>NC_136013.1:23386346-25971346 GCF_048128805.1 Centroberyx gerrardi
AGTATTTAGCACATTCCTTTAGCGCATCCCTTTAAAGTCTCCTTACGAGTAGGCTAATTAAAAATATGGCAAGGTCAATCAGTTTTAGGTGAATCAATCCTTTGGACACACTCCAAAGGACATCCTTTGGACACACTTGCATCCTCTCACATGCAGGTCATCACACGTGTACACACACACACACGCACACACACACAGCCCATCCCCAGAGAGTATGACATGTCAGAGCTAATCTGACAGTTCTAGCTCAGAGCTGTAATGAGAATTTAAATGGTGTTTTTTATGCCATGCTGCAATCTGACACCTTGTCAATTAGACATCAACCCCAGGCATCCCAAAGACCAACCATGGCCATTTACTTCACGTGCACATGTACATGGACCCAGACACATGTACATGCACACAAACACACATATAGTTGATGTTCATTTTATCACCTCACCCTTGAAGTTGAGAGATAATATTAAAATTTAAAGGTGCATTAACTAATCTATGACCTTTATTGTCTACTACAGGCGACCAGTAGGAATTGCAACATTGATAGAACTTGCCTCCTCTCTGGTACAGCCCCACCCCTCTTTTCTCCTTGAGCTATGGTGGTCTGTAATTGACAGAAACTATAAAGGAGTAAGCTAGCTAATGAGAGCAGAGATCCCACAGAGACATCTAGTGAAAAGGCAAATACCACCATGCTTTTTAGTTTTTTAGGGAGGCGGGGATTGTTCAAAAACAGTGGATGGGTCATGAGTTTTGAAAGCCAGAATTTGAGGCCTCCTGGTGGCTCCGTTGGCTAAAGAGCATAACATGTAACCGCGACAGCTATGGTTTGAATCCGGCCTGGGACCTTTGTCACATGTCAACCCTCTTGCTCTCTTTCCTAATCTTTCCTGTGTCTCTCTACTGTGATCTATCTAACAAAGGCAAAAACAAGACTAGGCAAGCCTAGTTTAGCTGAACCACGAATGCAGCCCGTGGGGAACATTGTCTATCAGGAACTGAAACATTTGACCCATGACTGTGTGTCCATAAATGGTACTGGACTCTCTTTTCATGTAGGTTCCAGAAGATAATTCCTCGGTATTGAAACTCAATGAGACATAGGGCAACATTTTCAGGCTCTTGGGCAACGTCCTGTGCCTTAAACGGCTGAAAAATGTGGCATGGAGAATGGATCGGAGTGTATTTTGCATTTCAAACGCCATTTCAGCAATTGGAAGTCAGTCACTCGGCGGTCAAAAACAGGAGTTCAAGCTGGCGCCAACAAACGCGCAAGTGTATTTGTGCAACGGCTGCCGCTATAAACTATGAACCTTAATGTCATCCATACCTTAATACATCCATACATCCGTGCATACAAGCAAGGATGCACCAAACGGTAAACTAAATGAAATGACGATAGCTTACCTCTCGTCTGCAGTTAGCTATTTCCAGTTAAACAAACAACAATAGCTCAAGGGTAAATGTAGATTAGTTATATCGATGCCCTACACAAAGAGAGTCAGTTAGGGACATAGAGTCGCACATGCACGTTTCAACAATGGGGAGTCGGTCAGTTAGGGACACAGTATTCTTGGACCGTCCAGCCAAAATGAAAGCCAGGACTCTCAGCACTTGGTGAAATAATTGTTGAGTCACTGACTACTTTTACATGCACAGGGTAACCTGGCTATTGTCCATACTCTGCATACTCATTCAGATTAAGCTATTTACATGAACCTTTGATACCCTGTGACTGAGTCTCCCTGTTGCTATGAATAAACCAGTAAAAATATTCCTGTCCACCTGTGGTGTGCTGCCCACAAACTGAACGAATGAAAGTATGAAGATGGCTGGGAGTGCCTGTTTGACTAAGAAATAGGTTACGTCTGATACAGGGGAAAGAAATGATGATCCCAATATTAGTAGTATTGCTCACTGCCATGTTTTGTGTTGAAATCAAAATATACCCATAATGCAGTGCAAGTCTGAAAACCAGATTCAATAACCTGTTTGATATGGATTATGCCAGGCATCTTAACCAGGTTTTTCATAGTCTGAGTTTAATCTGATGATTCTAACTCAGTTATGGTATTTACATGCGTCGACCCAAAACCACGTTAGTTGAGTAACCCGGTTAAGAATGGAAATTGATCAACAGCTCTATCAAACCCCCTGCAGATATACTGTATTATGGCCATTTTGTGCTATGCGGCAGTAGAAAACGTACTTATTGCCCTTTTAAACTAATAATATGCAATGCACATACCACACACATACAGTTACAGCTCATTTTGTCACCTCATCCTTGAATTTGAATGATGATATTGAAATTTAAACCGATCTGCCACACACACACACACACACACACGCACACACACACACACACACACACACACACACACACAGTAAGTGATGACAAGATGGAGGGCCAGAATAAGTGATGCCTGCATCCCACCGTTGCCATAGCAATCTCTAACCAGCCAAAGCCAGGCCTGCTTCCTTGCTCTCCCTCCAGAAAAGTTGAAATGAGCCATGAAAGGAAGAGAAACAAGGAGAGAGAGAGAGAGAGAGAGAGAGAGAGAGTGGTTTGGGTCTGGTGTCAAGAAACAAGGGAGAGATAATGGAGGAGAGCTGCTGGAACAGACAGAAAAAAAGGAAAATGGTTGCAGGGTCAAGTGTTTGGTTGAGTTTATGTCGTGTGTGTGTGTGTGTGTGCATTCCTCTTTGTGTTTGTGTATGTTTATATGCATTTTTCTTGTTTCTTGTTTGTGCATGTGTGTGCGTGTACGCACATTTTGTATGTGTGTGTGTGTAAATGTATATGCGTACATGTATTTTCTTACATCTTTGTGTGTGTGTGTGTGTGTGTGCGCACGTGTGTGTTGGTTCCAGGTAATTGGGGGCCCATATATCCAGGGGCTGCAGTGGGTTGTTGTTGTTATGTTGTGTGTTGTTGTGTGTTATTCCATTGTTGTGTGTTATTTCAGTCCATCTAATCCAGCCTTTGTAGACTGACGGGTCTCTGAGCTCGCCAGCAAATGACATAAATGCCTCAAATCTCCTGTTTGATGCCAACAAGAGGACAGTGTGTAAAAGGGAAGGATGTGACCTCCCCCAATCACTCCTTCCAACCCCTCCATTCATCCCTCCCGCAACATATCCTTTCATTCCTTTTTGAGATATCTCTCTTTTTTGATCAGGATCTGAAAGACACCTAGATGCTTGACAATGCAAGGGTTCTAAGGTGTTTCCTGCTTATGATGACATGCAACAAAGGGCATAAGCCAGATTCAACCCAATACTGTTGTGAGTGCACTACTGCCTTTTGAGAGTTTAGTCAATTTTGACTTCCATTTGTTGCATATTGGCTGCAACTTTCATGTTTGTCTTGATGCTGCTTTCATGGCCGGAATTTTCTTGAAAAATAGAAATTTGTGACTATAGTGCCTGATTAAGTATGATTAAGTTATGATTAAGTTAAATGTGCATATCCTGGCAGCCATTTTGACACTGAATAGATGTTGATATGACAGTCTGCACCAATGTTGGAAGCATCGTTTTGTGAAATCAGGACCTAAATATCTTTTTGATATCAGTTCTTAAAAGCTGTTTTAATAGGATTTTTTACTGTCATAATATCATATTATCAGAGAAAAAGAGGTAAAATCTGCACACTGTATTAATAACTCCCAATAATTTTAATGGCAAGGCGTTATTGGGAGCTATCAATACAGTGTGTGAATTTTACCTCTTTCTTTCTGTTAATTTTTTTCTGATCCAGCACCTGTAGTAAGTGTTTTGGATGTGCATACTTTTTTTTTTACTTTATAAATAATATCACATTTTGTCATTGACATTCAACTAGCACATCATGAACGGCTTGGTCACATCTGATTTTGTCCATCTTCTCTTATCATGATGAAAAAGGATATGATGTCATGGATGATGGGGGGACATTTAAAAATGTGCTTAAAACATCCATCAAATCATTATTCATTCATTAACTTTATAATTAAGTTAAATTAAAGAAAATCCAACATGGAGGAGTCTCTAATCATGGCAGTTCCTCCATGTTGGATTTTCTTTCAGGGGTCAGCATGCCCAAAGCAAGTATCAGTGCCTGGAAGATTTAGATTTGCTCAGGCCAAACACCCGTAGAGTCTTGGTAAGAGACCGACTTAATTCCTCCCTCCGTCGCTGAGGCGCTTTGGATCAGCACTTACTGAGGCTGAAAATGAAACTACAGCAGAGAAAACAAGCTGAATCCGAGTCAAACCACAGACTATCAGAACGGAGTAGAGCCGTGTTAAACCCTAACCCTTGGGGAAGCGGGGGGTCGTCTGCTGAGAATGAAATCATAACTTATTCCCAATATGGGGCATGGTTGATGTGCATTCAGAAACGTTGAGTTCTGAGTCTATGATCTGGCCTCCAGACCACTTTTCTGACGTGTTGGACTTCGGCCACTTCAGGATATTTCATCAAATTTTTCATATTTTCACACATAACTTTCAAAGATATGTTTTTCTCCACCTGGTCTGGAATAAAATTATTGCCCGCTTGCCAATAAGCCCATGACACAGTCTTATATTAGACCGATGGACTGCTGAGATGCTGAAATTCTTCACAGGGAAGCAATAATTTCTCTATCACTGGCTAGCCATAAACCAGCAAGTCATAATTTCCTTTAGATATGCAAGATGTCGGGAATTTCATTTCAACAACATAAAGAGTCTGTGAGCTTGAAAAAGAAGCACAAAGGCTTATGTAAATTCTGCAGCATGTGGCTAACCGAGATGGGTGTGACTACCTCCACTTTCGAGTGCGATGCCAGTACATCCAGTCACATCTGTACGGTATCGTAATGTAAAAATATGACATTATGGCATTTTCAAGATCGCTTATTATGAAGGTAATACTTTTTAATACGCCTCCTGTTTATGGGCAATAGAAAGCGGGTAACTCTATTGTTTGGTTGATTTTCTCCCAAGCACTACGGACCATTCCGGGGATTTCAGCAGTAGAAACCTGTGTACGTATTGGTTTTTAAAACTTCTATGTATCGATTAGTCAAAATGCAAAAAGGCTTAGTCAAAAAGGTTTGTCACAGGGACAGGCTGCCAGAGGCATCAGTCATCAGAGTCTGGGAACTAAGCTCTTCTCTCCACCAGGCCGGAGTAAACGCTGACATTGTACCATTATCATGCCCACGTCGACATCACACTGTCCAAATAGTCTGGTTCCTAACCAATTGATAGGAAGGAAGGGGCCGGTGGACCTTGGTTTCCATGACCCCCTTGACTTGAATCCTCTTGATTTTGTTTTCTGGGGCTTCCTGAAGGAAAAACTTTTTTCTGTGAACATCCAAAACTAGCAGTATCTGCAGCAGTGAATTACTGACCCCTATGCAGGCTGTCAGTCTGGATATGCTTGTCAGAATCTAGGAACCATGTTATTCCATTTGCACTGTAGTAGTACTGCATTAGTAGTGTAGTACTAATGTAGTAGTAGTGCTGTAGCAGTTCTGTAGTACTTTGGTAGGACCTACCTGCTTTGTTGGACATAATGAAACATGGCATTCTGTTCGCAAATGTGTTTGGAAGTTGGCAATGGTCATGCTGAGCACATTATGTGAAGGACTTGATTGATTTCCACATGATTTCAGAGTTTTCGGACACCTGATTGCTCCCCACCCGCTTTGTAAGTACGCTCTTAGAAATAGGTTCTAACTAGAACCGTATAGGGTTCTTGGACTTGTCCTTGTAGGAGCACCTTTTATAGTTCTAGGTCAATCCTTTTGGAATCCTGATTTCTAAAAGTGTAAGTTTGAACTGAACTGGACCGCCTTTCCTTCATACCCTCTCTTTCCCACTTCCCATCCCACCTTCTCTCTCCTTGTCTCTGGCTGTCCCTCTCTCTCTTTCCCCTTTTTTCCTCCTTTTTCTCTTTCTCTCTTTCACCATCCCTTCCCTCCTCTGTCCTCTCCTTCCCGCAGACCCTAGTAGCAGACAGTGGGCTCTGTCTCCACTTTGTGGCCATTTGGTAGAATCACAGTCTCCCACTCTTTGAGCAACACCAATGGGAATCAACAAAGGACATTTAGAGGGCACGTAACGTCTCAGCATATTATTGGTTCATTTATCATATTTGGTCCTCTGTGGGCCGTGGCACAACAAATAATCACCTCTGATTGATGTCAATGGAGTGCAAGGCAATGGCCGGTATTCAAATCATCTACAGAGGGGAGGATGTTTATGTCAATCCCGGGTTGTCTGATTAGATGAAATGTAACAGAGGATGGACAGGGACTTGAAAATAACAGTGATGAGAACACCATCCTCTATCATTTAGGGCAGATTTTAGGGTATACTGGCTGTGAGGCTTCATTCAAGAAAGGTCATGGTTAATAAGGCGTTCGCTTATTTTCTTCTCGTCCTCTGGCGAGGAATCAGGCTCTTGAAATAGCCGAGGCGGATACAGCTGAAGCGTTTTTGGTTGTCGTGCTTTGAAACGCCGCCACAGTGTCTGTAAACACTCCAGCTAGATGGTGGCAGTGGACGCCAGGGAGAAAGAGAAGCTCAGGATGACAAAGAACCGAGAGATAGGGATAGCCGCATCGTTCTTTTCTAAAGCTCGACACACTGTGATACATTGACTGCCTGATCATTCTGGAATCCATACACTCAAGATGGCTGGGCACTAATGATAGAAGAAGTGTTGGACTCCACACTAAAAGAGGGTATCAGTGTTTCCACAATACTAAAATTCCCATACCTTGAGCCACATCCCTCAGGCCCGAAATGAAAATTATGTGACCTGATTTTTTGCTTTTATTACTAGGGGATTAGGGCCACATGTGAAACATTTATTGAGTCCTGAGTTTAAAGTCAGAATTCTGAGATTGTCAGAATTCTGAGTTTAAACTCAGAACTCAAATACATTTTTCACATGTGGCCCTAATCCTCTTCTGTACAGATCTAGAAAAAAATATTACATCTCTATCTCTGTGTCTCCATCATGGATTATATCTCAATTTTTACCCAGATACCGCAACCTTATGGTCCAAGTCTACATTGTTCAGCTAAAGTAATGTATTGTCAATGCCTGCAATTATTCCATTATGGTGGTTAATGTAGCTCAGGGAAACTGTCAGGAGCTGTTGTATTATAAAAGTTGTTTTATATATTTACTGTAGAGAGTGAGGCTTTTTAAGAACACTAATTAAAAAAATAAAATAAATCACAATCAGAGCAAACAAAATATCTAAAGAACTTAAGCCAAATGTCAGAAATCCTTCTTGGAGAATAAATTACACAATAGAAAGTACAATTGAGTTCACGTGAATTATGGCTCAAAGTTTAGTACACAGTTAATATCAGTGTTATTTTTGCATTCATTGTGTACTGCATGTATGTATTACCTTTTCACAGTATTCCCATACATCACTACACGGCCATACTGGCACGCATATTGGCGTATGGAATCAAATAACAGGATATTATAATCAAATTATGAGATTTTACCATAATGATATGGAATGTAATAAGAAAATAGTTGTTTTTATTAATTTGGCTGTAAGGCATTCTCTAAGCATAGTGGCAAAACACTGTATGACCATAGCTAGACATTCACCTATGCTTCATTTTCTCCAAAGCACTAAAGCGGAATAGAGAATGCATATCACTAAACAGCACTGAAAATATCAGTAGGCAAAATGGTGGTTGGTGAAAAAGTGAAAAGCATGATGCTAAATAGTGTAACCTAGATGTCTAGTGCACCTAGACTGCTAATGCCCTTTCCAAATCCTTAGCGTCTGTCTGTTCAGTGTTCCACATCATCATGTTGGGTTTTGGACCGGATGATGTAAGAGTGTGTCTCTTGCTCCAGGCTTGCAGTCCACTTGTTGATGGCCATGAGGTTTTTTTCACACCAGCCCTCTGTCTTCTCCTAGCGAGAGTGTTTCTCCCTCAAATGACACCTACACACTTTCCACTGTAATTTGTCAGGTTATTATGCAAAGTGGAACCGACGACGGAATCAGCCGCCTCCCTCTGGCCGCCATCCTCATCAGGAATGGAAGGAGTTGATTTGTCACCACACTCGTGCGGGCACTCTGTGATTTCCTAGCGCTCGCCGCTATCAACATATCCGCACGTCTTTGAAAGCACTCAATTTCACACCAAGGACAGAATCCAGCACAGAATCACAGCGTGCTGTAATAGCCCCATCTGAAGCACAGAGAAAATGTGTTTACAGTTTTTGCGGTCAGGTAAGGACACAAAGTAATCTGGGATGGCCAATTCCCAACTCCTGGTGCCACATAATAGAGGTGTATTTTGTACTCCTCCACCACATGTTGGCCAGGGTTTGCTATTGCTGGCAGTGGCAGCAGCTTCTGTTAAAGCTTTGTGCAATAGCGGCTCATTGTGTCAGCTATGACAAAAGTCGCACACTGTAATGCATGTTTGGGTCCATCGGTGGTGACACACGTGCCTGCATAGGTTTACACACACACACACACACACACACACACACACACACACACACACACACACACATTGTACTTCTACCCTTATGAGGACCTTCATTGACTAAATGAATTCCCTAATCCTAATCTTAACTCTTACCCTAACCTAAATCTAATCCTAATTCTAATCTTAAACCTAAACTCACCCCCTAGTCCTAAACACACCCCTTGTAGAAATGAGGAGCAGCAAAATGTCCCTACTCCGAAGGTCTAAAACTCAAACTGGTTCTCACAAGGGTAGAAGTACAACACACACACACACACACACACCTGCACATACATATACTGTACATAGACAGTAGGGGTTAAAAGTAGCTAATTTAAAATGTAGTTCTAGTTTATTAGTTTTTAGTTTATTTATTTCGCACATAGAAAATGGTAACAAATCAATACAACATACAACTAAATACAGATTGTGCAGGTGAGGAAAAAACCCCAGAGGGGCTTATAGTATCTCACCTAATTACAAAAAAACCCCAAAACAAAACAGACAATCATACAATGATTAAAAACGAGTGCCCTCAAGGAGACATAGAAAACAAACAAGGAAACAACAACATGTGAATGAATGTGCAGATGTGTGGGTGTGAAAGTGTGCATGTGTGTGAGCATGAGCGCATGCAAGTGTGTGGATGATTAAGCAACTATAGTGACATCAGATGGATCTTAATCTATATTTATAATTATTAAAGAGTAACCATACCCCACCCGAATTTGTGGTGAAGCCTGACATCTATTGGTGAAAAGTAGGGTACTGAACTGGCCATCTGCTATTGGCTGATCTTTGGTGCCAGGTGATGTCACCAGCTGTTCTACTCTATGGAGGGTGACATCACCTGGCACCAAAGACCAGCCAATAGCAGATTGCACTGAACCCCCAACTACTGTAGTGGAGCTGCTCACTGGTCATCAGTGGAAGACTGTGGTTATATTGGGCAGCTCCCAGTGTGAATTTGTGGAACTGTATGAATATGTTCAGTCAAGTAAGTTCTTATTTACAATGATGGCCTGGCAAGATAACCCATTTTGCCATTTGATGGATTTGATTTGAAAAGAGCAACTTTCCCTGAGTAAATAAAGGTTAAAAAAGAAAAAGCAACCAATAAATTAGCTCAACATCACCCAGTCATAGCAGCAGCCACTTCCTGATTAGGCATTACATAGTGCAATGATAGGATGGACTGAATGTCAATTAAAGGTCTTTGTTGATTCAATTGGCTGGTTTCCCAGGAGCTTTGGTGGCTTTTCACCTCATTACGGGCTTTAACAAACACTGGCATTCAGGCGAGGGATTGGATAAGCTCGGTGTTTATGAGGAGGCCAGACGGAGCAGGGAGACGAGCGGGGAATACTGAGAGAGGAGGGAGGGGCGTCCACTGCAGGGCAACAAAAAGGATCTGCGACTGTGTTTGTGGCAGGAGTGGGAGGGATTTGGGAGTGATTGTCTGTGTGCTCATGCTTGCGGTGGAAGTGTGGGTTCATGTACTGCTATCCTTATTAGGACCAAATGTTCTCACAAGAATGAAAGGTTGAGTCTCTCCAAAGTGAGGACATTTTGCCGGTCCTCACTTCAACATTGGGCTAGGTTTAGGATTAGGATTTAGTTTTAGGGTTAAAGTTAAAATTAGGTTTAGGTTAGGGTAAGTGTTAAGGTTAAAGTGATAACCTCACCATCACAAGACAAATTCAGGTCAGGCAGTCGGTCATACATCTGTCGCTTTGTGAGATGATACGCTTCGTCAGATGGCCTCTAGAGGGCGTCTTTGACTGTGAGATGCAGTGTTTCCCATTCAGAGGCACAAAATTAAAAGTTGGTCAGTGTGTAGAAATGGATCTAAATCGATCTCTAATGCGCCTGATGTGCGCATCACGTCATGTTTGTCATGTGGAGACGTACAGACAGCAGACCAGCAGCATTGTACTCAATCCACAGTCTGTCGGTGTGAAAGCAAAAGTGAAACTTAAACAGTAACACATTTTCTACTGCCCTACAAACTTAAACGGTAAGTAACGTTATTCCCTTGTGGTATTTAAGTAACGATAGTGGAATTAGGTAACCGTGCTGCAGTGTTTCAGTTGAACACGCTCCGTGGGTCTGCACAGGATCTGTGCTTGTTTAAATTTTGTCTCCATCTTTGATGCTAAGCGCTCATTGCTGTGGTGTGTTGTTTTTTATTTTGTCTGCTGGTATTCTAGCTATTATGCTGCCTTCAGGTACTGTCGGAATTACGAGTTGAGAGCACATGAACAATATAAAAAAGAGGGTAAATATGACAGGGAAAAGTCCAGATTTTCTATGATCACCCAACTTGGTGATCATAGAAAATGTGGCGTTTACATGGAAAACTTGTCAACAAGTAAAGTAGTGATGTATTTTTTTATTATATTTTGAATTTAATTAATTTTAAAAAAATCCCAGTCCGCCACTGGTGCTAAGCGCTTATTGCTGTGGTGTTTTCTTATTTTGTCTCCATCTTTGGTGCTCAGCGCTCATTGCTGTGGTGTTTCTGCACTGCTCTTCCCACAGATCACCTGTCAATCAAACAGTGTGTCCAGCACTGTGACGTCTTTTTCCTTGGATTTTCTGTTGATGAAGTTTGAGTTTCTTTATCAAGGAGCAACCTGGTATGTAGAATTGGATTTGGATGAATCTGGATGTGAGAGGACGCTGGCGCTGTTTGTTCGCCGCTTCTCCATCTGAGATCTGAGATCTGAGATTGCATTAGTTTTGCGTTTTAGCTAGCTTTATTGTCGGACTTTTTATCCTACCATAGATTCTACCTTTTTGTACCTTTTTATCACGTTGTGTCTGGACATATTCTCCACCCGATCGCTACCTTGACGGACTTCGTGGTTACATACCTGCATGCACTAGCCTGCTACACCAGCTAATGTAGCAGCTACACCAGCTCCCGCTCCAGGCAAAGTGTTTGGACTCTACTGCCTCACCCGTCCCATCCGAGCACAGCCCGATTGTTCCGTCTCGACTCTCCCGTGGGTCCCAACTCTGGACTGCATAACCTCCGTCTCACTGGTTGCCACTCTGCTGCCGCCGCTGCTGCTGCTGTCAGAGACTCTCTCGACAACCTGCACTTCTGGATCTTCCCATCTCTGCCCAGCGCTACCACTACTACCGAGAGCTCTATCCCGGCCAGCCCTCAGCTGCCCCGGTGCGGTTAGCCCTTGCTGGCTGGGACCGCTGCCTCTCCAGTCAGCTGGTCAGCTAGCAGCCTCCTCAGCTGTCCCTGCTACGGTTAGCCCGCCCTGGCTGGGACCTTAGCTACCCTCCTCAGCACACGCTCCCCAGCCTCATACCGGCACTTCTGGATCCTTCCGTCCCTGCTCAGTGCTGTCTACTACTGAGAGTTCTTTCCCGGACAGCCTCTCAGCTGTCCTGGTGCGGTTAGCCCTTGTTGGCTGGGACCGCCGTCTCTCAGTTGGCCAGCAGCTAGGCTGTTAGTATCATGCTAATCGTCCTCCCCGGCTTACACGATGCTGAAATATTCCACCTCGCAACTTTTCAAATTCAACAACCACATCACTCCACCTCTATGCATCTCAGCCATCATAAACCTCGGGCTGTTATGCCGACCCAGCTACATCCATAGAGGCTCCCGGCGAAAGTTTGTTTACTCGGGGTCGGAGCATGCCATCCCGTCCATCTGGTCCAGCGGGCACACTGCCGCAGCTCCACTACGTCACCACAACAAACAACACGTGCACTCTGCCTGCCTACGAACATTGGTCAAAGCAAACCAGCCCACTCAGAAACAACCACATCTCAAATTTGCACTTTTCAACACCCGATCCCTAAATAACAAGGGCCTCATCCTCAGTGAATTTATTATGGACAACAAACTTGACTTTCTCTGCCTCACTGAAACCTGGCAAAAACCCCTGGAATACTTCTCCCTCAACCAGACTGCACCCGTTGGATACACCTACTTGGAAAAACCACGCCAGGACGGGTGTGGTGGCGGAATAGCGACACTGCATCGACAAACCATCAAAACTACTGCAATATCCATTCCCACCCCCTCCTCATTTGAACACCTTGCTTTTTAACTGCCTGGTCCTAAACCTCTGGTCACTGCTGTCATTTATCGCCCCCCCAAGCCAAACCCTGCATTTCCTTCTGACTTGTCTGAATTTCTAACTCAGCTCTGTGCCATTTCACCATCTGTTCTGCTACTAGGCGACTTCAACATCCATGTCGACTCTACCAACTGCAAAACCACAATGGAACTCCTGGACATTCTACACTATTTCAATATTACCCAACACATAGATTTCCCCACCCACAGGAAAGGACACACACTGGACCTGGTCTGCACCTCCGGCATCACCATCAGCAACCTAACCAGCACCGACCTCACCATCTCCGACCATCTGGCTATCACCCTGGACATAGACATCCCACCCCTCTTGTCAAACAGAAACGCTCCATAACATTCCGGAACCTCAAGTCCATCAACCCCTCCTCTCTCTCCTCCACCCTGGCTGACATCATCTCCGACTATGCCCTCACTCCGAACATCTCCCCCATTGACCTGGTCAATACCTACAATGACGCACTCTCCTCCTGTCTTGATGAAATTGCCCCCATAAAAACCAAACCCGTCTCCTTCACACACTCCGCCCCCTGGTACACCGATCAGCTTCACCATCTCAAAGCCAAGGGCCGTCAACTGGAACGACTTGCCAAAAGAACCGGTCTCACTGTCCACTTGGATGCCTACAAACTTCACCAACAACAATATAAAGATGCCCTCAACAGTGCACGCTCCTCTCACTACTCCTCCATCATCCAATCTGGCTGCAACAACCCCAAACTGCTTTTCTCCACCATCAACAAACTCCTCAAACCCATGGACACCATCTCTAACTCCTTCACCACCAGCAAATGCAACTCATTTCTATCATTCTTCCAAACTAAAATTGACACAATACACAACCAGCTGGCTGCCTCCTCCTTCACCACCCTCTCTGGCCTTCAACCCAACCCCCCACTACTTCCAAGTCACTCATTTACATCCTTCAGTGAAATCACTGAAACCGACCAATCCTCCATAGTCACTAGTATGAAGTCCTCAACCTGTGCCCTCGACCCTATCCCCTCCTTTCTAGTCAAGGCCTGCCTCCCCTCACTCTCCCCACTCATCACCAATATAATTAACTCCTCCTTGTCCACTGGCCTTGTCCCCCCCCCCCTCAAGCTCGCTGCTGTCACTCCCATACTGAAAAAACCTGGTCTTGACACTGACATCCCTAACAACTACCGGCCCATCTCCAACCTCCCCTTTCTGTCCAAAATCCTTGAGCGAGTTGTCGCTGCTCAAATCAAATCCCACCTAGACTCCAATAACCTCTATGAACCTTTCCAATCCGGCTTCCGCTCCAAACACAGCACTGAAACTGCACTACTGAAAATCACCAACGACATACTTCTCTCTGCTGACTCTGGCTTCCTCACCGTCCTCATCCTCCTTGACTTCAGCGCCGCCTTTGATACTATCAACCATTCCATCCTCCTCTCACGCCTTCAACACTCCCTCGGCATAACCGGCACCGCCCTCTCCTGGCTTACCTCATATCTCTCTGACAGACATCACTACATCTCCATAAACAACTGCAAATCCTCCACCGCCCCAGTCAACCATGGTGTCCCCCAGGGTTCAGTGCTTGGTCCCCTCCTCTTCATCCTGTACATCCTTCCTCTTGGACAGATCCTCCGCCGTCATGGCCTCCGTTTCCACTGCTACGCCGATGACACTCAACTCTACCTCTCCTCTAAAACCATCACCTCAACCACCCACTCCACCCTCACCACCTGCCTTGCAGACATAAAATCATGGATGCAACAGAACTTTCTCAAACTCAACTGCAATAAATCCGAAATCCTCATCATCGGCCAAAACTCCCTCACCCACTCCGCCCAGACCTTCTCACTCAACATCGATGGCTCCATCGTCACCCCCTCCACCCAGGTCCGCAACCTTGGAATCATCCTTGACCCCACCCTCTCATTTCTACCCCATGTCAACCAGGTCACAAAGACTGCCTTCTTCCACATCAGGAACATTGCCCGCCTCCGGCCCTCCCTGTCCTTTGCCGCTGCCGAAACCCTCATCCATGCCCTCATAACTTCCAGACTCGATTACTGCAATAGCATCCTCTACGGCTTACCAAACAAAACCCTTAATAAACTTCAATATGTCCAGAACTCCGCTGCCCGCCTGCTCACCTCCACCCGCCGCCGAGATCACATCACCCCTGTCCTTCACAACCTCCACTGGCTCCCGGTTAAACATAGGATTGACTTTAAAATACTACTCACCACCTACAAAGCCATACACAACCTGGCCCCTCCATACCTCTCCGACCTCATCCCCCGTCACACCCCTACCCGATGCCTCAGGTCCGCGGATGCAACCACTCTCAAGACCACCAGGACCAAGCTCCGGACCTGGGGCGACAGGGCCTTTTCAGTTGCTGCACCCTCCCTCTGGAATGCCCTCCCCATCCACATTCGACAGGCTAACACCCTGCCTTCTTTCAAACAGGCCCTCAAAACCCACCTCTTCAAGCTTGCTTTCACCTGTTAACCTCCTCTCCCTTCCCTCCATCTCTCGATTCCTCTAGTTTTTAACTACCTACTTTTATTCTTGTCTTTTATTTCTTTTTATTATTATAAATTTTCTATTAAATGATTTTACCCTGTATGTGAAGCGTCTTTGAGTACCTAGAAAAGCGCTATACAAGTCTAATGTATTATTATTATTATTATTATCAAATAAAAAACACCAAAGCAGTGACCGCTTAGCGATGGAGGCAAAGTGAAACGAGCAAGAATCTCAAGATGATCAATATGCTGCCTCATATTAGTTCCTGTCAGGTGTCTTGCTGAAGCATTTTGGACCAACATACACACGTTGCTATCTTACTAACTCTCCCTCCCTCTCTATTTCTCTCTTTTTCCCTGGCCATTTAAATTGGCCATCCTTTGGTTTCTCTCGCCCCATTGTTTTATCTTTTAACCCTTTTGTCCATCGCTTTCTCTGTAAATCCTGTTTCTGTAAATGTAATGCGTAATGTGTTCTCTCTTCTCCTTCTCCCATCTCTGCCTTTTCTTTCTCCAAGGCACTTACACATGACATCACACACATACACACACACACACACACACACACACACACACACACACACTCCTGTTCTCTCTCTCGTCCCCTGTACTACTTGCCATTCAAACTCTGGAACAAGCCCTTGGACTTTAGCCAAAGGGGGACAGAGAGAGTGGAAGTGCTTGTGTGTGTGTGTGTGTGTGTGTGTGTGTGTGTGTGTGTGTGAGTGCGTGTGTGTGAAAAGCATCTAATCGTACGTAATAACATATTGATTGGTGTGTAATTGTAGAGTACATCAACGCTTTTCTCTATCGACGCTCTACAGGGAACGGGTGTGTGTAGGGTCGGGGAGTGGCTAGTCAGAGTGTGTGTGTGTGTGTGTGTGTGTGTGTGTGTGTGTGTGTGTGTATGTGTGTATGTGTGTTCATGTGAGTGTAGCAGGAGAGTGCGAGCTCTCATGTGGCTGCAGAGGAAATTAGTGTTCTTGTGCATGCTGGCTACTTGCCTCGAAAGGAGTGAAAAGAGAGAGAAGAAGAGAAAAAGGGATAAAAAGACAGGCTATCATTTATTTATTTATTAATTTTATTTTATTTTATTGTTTTATAAAGCTCATTGAACTTTTCTTGATAAGTGTCACACACATGCACATACCAAAAAGAACTAGTGTCACCTGCTCTGTATGTATATGCTGCTCAATAGTAAAATATATAATACACTTAATACACATAAATACACATAATAAATACAACTCCTCAATTTACCGGACAGACTCGGTGTTAGCTTAGTTACTTTGGCTGTGCTTTCTTCCACATTGCGTCCCTCCCCCATATGAAAGTGTATCATATGGGGGAGTCTATCACAGACTAAGCCAATGCATTAGCTTAGTCAGGCCTCAACCACTTCATGACACATGACACACACACGGCAGCCTGCTGCCCTAGTTCAGCCTGCCGTGTAACGATAGCGCCCCTTAGACTTCCGTTTAGGTATTGCACAATAATTTCACTTGAACTCTTATAAAGGGCAAGGATCTTTCCTATTTGATTCAGGAGGGGTGTTTTTATTTTATGTAAGGAAACTTGTGGCAAGGGCTTGCCTGAAAAAAAACCCACTATAGAATTGGTATGGTTTGTCAGGAACCAGAAACAAGAGTTGTTTCCTCCCTAGCTGTTGTGTCTACAACTTGATTTTAGTTGTCTGTTTTTTTTTTTGTTTTTTTTTTACATTTTATGTGCAATAGTTGTTGAAAATAAGTATCACATGCTGCATTTCTGTGAATTCTGACTACTTGGTCAATATGTTGCACTTCTCTACTTTATAACAAGCTTTGAACCATACTTGTACCATTTATAGTTTTTGAGATAAAGAGCTTTTTTTAACACTAGTGAAAATAGGCGAGAATTGGCCATTGCCATTGACATCAAGACGCCGCTCTTTATTCATAATTGTTCTGCAAAACAAGTGCGGTGATATGAGGTGATATGTGATATTGAGGTAAATATTGGAGTTTTGGATCCACAATACAATCATTTAGCTTCAGAACATGCTGTTTGTATAAATGTTAGGGTCATTTTTTGCCCTTTTTGGAACTCAAAGAAAAACTTGAGAAATGGTCTCCATTCACTCCAGTTGTTTTGGAGAAGGCTGAAATGAAGCTGTGCCAGCTAACCCGCTGTGTGTTATACTGACATACAAACTTTGCCAGTGTTTGAACTGACATGAGGGTGAATAGATGATGACAAAATTTTCATTTTTGGGTGAACTAAGTTAAATTGAAGGACCGCATGCTCCTCTATGGGTTGAGAGGCTTTGGTAACTCTTTCAAAAACCATTAACATAGATTCAAAATGCATGGTGTTTTTGCATCGTTCCTAAAAAGTAGACATTTTGGAGATACAAGGTTTTCACCAGACAGCGACTATGTGCCATTTCAATGACTTCATTCTCCATCCTGACAGAGATGCCAGATTGCCTTTTTTCAATGCATTTTTTATAGATTTTCATAATTTTGATATGTGTGTCTATGGATTTATTTCAGCATATCTCAGCCTATATCATGCATAGCATCCTGTGTGTGTGTGTGTGTGTGTGTGTGTGTGTGTGTGGTTCCCAGCCCTCCTCCCTGGCTGTCATCTGAGTGTAAATGACTAGCGTTAGATCCGCCACAGGGGATTCCAACTCGGCGCTGCTCCACACAGATGTGCTCGACATCTGTTTTCCATTTTTTTTTTTGAAAAGAGTGAGCCGAGAGCAATGATGGCAAACCAGCAAGAGGTGTGTGTGTGTGTGTGTGTGTGTGTGTACGTATGAATGCGATGCAAATGCCCGCCGCCTCCCCACCTGAACTAGATATGTCGCAGCAGGTGGTGCGTCTGACACACGCTATTCAGCCTCATCCGACCTCCCCTCTTCATCACCTCTCCATCTCTTTTCCCCTCCTTAGCATTCACCCGACACACTCCCCCGGTCTCTCGTGTCGCTTTTTCATTTCCTGTGCTCAACGTTCTTTTCACACTTCCCTAAAAAATCTTTTGTTTTCTGGCCCCTTTTTCGCATGAACTTGGCTTTATCTCTCTTTTTGTAGATCTCTCACCCCTGCTCTGCTCTCTCCATCACAGTGGATCTTTAGTTTTATATCGCATTCCAACACCATGTGCACAAGGATGGTACTTGGAAATATGGTTAGACTGGTATATCTGTTTGCTGATATTGGCTTTTTTATTAAAAATGTAGTATTGGCCAGTCAGTGTCATCCACCTCTGACCACAGCTAGTCAATATGTTCTTATTGTTTTTGCTTTAATATCAGATGTCTGACCAAAGAAATCATTCCAGTGTGGTGCGGGAGGATTTTACTCAATCTGTAAAACCTGCAATGAAACCTGCCTCATGGGTTTTCACAAGTTTTAGTGTCCCATGATGGTCTAAATGCTGTTTCAGAGGCTTTTCTACCCCGGATACAATTGTGGGGAAAACAATACTTGTCATTTTAAGGCATGAAAGTTGTCAAATGTAAAGATCTTGAATATCAGCACAAAGTATCAGCTGATCCAAAAATATCGATATCCCTTTCAAAAGTGAGTCTAACCTTCACATCGCTCTTTTTCTCTCTCTCTCTCTCTGTCTCACTCTCTCTCTCTCACGCCAGAGGCCTCCATCCTCTCCTACGACGGCAGCATGTACATGAAGGTGGTGATGCCGACGGTCATGCACACGGAGGCGGAGGACGTCTCGCTGCGGTTCCGCTCCCAGCGGGCCTACGGCCTCCTCATGGCCACCACCTCGCGCGACTCGGCCGACACGCTCCGGCTCGAGCTGGACGGGGGCCGCGTCAAACTCACGGTCAACCTAGGTATCGTATGCCCCCACCCCCAACCCCCGCCCCACCCATCTACCCCGAACCCACCCCCACCCCCACCGCCACCGTGAGACGGTTTCCCGTTGAGTGGCGACTTTCTTGTCACTCTTTATATCTCTTTGTGCTCATTCTCTTCATCAGTTACTCATCGCTCTAATCCCTAAAAGATTTATGAGAGCTATAAGCCGTACATAAGTGACAACTGGTTTCTCTTATTTGCATGGATGTTAATGCAGTTTGTGTACAAAGATAACCATGGACTGCTTATTGAATAACACTCTTCTTAGTGGTTAATTTGTTAGGCTACTCCATTGTAACTAAAACATTTCTTGTCATTGGTAAACATGTTTGGCCCATCTTTTGAACAGACACACCATAGCCATATCCATATTCCTGTTTAAAGAGCTTTTGAGACAGTCACAGCACAATAAGCAGAACATATTGTACAGTATGACAGAGTCATCAGAGATACTGAGCTTCAAAGTGTAATCTATATTTAGAGCCTTTTTAAAAAGCAAAAGTGTGCTGAGACTTTCTAAGAGGTGACTTCCACCAAGTATGCCAACTGATCTTCAATCCATCATTCTTCAACAGGAAATAATTAAAAAAAAAATCTTCAACACTTTTCTTTTTTCTCTTACTAACATCACTTTTTCCTGTCTTAAATCGAGTCGTTTCTGTTTTTTTTTTCATCTTCCTGTTTTTCTGGGTGCTTTTCTTTGCTGACGATGGTGTCTTTTATGGGAGTCTATGCTTTTCGGTGTGTGTGTGTTTTTTTTAGCTGTCAACTCCATTCCTCATCATGCTTTGTCAAAAGATGGTATTCACCCCTTCAAAGGCCTTAAGCCTGCGGCCCGTCAGGCGAACAGCCCGAGAACAGAGCCCAGCAAAACCTGCAGCTGGCTGCGACCCCAAGACTACACTTCTCTCTTTTTTTACAAACACTCCCAAAGTGTTACAAAAAGGAAAGAAGCACACCGTGATGGAAATTAATTCACACACCTCAACTTATATCTAGCATATGTGTGGTAAAAAAATCTGAAAATCTAACAGTGATGGAAGTTTTAGCAGATTTTTTTGTTTACAGAGTCACACTTAGATCAATTATAGATTAATTACGTTAATTAACGTCAAGTCATACCTTAGTTTTCATTCAACATGGATTTAGGAAAAAAGTGTTTGAAGCTGTAATTGGTCAGCGCTGACATATTTTGTTTTCCTTATATTTATCTGTATGTATTTCCACAGAACCTTTCTGAATACATAATAGCATATTTTTTATATATTTAGAGTTTAAAAGTGCTACAGCCTTTTTTCTCTAAGAAACATGTAAGATTAGGATAATATACCAGATTTGATGGTTGGGGTTCCTGTGCCTCTGCATGGTACTGGTGCTGATTGGATCGCGGCTGTTCGCTCCCACTTTTCTGTTGCGGTTGACGACACATGAAACCACCAGCCACATGGTGACCAGCCCACACTGTCCCTCGTAGGCGCACATAGCAACTTTGCTGCATGGCGTCAATGGGACTATTGAGTTATCCATTTCCTATTATGCTACTTTGCCTTACAAATTCGGTTATCGTGTTTGTTTCTTCTGGTTTGAATAGCACATCAGAAACATGTTATATTTCAAAGATCCATGGCTCCAAGATGGATGGCTACCACCACCTTCTTGCTAAATATCAGACATATGATTTTAATAGCCTGTTTAGCCAACAAGTTGGTGCGGAGGCTTTGGAGCCAGTGGCTTTGACTCTAATCTGGGATCCAAAATCAAAGTCAAAAAGTCAATGTTGGGTTTGAAAACCGATGTGGCTGGTACTACAAGCGGTCATTTTACTGTAAATATTCTGCCTAAAGAAGTGATGAATTTGAACAGTTTATGGTATCAGTCAAATGTAGCAAAAAAAGAAAAGAAAAGATCAAATTTTTTTCAGCACTCTTCCTAGTAAAGTTGCTTTCAGTGCATTGATATGAATGACAGTAGCATACAGTATGTTCTCTATGATTAATTCTCCTTTTAGAAGTCTTTAAACTATTTTTTATTTCATCACAAATTTTCACTGAATAAAAGCTAAATACAAATAATAAGTAAATAAATAAATAAAATGGCCGCCTCCCTGCATGTGGACGTCCCCGGAAGGGTGGAATTCTTGTTTTTGGATGTCTGCAGCTGTAACCTTGAAGGATGCAATTTCATCTGTCATTTATTCTTCCCCATCTAGACTGTATCAGGATAAACTGTAACTCCAGTAAGTTAACACTCAAGTTTCATTTTGCTTTCTATGTTAATGATATGTTGATGCTGCTTTTTGAAAAGGAAATGTGTTTTTGAAATGTGTCTCCTGCAAACCCCGCCCCCCCTTTCTCTTATCCTTATGGTGTGGAGGATGAGATTGTCCGTTCAGCTGGTCTGACCGCCAGTAGGTCAACAGGAACCAACAGAAATAGCCACAGTCAAATGGAATGAGTGGTGATTTGATAATCTTTGAATTTTTTATTAGACATGCCTTAACTTTCACAAGTCAAACACTTAGGGAGTTTTTCCTGCTGATGGTATTTATATTTTGAATATGGGAATTTAGAAGAATAACTTACAAGTAAAAGACAATATGTTGTCACTGTATATATACCCTGACGTTTCAAAGTCATCCCATGCTCTCGTATTCGACAAAAATGTCTAGAATTAAACCATTTTCACACTTTTCTGCACTATTAACTTTTCTGCAGTAGTTGTATAAATTTGAAATGATTCTCACAGGTTGCATGTTGGCCCTGGCAAGATTAGTAAATCACCACTCATCACTTTTTTTTTTAATAATAATTGATGATATTAAGTGAGACAGTCTTGTAGACAGTCCCATGCAAACAGAGTTTCATTGTAGCTTGATAAGAAATGGAGCACTGCTTTAGTATATTCTCCAACTTTAGTGGCTACAAGGGCAAGGAGAGAAATAGTTATACAATCATTACCTTATATACTGTAACACCTTTGGTTCCAGTAACGTTTAAAAAACAATAAACGTAAATGCAAGCAAAGTTTCAGAAAGCACAATATCCAGCATCTTGCATTATGTCATGTGTTCTTCAATTTATAAATTAGTATAGGAATGGTGATTTGATGAGCTCTGTTTGCATCTGCAAATATGCTGTTTTCAGCCCACCCTGGTTTATAGTGTGTTATTGCATTATGGGTTGTGCACACATCACCATGGATCGCTTTTACTCATGAATAGGCCATGGAGATCTTTGCTTTAATAATCTTTATACCTGCAAAAAGTGAGGGAGAAAAGGTAAAACATTACAGTACAATAACGAGTATTTTAATGATGAGCTTTTCTATTAGCCCCCTTAAAGCTACAATATGCAACTTTTCTCCTTGAGACAGTAAGTGTATTGTTAGTCCTGCCCTCCTCGCCTTCAGTTGGTCAAGTTCCCGCCCCAACACTTGTCACTCATCTTGATGAGCTGTCATCTAGCCTGAGTCTGAGGTAACCTGCATCTGTAAAGCCTCCACAGGTGTTCAAGAAGCAGATGGTGACTGCAGCCAATCTGATGTAAAAATAGCAATGCTGACGTTCACTCTATTTTTGAACGTTTAGCTTCGCTGTTTCTTTCTTTTCTTACTGCTTTCTGCTCTGTGGCTGCTAGTCTCAGCTTGATAGCCACAACCAGCTCACCGCTGGCCACACCCACAGCAAATGGTATACGCCCCAAAACATCCCTAACATCATTGAAAAACCAATTAAATGCAAATGGGGGATTAAGGCTTGAGCACACAGGGTCACAGACAGACTGAAAATGTGTAATGTATTGTATTTATTGATAGCTTTAAAAATAAAAATGCATATTGCAGCTTTAAGAAGCTGAGAATTTCAGTCACAGTTCAGTGGTTTGGTCTTTTATGCCGCTGGAAATGTAATGCATAAGTTGATGCAGGCTGTACGGGTCAAGAGTTCTTGAAGGCTGAAGAAGAGCTCAGTTCAGAAATCTCTGTCTGTAATATCTGCTCTCAGACACGGAGAGGATGAAGGTACTTACAGGGCTGCGTAACAGTCCCGGAGCTTTGTGCTTTTGACATTGAAGGGCCCTTGAGAAGTCTTATGTAAGATACAGTACACATGTTAGAGTGCTTTGAAGTGAAGCTGAAAAGAGAGAGAGTTCAGGGGACGGAAGGACAAACATCTTTATCCTGTATGTTACAGTAGCACATGCAGTACCATCTCAATAGGTCTATTCAAGTCTATTGAAGATGCAGGTTCTGTCACTCCAATCCACAGCTTGAGCGCTTTTACAGCTTGCTAACACCAACTAACAGAACATATGGACAACAGATTCTTCAAATCAATTTAGCATCCCCCCTCAGGGTTTCGCTATTCAGTGGTGCAGATGTGTGCAAGCCCACCTGTGGCTTTTTATCTGTGTAGATGTGCGATCTGCAGATCTGCATGTTTTCCACTGTATGCACCCCTGCCTAGATCTGTTTGTGTCAGCTCTCCACCGATGACAGGGTGAGAAAGCGTAGAGGAGTCTTGCACCTTTCATCAGTGTGGAGGCCAGTCAGGTAGTGTCAAGTGTTTGTGTGAAAGAGATTTCCTGAGGCTGATGTGGGGTTGTTGTTAAAGAGTAATTAAACCCCAAACCCAAATCTTTGGTGAAGCCTGACACCTAATGGAAAAGTAGGGTACTGAACTGGCCATCTGCCATTGGCTGGTCTTTGGTGCCAGGTGGTGACTCAGAAGGTGACATCACATGACACCAAGACCAGCCAATAGCAGATGGCCAGTTCAGTACCCTACTTTTCACCATTAGGTGTCAGGCTTCACCACAGATTTGGGTACCAACTTTAAGAACAGCAAGCCAATGAAGTTTCATATTGCACTTAGGCTTATCAGTTACTGTATGTTTTTGAGTGGATGTAACCTACTGTGGGAGGGAGGGAGGAAGGAAGGAATGGAAGAAGGAAGGAAGGAAGGGAGGAAAGAAGGAAGGAAGGAAGGAAGGAAGGAAGGAAGGAAGGTAGGTAGGTAGGTAGGAAGGAAGGAAAGAAGTGAAAGGAAAGGATTTTTCCTATCCTATGATGAGTAAAAGCAATTCATTTTTTTTTCTACTGACACAGTTGCTTTATCTCTGCTCAAACCATTTGAAAGCCATGACTCAAATCTATGTAGTGGTGTGTTTTATGAGAATTACAGATGTTGTCACAGAGCTATTTTGCATACCATGTATTTCATTGATGAAATCAAGCCTTTGTTTTCCAAAGGTATAAGAAATAGATTTAAAACTAAGCTAAAAGCCATTTTCAAGCTACCAAGCTGTTTCTAGAATTTTTGCTAATGTTCAGAGGCTCAGTGTGGTGGGAAAACAAAGGTTTGGTTTTAGGCACAGGATGACTTTAACTTTGTGATTGACCATCGTTCTCAGGCAAGGGACCAGAGACCCTGTATGCTGGGCAAAAACTCAATGATAATGAGTGGCATACGGTACGCGTGGTCCGCCGGGGCAAAACCTACAAGCTAACAGTTGACGATGATGTAGCAGAAGGTATTTAACTGCATCCCCTCGGTTTATGTTTGAGAGAAAATTGAATTTATGTTGCCTCTGTGAATGGTTTCGCACCATGGTGTGGTGTTTTAGCATAGAATTTGACAATAGACCACAATTTTGTTTTTAAAAAAAAAAGTTACAAATGAGCATGTACTAGTGCCAGTTTGCAACCATCCAATATCTTTCATGCAATTTTCTCCTTAAATTCAGCCCTTTTGTGTTAGTGTCAGACAGCGTTCTCTTTTCTTTTTGTTTTTTTGTCTTTCTTTTCAACCCGTCCCCTCCACCCTGCCCCCTCTTCAGGCCAAATGGCGGGTGACCACACTCGTCTGGAGTTCCACAACATCGAGACAGGCATCATGACGGAGCGCCGCTTCCTTTCCAGCATCCCATCCAGCTTTATTGGCCATCTGCAAAGCCTTAGGTATTTAGTACACTTCCAATGTACTTTCATACATTACTGTACCTTTTCATTTTTTTATTTCTTGCTAAGTGACCAATGCATTTTCTGGAGATTTATTTAGCTCAGTGTCTCCAGTATCCAAGCCTTGGAGTTTTTCCCTACAAAATATGCTTGACAGAGGTCTCTTTCTTCCAGACTTGAAACAACAACTAAAAACGGATAGGTCCTTCTAGATAAAGAACATAACTTTCATGAGTGCCTATTCCTTCCCTTGTCCTCAGATTCAATGGCATGCTCTACATCGACCTGTGCAAGAACGGTGACATAGACTACTGCGAGCTCAACGCCCGCTTCGGGATGCGCTCCATCATCGCCGACCCCGTCACCTTCAAGTCCAAGAGCAGCTACCTGAGCCTGGCCACTCTGCAGGCCTACACTTCCATGCACCTCTTCTTCCAGTTCAAGACCACCTCTCCGGACGGCTTCATACTCTTCAACTCGGGAGACGGCAACGATTTCATCGCTGTAGAGCTGGTTAAAGGGTAATGGGACTTGGTACTATAGTTGTACCCAAGTAGGCTTGGGCAATATCCAAAATGTAATATCGCGATACTGTCCTGCCGAAATATCGTGATATACGATATTGTGTGTGTGGGGGGGGGTTATATGTTGCGACATTCACAAAATATTGTGATATTTGATAATATCGAATATCAGCCCAAGCCTATACCCAAGTGTTTATTTTTATAAAGGGTTATTTGTAACCCTGCGAACTTTGGAACCTTCAACATTTACTTCAACTACTGAAGCTACTGAACTTTTGTATGCTGCAAATAAGGAACCTTACCAGTGCGTTAGAAATTGTCAGATATTTTCAAATTTAATGGGCATTTATAGTTGAATTATAAAATCCAGCTGTTTTATCTGCCTAAATCACAAAGTGGAACTGCAACAGAGGTAGAGCGTCTCATTGCCCCCAATCCAGACACCATAGAGTTGCCCAATTTGCTAAAATTGAATTCTAGTGTTGGGCATGGGGTCACTGGTGGGAAATCTCTCCACCCACATGAAGTGACAAATTGAAATTAGTATAAAGCAATCACAGACTGACCGGGATGGTAAAAATAAGCATGCCTTGTGCAGTTTACTGATGTTACGTTAAATGATTTCTTGGTTATCGAAGTCCTCAAAATTCAAATAGTTGCCTCTTGCTGCCATATGGGGCCGCCAGTGTGCAAAAACGGTATCGTATAGCTTTATAGGCAGAAAGTTACGATCCCATAAACGTTCTGCATCTCTCAATAACCTTTATCCCTTGCAGGTACGTCCACTATGTGTTTGACCTTGGCAATGGGCCCAACCTCATCAAGGGCAAAAGTGAGAGGGCTCTGAATGACAACCAGTGGCACAATGTGGTCATCACCCGTGACAACAGCAACACCCACACACTGAAAGTAGATGCTACAGCCACTAGTCAGAGTATCAATGGTGCCAAGAACCTTGACCTGAAAGGTATGCACACACAGGATATGCCAGCTGTTATGATATGCCAGATTTTAATTTGTTTTGTGTTGATGTCCAATTCTAATACAGCTAAATAGCAAGTTGTGCTTTTTTTTTTGCTGTTATTGTTGCATCTTGACAAGGTTATGGGCCAGCTTACACAACCTTTTCTTGTTTGCATGTAAATTATTTTTGTACAGCTAATTTATTTTTTCTTGTGAATGTTTTTGCCCGTCATAACATTAAGTTGAACATTGAATATATTTGTTTTCCCTTTTTTTCTCATTTGTTTAAGTTAGAGTTAGAGAGCCCAATTAGTACCATCAAAAAAAGCAACACAATGTGTCCTAGTTTCTGACCAGATCTGAATGGTTTAGGGTGAAAGCAATTTCATTTACTATCCTGTTTGTGCTGCAGGAAAAAAAAAATGGTGCATTTATTTACTCATGAAAGCAGGGTCTAAAGACAAAAAAACGACAAAACAGATTTAGAAATTCACCGAAATTTATTGAAAATACACCCAGAATAATGTCAACAGAGAGAGCATTTTTCTGTTAGTTTCTATGTTGTATGAGTGAAAAATATTTATTAAAAGTATGGTAATAGGCTGTTTGTTATTGTGTACAATAGCATTGGCTTAACTTGTATGTGCTTTTTATGAGGAGTTCGGGTAGATAATTATGTTACTTCTAGTTTTAAAATGATGATGTAGAGAAACAGTCTTGCACACCCAGATTGTATTATAGACCAAACTCAGTTACCTAATGTTAAAGGATAGTAGTAATAGAGTTTTTTATAAGTGTGTGCCAATGGTCTAGGTTCCCCTCTCCTTTCCATTCTTCCTGCTGGTCTCTGCACACAGCCAGCGTAGTTCAAGAGATCAGGCTGGTTGTCCTCCCTTCAGAAGAAGCCATTTGCTGCCATTCATTGCTGTCCAGTATGAAAAACAACTTCCACAGAGCGAGAGAATCCATCACAGTAAACATGAAGCCTTCATTTGGTTTGGTCAAACTTTCAGTTTTATCCTTATATCACGGTGCTGTGTTGAGTGTATTCATATCAGCGCTGCGTTACGTTCTGCTCTGCTCCCTGCCAATCACCTGACACCCACAGGAAGAAATGGAAATCGCCTTACAAACTTTATTGTCACGTCCATGTCTTGTTATTCACAGCGCCTTTGTTAGCCGGGACATCAGTTCATTTCAAGCTAGGCTTGACCCAGTGACCCGGTATTCAAAGTCAGTTTTTATGAACCGCTGGCCACGCCCACGGCAAATGGTATACGCCCCAAAACATCACTGAAAAAACTATTTCATGCAAATGGGGGATAAAGGCTTGAACACACAGGGTCACAGACACAGACTGAAAATGTGTAATATATTGTATTTATTTTTAGTTTAATGTAAAAAAAAATTGCATATTGCAGCTTTAAGAAGCTGAGAATTTCAGTCACAGTTCAGTGGTTTGGTCTTTTATACTGCTGGAAATATAATGCATAAGTTGATACAGGCTGTACGGGTCAAGAGTTCTTGAAGGCTGAAGAAGAGCTCAGTTCAGAAATCTCTGAACTGTTAACTGAACTCTCTCTCTCTCTGAACGTAGACAGAAGAAAAAGGCCTATAACTCAAACGAAGTACCCATACATGGGTTGGTGAGTTCTTGAAGCAAATGAACTCCAATGTTCTCCGTATGTTCTCCACCCATCAGGTGACCTGTTCATCGCGGGACTGGGCCCGGGCATGTACGGCAACCTCCCCAAACTGGTGGCCTCCAGGGAAGGCTTCCAGGGCTGCCTGGCGTCGGTGGACCTCAACGGCCGCCTGCCGGACCTCCTCAGCGACGCGCTGTTCCGCAGCGGTCAGATCGAGCGCGGATGCGAAGGTACACCCTCCCTCAAAAACATGCCTGACTCAGACTACAGCTACAACACGAACTTCAACTCCAGGTCCAACTCCAGCTCAGGGAGCCCGTTCTTCCTGCTCAATGCAAACAGTAGCTCCGTGGCCCTGCATCCGTACGGAGGCCCCTCCGTCTTATTAACTGTACTGGTCGCCTCACTCACCCACTGCTAGAGCTGGGGCCAAACATCAAACACCTCCATCACCTACACCTTCACATGTTATCGGCCACATTGGTCGCCCATTGATGATGCCGTTGCCATCATCATCATCAGACCAGTTTATGCCAGCGTAGTAACACAAATACTGCCAGGTGCTCCCTTTTTATCTGTTGTCCTTCATGTTCATGTCTTACGATACTTTTTTTTTTTGTCATGAATTCATGAATGTTAAGAGTCTTACACAATCATGTAAGAAAGCACAACAAAGCTCCTCATTGGTAGCTGGTTCAGGCTTGTTGCTTACAAAGACACTTTATAGATTTGATGGTACAGGTATATTCACATACTGAAGCACTAGCAGCAAACTTATGTTTAAACCTACAAAACATTGAACTACAGGGAGAGTAAAAAAAAAAAAAGCACTCTGAAAGTACCAAGAAAAATCTTTAGATATGACAATGTAAAACTAAATCTGCAGTTGTACAAGTGGCAATAACATTACAGACAGTAGCAATAGAAAACTGTATCAGGCCATATTTGGAGCCCTGTCAGCAAGGTTCCACGCAGTATGTACACAAAGCAAAAATTGCCAAAGGTTTTAATTTGTTTTGTGTTGATTTCCAATTGTCCATGCATATAATGTAGCTACATAGATATGGGCTGTTGAAACATTTTGCACTAACAGCAGATTTTATTGTGGACAAAATGTTTCCATCCTACTGTGCAAATCATGCATTCTTTTGCTGTTATTTTTTCCGTATTGAAAAGGTTATGGGCCAACTGCCACAACCTGTTCTTGTTTGCATGTAAATCATTTTCTGTACAGCTACATTTTTTTTTTCTCTTGTGAATGTTTTTGCTCACCACATCATTGAGTGTATATGTTTTCTTTTTCTTTCTATTTTTTTCTTTTGTTAAGTTAGAGAGCCCCGTGATAGACCGACCAATGTGTTACTTCAGGTCAGTTCAGTAGCATTTATCACTGCAGAAAGCAATATTATGTGTATAGTATGGTGTATACTGTATGTGCTGCAAGAAAAGAATGGTGGATTGATTTATTTTTCAAAATAAAATCTCATCAATCACAATTCGTTGGTCTCGTCTAGTATCATGTCCATGGCATTCTATTATCTCATTTTAATGTTTGCCTGTATGCTTTTTTTCACTGTTTGCCTATGTATCATGATCAATTGATTAGTTGCTCTGCATCAACAAATCAGTCATGGGAATTGTGTTGCCATGTACAACCTGCATTTCATTACAAGCTCCCATCACATCTAATTAATTTGTACTTGTTCAGCATGAGAATGATCAGCTGGTGAGTCCTGATCAATGCCCATAAACGATTATTGAGTTAGCAGCCTACAGGTTGGTGCAATACACTTAAACAGTCACTAGATGGTAATAGTACACTGTTGGTATACACTTAAAGAGGTATACAGTAGAGTAGGTACTGTAGCTCATGTCACTATATTAAAGGCAAGAAATCTAACCAGAACCAAAAGAATGAAAAAAAGCAGCTATTCTTGACTTGGAGAACATCTGAAAAAGCTTTAAAGAGGAACTATTATAGGAATCTAAATGTTCCTCTATTTACATACAGTATGATCAAAGATGTTTCATGAAGACAGTGTTAAAATTTTGTTTTGTTTGAGTGGGTACGTTTAAAGTTATTACAATTTTCAAAAATCCATCCATCTTTTCCAGGCAGTTTCAGACTAAATCCAGGAAACATATTACAGCTGGACTTGGTCCTGATTGGCTCCCCTCACGAAAGAATGACTGAAGTCCTTCCAATCAGGTTTACTTCATTCGAATTAGAGGCGCCGGTGTTATCAGCCAATCAGGGTCTTCAAGTTCATTCAGTTTAACTAATTTGATTGAACTTTTAACTGAACTACATTTATTTGCAAACCATCATGCTTATCCTGAGCCAAGTTATGAAAGGTTTTGTCAATTGTTCTCCAAGAAACACTGAATGACATTCCCTTTTTTTCAGGTCACTATGTTGACATGATAGCAAACATGCTCTTCCCTTCAAATGCAAAAATGTGTTTGCTGGTTTGCAGCCTGTGTAAATATCAGTGTGCTGTATCCCAATACTTTTCAGGTGAGTTTCAATGACATACAATGGACCAGGTGCATAAAGATGGCGGACTATGGGGGGCTAAAGAGGATGAGTACACATCATTCCATGCCAAGTTTAGGATTTTTAAAAAGATCATTTGATGTGTAACATGGGGACGCCAAATGGGGAAAGGAAGAATAATGCAAAAAAATATCAGTCGTACAATTCACACTTCACTTCACTGGCAGCCTTCTCATTTTAATTTAGACTGACCTACTTTACCACAATGAATTAAGCTGGTTTCCATTTGTGCCAATACTGAAATCACTGCCTTATTTTACTGTATTTTCAATTTTTTTTATTCATTTGCCTAACACAGCTGGTGTCACTCAGGGTCCAAAATGAACTTTTTGGCTCACCTGCCAAGGGCTTTAAACTGAAAAAAACATTATCTGCCAAGAATAACTTTTACTGGCCAAAATAATTAATATACATTTTTCATTGAAATATGTCACCCTACCCATTTTCAATACTTTTTTGTGTATAGAAACAAGAGAAAATTTAGAGTTACATGGGAATAATGTTAAGTTTCAACTAGCGTTAGGCTAGTTGATATCCAGGAAGTTTAGATGCTACCACTTTGTGCAGAGCAGCATAACAGGCAGCCAAGAAGGAGCCTGTTTGACAGAGCCATTGTTTTGCTTTGATTTGATTGGCTTCACAGTCAGAGAGAGTGTATGGTGGCCAGCAGGGACAAAGTTTGAGGACAGGCAACGATCAAAGACTGTATTTAACCGAGGCGTTCAAATTTGATCTTCTCCAAAAGTTAGCGGCCAGCGCCCTGGATCTCCAACACTGCAAAAAGTCTCCATCTTAACAAGTAATTTAGTCTAGTCCTAAAATCATAATTTTCTAGTCTATTCTAATTTTGTAGAATCAAGTGTCATTTTCTTGATAGCAGTGCAGTGATCTGCCTTATACTGACTGGTTTCAACATACTGACAGTCATTTCTAGAAAATTCTTGAAATGAGTTAAGCTGCATTAGAAATAGGTGGAGTTATCTCACCTCACGGGCAGAATTTTTCTGTTGGTTTAAGGAAAATAAGATTTGAAGGCTGAATATGAGACTTAGTGACTTGCTAAGATGGACATTTTTTGCAGTGCAGGTAGAAGTTTCAAATTCCGATTCCTAAGCTCGGCTCAAAGATGCTGTGTGTAATGCTATCTGTGACCTCTTTCTATATACATGCTCGGGCACATTTTACTGAAAACAAATTTACTGAAAACATGCCAAGCTGTTCCATTAAAAACGTTTCCCTTCCTGTGCACCTGGCCCAAAATGGTCCACTTCTTGAAGAGAGAGGTTGAGCAAACCCCCCCGAGCCGTTGCGCTGCCCTCGCCAAAGGCATTCAGGCAGGCAGACAGACTAATGATGGCGATGGAGAGTGTTTGCATAAATAATACATTAGCTGTGGCTGTATAATTATGCAGGCCTTGTATTGCTGTATCGGGCCCGTGTATTTTGTTTTATGCTAATGTTGCTTGACGGCATTCTCATCTGTCCAGACATCGGGTGCTGAGGAATCCATTAAGACACACATGGCACACACACACAAACATACACACACACGCACATTTACTTTAAGGCAGCATGTGTAAATGCCCGGAGATTGGTCAGAATGATTAGCTGCCTAATTTAAGGAGCGGCTGCGTAAATTCTATTAGCGATCCCACCAGTGTAGGCAAGAGCTCAATAGTTACTTAGGTTTGTCCATTTGACAGCTCTACTGCAGTGTTTTCAGGAGGCTTTTGCTTAACAAATGTACTCATATAAAAGTGAAAATGTCTTCACTTATTAATGTGAATGTTATGCTTAGACCAAACTGACATGTTCATATGTGTAAGCAGCGCAATTTCCTTTCCCGGTTGTTGCTGGCTAGCATGCAGAATTAGATTCTATAGGATTGTGCAGGATTATTATGCTAAACAGACACTTGATAATGACTACTCTATTATAGACTAATATAATCCCTGGAGAAGAGAGAAGTGAATCATTTTATCATACAGAGAAGTTCCTGCCATCGCACTTTGCATTTCGCAACAAATGCACTTTCAGCCCCCAAGGATTGTTGTCCTGATGTCTACTTTATTTTCATAAAGGTTCTTGTTGGAGAGCAAAAAATGCTGTTTAGGTACAATTATCTTTTTTTCCCCACAAGGTTTGTCTGCTGTTGTGTGGATAAAAGACCATTTTTAGAGGAGGTCATAGGTTTAGCATCATTTCAGAGATTCATATTCTAATAGCTAACTCTAGTAGTAGTGTCATCAGTGTTACATCTTGGGATATGACCTGCACTGAGATATGCTAATGTCAGCTGAATGCTATCATGTAACGCAACAGGCTGCTGCTTGCAATATGTCATCATCTTGCATCTGTCGTTTTATTTTTACATTCATTTCTAGTTAAAGCACCAGTCAACAAGCAGATCACTGCAACTTTGCTTCACTCATCAATTATGTTCAACAATCCTCGCATGGTCCTTCAATAAAGACCATTTTGTAATTTTCAAAACAGCAACCTCAATATCAAATGTTTTGGTTGCAATAATCAGAAAAAATCTCCAGCAAATGTGGAGAGGGATGGGGAAAGTTAAAGGAAAATTCCACCCTCATTATTTATCATCAATCAGTGATGTTCAGTGCATTCCAGGAGTTATTTTATGATGAAATGTTGCAATTTACTTTTTTGTTGTACCCACTTTCCCTCAACCTGCCTCATGTAGTTCTACTTCAGTTAGTGATATCCTATTTTTCCCTGAATGCCTTTTGACATCCCCCAGAGAACTCAACTGGACTTGATTTTACACAATTCCAGCTTTAAATTGGCGTCCTGCTTTACTGGGAGTAAGTTGATGATATCTAACAGCGTAAGAGTATCCACGGGGGGAGTTTTCCTTTAACGATTCACTAAAACATTTCAGTTAAGATTTCAATAATATGGAAGGTTATTTTTGTCCCAGACAACAAGCTCACCACTATGCCTCAAAAGCGACAAAGAAGCAATGATCCGTATCCAATGATACAAGTCTGTAGGGGAGACCGGGGCATGTTGTCACACTTTTTACTCATTGGTGTATTTCTCATTAGTGCCTTACTACTGAGATCCGATATATATTTTTCTAGCTAGATTAAGGTCTTACTCACGTGACAACTTGCCCTGCTCTCCCCTACATGTAGGTTTGTACCTAAACTAGATGATGTGTAGTCTACATAAAGTGCTTCTTTTCATTTTTGACCGCATAATCATATTATTTTCATGTAAAATGATACAAGGGTGCTAGTTAGTTTTAATGTGAGGGCATTTTCAACCCTATTAAATGAACATCTGAAGAATTACAGCCTTTTTTCACGCCCCTGCAGTCATCATGCTCCTGCTACACGGCTTAAAAACAATTTGATGGTTGTTTCTCTTCATGAATTTTCTAGTTAACCCTCCGGGGAAATTAGTAAGGGGAAAGAACCATCAAATTTATTCATGTTAATCTTTAACCTCTGTCGCAGGTACACGATTTGCAGCTTGATAACTCAGAACCTTGTTCACTTACTCATTTATTTCAACCCTGTACTCCGTCCCTCGAGTAATTTGGAGCCAAGCCGAATTCTCATAGTGAGGGAGTGAAATGCAAAACGTCTCAAAAGAGAACCTGTCAATAAGGTATCAGGAGTCTAGTGATGCTTATGGGTTGTAGAGAAGTCATGCACGCTAATAAATTTGGTTGGTATGCAAAGAATTACTACTTTATGGAATATACTCTGAGGGTGCGATCACACCTGCAGTTCATTTGCTTTGGTCCGAACAGTAGCAGAAGTTACATTTATTTATATTTCAGTTTTTTAAAGTTATTTTTGTATTTGGTTGGTTGGACCAAAACCATGGACTCACAAGTAGCTCGTTTATTGGACTGGAGTTTTGGCAACCTGCGGGATTCCAGTTCCTGTAACTTCAGCTAAGCATGATGATACTTAAGTATTCTGTATCATTTTACATTGCGTTCATTAACTAACGTTAACTAATGCATTTACTAACATGAATTAAACATGAATAACAACATCAACAAAGTTTAGTTTGTTGCATGTTAAATGCACATGAACAACTGCATGAAGTAATGTTGTTATACATGTTTGTTAATGCCAATGTGTTGTTCTTCAAAGCTCTTCATGTATTCTCCTATCATTTTTCCAGTAAATAGTTTATAGTTTTGCAGTTCGTTCCAGGAAACTTTTAGAAATGTACAGTCTCTTCTCGACTGTAATTTACATTTACATTGTATTTACTTACTACATAACTTCATGGTTCTTTCCAGGAAACATCCCGAGAAATTAACAGTTCCTTTTTTGGAAATTATTAGGAAATTGTGGACCCAGAAAATAAAGCGTTACCTTATTGATAGCAGAAACTATCAATTCAAAACTATTGGTATTGGTGTTAGTATCAGCCTTCATAAACTCATCAGAGTATGTCGTAACAGAAACAGAAACTAAACCTCTAGGAGTGATGGAAACTCTGGGACTACTACTAACCTGACTGCATGGTACTACTAACCAACACCTTCACCTGCATGGACAAAAACCTGATGAAGGTAGAAATAAAGAGGTGTGCGTGTGTGTGTGTGTGTGTGTGTGTGTGTGTGTGTGTGGACATGCTACCATAGGTCCCAGCACCACCTGTCAGGAGGACTCCTGTGCCAACATGGGCATCTGTATCCAGCAGTGGGAGAACTACACCTGCGACTGCTCCATGACCTCTTACACCGGCACCCAGTGCAATGACCGTGAGTAGCCATGTTGGCTCTTTTTAAATATTTCACCTGACGCATGTACAGGGGGTGTACAAATTTACAGCAACACCGCATGAAAAAGCACTTTAAAGTGGTAATTCACAAGGTCATTTTCATCTTTGGTGCTCAGCGCTCATTGCTGTGGTGTTTCTGCACTGCACTTCCCAGAGATCACCTGTCAATCAAACAGTGTGTCCAGTACTGTGACGTCTTTTTCCTTGGATTTTCTGTTGATGCAGTTTGAGTTTCTGTAGGTGGCTACAGCTCTTTTCTTTGTCTCCTCAGCCATGGTGGCTATCGCTGCTCATGCTAACTCCCCAGTTCTTCTTCTATTTATTCTAAACAAATCGGAAACGAAAAGTGAATCAGTGAGGATTTTTCCCAGGAATGTCCAGCCTGACACCGGCTGTTTCAAACAAATGTTAAAGTTTTCATGAATTGGCTATAGTCTGAGTCACTACAGTGTTGTATCAATCAGCGACAGAGAGCAGCAAAATGCACATTTATTTATATGTAAATGTTGCAGATTTTTACTTTAACTTTAAAGTAACTGCAGCAGCTGCACAGGCGAGTCATATAAAGTACAAGGCCAGCTCTTAAACATGTCCAACAGTCAACACTTGTTGTGAGTTTTCAGTAACATGGGGCAACTATGAGGTCCACATGAGGACAAATAGTCAGTGCTTGAATTGCAAGAGCATCAGTTACAAAAACAACAAAGATTATTGAATGCGGCAACGGAAATAGTCTCGAAAAACACTGTTTCCGCATGATATTCCCATATTCCAAGATGATAATGCCTCCATACAGAAGAAGCCATGGAAGTCAAAGTCAAACTCCTTTGACTTCATCATTGAACCTTTATGGGAAGTAGATTTCCCTCTCCTTCATCCCTCAAAGAACTGGAGGCTTTCCTTCTTGAAGAAAGCTCCGATATCCACTACAGACAGTTCAGGATGCAGTATGACAGCAGTACAAGGACTGAAGCTGTTCTGAAAGCAAAGCATGTCCCTACTCCTTATTAGATACTTTATATTCATATCATCCGTTGTTTTGTCCACTCCCTGTACGCACATACACACTTTTACAGAGGCATGCATACAATCTAATGACAGTTCAATAACTCTGAGATCAGTATCCATACACACTTCCCCCTCATCCATATACCAACCCAACTTTGCAATCAGAAATACACAAACACAGACACAGATCACCCATATGAATGCCATATTTTCCCCCCAACACCTGCAACTTGATGCCTCGAAACCCTTGGATGCACACAGCTCGGCATTTTCTATCCCACAAGTACACTCCTCCGTCAGTCTCATCAATGTACTCAGTTTGCATCCTTAATTTAGTTTGTGACACATAACCCCCCTTCGGCTTAAGGGAAGCTTAACCACCCGCTCCCCAGATGCTGCCTTTTCAAGTCCAATAAAAAAAGCATGCCTCCTTTTCATACCGGATATTCACACACAGCTATACGATGCCACTCTGCAAAATATTTCTGATGTTGACTTCATTTTTTAAATGTGTTCGGGTGTGATGACTTCGACGAGTTTCTCGAAAAGGTAAGTGCTCGCCTTGTTGTACATGTAAACTCTGCAGATGAAATGGCGGGATGATGGTTTTATAGGTGGTTACCTTGATCGAAAACCAAGTTTTGTGGTCCTGAGGAGAAAGGAATGCAAAGCCATGCTGAGTGATCACCTTGTTGTTGTGGTAAAACATCTCTAATGTGATGAGAGAGGTATATTCCAGGATGACTGTTCCAGCCACCAGTTCTCAACCTGTTTGAGCTCTTAGGGCAGATTCTGGAGCATTGCCTAAGACAACATTTTCCCCTACCGACACCGGTGCACCCAGAGAGAATTTCTTCATAAGAATGGCATCACATCTCATTATTAAAGTTCCAGACTCTTGTAGAAACCAGGCCAAGATGTCTTAAAGCTGTTCTGGTGGTTTGCGCTGGCCCAAAGCCCTGCTAAGACACGTTAAGTTGCTGCTTTATTTTGTCAGTTACCTTGCCAGCTTCACTTCCCACTTGCAGTTACTGGCAGAAAGGCAAAAGCTCCTCTGTCAGTACTAAGTACTAAAACACAGCATAAAGCCTGATGTAGCAAGGCAGAATTATACTCAAATCCCCATAGAATATACTAAGTTTCTTCAGATAAATGCACTCCCATTGTCTTCCTGAGGAATTAGTACAACACTCTGGTCACACTTTGGTCAGGATGTGAAGCCATGCTGCACGCCCTCCTTCATTTAGACGCACATGCGTGACCTTTGGATGATTCCGCTGGTTGCCGCATTGAAATAAATGGAACAAAAACTCGGAAAATTGAATTCAAATGGTCCGCCGGTATGAAAAGCAGTGCCAGGGGCAACGTATAGGCTGAAGTGCTGTAATTATAGGTCATGTCTGAGAGATGTACATGGCAGTTAATGAGAGCTACACTTAATGGGCCAGGAAAAGCTCAATAGGTGTGTTCAATTAATGGTCTGTTGGGCTGAATAAGGGCACTACATGAAATATGGAAATGGAAGGGCGTTGAGGGTAAAGATCAGATTCATGATATGTGACGAGTTGCCATCAGTTGTCCATGTACTCATGCAAATGTGTATTAGGGTTATACCACTATATTGGTCTTATAAAATGGGGTATCAGCCAGTCAGTGTCACCCACCTCTATATGATATGATGGATATGATGCAGTTTGATTGATTACATACCAGGCATCACCTGAATTGATTCTAATGCATTATTGTTGGAATCATCCTGGGTTTCAATGGAGAGCGTGTTTTATGATGGTCTAAACCAGTGATTCTCAACCTTTTTCATATCAAGGACCCCTAATTTAGTCCACATTAGAGCCACGGAGCCCCATTTGATGAGATTTTGTCTCTCGGACCCAAATCTGAGAGTATATTTATTTTTAGATATGATTTTGTCCAGAATTCCATGACTATCTGTATTGCAGGTAGAGAGATAACAGAGAAACTATGATCAAAACAGTCATACTTCTACATTCTCTAATTGTGTTAACTTCTTGTAAATTAAATAATGGTGAAGTTTAACAATTTATCAATTTGCTGCGGACCCCCTGGAAGGACCCCCCTCATTTATCAATTTGATGGGGACCCCCTGGAAGGACCCCCCTCAATGACCCCTGGTGGTCCCCGGACCCCACGTTGAGAACCACTGGTCTAAACGCTGTTTCAGAGGCTTCTCCAGCCTGACAAGAATACAATTCTGGGGGGAACACTGAACACTGGAACATTTTGGCTTGAACAGGTTCAAACTTGAAAACCGACCCATATCGGCAGCTTCAATCCAAAGGTATTGGAATCTTCGAAAACCCATATTGGTCGAACCCTAATTAGTAGGCTAATTGTTGGAGAGGAGGGCATTTGATCGGAAGGTTACTGAGTCAAATCTTTAGAAAATCTGGTTTGGAGAAGTGTATGAGAAGAACTTTTCCATTCCCTCAACTGAAACACACTTTCTGCCTCTGTCTACCTGTCTATCTGTTCGCTTGGTTCAACATGAACAATCAAGTTCATGTAAGATTGAAGGCTGAGGGCCGAGATGCTGTAGTTCTGCTTTGTTGACTGTATCTGCTCTCGCTCCCCTCCTCTCCACCCTCGCTCTCTCGACCTCTGACAGATAGAGAGACTCGGCCTGTCATATTCCCGGAGAGTCGGAGCGCCGGATCAAAAGCCTGTTAGTGCAGATACAAAGCGACTTAATTGAATAAGGGGCAGGAGAGTAATGCGAGTGTCGGGTCCACAGCTCAGCGGAGATATCTGTCTTGGGTGTGTGATTGATATTTGTTTTTCCTCTTACTACTCTGGTAGATAAAAGCGGGGAAAAGTGGAGATGCTCCTTGGAGCTTCAATTAAGCCTGAACATTTGAGTCCAAGGGAAAATAGGTTTTTGTAAGCCCAAACAATTATGTGAAAGCCCAAAATTCATCAAAATCATGTCGAGTTGAGTCCTCTCAGCTTTGGCCATAATAGCTGCTGTGGTGTTTTGGCATGTATTACAGTATATAATATTATTATACAGTACTTATTTTTGTACTTATATAAGTATAGGTAGAGTTCACCATAGCCTCAGTGAGTACTCAATTATGTCAAGTTGTTTATTTGGATCCCCACTGGGAACATGCATTCTTCCTACAATACAAAGTTATATGGTTTAGCTGCAGGATGTGTGTGTGTGTGTGTGTGTGTGTGTGTGTGTGTGTGTGTGTGTGTGTGCGTGCGTGCGTTTGTGTGCACACATTGGTGCGTTGTGTTAAGTTGTGTTGATTCATTGATTTGAAATGCTTTCGACAGTGACTAATGAGAGCCTAGCGAGGCAATTAACTCTTCTTTCTTATATAATTACTCAAAATGGCCATAATGATTTCACTAAGTGCCTTTGTTTGGGTGCATAGGCGCTATTCACCACTAGGGGGCAGAAGAACATCATCAGCCCAGGCCCAGAGGGATCTGTTGAGGACACATACAGTATATATACACACACACACACACACATACACACACACACACACGCACACACACACGCACACACACACAGACGAGCATGCCAGCAGACAGAAAAAAAGACAAATACGCTTATGAGTCTCTCTTTTTTCTCCCTTCTTTCAATTCAATGGCATGACTATCAGAAACAATAATGCCATAGTTGTATAGAAAATGTAAATTTTCAATTTATACATTCAAACCATATTGAGATGATAAATTACTTGGCTTGAAAATATGTACTGTACCATATTACATAACCATTAATATCTATAATAACATATAACAGTTACAAAATTGAGAACATGTGCAAATCATTCAAAAGCCAGTTTGATATATATGTACTTTCTCTCTCACACACACTTAATGACACTAAACTGGACTTTTGCATGGTTAATAACTCATATCATGAAACAGAGCTTTTTCCCATTCCTTTGTTTGATAAAAAACTCGGCTATTCCTTGGCTTCCATTCATAAAGAAGGGTTCATGTTCAGCTCTGAACCCCAGATCTTTTCCAATAATCCCCCGGCCTCGCAGCGGCCCTGCTGAGTTCACCACCACCTCTTGTACCGATGAACCTACAGCATGAGGTAACTGCCTCGGTGTGCTTAATCGGAAATAGGACAATAAAAGCCTGCTCTCCTCTGCGACCGACTCAAATCCAGAGAGTCGGTAGCTGGTGTACACACACACACATACACACACACATAACCCTGGCTCTTCAAAAATGAAGTCCCCGGGAATGAACGTTTCACTGAAAAGATTAGCCCGCCAGGTTTCTCCATTGCAGTTAATCCACGTATTGTGAGGGTGATAATCTAGGAGATGGGGAGCTTTGGAAGCCCTGGCTAGCTTATTGAACCCCGAGGAGAGTTGGTGGTGTCAAGGCTTTAATGTGTCCAGGTAAAAGTGCATGCACACCCGTAGGCAAGGAAATTTCAAAGAGGCCCCCCGATGCAGACGTCTATAATGTTGTGGTACGTCTGAAGCAACTTCAAACGCACTCTTGCATACAGAAACAAGGACGTAAACAGAAATACAGAAGGCTACACACGCGCAAGAGGCCAAGACCAATTTTTCTGTTTGTATGAATCTCAATGCAGCGTGTTCAATTCAAGGTCTTCTGCACTTGGGTGTTATTCTGAGAACCATAGTAAAAGCCTGTGGCCCGTTGACAAGTCTCATTACTCAGCGGTTGTAATTGAATTAGCTCTTTGCCATCATTTACCCCTCCAAAGGTCATCCAGGCTTTGTTCATGGACAAGACAGAAAACGCTCATGCAAAAATCAACAACAGCCATCCCTAGTCTAGCCTATCCTAGCAGAGGCATGCAGTAGACAGAAAGAATGCTTTTTGTCTATCTTTCAGTCTTGATTTTGCCTGTTATTTGCTTCATTTTTTACACACACATATACAAATGCATCCAAACACACTTAGAAATACACTCATAATCACCCAGATCATAAATCAGTTTGGAATGTCTCAGAGCTTCAGCCTTTCATCATGACTTGGTTCATTGCTGTTAGTTAATGTAGCTGCACAAGGCTTGAACAAGAGACTGCAGAATCCTAAAAGGACTCTGGTCACTGTGTGCATGTGGTGTGTGTGTGTGTGTGTTTGCTTTGTTTGACCAACCACATGCCACTTATTGGAGACTCCATGTCCCTGACACTACAGTACATCCCTCTGAAATGGAAGACAAGTGAGAACTAACTTGGTGCTAGTTACATGCTTGCCAGCTTTGAGTGTCTTGGCAAGCGGAAAATATAACAATGAAAAATTATATAAAATCGCCAATAATAGCTCACTGCTACAACCTAATTAGCAATACTCCCAACGTACACTTAGCAGGACTACTATGCTAACGCTACATCCTGAACAAAGGATTAAGCTCCCACTTACAACAAAGAAGTCCATCAAACAATATGCAAAACCTAAATCAAATGACACAATCTTGAAGGGAAGGGACAGGGAACTTGAAATTAGTATTCTGCTAGCTAGCCAAACGCTTCTACAAGCAATTTGAATTGTAGAGAAATGTGAAATGGAAAAAATCAACCTTCCAATGCAACAGCAGAGCAGTAACTTACGGTCCACCAGCTGGTCTAGAAAGGTTACTACAAAAGGCATTTCAGACAAAGCAGCTCAACAAGGACTTAATGAAAATCCTACAGTCCCTTTTAGACGCATCAGCATTATGGAGATTGTGGCCCTGTGGCAAGCAGAAAAGGGAAAGCAACGGCACATTATCATCTGCTCACCACCATCATCCATCGTCTCTCTAAAATTCGAAATAAATTTTGCACGCACCTTGGCCATTGAATTACTGAGTGGGTAGTTGCTCAGAAGCTGTAGGCGGAAGTCAATTCTTCAATGGTTTTCAATGAAGAATACATACAGTATATCATCAACTTCTCTCTCCCAATCTTTCCCATCTATCTCTACTTTGAACTATCAAACAAAGGCGAAAATGTCAAAAAAACATAATATGAAGAATATGTACAACATTGTTCTAAGCATGGCGATCAAGAGCCTTGTTCTTTTGGCCCTTAACTCTCTCTCTATGTCTCTTTCCCCTCTCTCTCTACCTCTCTAGAATATTACTTCACAGAAGGTGAAAGCTAAGGGACTTGTAAAATCATGTTTGCTCTTAGTGTTACATATCGCTGCCACCCAGAGAGAAATCAAGTCCCACCATAACTCTCCCTTAAATTGAACTGCTTTCAATTTAAATGGTGTCTGCAAGCACTCGCATACACACATACACACATCGCTGATATGCAGACACACACAGCTCCCACCTCTTGCCCTGCATGCACACACACACACACACACATACACACCTTTTCCTTTGAAATAGACGGCTGTCTGTCTATTGACATTGGGTTGCATCATTGCTGTCGCCCGAGCAGAGGGGCGGAAGATGGGTCTTCCACAAGGCAAGCATGCCCATCCGCTCCCACCAAATCTTTCTGCAGCGCTACACAATGTTAGCCAGCAGACTTGGCGAGAAATTGATTTGAAAGTATTTTTTTTGAAGTGCTCCAGGTTTGTTTGGTTTACTTTCCTATCCCCCCTCCCCAGTACAGTGGACACGTGAATACTTTCAAGATGCACAGTACTTTACTTTTGAAAACTGCCTTGGTCCTCCAGTAGGCTAACTCCATCATCTAGGATTATTTGATTGAACTATACTAATAAATGACTCATTAGCAGGCCCATTGCCTGGTTAATGATCTCACTACAAATGAATGCAGCATATTTAGAGAGGCTTGGGAAGAAAGCAGTGTGAGCAACTTTGAACAAAATCACATGTGAAGTTTAACTTCAACCCCAGAGTCACTTGATCCATTTGAAAGGCCAGGTAGCAGACCACGTACTAAACAGTATGCACTGCAAGGCCGTCAATTCACTAAACCCTAAACTATGACTAAGCTGAATCCCTGCATCTAATATCATTTACCACCAAAACTGCTCCATAATCAATGAACGGTATTATTTTTGTAGACCTACATGATCTTTATTCTACAGTAGTGCTATCAGTTCTGAACCAGAGCATGTCTCCTTATCCCCACACAGCACCCCTGGGTGCTCTGACAGTCACCTTCACCAGAGAACTAAGACTTGATCCTGTATTGTTATCAAGGTGGAACATGCTGAGAAGCTCCACAGAGACTGAACTGGGAAAGATGCCATGTTATTCTCTTTGCAGTCACCCAATTCATTCACATTTTGTTTTCTTACATTGGGAGAGAGTTAGACTGTCCTAGACAATAAGACTAGTATGAATTTTTAAATATAGTGAGTTCTTCTTTAAGTCAGACTTCAAGGCTATTCGTTACTGGCTAATGTGGCATTGTATGTGTCCTTGGATTTAATCATGCTTTCATTAGACTAATATAGCATAGCCCTTGGTTTGAATAGGCAAAAGAAAACACTCCTCAATTTTGCTATTTGTCTCCATCTTTAACCGTTTCTCATCTTATCAATTAGTTCATTTTTAAATGCAGGAGTCTTTGGAAGGTCACAACAGCTAATGCCGGACACACACTTTTAAAACATGGACATCACACACACACACACACACACACACACACACACACACACACACACACACACCTCACACACCTCACAGACACACACACACCAGCCTCTCTTTCATTTTATTGAGTTGTTTTCTTTTCTGATGTTTCTGTTGGTGAAACCTCTGTCCTTAATTCAAAACTGTGCTTTTCTCACCTTGATCTCTCTGGCATAAAAATAAGTGTAATCACTCTATGTATTGATTCATGAAGCAGCATTTTTCTCTTAATTAGGGGACAATTCTGTATTTTAAAGGAGAGTTTGGCAACTGTGTCACCCAGTAACTGGGATCTATTTTACAACACAAATATTATGCATAGGTCGTAGCATGCTACCAGCTTTTGCTAGCTGCAGTTCGTTTTTTAGTGTTTTAGGATTTCAGGTCGCAGCACACTACCAGCTTTTGCTAGCTACAGTTAGCATTTTAGTGGTTTAAGACAAGTGGATTTTAATCTGTTTCTCAAAAAATATCAACAAAATATGTGATAGAGGACAAAACAAAGATGTTGTATTTGTTGTAGGAATATAGGAAAGGTTATGACAGCTTCAGTAGGAAGAGATAGTAAAGGTAAATTTAAACATTGGTGTTAATGGGGAGTCTATGTGTCTGTCTTTCGCTTCTTTCCAGTCCCTTCCCTTACATTTCTATTGATAACATCAGTCACAACAACATTAATACTATTAGGAAGTAAAATTGCATAGCTAGTAGTAGTAATAGCAGTAGCCTAATAGTCCACTCTGAAATATAGCTAAAGGCCAGTGATAGCCTTTAACATTAGAAAGACAAATAGATTTGGGGGTCTAAGAAAAGGCCAACAACGTCAACTGAAGGGAGTAAAATATCATTATTACTATTAACCTTTACTTTGTTATAGGCTATACAATTATTATTATTTCCTTGTGTGAGTTGAACAAATCAAATTATTTGTACAGAAAGTGTGTCTAGGGAAAGTCATGGAGGTACATTTTGAAAGCTGAGATCATCTGATTCTAAAATACAAACCGCCATCAATGTCCTGCTGCTTGGCCTTTCTAGTGTTCAAATATTTGGCAAAATATAAAGCAATGCTAAAAGTAACAGACAATCAGTGTAGAACAGCTAAGATTACCTGGCTGGAGAATTCTGCACACTCTAGAGCTGTGTCACAAGCCAAACAAATCAGCCATATTAGTGGTAAATTAATATTAAAGTAATCTAAAACCACCGTACTGAAATTGTATAGTAAACAGTATGCAGTAGTATGAGCTTTCAGACACTTTTCCTTAACCTATCTGTTCTATCTCTGAGTTTTTCCCCCCACCTTTCCCAACTGAAATTCAGAAGGATTTTTCCCCCTGCGATAGCCGCAATTTCACAAGACAAAGTGATGAGTTCAGCTCAGCCCCAGACAGACAAAATGGCTGTAATTTTCTGTGCTGGCCAGAAAAAGCATATAGAGCTGGCTGGGAACTCCTCCTGCTAACTCCCTCTCTCCTGTTAACTGTCTTTCTCTCTGATCTTCCTCTGTTCCCCAGTGGACAGCTGCGATCAGGTCTTGTCTAGACGCACTACTTAAGACCTCAGCACTTTGAAGTGGATACAAAAAAAAAATGTAAAAAAAGACGAAGTGCGCAAAGGGGTTTTCCCTCCTGTGTTCTGTTTTTTCCTGCCTGTGCTCACCTCTTTGCTTGCGAGGTGAGGGGGAGTTGTGCGTTTTTGTTTGAGTGAGGGAAAAAATCAATCGGCGAGGTTAACGCCAAATATCACTCCACTCTGTTTCAGATGATGCCCTGAGGGTGTTTTTTGCTTTGCCTGTTTTCCCCGGCATGTGCTTTGCATTTAGAATGAACAAGGGGAGGCAAATGAATTGCTAGATGACTTTTCAAAAAAAAGACAACAGTAGATTTTCCTTGCTCTCATTTCTTTCTCTATCTCTGAGGTACCTGAGATACTAGACTTTAATTTACTTCTTTTTGTAGTTGTTTTCAGCGGAGAGGATGTGCTGTTGCATGCTCTCGACTCATGTTTTTAAGTCCTCAGAGCGCCCAAAGTCAAATTTGCTTAAATGTTTTGACAATTTGGCTTCAGTTGGGTTTTCAGAAGTTGCGTAGAAGCTGCAGTTTTTGGGTACAAAATAAAATGAATCATTCGTCTTAAAAAGGTTTCACCATTTTCAATTTTCAAAAAATACTCCATCTTAACAAGTGATTTAGTCTCATATTCAGCCTTCAAATCTTATTTTTCTTAAACCAAGAAAAAAATTCTGGTAGTGAGGAGAGATAACTCCACTTGTTTCCAATGCAGTTTCACTTGTTTCAGGAATGTTCTAGAAATGAGTGTCAGTATGTTGAAACAAGTCAGTATAAGGCAGATCACTGCACTGCTATCAAGAAAATGACACTTGATTCTACAAAATTCTTGAAACAAGCTGCTTTGATTTGCATTGGAAACAAGTGAAATTATCTCACCTGATTTTTTTTACTTATTTTAAGAAAATTGTGATTTTTAGGACTCAATAATAGAGTAAATAACTTGTTAAGATGGAGATTTTTTTGCAGTGCTTAAAAAAGGCACAAACGTTTGCTTGTTTTATTTCATTTTGTCATTTTAGTCTCTCTTCTTTAGCCTGTGCTCAGTAGATCTAGGTAACATGGTGGAAGGTCTGAAGGGTTGGGTCTCCGTGTTGGAGACGGATCTCTGGAGTTGGACTTCATATCCATCACGAGCCTGTCACAGGGCTTATGATGGGGAGACTGACAAAAGATGAAGTGGCGCGATAGGAGAGTAAATGACCTCCCATGACAGAGCGGCAGCGACCGGGAAATGGATTTGAATACGACACAGGAAATACGACGGGGCGTCTCGCCTGTGATGAGTGTTCTGGGTCCCACCCACGTACGGACTGGACTGGAATCTTTTATTATTTTGTTTTGAGCTTTCAGAATAGAGAGAGAAGAGGAGGATCCATCATAGCTGTGCTGAGGGAAAGAGGAATTGCCCACTTAAGATATATGACCCAATCGATTGAAGGGGTTTAATGTCTTCCATTTCTTTGAATCGGCCATGTGGTCCTCTTTGTCAGTGCAGGAGTGTGTATTTGAGTGCATATAAATGCGTGTGTGTTTGAAAAGTACCATTCAGGGCATTTACTTTCCCAACTCAGATTTTCCTGACATTCTGGGGGTTTGAATCAGCAGCCTTCGAGTCACAAGGTCAATACTACTACTGCCCTAATATTTTAAATAGATGCCTTAAATGCATACTGAGCAGAATTTTACCCCATGAAATAGCATAAACTCATCCAAAAATTATCTTACTCAATCATTACTTATATGGCCCCATTGGTAGTGTGTGACAGTGTGTGTGTCTGCAGAGAGCCTGCCTTCTGCCTGGATTTTCTTATTGCTGAATGTTCAGGACGTTTCAGGGCGTCGACTTTTTAGCAGCAGGTGTGTCCGGCTGCAACCAAAACCACTGCTGAATCGTTTTATATCTAAAAACCATGCTGGCTGCGGTAGCGGTCCCGAACTCTAAAACAGAGCAACTGGTCAGAGCTAGTGCGTATTGTGAGCTGGCAGCTAGCTACCATTAGCGGAGCTTCGTTGTAGTAGAAAAGCTGATAGCTAAGCTTATTGTTTTTCTATACTTGGAACTTGGCTGGCTCAACAGAATTTAATAGAAATGGCTAAACTCTGTAGTGTTTTTGACTAGGAACTGATAATGTCGCCATTGATACAACTGATTTTATGTTTAGATAATGTCAGCTTGTTAGCTAGCTAACCATAGCATCTGAGGGCTGTTCCACAAAGCAAGATTACGGTTATGCCAGGCTTATGTCAGTAAACCAGGCTTATTTCCAGAAAATGCAGTTCCACAAAGCAGGTTTTATTAAGCTCATGCTAAGTTACCATGGAAACGAATCCTTCTTGACTAGCCTGGTCCCGGTCAAGCTAGTTTTCAGGCTTAGCCTCAACTCCAGGAATGTGGCGTTTTCTCCCAAGTTCCCTCATTGCGACTACACAATGCCCATACCTCAGAGTAAAATACAAAATTAAGTTATGATATTTTTATTAATTCATCACAGTTTGAAATAGACAGCAGTTATATGTTATATATGTTAGGATAGGGTTACCTACTTAAAGCCTCTCAAGTCTTTTTTCAGCACTTTGGTGCTGATAGTGAAAGTAGAAAAAAGTATTGGTGTGAACATTATAGGCTAATGGTCAACAGTAGTCTAATTTAGGTTACAAAATAACTCTTTTCAGGCGTTCTGAACGGACATTTTGAGCATTTTTACCATTTTCTCTTGTTTTAAATGCCATATAAATACAATTAAAGGAATGAAACAGGCACCAATGAAAAAGTTTAACATTTGATTGAATCTATAAGCTAAAAGGGGCATATAACCAATCGGAAGGGCATTTAAACCACAGTGCTGATTCTTCTCTTATCAGACTATTCAGTTCTGCTTATATTGGAAATGAATTAACACACCACAACAATCTTTTTCAGGGATTCTTATTTTCTAGCCTAGTTGTTATATATTTACACATTTTTTGCCCAGAGCCAATTCTCCAATGGACCTCCAGGATGGTGCCAGCTATGGTTGCTGGGAGATTTGTGATGTAAATGCAAAGCCTCTGTAGGAGTATATGTCAAAATCACCCATAGACTCCATGGTGATGCTTTCCATTGTATTCATAAACTCATGAAGGGAAATCGTCCCACTCTGAATCAAAACTGGGTGTTAATGGCATCCCACATCTCTGCTTGATAAAGTCTCAGGCTGTCAGGCTCGTTAAAATGGCTCTTCTTCTTCAACATGGTTGCTGTTCAAAATGGACGTTTCCAATCGTTTGCCATCAAGAAAATATAGAGAGTGCTAAAAAAGCCATTTGTTTGTGGGGACTGAGGTCACCTTGGGAGGCTTGGGAGGGTTCTTCATAGGAGTGCAAGCACTGCCATCCATCAAGAGGTGTTGCCACGGAGAGGAAGAGAAATTATGGGCTGGTCGGACCCATAAATGTGGCATATCGATAACTCTGTGATGCTAGTAGTGGCTTTGGTTTTAGGTCATTTGTACTGAAACGATAATACAGTCACTCTACTATTGCGTGTGAATTATAGTAGTAATAATAATAATAATGAAAATCTTTATTTGTATAGCGCTTGTCAAAACAAAGTGCTTTACAAAGGACTAAATAAAATAAAAGATAAAAATCAACAGTAAAACAGTAAAAGACGAAAGTAATGCCAGTGAAGCAAGAAACACAAAAGCAGATCATAAAAAGGGAAGTCAGTGACAATTAACAAAAAGTCATTTCATCACAGTAAGTCTGTTAAAGTGACTATTAAGAAGTGATTTAAAAGAGAACACAGATTTAGCAGCGTGAGCTCCTCAGGCAAGTTGATCCTAAATCTAGAAGAATCTATAATCTGTATATCTATATGTAATCTAGACTGGAACAGCCAATAGGGACCTCTTGTTTTGGGGGGGTTGCTGGTGGAAGCATGAAATTAATCCGAGCCACTCCTGACAACGATCGGCCATATCGATAGTGGGACTGATGAATTGGGAATGACTTTTCACGGAATTAGGCATTCATTCCAATTGCAGACCCTCCCCATTATTTTTCCAGGCGGTGAATATTTAATTGCAGATGTACTGTAGCAAATAAGCCATTGCAATATGACATTACCCCCAACTACTGTTTTACACCATGGCATTTATTGTACTCTGGGTACTAATTAATTCCCTATTATTTTTATTGACCCTTTTTTAACCAGCAATGTATGAATTGCTGGTTATGAATTGTTGCATGGGCATGGAAGGTCCTACCTGGGAATAGTGGTGTCCATAATAGTGTTAAGACCAATGTACGGCCGATATTTGCCTATTATTAAATATGGGATATTGGCCAATAAGTGTCATCCACTGCCGATATGATGGAGGTTCCTCCCTGACCACACCTTCATAAAACCTGCAATTAAATCTAATTTAAATTTAAATGAAATTTTTGCACATTTTATTTGTTAATTTAATTGTTCAAGTTTATTTAAATTGATTCTTAATTTAAAGGCAGCAATGTATCCCAGAGTTTCCCTAATATTAAATAGATGCAGTGGGTCACCCTGCCTTAAAATGCTGTTAACCCGAAAAAGAATTTCATTAGTCCCAGTTTCAATGGAGAGTTTTAGTGTCCCATGATGGTCTAAATTGGACAAAATTGTCAAATTTAAGGATATTGAATATGGGCACAAATTATCAACCATCGCCAGCTTAATTCTATAAATATTGGTATTAGTGTCGGCCTTCAAAAGTCCATATCAGTCGAACCTCAGTCCACACATTTAGAATTGGACACTCCTTCAGCCGCTCCAGAGCTTTAGTTGTTCAAAGTCATAAAGAAAGAAATCCAATGTGCTTCACTTTTATTTCTTCAACTGATCTTTTGCCTCTGCCTTTATCGAAATGCGAACAACAAACGTTGCATGACAGTCCAGTTTAAGATTCCTTTCTTCTCCACACACTTGCAACCGACCTAGCTTCAAACATACAGTATGTGACTGTGTGTGTGTCAAACCTTTGTACACAACTCCTGACCACTACTGTGCTATGTACTACAGAGGGAAAATTGTTCTTGGAATGAGGGAAAGGACTTCAGAGCAAAGCCATTTAATTAAAGTTGAAAGGTACCATCAAATGAGAAAAAGACGTCCCCCTCTTTTGCTGCCGTCTCCCTTTTCTCTTTCCTCTTCCATTCCTTCCATGCCTTTGCTCCGCTTGTTCTAGAGTATGTACTTATTTCTCATGCACACAGAGAATGGCTGCATGGTGCCACCGAACTAGGACACAGATGTAATTAAGATCGATTGGGTTTGGGGGCTCCTTATTCTTTTTTATGTGGTTGGCCAACCTGGGGATGAGAATGTGACGGAGAAAGCCGGCTTTCGTACGTTCGTCCCCACGTCTGCTCCTCTGAAAATAATTCTATTTGATGGGAGGCTGGATAAGATAGAGGTTCTGATAAATCACATGAACTAAAGTTGTTAACCAAAGTCCCCACCTCCCACCAGTGTAAGACTGAATGAAGTGCCCACCTCCCACTAATGCTAAGAGTCTGCTGTATCGGAATGGAGTCTGTTCGGTCCCCTTTCCACCTGGTACTAACTGGTAAAATTGACAGTAAATGCCTCATCTTGCTTTTTACCTATCCACCAGTATCCTCACAAACCATGTTTGACAAGTGTGTTACTATCAAAGCTGCCTGCTACCTGTTTCATTTGCATGTCCTGGTTGTGTCCGTACATTTAAGTTTCTGTAGCTCCTATATGTGAATTGGAAACACATTGCATTTCCTTTGTTGTTAATGTGGATGTGGCCGAATGTGTCTAGCTCCAGAGGTGGTTAGATGATCAGATCTTATATGTCTTGGGTGCATTCACACACATGTTTACCCAGGATTCATTTTAATGCCAGGTGGAAAGGTTTTTTCCCCATTCATTTCCTATAGAGCTGAGCGACCAGGGAATCTCTGCCTATGTGTGGATGCTCGTCAAGCTTGTCGGCTGATATAAGTTGGCGGCTGAATTCTCCGCGGTCATTGGCCATCAACAGCCAATCAGGGTTCCGTGCTTCCTTGTTTCACTGCTGCTGTGATTTTGTTTCATGAACAATAGTTCTGGACACTCTGGACAAGTGCAGAATGGATGAGAAGTTGATTGCAGCCATTCAAAGCTTCCCAGTTCTCTAGAACATTTATTAGAAAGACTACAGGAATGGACTGTGCAGATGCCAGCAGTGCCCGTGTGAGTGTATGTGCGGTATGCTGTATGTGTAGGTGTGTGCTGTCCACCATGTTCAGCATTCTGCAAGTGAATTCCCCTTATAAGAGCAGAGAATTCACCGAACGCCACCTAAACCCGGCGTGTTGCCACATACACCTTCCCTTCTCAAGTGTACCATCGCTCTGCGGCGGAACAAAATACACTGGATGCTGACACCAACCTCTACATACCCTGACGTATTATATTGATGACCGAGTCTCCAAGGAGGCAGGGGCTTCATGATGTATCTGTATGCAGACCCATGTTGAGTTTTATACCCTCTTTAAGTCACTGTCAAGTCAATTAAGGTGATATTTCACTTAGGTTTGTTCTCCAGCATGCTTAGCTCAGCGTGACTTCATGGACAGTCAACCTCCAATAGGAGCTGTTCTCCCTTTTCTGACTCTTTACTGCTAATTAGAAACCGGCAAAAACACTTTGTCAAAAAGATAATAAAGGACAAATTACATTGCCCCACCTAAAGCCTTAAACAGTATTAGCTTATCTTGCATGCAGTGATTAGAGGTCTTATTTTTTACACCGTGTGATGACGAGTCTACTTTTTAATTAAGTTTCATTTTGATGCAAATATAATATTAGATAGTGGTACTGACTGATTCTTTGCATAAGGTGATATTTTGTCGAGGTAGAGTTGGAAAGTAAGGCAAATGAAATAAGACAAATGCCATGAATTGTGTAGTTTAACCAAAATATGTGAATGGCCCGGCAGTAGCGTTGGTTTTATTTTATTATGTTGTGGTGCGTTGCTTGCACTTCCAGCTGGTCATTGTACGTTTGACCCACATGCATGTCCACTCTTAGATTAATACAGAATAGGGTGTCAATCATCACATCTCCTGTTCTTATACTGTCCATTTTCAACTGCAATCTTCAAGCTGATGTTCAATCAGAAATAGGTTTTGCCAGATTTTTGTTTCTTTATTTTGGTTGTTGGAATTTGTCTTCAATTAGATTCTAAGTAGCATTAAAAAGGTCTTTAAAAGTCTTAAATATGGCTTACTGAATCCTGCAGATTGAATTAGCAATGCAATATCAGCTTGCAGCTTGTACAGCCCACCTGTCTGAATGCAACAACAGGTCACCGACAAGCATTCATGTTGTCATTTCCCTCTGTACATGCACAGTTTGCACACACACAAATTCTCACTCCACACACACACACACACACACACACACACACATTTCGGTCACCTAGACCATTAATGCTGCGGTCTATATTAAAAAAGGCCTGCTGACCACGCTCATTTATCACTGGCCCAACCATCACGCCTCTCTGTGTCGCTTGATAAAAACATATAGCTGACAAATGACAGCTGTCTGCCTGAGAACAGGGGGCTTTAAGGCCCTGCCATTTCAATGTTCTTCTCACTTAACAAGCATGGGTTATGCCTGTTTCATCACAGATGTTGTAGCCTACCATCAGCCACTAATGTGTTTTTTTTTTTCATCTTTTAATCATCTCAAGCTACTGTGTTTTGAAGGGATTGTTGCACTCTGGTGACTCAAGGTGCAATTCTGTGGTTCCAAAACTTTGGCGGTGGGTGTTGTGAGGAGGATTTTATCGTCTTTCATGGGAAATAGAAAAAAATAAAGGAAAGTTCAAACTGATTTATGGGTGTTGTGTAGTGATCTACAACCATCAAGGCCTGACATGTTATCGATTTGGTTAGAACAGACATCTTCGGGACCTTATGTCACACTGTTGCATTGCCACAGCGATGCTGAATAAAAACATAAAAGAAGAAAAAGACATTACCATAAAAGCCTCTACCCAACCAAAGAATAAATAAGGCAGCCACAGACATCTGTTGGTGGGTTGAAAAACTAACATCATTAATTGTGTTCCCATACTGTTCAATGTAATGCTTAATGTAGCATCTCCTCACTGCTCCTGATTGGTATGCACTATTCCTGGCCAGATTAGTTTGCTTCAGGTCTCTCACACACAACCCAATTATCAGTTCACTGTCACAGCCTGCAATCCATGAGGCTGGGCCAAAGAGAAGTTTGTTGAGAATTAGACTCATTTGTTACTTTTTCCAATCGGTCTTACTCGAAAAACGGCAAAAAAAAAAAACGGCACCACCATGCAAATTAGTTTCAGTTTATGTATCTCTATGTGGAATCATATTGGGTTTTGTACGTTTTTGAGTCGCTTTCAGCGATGTTTCGATTTCTAGTACCTCTTTTTCTGACTCGACTTTATTGATAATTACAAACGGGTAAAAATTACTTGTGAAGAAAAAGTAAAAGTCATGTACAAATCAACTCTTTACTGAGCAGTATATAATTAATAAAACAAAGTACAAGTTGTATTATTAGCCACGCTCTGTGTCTTTGTTGGTTTTTTGGATCGTGTATAATGCTTTTTGCAATGCTTAGTGAAGTCAAACAAGAATGAGCCAGCTCTAGGTTGGTTGTACATTCACATACCAGGAAGTAGCTCAGTGATTTTCTAACTGTGATGGGTCAGTCAACGCATGAATTAAATATGTTGTTCAGTCATTCTCTTAATTCCAATAACACTGTGCTACCATAGCACTTTGGTGTTAACAGGAGTTTTTAAAGTCGCTCACTCCAACCATGCATACGCTCCACCCCGCCCCTCCACCTGAGCACCTACAAAACGTTAGCACACTTATTTTTAAAGTTTAACGTTAACTATAAATCTTCATGCCATACCTGCGATTTTAATACCCTATAACCCTCTTTGTATGCAAATGAGCTTCAATGATGTTAATTAGCGGAGAACTTCTGGGTTCTTCGTCTTTTTGGTTTACATTACAGTGATGCATATAGCGATACATTTATATAATTTATATCATAATAAATCACATTGTTCACAAGTATAATCAGTGCTTCTATGCATGTATGTAGTAAGTTATAAACTATGTTTGCTAATGGATCATTTGCTAACTTCAGATAGCAAATGAAGTATCCTAGCATTAGCATTAGCCAAGTTTCCTAGCATTACTTTTTTCTCCATAGAAGAGATGAAGGCAGCTGATCAACTAGGGAGCCACAGAGCTGAAATCACATCCAAATATATTGATAAAGTCTATATGTTATAGACACAAATGTACCATGACACTGTATAGAATGTGTACATGTTTTGGTGTAGACCTTGGTGTGACTTAAAAGTGAGCAGTTTTCCGTTGGTGCAAGTGGAGGACAGAGAGGCACCTTTCATCAGATACCTGTTTCATTACTTGTTCCAGGTATGCAGTAGCCCTCTACAAGGTTTTCCCGAGGACAGATTTATGTCTGGCAGTAAAACGGTCATCCCGTCCAGTGTCGGGCCTTATAATGAGTGTGCCATCATTAGTTGAGCTCTAGTGGGCATGCTCACTAAAAGGCCAACTGCTCAGACTAATTAAGAAGGTGTCCAAATCCTCCGAGCGTCTTGACTTCTGAGCTCAACTTCTACTTACAAATAATCCTATTACTATTACCCACTTGCCCCTAAGAGTGGAGAAGTCCTGTGGTTTGCCTGGAAGTATTTTCCTTTATAGCATCGAGTTTTCACCACAGGCTGGTTCCAGCATAGTCTTAGAATTCACCAGCTAATACAAATTGTCAAATGACATGTAACTGTATTCTGATTTTTGAATGAATCCTTCATCCAGTCTTGTATGTTTGACTTTTATCTTAGTTTTTAAAATGTGATTATGTGTAAATTGGGTTACTTGGGGTACTGCCTGGACCTATGAAATTAACCTATGATCTATTTTAAACCAAGGCCATGGTAAAACCTGTGTGCTAAAAAAATAATTGTCAAAACATTTTCAGAACAAGGGAAGCCAAATGATTCTCCACTCTGTTGTCTCTATTTGTGGATCAATCCCACTTCATACAAGTGGTAATACCTATACTCATTTAAAATCAATAAGACTGAAATATTGCTAAGTGTATACCCAACATGTTTGCATATTATAGGCAAATCGCATCACTGCACTTAACAAATACCAGAAAATTTAAGTATCAAATAAAGTAAGTATCCAATCAGGCAACGGTAGGCCATATTTGAACAGCAACCACATTCATAAGGCAATATTTTGACCTTGATACTCTATTAGTGCTAAATATACCCCAGCACCGTGAAGAGGCTGAACATCCTCCCTGTCACCTCAGCTTTGGGTTGCTTCTAAGTTACATCTGCCAATGCACCCCTTTTAGGTTGGCAGGGGGATGCTTTAAGATGAAAGCAGTAGAACCCCCCGTCTAGGATTATGTCCAATGAATAATTCAAAAAGAAAAATGGGAGTTCGATTTTGTGGGGCCTTGTAAGTTATTTATTGTTTTCAGACAGCTGTCGTGTTTTGCTATCATCTTAGCCGGAGAAGCCATGAAAAGTCTAAAATGGGGACTTTTCAGTTTCAGCTCTTTCATTTAGGGGACATTTTGGGTGAGCGCTGAAGTAGCGAGGTAATGTGGAACACATTTTGCATGACAGATACTGTAATTCGCCATGTATTTCTCCCATGTGCACCTCTAACCTAACTGCAGTCAAACGATGCCTGGCCTAATTCCATTTGAGATGTCGGTTTTCCTTTAGATAATGACGTCAAAATTCTGAAATAACATATAATGTCTCCATTCTAGATGTATGGGCCTATGTGTCACACTTCTCAGGTTCATTTCATGTGAGCACTGGTCCTTTCAAAGGGCCGTCATAACTTGTCACCCTTGTACCATTTAACAAAGACACGACCGACACATAGTCATTGTCTGATTGCCTTCTCTCTGATATCATGTCAAAGACATTTTAACCTGCCAGACAACCTGTTCTTATCGAGATAGGGCCTCCCTGCATTTTGTGCTGAACATGAAAGGGCCGAAAGTTGAAAGCTTCACACCAAGTTCAATTTTCAGTCTGAGGTGGGTTTCGTTTGAAGCCCTGAAACACTCTCTTCCTCTCCAGCCCTTCCACTTCTTTCCTCTCTTCTCCTTACACTCTCATAATAGAGGTCTTCCCTTGGCTGTTGGAGAGAGGTGAAAAGCAGAGGCCTGACAGATGGTGTCTTTTATGCTTGGGCCGCTGCTAAATGAAATGTGATATGAAAGGTGAGGCAGACACTCTGGCAAACAGTTCAGGGTCCACCAGAAAAACCTAGGGAGTGATAGAGATAGCTGCCACGTCAGCATGACTCTTTCCTTATTCACTGTGGTGTAAAGATATTGACGTTTGCTCAATAATCATGGTCTGGGCGGGGGAGTGATTCATGTCTTCATCATATATATATGTATTCAAGTGCAGTGAATGTGATATACGAGTCTGATCATCCTCAAACAGGAAAGAAAATAAGAATCAAAGGAGTAATCTCATATAAAACCAAGGGAGTCCATGCTCCCTTGTTTACATCGGAAAAACAAGTAGAGAAATAAAACAAAGGATTGCAGAGCACCGCAGTACAATTCACTGCAAAAACACAAATTATCCAGTGGCAGCTCACTTTATAGAAAAGAACCACCCAGTATCATCTTTAAAATATATTTGGATTGAAAAACGTAATCTCCCAAAAAGACGGGGTGATATTGAAAATTTTTTGTTGAAGCGAGAAGGTACGTTTATTTTAGCCATTAGTCTTCATGCACGGTTTGTCCTTAGGGGCTTCTGTAGCCCAGCAGTTTTGCTGTGCTTTATTTACAAATGTGTTGCGGTTTCTGTCACCCTCTAGTGGTCGGGAAATTGCTTAGTGTAGCTTTAACATAACCTTAACCCTAACCTTAACCAAAGTTGTTTTACTTGCTTAAACTTAACATAACCTTAACCCTAACTTTAACCAAAGTTGTTTTACTTGCTTAAACTTAATATAACCTTAACCCTAACCTTAACCAAAGTTGTTTATTTGCCTAAACTTAACCATTAGCCAACCTTTTCACGTGACCAACATGTAGAAATGGCCTATTTCGTGCTATCATCACATAATTTGTGGTAGAGGAACGTAATGTTCACAGGATTTGTGTCCACAACACATAATCTGTGTTTCACAGTTCGTGCTGAAACTGAAATTTTATGAGACAGGGTTGGATATGTGCCGATGATATATGCCGATATATGGATGCTGAAGCAATTTTGGCCTCGCGAAAGGCAAGAAGTAAAGTTCCATCTAGGGACTCAAAGACTTTGCTAAAGTTGGAAAAGAATGTGCAGTGTCCCAACTCATCAATGGCAAACTCGTTCACAGTAGCACAAGGGCAGTCCATCAGGTCCCGGCAAATCCATTTCTAAGTTTACCCTAAGTCCGCAGTAGCTGTCTGGACACTGGCCAGAGTTTGGGATAGCAAGAAAACAGAGAGAGCAGTGAGCCTAGACAGCTCTCAAATGGAGAAGGACTGAGGAGGAAATTGAGAGCGAGAGTGAGAGGGGAGGGAAAGGAAAGAGGAGATGGGCGATAAACAAATCTGGGTGTGATATGCAAGGCACCTGTTGTGATTTTAATACTTGGGACAGTGAAGGTCAAGTGCGTTGGTATTCCCTGGCTTGGCTCCCAGAAAGAGAGTAAGCGAGGTTGAATTTCTTGTCTTTCCCCAGCTATGATTGTAATTCCCACTGTGTTTGCTCAAGGTTGGCCATGTTCAGCAATGCAACTCTGTTTTCAGAATGGACTGTATTGGGGTTTTTGTGTGTTTTTTCTTTTCTTTTTTTTTCTTGGCAGACTGCTGTGATTCACTCAGCTCTTTGTTTTGTTGCAGGTGTCAGTCAGTGTTCATTACTGCGTAGCCTCCGCACTGATCGATAAGAAGTGAAGAGGTGAACGCACAGATACACATACTCTCTATTCTTTCTCTCTCTTTCTCTCTCTCTCTCTCTCACACACACACACACACACACACACACACTGAAAGGCATCATAAGCCTTTTCTGCTCTAATCCTCAGTGTAGCCCTATGGCCATTAGATAAACCTTGCTCCCTGTGGACAGGTGAGGCAATGAAGCCTATTGTCTCCAAACCCAGACACACTCACACTCACACACACACACACACACACACTAAAACCACACTGGCTGATTCGGTGAGACAGCCTCAGTAATTCTCTCATTGTTGTTTGCTTTTTACTCCCCCTGCGATCGACCGGCTTGTCCTCTCCTGCTCTACTGAAGAGCTTTTGATTCCACACTGTCCAACTGTTCTCTTCCCACCCTCCTCTCTGCAGTCTCACATTACATTCAATGCTTTTCTGCAGAGCTTCTCCATTTGAAGAAATTGTTATATATATATATTTTTTTTTCAGTATGCAAATTTACATTCAGATTCAAATTTAGTCTTGTTTTTTAGTATTGGCATTGGATAAATGGTGGTGGTGATAATGAGGCACCCTACACACTATTGCATACCAAACAGCGATTCTCAGCATCCGGTGTGCGATGCCTCCTAACGGCCACTAGGGGCAGATAGGCTAACAGTGAGTGAGTGAGTGAGTGAATGAATGAATATGCAAGTGAGCTACCTTCTGGATCCATGAGGCGCATCACATCTTAAAAAAAGGATAAAAGAATGAGTGAGTGAGTGAGTGAGTGAGTGAGCGAGTGAGTGAGTGAGCCAGTCAGTCGGTCGGTGGGTGAGTGAGTGAGTGAGTGATTGAGTCAGTCAGTCAGTCAGTCAGTCAGTCAGTCAGTGAGTGAGTGAGTGAGTGAGTGAGTGAGTGAGTGAGTGAATATGCAAGTGAGTTACCTTCTGGATCCATGAGGCGCTTCGCATCTAAAAAAAGGGATAAAAGAATAGATGTGAAATGTAATAATCATCATACTGTACCTTTAAACTGGAATTGTGTTTCTCAGGTTGACTGAACTAGCAATGTCCTCATGGAAGCAGAGTGCCGTGTGTCCGGGCCGCTTGACCTAATCGCAGCATTTGACATGACGGATCACGCTGTCCTAATTGATCGATTGATGTATTCTTGCTTGGTGTCTGGGTGGCCGCCCTGGACCGCTTCTCATCTTACCTGTCAAACAGAAAATGTTCACTCTCTGTTGGCAATTATGTTTCTTCTGCCTCATTACCTACATATGGTGTGCCTCAGGCTCACTTCTGCTTAGTAGGCCACTACTGTTTTTATGTGTTTTCATATAAATTGGTATATTCATAGCATCTCTTTTCACGACTCAGCTGTATCTCTCAATTCAACCAAATTATACATAGTAGTTGGTTGACACCAGAGCCTTGATCTCCCAAAAATTCTTTCAGCTAAATTCTGACAAAGCTGAAGTTTTTTCTTACTGGCCCTGAATACATCTTTTAATAATAATAATACTAATAATCATAAAACTGAAAAACTTGATAACTTGTTTTTTTCTATGTTTTTTAAAAGATATTTAATATCTGCAGCAGCCTTCAAAAGCCCATTTCAGTCGGACCTTAGTTCAAATTACTTGCAAAAACACATTTTTACAAACATGTCTCTCACATTACTTGTTTTCTTATCAGCCACCCGTTACACATCTATGAAAAACAGTGGCTGCAGTGCATCATGTTGATGGAAACCGGTTATTTAGACGCCAACGACAAAGTCATTTCATTTCAAACTCGACTAGAATCACAGCTGTGCACGTTTGCTCATGCATGCCTGTGTGTGTGAGTGTGTGTGCGCGTGCGTGTGTTTGACAAAGCTGGGTGCAATGGAGCAATTGGGACATAAAGGTGGATTTAACTTGCAATCTAAAAGCCTGTGACTCCAAAACTCTAACAGCTTGCCTGTAGGGCTCCGCTGAGAATGACTCACTGCTGAAAAGTTGATGAACACACTGAAGGTTGCTACAAGACAATCACACACAAGGTCAAAGAGGTGGCGCCGTACAGATAAGATTGGAGGAAAGTGTGTGTGTGCATGTGTGTGTGTGAGAGAGAGAGACAGAGAGAGAGAGAGAGCACACACCTTATGTGTTATTGATAGGATTACAATAGCCGTAGTTTTGAACATTGCCCTGGTTCAGTGTTGGATAGAAAGGTAATAACATTGCATTGCTCTCCTGTACACATGTCTGCATATTTCATAGACATAGTGTACATGCAGTAGTAGCTGATATGGGCTTTGAAGCCCAATGCTGACACCAATATTTTTTGGATTAAACCATAGTTTATCTTTTATGGAGATATTCAACATCTTAAAATGTGCAAATATTCAAGTGTATTCAAGTATTATCTGAAACAGCATTTAGCCTATGGGACACTAAATTTCACCATTGAAACCAAGGTTATTAATAACGATAGTAACACATTCATGCATACTTGTGTGGAATCTGATCAAAATGTCCCATATGTCTTCCCATAGACAACCAGTGTAGTATTGATCAATTCCACAATAAATATGTAATCAGTCGAACTGCATCATATCCATCATATCAGACTGGACCAGATCCTATTTTTTTTTTTTAAAAAGGACAATACTGGCAAACTGATATATCAGTCTCACCCTACTACATAGTGATCATGTTCACACAACTAGTTCCCACAATAAAATATTGACAAAGGGGAATGTTTGCCTGTGGGTGTTTTATGGAAGCATGTAGCTTTGGTGGTTGAGGATGAAACACGTGTACACACACACACAGACACACACACACACACACACACACACACACACACACAGCTCCCTCATGGTCTCCTATCGCACCACACGAGATGACAGTGAAAATCCTCAAGCCTCAAAGCAAATCAGTTGTTCAATCTGTTTGGTTCCTGAACCATACAGTGTGGCTTTGCCATGCGATGCATTTAGAAATTTCTTGTTACAGCGTACAAGCGATAAACAGAGAGTCAACATCGCATTTCACAAGGAAACAGCAGATCTGGGAATTTGATCCATGCAGCAAAAGGCATTTTCAGGTGCAGTCAAAATTAGAAGGTTCACTAGTGTCTGTAGTTGGATAGTTTCATTAATTGTTTGGTTTTGATATCTCAATCCAATTACAAAATACAAAGCACCTGTATATGTCCAATGTATGGAAAACTGGCATGGTAAGTCATGTTAAACATGGGGAAAGTAGAGTCGCATTTCAGAACATTTTCAAGTCTCGCAATGATGAATAATTGATATGTATACCAACAATGCTATTTTTTTAAATATATAAAATGTAAAGTTTTTAAGAATTATAAACGGCTTCAACATCTCTTTCAATATGAAGCAAAGTGCTGACAATCCTACAGTTGGAAGCAGTTCAATCTAATGAGGTAGAGAGTAAAGATGTGCAGGATTAAGAGCAGTAATCTAACATGTAGCATGAAAAACAGTGTAAGAGCACTTCCTCTGCAGCCCAGAGGATCTCGCAAATTCCTCTTCATCCTTTCTTGGTGTGTGTGTGTGGGTGTGTGTGTGTGTGTGTGTTTGTGAGGGAGAGACAGAGAATATATGCATATATACATGTCCTGTCACACTAGAGCAAACCATAGTGTACAAATTTCCCACAGAAATAAGTGTGACAAACATTTAGATATCGGGGGAAGTTCTGCTAATTTCTAAGTAACTCTCCTTGGCAAGCGATGGATAAGAAATCCAAAGATACACAAGGAAAAAATAGAAATTGGAATACTTCTGTACACCTCCCGGTCATGCTCCGACACTCTGCCCAGAAGTGATCTGATGTTGAACATGATTGCCTGTGAAATCTTACTCATCAAATGTAACACTTTGTAATATTCATCTGATGTGGCTTGCCCCTACGGCAACGGTGACAAATCATCACCGCGATCAACGAGCTGCCACACTGTGAAGCATGATCGCATCGGGGGCAAAAACATCTTAATCTATTTTGGTGTCAGTCACATTACAATTTGTCCCCCTAGAAATGGGGCTTATGGAAAGCGGAGTGGACAGGGAGAGTATGCAAGCGTCAACGTGGAACCAAACAGGACGCCTAGACGAGCCGGGCTGTGGGCATGAGTTGGCACAGCTCAACTCAACAGGGTTCAACGTCAAACTAAGGGGGCATACATTTACTTTGAGACCAGGCAGAGGTTCAGAATATATGAGGTTAGTGCATTAACCCTCCTATTATGTTAAAGGTCCCATATTCTACACTTTCCAGTGTTTTATTTTGTCTTGAGGTCCATTCAAAGCTGTTTGTGTGGTGTCATGTACCAAAAACACTCTCAATCCATTTTTACACGTTCATTTTCCAGCATCTCTCTGAGCCTTACCAAGAACAGGCTGTTTCTGTCGCAGTGTCTTTAAGGCTCATTAATATTAACAACCCTCTGTTCTGATTGGTTAACCGTTTCAAGAGTGAAACCTGAGACACCGCGGCCCGGCGGCTACAGGTAGGGAAAACTCTCCGGTAATAAACAATGACAACCGCTCAACCGCTTTGAAAAAAACACTTTGTTAGTCTATTATTTCTTACAAAAATGATAATGAGTGAACCTTTGTGACGCCACAAAGTTATGGAAGTCCAAACGGCTCGTTCAGAGGCTCGCTTTTCTTATATGGATTGTGTGGATTTAGTTGGCGACCGTGCGTTTTGATACTTTCACCATGTTTAGATAGACCATCCAACTCCTTTATAATCAAAGAGGCAAGGGGAATCCTGTTTTCCACCATATGGGACCTTTAAAAAACGCCTTTTATGTTTGGGGTCAAATTGACCTCAGAAATTTTAACTAAATTAAAAATGATTGTAATTGAAAGTGTTACCCAAGTTTACACTTCAGAACATCAGCAAGTAACACATAGCAGCTAGTCAATAATGAAAAAAACACCAATAAAAAGTAAATTAGTCACCAAAATAGAGAAAGAAAATATGTGTAAAACGTATTATTATATTATTATATTTTCTCTGTTTTTATAATGCTATTGTGTTTCAGGTAAAAATGATCAACGTTAAACCTTGAATTGGATCAAACTGACCCCAAACATAATAGGAGGGTTAAGGGTTAACCAGACTGAAATTTTACAAAAATGAAATGAAATGAATGGAAATGGAATCATTTGTTTCCTTTCGACCATCTCTAGGAGTTACTTTGCTGCAGCATCCCCCGAAAAAGCAGTGGGAAATAGATGTGCATGTTGTGAAAGTTTATCTTTTCGTGTGTGTGTGTGTGTGCGCGCATGACATCGTCTCACCTCACCTCTCATCCAGATGTTGCAACCTCTCCCACCAGCTTGTCTCTCACTTGCACTGTAAAAGGTTTACTGTAAAAATTATAGTGAATTATTGGCAAAAAAGTTGCCAATAAGTTACTGCTAAAGGACAAATACAGTAAAATAGCGTTATTATGCATTACAATAAACTCTTCAAAATACAATTACGTGCTGTAAAATTACAGTTAATGAAGATTTTTTTTTTTTTTTAAGATAAAAACTAAATGTTGTTTTGTGTAGCATTGCTAGCATGCTGGAGTGTAAGTCAAAAATCAAGAAAAAGTCTTTTGTGTCTGCAGGATCCTTTCAGTGTGCCTGTCTGCCGTTAACGCTTCCAGGCTCCAGCATCGTAGCATCCAATCAAATAATCGCCTCCATCCTCCTTCCTCCTTCCATCTCCTCTCATCCTCCCTGTCCACTTGTATTGTTGTGCTTGATCGACTGCGGAGCGACACTCGGACGCATTGTCTCTCATGTTTGCTGTTTATCTTGAGCCCGGGCGTCAAATATGTCAGACCGGCGCTTTACAGAGACTTAGCGGTAATCATTTCTTTCTTGTCTTCAAACTCGGCAGGATTATGTGTGTGAATGCGCAGTGATGGACAAAGTAGCTTTGGCATCGTATACTGGGATTAGGTGCTATTGTCTGTCACCCCCCCCCCCCCCCCCCTCTACATGCTGTTCAAACGGTTCATATCTTTTGGTCTTGTATTCAGGTTTGTTGCTCAGAGTGATTCAATGATTCTGTTATTTTAGCACGGTTCATGAAGAAATGTGATATGTGAGGCTGACATTGCACTGAACAGCTGTAAGTCAAGTGCACTGCAGGGACCGGCTAGTTACAAGTTATTTCCTGAATGGAATGGGAGCATCAAATGGACCATTCTTATTAAAACATGAAGGAGAGATTTACTGTCCTGTCTTCATAAAAACCCTAGCGCAATAAAGTCAAAAAGAAGATAGGATGGAATGTGAATGATCCCCGCGGAGACATTGGGTTGTTGCAGCAGCAAATAGTAATACGATACAACAAAGAGAAATTAGGATAGAACAAAGAAAAAAAACTGCACTACGAAACCAAACCCCTTAATTTTATCGTTGAAATGTCCTTAATTTTTCATTACGTAAACATTAATTATGCATTAAAAATAACATCGCTTTAAAAAAGTAAGGTTAGTGTTATTTATTCATGGGTTGGTTCATGGAAACACTAGAATTTAAGGGATTTTTCACGCCTTTTGTGCATGGTTTACAGGGTTATTAATGAGTTATTCATGGAAAGTTCCCGTCTCCCTGAATTGTATTTTAAATTAGAAAGTAGGCAGTCAAACATTAAGGGGTGTTTAAGGAGGTTTTGATGGAGTCTTCTCCATTAATAACTCCCTCAACTCATTTTAAAAGGATTTTGCATGAATTAAGGGGCAAATTTATTTATTTAATATAATCACATAAAATACCCATACATTTACATTAATTCACCCCTTCATTCATGCAAAATCCCCTTAAAATTAATTAAGGGAGTTATTATTAAGGAGACCCCACCAAAACCTCCTTAAACTCCCCTTAATGTTTGACTGCTTACTTTCTAGTTTAATGTAAAATTCAGGCAGACAGGAACTTTCCATTAATAACTCATTAATAACCTGTAAACCTGCACAAAACGCATGCAAAATCCCTTAATTTCTAGTGTCTCCACGAATCAACCCATGAATAAATCCCTTAAAAATCCATGATACTAACCTTACTTTTTTAAAGCTATGTCATTTTTAATGGATAATTAATGTTTATGTAATGGAGAAATGAAGGACATTTCAGGGATAAAATTAAGGGGCTTTGGTTTCGTGTGTAAGTACGGACAGCATGAAATGACACTGAAAATGCCACAGTGCTCAATGTAAAAATAAATAAATAAAAATAACAGCAAAAAAGAAACGCGTGACAATGTACCAGCATGCTAAAATAAAACTTTGGCGCGGCTATCCCCTCTGTGTCTATTCTCTGTTGCGCCGAGCAAGGTGAAAGTCCTCCTCCTCCTCCTCCTGTATGGATGGAAGATAAAGCGAGGGCCGGTGTAATTGAGTAGACAAATGACTCTGTCGTCAGTCCAGCCACGTATAAATTACAGGTAATTAATGAGTGTGTGGGAACGCATATTTAGAGCAGCGCGTCAGAAGAGGAGAGAATGGATGGGGGCCTCTCTGGGAGTGATAGCTGAGAGATAAGAGGAAGAGCCAGAGAGTGATGGAGAGAGATAGGAGGATGGGAACAGGACCGAAAAAGAAAAATGGGCTAGTGAAAGGGATGATGGGTAAACAGTACGGTCTATGAGAACTCCTAGAGGTTAGAGAAGCGGCGCTGGTTTTTGTAGTGTTTTTTCCTCCTGCGCCAATAAAGACACGTTTGAATGCGAATGTGCAGGATCGGTCATGAGCGGCAGGATGAAGAGGATTTCAAAAAAAAAAAAGAAAAAGATGAAGAGGGATAAGGACTGAAAGTGTTACTTTTAGTGTTGGAACGTGTCAGGTTTTACACAGTGAGGTGATGGTAGGAGGGAGAGAATGAACGAATGGACAGAGAGGAGGAAAACGGCGATGTGAGAGAAAGAAGGAGAGATAGAGGTTTGACTGATGCCAGTGGTGTCTGAAAGGAGAGAGGGAATCGGAAAGAGTTAGAGAGAGAGAGAGAGACGTACTGCCTATCATAGTGGGTGTAAAGCTTTGTCGCCTTTGCCACTGCGTCATCGTTGTAACCTGGTGTGGTAAGGTGTGTGTGTGTGTGTGTATGTGTGTGTTTTTGTGTGTGTGTGTGTGTGTGTGTTGGGGGGGTCTCATCCTCTCACTCATCACTTAGGTTTTACGCGTATGCACACGCACACACACACACACACACGCACACAAACAAAAACGTTGTCAACTCAGCACTGACTCAACACGGGCCAAATGACTCCCACACACAGGACAGCCCGGCTCACACACACACACACTCACACACACTCACACACACACTGTCCCACTTGTAGTGTGCATGCCGATGTACTAGTGCTAACAGGCGGGCTACTGACGCAGCAAGCATAATCAATTGCGATGGTGCGATAGAGCATTTTTTACATATCAAAACTAACAGCTGAAGCAAAGGAACAGTATCGGTGCAGCTGATGACGGAAAGAGAGAGAGGAAGCATAGGTGTGTGTGTATATTAGAGCAGTGGTTCTCAATGTGGGGTCCGGGGTCCACCAGGGGTCCTTGAGGGAGTTCCAGAGGGTCCCCAGCAAATTGATGAATTGTTAAACTTCACCATTATTTCATTTACAAGAAGTTAACACAATTAGAGAATGTAGAATGACTGTTTTGATCATAGTTTTACTGTAATCTCTCTACCTACAATACAGATAGTCATGGAATTCTGGACAAAATCATATCTAACAATAAAAATATTCTCAGGTTTGGGTCCGAGAGACAACATCTCATCAAATGGGGATCTGCAGCCCTAATGTGGACTAAATTAGGGTCCTTGATATGAAAAAGGTTGAGAATCACTGTATTAGAGTGTGTGTGTGTTTGGAGTTTTACCCTAATTGTGCTATGAAAATCACTAAAATTGGAGTTATGAGGTTTTCATATCATGAGCGCAATATGGATAGGGCTCGGGGAGTGGGTAATATGAGATTGTGATTATGAGAATATATATTTTATCTCATCTTTTAACCTGCTTTCAATCGCCCTTGTTAAATTGTTTAAACAAACTGCCCACCAGGCTTAGAAGATAAGAGTTTGAAAATTCATATTGACAAACTGTTAACTGTGGGCCATGGTCCACTGACATTTATTTATGGTCTTGTACTTTTAGGCTTCAATCTGCAAAACCCTCTCTGACAGTGTAGTACTATTTCTAATGGCAGAGAATGTCTCCTGTCCTCTGCTTGCTGGGTTATTCAAGGCAGCCACATCATATTCAGCAGCATATTTATAAGCCACCTACTGCACTCTGGAGGAGACACATTTGCATCCAGATGGCTGGTCATTTCAAAGGCTCACTCTGTACCCAGGGGGAAACACAAACCTCATCTATTTGCAATAACCTCATATGCATCTGAGCGATCCACAACACCCCTCATATTGCCAGCCATTCTAATTCCAAATTGCATGAGCCCACTTGAAGGAGAAGTCATCCCGTTTTACCACCGAGACCCTACTCGTTGATGTAAAGAATTCATCCCATTTTACTGCAGTCATCCCAAAGCCGCATTTGACCGGGATCAGAATTACATAGTAAAGGGGGTGATAAAAATATTAGCCATCCTCCTGTTATTTTGCTCATTGCTCCGGACGTTTTTTTTAGCCAAATTATAGATGGAGGCATGTACTTTGGTTAGACCTTCCTGGATGCAAACATTGTTTGCAAAGCCTGCTAGTTGCTCCCAATAAAAGCAGTACTCGAACGTTCAACACTTCCACTGTGGTTGTCCAAATTCATGAATACTTACCCATAGCTTTCACAACAATGGCCCATCGTAGAAGCTTGCGGGATCTAGCTCTCCTGATGGCTCTCAAGAAAGAGTCTATAGGCCCTTTTCACAAACATGGCTGCCGTACTTCCACCATTGGCAGCAATGTTAAAAAGCCAACTTTCTGTCGCCCATAAGTCTGTCTGTGATCACAGATGACTGCGCAAGCAACTGTGATCGAGGGTCACAAAATGCTAACTGGCTAACCGAGGCTAACGGTAATTCCTGTACAGTTAGTATTTTGTGACCCTCGACCAAATTACTTTTTTATAGTTGTAGTTTTTTTTTAGTTATATTGTTGTCATTGACATATCTTTCTGTTTCTGTTGTCAGACGACTGCGCAACTATAAAAAAAGTGATTTGATCGAGGGTCACAACATGCTAACCGTACAGAAATTACCATTAGCCTTGATCACAGTTACTCGCGCAGTCGTCTGACAACAGAAACAGAAAGATATGTCAGTGACAACACCTGTACTGTGTAATACATTATGTTGAAACACAAACAGACATAACAAACAGAGATATGGGTGACAGAAAGTTGGCTTTTTAACATTGTTGGCAATGGTGAGAACCAAGCTTTACCCTGCAGAAGTACGGCAGCCATGTTTGTGAAAAGGGCCTATGGCATAGGTGTAGGTGAATGAAAATGAAATTCTGCACTATTTGGCAATCAGGAAGCAATTATCAGACCATCTACAAGCGCACTGAAAAACACAGGGTAATTGGGGTGAAGGGAGAAAATCACTGACATGATCGCTATGGACGGGATTAAAATGAACAAATCGCTCAAGCAATAATTACAGTTACCTTACCTCCTTTGGAAGTATATTCCCCAACATACTCACTGTCTTTCTCTTTCTCTCTTTCTTCTACTTTTTGTCATTACCCTGAAACAGCAGTAAGAGTCTAAGAGTCTAGCATGCCATTTCTGTGTTATTCATTCATTCTTCCATTCATTTCCTCAACCTGCTTATTCCTACTCAGGATCACAGGGGGTTGGAGTCTATCCCAGCATGCACTGAGCGGAAGCAGGGAGAAGGACAGGTTGCCAGTCCATCAGAGCCCTGTGTGTTGTTCTTTATTCTTTACATGGATCCCAATTATATGGATTATATGGATTCCCGGGTTCACAAAAAACAGCTTTACCACACAGCATCACAAGAAAGCTTAGTCAGTGTAACATGATAAACATTAAAAGACAGATATTAGCAATCGAGAGGCCAAGACACCATCAATTGACAGCTGTTTTGAATTTTAGAACTGAATTATGTCCACTTTTGAAATGTCCCACCATTACTTTTCCTAGAACTACTTTCTGCGCAAACCAGTATTGTTAAGGAAATATCGTAGTTATATTATATTTATTGATGGTGTGTCGGCCTTCTCTTAGATCCCCCGAAATTCAAAATTCTTTGCCCTTTCTAGCGTTAGTGTTACGTTAGTGCGTAAGTGTTACTGCTACCATTTGAAAGAATTGTGCAGCATGTCCCCGTAAACCGGCGCGTCAAACCCTGCCATTCGCCATCAAGTCGAGATTTATTTCCACTTGATCTCCGGTGGGAGTAGTGGGAGGAATGAGTGTACTCGGTGGGCGAAGTGATGACACACCAAAGGCACAAGCTGCGGGGACATAACAGGGCTGCTGAGTCGCTGGCATTACAGCGTGCGTTGTTTCTGTCAGGCTGATTTCCGTTCACTTCTGCTACATCACGGTGTGCGTGGGCGGGTGGGTGTATTTTTTATCTTTTCCAGTTAGAGGAGGCACAGGTGTAAGTATGTAATGCGACGTTCAAACACATGCTCAAAAATACCAGTAAAAAAACCACAATAAAAGCTACTACAAGATAACAGATTCCCCCCGAGACTCGAATCGCAGACATTTTCATTTGATTTCATGAATAAACATGTTCCGTTGATTGGACATTATCATTCCAGCCAGGACGGTGGTGGCTACGCTGCCAAGTTCTTCCTGTTACATCTTTAAATAGCCAAGCATGTCTGGGACCATTCTTCACATAAAAGATAAATCGAGTTAACATTACATGGAAAGTGAATTAGCAGTCTTGCTGGTCAAGATAATCTCATTTAGAAGCGGTGCTCCTAATAATCTTTATTTTTTAAGGTTTCGAGGTCCAGCAGGTCTGCTCAGGAAGGCAATATTCATGTCTGGGAAAAAATGGTCTTAGAAAAACTAAGAATAAACAGCTCAGGGTTTCTCTGCATGGCATGAATAAACAACTGCAAACATAAATCAACCCCAACCCCCCCTCCCTTTTTCTGTGTCTCTACGCTTGTGTTTTTGCAAACTAATCTCAGGAATATAGAGGATTTGGGTGAGGGAGAGGATTGGGCTCCCCCGCTGTGTTCTTAAGTATGAATACTTTTGATGTACGGAAGAAGGAGAAACATGTTCATCCTACTCCACCTGCGTATCCATCCTCACTCATTGAATTAGCTCTGAATTAGCTCAGTCAGTATTGTATGTTTTTTAGATGTCTGTGTACCTTTGTCATTTCTCCCTCGAGTTCTCCCATGCTTAGCAGGCTGTCTGGCTGCATTGGGTTTCGGCGGGGCAGGCACCTCGGAGTGCAAAAAATCAGGTCCTCGGGTGACTTTGCCTCCAGCTATGAACCACCTGACATAATCCTCTGACATTTATTTTCTTGAAATTCTCCTTAACGTGCCTGCTGCCTTATCTGATCCGTGAGGGTTTTCTGCGCCGGTGCTGTCTCGTGCCGTCAAGAGGGTGCGAGTAAGGGTGCCCAAGGGTGCCCCCAGGGGATTGCATTACGACTTGATGTACATTTAAAGTCTTGGTGTGCTTTTAAATGACATCTGTTCAACATATTCCAAGATATCACTATTTATAAAGATAAAGATAATAAGCCTGTTAGAGGCCTATTATCTACAGTATTAAGCAGGCATTTAGATGTTAAAAGCCAAATGGTGCAATAAGTCAGATTTGAATAGGGTGACGCTTTACTTGAAGTGCATTTCAATGCATTACAACCAGGTAACAAGCCCATTAGACGCACAGATAAACCTTCCTTATAATATAATCCTCAGACAAACATCAGAAAATTACACTCAGTTTAATAGCATGCCATTACCTACACAGTTGCCCCATTGCCCTCACTTTTTGGGCTGTTAGGTGCTATCAACAATCAACATTTACACGTTTTGCTGTGCTTGGATTTGTAGTTACTCTCCAACACACGGATCTTGTTTGGATTTACTTGCAAATTGAGAGACTACCGCTGGGTCAATTGATGGCATTTGTTTCACTTTCACTTACCCAAAGGCATTTCAGACTTGGCACTGCCTTTTTTTTTTGCCTGCGGATCCCTGACTTATGTGTCAGGGGGCTTTTGATTAGATGGCGACATGCCAGCTACTGCTCCACTGTTTCACTGTGAGCACAGATCAATACATGGTGCCAGGCAGCCCATCACAGTGGCCAAAGGTGTTGTTGGCAGATGAACTGAACTGAGTAAATAACAGTTGCCTCTTTTCTCCCAGTCATGCGCACGTTGAGATAGAGCTCAATCTCTAAAGTGGGAAAATACTCTTGGATTGTGTTACAATGAGCAGGTACGGGCAGTAATGGATTATTAGTAACTGGATTAAAGTAATCCGATAACAAACATTTGTAATTGTAATCTGTTCTGTTGAAACAAAACACTATAATCATGTAACAAGTACTTTTGAAAATAGATAATAACCTTGAATACTAGAAATGTTATCTTATTTTATTTTTAAGTCCACTTGAATTTTAATTTTAAGTTATTTAAAGTCGACTCGCACTAGTTGTTGAGGGAGGGGAGAGTCTAACTTATTCCCTTTTCCCCACCCACATTTTCTAGGCCGATTGCAAGCGGCTTCGCTAACCTTTGGCGTACCACTGCCCCCCAGGACAGGCGTGTGATGATATTATGGGGACATAAAAATAAAAAAGCTATTCATAAAACATAAAAAGCTAACATAAAAAGTTAATCAGAATACATTACTGAGTTGAAAATTCAATCACTTTTAAGCTTTTAATCTGTAAATTGTGAGGAATTCCTTTTGAGTTCGGAGACTAACCTTCCCAAGCCTGATGATGAATGATGCGATAACTTTTGGGGACTGCCGAGGCAAAGCATAGCAGTTATTGTTGGCTTTTTATTCCAAGTGCCTAAACTTCAGCTCTAACTTCCTCTAATGTCACAAAATGTATCTTTTAATTGCTTTTTCCCAACCGCCAAACGCTGGAACTGCAACTCCCGTCACTCTCCTTCCCTCCACCAGCTGATCGATGGGAGCTCAATCGGTTAGCGCAAACGCTTGATTCCCTCAACCTTTCAGATGTGATTTGATTTAAGGTTTGGGTTACTGAGTCCATCTCATTCTCCTCACCTCAGGGCCCCTGTTTCTCTATAATTAAATCTTAAACAACCTGCAAATGCCAGTCAATACTGCGTTTATGTGCAGTATCCACGTTGCATGCCTTTTTCTATTAAATCCGAGTGGTGGTGGGGTGATTTTTTTAAAAATAGGTGACAAAGTGGATATGAGGGATATATGTGATTGTGTGGCTGGGGTGGCTACATGACATCTTTATAACACAAGTACTATTTGGATGTTGATGCTTTTAAATCATTCATTAGAAGCCTAATATTCTCAATTCACAAATGGCTTCTAATATTATTTGGCAAAAAAACTTTGAAACCCACTTCTATACATTTTCTGGGTACAAAGTGAAGCAATAACCGATGACTGACAAGTTATTATTTGGTTAATGTGATCAATTTTTAGAGATAGATCATGGTAGATGATAGATCTTGTAAAAATCAAATTATGGTCATTGTGGTTTTCGCTCATTTTTCTTCCATTCTTTGCGTTTTGCAAAGTTGCATCAGAACGTTAATATCAAGCTAATAAACTTTTTACATTTTTAAAGAAGTTCCGATAGCCGTTTCTTATTAATGAGCGCATTCCGGAACACCGCGAGAGCCAAGACAAGACAGGAGGGGGCATCTTACGTCCACTTTCTGCTTCTCTGATTTCTGCCTTTTCCTCTCCAAAATAAAATTGTCTACCAATAGCTAACGTTCTCTGCGGTAAATATAAAAAAAAGTAAATATAGTATAGTACATAATAAATATCTCCTAATGTGATAAAAGCACTGGAAATGTATGCCCCCCTCCACCCATTACTAATGTAAAAATTAACTCATCACAAATAACTAAAAGCAGTCTACTAACAGTAATGCACTAGTCATACATCATTTTGCATCACTACAAGTGAAGCATCGCTCAATTAAATCCTCTCATTACAATCTTGGCAGTCATCCTAGTCAGTTGCAGAGAGTGTAATATTTGCACATTTAATGTGTGTGTGTGTGTGCGTGTCTGTGTGTGTGTGTGTGTAGAGGTGTTTATGTGTAGGTATTGAATGCAATAATGCTCTTAAGTGTGCACCTGTGTGTGTGTGTGTGTGTGTGTGTGTGTGTGTGTGCGTGCGCTCATGTATTTCTGTACTTATGAGGACACATTGGTCCTCACTTCTTTCAAGGGGCTAGTTTAGAAAAAAAAGATTAGGATTAGGTTAGGATAAGGGTTAAGGTTATTTTTATTATGTTAGGGGTTAGGAAATGAATGTAGTCAGTGACGGGCTTCACAGGTATAGTAATACAAACGTGTGTGTTTGTGTGTGTGTGTTGCTGTGTTTTTGCGAGTGTGTGTTCTTTCATGCTGGTAGACTACATAGAGGATATGAAGTCTGTGCTTTGAAGTGTTGCCTGTGTAGTTGCCTCCTCTCATCTTGCTGCCAACTGTGCTCCATGCCAAACCATACGTTTCCTACATGGATCCATAGCCTAATTAAATTAAATGAAATTACTCCTATTCGTCGACTGTACATCCCACTTGTCTCTCATCAACTGGGCCTAATCTGACTGGGCACAACGGGTAGCAAAATGCAAATTATGCTCTGACATTGCATATTGTCTAAGATTTAATGGTTAAAGCTTCACAAGGCAACTTTGCAGGCTGGCAGCTCCAAATGGCAGCAAGCAAGGTCTAGGCTGGTCTGTGATGCTTTATGCCAAAGGATACCAAAGGGATGAGAGAGGAAAAGATTGAATGTGGGTGAGTCCAGCTTTCTCTGGACGGAGCGCTTGTCGACTGCTGTTCAAGGAGACACTTTTGGATTTCAGAATTAAGTTTTGGTTTGTCACTTTCTGTGTGGAAATTTGCCAATTAGTGCAAATGCAGCCGCTAGACTTTAACCCAAATTTAAGAGTCGAGAACATACAGGCATGCCGGTGGGTCGGTGGTCTAAGATACGTACCATGTAACGACATCCTGGGTGCGAAGCCGGCCCAGGACCTTTGTCCCATGTCTTCCCCCGCTCTCTCTCTCTCCCAGTCTTTCCTGCTTCTCTACTTTGTACTATCTAATAATAAAAAAATAGTCAAGAACATATTACGCCCATTTTAGCCTCCCTCCAATCCACTCCACTCCACTCCAGTTTGTTTTAGAATTGATTTTATGATACTTCTGGTAACTTTTAAAGCACTGCACGAAGTGGCTCCCGGCTACATATCAGACCTTAATTCCTTATGAGCCAGTGTGCAGCCTCAGATCCTCAGGGAGGACACTCCTGGCCGTTCCAAAGCCCAAGCTAAAGACCAAAGGTGACCGGGCTTTTGCTGTCAGCTCCCCAGGGTTTTGGAGTCAATCAATCAAGCTTTATTTATATGGCACATTTTGTGCAAACAAATGCAATGCAATGTGCTTCACATTAAAATTTATAAAAATAAAAAAATATTTAAAAAAAATACAGTTAAGAATGAGAAATATGATAAAATGAAAATAAGAGAAGTCAAATAACAGTTCAAAGAAAAAAAGCAAGGCTAAACAGGTATTTCTTAAGCTTGCATTTAAAAATGTCTACTCGGTCTCCATCAGATCCAGAGGGAGACTGTTCCAGAGCCTGGGGCCATAGGAACTGAAAGCAGCCTCCCTCTGTCTTTGTCCTGCATAAAGGTAAAACTAAAAGAGAGGAACTAGTCGATCTGAGGGTTCTGCCAGGGACATATTTAGTGAGCAGATGCTTAATGTAATCAGGGGCAAGTCCGTGAATGGATTTAAAGACCAATAAAAGATTCTTAAAATCAATTCTAAAATTAACTGGTAATTAGTGTAGGGACTTTAAAACGGGAGTAATGTGTGCACTCTTCCTCGTTCGAGTTAAAACTCTGGCAGCAGCATTTTGCACAATTTGTAGCTGCCGTATGGTTTTCTTCAGAAGTCCAGAGAGAAGTGCATTACAGTAGTCAAGCTTGCTGGTGATAAAAGCGTGCATTAATTTCTCTGTATCATTATGGGTGAGAAAAGATCTGACCTTAGTAATATTTTTCAGGTGATAAATGGCAAAAGCTTAGTTCACTATCAAAGATAACCCCCAGGTTCTTAGCATGGGATTTAATGTTGTAATTCAGGGACTTAATTTGTATTATCATGTTCTCTTGTGGCGCCTAGGGCCCAATTACCAGAATTTTAGTCTTATCTTTGTTTAATTGAAGAAGATTTTGTGCCATCCATGCTTTGAGCTTTCAAAAGATGCAGATCATCTGGCATGACTGAGATGTATAGCTGCGTATCATCCGCATAGCAGTGGAAACTGATGTTGTGTTTGCAAATAATGGCCCAAAGCGGGAGCATATAAAGGCTAAAGAGAATTGGGCCTAAAATCGAGCCTTGGGGTACACCACATCTAATACCAACTCTCCAAACAAGCAAACAGAGAAGTCACGATCTGTGAAGTAGTACCTGAGCCAACTTAAAACCATGCCAGAAAGACCAACCCACTTATGCAATCTACTTTAGAGGATAGCATGGCCTTTTTATAACTGTCAGGTTTTATAACGGCCTTTTTAATTTTATTGATTTATGTCATATTCTGCTTTACTTTCTGGCACCCGTGAACAGACCTTTTTATAACTGCCAATTTTGATAATTTAAACTTGAATCTACCTTGATTTTGTTTATTTACATATACTTTGCACTTTATCTTATGCTGTAAAGCACTTTGTAACATTGGTTGTGAAAAGTGCTATACAAATAAAGTTTGTTGTTGTTGATGATGATATGTAAACATAATAATGTATTCCACAAAGCTAGAAAGCAAAGAAACACCACTCCAGTTTGGGATGTAACAAAGAGATAATACCTTGTGCTGCTTTACTGAAAATGAACTGAAGACTTCAGACTTGATTTAGTTTCACATTAGATAGGTTAGACTCCTGGTTACTTTGGAAGCGACTATTTCATATTAAAAATATATTGATTGAGCCATCCAAGATTATTGTGTGAAACAGAATTGAATTTTCTGGAGCCATTTTTCACTTTTAGGTATTTACTTTTCCTTTGATCATTCTTGAAGAAGGGGTCAAGTAACTGTCAGTTGTAGCCAGTGGGAGACTGCTTTTGATTTATTTAGCATGTTTTTCCATTACTTGTGAGAAGGTGTGGGTCCGCTGCTGAGAAGATCACTGAATTGAGCAGCTTCAGTGGACTGCTGGTTTGTAATCACACATTCCCTAAAAAATGTATTTAGTTTTCTGCCTCATCCTTAGATCTGGAGCTTCATGACTGGGAAGGAATGGCAATAGAGTTTGAGTACAAAACCCAACCATTGTTTGTCTGAGGTTCATATATAAAATAAAGTAGAAAGTAATGGATAATAACTAATTAACTAACCCTAACACACAATAGACATGTAATTAGGTAAATCTCATGAAAATTAACAGTAACACTTTACTTGAAGTGGTGCTCAAAACGCATCATAAGCACCTTGTAAGTACATTACGAGTGCATGATGATTATTATAATCAGAGAACATGATATAATAAACGCAATGTGTGAAAAACTGCAAAGTTAATGACATGATGTGAAACAGGGTGCAATTTTCGGATGTTTTTCTGATGATTATATCGTAAAAAAATGTTCATCTCTACTTCAACTGGGCTTATAATCAGCGGGTAATGCAACACATTGCACTTCAAGCAAAGTGTTCAAATGTACAGATGTAACATAGTAATCTGTGCCACTTCTTATCTAAGCACAACTGAAATTGCATGCACCTGCAAAGATAGCTCACGCTTTTGGACTGATAGTTCAGAAATATAGTTATATAAACATAATCATGTTTTTTAGCCCAGTGTTTACTTACAGAGACCAGAAAGACTGAGGTCCAGATTCACTAAGATTGTGTTGCGAGAGTAATGTGTTTTTTTTTTTTTTATTGCCTTATTTGCTTGAGCTAAGAGCACAGAGTTTTCATTTTATGCTCTCAGAAATGTATGCAGATCAAGTTCAGGCGCAAACAAGCTTGCAGCTCCTGTTGTGTTTGTATTTCAGAGAGGTAGCGCTTCACATCTGGGAGTTTAGAGCAGACGTCCATAAATTTTTACAATTTCACATCTTGTTTTTAGAACTTAGTTTGATCTTGTCCGTAAACCAAACAGGCGCACGCTGACAGTTTTGTGATAGAATGACCTGTCGGTGAAATAATATGATTTCATTGTCGCCTTTTTATCCCGGCTTATTTAGGATGAAAGGCTATTTCTGTGAGGTGCTTCTAGCTTGTTGTTTTACTTTTTACAGCTTGACTCACAGCCCAGACACATTCTGTCTCTCACTAAAAATGGCCCACTACAACTTCACAATGCTTTCCAGGTCTGCACCATAATAAACTATCCTTTAGAACCTTTGTATTGGCTACTATTGTAGTCTGTTAACATGAAAACTCTGCTCTTGTGTAGAAGGAAAAAGGTATAGATTGCGGAAGGGTTTTTTATTAATAAACTGTACTCTGCCTGTTTGGTTGGTGACAACAAGGGTTTGATGGATACAGGATTTGAAGACCATATATCAGACACTGATACCGATAGAAGCAACTCAGAGCTGATATTTTTCAATATCTATAAATTTGACTGTCCATGCCCAAAAACTTCCTACACCTAGAAAAGCCATAGGAAAGCCTCAGGCTTCCTAGAAAAGCCCCTGAAACAGCATTTAGGCCACCATGGGACACTAAAACTCTCCATTCAAAGCCATACTAATGAATTTTAGTATAAATATCAGTCCCAAAAAGCTGAGTGAGCGGACAACTATGAACAGAGCTGCTTGGTAAAAAAAGACAAAGTGAAGGAGAGACAGAAGGATTGAGAGATGGCAAGAGAACAGGAGGAAAAGAAAAAAAGGAGTATTTTTGGGCACATCTCTTGCCCCCGTCCAGGCCCTCTAGGCTCTTATCTGATCCAGCGATAATGGAAAACACCAGATTACAGGCCCCTGCACCCGCTACTTGTAGAGCAGCCTTATCAACTTAAGCCGCATAATTATTCTCCCTGTTCGACATGTTTTGCATGATTAATAATTCCATTGAGGGGGATTGTTTTTCTCTTGTTCTCGCTCCTCTTTTTTTCATTTTTTAATTTAGTTTTTTTTTGTCCCCCTCTCTACTGCTACAGTTTGTAAAACTTGCACGTGCGAGCAAGGCGCACATGTTCTTTTTTGTCTGCTTTTTCCATATTAAACTCAATTTTGGCACCATTTGTTCATATTCATCAAAAGGGGTGTTATATTTGTTCATAATGCACATAACTGTAACAAAGCGGTGGGAATGTTTTCAATTACTTCTCATCTTTTAATTTATTATAGGAAGGGCGATGTATTGGAGATTTGATCATTTAAATTTGGCTATTTTCACATATGTTCTTGAAGAGATGCAAACCTTTTTTGAATGTTCTCATTATTGCTAAAAATACAGGCCTGTAGGTGAAAAATAACATCTTCAGTTTAACCCATCTCCATGTAAACACAATATCTGACCAAACACCATAAAGCTAGGCTAACTCAACTTTACACAAGAACTAGTCTACATCAGAAAAAGTGTAAAAGAAATGCAAAACGTGCAAAATGAGCCTTATTGATTAGATTAGATTAATAATTCAAGCAACATAATTTGGCACTTATGTAAAGCTCTCAATGCAAAGATTAATAATCTACAAAAAAAATAAAATAATAATATCTCCTAATGTGACTTTTTTTCCAAGTTGGGTCACATATACAGTAACTTGTCACAAATACTAAACAAGAGTTTTGATGGTAATCTATCAAGGACTACTAATTTAGTCCACATTAGGGCCACGGACCCCCAAATCTGAGAATATTTTTATTGTTAGATATGATTTTGTCCAGAATTCCATGACTATCTGTATTGTAGGCAGAGAGATACAGAGAAACTATGATCAAAATAGTAATTCTTCTACATTCTCTAATTGTGTTAACTTCTATGTAAATTAAATAATGGTGAAGTTTAATAATTCATCAATTTGCTGACCCCCTCAAGGACCCCTTGTGGTCCCCGGACCCCACATTGAGAACCACTGATCTAGTCTACAACCACTAAATGGCTGAACCACAGTTTCTAGCCTACTTTTTATATACCGGTGTCTACAAATAGTTGTATCTGTAAGGATTTGAGACTGATGTATGCGGGCCTTTGGTTCCTCTATCAACATTATCTTGAACCCTGAATCAAACCATTCGTTTCACATAAACTTCAGTCAGAGAGCAACACACACTTTGCATTACGCTTAGTTAAAGATACCCTCTGAAACTGCATGGTTACACACACAGCACAGCAGGGAACTTGGGGGCACTCACTATTTTTTACTATTCTCCATGAAGGGTAAATGTTGTTTTTAGTGTGGCGCGTCCTTCATTGTGTGTTGAGAAGCTCTGCTCCAGTGTAAACCATATTATAATGTAATGTGGAATGGGGAGTGGATACATAATGCATGAGTGTGTTATTGTCCCCAGGAAACCAGAGTTAATAAATACACGGCTGGTTTTAGAGCCTACTAATATTGAATGACGACAGTCTTGAGAGATGCTGCTAGCTCGCTGCGCATCAACGAAAGTGCAACGCATCCAAACCCCAACCGAGCACGCTCATAAAACAGCCACTTGAATATTTCATGTTTTTTTGGACACATTAACCTTCACAGCCTATTCAAGCCGTTGCTAAAGTTAGCATGTGTTGACGGTACAATATCAGTGTAAAAAGAAAACAAACATTGCTTTAGAGGCAGGTGTTTGATTCGGTAAATCAAGGAAAAGGTCAAATAAAGACGAAGTAACGGAATGGGATGTTCATTCATGTTCTGAGCAGTCTGTTTAACGTATTCTCCTGGCATGACTTAACACTTTTTGGATCCTTGAACGGACTGAAAATTCACAGTGACAATGCCGTCTCTCTTATTCACACTCTCTCACCAAAGTATATTTTATTCAAATGGCACGCAGGGGCTAAAAGCAGCGTACCGAGCATGAAGAAATGGTTCTCGCAATGGCTTCTCTCATGAAACATGCAATCAGTCCAGTCCAATGAACCATCATAACAAACTCCCACATATGCTAATTGTCCCAGAATGCCTCACTAAAAGCAAAAACATGTTGAGACATCCAGGCCAGGACCTACTGACCTGGAAACACCGCATCACTTACCTGTCCCCTAAGTCTCCCAGTTAGGCCCAAAACAATGCAAGCATGATCACTAAAACACTACTAAGGAAATATAGGTATCATGTTTGACTGATGTTTGCTGCTTTTTGCAATACATCTCATCTGATAATGATTGTCCTAAGACTGGGCTGTCTGGGGGTGACGCTGCATTTTCTGGGTCCACAATTTCCTAATAATTTCCTAGAAAGGACCTGTTAATTTCTTGGGAGGTTTCCTGGAAAGAACCATGAAATGATGTAGTAGTTATATAGAAGATGTAAACAGTCTGGTGGAGTCGATAAGCTACTGTCCATTTCTAAAAGAGTTTCCTGGAATGAACTGCAAAACTAAGTATTTATTGGAAAAATACTAGGCAGAGGTCAATTTGGTAACCCAAGTCATTATTCATATCATTATATAATATAGTTATTTGTTGAATCCCTTCCTCTAATTTCAAATTTTTATCAAATATCACCGATGCTGGAATTCAGTCATGAGATGGACGTTTGGGGACGAGCTGGCCAGTGCGTGTGAGAGACAGACCACATATTGTCGCGCCGGGTCTATTGGGGAGGCCTTACAGTAATTGCAGGGCGTTGATGGGGGGTGGGGGGGTAGGTATGGCCAGTCTCAGGCGAGCGGGCTGGCAGGCAATTGGAGCAATCGGCGGGGTGACAGAGAGTCTATTTTCCCCTTGACTGGTCTTTATATCTGTCCTGCCGTGTGCTAGATCACTCCCATCGATCCCCCAACCTCCCCCGACCATCGCCGCCAACCGCACGCCATAAAGCTCTGTCGTTATGCACAGCGGCCCCGACTTTAATCACGGCCCCGGCCCCTCCATCCATTCCCTCCGTTCGCGACGATGGACGGGTCCCAGGACGCGGCAGCGGGACGGCGGGAGGTCGGTACGGGGCGCGAGATAAAACCTTAATGTCATTATATCGCTTTCGGCTTTTTACTTCCCTCCCTGGGCGGCATAGATAGGTGAGGCGGGAGGAGAAGGGAAAGGCCGGACGCGAGCGAAGGTTTGTGTGTGAGCGCGAGAGGGGATTGAGCTGTGTTAATACAATGTCGATAAGCGGGAGGATAATGCGTTCGTTGACCTTCACCTCGCCCGCCCGCCTCGGCTGCTGTTTGTGTAAGCTTTTGCTCCTTCGATGAGTTTGCGCCTCGCCGCTCCGCCTCGCATAAATCTAGCGCAAGAGGGTGAAAGAGCGAGAGAGAAAGGGAGAGAGAGAGGGTGGCTTGCTTTGGTAGGTGGGGGAAAAAACAGCCATGCATCACCAGGGACAGGTCATTTGAACAGTGCAATGCTGCGTCTGAGTGTTCCTGAGATTAGAGAGGCTAATAATTTCTGAGGGCCATGCTTTATGTTAATGTGACAGGCCGCGCTGTATATTTCTGCTGAGGCGCCGCCTTTGTGGCGCTTAATTTTGCTTTAATGGAACTGTTGTGTTAGTATCAGCAGCCGGCACAGAGATTTAGACCCGCCCGGAATTAACCGGCTTTTATTGCAGAGGACGTCCTCTGATTATTTATCGCATGTCTGTGGACATCACCAAGGACGTGTCAAACAAAACAACTCTCTCCCGAAAAAAAAAACAGAGGAATATAATTTCAAGATGTGGGGAGTTCTGGAGAAGGGGAGTTGGTTTCTTGTGCCGCCTTTTGCTGGAAGGTTAAAGATGAGCTACTTTTCTTTGGGTGTTTTTCTTTCAAAGATTCTTTCTCTGTCCGGTATTTCTCTCTCATCACTCTCAAGCTCCTCTACAATTTGGAGTTGTTAACGTAGTCTTCGAGATGCTTTCTGCTCGGCCCGCTCTCTGTGTAAACTCAGTAAAAAATCGCTTTGAGAGACAAAGACGCGCCATCGTGACACTCATCTTTTCAGAAACCACTGAGGCGATGAAAACACAGCAACTTGACTGAATTGGTAATCAGCACCGTGTACCAGGGTTGTGTTCCGAAACAGTGGGGGGAAAACAGCAGTGGAGCTGGGTGGCTGCTTTTTTTCTTCGGGAAATTAAAATAAAAGTAGAATAAGAACAACAGCTGCACATTCTGTAAATGAGCCATTCTACCAATCAGCTTTGTCATTTTGCTGTGTCACAGTGTGCACCTGTTTCCCCGGCAGCCCCCACTTCCCCAGAAACCCAGATGTTCAGCCAACTACTTAAACTATTCAAAAAATCAAAACCACCTGAACATTAGACAAAAGAATATGGAGCATGGGACGGCTATTGCAGCGTCTTCCAAGGGAAAACGAATCCTAATTATGTAATGGAAATCATAGAATCCTCCACATTTGCAGAGGCGACAACAGTCATCGCAGAGCCATTTGATTGATGCATGACGAGTCACAAATCAAATCAATGATGCAAATTGTTTTGTAGAGTAATTGTTTTGCATGTTGATTGAAGTACATTCTTTAAAAAGTCTTTGCTAGTTTGCTACTTAATTTCGATGGCTAAAATTGAGGGTGCGATTGTGATTTTAAAAGGCAGCTAGGGGAATGGATAAACGATCAATGATTCTGATTAGACAAATGTGACTGTGTTAATACTTCAGCAATGGATCAGCGGTATAAAGATGGCGTCAGCGTCACACGCATAGGTACACTGTAAAAACGTACAGCTCAATTCAGTGAAAGCATCATCTTCATTCATCTTTAATCAGTAACTCAATTTATACCCTAGGTGTGTTGGTCAATTTCAGTTGTGCTAGTCTTCAGCTTTATAACTTATAGTCATGAGTTCATGACGATGATGGTATAGAGACTTATGTATGTTAGGTGTGTTTTTGCTAAAAGATTTGATGAAAATTAGTATCTGTTTTCAATTCTTCCCGTGATACTCAACAAATTTTAGACATGGCAGAAGAGTCCATCTCTTGCACTCACGTAATGCAGAGTCAGCTGCTTACACTATAATAATTTTCTGACACTTGAACAACTGACTCTAAAAGCCTCCTTACTAGTGAAAGAATAGGTAACACTGGAATACGATTCAACTAATAAACACTAAACATTTTTTTAGGGAAACTTTTGTGGTTAAATGTTTAAGACAGAACCTTATCATTCAAAGCTCATAATTTGTTGTTTGAACTCACTGTCTTAAGTTCACTAAGTTCTTAAAGCTGCAATAAGCGATTTTCCGACCACTAGAGGCAGAGAGAAACCGCAACACATTTGTAAAAAAAGGACAGCAAAGCTGCTGGACTACGGAAGACCCTAAGGTCAAACCTAGCAAAGCACCGTGCGTAAAGGCTAACAGCTAAGCTAAATGTACAGAAGTGTCACCAGTTACCAGTCTCGCTTTGCCAGAACTTTCTCCTGCTGAAGGTTACATGTCCCACAATGACAAGTGAAGAGGTAGGTAGCAAGTTTACTAGTTTAAGTTTAAGTTTACTCGCTCGCTTCATCAATTCCACCATTACCAGAATTTTTTTCAGGGATGGGAGGGGGAGAACGCCGCTTTCAAACAGAGAGGGAGGAGACAAGCTAGTTTTAAAAAAATGAAAAGCTACTGAATGGACCGGGAGGAGCTTCGAGTCGGGCCGGGTTTTGACAACAAGCTTTAGAAAAGAGGTGAAAACAGCAACACAGCTGCTGCTGTGTGGATATTGGTTTGTATCATTATGTCTCAATGAAATCTCCACGTAGCACATATTAGTTTCAGGATTGGTTATAAGGTCTGATTTCGCTTACTGAAGGTTTAAGCTCAGTTTTACTACATTAAAACATCTCATGAACTTTGATTTAACTATTCAGTACTACTTTAGTCAACTTGCAAGTTCAGGGCAGCAAGGAAACTTATGTTTTTAAGCTGAAGTTCCTCAATACTTTTTTGCAGTGCAGGCACGCTTTCTCTGACATTTGGCACGCAGGGAATACAACTCCAATATGCCACAAATAGGACTGACCTCTAGTCAGTGTGGAATCATTTTCAACATTATTTTTTTCCTCTTTTGAACTATGGAGACATGATTTAGTATCTAACAAGAGCATTTCACCAGGGCACACAAGAGACTCAAAAGTACGGCCTTTCATTTTTCATCCATATCATACTTCTGGCTACCCACTGTCCCCCATTTCTCTCTGTCCGAGCTCAAAGTGGTTTTCATATTACCATATATGAATAATTCATCATACAGCGTTAATAATGCAACAGTGATGATAATACATGATATACCTAAATGATCATTAAATTATGTTGTTTATCTTAAAATTTAGAGTGCCAAATGGCATTTGAACTTGTTATTAATCAGATATTAACATTTTCCATAAGACAACCGCGGCCATTTCACTGCAACACATTTTCATCATTACTTCCCATCTAATTCTGACATGAAGCTGTTCTTAAATGGAGCTGCAATACCTGTTATATTTAAAATGTTTGTGCCGGCTCGAAGGCATGAAAAGATAAACAGCTCATCAGCAAGAGCTCATCTCAGAAAGACATCAGCGTCAATAAAATGATATTTCAAGATATTTGATAGCGAGAGCGCCATGGCATTTTCACACAAAATATTTGGGTTTGCCAGAGATAAATAAAGGCGGCAGAGCGTCGCTTTCTTTTGTTCTTGTTTTTGTGTGTGTGTGTGTGTGTGTGTGTGTGTGTGAAACATGCTGCAGCGGACAATCTGCTTTCTCTGGCACATGTGGCGCTCCCATCAGCCAGCTCGTGATTTCCCCAAAATTGGCGTCGAAAAAGGTGTGGAGAGGTTTATTTTTCATTCGGGGGTTTGGCACATTTCACCTCGTCTGGAGCCGCTGCAACAATCAGCCTCCTGTAGCCCCCACCCTCCCTCTCCCCCACCTCCAACCCCCCCCTCCCCCCAATCACCGCTGCCCAGTCGCGACCCTGCCGGTTTTTCGGCGTGGCCAGATGATAAAGGTCAGTGGCGCTGAGACCGTTTCATTAGCTACTGAACCAATATTGCCTGTTTAATTTAAATAAATGGAAAACTCATTACGGGGGCCACCTCAGGTTTGTCCCTTTAACGCCGCCGTCTTCTAATTCATATGCAAATGCACCTTCAGGAAAGACGCATTCAACAGTGACTAAATGCAAAATGCAAGCGGTGGCCATTTCTTTCTCCTTTCTAGTCTGGTGTCCTCTTCTCTCTCTCTCTCTCTCTCTCTCTCTCTCTCTCTCTCTCTCTCTCTCTCTCGTTTGCAGTTGTAGCAGACAAGGGGGGGAGGAAAAAAAGCATTTATGTTAAAAACTGCAAAAGGCTCTGAACTTCAATTTGTCCAGGTCTTAATCGCCAGAGTACAGATAGTGTTAGGCATATAATGACACTGTTTTAGCACGGCAGTTTGGTATGCTGTGCTATGGGCAGGTATAAATAAGCAGGAGCAGTGCACAGTTGACTGAGGAAAAGGTGTTTCCAAAAGGAGAACATCCAACCTGCCAGCTGTTGCTATGAGTAGCAGTTATTTTTTATGTTTTTGTTGGATGATTTTATTGTGTGTATGGGATGACGGCAGTAGGTGAATGGAGGGACGTGCACCTATCATTGAAGAATCATTATCTGAAAGTGTGCAGAGCTGCACACTTTATCTTTCTATCGTTACCGCAGCTTTTCTGCAGGTGTTGACCAGTGTTGGTGAAGCGATGTTGAAAGTGGAGTTTTCCAAGATGCCAGTAACTTAATAGTGTCAGAGGCAAAACCGTGTTTATGGATCATCATATAAAGTCCCTTCATCACTTCATCGCTTTTTCTTCTCCTACTAGGGGTTAGAGTGATTTCCTCTTTTTGATACAGTGTGATTGTGTAAATATAATGCAAAGCACAAGGTTGGCGTGACACGTGCAGCTGTTGCAATTTCATGTATAAGCGGACTTGCTTGCATTTTGAACAGTTGTCGACCTATAGTGCCATTTGCAAATCCTACAGAGTTGAAAATATACAGAGGAAAGCTGCTCTGTGGGCTTTTTGAAATATGCATTGTATATGCAATCTTGGCTGGAAAGGGAGCATATAAAAAGACAGAATAAAAGAGAAGGGGCACTGGAGTTTTCAAGAAACGCGACACCTGAGTCCGGGACCACGACGACGCCAAGACGCTTAAGAAAAAACGACAACACTCCACATTAAATACTCCATCAAACACTCCCTGCTCCCCATCATTGGAAACAGCTGCCAATAGAAAAGCCCCCAAGTGCAGACATTTGCTGTTTGAGACTTCACTGATGAATTCCGTGACAAAATGAAATGAACTTTTTTTGTTTCGTTTTTTACATTTCTCCACACTTTCTGTGATCCCTTTCAACCTTTTAAGTGGCTTTGCGGGGATACACCTTCGTAACGTGGCTTGTCCCGTTCTCTCCAGCTCCATCTTGAATCTTGCCTGCCAATTGCCCCGGCAGACAGCGAGGTAGAACCGGGGCTCCGCGGTTCAGCGGCCCAATCGATTTCTCCAGCGCTTGTTTGGATAGCCCCGTGGTACTTTGAGGCCTTTTGTTTGCCGGAGAGACTGCGGCAACCAATCAGGGGGATTCTCTGTGCAGGGAGAGGCCTTGTGAGTAATAAGAGGGCACTGTGACCATAAAGTTACAACAGCCGGTGAGGTTGAAAAGGAGCACGGTAGTGTCACTGAGATTGAATCCTTTTAAAAGAGACTCGTGCGCCGATTGACACGAGGAAACGCTGCCTTTGATGAAGTTGTCGCCGGAGAAATTTGATTCCTCCTGCTATAAAATGGGCCTGAGATCTACACCGAGTGAGGCGGCTTCGCTTGTATTTCCCCTCAGCAGAGAGAGATTTCTCCGCTGGTGATTGGTCAATTAAGAGTGACACAGCTGGCCTGGGAGATGCATAGTCCACTCGGCTTTAATGGGACACTTCCTCTCCATCGAGACTCAATTTCCCGTCATCGCTGACAAATTTACAAGGTTCGAACACTACTCCTGCTCCAGCTAATTCTTTATCTGGCACATAACTCTTTGGCGTCTAAGTGTACTGAAGCGCACTGCTCAGGTTTGGATTGGATTGAATGGAAAGACAGTGATTTGAGTTTGGCTTGCTGACACTAAAATGTTAATTATGCTCATTTGTGGCTCAGTAATCAATTGTCAATCAATATGTAGCCTTAGTGCACTTCGATTTTAAGCGTTTGAGAGGCAGAACTGCTTAAAGTCCTATGGAGGCTTCACAAAATTGACGCCATAATTGCTCCATGGAACAGTGCTGGCATTTTTAGTTGATGTGGCAGTATGATCAGCAAGAACTGAAATATGTATTGGTGAGCTTCTAAATGTTATATGTAATTACAGTTTATATCACTGATGTGTTCGAATGGCTGCTTGACTAAAGAATGTTGTGGTAGAGCTGTCAATTTGTTATTCAGTTTGGCTAAGGGGATTTTTTAAATTGAGAGAACATCACGCTAATTACATCAAAAAGTGAAAAAATGAATATTCAATCGTGTAGCTTTCAGATTTTTAAGGTGCTACAGCAGGTTAATAGTCATGGCAATGTCTGCTTTGCCTTTTATGTACAGTCATTGTTCAACCACGTACATCCATAAGGTTTCTCACAAATATGACAGGAACACATGAATCTTTCCTTGTAACCCTGCGGTTTAGGGCTGAATCATAAAACATCAACGCAAAGCTAGCAGCGATGCACCGAAGCACAAACCGCCGTGAAACAGCGGCAAGTCCTCTGTGTGCAATACAGTGTGAAATAAAGTTGTTAAATATGCAGCTGTCCGCGTTTATACCCTCGCTCAAGTGTTCCTCAGGGACCCAGCAGCATCAGATGGCACATGCAGCATTTACAGAAGCCGCGCAGGTAGTGTGTTCCTATGTGAGGCCATTCAGCTCTTTAAATGAATTGGAGGCAATATGTTTTCAACAAGGCACTGGAGAGAGATCGGCGATGAGCGCCCTGTGCTGGACGAACGCCGGCTGAGCCAGTGTCGGTGTGTGCATAAGGAGATATTCAACATTTATGGTTTACTGTAAGCATATCTATAATTCAGACACGGACATCAATGTTTAACACCAAAGCATCCAAACGTCCAAGCTGTTGTTTGTTTCTATCTCAGACCTTGGTGGGGCGGTCCTGCCCCACAGTTTCAGATCAGATTAGTGGTTAGTGGTTGATTTCACGTTGGTGCAGATGTAAGATTTTGTAATTTTTGGTTTTCCTAATGGAGGCAAAGAATAGGAAAAGTAATTGTGGTGCTCATAAGGCATCATACGCACAATTTAAGCACATTATGAGTGCATGATAATTATTATTATCAGAATATGATGTAGACACAAAGCGCAAAAAATGTAGGAGTTTGAATATTGGGCAACTCTATATGGTTAATTAAATTAAACTGAATGTTATATTATGATGTTTGTCTGATGATTATACAGTATATATATAAAAAAAAAAAATTCTATACAGTATGTTTATAATGGTCAAATAATCTACTTACAATGCATCACAATTGACTACAAGTAAAGTGTTTCTGTGGACAATCTTATTCCCTACATTGTTTTATCCTTAACTGCACTGTTACAATATTTTAAAAGGCTGCATCAACTCCATTTGAATAACTTGCACAGTGCTGCCTGTTAAGTGCATTTGCGAATCAATAGAGTCTGTCAAATTGTGTTGAGGGAGAATGAAATGACCCATAAAAGGACTCTTAGTGTTAAAATCATGACAGTGCGATGTCTTTTATTGGAGATACTGCTAAATGGTAAAAACATTACTAGGCACCACATACCAGGTAATATATCTAATTGAAAAGGGTGAATCATCTCTTTCTCCCTCTTACACACACACACACACAACCGCACACACTGCCCGCGGAGACCATGATGGCTCCTTCTCCAGCAAGTCTGACAACAATTAATTGCTTTCTTCCTGTATGTGAGGCTCAATCAAGTGTAAAGTCATTATGTTTCTGGTATTATTTCATTATAGGGAGGAAGCAGGGCAATGTTACGATCTCATTTGGTTCTCTGAATTGACTTGAGACACAAACTGTGACCAAGTCTGCTTTACTTAAAGAGGGTAACATGAGATGATGGTGGAGTAAAATGTTACTGGTATTACTGGTGCAAAAATGATGAGACTTTAGAATCAACCAAAACGTGTCATTGTGTATTTTAAAGCTGCACTAGGCAAGATTTTTAAGAAGAAGACATTTAGCGGACATCACCTTACAGGATTTATGGGTAAGGAAGTCTCACTGCAATGTGGGGCCGCCAAAGTGCGAAGTTGCCCAGTATTATACATACAATGGATATCAGAAATGTACACACCCTTTCAAATTTGCTAGAATTTGCTGGCTTGAGGCCTGAAATGAAAACCAATTAATTTGACTTTCATTTGGCTATAGCAGCCAACAAAATCATTTCTGACAATGTATTAAAAACAGACAAATAAAACACATTTGTCGCATAAGTGTGCACACCATCAATCAATACTTAGTATACCAATACTAAGTATATCAATACTTAGATAACAGTGGTAACTATATTTGGCAAAGTCTCTACCAACTTAACCAGAGGTGGGGACTCGAGTCACATGACTTGGACTCAAATCTGACTCGAGTCACAGTTTTAACTGCTTGAGACTTGACTTGATGAATGAAGAGAAGACTTGAGACTTGACTTTGATTTGTACTTTGATGACTTGAAAAGGTTTCTAAGGTCTTGACTTGAGATCTTGTGTTTGTGTAAATGACTTAGATTGAAAGTGATGAGATTTGTTCCAGCAGACGACTGAATTTAAATTCTGTTTTCTGAATTTGTATGGAATGATTGAATTTATTGAAGTTGAAACTGTTTATAGAAATCAAACTCATGATGCTCTTACCAAGTTTTTATCCTATTAAAACCATATCGCATTGAACAGTCCTAGATATTTAGTTTTCTTTAAGATATTAAATTGATACTGGACTCTTGATTTGTTCTGACTTGACTTGCTGTTCTACATTTAGACTTGAGATTTGACATTAATGACATGGACTTGACTTGGACTTGACTTGGTAATCTACATTTAGACTTGGGACTTGACTTGAGACTTGTGCCTCAAGACTTGAGACTGACTTGGGACTTGTGCCTCAAGACTTGAGACTGACTTGGGACTTGAGCAAAGTTGACTTGGTCACACCTCTGAACCTTAACATATCTGGATTGAGGATGTTTTTTCACGCTTACAGCTCACTCAAATTGCAAGAGGACCTCCTATGCGCACTTCACTTTAGGTCAGTCCACAGATTTTCCATAGGATTCCATAAAGCAATCTGGCTAAAAAGTATTCTGATAACTTTTTGAAGGCCCTCTAAAGGTGAAATACCACGATGGTACATGCTCCTTTTGTTCACAGTGAATAAATAAGGAGCATTCAATAGATCTCAGCCAACAATCATTGATAGTATCAGAGAGGCAACAAAAACAACAGGCGCTCTTAGCTTTGGTACATGCTTCTCCATATTCTCCTCGCTCACAGAATCAACCCTCCTAAATGAATCACTGTCAACCACATGGTGAGAAAAAAAAATGGTTCTGGAATTGAGTCTCAGCGTGTTAATATTTCACCCAGTGTGACAATTCAAATGGCACATATTATGGCTGAAATTATGATGAAAAAAATAAATTAAAAAAATGTACCGGGTAATGATTCAGCCGCCTAAACCCGAGGAAAGGTATTAAACGCCAGCTCACGGTTCAGTTGCTAGTGTTCAAGAAAGGGGTTTTGTCATCTGGGAGGGAAAGTGGAGAGGAAAATGGAGGGAAAAATGTGTGTGTGTGTGTGAGTGAGTGAGTGGGGGGGGGGGGGGGGGGGTTGTGAATCTCTTGCTTAATTGAAACCTAAGCGATAGCATAAAGGAAGGCAAATGAAGCACAGAGAATTCTTCCTCGTACAGCTCATTTTTTGGAGAGGCGCTTGTGTGCAGCGGAGCTTGCCTGCCTCTGTGAAAACACAAGGTGATTTGCTTGTGAAGTTTCATATCGCTGCCAAATGGGCTGTGAATGTAGACATGCTGCATTTTTTTTTTTTTTTTTTTTGCCAGGATCTAAATGTAAACAAATCTCCCCCGACTCCCCTACTAATTCATTATGGAGGATATATGGAGATTAGGTGCTGTGTAATTGTTGGTGCGCCTCCCGGTGTGTGTGTTGATGAGAAAGAAAGAGTTGGCGCTTGTGTGTGTGTGTGTGTGTGTGTGTGTGCTTGAGTCCGTACACTTGTGTGCGTGTATGCGTCGTTGCCGCCGCGCGTACGCGTGCAGATGCTGTCATTTCCCCGCGTCAGGTATCAGATTAGAGGCTAGTCTTCCTCGCTATCGTTGTTCCCCTCTAATGCGCCTTAGTGCTGAGTCAGGCGCATGCTGCTTCGTTATCCAGAAAAAAAGAAATAAAAATAATAGTCATAAAAAAAAGAAAAAAAAAGACACAAGATGAAGGCAGCGTGGGAGAAAACAGCGAGCGGGGAGAGGTTCTGTCCTCGAAGAGAATGACCTTTTCCTATGGCGAGGCAGCAAACGCAGCACTGAACAACAATATGAAGAACGCTAATAGGATTACCCCGCTGCCGTAATCTCTTTCCCAGAAAAATTGTCCCCTTCCTCGCCTCTGTGTTTTCCCGCGGTAGCCGTTGAGGCGTTTATAACACCCCGCCACCGCCTCCGCCGCCTCCCCTTCCCAACCCTAAGCTGTATTGACTGGTAGGCGGTCTACAGTTCTATCTCGAAGGTTCACCGATAAACGCTACACCAGTCAAATCACTTCTGCTTATTCCATCGATGTGTTCGACCGCCCCCACCGCCACCACAACACCCCGAGGCAGAGGAGGAAGAGGCCTCGACTCAATAACTCTGTCAGCCTAAACACTGAACACACACATACTGTACAGTGTGATATTACAACAGACCCCTTAACAGGCCCTTTTCACAAACATGGCTGCCGTACGTCTGCAGGGTATAGCCCGGTTCTCACCGTTTCCAGCAACATTAAAAATCCAACTTTCTGTCACCCATAACTCTGTCTGTTTGTGTTTCAACATAATGTATAACACAATACAGGTGTTGCCACTGACATATCTTTCTGTTTCTGTTGTCAGACGACTGCGCAACATGCTAACAGCACAGAAATTAGTGTTAGCCTTGGTTAGCCAGTTAGCATTTTGTGACCCTCGATCACAGTTACAGAAACAGAAAGATATGTCTGTGACAACACCTGTATTGTATTATACATTATGTTGAAACACAAAATAAGTGATCACAGACAGAGTATGGGCGACAGAAAGTTGTCTTTTTAACATTGCTGCCAATGGTGAGAACAGAGCTTTACCCTGCAGAAGTACGGCAGCCATGTTAGTGTGAGATTAGCTCTAGGGGTGTTTTGATATGGGTGCCATGGAGGGACACAATCTATACAACAATGCGTGTATATCTTTTTGGTTACATGGTTGAGCCTGACAATGATAAATATTTGAAGGACGATCCTAAATGGGCTCTCTCTACCACTTCCTTGTATTATTACCTCATCCTTTATTTAGCAAGACGTAGTCGCCTCGCCTCTTGTCTCCCCGTCCCCCCCGTTTTACAACAGAAGGCCTGTAAAAGAAAGAGAACTCCACTCCTGCTGGCCCATTCCCGTTCTCAACGGTTAACATGAGTAATTGTGGGAGGGAGGCACCGGACAGATGGTTAAAAGCCAAGTTGACACGCGGCTCATGAAATTTGAACTCCTCTGTAGATGTTCGAGCTCTGAGGTCTGAACACGCAATTGCACTTAGAAGGCTGTCTGACATGGAAGCAACCGTTTATAATGCAACAGCACAGGAGTGCGTACAGTACAGATCATGTTTTAAGGTGAAAGAAACTGATTCAATGAACGTCTGGAAGGGCAAACACAATTGGTGCCAACGTATGTTCACTTAAATAGTTGGATTCTGGTTGCAGTTATTTCAGCGACAGATGGGCAAGGATTAAACTTTTGGAACAATTTAATTGGTTTCATTGTGCCAGGCTGAATGAGCCAAACCCAGAAACAAATTCAAACAGTTGAAAGACTACAGGAGTACTGAAATCAATCTTGTAGTCAATTTATTTGCAATTAAGTTTCGTTCCAAAATGAGGCGATATAAAATCAACTTCTGCAACAAAATGATTGCTGGCATGAAAGTAACGCTCACTATTGAATGATGTTGATGTCATTAGAAAATGAGAAAATCAGTTAATAGAGCTGATTGGTCTATATTTGACTCTTGAAGACCATGATGCCTTAAAGGTCCCATATTCTACACTTTCCAGTGTTTTATTTTATGTGTTGAGGCCCATTCAAAGCTGTGTGTGTGGTGTCATATACCAAAAACACTCTCAATCCATTTTTACACGTTCATTTTCCAGCATCTCTCTGAGCCTTACCAAGAACAGGCTGTTTCTGTCGCCGTGTCTTTAAGGCTCATTAATATTAACGACCCTCTGTTCTGATTGGCTAACCGTTTCAAGAGTGAAACGTGAGACACCGCGGCCCGGCAGCTACAGGTAGGGAAAACTCTCCGGTAATAAACAATGACAACCGCTCAACCGCTTTGAAAAAGGAGAGGCTCGCTTTTCTAATATGGATTGTGTGGATTTAGTTGGCGACCGTGCGTTTTGATACTTTCACCATGTTTAGATAGCACATCCAACTCCTTTATAATCAAAAAGGCAAGGGAAATCCTGTTTTCCACGATATGGGACCTTTAGAAGCTTTTGTTCCCCCATTCTCTCACACTCACAACTCATACAACAGCATATAACACCACAGATTAGACTAGAGTCCAGGATCTTGCTTTCTAAGGCATGTTAAAGCCAAAGTCCATCCCATCTTTCTCCTCTCTCTCTTTGTCAATCCACCCCTGCTGTGGTGTTGTCATGATAACTGAAATTTCAATACTACTTCTATACTGTTGTGAAAGATTGAATTCAATATTGAATTTTATAAACGTGTAAACTTTCACCAAATGTGTTGAAGCTGAAATTCCATTTCAACGTCACCAGAGGGTGTATATGTGTGGATTGGAATAGTTTAAAGAAGAAGAAGGATTGGAATAGACAGAGCAGCAGCCAGCAGGTATGGAATTCATAAAGCAACAGGAGAAAAAAAAAAATGGTTGAACTTAGAAAAAGGATAGTGGTGGAAAAAAAATTTAATATATTGAGATACACACATGAGGAAAAAAAACATGAGAGGAAACTTAGTTATTTGGATCCAACAAGAGAATCGGACTTCCGTATTTCACCTATATTTTTACTTTATTTTAGTTACTTTTAGATAACCTTGGCCCACACACACACACACACTCAGCACTTCCCTTTACTCTGTTCACTTGACCACTGATTAGCACCAATCAGTGCAGCTTGCATGTTAAAAAAAGACTCCGTGGAGCAGCAGGTAGTAGCCACATCAGCTTGTTTCTCTAGTGATCGCTCCATCACCTCCCCACCCCAGTCCATCCACTCATAGCCATACATTAGAGGTGACAGTACAGTATTCCCATAATGACAGCTGCCATTTGATTGGAATCAGGTCAGGCAGGCAGGCAGTCAGTCAGTCAGTCAGTCAGGTAACGCTTAGTGAGATGACACGCTTCGTCAGATGGCCTCTAGAGGGTGTTTTTGACTGTGAGATGCAGTGTTTTCCACGCAGAGGCACAAAATTAAAAGTTGATCACGGTGTAGAAATGGATCTATATCGATCTCTAATGCGCCTGATGTCGCATCCCATCATGTCTGTAATTTGGAGATGTACAGACAGCAGACCAACAGCATTGAACGCAATCCACATTGTCTCCCAGTGTGAAAAAAACGTGAAACTTAACATTCCACAGTCAGTAACGGGGATTTGCAGACAGTAACTTGTCTTCGCTGCCCTACAAACTTTAACGGTAGGTGACGTCATCTTGTGGTATTTAAGTAATGTTAGTGGAATTAGGTAATTTAACTGTCGCAGTACTTCAGTGCAGAGAATTGAACACGCGCCGTGGGTCTGTACAGGATCTGTGCTTGTTTAATAATGTACCCTTGAGAAGGGAAAGGGGCATGGGTGGCTCTTTTTAGCCACTGGTAGTGTAAATATGATATAGTACGGAAGAAGATTAGGGCCACATATGAAAAATGTATTTGAGTTCTGTGTTTAAAGTCATAATTCTGAGAATAAAGTCATAATTCTGAGTTTAAAGTCAGACGTTATGTCTGTCAATGTGGCCCTAATCCTCTTCCATAACAGAGAGAGAGCAGCTTAGTAATGTCATTTCCTGTATTATATACAAGGTCATAGATAGGGTTAGACTGATATATCAGTTTGCCCATGTATATGGCCGATATTGCCCTTTTATTTTTTTGTCAGCTTTGTTTGCCCGCTTGAACTCTGGATCAGGTGAACTGCACCTACGTCTGTTTTGAAGTCCTTTCTAGAACGCCACTTCACTGTGCCTAAAATCACTGCACATTACTACGATATGACCTTCCCGTCTTCAGCCTGAACTGTTTGGCTACTTCATACATAAAACCTGAATCTGTCATGTCAGATCCAGAGCGGTGCGCAAACACGCAGCTCATACAAGGCAACAGCGACAGTAATGCGGCCCGCATACACACCACACTGGATTCAATGCAGGATGAGGAGGATGTGAGCTGGAGAGAGGAGAAACAAGGGCTCAGTGCCAGAAAACATTTTCCAGCGTCAGGGCTGAGCTCCGGCGCCTGCCACCGCTGACAATAAATCAATTTCTATTTAGATCAAGAGGATTCAAATGTGAGGGCCCTTAATGCACGGGCCGCAGAACAAACAGGCCGAGCGGGTGATGAATGTGCCCAGGCGAGGTGATGGGCGGGCAGACTGATAGCCCGCTATCACCTACATCCATCTTCCTTTATGCCCGGGCCATTTTACTGGATGCCATCCAGTGTGCTAAAAACTGGGAAAGACACAAAGAAGCACTTTCAGCGTTATCAGCATCATGTATGCAACTCTAGTGATTTTTATTATCAATTACTTTGCGTTACAGTTGGAGAAACCCCTCTTCCCAGTTTAAATGTAATCCTCCAGGTCATGGGCGGTTTTTGATTGAGTTGATGGGTGCTGCAGTTGTTTTCATCTCACCTTTTTTTTTTTTTTTTTTACAGTGTTACAGTATTATTCTTCATGCTTAAAAATCTATTTTGGAATATGGGGGCAAATGATAATCACTTCAAAAACACTGTGAATGGGGGGTTGTGACACAAGTGCTCAGGCATTACAATCAAACCAGGAAGGGAGAAAAGTGATGGGAGTTGATAACAGCATTCAGATTACAGTCTAAATGATTCTACAAGTAACTGAAGCAAGCGGATTAGTTATGATTATATATACCTACATATATGTGCCATAAGGCATTCAGAACCCAGTGTTCCTCACAACTCATCAGTATGATTTTTGTGTTAAACCTTTATCAGGGAAGGGTTTTGGGAAAGTGAATGTGTAAGAACCCTCAACTGCTCCAGTGGAGCTGCTGAGTGGCCACCAGTAGAGAACTGTGATTGTACTGGTCAGCTTCCAGTGGTCAACAATAGAAAATTCTGGTTGTAATGGGCAGCCCCCAGTGTGAATGTCTGGAACCGTATGCCTCTGAATCAGGCAGTTGTTGGAAAAGTGCACAGAGCTCTGTCAGCCAACTTTCCCTGGATAAATAAAGTTTTTTTTTTAACACATTTCCCATTTTTTTTAGTTTGTCTTTCAGAAGTGGCAGAGTTAAACATTAACAGTAGCCATCACATCCAAAGGCTAGCGGCTAATCTTTTACAGTAACAGCCTATTCAATTACCATGCACAGGGAGACAAAAGGAGCCAGGGAAATCAATTAGATCCTTTTTTGTTATCTGACTTCTCTGTCTGTGCAGAGATAACAGATGGTATCGCCGGGGAGTTTGCTTTTGTTTGCGGGTTCTCGGGTGGCTCCGAGGTGTGTGTGTGTTTACAGTTGAAAGCCAGATAAATATCTCTGTGGCGGGGGGAAGAGAGCGAGGTATGACAACCTTTGATACCACTTTGAGGCAATAATAAGGTGCTGCTCCAGTTTGCAATCACGGTCTTATGGCACCTGCAGCTGGAGGAACGACACAGACAGAGAACCAGAGGTGGCAGAGTAGAAAGCAAATGAGAGAGAGGTATAGCCATCCAATAAAAAACAGACCGTAAACCTATTTTCTGCCACTTGGGTATTCCTTAAGGGGCCCGGGGAATCTCATTTCTGACAGCATGATCCTTGTTCAATCCTCTTTGCAATTGTTTTTCATCCCTCCTTCTATTCCTTGCAGTGGTCGCCACTTTCCTGTGTTTAAAAATACCGCAAACCCCTTTGTGATAATAACCAATAGAGTCATGCATAAGTTTTAGCAAAGATATTCTAATCCACTGTAAATGGCAGTGAGAGGCAACTGAACTTCAATACCCAGAAATCCTGTATGGTGATGTCAGTAAACTGCACAAAGCACCAGCCAGTCTGTGATGCTTTATACCAAAGGATACCAAAAGGATTAGAGAGGAAACAGATCTGACATTGGTGAGTCCAGCTTTCTCTGGACGGAGTGATGCACTTTTGGCTTTCACTCAAGTTTGGATTTGTCACTTCGTGTGTGGAGCAGGTTTCCCACCAGACACCAGAATTACATTTGGGTAAATAGGGTCAATCTGCTGTGTCTCAATTAGTGGAGATGGGATGCTCTTCTCTGTCACAGCCCCACTTTGCGATTTAGACTGGATTTTTTTTTACATAAAACGTAAAAGCTTCTTCAAGTGAAATCATGTAATCCTCTTTAGAATCGAGGTGTGTAATGAGTCTAATCTTCTGACAAGGAACTCCTCTTCATGCAGTGGGTTATGAAAGAAAAGGTTCCTCTGTCTAATCGAGTTGCGAGATGCCTACAAACTCAAAAACCAACATGACAACCCTTTGAAGCAAAACACCTGTAGTCCAATATTGATGAATAAACATGAACCATCAAATTCTGTTAGTGCATTTTGATGTTTTCCCCATTAAATTGACATGTACGGCCCTCCAATTACGCACATGTAATGACTGAGTGCGCCAATTTGAATACAAGCGGAAGCCAGGGACTTCACAAGCGGCCCGCTAATAAGATTTTCCCGTTGTTATGTTGTCTTGGAGGCACACTCGGAGCTCTGATAATTGTATCAGTCTCTGGGCAACAACGAACTTCCTCCTCCTTTCTGAATCAAGTTTCTAAAGATATCTCGCTCTCAAGTGCCATTGTGAAACTGACGGAAACTTCCAACGAAGCCGAAAACAGACAGGGACGGCTCTCTCACAATTGGCTCAGACAAATTAAACATAAGTTCCCATTTATTCTTGTCTCGCACTCTTCATTCAGGTCAAGCATCTCACCTCATTTCGAGGCACAGCATGACAGCGGTGCCATGTGCGGATCAAATTAGGTTTGGGAGCGATTGAAGAGGCTCAGGCGGATAGGCAGCCTGAAAATAATTTCTCTGTTTTATGCGCGGCGAAATCCGGTTTGGAGCTTGTCGTCATTCACTTTGTACTTTGTCAATCAGACTTACAGTGCGTGATTTTGGATAGTGCTCCTCCAGAATATTGTAAGTAGGGTTAGACATGGAGATACATTAAAGGGAAAGTCCACCCTAAAATAGCATTCTGCTGTCTGCTACTATGATGACCAAGGACTATTTCATTTCTCCACTGACAATGAATGTGAGACTAAAATCAGCCTGGGCGAATTGTTTTCCTATTAATTGCCAATGGAGCAACTTCAGACTGGGGCATCACAAGTTAATAATAGAGTTAATAGTTAATAGAAAGTTAATAGTTAAGTTAACAGAAAGCATCGTAAGGTGCCAAAATATTTGAATACTTCATAATATGAATACACAAATGGCTCATTTTGGCTATCCTCCTTCAGATATGCATTTGAATGTAAACAATGTTCAGGATTGTCCTCACTTCTGTCAAATCTATGAGTGATTAACTGCTGTAGTTTAGAGAGCCCATTATTTGGGAATGTACTCATCCAAACATTAATTTTCATCTGCTACATCAGTCAAATGGCTGGGACACTTGCTTGGAAGCGTAATGCAACACGGAAGAGTATATCACCAATCACCAACGCTGGAACATCAATGCTGCTATTGCCTTTTAAGCAGGTGGAAAACGGAGAAGGTAATCATCCACCGAGCAATTTATTTTTACGGTACTTCTTTGTCCCAGGAAATGAGCATAGCATAATTCAATCTGTTTATGTTAAAGAAGGAGGAATAAGTGCAGCAGAGACAGAAATACACATATTTGAGAGGGTGATTATGTTTGTTTACTGCATTTGGACCAGAAAGAATACATACATTTGCATACAAAATGCACACAGTTTTACTTTTTACTTGAAATGCTCTCATTATTGTCAAAAGTATGCACTCGCCTCACAAAGTATGCACTCAAGTACTGGTGGAAGTGTACTTGGCTCTTAGTACATATTGTATAGATGGACATCAAGCGTGATATACTGTACCTTGTTATGCACATTCTGGTCTACAGGACAATGTCTCTATAATAGCTTGAAAAAATGCCATTCAGTGTGTGCCATAAGACAGAATCATTAAGAAATCATTAAAATGGAATGATGCCTTTGACAGCATATCCACTGGTGACATTATAGGTTGATGCGCTGTCATTTTTCTCTCAGTGGCACGCATGGCTCCTGTTAGACCTTATGGGATCGCTGCTGTCAAAGCAAATTAATCTCTCATTATGATGACGATAGGTCCATGCAGACCGGAAGAATGACACATGGAAAACAGGACGGCAGAAAATTAAACATTTCTGGGAGATGATTCAGTGATTTTAGACAAAGTTTTACATTGAGTGGGGATCGACAGTGTGTGGAACGCCATTGGGAGAGAGAGGAATAATTTAATGTGATATGCAGCTTTCGTATTGAGGGTTACCGGGCTGATATATTACCTATTTCTGTGTGATCAACTGCTGTAGTGGCATCCTTTCAAGTCAGTTATCTTCAAAGCTAGTACAGCGTATCAGATTTGTCAATCTGGTGTCAAAGACTTGACTGTTTGAAAGTGAGGGCTGTTTGACTTAAATTTGTTTTTGCAATTAAGGGCACAAGTCAATCTATGAAACAATATTTATTTATATAGTCCATAGAGAGGAAGTGATTTAAAGTGCTTCAGAGTGATTAAAAAAAGAGCATAAATAAGAATAAGATACACAGCGAATTTTCCAGTGTTAATAAGTGTTGATTTTTCAGTGACAATATGTGACTTTAACAAGTGTTGATTGGAGAGTTTGTCTGTCCGACTCGTATAGAGCTGATATGGCTCAAAACCTGAAGTGTTGAATTAATTGTGACGGGTGTGAACAGATTTTTACACTCCAAGTGAAATTACCACTGACGATTTTGCTGTGTATAATATTAAGGATATTAAAACTGTTATACATAACTGAGATAGGTAACAAGGCATAAAAGTGTAAAAAACATTGCAAAAGGTTAAATATGTGAGATTTCTGCTTTACTGAAGCATAATGTACCTAGTAAATATCAGCAGGGGTTGCTGAATGGTAGTGAGTCAAACTAAGTGATCAGCTCATGGCGCATGTGTAAGGAAGTAGAGGGCGTTCTTGCACTTTTTGGCACGTATTGTTTCTTCCGGTTGTGTTGCCGTAGTTTTGAGTCTTTTGTCCATCCGTGGCCACCGTAGAGCCAGTTCTGTTTTCATGTTACAAGGTAGGCACTGGTATCTACTGTTCGCCCGCATAAATCAGTATTTTAAAATATGTCAAATGCCCATCCTTGTTAGATTTTATATCAAATGACTGTTATAGATGTGTTTATACAACAGAGCCGATTATTATTTGAAAATGGAAGTTGGAAAGCCGAATTTGACACTTTGTTGTATTGTACGGTTGAGCTAGCTAAACACAATATTGGTTAACATGATAAAATGTTAGCAGGCTAATTAGGCTATTACTTTGTATGCTATTGATATTTTAACCAGTAGGATGTTCTGGTAAATTCGGCATGTATATATATATATTTTGTAACACGAGTGGACACAAAACAGACACAAAATGGTGATTCCTGACCTTCGATGTCTTATAGAAATCCACAGACAACACAAATCATGGTAATGTCAGTATCCTAATCACGGCGAGGGTCGAACAAAAAATGCGGAAATGAAACAGAACGTTCATCCTACTATAGAATGAGGAAACCTCTGTCCGTCCGTCCGTCCGTCTGTCCATCTGTCCGCATCCATTTTGCTCCTCAACAGGTTTGCCAATCAATCTCAAACTGCACATGGGCATTGAGCATTGGCATAGGCAGGGACTGACGGAGCTGATTTTTCCATTTTCCCAAATTTATGCTGTTTATGCGCCTTTTTGGCAAGTCTGTGCAGAGTTGTGGCGTGCGCATCCCCGGAAGTCTGCATGTAGTTGTGGCGCGCACATCCCCGGGTACGGACTAGTTGTTATGGATTCTGAAACAGTCTCTCGGTATCTCCAACCAGCGCCCCCGACACTGACGATGGTCTTAAGGAGGGTAGGTGTGGGGCGTTCGCAGCAGGCATGTGCTTGAGGAGGGCGGAGGAGGGGCCAAGCCTTGATTTGTTATTGTAATGGCATCGCTGAACAATAGGGGTCAGCATTGGACCAGAAATTACACATAGACCCTTTAAGAAAAACAGAATGAATTAAAAATGAAAATAAATATATTTAAGAGAAGAAAAGTATTTATAGAATGCAGGAGTTCTTTAAATAAACAATGTGCTAAAAATAAATAAAGAAATAAAAAAGCATTAAGCATACAAAATAACCAAGCCATTCATTAACAAGGAATTTCCCTGTGTCAAATATTTCCCCTTGTCCGCAGCACCTCCTGTAAATAAACACATTTGGCATTAACGGTCATCCTTGACTTCTCCCTTTCCCACTAAACCTCTCCTAGACTAATGAACAGTGAGTGTGCTATTGATTGTAATTCTCTTTGTTGGCAACTCTATTAATGCACCTGCTAGATTCAGTGTCTCTGTTAAGGCTGTGAAGATAGATGTGGTATCCTGTTGATGTTGTGAGAATACATAGAATGAGTAATTTTTCTGTCAGTGGCATCAATAGTTAGACACCCTTATGACTCTACTGTAGTTTGCTACTTCAGCCATGCACTTGGAGTAACTTGGACAAAGAAAATATATTACATTCCAAAGAAAGAATAACAGAGGTCTTAGTCAAGGTTTTTTTTTTGTTTTTTTTTCAAGGTCTCACATTATTAAGCATTCATTTAAGTCTTCATAGTTATAAATCCACACAACCATTCAGAATGATTCTCCTTGGGAAAGCCAATGGTTCAAGATTAGAGTTACTTTCACTGTTATTTCTGCTTTGGTGTCAACATATTTTTATATTACACATTTCCCCGTGTCTCCTCGCTCCTCGCGTGGGTAGTAATGCATCACAGTAATGTATTACTTGCAGTAACAAGTAGTGTAAGAAATTAATATTTCAGTTTCAGAAAAAAGGCTTGCTTTGTTTGAGTGGACGTACTCCCTTCTCACTCCTTTGGTTTTATTGAGCAAAGGATGACAAGGACATTGTTGTTAATTGTAATTTATGTGCATGTACAAAACATTGTTTCCACTGCAAGTAACACAGTGTCAAATCTCCTGAAGCATCTGTTCGAACAGAATCACAACACCAAACTCAGAGAAAATTGGACTTGAAAGGACGAGCAGAAAGCTGCCAACAACAGTCATAAAAAATTGCTTAGTGTGCAAATACAGATATGAAATAAGTTACATAAAGAGGATGCAATCACCAATTTTGGAGGTATAACAGAAAAGTAATGCAATGAGTAGTGTAACAATCTACTGCTCTCAGTGAGTAATAAGTAATATTCATTTTGCAGTGATTAACAAGTAATAGCATTTTTTTTAAGTAACAAGCCCAACAGCATCCCATTTGTTGTGCATGCTGGATGCCTATCTGTTTGAAACGTTGGACATAGTGCAGTTTGAACAGGCCTCTACACCATGAGTGACACATGTTTAACATGCTTTTAACTTCCTGTCAGCTCTCGTAAAACTCAACTCGTCTTCAAACGCTCTGCGGCAAGTGAGTGGACCAAGTCTAAATGAAATGATGCAACCACTTGCAATGTTGTTGAAAAAATTATTTCTTTTACTGTATTCCCCATGCATTCACTTATTCCCAAAGCCCATGATGAGTATATACACATTATTTTGGAAACAGTATGATTTATTGGAACAGAAGCTGATGGAAACACAAAAATTACTTGAGAAATGAGCTGTAGCTGTTATGCTGCACCACTAACTTTCAACATCACGTCTAGTTTTCAGTACCTTTCAGAATGGAGAGCAGGATTAGCATTTTTCTTTCATGTAGCTGATATGATATTCAGCTTCCCCACTTTATCCCCTCAGGCTAGAAAAAAAAAAAAAAAAGAAAAGAAAAAAAGAAACAGTCAAAGACATTCCTCAGCTGGAGCCAACAAACTTGAAATACAAAATGCCCACCACAACGTTGAGATTGAAGCTTCACAAATCACAAATGGATTTAGCTGTATAGTCTCATGCTATAGAAGCTATATGAGAGATCTAATATTAATTTAATGTGCCCAGATGAAGATCATTTTGAAATGTTTGAAAAGTGCGGAATGCAATACATCTAAAGTTCTACTATGAATATATACTGAAAATACAAAATATTAGGAACACTTTTCCTGAATTGCATTGACATTATTGATTTCCCTTATTAAATCTATATCAATCACAAAGGAGGAGATGTAGATAAAGAGAAGCAGATGAGTTACGTGAGGATTTTTAAGCTTTTAGACAATTTAGATGTGGACTGTGCAAAAGGGGCTGAAAATCAATATCAGGAAGATGTCCCTGATATTTTGTACATTCAGTTTACAATCTGAAATCTTGCAACAGACTATAATGTGGTTGTCTGTCTGCAGGATTCAGGTACCGATCAATCATTTAAAGGAAACTAAAGCTAGACAAGGAATTACAAGCTTAACACTAGAAAATGTAGAGCACAGACCTCATCAGACCACATCAGTTCTTCCTTGACCCATTACCAACCTTCATACCAAGTTTTGTGCAAATCCGTGCCCAAATTTTTTAGATATTTAGATATCCTCCTTGGCGGAGGTAAAAATGAAAAGAGGGAATATGAGTGGTGGATTTGTCCAGTGTGGCGGCAGGGTAGCCTAGTGGCTAGAGAGACCATTTGTAACAACAAGGTTTCAGGTAAAAATCCAGCAACAGCAATGTACTGGACCTCGGCCTGTTCACTCATTGAAAGATGCTCTGGATAAGAGCTTCAGCTAAATGCCCAAAATGCGCCCTCAAGTGGCAGCAGGAGACAACTGTTAGAATTTTTGAAGTACGGTGCAGCCATTGTTGGCAAGTCTGTAGTTTGTATGTTGCTTTTAAGTTTCACCCACCTACGACCATACTGACACCAGTATCTAATTTGGTTAAATTAGGTGAATCTAAGGTGTTTCAATTAGTGGAGATGGGATGCTCTTCTCTGTTGCAGACCCACTTTGTGATTTAGACTGATAAGACAGCTGGATTTTGACATTACACATATGGACTAGTGCAGCTTTGAGCATCTGGAAGTGGTGGTCCTAATATAGGTCCCTTCAACCATCCCATCCATTATTATCTGTAAGGTACCAGTGAGCCCAGATTACCAGCCCTTACATCCTGAGACACTGTGACTGGTTGATGAAAGCTGTGTGTGTGTGTGTGTGTGTGTGTGTGTGTTGGTGACCGAACGGATGTTACCGGTGCGTGATGATTTGAGATCAGAGCTGCAAAGAGAGTTCGGAGGTTTTGGAGTATTTGTGTTTTTTTGAGTCTTGTACCGCTTGTGATGTCGAGACTATTGACAGTGAAGACGTGCAAAAAAGGCTGAGTCGGAGGCTCCGAGACGACGCGCGACAGGGCCTCCCGCTGTTTACTGCAGAGCGAGACGGAGGTGGATAGCGACGGAGGTTTACAGTAAATGAAAGGTAGAGTGAGGGGAAAAAAGCAAGACAAGTGGTCGGCAGTAGGATGAGGAGAGAGATGGGGAAGATGCGGAGACGTGGTGAGAAAGGAGACAGAAAGGCAGGGAAAGAGGAAGAGAGAAAATAGACAAGTAGATTGCTACTTACTTGATGTAATGACTGAGCTAAAGTTGGATCCAAAACTCCCAAGTCATTCAGGCGTAGAAGTTGAATTCAAGTTCTGTCAATTCAGCAACACATTACTGATTCAGCCTCTGCTTTGTTTGTCCTGGCTGGAAGATGGAACGATAATATATATATACTCAATCTGTTTTATAAGTTACAGAATGTGTTAAATATTTAATAGGAGTGTTGTGTTGAACCTGATGTCCTCTTAGGAAACAGAGATAAATAAAATATCCAGTAGGCAACTAAACTCTTTCAACTTCAATACCCAGAAATCCTGTTAGATGACGTCAGTAAACTGCACACAGCATGCTCATGTTTACCAACCCAGCCAGCCTGTGATGCTTTATACCAAAGGATACCAAAGGCACAAGAGAGGTAAAAGATCTAATGTTGGTGAGTCCAGCCTTCTCTGGATGGAACGTTCGCTCACTGCTGTTCAAAATTTCTTAAGTCTTAAGTTTGGATTCATTCCTTCATGTGTGGAGAAGATTTCCCACCAGTGACCATCCCGACACCAGAATTTAATTTGGGAAAATAGAAAGAATCTACTCAATTAGTGGAGGATGGAACGCTCTTCTCTGTTGCAGCCCCACTTGGTGATTTAGGCTGAGAAGACAGCTAGATTTTTACATAAAAATCTTGCCTAGTGCAGCTTTAAGGTTTCATCTCTCTCTTTCTGTCTTTGTCTCTCTGTATGTGTGTGTGTGTTTTCACAATTCCTTTCTTTTTTTTCTCTTTTTTTTAATGATATGGTATGCGTTATGTGTTTTAGAGATAGAGTGGGAATTATTACACATCTCATGCCACACAGTGCAACTGACATTTCCAATTAAAAATAATGGCTGATGGATGGCAAAACAATTACTCAAACAGGCCATATGAACAGCAAAAGGGTACAGCGGGAATGCAAATTGACGGATTCAGGTGATCCATTAGTGGCTTTTAGCACACACTGGCAATCATTCCATGTATTATTCAAATGTAAGGATGATTTCTCAGTCGCTTACATGTTTATGATTGGGCTTCATAAATCATCTTCATAATTCACCAGTCTCCTAATCAAAATATTCTCCCTTTGCTGCTATAGTACAGAAACCTGTCTCTAGGTATTGCCGGAATCCAAATGCATTCAACGAAGCAGTTGTGTCTGGGCTTAATGGAACTGAAAAATAGCCATTTTGATAAATGAGCACCTTTCGAGCTCCGGTGGGTTGTTTTCAAGATACTTAACCTACACAGTTATTGGCTTTCAACCCTTTTTAGAGATGCAATTTTTCTTCCCTTGCCTTTCCCCCTATGGTGTGGCGCTGCATACATTATTGTTATCATCAGAATTAATGCCGAAAGACTTATGCGCAGGAATTTCTGGTTACTGTGGAACTCGCTTTTTGTCCAAACTGTGCGTAGCTGACCTACTTTGGACGGCAACTCTGATGCCGGTGCAAAACTTTGTCATCAATATTAAAGTGAAGGTATTCATGCTCGATAAATATACAAATCAAGGAGAATTGCCCCTAATCTTGGGTAGCCTATAAACTTTCGTTAAGTATTTCAAAATGAGATCATCAAAAATGAGCCAGAGACGAGCCTTCCCTCCACAGACTGTTCAATAAGTCTTGATTTGCATGCTGCACACCATCTCAATTGTCTCATTCTTGCACACTGGGGGAGTAGTTAGTGTTCCAGAGATGAACAGAGCTCTGGATTCCCTAGCATTTTGTTTGTATGCCTTTCGTCTTTGAAATGCAAGAAATATTGAATTATGCATGGGCACAACATGTCATGGTTGAATAATATTTGAAAGGCAAAAAAAACAGAAAGACCTGAATTGAATTAGCTCCACGTTTTGAGCTGCCCAACCAAGCCTGATGTGCTCACCATCACCGTCCCATCGGCTACTCTGAGCGCTCACAAATGGTTCCTCAAAATAGCTTCAGAAACATTGCCCTAATTTGATTCTGCAAGCCCAGTTCTATTACTGGTGCGAGTATTAGCGGCCGAGTTGTACCTTAAGCTTGTTAGCTTTGGTAATTTCCTATTTTAGGAGGCGCCGGGACGCGCTGGTGTCCACAGACAGCGTATGATTCGTCTAATGTGATGGCAGGGAGACAGAGGCTCAGTAAAAGCAGCAGAATCAAAAGGTATTCCATTTAGATCATTCCCCTGTCACTTTGCTTTTCGCCGCTGAGCTGTACAGTGGAGCGTCTCCAGCCATAAATCAGATTCCCCGCCGATGGCAGAGCAGCCAAGCAGCTCGCCCTCTCTACACTTTTAGCTCTCCCTCGCTTTCTCTGTCTCTTTCCTTCACTCTTTAGCTTTTTCTCTGTCTCCCTGAGATATTTTTTCCCTTTAATTTTTTTTTGCCATTTTTACCACTCAGTCTCTGCCCGTGCCTTCTTTGTCTCTCTCTCTTCGTTCTCTGTGTTCCTTCACTCACTGTCATTGTTCCACATCTTTCTCCTTTCTTTTCTTTCATCCACACTCTGCCTCTCAACCATCAACAACAGGCTCGGCGTTCTGCAGTCGTCTTCCCGCCACTCCGACCCCTCCCCTCCCTCCATCCCTCTTTTCATTTACTCTCTCTCTCATTCAGGATTTGCATTAGGTAGCCCATTTGTATCTTTCCACGCGCCCACATACCCCCCTATTCCTATTCCCAACGCTTCACCTGAGTCCCTCTCCTTCCCATTGCAATCTCTCTCTCTCCATCTGCCTGAGCACCTCCTCCTCCTCCTCCTCTCTCTCTCTCTCTCTCTCTCCCTCCCTCTCTCTCTCTCTCTTAGTGGCATTGCTCGCTGTGGCTGCTTTAGGATCCAGATCATCGCTGCTGTCTCTCTGTTCAGGTGCATGAGGCAGACTGTGAACCCACTTAAAAAAAGGGTCAGTCACTGAAACAAGGAGACAAGAGACATACCAAAAAAAAAAAAGGGATTTTCCTTATTGCTGTTGTTCTTTGATTTTACGGATATCTGGAAAATCTTCAGGAGGTGAAACGGGAAGAAAAAAAAAAAGTGGAGTAGACAGGACAGGACAAAACGCGGACCGGTGGATATATTTCTTTTCTTTGCCGCTCCGGTACCAAGTTACTCTTCAAGTTGCACAGGATCAGGCAGTGAGAATCTCTCTCTCTATGGCTTTGAAACTCTTCTCTTTGCAAGGCTGCCTGTGAGTGTATTCATGAGAGAGAGAGAAAGAGAGTGAGAGAGAGAGAGAGAGAGAGAGAGAGAGAGACAGAGAGAGAGAGAGGGACAAGCAGCGCTCTGTCTGTGGGACTGATAAAGACACACGCAGTGTAGCACATCAAAGGTGAAGCCAGTCAGCTGGCAAACGGTTGAACAAGCTGAGCCACGAGTTCTGCGCAAAGGCATAACGCTGGTGGAGACGGGAGCTGTACATCCATGCACGGTCTTCATAGTACATTTCCCTGCTGGGCAGAGGGCGAGTGCGTATTTTAAGGATTTTGAGTTAGAGATCAATTGGAAGCTCATCTTCCCCAAAGGGCAACGAGAACCATGAGCACGAGGCGGATTCTCGTTCTTTGATTGTCTTCTTCCCAGGACGAAGTGGATTGTGAAAGTGAAATTTGAGACTTCTCTCTCCAGACTGAGAAGTAGCAGTGGCAATAAAAGAGAAGAACAGTGAAGAAGTCGTCTGGCTGATTTCTTTCCACCGCCCAGGGCTTCTCTCCGGGTTTTTCTTTCCTCATCTGGTTGTCTAATCCGGACCTAACTCTGAGCTACCTATGTCCAGTTAGAGCTAAGTGCGAAGGGTCCAAGAGGAGAGCAGACTGAGAGGCTGATGGTCCTTATTATGGGGTTTTCTCCACCATGAGACTGGCGCTCTGTGGAACGACACCCTGTGCCGTGCGTCTGCGTGAGTCATTCGGGCTTCGATCATGTGCCCCGTGGGTGCTTTACCTTTGCGGGGTCCCAGGAAGGGGGGCTCCCGCCAGGTCCCTGGGCTTTCTCTCCTCTACCAGACCGCCTGGATGTGGTGGCTGATTCTGGGAAGTATCGGCGTGTCCGCGAGGAGCTCGTCTCCGACAGGGAGGTCAGACAACTCCGTGGCCGCCGCCGGACCTCGGGGGGCGGTGGCGTCGTACACGCCCCCCGAGCAGCACCACCTCCACGGGACGAGGCATCGCTCCTCCTCAGCGCCCATCTCCATCTACAGGTCCCCAGCGTCGCTGAGGGGCGGTCACGGTGAGTGGCTGGACCTTTGAACGTAAATCAGCCTGACTTCTCTAACTTGCGATAATCCAAGCTTCTGTGTTCAATTAAATTCAACCTGTGTATCCATTCAAACTCGGAAAATGTATCCCATCAAATGGAAAGAGAGGAAAGGCAGGCATGAATTTGTTGAAGAATTGAAGAATTTGAAGAAGTGACAGGCAGGAAAAATAGAAAAAGAAAGGCTCGCCCTCTTTTGCATGCCGTCTCCCCCCTTCTCTCATTTCTGATTAGTGTCCCAGTATTAATAGCGTCTAATTGTGCAGAGTCTTCTTCAAAGCCATCAGGTGCATTTGCTGATTGGCAGTAATAGTGCTGTGGTGAAGCGGTCCACCAGGGAGATGGAGGGGTGTATGGGTTTAGAGGGAGGGAGTGCTGAGGTAGATGGGGTGTCAAAGCTCTCAAAGGGGCTTTATTAGCTGAAGCCAGGATCTGGGGTTGCTGTTCAATTAAATGAGTCGGGAGATAATATTTCTCTAGCTGTGTTACATCTGTAAAAAAAAACAAAAAAAACTTTTTATAGTGTGCTGGATCTGATAAGTGTGCGGCACTTTTGCAATTACAGAGCAAGCTTGGCACCCCCGCTCCCATGACACTGAGGCAATTATTCCTCCATCACAGGGAAATGCTGAAGAGGGGGAAAGCTTCAAATTGGCATTCGTGTGTGTGTGTGTGTGTGCATACATGTATATATACATTTTACATAATACGTTTTACATTACGTAATTTCAAAATAAAACACTGAAAATTACTACCTGAGATATTGCAGCAAAAACTGCCTGCCTCCTTCACCCTGCTTGTCCTGCCTCTAACAGCTTTAGGCCTTTATCCTAAACCATCCCAACTAATTGTCTAAAACTCAGACATTAAATCTCCCTCTTACGGCCACCCTGTCCTCCACATGCAAAAAAAAAAAAAACAGATCTTGCAGAGACAGGGAGGTGCGGCACAATGGGAGAGAAAGAGTCCCACAGATGAAGGCAGCCTATGGGTAGCAAAGAGTAGAGAAAAAGAGAAAAGAAAGTGTTTTGTTTGTTTGCAATGAAGCTGCTGAGTCAAGAGCATAGCTGCATTCAGCAACACTTTTAATAACAAATTCAGCAAAGACCTTGGGTGAGATGGGGGGGGGATGCTCATTCAGGCTTAACCGCACGTCGAGATCCCAGGCTCCCGGGGAAAGTTTTTAGCCGGGCTTTGTGCCGCACTCATGCAGCTCATTACGATACAGTGGCAGATCTTTCTCTTCTGTCTGCGGTGTCCATTTCTGCAGACAGAAAAAGAAAAGATAATCAAGCAAGTTTAAAAGCCGCTCGAGGCAACATTTTTATGTAAAACTACAAATGGCTTTTCAGCCTAAATCGCGAAATGGGGTTGCAATAGAGAAGAGTGTCCCATCCCCACTAATTGAGATGCCACATATTCACCCCATTTGCCTAAAGTGACGGATCTAAACTTGAAAGTGAAATCCAAAAGTGTTTCCTAAACAGCAGTGAGAAAGCGCTCCATCCAGAGAAAGCTGGACTCATCAACATTACATCTTTTGACTCTCTTGTCCCTTTGGTATCCTTTTGTGTAAAGCATTGCAGACTGGCCAGGAGCTGTGACAGTTTACCGATGTCACCTTACAGGATTTCTGGGTATCAAGGTTTAAACTTTTCAGATACCTTTCACTGCCAACGTATGAAATTCCCTCAATCAGCTGTAACAAACAAATTGTCTTTTGTGTCCTTCAACGATTCCTACAACCTTCTCTGTCTCTTTCAATATGAAATAGCACAAAGTATGAAATGAAATCCCCCCCGGACTCCCTCTTGGCTCTTTAACTGGACATTTAGTTTGTTGTGACTGGCAGGCTGTGAGCGGTAAAATGATAATGACCCATGAGGAACAAACGGCAGCGGGGCAGGGATTTGTGGCGGCAGGATGGGTGTGGCCTCTGTCTGCAAGCTCCATGTTAATTAGTTGTGATAGAAGAGCGACTGCATGTGTTGTGTTGCGTTGCTCTGGAGGCCTCTGTACCGCTTATTTGTTCAACTGAAAAACGGCGCTCAGCTTTCACGATGTAGGCCTACTGCAGGCAAGAGCAAGACTCTTTCCTGCAGCTCATTGACAGAATATTAATTTTCTAGGGAGGTTTAAGCAGATCAGTACATTTTAATGACTGAGTTTGCTTTATGAGTCCACGGCCTGAAAATGGCATATATCCACGAATGGCTACACAAACTTCCTCTCAATTTGCAATGAAGCATAATATCTGTGAGCACAACTGTTCAATCCAATGAGTTTGCCAGTGACTCATGCTCATTTGCCCTTAGACCTTAATAAACAAGACATTTTATCCAATGGTTCATAGGTTCAAAGTACAAAGCGGGGCAGCTTATAATGGTAGAATCTGCCAGTGGCTGAGTATGGGCGCTGCAAATAGTCATTAGGGAAAGACAAGAGGGAAGCTGGCCCGGCCGTGTCCTGACCTAGCCCTCATCTAGACAGGCAATGGGCAACTCTGCCCTCTTACTTTAGGGCTCAGTTGAGAACTTGGACATGGATGGGTCAGTCCAGGATATACAGACAGACAAGCAAGTCATCAGATGAGACAGAGAAAAGCGGTGTAAACAAAGAAACTCAGGCCGAACACTGGGGTTTTCTTTATGAAGGATTTCGAGGTAGAGAGCCTCCTGGGGTGCTCAAGTGGCCATTGAGTTTCTCTTGGTGTTCAGGCCTGAAAATAGAGTGTAGCCTGAGCCTCCCTCATCTCTCCCAGTTGGCGTATCAGAAGATGGCTTACGAATTGGCTGAAGTCTGAAACCTGGGTACTTAAAGTCACAGCAATGTGTTGTTTTTCGACGTGGAACGTCCAGAGTCTTGCAGTTTATACCCTCAGTACATCCCAACAAGCGATATATCTGTATCTGTATTAATATCTTTAATATGTAGATCAGTGGTTCTCAACGTGGGGTCCAGGGACCACCAGGGGTCCTTGAGGGGGTTCCAGGGGGTCCCCTGCAAATTGATGAATTGGTAAACTTCACCATTATTTCATTTTCAAGAAGTTAACACAATTAGAGAATGTAGAATGACTGTTTTGATCATAGTTTCACTGTTATCTCTCTACCTACAATACAGATAGTCAAGGAATTCTGGACAAAATCATATCTTGCAATACAAATATTCTCAGATTTGGGTCTGACAGACAAAATCTCATCAAATGGGGGTCCGTGGCCCTAATGTGGACTCAATTAGGGGTCCTTGATATGAAAAAGGTTGAGAATCACTGATCTAGATGACATCTTTCCCAACAAACATCTTGACGTTGACAAGATGTGACGGACTGCACCAATGTGGAAAACTTGCATAAATGTAGCGCAAAAATGAAATAAAACTATGTCCATAGTCGTCCATAGCTGCTACCTGCATTGCTTGGTGAAATCAGGACCTTTTTGAAATCATTTCAGTTGAAAGGTTACAGTTTCCATAGCTCTTAAAATGAATTTTTACTGTGCCATAATATCATATTGTGAAAATGTTGTACTCGTTTGGATTGATTTTGTTGAAACTGCATGTCATGTAAACCTAAGGAGTTATATGCTAAAAACCTAATTGAAAAACAGTACCCTATACTGTATTCAGCACCTCATGTTGTTCAGGTTCAACATTCAATAAGCATTCTGATAATTCAATTATTGGCAGACATTTCACGCTCAGCTGACCAATCATAGAAAAATCCTAATTGGTTATGATTACAATAATAGCTCTGTATTACCATGCTGACCAAAAGGAACAGTTAAACGCACTGTGCAATCACCCAAAGTTAATTTCTATAATTTGCCATAATTCTACTACAAGAAATTATACCACAAGAGGGGCTCTGAAATTGCTTTTACTTCTTCCTTATTATCTTGCTCTTTGCAGACTTCAATCAGTACAGTATATCCTTAATATTATTTTCCCATCCCATACCGTTTGATTAACTGTTACATTCCACTTAAAAGACAGACGTTGGCGATGTTCTGAGTGAGAGTAATTGGCTTCCACAATGGATGGCTGCAATTTGGTTACATTAAAATGAATGTGTGACTGCTGCACGTAGTAGTGCAACCTGCAAATTGGCCTCTTGCTTTTGACATTCAACCCTTTGACATATTTCTCAACTCCGGCACTTTCAGAAAGTTAGTGCACATTAAAAATACTCTTGCAATTATTGGCCACAGTTGAGTTTTTGCTTGACACGGAGCATGAAATTGTGTCACTTGTGATTGTCAAGTTCACACAAGGGGCTTTTTAAGGCATTCTCAAGCCTCCCAGTCACACCAAAACTAACTAATAAAGTGATGTGTAGGCCGGGATACTAAACCAATTCAGTACAGATTCCACAATCAGTCTGCTCATCCATCAACAAAAATTCAAACCAGGATCCAAGCATGTTTTGCACATTTCTGTACATTGTGTATATTCATGCATCGATGCATGAATATACAAAACCCTTTTCCAGCAAAACCCTGCTTCACATTCACATGGTAGCATACTTTCACACTGGTGCAACCACAGTACTCCTACTGGTCAGTTCAGCGTTTGGTGCCTCGCTCAAGGGTACATGGATGATAGCTCCTGAGGGAGGGGAGACTTTCCAAAACCACATTTTCCCAGCTGGTCTCGGGATTCAAACCAACAACATTTTGGACATTTTTTTTTTTTGCCAAACTATTGACTCTACATCAGTCGTTGGGCTCTGGGTTATAGAGCCTTCACTGCCCCACAAGTGTACGAAGGAAATGAGGCGCAGATCAAAGGGAAGTTTGGACCAGTATCCTCAGGATAGGGATTAACAGGCACAGCAAGCTGAGGGAGGAGCACGTCCTAACAGGATTTTGGGAGGTGGGGTGGGGTGGGGTGAGGGGTGCGGGGGGCGCAACGAGGAGGGAAGAGAGAATAGGAAGGAGGTAAGGAAAGAAAGGAGCGAGAAAGATGAGAAGGAAAAGGAGACCCAGAATAGAAAGAGCGAGGAGGGGAGGGACGGTGATGCGTACATACGAGGTAAGAGAGGAAGCGCGGAAGAGCTGAGGAGGGGAAGGAGGTGGAGGGAGAGAAATGTTAGGTGCAGAACTCTGAGTGTGCAGGTGAAAGTGTGTCACCATGCACCATATTGCTCTACTCTCACTGGATAGCTCCTCTAATCCAGATCCATATCGTTGAGGAGATTTGTCCTAGAAGGAAACACTATTCACACAACAAGAGCAGGAATGTTTCACTGACTTAAGTTCTGCATTAATGTACTTTTGTCTCATAGCACAACAACATTAATTGAGTGATATGTGGAATATGTCTCTATCATAGGTTTGGTATCAGATTTCTGTACTAAAAAGTTGAAAATAAATAATAAAGTCTCAAGGTATCTGCAGGCTTTAGAAAGCCAAATTTAAGACTTTTAAAGACTGTTTTAAAGCTACCTGGAATTGGATTTAAAGGATAAGGCCGGTGTTTTTTAATGCATTGCTTACCGTCAACAAATCCTATGAAAATAACAAAATCAGCAATGATTTTGTTTTGCCAGCAAATCTCGTCCATGTAGCCGGTGCCCAATGAAGCCATGTCCCAGCAGCCACAGAACTCCACTGTATTAAAAAAACGATTAAAAACACGTCAAAGAGCCATGCCGTTGCTCTGGGCAACATATTTCATCATCACGATGCACCGGGCCGGCCGACTTTTTCCTCAAACAACTTAATAAGCCAGCTGTAAACACTTTGTGATCTCAGGAAAGTAGTTCCGTAGCACCGAAAATAGTCCCCGGCATAATGAAGAATTTGTTCCCATTTGAATTTGATTTGGTAATAACTACAACAGCCTGACTTTTCGTGGTAACAGTTAGCCATTTTTAAAATTGAAACTATGTCTTTGTGAGCTGTATTTCAAGGTTTTTAGCTTACAATTGGAGCCAATGACTTCCGGGTTGACGGCTAAAAACGGTACGTGGGAAGTCAGAAAGTAACGGGAGTAGAGCAAACGCGTTGTTGATTTTGTTATTTTCATAGGATTTGTTGACGGTAAGCAATGCATTAAAAAACACCGGCCTTATCCTTTAAGACCAATTTAAAAACCAAATTAAAGAAACACAGCTGTCAAAACCAACCTATTTGTAACTGAACATAGCTATAATGAAATTTGTCAAACTATAAATGGGCAGAATAGGAAAAAAGACAATTGACAATTGATAAGGGGCATTAAGTCCAACTTTAGTAAAGCAGATGGGATGCATATAGTACTACGAACCCTTAATCGATTAATTAAGAGTGGACAATGAACACAAAGAAACCTGTCATTACATGGTGAAAAATAAGACCTCTAATAACTGGATATAAGACATTTTAATACTTTTTAAGGACCCATAGACTTCCGGTCTGTAAACATGAGCAAAGCATGCCGTTTCTTTGACAGCAATTACATACGGACAATCTTCGTCAATGCTGCATAGTATACAAATGAACCCCAACCGTGATAAATGATGCATTTTGGATTCTGAAACAGCTCCGTTCCATGAATAATGAATGTGAAAAGCATCCTGTCAGAACAGGCCAGGCAAGAGATGAGTTTGGTTGGTGTGAAGTCACTTAAGGAGCCGACTATGGCGCTGTCAGTGTGACACTGTTCCATCTGGTGCCGCGCCTCCGGCCATACCGATTGGCTGACGACTCTATGTCGCCCTGAACGGGGCGAATGAGAATTCCGCGTCCTACGTGTAAATGTCATCGAAGCAGCTATGGATCAGAATATGTGAAGACCAGAAGCACTGTCATTCACTTGCTTACGTACACCCATTTTCTCTCTCTGACACACTTGTGAACTTGTGACACACATGCATGTATCAGCATGGACACACTTATTCACTCACACTCCATTGCATCTACAGTGGCAATTAACACCCCTGCCCCCCCCCCAACCTGCTGACTTTTTCCACATTTTCTTAAGCCACATAGAACTACAGTTACAATACGTAACTAGCGATTTATTGTAGACAAAGTACATTTTTCTAAGTAGCTGGTGGCATCGGAGAGTGCCTCTTTGGTACCACGTGTGTGTGTGTGTGTGTGTGTGCGTGTGTGTGTATGTGTGTGTGTGTGTGTGCTCTCCGGGTTTGTCAGTACAGCAGCGTCCTGTCCCAGTGGATCGCAACAATGACACATCCGTTGTCATCCCGACTTCCCCTCTCTCGCTCAAGTGGCTTGACAAGAACACTAGGGTGTTAAAGTGTGTGTGTGTGTGTGTGTGTGTCTGCATGTCAGTGATTCAGAAAGGTGATTCATTTGTCCATCCCCACACACCCACTCAAAATCCTTTTCATTCTTGCCACATGCCAAGGTTTGGTTTCTGTTCTATGCGAGGTTTAAGAAGAATCATCTCTCTCTCTCTCTCTCTCTCTCTCTCTCTCTCTCTCCCTCTACCCTGAGTTCAACCAAGTGCGCAAGAGAAAGATAATGAGCCCAATTCATTTTTTTTTCCTCTTCAGCTTTCCTGTCTTTGTTTCATGAAAGTCATTTATAATTAATATTTATGAATAATTTTTTGTGCTGGTGTCTTTTTAATTCAAACACCCAGACCTTGTACAACTTATTCTTGGTTGCTTGTAGGTTTTGATGATGTAGGAGTTGAAGTTTGTTTCTAATGTTGCACTCATTGTAAGTCACCCTGATAAGTCACCTAAATGCCTAAAATGTAACGTCAAAACTAGTATATTCCACATATTTATATTTTTGGATTGAGGCTGCCTATAGCTGATATGTGCCAATATTCAGTATCTTAAAATCTGAGCATTTTCATACCAAAACCTTCCACAAATATCATGGGACACTAAACTCTCCATTGAAAGTCGCACTAATGAAATCGTTTCAGTTTTAGCAGCTCCTTAAGGCAGATTTCATTGCAGGTCGAATAAAAAGAAAGCATAATGAAAGCCCACAATACCGCGCTATGGATTCATTCCAAATATTTCCAGTTTCCAACAATTTGACATTCGCAAGGTTATTTTTTATTTTTTATTTCTTTGCTTGTGACAAGGAATGTGCTTTTCAACTAGTCCCCATCCCATCCCCACTGAATCCAACTTGCAATCCAAATTGCCCATTTGGAGTCGACAAGTGTTTACATCGATCTCTCTGGCTGTTTTCAAAGCGGTAAGTGTTCATTTGCAGTTGCTAAGGCCGCCTATTAGTTGGCGTTCGTGGATAAATGAGTGTTTTGGTGATTGCAATGGGACACCTTTTGATCCTCATTGTGATGTGATTATTGCAATCAGGATTATTTTCCGTGGTAGCAAACACTGCTCTCCCCTCACTCCGCTGCGCTTTTGCTTTCCCACTTGGAGTGGCCAGGTGTGTGTGTGCGTGCATGATTTTGTGTGTGTGTGTGTGTGTGTGTTTGTATGATGGCGAATTTGTGTGTACGTATATTTATGTAAAATCAATTTGCACAAATGTTTGCACAGAAGCATAAACACAAATTGTATCAACAGCATCCATTTGTCAAGTGTGCTTTTCTTTATCAGTTGTGTTTTTGTGGTCCTTACACACACACACGCACACACACACACACCAGAATAGCCCTCCATCTCTCTATGCAAAACCCAAGTGTATTTCAGTATGCAATGAAAGCTATACGGCCAGCCTACTACCTTGGTGTCAGTCTATTGAGCGTTTCAGATGGCCGTCCCCTCTCAGACCCAGCGAGCGAGCGGACGTCCATAACATGACATCTAACCCCCATTACTCCGCAATACAATCGCCGCTAAGCATGCACAACAATGCTGCATTGTATTCCATATCCTAAGGGGCAAATGCATCAGCTAGTTTCCATATTTCTCTTTCTGCCTTTGCAAGTGGCCAGCCATGTAGAGAATGGCGGGGGGGGGGGGGTCGGGGGGGGCGAGTGAGTTTTGGGGCATGCAGCTGGAATTAGTACACCCACGTAGTATTAGCATATTGTATTAGGAGATGAATAAACAGTTCTCCAGCGGGCACAAGGGGGAGGCAGTGTTTTCATAAGGGCCTTAATGTGTACGGGCTAAAACGGCTCGGGCAGAGAGAGGAGAGCGGGGGGCTCTGGGCCCTGGCGACGCGCTGCCATTGTGCCCGCCGTTATCTGCCTCCGCAAAGAGCCTCCTCATCCGCCTGCGCCTGCTCATTAGCATTAGCCGGGCCTCATTGTATGTGTGTGTGTGTGTGTGTGTGTGTGTGTGTGTGTGTGTGTGTGTGCGTGCGAGGAAGAAAGGGAATGTGTATTTGTGTGAGGGAAGGTTTGTGCGTCTGTTTGCGCATGTGAGAGCATAGGTTGCGTGGGCTGGTGGTACAATTACAGGAGGTAGGAGAACAACATGCACTCACACACACACAAACACGCCAACACACACACACACATACATCTACCAATGCCTCCCAACTTACCAGCAATCACACAGAGTAGCATATGGCCACACAGTCAATGTGTCGTAGCCAAAAAAGAAAATTACCTACGCACTGAGCCGTGTGTGTGTGTGTGTGTGTGTGTGTGTGTGTGTGTGAAAGAGAGAGAGAATAAAAGGGAGAGAGACGTTATTGCACTTATATAATAATGAATGGTTTGACATTATTATTTCGCAGTGTACAGTATGTCCTCATTTGGATGGAACAGAGTCCCACTCACTAATCTGAAAAAGGATTTTCAGGGGGAGAATTGTCACTTTGATGGACAGGAGACAAGCTAACTTTAGATACTGTTAGCGTCTGCCTTCATCTTGTTGTGGTTTCATGTCTGTACGTGCACACACAGACACATTTGTATTACTATGGTCAACTTAGCCTTTAAGGAATGAGAACATAGGCACCTAAATTATTGGCTCCATGCTAACACTTTAGCTTTAGATTTTGAGCCTACTATCACTCAACATAGTGTATGCTAAAGTGTTAGCATGGAGGCTACTATCACTCAACATAGTGTACGCTAAAGTGTTAGCATGGAACATAGCCAATGATCTATTGTGGACCAAGCAGCCAAAACCACGGGTGAATTTTGAAGCCAATAAGGAAGTGTCGGCAGGCGGCAATTCCTCTAACGTACGCTAGATGCTGGCTCCAAAAAGACTCCAAACCCGGCTCAACTCCATGCAAGTCAAAGGGACCAAAACCCAACTTCTCGCTAAAATTATAAAGTCAATAAATTTTTTCGACAAGAGGTTATGGCCTCAGTAGCTAATTTCATTTCTTCTAATGGGGTACTAACTAGCTCCTTGTAGAAATTTAAATTACAAATTACAAATTTAAGGATATAAATACAAGAACACACACACAGCTGCATTCACACACACACACACACACACACACACAGCTTGGAACTCTTTATAATGCATCTCAGATACACTCATCTATCTATCTATCTGTCTATGGGTCCACTCAGTGCGGTGGCAGTCCTTCTGATCAAGCACCTATCACTGAGAGCACCGAGTGGCCAGACTTGATCAAACGCTGCCAGTCTACTGTGGATCTGAATAATGAGCTCCATCAGAGCCTGTCGTCCCGCTGCCACTCACACTCTTTCTCTTAATCTCTCTATCACACTCTTTTTCCTCTCTCACATCCTCATTATTTCTTGAGATGCTGCAAGCAACGCCACAGATGCTGGTTTTGTACACACATACACACACGCACACACACACACTGTACTGTCGATGAACTTGGAGTTGGTGGTGGTTACAGTTAGGGTTCTACCGATATGGGATTTTGAAGGGCGATACCGATATTTTTTGATTGAAGCTTCCGATAGCCGATATTTTGTGCTGATATTCAGAAGCTTTAAATATGACCATTCTTAAGTAAAAAAAAAAATATGATAAGTATTCTTGAAGGTTTGGAAAAGCCTTTGAAACAGCATTTAGACCATCATGTTACACGAAAACTCTCTATTGAAACCTATACTACTACTAGCAATACTACTACTACTACTAATAATAATAACAATGGAATCCAATCAAAATGCCTCATTAGAATCAATTTGGGTTAATGGGTGCAGAATTCTACAATAAATATGTATCAGTCAAATCAAACTGCATCATATCCATATCAGAGGTGAACGATTGGACCAGATCCCATTTTTAATAAGAGGACAATATCGGTCCCAATATATATCCCTCTAACCCTACTTGATACACAGACACACATACTGTAACAGTAGATAAACTTAGTGTAGAGTCCATAGTATTAGCTTGATTGTGCCATTAGCTTATTTCCTGTGTGTTCACCTGTGTGATTTTTCTCGGGGCAGCATAAGAGATGTGAGCAGTGTGATCCGAACTGGCACACACAGCACTCTACAGCCTTTGCCTACTACTGCAGAAGTACATATACACACACAAGTGCACACACATGCACACACACACACGTATATAAAAAGAAAGCAAAATCTCCCTCATTTACCTCCCATTCCATTGTACCCATGTTTCAAAATGCTATTCTTATTCCATTCACACAGAAAAAAATCAGCTTAGTATATGAAGGGATGATGAATATAAGAGAGTGTGTGTGCGTGTATGTGTGTGTGTGTGTATATACACTTGTGTGTGTGTGTGTGTGTGTGTGTGTGCACGTGTGCCTGTGTGTTCGCACGCTTGTACTTATGTGTGCAGCTGGAATGTAAGTGCTGCTGACACAGCCTGCTGCGTCCACCTGCAGCGACACGCACACACACACACACACGCACACACACACATACACTCACATGGCAGGACAAAAAAACACATCAGGCCATCAGAGTGCGCCTGTGGATGATGAATCACCCAGGGTGCTTCCTGGTTGTCCTGTGGGATACCTGGTTGAACCACGCTGGGACTTGACAAGATGGTGTGGGGGGATGGGGGGCTGGGGGGGGGGGCGAAAAGTATACGTTTCTAGAGGTGGGTTGCTGTTTGTTACACTGCAAAAAATCTCCATCTTAGCATGTCATTCAGTCTAATATTATACTATATATATAATATGAGTCCTAAAATCCTAATTTTCTGAAAATAAGTAAAAAAATCTGCCACTGGGGTGAGATAATTTCACTTGTTTCTGATGCAAATCAACTTGTTTCAAGAATTTTCTAGAATCCAGTGTAATTTTCTTGATAGTAGTGCAGTGAATAGGTCTAAATTCCTGAAACAAGTGAAACTGCATTGGAAACAAGTGAAATGACTCAATAATAGACTACATGACTTATTGAGATGGAGATTTTTATTGCAGGGAACTTTGGCTGCGTCTGCATACAATCCACTTTTATAACTTGTCCCCTAACAAATCTGATCGTTTCATGGCTGTCTAAAACAGGGAGAAGTCATATTCTGCATGGGAGTGGGAAAAAAATCCTACTCAAGAAAAAGTGTTGACATTTTGCTTGAATAGAAGTAAAGCTGGGATGGGGATTTAAATTTGGATCTGATTCCATTCACTGACTTTCTCTTAACCTTGTTTCCCCTCACTCAACCCATGTAAATTGGCCGATTTCTGGCGCCATTCTAATGCAAGGCCTACATTGTTTTGCTTTTTTTTACACTGTAACAGATGTAATTGATATGTAGCCAAGAATAAAATCTAAGCAAAAAGCACAATTTCAAAACTACTCCAGAAGGTGCACAAAACACTACACAATTACAGTAAGACGAATAATTGTAATTCATTCTTCAACTCTTGAATATAAAACAGCCAAGAGAAGATCTGATCTTCATCCCAAAGATAAGTTAATGATCTACTGTATGTACTTTTAGTATATCGTGTGTGTGTGTGTATACTTTTAGAGCATTGCACTAAGAGCGCTATAAGGCATTCCACTGTTGATAGTAACAGATTCACACTCAAAATTTCACTCCGCAGTTCCCATAGGAGACTGCAGACTGCACTATGCTTCCCCACAGTTTTGGTGTGGCAATATCCCACAGCCTGAAAAGGAAAGTGGAAATATGATGAGCAACCATCCTAACAAATAATAGCTTGGCTTTTGAATAATAATGTTTTTTTCCGGATTTGATTTCTGTCAGCCGTTTTTTGCCTGCATGATCCAACTGAAGTGGAGATTGCACTGTGTAGGAGAACAGCCCTGCCAGAGGTAGGAGAGACATAAAAAACAACTGTGCCAGCAAGTATCCGCCCTGCTGAAGTGTCCTTGAGCAAGACGCTGAAGATGATGTCATCTAGAAGACATTTATTATAGAAAGGGTTATAAATATAGCCCAGGGGAGATGAAAATGAGAGGAAAATATAATGTAATATCAAGTAATAATCTGTGACATTTTCATATAAATAAATGTCCGCTTTGCTACTCCATGGCTGATTTATATAATAGTGATTCAACCTGTAGCCAGTTCATGAAAGCTTTTACATTTCATGAGCTTGGAATTATAAGGGTCTATCTGCGTTTTTTTTTATCAAGAATGAGTTAATCAAGAGTGAGTTAACCCACATAATCATGATCTTGAAATGTTACTCTATGCTTGTGTGGTGTTATTTTTTTCAAAGAACCTTTTGGGTTTAAATATTTAAAAAGATAGAAAGTACATAACAGTCTTGCAAGCTGCGATGTCAAATCTCGGACAGTCAATATCTCAGAACTGCACTCTACCCAAATAGAACCTTATGGTTCCAAGCTCGCAAATTGCTGTTCTGAACACACAGTGTCGCTTAGGTCTTTCCTGGAAAAATCGTTTACCACTTATACGTCTCATAAGGGGACATTTTTGCAGAACTTAAGTTTTCAAGTTCCTAAGTTGTATTTATGCTTATAATATGGGCTTTTTAGGATTTCAAGAAACCCCAAATCATGAGGTAAAAGCCTATCCTTTCCTTGCTCATTATACAGTATGTGCGTGTGTGTGTGTGTTTGTGTTTTGGGGGGCTATCTGATGGCGAAATATGAATATTTATATGACCTGCAATCTGTTGTGATGCTGAACTTTATTTTGTCTGTTGCATTGTACCATGTGTTCTTTTGGTACAATATTGCGGGCGCTGCTATTGTAGGTTGCTCTGTAGTTGCTCTGCCAGCTTGGATTCCCATTCCCAGATGGTGACTCGTCTTGATGCTGCTCCAAACTGAAAGGTGTGTGGGTGGGGGACAAGGAAGCATCCTGGGCTGACTGTGTGTGTGTGTGTGTGTGTGTGTGTGTGTGTGTGTGTGTGTGTGTGTGTGTGTGAGCGCGCGCGTGTGTGTGGCTTTGTTTGTGCCTGCGACAGTCTGTGTGGGAGTGTGTATCAAAGCCAAGGCGACAAGACACTTACGCTTTCCTGTAGCTGTGTATCATACGGCACATAATTACAATGATACACACTACGCCAAAGCTTTTATATGTTTTGCAAGCCACTACAACAGCAATTTGTGTACTGCATCAAATCGATCTTTCCCTTATGTTCTTTTGAAAGATGGATGTCATTTCTATTTTTGCCGTTGCTCCTTCTTGACATAGTCATTTCTCTCCCGGTTTGACATTGCAAGAGGAGTACCTTGGTCAAATGTTCTGTTTGGCTGAGCATGTTTGGCATGTAAAACTGGCAGGTAGTAGGGAATTACATAGGAAATAAGGGCCAACCATCCTGGGACTCTGGATTCTGTCAGAAAATCGACATGGCAGTGGTTAAACACATCCAGCTAAAGTGTCAGCTGATCCACTAGTCTAGTTTGGAAACTCGGTGATACAGTGGCAGCTATCAGAAAAGTCCTCCATCCTGTATCATTCTCCACTGGTACTACAACAACCAAGGCAGCCAATTATTTCACAAAAGTTAAAGACGGAACTGAATTGGCTTATTGTAATGCAAAACTTTTACCATGCGTTCACACTGTGAGCAATTTGCATCTTTGGCATTGCCTTTCATAACTTTACAGCATTTTGATAAGTTGACATAGCAAGCTAGCAAGTGCTAATTAGGTAGCATTATTGGAAAAGAAACAGGAAAAATTAAAGTGACACCCTAGCTTACCATCAACCCAACAGTGGATGCAGCTGTTCTCCAAGCATCGTTTTTCTGAGAAGTTCATTCCGGTAGTTTCTCAAATAGAAGTTATAGAGAACTGCGTGAAGCTTTGAATGGCTGGAATCAACTTCTCATCCATTTTTTGCACTTGCCAGGCAGAATTATTGTTCATGAAACAAAATCACATCAGTAACAAGGAAACATCAGAAACCAGGAAGTGTGGAATTCTGATTGGTTGTTGAGTTCACTTGCGGCCAACTTTTCTTCTTCAAGCGTCATGCTCCACACATCGGCGGAGTTTCCCTGGTCGCTCAGCTCTACAGGAAATGAATGGACTTGCTGAATGTGCTGCTCACTGTGTGAACGCATGGTAATCTTTTCAATTACTACTTACCAGACCATTTTCCCATGTACTGATGGTTGAAAAGGGAACCAAATCTGATTTTTTCACAGCTACTTACATGGTTGAGTTCTTCCTGCTTTCTCAATAATACCCTCAAGTACTGTATATGACAGCAAAACCATGACATAAAAAGTGCAACTATGCAAGCCACCTACTTTGACAAGGTTATAAATTAAGCTATTAAACTATCATTGATTCTGAATGCTCATAAAAATGCAGTCTTATCAGCCTAAATCACAAAGTGGGACTGCAACAGAGAAGACTTACCCTCTTTGACCAAATAAAATTCTGGGTGGTCATTACAGAAACTTCTGAACTATGAAATCCTATCCTCAGTTCAGGAGGATATTTAAGATTTTTGCCATTACAGAACAAGGTTTCCTAACTGCATTTAGGATTTTGATCCTATCTTTACTCCAAATAGGCATTTAGCTAGAGGCATCCTAATTAAAGAAAATCCTAACGTAGGACAGCACAGAACCTGCACAATTCATACTAGATTACTAGATACTAGAGTTTAGGACTTGCTTCTGTAATGGCAAAATAACATTTTTCCTATCTTTGACATTTAGGATAGGATAGGACAAACACTTAGGGGTTTTTTCTGTAATGAGGGCCCTGGTGTCATTATTATCACTGGTGGGAAACTTAGTGGTGAAATCCAAAAGATTGCTGAACCTCTTCACCACCTCCACCTCCACCTCCACCTCCACCACACACTAAAACTAAGACATTTAGTTTACTGACATCACCGCACAGGACTTCTGGGTAATGAAGTCCTCAGTTAGCTCTTGCTGCCATGTGGGGCCGCCAACGTGCCAAGTTGATTAATTTTTGCTCAATCTTTGCCTTCAATGATAGTATTAAAAACGACAAGGTAAAATTTGGACTCACTTCAGCAAGTGAGGAACTAGAAAACTAGAAAGGCTCAGTAAAGTGGGAGTGGGGGCGGCCCACTGTGTAGCCTGGAGAGAGGAAACATTGTGTCATCATTAATACAGATGTAGCTAGTGCTGTCTCCTCCTGTGCTGACAGAGGTGTGAGTCAAGGCTGGGAGGTGTGTGCGGAGTGCTCGGAAGGGTGTGTGTGGGTGGGAAGCACGGAGGCAATCTGTGCTGTGTGTGTGTGTGTGTGTGTGTGTGTATACCAGCTGTGATGGTAGGTTGTTGATGAGCTGTGATGAAACAGATGGTGTGATCAAACCCGTCACTCTACTCCCATGACTAAGAGGCCACTGGAAACACCATTGATGTTGTGTGTGTGCGTGTGTGTGTGTGTGTGTGTGTGTGTGTGTGATAGTGCAGTGTTTGTTGATTGGCCAGGGTTAGAGCAGTCTATATTTGCTCGTGCACCTTCTCTCCGCAAACACCTCTGCTTTCACCCCTGTGAGGTGTGAACATTTTTAATGGGATGGTCCTCCTGTAAAGAATAAGTTAATGATACTACCCTCTCACTTCTTAATACAGGACCTTGTTTTTTTTTTCCTCTGCCTTGCCTTAGCACCCTCTCTGCTTTGTTTCCTAAATGTTAACTTCACTTAATGGATGTTTGAGTGTGCGGAACGACACTCTGGCCCTTCATTGCGAACAATGCTCTCTCTCTCTCTCTCTCTCTCTCTCTCTCTCTCTCTCTCTCTCTCCATTTCCATAAATTACGGCGCGTCTCGCCAGTCCTCGGTCTAGGAAGTGCTGAGGCACGGCGGATGGGCAGCCACTTATGTCTGCCTGTCAGATTCATAAAAGCTTCACTTTACCTTGATACCTCTACGGTTTCTACATCTAAAGACTGGTGGCGGAGTTAAATTTGTCTGCTTATTCTTGTCTCTGAGGCGCTGTGAAAGGAAGGGAAGAAGTAATGTCTGATTTAAGTTCACCGACAGCAGGAGGGCTAAAGGGGTTGAGCTCTAGGACTTTGTTAAAGTTCTGTTACTACATGGGTTCATTTGCCGCCTTTTCTATTCATTGACGCTTTTACTTTTTTTTTTTTTTTTTTTAATTTTGGATGTCTTGTCTTGCAAAAAGTAGAAAAAGTTTCATGGCCCTTGGACCAAGCCAAAACGATTAACTGTGAATCTTAAAATTGCAATGATGCAATGGGAAAATCAGCCAGTCTCTCTCAATTCCTGAAAAGTTGGCTTTTTGTAGAGGCAAGGTTTCTGCAGGGCACCATAAACATAGTGATATCGACACCATATTGATTGCTAAAACCAACCTAGGCAGAGAGTCAGACAAAGATTGGAATGGAGACAAATTCAAGTCAGACGGCAGAAACAGAAATGGAGAAAAATAGGGAAGAAAAACAGGCAGGATGACGGACACTGGATACAAGAAGGAGATGTGGGAGCAGCATAATAAACTACATTTGACCAGTCTGACTTTCTGCTGTGAAAAGTCAATAGCTATTTGAAATTGAAACCTATGGTTTGGATGCAGCCTGCTGCTATATCTGTCAAACCTCTGCTGATGTGTACATAAGTTGCACGCATTTGTTTTTAACCTTTAATTATCCAGGGAGAGGTAAAAGAGCTCCAGACTCTTTTCCAGCGACAAGCTGCTTCACATTCATACGGTTCCACACATTCATGCTGAATGTGTGGAACCACTGTCTTCTGCTGGTGGCCACTGAGCAGCTCCATTGGAGCAGTTAGGGGTTCAGTGCTTGCTCAAGGGCACCTCATTCATTTTTCCCCACCCACATTTTCCTGCATCCTTCCGGTTACAAGCCTGCTTCAAACCTCTAGACTACTGGCTGCTCCTATAATGCGCACACACACCCAACCCTTGCCTCACCCGTTATCTCCAGAGAAACTGGAGGTGCCCTTGAGTAGAGAAACAGCAGAGCCAGCCTTTACAAGTCCGCTTTGCACCACATTTCCTCATTACCCGGAGTCAAGAGTGACGATAAAGACAAAGCATCTAGCCATCTATCTCGATTTGGCTCTTTGATCCCCGGACAGCGTGCGAAATTGAACCCGACCGCTGCTCTCCTTCTCCCTCTTCCTCTCTAATGGTGCCCTCCTCTCTTAGATGTTGTCAGAAGCAATGTTGACACCGTATGCCTGTGCTTTTTTGCCCCGTTTAGCTCCGACACGGTTGTGTCCAATTACTTCGACAGCTCTGTCTGTTTCTGCAGGCTCTTATTTTTTCGCCGTACTTTGGCACATACTCGTTGACATAAGTCGGCCATCTCGCGGCTCCTGGCTCTGACACTGGCACTCTCCATTCTGAGTAATAAGTGTCTTACCTGTCTAGTTTTGTGGTCTTCTAGCGTTGAGCTGCTTTCATGTTCCCAGGAAAGGCTGTTGCCATGCGGTGAGGAGGTGCTGATGTGTTAGGGATAGGTGGTAGGGATTCTAGGGTTTCTAGGAAGAGAACGTCTCATTAATGTGGGTGAAATAAGGAGAATGACTGACTGGTAGACAGTTTCAGTGTCAGTGCCAGTCAGTGATGTACATCCAAATGGCTAAATTTGACCACCGGATGTTTTTCAACCTGTAAGGCCAGTAAACTCCAGGGCATTCTGCTAAAACTGACCTATTTGAAGGTATGAAGGTATTTTCTTTGAGTGCAACCTTCCAGACATGGTTGCTTTATGCAGTAGTCATGACAAACCTGCTAACCGACTGCCTTCAGGCAATGATGAAAATGCTTTTTTCTAAATGTTTTTTTATTCAAATAAAATCCACAGAAGATCTGGCCAGTACAGATCAATCATTTACTCTATCAACTAAAGCCACGTAAAGGCATAAACTCACCAATTTCACTTGTTGCCTTTAAAAACCGAGAGAATTTTTCTTGGTATATGGCTATGTTTTGCTGTTGAAGTGAAGGGAAAAAAAAATACTTGCTGCTTTAATTCTCTGGGCACAGCTTGCAAGATTGTGTTTATAGTCTTTGAAAGCCAGTGAAATTTGTATGCTATCAGGCTTTGGCTGAGGTAGCTTTCATAGCTGCGGGGCTGAGGGTAACAAAAAAGACAGCTGCTAAGATTTAGCTGTGAAGCTTGCCGCTCACAAGGTGTGCAGCAGGATAATGGTCCTTCTTTGCCATCGAAGGACGTGAATAACTTAGCATTTTTCTTCCTGACACCTCGCTGCTTTGTAGATTCAGGAAGAGAGAGCTGCAGCAGTGGCATAGAAGGAAGTCATTCCGAGGAGCTCATCAGACCTGTTTTGGTATGAAAGCCCCACATAACACAGATATCCTTATTTGCACTCTGGACTGGGATCATTAGGGAGACATGAGTGCCGAACACAGAACTCGATTCATTCTTCAAAACAAAGCCAAACTAATTGTCTCGGCCGCAGTTTCCAAGTCTGTGATTATGATAGCCTAGTTCCGCCTTGAATAAGTCAAGAATTGCTTTCACCTCATCCCTCTCCTTCTCTTACATCGTCTGCTGACTTCTGATTTCACAGAGAGGTGAATCAAAGTTACTCAATATTGTGCAATATATTGCACAATATTGGACAAGAACCATGGTGAAACAATCACTGAAGGCCATTTAGAATGCCTGGACTACGAATGAAGTATTGTAGATGCATTAATCATAGTCATTTTCTCCCCAAGCATGCATCTCTTCAGTAGATTTTTTTTAATACAAAGAGGTTGCCATGACTACATGTGTATTTATTTACTAAAACTATTATTTACTATAACTATTTGAATTTGAACGAAACTCTGTCAGCTGCAAAAACCCCAAATTACATTGGCCAAAACATTAAAATACTTTGTCAAAGTGGAAAGAGTCTACAGTGCGACTGTTGATATGCTAAAATGGCCAAGCCCATTGGGTTGTATGAGCACACAGTGGCTGTGTGCTGCATAGATATATTTGAATATTGTTGTGGTCGGTAATGAATCCCTATGTAAAAGTCTATTTGTTTTGGAGTTCATAATCCTACCCTAAACTTTTATCTTATTTTATGCATTTATTATTTACTTACTCATTTATTTATTTGGTGGGGTTTTTGTTGCCTTGTTTCCTTTCCTTTTTGTATTTAGACATTTATTTTTAAATAAATATTTATTTTTCATTTATTGTTTTATCTTTAAGTTTTATCTATCAAAATGAGAAAAAAAATTATTTATTGAGGGTGTATTTGTTTGTTTTCTTGCTTGCTTGTTTGTTTAGTGGGGTTTTCGTTGTCTTGTTTTCTTTTTATAACAATTTCATTTTTGTATTTTTTTTATTCTTTAAATGTTTATGAATCAATATTGTTTTATTTTAGTACTGTGTTATTTTTTGTGTATGTCTTTTGTCTTTTGTTATGTCTTTTAATCTGGGTACAACTTAGTCAGTAAAGGGACATTCAGCTAAAATTGGACTTTTCAATAATAGCAATAACAATAACTTTATTTGTATAGCACTTTTCAAAACAGGTAACAAACTGCTTCACAACATAAACAAAATGATTAACCAATAACCAAGAAATAAAATAAAACAAAGAACATCACACAATAAAAGCTTTTTTTATTTTCTTTTATTTTTTATAAAAATGTGTCTTAAGAAGTGACATCAAACATAGAACATTTCTCATATCCTTCACAAGTTTGAGCATACACAGTCCCATTTTTTGCCATTATTTCAACATGAAGCCCACCTCTAGTCACCTGCACAGCATCCTCAAATGCCGTCCCTGCTCTTCGGACCAGCTGTTGTCTAGCTCACCATCCGCTCAGGCAGAAAATCACCTTTTAATTATGATGCCTCTGGAAGAAACTCCCCTTGCCATCTGATATAATGGGGATATATTGGGCTCTCTATATGACTCCTTCTGGCCTGCATTGATCTACCCAGCATGGGAAGCGAGTTGGCTGTGTTGATTAGCTCAACAGACAATCCAACAAAAGGGAGCTGGGACTGTTTTTTTGCTTTGTCTTTTTGATGTGCTGCCTTGCTCAACAGTAGTTTTATCATCACAACAACATTTCTTTTTTGGGGGGGGGTGGCGAGGGAGGGAAGACCGCTGCTTTTGCACTCATGCATTCTTCTTTGGATTTGTCTTATTGTGCTCTGGTGCAATCTGCCTCGGTTTCTCTCTCATGCTTACATTATATTCTTTCTCTCTTGCTTGCCTTTAGTCATGCTTTTTTTTTCATCAATCCTCATGTCAACTGTCTATCCGTTTAAGCCTACTAGAAGCATAGATAAACTTTTGTAACACACCAGACCAAACATCATCAGGCAAACATCAATAAATAATATTCAACTTAAAGCTGCACTAGGCAATGTAAAAATCCAGCCGTCAAAAAGAGAAGAGCGTTCCATCCTCCGCTAATTGAGCCACCGTAGATTCTTCCTATTTTCCCAAATTAAATTCTAGTGTCGGGATGGTCACTGGTGGGAAATCTTTTCCATACAGCAAGTGACGAATCCAAACTTAAGAGTGAAATCCAACAGTGTCTCCTAAACAACAGCGATCAGCGCTCCGTGCAGAGAAAGCTGGACTCACCGACATTGGATCTTTTCCTCTCTCCCTTTGGTATCCGAAGCATCACAGGCCAACCAGGTCTGTGTGCACTTTACTGACATCACCTTACATGATTTCTGGTAATGGCAGTTTTCAAACAGTTACCTCTATCTGCCATTTGGGGCCACCCACATTTCCTAGTGCAGCTTTAAAACCATGCCCCCCTACATTGTTTGCATATTTTTTATTTATTATATCATGCTCTGATTAATGCGCTTATATCGCCCTTATAGTGCCTTTTAATGCCTTCTGAGCACCACTTCTGGTAAAGTGTGACGCCCTCTTCCTCTCTCTGATTCATGATCCATTCTCTCACTCTTTGCCCCAGGAATTGGAACATGTTTTTATGTCCTCTCAAATGCACATTTCATGTTTGAAGCTGCAGTCTGCAGTGGCTGCTGCTGGGACGGCAGCATCTTTAGCGTCGCCCCGACCGTCCATGCTTTGTAGTCAGTCAAACAGATTGTATCGACAGTTGAATTATTCACAGCCAAGTGAGCCGGATTGGCCACTGAAGCGTGCAGATATTGTTATGCCGTACTTCTCCATTTACTATGTGAAATGATTGTATGCTCTATGGTCTGCACGCTTGTTTTTGTTAGCGGGGTTGGAGCCGCATCATATAGCAGCAAATCTGGGGTGGCTATTTTGTGTGTGTGTGTGTGTGTGTGTGTGTGTGTGTGTGTGTGTGTGCGTGTGTATGTTTCTGTCCTTCACCTTCCTTTTCCCCTCCCTGTCTTTTATCTTAGTCTCCCTCCCTCCCTCCCTCTCTCCCTCCCTCCATCCGTCCCTCCCTCCCTGTTCTCCATCTCCAAGCAGTCATCGTTCAGTTGTGAACTTTTTGCCTTTCCTTGCAATACATGCACACTTGCGCGCGCGCACACACACACACACACACACACACACACACACACACTAGGAGATGGATGGGGAGGCACACCCATAACTGACTTATTCAGTTCAGGTGGGCTGGATGACTGATTATGTCATACATTTCAGTGAATTGTATAAATGTGAGTTTTCACTCTGAGTATGCTTGGCATTGTTGGTAAAAGTCATTCATTTTACCAGTTTCTCTCCCTGTTGCTCTTTCGTCTTACATTTGTCTCTTGGTGTGGATAGACTGTCTAATCACTGCCGATACCTAGTGTCCAAAAATGGTAAGTTAACATGGACGCCACTGGAAAGTTTCCAGTTATTTGGCTTTTAGACTGGGCTGACTGCTCCTGTGCTTCAGAGTGGGAGTGGGTATCTCGATGAAGATTAAAATAAGCCAGTTAGACAAGCAGTCACTGTAAGCCTCAAAGCTTAAATCCAGAATTATTTTGCGTATATCAATTATGGGTTTATACTCATATTTCTAAAAGGTGGGGCTTGGAAACTGTTTGCAACTTTCCAGAATCCACACATAACAAAAAATGCAGGAAATGCTCTGTTCAACATTACAAATGTAACAAGCCACTTACAGCTTCAGAATGCATTTGAAACTCAAGCTGTGGCAAACCATCAGTCCTTGTAAAAGGATCAATCAATGTAAAAACAATCAGGAAAGCAGGGGTGGGCGATATGGCCAAAATATCATATCGCAATCTTTTCAGGCAGTATCATGATATGGATCACAACTTCCAGGTCTTGTACATATCAACAGTTTTTTCTGGTAATAATGTTTGAAAAATGTATGAAAAATGAAAAAAGCACAAGAAAGCTGTGGAAAAAACTGTTTTTTGCCTGGAATTTTCATTAATTTAAGGTATTTTGACACTTTTCATTTGGAACACTCACCTCAACTTTGGATAAAGCTAAAATAAAAATGTACAATACTCTTAGTCACATATGGTTCAGGTGGTTCTGCTGGTGTTTCCACCCCTAGCAATGACAGTCGCACTACAAAGCTTGCAGATGACAGTTTTCTGTTTTTATAACAAAACCACGTCCACACAGTGGAGGGTGCCCCCCTTTTTAGAGAATTTCTTCTTCATCTTTGTTTTCATTTTGTCGGAGATAAGGAGGCACGCTCATTTTACTTTCACTTTCACTTTCTGTCTCTGCTTACATAAACAAACACACATGGGTGCTTCTCCACGCATAAGTCCACTCCTCTGGATGTTGCAGAATGGAGACGCATTCAAGTACTTTAATTTCATGTACCAAAAATCAAAACGACAAGTGGATAATGGTAAAGAGAGTAACTTCCCTGAGAAACTCTCACTGGTGTTCACATCAATAATAAGAACCAGGCAAAGCAACCTCTCGCACGCGTGATTGGATTCATTTTTATGTTCACGCACAGTACATTTTTTAATAGCAAAATGCAACAATATGGTTGCACTGTAATTCTGTAAACTATCAACATTTATATAACATATAACAAATTCTAGTCTATGCCAATTAGTTAGCTTGTCCAAGCAGTCACCATCCAAGTTTGTAAAGCGGAGTGTGATTCAGCCTGGGCAACACTTAGCCTACAGTTAGCCTACGTTGTGAAAGCAGTTCGGAAGCAGTCAGTGTATGTGAGTGGTGTCAGTGTAACTATAATTAATGCAGTGCAAAATGTACTTGGATTGTGTTAGAATTTAGCACAAATTTTATCATCTCTCTGTAATGGCAGATCGTGGCAAAATTTTCACCATTTAATCCAAGATCGTCATATATCATCCACCCCTACAGGAAAGGACGGAAAAACATCCTCAATCCAATTCATCAGTATGGTGGCAGCAGATTGTAGTTTTAGTTACACAAACATTTCTGGGAGGCAGAGCTGCTCTGGAGGCAGAAATAATCTCATTGGTTGAATTAAACTTGAGTTAAACTTCAATTGAAATAATTCAAAGATCCACAGTTTTTCGGTGTGCAAGTTAGCTAACTGGCAACTATGCTAAAGAACTCAAAATCGCAATAAAAAATATAAAAGGCAATGACTTATTTTTTCATTCACTCATGACCATGGCATTCATGATCTTGGAAGTTCAGCAGGCTAGCTAACTAGCTATAGGCTAGTATGGTTAGTGGGCTAACTAGCTAATCTAGCTAACCTAGATAACTTATATGGCTAGACTGCATTTTTTTCAGTTAGTAGCAAGAGCGCTAGGCTTCATAATAATAGCTAGGCTACCTCCTACTGCTTGCCTTTTTCACTGCTAGGCGGCAGTGGGGTAACCGTGGCTAAACGGTGTATGCCATGCAACATTTACGCCTTATACTTACTCAACAATTTTTCAAATGCTCACAACCCTGTGATTTCAAACTAATGAACAGCTCCACTGGATTAGAAATGTTTTTACTTCTATAAAAGTAGGCTTTCTCTTTTAGGTGTCAAAGCCATTAACTCAGTCATTAAGTCAATCTCCCATTCACTGTAAGAGTAGATTAGGCTAAACCATACTTGTTATACCTAATGTGAGACAAATGACAGCTAATGTATGGTTGGGGAGCAGCTTGTTCATGGTCATAGTTATGGATTGAATTGCAGTAGACCATAAGAATTACACACTGCTGCTATTGCTGAAAAACCTCCTAACTGTAATAATTTTGGTGGTTTTCATGTTTACTTTTACATGCACAGACTAACTTGGCTATTGTCCATACTCTGGTTAAGGTCTTATTCAAGTTCAGCTGTTTACATGAACCTTTGATAGCCTGTGACTGAGTCTCACTGTTTCCATTAATAAATCAGTTAACAGAATAGTCCCCCTTCCTCTTTGACTGAGCAACTGAGCACCAGCAGCTCACTTCTAATACAGGGGAAAGAAATTGACATCAAAATGTACCCATAATGCTGTGCGAGCCTAAGCAGTGCCACAGTAACCTGTTTAATATGGAGCATGCCAGGCATCTTAACCAGGTTTCTCATAGTCTGAGTTTAACCGGATTATTCTAACCCAATTATGATGTTTACATGCATCGACCCAAAGCCACGTTAGTTGAGTAACCGGGTTAAGAAGAGAATTCTCCATAAAATTCTCTATGACAGCGTAGTCATTGTCCTCAATAGGTAGAGCAGGTTCCAAGACCCTAAGGCCCATGAAACCTATTAAAAACCTATAAAAAACTGTGTTCATCCAACAGCAGCAGCAGCGATGTGTAAATTTTTTCTAGTTATTCTGAAGCATAAAAAAGAAAAAAAAACTTTGACTGGGTTGGAATATGTCTCATTATAATGACACATATTGACTGATACATTTCTGATTGACATGATTAAAGCCATATAGCATATAGTATACCTCAGGGTAGCTAACCAAGTACTTAGTACGCATTGACATGCGAGTTGCCATGCCTGACCTGTCTCGTCTTATCTCTACCAGTGTCTCAGCATGTCTTACATTAAATGAAAAGAAAGTCAGAATCAGGACAAAATAACATGCTCACGTTTAAAATATTCAAAACATATTCAACTGAAAAAAAGCTTCCCCAATAAACAAGACTACACAATTTTTTTATTCCCACAACAGACCAAACCTTTACACATGGAACTAGGGTATGACCAATATGGCCAACACAGATACATTTTTGGAGTGAAGCTGCCGATAGTTGATATCTCGTGCCCATATTCAACATCTTTAAAGCCCCTTACATGTAGAATATTAACCTCAATCACAACAGCATCAACTGTTGCTGTAGAGGAAGTTACTACAGTCCTGGAATAATCAGGATAACCACATCATTCACCCAATGTACTGTCAAGAAGAATAGATCCACTCTACTATACAGCTATACTCTGAGCTGTCTCTGAGTATCATGGTAAAACACTGCCACTAAAGGACTCAAGTTAAACTTAAATTCTACTTACATTTAAATTCAACTGGTAGCATCATTTCTGTGCCAAATAAAATCCAATAATAATAACAATAATAATAAAATAAATATTCAGTTTTTACACCAGAACCAAATACTGATCAAAATGTCTCAATCAAATCAGGTTATGGGCTTCCCATTGACAGTGTCGCATTGATCAATTCTACAATAAATATTGAAGATTTACAGTAAAAGGGGCATAAGTAACATTTTCCTAATTTAATAGCAGAGCAAAAACAAAACTTGAAATCACTCCCAGAAGAATTTCTTGCATCAAACTTAGTGTTCTTCCCCTCCCTTTCATGTGCCACTGCAAACTGCCAGCCCTCCTCTCTTTAATTTGCCATTGTTTTCTTCTAAGCACATCTTCAAAGGTGGAAGGGTTTAGCAGAGCGACTGTCTCCAGCAGCCTGACAGTTGAGGTGAATTGAAGAGAAGTTGTGGGGGGTGCATCACAAACACATGCATGTATGTGCACCCGATTGCATGCACACATATGTACAGGCACGCAACACACAACACAGAGTAGTATTTGCTATCAGGAGCAGACACACAGATACACCAAAGCCATCCATGCCTACCTGTATAGTCTATCCTTTCCTGGGCCAAATACCAGATTGGTATGTGTGTGTGTGTGTATATATGAATAATGTGTATGTGTTGAGCACAAAAATACACACACAAACACATTTTACCCATTTATCGGCAGCACTGCTACTCTTTCAACCAGCCAGGGCCTGATCCATAATTCCACAATATCAAATCCAGCCGTTGCTGAGATAAACAGCATCAAGCAGCGAGCGTAGACTGCACTACCAGTGTGTGTGTGTGTGTGTGTGTGTGTTTCGCTCAACTTGGCCACACTGTAGGAGTTCAAATGGTCAAACAATTTGCAATGAGAGAGAAGATAGACAGGAACGGAGAGTGAGAGAGAGAAAGAGGGAGAGGGAGAAAATAAGTAGAAACATGTCTTTTAACCTACGTTTAGGTACTTTATTATTATATATATGTGCTGTATAAGTGTATAAAGGTATAATATTACAACATGCATAGAGACTTGTTATTACCACAGTCTCTTTCACTTACCTTTATCTATTATTTCCCCTCTATGTGTTTTGGCAGCACAAATGTATTTACATGTCATGCCAAAAAAGAAAGTTGTAATTGTAATTGAGAGAGATAGAGAGAGAGAGAGAGAGAGAGAGAGAGAGAGAGAGAGAGAGAGAGAGAGAGAGAGAGAGAGACACACACACACACACACACACATTCATACAACAGTGGTGGTAAGGGGGGGGGGGATTTCATGTAAAAATGTTAATCTTTTATCTCAGTGCTTTGGCAATATTGTTCTTTCCTTTCATTCCCATAATAAAGCACATTGAATTGAATGGAGCACAGAAAGAGAAAGGGAGGGAGAGACAAAGCGGCCGAGCCAGGCAGTAGGTGGTAGACTTCAGCGTGGAATTTAGATCAATTCGGATAAAACAGCCGCTGGCCCGACATGCTACGAAGGAGGAAAGATTTGGAGAGAAAAGACTGAAAGAGAGTGATGAGAGGAAAAAGGCAAAGAAGTGAGAAAGACTGGGGACAAAAATACAGACGTACGAAGCATCGCTGCAGTCTTTGTGACTCACACCCGGAGGATTACCCCCCATCCCCATTGTATTATCTCACTCTCTCTTTCTCTTTCTCCTCCATCTCCTCTCCATTCACTGCCTTTTTATCTTTCACTCTCTCTAAATATCCCTTGCCAATCTGTCTCTCTCTCTTTTTTTTTTTTTTTTTTGCCTCTTTTGCCTCGTTCATCTCTCCCCGCGCAAATACTGTCCCAATTACTTCCTCTTCAGAGAGTTCTGCAAAGTCTTGATTGCATCTGTTCATTTTGTGTTTAATTGATGCCGCGAAGCAAGCCGTTGTTTCTCCAGGGCTGGTGGAGGTGGGAGTGGAGGTTGGGGTGTCTATAGGAGTGGGGAGTCAAGGGAGCATTGTTGCTGAGCGAGGTCAGAGATGCTGGTACAGTACAGCTGTGTGTGTTTTTTAGGGTATGACCAATATGGGTTTTTTAATTTACCAATATGTTTGGATTGAAGCTGCTGACAGCTGATCAGTGTTTCCCCCAAAATGTTATTCTTGTCAGGAAGCAGCATTCTTGAAGTAGCATTTAGACCATCATGGGACACTAAAACTCTCCACTGAAACCCAGGATAATAATACTGCTACTACTACTGCTACTGCTACTACTACTACTACTACTATTACTATTAGTACTACTGCTACTGCTACTACTACTACTACTACTATTACTATTAGTACTACTACTACTGCTACTACTATTAGTACTACTGCTACTGCTACTACTACTACTGCTACTACTATTAGTACTACTGCTACTGCTACTACTACTACTGCTACTACTATTAGTACTACTGCTACTGCTACTACTACTACTGCTACTACTATTAGTACTACTGCTACTGCTACTGCTACTACTACTACTGCCACTACTACTAGCCTACTACTGCTACTACTACTACTACTACTACTGCCACTACTACTAGCCTACTACTGCTACTACTACTATTAGTACTACTGCTACTACTGCTACTACTGTCAGACTACAGCTAATCCAGAACTCTGCAGCTAGGCTCTTAACTAAAACAAAGAAGAGAGAGCACATCACTGCAGTTCTAGCTACACTTCACTGGCACCCTGTTTTTTAGCTTTTAGGATTGACTTTAAAGTCCTTTTACTTGTTTACAAAGCCCTTAGCGGCTTAGGCCCGGCCTATATTGCGGATTCCCTTCTGCCTTAGGTCCCTGTACGAGTCCTCAGGTCCTCAAGTGTTGGCTTGTTGACCTCTCACAACCGCACTCATAAAAAGATTGGGGATGCGGCTTTCTTCAATTATTCACTCTACCAACAGATATCAAGCAGGCGAGTTCAGTGAGCTCTTTCAAACGCCAGCTCAAAGCCTACCTTTTTAACTTAGCTTTTAATTAGCATTGCATTTTACCGTTTACAGTGCTCTTTACTCTGCTGTTTTATTGTTGAAATTTTAATGTTATTTTAATGCAATGTTGGTTTTAACCCATCCACTGTTTTCAATTCATTTATTGTTTTAATCAATGCATTTTATGTAAAGCACTTTTGATACTATGTATGAATGGTGCTATATAAATAAATAAACTTAAACTTACAACGCGTAACTATTTATTGGAAAAATAATAGGCAGAGGTCAATAAGCTCTAATTTCTAATTTTCTATATAACTACTACATAATTTCATGGTTCTGTCTTGGAAACTCCAAAAGAAATTACTAGGTTACCAACTATCATTGAACTCTTTCTCTATTTTCCCTGTAATTCTTTCCAGGAAACTCCCTAAGAAATTAACAGTTCCTTTCTAGGAAATTATTAGGAAATTGCAGACCCGGAAAATAAAGCGTTACCCTATTTAAATCAATAACACAAACCAAAAAGTGCCTCTTTTGTCCCGGCTTTACCCTAATTGAAAAAAAAAACTGCATCATACCCATCATATCAGACTGGACTAGAAACAATTTTTAATAAAAGGCCAGTATCGGTCCCAGATATCAGTGTAACTCTAATAAGTTTGTGTGTCTTCATGCATGATGTGAGTGTGACAAGACCACAAAAATCCAATACAATTTGGGCAGCAGAATAATGAAGATTCATGACACATTATAGAACGAGGCCAGGAGACAACGATCATTAAGTCAGACATTAGACACAAGGCAGATTAAATTACACCTGGAATTCATCTCCTGAAAACTGTGGACGTTTCCGCTAAACCCCCCTGAAGGAAGTGGGTTACAATATATGTATTTTAGTCCCAAACATGCAAAATATTAGCAGGTATGGATTTCCCCTTTCAGAACAGTGAGTTATTACCATTTAAAAGTGAGCCTGTTTAAATAGGCGACAAAGTTATCATGTCTCCTCTGACTCATTCATTTATCAGTACATTTTTTAAAAATGTAAACATGGCCATGATTAAACATTAAATATGGCGGACATTGAAAGTGACCTGCAGTATATGGTTTCTGAGCTGCAGACATTTTAGCGGAGAAAAAGTTGTATTGTATCAAACAAATACAATAGGGTTCCAGCACTTTGCATTTTAAATATATATAAAATACAATGTAACACAGACAGGTGATAGAATAAAATCATCTTCTTATCTAATTATCCAAGAAATGCATCATGTTCAATGTACATATTCTGCTGTGTGTGTGTGTGTGTGTGTGTGTGTGTGTGTGTATGTGTGTGCGTGTCCCAAGGTCCCACAGCTAAGTGAGATTTAAGCTGGCTTAATACAGCTTCTTTTTCTTTCAATGGGGAAATCATTATGTGATCCCGCTGTGCTCCCTGGTCTGCGGAGCATAATGAATACATGTAGCCTGGCTCCAAATTAAATAAGCGAAAACGAGCCTTTAGCCACCTCTCTATGTCTTTCTTTCTTTGAATTCTATCTTTCCAAGTCTCTTTCTTCAAAGCCATGAGTACATTCTCCGGTTGTTATATGCTTTGGCAAAACCTCTCCGTCTTCAACCCTCACTCATCAGAAAAACGCTTTCCATTTGACGCCTCCTTTTAAGTAGGGAAGTCATTCTTGCTCTCCGACCTGCCCTCCGCTCCTGCTTTCCAAAAGGGGGAGATGGGTTTCAACCTGCAGCATCTCATTGTGGTCTGCGTTCACAGGGTCGGGTTGAAGAGTTACAGCATGAGAAATAACTCCAAAAATGTAAAGCGTAATAATGATCCTCTCTTAATGCAATTAAATTTCCCCCAAAAAGAATCATTTTAAGATAAGATGAAGCTTAAATGATCCCTGTGGGGAAATTGGGTCGCTGCAGCAGCAAATTTTAATAGAATACAGCAGGGGAAACTAGAATAAAAACAGAAAAAAAGGGGGATATAAACAAAAATATAACAAATTGGGGTGATATAAACAATTACAGCAGTGTTACATCATGTTAGTAGAAGTATGGTAAAAAAAAAAAAAAAACAACGTATGGATTACAGCATTTTGAAGAGAGACATCTAAAATTTCTGCCAGATAAAACTGATAGGGATGAAAAATTAATAACAATAGCTATAACCATTCATCGCATACCCAATTACTGTCTCATTTTTGAGTAACCCTTTACAGTCACCTTAAGTACAAGGTATTTACCAAGTACATACACTGCCAGTCAAAAGTTTGGACCCACCTCACTGAATGTTCTATGTTTTTCATTCTCTTAAAGCCATTTTGATCTAAAGGCTTCTGCTTAAATGCTTGAAATTAGTTTCTTAGACAAATATATATAGTGAAGTTGATGCCTATGTATGAATGTCTTTCCAAAGCCTTTGCCTTTCCATCAAGGCAAAGGGCGGCTACTTTAAAGAATCTAAAATATAAGATAGTTTGGATTTGTTTAACACTTTTTTGGTCACTGCATTTGTGTTATTTCATTGTTTTGATGTCTTTATTGTTATTGTAAAATTGGCTGGTCTTTGGTTGGTGCCAGGTGATGTCACCACCAGTTGTACTCTATAGAAGGTGACATCACCTGGCACAAAGACCAGCCAATAGCAGAGGGCCAGTTCAGTATCCTACTTTTCACCATTAGGTGTCAGGCTTCACCACAGATTTGGGTTTGGTTCAGTTACTCTTTAACATTGTAGGTGTCACAGATAAATGGTAACAGCCAGAGTTGAATGGCATAATTCCTAGAGGATTAAGCTACAGTGTCTTAGAAACAACTTCTCTATTACCCATCAATTCAAGGAACTGTACTTCTTCTTCTTGCATAGCAATTGTTCATGGCTCGGAAAGCATTTATTAAACTTGTGAAATTGTTTCTACGTAAGATGTGGGAATTATATCTGGAATGACCCTGAACAAACTCTTACCGTATGTAGACCACATTCCTGCACATTCCATTTCCTGGTCAACACCTAATCCTAAGGGTGACTGTAGCAGGAAGGGTTACCCATTTTCCACACTTTCATGCTGCACTTTCTCCCCTCGCTGGTCACCGTGACTTAATCATCCCTTAGCTTACGTCAGTGAATCTCGGTTTCCCCGGAGAGGGAAGTGCTGACGGTGTCCCTCGCTTGAAGCCGGCTCCAGCTGGCCCCAAAATGGCCACCGCCACGGCCTGTTTGAAGCCACCTATTGTTGATTAGAAATGTAAACTGTGGCGGTTACAGCATGCAGTTCCCAGGGCCGCCCTGACTGCAGGAAGAAAACAAGTGAAATGGCACATAGGGGGGCTGCATCTTCAGCAACGGCGCCGACCTGACTCGCCTCCTACAGTCCTGGCGGCCATTTTGTGCAGATGGCAAGGCAAGCTGTTGGATTCCATGACTTGTAAACAATAGAAACTGGCTGCCTGGCTGACTGTACAGTACAGTGCTGTATTACATGGCCTGTGCACTGTCACTGAGTGTGCCTCAATGAACACCTTATCATAGCATTTTACTGTATATCCAATCCAAGATTAGATATAATTCTCAAGCAAGTAGCTATGATAAGATGAAACTTTAAGGATTGCTGTGGGGAAATTGAGTCGTTGCAGCAACAAAATAGCAAATGGAATATATTAAACATAGAGCATCTGCCATTTCCAATGTGTCCAAAATATATGACATAGAAATGTATGAATGAAAAGTCAACTTTTGAATTTTAGAATTGAAATATTTCAGCTTTCAAAATGTCCCCTCTGACTTCCATGCTGATTTTTTGTTGGATTTAGTAACACAGTAAAACAGTAGTTATAATTATATTTATCCCTTTCAGCTGGCTCTTTGTTGCTCTTCTCTTAGACCCCCCAAATCCATTGACCTTTCTAGTGTTAAAGCATTATATATGTGTGCAAAATAACAGCAGTAGATCATGGAGACAAAGCAAAAAATGAATGAAAATATGTTCGATATGAAAATATACTGAGAAAATGAAATATGTGCCCAAACAGAGTAGTCACATTTGTCTTTATAACACCAGAGGATGTGCAGTGAAAGCACACAATGTTCCCTTTCACTTCTGCTTTTTTTGTCTATTCATATTGGAGGTCTGTGGCCACAAAAGCGCGCGTATCAAACAAACAGAAGGTTAGCTTTGCTCATAGACGCTTCTGAGCTGGAGTGGATATTATTTGTGGAAGTTTGCACATCATAATCTGCTCAAGGCCACGAGCGGGGACGGAAAGAATGAGCCGGCGATCCAGTCCGCTCAAAAGTTAGAAAGTCTACTTACAGGCTTTAATGAAATATTACTCTTATGTTGCAGCTATCACTTTGAAACATTCACTCTCTTCCGCCTGCAACTTGAACAAAATGTATATTGAGTGAAAATGGAACCCTGAGTTAACTTGTGCTCCATATTTATTAATAAAAGTCATATTTCTTCAATGGGGTTTTTGCAGGAGGAAAGATAAGGGTGCCAGAGTGAAATAGCGGCAGCCCAGAACAGAACATGCCCTCACCTTATTTAAAGCATAATTATGATATTTCAACTTTAATGGGGCTTTGGCTATGTCGGGCCTCTTTGGAGGATTGCTTTACAAGGCTCCTACTTTCACCGGCGTATTGAACACAATAAACCCCCGCTGGGCTGTGCAGCGTGGTGCCAAGGACCGCAGGAATGGTACCTCTGGAAATGATGTTGTTCGGAGGTCTAGTGGCGGCATCCGTAAAGCGGCTTCTATCAAGATCCCATCTCTCTCTTCTCCGCCGCCCTGGCTTATCTCATTTTCACCACCGCCAAAGCTATGATATGCAGGGTGACACATTTTGCATTACTCACTTATATTGTCATATTCCTCCCCTTCAAAATTGCTCTCTGCCTCTCGCTCCTTATTCCAGAGCTGTACGATAATTCAGTAGGATGAAGTAGATTAGAAGCCCAAGGTAAACTTTTCTTACAATATAATTGTCAGACAAACACCAGAATATATAATGTTTATTATATCATGCTCCATTCATTCACAATAAAGTGCGTATACTGCACCTTATAATGCCTCATGAGCAGCACTACAAGCAATATGCTACCTGTAATTTCCCTCAACAGCATTGATAGTTACAGCCACAATATCATAAAGTGGGTTGGAATAGAAAGGTAAGAACAAGCTTCACTAAAACACTACAAACTGCCATACATCCCATTATATGAGTATATAAGTATGGATACGTACGGAAGAGGATTAGGGCCACATGTTAAAGATTTAGTGAGTTCTGAGTTTTATGTAAATCAGAATTCTCAGATTCTGAGATTTAAGTCAGAATTCTAAAGTCAGAATTCAGCATTCTGACTGTATTCTATATGGTATTGTGCGTACAGCACATTCCAAGCACATATTGCAACGGCATCTTTAAAATAGTTCACTTCAGTTGCGTTTTACCTTGTAACATGTATATAATTGGCTTCATTTCAATGCACCAGCTTTCATTTAATCACATTAACAGCAAATTAATTTAAAATGTATGGCAGTGTTCAGGTACGTGTAGCGTAAATGGTCGGCTCACCGCTCTCCGTTTTCCCTTTCTGTTTCTCCCTCTCTGTTTTCTTCTCTGACACACACACACACACACACGTCCGTACGCTAAAGGGATGATGTGAAAGGAGTGTTCAGGTTTGACATCTATCAACTGAGCAATTGGGTTCCTGCTCCTCTAAAATAAGAGACTGATTGTGATGGGAGCGTGTTTTGTGTTGTGTGTAGGTGTGTGTGTGTGCGTGTGTGTGTGTGTGAGAGAGTGTTTTTTTGGTTTTGTTTTGTTTTTTCTAAACTGTGAACAATGGAAATATGTGTGCGTATGTTCGTTTGCATGTGTGCATACTTCTTGCTAAATCAATGAGATATACAGAATATAGAGGGGCTGTTATATGATCTAAATAAAATAATTCCTCATTTCTGCTATGGAACAGAAAAATCATAATTTTTGGACTTCCGTAACTTTGTGGCGTCACAAAGGTTCGCTCATTGTCATTTTTGTAAGAAATAATAGACTAACAAAGTGTTTTTTTCAAAGCGGTTGAGCGGTTGTCATTGTTTATTACCGGAGAGTTTTCCCTACCTGTAGCTGCCGGGCTGCGGTGTCTCACGTTTCACTCTTGAAACGGTTAGCCAATCAGAACAGAGGGTCGTTAATATTAATGAGCCTTAAAGGCACAGCGACAGGAAACAGCCTGTTCTTGGCAAGGCTCAGAGAGATGCTGGAAAATTAACTTGTAAAAATGGATTGAGAGTGTTTTTGGTACATGACACCACTCAAACAGCTTTGAACGGACCTCAAGACATAAAATAAAGCACTGGAAAGTGGAGAATATGGGACCTTTAAATTAACTGGATGGATGTTAAGACAAGACAATAAACTGTGTTCAAACCAGGACATCTTGAAAGCGTAGGCTCAGTTATTTCTCTATTTTGTATATTCGTGTTCGAAGAGGAGAGCGACGTGCAGTGGGAATATGGGCTCTGATTGATCGACTGACAGCCAATCATGATGCAAAAAAAAACAAAAAAAAAAACAATAACACCAAACCCAACACATAGAAGCATTCTTTATAATGTGCATTGTTCTGGAACATAGTAGATTATGTTAAATATCTTGTTTTTACACATTTCCAATTGATACTCTTGGCCTGTGCAGCAGTTTGTCTAGAAAAAGTACAAGTATTGAGGCTAGTCTGACGCTGGGAATGACAAATCAGACTGGCTCAGGGTCGACCATTTGTGTAAGGGGCTGCAAAATGTTGTGAGACGCAAATTGCATAGTCAAAAAGGCACTAAAATCCAGTTTCTAACACAATGTTTCACCCGGAAAAAATATCAGTTAGAGAGTTTTTAATGGATTCTTTGTCACAGTTCATGATAATCAAGACAAAAAGGTATTAATTGTACTGGCGGGTTTCAGGTTTTGATCCCCATTAGGGGTTTTAATGCCAAATATTACGTGAAGCATTACTTAAAGATGCACAAATCCCTTTGTAAGGGAACCTGTTTTTGTGGAGCAAATATATCTGCTTAAATGCTCTGACATGATGTGAATTTACTCACCTATTGTAGCAAAGTGCTTAATTTAAAAGTCATTTGTGTGCATAAGTTAGTGCGTCCTTGATGCTGAAAAAGTTTTAAAGGGTTTGTGTCATTGTTCGTCTGTCTTGATGCACTCAGTGACCTTTCATTTCACCACTCCACACCAGACTGACCAATCCAAACTGTTTCTAACAACCCTATCTTTGGTCATGCATGGTTTCATACTGCATCTGAAACCATTTCAAAAACATGTTAAAGGTACTCTAACAGTGGCAGAAAATGTGATGTAGCAAAATTATCGCTGTTCAGAGATTTTGGCTGAGTTGATTTAGGACTCTATTTCAGTGTATTTGTAATGTGTTGATGATCCTATAATTAGTTTGCCTTCTATCATTCTACAACTTCACACTCAGCCCAGACTCACTAAATGTTTGCACAGGGAAAATCCGGCTATATCACCAAAATTACCAAATCAGAGTGCCATGCTATTCACTAACCAGGCACAATGAGTGGAAAGTGTACCTAAAGCCTCTTTACCATATTCATGCATATGTAAATTATATGTAAATCTCATTAGTTTGCCCACTTAATATTTATTTCCAGGCGAGGCCATAGAAATTGTGATTTTGCCCAATTCACTAACAACTCTACCTTTCACATGCTGAACTGACAATGACAGACTGATTGTGTTGTGCATAAATCTGCGACCGAGTTGACCTAATGAACATTATGCTGCCTTCAAGGTGCTGTCGGAAATATCAGAATTACGAATTGAGCATGCTTGAATGATATAAACAAGGGGATAAATATGACAGGGAAAGTCAGGATTGTCTATGATCCCCAAGTTGTCGAGATTTGACGTTTATGGGCTGAGAGGATGGAAACCTTGTCAAATACTTATCGTAAAAGTGATGTGGTTTTTTTTACTGTTTCACCCCATCATCAACCCATATATAAAATCCCAACTTCATTTTAAAGATTCTTAAAAAAAATTGGCTATATCTCTAACAAAACTTTGTTCTATGTCCATATTGTGAGAAGCTGGATTGTGGATGGAGTATCTGTGGGTCAGTTCTGGTGGGCCAGTCTGGGTCAAATTTCCATTTTATCCCAATCCGCCACTGGGTGTAAAGACTTTGCATCTAGTGTTTGTCCATTCAGAATGGCTGATGTCTTTACTGCATCTTCACCAGCAAACCAGACAGCAAGAGAGAGGGTTTTCCATCCTAGAATCTCAGATCAGATCAGAGAACGCTCCAATTATAAAGAGGCTTTAGGACAGAAAGAGTGCCAGCCTTGGTGGATTAGTCTTACAGCTGAAGCTATTTGCGCTTGGAACTGGTGATGAAGGGGCTATGTGCTCACTCAGTTCTCTTTTCAAGGGCTCTTTTGTGTCACAACTTGATTTGCATGAATTTCTTAGTGATTAAGATGAAAACTCTGCTGCTTATGATGGGGGAGTTTCTGTTTCATTGATTACATTTACATGCACAGAGAATTCCCTTCTTAACCTGGTTTCTTAAGTAACCTGGTTTTTGGTCAGTGTATGCAAACACAGCATGTACACTCAGTCAGATTATGAGAAGCCTGGTTACGATGCCTGGCTTACTCCCATATTACTGTGAACAGGTTAGGCATGGAAACATCTTACTTTCTGTTTTCACTTTCTGCACAACATTCTTGTTTATCCAATTTGTATTGTGGTCAACATGTCAGGTTGGTCTTCATCAGGTGCGTTTGAACTAGTACCCATGATCACCTTTAAATAGCTTGTTAAGACAGCACAGGATCTCATTATAGATGAGACAAGCATGGGTTGAATACACCATGTAAATCACCATTTAAATGTTAAATTACTGACTCAAGGTTAACAGTATCCAAATATAAACATACAAAATATATCATAGAATTATAACATTTGGAGACAAATATGACTCAATGGCATCTTGATGTCAACAAAAAACATGGTGGTGAGCAGTACCTACTGAGATCAGCATTCCTTGTATTAGAAGTAAGCTACTATTCCTTAGTCAAAAAGGAAGGGTAATTAACTGGTTTATTCATGGCAACAGGGAGACTCAATCACATGGTATCAAAGGTTCATGCAAATATATTAACCTAAATAAGACATTAAAGGTGCTAGATGTAGCATTTTTAAACATCAATATGTCATTGTCAAATTAATTGTGATACCTTAGTATAATTACCGTATACAAATGAGATCATGGTTGAGATGATTGGTAGCCTCTATCTTACACCAGTGGTGTTGTTAGTGCTAGTGTTTCTCAAAATTGAGACCACATTTTCCATAAACCCTGTTGCCTCCTGTCTCCCCTCCCTGGTGTCTTTGGCTTTACTGAAGAGGATAAACATGTTGGAAGTGATATTTCCATCAGCCTTTCACTCCTTCCACCATCTGCCATTGCCAAGAGCATTGCCGGGTTGGAAAGCAAAGCAAATTATCACCAGGGTGCACACGAACAGTGGAGAGACTACATCTAGTCAAAAACTCATTAATGAAACCTTCAGAGACTTCTACTATAGGTTATATGCTTCTGAATGCATAGGCGACCCCGGGGTCAAGGAGAAATTCTGCTGTAATTTAAATGTCCCCCCCTGTAACACCAGATGCTCAGGCTGACTTGGAGGCACCTATAGCTCAGGAGGAGACTACAGCAGCTGTATCCTCTACGCAATCAGAGAAATCTCTTGGCTCCCGGGCTCCCCTAAAAATTTTTTAGAGAAGTTCTCTGCTCAACTTTCCCCATTCCTGGTTTCAGTTTTTGATGACTCTCTCAAGGCAGGTGCATTCCCTCCCTCATTAAACAAAACCTGTACTTTTACTTTTACTTAAAAAACATAAAAAGAAAACATTCTCCGTCTCCTACAGGCCAATCTCATTACTGAACAAAGATGCCAAGATCCTTGCTTAAAGCAATATTCCACTTAGTTTTAACATGGGGGTTATTTGGCTCTTGATGTTACTAGTAGTAATCCAGTAGCTCATCGTTCCTTAAGCCTATGGGTTTAATTCAGAAAGCACTTTGGACTTCACGCCACCTCGCTCTTCAGCACAATTGCAGGGAATCACCTTTTTGCTCCATTGACCCATGACGACGCATTTGAGATCTGGAATAAAAAGGGCTTGACATGCTTTAAAGATGTGTTCATGAATGATTACTTTGCTTCTTTCTCTCAGCTAGTGTAGTATACCTTCTCACTTATTCCGATTTCTCCAAGTCGGGCCATTGTGTGCCATGCCAAATCCTTGTAGTAATCCCATAGACATGTTCCTCTTTATTAACCCTACACTGAAAGGGGCAATATCTAGTTTGTATTACCTAATCTCCAAATTAGACTGGCTATGAATGACTGCAATAAGAAGAGCATCTATTCAAAGACATTAGCAATGAAATCTTTAGGCCGCACTGCTTTCAGTAACTCTTGAGAGTAACTCCAGACTTCATCAACTACATGATGAAGTCTGGGAGCTTTATATCTTTCTCTCCCATGCACTCATCTCTTTATTGATCCATCCATCCTTCATCATCTTTGATCTGGCTAGAAATGTTGCCTCGCACATGATATCTATATTCCTTTGAGGTGCAACAGAGCAACAGCCAAGGGCTTCTTCATTAATTAATTGAGTAATGATTACATACATTATTCAGCATTATAGCGCAACTCAATGCCTCCCTGGTGGAGGAAAGACAAACAAAGAAATTAAACCCTGCATCTATAGAGTTAGCTTAGCGAGAATTTGTTGACTTTGATCATGGTGAAATGAAATGTTGATGAACCAAACTGATGCCGTTGTAATTAAGATCCTACATAGCCTTGGAAATAAAAGCATTATTTCCCACCTTGACTGAAATGTGTTGTTTGGCAATATATAGGGGCAATATTGGCTTTTTATTAAAAAAAAACTGAGTTTGGTTGATTACACATCTATTGTAGAATAATATTGTAGAATCAATACTAGGCAATAATATTAGTTTGACCGAATTCCACACAAGTAATGTATGAATATTTTTTATTATTATTATCATTATCATTATTATTATTATTATTAGTAGTAGTAGTAGTAGTAGTAGTAATAGTAGTAGTAGCAGTAGTAGTGGTGGTAGTAGTCAAATCAAGCCAACTTTATTTATATAGCACCTTATAAGTAGAAACATAACAGAAAACAATCTTTAAGTATTATTATTGCTATCCTGGGTTTCAATAGAGTTTTAGTGTCCCATGGTCTAAATGGTGTTTCAGAGGCTTTTCCACCCTGAAAAAGAATACAATTCTGAAGGAAACATTGAATCATTGCAATTTTTTGTGGATTTATTCTCATGAAAATGGTCAAATTTAAAGATACTGAATGTTGGGACCAAATATCAGCTATCAGATCATCAGGATTGGTATTGGCCTTCAAAACCCACACTGGGTGAATCACTGTGTACACACACTGTACTGTACTTTCTACATGCAACTACATTCAAACATGCGATCCCTGCAGTGGAGTGGTGTGTGAATGTAGAGGGAAGTGAGGTGGCAGCGTATCGCCAAGGCATTCCTAGTGGCCATGTTCAAACTCAAGGCCAGATGTTCCACTTGACACACAACTCAAGGGGATGTGACAGAGCCAGCTGGCCCAAAGCCTTGAAGCAAGTACAAACATTTGCACACACTGCAAGTACAAATGTGCACATGCTCATGCACACGCTCACACATATTCAGACACAGGCACACATACAGCCACGTGGAAAGTGTCATGCACTATAATACACTTACCCACAATAATTCCTTATTATGCATGAGAGCACATACACACATACATATACTGTGCGCGCATACACACACACACACACACATCCAGTCATATGGATTTCAACAGCCACGTCAGCCTTTTTACACAAGATTCTTTTTTCTATCAAACTTCCGAATTTTGACTTTGAAATTGATTCAGTATGTGTTTGTGTGTTAAATGTGCTTGGATTACATTTAAAGGAAAATCGCTCAGTTTTCACTCCCCTAGCTTTTCTCCCATGGCATTCCTTTTTATATATTATACATGGTGACTGCTGAGCTCATTTATCAAAAATGTCTATTGTTAATCCAGACAGGGAGTTATATTTACCTTGCATAGGTCAGAGTGTTTCCCTTGGTGCCTGGATTGGAAATAACAGATTGTGAATTATGACTTTTGCAACCTAGATGTGAACATATTACTCATACTTAACCTCTTTGGGATACTGGAGGTGCTGTAACTTGGGAGGGAACTGAGATTTTGCCTCCATCTGCCCTTCTTCTTCTTCTGGCTTAGGGAGAGTGTTTAATGGAGTTTTCCAAGTGCTGGAGCATGTCTGCTCTGTGTCTTCAGCCATGTAAGGTTTCAAACATGGCTGAAGGGTGGGAGGCAGGGGAGGTTTTACAGCCACTAATCAAAAAGAACATTGCTTTTCGTCCCCCTGTTGTCATGTATTAATTTGGCGGTGGACTGGACGGTACATTGGAGCTCATTCCTCATCCCACCATCATTTTTGGCAGTTGTGTGTGTCCACGAGAGAGAGGAGGGAGAGATAGTTTCCTAATAATGTTAATGAAGTGCAAAATGGATGGGCGCCACACTCTCCCCATTAAAAGTAATGTTTATTTAACTAGAGAGTGTTTAAAACATGACATTTTGGCCATGGAGGCCTTCACCAGACAACAAACAGCAAGAAAATGCTGCAACATATACACACCAAAGAAATGGAAATGCTAATAATATTAAAGATAATGTTGATCTTTTAGCTTTATACTTTGGCAGTACTGTTTTTTACTTTCATGCCAATAAAGCACAGTGAACTGAAGAAAGTGCATACAAAAATGTACTTACAGGAACATTTATTAAAATTAAAGCAAATTCAATGAAAATAGAATAGCTATCATATTCATCAATACAATCAATCACTCAATCAATCACGCATCAAACTCTATCTATTCAAACTAACCCATCATTGTTTGCTGCACCCAAACCAAAAGTGCTCTAAAAAATCCAACACAAACACAAGATAAGATTAAACAATTTATCCTTGGGGGAAATTGGGTTGTTGCAGTAGTAAATAGTAATTGTCACTATTCTGTACTGTCATTGTACCAGAGGCCTCGCTGCTGATCCTCTCTCCTCTCTTTCTCTCCTTCTCTCTATTCCCCTCAGCTGGGACAACGTACATCTTTGGGAAAGGAGGAGGCCTCATCACATTCAAGTGGCCGGCGAACGAGAGGCCGAGCACCAGGACCGACAGGCTGACCGTCGGCTTCAGCACCTCCCTAAAAGAAGGCATCCTGGTCAGGATCGACAGCGCTCCTGGCCTGGGGGACTATCTCATGCTGCACATAGTAAGTGCTGAGGCTCTTCTTCCTCAGAGACACGCTGCTTTTCTTTTTATTTTCTCAAACTTTAAGTTTTCTTAATGCTTTCTTTTCAGTTTCTTTACTTTCTTTCTTTTCATCTCATTTGTTCCTTCCTTCCTTCTTTTGGTATTTAACTATCTGGAGGCAGCAGTAGCCTAGAAGTTGGCTTGTGACTGAACCCCCAACTGATCCAGTGGAGCTGCTCAGCGGCCAACAGTAGAAGACTGTGGTTGTACTGGTCAGCTTCCAGTGGTAATGTGTAAGACTGTGTATATATGAAGTAGGGTGTTTCTGAAAAACAGCATGGAGCTCTGTCAAATTTCCATGGATAAATAAACGTTAAACAAATCAGATAAAAATGTTTTCATCTGTTTTTCCCATAGAGGCAGAATATTTTAATTTGGTAATGTGTTAAATTAAATTAAGTAAATTTTGGTCCTTTGAGCCAGATGTTACTTCCAGTACAGTGACATGGAGCAGCAAAGTCAGTCCCAGGCAGCCTTAGACAACACATGTTCAGTTCGTCTGAGCGGCAGACTATGTCAGGTGCCACCATAGTTACAGTCTTACAATGTCTACCGACAGCATATCAGCATCAGCCCTCTTCCACTGCTGACTTGCAGCCTTCTTATCAGCTTCTCAGTCCTATGCAACCAGCTCAACAGCTACCATTAGAAGGTCTCATGCAGCAACTGGTGCAGGATTTGCACCAGTCCAAGGAGTCGTGGTTGATACCCCACCTCGTCCACAACAATGGTAAAGACAGACTGGTCTTTAACTGTTCCTTCATGCATGAACGTCTCTCTCTCAACCAGCAGCTGGTTCCTCACTTGGCCCATCATTGCTTGGAGTCTTGCTCCATTTTCACCAGCATGTGGTTGCCATCAGTGGAGACATCTGAGCGAGGCTGTTACCCGAGGATACGCCCTTACATGGTTCATTTGGAGGAACATGCAGAGGGAGGATCAGCCAGAGATATACAAGTGGCAGGTGTTACCATTCGGTACCACTTGCAACCTGTGCTTTGCTACCTTTGCCCAACAAAGGCACATGCGTGACCACACACTGGGGTACGAAGAGGTGCTGCAGTCCGGTCTCCAGCAACTGCCTCCAGAGTTTGCCCACGAGGAGTCCGCCAGGCAGCTGATCGACAAGATGCGCTCTCTCCTTGCCTCAGGGGGCTTCGAGATCAGGCAGTGGGCCAGCAACAAGTCATCAGTTGTTGAGCATCTTCCCTCAGCAGCTCCGTCAGAAAACATCGAGCTCTGGCTACAAAAGAACCATGATGATCCCCAAGTGCCAGCTTTGGGCCTCATGGGACACTGTTCTTTTGACATGTTGGGTTACAGGCACCGTCCCATTGAAGAGCATCCCTCAACAATGAGGCACATCTACAAGGTCCTTACCTCACAGTACAACCCTTTAGGATTTATTATCCCCTACACAACTCGGGCCAACGTCCTGGTCCAGAAGCTCTGGGCCAAGCAGAGAACTTGGGAAGATCCTGCACTATTGGGTCCTGAAGGGGAGACAGTTGTGTGTGGCCAGAGAGGATGTGTAGAGATGCAGAGCCCAGCTGACAGTGCACATCATGGTTGACTTAACTATGGCTCCATCAACCGCCATTTTTCTCTACTGTTTTGGATCCTTCATTGTGAAGGTCGGCCGGCGAACAGAGAAGCAGGTGTGATCTATAAATGCCTCACCATCCGATGCATCCACCTTGACCTTCTCCCCATCTTGGATGATGATAGCTTCCTGCTCGCCATGAGGCGCTTTATTGCTCGTCGTGGCACACCATCAAAGATCCTCTCAGACCAGGGAATGAATTTCTGTGGTGCTGAGAGAGAGCTCAGGGAGGCCTTCACAGCGAGTATCAGTTACAAGAACCACCGGCCAGTCATCAGATCACCATCAGGTTCAACCCACTGGCTGCTCCACACTTCGGTGGGGTGTGAGATCAGATTGGTCAAGTCTGCCCTGCAAGCTGTCATTGGGAAACAATCCAACCTGTTCCAGAAGTGGTCCTCCTCACTGTGCTTGTTGAGGTCAAGGACATCTTGAACAGCAAGCCACAGGCCACGTATCATCTGACATCACCGAGCCGGACCCGGTGACACCTAACCTGCTTCTGATGGCGCAGCTTCCCCAAGCCGTCTACACACCGGAGTCATTGGAGCACTGCTGGCATCACTTACAGATCATTGCCAACCACTTCTGGGCTCATTATGTCCGCCACCACCAATCTGCAGCCTTGTTGGAAGTACAAGAGAAACACCAAGGATTTGACCCAAGATGCTGTGGTGATGGTGGTTGATCCTCAGCTTCCCTGCACTCAGTGGCCGGTTGGTCAGGTTGTGAAGCTGATCCCCAGCACCGGTGGAAACGTCAGTCGAGGTGAAGGTGAAGGACCACTTGTACCTATGACCTGTGTCTTGTCTGGTCAGGCTCCTGGCTCTTCCTGATGACGAAGACGCACAGAGGGAATTTAGTGTTTTCAAATTAGCCATGCTAATCTGGGGGCGGCTGTGTTAAATTCCCCCATAAAGTTCCCTGGACAGTTAAGTTAGTTGTGCATGTGAGGCGTACATGCTTAATTGAGTGCCTGCCTAATTGGTTGCTTAGCAATGGGAGGTTATTTGGTTCTTACCAGTGCATTTCCCACACTCTCTCATTTTCTCCTTATCTGTTGTACGCATGACTGAATCCATACATACATACATAACAAATGTGTATATGTACATACATATGCCAGTACAAGGGTGCCTACATTTACTTTTGACATTATATTGATGCTTCATCATTGAAGATAACAGTAAAGGTTAAACTGATTTCTGACTCCCGTCTGCTTCTTACCGGAGCCCTGTGGTGGACGAGCAAAGGCATCTAAAGGCATCAAGATAACTCATAACTCAGTCATGCAGATTATGATGATTCACTGGACGACACCGCAGACAGTATTAGATCATGTCAACATGATTTTGTTGTCGCATTAGGAGTGACAAGGAAATAGAGTAACATGGAGTGTTTGCTACATGTTAATTATTAAGGTTAGACTAATATGTGTCCTTTTATTAAAAATTGGATCTGGTCCAGTCTGATATTATGGATATGATGCAGTTTGACTGATTATATATTTATTGTAGAATTGATCAACACTACACTATTTGTCTATGGGAAGCCTTTAACCTGAATTGATGAGAATGAGAGATGAGACATTTTGATCAGATTCCAAACAAGCATGCACAAATATGTTTTCTAATAATAATAATAATAATTATCATGAGTAGTAGTAGTAGTAGTAGTAGTAGTAGTAATATCCTGGGTTTAAATGGAGAGTTTTAGTGTCCCATGATAGTCTAAATTATGTTTCAGAGGCTTTTCCACCCTGACAGCCTAAAATTCTGATTGTTTTAGGGATTTTTGTCATAAAAATGGCCAAAAAAAGACAATGTATTTAATATTGGCACAAAATATCAACTATCGACAGCTTCAATCTAAAAATATCAGTATCCTCAAAAACCCATATTGTTGAACCCTCTATATAAAATCTCACCCAATATGATAATTTGCTAAAAGTAATCGTTGGTCCACAGAGTTACAATGGCACCTGGGTTGTTTCAGTGTGTGTATATGTGTGTGCATGTGCACATGCATTCTGTGTATCAGAAGGAGTCATGCTGTTTCCACCAAATTATGTCAGACTTCCACCATGTGCTGCTTGGGATTTATGAGGACTGAGTGATGCACACACAGATACACATTCATGCTGTATAGTCGCAAAATGCAGTCATACAGGCAGACACACACATGCACACTTACGCACACAGTTTGCAAACAGCCTTGTGTACACAAGACGCAAGGGCATCTGAGCTCATCAGGTATACACTTATTAAATTCCCCTTTACACATTCAAGATCACACAGATATAAAATATCACACACAATCTCTCTTCTTAAAATGTTTCAGTTGATTTTGGTTGATGGTATAATCATCAACCTACCAAAAGAAACTGGATAATAAACTACTGACCTTGTAATCCAGTTTTCTCTCTCTCCATCTGTCCACTGGTTTTATTGTGGCCTTTAAGCCAGCTCTGTTGGGACTTTTGTGTTTGAGAGGCCTGCCAAATTAATGACTCTCCAATGGACTTCCATACAATCACAGCCCATATGAGACTTCTTTTACTGAGGAAAGGGCAAGCTGAAAAGCACACAAAACTGACCCAAATGTGGAGCTTTTGGAAATGGGAAAGAAAGGAAGAAATACCCATAAAGCAGTAGGGATAGATCTACACCATGGCAGGCCTCCACACAGGGGCAGCATCATATACGACCTGGTAGTACACACTGTAAAATGCAGTGTACAGGCTGTGATGGTCTGGTTTGTTTACAGTAAATGTACTAATGTCTAAAAATGAATGTGGGAAAGATGCATTGATGTTAAAATGTAGCATGTAGCATCTTTAGGATACCTTAGAATCTTTAGGGTACCTTTTTATCTGAAGAGCTCCTGAGAAAGACATGTAGATATTCACTATTGATGCTGCTGCTTCATTGGGATGCATAACATGTAAATTAGGGATAAATCCTTAGAATGGGTAAAATTCTAGTCTGTCTAAACTAGATTAACTATGCTAGGCTAAATTAAACTACATCCATGAATTCTTAGAATGGGTAAAGTTCTAGTCTGTCTAAACCAGATTAACTATGCTAGGATAAATTTAACTAGTAGGCTAAGTCAAACTACATTCATGAATTCCTAGAATGGGTAAAGTTCTAGGCTGTCTCAATTAGATTAACTATGCTAGGCTAAATGAAACTACATTCAGCAGCCAGATTGTCAGTGAGGTCTCTTGGGGGTGGAGGTGGGGTTATGCTAGCAGGTTCACGGCCGTTTTGCTAGGACAAGCACACAACATGCCACTCTCCTCCGATAAACCCCTGCCCTTTGGCCTTTTCTGGGGGTGGGCCAGCATGCTAGTGTACCTTATTGCAGGCATGGCCCCTGAGGCAAGGAAAATGTCAGATCCTCTACCCTTCACAAACAGTCCAATGTGGTTGGCAGGCTAAGGTAAAGGGAACAGGACAAGAGCAGTGTTGGACAGGATAGGCTAATGCAATGGGTCTTAAAGTAAATCAACCACAACAAATACCTTCCCATATGGGACTAAATCTCATCAAATGGGGCTCCAGGGCCTCCGGGGTGTCTATTTGGGGGTTCATGACAATATGATTGATGATGATAAAAATGATAATGATAAAAATGCTTGAGAACCCCAGGATTAATGAAGGGAGAGAAGGCAGAGAGTGAGCTTAAATATCAATTATATTCAACAGACAAAGGTGTAACTGCTGGAATGAGCACTTGTTTCAGGCACCAAATCGATACTTGACATTTGTCTTTGGATTGCAATGGCATTCATTAGAAATGTATACTTGGCAGTTGCACAATTAAGACATTTAACAATCCAAACTCAGATCTGGGAGGAGACTGTTCTCACAATCTGTGAATTCAATAATTATTTTCAAAGGCAATGCTTCTGTATGTGTATGTTTAAATACACTAAAATAGAAGGCAAAAACTAATATATGACATGAAACATACAAGAATATTAGTAGGTCACTCAGCTGAAATCTTTTTATTGCATAGATTTGCAGTGCAGTGCATTGTTCAAACATTTAATGGTGTCTATTGGAGCGGACAAAGAACAAAGAATCCATTGGCTAATAACTCTTTAAAATACTGTAAAAACAACATTAAAGCAAATCTGAAGATCCCTGACTGGTTCCAAGTCATCTCACCATAGAGGCTGAAGATGCGGCATCACGAGATTGCCGCTCGAGCCAAATGGGCCATCTGCTTACCAAAATGTATGCCAGGAAAATCTTGCCTCACATAAAATAGCACTGTTGATCCCTCTTTTTTTTTTTTATCCCTGCTCTCTCTCAGTAGTTTCAAGTGTTTAAAAGAAGCACCTACCTTTTTTAACACTTTGAACAAATCAGCACCCCCCCCCAAAAGTCCCTGTGTGCTCGTTTCTTCAGTTCTGCTGTCAGTTTCAGATGGTAAACTAATTGGAGAAAGTTTCAAAAGAGGCGGCATTTGAAATCCTTCTCTTAATTCACTCTCTTTCTCTGCTCTGTTATCTACAAATGGGGCTCCCTGTACCGAGAAGTATATTTGTTAGTGGCAGAAAATGCTTTCTGTAGTCATTAAGAGCAAATGCCTTCACTCCTACTGCTGAGCAGCAGGATAGCAAGGGTATAATTAGGGTGCAAAATGTAAAACTAAATGTATCTACGATTTGCGACCATTTTCATAAGTGGAGTTGCATAAGTTAAGAAGTGTGAAGTGATTATCTTTTTGCAATGAGATTATAAAAAAAACACAAAATTCTGCAAGTATGGCTTTTAAAGGCCATTACTTTTGGCTTTAGCAAAGTGTTCAGGTTATACCAGGTTTCTCCATACTTCTGATCTTTGAGTACACTGCAAGTTCCAGGCGGTTTGCTTGTTTCGTTCTTACCATAGGAGGAGTAATGACAGACTTTTAGAACTCTACATTGTAGGATTTTTTTTTTATACGAATGTGTGAAACAGTAAGAAATAGATCTAACATCCTCTGAAAGTGCCAAAGGATGTTAGCTCCTGAGGACTTCCAATAAGGTGGAGCAATACAACTGTACAGAAAATCACTACTGTTGATCGTTGTAATCAGCTAGAAACCCATAACCACACTTCACTGGTTGATTGTTAGTCCAGTGGAAGACCTTGTCCACAGAGCCATCAATACACCACAGGGCCTTGTTCCCCTCCTCCCAGCAACCGGCAGCAGCAGTAAAGAGGGGGCTTGTTTTTTCCTTGGAAAACTGACGCTGCCGTTATAGTTGGAGTTTCGTCGCAACACAGAATATCCACCATATGAACAAGCTACAGCTACTTGAAAAATGATTTCCCGGTGTGAAAATAAAGCTCACAGTTGATTGTTATTGAAGTTATTAGGTATCTAAAGACAGTTGTTGACAAAAGAGTAACGTTTTAGACAATTGAATTATATACTTTTAAACTCAATTATTGCTCAACTTCAATTGGAATTTCAGTCTAAAACACTGCCAATCCCTCCAGGGCAGACTGTTGCTTTGTTTTTCACGTTTTCTTCATCTAACAGATAGAAAGCTGTGCAGATGTGTGTTGCTAAGGGGAAAAATGTACACTCATTTCAAACAGAAACGACTTCCACATGCAGTGCTTGCAACATGAAGTGTTATTTCATTTGGATAAAACGTGTCATTCTTGGCCTTTCGGAAAACTGTCACCTCAATTTCCAGCACTGTGACATTTGTCTAATGACTGTGTAGCTGCAGCACCAACAATATGATTTGCTGTTTTATATTTGTGACAAATGTATCCAAAATACGACGCTCATTTCGCCTTCTTCAGAAAACAATATTTCATGTTTCTTCCAGAAATCCACTGCAAGTTAACTTTGAAGCCAGCTGCTCTTTAGGACCGGCTTGTTATGCAATAGCTATTTTCGATCTGTCTCCTTCCTGTGATGGTCTCAAAACATCAGGATATCCAGTCAGTCACACTGCCATTCACTCCATAGATAGTTGCAATTTAATATGAGCCTGAAATGTAAATAGCAACAAAATCCATGGGAGAGCTGAAGCAGAAATACGTTACTCTCACATGAATGATTCGTTCTGTTTACAGCATTTTACATTACGCTGTCTGCAGTACAGCATGGGCTTATTTTTCCTTATATCTTTCTGTTTGAAGCTTTATTCAGTAAAAATATAATTTCTCTATGAATCAACTTCAGGGCTTGTTATCATCGAAAAAAGAACGAGAGAATCAAAGGCCGAGTGACAGATTTTCATTGTCCCCGAAGCCTCTTACCCCGCTCTCCTTTAGAGTGAGTAGGTTGGAAAAGAACCTCCATGAACACTGTAACACGATCTCCCCAAGGTATATTTTCTGATCTGGACGTTGCCTTTAGATCGGCCCGGCGGCTTTGAGAGCCGATGAATTGGAGCTGGGCTTTTCAGATTGTGTTCGAAGCCAAGTGGAGATAAAGAGGAAGATGAAAAAGACCCGCGGCCACAAAGGTCAGAGCCATCGCGGCCCATCGATCCAGAGGTTCCTATTCAGGGGAGGATTGGGAAAACTCAGAATGATGTCTCGGGGAAAAGAAAAAAAAAACGTGGAGGCAGGGAGGCAGCTATACCGGATGACTCACTTTGAAGCTGGTTTCCGATTTCATCGGCTAATCGGTTTCCGCCCTGGTCTCACCCGCTTGCGTCTTCGCCAACGTGACCGACACTGACAGATGTATGTTGATGAGATGAGATCTGCTACTCTGTTGTGCCTCGTTCTGATATGGATAGATATTGCAGTTTTGACAGGCTGTGCTGTGAACTTGGCTGGTGTTCCGTATCTTTGTTGATAATCACATGTACACTGTAACTGGGAGATAATCAACTCAAGTTAAAAGTGTGTCATCTAGTCATGAGGAAAGCATTTGAGCCAATTATCATGAGAGAGAGAGGCACCACATGTGAAAATGGTGATTTTGGCTGGATTGGTCAATTATGAGATATTCTAATATTTTAAAATAAGATAAGATAGCACTTTATTGATCCCCTTGGGGAAATTCAGGTGCCACATCAGCAATTGGCGAACAATGCCAAGGAAGTCAAGTATGTGTCAAGTACAAGATAATAAAAGAAAATAGGTACTAAAATAAAATGAAGGTAATGTACATAATATACAACAATAGAGAGCAAATAATGCAAATACATGCAAATAATAAATGCAAATAATAAAAGCAGATTCAGTTAAGTCCATGGATCTGTTCCAGAGGTACGTAATGTGTGTGTGCAACATAGTCAACATAGTCAACATAGTCAGTTTTGCTTCTAGAACTGCTGTACTTAGAAAATACTCACTAATCATCAAAAACTACTGCAATAGTTAATTTATAATTTTTTATACCAGATGCATCAAGTACACCAAACACAAAAACTTGTAGAAACGACCTTCTGCTTCTTCACAATAATAGCTGGTCATTTACAGAGGCTTTTTTGTTATCTTTTGTCATTTATGTTTTATAGGGTATTTTACATTAAAAAATAAATTAAATCTGACATTTTTGCCATATACATAGTATTTTGTAAACAATTCATAAAAAAAAAAAATGAAATATAGGTAGGTTAGGTTAGATATTCAGCAGAATGAAACAGGAAAATGTGCAACTTTAAAGTGTTGTGACTGATATGCAAATTTGCAGCTTTATGAAATATGAGCCAATTTGAATATGTTGATAACAAAAACGACAATGTTGTATTTGTGTCCATATTCCGTGGACACAAATGAAATGTCATTCTGATAGGATGAAAGGGAATCTTCTTTCCCATTCGCCTGTGGTGCCTTGTCTTGTAGAAGAATGACCAAACAGCTGCTCAGGTGACATTAACGTTGTGTCCATGAACAATACACAGAACTGATCTATGTCAACAGACAGGCCTAGTACTCCCATAATGAGAAACATTTAGACAGAATTATCTATTCTATAATTTCTCTTCACTAATGGACATGGTACAATTAGTGTTTCCTGGTACTTTATATTACAGTTATACTGCTGTATATTGTTCTTGATTGGGGTTTTACTTATACAGATACTTCTTGTAGGCAGAGCTGCTCTGGAGGCAGAAATAATCTCATTGGCTGAGTTCAACTTTGGCTCCGCCCATTGAGATTTAAGTCAACCAATGAGATTATTTCTGCCTCCAGAGCAGCTCTGCCTCCGAGAAATGTTCGTAGAACTAAAACTCCAATCTGCATGTTGCTTGTTTCATTGCCTTTCATTAGAGTGAACAGTAGCTAGGCTCTATTTGTAAGATGTGAGGTGTGTCCAATGTGAATAAATTACATGTTCAAACATAAAAGGCTTTTAGATGGTGTGTTTTGACCCTATATACATAGAAACAATGGAATTTGGGGCATATTCATTGGTGCTCAGGCTCTGATTCATAAAAAACCCTGTTATGTAGCAGCCATGTTAAACCTCTGAAGAGCAGGATGGAACATACATTTTTATTATAGTTTTATTGTCAAAGGGACTGACATTATACCCACTGATTGCTGACTGAATTGAAGTGTGTGTGTGTGTGTGTGTGTATGTCTTTCCATGAGAATGACATATATGCATGTATAAGCAGCAGGCACTACATGCCTGCATTATGCTTGTCTGTGAATATGGTAAGCATGTCGCCCCCCCTCCAGGTTCATGTTTTTTTAACGTCACACCCCCAGCGAGCGCTCATTACCTTCCACCCCTGTAATGTCTATTATTTGCAGTCTGTCGCCTCAACCATTTATTTCTGCTGATTTCAATCCGTTTGAATCTTGTCTGAAGGTTAGTTTATACATGCTGGATACTGGAGGAGTTCAGTGAAATAGAGAAAGTTTACTTTGTCTGGCAGCAGTTTAAAGCAATATTCCACTTAGTTTTAACATGGGGGTTATTCGGCACTTGACCGCCATGAAAACCAGAATATAAACTACTCACCAAGATCAGATGCAGCTGGACGAGTTTGTAGCGTTCAGATTTTTACTTCCCATTCATTTGAATGAGGCCACGAAAATAGCCTGAAAACTGACATTTAACACGTTTGTGAACAGATTCAACAACAGATCCTGCTGCTGTGAATTTCAACTGACTGTGGGTCCAACGTTTTAGAACATAAATTCGCTAAAAAGCATTTTTATTGATAGAAGAGAACATAGCGGAGGGATACCATTTAGGAGAGATAGTTCCTGTTTAGGAGACCGGATCTACTTTTATTTTTAAATACTAATTTTAGTGTAAAGAAGCAAGAATAGAAATACAAAATGATGATGGACCCAGGACTGCTTTGTTGTCTTAAAAGTAGGATCTGTTGTTGAATCTGTTCACAAACATGTTAAATGTCAGTTTTCAGGCTATTTTCGTGGCCTCATTCAAATGAATGGGAAGTAAAAATCTGAACACTACAAACTCGTCCAGCTGCATCCAATGTTGGTGAGTAGTTTATATTCTGGTTTTCATGGCGGTCAAGTGCCGAATAACCCCCATGTTAACACTAAGTGGAATATTGCTTTAACATGCAGTACTCTCCACAGTGAGTTTACAAGAATATTGTTTAGATGCTCTAAGCTCCGTAGCAAAGAAACACCACTCTTCCCCTCTCCTCACCATTAAAGCTTGTACAGGTGGTAGGCATCTCCTATTATTTTCCAAGCAGTGTGACTGACTGGAGTGAAGTCCAAAATTTGGATCAGAGCAACTGCATGTATTGCGAAGGAACAGAAGAGGAGAGATGAGACCCTTCCAAATCCTGATTTCAAAGAAACGACACATCTTACCTGAAATGCCTACTGTGTCAACATGAGTAGAATTAAAAATAGCATCTGCTACAATGCAAAAGTGCGAGAGGTTCAGTTGTGGGGGGCACATTACACGTTTTTCAAGTCCAATTTGGCAATGATTTGAGATCGGCCAGAGTTGCGTTACAGTCGCAGATGTAATCGTTATGCGGGAGCGAAAGACTGAAATCTCTCTTGTATGATCCAAATCCACAATGTCGCGATTAAATCAAACATGTTTGATTTTATCAGGGCTAGTCTTTGCATAATCCTGACTCAAATCATGAATATTCAACAGACAATGAAAATTGAGTTTGCAACAGACAAAGGAAGAGGGGAAAAATACGGAAGTGCAAACACAAGATCCAACATGCGCAATGGCAGGGAAAGACAAAGAAACGCGACTGTCTGTCATCTTTTTTCTGTGCAAATCGCAGCACGGGCTGCATGTTTGTTTTGGTATCGAAATATCACGGAAAAATACATTCTCGCGAGTGCAGTTCACCACGAAAAATCACATTCACACGAGAGAACTGCGTTCGCTTTTTTCCAGTCTTTTTTATACAGTCTATGGTCTTTAGATTTGTGCTCCTCAAAGACAGCCGTCGTTATGTGTGTGCGTCATAAGAAATGTGCACTGCTCAATCTTTTCATTGTCGCTTATGATTGGAAAAATCTTTGAATGATTCCCAACCTTTAGGGGAAAACAGCGGTAAAGCAGTATATCAACATTTGAAGTTTTCAGTAATCATATCCTCATGCAAGTTCTAAACCACTCGCTAACTTTCCTTTTCTTTTCACATTTGACATTACACATTTCAGTGAAGTGACAGATTTGGATTGGATGAAGTCATTCTAATTTAAATGAAGTATTGTCTTTTATGAAACGGAATGAATTGCTCTCATAATGCTAATGAATTTCAACTGTGTTTTATTAGCATCTACATGATATATTTCCATCAAACTGTAATTATTAAACTAGATCTGGTTACATAGAAGCAATAAACAGTCAGAAACTTCAAACAATTTTAGTTAATTTTCTGTTTTACTGTAGTTGCTATTAAACCAACCAAATGTGTGCAAGTGTGTGTTGGTTCTATTTTTATTAATTTTAATATTTTCTTGAAACTGTGTTCAGCCTTACAGGAAAACCCACATGAATTTCACATGTGAAAAACATGACATCACATGGGCAATATGTGCTTATGTTTTGTAACATTTTCAGGTGCTCCATATGTCACAACATGTGATAACATGATTACATGTGACAACACATGGGAAATAAAAAAATCAACTCAATCCAGTGTTTTTTCTTAATTCCTCAGTGCGCCATTTTTGAAGTACACCTCAACGGCGTTGAGAACGCAATATTAGAGCAGAGAATATGGCGGACGGTGCGCTCAGATCTAATTAACACAAACCCATAAGCAGAAATACCACGACGCGTCTCGGGATCTGAATGAATGCGGAACGCGGCGCTGTACGTTCGCTCGCAGTTCCTCTCGAACCTACGGAAAGCAAAGTCTTATTGCCGAGGCGTTGAAAGTACACGCTAATGGTTTCCCTCAGTGCTGGACACGGACGCCTTATAAAGCCATTGTGTCTCCGGAGCATCTGTGATGTGACGGCAATTACTACATGATGTGCTTTCCCTGAACAAATTACAGAGGGTGATGCTCTTGGCGAGTGTTTTTTCTGGTAAACTTCGGGCCCTAAAGCCCGCTACTCCCACACAAGGGCCGGCCAATTACTGTGCCATTATGGTAAGGGCATTATTACTGCTGTCAGTGCCACACATAGCAGCAAGAGAAATACCTTTTAGGGATAGATAAATATATAGATATACTGTGATACAGCTGTCAGTCGGTTGTTACCTGTATTTTCTGTGTTTCAAAATAACGGGTTAGACTTTTTCATGAAGAAAAAATTGGCATTTTTGTAGCATCAGCGGTGCACATAGCATTTTTATACTTTCTACAAGCTATCATTAAATATCCACAACTTGAGAAAATAATTTACTTACTACAAGAATGAATATTGTAGAAAAAACAACAAAACTCTTTTAGACAAATCTTAACCTACAGTATTCTAGTATTCGATTGCTTTCGATTTTTTATACTCTATTGTCGTCATTTTTATACTACAGTTAATTTACAGTATTCCATAAGCAGTAATCATATTCCACATTCAATTCATTTATATCTTTAGACACTCCTTCTTTATATTAATCCCCCCCCCAAGTTATTTAGCCGGAAAAGAAAAGAAAAAAGAAAAATAGACCAGATATATATATATATATATATTATATCTATCCTGTATCAAAAAATTGGGCTTACTTGAAATACAGAATATCATTGTAATCTTGCTCTGACCGAGTCCCATCTTTTTTTAGTAATAGTAAATTAATTTTAAATGTTACTTTTTCCATTAAGTGTATTGATACTGCCAGACTTAATCAGTTGGAAAAATACAATATTGTATTTTTCCAACTGATTAAGTCTGGCAGTAACGTAAAAAATCCTTAAAAAATAAAGTGCTCCACTCAGTCACTTTCTTCTTAAGCATCAGCATTGGCAGCGACAGAAATGAAGCAGAGAAGAAGTGTGAATATGAATGACGCCGCTCAGTATGTGGCCAAGACCGCGTCACCTTTCAATCAAGAAAACACGAGGTTAAAAGAGGCGATTGTGCTTTTGGAATACAGCCGTTCAAACTGCAGTAGGTGATAGTTAAGAATGCAGACCCGGGTAAAGGAAAAGTTCCATATTTTAAATACTTGACAGAACATGAAAAAGCAAAGAGCGCTTGATTTGTCTTATCTCACAAGCGGTGCGTCTATTTTTGTTGCTGTCTGTGTCTTGAAAGATGAATCCGTCTCACCGAAAAACTACTGGAGCCAAAAGTATTTTCACCCAAGTCTGTTGAAATATGCAAAAAGTTTCATTGTCAGTTTGAAAGAGATGGCCCCACTGGTTAGGACTTAAATAGGTCAATGTAGCACTTTTTGGCAAATGATACATTTTACATCTGGATGATGAATGACAACATTTGACACATCTGAACTTTTCACCGCTTTTGGTCCGCAAACCCACTGGAGATCAAACTTTCCGGTGTGATCTGGATTTGCGGAGGTGGGGACTCGAGTCACATGACTTGATCTTGGACTTGACTTGCTAATCTACATTTAGACTTGGGACTTCACTTGAGATTTGTGTCTCAAGACTTGAGACTGACTTGGGACTCCAGCAAAGTTGGCTTGGTCACACCTCTGTGGATATGCGATTTTCTTCTTGTCCCGGTTTCGGACCAATCGGATCCCCTTGAGTATTTACTTATTCCCTGAGGCAAGTAGGAAAGATGATAGAGAATTGGAAGACAGGATAGACGTTTATACTTCTCCGTCTTCCCTATCCTGAGCCCGGTCTCTCTCTTTCCCCCTCGTCCCCTCTTGTTTACCTCTCTCACCCCTTTTACTTCGTGGGAATGTTGATCCAGCGAGTTTTTCCCCCTCAGCAGATTCAAACTGTCTTGGCATCTGCCTGTGTGTGCAGTGTCCCGACCGCCTTGGCAGGCAGAGCAGGGATGGCAGTGGCAGCGGTGGCAACAGCCAGCGAATTAAAAGGCCCGTTCTGCCTCATCAACATGTTTGATATCTTCATAAGCCACAACACAGACCCTGGGACTCTTCAGCACACAAAAGCCGATCTTTTCCAATGAAGCAGACCCGTTTTTTTTAACCCCCACTTTTATTCTCATACCCTTGTTCAACAGCCCATGTAGATTATAACCAGTGTTAAAGTAATAATCCGTGCCATTTTCATACAAATTAGGGATGCACCACTACGATTTTTTTGATACTGATATTTTCCCACCCATATTGGCCGATATATAGCCTTTTATTTATTTATTTATAGCCTAGAAATTTGATGTAATTTGGAAGAAATAAAATAAAATACCCCCCCAAAAAAACCCTGGGAAATAATATTGTATATCGTGATATTTTGGCGGGACAGTATCGCGATATTACATTTTGGATATCGGCCAAGCCTAAACCATATGGCTTGTTGCCCTGCTATATCTGCAGCCAGAAGTTAGCGTTGATTAGAGCAACGCCCTTGATGTTCTGAAGTGGTCTCTTTTCTTTTTCTTTTCTCCAACCTTTCAATTTAACAATCATATTTACCTTCCTCCTTTCTAGCCAGTCAGCAAAAATCGACAAAATCTACCCACCTCCTGTTGTTGCCGCTCGTCAAGGTGGACTTCGGAGATGTAACGACCCTTCAGCATCGTCCAGCAGTGATATAATGGTTTCTCTGCACTGGCATATTTCTCCACAGCACTCATTCCTTGCCACTTTTCCTTTTCACTTAATCTCCCACTGCATCACACCCAGCCTCGCTCCTTGAATAAATGATCGCCTGCCTTGCTGGAAATAGACGCTCATGCTCCCATGCATCCCTGCACCAGCACAAAGGCAGTTCAAACAATATTAGCACCTTGACCTTGGCAAGACTGGTCTGATAGTCTGATTTTCTTCTTATATCAAACTTGCAGTGTTTCAATGTTGAGTCAAGCCACATAGACACACTGCAAACACAGAGAGTGCGCAAGCTCATTTGGGCCCATTTTGTTGTTCGGTGGTGTATTTTTCTTATTCCCGTGGATAACTGACCAAGATGGCGTGACAAGATATTTCGGTAACCCATTAAATTACAGGCCATTAACCTGTTCTTCCCTGCCACCCCCGCCACTGGGTCCATCATTACAAACGCAGGTTGCACGGCCAAGCTTTGTTCAAACCCACAGAACTTTATTTTAAATTCTAGTCAAGATAACAAGTTTTCCAAAGACACCAAATATGTCATGCTACATCCAGGGAAATGTGTATAAAATGATGCACAAACATCTAGATTTTTTCCATTTGATGTAATGCTGCAGCCATAAAAACATGGCATCTTGTATTTGAATATTTCATTCAATATAAGCAGCTATAACTTCAAGAAAGCGTTGGAACAGCAGATACAGAATATGGATGTGACGTTGTTGTACAGTTAGGATTTTTTTTTTTTTTCTAACTTTGAAGCTACTTAAGGGGAAATTTAAGGGTAAAGTCAGCTAAAGTCAGTGTACAAGGGGTTAATTACACAGTAATGACTGAGCGCAACATACACTAGAACTACACTGTAACAGCGGCCTAAACCTTCAAGAATTTGACTTGTGACTACAAATTTGCACGTTTGAATCCCCAGACCAGCTGCTAAAATCTGGGTGGGCAAAGTGAATGAGTAATTCTCAACGACCACCATCTCTGTTGATTTGAGTGACGTAATTACCCTCAGCTGCTCCAGTGGAGAGCTTGGTTGGGGGTCGTACTGGGCAGCTCCCGGGTGTGAATGCGTCTAACTGAATGAATGTGAAGCGGGGTGTCGCTGAAAAGAGAACGTGACAGCTCAGCAAAACCTTCCACGAATATGAAGGTTTTGAATTTCCTGTAAAGTTCCCTACAGGCAGACAAATAAGTCTTAGAAGAGATGGGGTGTGGCTGCCAAAGGAAAGCAGCTCATAGGCCTATGAAACAGAACCATGAAATTATGTACTAATTATAGGAAAAATAGAGAAAGAGTTCAATGGTAGTTGGTAGGTGGTAAGTTCCTCCAACTTCTTCTGTTGTTTCCAAGACAGAACCATGAAAATATGTAGTTGTTATATAGAAAATTTGAAATTAGAGGAAGGAATTCAACAAATAACTACATTATATAATTATATGAATAATGACTTGGGTTACCAAATTGACCTCTGCCTATTATTTTTCCAATAAATAGAATATAGTTTTGCAATTCTTTCCAGGAAACTCTTTTAGAAATGTATAGTATCTTATTGACTCCACCAGACTGCTTACATTTTCTATATAACTACTACATCATTTCATGGTTCTTTCCAGGAAACTTGCTAAGAAATTAACAGCTCCTTTCTAAGAAATTATTAGGAAATTGTGGACCCGGAAAATAAAGCGTTACCCAAGTTTGTTTTCACCATTTATTTGACAGTGATAAAGGAAATAATGACCATGGCGTCAGTGCCAGTTATAGTAATTATTCCAGAAAACTCGGCGAACTCTCCTAGAGGAACAAAACGCGACGTCCTCTCGTACTAATTGCCAAGGAAAAGCTTTTGCCGTTTCACATCAAGTGGAAAAACTTGCTCGACGCTAGAACAAAGGTGATAAACAAAAGGTGCCGTTTATGCTTCGGAAGGTTTTTTTTTATCAATAAATAATCTATTTCCGTTGTTTCATTTGTTCTTCAAACGCAGTGACTTCTAGCTGACCCCCTTCTCGTAATGAACTCGCTCATCTCGGCTCTCCCTCGGCCTCCGGTGGTAGAACCAAAGTGCCATTATGTTATCAGCCGTTTACACGCCGCTCTCTCCGGGGCGCACCTCTTCATCTTTCACACACTTATCAATTCGGGCAGGTGATAGCGTGAAATAACCTTGCCTCTTCCTGTGTGCAAAACACCGAGGCGTTTTAAAGAATAAATGGCCATTTGGTCGGCGCTTTCGCGGGCGAGTCGGCTGAAGGGCTTCAAAATGCGTCGCCATCATGGGGATATCTGCAACGGCTCTGACAATAAGCTGTTTGTCTTTAGATTCATTCACTGTTCTGCGCCCCGTGGCTGTGTGATACCGGCTCGTATTTCACACATGGACGTGTGTGTGTGTGTGTGTGTGTGTGTGTTTTTTGCATGCCCTTTCTCATTTTAAATAAGTGATCGCTCACACACCGATGTAAATTTTTGTTTCATGTGATGTTCTGCCCCAGACACACCAGGTGCTGAACAACTCCAGTACAAATAAGGAGTATATTGCAGACAATTACAGTTAATAACTATGTTAGTGTTCATCAAAGCAGTTTCTTTGATAGTTAGTATAGTAGTTAGACTAGTAGTAGTTATTAGTAGTTATAGTTAGACTATACAGGGCAGTCTATGCTTCAGCTATTGACTCTTCATGCTCTTGATTTCCACTGCAAAAAATGACAAGTTGTCAAGTGATTTTATCTTGTTTCCAGACCTATCAAGCTTATTTTATGATATTTTTAGTCAAATTATCTCACTGCACTGGCAGATAATCTTGCTGGTTTCAATACATTTCATTTGATACATGCCACTATGACTTCTTTCAAGAAATCATCATAAAACAATGAAGAAAATCAAGAACAAGAAACTTTCTTCAAGACTATTTCACTTTTACCAAGTAAATGTCCTGAAACAAGTTACATTCTCCTGAAAAAAAGTCACATTTGTTGAAACTGGTAAAATTATCCGCCCAGTGCAGTAAGATGATTTCACTAAATCCTAAAATAAGCTTGATAAGTCTGGATACAAGATCAAGTAACTGAACAAGTTTGTCAGTTTTTGCAGTGTAGGAGTAGCAGGGAGAATTTACCATTTATTTATCATCTTGTCATTGCTAGCAGCATTGACTATAGTATGTATGTTCCCAAACTAAATCTGTCAGAAAACTATACAAAACAAATATGAAGAAACATATTTTTGGGATCTTCCTTCTGGTTTATGCAGAAAAACGTGAGTTAAAACAGGATTTTACCTGCATACCCAATCCCATTCTAGGCAAGTGCTATCTGAAGACACACTTGTTGTGCACGTCCTTATTTTCCAGAGATTCTTCACGATGTGCACGATAAGATCAAAATAGAATTTCAGCTGCTTATCAAGAAGCTCAAATTTGGCCCAAAGGGATTGATGCTGCTAGTTACCATACTCTACTATTGCAGTCTTCCAAGTGAACTTGAGTTCTGTGGCCTAGTTTCCCCATATGCGCTGAGCACTGATTAGCAGTGATAATGCATAACATGGTGATACACATCTTCCTCCATGCCATTTATCATCTGTCCCCTTGTTAATTTATTGTAGCCAAAGATAAGAGCATAATCCCAGTTTATGAGAAATCTAAAGAAATAGGACGAGCTCCGCTTGACACACTTTGCATAAGGTGGCGGTTTGTGCTAGATGATGTGCTTGATGTGTATGATGATGAGGAAAAAAAGCTACGATGACCTTTCGCATTTCTTTTAAGCCACTTCAGGGATGTTAGCTTTTTGCACTGTAAAAGGACACTCACATGTGTTGGCTAATCAAGTTTATAGTATCTATCAGAGGTGTGACCAAGTCAACTTTGCTCGAGTCCCAAGTCAGTCTCAAGTCTTGAAGCAAAAGTCTCAAGCCAAGTTTCAAGTCAAAATGTAGATTACCAAGTCAAGTCCAAGTCAAGTCCATGTCATTAATGTCAAGTCTCAAGTCTAAATGTAGAACATCAAGTCAAGTCCGAACAAATCAAGAGTCCAGTATCAATTTAATATCTTAAAGAAAACTAAATATCTAGGACTTTTCAATGCAATATGGTTTTAATAGGATAAAAACTTGGTAAGAGCATCGTGAGTTTGATTTCTATAATCAGTTTCAACTTAAATAAATTCAATCATTCCATACAAATTCAGAAAACAGAATTTAAATTCAGTCGTCTGCTGGAACAAATCTCATCACTTTCAATCTAAGTCATTTACACAAACACAAGATCTCAAGTCAAGACTTCAGAAACCTTTTCAAGTCCCAAGTCACCAGAACCCAAGTCGAGTCAAGTCTCAAGTCTTCTCTTCATGCATCAAGTCAAGTGTCAAGCAATTAAAATTGTCATTTGAGTCTGACTCGAGTCCAAGTCATGTGACTCGAGACCCCACCTCTGGTATCTATGTAATTAAGCAAATATGACATTGTCATCTTGTGTTGCGCATTATAGGGTGAAAGTTTATCTCATTTATACTGAATCATTTTGTTTTCTTGTTTTATTTCAGCAACAAGGAAAAATCGGTGTGACGTTCAACATCGGCACAGTGGATATCAGTGTGCAGGAGGGCAGCACCCCGGTGAATGATGGGAAGTACCATGTGGTCCGCTTCACCAGGAACGGGGGCAACGCTACTCTGCAGGTGGACAACTGGGCCATCAACGAACACTTCCCAACAGGTACAACTTGAATGCCAATATATTTTAATCAGATGTCTTTATTGTACAAATTGTATTAGTAATCATAATTAATAGTTAAAAAAAAGAGGTAAACAGGCAATGGGACCACTTCATTATGCAAGAGTTTAAAACACTTACTGTAACACCTCTAACCTCACTGGACAGCATCTGCTTCTGAGACCGGAGCTGCATTGTTAAATCCTCTAGCTTTTTGTTCTCTCCTTATATCTAACTTATCCTTTTAAGCTTTTAAGCACTTTGTTTTAATTGAGGCGCAAGCACGTACTGGCAATTAGCACACAATGGAGTACATTTGTCAGCACGGAGTTAAATTGAGGGAGTAAAAAAAAAAAAAAACAGAAAAAGCCCAGCCAGACAGTCTGTGTTCCGTCTCTTACCGTTTATTTCAGTAGACTTGTTCGCACAACAAAGCCTGTATTTTTATGATATGGAGCCATGGCAGGTCTTATTTATGCAGGAGGGAGAAGGGGGGTCTTGAAACTCCAATGGGTGGGGGGGTGTTACGGAGTACAGGCCAGAAAATGAGTTTTGAAAGTCAGAAATCTCAGCTCAGCAGCTGGCCAAGTAATCGTTGAGTCGCTGGTATTGATCAACAACTCTATCAACCCCCTGCAGATAGATTACGGTCTGTTTGTGCTATATGGGCAGTAAAAATCCTACTTATTGCCCCTTTAACAACTGTTTAACACCTTAGGATTGGAAAATAGGGTAAAAAGGTCAGAGTGGGAGCATCTCTCAGAAGTATATTTGTGCTTCCATGTTGTTAACAATATCTGGATTGGTAAACTTATAGCTAATCTGAATCCCACGAGATATAAGGATTGAATTGAGTTAACATCGTTCAGAGAAGCAACGTACATTGAAATAGCAGGCAAAAGATTATTCAAAATATATAACGCAAATGCACACATATTCCAAATCGAGTGGAGTGTCATGCCTGAGAAATTCATAACAACCTTCCATAATTAGTAGAATACAATTTTCACATCACGACATAGTGTTCTTAGTATACCGATTTGGGAAGCCCATCATTTTTTAATGTTTGAGGTTTGGATAAGTGAGTTTGTTTTTTCCTTATAATTAAGATGCCTTGCCTGTCCCAGACTGCTTTCTCAGCCTGGTTTGTTTGAGCCGCGAAGATTAATCCAGTACAGTTGCCACCGCTCTCAGTAGAGCACCAGCCGTCCCCCCGAGGAAGCACAGATGTCTCCGTGTTGTATCAGCACAGAGATTGTAGAGATCCAGACGCATACCTTATATGCTCTTCCATAGGGGGCTGATCTGCTGTCTCACATGCAGACACACAGATCAGAGTCGTACGGTATCCCTTCTGTGGCCGCCAGCCATGCCACTATCGCTCAACATTAATACTCCCCGCAATTCCGTACGGCCTCATTATTTCAAATCTAAACAGGAGTGGGACTCATGATGGAAACATGAGCTAAGGGAGCATGTGAAAGTTCACCTCACTGTTGCGCAGGAAAAATCGCATCCCCCCCTTCCCATGCCGCGTTCTCCCTCTTTGTCGCTCTTCTCTCTCCCTCTGTTTCCCTCTCTCTCTCTGCGCTTGGAGTTTACTGCACAGGCATACAGCGGAAGCTCATTCATCCTCACTTCTGACATCCAGGCTGACCAGTCTGGAAGATGAATATCCAGCAATGTGCATGGACATTTAGCAGGTTCAAAATATATTATATTAATAGAGCACAGTGACTTTTGAGACTGGAATTGGAAGCCTTTCAGCAAATTACATGGTACAAGGGGTTTTGATGGTTTGAACAACCCCCATTTCAAAGGGTTAGAATTAGGGGGGTTCTAATGGGGTTCAAAAATGCTACTATAATATAGAAGTTTTTGTTACTTTGTTCCTCTCCAGTTGTCTGGTTTTCAAGTAACATGTTTGCGCAAGACATCCCTCTTCCTCTAAGAACTTAATTTTTCAATTAGTAATGCCTGTAATTCAATCTAAATATTTTTTTCTCATCCCTTTTATTGTATATTGTCATCATCATCGTCATTATCATCATCATTGTCCCCCACCAAAGGGGGGACTATGGATCGGTCTCCGTCCGTTCGTTCGTTAGTTCGTTCGTTCGTTAGTGTGTTAGTCACACTGTAACGTTGACTTTGTGCCGCTAGGGGGCGGCATTGACAATGAATGGGGACTCAGTGGTAAAGCAGGTCATACAGTTAAAGCTATCATACAATGTGGGGGACAATGAATGGGGACTCAGTGGTAAAGCAATACAGTTAAAGTTATCATAGGTAACATAATAGTCTACACACGCTACACACTTGGAGACATCAGACTGGGTTGATGTGTTGAAGTGAGAGTCAATGGAGAATTTTTGGGTGAACCTCTAACCACAAGACAATGTAGTTATTGTACAGTTGTTGGACTGTTGTACTGTTATTGCACTCATCACTGCACTACCACTGTGCCGTCAGTGTTCACTACTTATATCATATTACCACTTACCTACTGTGCAATACCATATATCACTTATCATTTAGCATTTATATTATTCATAACACTCACGCTCCTGGTGTTGTATGTTATATTGTATATTGTATTATAAATTGTATTGTAGTGTACACTGTGTAATGTACGGATTGTATTTATTGCGTATTGTAGTTCTTATATTTTGTACTGTATTGGGTAAAAACAGGACAATAACAGTTACCACATTTCAAGATATAACTTGTAAGCCTAATTCTGAGGAGAGTAGGCAACAGAAATATATGGTCAATCTGTCCTTTCATTGTCCCATACCAAAATGCTTATGCAATTTCACTCATATTTCAAGTACACTCAGCAATCACTGACTGACCCAAGGGTGGAACTACATCACTGGTGGGGGACAACATGTTTACTATTTGCTTGTTATCATTATCATCATCACAATAATATGCTTTATTTTTAGTGCCTTTCATAGTACCCAAGGACACTGTACAGTCATGCACAAAATGAAAAAACGTTAAAAGGTACAATAAAAAGCGTTATGTGTTCTGAAGTGTAAGGTGAAGTAAAAGCTAAGTTGGTAGAGAACCGAAGCACATTGATGCCATTGATGAACGTGGATGTCAAAGGCTGAATCCAACATAATAACGACGATTAGACATCCTCGCAACACCCTGCAAGAGTTATTCCAATGCATATGTAAAGCCAAAACTCAGCAGTCCCAGTGAACATAATGGCATCTGCGTCTTGTCTCCATCAAAAGGATGCATCATCATTATTTGCCAGGTGGTGAGCGTGGTGTCTCCATTTAATAGTTTCCAGAGAGATAAAGAGAGAGAGACATTCAGCAGAGTCAAATTACATTTGTTTTATTTCCTGTGCATAAGTGCTCCCTTGGGACTGCAAAGTTTATCAACTATAAAGTCGAGATGGTAAGGTGGTTTGCAGTAATGGCCCAAAACAGCTGTGGCTTTATTTCCTTAATGCTAGAGGGCATTAGTCCTTAATGGATCTGTCACAGAGCTTTCCAAAATTCAGTGATTGCAAAACTACTCAAGCTAGTCTTGGTCAGCTTCTCAGAGTTACCAGAGGAGTAGGAAATATTGTTCACATTATTTTAGACCTTTTTTATAAGCTGGCTAAGCAAAAATAACACCATTTCCATCAGTTTTACATATGGGATCCCTATTTGTTGCAATAGATTTGAATCTATAGTTTGAATCTATACCCATTATTGATGGAGAACCTGCTAACACCATCATTCATTTGGATTATGACAATGGATTGGGTTAGAGTGGACCTAAAATGTATTATGGATATTTTCATTCATGGACTGTTGACAGTGGTTGCCTCACAGCAAGAAGGTTGTGGGATTGAATCTCCGCCCATTTCCTTTCTGTGGGGAGTTTGTATGTCCAAAGAAATGCAGGTCAGGTGAATTGAAGACCATAGGCGTGAGTGAGTAATATGGTACATGATGTATAGTATGTATAGGATGTGTATGCACTATCAGTCAAAAGTTTGGACACACCCGATTGAATGTACTATGTTTCTCTTTCTCTTAAAGCCATTTTGATCTAAAGGCTTCTGCTTAAATGTTTAATTTGTTTCTTAGACAAATATAAATAGTGAAGTTGATGCCTATGTATGAATTTCTTTCCAAAGCCTTTGACCTTCCATCAAGGCAAAGGGCAGCTACTTTAAAGAATAAAGATCTAAAATATAAGATAGTTTTGATTTGTTTAACACTTTTTTGGTCACTGCATAATTCCATTTGTGTTATTTCATAGTTTTGATGTCTTTACTATTATTCTAAAATGTGGAAAATAGTAAAAATAAAGAAAAATGTGGTGTGTCCAAACTTTTGACTGGTAGTGTATATACTGTATGTAGCTACTATATACAGTATATGATGTAGTATGGTATATGATGGTATGTAAAGCCCTTTGAGACTTGACTGTGATAAAGGGCTGCATGAATAAACAAGACTAGATTAGACTAAAATGACAAATTTCTGAAAATAATTTCTAAACTTGAGTAAAAGGCCTTGTTTGTTTGCCGCCATCTGTGAATGCACCTGGGCCTGACTTTGCTTGCTATAGTTTCAGCAAACATAGTTTTCTCTAAGGGTAAAATCACATCTACAGTCGGTTTTCTTTGGTCTGTACCACAGTGGAAAAGTTTACTTGGTCTTTCTGTTTTTTCATTTGGTTCATTTAAGTTCACACTGCCTGGGGCTTGGGGTCAAAACAAGTCTGATTACAGTCCCTGTAATTTAAGCTAAGGATGATGGACTTGTCTGTGCTCATTGCTGTAATTAGGGGTTCAAATCCATAGGGCTGAAACCTTATTGTTTTTGTGCTGGTTTATTATTATTATAGTAGGTCTAGCAGTAAAACCCTATTGTTATTGCTGGAACTCCTATTATTAAGGGTTTACTACGTATTAGTGAAGTAGTAACTTTTTTCTAATTTGGCACATAGATAGTCCTGATCATGCACTACTTGGACACAAAGAATGGTACTGACTGGCCCATAGGGGGCACTTCAATAATCCCTAAACACCTGCGCCGTTAGTTGTGCAGATGTGAAACTTGGTACAGATATGTATCTGGATATACTGAAACTTTTGTCTCCAGGACCCATAATGTCCATCTATCATTTTCAGCCCCATTTTAGATTTTTTTTAAAAATCTCCTTCTGAAGAACCGCAGGTCAGAATGACACAAAATTTGGCAGGTACATTAATTAGGTGTGCCTTAGTTTGTGAAAAGCTAAGGGATTGGTACAAAACATTTTATTAACCTATCAATTGTTTTACTTTGCACTAAAAGTTCAACTGACTGTAAAATCATGACATAGTAATTAGTCCACTTGAAATTCCTCAAGTTGTTCAGAAACATCATTTTAAATAGATCTACCAAGCTAAATGTTAATATGTTGAGATTTGAGCAAAATATAGTAATTTTCTTAAATTTGGGGCTGTTAGACATGGGCAGTTTAATTCTATGTTCTTTTTTTTTCTTTCTTTTTTTAAAGATTATTTTTATGGCATTTCTGCTTTATTAGACAGCACAGTTGAGTGAGACAGGAAAGGGGAAGAGAGAGCGGATGACATGTGACAAAGGTCCTAGGCCAGATTCGAACCTAAGACATCACGGTTACCTTAGACCACTGAACCACCATCCTGGTGGTTAACCCTAATTCTATGTTCTTTAAATAAAGTTAGTAACACCATATGCTCCAAACATTTCCCAATAGCAGCCAGGTCATTCCCATCTCTGGTCCCCATGTAGTGAACTTCATCCTTGTTCTTCTGCCGCATCTCAAATTGCCGTGAGCTGGTAAACAGCGGACACATCAAATTTGGACCAATGATAGATATTAATGTGCAAATGCTGCTCAAGAAATATTTACACAAATGGCCTGATGGGGGTGCTATAATTAAAGGTCAAAGTTTCAAACTTTGAATCGTCATATCTCCTACACTGTAAGTCAGATTTACACAAAATTTGGTACACATATCCAGCTATCTTTACTCTACAAATCTGCCACAGAACCACTAAAGTCCGCCTGGAAAATGTGTCCGCCATGTTGAATTTTCTGAAGAAATTTATTTCTGGTTGGCTTTTTTGTGTTTTGACCGACTTGCACCAAACTTTCAGCATAGCATTATTTGACCTACATCCACAAATGATGTATAAACGAATCCAATTGTATGAACATTATGGCCATTATTAACCAATGAACATGAAAATGGGTCTGGCTTAACGCATAAATGGCTATAACTCTCCGCCTCTTGTTTCAATTATCACAAACCTTTCCAGATATATTAAGGGAGGTATGTGGACCATATAGGAGGCTCAGAAAGTCAGAAAAGTGCAAGGGCCTGGCATAAATTTTTGAAAATTCCTCTGAGTTGGTAAGTGATAAAGACATGCTATAACTAATGGTCAAAATGTCCAACTTGGAAAGGCTGTATCTCCTACACAGTCCAATTTACATTACATTTTTTTTGATAAAGATTCTTTTCTGATAGGCTTTCTGTTATTTTGCTGCTACAAATGTTACTTTTATTAAGAAATATTTTTCTTTATTAACAATTTATGTTGAAATAAGCATGTTCAAATAATTGAATTTGTATATTTTCCACATTACAAACTATAAACAATAGATTTCTAATTAAATTTAAGAAACTCAGGACTATATTGGCACATTGGCACCGCAAAACATTTCCATATTATTACCAGTTAGTAAAAGCTTGAACTCCTTTCTTATATAATGTTATTATAGATCATGTAAAAAATAATTTGACCCTCCCTGGGGTTCATTCCAGTTAAGAACATATGATATCTCTATGCACTCGATGCACTCATATACACTCTATGCATTGCCTCTATGCACTGCCTCGTAGCACCTATGTCCTGTCGGACCAGAACTTAACTTTATGGCACTTACTCTTGTTGTTCTCTCCTGACTAGATCCTTGCTTGTGTTGTATTAAAATCTCATATGTACGTCGCTTTGGATAAAAGCGTCTGCCAAATAGAAAATTGTAAATTGTAAATTGTAAGAAATAGCTGAATATGAGCATCAGTCCAGACTGAGGTTTGCCCTTAGTTCATTTTGTTATGCTAGGATTTCCAAGCATGATTAAATACTGGCTAACAGATATCATCATCCATCTATTTATATAAAAACCTTGCATTTGGGGTTGTTTCTTGTAGTTGGTTCACATAACGTTCTCACTCCTAACGAACCACACCACAGTTCTCTTAGAAGAAAGCGTTCTTGAAGAACATGGTATTGTTCTCAAACATGCTTGGTGTGAACGCACCCAAAGGCTGCTTGAAGTGGCCAGTGAAGGGTTAACCAAAGACACCTGATGGCCCATAAACGAGGCCATCAAAGTTCATCACCTTCATTATTGTTTAGCTGCCAGCCATTTTCAGATGACAAACTCTTTTCCAGGAGGTCTGAAGCGCTTCCAGAAATCTCATATTGACCAAAATGGCATCTACTGTGCTTGTCCACTCACCCTTACTTTCAAAGGCCATCTGTTAGTATAGCTTTTTAAAAAAGGTATTCACTGCTTTTTCCTTTTCAATTTTCTCTCCATGCCACCTTGTTTGCACTACACTTGCACTCTCTCTCTCTCTCTCTCTCTCTCTCTCTCTCTCTCTCTCTCTCTGTGTGTGTCTCTGGTCAGGACCAGGCAAACAAAGGGCTAAGGGAATACTGGGCCAAGGGAGGCCCCCCTACATAGGAATATGATTCCAGTGATAGACCATCCTCTAAATAGTATGACTCAATTGTGTTTTAAGGTGGATTTTCCCATTGAGAACACTGAATGTCTGTTTGGGAAGGATTGTTCCCTGTATCTACATCTGCACCCTCCGGGCCCCAACCACAGTAAAACGGAATGACAGCAGGAAAAAAATGGCCTACAATTGCGTCTACAGATGCTTGTTTGACCCTGTTGCCTAGGTTACTGCCAGCCTTCATATCCTGTGTGTGACAGCGAAATCACAGTGACACATCACATGTGAGGACTATATTCTTTAGCACATTGTCAGTTCCGTTGTGGATCTAAGGGACAGAGCAACAGACCATTATCTCTGTGAGTGTGAGAGTCTTATTCAGTGAAGGTATGATGTGTGGTTTGTTGCTCATTATTGTACAGTTGTGGATCATTCTTGGCTTTGGGCGGTTCAACCTATGACTTCCTGCTGATTTGTATCTAGCTGCACTGATTGGAAATCCGTAAAAGTTACTTCCACACAAACATTTGCCTCAATTCTGTGTGGAATCTACAATTACAAATGAATGGCAGGTTTATGGTGTAGAACTATTTCAAGCTCAGCTCCAAAGCAATTCATGATTATTCCTGGGGGCCATGCATTTGTAAGATGGGGCATATAGACTAGAGCTTGAACAGAGAGAAGCACTCCACTCAGGATTACCAAGACCTCTATTTACATTTCTAAAAAGTGCCTGTTCCCCTCTAATTCCCACATTATTTCCAAGCCATTTAATGCAAAGTTATCCTGTTATTTCTATTCCATTTTTCTAAAATGGCCTCAATAAATAATGAAGCACTTTAACCTTCATTTGCTCCCATTCCGCTCAATAGGACATTCATTTCTGTGAATGTGTGTTTCTGATTAGCCTTCCCTTACCACCTCCTCTGCAGCAGATGAAGAGGTAGTTCCCCTGCACAGTATAACATCTCACCACTTAGAAGTCAGACAGATACAGTATTGTGTGTTGTAATCCCATGTGGCCCAAGTTTGTAGGAATGTGCCACAATGCTTTGGCATGCGAGAATGGTTTGCATGAGTGAATGTGTGACTGTTTGTGTGGATAGTTTCTTTATGTTAGTTCATTCCATATGAAGACCATCACTCCACTGGCTTTAGGGCAATAAATGGTGTGGCAGTCGTTGCATATCTTGCCAAGTAACACCAATTGGGAAGCTAGTTTCCATAGGCACTGATAGGATTTGAACTCTTGGGGGGGTATTTGAATGGGTAGAGTGTGTGTGTGTGTGTGTGTGTGTGTGTGTGTGTGTGTGTGTGTGTGTGTGTTTGGGTGTGTGTGTGTGGGGGGGGGGTATTGCTTGAGGATCTGGGGCAAGCTCATATGGAAGAAATTTTCATAAAAATAAATTCATATTTAGTGACTTTTGAGAGCAGAAGATACAGTCATTTTATAAGGATACAAGTATATACTGAATAGAGGTACAGGCAAATCTATCTTGGTACTATTTCTTATGTGTAACGTTTTAAATGACAAAAAAAAAAAATATCGATGCGACTCACTGAATGAAAAAAAAACCTTTAAGCTGTTAAAACAGCTTTCAGACAGTTACTAAGAGACAGTCACTGAGTGGTTAAGTCCCCCACATCTGGATCCTTTATTCCATTAGAGCGTTCTACATCTCTCTTGCTACTAAAAGAATATGGCCCATTTACTGCCTTCTCTGCCTGTCATTCTGTTCTGGCTGCCATGTATAAACTTGGAGTTACTGTAGTTTAAATATTATACAATAGAAGAACTGTCAAGGCTTGTTTTGCAATTATTCTGGAAATCATGGTCAAAGTTCTTATTGTATCCTCAAGACTTTCAGGATGTCTTGGTAAAAAAGTTCTTAATTTCAGTCATTTTTTTGTAACAATGGTAATGATTTTCTCAGGACACTATCTTCTGCCGTGTCCATCTTATTGACAGTTATTTTTGTCAAATTCCATAGCGATGTGCAAATGCATTCTTTGATTAATCTCTAATTACAGGCAATTTCTAATCATGCGACTTATCTCATTACACGAGTGCCTAGTCAACTTGTACGACAAAAAAGGGATTACACCCGACCGAAAAAATTAGCTCTAATGATTAGAGCCAACATGATCTCCATTGAAATGCTGTAAAGGGAATTGGTTACCTCCCACGCTCGTTGGCTAGGTATGGAATTGTTGTCACTACCTTTTCATATTTGATACCTGCTATGCCTGTAATTTATATCAGCTTTACACCCACATTATCTGTCTTGGACATAGCTGATATTAGCAGACTCATGCTTACGTAGCTAACGGGATTATGAGTGGAAAGACTATCCTTTGATCACAGAAGATCAATACAGGTACAGGTCCGATTTCAAAAACTCTCCACCCATTGGAGTTGCAAGACACTCCCAGTCTATTCCCCTCCATTTCCAACTGCTCAATATTGGCTACAGCTTGTCCAATCAACCTCCGATCCATTTATTTATTCAGTTTCCCCCCTCCAATCCATTTATGCAAATTAACATAAAGAAGTATTTGCTAATCAGGCACTTGAATAAACACCATTCTAAGGAGTACAACGACTTCTAGATATTAGCTCAGACTTTGCCCTTTTTGCCAAAGTGCCCCTTTTCAGTGAAATGATAATTATATTTTGACATATTTTGACTGTTGAAAATCCTGCCCTACAAAGGGTTAATTAAGACCATCTGATTGATGGGCAGTCTTTAAATGAATGGCAGCTGCCAACCTATAAGGCTAGTGTGGCTGTGCTAGCATTTAATAACTTAACATAGCTCAACATTAGCTAGCTAGCTACCATATTTCCTTGTTATTTTCCACCCAATTCTGGTCATGATCAAGCCTCTGTTGCAACACAGCTAACTGAAACAGTTGTAATGTTAGCAAACTATTACTTGCCAGCCACTGATTCATTTAGATGTTGTTTGAAATTAAACGCTAGTCAAATATATGTTAATATTGCATGTTGCACATACAGTGCTGAAAAATGCCTACAAAAGAAGGAAAAAGAAAAATCGGCAGATACTCAATATGTAATAACTTAAATCGGTATCAGAGACAAAAAAATTGATTGCAACATCTCTAAAGATACCTGTGGTATGCCACACTATGGTTGGAATAGAACCCGACTACATGGGCAAGGTATGGTCCTTCTCCACAACCATATTACTGGGCAGCATCTTCAAAACTCTGGTATTCTTATACTCCACAGCTATTTTGGCTCTAAAAATGTTCCCTCTCTTCCAAAGTTTACCATCCAGAGCTACCCATTTCTGTGTAGATGGCTTAGCATAAATCCAACATGCTTCACTGCTGCCTCACCATTCCCATGTCTGAGAGGTAAAGCGCACAAAGATTGGGATCTGTTGCCAGTCGTGGCCGGTGTGTGTCTGCGTATGTGTTTGTATGTACGCATGTGTGTGTGAAAACGAGAGCGAGAAAAGGGGAAAGGAGAAAAAAAAGAACACTCTGCGGCAAATTGCCTTCGACAAGCCAGGCCTCCTCCCAGCTTATCAGAAGTAGCATTCAGAAACGGCACAGCATGTTTGAGGATGATTGCTTTCATTTGCACAGCCCCCCTCCCCACCCCACCCCTACCCCTGTTTCACGCTCGTCAAAGGCGCCCTGTGACAGTCAGTCGCACTGTTGCAGGTTTATTTTCCCTCTCTCTTGCTGCAACTGGCTAGACACACAATGGAGGGCCAGCGAGGGGCGGAGGGACGCGGCTTCGCCTCTTAGGCCTGGTTTTGACAAGCGAAATACACGAGGCCTGCGGTTCAAAACTTGATAACTGTGGGGGAATTGACCCCCCCCCCTATCAGCGTTAGATGGGCCTGACGGATAGATAGGTCTATCAGTTTCCATGACGCTCTGCCTATGAAACGATAAGGCGCCGTGGTGCGGCGATCGGGAATTGGCGTGCGCGGTTGTGATTCGAGAGGGGATAAAGATATTGTTTGGCGTTTAAGACCTTTGATACTGCCGCAGTGCAGATGGGAGAAGAGAATGGATCTGAAATGGATCTACTGTCACCTTTCGCGAACCAAACACCGAAAGCACTTTTCGCAGAGAGACAGAGAGATGGGAGAGCAAACAAAATGAGTTTGAGGAGGCAAAATGCAGAAAGAAAAAAGAAAACCAGATGGAAGACTGTGAGTAGCAATCTACCTTGGGTGTGCAGACCTCAGGCACCAAGGGAGAATTTGGGGTGACAACAACGTCCTAGGTGGGAAATAAATACTGGTGTACCCCGACAAGCCGAATACAATTACTGCTATCAGAAACAAAATCTTGAACCCTTATAAATCCGTTCTGGGGTTGCTGCTGGGTGGTGCGTGTGTGTGTGTGTGTGTGTGTGTGTGTGTGTTTGGGGTTGGGAGGAGGGGAAGATAAGCTGTTCACTATGACTTTGCCGTCTAATCCCCTGCGATTAAATGAAAACACCGTGGACGGTCTGATAAAGTCACTTTTCCACCATACTGAGAGGGAATCTTTCACAATGAGGGTCCCTCCCAGTGTCAGTGGGGGAGGGAAAGGGTATAGTGAGAAGAGAGTGGAAAGAAAGACAAGGAGGAGGTGTCCTTGAGCCATTATGATGATACTGTCATAATGTTATGACAGCGGCTGATGTAAATATGAAGTGATGTCATGTCATCGAGCAGTGACTCGCTAAGCAGCCACTGTTTTCTAGTCTCCAACATCTTTTCCAACCTGCCAGTCTCAGAACGTGATGTGCAGCGTCCCTGCAGGATTGTTTTGGTGTTCAGACTGCATCACAAGTTTGAATAGATAATTATTAAGTTACTTTTAACTTCATCTACAATAAAGATTGTAGATTTTAAGCTGTGACCGGCAGCTAGTATAAGTCAAATAGAAAATCAATATATTAGCTATACGTTCTCTTTATTTCTTGTGCCAAAATTTCAGTTTCCCAATTGAAACCAATGAATGAATGAAAGATAACCACTGATTATAACACTACTGAGTACCATAGACACGCCAAGCCCCTATACTATAGTTTCCGATATATCGGAAAAATTAATTTCCTAATTGGTATTTTAATTTGAAAAGTCGGATGATTAAGTCGGAAACTCTGAGAAAATTTTGCTACCTGAGTTTCCAAGTTATCATGCAATGGTGACCTTTAACCTTCACAACAAGGAAAGAAAATAAAGATTTGTGTCAGCAGTAAGAAAACACCTTTGTTGCAAGTTTATTGTTAGCCAGACTAGCCTACCATTTGTTTGAATGAAGTTCGTCTAACTCGTTGCAGGATGTCTGTGTTTGTTTATTGGATGTCTTCCGCGTTTGATTTCTGGACAAAATAGCACATATAGCGCGGGAATTGGAGGTCCCAGATGTCGCCAGAAGTCCGAGAAACTACACAAAGCTACACAAAACATCAAAAACGGTGCTGCTCACACCAATGCTGACTGACAGCTGACAGATAAAATACGCTACATGACAATATCAACGCTGAGTGACATGTCCATGTTGATGGAGCTCAACAGATAAACAACCCCATTACTTTATGTAGATGCCGCTTCACATATAAACAGCCACATTTACTGTACATAGATGGCACTACAAAGCTGGCGAAGTTCGGTGTTGATAGGTCCCTGATGGCTTTGTTTTACAGATCCTTTATTCGATTTTTATTTTTTATTTTATCTGTTGGTATGCTTCTCTCAATCTTAAACAGAAAAATGCATTAATTAAGGTGATGAAGGTCTGTAGCAGTATCACAGGTACTCAACAGAAAAGTCTGTCTGATTTATATAACAAACAGTTGTTAAAGAAAGCAGAATCCATCTTGTCTGACAGCACCAACCCCCTGCACCTAGAGTTTCAGACCTTGCCTTTCGGGTTCCCGCTTCAAATGCCCACTAGCCAAATCCAACAGATACAAACACTCTTTCATACCCTCAGCCATTTCACTGCTAAACTCCAATAATAAAAGGTGATATCAGCTCGACCACCCAACCACGCTTGGTAAATATTGCTTTAATTTTAGTAGTACTAAAACATAAAGTACTTATGTACTCTATGTTTTTACTTCTGTTTTTACTTCTCTTTTTGATATTGTGTGATATTGTGTGTGTATTGTGATATTGTGTGTTATTATTGTTTTTACTGCTGCACAACCAATTGCCCAAATAAAGTTCTACTTGACTTGACTTGAAAGAACTTGAAAAAATGGTATAATCCACCATGGGGGTATTTTTTTTCAGTAGGCTACACTTTAAATACACAATATACACCTACAGAAACACTGCAACAACAATTTTTTTTCATTACACTTTTAATACACAATATACAGCTAAAATGTGACATATGCAGCAGAAAATTAGTGTCTACCATTATGTCTGATCTGTGGGCCCTCACTGACATTCAGCATATTGTACACACTTGCTATATTTACCAAGATGCTTTCGGATGATGTCATGAACACAGATGTACCTATAGTTATAAAAAACAATTATATGTTGATGAAAGAATACAAAATACACAGTGAAGAAAAGAAAAGAACAATTCCATAAATGCACATGCTGTCCAGTGAAAAATCCAATATGTTTAGCTATTGCCTGATGTACTGTGTGTTATGTGATGCTACATGCTGTGTTACGCTCCCAAAAGAAGAAAAATCAACACATGGACTGATGTGGATCAGCTGCAGTCTCTTCAGGCTGCATGCAAAGTCCAGCAGCAAATTTACATTTTGAGTGTTCATTGCTACCATTTTCATAACCTCTCAGTTATCCTGTAACCAAAAAAAAAAAGTTGAATAAAAAATTATAATCTGCGCCTAAAAACATTTAAACATCTTCCTAATGTTAGCATGTAAATGATAATTAATTCTTCCAGGTGACATGATGCTGATGCTCAATAAATGTTTTTCATAAATGTTTTCTTAAACTTTAAAGGGAACAGCGACATTGAACGCTATCAAATGGCCAATAAGAAAATTCCTTTCAAATACACCAGACCAGTAGAGGAGTGGCTACAAGAGAAAGGTAATCCCAGACAAACTCAGTTTTTCCCTCATTTGCTTGCATCAAATTTTGATGAATTAAGGAAATGACACTGACATAATGTTAAATGTTAAATATTCAACTTTGCATCATGAATGCACTGTTTTTAAGGCATAGTAGGGAAATCTTGTTCAAGCTCATTCGCACTATTTAAGGGTTAAAGGGACTGGGAGTTCATAGTGTTTAAACAATGACAAATAATGGAGGCTCTGTCATTTGCTTATATCCTGTGTTAACATCTGTGTAACCTTGAAGATACCACATCGATCCAGCATGTGGCATCTTCATGAAAATGTCTTTTAATGCTGTATGGCCACAATTATGTTTTCTATCTCTCATGAAGTCCCTTTAACAGCATTAGCATCAACATAAAGGAATGTAAATGAATGATTCTAAATTTGGTTTTGATGTTAGTCATGGTACGATATGGTAACTGTTAGACTAAAATATTGTACTTGACATGCATGTTCCAATACGACGATTTTCATTATAATAGACACTGATTAGATAATATTGAGTATCCCTAGCTACTACATTGTCATTATTACCAGTGACAGCTAACATGAGCATTGCTGGCTGTGAGCTCTTAAAATCTTTGTACCGCTGCACTGTTAATTAAAGGTACTCCAAAGAGATCATATAGACAGATATTAGCTGGGTGTACCATCCAAGCAATTTTTTGCAAATTTTGATGTATTGCACTTGAAAGGCTAATTGGAAGTGGAAAATTTTGCAAAAAATTTGTAAATTATTAATTAATTAATTAATTGGTGCTCTTGACTATTACCAAGCACATTTCTTGTTTGTTGTTTTTGTCTTCAGGCAGCATGAAATGTGGCCAAAATTGATCCTGAAGAAAACTGACACTCAAGAACTTTAACAGCTTGCCCAATACTAAACATTTCTATTGTTCTTGTGGATGTTCTTGTTCTTTCTGCCATTCTAGGTTGAGGAAGTCTATTTTTTTCATGTCAACCCAGCTGATGGAAACATGCATAACTTGCATTTTATCTATTGCAACATTTCAAAATTTTGCTCAAAATTCTCTTTAAAGTTGGATGGAAACATAGCTATACATAGCTGATACTGTGCAGTTCTTTATTAAGATCATCAAACATGACTCTTGCTAATTTTACCTCTTAGCATTGATGTCACATACATTCCTTGGTTATCTCCATAGTCTTCTAGAAATGATTACCCTTATCCATTTAACTGAAGAATAGGGATGTAGCTGGATCCCAAATGGCCTGTTTAAGGAGATGGGTATAAAATGTTTGACCTTTCCCTCCATCTTTCCTCTGGCTGAACAACTATGTTCCAAGATACCGGATAGCAGCACAATGACCTTTCCACTGATATCTCCATCTAAGCAGCCACCAACCCCATAGTTGGAAGCCATGACCCTCTGTGTGTGGGTTTAGCTCTGTGCTTCCATGCTAGATGTTACACCCACTGTGACCTGTGTTTATAGTCCCAGACGTTTTCACAATTCCCCACTCCACGACCTTAGAGGGCACTCAATGGATTTTTTGAAGGTGAAGGCCTCATAGACACACAAACTCGCAAAAAAAAAAAAAAAGTGCTTTAGGAATTTAAAAACTGTGTGGGGGAAAGATAATCCCTCTGACTTCATGGCAAGTTGGTTTACACTTTTAAATGAAGTGACATTCAAGCTGCACTTGGCAAGATTTTTATGTAAAAATCAACCTAAATCATGAAGTGGGGCTGCAATAGAGAAGAGCATATCATCACCACTAAATGAGGCCCAGTAGATTTGCACCATTCTCCAAAATAAATTCTGAAGTCAGGTATGGTCACTGGTGGGAAATCTTCTCCACACAAGAAGTGATGAATCCAAACTTAAGAGCGAAACCCGAAGCTTTACAAAGGATCTTTGTATAGCTAAACTTTCCTCAGTAACACTTTATTTGGAGTCCTATTAGGTGACAAAACGTAGATGTTCAACAAAGTGTCACTAGCCTATTTGATGCATCTCCACAGACTATGAACCTCCTTAGCCTAAACCCAACCCCAACTAACCCCAACCCTAACCCTATTTCTAACATTAAACTCAACCCTAAGATTAGCCCAAGTCCAGATACTGAAAAGCTATAGACTACTTTTCACACAATTATGAGTATCACTTGAAACTCTGCAGACTTTTTAGTGACACGCAATAGTCTCCTGATAGGAAGTTGAGTATCAACATCGGACTATCCAAATAAAGTGTGACCCTTTTCTCTGTTGATAATGACTTACATCTGGATCTCTCCCTCCAGGCCGGCAGCTAACGATATTCAACACCCAAGCGACAGTCGCCATTGGTGGTAGTGACCGCGGTCGGCCGTTTCAGGGTCAGCTGTCTGGCCTGTACTATAATGGCCTCAAGGTCTTGAACATGGCTGCCGAGGGCAACCCTAACATCAAGATCAACGGCAGTGTGAGGTTGGTGGGCGATGTGCCCAGTGTGGCAGGCTCAGCCAGGACCACCGCCATGCCTCCAGAGATGTCCACCACCTTCATCGAGACTACCACCACTATGTCCACCACCACCACCCGGAAACACCGTTCTTCCTCCACTGTACAGGTATGGACAGGACACCGTAGTAACTATATTGATAAGAAATATCACGTACACTTCTAACATTAGAAAATGTGGACAGCGACGTAATGTAGGCATGCAAGGAGCATAATGATGTAAGGGTGGACCTTAATGAAGATATTCCAGACCTTAGTGGGCAACTGCAATTTAGTTTTGTGATAGTGATAAAACAAGCAAGTGATAAGTATAAACAGTGATAAAATACGGCAATAAAACTCACTGAAAGAAGCAATGCGATCACTAATTTGTGAGGGTGAGATAAAAAAAAACAAACGGCAAACAAACTGAAGTACAGCTCAGTTAAAATGACACTGCCCTGTTTCAGCAAATACTAGTGTGCGGAAAGCAGTTAGCCCTTGACAAGAGGACTCTGTAAACCCCACAGTAACTTGCAATAGCCCTGAGAAAAACTTTCTTTCTGTGCATTTGCAATCCTGGGAAAGGACAAAATTGCAGTCATTCAGTGTGCCAACAACAGCGACAATTCACTGACAGTTAAATTTTCACCTTGCCTGTGAATGGAGACACAAGAACAAAACACAGTAATATATGCTTACAGGTACCTGGTGAGGTACCTGTTTGTAGAAATATACAAACTGTCAATTTAAGAGATAGTGCTGTTGTTGACCCAATATCACCAATGTGGGCATTATGACATTATGTACGCCCTGCATTCTCTAAGCTATGGCAAAGTCCCTGCATCCATTATCATCACCAAAACTTGCCAACCTTCTCATATAAATAAACTACACTTCTGGGAACAAAGTGGAGCAATGATGGAGGACGGACAGGTCAGTATCATAAATTATTAGACATACAGTTGGTCACCAAAATATCAGCTTAGAGGGCGCATTGGTCCTGAATGCTCTCTGATGTCATTTTTTTTTTAGCATTATTTGTCTGATCTTTTCTCCCCATTATAATGATAAAAACTAACAAGATCAAATTTGTATGTATGGCAAGAGCCCAAGTGTATGGCAAGATGGCCACACATACCCAGTTGACATCCATGAATTTATTTCTATTTACGTTGTCGGATTTACCTTAAATACGAGCTGCCTCACCCCCTAGTGGTAATTACAAGTAGGGCATGGGAATGGGAATTTTTTGTGAGCTCTAATATTTTCCACTTGGCGTCACAACTTGCTGAAGTGTGTCAACACATGGCAGCATATCCACCAATGTCGGCTGTCCAAGGTAAGAAAAATCTAGATTATCAGTTATATTCAAACGAATACAATCAACTCTGGATTTTGGATGTGGGCCTTTCGAGTTAAACACATTAATGTTTCCAAATTGTAGCAACGAGATTTCTTCTTTGGATCATGGCAAAAACAACACTGTATTGGAAGTAGTGTTAATGTCCCCAGACTTTCCCTTTTGTCCCACAGTGTATCTTATAGACAACACTGCTGTCCTGAGAACAGCTGGGAAAGAAGAGCTCCTTTCTCCCTAGAGAGACAGTCTCAGAAACCCTGTGGTCTAGATGTAGAAATTAGCCCAAAGCCTTTCATCATCTCTGCCTGCTTCCCACCACAAATAACCACGTGGCCCAGATAGTTTTTTTTTTTCCACCTTAAGTAAATGAGGACATGGACAATGGAAAACTGACTGTATGCTCACTTCAGCCAGTTTATAAAGACAGATGTGAAGTATTGCCACACTCAAGCAAGCATGTGAAGGATTTCCATATGCAAACAAGCATAGGTTTGTTTTCAAAAGACATGTGTGTTGTTGTAGCAGGTGTAACCAGAAGTTTATTTGGTTAGGGTTTGGTTCCACAGAAGCTGAGCTGCGTGGCATTTACTGACTCATACTGGGAATGGATGATAATGTTGAAGCATGCCAAAAGAAAAAGTGACCTTTGCAATAGGTCAATAGTAGGTCAATAGTAGGGTACTGAACTGGCCCTCTGCTATTGGCTGGTCTTTGGTGCCAGGTGGTGACATCACCTGGCACCAAAGATCAGCCAATAGCAGAGGGCCCTACTTTTCACCATTAGATGTCAGGCTTCACCACAGATTTGGGTTTGGGGTTTCAGCTTCGGTTTTTGTCTCCATGGTAACACATGGTGTAATATGAAAGTCACTCATCACTGTCATGTGACCGTTGAAACAAATATCCCCCAGGTCACAAGTAGAGAGAAAGCTACTTCAGAGTAGGATGGCAATGCTGAATTCAAGTTGCATAAGAAAGATGGTCAATATGAACTTCCTACTTCACATCAGCTTTCAGGTACAAGAAACTACCGCTCACCCCACCTTTCAGCTGGCAAATACTAGAAAATACCATTCCTCCCCACTTTCAGATGGTAAATACTACTAGAAAATACAATTCACCTCCACTTTCAAATGGTAAAACTATGTGGGAACTCAGGGTTTCATGCTAGAAATTATCTGGAGTTTTCATTTGCGGTTGACATTGCAATGTTTGGTGTACTGTAAAACAAGAACTCAAATGTAGTATTACTAAGCTGATGTATGTTAAGTGTGAAAAAGCTTATCAGGAGCAACCAAAGTCGACAGAAAACTTCAGTCATGGCATCTTAATGAGTTTCAACACCTTTATGCTTCCATGCATCGTTGCTTTGAACCATCAAATCATTCCAACAGCTATTCCTGTCTGATGTGAATGCAGCATAAAGACCCACGGTCTGACAAGAGCGTGGAGCACTGAGGATCAAATCAAATTTCACAAGAGACTTTGCAGGATGTATCATTGTTGTCTTGAAGTGGACCGCAAAGCACACACAGTGCTAAGATTGCAAAGCGAACATCAGTGGACCTTAGCCACACCATGCGTCAAAGATTCTGCCAAGAGTTACGGCTTTAATATCTTGACCGGCAGCCAGGTCAATTTGTCCTGCAGCGCCTGTGAAACGGTCAGCGCGATTATGTTTTCCTGCAGCTGAACAATTTAATGGGTTCCCTGTTGAAATGTGTTTGTAGGGTGCTTTGTTTTCGCCGCTCAATGAGTGATGGGAGTTCGAATGACTGGAGAGGAATGGGGTCTTCTGTTTCTCTCTCTTGCCAAAGACTGGAGGGGAAATCCAGAGGAGCTAAGACTCACCGCTCATTATGTTTGTTGCAAGTCTAAATTGCTGTTGAATCACCCATCATTATTTTACTGCCTCTACTGTACCTAAAGATTTCTTTCCTGTTCTACTCGCTCAGTGTCTGCCATCTAAGACTGACATTGTTTATATCCAGACCAGCCATGATTTTTCCTAAACGCTAGCTACTTGCATTACCAAACAATTCAAAAATGAACTGCCTTAATCATAAATTAAAGGGTACCGGCTTTGCAAGCGCCTCATTAACAGGCATTAATGATATCCAAAATTAGCATCAAAGAGATAAAGCTTTATAAAGTGACCCTGAACAGGAGTAAGAGTGTAAAGAATGAATGAATGAATGAGATGTCATCTGAGGGTGGGTGCTGTTTTTCTGATCTGACTGTGCAACTGTACAAGGCTGGAAACCATGCTAAACCAAAGTATACAAAGTCATGCATGTCCAACCTGCTTTCTGCTCCAGGCGGATAGAAGTCAAATCATATGCAAAACCCTGAGGCATAGACCAAAAGTGTGTGTGCACGTCTGTATTTTTATGTGTGTGTGGGTGTGGCTGTGTATGTAAACAGGTACATGTTCTTGTGCACACATGCTGCTGCTTTATGTACAGAAAATATTCATTCATCTTAATGTAGTGATGTAGTGCGGTTTCCATAGGAATTCAGTGTGTGTGTGTGTGTGTGTGTGTGTGTGTGTGCACAAGTGTGTGTATGCAGTTAGGGGAATTAGCGGGGGAATTTCTTATTAGAACCTCAACAGCAACTTCGCTCAGCAAACTGGCGGCCCTGTTAGTTTTATTTCATACGCATGTAGTCACACACATATATCCATTCACACATGCGCAACCTTTCGTCATGATTTCATTCCGTTATGGACAAAGAAAAAAACACACCACACACACACTCCTGTGGTCACGTTGGGGTTTCCTCTCGTCTTAATTTGGACTAGCAGGCAGGGTAGACCAGCCGCCTGTCACAGTTTGGAGGTAATTGAATTGAGCACCATTGTTGTGTCTGCATGGGAAGGGAAATGGGGAAGCGTTCTATTTATACATAATTTGCGCTCATCGGCTTTGTTGGAATCTGAACAAGGTCTCGCTGTTGTTTTTTCGCCCCTTTAATTAAGGCAGAGGGAGTGGAAAACAGAGAGAGGAGGAAGGGGAAGAAGGAGGCGGCGGGAGGAGGTTTGGGTGTAGTAGTGGAGTACCACTGTAGGGATTTAAGGAAAGCCCAGCCTGTATCTCCATGTCCTCAATTAGGTCTCTAATTTAATAGTAATCCTCATTAAGGATGGTGAATCATGAGGCAAATTCCCAGAAGCCCAAATGTTGACACACCACAACAGTTGAGCGTGGCTTAACTGAGGAGGGGCAAGGACTAATAGAAGAGTGTCTTTCAGGGAAGTCCACACTGGCTTTGAGTGTGTGTGTGTGTGTGTGTGTGTGTGTTTCCTTGTATTTCTATACTCACTATATGATGTCCTCAAATGTCCTCAAAGGAGTAGAATTTATGTATAGGATTAAGATTAGAATTAGGGTTAGGTTAGGGTAAGAGTTCAGATTAAGGCTCATCTATAATTATTCATTCATTTCATTTATGTTTTTATATCGCACATATTTAAACGCGGTTACAAAGTGCTTTACAAAACTAAAATGAGAATTAAATGTTCCTGACAGAATGCAGATATTAAGAAAAAAGAGAAGCAATAGTAGATAATAATAAACAACACTGAAATGTGTAGCTATAAAATAAATAATACACTAAAAAGGCAAATAATTCAACCCATAAAATCAATAAAAGCAAGTCTAAAAAGGTGTTTTTTAAGAGGGATTTAAAAGAGGATAAAGTGTTGTTCCAGAGCGTGCCTTAAAATTTTATTTAATTTATTTAACCTTTATTTAACCAGGTGAGTTCCATTGAGATTACAAGATCTCTTTTTCGAGGGAGCCCTGGCCAAGATAGCAGCAATACAGATTTTCAAACAACATACAAGCAAGGATTAAAAGCACATAAAACAAAACATACAGTAGTAACTCACAGAGTCATATGCCTAAAAGACAGACAGGAGGAAACGGGTCTAGCTAAGGAAGCAATTACAAATTCCAATTGAATTTGCCTCCAAACCCTTCACTACATTTTTGAATGCCCTAATCAGGATCAGCTCATCTAGCTGCAAATCTGTCTGCAAGTGGTTCCAGGCTGCAGGGGCGGAGAACATAAAGGCCCGTTTGCCAAGTTCAGTGCGAACCTTAGGGACGGACAGTAAGAGGGTGTCATTTGAGCGCAAACAATAATTACTAGTTTTGAGTGAGATATACCCACAGAGGTAAGAGGGGAGCAGACCAAGGATGGACTTATAAATAAATATGTACCAATGAGTAAGTCTGCGCAAGGCCAATGAAGGCCACTGAACTCTGGCATATAGAGTGCAATGGTGAGTGAGAGCTTTGCAGCCTGTGACAAACCTCAGAGCGCTGTGGTACACAGTATCCAGCCAATGCAAGCATTGGGCAGAGGCGTGCATGTACAACAGATCACCATAGTCAAGCAAGGGAAGGAACTTAGCCTCAACCAATTTTTTCCTGGCAGCATAAGAAAAGCAGGATTTGTTTCTAAAATAAAAACCTAGCTTAAGCTTTAGTTTCTTTACTAAGTTTTCAATGTGAAGTTTAAAAGTTAAACGATCATCAATTAAAATACCTAGATACTTGTATTGAGACACTAATTCAATCTGACGGCCCTGTAAGGTTACAATGTTAGGAAGAGAAGCTAATGTCTTCCTGGCATTAGAAAACAACATCAGTTTAGTTTCTGCAGCATTCAACACAAGTTTCAGATCAAACAACCGTGACTCTACAATACCAAAAGCAGACTGCAAATACTCAAGTGATTGAGCAAGGGTGGCACCACAGCAGTAAATGACAGTATCGTCGGCATAAAAATGAAACTGTGCATTAGGAATATTTTGACCCAGGTTGTTAATATAGATTGTAAACAAAAGTGGACCCAAGACAGAACCTTGGGGGACCCCTGACGCAACATCTAGTACACTGGAGGAAGTGCCATCAAATTTGACACATTGTGTCCTTTCAGAGAGGTAATTTTCAAACCAGCCAACAGCCTGCTCAGACAACCCAATATTGAGCAGCCGTTGCTTCAGGATAAGGTGGTCAACTGTATCGAAGGCCTTAGAAAGATCGATAAAAAGAGCGGCACAAGTTTTTTTGTGATCCAGTGACTCAATTATATCGTTAACAACCTTTAAGGATGCCGTGATGGTACTGTGCTGTTTCCTGAAGCCAGACTGGTACAATGAAAGGATATTATTAGCGCTCAGGAAGTCCTTCAGTTGATCACTTACCAATCCTTCAAGGACCTTCGACAAGACGGTTAAGTTGGAAATAGGCCTATAATTGTTTAGTGATGTAGGGTCCCCCCCTTTTAACAGAGGGAGAACATGGGCAGATTTCCACATTTTTGGGATGACATTTTGAGTGAGAGTGAGATTAAAGATACTTGATAAGGGTTTAGCAATAGAGTCAGCTGCAAGTTTTAAAAAGTATGGTTCCAGATTATCTGGACCAGCAGGTTTTTTGGTGTCCAGCGAAAGAAGAGCTCTGTGAACTTCATCAGCGGAGAAGGGAACAAAGTAAAAGGGTTGACCATCAAGAATACAATCAACAATCATGTCTGAGGAAGGCAAAGTTTTTAAAGGCAGGGACTGGTTAAACAGGGAACCGGAGGCAATGAAGTGCTCATTAAAACATTCCAGCATAGCAGATTTTTCAGAAATGGATGTGGTGTCCTTAACAATGCAAGGAGGCAGTTCATTACGAATATCAGTGGCTGAAATAGATTTGATAGCTTTCCAGAATTTCCTGGGATTATTCAAATTGTTAGTCGTTGCAGACAAATAAAATTCAGACTTGGCTCGTCTGGTAAATTAAGTGAAACGGTTGCGTAGTTGCCTAAAATGGAGCCAATCAGCCTCAGTCCCTGTTTTCCTAGCCTTAGCCCAAGCCAAATTTCTCTCATGGAGTAACTTAGCCAGGTCAGGGGAAAACCAAGCGTTGTCTCGTCCCTTCACTCTAAACCTTCGAACAGGAGCATGTTTATCCACAATATGCGAGAACCAATCATAAAAAAGTGTCCAAGCATTTTCAACATCATCAATGAGATCGATTTTTTCCCAGTCGTGGTAAAATAAATCATGTAAAAAACCTTGTTCAGAAAAGTGCTTCATATCTCGTTTTATAACAAAACGAGGCTTGGATTTGGGAATTTTGGCGTTTCTAATTGCAAAAATAATAAGTCAAATTTTAAAATCAATTCTGAAATATATAGGGAGCTAATGGAGACCGGATAAGGTAGGTGTGATATGTTCTCTTTTTCTGGACCTCGTGAAGAGTCTGGCAGCAGCATTTTGGATACGCTGTAGGCTAATCGGTGAAGATTTTGCTGGGTCAGGCAGGTGTCAAGAGAGTCACAGTAGTCCAAGGGCGATGAGATGAAGGCATTCCAGGTGCTTATAAGACAAAAATGCCTTGCCTCTGTGATCATAAAGGAGTTGGATGGTCTATCTAAACATGGTGAAAGTATCAAAACGCACGGTCGGCAACTAAATCCACACAATCCATATTAGAAAAGCGAGCCTCTAAACGAGCCGTTTGGACTTCCGTAACTTTGTGGTGTCACAAAGGTTCGCTCATTACCATTTTTGTAAGAAATAATAGACTAACAAAGTGTTAGTCACACACACAGCTTTGAATGGACCTCAAGACAGAAAATAAAACACTGGAAAGTGTAGCATATGAGACCTTTAAGGTTAGGGTGAGGGGTTAGGGAACGCATGTAGTCCTCACAAGTATAGTAATAAATGTGTGTGTGTAAGAGTCTGATAATGTACTATATGACTGGCAGTGACTGAAAATGCATTCCTTTATCTTGCCGTTTATCCCCCGCATCAATTGGCAGCCTTTGTCTCTATTTTCCCCGATTGATTGTGGATTTTATGTACAGTATGTTGTTTACTTCTATTATTCCCAGCAGACAGTCAAATAATTGATATTTGTTTTGTTTGGCTGCAAAATTAAAGCCTTGCTCATTCTGTATTGCACGGGATATTCCCCAAACAAACAGCTACAAATTAAATATGTATATTTTAACTTATTATTCAGTCGCATGCTTTCCGTTCTTGCGGTGTGTAATGGTGTGGTTCAAGGGCGAAATATGTCATTTCTGAAGTTTAGTACTTTGTAAATGCTATAATCACCTCTGACTTTGGATTATTAAACTATCTCGTTGGCATTCAGCAGCGGCTTCGTCTTCAAATGAAACATGAGCCATTTTCTCTTCTTCTCTTCCTCTCCTTTTCACTTTCTTTGTTTTAAGTCCCTCTCCAATGACCTTGTGACTTTGCTGCACACATGAACCTTATAGTGACTGAGATTGGGAATGGTGGAGATAATCATTACAAGTCATACATCACTTGATAAGAATGATATTATGATCCATGTCTGCTTTATTCACCTTTTAGTGTGGAATCTATGCACAGTTTTATAAATGAGGCCCAGTGTGTTTCACTAATGTGAAACAGTAGGTTCTAACTCAATGCAAGCACCAAGGTATTACAGATAGCTTGTATGCTTCAGGAGTCAGATTCAATTTCACTTCTGTTTGCATAATCCTTCAAGCCTGCTTGAAGGTTTGAACTCTTCCTTGCTTGTCTGTACTTGAAAAGTGAGAAATATGCCCACCACCACCACCCCATTTTAAAAATAATTTACAAATGCTTAAATAAGTATTTGAAAGTGTTTAACCTGATGGCTAACAAATTAGCCAGTAAAAAATCATTGATTTAATCTTTTTAAATGTATAATACATGTAAATGATTAAATAATGCACATATTTACTAATAATTAGTAAACACTCTAGGAGATGAACTGATCATCAATTGGTTGTTACTTAAGTATTCAATAATAATGAATTAATACTACATAATGATTAATTCACCATTTATTAGTGATCATTATTATACGTTGCGAGGCCTTAGCATGCTTCACCACAGATCACTCTCTCTTTCTCTCTCTCTCTCTCTCTCTCTCTGACTTTTCATCCTATGGATCGATTATCAAAGGGGTATTAGTTTGCTTTCATATGTTTTGGCCTCGATCACCCTTGCTACATAATGCACAAGCCGGAAGGGTGTCCGCTTTCAATAGTCCCCTTCACCCAGCAACCCCCTCCTTCACTACACACACACACACACACACACACACACACACTCACTTAAAAGCAAAGATCCGCTAACAACCTTGCAACATGCAGTAAAATTATTGTCAATTTATTGAGCTGTAAATATTGATTTATTAATCAATTCTCTATTGATATAATAATAATAATTATTATTATTATTTGTAGTAGTAGTAGTAGTAGTAGTAGTAGTAGTAGTAGAAGTAGTAGTAGTAGTAGTAGGATTCATGGGGGTTGGATAATAGTAATAATAATAGGAATAACAATAATAAAAACTGGTAAAGTATTAATAAACATTTTTTTCTAATATTATTATTATTATTATTAATATTATTATTATTATTATTATTTATGTATTTTCATCTGCATTTGTATGGGTTGAAGCTTTAAAAGTTAGGCTGAATGAAATTTCAGGATGATTTAAATATCTAATATATATCTGATATAAAGATGAAATAATCTTTGTCTTCTACTGAATGGAAATAAGGGGGTTCCAGTTTGTCGATGTGCTTCATCTTGGATATATGAGTGTGTATTCTGTTTTTAGTCATTTTTATTAGCATGTCAGGATGGCTTAGGACAAATCATAAACCACCTCATCCCCAACACAGCATCAACTGATTTCCAAATGTCCCATGAAAGCAGCCAGAACAGATTTATTACCCGGTCAGTGAGACAGAAGCCTCTAATTATTTCCGTGGTGAGATGCTGGTGTCCCTCTGCTCAAATTAATGACATGATTAACATGGCCTCTTTCTATTAAAGCTGGGGTATATAGGCAACTTTGGAGAAATGAGCAAGAATAGCAAGCAAGAGCAAGAAAAGAAGTATACAACAAAAAAAATCCCTCCTCCATAATATATAGAATATAGATAGATATACATAGAATATCATAATAAAAAGCATAGAGGCACTCTGATTAGGTGGGGGAAAAAAAGTAACTAATCATATTTACTCCCGTTACTGTAATTGAGTAGCTTTTTTTATGTACTTTTTGAAGTCAGTAATTTTACTTTGACTTAACGTTGTTGCTGAAGTATTGTACTTAAATATACATATTAATATTAAAAAAAAAAGAGTAATAATAATAATAATATAAAAATGTCAAAATATAAAAAATAAAAATGTTATTAAAGATATATTTTAAATCACATCCATACAGAGTTCACATTTTGTGGCTTGATAATAAGCATCAGAAACTGAACAATCAGCCAATTGTGTGTGTGTGTGTGTGTGTGTGTAGACAATTATTTTGTGTCTAGCAGTTTGGTAACATTATTGTTTTGTTCCTTTTTAATGTACTTTTATTAGTACTTTCACTTAAGATTTAGATATGAGTCTTAAGAAGCATGTGACAGTAGAACGTATACTGTTGGTGTGTTTGTTTCAGTCTGGTGGATTTCTCAGAGCCAGCCCTCCATATTAAACTCGCCGCCCCACTGCAACAGTCAGGCCTTCTCAGTGTGAACGCATATTGTGATAAATGACTGTGGAAGTTGCCTAATGAAGTGTGTCAAACAGAAAATACTCCCTCTCTCTCTATTCTGTGTGTGAAAATGAGTGTAGAAGCCATGAGAAATTATAAAGATCAACAGTATTTATTATGCTACAGCGCTTACATTAAAGAGATAAGATTTTTAAGAAGCCTGAATCACTGACCAAGAACCAACTACCAGTTCATCAAAAAGCACTTGTTTTGTTTTGTCGAGATATTAGAAGCAGGAGTTGTTAGCATTTGTTAGCAAAGGGAAAGTCAATGGGGCTAAAAAAACATTTCTCTTTTAAAATATTGTTTAACAGGTCAGAACTTGCTTAAGTTGCTGCATGTGTTTTTTGTAGAAAAGTGTTTTTTTTGCCCAGTTCAATGACAATCAGGACTAGACCGATATACGTATATTGTGAACTGTGCTGATATATCAAGCTGATATTGTTATTATTAAAAATCAGATCTGGTCCAGTCAGTGCGGTCCACCTCTGACATGATGGAGGTTCCTCCCTGACCACAGCTAGTCAATATGTTTTTATTATTTGTATATGAGATGTCTGACCAGAGAAATCATTCCAGTGTGGTGTGGGTAGATTTTACTCAACAGTCTGTAAAACCTGCAATGAAGCCTGCCTCATCCTGCCTTAAGCAGCTGCAAAACCCACCCACAATGATTTAATTAGTATGGCTTTCAGTGGAGAGTTTTAGTGTCCCGTGATTGTCTAAATGCTGTTTGCAGAGACGTTTTAAACCCTGACAAGAATACAATTCTTGGGGACATGAAAATGGTCAAATTTAAAGATATTGCATATCGGCGCAAAATATCAGCTGTCAGTATCAGCCTTCATAAAGCCATATCAGTCTGACCCTACTAAAGGTTCCCAGTTTATTAGATTCCCTACAACAACTATGGCCCAGCAATATGCTGATGTCAAGCCTTTCTTTAGTTTAACATTTAGCTAAAATTGTAAAATGATCAGAAGCATTACTTCCACTTATTGAAATGCTGTACAAACAGCAAAAGGGGTTGGTCATGCCACATGCATGAACTGGCCACTCTAGGATTTCAAGTGTTCTACCACTTAGAGAATTTTAAATCCTGGAATAACATAATTTTGTCATTATGTCACACCCTTCCCATCTGTTGATTTTCTTCCCGTTCTCCCAACTCCCTCTCTTTCACTAGTCATGCAATGCCTACTGTAGTTTTGAATCTGCTGTTCTCCGAAAGGCTGCATTTCTTTCCCTATTGGTTGTCCTGAAGCCCTGTGCCTTTCCTCAGCCTGTCCTTTAAACCGAACTGTGACCTTGAGCTCTGGTGACAAGTGACAGATTAAAGCTCACAGCCGGAGACGCCGCTTCTTATCAACGGGAGAATGAATGGATCATTTTAACAGATATACCTCAGCGGTTGACCATGGGTTCCTCCCCTCCTCTGGTTCAGATTACATTGATTTAGAAGTCTTAGAAACATGAAGATAAATGTCTCGGGCTAGGTCTTAATACTGAGGTCCTGGAGGTAAAAAATCAGTTCAGAGCAATGGATGTGCATACCAAGTAAGCCACTGACAGAGTTTTGAGGGAAATATGAAAAAAAAAAAAAAATACAACCAGGATAAATGTAAGGCTGTGGGCTAATTGCAAAATAATAAAAATGTAATAAAATGTAGCAGAGATTCAAATATTGTGCTAGCTGATAGGGAAATGTGTGTTAAAAAGAGCTGTGGACAACAGGGTTTTTCAAAGTATGAAACTTAAGAAGCAGAAGATGACCTGAAGTCTGCTAGTTATTTACCAGGAATGGCCAGCCAACCATTTCTGTCATGTAGCTCCCAGAAAATATTTCCCAGACATTTCGCAGATGATTAAATTTATCAAAGTACACCACAGCAAATGCTCTACTTGAAACCATGCAATTGCTGCAGACATGATAGCTAGGGTTCCACTGATATTGGAATTTGAAGGTCGATACCGATATTTTTGTAATGACACTGACAACAGCCGATACTTTGTGCCGATATTCAATGTCTTTTCCATTTCCATGCCCGTAAAATTCTAAGTATTCAGTGTTTCTCCCAGAACTGGATTCTTGTCAGGGTGGAAAAAACCTCTGAAACAGCGTTTAGACCATAATAGGACACTAAAACCCAGAGTAATGAAATTAGTAGCTCTTTAAGGCAGGGTGACCCAAAACACCACATCATCGAAGGGAACTCTGGGATACATCGCTGCCTTCAAATGAAGAATTAGTTAATTAAAAGCATCGTTGAACAATTAAATGAATCAGTAAAATGTGCAAAGAAAATCGAATTTCACTGGAGGCATTCCAGACTGTTTTTCTGTAGCTGTGGTCATGGAGGAACCTCTATCATATCAGAGGTGGATGACCCACCCTGCATTCAATTGGCGTTGGATTTACGGTCTGAACGAGTTTCCGACCAGGAAGTGCCGCATGAACACCTTATTATGTCGGATGATCAAGTCGGAGAAATTGGGATTGCAGATGCAGCACGAACCGGTCGAGTTGTGACGTAATCGCTCTTTCCAACATGGCTGAACAGAGCGCAGTCGTAGGTGAACGTAAAACATTTCACACAATAAAGCCGAAAATTACAAAAAGTACAATTTTAAAAGACATGGATATTCCTTGATAACTATAGTGCGACGGCATTCAATTTCCTGTGGTATTTACATTCATAATCCCCTGAAATAGCCGAGAATTGCTTGCTAGCTAGGCTATCGCTAGCTTGATTGCTAACGTTAGCCTAGAAGGCTGGCAATGCGTGTAAACGGTAGAGGAAACGCTCTCCAATTTTCCAACCATAAAGCACGTGAATGCGAACTACTCAGACGGCCGAGTTGTGACATATTCCCAACGTACGACCCGACATCACTTGAATGCAGAGACTGACTGACTGACATCTAATATTAAATAAAGGTTAATATCAGTCTAACCCTAATATCAGTCTAACCCATAGACGGAATTATTTTGAAAATCGCAATATGGACACACATTAGAAGAAGTGAAATTAGCTACTGAGACCATAACCTCTTGTTGAAGAAATGTATTTACTTTATATTTTGAGTGAGAAGTTGGGTTGTGGTCCCATTGACTTGCATGGAGTTGGGCCAGGTTTGGAGTCTTTTTGGAGCCAGCATCTAGTGGACTTTAGAGGAATTGCCACCTGCCGACTCACATGTGGTTTTGGCTGCTTGATCTAACCCCAATGATAGCCACTGTATCCGGAATCTAAACAGGGGCTCAGACAGTATGAAGGGCCAGGTCTTTGGCCCTGTAGCATCTGTTAAGTGAGGAATAAAGGGAATGGGAAATAAGTATGCTTCTCATTTGGTAAAACACACTTTTGCATTCAACCTCACCTTCCTCTACTGCAGCACCCTTTCATGTACCATGCCCCCACCCCCGTAGACAGCTCTGCACCTCAATGAGAATCTTGCCAGTCATTCAGAAACCAGCAAGGAACTGTGCACCACTTTCCCTACACAAACTACAACATACATAGCTAGGAGTGTGGGGGAGCCTCAAGCCAGAAACCTCCATCTCAATTCCCACTTAATTTGTACATCCACAAATCAATTGAACTTTTTTTTACCTCTTCCAGTCTCGCCCAGGTGTAAAAACATGAGAGCGAGGAAGTTCACAAACCTGGGGAAGTTTCTGTGAGCGTCAGCATTTTTTTCCCGGGGTCTTCCGTGTAATCGATTAAGACCTGAGGGTGTCTAGGTGCCAGAATAAACGAGCATGCCACCATTTCCACCGTAAATCAGGCCACAGGCGATTGGGCTGTACAGTACATCTACATGATGTATGCCCCAAGGCTCCTTATGCCGGCGACAAGGTGATGTATTGGCTATCTGCATTTGAGCTGAGCTCAACTGGAATAGAACTGTACAGTCAGAGAAAATGGTTTTGCTTCACAGCCTCGCAAAACTACAGTGTTTGAAATGAGTTTACAGCTGGTTTGATTTTTTCCTGGCTGTGTGCGTGTGTGTGTGTGTGTGTGTGTGTGTGTGTTCTTGGACTTCTACCCTTGTGAGAACCAGTTTGAGTTTTAGACCTTCGGAGTGAGGACATTTTTGAGAAGTGAGGTCATTTTGGCTGATCATCACTTTTTCAAGGGGCTAGATTAGGATTTGGGTTTAGGGCTACAATTAGATTAGATTACCATATTTCCTCTAATAGTGGCCAGTAGTCAATTAAAAGCCGGGTCTCCGATAATGGCCGGGGCCGTGGTCGACACAAACAAATAAAGGCCGGCCCCAAATACAGGCCGGGGAAAAAAACAAAGGAAAAAACAACGGTGGATGCCTGGATAAACTCCTGGTGCCTGTTATATAATGTAACTGTAGTTTGTAGTAACGTACAAGTGCCACAAGATGGCTCGGCCAGCAGAAGTCTCTGGAGCATGCCGTCCTCGATTACCGTAATTATCGGTAATGCACTGCAGTAACAAAAAAACGTCTACCTAACGTACCCCAACAGAAGCAGATCAGAAAACAAGGAGGCTTCGTACTAAAATATGAGTAAATATACTTATCAAACAGAGGGAATTAGAAATAAAGGCCTGTCTCTAATATAAGCCTGTTCCTCCAATAAAGGCCTGGTACCCGCTGCAGTTGCGGTAAATAAAGGCCCGGGCCAATATTAGAGGAAATACGGTAGTCAATAGAAGCTCTTTATATGGATGTACGTACAAGGGTGTATGTGAGTGAGTGAGAGAGGAACGAATTGATGCCATTAAAATGTTCAGAATCAGACCAAATTGGCCCCTGATGCATCTAGCCCACCGATAGCTTGCACTGTGTGCGTAATGCTTTCTCTTACAAGAGTCAACAATTTGCACAAACTTTTTAAGCAAATACAACATGGCAGATTAGTAATGACCATGCAATGTATTGACATTAAAAAGCACCCAATGTCCCTATTCATAAGTTTACAAAGAGCAAATGTGTGGGAGTGCAAGTCATGTTTTTGTAGTCTTTTAGTTGTGACTCATTTCCTATTCAGCAAAATCCATCTCGCAACATGACTGAACACACAGCTAACACAATGGCTCAAAGACTCTTAAAAAATTCATTGCAATAGCAGCACAGTAGGAAAATCTTTTTTTTTCCTCAGGCAAAAGTACTTTTCATGGATTCCAGACATAAATTACTTTGAATATCCATGTGCATTAAGACTCTCTCGTCTTTCCTCTTTGTGCTGAATAATGTGTAATTACATGTTTAGGACTTTGATGTTGTCAGCGTGATAATGGCCTTCTTGTGGTAATGGCTTGAAGTACTTTCCATTAGTTATTCATAGCAGTATTAGTCTACTATCATTGTGTCACACGAGCAGACATTTCTGACACCTATTCTGTTATGCTGGGGAGCGAAGCAGGGAGAAGGTTTATTTTGATTAACACTGTATGCTCCATAGTTTTTTGCATATATATATATATATTATTTTCAAGTCATCTCCCACTGCCAACCGAATTGATTATTATTGGTGCTGGGGCTGTTTTATTGAATGTAAGGATTTGTTCCAAATTGAGGCTTCAAAGAAAACAACGGCAGTCTTTGCTCAACAGTATCGCTCATGTCAAATTGGCCAATTTTGAGAACGTTTGGAGTCCGAAGAGACTGATCAGTAGAGGATTTCTATTTGGCGTATTTACATGGGGGGAAAGTTCTCCATTCTTGAACTTCTAGCTAGTCATCTGACGGCTGAGCATGTCTTTCTGAATACATTTTTTAATCTTCTGCCTCACTAATTCTGTGTAGCAGTCCCCAGCTGAGCACAACAAGGAGACACACACCAGTACCTTTGACTGTCAAAACATGTGCATATCAAATATTACTCAAAGGAGAACCACCGTGAATGTGCACGCAAACATGCACATGCGCGCACATGTGCGTGTGCGCATACGCACACAAGCATGTACAGACGCACATGCACGCTCCTTTGTCCATAACACTCCCTCCCTTGATACTGAATACATGGGGTTGAATTATGCATGTATGAGTGGGCAAGCTTGTGCTGTTTGACTCATCCGTGACTAAAATCCTCAGTGGAACATTTTCTTCATGATCACCCAAAGTCAATCAAAGTCGATGCAAACTTTTCCCCATCACATTTCAGACAGTGGTAGAAAACCCATTATATGAACATGAGAATGATGAGTGATTTTTTATTGTCTTTGCAAAATGGATCTTTCTCCTGGACAGCTAACAGTGGGACTCCAATCACGAATACAAAGCTCCCCCTGAGGCATGAAAGAAGTTTCAACCCCAAACTGACAGCTAACCGTGCTTTGTTCCACCTTTGTTGGACCACAGTCACCTGCATAAAAAAATCTCCTGAAAATTACCTACCTACAACTCCACTTGCAAGGGTTTCCCTTGTCTCTTATGTGCACCGCATTGTCTCCCTGGGAGTTGCCAGAGCACTTTAACGATTCCCCCTAATTGAGATGCCAGCCTCTTTCTGCCTTGCCACCCCTCTCGTCTCTTGCTGTCTCTCTTTCGTCTCTCTGCCTGCCCTCTGCCTACCTCGACTCAGTGGGATGCTAATATTCCCTGGCATGGCTAGAAGCGGCTGTCAGTTAGCGAGCCGCCCAGCCGCGGTAAATATCCCACATTGATTAGGCCGATTTGCATAGGCGCAGGAGGCCAGAGGGTATGGCTGAGACAGACGAGAATGCTTAAAAACTACCCGCATCCATGATGAGACCAATCCTCACAACACCCCATCACTTTCGCCTGCTTTGACTTACTTACTTTTTCTCTCTTTTTTTGAAAGCATCTTTGTGTGTGTGTGTGTGTGTGTGTGTGTGTGTGTGTGTGTGTGATTGCCTTTGTTCATGCCAGGGGTTATCATAGAGGGTTTAGGATATGATTTTTAAATCTGGTGATGTGGTGCTGGCATCCATTTTATTTTCTGTTTTCAAGCAAGCATGAATCTCAGCCAGAGTTTCCCTGCCACTGAATAGGTATGGTGGGTCACCCTGCCTTAAGGATAACACCAGTGTCATTTTATTTTTTTCCTATTGCCATTATTGCCCATCAAAATTCTAAACCCACCGATTTATTTGCCACAGTCAGAAGCTGCTACTGTCTGTTCTACTGCAGGTAATTTAGTAACGTAATCATCATGGTGAAAAGCAGTACACAGTGGTATAATGCAGTTTTTTCCTAACATGACATTATCATGCAGCTAATTATCGAGTCTAAAGGGGAATATTTTTACTTTTTCCAGAGTGGGACGCAAATACGCGCAATGATCTCTTCACGTTCAATTCTGGCAGAATGGAACTACTTTTGTACAATTGCAACTGCAGTGACAGTTGTGTTATGAAGTTATGTTAGGAAAAAACATTTTTTTTAAATGATGTACTTCGTTAGTCAAGGCAGTAGAATGTCTGAGCTGTTTTTAGTTAATTCTTTAAAGGTCAGGCAAACCTGCAGTAGAACAGACAGCTTCTGACTGTAGCAAATACATCAGTGGGTTTAAACTTTTCTTGGGCATTAATGGCGACAAGAAAAACATAAAATTACACCGGTGTAATCCTTTAAGGAGCTGCTGAAGAATTTCATTAGTGTGGTTTTCAGTGGAGAGTTTTAGTGTCCCATGGCTGTCTAAATGCTATTTAGACTGGAAACACTGATCTACACTTATTCACCAGTGCGGATATTGATAGATTGTTTTGGAGTCAAATGCAATTAATTTCTCAAAGCCATGGAATCGTGAAAATGAACAGTTAAAAATTCAACAGAAAAACCTAGGAAAGTTCCTTTTATTGCCATGTAGCAAGGCCAGTGGAATTAATTTCACTGTAGGGAACATATACTGTATGTCCATAAAGACTTAAACTTCAATGTAGTGCGCAAGAAAAGCTGGAGAAGTTCAGGTTTCAGTAGAGTCATGGACATCTACAGAGGAAATTACTTCAAAGTCTGACAATTGCCACCGAAAGGTTTCCACCTGATATGGGAGAAATACCAAATCCAAATCAATAACGGTGTAATTCTTGATGTCAGGGAATGTTTGCATGGCGAGCAATACCTAATTTCCCTGAGACTGGAAATGGATTGAAAGGATTTGTGTGGATTTTCTTATCAGGGCGACAGTGCACGTCATTTACAGTGCCTAAGACTTGATGAAACATATCCCGAACAGGGCTAATCTTATACAAGGGATTCAATATGAAGTCCCCCCCCCCCTCTTGCTGTCAGACATGAGTGTGATTGAGTGAAGGGATTAAGGCTCTGGCTGTGAGATGGTTGTTGAGGATATCTATGCTGGGGAGAAGTGTTCTGCCATTGTTATAGACCAGATTAAACCGCCCATTCTCCCTGTTCCTATTAACAGTGGTTACGCATGGGATACTGCAGTTAATGTGAAGAATAATTGTGCGCGTATGGGTTTGAGCGTGAGCGCCCGTCTGCATGGGAATGTATCCGGGACGCCTGTGAAAATTCACCCACTTTTTTTTACATGTGTAAATAAGGGAGTGTAGACTAGCCCACAAAACCATGGATAGATTCATTTAATCTCCAGATAAGAGATGTAATTTTACCCACACAGAATCCATCGATTTTAGGTTTGGCCCAGTGCCTTTCAGAGGAATATCCTTACACATGTGGAAAGAAACCAGAGGAGTCGGGCTTCAAGCTTGTTTAGAAGATTAAACACTGTCATTCTCAGCCAAATCGGAGATAATTTCACATTTCCCCTAGAATTGGCCAATTACTTTCCTCATTGCTCTCTGGATCTGTGATCTCTTCCCTCATAGCCGAGCCATACATTTTCAATACTGTATCTAAATTCAGTGAATAATTTCATATTTACTAGAGGCCCCCGTATTTTGCAGTATTCCAGTGTGGATGCACATGCTGACCGCTTACTCAACTGAGTCCAATTTCAATGCTTCTGACCATAAACCTTCACTGGCCAAATCCTGAGCCTGGTGCATCACAGTGTTGGGTCCAGGGCTGTGTTTTATCTCTCCTGTCAGGCCCGGTCATATTTACTGTGCCGTTCAGCTCTCCCAGGTCTGAGGACTCCATTACTCCCTGCGATATTTATAATTTCATAAAGCTGCTGTATGACAACGTTTATTTTATCCCCCCCTCCCTGCCTAATCTGCTCCTAATAAAGGTATGCCAAGCACGCCAGTTGAAAAACGAGCACGCCTCGGTGCCCAGGCCTTAGCCAGGAAGGATAAATCAGGGCTCTGGCCTGACAGGGGGGCATAGATTGTCAATGATCACTCCCGGCTCGGACCGACCCCCCCCCCCACACACACCCACACACACACACCCACCCTCCTTCCACTCAATACCTATGATCTATAGTAATGAAAATCCATGCAAACTATTGAAGGCGGGAGATGAAGGTGACAGGGGTGAAAGATTGGACGGAGTTAACGACCATGAAAAAAAAGATGGCAAATGTGGGGAAATATTATGGAGGGGGTTTGAAATAAAGCCTTTTGAGGAACAGAGCAAAGTTTTTCAATTATCTGTCAGCACACAGCAAAGTATAAAAGACAGAGATCTAGCTGCGCAAATAAAAAATACTGCATAATGCATCCGTAATGAGTTTGAGCTTTTGCATCAATGTGCACAGCCTGGAACACAAGCAGAACTTTATAATGCTGAGACCTAGCCTTACTTCTTAGTATGTAAACAGCCATTTACTTATTTATTTATTTAATTATTTTTTATTAATTTGTTTTTTTTACACATGATGTCACATTTGATACATATTAGTAAGGCCAGCACTTAACTAAGCATGCTTTCAGCCAATCTGAAGCCAGAACTTTTCATGCTTTGATGAACAGGTGAAGAGAGTGAAGCAGACTTGCTTCCTTCAGTTGAAAACAATCTCCAAAATGGAGCCATTTTTACCATTTATTAATCTGGAGAAAGTCATAGTTTCATGTTAGACATTTAGTTGATGCTCTTATCCAGAGAAATTTACAACGGCTGAGCATGCAGGGGTTCAGTGTCTTAAGGACAATTGGACAGCTGGGTATACCTGGCTGTTGATGGACAAATTGGCTGTTGTGGGGCTTGACCCTGACAACTACCAGGCCAAATCTGTCTCCTTCTATCTCCTCATGTAACTTAGACAGCTGTAACTCTCTTCATTCTGGCATCAATTAAAAGTGTCTTTTCACGTCTACAGAATGCCTGTACACAGAATGCCTGTACATGAATGCCTCTGCTCATTGTCTCCACATGCTGGATAGCGTGTATCATGGGGCTCTGAGATTCATTACAAACTGTGGATCTCAGGACATTCTGCGATTTGCTGTTCCCAAAGTCCGAACTGAACTGGGAAAGAAAGCTTTTAGGTTTTCTGCACCTACTGCATGGAACAATCTACAGTCTGATCTTAAACTTCAAAACTTAGTAACCCTGAATGACTTTAAAGCTATGGTGAAATCTATTGAAACCAGGTTGTCTGTGTGCAAATGTTCTATCTGATCATTTTAATGTTACTCAAATCTATGTGTTTTCTATGTGTTTTTTATGTTAATTTTTTGTTGAAACTGTGTTGCTGCTATTCTTGGCCAGGTCTCCCTTGTAAAAGAGATCCTTGATCTCAATGGGACAAACCTGGTTAAATAAAAGCTAAATAAAATAAATAAAATACAGATTGTACAAACAAAAATCACATTCTGGTAATTCTGGTATCTCTTCATTGGTTACCTGTTAGGTTTAGAAATGAGTATAAGATTTTAGTGATCACTTTTAAAGCATGGTTACGTCCGGCCCCAAGCTATATCACAGACATTTTACCCCTATATGAGCTAGTGTGCAGCCTCGGATCCTTCTTCCAAAGTCTCAACTTTAGACTAAAGGTGAAGTGAAAACTAGCTTAGTGCTAGTTCTGTGCTTGCTAGCTGTGAGCATTGCGGCTAAGAAGCCATCTAGATTACCACCAAAACCAAAAGAGCCAACAATGGTGCCCGGCTCCAGCAGACAGCAACCAAGCCAAACAAAAGCACAAAAACAGCATTTCCAAGTTTTGAAAAGCCACCTGAAAATATGAAAATGAAAAAATAACTACCACAACAACTAATGTTACTACTAGCATACTTAGCAAGGCTTACTATGCTAGTGTTACATCCTCAACAAAGGATTAGGCCCCCTTAGAACAAAGAAGTCCAACAAATAATATGCAAAAGCACGATCAAACAATCTAATGTGGCAAAATGATACAACTTACCTTATCAGGAAACCTGGAACTTTAAATTAATTTTCTACTAGCTAGCCAAATGCTTCCACAAGCAATTTGAAAACTAGCATCAGCAGGAGCATCAGTTATAGTCATCACAGGCATTTCAGACATGGCAGTTCAACAAGGACCTGATGAAAATACTACAGGCTTACTTAGGGTTATGATTAGGATTATATGGAATGCTTTCCTTTCTGGCAAGCACAAAAAGGTGCTATATGAATGAAGCTTATTACTGTTATTATCGATTAGATATTCTAACAACTTCTAACTTGTTTTGTTTTCTCTTTGCTTTGTCTGTCTTCTGTTTTGGTTATTTTGTCGGTTGCTGTATGTTGCTGACGCCCAACCTTTGCGCCCGTGAAGCACACGACGGATGACATCGTGTCGTCTGCGGAGTGTTCGAGCGACGACGAGGACCTGGAGGAGTGCGAAACAGTCCATGCAGGTGGGCTAGGTTAGTTTGCCTTTGCTTGCTTTCTCGTGCTCTCACTCATCTGCACCTGAGGATCGACGTATCCTCAAAGCATCACACCCCCATGGCTACACAAAGTGTAACTTCATAAGACAGCCGAGAGAGTAACAGTAATGCCAATGCTGCAGTTCCTACTCCCCACACCGGGGAAAGATAGACATTATAAAAAGCTAACAGATACATGGTAAACATAGCTGAACATAAATGGTAAATCAGTCACCCAAACGATTCATGCAGTATATCACTAACTGACAACAGTAACACAGAAACCCATCAGTGTAATGAGCTACACTTGCCCATGGGGTCTTCCGAAGTGGTTAACATGGTCACCAACACGCATACTAATTTTGCCTGCTTTAGCGAATTATGAGGGTTAGTAAATGTCATCACAGACTGTGCAAAACTAGTATGACGGTGAGCCATGTTCTCTGCATTGATGCTTCAAAATGTATCATATCGTGTTTGAGTCCAATGCTCCTGCCATGTGGTGCCCTACTGATTTGCATTTTGACACATGATACATTTTGACAATTCTCTTTTTTAAGATTTGCTTTCAGCGAAAAATGCAGCGTGATATCTAGAGTAAATTGAAGTATTACTTTTCTTTTTGTTCTCATTTGTGTTTCTCCATATTTAGAGGCTTGCTTTGTTGATACATGTAATAGAGAACAGATATCATCGAATTTCTGTGTACAAGTTTTTGTTTTGTTTTTTTGTTATACTTTTGCTCTAAGGTGATCTTGTTATTCTCTTTTCTATCTAAATATTTAAAAAAAAAAAAATAGAATATTGTGATAACTTAGATGTTCAATCAATTCATCAATTCCTCTGGGTTTTTTGAGAGAATTTGGGAATTGCCATATTTTGGTGACAGTCCATTGGCTATCATGTCTCTGTAGGAAACAGCAATTAGCCAGTTGTTTACTTCCACATACACATTCCTACATTCCTTTTGCTATGAAATAAACTGGCAAGCATCGCAGGAAGGTTACAGTAGCTTGGGTTCTGTGCTCAATCACTATTCATAGCCTGGGTGAGCATCATAATGAATTGCTTTTCAGATGGATTACAGTATGCACTATTAGTTCATAACATGTTCTAGCATCTATATCCCATTCACTCCACTGGTCACTGCTTGTCATAAATGATGCTATAAATACAGCATACCTTTTCAGGAAAACATTGTCCATGAAATGCTGCTGCATCTTGATAGAAAACAAATGGTATTTGAATCTTCTCACTAGCTATAAAATATTCACTATACACAGTGATGAAGTGGGAAATAAAACTATGATCTCCAGTCAGTGATCATCATAAAGCAAACAACCACCAATATGAAAATAAATAAATTATATTTTCAGAAAATCATGAATTCATGCTTTTATGCTTTTCTTATAAAAGGCCCTTTCATCATATAACTTACATGTTTGCTATGATTTATACTATGACTTCACCTCATAAAGATTTGTATTAGTCTAAAAAAAAAGTAAGCGCTGTGCTTTAAATAAAAAGGTGGGTAAACTGAGTTGCATCCCATATAACACATATAAGAAATGCAATTGCTTTATATACGTTTCCCAGTGACCATTTACATATTGTATACGCATTTCAATTTGGAAATATAAACTCATTTTACATAAAGCTTATTATATTTCATAGATTTATGAAATCTGAAAAACTTATGAAATATGGTATGAATAACATTTGATCATTTTGATTTCCCTTCAGCTGACTGAGATTTTTTTTTTTTCCCCTTTCATTTCTTTATTTATAGCATATATGTGGGCATATAACAGCAACACTCAGAGACATGATAGGTGACAGGAGATTGATGCTTTTCTACTGACTACTGTGTTATCGGAAACATAATGTTATCCGTCCTGAAGGTCATTCCCAAGTTCTTCCAAAGCTTATGTGAGAGATAGCGGTGTAAATGGGTTCAATGCTCTGCTCTGTAGCCTGAGACTCATGGGAATTTTTTGAAGACAGACACAGACAGGGCCCCAGTCATCCAATCATATGTTTACACAGAAATTCACACCATTCTAACCCCTGACATCATTTGACGTGGACAGCGGCATGCTCTGTTGATTTGACATTTCTTTCGTTGTATCCTTTGGGGAGTCAATACTATTTTCTGTTGCGTCTGCTTGTGAAGCATGAGCGAAGTGTTGGGGGGGAGGGTTTGATGTGTTCCTTTTCTTTTCCTGTTCGGTCAGGTGTGTTGCTTTACTATTTCTGTTTGTTTTTGAGCCATCATCCTCATCTATCTGCCAATTATCCAAAAAAAAAAAAAAAAAATGACATTCCTGTTGTCTTGCCTCCTCATGTGCGGCATTTTCGGTGGATGAAAACAATTTGTTTCCTCATATACTTGGAGCATTTGTACCATGAGGCTTTTAACAAAACATTCCCATTTTTTTTTTCTCAAAGCAGATAAAAAGGCAACAAAATCTTTTCTTGCCATCAACCTTTTTGGGGGAAAATTGTAATATATCTAACTGAAGAAAGTTGTGTATGAAAAAAATGATACCCTCCTAATTACCTCACTGCACTCTCCTGCCGTTCCCTTACACCCCCCCCCCCCCCTATCTTTAAATATCCTTAAATATCTTTTCAATGCAGATGGCATAAAAAGAATTTTATTGCCAGAAGCTGTAAATGTGTTCCACTTTTATTTTGCTCTTAAGCAGTCATTAGTGGCATGGTTTCTTCAAGATCATCCTTCCTCCGCATGCTTTCTGATTGGCTCCATCCGGTGTTTTGGACCCTTTGACTCCATGTCCCTGCATTTAGGCTAACTGGGCTGGTCTGTCTACGTTCATGTTTAAGTTGTAAACCATCTTTTGCGGTCGCAGCGACATCGAATGCTACTACATCATCTCTCTCCCCCCGCACTGTCTTTTGATTTTGTTTGTTGGTTGTTGTCTGTTTCGTTTGTCTTGAGGAGTTGTCAAGTGATTCTGTTCTCTGTTGTAAAACTGTCATACGTGGCCCTTTCCCCTCAAGTAATTTCATAAGATGGCTATGAAACAATGGTCCTAAAATAGTTAGGAAATACACTGTTACACATTGTATGAACAATTACTGTAGGGTTATAAATTGAACTTGTAGACCATAGATATTCTGACACCATATCGAGATGTACTGGTACAAAAAAAAAACATGAACAAATGATCAATGCTACAAATTCACTATTCCCCACTATAACTTCTTTAAACTCTCAGTACCACTGATAACTCTGACAGTTAAAATTAGAGTCATACTGCTCTCTCTGAGATACAGTGCCAAATGAATCTGTTTTTGTTATTGTATGTCAAAGACCTTAACATTTCACCAACTAGTGATAAGAAAATGAACTTATCAAATCGAAAGTTCAACTTCTCTCCAGAGGGCTTATTACCTGGCCGAGTGTTCTGGTCCTATAGCTGCCTGGCTTTTATCATAGACTTCACTTTGAATGTTGTAGTCAGACAAACCACACCAATTTATAAATTAAAATGTATTTTCTTATAACTTAGAAAAAAAAGATCAATATAAAATCCATGTTACACTGCATATTTATACGCCTGTTTTGAGCAGTTTATTCAGTGCTTTAGAAAGGGACTTGTGTGGATGTAACAAACCCATTTGGTCTTACCTCCAGTGTAATTAGGAAAGGGTTTGACCGGGTTTGTAACTCAGATCCAAGCAAACAAATTCCCTGGTATCAATTGTGGGATAAACAGAGATACACAACCATTTGGCTGCAGGTTTTCCAAATGATCAATATTTATTCTCCAGTACAAGTCAGCCTTGCTGGCAGTGTTAACCCTACTGTCAAAGAAACAATTGTATAGTATAGTATAGTATAGCATAGTATAGTATAGTATCGTATAGTAGTAGCAGTAGTAGTCGTAATATTTACTATCAGTAAGTGACGGATTTGAGTTTCAGTAAGTTATTATTGTGTGCATGAATTTACTGTTTCTTTTTCAGATGAGGGTAGTGGTTTATTTGCTATGATACATTTAAATATCAAAAGTTGCCTGCAGTGTGACCAAAGACTTTTCAATAATGTCAATACATGTGAAGATGCGTGATACACATATACAAACAAGGCCAGAAACATTTCTATGATCCATTAATTAAGCTGTGCCCTTTCCTAATTAATATAATCATAGTGTGTTCAAGGCACTAATTGCATATACAAAAGTAAAACAAGTAAGGTAAATAAACTGTAAAGCAGTAATGTCTGTCCTAGAGCATATGCAAACAGCAGTTCAGTTGATTGAGTTAAATCAATGTTTTTGATTAAAACAATATATATATATATCTATATGCAATAGTGAAATCCAAGCCAAAACCCTACTCATACACACTATTAAGAATGCCCAGACTTTCTAAACAGTGAATTCAGAGGCAATGTGTCACACTGTATCTTGGACTGTATCTCTGCCAGAGTATATCAAAGAACAGCTGATCCTTTTATCACAAATTGTTCCATATTCTCAAAAACATCAACATACTGTACAGAGTTGTATACTGACAGAATAACAGCAATGACTTAAAAGCTCTTTATCTCCCCTTTGGAGGGCAAAATGGATTCAAAATAAGTTTACTAAAGAATGCATACGGACATGGAAGGACATGAAACCCAAAAGGTGGTGGCAACTGAACTGCCACTAGCTAGAGAGTGTAAAATCATATAATATTGTTGGTGTTTACAAACACACGGTGTCTTGAAACATTCTTTATTTAGGGTTTTGAGAAATACCAATGCTGCATTATACTGCACCAATCTGAATGTGTTCAAAGATGATATTGAATGTTTTAAAAAAACAAACTGAATGCTTTGAAACGCCAATCTGAGTGCTTTGAAACACCTAATTGAATACTTTGAAACACCAAACTGAATATGTTCAAAGACCAAATTGATTGTTTTGAAACACCAAACTGAATGCTTTGAAACACCAAACTGAATGCTTTGAAACACCAAATGAATGCCTTGAAAGACCAAGTTGAATGCTTTGAAATACCAAACCGGATGCTTTGAAACACCAAACTGAATGCCTTCAAAGACCAAACTGAATGCTTTTAAAACACCAATCTGAGTGCTTTGAAACATCAAACTGATGTTGAAAGACCAAATTGAATATTTTGAAACACCTGTCAGAAATTCAGAATTCAGATCAAAGTGATCATGTACGTATATCTGTCTGAAGTACTTACGCACTTATGTTAATCCTTTAATTTTCCTTCTTGTTGGATGTTTTAACCCTTAATTATGATTCAGCTAGGACGACCCAGAAGCTTTCAATCTAAGGGCAGATTCTCTAACCAGAAAGCCAATGAAAGCTCATTTAAAATTGGGAGGAAATACAAAAATAAAGAACATTAGCTGCTACTTATTATTCATTTAATTTGAAAACTTATTTACAGGAGTTTTTATTTTTATTTTTTTGGTTTGTGGCGAGTGTATTCTTCAACTCCGCCACTGCAGCCCTGTGCACCTTTCTTGACAAATTTTATCTTTTTACACCGTCACACCATGTGCATATTTCCTAAAGAAAGCAATACACAGTGAAACAATAATATACAGTAAAATAATGAAATTCTACCATATACTACTACTGCTATTCATATACGACTAATAACAATACTAATACTACTAATAATAACTTTCTAAAACAAAATTTACAAAGTACTGTAACAATTAAACAAAAGCAAACATCATATTGATAAAATAAGTATGAAAAAGAAGGCACCACAACATAAAAAGATAATAATAGAGGGTGAAAATAAGTGTGCAAAAGATTGCCCTTAAATCTGCTTTACAAAAACAAAAGTTAGATTCAGTGGGCATGTTTGGTGTTTCAGGGACCTTGAACAGTGTTTTAAATCACAGTTGTTCAACAGACCTGTTATCTGGTTTTTCTTTAACCTCCTGTAAACACCCATTCTCAACTTGGTCGCATGGCCTTTCTTTGTTTCAAACGTAGTTACGGTGTTTCGAACCACTCTTCTAACAGCGTAGGCAAGTCAGACCTGTGCCATCTTATGAAATTCCTCTGTAAATATATTTACTTCTACATGGGAAAACTAAAGGCTGTGGGTAACATTACATCAGATAATTTATTGGATCATCTGTCAAAAGACACTATGGGTTAAGCTTGTGTCATTTGGCTGTTCATTACATTTGAATCCTGCAAAAAATTCTGCATTTCACATATATAACACAAATATAAGATTAATAGATGTTTTGTGTTTTTGTTTTTCCTTACCCCACTGCTATTAGTTGAACTTGGTCTTCTATTCTTCTAACCTTGGTCAATGTCTTACCTGATCCCAGCTTGCTGTGTCTTGTTTCTTTTCTACTTTCCCTAAATGCAACTTACTTTAAGCATGCATCAACATCTTGCAGTACAACCAAAACAAAAAGAAAAACAACAGATTAACCCATTCTCAGCCAGTACCTTCTCTCTTTGACGTACACCCAGACTGCACGGCCGGTTCATGTTTAAAGACTAACATTAACAGATATATTTGTCATCAAGAAACACATGAGAGAGGGGCCAGTCCTCCATTCGACTGCCTCTCTCGACTGTGTCTGTTTTCTATTGTGTGCATCTGGTTGTAGTGTGTGCAAATTTTTAAATGGCTTTGTTCTTTCATCTTATCAACATTTTTCATTTGGTAGTTTTAACAGGTCACATTTTTTTGTATTGATATCCAATTGATCAATGACATTTTGGTTCTGATTATGATTTTTTTGGCTTATTGAGTATGTTTGGTTTGGTTGAAAATTTGTATTTTGTCAATCAGATGAGAATATTTGAATCACAGTTTGATCATTTTTTTCTAAGATATTTTATAATTTTGACTTCTTTTTTTGGATTTGGAACTACTTCAGTGAATGAATTGTGCGCTTTTACATTTATACAGTAAGCTTTCCTGACAAACCTCAAGTAATAAAGCGAAATGTCAAAACAGCGACACTTGCATAGTTGACTCAACTCCAGACATACTGATATCTACCATTTTTTTTTTACTTATGCTCAACAAAGCCCACACATTAGTTGGTGAAGCAGTTCCAGATCCACATGATATCTTAAGTTTTTCAGATTTTTGAGAGCTATTTTGATGAAACAATTGAATCTTTACTGAATAATTTGTTGACTATAAAACAAAAAAACAAATGAATTGCATGGCTAAGAAGTTGCAGTTTAGGGTTTGTCAGACTTGTCAGTGTTAGAGTTCTTCTGTTCTTTTCTGTAGATGGGCATGTATATGCTCATTGTTTGTATATCCCCATCCCTTCCTTACAGCCAAAAGCTCTAATGCCGCCCGACCGCTTCGTACTGCCTTTACATGGACATGGCAACTGACTTACACTATCACCCTCATCACCCTCATTTCCTATGTAGTATGTTCATAGGCCCCACCCCTTCTTCACCCCTCTCCCCGTCTTTAGAGATATTAAAATATGTACAGTCATCCATCCATTCTAAACTAAAGAACAAATGACAATTTAAGCAAAAACTGAAACATGAATAGAATGTAGATATTTATTGAAAAGTCTATTGAAACGAAAAAACTTGTAGATATACAGTTTTTTTGTAAAAACTGAAATTATTTATCAAAGAAAAAAACAAAACAGAATTATGGTGAAGTTTATTTTTCATGTTATGTGGTGTGGATGTATTTGTTGTTGCCTCCCTGTACCATCATGTTTAAAGATAGATTCAACACAAATTCCAATGGCTAAAAATGATTTTTAACAGTACCGAACACTTATCCAAGAACATTCTTACACAACTTTCCTTTGTAAATTCTTTTCTTCATGCCAAAATCATGCGGGCAATTTGTTAATGTAAGTTGACAAACAATATGTGGTATGCTTTCATTATCTTTGAATTGGTTTGAAAAGATGCAGTTTGTAAAATGTAAAATGTACTGAAACATTTCAAAATTGTTATTGTAAAGCTTCTCTTTAGTCATGATCGTAAAAGCTAGTTAAAGGTACTACGTGTAGCATTTTAACATCAAAAAATCGATACTTCATTAATTTTGAGACAGAAGTATAATTACTGTAAACAAACAAGACCACAGCTGAGAAGACTGGCTGCCTCTACACTGCATTTGATACTGTGTGCCACTGGGTCAGATTTTGTGGGAAATCTGCCGGATTGCTTTGTGGCATAAAGGAGCCAAAAACAGAAGCCATTTTACTTTACAAGTAATACACGATTTTATTACAGTTCCAGTATTCTAACTGCAATGACATTCAACAACGTGTCAAAACAAATGGAGGAATGCCAGGGAGGGAAGTAGCATCATCGTCTTTATGGCAGATCTATCTGCACTGGTAATAGGTTGAATCACTATCGTACGGTGGCCGAGACAGGCAATCGGCACTACATACACTAAATGCACGCGACAAATAAAAAACGTGCTGCAACAAAGGAACACCACATTAACCAAACGCACAACAAAAACCCACGACAGAAATTACTTAAATTGCGGTCGGACCACTGGGCGAAAGTTTGTTGTTTTTTTTGTTTTTTTCAATTCACCGGCGTTTCATGCTGGATTTGACATGTTTTTTTTTTACAAACGTTAAGTCTCCAAGATGGACGCTCCACTAACTGTATGCCGCAAAATGGAGGAAAACCTGAATAAATTAAACTCAAATTTAGCTTTAAGACTGTTTTAGTAGGCTAAACTACGGTGTTCTTACATCTTTATTGCAGTGAAAGAAACACTAATTTGGAACCTTACTGTAATATTGCTGTCAGCATAAAAGCCTAAAAGCGGGTGAATTTGAAAAAAAAATCGAACTATCGCCCAGTGGTCTATTTCCGTTGTTTTTGTTGCAGGTTTGGTTAATGTAGTGTTCCTTTGTTGCAGCGTGCTTTTAGTTGTCGTGTGTATTTATGTAGCACGGATTGCCTGTCTCGCCCACCGTACTATTGTGTTATATCAATCGGCGATAGAGAGTAACAAAATGGACATTTATTTATATGAAAATGATTATTGCTTTAACTTTGAAAAACACAAAATGCTACATGTCATACCCTTTAGCAATACTGACTGCTGCACCAATTCCAGACACAATTTGACCATACAAATGCCTACCTGAGGCAGCGGTTTTCTAAAAGCTTACAAACTGCATCTCTGATTGACTGAATGGATGTTTGATAGCGTTTGAATGTTTGGCTTTATAGAATAGTAAATCTACAGTAACTGTGTTGTATGTTTGTGAATGTAGATGATAGTGTTTGTGGTGATTTGTGAGTGATAGAGTAATTTGCCTTGATTTTCTTTTTTTCTTTTTTATATATTTTAGAATTTGGGATGTGCATCAGTGAAAAGCTGTGATAGCATGCCTTGATGGCAGTGGATATTTGCAATCTAAATGGCACTTTGAATGTTCACCCCAATGATACCTGCTTGAGATCACAATACAGCAATAGCACAAAGCATAGCCAGACTTAGATATGCAATATGTATGAAGAGTAAATCACACTTTTTTCACTTTGCCTTGAAATTGACTTTACTATCTACCTTGCCTATCACCAGCAAGTTTAATATCTAACTTAGTTCCCTGTGCAACCTCTAATAAGCTCTCTATGGCTTGTGATCCATTTACCAAGGCTTGAGCTCAAACTATAGTTACCAAAACAAAGCAGAAGTAGCTCTTGATTTTAGTCATGTCACAGATATACGTTTGAAGCAGTAGATTAAATTCACTCCTTTGATAAAAGTATTATTCTAAATTTTAGTCTAAATTAAGAGCATGCTTTTGAATTGGCTTGTGGTCTCCTATCCTGCTGGGGGACACAGGACTTGCAGGTGTGAGACTGTAAAGAGCTATTTAAGCTATTTAACGTATGGCTGTCAAAGACTGTAACACAGTGGATGAAAATGCTAGCTTTCATGATATCTCTCACAGTATGGACATAGTAGAACAACAATGATTACACATTTGAGTTCAAGAATCAAAGGGTGAGCATTCGAGTGTCTTTGTTCTGCCATTTTGGATGCCATATAACTTAAGATTGGAGTTTTAGTTGTACAGATATTTCTTGGAGGCCGAGCTGCTCTGGTAGCTAATCTCATTGGTTGAATTAAACCTCAATGGGCGGAGCCAAAGAACCACAGTTTTTCTGGTTAAAGAGTAACCAAACCCCACCAAAATCTGTGGTGAAGCCTTACACCTAATGGTGAAAAGTAGGGTACTGAACTGGCCATCTGCTATTGGCTGGTGTTTGTGCCAGGTGATGTCAACAGGTGGTGACATTACCTGGCACAAAGACCAGCCAATAGCAGATGAGCAGTGCAGTACCCTACTTTTCACCATTAGGTGTCAGGCTTCACCACAGATTTGGGTTTGGGATTCATGTTCGACTGAAGCCCAGTGAAAAACACAAGGGGTAAGAGAGGAGGTAGCAAATATTATGAAGCCTAGCACTCTTGTTACTGAAACAACTGAAACTGAAATAATTGGGGGGGGAAAATGCAATCTAGCCATATTAAGTTATTTAGATCCTTTAGTTAGCATAGCTGACCTTCCCAGTTCAAACTAGCCATACTAGCCCATAGCTATCTAGATAAGTTAGTTAACTAGCCTGCTGACCCTCCCAGATCATGAATGCCATGGTCATGAATTAATAAATAAAAGACATCATTGCCTTTTAAATTTTTTTATTCATATTCTGACCAGAGTTCCTTCTTTGCCATTCAAGTTTGCCAGTTAGCTAACCTCTGCCCATTGAGGTTTATCTCAGCCAATGAAATGTCTGCCTCCAGAGCAGCTCTGCCTCTGAGAAATATTTGTAGAGCTAAAACTACAATCAGCTGTAAAACCATTAAAAAGGCGAGAGGTTGGAGCTGACCGGGGAGCCAGAGGGTGCTGACATTGCTCTCAGTGTAGATACATCTCATCTCTATCATGATAGCAATCTTTATACAGTTTCAGGTAATACATTTTATTTGATCAGAATTAATGCTACTGCATGTGTCACGTAACAGCAGAAATAAGGTTTTTATCAGCAGTTTTTCCTCATTAAATTCTATTGAGAGCAATAGCTGCAGGATCTTTTGATTGTAACTACTTATCTCTGCTGGATATATTTTCCTTTATTTTTATTGAGCACATTAAATTTTAGCTTGTATTTGCACATTTTTCTCTTTTTAACTGTAAAAGAGAGTTTGTGTGAGACATGATGTTGAGAAAGAAAAAGTTAACTATAGCTTACCCTATCACCAAACTATAAAACTATAGCCAACACTTTGATGAATTCTGCTTTAGCAAAGCTTTGTTTGACCTCTCTCTACGTCTGGCTCACCCTTGCACACCCCTTAAGCCTTTTGATGCACTTAAACAAACCTTTTGATTTGCCTCTTTTCTTTTGTATTGCTTTGGTCTTGAGTGTTCAATTGATATGCTGAGTTTGTTTATTTTCAAGGAATTTTGTTTAGTCTTTGCCTGTTGTGTTCTTTTCTCTGGATGTATCCTCTAGTCTACTGTATTTAATAAAACCCCCTTGCTGCCCTCTAACATGTCTACCTGTCTGTCTCCAACCCTAGGAGGTGAATTAGTGATCCCAGTACTTGTTGAGGATCCGTTAGTGCACCCCTCTGTAGCTCCTCGTGCACCCTTCATCCCCCTCCCCCCAACCCACCACCCACTCCTCACCATTATTGAGACCACCAAAGAGTCCCTGTCCAAGGCCACTGAGGCGGGGGTACCTTGCTTGTCGGACCGAGGCAGCGATGATTGTGATGATGATGATGATGGCTTGGTGATATCGGGGTATGGCTCTGGGGAAGCGTTCAACTCTAACCTGCCCCCTACTGATGATGAAGATTTTTACACCACCTTCTCCTTGGTAACAGATAAGACCTTGTCCACGTCGGCCTTTGAAGGTGGCTACAAAGCTCACGCGCCCAAGTGGGACACCAAGACTTTTAGACCTAACAAACCTTCCACCTCCAGTCGCGGTAGGACTACCACTACCGCCATGCCACTAACCCCCGACCAGAGCCGCACCACCGCCGCCTCCGCCTCCACCGCAACCCTCCACAATGCTCCCGCCGCCAAACGGCCGGCTGGCAAAATGAATAACCGCGAGCTAAAACCCCAGCCAGACCTAGTGTTGCTCCCGTTGCCCACGTCCTTTGAGGTAGACAGCACCAAGCTGAGGGGCCCATTAATAACCTCCCCCATGTTCCGTAATGTACCCACAGCACTCCCCACCGAGCCGGGCGTCAGGCGAGTCCCGGGGCCCTCGGAAGTGGTCCGCGAATCTAGCAGCACCACCGGAATGGTCGTCGGAATAGTGGCGGCCGCCGCCCTGTGCATCCTCATCCTTCTGTACGCCATGTATAAGTACAGGAACAGGGACGAAGGCTCCTACCAGGTGGACGAGAGCAGGAACTACATCACCAACTCAGCTGTGCAGAGCAACGGCGCCGTCATGAAGGACAAACAGCAGAGCATGAAGGGCGGCAACAAAAAACAGAAAAATAAGGATAAGGAGTATTATGTGTGAGTGTGAGACTTTCGCAAACACGAGAGAGCATCTATACGTGAGAGAGAGAGAGAAAGAGAGAGAGAGAGAGAGAGAAAGCACTGAGAGAACATTTATTTATCGGTTTCCTTGCAAGGAGCTACGACAAACGATGGTATAAACATGGAACTTGTATAATCATATACTGTGCTGAGTGGTTGAACTGATGACATGTACTGTAATATAAAGCACACTTACTATTGTAAGCATACCGAGAAGGCTAAATAGCAACTTTAGTGACCTTACTCTTCTATCTGGTCAAAGACGTTATCAGTGTAGAAATATTTCACAGCTACATCATTCTCCTAAGTGACTTTTAGAGCTATGTGATCCTTGGCGTTAAACAAAAAAGATTTTTTTTTGTAAAATTGTTAATGACAAAAGGCTCATAATCTTGACCATTTTCAGCATGTAAGCAACACGTAGTGCTTAACAAGAGTGGGTCAGGACACAAGATCATTGTAAAAGTCAACAAAAAAAAGGACTCTTGCCATATCAGAATATGACAAAATTTGTATTGTTTATACATTATACAAGTGTGGTGTCTTATTTATTTCATTTTTGCTCTAAGCAAAAAAAGAAAACAATTACTGTGTATCAAATGAAACCAAGTGAGCAAATCGCTAAGGGCAGATCTCGTAGGATCTACTAGCTCTGGCATCTGATTTCACCACTATTACTCTCATTGTCTGATGGACAGAGTGACTCTGAAAACGTGTACTTGTGGCAAGAAGTGGTTGGTTTCTCTTGTCTCGGTAAAAAAGCAACTGATTGTAAAATGCATGCCATCCTAATTCTACGGTACAGTACAGTGCAGTACAGTACAGTACAGTAAAAGTACAGTATACAGTGTTCAACCTGGGTTTGAACATGTTCTCTTCAAGGCCAAAATGGTTCTTCATCATCAGATCAGAACTTTGCAGCCCCACCCCTCTTTTCTTTTTTTCCCCCCAACAAAATGTTAACCACAAAAGAAAAAAAATGGTCTCTTACAGAAAACAGGTCTAATGTTGATTTGCAGCCAGTGGTGGTTGTACCTTTTTGCAACCCTCTGTATGTTGGTTCATTGCCTATCGTTCTCTTTTTCTATGGAGCTGTCAGGAGGAAGACAGATGCAGTACTATAACACTGTTAACAGATGTCTATACAGAAATAAATCTAATGTGAAAAGTGTGAATTCTATCTGCTGTCACAGTCAACTGTGTCAAACAACGAGAAATTTGTTTACATATTTTATTACATACTAGCTGTTGTACTTTGTAGGTAGGATATTGTACATATACCATGACAGTTGTAATTTTTTAGTACCTCTATTGTACAGACTGAACATATGGTTTATCAGTGTATTTCATGACAAAGTCTATTAACTGTTAATTCACATGGAGAAAGACTTTAATCAGAGCGTGGAGAATCATATCGATATTTTGTAAAGAAAGGATAAAAAAAATCTATTGTTAGCCTAGAGATCTAATCGGAGATGTTTCTAAAGTCGCATGGATATTTGACTACTTGAAGTTGTCCAACAAATACAAGATGCCCTTCTTAACTGTACTGTGGCTTTCTTGTTCTGGGTTACTCTAGTGTTATTTCTACTTGAAAGAGAATAAAGTCAAAGCTATGATAAAGAGAAAGACAAAGAGACTATAATGGATTGGGATACACGGTTCAGACAAGCTGAAACTGCGTGATAAAAAGCGTGACTGAGCACCTCAAATCATTGTCCGATCACCTTTTTGTCATTAGTTATCATCTTCTTTTGACAATCGTTTATTGTTCATTTTTATTATGTTCCCATTCTATGCCATTGTTATTTAATACTTTGTTATTTATTGGTTTGGAGTTGGTCTTTTTTTTTTTTTTTTTGTTATCTGAAATTGACATTTTCTTTTCTATGATTTTTAATTTTTCATATTCTTTTTTCAACTAAATGCTTAGAAATAAAAAGAAATCTCCTCAAATGTCTTTTTATTTGTCTCTGAAATTATACTCTAGCTCTTGGGTAAATTGATAAGGTAATATGATGTAATATACTGTCAGTGTAATCCAATTATGCAATTAGTCAGAGTGGGTGCTACTGTACCACTTTAACGTTCCTCAGTCTCAGCTCAGCAGGAATCAACAGGAAGCATCTTAAAAGGATGATTTCAGGTCTTGACCATTAAAAAAATGGTGGCCTTTTCCTTTAATGTGACTGAAGAATAAATGTAAGAAATGTATTATCCTATTACCAGTTGATAGTTCACTGGATAACTTTTTTCCCACCCATACCAAGAGTTTGTAAGTTGAATTTCTTTGTGATGTTGTCTGTGGCAGCGACTTCACCTTTACACCAGTCTGTGTTTAGTTAGTTTTTGATCCATTTTGCTCGCTTGTTTCATCATTTATCTTTTCTTAATTAATTTTTTATATTTACGACTGATTCTGCATTATTTATATGGATCCAGTTTTTTTTGCATTGTGATCACAGGGACGGTTCAAGATTTTTTTTGTTACCTTGTAGCAATGTAATCACTTTGTTTTACCCTGTCTTTTTTTTTTTTTATTGCTTTCAAGCACTGTAGCAACTGATAATGTCATAACTGTAATAACGGCAATAAATATTACATCATTGGTTCAAAATATCTTACACCCCTTATGAAGTAATACTTTCCGGTTAATGTGATAATGTGATGATATTACATTAACAGGTTTTGTTATATTTTCGACCAATTTAGAGGGAGATTTCATTACATTTTGACAAGTTATTACATTATCCGGTAGCTATTATATTATCAGTTGCTACAAGCGCTCTTAGTTTACTTTCTAGGACTATTTAGCCTCAGCTTCACAGAGTGAAAACATAACTTTCAAGAACCCACAGGCCCGTCACTTCTAGCTCTTCATCACCATCGCCCCAAACCCGGATTGGCACTGGGGATCTGGGATTTACATCCGGCTCCTGATGTACGACTCCCCTCCTGACGTTGAGAAATACCAGCTGCCCTCCATGGGATTCCCTGACAGCTCTGCCCTTTGCTGTCTGTTTGTTAATGCTTCCAATGAGTGAGCAGGAGAGATGTTCTCCTTCTCCTGTGGCAGCCAATGCTTGTGTATATAATGGCTCCTGGTATAACTTATGTAGTCACAGCATACATATTTCTCCCAAACATGACACCTTGTTGATTTATGTTTAATGTGTTATATTTAAAGGTGAATTTTTAAAGAATTTTAATCTGCTGGCAGATGTTTTTTATGGCACAAAGGGATATTGCATATGGCACAAAACAGGAACTGTTTTTACTTTGTACGTAATCCACAACTTTATTCAAGTTCCACTACTAGGCTTGGGTCGATATTCAATATTATCAAATATCATGATATTCATGAAATATTGCGATATTTGATAATATCATAATATTTCCTGCGATATCGAATCCGGCCATGGAACCATGTGTTGCTTAGATCACAATTGTACAAGCTTTTAAACTTATAAACCTATAATCTACTAATGGTAGGATAGTAAAAAACAAAAATAATCATACTTGAAGTGAAAAATGTGTCTTTTTAATTCAATTGCTTCTGGAAATAGCAGGTATGAGCAAATTATACCAAATGGCCATTGTTTCCTCCAATGCTAGAAATGTTATGTCATTTGGAAGAAATCAAATAAAATACCCTCCCAAAAAAACGTGAAAAAAAAACAAAAAAACAATATTTTGGCGGGACAGTATGGCAATATTAAATTTGAGATATCGCCCAGGCCTATCCACTACTCTAACTGCACAGCTTCAACTTGACATTAGCTTACCTGGTCAGAATAAATCTTGGCTGTTGTCAAAGGCTGTTATCAGTTCTTATCCTTCTTCTGGCTCTTCAAAACAAATGCTGGGGAGAGGGGACAAGAAGCAACATCCTCTTTGTGACAGGAGGTTTATGGGAAATGTGAAATTTTGAGAAACACAAAATGATACACATAGCACCTTTAACATGTCCAGGATATCTAGTGTAACGCACTGTAGTTTTTCTGTATGCACATGAACTAGGTGTGGTTTGATATTTGTTTGTTGCTGCTGCTCATAGCTTAAAGGGAATGGGGAGGTTTTAGAGAATGTATACTGTTGCTCCCTCATGTGTATGAGTTGAGAGAAAAATATGAACCTGACTGATTAAGTTTATGATAATTTTGGCAATCAACTTTTGTCACATATTGTTTTGGTCTTTCACACACTGTCCTTAACTGATAAAAAAGAAAAATGTATTATTCACAGAAGAACTAATATCGGGTGCATTGAAGAACGTGTGTATAATGAGGACAGGATTTCAACACCAGATTGCCTTACAGTCCTCATCAAGCTTGCAGGATTGTAACAATTGCATTATCATAATCATCAGCTTCTCATAACCTCAGTGTGTGACTGAGTAGTAAAAGGCAAGTGCATAGGACGACATCTGGACTGGTTTATTGGTTGGTTTGAATGAATGCATGGATGAATGATATTATGGCACTAACCTTGTACACACTGGAGATTGTCTCTGCTTTCACATCAACAATTTTAATGGTGCTACATGTAGCATTTTTACACATAAATTATCATTGTCACTATTGCGATACCTCTGTATAATTACCATAAACAAATGAGATCATGGAGGTAGTCTCTCTATCTCACACCAGTGGTGTTGTTAGTGCTAGTGTTTCTCAAGACCACATTTCCCATAAACCCTGTTGCTTCCTGTCCTGTCCTGCCCTCCTTCCTCCCCTAACTCCTTCCTCCCCTAACTCCTTCCTTCCCTAACTCCTTCCTCCCCTAACTCCTTCCTCCTTCTGCCATTGCCAGAAACTCTGAAAGCTTTAGCTCTGTTTGAGCTGGAAGAACAGCGCCCTCTTCCTGTTTTGTGCCATAAAGCAATCTCCCTCTGTGCCTTCAGCAGATTTCCCGCTAAATCCGACCCAGTGCCACCCAATGTAAAAAAAAAAAATATTTAAAAAAAATGCTGTGTAGAGGCCGGTAAAGGCTGTCAATCTTCTTAGTGATGCTCTCATTTGTTTACAATAATTATATGTCTCAAGATGAATGTGGTAATGATATGTTGATGCTAAAATGCTACATGTAGCACCTTTAAACTGATCTGAAATTGGCTGAGTTTATTCTACAGAACAATTATCAATTGCTGCCTCGCTGATCTTGAATAATAATCAAATCAATCATAACCAAAACTACAGATGAAAAAAAAATAATTTCAGAACAAGCCTTCTCAGTTATACATGTTACAAGAAAGGCATCCAAAAAGCTTTATATCCTGTTGAGGCTTCAGGTCTTAGCCCCTTTGGTTTTAAATGTGACTAAAAAGTGTCTATCTGAGACCATTGTGAAAAGATGTTTTTCCTGTGGGGATACAAACCTTGTTTGAACTCACCTGAACTCCCTCTGTAAGCACCCATCCCATCCCATTCCTTCGCCAGCCTGAATAACCTACTAGATTGAAGGTATTGATTGGATACTGCAGCACTTTCTCCACGGTGATAAAACCCACTGAGAGGCAGTGGGAACTGAACCGGCTGACTTGAGACCTGAGCCAAAGCCAGGTCTATTTGTCTACTGTGGGGTGGGGTGGGGGTGTATTGTGTGACATAGCTCCTAAAATGACCAATAGATGCAGTGCAAATACTGACAAGTTAATGTTTAGGAGTTGACTAACCCTTTCAGTGCAAGCATAACATAGTATTGCATTAGAAATTGCGAGTGAGAAGAGCACTGCCGAAAGCAATTTCAAAGCGAAATACCAATTATGATGGCATCTTCTCACTTCATCATCCCACGATGTAAAAAAAAAAAAAAAAAGTAGCCTCAGGTCTCGGGTTTAAATTTTGTTAAAAATATGTGAGTTTGTTTTGGGGATGAAGAACCTTCTGCGTGCTTTGAAATGTTGAAATGCTGATTGAAAATGAAGTGTGAGGAGGGATGGGGGGGCAGTGAGGGGAGAAGTTGCAGTATGGTTTTCAGTTTTCTCCAGATCCAACACAAGTGTGAGCGACTGCTATTTCTCTCTGTTTTTTTTTCCTTCTCTAGGCCCAGAGGTAAGTCTTTCCCAATGAGATGTCATAGATTACATGTACACACACTCTGTGGTCTGATGTGAACAGAAAGTATTATCACTGCACCTGGAGATGTTGACTGAGATCATGTCATTATCATGTCTGCAACTAGAAAGGGAAAAATTGCTTCCATCATTTTGTGATGTTGCCTGACCTTTTTCCCAGAGTTTAGTAGAAAAATTGTTTTTTGCAAGGCCAAATGTGAATTGACCCCCCTCACTCACTTCTGAATTTCCTTTTCCTTGTTCCAAGTGATGACTGTATGTAATTGCATTGTATTGTTGCTTAAGTTTGGTCAATTTTACAATGGGCAGAAAGGTTTTCTTATTTTTTGTTAATGCTTGTGTTTAAAAGAAAAAATATATTTTGTTATGCATCCTCCCAATCTGTGTTCCAACGTGGTTTGAAAGCATAATTTCACAGTGCACAATGGAACATTGAGGAGCAGCATATAAACAGAGCCACTGTTTCTCACTTGATATTCCCAACATGGTCTAAGCCCAGCAGGGAACTCTTCAAAACAAAATGGTTGCCATTTAGGATCCAATATCGCCTCCACAGTCTGGGGAAATAGGACTAGGCAGGAATCTCGTCAACATGAATGTTAGTTACACCATTGTCACGATTACCTGCTGTGTTTCTATCTGAGAGTCCATTTTGATGTAAGCAGCGGATCTGGCAGTTCTTTTTTCCTCAAATAGGTATGTGTTCTGCAGTGCCTGTTTGTCAGCCACTTATTGTGTTTCAGACCTGAAATCAAGTCCTTCACAGGAGGGGGTAAAACCACTGTAAAGGGCAAATATGTTATGCATATTATTGCTAAAATATGGAACTCCAGCTTCTGGTCTCTCGGTTGCAATCCCCCTCTTTCTCTCTCTCTCTCTCTTTGAGCAGAGGGCCAGATGTAAGAATTCAAAATGAACATCTCATTACATGGCTGGCTGCCTTATTGAGCGGCATTGACAGGTGGAGGGAGGCTGGCCCTTTCACAGGTGAAGAGAAAGTTCATTAACATTCTGCCAAGATGGAGAATTCAATAATCCCCCCCTCCAGTTCCCAATGAGTGTGGCTGATTGGAAGGTTTCACTTTTGTGTGTGTGAGAGTGTGTGTTATGTAAGACTGACAGATATATTCTTGTTTTTGCCGCTGCATTCAGCAGGTGGTTTTCGCTGCTCTGACCAGTCTGTATGTATGATCAGTCATATGTGAATATTCTCTGTCACAAAATAAACAGATAAATGGTTCTCCTGTTGCACAGTGACAGTTGTCCTGATACAGTGGGGTTCAAAGGTGACGAGTCCTTGCTTTTTTGTCCTATCACTCACTAAGTGCCTCCTACAATGAGTTATTTGTTTATTCTTGTGTACAGCACAGATTAGAAGTTTAGTTCTAATACATTTCAGAGCTACTCTTAAGGTAGAATTAATCTCATTGATTTCAATGGGCAGAGCCAGAAAAACTGTTTTCCTGTGTTTCTTTGGCTCTACCAACTAACTCAACCAATGAGATTATTTCTGCCCCCAGAACAGCTCTGCCTCCGGGAAATGTTTGTAGAACTAAAACTTCAATCTCCAATCTGCTGCTTTTGGTTCCCAAAACACAATAGGCCCTTTTCACAAACATGGCTGCCGTACTTCTGCAGGGTAAAGCTTGGTTCTTACCATTGCCAGCAATGTTAAAAATCCAACTTTCTGTCACCCATAACTCTGTCTGTGATCACTTATTTTGTGTTTCAACATAATGTATAATACAATACAGGTGTTGTCACAAACATATCTTTCTGTTTCTGACAAACAGACAGAGTTATGGGCAACAGAAAGTTGGCTTTTTAACATTGCTGGCAATGGTGAGAACCGATCTATGCCCTGCGGACGAACGGTAGCCATGTTGGTGAAAATGGTCTATTGTCATTGCAAGTGTGTCATTTTGTTACTGCCCCCCAAATTATCTGCTGTACGATTTAGGGTCTACATACTGTAAGTAGCTGGTTTGTCAGATCCTTTTGACACACCAACACTATTTTGCTGTACAAACACACTCACTTGCACACACACTGCTGTCTTTTGATTTGCTGATGATACAAAACATGTTACGTCCCTAATGTGAATAACATGCAGACATATAGGCCTATAATCGTTACTGCTGGGAAAATAAGTTATTATATCTATTGTCCATCTAACCAGTTCTGACACTCCACTGATAAAATGATGTGTTTTTACACAGCTCATTTGAACTTGTCACACATACTGGTGGCACCCACTCGCCTGACAAAGTCTGACAAATATCCCCCTACCACCCATATAGGACACCATTTAATTCATGCAGTGACAAAACATTTAAAGAGTAATGTGTCAGCAGCTGGAGTGTTGTCTACAGTTACTTGTCTGGTAAAAAATCACGTTGCTTGCGTTAAACACAAAATTTCAAAAGAATTATGCCACGAGGCGTTTTCATTCATTTATTGAATCGGGCTCACTTTTATTTTTCATCACCTTCCAGAGGGCAAGGTAGATGCTAATAAACTCATGCCATATCATTCTGATGACCTTTGTCCCATCCTCTATCATTATAGGTGTGGTCTCTCCCAGGATGATCGCACCCCCATCCACAAGGACACAAGCGGTCACAGGCTTACGCCATGGCCATCTCAGTAACTGGATCCCGAGCCTATTATTGAACACTTAGTGACGGGTGTTGCATCCCTATAATAAAATCTTAAACACTACACCAAGGTACACCAAAGCTTTTATGGACACTCCTAGTGATCCAACCGCTATAACTACACTTCTACATTATGTTGTGCGTTCTCAATGGATGATGCCATGAACCTTGCCTGGTGTCCAGCCCCCACGAATCAGTCTTTAGCACTTTTTGAATTTGCATGGCGATTCATAGGGGTTTGGACACAAGCCACGACTGATTCACTGATGTAATTCCTCGCCCCCAACCGATTGGTTGGTGTTAGTTATCAAAATCTTTGACCAATCACAGTAGCAAAGCAGACTGATGTAATCTGGAAATGCCTCAGAGCTAATAACAATCATGGCGGCATTCACTTCCAAGCTTTTAAATACGTTGTTTGTTCCTGTGTAAATTCATCGATGGCATTACGTTTTTTAAGGACTGACGAAATCGCTACATCTAGCTTACTATTGTCCAATTCCTTTGCCGGCGCTGCCATTTTGGTAGTTGTTGTCGCTCTGTAACGCTCGTCATAAGTAGGTTTGTCCTGCCCACATCAACCACCCAGTCAGGTATGTCAGACAGTATCTGTCCAGGGTCCAGACCCCTATGAATCGCCATGCAAATTAAAAAATTGCTAAAGACTGCGATTCATGGGGGCTGGACACCAGGCAACCATCGACCACTGGGTGACTGGACACGCTTTATTCAAAACAAATGATTTAAATAAACAGGCCACCAACACAAGTGAGTCTGCCAGCTGGTACTCAGTCTTTATTCTTTATCAACTTCTTTATCTTCTTTTCTTCAGTGCATGGTAGTGTGTGTGTCCTGCTGTGGTCCCCGTCTAACTGAATGAGAGCAAACGCCTGAGAAGTAGCACTCGAATATGCTGGGCTGCCAATCAACCTGATAGCTTACAGCCATCTCTGCTGCTCCGCCTACATCCGACGCTTCAACCGCGCCCCGCTGCCACACCTGTACCTTTAGCATTTACCTCATATGTCCTGAGACAGGGGGAGGGCTGTTGAGCGATGCCTGTTTGTGTGAGGCGATGAAGAGAAGACAGAGTGTGAGCCCTGAGAGGGCTGTGCATGATAAAAAACCCTGCTTCATTATTTAACACTTCTCTGGGCCAGAGATCTGCCTGCTCTCCTCAGGAATACTAACACAGACACAAAAACACACACACACACACACATACACACATCTGTGTGTGCGCCTATGCCTGTGAGTGAGGCAGACTGATAGATATAGAAAAATATAGTATTCTTTTTTTCAACCATGCAACTGTGCTATCCTATTGCCTCACATCAAGCCATGCTGCCGCACACACACACACACACACACACATATATATACACACACAACGGCCATTTATTATCTTGCCTCCCTCAAGGACAACCTCCCAAACTTACCGCACCGGTTAGGTTTTTATTTCTTCAGTGCAATTAAAATACAGTAATTACTTGACAGATGCATTAGAAATGAACTTTACTCAAGATGATAATGTCATCAACTTCTGTACAATGTTATTCTGAGAACATGATAAGAATATCAACAAACCTTGGGGCAGATTGTCCATTCATTTACAATGTGGGAATATTAAATGAATCTGCATCATTAATTAGTTTGCTTAGTTTGCTGCCAATTGTCTGTATAATTGCAAGCCAACTGCTAGATGGTTGGGTTGATATTTACTTTCAAATGTTTTTCACCCCTAGCTGATAATCAGAGCATTCTTTGTAATTAATGCTGTTAAAACATTCAATTATTCATTCAGGTTATAGATTTTATAGACATTTATAAATCACTCAGCCATACATAATTTCTCATTCCCTCAGTGTATTGTTATTTGATGATGAGCTGCTCCATGCTCTTTTCCAGCAACGCCCTGATTCACATTAATTTAGTTGGCTGTCAGGGGGAAGGGAGAAAGCTACTTGCTTACTTTCCAGGTTTGGGGATTCTAACTGGCAACTTTTCAGTCATCAGCCCACTTTCCCAACCTTTAGGCTACATGCAGTTTTGTCGAAGGATCCTAGTCATGGCATAAAAGATAAAACCACAAAACTACCACCTCCTTCCCCATGTTCTGTCACTTTTGTTCCTTCAGCTACTTTTAACTGCCACATAACCTCGTCCTATTTAGTATTACCAAAGTAACGCAGGTTGATGGAGTGAAATGCTCATCTCCCGAGTGATCTCGCATGCGTCTCTGGACCATTTTCCGAGACGCTCGTGTCGCTTGAGATGCAGGGAAGGCAGGACGAGGAGGAGCGGCTCCTTCGCTGCTTTTTTGAGAGATTAATTTTTCATCTCGGAAAACACGCAAGCACGGCACGTATAGACTTCCTCTGTGCGATCCGAGAACGTGAATCCGGTGAAAGTCAGATGAACGCTGCACCCTGTCGAGTATGGTATAAGCTTATATAGTCATGTAAGAGTGAAGGAAAGTTAAAGGAAAGTATACAACAGTGATTCCCAAAGTGTGGGCCGCGGCCCCTTGGTGGGCCGTGAAGGTACTGCAGGTGGGCCGCGAGAGGTCATTTACAATAAATAAATAAAAAGTTTTTAATTTTCAATTTTGTAATTAAGTTTCAAATGACCATAAAATATTTATGATTAAATATTTGCATTAAAAGAAGTAATCAGAACTAATAAAACAAAGCCATGGGATTTAAATTACATGTTATTCGTCATTTATCTGACCTATTTTTGATCCGGCCGGAACGTATCTTATATCTCGTCAGTGGCGGGGAATTGTAATTGAGGGAATACCTCATCATTGGCGGGGGAAGTGTAAAAATGGTAAAAATTCTGTCTGTTTTTTCTTCATGTTGATATTGGGTTGGATATTGTGAAATTTTATGTATAAGCGTTTTATTATCCAGTGTCAAACAGCCAGGATACGGGCTTAACAATTCACTATTTGCACTTCATTTCTTACATTTGTTGCTTTACAAATTGTTACGTGTATGTGGATGGATTATTAATTTGCACTGCATTGCCATATGCCCACATCCGTTCTGTTTATGAACCAAAAAATATATAGGGAAATACTTCATCTTAGTCTCGTGTGTTGATCAGAGTTGTGATTAAAGGGTTGGGTGGGCCGTGGAAGATTTTCATATTTCAAACTGGGCCACGGCATTCTTAAGTTTGGGAATGGCTGGTATAGAATATGGCATTTTTTTTGGTGTTGGGTCACTTTAGGAGTTTTGTACCATCTGAGTAGTTTGGATTCAACCTCAAATGTTAATGACAACCATTCACACACTGAAATTGGGGCTACAGTGTATAACCTCAAGCTCAGAAGCAGTTGGCTTTAGTGTGAAGCTATGGCGCCCTCTAGCATATTATTTAAGAACTGTGGGGGCTTGTAGAGGCCCAGGGGAGTGCTGCATCTTCACTGACGGAGCATGGAAGTAGTTTAATTCTAAAAATCCTCCCTCCACCAGCCTTCCCTTATTCACTCCATTCAAAGATCTAAAGTGTACGGGGATGCCAGCTTTTTTATTATTTATTGAGAAAAGGATGATGGGATACAGATGAGAGGAATTTACTAGAACGGTAAGGCAACCCTGGGCCACTGTTTGTAGTTTTGCCGTCATAATGCCAGTTATGATGTGGGTGCTACACATCGGTGGTGGATGAGTTGAGTATTAAAATAAGTCATCTAAATTGAAGGCCTTAAAGTATTAAAGTGTTTTTTCCACCATATAATGACAGGTTACTTTTACTTTTAAATGGGTCTTAATTTCAATTCCAGGTAGCACTTAAAAGGTCTTAAAAAATCTTAAATTTGGCTTTCTGAAACCTGCAGATACACACACACACACACACACACACACACACACCATTACCCTGTTCCCCCCTTATCCGTTTTACTGTCCCAAAATAAGAAAAAAATGTTTGAGGGTAGCAGATTGTCGACACATGTAAAAGACATTACCATATGGCCACATTCCCCCTATTAAGGCAATGCTATGTCCTGTGGGTGCAATCACCACTCTACCACGCCTTCATCTAAAGTAAAACTGTGACTGTAAGTATCAGCGGTGTTACATAACACTACAGAGATACTGCAAATACTGAATGCCGTGTTCCAGGACCTCTTCATGTATTATGATTATCATTGCTGTTGTGTTTCTTCCCAGAGATCACCTGTCAATCAAACAGTGTGTCCAGTACTGTGACGTTTTTTTCCTTAGGATTTTCTCTCGATGACCTTTGAGTTTCTGTAGGTGGCACTCTTTTCAGCATTTTGTGTTGAGAGAGACAAGAAAGTTTGGGAGACAGAGCTTTTTGTGTTATATAAAGATATATCATCAGTGATAGAGAGTAACAAAACAACTGATTATTATTTTAAAAAGACAGTTACCTGAGATGTCCTACTTTGTCTTCACAACAGTGAAGAACACAGTGTAGGCGAGCAAAAATGCACGTCCTCTCTCTCTCTGCAACATATTTTAGAGAACAATTCTGGCGTAAAGCCCTGGTTTCCAAACATAGCTACATGTGGCAACAGGATTAATCCACTCTGCCATATGCGGCGCAGGCAACAGGTCTGGTTTTCATTCTGTCACCTTCCAAACACATAAAGAAAATATGAAACAGTTGGATGCCGTTTCTCGTACACAACCCACATTCAAATCAAGCACATATGACACTTTGAACTTATTCCCAAAATATTGTCTTCTCTCTCCAAGTTGGCAATCTTGATATGATTTCATTTCATTGGGCATCCGTCACATTGTGAGTCAGATGGTGTCTCCTCGGCATTGGGGAGAGCACAGTAGGGTGTCAGCTCCAAGCATGATTTAGCCTTAGCCAAGGTTGCCAACTCTCATGAATTTGCAGCGAGACTCACGCTTTCAGGTTCCGTCTCACGCTCTCCCCAAACAAATCTCACGCCAGTTTAAAATATAGCAAGCAGTTCAAATATAACATTTAAAATATGACTCATTTTCTCCCGCAGCACTGCTGTGTATTGCTGTGTGAGGCACAGCAATACACAGATGGTGGTTACAGGTAAGAACCTCCACCCACGGTTAGCCTATTACCTGGGATATATGGTGTAATTGTTTCAACTTGTAGACAGTGCTCAGGCACATAATGAAGAGCAAGATGTTGCATTTGCTAAAGGAATAGTTCACCCAAAAATGTGAATTCCGTCATTATCTATTCACCCTCATGCCAGTTGAAACACAGGTGAAGTTTGTTAGTTCATATAACACACAGGGAGGTTCTTCAGAGTTCCAAAAAGAGCATAAAATGATCATAAAATTACTCCATACAGCTCGTGCAGCATAATCCAAGTGTTCCAAGGTCCAGTTTTGAACACTTGCAGAACTGTACATTTTAAGTGAGCTACATTTTAGTTTTACTTAACTAGATTTTTATTATATTTTTTTATTTCCTATACTTAAATAAACTTTCAGTAAAGTGACAGTACCTACGCTTGAGTCAGATATTTTACTCTTTCCACCTTTGGCAAATATATATATATTATAATATTTTGCACTACAAATGTACCATGTTTATGTTATAACCTTCTATGCAAATCAATTCCCACTTTCCATAAAACATCAGTAAGTGTTTCACTCCTAAGGTTTGGTGGTATATCAGTGTTTGACAAATCTAAAAGGACTGTAAAACTATAAGATTGAATGGCAAAGGCAAATTATGGGCTGTACACTGACACTCACTTTGGTGAAATGCAAATGAAGAGCGTGAAGTGCATAATGTGTAGGTCTTGATTGTGTTTTTGCAACCAATGTGAAACTGATTACCGTTATGATTGGAGAGATGCTTTATTCAAGTTGCAAAAAAAAGTTGCAGAGTGCTGCTTGTGGAAAGTCGCCACAGTTTTACAGCCCCAATGAGAACTAGGCTATTGACTGTACAGCTGCTTTCATTTTATTATTTAATCTCCTGATGATATATGGACATGATGGTGTTCCTTTTTACCCTTTGGAGAGACTCTGGTGCAGTGTGGACAATGTTCCACTAGAGGGCCTATTGGGCATTTTGCATCAGTCAGCCAATGCAAAGATCTCTAGCTCTAAGTTGATCCCACATATCCTGTTCTGTACAGTCACAAAGGAAACGCATTAGGCTTGCAGCCAGTGTGTTGGCAAAGACATAAAAGATATGCAAAATAGATATGCATCTGCACAGCTGGATTTACACAACTGAAATCAGCCTTTGGGTGTGTGTGCGAGAGAGAGAGAGCGTTAGAGGGTAGGGCGTGGGGGTAAGGGACATGAAACAGACACCCTAAAGATAGTCAAGTAAATAAAAAGTAAAAAAAGACAGTCTCAAAGTCCATCAGTGAGTTTTACTGGCTCATTGGCTATTATGGATAGCCAAGGGTTAAAGGATTTTCAGATTGTCACACTTTGAGTGTGTTTGACAACAGCTATTATTCTGCAATATCTATTTCTGTTTTTCCACTTGTGCATCTGTTTGTGTTTTTATTATTTGCTTTTAATTTTAGGTGGCCATTAATGACATCTGGCCAGGGACCACAGATGAAAACTAGCCTTTTTGGCAAACCACATTTATTGAAATGTTTGTTAATGTGCATTGTCCTTGCAAAATAAACTAATAGAATAACGTAAACCAAAAGCCATAAAATAAATCAAATCAAATCAACAACCAGCCCTGCTGCCCAAGAATACATGATGTGTGGCATCATGGTATAATGTATGGTTAATTACAATACAGCTCTTATAGACGTGTCAGTTTGCTATCATCACCACTGCCTGTACTGTTGCCTAACTAATGGCTGGACTGGACACTACATAGCCATTTGAGAAGCGGGGTCAAACAGAGTAAAACGGTACAACCTTCAGAGTTCAGTTCCATTGTGTTTCCTCTCTCTGACGAGGAAATTAGGTTTGGATGTTTTCTGCCAGACTCCGATCTGCATAATGGTCTTTAACCAGCCAAAAAACACACTGCCTCATTGTGCTGGGAGTTGCACAAGGCTTAACTCGAGGGATGCTGAAATACAAAAGCCATGTCTTTCAGCAAGCTAGAAAAACAACAGCTGTGGTTCTTTTAGTGGTTCGTTCTACACATGGTTAAATTCAGGTTGGAGTTCATTTGAAAGCAGAGCATGAAGCTTATGAGCTAAATGAATGAAAAAGGAACAAAAAGACAGACATTCATAGATAGATTGCTGCATAGATATTTCTAAATTTGATTGAAAATATCACAATATTGGGCATCAACCTATAGATACAATATCGTTGGGGGGGGTTGTATCAATAGGTAGGAAAGGCTTATGTTATACAATTATATGGCGTTCTTTTACCTATCTCATCTCTATCTATACTCTTCACAGTTTTAAAGTGCATCTGGAACCTGCTTCAGGAGACAAATTTAGATGCTTGTAAATACCAGCAATATATTCAGGGCATGACTGTCAAAATAACAGATCCAAAGCATGGATCCCTCCAAAGTATGCAATGTGATGACAATGATAATGATGACAGTGATGATGATAGTGATGATCATGATATTGGTGGTGATGAAGGTCCTCAGGCAGGAACCTGCTGCCTGTCTCTGACTCGAGGTTGAGGACAAAGGGTGAGGGGCCCCTCAGCTCTGGAATGACCTGCCTGAGGAGCTCAGGCTTGCTAAATCAGTATCTTCTTTTAAATCGCTTCTTAAAACATTCTTCTTTCTGTCAAGGGAATGCCCAATATGATCTCTGGAGACCTGAGAGGAGACCAACAAGAATGATTACATCAGTGAAAACTACAAAAAGAGATCAGTTATGGTGTCAGTGACTCACCTGTACCACCGGGTTTGAATATATGAACCCAAACTGGCTTCTGAAACATCACAGGCTAAGCCAAAGTCAATGATTTTGATCCTGAGAGGCTGCTGTTGAAGGTCTACCATCATGGTGTTTTCAGGCTTCGGGTCTGTGTGTATTATTCCGATGGTCTTTAGGTGTTTAAGCGCTGTGGCCAACTGAAAAGTCATCAAAATCACAGACCTTCATTTTATGAGAAGGTCAACTACATTCCATCAGTATCCATTTTCAAACAGTGTATCAACACAGAGAGGAAGAAAGTACACCGTACCTTGTGAAGGATCGGTCTTATCTCCTTCAGAGGCAGAGGTTGGAAATATCTCTGCCTCATGCTTTAAAAGTCCAGACACATGTATCCTCTGTGGATGAAACAGCTGTTCCATTGCACAAAGTTGCATGTGTCCGGGTCCAAAGCTTCCAGTTTCATAAGGATGGAATGCTGGGTAATATATCAGAGGTCAGGGAGAGGTTTTTTTCAGGTTTATATATATAGTTGACACTACAACACAGTATTTTTGCAAACATGGCACAACATTACTGTAAGTGGGATAAACCAACACCATTTCCATTGCCCCTCTTGTCTGGTGAATATTTTTGCACATATTCTTGTTCTTCTTTATATATAAAGTTGATATAACTACTGTACAGAGTATTAACACAAGCATGGTACAACTCAAACTTTGATAAGCAAGCCCAAAATGAAATGAATTTAATTTTATATTTCATTGCACTACATACTGTGACTTGAGAAAACATTTGTTGTAAGGAGGAAGTTTTCGTTTTAGCTAAGTTTATATAAAGAGCATGGAGGGGAAGGTAAAATGTCTTATACCCATAAATATGATGAATGATACACTGTATTGTAAATATTTTCTTTAGCTTATATCGTGATGTGTTATAGAATTGCTATTACTAGATAGGTCTATACTCCTGTGTAGGCCTATAGGCCTATTTAAGTCAATACTTATGTTACTGTATGGGTTTTGTTTTACTGCTTGCTCCAGACCTGGGAGTTTGTTTCCTTTAATTAATTGCAAAATAGTGTCTGTAAGCCCATGAGGGCTGGGCATGTTATAGATGCAGGTCACTTAAATAAAATCAATCAAAATCCACCTCTTGCTTGGCCTCACACATTACAACCGTGTGATTCTTCATAATCTTCATAGCCACTGTCTCGTTGCTGCCCATCTTAATGCACTTAGCAACCTTTCCAAAGGTGCAATCCCCCAGGAAGGACTGCACCCAGTAGCTGCAGGACCTGCAGGAGAGCAGGTCTCCTGTGGCGACCTGGAAGTCCTCGACTGGGAGAGAGGAGGAGACCTGTCCTGCCATGGGAGGAGAGGACACCTGCTGCTGGGAGGAGAGCAGGAGAGGATGTGTATGGACACAACATTCAGTCACATCCTGTCTCATACAACATGACACAGTCAACAGTAACGTTGCACCTAGAAACTCACCCAGATAAACTGGGTTGGCATTTGGAGAAGTCACAGGGCTGGAGAAAATCATGCATTTCCCAGTATTCCTACATGCGGCACATGAACGTAGCGAGTCACCCCATCAAGGCATACATCCATCAAGGTGTACCAAGAAGTCCCTTACATTAGGGGCCCTGAAGTGGGAGAAGAGGGGAGGGTCAGAAAACAGTTTGTGACATGCAAGATCAACACTAAGTTGATCTTGGATAATCTCATTAACATCCCTACTTATAGGAGAATATGTGGTCGTATACACAATCACCTTTACACTCACATTAACAATGAAAATACAGTTTAAACAGATTGGCTGTACCTTTGATATTTTACCATTTTTTTTCAAGACTGCAGAGTTAGTTTGATGTTGCTACTGCTAACATTACCCAGGTAATTAACACAACTGACAAGCACTAGCCAACTGGCAAACTTTTAGCTAACCGATGTAAGCTATACCTACTTTTTCTCCAAACTGTTTACAGCAACCAAAAATAAGTTGTTTAATAATTTAAACTGCTAGCACCTTGAAGTTTAACTTTAAGTTAATTTTACATTCAAAGCAGCACTGTACTATTTCAAATAGCTAATCTTTGTTAGCTTAGCTAACCAACTCACTATTCAAAATCACGCCCTTTTCTCCCAACAACAAAACTAATGGCAACTTATCCTTATCAAACTACTTAGGCTTAGGTAATCAATGCTAATGCCAGCTGGCATTAAAGCTACACTAAGTGTTTTTTCGACCACTAGAGGGTGACAGAAACTGCAACACATTTTGTAAACACACAGCAAAACTACTGGGCGACGGAAGCCCTTAAGGACAAACCGTGCATAAAGGTTAATGGCTAAAATAAATGTACCTACGGAGAAATGTCGCCCGTTACCAGTCTCGCTTTGCCAGATTTTTCTCCCGCTGAAGGTTACATGTCTCACAATGATGAGGAGAAGTGAAGTGAAGAGGTAGGTAGCAAGTTTACTAGTTGAACAAGTTTACTCGCTCGCTTCATCAAGTCCGCCATTACCAGAATGTTTTTCAGGGATGGGAGGGGAGTGCCACATTCAAACAGCGAGGGAGGAGACAAGCTAGTTTTAAAAAAACGGAAAAGCTACGATTCGGCCGAACGTGACAACAAGCTTTAGAAAAGAGGTGAAAACAACAATACAGCTGGCCTGCGTGTGTGGCTATTTGTTTATATCATTACGTCTCATGGAAATCTCCACGTAGCACACTTTGGTTTCAGAATTGGTTAGGCAATGCTCTATATTAAAAAGGTTGAATGTTGTGTAAAAAAACAACAACGCTTACCTTGAAGATTGATAGAAAGGACTACATGCAGTGGTGGGTAGAGTACTGAAAATCTATACTCAAGTAAAAGTACAATTACTCCCATAAAAAATGACTCAAGTAAAAGTAAAAAAGTACCTGGTTAATAAATTACTAAAAGTACAAGTTACTTTTCATTTTAATATTTTTTAGGGTGTGCGGGCCAGTGCAAAACAATGAAAAAACAGCACTTGTTGATAAAACTTTCTTAGCCCTTTATAAAACAGAATATAAGTCTGTTTAACTCTAGTATTTACAGACATTATCAAAGTAACCAAACCTATTACAGCTCCAAAATGCAGTAGATACCGAATACAATACAACTCAATTAAAACTCAGATTTTCTGTTCTGTAGTATTACTCCCTGTACCAAGACCTCAGTCAATCAACTAGAGAATGAAAACTTCTTTCCATTCACATTTTTCATTTGGGGATACCCATTTGTTGAAGCTGCCTCTTGTTCTGGGTTTTGCTCCGTCATCATCGCATCGTGGTCAAAAGACAGGTGGTGCTTATTTTTCTTCCAGGCAGCTGGCAGCTTGGCATCTGCAGTAGAGGTGCTCCTCACGCGCTCTCCCCCCTACACTCAATCCCCGCATTTAGAGCAGACTAGTTGTAACAAAGGTATAAATGGCAAATGTAGTGAAGTAAAAAGTAGATTACTGGCTCAAAAATATACTCGAGTAAAGAGTAGAAGTACAGTTTTAAAAAAAAGAACTAAAAGTACTCGTTCCTTAAATCAACTTTTTACTCATGTGCGTGACTTGTAATGCGTTACTACCCACCCCTGACTACATGCACTGATAAATTTACTGTATATCCAGCAGCATAAGTTTTTTGGTGACGTATCCTTGTGTATCATTGCATCGCCATTGGTCAGATAATGATCTGGTTTGATTGGAGATGTCAGCAGATGGGAAGATAAAAACACCAATTTTGAAAATGCCCTGAGGAGGTTCATATTTTTTTTCTAAATAATTTAACTCATGAGTAAAACCAATCAGCTGATAGCGTGCACGACTTCAGTGTTCTACCTGAACTAACGCAATGCTCCATTTGTGGTATGCAGTGCAGTTGTTGATGAGGGGAAGAAGCTGTTCTTGAGCCTGGTTGTGCCACCAAGATTAACTTCTCTCACATGTGTAGGTAAACAGGGAGATGTGGGAATTTTTGGCAAGCTATTTGTACATTTACTACATCATTGGTAAATGTACCATGGTTACTGAGCTGTGAGTTAGTATTGGTTTAAATGGAGATTGAAACAAGAATTGTAAGAATTGTGTGTGTACATCAGAGAGAGAGAAAGAGAGGGAGCGAGAGCACCTGCCAATAACAGTCCAACTTAAAAACACCAGAGAGACAGAGAGAGAGGGACAGAGAACCAGTCAACAGTGCAACTTTAGAGAACGTGGCTAAACTGAGGCTCTTCTAGTTGACACCCCTGACAAACACTTAGCATGACATTTCTTACCTTTGCTGGCTTTTCTTCCTCATTCTTCAATCAGGTTCCACCATCACTCCTTTAATGATCATATTAAAGCTGCAATAGGTAACAGCGGCCCAAGTAGGAGTAAAAGATAAATGTTTGAATCTTTGAAAGATTGAAGAACTTCATTACCCATACATGTGACGTCAGCAAGCTGCACATTCCTCTGACCTAAATGTCATCTTTTTAGTGTTTGGTGGGATGGGGGTGATGAAGAGGTTCAGCCATTGTTGGTGAGTCCAATTTTCTCTGGACGAATCACTCACTCACTGCTGTTCAGGAGACACTTTTGTATTTTACTCTTAACTTTCAATTTGTCACTTCCGGTGTGCTGAGATGATTTCACGCCAGTAACGAATCCCGACTCCAAAATGTCATGTGTGCAAACAGGTTGAATCTACGGCGTCTCATTTAGTGGGGTGGGGGACTCATGCAGCCCCACTGTGATTTATGAGTGCATTTTGGATGGATGAGTTGTATTTTTTACATAAAAATCTGACCTAGTGCAGCTTTAAGCATCTGTGCAAAGTCTCCCACCAAACTTTGTCCCACCTTCAGAGGCCGGTTGGATAATCCTCCCATTAGCTTCGGCGATTTTTGGCCGGCTCCCTGTCCCCTTCTGCTCTGCACAGTGTGTTACCGCTTTCAAATCCCCCTACAGTGCACAACAACAATGAAGCTAGCCATCCAGCTAGCTGGATGGAAAACGTGTGTTAATGCTAGTTCCGCAACATTTCCCCCTGACATTATTTGGGAAGGGCGTCGTCACCGCGTCATGGGTTTAGCACCGCCCACAATGATAGCGATTGGTTGCTTGATATTCAAACAACCCCAACTGTTTCTTTGCACTATCCAAGCTCAAAAATAGCTTCTGCCTGACCATTCTTCTGCGCTGGTACTTTGAAAACAAAGTGTTTCTCTGTTTGGCTAAGCAAGACTAGTCCCACCCCAACCCTGTCAGAGCAGCTTGTCCACGCCTTTATCTCCTCAAGGCTAGACTAATGCAATGCACCTAGATTAGGGTGACCACATTTTCAAACCCCCAAACCGGGACCCTTAAGTGTACCGCACGTTCATGCATGCGCACATGTATGCGCTTATGCACGCACCATAGGCGTTTTCATCAGGATGGGGGACAATTATTTCAGTCACCTAGTGACTGCACCTTTCAACACCATGGACAGCGCCTCAGCAAACGAAAAATGATGTTTTGTCTCCAAAAATCCACCAAAACATAGTTTATTTGAAAACTGTATAATAACACTAGTAAACACAAAACACAAGGATTGCACTGGTGTAATATAACATATTTATTGATTGTCAGATACCTTTCAAAACAAAACATAAGGTATATGTAAGCTGTACAGTCCATGGATCGAGCTCTGGTTGTGTTTCACCAGATGGTTGCATAGGTCCCCTCCTGAGCTGCCACTTTCAGATCACTGTCACCGGCGTTTGCCCCGCTGAAGTAGGTCGCAATGGTGCTACTACTAGCTTGTAGCCACCGCTTATGTTTGACCGTCTTAATATGATCTTTTATGTCGGCATTTCCACCGTGCGCGACCGAAAATGTACTCTTGCAATGTGTGCAGAACGCAGCATTTTCGTTGCCGGCTACTTCACGAAGAAAAGAGTAGGCTAAGCCTTCTGGAGGTCTTTAGAAAAGACTGACTTTCTCTTCGGCATGACAGCTAACCATTAGCGTACTGACAGATTCTGTCAGACAGAGCCACAAGCGTCATAGGCTAGCAACAGCCTTGACAACGACACATTGATTAATTGACACACATACAGACAAATCAGTGTTGAATTCAGACGCGTGGTGCACTGTTTATGTTTTTTGATTGGGTTAGGTAATAATGAGCGGACAGAACATGATAAACGTCTATGTAAGCGCTGAAAACAAGTATAATACTATTATTATTATTTTAATTGTGGTGAAAACCGGGACAATTTGGTAGTGAATGTTGAAAACCAGGACATTTTAGTGTTTTACAGATATTTGTCGGGACTCGGGAAGCTGCAAAGAGAATTCTCTTTTCAATATATTTAAGATTAACTGCAGGATTATAACCAAGGAGGAATAAAGCAGGACATAGAGGAAGAGCTTTGTCAAGCAATGTGCTTACAGTGTCAGAGATAGTAGACCAAAGAGTATGTAGTAGGAACACTTGTTTCAATATTAATGCAGTACTCCCTCTTAGTTCTCAACACACCCCCACAGCATTAGATTGACTCCTCCCTGGTCCAGCCCTCCAATTAGCTTGTCAGGGTATTTAAGGCAGCTGTGGCATCATGGCTGCTTTTCCTTTTCTCTGCCTGTTGGTTGCCATATTGGCCCCTCTTTGTGACTCTGAGGTAGGTGATGCAGTCATGAGGTTGTTCAAGGGTCTTTTTATGTACTCAATGACTGAGTTTTATTTTGTTTGTAATAGTCTCCTGTCTACCCAGTCGTACTGGTGTCTGCTGGCTAAGATTGGTGACTTAAGGTATGTTTTCCAACTGTTTGTGCACCAAGCACATGTGAAGTGGTAGTGCAACTGATCAATCTTATCTCCTGTAGTTCCTGTCTGCCCTTGGGTGCCGTGGATTCTTACCACCCTGAGTTGCTTAGCCAACGCACATTTCGTCAAGGTACTGGTCACTGTAGTTAGGGGTAAGTAGGGTACGATAATACCTGAGGTAATTGTTATTATAGTGTTATAGACCTGTTACTAATGTGTCTCTTGTATTGTAGGTCTCTATCAGCTGCTGTTTTGCCTCTATAGATAGTTTTGTATTTACTGTGTATGTGTGTTGACTTGCTTGTTTTAGATTGTTGCCAGTTGTGTCTGGTACTTTTAGTGTGAGCCAACTGGTTTGTTACTAATAACCTTTTCATATTTTGCTCGAGTAATTTAATATTTTTGTTATCTCCCTATAGTGGAGCAGAGTGCTGGCTGGTTGGGGAGGCTAGACACCCTGGTGCGGTTCCCTTCACAAGCTTGTATGGTAAAGAGCACTGGGACGCTGTTTTTCACCTGTTTGCCGTGATTGCTGTTTTGCAGTGAATACACGTGTGGTAGGTAAGTGGTTGCACCCCTGGACACGCCCTCAGTTAGTCTGCCTCTCCATTGCTGGCCTCAGCCCACGCTCCCCTTTGTAAGTACTGGAAGTGTTTTAGTAAAATAATTGCATTTGTTAGATATTGATTAAATTATTGTAATAAACATTTTGTTACTTCCTTTCACATAGGTTTGATTCATTTTTCATTTGTGTTTAACCCATCCTCTCCACAGACCCTTCCAGTCATTAATTATTCAATAAATTTGCATTTCTTTTGGAATCACGTCTCTGTCTTCCTTCAGTTATCGAACTTGTGTAGCCTGTGTATGACCGAGGTATTAGTCCAGGTTCCTCAATATATTTCCTCGGGTGAAATTCCCCAGGTGGCGTTGTCGGGTTAGTTATATTCTGTTTGCTTATATCACCACCCCGCCACAAGTAGATACAGCATCCCAGTGTCACACATGTGGAGAAACTCAAGGACTGGACCCAAATGCAATGACCGGCAGAGAGAGAACTTGGTAGAAGCAAGAGCTTTAATAAAAAACTAAGGCAGAGTCCAGAACTAAACAGGCAATCCAAAAAGGCAGATAACAGAAAACGGGACAAAAGGCAACGAGAACAGAAAGTCCAAACCTGGCAGGATCGTGTCTTAGCAGACTAGGACAGGACGACACAGGAAACACGGCAGGTAACACACGCTTGAACACTGAACAACAAACTGGCACAGACTACAAGGAAACAAGAGTAGGGCTGCGGTCCTAACCACTTTTCCTTGACCTCGTTGGAAAACGTCATGAGGTCAAGGAAAGATGTGAAGTAGAATTCATAAGGGCTTAGGAAAAGACAACCGCGGTGCTAAGAGAATCCGACTGCACTTACACTAGGCTACGTAATTATGCGACGGCGGATGTTAATGACGTGGGTCTGCCGTGTGAAACTACAGTGTTCTGAAGATGGACTACTAAAAGCGCATCTTAGATACTTCGCCCCATATAAGCCTATGCATATAATAGCTTAAGAACCACCACACAACTCAGTAAACACCTTGAAATGTTGACTTGATTGTGCTTTGAAGTTGTTATGGCTGATACAGGCCTTTATTAAGGCAAGGGTTTCAGCATCTGTGACTGAAGTAAAATGAATTAATGATATTCCTAAAGGCTGGCAATACAACAATGCTCAGAATGAAGAAATAACTAATGCAAATTGAGCATAGGTTACGCTACAATGTTAACATCACTTTGATCATTTTACAACAGCAGCGTAACGTTCATAGTTCGCCTCTATGGGTTTAACATATTGTTGAAAGTTCAAAACGTATAAGCATATTAGCAAGTTATGGCATAAGATGGAAAATGCTTAATAAGCAACGATAACTTGCATGATGATCTGCGTCCCTTGTCGGTCATGATTGTTTGTTTTCGTGAACGGCCGAATGGTGCGTCGCTTTAAATGTTGCTGCCGCAAGGAATTGTGGGACGGCATTATTTCCTTTCGTAAAGGATGGTCCAGTGTATCCTATGCTAAAGGAGCTAAGTAAGGAAGCATTGAAGCACCTTTCTTTAGCATTTAGAGAATTCGAACAGCTCTTATCATGGCTGCCACTTAGGTACTTCCGGGTCATTTCACTCAGTTAGGAACCTTCCTAAGCAAAAAAGACTATTCGACCGCAGCCTAGATATACACACAGACAGATTACAAATGGGGGACAGCTGGCAGGCAGGGGAGAGTCTGGGAGGTGATAGGCAGAGGCAGGCAGGAGAAGAGGGAACAAGGTAACTTGGCTAACGAGGGTGATGCAGGGCAGGTGTGGAGGGAAGGAGCACAGAAGGGAGGAAAGTCCGAGGGCATCTGGTGGACAGGTAGAGAATGGCAGGACTGGGGAGTGAAAGGAAGTGATGGACTGGACAACAGGGGCAGACAATGACAGGACACAAGGGCTAGGGCTGAGATCGTGACAGATCGTGACACACAGTACCAGAACATATGCATATAGGAACCAGTTACAGAGGAACATATGTCAGTATCTGAAAGATTCATCTTGAATCTGCGAGCTAGTGTGAAGTACACTCTATGTAAGAATTTATAGTGTAGAAACTGGTGGGCAAGGTTTTTTGAAGAGATAAAGGTAAAGATCACTAAAATCAGAGGGCCAGCACCAATCAGAAACTAAATGGGAGAGATCAGTTTCCCATTTAAGGGTAATGGGGAGCGTACTGCTGTTTTGAATTTAAAAAAAAAAATACAAGCCCGTGGGATTTTAAGTGAGAGGTGAGACTAACAAGGGGGTGGGCAGTTGGAGAAATGTTCCAAGGAACCCCGTACGTTTTTAAAGCAGTACAGAGTTTTAAATAGAAAAACCAAGTGGAGCCTAGTAGTGAATATTCATCCTTCACATCCTGAAAGGTGCGTAGGCCTTTATCATTGTAAATATCCTTCAACACATGTACACCTCTAGTTTACCATGGAGAAAAAATGAAAGGTGTAGAGCCAGAGAGAAGAAAATTATTCTTCCAGATGGGTGATAAAACGTGAAGCTTACATGAGAGGGACAGATGTTTTTCCATTTGCTGCCATACAGATATAGTGTGAGACATAATGGGTCCGATGTTGAACTTATTCTTCTCTGGGTGAAATGCACAGAATAGAAAGTCTTGAATTGGAATGGGTGCACAGAATGAGCTTTCCACACTTCGCCATGGGACATCAGAGGAAGGATCAAGCCATGTTTTAAAAGGTCCTGGTTGAAAAGCCCAGTGATAGAGTTTGAAATTAGGGAGGGAGATACCACCATATTCTTTAGAGCGTTGTAATGTTGACAAGGGACAAGGTACCTTTCCACAGGAAAGATCTACAGCAAAAGTCTAGATCTTTAAAAAGGGATCTTGGGGGAGATAATGGAAGCATATAGAGTAGGAAGTTCACTCAGGGCACCACATTCATCTTTATGATAGACGCTCTACCGTGAAGAGTAACATTGAGAGAAGACCAACTGTTTAGATCATCCCTGATTTTCTTCAAAAGTATGTTCTTTACAACCAGTGAAAGATTTGATCTAATTTGTATCCCCAGATAGGTGAACCCCTTGCATTCCCATGATAACGGTAAAGGTGGTGATGCAGCCCTGGCCGCAGTATTTAAAGGCATAAGAATAGATTTTTTTTTCCCAATTGATTTTATATTCTGGTAGGGACCCAAAATGCTTGATTAGTATAAGAGCAGCATTGACATGTTGATATCGGAGAAATATAACAATATATCATCTGCATAAAGGGATAAGTGGTGTTTTGAGTTAACCCTTTAAACTCAGATAGGCCTCCCGCGGCCTCATTTGCATCATGCTGTAGATGGCTCTAAAATCAAAACCATAATAGCTAGTATCATAATTCTTTTTGCATCTGAAAGCTAAGACTTCTGTCTTCACTGCAAGCCCATGCAACCTCTGTAGCATGTTTTTTTTTTCACTCTAAACAAACAAACAACAAAAGGTTGTAAAGTTGTATGTCAATTTACGAGAGGTAAAATCTATTGAGTTGCGGATTAGGTATGTTCTACAGATCTAATGTTGCATCCATTTCCATATATGTCATTGATGACATCATCATGTTGTACCACGCCCGTGTCTGCTGGTGAAAAGGTCCGGCACACCCGGCTGTTTAGGGTGCTAATGTTCTGGGTGTTTGTCCGAGGAGGAAGCCTGATTTGTCGGCGAGCTGCGTTCTCAGCTGCACTATCCCCGACACGTCTCCTGCCGCCGACCCTCCCACCCCGGCGAAGAGGATAACCGTCTAGAGAAACATTAGCAGTTGACTAGCCACTGCTAATATTGGCTAGCCAGCTGCTCATATTTGCTAGCCAAATGCTAATGTTTCTCTCTCGGGCAGAGAGGAAACAGAGAGGGCAGGTGTCTTCCAGACATCGGTTGCCCTCTTCGCCGGGGTGGGAGGGCCAAAACTAACAAAAACACCTTTGCACTCTGCTCACAAAAATGAGCATATCTCAAAAACTAAAAGATGTACATAGTTCAAATAAATTTTGGAGTGTTGAGAAATATTTTGTTCATGTTCCTTACATTTACAATTTCTGTGGCTAAATATGTTTAGTGTGTGTATTTAGCAAATTTTTGTCAAAAAACATGTCCAATGTTGTCCGATTTTTAATTTAAGACACAATTTCAATATTTTTTCCAGTTATTATGGTTTATTGATTTACATAGCCTTTTAGCTTGGGTTGTGCAGATTTTAGGGATATGAAACATTTGAAGATACTCAAAAATTACATCACAGTAAGCAAAAAGTGTATAAAGAGTATAAAAGGTTAATGTGTATTGGAATGATATGTGGGTGCTGTCTGATTGCTTGAGCAAGGGGTTCCAAAGATAGTGCAAACAGGGCAGGGGATAAAGGACAGCCTTGTTTGGTGGATCTAGACAACACAAATTCAGAGGAACCAGCATGTCCAGTCTGACCACAAGCAGTGGGAGAAGAATATAATGTTTGCACCATATGTGTAAAACTAGACCCAAAACCAAAGCGTTTCAATACTGCCCCAGGTAATCCCATTCTAAACAGTCGAAAGCCTTTTCTGCATCTAATGAAAAGACTGCACAGGGTTGAGTTTACGTTGAGGTAGAATAAATGATATGCAATAGACGTTGAATATTATCTGATGCCTGACGGCCTTTAATGAAACCTGCCTGGTCTGGGTGTACTAAAGAGGAGATGCACTTGTCTAACCTGCTTGACAGCACTTAAGCAAACAGTTTACAGTATGCGTTAAGGATTGACAGAGGCCTAATGCTGGAACAGTCTAACGTGTCCATATTCTTTTTTAACAGTAAGGTGATTAGAGCTGTTTTCTGGTCTCTGTGGAAGGAGCTAGTATCCAAGGCGAAATTGATCAAGTTCAGGAGTGTGGGGCCCACCAGCTCCCACAACACCAGCAGCAGTTCAGGAGGAATATAAATATATTAACAAATATAGAATAAAAGTTATTATTGGGCATTATATCAAGAGCATCCTTAAATAGGAGAGTCTAATTGTTTTGCCTGCTCAAGAGAGAGAGGTGTTAATTCTAAAGATTCTAAAAACGCAGATATTAAATCAGAATCGCCATTTCTTATAGAATCTGATAAATATTTCATTTATTTGGGAAGGGAGAGTGCATATATTGCCATTCTCGTTCTTGATAGCATCGACAGAAGCGTTCTGAATGTTTAAGCCTCTGAGCAAGCAGTCTGCTCGGCCTCTCCACATTCTCAGAATTTAACTGCCTTGTCCTCTGGTGAAGAAATTCAGCTCTAATATTTGTTAGTTCTATATATTCTGACCTTTTCTTATGTAACTTTCTGTCTGTCAATGGTGAACTGGGTTTTTTGTGATGGGTCTCAAGCTCGCCTATTTCTTTTTCAAGCAGCTCTAATTTTCGAGTGCGCTCTTTATTCAGGTGGGATGAATATGAAGTGCAAATTCCACGTATATAACACTGTTGTTTCCCACATTGTGTGTGGGTTAATATCTGACTGGGGATTATGATAATAAAATTCACTTACTCTTTTCAGTAAGTAAGGAATAAAGTCTGACCTGCAAAAGTGAAGTATTAAAGCGCCATCTTTTATGCCCCAGGGACCAGGAGTGTCACACAGAGAAATAAGGATTGGGGAATGATCAGACAATAAGGTGGGAAGTATTACAGAATTAGTGATGTATTTGACAATTACAATAAAGAAATAGTCAATTCTGGAATATGAATGGTGGTGGGGGGAGAAGAATGTAAAATCTTTAGTAGTTGGATTTAATAAGCGTAAGAAGTCAACAATGTTAAGATCATGTACGAATGACTTGATATAACTAGATGAGGAACTACGTCCAGAAGACAAGGGGTTACTACAATCCATAGATGGGTCAACAACGAGATTAAAGTCTTGGCGGTGGCATAACAGAATCTACCCACTGAGTCACCTCCCACCACACCAACACTCATATTCAACTTTTTTTTCACAATAATAAGGACTCCTTTAGAAGTATTAGGTGCACTAGAGTAGAGACAACTTTATACTACTTATTTTGAAATCTCTGAACATCGACTGTTTCAGGTGGGTCTCTTGAAAGAAGGCAATATCTATGTTTTTACATCTAAGATATTCTAGACATTTAACCCTTTTAATGGGAGAATTAAGGCCTCTTGCATTTAGACTGATGATATTAAGGGTGACCATAAAGTAAAAAAATAAAAAATAAAAATAAGAACTAGTCATTTGGGTATGAGGACATTGGGCGAAAAAAAAAAAAACAGAAAAAAGGGGAAAAATAAAAAACAAGATACATAGAGGGAGCGCTAATTTCTTGTAAATAGTGAAAAAAGCCATTGTGCCTAGGACAAATTCCAGCCCAGGATAGGGCAATGGCAAGTAATGAAGTATAGACTTATGACGTGATAAACCAAGGTGGGGGCGCCCTACAAACCAGATGTGTCACAGAGGACTGTAAACATGTTCCAGTAGGAATGGATACACTCAAATCGTGCTCAAGTTTTGGAAATAAAAAACAACAAAAAAACAACAAAATAACTTTTCAAGCAGTACAGTACTTCCAGGTGAAAGTCTAAACAAAATCATTATAACACCTGTTCATTCATTTGTCAGAGATAAACTTAAATCATTCATGGGTCCACACATACTTAATAGTCCTCCATTGAAAGTCCATTGCTATTAACAACTAAACAAGTAAGCATTACCACATAAAAACATGTGGTCATGAAAAAGAGTCTGAGGCAGGTCAGATAAGGATTCCAGTGGGGCTTATGCGGTGTGTGACCATACATTGTTCAGTCTTAGTCTCAATTTGTGGAGCAGTCTTGCAAGCAAAGGGCATGAAGAGGGATGCCCCTCTTCCTGAAGCCCTGCATCACCTGAGTGAACTCCCTCCTCTTCTTAGAAGTCTGAGCAGAGTAGTCTGCAAAGAGCAGTAACTTATGTTGTCCGTGAGTAATGGTTGAATCCGCTGATCTATATGAGTTCATGATGGATTGTCAGTCTGAATACCTTAAAAGGCGGAAGTTAAGAGCTCTTGGTCGATTGTCTTTGCCGTTGGTGGGAGCATATATCCTACGAGCGCTCTCCATCTCCAGCTTTCCCTGAGATGCTAAAGCTGGGAGCCATCTAGGAAGATTGTTTTGGAGAAAAGTTATGGCACAATCACCCTCCTGACCCTCTGGTAGTCCTATCAGCCTTAGGTTGGACCTACAGGTATAGTCCTCCAACCCCCACAAACGCTCAGTGATGGCATGAATATCATCAGCATTCTTCTGGATACCATTGTTATGTTTACGCCCTTCCATCTGAAGCATGTCCATACGAGTAGAAAGAGAGGTGACATTCGCAGCGAGAACTGGATAGTTGCAATGTCAGTTTTCACTGCGACTAGATCTGCTTGCACGTGTTTGACAGAAGTGCAAGTGGAACTAACCTGGATGGTACGCAGAGAAAGTTTAATTTAGATATTGCACTTGAGATGATCTCCAGATGTGTTGTCAACGATGCTGAATCAGACGCAACAGCGTTAGGTAGGGCAGGTGCGGGACCTTGTTCGGTGATGTCCATTATGGGTACGGGAATTGCTGGATCAGATTCGATTCAACTTTTCTTTTCCTCTTGGCTCGAATACGGAGAAGAGGGGGAGAGCATATCCTTAGTCCTTTTCCCAAGTGTTCTTTTTCCATTAGTGAGGATTATACAGAGATCCTAGAGCACTGTATATTGCAAATGTTTGTAGGTGCGCAAGCAGAAAAACTTTCACGCCGCCATCTTGGAATCGCAACCGAACTTTTGTTCGTTTAGGACATATATTTATAGTATACATTTATTATTATTATTTATTAAACCTTTATTTAACCAGGTGAATCCCATTGAGATTACAAGATCTCTTTTTCGAGGGAGCCCTGGCCAAGATAGCAGCAATACAGAGTTTCAAACAACATACAAGCAAACATTAAAAGCACATAAAACAAAACATACAGTAGCAACTCACAGAATCATATGCCTATAAGACAGACAGGAGGAAACGGGTCTAGCTAAGGAAGCAACATCATAGTAAGTAGTAGCAAACTGATGCAAGTTATATAAACATAAGGTCATTTAAGGGGAAAAAAGCGTGTGTGTGTGTGTGTGTGTGTGTGTGCGCGAAATGAGGTCATTGCAGACCAAAGAAAGCTCGGGGGGTAAATAAGGACATAAGAAAAGGGGGGGTACCCCTTATGATTCTGCGCAGATCCTGTTTACCACCAGTCCCCATTTCTTAGAAAGCCTCTCTAACACACACACATCCAAACATTGTCTTTTCTTTGGTTCTTGAACCTGTATAGCTAATTATTCCCTTTCTTTCCAGCATCCTATTCTGTCACACTTTCCAGCATCACCAAGTGTCTTTGGCAGGACCTTGTGCCTTTTCCAAGTTACAGGGTACACGTGAATAAAGTCCTGGTGCTCACAGCTTGCTGTTTTTTCCACTTTGAGGGCGATCGTCCAGCCGTGTGCAACAAGTACTTCTGTTTCACACCAGTTTCCAAGGGAAAATGTACTTGTTTTCATTTACTCCCACTACCTATTTGCTTCCTTCCTTCAAGGACTGGGAGAGTTTGGGTTGAAGCGGAGGTATGGGAGTTCCGGGTTCGATAAGTGAAAGGGAGGAGGAGAGGGTTACAGGGACTGGAAGACAAGTATTAGCCAGCTGAAAAACTGTAGGGGAAAATGTGGGAATGAAGGGTAGGTGCAAGAGGAAAAGAGCAAGTGGGTGAAATGGATGCCAGTAGGACTGGAATGAAAGGAAGTAGGTTGGAGGTGGAGAAATGACACTTCAAATCTCGCCACATTAGCAAAACCGGAGGAAGGGTTTAAAAACACAACCACGTTCTCCTCTATCAACCCCCGCCCCCAATCCCTCTTTATTTATTCTTTCCTCCCCTCTCTCCCCTTTCCTCCTGTGGCCATCCTCTTTCTCCTGTAGAATAATTGGCAAGCTTGGAAGAGCAGAAGTTCAGCCAGAAGCCTCTGCGTCAGACGAACCCGGTGGCCCCCATCTTCCTTAGCACAAGTTATAACCTGTCACAGAGCAAGACAGCATACAGTATTTGCAGTCATGCCTCTGTCAGACACAAAAACAGAGAAAGCCCCTCTAGGTCTTCCTCCCTGCTTTGGAAACACAGATTATTTGTATGGGAACTGAGGCTTTTTTTTCTGGTTGGTGGTGGGAATTTGCCATGTGTTGTCCTTTTGTTTGAGTTTCAGGAATCTCAAAAGTGAGTACATACAGTATGTACAAGCTCACGCAAACACGTGGAACACGCACACTTCTAGAAAACACTTCAGCACTACCTTAGGTTATCTTTTTTTTTTTCTTTGCTGACAAGCCTCTCCTTTTTCATTCTGGTTTCCAGGATTCCATCAGGAGATACACAAACACGACACATAAATCAGACCGTCAGCAGCAAACATTCACCTTTATTTTCCTTTTCGTTTTTTCTCTCCTTGACATATCAGAAAAGCAGCACATTGCACTAAGCAGTAATGAAAAAGCGTAGTAGATGAAATGGAAATAAAACGGTTTATGTGACACAAACGTGTCTTTAGCAGTTTGACAATGAGAACAGATGCGATGATTCTGTCTCGCGGTGACCAGGTGTGGTTCGCTATCCAACCAGAGACAGAGTCGAGGACCCTTTCGTCAAAGGTTTTCATTCATACACCTTTGTCATCTCGACCAGAACAAACCATCTGTCGGCCCCGCGGAGCCTTCATGCTGTCGCTGTGGCATGATGACTGACAGAATGCTGAACTTCTCAAACAACCTCCAGATCCTCTTGACACCTTCTTGACCCATCTTGACCCTACCTACCACACCCAGTGGCACTCTCACCTCTAACACTTTCTGGCCTTAACACATCACACATCATAAGAATCTTTAATGGTTTCACATGTGTGGATCAATCCCAAGATTTGACTTGTCAGACACTTGAGTAGTCTATGAGGTGACGCTACCAACATAGGCCAAAAAGAACTTTGTCAGTTTTTAAGACACAAAGCAATTTTGAAAATGTAATTCACCACAGTCTTGACCACACTAGGAGGTTATTCATAAAACAGGGTAAGCAGCTCTAACAGTGAAGCATTTGTTGTACACAGAAATAGAGCTTGAGTTCACTGAAGAGAGTGCAAGACTTTAAACTTCACTCTCAACAACACATCAATACCCAGTAGATGCCTGTCAGAAAATACAAGTTTAAAATCCTGGTGGCACCTGTGGTCTAGTAAGACTAGCAAACCTATACAGATTCTGTGTAGAGCGGAAAATCTTCTTCCCACTCAAAACGTGTCAAACAGGAATGTCAGTATAATAAACCAATAACTAATAACCTTGACAAATAAAACCTTATGACATGTTCCAATAGACATTCATTAATTCAATGTCTAGTTGAAATACTAATGATTTATTGACTTAATTTCGCTTCCAAAACAAAACAATGTGTTTTTTGTTGAATCATGGTTAGAAGTGGTAAAGGTTTAGAGTGTTTAGATCTTCACAGATTTGCACTACAGTTATGGTGACAATATATTTACACAGCTTGGACACATTATTAATTAAACATTTCATTTTTATGCCCGTTGGAGCATCTGTGTTTCATCTTTGCAACTCACTGACCTCACTTACCATCTCAGACAGGGAATTAAAGCGATCTATGCAGTCTTTTTCGCACAATGAGAATGAGAAACATGCACGGTAGCTCATTCAAGATTCACAAGACCTTGTGTCTATCTTCACTGCATGTTGATTTTCCTGCTCTATCATTTCTCCATGCACACTATTCAAAGACAGGGTGGAAATGCAGGATGCAACTCTGATGATATGCTATGCTGATGATATTGTTTAATTGCAATGGAGTGAGATGTTAAAAATAGCGATGATGCTTAAATTGTTACATGCAAAATAAAAAGATGACCACAGCCTGTTTGCTTACTATTGGGGACATAATGCGTTATGATGATAGAGCGTTATTGCCATAAAGTGTACTGTTTCCAAGCTGAACCATACAGTTTCTGAAATACCAGCACTATATAGAACTGTGAAATCGATAACAATGGTCAAGATGGTTACAAATGGTGTCATGAACACTCATGCCAAGAGAGAGCAGGGTGTGATACTTTGTCATCTTAAATAAAATAAAAGGTGTTATGTTGTAGACATAGTGCATAAACAAACATAATATTACCACAGTGTAAAAACAAAATAACATTAAAAACTCCATAAAAATAAATTAATTTCATTTATATTTATATATATATATATATATATATATATATATATATATATATATATGTATATATATATATATATATAAAAAGCTGGGTACTTGCACTTTCTTCTCTCCAATAATTTGGTTTTCACTTTCAAGACATTTAATATAAGTTGTCAAAATAGATGATACTCTGTGGACTGAAAAAACATATTTTTTTTTAGTAGCAAAAGGGGGTGCAATCATAGATAAAGCACATAGACAGTCAACCTTTCATGTTGGCTCCAAACAACTTGCTGCCTTATGTTAATGTGGAGCATCAGTGCATGTCTTTACATATGTCTCAGTTCTAGAGAGAAGGTGTTCAGGAAAAGTTGATGATTTCAAAAGTAAAATAGTTCCACAATTCTGGGACTTGTTCAAAACTTGTTCAGCCATGACAACTTTATTTTTCGGCGGTCGTTGCCTAGTTGTGAAAGCACCGTGCCACACCTTTTCATCTTCCCTTTTATACAAAAATAGAACTTTCTCTGCCTTCCCGCATGGAAAAAACACCAGGCAAATGTCCCCCTCTTGTCCTTATTGAGTCCTACCGTTTGCCATAGCTCTGTTCCAGCCACTGACGCGCATCCTTCAGATTGTAGAAAAAAGGTCCCTTCCCACCCAGGTAGGCAATCTTCCTCCGCTGTACAATGCACACCCGCTCATTGGACACACCGTAAGCCACATTGGCGTTGTTGTCCATGCAGTCGGCCACCAGCTGACACTGGGGTGGCAGGGAAAAGTGCTCGATCAGCTTGCGTGCCGCCCCCACCCTCTCCTCCAGGCTCTGGTGCTTGCGGACGTTGAAAGAGCAAGGGCCCATGGGAGGCGCCACCCAGCCGTCAGACGGGTGAGCCTCGTCAATGTACACTAGCAGGAAGTCAGCCACGTCACAAAAGTCCTCCACCAGCCGCCGGAAAGCTGGCAGGTGGCTGATGAAGGGGGGTCAGGTGGCTGAGCCAAAGTTGACCACCAGAGGGCGATCTGACGACTCGAAGTCCAAGAGGCGGCACTCATCCCCGTGTCGGACCCCGGCACCAGGGGGCACACTAGTCACGTTGTGGGCACTGCTGCTCCACCGAGCACCATTAGGTACCTTGACCACTTTCGAGTTGGGTGCCTCGCAGCCAAGCTTCACCTGAGGAGGCAAAAAAGGACATCCATGTTTACTCAGGGCAGACAATGTAGACATCAAGTGCAGTTTGGGTTTCACCTTTTTCTTGTAACAGAGGCTTTTCATATTTTACTCCTTGCAAAATTGTACACATTTAGCCTTTCTTTATGTTTCAAAATGTGGGCATTGTGAATCCCTTTGAAACTGTAACTGTGAGAGTTATACAAATACATTTGACTTGACTTCTTGCATGTCCCTTCAATGGGATTCCCTGTGATTTTTCAGGAATGTCTCCATTTGACCCCATAGTAAAATTTGCCAGGAGAAACTGAGAAGCTGATAATGTTTCTTCAAGTACTGCCATGTACTCCTGGCCAAACCAGTTGTATTAATCACAGTCAGCTGCTGAGGCTCTTTTACAACTACAGTAGGAGACAAAGAAGCAAGTGGTGCACATTACTCCACTTGACAGATAGGTCTATGTAGTCGATTTTTGCAAGTATTACCTCAGTGTTAAACAGAGTTGAAAGCAGAGTTTCACTTTTTACAAATGCATTCTTCTTTTTGATATTGGATACATCATCCAAGTGTTAATTAAATTACATTCCTAATGAAAAAAAAGGCATTAACTCCTTATTCGAACACCAGATGTTAATTTGGCAATGGCAACAGGCATGATATAGGCCTATCTGTCCAATCAACCATAAATCTTTCCACATACTTTTATTGATTTCAGCTTTAATTGTTTCAAACCACACATTCATGTCTGTATCATTTGAATGGGATGTCTGTAACAATCTACCTATTTGGTGCCCAATGCTGTTGCCACACCCAGTCTTCCTCTGTTATAGAATTAAATAGTTGTATTTCACTCTAGACACTCTTGCCACTCCTATTCTGCTGCATACCAATCATTCAGCAAATGTGATGGTTTGTAAATATCACTGTTACCTCACTGACATGTCTGAGCTACTTATAGGTGTAATGAGGAACATGATGATAAGCCAAGTTAATCTAAGCAGCCAAGATCTGGTGATAGTGTGTGTGTGTGCGTGTGGGTCAACACATGTGTGTGGATTTGTTATGGTAAGAGCCTTAAGATCTGAAGCTGATTAGAACAGGGAGAGAGTATCTGAGAGAGAGAGAGAGAGAGAGAGAGAGAGAGAGAGAGAGAGAGACTTACACAGAGAAAGAGAGATACAGAGAGAAAGAGAGGGAGGGGGGGGAGTGGATGAGGAAAGAAAGATGGAGAGCACAAAAAGGGAAATTTTCAGGAGTGTATAAATGCACAAAACGTTGGGGTTTCCTGGCCCACTGACAGCTGTCTCATCCAAGTGATCAGACTTGATTTGTTGATCACTTGGCTTGAGCAAAATGAATGTAACCAGCCACACTTTTCACATTCATTGAGATAACTCATTACCCATTACATTTGCACAGGATTAGTAGCCTAACCTTATAGTCAGATATTTGTTTGATACCGGTTGACTTGTATGTTTTTTTTTAGTTAAAAATTAACTCAACTTTGGGATGTGTGTGAGTGTCCACCTGCTGCCCCCAGATCTAGAGGGGCAAAGTACATGATCAAATTTAATTAAACAGATTTTTACTGACAGCTTCACATGGGTTGAACTAAATAGAAACAATTGATTTTGAGCTGACAGTGTTGTAATGGATCTTACATATCACCAAAAAAATAGAGTTGCATTTTTAAAGGTAATTCAGAGACTCCCAAGTAACACAAATTCAACCTTGATTGGATTTCAAACTTCTAATAAAGAATTGACAACAGCTATAGCAAATATACAATATTCTACCAATACTTAGAGCATCATGCCAACTGCCACAATATCAAATCAGAGGTGTCAGTTAACTAAATCCTACAAAACTCCCTGCATCTAATATGATTTTTCACCAAAGCCTCCAAAATAATATCCCCTAAATTTAAGGGATATTATAGGTATGCCAAGTGCCGCAACTTGCCATACATGGGTGGCAATTGGGTATGGCAAGGTGTGGCCTAAACGATGGCAAGTGGCAAGTTTTGGTGGCAAATGATATTAGATGCAGGGACTTTGACATAGCATAGGGTTTAGTGAATTAGTGCCCGTGCATTCTTGCAATATAGATGGCATCATTCCAAGCACTGTGAGCCCCACTAACTGGACATTGCTGTGTGATTATCGGCAGCTCCTCTGTACCTGCTTATAGGCGTCCAGCAGGAAGCTGTTCCAGATGGAGCGCAGCCCCGCTGAGGTCAGCATACGGTGCCACTCTCCGCTGCCGGCGGACCGGGAGCAGCTGAGCAGCGACACGACGCGCTTCACCAGCACCACCGAGTCGTACAGGGCGAGGAACAGACAGTTTGAGAAGAAACCTGGCAGTATCTGGAGGGTCACCAATAGGTCCTCGCTCGCCATTCCCATTTCTTTTCTCTTTATCCACGGTTGGTGAGTTATTTCAGGCTGCCCTTCATAATGCGCACCGCTGCGTCGTCGGTCCGTATAGCCGCTGTCTGTCACTCGGCGCACGGGTTCCTCACCCTCTAAAGGTGCGCGCTATCCTCATGATAGTGGTTGGCCGCTCCAGAGAGAAAGAGAGCTCCTGACTCTTGAGTTGCTGTACAGGAGATGAGCAGTCAGGAGTAACCGTGGCTCGCGCGATCTTGCCAAAAGTTCTGCTTTCTGTCTCCGTACCGCCCTGGTCGGAATTTGGCGGTGTGCGCACCCACGAGAGACCAACGGAGCTGAATCACCCTTTTTATACGGACTAATATTGTGCTTCATGATAAACCTCAAGGCTTATCTTGTGGCAAGATCCTGACGTCAGATACAGTGCTTTGCCCCCCTCCACCCCCGCCTCCCCTCCCTCCTCCACTCCTCCCCGCTGCACTGGACGCAGCTCTGGAGCGCATTTGGAAACGACACATAGCATTTGCCATACCTTAACCTCAGCGGGTCCAACTTTGATCTTGTAGGTTTTGTCATTACAATGGAGAGCAAATATCAAGCAAAACATGCCAGAAATCTATTTGGAAGCCATATCAAAAATAAATCGCATCAGGGAGAATTCTGGACCAATGTTTCTTGATATCATGATAGTGACCTAGATCTAACAATTTATCACACAGACCAAATATATCTTGTAGATCTATACGTCTAATAATTTATCACATGGACCAAATAATAATATTTTGTCAATCATCAGTCATTGCTCCACGTTGTCCCCAGTATGGTCTATTTAAATGAGCAGGATTGGAAGCTTTGGTGACACATGATAGTAGATGCATGGTTTTTACAGCTTAGTGAAATGATGCCCCTGTCTAAGAGCCAAATACAGATGTTTGAGTTAATTCACATGGAGATCACCTGAGACTGCAGGCCACTCTTCTTATTAACATTTCCCTGTATAGTAAAGTACAGGCAGCAGAGTTGCCAGCAAGTTACTGTATTTCTGACTTACAGGCACCCACTACAAATGTAAGTCAATTTACAGAATGTAGGGCAATAGGGGAGACCAGGGCATGTTGTCACACGTTTTACTCATTGGTGTATTTCTCAGCAGTGCCTTACCATTGAGATAGAACATATATTTTTCTAGCTAGTTTAAGCTCTTCTCTAAAAAAAACTGATATTTTAATAATTAACTCTAAGCAAAAGTTATTACTGATGAAATAGCCTACCACTTGACAACTTGTGACAACTTACCCCACGTCACACTTGATGGGGCAGGCTGTCACAAAGACAAGTGTGCTGTGTTTGTGCACTCAGTTCCATTTCCTCTTAAGTATAACATGAAAAACATACTCTTGTACTGAAAACAACATACTTCATCTCAGAAATCGAAAAACTGGCCACATGACCAAATAGGGTTGCTAAGCAACGCACAGACTTAGAGTAGAAGCCCGCTGCCGGCGGGTGACGTAAATTACATGCGGCGAAGTGTTTAGCTTGTTGTTAGCAAAAATACTGCTTAGACTTGAAAACAGTTGCAGAAATCAGTGTACCCAGTGACATTAGAGAGATAAATAGCCTATACATAGGTAAAAATGGACCAAAATCATGCATTAAGCATAGACTAGGACAGGGACGATTATGAGAACCTGGTAGAAACAGGCAAAGTTAACTGGATAAAGTCACTTCCAAAAGATCCAGTGACCATCTGGCAGTCAGAGCCACAGGTCTCGCCCTCCTCCATAGATAGCGTTAGCATTTCTGGCTGCCTGCTAGGACCGACAAACATTAACTACCTGTTGAAGTCAAAGTACTTGCTAGCTAACTTTATAGCTAAGTGCACCACATTATGCAGTGATTAAAAAAAATATGCTGAATACTATCTAGTTTAGGTTAAGAAATACCCCATCTCTCAAACTGCTAATCACATAACTTTGTGTTAAAGTAGCGTCTGAGGACCAAGTAACAACTTTCACAATTCTGAAAGGGACTGTCAGCTAAAAGTCTGTGACATTACATTTTGGTCTAAAAATTTGACAATATGCATCATGTAGTCGAAATAATGTTTGTGATTTCAGTTGCAGTCCAATGTTTAAGAAATGCCATTCAGTATGGTCTTTTCTGCATTGTTTGAACACTAGTTTTACCTTGGTGAGCCCAGCTGAGCTCACTACTGTGTAGATGCTGTGGGATGTAAAATGGACTCAGGCCAAAGTGAAACTGAGGATGCTCCATCAAGTTGTTAAGGTCCCATATGGTGTAAAACAGGATTCCCCTTGCCTCTGTGATCATAAAGGAGTTGGATGGTCTATCTAAACATGGTGAAAGTATCAAAACGCACGGTCGGCAACTAAATCCACACAATCCATATTAGAAAAGCGAGCCTCTAAACGAGCCGTTTGGACTTCCGTAACTTTGTGGCGTCACAAAGGTTCGCTCATTATCATATTTGTAAGAAATAATAGACTAACAAAGTGTTTGTTTTTTCAAAGCGGTTGAGCGGTTGTCATTGTTTTTTACCGGAGAGTTTTCCCTACCTGTAGCTGCCGGGCTGTGGTATCTCACGTTTCACTCTTGAAACAGTTAGCCAATCAGAACAGAGGGGTTAATATTAATGAGCCTTAAAGACACAGCGACAGAAACAGCCTGTTCTTGGTGACACCACACACACAGCTCTGAATGGACCTCAAGACAGAAAATAAAACACTGGAAAGTGTAGCATATGGGACCTTTAAGTCTGCTGTGTGGTAGCATTTAGGCTTTCAAATTAAAGCAAGAAAACAGCAACTGACACGACAAAGACTGTTAGCAAGTACTGTAAGAGTCTTGCCTCACAGGTAACACTAGCAACACACTGCACCATGTACAACCACATCACACTGAAAAACTCCATGGTTAAATGTTGCATTTGAGTCTTAAATCTGGTTTCAGAAGTCTTAAAAACGAAGCTGTTTTTATGTGTACTTTTCTAGTGAGAAATGCCCCTAGTGAAATTGGTTTTAAATTGTATTTGAACTGGCAATAAAAAGGTCTTGAAAAAATCAGACTTACAGAAACCTGTTTGTCACCCAGTTTGTGTTTTGCGATATTGTTTTTGTTTTCCCTCAGAAATAAAAAGGGATCATATTTGTATGCATTCAGATTTTGTTCTAAATATTGTGATAATTCCGAACCGTGAACCCAGTGTTGTGTATCGTATACCATGAGGTGCATGTATCGTTACATCCCTATTCCCCCAATATGTCGTAGCATGGCAGAGTAGCTTGGCAATGACAGACATTTGCTATAAGTTATGCAATATGTCATGTGCCGCAGACTACAGTACTACTCTTATTACCAACGTAAAAATCCAGCATATTACAGCAAGCCTAAAATATGTTGTAAAATGAAAAAAAAAAAAACAGAGTACTTAAAGCCGCTACGTGTAGGATTTGAAAATTGTTGATTTTGGCGACTCCTAGTGGTAGTGCCAAAAAAAGACTTGCGACATCTTAGGTTAGGTCTCAGCTCGATAGCCACAACCAGCTCACCGCTGGCCACACCCACCCACAGCAAATGATGTACGCCCCAAAACATCCCTAACATTATTGAAAAACCAATTTCATGCAAATGGGGGATAAAGGCTTGAACACACAGGGTCACAGACAGACACAATATGAAAATGTGTAAAATATTGTATTTATTGTTATTTTAATGTCAAAAAATTGCATATTGCAATAAGAGGATCAATAAAAATTACATACGAAAGGAAGCATAATAATAATCAGGATAATAACATTTGTGTAACACTTAATAAAGTTTACAAAAGGACAAATACATTGGGCCCAGTATTTTATCAATTATTAATAGCTCGTTGGAGAAAGGCATTTTTCCTTCTGTTTTTAAACATGCTGTGGTCCAACCTCTTTTAAAGAAACCTAACCTTGATCCCTCTGTTCTTAACAACTTTAGGCCCATTTCTAAACTTCCATTTTTATCAAAGGTTTTAGAGAAAGTGGTATCAACCCAGCTTTTAGCTTTTATGTGTCATAATAACATCTTTGAGAAATTTCAGTCTGGTTTTAAAGTTTTACATAGTACAGAAACTGCCCTCCTCAAGGTAACCAATGACCTCCTTTTAGCAGCTGACAGGGAGGAAAGTGCAATTTTAATTCTTTTAGACCTAAGTGCCGCCTTTGACACTGTAGATCACGCCATTTTAATCGACCACCTGAACACCTGGGTTGGCATCAAGGACACTGCACTTGGTTGGTTTTATTCCTACCTTTTAGAAAGAACCTTTGCGGTCACCATAGGTAACTACTCATCTTCTACAACTCACATTACCTGTGGTGTACCGCAAGGTTCTATTTTAGGTCCAATTTTATTCTCAATCTATATGCTGCCACTTGGCCAAATTATCCAAAGACACAATGTCTCTTTTCATTGCTATGCAGACGACACACAGATATACCTTCCCCTGAGACCTGGTGACCCAAACAGTCTAGCTGCTGTTGTAGATTGCCTCAATGATATCAACTGTTGGATGGCACAGAATTTTCTTCAGCTCAATAACTCGAAATCAGAAATCATATTGTTCAGTCCCACAAATTCTATCAATCATATTGAGAGTGGCCTTGGTCCTCTGTCCACAAATGTGAAGCCCGTTGCCAGAAACTTGGGAGTACTATTTGACACTGACCTAAACTTCGAACCACAGATTAAAAAAATTGTCCAGTCCTGCTTCCTTCAATTGAGAACCATCTCCAGAATCAAACTAATACTATCACACAGCGACCTGGAAAAAGTAATCCACGCCCTAATCTTCTCACGACTCGACTACTGTAACTCCCCCCTTTCTGGCATCAACCAAAAGTCACTCTCCCGCCTCCAACTAGTTCAGAACGCAGCAGCTAGGCTTCTTACGGGTTCTAACAGACGACATCACATCACTCCAATCCTGGCTTCTCTCCACTGGCTCCCTGTTCGTTTTAGAATTGATTTTAAGATTTTACTGATCACTTTTAAAGCACATTTGGGTCTGGCCCCAAGCTACATAACAGATATGTTGACCCCATATGAGCCAGTGCGCAGCCTTAGATCCTCAGGCGGGGCCCTTCTGGCTGTTCCAAAGTCTAGACTTAAAACTAAAGGTGACCGCGCTTTTTCCATCAGGGCCCCTCGGCCCTTTGGAACAACTTGCCTGAGGAGATCAGTGACTCCTTTTAAATCACTCTTAAAACCCATTTTTATAGACTTGCTTTTATGTGATGTCGTCTTTTTATCGTCTTTTTATCTTTTTATCTTTTATCGGCTTTTTATTGTCTCTATCGGCTTTTTATCATCTTTCTATTGTCTTTTTACGTCTTTTATCTTAACTCTGTCTTAATTCTATCTTACTTTTATTCTATTTTACTGTTTATTTTGGTTTTCATCCTACGATCCCTGTTTATTATTGTTTTATTGCCTTTTAAATTCATAATTTGAGTATTCTGCTTTTATTTTGTCTGTCAAAGCACTTTGTAAACTCTGTTTTCTAAAGGTGCTATATAAATAAAGTTATTATAATTATTATTATTATTTAATGCTAGCTAGGTAACAGATCAAAGACCAGCAACGTCTAGAAAATAAGTTTTAAGAAGTAATTTAAAAGATGAAAAGCGAAAAGCTTTAGCTTTCAACATGCAAAGTTTTCCATCAGCCACCTTTAGCTCTATTAGGTCATGGGTTATTTTATAGTGAATGGGTGAGTTAAAACACAATATAGTTGGTGAAGGTCATAAATCGTGAAATAATACCAACATGGAGGGAACCTGGTACAACTTTTTGGTACAACACGAATAACACAACCACTATGTAACCACACTTACTGAAACATAACCTCTCTGTTAGCCTTAAACCCTGTAGTCTTAAACGTATTTGAAATTAATGTCAGACAAGTTAGTACATGAATCACATGTAAAATGTTTCTGGTATTTTGATCATTCTGTTTCTAATGACTCAATTTTACCTGAGGGCTTTTCCATGGGAGTGAATTCTATCAAAGGGTGTTTTTTTTTTAATCCTAACCCTAACCCTTTTTTAAGTTTAGCTTCATGTACACTATAGTCAGTTGCAGTATAAAATAAGTGTGATGTCCGGGAGAGACTGAAAACCTAGCAGGGAAGAAACCTGATGAAAGTTCCTCATAGAGGAAAAAAGAGGAATGAAGTTACAATAACACTCATAATTTGTGAAGGGAAATGTCATGGTTCCACTGATATGGGTTTTTTAAAGCAAATACAATACTGATATTTTTACAATTAAGTCACCTTACCAACAGCTGATATTTTGTGCCAATATTCAATATTAAAACATTTGACCACTTATATACAAAAAAATGACAAGTATTCAGTGTTTTCCCCAGATTTTTGTTTTTGTCGGGGTGGAAAAGCTGCTAAAACAGCATTTAGATCATGAGACACAAAAACTTGATAAGCATAATAATAATTAATATATTCATGCATACTTGTGTGGAATCTGAGTGTAAGGGTTTCTGAGATTGTTGCTTATTTCATGGAGTTGGTCATGTAGGTCCAAAGGAAACAGTGGACTGTTCTTTCTTTTCTGACTGCTTTCCTCCATTGTTGTTGCTGTGACTTCTGTGCTGTGTGGCCTGCAGCTTCATCTTGATAGCCACGACCAGCTCACTACTGGTCACGCCCATATGAAACACTCACAGCCATGGGTGTTCGCCATGGGTAGCCTATATACCCCAAAATGTCCCAACATCATTGAAAAAACAATTTCAGGCAAACAGGGGATTTAGGCGTGAACACACAGACCAATAATGTATAATATATCCAATTTATTTTAATTTAATTTAATTTAATTAACAGGTGATTATAATCAAATGACAGCCACAACCAATGAGCTATATATATTGTACGAAATGCATGTGACATCATGGGAATACTATGAATTGCAGATTTAAGTATCAGGTTTTCTCTGTCCCATAGTTACCAATTTTTGATGTGTGGCCATTTTTGGAGCCAATAATTTGAGTGAGAAAGCATTTGCCTTCCTTTGCGTGTCTCTACAATTTGTCCATCTGCCTGTCCCCCAAACCAGATATAGCCACAGTACACACTCTTTCAGTCTTCATCTGTTGCGACACACATCACACTCACACAGTTGTGTGTGAAGACTTTGACAGAGTGATGAGCATGTGACTGTCAAAGCGATGAGAAAAACAAACTCGGTTATTCAACACTAGCCGGATAAATGAGCCATTGTGTGTAAATGATGGCCTCTGGCACACTCATGAGCATGTCTTTACCCCCATCACTCCCTCTCCCCCATCTTCCAACTAGCTGTAAGTCCACCCTATTATTATTATCAGAGTTGGCTCAAAAGAGCAGAGGTCACAGTGCATCAGGGCCTGTTTTTCCCCAAAAGCATCTTATAGTGCTAAGGTCATATTCGGTTGTAAAACCAGAGATGATGCGAGTGCTAAGATACTTTTGAGAATTGGAGAAACTGGACCCTGTATATCTATTTATTGTGCTACACCCCCACCCCCCAAGCGTTTTTTATTAAACAAGTATTTTAGATATTGTACCACGACCCGGAAATTTCCTTGAGTGCTCAAATAGACTGAGATTGTCTGGTTGCCATTTGATAAGGACAATATATCTCAGTTGTATGCATTAGGCTAAAGTCTGATTAAATGTTTGAATACAGAATGGCAGCATGTGCAGCAATCTGTAGTAATTGTGGATATTAGTCTGGGGATTATAATGGTGTAATGTTTTATCCTCTCTCATTTGGTAAATCCCTTAGACAAATCAGAATGGATCAATTGTTCATAAAGTACCACAATTGCTCAAAAGTATTTGAAACCAGGGTGACAAATTAGATGTTGCCACATGTTGTTCACAATCTCAAACATTGTATTTCTTTGAATGTTCTCATCATGTTGAATCAGGGAGGGATATTTGATAAAGAAATAGTTAAACTCTGTTCAACTATTTTAAACTAAGTTTGTCATGTCCACTTATTTCATGTACCCTGTTAAATTCAATGTTAATAATTGTATTCACTGTTAATAGTAGTATTTACTGTGTTGCACTGAATCACTGAACAAGATAGTGTAAGTCATGCAAACAAAATTGACATTCGGCATATTGTGAGATGTCAGTTCCACTGATATTATATTAACTTGATTTAAAAAACCCAATACAGCTGGATTATTTATGATTTAATAATTCCCTCTTAATTCTCCTCTCATTTTAGGATAGTTATGCTAACATAGCCTACATCTTTGTGTTCTGGGTATATATCCGGAGGATTTTATGGTTAATTTGAAACATTCATTACTGATAGACTTTGGTGTTCTTCAGGCCAGGAGAATGATTGCCCTTTCTTGGAAAAATGTTGATGTGCCTTCTATACATGCATGGATAAAAGAGATGGCATCCTGTAGAGAAACTGCAGTTGAAATGAAGGTGCTGTATATTGCTGCTTGATTTTGTTTTTGTAGATATTTTTTGTCTGTTTTGTCTGTTTTTTGTTGTTGTGTTGTTTTTCATATGTGTTTATCATGTGTTTATCATAATTTGATAATTTTGTTTATGTGTAAGAAATGTTGTCATCAAGATGTGTTGCACTAAGATGTATGCTTGCAAAGTTATGACAATAAAAAAAAGTATTAAAAAAAATGTTGTTTATTTATATTATGTGTAAAATACTAAAAATCACTGAAAATATTGTTTAAAAAAATAAAAAAAAAACAGCCTACATCAAAAATGTTTTTCTAGTTCTAAGCATAATGTTAAAAACCAGGAGGATAAATGGAGGAGGTTTTCCTGCTGATTTCACTGATTACAGTAGTTCCTCATTTCTGCTTAAAGGTGTGCTAATCAGAGAAATCACCTGCAAACTCTTGGCCCTCCATGGACCATGATTGGACACCAAGGCTGATTATCAAATCCAAGAATGCCAAGTTGATACTCGTGTCCTTGTGGAGGAAGTTCTTCCCAAATTGTCTTGGGGTGAACGATAAGTAAGCACAGAGAAGCTTCCTTGCAGTTTGAGATGGACTGTGTGCTTCACGTTGTTTGTTTCAACCGGCTCTGTACTGTACAATACTCTGTACTAGACTACAGCGCTGCTCGGACGTGATGCGTTGCTCTCGCAATGAATCTTGGGGCTTTCCATTCCTTCTCATCGGTCAAGTCACCATCATCATGCATCCTCGGCTGGCAAGGAAACTTCCAGGATCTTTATCTGTCCTCCATCCTTTCAGTCTTTTGTTTTGGAATCGTGCTTTGGCAGTTAGATATTACGTAAAACGCATCATGGAGGACACAAGAACTCACTAGAATGCATATTGATAATCAGCCAGCAGCTTTGTACAACAATGCACAAAGGACAAAGGGCTCCCAAAGTCCCACCCTTTCCCTGTTATATTTATATACCTTCCCCTGGTATATGTCTCATGTACAGGGGCTCATTCAACTTTGTTCACTCCTTCACTTGACCAAGTCTATTAAGAGCTACAAAGGGCAGACCTTCACTGCACATTCCCTCACTTCAGGGGGGGTGCCTCACCCTGGGTACCTCAACGAGACCCATTATGCACACTAACAGAAAAAATCAGGAGGGTGCACCACATGAGACCACATAGACAGGACATCGTGCTGCAGATCATCATGTCGCAATGGTAAAATCTCACTAAAATAAGTGGACAACAAGTGGCCCAGATTTGCACCAGGCAAATGACCCTCTTTGTATTATAGCTTGTATTATAGTATTGTGTAGACAGTGGCTTGGCCTGAACAGTGTTTCAGAGGCAACTGGTGGAGGAGAAAAAGCCAGTGCCTCACAAGAAATGTTGGGCACCCTAGCACTGTATGCTTGATTAGGGTGCTGGGTGAGCTATATTGAGCACTGAGTTGGGGAATAACCCAGTCTCACCAATCTCATCTCATCTTCCAATGTGTCGGCTCACATGTCCCTTCTTGAACCCTGGCACAGAGAAACCATTACCGCTGGCTAAGAGGTTTGCTGTTGAAATCGGCGTACCTCAATCGAGCCGTAGTGCCTTTCACCAAGGATATCAGAGCTGTGCTGCCCCCCTGCCCCTCCACTACTGCAGTTCTGACCCGATGACCACCTGGAGAGTTGACCGTCGATGGCTGGCAAGAGTAGGAAACCACCCTTACCTCCAACTTCTCCTCGCCGCACTGTATCTGCTACCTCCCCGCTCCCAGCACTGGCAGGGCTACAACATATGGGTCAATACAACCTAGTTTTTCTGTCCATACTGGAAGATTAACCAGTGATAGCCCCACTTTCTTGTCATTAGGAGCTCAATTGTAGCGCAATTCCTGGCAACATTACTTTCTGTTTCCTTGGAGCTACTGTTGGGCTTTGATAGGGGCAGGTTTGGTTATTAGCAATTAATAATTAATAATCGTGAAATTATTAATATTCATAAAATTATTGACGGGAGTCAATATTAACGGGGCACCACCCTGGAATCAGGGACCAATAACCGAACCTTCAATACAGTCTCAAAATGGCTGTTCACTCCCAAATGACAGTGTTTAAGTACCGCTGTACATTTATGAGTGAACAGTGAAGGGTGAATTCGTACACAGGCCCTCACAACCAGCCGTTATTACAGCACATATGCACAAGAAATCACAGACAACTTCTCTTTAAAAGTATAATGGAGTTTATTTAACTTTAGCAATATCAATCAATAATCAATAACACTGCAGTTAATCAAAAACTATTATACAACTATAACTATAGGTCTAACTAGCAAGCATAAAGGCACAAACAGCATATGGCACGTATGGATGCGTGCGTATGTATGTGTGTGTGTGTGTGTGTGTGTGTGTGTGAGAGAGAGAGAGAGAGAGAGAGAGAGAGAGAGATGAGAGAGAGAGAAGGCAAGATGGCGGACGTGACCACGTGAGTGGAACGTCTCACGAGAGTTCAAGATGGCGGCTGTGACCGCGCAGTTTGAACAAAGGGGGTTTGGAACCAAGATGTCTCGTCCAATGAGAGACCAGAGGTTGGGTTTCAGCCAGTTCGCACCTAGGTGTGAACTTCAGGGCCTGTTGGAATTTTGGCGCTACTTTCCTTTGTTTAAGGTCCCAGCCCAGCGGGTGGGCTAGAGTTCAGATTTCTGATTCCCTTGTTAGGCCGGTGTTTTAGGCTTTTAATCTTACATGTAGGCTTTTCCTTTGTTTGGCCACATGGCCTGGCCCAACACTACAGTTTTAGACATTACGGAACAACCAGGCCTACTAGACTTTTATCCCAGTGTGCACTTTGTAACTGTGCATACTGGCACAAATAACACTAAACTCAGACTATCTGGAAAAACTTAATAAGGATTCTGATTCTGACCTAGTTCATATATATATTGACTATAGACTAATAAGCCTTTGATCTACCTTGATTTTGTTACTGCTAATAGTTTGGAATTTTTAGGTCCACAGAGACTGTCCCTGTCATTGAGGTAACTTTAATTTTCATAACCCCTTTTACCATCTCTCGTGAATAAGACCCCGACATACTTGAACTCCTCCACTACCTAGTGACCCCAGCTGTCTTGAAAGATTGTGTGAATACCTTTTAGACTTCAATTAAATAACAAATCTGAAATTGTTCTGTAGGAAAGAACAAAAATTGGGAAAAATCCACAGAATATGCATAGAAAGGTCATCAAAAGGGAATCCCAAAGACTATAGTCTTGTGTGTGTGTGATGGGAGAGGTGTTTTGTATGTGTTTGGGTGAGTGTTTTGTATCTGAGGTGTGAATTTTTCCTCGTTCTGTTGTAGTCTATCTTTTATCCCCACTTCAAGAGGGGAGGAAAAGAAGAAAAGAAAAAAAATGGGGGATGTTTCTGTGAGAGTGTGTGTGTGTGTATGTGTGTGTGTGTGGTGTGCATTTAAATATTTTTTTTTATTATATCTCTGATATAATAAAGCATCAGGGAAAGAAAGAAAAAAGGTTCCCTTCTACTTACTATCTGTGTACCCAAGTCCAGGGGATCCTCTAGGAATGGTGATGCCATTTTCCCAGAGAGCCGATTCCACTTCCAAGAACTAGAAACACAGATGTCTAGCATCCCTGTTACACTGTCATATGTGAAAGTCATGTCTGCACTGAAGCTACAAGAAGATACAGCAAGGGAAAGAATGTCTCTATGATCCCTGGCATCATTACAAAATACTTCTCTAAATATTTAGTCCAAGAACTATGCAGTTTTACTCAAATATTACAAACAATGAACAGCTACAATGCAAACTTGGCATTTGAATATATAGGCACGCATAGTGTTTATCTAGTCTGATTTAAACAGAGCATAAATCAGTGTTTAGAGTGTCCAAGCAACGCCTGTTAAATGTTTATTTTGAGTGACTGAGTGACTGAGTCCATTACTCACATAAAATGAAAACAGCACCAGAATACAACCATTGGTAATATCAAATTGTCTACATTTTTAAAAAGCCCTGTTCCTCTGATACCGACCTACACATAGGCTCTATCTGGTTTTAACAGCAGGATGTCATATGTGACTCCTTCCATCCTCTGTTCTTTCCTTTTACTTGTTATTTTATATATTTTTTAATACAACTGTAATTCTGTGAACTATATTTCACCCCGCTAATGTTGTAATATCCACATGTCTTGGTGGATTAGCACGCTACACCACAGAAACTGCCAGAGCAGATGCCATATGCAATATGGTTGACTTGACTTAGTCCATGGTTCCAGTCCTACACTGACAGGGCTTGGAGAAATACGATGCATAGTGCGTGCTTCTTAAGCCTCGACAAGACTACCATGTGGGACGAGGATGCCTGCGTGTTGTGTATGAAATTGGAAATAAGGAATGACAAATGCTGTGTTGGGAGGATGGAGGGCTGCTGGGACAGTTTTGGGAGGGTCCAGTTATGAAAAAATCTGCATGTCCCCAAATTTCCTGGGAGGTCAGTCCGACTTGAGAGAAAACTGATTTAATATCCATTGCTCTGCGCCATGTGTTCCTATATTCCATCTCATGAATGCTGTATCATGCCTATTGGACTTTTCATCAACTGTGGCCCCATTTACACAAATTCACAGGATTGTAGTCAAATCACTTTGCACACCGGTCAGTGCTATTTATTCTTATATTTGTTTTCCATAAATACTTCAGAGTGCAGTAATTCAGTAACATGAGATGCTATAATGTCCCAAGGTGTAAGACAGCAGTCCTTGGTCTGCTCAACACTTTCTGAAGATTTTTCTGACCCCTTGACTGGTTGAAGGTGGGCTTGCGGGTGATAATGATGAGATTATGTTGGGATGTGTTTTATCAGGACATGCCTATGATGTGCTTTACATGAATGGGGTCATGCAGAGTATATGATGCCAGATGGCATCATATATATGCATGTCAGAAACAAGCAGGAATAATCTGTACACTCACCAATGAAGTGAGAGGTTATTTCCTAAATCTCAGCTGGGCAGAAATAATCTGCCCTCACCCTGGCCTCTATACCGTTTATTACTTCTTTCCTTTCCCCCTGTCCTTTTTCAGCAGTAGATCCTTCCAGACCAGAAACAAAGGGATTGGTTGCTAATTTTACTCAAAATACTGACAATTTTTGGAAGCAATATTGGGGACCTTCTGATGTTTTGTTTACAGGCTGGTTTATCTGTCATGCTATCTGCTAGACGGTTTGAGTAAACACCAGAGCCAGATTCCAGATTTCACTGGGACCAGTCTTTCATTTAAACACTCTTAATTCAGCTCCTTGTGACAGTTGATCCCCAATAACCCACGTTACTAAAGAGGAAAATAAAGGTACATTTTGTAATATTATTGACCTGGTGTTTCATTTGTTTATCTGGTTTCTATATGTATGATCTGGCATACTCACATTATGAACATTTTGATTGTGGAAATTGATGATTATGTTGAATCCTCAAGGACATACTGTATTTAAATACTGTGTAAATGTAAATGTAAAGCACTTCACATCACACTACACTACAAAAAAAAAAAAAAAAACCTCACCTTTGCCTCTAAATTATTTACTCAACCTAAACAAAGTTTGGGCTTGCATTTTGTTTGGCCAAAAGGCTGTAAGTCAATAAAGTGAGTCTGGAGGAGCAGTTCATTAACTCTCTACAGTATGTGGGTCATGGAAGCCCTTGAACCAGTCACCGACACGGAAAACAGATTATTCACAGTGCATTCTTACATAGCCGGCACACTTGACCCACTGTTTAAAGATTGTGTTACCTGATTGCATCTCTCTGTCTGTTCAACAAAAGCCACGCATGACGTACATGGAACTATCCTGCCCCATTCATTAGCAGAATAGGTTGAGGTTTCAACAGCAAACTGACCCATGTTAACTTTAGCGTTTTCCTCCGCTTCTGGGAGATGCTGATTTAGGGGGAGTGCGCACTGATCCCACATCTGTGCCCGAGAGGCGATATCCAGCCCGAATCCTAGATCAAGTCCTGATTGGCCAGGGTGATAAGCATCCTTATTCCCCTAAAAGGTTAGGAACAATGTTATGTTCCACAAACAGCGGAAACAGGAGACTGCACGATCTTGAATGATTAATCTGTCAACTGGGTGTCTATTCATTGTTTTAGGGGTTTTAGGTAATTACCAAGACGTATGCAAGGAGTGACATTTAAAAGGGTATGACTTAAAGATAAGATTCAAATTGAGTGGATTTCACAGGGCCTATCCTGAACTTTACCTCTGAAAAGAACATTCAGACCTACGCCAGTCACTTGATATAGAACTTAGGAGAGTTATCACAACTACGTTTTAGCATCCTTGTATGATAGAAACATATTACAAACATCTTCCCCCACTGACAACCAAAATTGCTTCAGTTTCTCTTAGATGTATCCCAGAGACAAAAATTGAAAATAGTCACAGTTCAGGCACAAAATCAGATATTAAGAATTTTACTGTGAGCAAAGTAATGTTTTGTAATATTTTCTTGCGGGTGTTCTCTGTCTTGAATATATCTGTCATCATGCAGGGTTGACCTAACTTTTTAAGCTAACATAATTATTACCAAAATTCATGGTCGTTAAAACATAGTACAGTTATAATTCTATCTACTGAACAAAAATATGAATGCAACATGTAAAGTTTTGGTCCCATGTTTCATGAGTTAAAATATCCCATTCATTTTCCATGAAAAGATTATTTTTTCTCAAATCTTCTGTGCAACTTTGTTTACATCCCTGTTACTGAGCATCAAATGATTTTCTCATATGAACTGCAACCAAGTAAAATCTTGAAAACCGTTGCATGTTGCGTTTATATTTTTGTTCAGTGTATTATGCTAGTATTGTGTATTAAATACTAAAATACTACTTAGTACTATATTTTTTTTATATTTTATCCACCCATTTTTTCCCCGTATTTCCTAGTTTTTGGTTTCCATAATGTTCCTTTTTTAATTCGCTTTTTTTTAATTATTATTTTATCATCAACTGCAAACTGCATCAAACAGCATTTGCTTGCTCTTACGTGCAAGCATGAGTATTTTTCAATGTATAAGCACCCAACCACTCACCTTCAAATGAGCATACGTAATCTTTTCCATTTGTCTTCCAACTGAAAACAGCTTCCACACACAAACGCTTCTTTGGACTTCGGACATAACTTACATAGTATATGCACATAGCCCGTAGACAGCCAGCCGTGCAGACAAACTAAAGCTAGGTTTATTTTCAGGAAGGTAAACTGTCAGCCAGACGATCAAACATCCCATTATGCAAGGCAGGGACAAAAATACAATTTGCAAATTCTTCATATTCTTTGAGATAAAATTGATGAAATGAAAATGAAAATTAATATTTATAAACCTGTGTTTAACTGATAACTTGCTATTGTTTTCATTATATTATACAGTTTTGTTGATTTATTTGGAGGTTGAATTCGGTTTCTGCCTTAATGCAGTATTGATTACCCTTTTTGCCTCTAATTTGATGTTGTACTGTCAAGAGTCACTGAACTCTTTAATGAACATACAAGCCTATAGGGCTGGTAGTTTTTAATGTATATTTCATGTAAGCATAACCGTTACATAGTTTTGTGCTATTTCTGTTCTGCAGAGTTGGCCTCAGTGGAGTGAGCAGTGCAAGTCTCCCCTTTGTTATTATTAATGTCTTCAATGACTTACATCAATGTAATCAATGCTAGTAGTTGGGCAACAGTTGTTTCTCCAAGGGGCTCCAAAGTTCAGTGACAAAAAATTAAATTGAAAATGTCGTTTTTCTGAAGATCGCTCATCAGTGGTACAGTCCCACCAAGCATGACAAAAGACTAGTTTTAAGAAATCAGCCCACCAGAGAGGAATAATTTGAACAGCGTCAGTAAAGGACATGAATGTTGGCATTTATGTAGAGATTTCAACTAGGTGTCTTCAGTACAAGAAAGAAGATTACCTCATTCCAGCATTTCTCTAGAGAGTGCCAGGCACTGGCCCAGAAACCTATCTCAGCCCAAATTGACATGGCCTTCTCAATCCAACACTATGGAAACCTCCTCGTTCCCACCACCTCGACCCACTCAACCCAGATACATTTTGGGGCTGTTAAAATCCCCCTAAAAACTAGCAAGGGTTCACTGAAGGTTCACTTCCTTCCTTTTCCTGGAAAGCCCCTTTGTTGTTACATCAATGATATTCCTAGAAGGTGCAGACCCCATGAATGTGGAAATGCTTTACAAGGATGAACAGCATGTCAAGGTTTTCTGAGGGCAGAGGGCACAGACTGCATACCATACACGAAAGGTAGCACTATTGACTAGAAGTGACCTATAAATAGGGAGACATAGGGTGGCCACAGTAGGGACCTGGCGCCAAATCCCTACGGTTGAGCTGGGCAGAACAATGCCAGTGTTCATTTCTCAATTATGACAGGCAAATGAACAATTCAGCACATTTGGCTTCAGATGTGAGTTGATTCAGATTGTTACATTACAAAAGGACTCTGAAAAGAGTGCCGCCAAAGTGTCTACAGGTTGGCCCTTTCAGACTGAGCAAACATTTCCAAAGGGACATCCAATCATCTGCAATGACAGCTAAGAAAGCCAGGAGACAACAAAAAGAGCACCTCTATACCAGCAGCGGCACCAAGATTCCAATCTTGGGTGGGCCAGAGAAATGTGTAGATGGGCCAATTTGCTAATTGTTCTACTGATTGAAAAGGTTTTTAATATTATCCCCATGGTGGCATGGGAGCATAGTGTTGAATTTATTATTTTATAATGAATAGACATTCAGACATAATATAAGTGACATAGTGATTCATTTATCAAAAACAACCAATCACCATACAAATAAAGCTACCTATACATTGTAAAAAATTACAAAGGCTATGGCTAGTGAGAATTTTACTATATATGGCTTTGACCAGTGAGAAATATATATTAGAGGAACCAGCAACTGTGTCAATGATAATGTTGGACATAGTTAGAGGCACTAATTTTACACTCCTAAGGATTCAGAATCCTGTATTTGGGCCGAAAGATTATATCACGCTTGACCAGTCTATGTCTTCTGACCTGCTCTGTTCTTAGAGCCAATGAGAAAAGGTTGGTTCAAGTACAATTTAAGTTCAAGTTTTCCATAACGTCATTTGTACAATACAGTGTAAAATAAATAAGATAAGATAAGATAAAATAGCACTTTATTAATCCCCTTGGGAAAATTCAGGAACCACAGGATTACCACTTTATTATCGCAGGGTGCGATAATAAGGATTGCCTGATGGCCCAGGGCCAGCACGGCATTGACTTGGGCCTGCTGCTTGGTCAGCCACTAGTCAATTGGGCCAGTGCCTGAAAAAAGTTTTAGGTCTTACTATATTTGGTAACATTTTATTTGGATAGCACAATGTTAATACTCAACTATCAGCTGACAAATGTAGATGTTCAATAAAGTATTACTTGCCTATTTGGTGTATCTCCACAGACTATATAACCCTAACCCTAACCCCAACCATAAGATTAACCCTAGCCCAGATACTGTATACCTATAGATAACTTTTCACACAATTATGAGTTTCACTTGAAACTCAGTAGACCTTTTAGTGACACATTATACTCCCTTGATAAGAAGTTGAGCATCAACACTGGACTATCCAAATAAAGTGTGACCCTATTTTTACCAAGTGATAAGCCTGTTATCTTTACCTCTCTACTCTGCCATTGGTCCATGCAAGCCACACCAAACACAATCCAGGAGGAAAAGTACGTATGGACAAAAATAATCTGATTCATATATTCAATGAGGCAGCCAACTGTTGTCGTTCTTCCGGGCTCAGCCCATCCCCTCAGAGTTCCAAAGCTGCGTGGTTAGACACCTGGGCCCAGATCTACTAAAGGTTTGCGATGGCGTTAACCCAGTTGCGCCCGTAAAAAAAATTACACATCTGATCTACCATGGTGGCGCATATACAGGATGCAAGCATTTAGCAGGTGGACACCGTTGTGGTGACTTTTTGCGAGTTTGCCTTCATACATATGCATTTATAGGAGTGGCGATGTTAAGGCACAATTTTGGAAGAGGGGATTATTCTAATATTTGCTAATAACTCACCCAAGGTGATTTATCAATGTTGATTGCATGCAGTATTTAACACAGAGAAAAAGCATGTCTTAACTATGTGAGAAAAGGACATGGCTGCTGTTGTGTATATTAGAAGGCAAAATCATGTGAAAGAACAACAACAAAGAGAGAGAGTTTTCCAAAACAGAGTAACTCTCTTTGGAATGTCGGCAGAGACAATCATAAGACATTATAGGCTGGCAGGTCATGTTATTCTGGATTTGCTGGAAGAAATGGAAAGGAGGACTTGGAACCTCAAACCAGAAGGAGCCATGCCATCCCTGCTTTACCCAATATTTTACCCAATATCTTCTCGCCTCTGGCTCCTTCCAACAAACGGTGGCAATATCAGCAGGAATCTCACAGTCCACACTTTCACTTGCGTTGTCTATGGCGCTGAATGCTTTGGTCTGGAGAGCTGGCCCATCCATCCACTTCCCATGCATAAGGGAAGAAATCAGCTAAACCAAAGTTGATTTTTTCAGATTAGCCTGTTTCCCTAATGTTCATGGGGCGATAGATGGGACTCATGTGCAGATAATCCCCCCATCCAAGAATGAACATGTGTTCAGAAATAGGAAGCACACCCACTCCATAAATGCCCAGGTTGTCTGCAATGCCAAGCACATCATCACAAATGTAGTTGCAAAATACCCCGGTTCAGCACATGATGCGTTCATCTTCAGGAACAGCAGATTATACTAGTTGCTGAGGAACGGAGAACACGGGGATGACTGGCTGTTAGGTAAACCAAGTCATTTCAGGAGTAGCCTATTAAACTATTAGGCCATTATCATGATTATGCCGTGCATACCTTTTACACCCTTGGATTTTGATACCTGTACCGAACCCAAGCATGCCAGAAGAGATCAGGTGCAGCGACGCACACGTTCGTACCCGAAACTTCGTGGAGTGGACCTTCGGAATAAAATCCTGGTTTCACTGCTTGGACAGACCATGTGGAGCCCAACTCTACACCCCGCAGAAGGTCAGGTGGTAGTTGCCTGCTGTATTCTCCATAACATTGCAGTGCGCAACGGAATGCCATGTGGACAGGTTGAGGAGGGGAGAGCAGAAGATGGAGAAATGGAGGATGAGGTAGAACCTCTGCAGGCCAGAGATGGAAGGCAAACCCAGAGAGAAGTTATTGTTAATTATTTTTCATAACCAAGGAATTTATTTTGAGCATTTTGCCCTCCCAGTAGCAGTTTTGTTTTTGCCCTTATTTGTCTTTGAATGTGCTTCAGTTTGACTTATTGACAACCTACAAGACTCAAGTGTAATAATTAAAAAAAACAAAAAAACAAAAATTAACATGTTGCATTAATGCTGTCTTTATTTTCTGTGCAAACGACAAAAAAAAAGAAAAAAGAAAAGAAAAATAAAGATAGGCTTATAAGGCTGGCCTATTTTTTAATTTGCCTTTTTAACACTCGTCTGGGATATAGAGTCAGAGTTGAGGTAGATGCTGAGAGACGACGTAGGCTCAGAGCTGAGGTAGATGCAGAGGGCTCTCTAAGGAATGTCTCAACAGATTTTGCCAGGGAAGTCAGCGATTTGGCCAGACCTGGCATAATCCCAACTAAATGCTGCAAACTGGCATTTTGCTTTCACATTTCCGCCGAAAGGAGCCGGTCAGTATCAGATTCTGGGGCAGTCGGAGGAGTCTCTGGCTCAGCATGGATACCCTCATTTGGTGGAGTTGCAGATACGGGCTCTAGGTTCAATGTAAACAAATCTTCTTGGGCCTCTCTGTTTAAATGATGAGAAAAGCAATCCGATTAAAAAAAAAAAAAAAAATCCAAATAGCTACTATAAATGAGTGAAACAAAATAAGATATGGCACGTATAGGTTGTATCACAGAAGTGTTGCTTACCGTCCAGTTGGGCTAATGTGTTACATTGTTGGACACCTGAGGTGCCACCTGGTTGCACATTAACATTATTATTGATAGATACAGAGCATAATGTTGTCAGGCCTATAACAGAGGATCATATTTGATAGTTTACCTTCAGAGGGACTATCTGTTTGAACATCAAGGGAGTCAATGCCTTCAGTGCCATCTATTCCAGAATGGTCTCCTCCAACGGTATTAAAGATACTGTTTCAGAGGGTCCCCCACCTGTCGACTGTGCTGATTTCTTGTTGTATGCCAATTTGGCTAGCGCGTCTTCTTAAGTCATGCCATCTTCTTCTTCCATCTAAGTCATGACTTCTTTTCTCCACAGTTCTTTTCTGTTTTCCTACTGCATTGACTTCCGTTGCAATTTCATCCCAAGCTGCTTTTTTCTGTAACATGGGACATCCCGACTCTGTAGAGTGTTTAAATGTATGTTGTTCTCCTCAACCAAAACATTCAATTCACACGGAGCAAATTTCTGCCCTTTTTTACATGGCTGTTCTGCCATGTTTCATCTGCCGGACATGGACAACCCAAGGTCTTAAATAGTGATAATGATTTGCACCTGTCGTTAATTTGCGCCAGTCGTTAATTTGCACGCCTCTTAGTAGATCTGGGCCCTGTTAGACAGTGCTAAGGCTGTCACCTGTCCCCTATAATATGGAATCTTCACTTAATGAAGAGCAAGATGTTGCATTCCTTAATGAGTCAATATGGACCGTGCTTTGTTCTGTATTATTCCAGTATTTCCCAGAGGTTGACAATTTATTTATGATGGCGATTGTTTAGAATGAATTACTTGTCCTTACCAACAGTGAGAGCGATGTGTCCAGGGGAATCCAACTGGTGATCAAGAGCAATATGCAATGAAGTCTCTGCCCTGCACTCATGTTAACTTTCTGTTGAACAGTGTTAGAAATCTCTGATTAAATAGAGTTAAGTTACTGTTTACAAATTCCATTAGTAACACATGCGAGTTTGGAGAAAATTGTGGAGTTTTAGGTTTCACTTTCATTATCACAATGAGAGACTGTCGGCTGTGAGGCCAAACTGGATCCACATCACTGTGGAATGTATACACTGAAGCCATTCTCTGCAGTATTTCTATAAAACTCTTTCTTTCAGTATAGTCCATAGTAAAACAAGAGGTCCCATGCTGTTTTACAAGCAAAAGTAAAATAAGAAAATATTTTACAGTATACATATTTACTATCAACCAAAGATCAACATAACAGAAAGGGTCAATGTTTTTGCTTTTTATTAAACAACTGAAGGTTCTGAGTACAGTTATGTTGATAAAATGTTTATCATGCATGTCTCATTTTCTTGCACAGCTTCTTAGTCCATCCAAATGTAATTCCATCAATTCTTTAAACAATGATTGGATTTATTGTTATTATTGTGACAAATGGGCCAAAATTATTATGATTTTTTTTTTTCCATATCGCCCAGCCCTAGGTCCAGTGGAAAAATGGCATTGAAAAACAGGACATTGGCATTGAAAACAAAAAATTAACTGAAAAAAAAACAAAACATTGGCATTGAAAAACGTTAATTGAAAATAGTATTTATTGGAACTGAAAAAAAAATTCTTGGCATTGAAAAAAACGCAAAATAAAACATTGCACCAACAAACCATGCACTCAAATTTTTTTTCAATGACAGGTGTCTTGTCTCTTTTGGCGTTAAGGGGAGGGGTGTTTAGTGGAGAGGCGCAGGAGCATTAATTGCTTATTATTGAGCTTGAGCCTGCTGCTTTCACTACTCCACAACCCATGTGGCCGGTGGAGAGGGGCCTCAGGGAGACAGCTAGCCAATTGTTAATGTTTCTCTCTCGGGCTGAGAGGAGGCAGAGAGCGGGCAGAAATAGCTTAGCCGCAGAACGACACCTGGGCAGAAACAGATGAGAGGCTGCCTGGGGCGACGTCAGTTATCCCCTTCGCCTTCAGAGACGTTTCGGGGGATAGAGGAACCACCGGAATGCACCGACAGACAGACTTTTTCATCTGTGAGGCGCCGGCAGCGCTCCTTGGAGCTGCAGTTAGAATGCAATGACAGCGAAGTGGTGACGGCCCAGCCCATCTGCCCCAATCAAAAGTCTCCTGCAGCCAGCCCACTGGCTACTCTCTATGTTTGTCAGCAGATTTTTTGATAATGAGATGGCTGGGTGAGACCTAGTTGGATAAACACATTTGAAATTAAACAAATCAACCACCAGTTCTGCCAGCATGTAGCTGGTTTACAAGCTCACTTACACTTCATCATAAAAAAAAACAACTTACAAATTCTCTTTTCTTAAAAGCATACAACTAGCCCTTGGTTGGTAAATCTATGAAATTGAAGTCATGGTAAAAATAGGTGTGACATTGAATCTATCTTTAACATTTACTACAAAGCGTAGCTATCTGGCCAGCTCCTTCTTATGTCAGAAGAATGATAGAGCTATTGATAACCTTTTGCTAACATAATGATCATATAACGTAAACACTGAATGAGGTCTAACCTTGCTTGTTAGACTCGGCACTGATACAATTATTCAAAAAATATTTTGAATAATTATTATATATTCAATAGAGAGGGTGATTTATTGAACCAGAACAGCATTTTTCTATTAAATAAATGAATTATATTTATGATTCTCTCATCTCCAGGTGGCTGCAAAGTTTGAGGAGGGTCACAAGGTAACCATGGAAGAACTTATGCAAATTAATCTAAGAAAGAGCAAATCACAATATTCTTTTCTATTATTTCCAAGTTTTGTCTTCTAACCAGAGCCAGTATTTTCACTGTCAACATCTTCATGTTAGCCAGGTAAAATTAACACACCATAAACACAATCATATTTCAAACAGGAGAGACTAGGGTGAATGCTCAAATGAAAAGCTTTATTCATGACATGAAACATGATCGAAACTTTGGCGTAAGCTCCATTGAGGGACTCCTCCCATTCGTGAAGTTAGGAGTACATCCGGGATGGACGTAGGAATTATGATGTCCCCCTGGGGAGTTCCTCTGGAGCCTGGACATTGGTGGTGATGAGGTGGAGATGGGACGAAGGTAAGCACAGCGACTGGAATGACACCAGCATACAGCATAGATCTGTGAGTAGCACAATATCATTGTAGGTGACGTGTTTATACTCCCGTCACTTAGACGATTGGCTCTTTGAAAAAGAGAGGGAAGTGACGGCTAGCTCTGATTGGTTCTCTGGAAAAAGAGGGAAAGTGTTCACCGACTCTGAATGGGTAAAGAGAAAGCATGAATGAATGAATGATAAGTAGTCTTCCTGATTGAAATTGCGTAATACTTCACGCAATGCATACATGAATGAGTTCAGTGCTGTGTATCAATGATTACAATTTTTCAATGAATTCAAGCACTCTCAGAGGATCATGCCCTCCAGACTCCTCCTGTATTCTGGCCTTTTTCAAGTTTTCAGGTTTTTGCCCCTGAGAAAGTCTGCACACTACTGCCTCACTGTTCCCTTGTGAAAACAAGACTGGCTTAATTGTTGCATCAAACCTTATTGGGTCATCATTACAGAAAAGTAATAGCTGCTAGCTGCTATAGTGGAAATATTGTACCGCACACATGAATTACTATTATTATTGAGTCTTAAGCATTTACAACAGTTGTATGCAAGCTCATGAAATTGAGTGCATGGAAATGAATGATTTGACACTGTTGGGTCCTATGCCTTCACAACATTTGCACGCAAGCTGATGAAATTGAATCTAGGGACTTGGCTGGCATTTTTTTTGGGCATGTGTAGCTTTAATAGTGGACTTGAAGGGTTTCCACTAGATTTTAAAAGTACAGCTTTCAGTCAAAGATGGCCAGATCTGCAAATAAAACAATTACATTTTCAAATAGATGTATTACCTGCATTGCAAGGTTGCAAAGTTATGTAAAAAGGCTAGTCTCAAAAGTATACAGCAAAGATACTGAGAGGCTCAAGATTACCCATGCACTAAAATTCTACTACAACTTCTAACATTATACAATTTATTGACTGCTTTTTCTTAACTGATATCTAAAGATGAGGCTCACATTCCATTTACAAAGCTTACACAGAGGTAAGAAATGTAGGCAGCACATGATACAAACTTGATTCATCTTTTCACCAACAAGTTTCCTTATAAGTTATACATTCCTAACCCTAACCCAAGTTCTTAAAGTTGCTCCATCTCCAAAATGAGCATCCTTTTGCTCTGGGCCAGCTCTCCTTTCCAGGTATGGCCATAATTCTAAGTATGCCATGCTTTCTGTGAATGGTTTTACGTTTAACTGGAATGTCCCATGGGACAAACCTGCATACTTCTGCCAGCTGTGTACTCAGTAAACAGGCCCTATCACTCTAAAAAACAGACAAACATAGGCTGAGTGTGCAAATGCATTAGTTGCTTTTTATTGAAGGTGGTATTAAAGGTCATGTGATACATTTTAACATCAAGAAATCATTACCGCATTCATTTTGAGACATTAGTATAATTACCACACATCTTCCATTGCCCTATAAACTTTAACGTTAGGTAACGTTATTACCTGTGGTATCGAAGTGACATTAGTGGAATTATTTAACCGATAATCGTCATAATGCTTCAATGTACTGAACTGAATTGAGCACACGCACTGTGGGTCTGTACAGGATCTGTGCTTGTTTGAGAATCCAATCCATTCAACCCAAAGATGTTCAATGGGGTTGAAGTCTGGTGACTGTGGAGGGAAAGCCACGCACGTTAGCACTCCTTGCTCTTCCTTGGACTTCAAATAGTTTAGGATTCATTATCCTGCTGGAAAATGAATCCTCTTCCACATGTCCTATATGGCACCTCATAGGGATGGCATGCCTCTGCAGAACAGAGTGGTACTTCTCTTTGGTCAATGTGTAGTTATCTCTGAAATAGGCAAAACATCCCACACCAGAATATTCCACCACCATGTGTGACTGTAGGTTTCATATAAGTACTAACACTTTAAAGACTATTCTAGAATTCAGTGGGAGTGAGCAGAGAGGAGTGAGAAGACCATGGCAGTAATCTAGACTGCTGGTAATGAAGGTATGCACTAGTTTCTCAGAGTCTGTTTGTGTTAAGCCGCGGCCACACTGATCCGTTGTGTCTGTTCGTCTCCGTTCATTTCAATTCATTTTCAATGACAGCTGTCCCTTGTCCGGACAGCGCTGATGACGCGTCCGTCTCCGTCAGATTTCCATCCGTTTTGACGGACAGAAAGTTCAACCCAGTTGAACTTTTTCTGGACGGACGGATTTGTCACCGTCCGTTTAGCAAATCAGAGTCGAGGAGGGTCTCTTCTGCTATGGCCAGAATGTTGACGTTCCAAAACAGCCCAACGGACAGAAATTTATCTGTCAATAATTCTGTCCGTTTTCCGACGGATCAGTGTGGCCGCGGCCTTAGGAAGCCTCATATTTTGGAAATATTTTTCAGATGGTAAACCACTGACTTAAGAGATAAGAGTCTATAATGACACCAAGATTTCGTATAGGTCCTTACTGTATAAAGACAGAACGTTTAAATAGTGTGCTACTTTTTCTCTCTTGGCCTTTGCACCCATAATGATTATTTCAGTTTTATCAGTTTTTATTAGAGTTTAATTGCAAAAGTTTTGGGACATCCATATATTACTGTCTGCAATACATTTTATCAGTGATTGTACAGGACTTAAGCAGGAAGAAAGAGAGATATACAGTTGTGTATCGTCGACATAACTATGGTATAGTATGTTGTGTTTCCATATCACATGTCCCAGTAGAAGCATGTATAAATTAAAGTGGCCCAAGGTTGGAGCCCTTCAGAGCGCGACTCATGACATCAACTCTCCTGGAGACAAAATCCTCAATCGACACAAAGAAATCTCTGCCCTGAAACGTTCTAAACCAGTTAAGAGCAGGCCAACCCAGTGTTCCAGTCTGTCTAAAAGGATGTTGTGATCAATTGTATCGAATGATGCGCTGACGTCCAAAAGTACAAGAATAGATATTTTATTTGAGTGTGTTTATTCTAAGGCCTTTAATGACTTTTATGATTGCTGTTTCTGTACTATGATGGGGTCTGAAACTGTGCTAGAAAATGTCTAACAGGTTGTTTGCAGATATGAGTCTGTAGTTATTCATAATTGGTGCATCCAGATTATTTTTCTTGGCTTAATGACAGCAGAACTTGACAAAACATTGAATCTAAATTTTCAGTAGCAGGATCTGCCGTGTTTCAAGTTTTATAAAGTGTAATCTGAGCTTCATAATTAGATATCACTGTTCAGAGCGAGAGTGCAACATTTCTTTCCCAATGAAGAAATTGTAAAATTTAAGAAGTTGTATTGGCATTTTAGTGCATAGATAATCTTGAGCCTCTCGGTATGGAGGTTTTAATCCTTCAGCTACGAATAACAATATATACATTTCCTAGCTGGTTACATCTGACTAGCTGTACTGTAAACTGACTGAGTGAGATTATGCAATGTTGAATGAGGTTATGCATCATAGCTTTGTCGATTTCATGGTGATTTCCAATGCCTGAGATAAGCAGAGCATGTGAGAGAAGGAGAGAGAGAAAGAGATGGTATGTGTGCGTGTGTGTGTGTGGGGGGGGTGGGGGGTGGAAGAGGAGGGATCATTAAATGTGACACAATGTTGCGTGTCGCCATGATCACATACATCGACCCAGAGGCTGACAGTGGACAGTCCAGTCAAACAGAGCTGGCCAATGATTTCCAGCTGCTGGACTCTATTATCTCCCCCTGAAAACATTGCAGGCTGGGCAAATATGTAACACTGAGTAACACTGTGCAAATGGCGTAACCTTATATAATGATACGAAAGAGCTGAGTGGGAGTTAGAGAGTTCATCCACATAAAGTCTGCTGTGTGTTTGACTATGGTGACCTTGTTGGTGGCTTGGCTGTCAAGCCAATTCAAGTCAATTTTATTTGTATAGCACATTTCATACACAGGTAAGATCAATGTGCTTCACATTAAAAGACAAAAATAGTGACAATAAACAGGAAATACAATACACATATATAAAACTCTCCACATATATATACACTCCACATAAATAAAATACCCTTGCAACAACACACACACACACACACACACACACACACACACACACACACATACATAAAATACATATACTGACAAATACTGACATGTTCATTGTGCTTCAGAGGCAATGAAGACAACATGGATTGGATCTCCTGCCTTTATGCTTTAGGAACTACTACCAGGATCTCAGTCTGTTATTTGTTAAGTTGCAGAAAGTTTTTGGACATCCAGTGGTTGATGTGATTGATGCATCTGAAAAGCTAATTTACAGGACTAAAGTTTTCTGGGGACTGTGAGATATACAGCTGTGTATCGTCAGCATAGGAATAGTGATTCTTTATTGTGGTACCACGAGGGAGCATATAGATTTAAGAGCAGTGGACCAAGAATTGACACTTGTGGGACCCCACAGAAAATGTTGACTTTTTCAGATGTGAAATTGCCAGGAGACACTGAGAAAGTCCTTCCTTTTAAGTATGACTAGCACAAAGCGCCCTTCGGGCGTTTCTAACTTTTCCCCCTAACTCACCCCTGACCTCTTCCCCCTGATCCTTCCGGCCTAGCACTGGTGTTCAGGCGGACGGTTCCTCCGGCTTGTGGGTTCGCCTCTATGGCGCGGAGGGCATGCGTGGAGGGCGTCCTCCACGTTCCTCTGTCACCGACCTGCCAGTAGCGAGACCGAGACGCCCCGTCTGCCCCAGTAGTCCTACCACGGAGCCCGTCGCAGGGTCCCTCACCCTCCCCGGTGCTGGACGCCTCCCCCACGTATAGCTGCGGTGGGCTTTCCCGGCAAACATGTTGTTTCTCTTACCCTCTACCGAGCCCGCCCCTGGGCTCACCACAGCCGTTTCTTCAGGGAAAACCCAAGTGACGTCGGACCCCCCTATCACTAAGCCTCGCTCCGCCGCCCCCGGTAGCCATTGGCCCGGGTCCACGGCGGGGCCCAGATGCGCAGTTTGTGCAGGTGTCGGAGCGCTCCATCTCGGCGGCCAACGGGAAGAGGCTACCTGGTTGATCCTGCCAGTAGCATATGCTTGTCTCAAAGATTAAGCCATGCAAGTCTAAGTACACACGGCCGGTACAGTGAAACTGCGAATGGCTCATTAAATCAGTTATGGTTCCTTTGATCGCTCTAACGTTACTTGGATAACTGTGGCAATTCTAGAGCTCCCTCTCCCTCCCTCCATCCACTCACACACAACGTTGCTAGCTAACTTGTGCGTAAATGTTAGGCTACGTTAGCAAGGTGAAAACATTATGTTCTTACATTTAAATTTTGTCCCGGTTGGGGTTCAGAATTCTTACCTGACTCGTCTGGAGTTTCGCTAGCTCGAGCCAATTTCTTGCGCTTGGCCTCGCGGTCCGAGAGTGATGGTCACTACTTTTGGGGCATTTTAGGACTTTGTTCTTTGTCCTGGCTCGTGCTGACATTCATACATTTGATCTTCAGTCATGTAAACCAATGGGAGCAGAGCTCTCCTATGAGGGGGCGGACCTCCACGAAATAGAACTACGGTACAGTATAGTCAGTGCCTAGGTTAGAAATCTGCAACATTTTTTTTATTTTTTGGTGCGACCAAACTTATGCCAGACCCCTGAACAGTGTTTTGGCAAATTTTGGAGGCGATCGGAGCAATGGTGTGCCTTGCAACTCCGGACAGACAGACAGACAGACAGACAGACAGACAGACAGACAGACGCGCCGCCAATTATAGTAGTAGGATGAGAACCACTGAAGGACAGGTCTAGATAGGCCAATATAATTTATACTATAATACTATTTAGTAAAATGTTGTGATCAACAGTGTCAAAAGCCGCACACACACACACACACACACACACACACACACACACACTTTCTCTCTTTCTTTCTTACACACAAGGACACACACTTGTGAACACAAAAACAAACACACACACACAACACACATGGTCAGCAGTGTGCTGGCACAGAGGGCATGAGTCGGGGGCAAAGTCTGGTCTCCGTCCTGCTCCTCCCCTCCAGACGATGGATTAGCAGAGGTCGTCCTAACCAGCCCAGACACACAGACAGACAGGCTCTGCATGGCTGTCAGCACAGTGGCTCAGAGTGGGAAGCCGTTCAAAATAGAGGCCAGCAGGCTAGGCAGGCATTCACACAGCATCGCATATTTGGAGATGGAGAACTCTGACCAGACATGCTGATAAACAACACCCATTTTGTAATTGGCACTGGAGATCCTGCAGTATGTGTGTGCATGTGTGTGCGTCCGTGCATGTGTGTGTGTGTGTGTGTGTGTGTGTGTGTGTGTGTGTGTGTGTGTTTGCAAGCATGTGTGTATTGGTGCTGGAAAAACACCCTGCACAGAATGTTCTAGGCACACAAGAGATAATGCTTATACAGGCCTCTTTAAACCAAACAAATGAGAAATCCAGCTCAATCTGATTTGGAAACACTGCCTAAAATCTGGTCTGGCCATTTCCTACAGTGATCATAATTTCATTTGAATCAAATCTGCAAAATACAGTAACTTATTGATAAAAGCCCCTGTAATCCAATTTCCTTTGTGCAACTGAAAATCACTGAAATCAAAAATCCTTTGTCCGAGTGATAGAAGATGATCTTACACAAAAGAGGAACCTGTTAAGCTAAGTATACAGTGGCCAACGTGTAGCCCCAAAGGGACAATACTTGATGGAGTATGAAGCGAGTTCTGAATGACAGTAAAGTTTATATTTTACTTGTTTCTTAACCTGCAATGTATTGTGTTCATTCTGTCCTTCCCTCTCAGGGGTTTTGGTATATTACTAAAAGACCTTTATTTTTAGGGCCACGTAAACTGTGCGTGCAGCGGTGTCATCAGAGAGCTAGCCTTAACTTTAGCTCACAGCTCCCGAAAGGTGCGTTTTGGGAAAACAAAAGACTTTATTGGAACTTTGATGGTAACGTCTACACGATAAGGCCTAAGAGGAAGGGTGAATGATTAGCATACTAGCTAACCAACATACCATTGAAACACATATCACCTAGCTAACAGTTACTGGAAGATACTCCACTCCAATACATTCTATGAACTTATTGAGTGCAGTATGATTATGGGTAACCAAGGGAGTAGGTTTGATTTTGACATTGGTAGGGACACACATGGGGGAGGTCCGGAGGGGATGTAACCCCCACTGGAAGCTGAGGCATTTTGCATTTATGATAGACTTCTGACCGCCATTTCATGTCATCTAGAGCCTTAATTTATAGATAGTTATGGTAGCCAACACACTCATTAACAGACACACAGACACAGGGGTGTAGCACATTAATGAATCCTTTACTCAAATTTGCCAGCTGAATGGGACTTTGAAGAGCACATTTTGTTTTAAGGCAGGTACTGTGCTGTTTCCTATTCAAACCAATGATCTGTAAACATGTATTTACATTTAAAAAAAAAAAATAATAATAATAATAATAAGATATTGTAAACTATATCCAAACCTTACATACAAACAGCTGAGTGTCCACTGTCTTGCTCCTATTTGAAGGAACCAAACACATGCCTACGCCTGTCATTAACAGAGATGAACTGTTGGCATATTTGTTTTACATCAGTGTTGTCCAGTGTGTCCTGATGGACATGGCACACAGCAGCATTGTTCAATCTCACTTGTGACATGTAGGCTACTTACGGTCGTCACTCGTCACAGACGCACGCGACGCGGTACTTAAATAAACTAACTTTAATGGCTAAACACAACTGTTACTAATATAAAATAGGATGGAGTCTTCACTTGCATGCTCGCCGGTAGGCGGAGCTTTGGCTCTTCTTGTACACAGCCCACAGCATTTCATACGTTAGCAAGAAATGGCAAAGCCAATCAGCGATTTTTTTGGGGGGTTAGGGAGGCGGTGTCACACCAATTTTTATCTGGGCTGCAAAAATGGTCCAGGTGACGCAATGACATTCTAAAACAGCTGTTATTATACTAAAGTTTCGTTACAGCGTCCATTGCTTTGCCGACACAGGACTCCAATGCACTACACCAATGCAGCGGGACTCGTAGTAGAGAACGCGATCTGTTAACATTGACTAGACTCTGACGGACAAAACAACGTTTATTGTCAATCAAAATAATTGCTAGGGACATTTCAGAGTCGCTTGATATTGGTAGGGACACGTCCCTACCGTCCCTACCCAATTCTACGCCCTTGTGGGTAACAACCTCACAGTGTCACGCCTGCTCCAGCTACTCCGTGACATGTTTTGGTTTGTTTCCCCACGTGCGTTTTGTCCCTGTCAATCTCCTGTGTCAATTGTCTGGTTTCTCCAGCTGTCTCGTGTTAGTAATTTACCCTCATGTATTTAGTCTGTGCTCTCCCCTGTCTCTGTGCTCAGTTGTTGTTTCGCTATAGCCTGTACAGCCTGTGCCGCTACTGTTTAGTAGTTTTTCATCTGTAGTTTAGCTGTGTGCTTTACTGCTGTTTTCTGTTTTGCCTGTCTGCCTTTTTGCCTGTGTGGCAATAAAACCCTTTTGTTCACCTACCCACCTGCCTTCGTGTGATCTGCATTTGTTAGGAATGGTTGTCTTCTTGGACCCAAATGCAGACACAGACAAAATGTAAAAGGAAAAGCGATTTATTGGAGGTTGGAATTAGAAGTGGTGAGATGAAGGCAGGCAGCCGGAGTAGGGAAGATGATCGGAGCTGGGCTGACCGGCGAGCTGACGAGCTGGTGGGTTAGCCGGCGAGCGAGACGGCTGGCTGGAGCTCGGGTTGGAGTGTAACGAGCTGGCGGACAGGCAGAAAAGCTGGGTGGCTGGTAGATGTGGCGTGGGCAGGTGGAGAGACTCATGGAGGAAATCCACGGAGTTGGTGGAACAATCTGGCGACCACTGGTAGGTACGCCGGGGTTGATATACAGGAGGTGATGAGTGATGAGGTTCAGGTGTGTCGGCAACTCAGGAGCCCAGGAGCTGGGAAGGAGAGGGAGCCACGCCCACGCCACACACGACAGACACAGACAAACACAGAAAGACAAACCAGGGAGGCGGAGACACACAGGGGGCAGGGAACAACGAGAAACACAAGGAAAACTAGAGTCATGGCAAGAGCCATGACAGCATTTGGGTCCTACCTTTCACTCCGGTCATGCGACCGTAACACACAGAGTGGTTCCCGGTACAGTCATCTCTCCCATTCTCTTCCATTTCACCATAGACTGACAAACCTAGAGGCATACAGTGGACCATTTTCACACATCTGGAAGATCTTGACTTTGCTGACAACCTCGCTGTCCTTTCCACCAACCTACAAGACAAAACTGATAGACTGGATAACTTTGCCAAACAAACAGGTCTCAACATTGTCTTCCAAAACTCAAGTGACGTATGTGAGCTTCACCTCTACAGCACCCATTTTTCCTAAGGTGCAGCCAAGGGCATCACGAGGCAAATTCAGGTCAGTCAGTCAGTCAGTCAGTCAGTCAGTCAGTCAGGCAACGCTTAGTGAGATGATGCGCTTCGTCAGATGGCCTCTAGAGGGCGTTTTTGACTGTGAGATGCAGTGTTTCCCATACAGAGGCTCAAAATCAAAAGTTGTCCGTGTATAGAAATGGATCTAAATCGATCTCTAATGCGCCTGATGTGCGCATCACGTCATGTCTGTAATTTGGAGATGTACAGACAGCATTGAACTCAATCCACAGAGTCTCCCAGTGTTAAAACAAAAATGAAACTTAACATTCCACAGTTAATAACGGGGATTTGTAGACAGTAACTCGTAGTTTGCCCTACAAACTTTAATGGTAGGTGACGTTATCTTGTGGTATTTAAGTAACGCTAGTGGAATTAGGTAATTTAACCGTGTCGCAGTGCTTCATTGCAGAGAATTGAACACACACGCCGTGGGTCTGTACAGGATCTGTGCTTGTTGAAGCTGCAGCATGTTTCCTGTTAATGTATTTGCTTTGGCATTCTGTAATGCGTTTCTTCTTTTGCAGCACGTTTCCGTTGTTGTATTTGCTTCGGATTTTTTTAAATTGCATTGTTTTTGAAGTTGCAGCGCATTTTGGCTGCACTGATTGGTCTGTGTTCATAGATTCCACAGACAGTATAGATGACCTTGCTGATGTGTGCAACTGTATTTCGTTTTGTGAGGACTTTGTGATTCGACTCAAGATGACACAACACCCTAATAACAAACCTCGGGTCTCTAAAACTTAAGGGTCTGATATATAAAGGGAAAAGTGCTTTTAACATAGGTGAAGTAAATGTAGAGAGAAATCAATCAAAAAGGCCAAAGCTCAACAGTAAAAACTAAAGAACTGCCTCAAATAGTATGCAACTGATGGCAGGGTTACATGGTAAAGGAAACAGGGATATCAGTCTTAGGTTGGTTCAGACCATTTGGGGTGGTGTGAACACCCTAATCAAACCCTGGTGTGGACCAAACAACTGCTCTCTGGTCCACCTCAAAGAGCTGGTCTCAGGCCGCTTCCAAGTGAACTCTGGAGCAGTTCATTTCTGGTGAAAACAATCACAGGAAGCACACTATTTACGCTGCATTTAATTGGATAAAAACAACAGCTTCATATCCTGTTTTGCTGACCAGTGAAACTAGCATAGCTTAGCAAACTATCATGGCTGCAAGGGACAAACCTGGACTCACAACGAAGTGACATGCCTTCTGAATATATGGGCTGAAGAGAACATTGCTCAATTACTCGAGAAAGTGCATAAGAACACAAAGGTATTTAAAATATTCTGCGATAAAATGAAGGAGAAGGTGTTCCAACGAACTATTGAACAGTGTCGTGTGAAAGTCAACACGACATCAAAGTACACAATGATTTGCAAAAGTGGTAGCTCTTCAGATATTAAGGACAAATTTGTGTGGTATGACTACCTTGACTGGATCCTTGGCTCAAGACCCGCAGTCAAGATGTCTGTAATGATGATGTTATGGAATACTATGAAAATGCCTACCCACCTGTTTTGTGGGCATTTATATGATAATCATCAGTCTAATTACTTTTGAAATATAATGGTTGGGTCATAGAAAACCACATCCCCTCAGAAGTAATGTTACCCACCTCTTCAACAGTAGCCTATGCCGACCTCCTCAACTTCCACTTAACTACTGCTCATAATCTCACACTGTCACAGGCCATGCTAATTAATTAATTAATTAATTACTATTAAGTTATGTCTTATCAACAGGCGACACAGCTGCAGACCTCAACAAAGACAGTGGGCAGCCCTCTGCTAAGCAGAACAAAGACCAGTCTCAGCAGCCAGGAAAGACGTGGGCCATTCCTGGGGCTCCATTGAGGAAAAGAATAGCCAAGAGTGGTCTGGACAGCAGAATGCTAGAGTATATGGCTGAGCAAAGGAAAAAACTTAATGCAATGATGGAAGCTGAGCACAGCCACCACCAGCAGGAGTCAGCAACCTTTGAGAGTTTTCTGCAGGCACAGCAAGAAGCTGAAGAGCGAAGATTCAAGGCCTTACAGGTGCAAAATCAAGAAAATAATAGAACTATTATGAATGCCTATCAAGGCAACCATCACATGTGCTGTCTTCTGACAGCAGCAGTGACAAATGTGGTACTGCTGTCTTCCGCATAGCAAATCAAGGAGCAAGATTGACCACACTCTGATCCAATGGTGTTGGGTATTGTCAGATTGACAGCGCTCTCTGGCCCAATGGCATTGGGGGTGCACCAGGGGGGGCCAATCATATTGCAGTGGGGGCCGGTGCCACCCCATGCCACCCCTTTAGACACGTCCCCGACAATATGACATGCCACCACAATCCATGCCCCTCCTCCCATTCAATCAGCCATTCTCACTCCACCAAAGCTAATGTGTCAGAAGGGTAGGCCTTAGGATAGAGGCAGTTATAAGCTAGGCGAGTCTTCTCATAATCAGTCTATATTCTTTAGAATCTTGTTAGGGTAAATTATCCTACAGGCTTTAGACTTTCCTGTTAGAAAGAGGACTGATCTGAGGTTGTGTGATCTGAGGAAACTAGTACACACATTAATTCATTTCCCCACCACTCGAACGCGCTGCCAAAGCATGGTCCTTAATTATTATAGCCTACTTATAGTCACACTCAATGTGTAGGGACTTCTTACAGCAAAAATAGATAGGCCTGCAACCTTAATAATCTCTATAATGAGTGCAAAATATAGTGCTGGATCAACCTCTATTGGTGTTACCTATTTAGAAAAGCAGACAAACTATGATTTGTGTAGGCTTATAGGTCAATTAATAGGTTTGTAATTTTGAGACTTATTTATTAGTTTTGGTAACAAATGATTTAGCTTACAAGCACTTAGTTTATTATATATACCTATGAGTTGTGCTATTTTCTACATTTTATTACTGCATTAAATTACCTAGATATAGCTCTTTCAGTGTGTTCCTTAGCAACAACAATCAAGAAGAACTACAAGATGTCATCGTAATTTCAATTTGTGTCTCAGAATGTCATAAAACCGTGATGTCATATATTCTAAAAGGAGAAATTATACTCCTTGCTGAAAGTGTGTGCAGGAAGCCTCATAACTACTTCTCATGAGCAACTCTGAGCTGGGACTAATTTTAGCGCTACTCAAACTTTCAGAGTAATTCCTTGTAGTGATTATGAGATGTTTTATAATACATCTGTGGTCTGGTGCTTAACACATTTATAGAATCTCTGCAGCATTATTGACCAAATAGTATGTGTAAAACCCCCAAGGTATTAAATGATTTCTGGTCAGTAGCTCATACATCACTAGTCCTTTGACTCAGTTTTATCCAGGAAAGACTGGAGAGGTGCTTATGGTTGCAAGTACATTTATTTGGTGCCAAACATAAATCAAACATGTACCAATGGTGCTGGAGTCACTATTCCCCTTTTGGGGGTTAAGTCCACACTCTAAATAAATGTTTCCCTTGCTGGGATAGGTTTTTCAGTGCAAAAACAAGTAGTCTTTTTAGGCTCGGTGTACAGCCATGCATCTCCCTGGTTCTCTCCCAGTGTCTACTGGAACACAGATATGTAGGCAGAGATTATTTAGGCCTGGTGTGCCTTGTTGACTGGCTGGATGGCTCCTGGCTCTTTTTTCCTCTGGACCAACTTATCCCTTATCCCTCCACTGGCTCCCAGTTGCTGCCCGCATCAAGTTTAAGTCCTTCATGCTCGCCTACAAAGCAGCAACCAAAACGGCTCCTACCTACCTGAACTCCCTCATTCAGGTCTATGCTCCCTCCCGCCCACTACGCTCTGCCAAGGAACGGTGCCTGGTGCTGCCACCACAACAAGGCCCTAAGTCTCTAGCCAGACTCTTCTTTTCTGTGGTTCCTTGGTGGTGGAACGAGTTACCAAACTCCATTCGATCCGCAGAGTCCCTCTCAATCTTTAAGAAAAGGCTAAAGACCCAACTCTTTAGTGAACACCTTCTCACCAGATGGACTGTGTAATCCAAAAAAAAAAACAAAAAAAAAACTCTTTATCTGCCTCTATGCACTCTATGCACTCTATGCATTGCCTCGTAGCACTGCCTCGTAGCACCTATGTCCTGTTGGACCAGAACTTAGCTTTATGGCACTTACTCTCGTTCTGTCCTGACTAGATCCTTGCTTGTGTTGTATTAAAATCTCATATGTACGTCGCTTTGGATAAAAGCGTCTGCCAAATGGGAAATTGTAAATTGTAATTGCAACTTGTAGTTCAATTGAGGCCTTGCTTCACACATTCCCCCTCTGCCCAATTTAGGTTTTGGTGCCATCCAGTTGACAACCAAGTTCCTTTACTCCCCTTTCTTGCAGGTGCGGGACATACTGAATTTGATTCTTACTGGTGCTTAGACCATACTCCCAGCTTTCTTTTACCAGGTCCAATACAAGCCTAGGTTTTTGGCCATACAACAGCTCACTAGAGAGAACCCTGTCTAGGGTCTAGATCTAGCCATTCATCCCAATTCTGGCTGTCCTCATGTACAAACTTATGGGACGTTGTTTTGAGTGTTTTATTAAAATGCTCCACCAGCCTGTCAATCTGGGAGTGCAAATCCAAATTTACTAAGTACCAAATAATCAAACGTGACCTCATAAAAATTTGTGAAATGAGCATGAACTCTGAAACGCAGATCTACGTGCTGGGGACACCAATTATGTGAAAATTACATTCCTCCACACCAAATTGGATTCTGTGACAACAGCTCAAATTGGACATGGACAGGACAGACTACTTCTTGTTCATAGTTGTGCCTCCTTCACATAACTGTTTTGTGCTGGGAACACGCAATTTTAACACTTTACTTGCCACCAACAAGTCGTGTTCATTTCAGGTATTTGTGTGAGATCAGGTTGAAATAATCTGTACAGTCCCTGGAGTGTAATAAATGATGTGCCTTGGCTGGTCAGAATATCTTTGGAGATTTTGGACTGGTAGATAATATGAAACAGGGCCACTGCAAGACTCTTGGCAGATAAGTTATGCAGAGTCATTGCTTCGGGATATTGCATTGCATAATAGACGATGACCAGCACAAATCAATATCCTCGTGCGCTGTGGTCTAATGGCCTGACAAGGTCTATGTCAATCCTTTCAAATTTTTAAGGTTACTGAGTCAGACCCAGCTCGTGGGCATTTACTGCAGGCAAGTGTAAATAAGGAGTTTGAGCTCCTGCTTATATGCTGTGTCAGAGTTCTGGCTCAGAGGTCAAAGTGATCCCAAGTCTCTTTTCTTCCAGTTGCTGTTGATTTGCTGGATATGCCCATTGTAGTGGCAATTGTACTTTGAATGCCCCTTTTAAACATAAGTTCTTTTTGCACTGTTCTGCCTTTACTAATTCTACTACTGATGTGCTTTATTGTCCATGTGTCCTGAGCTGTATGTCAAGTTTTGATGTGCATCTGTGTATTTCAGTTATTTCCGACCAACCGGCAACCAATATTTCAGAATCAGAATCAGAATCAGAATCAGGTTTATTGCCAAGTAAAGTTCACAATACAAGGAATTTGCCTTGGTATGTAGGTGCATACAATAAACATGGAAAAAAATAGGAAGTAGAAGTAAAAAAGCACAACAAGTACTGTAAGTCAAGTCAAGAATATAAATATATATATATATAAAAAAAAAAGAGATATTTACAATACAGAATGTGAAGAAAAATATAATAAATAGTAAAATGTGCAATATATCTGCCATTGAAGTGACATGGAAAATGGGAAAGCTGTACAGTTAGTGCAGGGATGTGCAAAATATTGGCCAGAGGAATGTTTACTGTACAGAATGTATAAATGAACGCACTGAGTCAGATGTGGAGACTGTACGTTTCTGTAGCGTGTAGTGCCTATGGGGGGAGGGGGCAAGTGTCCGTGTCAGTGGGGGTCCCGGGCCTTGTTGATGAGGCCAGCTGCAGACGGGAAGAAGCTGTTCTTATGGCGTGAGGTTTTGGTCCTGATGGACCGCAGCCTCCTGCCAGAGGGGAGTTTTTCAAAGAGTTTGTGTCCAGGGTGGGAGGGGTCGTCCACAATCTTTCCTGCTCGCCTCAGGGTCCTGGAGGCGTACAGGTCCTGGAGAGATGGCAGATTGCAGCCAATCACCTTCTCAGCGGAGCGAATGATACGCTGCAGTCTGCCCTTGTCCTTGGCAGTAGCAGCAGCGTACCAGATGGTGATGGAGGAGGTGAGGATGGACTCGACGATGGAGGTGTAGAAGTGCGCCATCATCGTCTTTGGCAGGTTGAACTTCCTCAGCTGCCGCAGGAAGTACATCCTCTGTTGGGCTTTCTTGGTGAGGGAGCTGATGTTCAGCTCCCACTTGAGGTCCTGGTTGATGATGGTGCCCAGGAAGCGGACGGACTCCACAGTGTCGACTGGGGAGTCTCTCAGGGTGATGGGGGTGAGTGGGGCCGGGTTCTTCCTGAAGTCCACAACCATCTCCACTGTCTTTACAGCGTTGAGCTCTAAGTTGTTCAGTCTGCACCAGGACACCAGGCAGTCGATCTCCCGCCTGTAGGCTGACTCATCCCCACCAGAGATGAGCCCAATGAGGGTGGTGTCGTTCGCGAACTTCAAGAGCTTGACAGACTGGTGACTGGAGGTGCAGCTGTTGGTGTACAGGGAGAAGAGTAGAGGGGAAAGAACGCAGCCTTGAGGGGAACCGGTGCTGATGGTCCGGGAGTCAGAGACGTGTTTTCCCAGCTTCACGTGCTGCTTCCTGTCCGACAGGAAGTCTGTGATCCACCTGCAGGTGGAGTCAGGCTCACTCAGCTGGGAGAGCTTGTCCTGTAGCAGAGCCGGGATGATCGTGTTAAAGGCAGAGCTGAAGTCCACAAACAGGATCCTGGCGTAGGTTCCTGAGGAGTCCAGGTGCTGGAGGATGAAGTGGAGGGCCATGTTTACTGCATCGTCTACAGACCTGTTGGCTCTGTAAGCGAACTGCAGGGGGTCCAGGAGTGGGTCAGTGATGTTTTTGAGGTGTGACAGCACAAGCCGCTCAAATGACTTCATCACCACAGATGTCAGGGCGACGGGTCTGTAGTCATTAAGTCCTGTGGTCCTTGGCTTTTTGGGGACGGGGATGATGGTGGAGGTCTTGAAGCAGGCTGGTACGTGGCATGTCTCCAGTGAGGTGTTGAAAATGTCTGTGAACACCAGAGACAGCTGATCAGCACAATGCTTCAGGGTGGATGGAGAGACAGAGTCTGGCCCGGCTGCTTTGCGGGGATTCTGTCTCTTGAAAAGCCTGTTAACGTCCCTCTCCAGGATGGAGAGAGTCGTCACTGTGGTAGGGGGGGAGGGGGGCTCTGAGGTGGGCAGCTGTGGAGAGGTGTCAGGACTGTCCCATTGTCTTTCAAAGCGGCAGTAAAACTCATTCAGGTCGTTGGCCAGGCGCAAGTCGTTAGCAGAGTGGGGGGCTCTAGGTTTGTAGTTGGTGATCTGTCTGAGCCCTTTCCAGACAGAAGCAGAGTCGTTGGCTGAGAACTGGTGTTGGAGTTTCTCAGAGTACAGTCGTTTAGCTTCTCTCACCGCCTTGCTAAACCTGTACTTTGACTCTTTGAACATGTCTCTGTCCCCACTCCTGAACGCTTCTTCCTTCTCCGACCTTAGCTGTCTGAGTTTGGCTGTGAACCAGGGTTTGTCGTTGTTGTACCTCACCGTGGTACGTGATGATACACAGCTGTCCTCACAGAAGCTGATGTATGACGTCACAGCCTCTGTGTACTCGTCCAGACTGTTGGTAGCAGTCCTGAAAACCTCCCAGTCAGTGCAGTCCAAGCACGCCTGAAGATCCTCCACAGCTTCACTGGTCCACTTTTTTGATGTCCTCACCACAGGTTTGCAGAGTTTTAATTTCTGCCTGTATGCAGGAATCAGGTGGATCATGACGTGGTCAGAGTGTCCCAATGCAGCGCGGGGGACGGCGTGATAGGCACTGCTTACTGTGGTGTAACAGTGATCCAGAATGTTCTCCTCTCTGGTCGGGCATTTTATAAACTGTCTGTATTTGGGGAGATCATGGGTGAGATTTCCTTTGTTAAAGTCACCGATGACAATAACTAAGGAATCCGGGTTTGTCCGCTCCATCCACAGTATCTGGTCGGCGAGCGTGCGCTGTGCCTCCTGCACGTTGGCCTGCGGTGGAATGTAAACACCGACCAAAATGAATGAAACGAACTCACGAGGGGAGTAGAAGGGTTTACAGTTGATGAAAAATGATTCCAGATCAGGAGAACATCCTTACACCATCCGCTGTTTGTATAAAAACAGATACCTCCACCTTTCGTCTTGCCGGAAAGTTCCTTGTGGCGATCCGCTCTGAAGAGTTGGAATCCTGCCAGCTGTAGCGCAGAGTCCGGTATCGATCCACACAGCCACGTCTCCGTGAAGCACAGAACGGAAGATGAAGAAAAGTCTCTGTTCTTCCCCAACAGTAGCTGAAGTTCGTCCAGTTTGTTTCCCAGTGAACGCACGTTAGAGAGAAATATTCCCGGTAACGGGGTGCGAAGTCCGCGTCGGCGGAGACGCATAAGCGCACCGGCGCGTTTTCCTCTCCTCCGGCGTTTCACTGTGTTCACAAAGGTGAGTGCACCTTTGACCAGAATGTCCAGTAATTCCACAGATGGGGCGATGAAAGTGGGAAATAAATCCTCAGAGGTTGAATCCCTGATGTTCATGAGCTCTTTTCTGGTGAAAGAGCTCCTGGTACTGTAGCCAAACACTGAATTTATGAACAAAACAAGACAAAACAATGCGCACCAACACACCGAGGCAGCCATCCGCGGCGCCATCATAGTATAGTACATTCCCCTGGTGGGATAACAAAGATGTGAGTGGAAATACCTTCTACCACAAAACAACATTTGGTTAGTGTGTAAAAGAACATCTTATGTAGTAATTATTCCATGTAACCTAATGTTCTCTTTCATAGCATTCGTTTCAATGTCTTACAGTGGGATACGCCCCCCACGCGTATCTTCAGAAGCATTTATTCCTGAGTGGCTGGCAGTCGTGACGCATGCTTCAGGACCCTCCTCCTATATAGGGCTGACGTTGCGTCACTCGTCATTCAATCACCTCTTCTCGCTTCAAAATCTTGTCTCTCGCCTGCTGCTATGGCTAACTAGCTTAACTGTTCACAGACAGAGCGCAAAACTCCCTCGCCGAGCGCTAGTTTTTCTGCAGCTTCTTCAAGTTTCGTCTTGCCTTCTCCATAGGTAAGACGTTAAGAGAGATTGCGTTCGCTCTAGTCTGTCTCCAAATAGCAGGGTTGTTCGCCATGGTTAGCTCCTCCAGGCTTACCACACGGCTAGCTCCAGCGGCTCGCTTGACAGGCTACCTCACCATCTTGCTCCATCTGGGTTAGCTTTGGTTCTTATCACTCCAGTTATTAGCCACCATTTAGCACTCCACCTAGATGGCGACGGCTGCAAAACATGGGTGCTCGTCTCTGCAAGTGCGGGAATAAAATATCGAGCAGGCTGAACCCAGGCAGCTATTGATTCTCCCGGCTCGTGCAGACATTGCACCCGGTTTACAATGAAAAGCCTCCAACGTCGGCTAGCTCACCAAGCTAGCCTCCAAGGAACACCAACCCGGTATGAGCGATGAGGATACCCCGAACTCAGCTAGCCAATGCTGGGGTTCGGCGCTGGATGTCTCTGACCCACTGGCTGAACCGCCCCTCCTGCTGGATTTTGAGGAGGAAGGGTCCGTGGGGAGAGCAGTTTCTCATATCCGATGAAGATGACGATGACCCTGAGACATACACTCACCGGCCACTTCATTAGGTACACCTTACTAATACTGGGTAGGTATCAGCTTTCAGCTCATTGTCAACCGGCTACCAAAGTGACATCTGCCTCAAGGTTCGACGTGTTGCATTCTGAGATGCTTTTCTGCTCACCACAGTTGTAAAGAGGTTACCTGAGTTACTGTTGCCTTTCTATCAACTCGAACCAGTCTGGCCGTTCTCCTCTGACCTCTGCCATCAACAAGGCATTTTCGCCCAGAGAACTGCCGCTCACTGGATATTTTCTCTTTTTTGGACCATTCTCTGTAAACCATGGGTCTCAAACTCGCGGCCCGCGGGCCAATTGCGGCCCGCGAGACGATATTTTGTGGCCCCCACCTTAATATGAAAGTTTAATGTTAGTGCGGCCCGCAAGTTTTATATGGATGGCACTTTACAGTATTGTGTGCGGAGCTGAACGAACCTACCAATCACGGTGGGGTATATGGCTCTCGGGGGTGGGACATCGACCGGGCTTGATGCAAGCAGAGAAACATTTCTCAATGAGTGAAAGTTACAGCAGCGTTGCCATGGAGAGTTTTCTTCCGTGCTTGGCTGGCTGCCTCGTTTCTATTGGGCACACGCGGACATTCGTCCCAGCGCGCTGCGTTCACAACACTTCCAAAAAAAAGTTTTTTAAGTTGCTGCCCAGCGGGACATTATACGTATGTCTCTCTCTGACAAAATAAATCAAAGTGATGCGTACGCGGCGGGATAAAAGAAAAGTAAGGAACTCAATGTAGCCTAATGTAGTCTGCAGTCACATAGCGACACCTGTCCGTCGGCGATAACAGTCCCCGGTAACCCAGACCAATTATAGGGTCGCACCGTTATTTGTGGGTCATTATTTTTTATTTGCATCGCGCTATTTGCATTGCCTCACACGATGAACACTACATATATTTCTATATGATGTCATTTGTTTTTTTTGTTTCTATGACTACGTTTACAACAACAACAACAGCACGGTGTCATTTCCGCTTCTTTTTCCTGTAACAACAGCACGGCGGATAACACTCCGGGAGCAGTCGCCTTTTTGCGCTCGCTATCCCGGTACTTTCTACCATCTACAAATGCCATGGTGTTCATGTCATCATGAAAGACATGAACATCGAGCGCAAAAACAAAGGAGACTGCTACCGGGCTATTATCCGCCGACCACCGTGCTGCTGTCACAGGAAAAAGAAGCGGAAATGACGTTCAAAAAGCCGAAAAGCCATGTTCAGAAGAACAGTTCATGTTCTTCAATGTTCCATTCATGTTCAGGACAATTCATATTCAGAAGAACCCATTGAGGTTAAAGAACTGTTAATAAAGACGTTTAAATCTTATTTTGTGTTAAAAAATAAAAATAAAGACATTTGAGAAGATTGGATTTTTTTTAACAAAGCTTTTCTTGTGGAATACCTGATGCGGCCCAGCCTCACCCAGACTCTGCCTCCAGCGGCCCCCAGGTAAATTGAGTTTGAGACCCCTGCTGTAAACCCTAGAGATGGTTGTGTGTGAAAGTCCCAGTAGATCAGCAGTTTCTGAATTACTCAAACCAGCCCGTCTGGCACCAACAACCATGCCACGTTCAAAGTCACTTAAATCACCTTTCTTCCCCATTCTGATGCTTGGTTTGAACTTCAGCAGATCGTCTTGACCATGTCTACATGCCTAAATGCATTGAGTTGCTGCCACGTGATTGGCTGATTAGATATTTGTGTTGACAAGCAGTTGAACAGATGTACCTAATGAAGTGGCCGGTGAGTGTAAGTCTCAGGGTTCAGCAGTGCGCTGTGCTGTCGACAGGGAAGTCATTGGCGATGATGGTGTTGCAGGAGCCAGCCTGATAGATCAACCTGACCAACCTATCTGACAAGGAGGACATCCTTGATGTCCCTGTGGTCTCCAAAGGGATCTTCGGCTCCACACTAGCCTCTATGCAGAAGTGGTACAAGGCGAAGAAGAAGGAAGATGAGGCGTTGCAGCACTGACTCCCCCGGGAGGCGCAGTCCTCTCCCGGACAGACCTTCACCTAGGTGGTCTCCAGACCGAACCCCCGCTTCTGTGTCCCCAAACACCCAAAGGCCCAGGTTCCTGTCCCGGTGTCGCTCCTTAAGCCTATTTTTGCAAAAAAGAAAAATAAAGATGTGAATATATTGTCAACAAAGTCTAACAGTGTGCGGTTGGATAATTCCTTTATATGGACTGTCTTGTATTCCTGCGACCAACCAGCACTTGATTGTAAGTGGCTGTGCACGGGCGTCTTGACTACTACTTTAAATTAATGATATGGACTTGACTTGGACTTGACATTTAGACTTGGGACTTGACTTGAGATTTGTGCCTCAGGACTTGAGACTTGTTGCAAAGTTGACTTGGGCACACCTCTGTGTATTTCTATATGAAAGAGTATCAGGAGCCAATGGAATGACAGTGTTGTTTTGGTCTAAGAACATGTCCACTCCTTAGAAACATCAGCTGCCCTGAGGCCAGGGAGAGGATGGGAGAGGGAGCTTTTCTAGAAGAGCTGTTTTAGAATAAGATATGAAGTGGGTCAGAAGCAAATACTGTATATAACAGGTCAGAGGTGAGCTGTAAAACATGACACCCTTTTCATTTGTTTGCCATTGCCCAGTGGCCTCTTTCTCCAGTGTTCTCTCCATTTAATATCTCTCCCTCTAAATGAAAGATGCCTTTGGCATTTGGTACATTGGTTGAATGACAGCTTTGAAGTGTAACTTTGATAAATAATTGCTTTGAGGTGTTTTTGTTAGTGAGGTTCTCTCTCTCTCTCTCTCTCTCTCTCTCTCTCTCTCTCTCTCTCTCTCTCTCTCTCTCTTTTCTCTCTCTAACATTGAAATGTTTGTTTTGGGGCCTGTGTTCTCCACTTCTTACTTGCACTTATTTTACTGTCCATAAAGGACGTGCAAGTATCTTGCTTAATTTCCTATTGCCCATGTTGAGGGGTGTGGTGTCTGCTCGCCTCAGAGTGGAGTATGCTTACTGTTCTTTGGGGAATTATGTTACTGTAAGTCTTTCAGGAGTGTCTGGGGGCTGGGAGGGGCCATATGTGAGTGGGGGAGGAAGGACTGACTATCTGAATGCTTTTTCTATTGTGCCTATAGAATTGCTTGGAGTGTGTCATGTCTTGAGGTTGGTGTGCAGTTGCTGTTATTACTATGGTTGTTGCTGTTTTGTGTGTGTGTGTGTGTGTGTGTGTGTGTGTGTGGGTGTGAGGGGCTGTGCTGGCATGTGAGGTTTTAACTGTCTTTTAAGTAGATGTTTCATTAAAGAATATCAAAAGTCTCTCTCTCTCCTCTCTCTCTCTCTCTCTCTCTCTCCCTCCCTCCCTCTCTCTCTCTCTCTATCTCATACGAGTTCAACAGTGTTGGCCCAAGAGAGCCCATTTTCAAAACCTCATGGTTTGTCAATACAACCACAGTGTCAACCACTTAAAAAGTAGCCAAGTGTCATGGTCACCCATACTCATTGCTCTCCTCCTTCACTCATCACCTCTTTGTCAGAGAAGAGAGGACAGGATGATGATGGGTGGGTGAGGAGAGATGGGTGTTGGCTGGATCATCACCTGATCATTCAGTCCAGTCTAAAATATCGGTGTAAAACTCTAAGCAGGGCAGTCCATGACCCTCTGGTGGCCCACTTCTGGCTGAGGAAGCGACTCAATTGTTACAATCCTCCCTCTGTCTCAGCCATGGGAATGAAATGATGAAAGCAGCTGCCAATGTCCCTCTCCAAGCATGAATTGCCCACTTGTTCCTCTGCATTTGTCTGGCTGTTATAATGTGAGGCAGATTTGTGGTGGGGGGTAGACTCGGTTGGGACGGGGGTAAGAGCTCTATTTTTTACCATTGAGGTCACGTTATTTGTCCCAGGGTGCGCTTAATTTGTTCATTATCATGTGCGACGGAGGGAGAGCTTGGCACAATGAGCACTGAGGAAAGAGGAGGTGCAGAACAAGCCACACAAACTCTTTTCCTTGGAGTCTGACCCTATGGGTGACTGGCAGTTGTTTTAATTTGCAGTGATCAATACATAGAATCTTGACCTTTTCCCAGACACAAATTACTTTTAACTACTGAAGGCATTGCCTCTAACCTCTTGTATATCTGCCCAAATGACTCTCTATAGTATGCTGTGTAAGGAACCAGGTTTCGACCAATCCCATTCAAAACAGGTTCATTTCTACTTTAGAAATGTATGATCAACAAGTGAACTATTTAGGAGAAGGTTGTCAGTCCAGCGCTGCACATCAAATTACAGTAAATCTTAAACCTTAATTGACACTAATACTAACTAGCAAACTATACTATATTCAAAAGCTATCACCCTGATATCAACTTCATTGCAACAAAACAAGATCTCAGTCTCCCTCTTTGCTGTTATTTTGTTCAGCTGCTTAAAAACCTGTGTGAACTCCACTTGACAAGCTGGACCCATTAGCTGCTGAACTCATTATGTAATGTTACCAAAGATGATAACAAAACAAATTTGTTATCATGTTACCAAGGGTGATGACAAAATGAATGTGTGAACTTTCAGGTGGTCTTGAGAGTAAGTCATGAAGAAGTTGAACTCATTTAAAAAAAAAATTGGTTTATGCACAGTTTGAAAAATTATGTTAAAATCAAGTTTAAGTTGAAATCCATAAGTGTTTTTGTAAACGATGCCTCTGGTCTCCCACCCCCACTTCAACCAGGGAACAAAGACAAACAGCAGGGGAAAGAAGTGAAGTGAAGTGAACTGAAAGCCTGTCTCTGAAATGAATCTTGTGTGTCATCTTTTCTATGAGGTAGGTACCCAATGACATTATCATATGGCACAACGTTGGTGTCATTCAAATGTAATCAGCTTGAAATGGGAAAATGTATCTATAAGCAAAAGTAAACTAATTAATGAATTACATGTGTTGATGCATCAGTTACTTAGGCTATTCCAAAGATCAGCAAAATGTCATTTGGTGTCAACACAATACATCTATTCAACACGGATGTAGCCCTATTGTCAATAAAAGTGACCTTTTAATTTATTAAATTAGCATAATGTAATTACCTTTGCTGATTATCAAATTTCCAAATGGTTCATGAATGAATATCTAAAAAAGTTTCCAGTCTGTTTCTGATATTAGAAGAGAATGAAGTAATTGATGATAGAAGCACATCAGTTATATCAACAGCTTGACAGCTCATGAGCTGTTATTGTTTATACAAGCTCGGTCGAATCTTTAAAAGTCAAAAAGTGTTCTGCACTCATGGCCTAGACAAGAGAGAGCCAATTCCCATTAAATGGCCATTTAGACTATGTGATAGATTTGGACATGTATGGAAAACTCTCCCCCCGCACCACTTCCAAATCAATAAAACCCCTCCTCAAGCAGTCAAAAAGCCCTACATTATCTATTTTATTTTATTTATTTGTATGGGACCATGTACAATGTTAAACATAAATATTATCATTTGATGTATTGTACCACATTTAGCTTAGAGCTAATTTTCATCTGCAGTCCCTTGCCAGGTTACAATTGAAAACATACAATCCAAATACAAACACATAACACTAACCCATAATAGACACTAGACATTGAAGTCTGGTTAAAATGTGTGGCATACTCCCATATTAAACAGGTTACTTTGGCATGGAAACATCTTACTGTTTTTACTTTTGATTTCTGCCATCTGCTCTACCTGATTTATCCTGTTTTGGTAGCAATTTTGGGGAAGCTGTGAACTGTTGTAAACTGTGTGATATATTAATCATTTTATGCATATCCAAAAGTGCCTTGTTCCAATTTTTCCTTCAGTGTTGGTGCCATTTATGACTTTTTTCCTCAATAAAAGTCACTGACAAGCTGGCATGAATGTCTGGCCAGGTTTAATATCAACTCCTCTGTGAGGAGATCAGACATTAATAGACTTAGTGTGGAGAAATGACCTCTGGGTTATCTGGCCTGGCTGGCATAAAAGGAAATATTCAGCCCACATGGCACAAACAAACTGCTGTAATGGAGGTTCTGCTCTTGTCTACAGCAACTTTCTTTCTTTCTTTCTTTCTTTCTTTTATCTCCTCCCTATAGTGCAAGTACACACACACACACGGTTGCACACATTGATAAGAAATATGTCATAATATCAAGTTTAGCCGTCACTCACTTACTGGCCCTGGGACAGAAATGGCTTCAGTTGGCAGTAAAGACAATAGCTGTATAGATGTTTGACTTGAATCAGACATTGTTCAGGGTGTCCAATAACATGCCTTGCACTGAGAATCTGTTTAACCTACAAGCTCTCTCCTAAACTAAAAAAATGAATGAACCCATCTGTTTCTCTCATTACCTTGGTGCTGTGAAGTATGTGGCTGCCTACCTGAAGGGGTGCAGAGATGGGATACACTAGTTATTCCCACACCTCTGGACTCATACACAGTACGTTTACATGCACGTTGTAACCTAAACCAAAATTTCCTAGTAACTGTGGCTGGCACCATCATGGAGGTGCACTGGAGAATTGTCTGTGTGCAAATTATGTAATATATAATAACCAGACTGGAAAAGGTGAAATACCTGATAATTAATGGTCTATTACATTAAAGCTGCGGTAGGTAACTTTTATGGATTAACATTTATTTATTTAAGTAATAAAACAAAGTAAGCAAATGATTGCACTGTGGGTCCAAAACCTCTCCTAGATTTGTCACACCGCTCCAACAGTCACTACAGTAGCAAGCAGATGCTGCCTTCAATTGCTGTCGGAAATATTGTAATTACGGGTAGAGAGCACTTGAAAGACCCAATAAAGTGATAAATACAGTCAGTGGCAAATATTTTGTTTTTGTTCTGTGATGTTGACCTCCAATGACTCTGACTGAAATTTTTTTCACTTGTTCTCGTATTTTGTTCTCTCAAGTATGCCATTATGCCAAATGTGACTTAGTTGTTTTGAAAAGTAATTCTGAGACAGGAGTAAAAAGTCTACACAGCAATATCTGTCTTGTGCCACTGAAAATGTATACAGGATGAATTGATAAGGGAATTAATAAAGAATAGGACCGATAAGAAGAATAAAAAATGTCACAATCTTAATCCTAATGCGGAAGCTAAATACAATGAATGAAGACTCGATTTGCATTGAATAACGGATAAAATGTAGTTTTTTTTCTACTCAGAGCGATCGTATGGCGTCAGAAGACTTGGATTATGCTGCTTGAGCTGTATGGAGTAATTTTATAGTTATTTTTTGTTATTTTTGGAACTCTAAAGATCGGTCCTAAAAGACTTGAGTTGTTTTGGAGAAGGCTGCTATGGAGTCGTGTTGGCAAGCTCCAGGAGTGTTATATATCTTAATGAAACTCCACGAGAGTTTCAACTGGCATGGGGGTGAGTAGATAATTACTTAATTTTCATTTTTGGGTGAACTATTCCTTTAAATCAGTCCTAAAAAGATACTTTTATAAACTCACTTTTACATTTCTTTTTTTAGTTTTTGCATTTAGATTGATCACTATCATCTTTCTCTTTTATTATTTTAAACACATATTTTATCACTGCTGTAGGTGATTATAGTTTATATAGTTTGAAGGTCCAATAAGTTCCAATCACCAGTTTTTTTGTGTGTTTGCCAGTCAGTGGTCAGTCAGAACAGGCCCTTGCAAGAGATAACCTTGGATAGACAAATATGGGAGCAAAGCCACGTTGGCCAGACATTAGATCAAATAAATCTCATTCACAGAAATCAAGTGAGTGAAGAGATCTGACCTGTTCACTTCCTCTCTGTTGCCTTCGCGGCTTGCTTTTGTCTGTCTATCTGCCTCTATATCTGTCTGTCTGGGTGTTTACTGTCTGTCTGTCTTTTTTTTTAAAGCTAGGTCGCAGGGCAGACGGATCAATACTCCTTTCGGACCCACTGCCAGTGACCCTTCCAGCCAAACAGAGTGGTCAGACTTGGACCTGGGCACAGTGGGATTGCTGGCCTGTATGGTTAGCACAGGGTTCTGCAGGGACTGGGTATATGGGTGCAGTGGTGCCCACCCTTCTTGTTAGCGCAACCCCCAACGCAAGCACACCCAACTCCTTATTACACAGTTAACATTAGGGCCTAAGCCAAGCTGTTTCATGTCACGGACCCCAAATAGATCCACATTACCTCCATATGATAATATGATTTCCCTATCTGAGGGAATAGCTGTTATTAGATTTATTACATATTATACTGGAGGTGAGGAGACAACTGAGCAGATTGTGAAACATATGATCAGAATATCAGTTCTTTCTTTAATGAATTTGCTAGGTGAAACAAATTTGGCCATTTGATAATAATGTCTTTTCAAAAATCAATATTTGGATCAGAACTTTTTGCTCCCATATCAAGGTGATGTCTGGCTAATATAAAATATTGTATATATGCATTGTATGCATGATAACTTCAATCTTAAGAGTAGTTTTAGTGGCTGGCTGGTAATGCCCAGAACAGGGCTTTTCTGCTGGCAGTCCTTAGGCTCTGTAATGACAGCATTTCATAATATGATGTATACTGTATATGATAAATATGTGATGTTGTGCTGTGGCAGAAAATCATGTCTTTGATGGTCTAGAGCAGTGATTCTCAACCCTTTTCATATCAAGACCCCTAATTTAGTCCACATTAGAGCCACAGACCCTCATTTGATGAGATTTTGTCTCTCAGATCCAAATCTGAGAATATTTTTATTGTTTGATATGATTTTGTCAGAATCCCATGACTATCTGTATTGTAGGTGGAGAGAAAACAGTGAAATTATGATCAAAATAGTCATTCTTCTACATTCTCTAACTGTGTTAACTTCTTGTAAATGAAATAATGCTGAAGTTTAACAATTCATCAATTTGCTGGGGACCCCCTGGAACCCCCTCAAGGACCCCTTGTGGTCCCCAGACCCCACGTTGAGAACCACTGGTCTAGAGTGCAGAGTCTGTGTGTATTTATGTATGGTTTAGCCTCAGTTTCCCCTTGGGAATCAATAACGTTTATCAAAATCAAATCAAATCAATGTATAATATATTATATGTATAATGTGTAATTTTAAGCAATGAGACACATATTCCAGATCGCATATTCCAGCGATCATACTCAGGTCTCTCAAAGCCACGATATGGGTTTGTCTGGGTTTTTGTAAACAGGATATGATGTTTACATGCACCAACACATTACTCCGGTAATCCAAATATTAACAGGATATCTTTGTGCATGTGAACACAGCCTATAGTGCATTACCCCCCCCGGGTAATGCACTATTGGCTAATGTAGGCTAATGTAGGGATGAAGTCCTATTTATATGCTCTATAGAGTATGTGTAATATATGTGTAATACAAAGCATAATGTGAATGTATGCATGCTGAGAAATAATCAATGAACATGTATTGTTTACTGACAGTAATGATATAAAACAACTTATGTTTTCATGTAAAGAGACAGCTAACCTACATAGCTGTTACAATGTTTGTACTGTGAAATCAAAGCCCAATGTGACACATATATCACATGTGTTTTACATTACCTGATACTGAGCCAATATTAAAAACATTTAATAGAAAACTGGCTAAATTACTTCTAGCTTGTCTTAGGAACATAAGAAGTCATCGGTTTCATTAGACATCAACCTTGTAACAGAAATATGTCCACATTTAGAGGAGCAAGATCCATGTGGCTGTTGAATTTCTGCCATTTTGTGAAGATCATTTCTTTCAAGTATTACTGAAAATGTTGACCATATGGTGGTAAATATTGATTAGGGTTGCTGTTGAATGTTTTGAGGGAAAAAATGTATATATGGCAAACTGATAGTGTGTGGCCTAGGCCTGAGGTTTTTTTTTTTTTTTCAGAAATCAAACGATTTGATTTTGACACTGGACACTTGTTTACACCAATACTACATTTAATTTTAATGCTATAAAACCGAATGACTAATGGAATTGTAGAGTCTGTTTTGTAAACACCAATCTGGCCATTTCCCTCTGGGAGTAGAAAGGATAGATCAAGTCAGAGTGAGTGTGGCCCTTTTGCCAAATAAGTATTTCTGGTTGTTTGATGTTCTCAGCAATTATTAAGGATAGAGTGCAATACAGATAACTGATGTGCATACACAGGAGAAGTACAACATCCTCATAAAAGTCATATAACTATGAGATCAGCATCTTTTTGTAAAGTCTTGAAGCCTTTCTAAAGGCAAGTATTTAAGCGGTCCTGATGAGAGGTTGAAGCGGGGGCTACTTTCCATGTCAGTGGTGCACTCTTGTGGTCAGGTTTTGTCATGCCATATCAGACATGATCTCTGGGCACTATGCATTTTCTTGTGAAAATGACCAGCATGATGTGCAGTTTGGTTCATTTTTCTCAATCTTGCCTTCATTCAATCCATCATATGCTTAGGAGTGCCTCAGGCTTTTTGGTTGTCCTAAACCAAATTTGATTGCAGACTGTTCACCTGACCACGATTACTCCACGATTACCATCTTATTTGATCCTTTGAAAATCCTCCAAGTAGATGAGTCTGCTAGTTCCCTTGATGGTGCACTCTAGTGGCCATTTTCTGTCAAGACCGCTAGAAAGTGAAGTGACCAAAATGGGCCAGTGGTTCAATCTTGCTGCGGTCTATTGCCATTAGGCTCTGCTGTTTGTTGCTCTGCTGTGATGGGGACAGTGTGCTTCACTTATTAAAAGGTATTGAGATTTTGGAGCAGCATAGCTCCCCTTGCTGCAATTTGCATGAAGACAGGTGTCACTAGTTCAAGCTCCTTCTGCATTGACTGGCAAGGAAAGCAAGATTGGATAAAATAAAATTATAGTTAGTGTCAATTCGTACATCTTGGGTGAGGCAAGAGGGTGTTGACCCAGTGATGGGCTATGCATCACATCCCAATGCACAACACTGAGTAGAGATTTGAGGGGAGACTGGGGTGGTGGAGGAATGTGCCAGATGAGTGTAATATGGGAGAGAGTTAAGTGGTGGCTTATATACTGAAAGGAATTATTGTAATTACACAATCAGAATGGACTTCACTTCTGTACTTTGAATTATTCCATCAAATACTTTGAAGTTCTTTCTGGCTATCTTTCTACTCAACCCATGTGCATGGGACATTTACAAGGGTACACCCCACTCTCAGGGCTACCCCATTTGTCTTAATGTATGGTAGCAGTAAAGGGATGGATTTGTTTTCTTTTCTTTCTTTTCTTTCTCTTTGTTTTCTTTTTTTTTTGTTCCCATTTCCCCAGACCCAGCCTCTAAATGGTAGATATGGATACCATACAATGGTACCAGGTACATAAGAACAGATGCCTGCTGGTTTGATGTCATGGTCCATCCCAAAGTCACAACACATTTAATTAGCAAGCACAATAAATGTACAGGAGTTTGTCATTGTATAGAGTTTCTCAGTACGTATTGACATACAATAGTTGTACTTGTAGACTTTGGTTTCTCCTGATAAGCTTTTTAACACTTAACACACATGCACTTACTGATGATACATTTGACTTCATATTTTATAGCAAACCAAACATTGCAATGTCAATATGTAGGGAACGTGCGTTTTTTTTTTTTTTTCTTCTTCAAAAGTTTTACGGCATTTTAGAGGTGCAATAACCTTTTTACTAACGCTCTTACTTTTACAACGAAGGGTTGACTGTGTCTTGTGTCTATGTAGTGTGTATCTGTCAATTGTCTATCTGTTAAAGTGCAATGACTCCTGAGCCCAAGGCAAATTTCCCTACGGGGACAATAAAGTATCTATCCTAACCACAAATGAAAAATCCAACGAGTAGCTTGTTGGTTTTATTTGAAATTTATGAATATAATTTCCCTACACTTCCTACACAAGAATTCAGGAAGTCTTAGAAATTGTGGTCCATCTGGTTAACAAACCGGACAAAAATGAGTACTATCTGCTACTAGTCACTTTCTGGTTCCACCAGTCAGTTTAACTTTTTTATGAGGCCATCATTACAGTCATCATTAAATATGAACCTAACCTGTTAAACCCGGTCCAACAGCTTAAATATTACTGAGCCTTTACAAGTTACATTTCTCACTGCCAAACCAACCCAGACGGACAGTTTTCTCTGACACTGTGGATAAGGTTTTTAACAGTGGGTAACAATTTAGGGAGGTATTTAATAATTACTAGTTTGCTTTTGGGGAGATAGGGCCATGGACCCGCATTTGATGAGATTTTGTACCAAATATGAGAATATTTTTATTGTTAGATAGAGAGATAACAGTGAAACTATAACCAAAATAGTCATTATTGTACATTCTCTATTGTGTTAGCTTCTTGTAAACGAAAGAATGCTGAAGTTTAACAATTCATCAATTTGCTGCGGGCCCCTGGAACACCCTGTAGGACCCCTGGTGGTCCCCGGACCCCACTTTGAGAACCACTGTGCTAGAGGGTGGAGGGGAGTTGAGATGTGAACCAGTTAAAGTCGAGATGAAACGGCATTTCGAGAGTATCTAACTTCCGTATCGTGACGTATAGTGAAACAGGAAAGACAGGCGGGACATAACGTTGGGAGGAATTTGATTTGAACGTTGAAAAGTGGGCGTGTCATAACACCCGAAGACACACCGAAGTACCATGCTGTTGCTAGCTAGCTAACTAATGAATCTTAGCTCTGTGCGCTAAAAGTTGAAGATTGATTGATGGGTGGATGTCATGATATTATTGGTTGAAATTGGTTATGGGCATGCTTACGTAAGCACATGGCATATTTTGTTTTACAGGAAGAAAACATGATTGAATTTTGATATAAGAATACAAAGAAATTGATTTTTTGTATTTTTTTTGGCATATTGGTATATAGGTGCACAATATGACCGGGCATGTGATCTAAAAGGGTTAAAAAGGCATTTTTCATTTCATCTCGACTTTAAGCCAGTCCCAGTCATGTTATGGTTTCAAAGTTTAAGGAGATCCAGAGCTGCCAAAAAAAGACCGGACCTTCAAAATGATGTATTTTTGTGTATAGGACAACACATCGCATGAGCCCTGCAAACATGGTATCTTGCACAGGTCTATGAAAAAATGAAAAAAAAAAAAAAAACACAAAACAAAACAAACACAAAAAGCAAGCAACAGCAATAGTATTTTCATTTACCACAGCTTCCTCCGTAAATGTAGGCTGCATCATGTGTTTTCACTGCTGTACTTTGAATTACTAGTCTAATAAAATAAAAATAAAAAAATGCAGCACATATTAGTCAGTCAGGGTTTTATTTTGAAAGTTGTGACTGGAAGTCACATGTTTTATTCTGGCTGCTTGACAATGGTTTAGGTGTAGAACTGGTGGTAAATGGGTGCTACGCAAAAGTCAGGAGACCGGAAACTAGGAAGAGAGTTGATTTTCTACAGCGCACTGTCCCGTGTCTTTTTCCTTACTGTCATGTCTGCAAAGTAATTTTATCGAGCAAATGACAAAAGGAAAGCAAATCACTCACTTACTACTACTTCATAACCAAACGTCATCATGCCCGACGGATTAATAACCAGCAGGTAGGAGAACAAACTTTGTTAACAAGCGACTTCAAAAGTGCTAACATGCGTTTAGTTTGTCTTAAGGAATGCATAGTGGAATAGGTGATAATACAGACAATAAATACTAAGGCACGAGACAAAAAGTCAACTGCTGAAATAGAGCCCAACATCCTACCGCGCTCTCTCTTGTAGGCTACGGAGAAAACGTCATGCCAAACTGCATTCAAATGTCTGACTAAAGTGGCCAAACTACATAGACTACCTCTTAAAATGTGACTCAATATGTTTTTTCTGAATCTTTAAGAGCCATTCTTTAATTCGGCATACACGTATTCCACCAAGTAGCACAAAAATGTCAACTTTTATAATTGGTTTACACTGGTCACTACCACCCTCCACGGTGTATTTTGGTGGAAAAAAATGTGGGAATAGCCAGTGTTGTTGAGTAGTGAACTACACGTAATTAAACTAGTAGTTTAACAACATTTTACTTTAGCTTGCTTGTAGTTCAATTACATTCATATTTGCATAGTGATTCAAGTAGTTAAATTACTTTTTTGTCATTGTTTGTGTAGTTAACTACTGAAACTACAAACTACATACAATTTTGGGCCATTAAAGGAAAGGAATGATTTTTTATTTTTAAGTTTAAGAAGTTGTTGCATGCTATTTTAGAAGTTACCTGGCTAACTGAGTAATCCTGCTTGCTGCAATACCCCCACCTGGACTCTAGTTTCTGGAAGGCAGGTGTCTGACTGATGGACATTGTATACAAAACCAAAGCTGACATTCCTTGCACTTTCCCATGAATAGTGGGGTATTTTATTTTTTGGTTTATGTATGACCTGTGAACAAGTGGGCTCTTTTTGCAATAAACTCAATTGAGTGGCATTTTTTGCTGGCATGTGACTGTTTTGTATTATATTTTGTCATAATTTCGTATCACATGTACATTGTCAATTTGATCATTTTTTTTACAAAGTAGTTTGAACTACTTTTTCTAAGTAGCTTTAGTTAACCAAACTAGATTTCTCCCTAGGGTAGCTTTGCTGTAGTTCAACTACTTCCAGTGTGAAGTAATTGGTAGCTTGCAAAGCTATGCTTTCAAAGTAGCTTCCCCAACACTGGGAATAGCAGGCTAAATTGTAAAAGTTAAAATGTTATTGAAATAAGGTATGCTTGTTGGTTTATATGTCTGCCGAATTGAACAGTGGCTCCACGCGATTCAGTAAAGGTCCTCAGTCCTCATATTGTATGAGTTAGGCCTATGTACCTTTGCCTTAGAAAGGCAATTTTAAATTTCCAGATTAGGCTATTTAATTGGGTTCGGCACTAATTACCTACTGAGAAGTGTCGCTGGTTACCAGTCTCACTTTGCCATATTTTTCTCCCGCTGAAGGTTACATGTCCCACAATGACAAGTGAAGAGGTAGGTAGCAAGTTTATAAGTTGAACAAGTTTACTCACTCGCTTCATCGATTCCGCCATTACCAGAATTATTTTCAGGAATGGGAGGGGGAGAGTGCCGCTTTCAAACAGCGAGGGAGGAGACAAGCTAGTTTTTTTTTTAAAAAAAGAAAAACTACTGAATAGGCTGGGGGGAGCTACGAGTCGGCCCGGATTTTGACAACAAGCTTTAGAAAACAGGTGAAAACAGCAACACAGCTGGCCCGCGTTTGTGGATATTGGTTTATATGTCAGCACACATTAGTTTCAGGATTGGTTACGCTTTCCACAGCGAAAGACACAACATCGAATTCATCAAAGCATCTCAATAAGGCAACACAGCAATGTGAAACAACCCACCGGCGCCAACAAGGAGGCGTAAGGAGGAGTAATGTAACTAATTACTGCTCCTGTTGTTTTTATCTAACTGGATAAAGATATGCTCCCTCTGACTACTGCTCTCATCTTTCTGTTTTTTTCTTCTTTCTTTTGAAGGAAGCCAAGTGGTAGAGTGTGTTAAACCAGAGAGCTTGTGACATAAGACAGTACGGTGTCTCTTTAGGATCACATATAGGAATATTGATTAGTACTAAACATCATTCTCATCAAGTGATCTACACTGTATGTGCAACAGGCAATATTAAGATAGATTCAATTAGGTTATGACTTCTAATCTTAATGAACATCTAGATCAGGGGTCGGCAATGGCCCAGCAATATTTTTTGGCCCCCCATATTATTTTAGAATTCTTTTAATTAATTAATTTATTTGTTTTAATTCATTTAACAGTCTTGGGCCAACTATGAGAGTCCCCAATATAATGTCCAAGTAAAGAATTTTCCCCCACTTAAAAAATGCTCAAGTTACAGGCTATTTAAGTTATGATGAGGCTGGATGACGGCTGCGTTTCACTGAACAGGCAGGCGGCGCAACCATGTGGTGCTGAAACGGTTAGTACTATCAATAGCTGTGGACAGCGCCCGCCTGGTGCTGAAAATGAAATGATTTAATGATAACAATAATGACATTGTCTTCATGAAATAAGAATGCAATTCAATACTTTGATCCAACTTATATTTCAGCAAAACAGAAGCACAAGAACTAAATGCAAATCGGAGGAGAGAGCATTTCGCACCTGTGGCTGGTGCCACATGTCCTGACCGCAGCCACGGCCGGAGAAGGGCGTTTTGTAAAAATAGCCACAAAACTCAAATATCTCCTTTTCTAGGTCTATATTACTTACAAAGCCACATTATGCTTTGCAGTCTGTATTTTTAGCAAACGTTATTAAAGGAGCAGAAAAATAAATGACAAAAATAAATTCACAACGCCCACTGGCGTTGTCTATGGGCCGTGTAGTGTTAATGTGAAAAATTGCATCTCCTGTTGGTCACAATTTTCTGGATATCCATTGAGATGCGCAAGCAATTATCCACGTTTTTGTTTGTCAGCCTGTTCCTCTCATGTGTCTTAATTGCATTCATGGAGGAGAATGCAGGGACCAAAATATTTTATATCTTGATAATTTTCCATCCAAACAAAATGTTTCAAAATAAAAAAACATAATCCAATCAGAGATTCTAATCACTATCCCTTGACTCCCATTGACACACACACACCTCATCATAGCCTACTGATAACACAGGTAACTTTTTAAATCCAGTGTCTTAAATTGAGCTTTTGCTTCTAGTTATGTTCTGGCCTGCCATCTAATAACCTAGAAAAAATTGGCCCGAGGCCAAATTTACTTGCTGACCCCTGATCTAGATGAATCAGTGGCTGGCAAGTAACAGTTTGCAAACATTACAACTGTTGCAGTTAGCTGTGTTGCAACACAGGCTTGATCATGACCGGAATTGGCATAGTGTTGGGCTGGCTAGCCACAGAGAGAAAAATAACAAAATATAGTTAGCTAACGTTTTAGTAATGCCTGTCAAATATTTTAGGTTACGGTCGCTGTCCGGACACCCTGCACCAGCTGGGTCTGGTTGATCAGTAGGGGTGGAGAGCAGGATTTGTGGCTAAGATTTGTAATTTATAGTAATTTTTGTTTTCTAGCAAGGATATGGACTGAAATAATAAAAAGTGTCATAATTAAACTTTTGAGTAGAGTAGGACTTAATTACCTGGTGACTAATGATTCCAAGAGGATTAACACAATGAGTTGAAAGAAATGAGATGAATGAAACAAAATCAGACATAGGAAATATTTCTATTGGTAACCATCACAGTAGGCCTAGTATTTAGAAGATAACCTCAGTATGAAAATCCAAACAGTCATAGCTTATAAATTGGCATAACTGCATTCAATTGGGAATCAAGGTCACAGATTACATGATAAAGAATAACAAAGACCGCTATATTAAGCAAACAAAAAATTCTAAACATGGGAAATCAAGCTTTGACTTTCACTGAATATACATTGGAAAAAGAACAAAAAAACTTAAACTTGTCAATGCAGTCAACGTAACCTTGACCAAACAAAGAGGATCCCCGGTGTGCCACTGCCAGAACAGCAGAGGTCGGCAGCTGGCATTCGTTTAAAGACTGCCCATCAGTCAGGAGCTGTGGGGCAGGATTTTCAACAGTCATAATAATTATGTTAGAAAATAATATTATTTCACTGAAAAGGGGCACTTTGGCACAAAATGTTGACCTGCACACCTTCTTGTTTTATGCAGTCTACTCATGCAAACTAAGAGTGTTTTTAGGAACAAAAGTTGATTCTTTTTGCAGAAGAGAGAGGGAGAGAATATATTGAAGAATCTATAATGTGTCTATCGTGTGGTGCTTGCAGATGAACGAATCGTGTTCTTTTCTCACCAGACCCCTACAGAATGAGACCACAGGCATCGACCTCCAGGTCCCTCTCTACCAGGAGGTTCGTGGGGCCATGATGACCGGCCATGTCGAGTACCAGATCGTTGTGGTCACAAGGCTCGCAGCCTTCAAATCCCCAAGGCATAAGCCTGGAGACACCATCCAACTGGTGGTATGTGCTCTTAACCTGGGCAGAAAAAACAGATTCTGAGAATTGTAAATAATATTCATCTGCACTCGTGTCAGTCGGTCATTACAAAGGGACAGTTTGAAATTTACGTCTGGGGGGGTATCCCAAAAGAAATGCCAAAAAAAAAACTATCAGTCTCTTCCCCTTGCCTAGCTTGCCTAGGTCTACCTCATTAACAATCATGGCAGTCTGATCAGAGGGTCCAGTGCAGCTTCCAACATCTGTTAACACCATATACACACTTTTCATCCTCATGAAACTGAACATTAATTCTCTTAATCCACACTAAAAGAAATAATTTGCTCATCATGGAATTGGGTATCATTTTAAAGTCCCCATTACTTTTACTTCCTGGAAAATAGAGTTAATAGTCGTTAATGGTGACCTCATGCTACACCAGTAGGCGTAAATAGAAATTCCAACCAATAAAACCATCACAGATTTTTGAACAGTCCCTCCCCTCCGTCCCTCTTGTCCAATAAAACTGCCTTTCTCTCCCTGACTGATATTCCATTGCTTTACAATTTTGAATGATCCCTCACTGCGTTATGTCCCGCCCCAAGATCCTGTTTCAACAAGAAATACATCAAATCAAGGAAGTAAAGATGCCATTTCTGTCTTTAATCAGTGATACCTAGGCCTATATTTCAAAGAGGAGACTCTTATGGTCAGTATACTGTAGCTCACCTGTTGGTTGTAGTACTGTTGATGATTACAGACATAGATAGACATGAGCATTCACAATCGGCCCACAAACAACACTATCTGACCTAGGGTTGGGCGGTATCCAATTTTTGACACCGTTAAACCTTCCCCAAATTTTCCCGCGGTATACGGTATTACCATCTGATTAAAAATCACATTGTATGGCTTGGAGGGAGCCGCCAATTCCAAATGATGAATTTATGTAGTCGCTGCTATACCGTTTCCCGCCACAAGGTGGCTGCAGTGCACTTCAACTGTGATTTTCACACGACAAAAATGTGATACATGTTCCAGTTTTATTCTCTGAACAACATCAGAAACGGAATAGCAAACGTTGCATATTTACAACAGAATATTGAAACAATAACAAAACATGTACAAAATTAACAACATGTCATCTATCTTTATTTCTAATTCCCTCTGTTTGATAAGTATATTTGCTCCTATTTTAGTACGAAGCCTCCTTGTTTTCTGATCTGCTTCTGTTACGGTACGTTAGGTAGACGTTTTTTTGTTACTGCAATGCATTATGATAATTACGGTAATCGACGACGGCATGCTCCAGAGACTTCCGCTGGCCGAGCCGTCTTGTGGCACTTGTACGTTACTACAAACTACAGTTACAAACAGGCACCAGGAGTTTACCGGTATCCACCGTTGTTTGCATGTAAGCTGAAGCTAACTGAAGCTAACTGAACCTGGGCGCCGATGTGTTCCCGGTGATCCGGCCGAGATTTCGGCGGGGGTCCGGGGCTTGGATCAGGAGGATCAATGCGGGCTGTGGGCGCGGTGGAGAGGACAGTGGCGGAGAGAGGAGACGGACACGGTCCAGCCATGTACTAGGTTTTGACCTAGTTTTTTCCCCCGGCCTGTATTTGAGGCCGGCCTTTATTTGTTCGTGTCGACCACGGCCCCGGCCATTATCGGCTTTTAATTGACTACAGGCCACTATTAGAGGAAATACGGTATTTACTTTTTCCAGCTTGAGCAGGGCACGTAACGGACTTACAACTTTGCCTGCGGTGCTGAACACCCGCTCTGATGGTGAGCTTGTGGCACACGCGCACAAGTACTTTCGGGCCACCCTCGACATCAGCGGAAAGCGGCTGGCTCCATTTGACTTCCACCAGAGAAGGGGATCTTCGTCTCCGTGAATCACAGGCTCACGACAATAGGCATTCATCTCTGATTCTGCTTGCTCCTCTGTGGTGCCGAGTCCGACGGGACCTGCCGCGCCCGCTGCATCAGCTTTTTTTTGCAAGAGACTGCCCAAAGTTATCTTTTTTTTGGGGGGTGCAGGTTGGGCATCTCTCTCCTCTTCTTCTGCCAGAAATTTTTTTATGACGGTAATGAAACGGACACCGTTGCTATTTTCAAATACCCCGGGATACAGTATTACCGTATTACCGCCCAACCCTAATCTGACCACAGCAAAATTACTGCCTATCTGAAACAACCTGAGTGTTACCATCAGGGTACAGAGCCCAATAAATTACATAGCACAATTCAACCATACAGATGGACCAAAAACGGCTTGAAAAATTATCAGAAAAAAATTGACAAACCCGAAATTCAATCACTTAGCAATGCATTCATTGGCTATCAATATCCCCATAATCGGCAAGGGGTAAACAAAGCTGTAAAAGACATTAACTATATATATATATATATATATATACAGCTTTTGAAAATACTTAATAAATAAGCATGTTTAAGTATTAGTAAATAACTATCAGGAAAATCAAATGATAATAATAACCCTAACCCTCCAGACATTGGAGAGCGACAACACTGACAAAGGAAAAAAAGGTAAATGATAGCGGAATTTGTTTGTTGATTGAACATGAATTTAGATAATTGAACTGACGGCAAACAACAATCTTTGATAGCTATCAATGAAACAAATAGGCCTAACATTTTTCCACCCTGTTAGTGATAGGGGGCTTGCATAGGTTAGCCTTTACTCTGAAATTAATGGTTAAACCACTTGATGTCACTATTGCTGCCTGTATTAGTTACATCTACAGTAGCTGTGTGTGTATATAGATATATTTGTGTGGTTGTAGAGAGTAAGGGAGACCAAATACAAATGAATCCTAATACTTTATAATAATAAAAATATTAACTTTATTTATATAGCACTTATCAAAACACACAAAGTGATTCACAGCAGTAAAAGAAAAGTAATAATAGTAAGAGAAAGGATACAAGACAAAGTAAAATACATAATACAAATACATTCCCAGAAAAACAAATTAATTAAGAGCAGGTCTAAAAAAGAAGTGTATATAAGAGAGACACTGAAGCTGGTTCGCCTGATCTCCTCAGGCAGGTAATTTCAGAGTCTAGGGGACCTGGAGAACACCCGGTCACCCTTGGTCTTCACCTTGGAATTTGGAACGACCAAAAAAGCTCTCCTCGCCGATCCCATATGGGGTTAAAAGCTCAGCAATGTAACCAGGTGCTAGCCCAGCACAAGCCTTGAATTGAACGCAAAGCCAATTTTTACCCTTTGGATAAACTCTAAAATTCATGACGGTCAAAGTAAAAACATGGCTGTTGGAGAGTAAAGATCAAGCAAAGACTGCTAGAAATCTGTTTGGAAGTCATATCCAAAAAAATCTCATCAGGGGAGCATTGAAGATGTGAATGTGTTCCTTATAAGATGTGATTGTTTGGTGACTTAATTTATCACGATGACCAAATAATAATAATAATAATAATAATGATAATATAAAAATTTATAAAAATAATAATCCCTAATTGTGCCTCTTGTCCCCAGAAATTTAGTGGATACAAGTGGGTCTGTTTTGGTAGTGAATTGACGCCCCTGCCAGCTGGTTCGAAATCCCTGAGTATTTGTGTCATGGAGTAAAACTGATTTGGCTTTCGTCTTGTACAGGTTTCCAAGAAGTACAGCGACATGGATGAGTTCCATAACAGACTGGTTGCCCAGTATCCAAAAATTGCCTTGCCAGCCATGCCACGCAAGGCCTTGTTTGTGGGAGAGACTGACATTCGAGAGCGCCGGGCGGCCTTTGATGAACTTGTCAAGTTTATCGCTAAGAATCCCACACTTGCTGCCTGTTCAGAGGTGCTGGAGTTCTTAGGTAATGCTCCACTCTGCCATGGTATTATTTCTCAAAAGCCTGTAAAGTAAATGTGTTCAGATTTTTTTTTTTTTGCACGACAACATGAACAAAAAGTAAACAAGGTGAATAAACATTTTGAGCAGCTGTATATATTGTTACAGGTGCTAAATCTGCTGAAGCAGACATCAAAACTAGGAGTGTTTTACTCGGTGAAGAGCCAGATGAGGATGAAGTCAACTTCTTCCAGGACGCCGGGGCATCGCTTCCCAGGAAAGGACCTGACCTTCAGTCAGGGAAGCCCACGGAGGAAGAGGGAGATGACGAAGATGAAGAGCCATACCTTGGACCTCTGGGAGACACAAAGTAAGGGGAAATAATTTATCTTCGACCCTCAACATTGATCTCTTCAATGGCACTGCCTCAACACTACCCTTCCAACCAGGTGTAAGAAGAAGGCCAAGCCGCCTCTGCAGCCTAAACCTGTGAAGAAGGTATCGCTGTTTGGAGACTGTGAACCTACAGAAACAGACTTATTTCATTTTCCAGCTGAGGAAGGTGAGCACAACGCAGCAAAAATGTCCTGCACACAATTTCTAACAAACATGGTGGTGTGGTAGTAGCATAAAGATTATAGAGGAAGACTCTTAATCATGGACCAAATTAGAGTTAGACCAGTGGTCAATAATTAAATATTGGATACTGACCAGTCATGTCGTCCACCTCCAGTATGATGGCAGTTCCTCCCTGACCACAGCTACATCTGTAAATTCTTCATTTAAGGCAGTAATGTATCCCAGAGATTCCTTACCACTGAATAGGGTGAGGGGGGGCACTCTACCTTAAGGAGTGTGCCTGCTAACCCTAAAAGAATTTCATTAGTCTGGGTTTAAATTGAGAGTTTTAGTGTGTCATGATGGTCAAAATTATGTTTCAGAGGCTTTTCCACCCTGAAATACTATCGGCACCAAATATCAACTATCGGCAGCACCACTTAAAAAATATCTAATTCTAAAACCCATACTGGTCTAGGCTTAATACAAATAGTTAAAAAAAATGTACTCTGTTGGTATTCAATGTAAAATATGTTTTATTTTAGGGAATGAAAGCACATGACGGAATCAGATTTACCTACAATATTACCTTGTATTATGCACAGTGGTGCTTTTTGGCTGAACAACATCTTTGAACAGGGAATCTGAAGTTGTTTGAGGATCAAGACCTTGGTGGGACAGTGACTCTGGGAGACTCCTTGCTGCTTCCAACAGCATATGACCAGGCAAAATCCTCTGGCTTAGGACTGGATGAAGACACAGATGAACTCTTCAGGTATGAGCCAGGCCGACTGTGAACTCTGAGTTTGGGCCGGAGGGGGACGGGGAGAGGGGGGCTATTTGTATGTTCATTTGATTCCACTGAAAATCTGACACTTCAAAAATCTCCAAAGTGCTGTGGCCTCGTTTATAAAACTGCGTAGATTCCCAATCAACTTGTAATTTTGCACACGTGAACGAGCCTCAGATCCCATCTCATTTACTACCACAATTGCCCTGCATGTTGGGAGGTCAAGGTGAGGTCAGAGGTATTGTTCGGTGGCCTCAGTTCTGATATCACCAACCATACAAAATTTGTTTGGCAACATGTCACAGCAGCAGTTAATGCTGCCTGTGAGTCGGACCCTTTATAAAAAAAGTTAAAAGAAATGGTCCAATAAAGTTTGATGCCAAGACGCTGTCAGCGGGGCAAGGGGACACTGGAGCTCTCTTTCCTTGACAAACGTCTCACCTTGATAATGGGAAACCCTGATCAGTGGCATTATGCCAGAAAAAGGGTGACACCGACATGGCATTAGAGGAAGATGAGTTTTTGGAAAGGGTGAACCTAACCACGCATTCAACAATTCATAGTAATGAAAGTAATGAAACACATAAAAGACTTAAGTATTTTATTCTCATTTTCTGACTTGGGGTATCAGACAATGGGTGTGGCCGGTGGAGAAGAGGCAAGTCTAAGAAGCCTGCATATCAAATTTGGTGTCATTCTGACTCATTTTTTAGGTGGACTTTATGGGTCCTGGAGGCAAAATTGTTCAGCATGATCAGATACATATGTGTTTCACATCTCTATGACTAATGGGACAGCAGGGCTGAGCCTTACTGTGCGCTCACACCAAAAGCGTCATGAGCTACAAAAGCGGCCGGCAGTCATTCATTTTGAAAGGGAGATGGCGACGAGAGGCGTCCGGCGCGATGCCAGCGACCAGAGCGACGAGTTGAAGTTGAGTTGAGCTGAGCTGAACAGTTGAGTTGCTGAACAGTTGAGTTGCTGCTTCAGCGACGTGCTGAAGCAGCAACCAATTGCAGATCAGGATTTGATTTTCTTCCCGCTGTCTCCCTTTGTACTGAAGTTCCTAGCAAATATTTGTTCCATACTGACAATGGAGGAAAAACTGATTGTTGCAGTCTCCGGTTTCCCGGAGCTGTATGACCCGTCCTTGTTTGTTTACAGAGACATGAACAAAAAAAATGATTCATGGAAGAAGGTGTCAGAGATAGTAGGGATTTCTGGTAAGCGTGATTAGGCCTACTGTACAGTGTAGAAGTAGTAAAATTAAATTTTCTGTGCTACTACCTTAAATACAAATGCCAGAAGCATGTGGTAGCATTATTTTATGAAATACAGACTAGGTATATTTTTCAGGAAAACGTGGAAGTTTGTTTATTTGATCATGCTTGTCACAGTTCACGGCAGGCCTGCCGAATAGCTCTACTACAAACTTGATATATTGGCCACAACCGAACGTGATGTCTGCAGCGCTGCTTGAACGCCCCGCCCCCTAGCGACGACTGCTGAGGGCTGGCAGCAAGCAGCCAGCGACCAGAGCGCCCAGCGGTGCTCATGACGCTTCTGGTGTGAGCGCACAGTTAGACTTTGGGACCTTATTATTGGAGGCTTTTTGGAGCCAGCATCTAGCGGTAGAGGAATTGCAGCTTTCAGCCACTTCCTTATTGGCTTCAAAATTCACCCGTGGTTTTGGCCGCTTGGTACAAATCATCTGTCCTTGGTTGCAACACTCACTTCCGAGTTTCAAACTGCCACTGGAAGCAACGTCGGCACAAGAACTGTTCGTCAGGAGCTTCATGAAATGGGTTTCCATGGCTGAGCAGCCACACACAAGCCTAAGATCACCATGAGTAATGTCAAGCGTCGGTTGGAGTGCTGTAAAGCTTGCCACCATTGGACTCTGGAGCAGTGGAAAAGCGTTCTCTGGAGTGATGATTCACACTTCACCACCTGGCAGTCTGATGGATGAATCTGGGTTCAGTGGATGCCAGAAGACCACTACGTGCCTGAATGCATAGTTTCATGGTTCAGGATAGGCCACTTAGTTCCAGTGAAGGGAAACCTTGGCACTACAGCATACAGTGACATTCTAGACCAGGGGTATTCAACCCCTTAGTTCTTTTTCACAGGTGTGTTAATCAGTGAAATCACCTGGTGTAGTCTTTGGTTGGAATGAAAACCTGCATACACTCTGCCCTCCATGGCACATGGTTGAATACCCCTGTTCTAGACGATTGTGTGCTTCCAACTTTGTGGCAACAGTTTGGGGAAGGCCCTTTCCTATTTCAGCATGACAGTGCCACTGTGCACAAAGTGAGGTCCATATAGAAATGGTTTGTCAAGATCGGTGTGGAAGAACTTGACTGGCCTGCACCATGGGCGTAGGAAGCACGGGGGACAGGGGGGACATGTCCCCTCCAATATTAAAAGGTGCTTAAAATGTCCCCCTTAAAAAAGAAACCACTAAATTGTGTTATTTTGCCTCCGCATTGAAAAATTAACCGCTGGACTTTTGTTTTGAAAAGCCACTGGCTTCACAGCAGAGCATTGCGGAATGAAGTTGAATGAAGAGTATCTCCTCATTAGAAAGTGCGCCATAAGAAATAGACTTGATAGGGCTTGATTTAATCGGTGAGGAGCAGACAGCAGCACACATACTTTTTGTATGTACTTTATAATTAACATCTTTTCAAGCTAAAGCCAGTGTTGTAGCAGGGCTTGGAGAAAAAACACACTTAGCTCTTAAAAAGGACCAGTGCACTGCAAAAAATAAATGAAAATAAAAGAAACCAGGTAATCAGTGCAGTTAGTTGGAAGGAAAACCCAACTACATAAAAGACTGTAATTCCAAGACGGAAATTATTATTAGTGTGTTATTAATGAGAGACAGGCCAAACTAGATTGGCTGAAAGCCTAATAACTCGTCACATCTGATCTGTCATTTGTTTAGCACCTGAGTGATTCTTTCTTTATTTTCAGATAGCCTTTTTAAAAGTTACTAGAAATGAGTATTGTACAGCTATTGTTTGAAAAAAATTCCCCCGGGGGAGCATGCATCCAAACCCCCCTAGCCAAATCTGTCCCGCCCAATGGCCAACTGCTTCCTACGCCCATGGCCTGCACAGAGCCTTACCTCAACCCCATCAAACACCTTTGGGATGAATTGGAACGCAGACTGCGAGCCGGGCCTAATTGCCCAACATCAGTGCCAGACCTCACTAATGCTCTTGTGGCTGAATGGAAAGAAATCCCCGCAACATTATTCCAACATTTAGTGGAAAGCCTTCCTAGGAGAGTGGAGGCTCTTATAGCAGCAAAGAGGGGGCTAACTCCATGTTAATACCCACGATTTTTGAATGAGATGTTCGACGAGCAGGTGTCCACATACTTTTGGCCATGTAGTGTATCTGTGGGGGGTTCATAAGGTTATTAATTTATACCAAGACTCAACAATAACTGGGCCAGGTGCTAAGATTTCTGGCTTTAAAAACTTCTGTTTTGGAGCAAAAAATCTCCACCCATTGATATGACCAATCCAATGGGGGTGCTGTATCAGAGAGTTGTGTAGGAGGAAATGAGTTGTTGCAATTCCTGCAAGGTCATAGATTACTTAATACCCCTTTAAAATATTTTCCACTGCCCTTCTGTTTTTTAGGGTTGAGGAGGACTTTGACAAGCTTCTTAAGGTGACAAAACAGATGAAGGACAAGCCACCTCTGGGCCCAAAGCCGAAACCAGCTGAGAAACCCCCAGCTTTAACCTCAAAGGCTGGGACATCTCTGGTGAATCCACCAGTAGCTGTAGATCAGCTTAAGGACCAAATGGACATCCTACAATACATTCAACAAAATGAGTTAGATGCTAACAATGATCAGGATCTTTTCTAAATGCCTGTCAGATGATAAACAAGTAGGCTGTAAATAGTGACGACCTGATAAACTTACTAGTTTTGAGGATGGATCAGCAATCAGCAAGGACTTGTTTATTGTGATTGCATTATCAGTCCATTTAGAGCATTTGCTGCAGTGAGCACTTTTTTTCAATTCACAATTTCATTGTTTTCCCTATATTAATCACCAAAGTTACTATGTATTTGTGATTCAAATATTAAGAGTATAAAGTATGCCTCTAGGCTATTCTGCTAAAATAACATAGTTCATAGCAAAAGATTGAACAATGAAAGTTTTATTGTATATTCATGTTTTATGTGTAATGTAATGAGTCAGGCTGACAGGACCAGTTAGTTCCTGGCAGCGCGCATGCGTGACAACCGGACAGGAAACCAGTAGCCTACACATGCCTCTGTGTTGTACATCTCCATGCATTGTATATTAAACAGTTCGGTAATAACTACCTTCTCTGGCCGTTCATTGAACAATACATGGTGTCAGACGACAAAAAAGAACATGGCAAAATTTCCTCCTCCGGAAAATTTTGATTTCAGTCATCCAGAGCTTTGGGCTGAATGAAAGCGGCGGTTCCACAGGTACCGGATAGCCACCAAGCTTGGCACAGAAGAGGGAGAAGTGCAGGTGTGTACTCTCTTGTATTCGCTTGGAAGCGAGGCTGAACACATTGTTAAAACTTTTGTCTACGTAAATGAAGGGGACAAAAAAATAAATATGAGGTCGTACTGGATAAACTGGATAAATATTTTGTGCCCAAAGTTAATGTGATTCATGAGAGGGCATGATTCCATCAGCGGGCACAGAAACAAGGCGAAAGCGTGGAAGAATATATCCGAAGTCTACAGGAATTGGCATAGAATTGTGCTTTCGGGGATGCTAAAAACGAGAACAGAAGAGACAGGCTGCACTGTAAAAACAAAAAAGTTGAGAAAACTCAAAATTTCAAGGCAACTTACTGCACTAGATTTTTGAGTTTTGCCAACTAATAATCTTTTGTTCAGATAAATTACCAGAGAGTAAGAGCTTGGTTTTGAAGCTCCTGACGCGTGTGCGACTGTGTGCAATTGGTGGAATGTTCCATGAAGATGTGCTGAATCACTTCAAAGGTGTACTTCAGCTCTTGAGGGGACTCCATGTTCAAGGCATACAGCAGGCCGAACATGTAGGCAAATGCAGTGGGCAGGTCTGTAAGATATGCGAGGACAAGTGTGAAATGTGTAACGTTAGTTAACCTATTTATTAATTTATTATTGGATTTATTAAGCTAGTTGGAGTTATTTTTATGATTTAGCAAATAAATTGCTATAACCATAGTTTAGCTAAACGATTTCCCCATAGGGAGATTTTTCATTGACTGAAAATCTGTGAAAGCTCCAACTATTCGGAATCAGACATTTTGCAATGTTATAAGCACATATGTTATGGATAAGATAGAAAAGCAAGACATTTTGCAAAACCATATGACTGTAGCAGACTGATATCACAGAAAAACGTGAAATGAACACGACATGTTAACAGCAAATTACGTGTTGGTGGAACATAAATTGTTAAGATTACGTTTTCCCAGCACGAAACGGTTACATGAATGAGACACGACTATAAACAGGAAGTAGCGTCACATTGAAGCAGCATGGTGGCCAGTAGGGTGTTGTGGTCGGGGGTTGGTGGATGGGCGTATGTTTGCCTTCGATGTTGGCGACCGGGGTTCGATTCCCAGCGGATAGGATATTTCAACCGTAAGTCACATTTTAATTTTTAATGAATGTTTTTCTTATTTAACCATGACCAAACCATTTCTCTAACCTTATCCAAGTTGTTTTAGTTGCCTAGCCTTAACCCAAACCTTAACCAAGTTGTTTTACTTGCCTAAACTTTACCATAACCTTAACCTTAACCCTAACCTTAACCAAACTTTTACTTGCTTAAATTTAACCAAAGTCATTTTACTTGCCTAAATTTAACCGTTAACCAACCTTTGGGACTGGGATTGGCTGGTCTTTGAGCCAGGTGATGTCACCTTCCATAGAGTGCAACAGGTGGTGACATCACCTGGCACAAATACCAGCCAATAGCAGAAGGCCAGTTCAGTACCCTACCTTTAACCATTAGGTGTCAGGCTTCACTACAAATTTGGGTTTGGGGTTTAGTTACTCTTTAAATAGATCAGTCTACCTGTTCATCAAGCTTGTCTGGGAGGTTTTCCATCTCTTGAGAAGGGCTCCCTTCCTGGCATGGTACAGTTTAAGCAGTCGAGGAGAGTAGTTGTCTAAGGCCGCTCTAAAAGTCTCCAATGGCTCCTTGGTGGTGACACGATAGAACTCCTCACAAATCTGTAGAACACAAAAGCAATGACACATTTAGGTATTAAAATAGGAACTTTTGGTGATCATTAAACGAAGCGATTTCAGACCCTATAACCAATCCTGAAACTAACGTGTGCTACGTGGAGATTTTTTTGAGAGGTAATGAAATAAACAAATAGCCACACACGCGGGCCAGCTGTGTTGCTGTTTTCACCTCTTTTCTAAAGCTTGTTGTCAAAACTTGGATCGACATGAACCTCCTGACCCAATCAGTAGCTTTTTTTACTGTAGATTCACTAGACTCTATCCTTCCCTCTCTAGTGTGGGGTCAATATCCTATAGTTTTCATTTTGTTTCATTTGATTTAATTTTTTACCTACTTTTATCTGCGCATTTTTGCCTATGTAAAGCGCATTGCACTGCATTTTAATGTACATTCTTTTATTTCTTTTAATTTTATTTCTTTTACTTCTATGTAACATTTTTTATATCTCTAAAGCACTTTGAAAATGCCTCTGTTCATGAATGATATGCTGTATAAATAAATTTCCCTTGCCTTGCCTAAACAAATAAATGCGCAAAAGATAGGTAGGCATAGCTCTGCTATATCAGTATAGACCTACGCACCTTTACAATAGCATCTGGAAGGCCGGCTGTCATCCTTGAGAGGGTGTCTTTCAAGGCAAGTGTCTTTGACATCAGGACTTCGAGGGTCAGTAGTAAGGTTCCATACACACAGTTATCCCCTTGTAAGATGTCCAGTGCTGCTGTAAGGGGCTTCATGGTGATACAATACTCTCGTAGGAACTGGTACTCCTTTTCGGTGAAGCACTTTATTCCCAGTTTGATGCACAGGTTATTCAGCTCGTTCACAGGAATTTCGGTGATCCTGGAAACGGCCTCGTAAATGAATTCCACCTTGTGGATGTGGGCACCGGTAGCTTTCTGTGGCTGACGTCTTCCACAAGTTCTGATGCTATAGTAGATCGGCTTGCCTTGGTCCAAAGTGCTGTGCAGTTTGCAATACTACTTCTATAGGTGGTGGTGTCTGACTTAGAAGTTATGCATTTCTCAGTATCATTGGTGGAAATTAGGTTAATAGTATGCGATGCAGTGTATTTCTTTAATTATTTTATTTTGTTCAGTATGGACAAATGACCCGTCTCCTTAACTTAGTGTTTACTTTAATACACTGTTAGTTGCCTGTAAGTAATTGTAGGATTTTGTTTGTATGTATGCCTCTACTCCATTTCCCAGGGTTCCTAGAACCAGGAAGGAAAACTTGGCCTTTGAATAAACAAAGTTGGTTTTACCGAGAGCAAGAGTTGCACCTCTTCAGTGTTTTCTTAAAACTAAATCCAGTTGGTGGATCAACTCCCTGGTCACAATGGGCTGTACAATAAAAGTCAGGTTCAGGAGTTCTATTTGTTGCAGGGTGTTCAAGCTGATTCCTTTTCTTTTGCTAAAGTGTCTCAGAGCAAGGTGGTAAGGAGGTTACCTGAGCTAAACCATGCTAAAGCGACTGGTCTGGATAATATACCAGCCAGACTTGTTAAAGACGCTGCTGAGCTCATTGTACCTTGCATAACTCACATCGTGAACCTCTCTATTGATCAGGCAAAGGTTCCAAATGATCTCAAGCAGGCCAGAGATATTCCACTTTATAAGAAAGGGAGCAAGGTTGAACAAGGTGTAGGCCTGTGTCCATTCTTGGAGTTCTATCCAAGGTTCTCGTAAAAATCATTTTTGAGTAGATAGAGGAATACATTTTTAGAAACAATTTTATGTATGATTTACAACCGGGTTTTAGAAGATTCCATTCAATGAATACATGTCTTTTATATCTCATAGACTACATCAAAAGGAAAATTGACAACGGTAACCTCTGTGGCATGGTATTACTTGATCTGCAGAAAGCTTTCGATACAATCAATCATCAGATTTTACTCTACAAACTGAATGCTCTTGGTTTTAATAACATAATGGTTGAGTGTATTAGATCATATCTATCAGAGCGATACCAGAAAGACTAAGTCAATAGGACTCTGTTGGTGGAAATACTCAACAGCTGTGGAGTTCCCCAAGGTAGTTTTTTAGGGCCACTTTTATTTTTGCTTTATGTCAACAAAATGAAGTCTGGTGTTGTTGCCCTCTTTCTGTACGCATGACTCAGGATTGAAGTAATTTTTAAAACGTACATAATACATAGTCAGCATAAATATATGCTGATGCACAAAAAGCAATGCACCTCACTTCACTCTACTATAGGCCAACTCCTAGTGTGCTATATTTATGTGTGTAATAGTTTCAAAACAATATTTATAGTTGAAAATATTGCTTTAATGGGTTGACCTGCATTGTTTGTCTGCTTTTAAATTCAAAACAGAAATCCAACAGTTAAGAATAAAATTGAATTTATTTGTCTGGCTTGTTGCCTTATGAGCCCTGTCACATAGCTACATGCATTAGTAATATTTCATATAATACAGCCATTCTGATGTCCCTGCATGTAGTGGTATCCATTGGGTTAGAGTACTAGTCTCATTGAATAATAAAAAACATACAACAATTACTACAAGTAAGCCCTTACTTTTGTGGAAATCCTGATCTTTTTTGTGGTGCGAAACAACTCACAATTACTGCTTTGACACTGCTGGAAAACAATGGCAGCTTATGGTAAAGTGCATTCTACCAAGTCATGGCAATTTTCAGGCCCTTGATTATGGCATTCACATGTAAGAACCTTTCTTGCTATTACCTTCTACTACTTCACAAGTTTACTTTTTTTTCATAATGCCAACAAGTGTCTCAAATTTGGCATATTTGGCAATATTTGGCACGGTGGTAGCGCTGTCGCCTCACAGCAAGAAGGTTCTGGGTTCGATTCCCGCCTGGGTCGCTGTTGGCACTGGGGGTATGTTCTCCCCATGCCTTCGGTGCCTAGTGCCCAGGTGGACTATCTCGTGAAAAGGGGCCTTTCTGTGTAGAGTTTGCATGTTCTCCCCGTGCTCACATGGGGTTCCTCCATATAACATCGGTAAGGACCCCCACTAAAAACATGCAGAAGATCATCGCCTGACCAGTGACGACGACGACTGAAGTTGGTTCCCGGGCGCTGTACTGTAAAGCTGCCCACTGCTCCTGGCTGCCCCCCGGAGGAAGGACAAGCCTTGGATGGGTTAAAAGCAGAGACTGAATTTCACCGCGTGTGTGTGTGTGGTCGCTGCATGCAAGTGTTGTGGTGTGTTGTGACTACAATAAAGACAAGCTTGCTTGTCCGGTTTCGTTTAAAAAAATATATATATATAAATTTTGTGAGATTCATTCAGTGAATCTCATCCACAATAACACAGACACTGCAGCTACTATAAAGTTGTTCAGGTTGTCTGTTGATTTACTCAAGTACAAGTAAAAGTGCAGACTTACGGGGCATCCTGGCGGCTCAGTGGTCTAAAGCGCAGACCATGTAAATGTGACATTCTGGGTTCAAATCCTGCCTAAGACCATTGTCGCATGCAGTCTATGTAAAAAACAATCTTTTGAGAGTGCAGAACTGTAAGAACCTTGGTTATCTGTGTTGACGGTAGTTCTATCATGAAATGTGAGTGACAAAAGTAAACTGACACACTCAACAAGACACCCAAACACCCCAAATCTATATTCCACACGTATCTGTATTTATAAACGAGACATAATGGGAAACACTGTAAATGTAAAACTATAACTTTTGCAGAAAGAATACATTCACAGTCATATCAAGTGAGTCTCTATTCGGGACGTCCTGGTGGCTCAGTGGTCTAAGGCGCGTACCATGTAACGCAACGTCCTGGGTTCAGATCCAGCCCAGGACCTTTGTCACATGTCATCCCCCTCTCTCTCTCCCAGTCGTTCCTGTCTCTCTACTTTGAACTATCCAATAAAGGCAAAATGCCCAAAAAATAATCTTAAAAAAAAAGTGATTCTCCATTCTACAGCATGTCTCTAGAGCCAGCACTATCTCGCACCATATTGGTATAGACCGATCTGTAGACCCTCAAAACGTCCAGAGCTGAAGGGCGAAGCTTGGGGTCTCTCCTCTTACACTCCTCGTGGATCTGAAAGAGATGGAAGTGGACCACATCGCCTCCGGGTACCCTTCCCATCAGGTACCGCGTCACGTCTGGGATCTTCCAGATGTCTGTCCTCTCGTTGTATCCGGGCATGAGCTCGTCCAAAAATGGCTGACCGTCTTCGCTGAATGGCCACAGCTGCTCTGGAGCCACAAAGTCCCCGGTGAGCTCGCGGTGGCCACATTTAGCCAACAGGTCTCTGGATGCATCTACCTCGGGCAGGGCGTCCAGGTCGTTGACCACCAGGTGGAAGTCGCTGGTCAGCAGGAACTGGGAGAGGCTTTTCTCTAGGCTGTTAGAGTCACACATGACCCGACAGCCTGCCGGGCTATTGTGGAGGTAATGGAGGACAGAGATGTAGTCCACGGCCAGCCTCAGTCGGACCTGCCAGGTATCGTGTTGCTGGTGCCGGTCTTGCGCCAGCACACCATCCAGATTAAGCAGGGAACCCAGCGGGTGGTACTCAGTGACCAGGCTGTGGTCCTTGGGGCAAAACCCGACCAACTGCACCACCTGGGGCCCCTGCAGGGCCCGCAACATGGCCAACCCATGGAGGAAGTCCTCCAGGTACTCTGGAGAGGACAGCTTGGACAGAGCCACTTTCTGACCCCTCCACTCAGACAGATATACCTGGGGAAAGAAAAATGACTCTGCTCAGGTCAATACAGCAAGAGTTAAAGCTACACTACGCACATTTGTATGTTGGCAGGCAGCTCCAAATGGCCAACTGTTTGAAAACTGTTTTGAACAGCCACAAATCCTGTGTGGAGTCAATAAACTGCACACAGCACGTTCATATTTGTGAACCTGGCCGGTCTGTGACGCTTTCTACCAAAGGATAACAAAGAGACGAGAGAGGAAAGATCTGTAAATTAACGCTTTCTTATGCTTTCTCATTTGTAATATTGCATATAGGCCTAGCGTGATTTTCTGTATTTCACTAGTTTCAATCTGCATATATTTGGTATATTTTCCTATCGTACGTATTTATTTATCATTCACTTTTTATCTCAGCATGTTCGACTGCTATTATTCTACACACCCCCATAATGGTGTAATTCATATTTTTGCATAATGTTCATTCATGCAATTCCACTCAAAATGTTCTTGACATGTTAGATTTGTTAGTTGCGTGATATTTTACAACCCCCATTTGCTATATAATGGTATTTTTTCTTTGCTGTTTCTTTGCTATTACTATTTTCCTGTAAGTTTCATCTCATCTTAAACTAAGTAAATGAATTCAAAACAAAATGAATGGCAGCATATTTTGAGCCACTACCCGAGAACCAGTTGGGAAGGTGGAGGTCGGTGTACCTGCTTTACTGCTCCCTGGCCGATCAGCTTCAACTTGCGAACTTCATCGCTTATCTGCGGACACTGGAGCCAGGGCGAGCAGTTTTTCATGGCGGCCATTTTAAAGTGTCCAGGCGGACAACCCACATGGGAGGACATGGGGTGCTCATCAGTATGATACAGCGAGTCCAGATACAGGTAGATGAACACATTGCTGAGGAGCAAGGCAACAAGGCACACCAACACCACTGGAACACTGCGGGAGGTAGCACTGCTACTAGTACTGCTACTCCAGCCCATGCTGCTCTGCATCTGAACTGGGGAACAAAGGGGTTGCAGGATAATAAAATTGGCAGCTACAGCTTAATTTAAAATAGGGCGGGGCAATAATTCAACGTTATTGTATATCATATTTCAGTAGTATCATATGGTGATGAAATAGTGATAGCTATCATGATACACAATTCTGAATTAATGATAAAAAGAAAATACTCATTAAACTATTCTGCGAAATGAGATCTGATAAAAATTTATCGCACTTTATATTACCATGCAGTTCAATGCGATGAACATCAGTTTAATTATTTAACACATGATTTTTCATCTCTTAGCAGATATTGTTTATCAATATTGAAATAATTTATTGTAATCATCGTGAGTGTTATTTTGTCCATATTGCCAAGCCCTAATTTAAAGTCAAAGTGCTTCCTAAAGCTACTTTGACAAGTAGTTTAATTACTGTATATATAATACCGGTATACTTGTATAACACTTAAAAAAAAACAGAGCTTGCAAAGTGCTTTAACAATCAAATAAAAGCAAACAACATACTCAAGTAGTCTAAAACAGGTACCACAAGATAACAGATAAAAATAGAAGGTAAAAATGATGGAATTATAAAAATAATGGAATAATAGACATCACATAAAAAAGCAAGTCTACCAAAACGGGGATTTAATGTGATTTGTAAGATGACAGTGATTCTGCTAACCTAAAAGGCCATGGAGCTGTGAAGGCAAAAGCTACAGCACGTGCCATTTCCTGTATTTAAATCCGTTTAAAATCTGGCAACATAATGTTGACTTGCTTATCGGCAAATGTACATTAAAAATAAAACCCAAGACCTTAATCGTTAAGATGCACTCTTCAATTCGGCATACATTCAATACACCAAACAGCACTTATTTCAATAAAAATCCCACTTTTATAACCGGTTTGCCTATTGTTCCACCATCTCCTCCACCAAAACAAATGCGGTAGCAAGAAGAGTACACATTTTAAAAGTTGAAATTTTATTGAAATAAGTGATGCTTGGTGGATTGGATATACGCCGAATTGGAGAGCATCTCCGTTTAATTTTAAAAAGGCCTTGAGTCATACTCTGAGTTACGCACTTTAGCCGATAAGTAACAACATGTTAAATCGACAGATTTTTAATGGAATTCAGCGTACTGTTCTCCCCATACGAGGGAACGGGACGTATTGAGGCTAGTCTTAAACCTACACTTGATTGGTAAGTGAATGACTTAAATCTTAAACGTGGAAATCAGCACGTCAGTTCATTTAAGTCACACTGCAGGGAGTAAAACCACAGTTTATGCGTGTGAAGGCTTGTCTGGGACAGCAAGCTAAAAGTCCAGCGAAATTAAAACCAAACATACAGGCAAAATTACTGTTCAGTGTCATTAAACTCCATACCTGCTACAACCTGTGTTCACATGGTGACACGATTCCGCACACGTTTCATTACAGTAAAAACCCGTCCAGTGCAAATGTCTGAAACACTATTTCCAAAATAAACACACATTGCTGTTCCCCCAGCGGCTTGTGCTCCGCCAGCCTGAAGAAGAATAACATTTCCGGTCCGACTTTTTCAGAATAAAAGCCTAGGTTAATTTCTACAAATGCACACTCAAAAACGTCTTTTTGCACAATAAATAAATTAATAAACAAACAAATAAGCAAGAAAATACAACTATACAATCTGTACAATGTTTTTCTATGATAAAAATGAATATGTTATAATATTTTTGTTGAAAGTTCCCCTCTACATTTAAACAGAGATTTGTCATTTTTTGGACTACACAGATTAAACATTACACAGGTCACCTTTCATTATGTCAAGTTATATGTCAAAACACTCCTACAGACCTGTACTTTCACAACACACTAACATTTAGGCCCAATCGATTTAAGAAAATCATGGCAGGCCCTCAAAGTCAGCCATACTGTAACACTGACATAGAATAAAGTGGACATTGCACAATCACCTTTCATTGCTACTGCAAAAGTTATCTGTCAAAAATACTCCTACAGACCTATATGTCGATTTGTTTGTAGTCTATGTCCAATTTGTTCTGTATGTTTTCTGCACAGTGTAATGAAGCTTTTCTAGTTAATATCGCATTTTTCATCATTATTGTGACATCGAATATGAATCTGGTTCCTCACTTATTCGATTTGACGATTAAATACAAATGAATATGTTTAAACAGTAGGCTATTTCTACACGTTTAAAATATCGCGCTTTTATTGTGAAGGCTAAACGCCCAAACCGGACGTCTCATTTCTCTAGCTCATCTCAGTTTTTGCAGCGTATAAAAACACTTCCGGGTCGAACTCGGTCGGATTGAGAAGGGGTTTTAATTTCTCTATTTCTCACACTTCTTTTTCTTTTCTTTTTACTTTTTCCTCTTAAGCTATATTTGGCCGGTCCCGACTTACGTTGTTTTGTTCTTCTTTTTATATACACTGCTCAATATGTAAGTGTATGAAATGCCTCTGATGCAAAAAGTGCTTTGTTTATATATATATATACACACACACACACACACACACACACACACACACACACACACATATATATATATATATATATATATATATATATATATTATATGAAGCATGCCTGAACACTTTCTGTTAATGTGAATACAATGCACATTTTTCACATCATATATACTGTGAATTCCTACTGTTTTCTTCATATTGTCATATCCTTTAATGTAATAACACAGATATCCAGATATTTTGTAAATTTTTCACTAATCTCATATGCATATGTTTGACATCTATGTTATATTTTCATTTCGTACATGTTTTTTCAATCTCTTTCTTTGCCTCAGTATTTTCTGCTGCTGTTGTTTTACACACCCTCATAATGCTGCAGTTCATATTTTCCATACTTTCATTCCTGTATTTCTATACTTAACATGTTCTAGTTTTGAAATTGCTAGTTGTTTAATACGCCCATTTGCTCAGTTCTTATCTTCTAATTTAATTTTCTTTGTTGTATCCTATTATTAGTATTTGCTGCTGCAACGTCCCAATTCTCCCAGATAGATTATTAAAGTTTCATCATATTTTATAAGAAAATAACTATTTATCAATTTCACACTTTTCTTATTGGAGCAGTGTACAGTAGGATAACATTCAAACATGATTCAATACCCTTAGAAAATATTGAGAATAGAAGTTTATTTGTAAACTTGCATTTATGCATATGACATTTAGGCACTAATATATAAAACATTGAATTCTGCTTGCTTCTTTTACACTCAAAGAAACTAAAAAAAAACAAAAAAAACAAACTTAACAGTAGCACAAAACTATTGAAAATATGGTTAATAATTAATCTACAAAAGTATTCCACAATTTCTTAACATGTTGCCAATTATAAAATAATGCAATACTGTTTCAGGGTGGACATCACAAATGTACAGTTCTCTGACACCTTAGTTGCCTAGATGTGACATTGGGGACAGAGCATTTTATTAGCAAGGGTGGAAGTAACTAATTACATCTGATCATGTTACTGTAATTGAGTAGCTTTTTTGTGTACTTTTTTAAGTATTTTTAAAGTCTGTGATTTTACTTTTACTTAAAGCAATATTCCACTTAGTTTTAACATGGGGGTTATTTGTCTCTTGACCGCCATGAAAACCAGAATATAAACTACTCACCAAGATCAGATGCAGCTGGACAAGTTTGTAGTGTTTGAATGAAGCTATGAAAATATCCTGAAAACAGACATTTAACATGTTTGTGAACAAATTAAACAACAGATCCCACTTTTAAGACAATAAAGCAGTCCTGGGTCCGTCCTCATTTTGCATTTCCGGTCTCCCAAACAGGAACTATCTCTCCTAAATGGTATCCCTCCACTATGTTCTCTTCTATCAATAAAAATGCTATTTGGCGAAAATATGTTCTAAAACGTTGGACCCACTATCCATTGAAAATCACAGCAGCAGGATCTGTTGTTGAATCTGTTCACCAACGTGTTAAATGTCAGTTTTCAGGCTATTTTCGTGGCTCATTCAAATGAATGGGAAGTAAAATCTGACGCTACAAACTCGTCCGGCTGCATCTGATCTTGGTGAGTAGTTTATATTCTGGTTTTCATGGCGGTCCAGTGCCAAAGCATGGGACGGAGTTAAGCAGGTTGAAGGGCAACAACATGAGTTTGTAAGGAAGGGGCAAAACAGAAGCAGTGATGAAACATGACTGTAGTCAAACAAACCACAATCACACCATCACCACACTTGCTTTACTCTTCTGCAGTCTTACCTTTTACCATACTAATCTGTGGTAAAGACAAACTACAGGCACACACACATTTCAATTTCCAGGTACTATATTAATTACGTGCCATGAAAGAAAGACAGAAAGAAAAAAATGGACGGCAAACCATGTGAAATATAAATACCACCATATTATAATATGCATTTGTAAAAGCTGTGATGAAACAAAAATGATACTAAACACTGTTCGGAGTGTGGAATGCAAAGGGATGGATGGGTCCCAGCTAATTTTATAACAGTAGGCTACTGAAAGGGCAAAAAGGAAGAATCTTAGTCGAATGACATTCAAAAATAATAAAAACATAATCCCTTCAGCTCATTAAATGTGTACAAACATTCTTGAATAAGCAGCATCATAGGGTCTCAATTTCAAGTATGAAAGTGTAGTGGTGAGAATTATTTAATAAAAACTGACGTGAGATTGTGACAATATTAATACAAAATGCCTAAGATCAGCTCAGACATGTTTCTACCCATCAAATATATTCAACAACAGAGCTGGGACAGCACCGCTGCAGATGTTAAAAACAAGTTCAGATGCTTCAGTAGTAAAAAATAGTGCTTTAAACAAATTCATAGTGGATGGAAATTCAAACACGCAACATTTGTCTCCGGTAGATGTAATTCATCCCTTCTCATGCATTCAAATCCTTGATCTTGGCATGAGCTTCGAAACAATGCCCACTATTTTCAGAGCCAAAATTGAATGTATAAATCCATGCAGTGTGGGATAAAGAATCACAGCACAGTGCACATTTTTGTCTCTTAAACATCAGTGATCCCATTTTAGGCGGCCTTCTTGTGGCCCTCCTACAATAAGAAGGGGTTATTAAAGTAGTGCAGTGTAAATGGAGGGTGCGGTCGAGCAGCGGCGCCGGGCTTTACCCCCGTAAAGCCGCCTGTTTGGTTGTGTCGTAGGATCGGACGACGTCCGACTGGGAAACGGCCCCGTTTTCATCCTGAGAGAAGGCGTAGCCATCTGTACAACAAACAGAATGTTAGAGACTAGAGTTTTAGTTCTAACAATGAGACGGATGTGGGAATATGAAGAAATATATAGATATGTGAATTTGCAGGATAAGCAAAATGTGCGTTCACATTAACAGTACAGAAAGGCATACTTGTGTGTAGAAAGGTTCCAGGTGTGTAAACGTGTACTGCAAAAAACTATATACCTTATCAATATATTGACTTTACTAATCTAGACAACATGTATAAAATGTGGATATGGATATGTGCTAGGGCTGCACAATTAATCATATATTAATCGAGACTATAATAGAGCGACCAACTGACCGACTGCGATCCATACCAGAAGAAAAATGTGAAGAATGTTTTCTGGCTTGTGAGAATACATTTATAGCATGACACTTAGAAAAGGAACAGGAGGACACATAAACTACGAGCACAGCTAAGGTGTGTTAGAGTAACATGACAATCTATTGAGCGCTATACAAACAGTGGATGACTGTACAGGAGCCTTGGATGGTCTAGGATTATAAATACGAGGTTTAAGCCAACTACATCACCACCTGACTGACCTTCAGACCGGGAATGACAACGTCACCCCTTGCATGCCTGTCGGCGGATGGAGGAAAGAATGGCATTGTGGGAGATGAGGTCACATAGTCAAGCGCTGAGTGGTGAAAGTGGTGAAAATGGCTTGATTGAGCATTTGAAGGTTTTCAGGGTTCCTACAGTTTCAATTATAAATTCCATACTTTTTCCAAACCTTCATTTCTTGATTTGAAGATTTTGGTGTTCAGTTTGATTTACATCGATAGCTTGCCCCTACTAATGACGGCATATCACTCTATAGAGGAAAATTGTTCTCCATAGGGGCAAATATTTCAAAATGTGAGATAACATGGGACAATCAAATTATTTTTTCCAGACTTTCCACACCTGTGTAGGAACCCTGGGGTTTGGATTATTTGATTAAATAGTCTTTCCACAGATCCAACAGAGTGTGCATGGGTATTGGACTCACGCAGCATGTTTTGTTGGACGTCGTCTGTGTGATGCGTCGGCTCAGAGCCTCTTTGAAATGCGTCCTTCAGCAGCTGTGCTCTTTCTGCCAAGCTAGAAATGTCAAAGCCAAAGGAGAGGAGTAAATTAAACTGCCCAACTAAACATATAAAGACAGGCAAAAGCATTAGCATGGAAGACTACAAGACACAAAAAATGGATGGAACATTTTTAGTTATTGTTACTTTGCACTGCAACAATAGCATCAACAAACTCTCACTCTCTCTCTCTCACTCTGCCCCAGAAAACAACTGCATAAAAGATGGCACCCGCAACAACAGACTAGTATAACATCTGAAGCAGGGTCCTGCACACAGGACCTGAGCCTCCTTAGGAAACAGAGGCGGCTCTGTCCCTTCTTGTACAGGACCGTGGTGTTATTGGCCCACTCCAGCCGGTTGTCTAGCTGCACCCCCAAGTACTTGTAGGTCCCCACCACCTCCATGTCCTCACCATCAATAGCAAAAAGAGGCAGAGGGGCCTTAGTCCTTTTGAGGCCCCCCACCATCTCCTTTGTCTTAGAAATGTTGAGCTGCAGTTGGTTCTATTTGCACCACTCAACAAAGTCCTCTACCAAGCTCCTGTACTCTTCCTGCCCTCCCTTAATACACCATTATTACTGTGCAGTGCAGTGGGAATATGGGCTCTGATTGGTCGATTGACAGCCAATCGTGATGCTGGACAACTTTACCCCCAAACAAGAACGACCTACACCAAACCTAACACATAAAGGGTGCCACTCATTTAAATGCGAAGCACCCTACACAGTTCAGCAGTATTGCAGAGTCAGGACTGTGACTTCCGCAGTGGTTCTAAATGGATGCTTTTTATTATAAGGGCTATCTATCCCTGTTTTGTTTCTTTTTCAGTGGAGTAGAATGGAAGATTTTCATATTTCTAGCAGTGTATCAAATCTTCCCATTGCTGAATCGTTCCTCTGCTCAAAGACAACTTTCCAGTATCGTATCTTTAACTGTATATCAAGATTCATATCAAAATCGGTCTAAGGAGAGATTCACATTCCTAATACAAATACAAATACTGCCCCGCCCAAGGTTTCTTCCATTTTTTTTCCCAAATATGATTTTCTTGGTAGATTTTCCTGAGGGTCTAAGGTTGGTTAGGCTAGTCTTAACTAGGTAGGCCTTTTATGTCTTTTCAACACTTTTCAACTTTATATACTATATTGAATGCTGTATTTCAGTTTTTTGCTTTGGGATTGATTGTTGATTAGTTGGATCTAGGTTGGCTCGTTCTCTGTTAAGTTTATTTATATAGTCCTTCATCACAAAAGCATATCTCAAAGGACTTGACGCAAAAATGGAAATTGATGAACCATGTGGACACACTGATTGAGATAAGTCACCTTTTCCTGTGTACTGCGGTTCCTGGGTCCTGAGAGCTGGCCTCCAACTCCTGAACCTCATCCAGCAGAGTCTTCCACATCGACCTCCTCACTCTGGAAGGAGAAGAGAGGAAAAACTTTTTAACCACTCAGACAGGACCGGGTGTTCATGTGTGTGTATGCACTGCCAAGTGGACCTGCCAGCTAGGGTCAGACCAATATATTATACTGGATTGCTTGTAGATTCATGCATGGCAAAATGTAGCCATGTTTAGTTTTGGAACTATTTGAGGGGAGCAACCACGTATTCATCCGCTGTGCAGTGATTTTTAGCTGTACAGTCTCCCAATTTTCATGCCATTTCACCCACTTTATATGAAAGGAGTCATGTTTTTGTAGAGCGTGCTGGTGCTTCATGATTTGCATGATGCATGGAATGCTCATAATATATTTATATAACAATATAGGGGATAATTTGAAGTTTTTAATGTAATAAAATACAACGCATGTGAAACACTTTCCCTGTCACACATGTAAGCTACAATTAAATTATTTACCGCCTTTAAATTTTGTTCTCTCACCCTTTTGTTTTGCTTTTTTAGCTAGTAGCAGACGTAAACCTGCCCACGCATGTCCTTAAGATACATATGACAAAAAAAAAAAACCTTCGAAAATTTCAAAGGAGAGAAAAGAAAAGGTTGAAGGGAGGTTAAGGTTGAAGTAACGCAGTAACGGAGCGTTACTGGGATTAGTAACTTTAATGTGATTACTGAATTTGAAATTGTAATCCCTTACACTACTCGTTACTGTAAAAAGTAATCACATTACTGTAAGACGTTACCGCCCAACACTACTCAACAGTGTGTGCTAAAGTGTTAGCATGGAGCACCAGTGCCAACAATCTACAGGGACACAAATGATTTTGGTGTCTACGTTCTCATCACTAAACAGCTAAGTTGACCAACGGGACAATCTACCAAAAAACTTGGTGTATTCCTTTAAGACTTTGCCCTTTTGACTTAGGAGTAGTCTTGGACTTGTGAGACTTCGGACTTGGTTGTCTATATATGGTTATGTACTCTATCTGTTCAGACAGAGAAGAGACTTCTGCTCACACTGTGAAGACCACGTCCAACAACAGCGATGTGGCGGGGATGAGGAGCAGAGTCATCCAAAACACTCCTGAGGTGAACATCATATCTGCCTGAAACACACACACACACACAGTAATGTCATTCAACAAAACCACACCAAACCAAAAAAATACTAGCCTCAAAATGATATCATCACGATTAGTGTTCAACCAGTATAGGATTCTGGAGCCCGATATCGATAGTGATATTTTTAGACTGGAACCACTGATAGCTGATATCTTGTGCCAATATTCAATATTTTTACATTTGACTATTTTCATACAAAAAAAAAAAAAAAATTCCAAGTATTCAGCATTGCCCCCAGAATTTTATGTCTTGCCAGGGTGGAAAAGACAACATTTAGACACTAAAACTCTCCATTGAAGGCCAGGATGCTGCTGCTGCTAATAATAATAACGACAGTAATAATAATAATAACTAGGACTGCAAGCAGTCATGGACTGGGCCGGCCAGATGTAGCGTAAGCGAAAAAGAAAAAGAAAGTAACAAGTCATGAACTTGTTGAGCTACTGTATTTATTGGTGGTTTGAAGAGAGGAGGCTTCACACTATGACTGAGGCAACCAGCAGGGTGCATGATAAGATCTGCGCATCCATATTAAGGCAGATGTCAAACTAGTGTCAAATATTCAGTTTTCAACATAAAATTCTGAGCATTTGCGTATTTTATCTAGACAACATACAGATGTCTGTAATTTATTTTTACAAAGATTGAATGCTCCATAAGCAAAAAACTGATGTTTAAAGATGCTCTATTTTCCATTGACTACAGTGGTTTCCATAAGGGCAGACTTAAAATCATTTTTAGAAGATAGAAGTCTGAAGATTGGACATCGAATAAGCAGCAATTTACAGTGGCTGTGTACAGTACCATTTACAGTAAAACATTTTGATCTACTGTGGGCTCAATTTTTGATCAAATTAAAAACCCCACAACAGTTTTATTTGTGCATACCTAAGGATGCTCTGTAGCGATTTTCAAGTAATTTGTGCAAAGTATATGGGACTAGTTTTACAGTTTTTAATAAAAACAAAGTGGTGGACTTCATAATCAAGTATAGGTACCGGCGTATGAAAGTTTTGTCTTGTTTGGACCGATAACCTCAGAAAATTACAGAGCTGCAGCATGTACTGTTGATTTTTTATGATCATCTGGACTATTTGCCCCATACTTTAGTGAGTGTCGTTTGGCATGGGCCTGAATCTATGTGCCATGTTTGGTGTATTTTGATGCATGGGAAGGCAGTTTTAGTAAGAAAGAAAGAATAATAATAATGCATAAAAATACAATAGGGACTGGCAGCAGAGCTGGCCAGTCCTTAATAATAATAACAATAATAGTTAATGTGTACTATGTGGAATCCAATCAAAATGTCTCAGTACAGTCAGTTAAGGTAAATGGCTTCCCATAGACAACCAGTATAGTATTGATCAATTACAATAAATATGTAATCAATTAAACTGCATTATATCCATCATATCGGAGGTCGACAACACTGACTGGACAATATCAGATTTTTATTGTAAGGCCAGTATAGACCCCAATCATAAAATTAGTTACCCACAATAAATCAAAAATAATGTTGTGGACGTGCCAGTGCGATGACTATGTGAATGCTCAGTCATGTGAACGGTACCTCTCCAGGCATATCTGGTGCAATAGGGATGGCTGGCCACAGGTTGGAGTAGAGCCAGAGGAACAGGAGCCACAGACAGATGCTGCCCCATAGAGCAACATGGCTAAACTGAAAGAGGACAGATAGACGACTGAGTAAACACTAGTGAACTGACATGGAATGAAATGGTGAAATACGAATTGAGCAAATGAGACAAATTTAAACATAATACATTAAAGTATATTACACAGTGTCTGGGAGGAAAAGCACAAAGATGTCTATGGAGAAAATGAATGGGAAATTTCCTTGCGCAACCAGGGTCACAGAAAAAGGGGGAGGGCATTTTTGAGCTCTAACGCACCGCGGTCCATGACGAGGTCTCCAACCCCGCTTTCAGACAAACTGTCACAACCACACACTGGAGGAAGGGAAAGAGAGGAGAGACGGTGAAAGGGAAAAAGCGATGACTTTTCTGAACACCACCATCAGTCTGAAAGGGTGAAGGCTAAGACAGCTGAAACACATTTAATTCACTGAAATGCTCATTGTACAACTGTAGCTGAATACTACATGAGGTTGAAATATCTGCAAAACTGACATTACATTCCATCCCCACCCCCTGATTCATTTTCCTTTTAATTAGTCGGCATCCTCTCATACTGAGCTGCTTAGATAAGAAATGGTAGAAAAGTTTACTTTACTTTTTCTGGGTGGAAGTACTCCTACTACTTTGATGAGAAATGGTAGAGACTGTCTCAAACCCAACACTGGTTGTTGAGAACTATTTAGGAATGTATAATCAGAACGTATGTATAATGTGGCACTCTCTCTCGTCTCTCTGTCCTTTGCTACAGTCTCAGCCAGAAGGAAGGGGCTGAGCACTGTCTTTGGACAGCTCCAAAACCTTTTCTATATTCAAGTCGAAGGGAAGAGGCTGCCGAGTGGCCGCTTTGGAAAATACGCAGTGCCAGGCATCTTTTCAGGCAGAGTGCTTTCTCAAGTTGACAAGATTTCAACTTTTTAGAGAAGGTCATGTGACGTTGACCACTTTTTGTGAGCTGACCAATCAAAACAAAGAGGAGGTGGGGTTTCACGCTACGTAGGCAGCTGACAGTTTAGGACAACAAAAACAGAGTGAAAATGGAGAAAGTAGCAGTAGTTATGTTGATACTAAAATTGCTACTCTGATCATCAAGAGTAAATATGGGAGTAAATTGGCTATGTTGTGGAGTTTCTGCTACGTTTTTGAGAGTAGTACCTAAGTTCTGTTTGCTGACAGTAGAAGGTATTGCAAGCTAGTGTATGTCGCACGGCTCGCTTTTCATTACCAGCACAAAATACAGTTGAGACACCTCTCTACAAAAAAGTGTAATACTATGAACCTGTCCATTCTTACAATTAATCCACAATGCTCCAATGTATTCCTCCGATGTAAAACTTACTGTGTAAACCATATTTCCTAGCAGAAGGTAGTCAGGGGTCCTTCCACTCCATGACACAGTGTCTACAACAAACAGAGAGCATTCAAAGATAATTATTTTCTTGGTGGAATATTCCCCCAAAACAATTGTCAGCCAACTCAACAATAGGCCTGATTCTTGGGGAAATTCAGTTGTAATGAAATCAATCTAGTAGTATGGACTAGACCAGGACAATGACAGACCAAGTAGTACAAAGTGCGGAGTGTACCATGTTTGAAGGCCAGCAGGGGGAGCCAGAAGAGAATGGCAGAGTGGAACAGACCAATCAGACAGTGGACCCAAAACACCTGATCATAAGAAACACACAGATGAGATTTAATTCTCACAGATCTGGAAATGGATAATTCAATATTTTTCATGGATATTGCAGTCGTGGATGTTCCTTGTTCACAGTAAAACAGTGAAAATTGTTTTTCCAAAGTTGTATTTAGAAAAAAAGTTGCCTCTGATACGGCCAGTCAAAGTATGGTTGGGTTGTTTCATAGACATTAAGGTAATGATATAACATTGTAGAAAAAGTGAAAAATACACCCTCGTTAACATTGTATGCACATGAGCAAAGCAATTCTTTGCTACTATGAGGCTGAGGACATTAACTGATCCAATCTCTGATGAATTCTGCAAAAACAGCTGGGTCAGACCCATGACAAGCTAAATTTCAAATGTGATCAATGATAAGTAACTCATGAAGCTGGATTCAGGCAACACAAGGTATACAAGCTTTTTAAAATATAAATGTCTTACCATTACCACCCAGGACCCCTCAAGGTCCATTAATACATCTGCACAGCAAACATAAATACTATATGGTTGATTCTAGTAATACCTTAGTGTTGAATCCCTGGGCGTTCTGTGAGGTCTTATAGAGCTCAGGGTACTTTAGCATGGTTTCTTTTCTGCAGCAGCGCTCAAATATACCCAGGGCTAGAGGAGGCATAGCTGTGAAGATCTGTCACACATACAAAGTCATAGTATTAATTTAAAGGGGTTCCACTGCATTGGTCAATAACTCCACCATTTTTTGACCGATTCCTTAGCTACTTTCAAACAAAGTATAGGCAAGTCGAAGAAGCTTGCATACCAAATTTTGTGTCATTCTGAATTAGCAACAACTTCAAAGGGCTGTCATTTCCTCAAATCTCAACATATCATTATGTGGTTTGACATGTTGTTTGAATATGATGTTTCTGACCACCCTAACATATTTCAAACTGACTGATTACTATGGCATGCTTTTATAAATCAATTGAACTTTTTGTGGCAAACTTGAAAAACTCATTGGTCAATAACTCACCATTTTTTGATAGGCGGAGCTTATGGGTCCTAGAGGCAAAATTGTTCAGCATAATCAGCTACATATGTTTACCAAGTTTCACAACTCTACGACTAATGGGATGGCGGGGCTGAGCCTTAGATTTTGGGAGCTTATTATAGCGCCCCCTATGGGCCAATCGGTGCCATTTTTTGTATCCCAGTAGTGGTTGACTGGGACTATCTATATGCCAAAATGGACAAAAAGTTATCAATGTATGGCTGAGTTATTGGCCAAAATACAGAACAAAAATAATAATAATAGGAATTCCAGCAATTACAATAGGGTTCCCTGCTTCGCAGTGGAACCCTAATAATCATGTATATAATCATGTATATAATCCACTGTCACAGCACACGGTACCCAACTTACCACATTGTACAAACCAATACACCAACGTTCAAACAAGATCTGACCAGAGAACCCATTTACAAAAGCAAACCAGATCTGAAAAACAAACAAAAAAAGAAATCAAAGGGAAAAACTCAAAATCAGTCTGATGAAACTACTTTACTACTACTTTAAAATTCAATCACCATCATGCTCCAGTAGAAACCACAAAATATAGGCAGCTTAAAAATGTTTTCAGCTTCATGTAATGTCAGAACGGACATTACACTTACATGTTACCATTTGTGGCTAAATTCGATGTAAGCACTTCAGCTAAATCACCTCAAGTAGTACTGGTATGACTGGACCTAATGGTCAGAGCTGGTTAGTATAGTATTCACTAGGTGGCCATACTGTACCTCAACGATGTACAGGACTATGTTCTTGTAGAAGCAGTACAGGATGCACTTGGACACGCGGTTGTAGTTCCATGCTCCATGCACCAGCAGCAAGTTCTGCAGATGCTTGAACTGAAATCACAGAGGTGGTTGAAAAACTAAGTTCAGACAAAAGAAGGACTTTGAACCTTATTACATGGAACAGCACAGGACTCTTATTACACAGGATGCGCTTTGAAGGTCGAAACACGCGAGGCACACTGCACTGCCTTTTTGGAGTTGCAAGGCCACCGTGGCCGCGCAATGTTTGTGTGTGCGACGGTGCGCGACCTCAATCTCGTGAGGTTCATATATCTTTTGTATTGTGCTGATATTTTACAATGAATTGAATTTTCACACAATTTTAGCTCGATTTTCACTGAAACTCCCTCAGTCCTTAGCTTCACAAGCCAGACAGTTCAATCACAGTTTTGGAGGCTGATCCAAGTGGAGCGATGTAAGCGAGACGCAACGCAGCAGAAAACGACAGCATTAGCTGTGTCAATGAAGCAATATAATCAGAGTAAGAGCAATAGTCGCATTATTTGTTTGCATGCAAACGTAGCCAAAGTATAGTTGTTTAGCGATATCTGACCATGATAAACCTACAGACTGATACCCCTGAAGCTGTTGAGCAACACACCACACTGAAAAGATTTCTCTTGTCAGACATCTGATATAAAAATAATAATACTAAAAACATATTCACAAGCTGTGGTCAAGTAGGAGCCTCCTTACATCGGAGGTGGATGACACTGACTGGCTAATATCCCATTTTAATAAAATACAATTTTAATAAAAGGTCAGGGGCACTGTTACCTGGGCAATGGAGTAGTCGGAGGAATTGGCGGCCTGCAGGCCCTCATGGCCGGAGATGCCGACGCCGACGTGAGCCGTCTGGATCATGCCCACGTCATTGGCGCCATCACCTATGGCCAAGGTTATGACTTTCACTTGACTCTTTACCAGGTCAACCACCTCCGACTTCTGCAAGGGGGACACCCTGGGGAGGAGATGCCAACACAAGGCCTGGGTTAGATATGACCATAAATGCCAATGTCTGCTGCCGTCATTTCATGTTGGGATCACAGATGCAGCAGAGCAACAACAGCCAGGTTTGTGTTTGCTTGTGTGTTTTTCTTCAGTGGTTTTTGTTATTTACTTCAGGTTTGGGTGAGCCATGCATCAACCGGTCTCCCCCCTAACATTTTTCGTTTTAAGTCAATGGCTTCAATCAGGAAACTGAACTCTTGGCACAATAAAGAGGATACTTTATATATTCATTCATAGGCACAGAGCTGACAAGACAGACAACAAACTAGGCTACTGCGCAACTTGAGAAAAAGGGATAGGAAATGGAAATGTTGGTGAATTTAAACCTGCAATAAGTGATAACAGACCTTATAACCAATCCTGAAACTAATGTGTGCTATGTGGAGATTTCATTGAGACATAATGATATAAACCAATATCCACACAGCAGCAGCTGTGTTGCTGTTTTCACCTCTTTTCTAAAGCTTGTTGTCAAAACCCGGCCCGACTCGAAGCTCCTTCAGAAGGTCCATTCAGTAGCTTTTCATTTTTTTAAAACTAGCTTGTCTCCTCCCTCGCTGTTTGAAAGCGGCGCTCTCCCCCTCCCATCCCTGAAAAAAATTCTGGTAATGGCGGAATCGATGAAGCGAGTGAGTAAACTTGTTCAACTAGTAAACTTGCTACCTACCTCTTCACTTGTCATTGTGGGACCTTCAGCGGGAGAAAAATCTGGCAAAGCAAGAGTTTAGCTTAGCTATTAGCCTTTATGCACGGTTTGTCCTTAGGGCTTCCATAATCCAGTAGTTTTGTTGTGCTTTATTTACAAATGTGTTGTGGTTTCTGTCACCCTCTAGTGGTTGGAAAATCGCTTATTGCAGGTTTAAATAAAAACAGATCAATAATATATTGATTTTCTATTTCTTTATTGTGTATAGATACACCCACAAATCAAAATAGTATATTTCCACATTTCACAGACATAAGCGGGTCCAGCAGAAATAGACCAGAAGCGGAAAAAGAATGGACTGGCACAAAATAATGTGCGGCTCCCGTTCGGCTCCCGTCCAGACCCGGAGGACACAGCAACACTGAATAAAATGGATCTGGGTCGGCTCCGACTAAAAACCGTATCAAAAACGCATCTGGTGGACATTAGCCTTAACACTGTCCTAGCGCATCTTCTTGGAAAAAAGGCTAGGAGTAAAGTGGACAGCTAGTCTGAGCTTCTCCCAGACCCAATGCAGGAAAATGGTTGCACTACACCGTGTCCATCACCAAAAACAAACAATAATTAAACAATCATGCCGCATTCACATCATATGGGAAAAAACGACTTGGCGGTTCAAAGCAACAACTTGGAAGGGTTCACTCATTCAAACTCATTTAAAACCGTCACCATGATTGAAATTTTCTGTAGATTTAAGTGTAACTTTTTCACACTGAACACACCAGTGAGCGATACAGTTGAGTTCAACTTTTACATCAAATCAAACTTTGTCATGTTAACCACAAGGGGGGGTCTTGTATTTTTTTTTTACCTTTTTTTTTGGGGGGGGGGGGGGGGGGGGGGGTATTTTATTTTATTTCTTCCAAATTACATCCAATTTCTAGGCTGCCTAACAGCCTAGAAATTTGATCTTACTATTCGATATCACGGGGATATCGCGTTATTTATCGCGATATTCACAAAATATCGCGATACTCGAAAATATCGAATATCGGCCCAAGCCTAGTGTCCTGCCATGACATTTTAACAGCTGTGATCCCAAAATGACTTATGTGATACAAATTGTTCACTTTGTTTATTTGAAATTAGTATATTATTATATTATAGCTAATATATTATTATTATTATATCATTCTCTACATTTGACTGCAGATATTTCCTTGTTGCAGCAATGTCAAAATTTGGTAGAGAAATTTGGGTTCATCGCCAAACCCTGAGTTCCCAAGTAGTATTTGCCAGCTGAAAGTTGACCTGAACAGTATTTAATAATTAACTTAAATAGAAGCTCGTACCTACTGTCTATCCAATATAACATGAATGCAGCATAAATAAGAGCCCCTATACAGCACAGCCCTCCAATCACGGAAAAGGCAAACTAATGGCCAACCAGATGGCATGGGCCAGCATTTTACAGAACCAGTCAAGCCACACAACTTGAAGCAGCACCTGTCTGGTCAAGCATACACTCCTGTTTACCATTCATCAACCACTCCTAAAATGATACCTATGAGCCAATGTGGGTGTACCCAGTTGAAGTTGAGGATGAGGTGGAGGACTTTGGGTTGAATATCATTGACCAAACAGCATTCTTATCCTTTCATGTCAAGGATGTGAATAAAACTGTCGAACCAAGTTCTTGTCATCTCTTAATTTGTAATGCCATCTCTGTCCTTTATCCCTCCCAGCTTAAGAGAGAGGCAGAGAGAGAGAGAGGGAGAGAGATCCATGATGTTAGGCAGACATCCTGATCCTGATCATTGTTTTCCAATCACTCCAAACTAATGGTCTATAAATTAAAGTCAAGCTGAAGTCTGTATTTTTCAGTAAAAGTAACAGATTGGACTAGGTTGGTAGCAGCCATAGCAACACAACACAATCATCATGACAGTTGTGTTCAAAACTTCATCACTTACTCCACTGTAGAGCTAAACGTAGCTGCAGTTAGCCAGGAGTGCTATCCAACTCACATCCACAGGGCAAACACTCTCTCCAACAGTTGAATCCAAAAAGCGATTAAAACACGTCCTTTCAACACAATAACACTCACACTGCAGTTAAACATGTCTTTAAATAGCTGCGATTGAATTTCATTTCAGTTATAATAGCCCATTTGATGGTTTTTTAGGTTGCTCACACACTTCCTTATTTACTTTACTCACATCGGAAGAAGTGGAAGAACAGGCTTTTGTTGCTTCAGCTCAGAAGCGTTTTTGACATGTTTTACACGTTGGAATGCCCACATCCAAAATCATTTGTTTTTATGAATTTAATATCAACCATAAACAAACTACAGCAGATATTTCTCGCTTTTCTTATGTATGGTGATTGTATTAGTGTGAATATAACTGATAATTTTGATATTTAATACCTTGGACTGTCAACTTTGATGGATTCCCTGCTAAGTTTACCACTAAATTTGTTATGCTAGGTGAGAGATAGCCCGCAAAAAATCTCCACATATGCTATATATAATTACCACAAGGAGGTTGATGTGAACGTTATTCCCAGTTGGCAAATCGTATTTAAAGAACATCCGATAATGCACTGAACACAGCATCAGAGTACTTGAGCAGTCCAGCACCTGCTAGTTAAAATTACATATCTAATACCTCAATATACCCAAGTTTCAGGCAACGGATAATCAGAAACTGGATCTAGTGTGTGTTACTCTGTTGAAAGGATGTGCTTTAATCATTTTTGGGGTTTAACTGTTGCAGATTGTGTTTGCCCCATGGATGTGTGTTGGATTGCAGCTCTCCTGGCTAACTGAAGCTACGTCAAGCTCTACAGTGAATTAAGTGATCACAATCAATCGTCGTGATGGCAAAAACTAGGAAAATAAGACAGAGGTAGAAAATAACTGGAATTATCCTTTAAGTAAGCTATGACTTTGATCAGCCTCTGTGAGGACCAAGGATTTGCAGCAACATCGACAGATCTCTAGCACGACTTATGGTAGCCTGTTATGGACAGAAATATAAAAGTCACATTTTCACAATACAAATAATAAGCTAGCTTATTATAGAACAGACAGCAGAAGTAATAAATCATGCCGCAAAATAACCACCGCAGATATGGTCATTTTGTGCTATGGGAGAGTAAAAATCTTAATTAATGCACCTTCAAACCAGACACTGATCCTCATGGTAAGATGCTGGATAAGAGCATCAGCTTTTATGACTAAAATGCCAATCTAACTGAGAGTGTGTAACGAAACATTGGTGTGGGTGCCTTCCCACAGCAGTGACTGGCTACCTGCAGCAGATGACAGCCTTACAGGAGAGAGCCAGGTCAAGGAAGTACTGTCGCATCTCAAAGCTGAGGGCATGACTCAGGGTCTGGCCGTCAATCACCAGGGCCAGCTCCTTATCCCTGTGGAGCCCCTCCCCTAGCATAGTACAGTGGTGACTCAGGACTCCTTGCGTCGCCTGGGAAACACACACACACACACACACTTTAGTATTATCGTACTTGTGAGCACCTTCCGTTGACTCCATTCATTCTCTAACCTATACCTAATCATAATTCAAAATTTAAAGGTAGCTTAAAGCTTAAATCTATCTTTTTTTTTTTTAATTACTTATTGACAATCTGAAGGAGTGGTCACAGCGGAAAGAGACAGGAAGGATGGGAAAGGGAGGCGAAATGACATGTGGCAAGGCCGGATTCAAACCCATGAAGTTGCGGTTACATGGTATGCGCCTTAGCCACCTGAGCCACAATGACTATAAATCAGTAAATCATTACCACATTAATCTTGAGGCAATAGTACAACTACCTCTCTGCCCTGTCTTTCCTGTCTCTCTCTACTTCAACTGTCCAATAAAGCAGAAATGCCCCCCCAAAAATGTTATATACGGTGGTGATAAATGTATGTGTTAATAAGATTAACAATTATAATATAAGAATAAGATTGTCATCATCCCACTTTTGTGAAGCGAGGTGCCCCCACCCTCTTCACCTAGTCACGGTCAAGAGTTCCACCCACCTTCCAAATCCCAATTTAACCCTTGGTGTTACTTACATCCAAAGTGTCTTCGTTGATTACCAAGAGACTCATGCTTTTCTTTAGCAGACTACAGGAATAACCTGGAACATGAGTTCAAGAAAGAGTGTTAGAGATTAGATGTGAGCGGTCTAAAGGTCTAATGGCACAGGGAGAGACATGATCAAGACAACTGGAGTGTGTGTGATGTGCCTGTGTGTCCTGTACCTATGTTGATGGCCGTCTCCTGCTTGTCCCCGGTGAGGATCCAGATCTTGATGTGGGCCTTCAGCAGAGTCTCGATGGTCTCGGGAACCTGGTCCTGCAGCTTGTCCTCTATGGCTGTGGCTCCTAGCAACTGTAAATTCTGTAGGAAATAAAATAGGTGTAACAGCATCAAAGATATTTTACAATTCACAGTGCACGGCTGTTTCGCCGTAGAATTTGTCTGAGTTATCAGTATGACAGCTTGGTACGTCTCTTGATGCCTCAGGCCAGGATCGCATAGGATGCTTTTTTGAACACATCGCTAATTTTTCTATTATTCACTCACGACAAATGCACATGTCCTCTAAACTATATGCCTGACGTTTATGATGTGGTGCATTTCGTAGTGGGCACTCAAAGTTGAATGTCTTTACTTGCTGTGCTGTGTATTACAACAAGATCAGATCAAGAGAAAAAAATGAGCAGCGCCTGGAGGGAAGTAAGCAGCCTCTTACAGTTTTCTGGTGAGTCTTCCTCAGTTTAGGAATCAGCTCCTCTTCTTGAAGAGCAAACAGAGCAACTAAACTAACTCTCTTGTCTATTTTTAATTTTAACAACACCATTTTAACAATGTTGTGTTACTAATTAGATAGTTGCATAGCAACAAGAATGATGTAATGCTCCTTGCGCCTTTAAGCTCTTGTTCTCTCTATTACCAGCAACGCTCACAGCTGCGCTTTGTGTTTGAGCAGGAGAAAAAAGCGTGCTTGGATGTTAGTCGACCATAATGTGGCGGTTTCTGTTTCTGTCTCATGAGGACTTTACAAACTTCAGGCAACTTTGAAGTCTTTGTAACACAAACAAGCTTTCACTTAACATTTGTTGTTCCTGGTAATTCTATGATGTAATTAGGTTACTTGTTTTAACGTGGTTATCACACTGGGGTTTTGATTTTTCTGTAAGCTGTCCCTGAATCTCTTAAAAATTGTTTGATAAATTAATAATAATAATAAATTCCATTTATGTATCTCATTTGCAGGGGCAAATCTCAAAGCACTTAAGCAAAAATATAGAAATGAAAGGGAAAAAAGGGGTTAAAAATATAGGAGGGTCAATAGAAAAAGCTTATAGGAAGGCTTGCTGGTAAAAAAGCATTTAAAGGCCAGTTTTAAAAGCATCAATGGAAGCAGTGGTTCTGAGGTGGTCAGGGAAAGAGTTCCAAAAGCGTGGGGCAAATGAGCAGAAGTCTCGATTTCCCATCATCCAGAGGGTGTAGGTGGGATGTGGAACAGCGGGGATTGACTAGAGCGGACGGAGCGTGGAGGTTCATGGATGGTGATGAGGTCACTGAGGTAAGTAGGGCTTTGGCCATTAAGGCAAATCATTAATTATGTTTGTAATTCATCGGTAAAAGCACCGTGGGGCTGAGACAATCTGTACTTGTTCTCCTTGTTCCTGTTAATTCCAGTGGTTACCAACCCTCTCGATGAGCTCGTAGCTCTCCTCCATCTTCACAGCTCTGTCGGTAAGGGAGATTGATGCTCGCTGGTACAACTCAGACCATTCCAAGTAGTTCTCCTCTGAGATGTTAGCTACTGCATAGCATAAGGTCCTTAGTCCTGAGAAGGAAAGGGATGGGTGTTAAAAAGATTATGCCCATTTTTGCCATACACGTTCGGCATGGAAAGGTATCACAAAGTGTCAAAATGGTGGATTAGAAATGTAGAAAATGTTTTCTTCTTGCTGACAGGACTAAGGACAGTCCTAAGAGAAATCAACTGAGCTTGGCCAAATTTAGATTAAATATTTTTTCTCTTTTGCATAGTGCCTTGTGCTTTCATTCAACAAACAACAGTGTAAACAAAATAACACTTAAGACCTGGCATCTAATCTGAAGTATTGGCACTACTATCAAAAAATGTCCGACAATACCCAGCCCTAGTTCCCATCATAAATGCCTCACCACTGTGAGGTGAAACAGTACTAGAAAAAGTGATAGGAATGGAAAGACCCTATCTTAGTAATAACTAACCAACAGCAGCATTTATTTGCCATGCTAGCACAAGATGATAGGGAACTGAGGTATTTCTCTGAAAATGACATGCAAGGCATTCCAATTAGTTTTATTAGCTTTACTACGTGTTTGGTATCGCAAACGAACGCAAACTGGAGCCTCCTTCCTATTTTAAAAACTGTAACAGACATAAAACCTTTTAAGCTGCAGACTCATTTGATCATTACATTTAATATAAGTTTGATTAGTGTGACAGAACCTACCCTCTGTAGCAAACTGCTCCAGGTGGATCAGGGTAACTTCTCTGTACTCTGAACTATCTGCCAGCCTCTCATAGATGACAGAATCCTATTGGAAGACACAACGAAACAAAAAGGTTTGTAGAGTCCACACTCGGTATTAATGTCCAAATGCAGTTTCAGTGTGAACATTCCATGAAAATAATTTATTTTCATGGAATGTGAATCTGATTCTCAAGCTGAGAATAAGAATGAGCAACAATAAATACAGATGTTGTGGAGACATTTTGTACTCACTGCTCCCTTGCAGTACAGCCGAATTTGCCTAGATGGGGTGCGCACGATTATTGACATCCTTTTCCTTGCACTACAAAAGGATATGGAAATAATATGTAGTCATATATCTGCAAGATAATCAGATGAGTGTAAAAAACACATCACACACCAGTAAGTCATAACCAATGCAATAAGGTTGGGAAGACACAGTAAAACATACTCAGGATTCGAACAGTGTTGACTAGGGATGCTGTGATCAACCACCGAGATTGGACGATTTTCATTATACAAGAAAAACAAAATCCATGCCATGTAAACACAACATCCTGGGTTCAGCCCAGGACCTTTGTCGCATGTTATCCCCCTCTCTTTGTCTATTTCTACTTTGAAACTCTACTCAAAAAAAGGCCATTCCATTGGCTTGTTCAAAGACCAGATTAAAAACCTAGTTTTCATTGCAGTGTGAGTGTTATTGTGTTGAAAGTGTGTGTTTTAATCGCTTTGTGGGTTTGACTGTTGGAAGTTTGTATTGGCCCTGTTGTTGTGCATTCGAGTGCAGCACTCAGTGCAGCTGTGGGGTCCGTAAAGCTCTACAGCGAAGTGACAAAATTTTGAACACAATCAAGTCATGATGGCGAAAACTAGGAAAATAAGGCCCAGGGTGAAAATAACCGGAATTATCCTTTAAAACTCCATTTACACCTGGTAACAAAATGCAATTTGTCTGGACATCTTAACTGGATAAGGAAGGATGTTAGTGCAAGGTGTAAATGCACAACACGCGCATTGCGATGGGAACATGATGGGATTTACCAGAGTCAGCCAGGTGGAAATGCAACCTACAGTCGGGCTGCACAATTAATCATATGAATCAAGACTACAATTACGGTCATGGCGATATGGTAATCGTGAAAAGTCGCAATTATTGCATTCCATTTAATAGGCTACTCCCGCTGTGTCAAAATCACTTAGTTTAAAACTGCTCTAAACAGCAAATTAGCTTTGTAACCAATTACAGGTTCTGTAGGTATCCGTTGAGCTTGTTGAGTGAACTGGCGAATCAGAGGCTTTCACATTATATGACCAATTCACTCTCACAGTCATACTCTTGTTTTGCAGTGTAACATTTTTGCGAATCCTCCCATGCTACACAGATCAGTATTGGTATTAGCCGTTTCTTTTAGCATGGGATTGCATGAATCGTTATCGCCCCCAAAACCCAGATCGGAGCATCCCTAGTTTTGACTACAACTTGACAACCAAAAAGACAAATATAGTCATAAGAAAACAACAAAATATTAATGACTATGGTTACCTTGTGAATTCAAGGACATTCAGTAACTCAAACCTCTGCTCGACTCCAAACTGTTAAAAAAAATAAAAATAAAAAAAATAAATGGTGCACATCAATTACCTTGCATAGCATCAGCCAGAATGAACCATTTGTGCTATGAAGAAGTCATGGTGAAGTTTTTGTCCAAGCAGTATGTTCTATCAGTGTTTTCTTTAGAAATTTGGGTAGCAGTGGAGAGGGTTTGATCTTAGATCTAATCCTATTATCAGTTCCAGTACCTAGTGTGGCTGAAAATTCAAATCATAAAAAATGTGTTTGTTTTGGGTGAGCAATAACCTCAGATGATAAATTTGGGTCTTTATCATACGATTTTTCTCGCAGTGGGAGATTACTACTGCTGAGTGAATACAGGGGAAAAACTCCACATTAACCATTGACTTGGGATTCAGTCATAATAATAATAAGTGAGATCCAACTTACAGCCTGTATGATGACTGAATCTGGTGTTCGGCCAGCAAATACAAAACCCAGACTGCTAGCAGCTCTCACTAATGCTCCTTCATCTTCGGAGTAGGGGATGGAGAAGAAGAAATACAGAGAGAAGTGAAATCCAAATGTGCAGTGAACTGTCAGTGGCTACATTTACATGCAACGAGTAACCCGGCTATTGGTCATACTCTGAAGTCGTATTCAGGTTAAACTGTTTACATGAAAGTTTGATACCCTGTGACTGAGTCTCCCTGTTGCCATGAATAAACCAGCTAACAAAATATTCCTGTCCACCTGTGGTGTGCTGCCCACAGATTCAACCTGCAAAAAAGTATGAAGCAGCTGTGGCTGGCAGATACCGCTCCATATTTGACTAAGCAATAGGTTACTTCCGATATAGGGGAAAACTATTGCTGCCGCCATGTTTTGTATTGACATCAAAATTTACCCATAATGCTGTGCGAGTCTGAGTTTGACAGACGGTGAAAACCAAAAGTGAAAGCACTAAGATGTTTCCACGTTACAGTAACCTGTTTAATATGGGAGTATGCCAGGTATTTTAACAAGGTTTCTCATAATCCGATTTTGGGCTTACCCAGTTATTATGTTTACATTCATCAACCCAAAACAAGGTTAGTGTAATAACCAGGGGCCTGTCTCATCAATCAAGTCCAACACAGTCAGGGTATCTTTGCTATGAAATCCTGTGAAAGAATTTAAGGGCACTAAGTATGCAAAAGTAATTTCATTCGTTGCTGATAACTATTGTCAACTAATATAAGCTACCTGATATTTGTTATCTTGCATCATAGCGAGATGCAACTGTGACTTTTCACAAACTATCACTGTATGACCCAGAGAGATTGTGGCTAATCGCTCTTGGCCTGGGTGCCAACTGCTCCACTGAATCCCTCCTTGTAGTCCGGGTGTGTAGTGAACATTTCTCCTCATATGATTACCGCCCAAAAGTCCAGGGAAGAAAAACAGTGTAGTGTTATAGTGTTAGGGTAACCGGACGTCCCCGTTTTCCGGGGACAGTCCGCGGATTTGGTGCTTTGTCCCTGGCTGTCATTGTCCCTGTTAATGTCCCCAGATTTTCCACTCTCCAGAGAGTGTATATGTACTACTTTATTACTCCCATAAATTACTTACTGAGGGAGCATATCACTCCTGTAAGATTTCAGAATGCATCTATCGCACAAGTAAGCCAGTTGAAATTTGATCACATATATCCGGACAGTTCTACAATTGACAGTGTTTTGCCTGATAACAGTACTCTGCTCTGGAGCAGAGTACTGACAGAATTTTCTGTGAATATAAACGTAGCCAAAGATGTCACATGAATTACTTAAATATATAAATAAACAATATGTAACAGTATAAATAATAATTCTGACTTTCTCAATGAGTTGTGTGAACTAAATTAGCACCATTGTATAAATCTTTCATGCAATGGCCACGCAGCGTTCAACTTTAGTATGGCATTTTTACCACGTGCACACAATATAATCATGATTGTGGGCTGTTGAGGTCAAAATGCAGTAGAGCTGTTAGCACAAGTAGTCTTGCTAGTAGCGTTAGGCTAATGCTTTGTACCTGGAGAGGAAGCCTGATAGACAATGCCGTCCTCTGTCTTTTCAGGAACAGCAGTGTGACACACCGCCATCATGGTTAAAAATTCCTGGATGACAGGAGCTGTGGCCTGGACACACAACCACATACATTATTTGCGCCTTGTGATTTTCACAGCTACATTTGGTTTTACTGTGTGTGGTTGATGTTCTGTCGATGTTCCGAGCTTACATGATTGGTTTGGAGATTCAGGACCAAGGTAGAGTCATTAAAGCATCCCTCATCCGCTGCCTCAAGTTTATGCCTTCACAAAACAAATGTGTATCCATGTATATTATTGTTTAATGAAACAAAAAGAAGATGTGACAAATGTGAAATATTTTCAGTGTCTGATCTATCAAAGTTCAGATTAATATTCTTTACAGGGATCTAGAGTTGAGCCTGATACAGAGGGGCTGAAATACAGTTCATGAATTCAAGTCGGCCTTACCCATAGTCGACTCCAGCAATGGTGCACTTCTTAAACTGCATCACATTGCAGGTCAGAGTCCCCGTCTTGTCGGAGAAGATGTACTTGACCTGCAAGTTATGATGCAAAAGAACTGTAAATTTCTCTACAACTCCCCTGGACCAGCACAGATTGATGGATTAAGGGAAATATACCATGGATATTCAAAAGAATAGAAAAGAATACAATTTTCTTCATTATCACCTCAGACACAATTAAAGGATAATAGCGCCTAGGTTGTCCCTCTCCTTTCCATTATTCCTGCTGTTATCTGCACAAAGTCAGCATATGTGGAGATTTCAGGGCTCCTTTTACTACCCTCAGAAGAAGCCATTTGCTGCCATGACATTTTTTTGGGGACATTTTGCTTTATTAGATAGAGACAGGACAGGAAAGACAGGGCAGAGAGAGGGGATGACATGCAGCAAAGGACTTGGCCTTAAAAGTCCCATATTCTACACTTTCCATTGATTTATTTTATGTCTTGAGGTTCATTAAAAGCCATTTGTGTGGTGTCATGTACCAAAAACACTCTCAAATCATTTTTACACGTTCATTTTCCAGCATCTCTCTGAGCCTTACCAAGCCCGTTTGTGTTGCTTTGAGGCTCATTAATATTAACAACCCTCTGTTCTGATTGGCTTCAAGAGTGAAACGTGAGACACCACAGCCCGGCAGCTACAGGTAGGGAAAACTCTCCGGTAATAAACAATGACAACCGCTCAACTGCTTTGAAAAAAACACTTTGTTAGTCTATTATTTCTTACAGAAATGATAATGAGCGAACCTTTGTGACGCCACAAAGTTACGGAAGTCCAAACGGCTCGTTTAGAGGCTCGCTTTTCTAATATGGATTGTGTGGATTTAGTTGGCGACCGTGCATTTTGATACTTTCACCGTGTTTAGATAGACCATCCAACTCCTTTATAATCAAAGAGGCAAGGGAAATCCCGTTTTACACGATATGGGACCTTTAACGATACGCGCTCTACCAGTTGAACGGGACACCCCACTGCCATGCATTTTTGTACAATATGAAAAACAACTTCCACAGAGCTAGGTAATCCTTCACAGTAAACATGAAGTGTTCATTTGCTGTTGTCAATGTGTCTGTTTTTGTTATTTCACTATACCAGAGTTGAGTGTTTTCATATCAGTCCTAGGTTTGACACCATAGAGTTTGTATTTTAAATATGTCGACAAACAAGTAAATGTTAAACAAGAGGCAGTTCAGCTGCCTAATGTCCCGCCATAATCATCATGATACATTATACATAATATCCATTTATGCTAATGAGGTCATGCCAACATACTAGTCTTCACATAACACATGGACAGTATCAATATGAACTCTGTATCTTATAGCATTAAGGAGTTATAGTAGTTCCAAGAAAATATTTTTTTCCTTATTAATATGCAAAAGTTATGCAGCAAGATGCTCTAAAATCTAATCAAATGATCTACTACAAAGGGTAGTTATTGTGTTATTGTGTTCACAAGAATGTATCTACACACAGACAGACAAACGGACACCACCATGATGACATAATGTCCCGCATACCATGTACCATGCTGGCTGCACATAAAAATCTAATTACACTTGGCCTGCATTGCAAAATGATTGGGGTAAATGTAAACTAGTTGTAGGCAGAAGTAAATGGGCTATAACTCTAAATGACAATGGTATTGTCCTTTAAAAACATAACTTCAGTTATCAAGTCATATGACAGCATACATTCAACTCCATCTAATTTTATTGAGGAGTCTGACGATTGTAGGAGTAAAAGGACAAATTTTAAAGGTTTTTTATGATACTGATGATGGGTTAACGTGATGGGTTAAAGTATGCACCAAATAGCTTAAAGTACCTGGCCAAGCTCCTCATTAAGGTTGGATGTCCTTGCCATAGCAGAAGTGTCTGTGGGCTCATGATGCATATCTATGTCCTGCAGAAAGACAACATAATAATAATAGAAAAAATTGGTTTGCTTTGCTCTGCAAGATAACAAAATCAACACAAAGACAACTAATCTTGAAGCATGATAGAATACACCTTCCTATCAGAGGTAATGGCACAAACAAAAACTATTCACCAAAATGAATGACTGAAAAGCAGAATCGCTTTGCATGTGCTCAATTTATGTTCCCAATTCCTATGTTGGATGATTGGCTCTGTGATAAACTATCATGTGTGTTGCGTTGGTCTCAGGTAACCAGGGCCCGTGCTGATGTCTCACCCAGTTGATGAAGTAGGCCTGGACAAACTTGATGACTTCCAAGGTGACCAGGAGGCTGATGGGGATCAAGTTGTTGAACAGGATGATGAAAGTCAGGAAGTTCAGGCAGAAGTTGGCAGCACTCCCATCTGTTGGGGTTCGCATTAATACAAATAAGACAAAAGGACAAAAAGGACTGATGTCAGAAAATCCACATATTATTCAAAGGTGCCACAAGCCACTACAGAATAGCACATCAATACATTGGAGTGCTCGTCCCAACTAGAGCCTAGGTTGACTGATTTGGTGTAAATTCGTCTTCTGCCACCTTGAAAGCAAATTCTGGCTTCAGAATATGAAACCCTGAAGTACTTTTTCTGGAGTCTAATTCATCTAAAGTGATTCTAACACCAACAAGTACATTACAGTGATATCAATGGATGTATTAAATGTTTAACATCTACAAACTTAATACTATTAGTGGGATTTCTCATCTAAAAATCTATTTGGATAGATAAAACACAACTAAAGCAAGAAGGCACAATGACCATACAGAGCACATTTACCTGGGGCTGGTAACAAACCAGTGGCAGAGAGATGCAAAGCAGAGTTAAATCAACTGAATGACACTGATATTGAAAGATGACAGAAATAGAATATTATCTTTGCTTTAAGGAATCTATGTAGAATATGTTGAACTTTATTTCCTCTATTATATTGACACTAAATCTAAATTCTAACATTTTCATTCATCGCTTGGACACGACTTGGATGATATTAACTAACACTAACACTAAAACACAGCTCACCACCAAATTATAATAATTTTATGGGTGGGTGGGTTATAGGGCTTATGGAAGCCCTCAAGGACCTGGAGTATTACAGGGTTTAAAAATACTACCTTCTACAGAGGCTTTGCAGTCAACCATCAGCCATGTATGGTGCCATCTAGAGGTCCATTGAAGAATTGGCTGTATGCAAATATTGGCTAAATATACTGTATGACAAACAGGCTAGAAAAAAAGAGGTACATGAACAAGTTTGTTGTGTGTGTGTATGTAGGTAAATTCATTTTCATTAAAACAAAAGCGAGTAGTGTGATAATGTAGATTTGTTTCTAAATTTAGGTTACTGTGACACAGTAAAGTGTCTTTAAATTGTCTTTTTTCTGTCACTACTGGTTTTCGACCGGACTGTCCGGGTCCAGTCAGAAGGCTTGACCGGATGTTCAAATGTGCGGACAAGATCATTCTGTAAATACTGTTCCACTAATCATAGCCCTGTCGATATGTCCCTATCATGGGTGGGTATCTGTTGCCTTAACAAGCTAAAAGCGTTTTGATAGGCTCATGACTAGAGCAGGGGTAATCTCCACCAATCAGTGACCATTTTACCCCACGTGGGTGTGTGTTTTACTGTGTGGGCTGTGTAAGAGCATAGCACAAGGTTTTGTATGGATCACATTATCATAGGACCAACATGATGGAGATAAAAAAGGTAAGAGAAGCAAGCGTGTGGATGACCGGGAAAAACAGAACAAAAATATTGTCCAGTATGTCCAACATTGTCCAACATAATGCACTGCAAGATACAATCATATTGATTGTCCCATATTGTCCAACAGATTATTCACTGCTGACTATTTCAATTGGCCAGGCTTTGTAGTATGGTCAGGTCGCCCTGCAAGACGCAAGGCGGCGAGCAGCCAATTGTAGTGTGAAGCGTTATTCGCATACAACCATCATGGTCATTAGTGGTCACTAGTGGCATTTGGAACTTGTATTTTTTTTTAGGGCTTTTTACACAGGACACAACAGCCGCATGGGGACATGGTGTCCACTGATTAATGAATTGTGTGGTGAAACTCTGCATCACGGTTTAAAAAAGTTAAAGACAATTAAACTGTGGCTGAGCGGGCAGGCGGGCGCGTGCATGATACAAGCACGAATGCAACATTGTGTCCCGCTCCGCCTGCCAATCCGTCACTGCTCCGTATCTCCCCGTGCACTTCTCATTGAAAATGAATGAGGACCAGGCGACTGTCACGTCCGTGTAAAAAGCCCTTTTATCGGGTGCCACAAGTCACTCCCACCAGTGTACCTAATTTTTTTTTTCACATTCACACACAGGTTTTTTTTACTCGCAAATGTGAGTGAAATGCTTGCACTGTAGAGTCCTGTGTTTGTCTGTCTGTGTTTCTCTCTCTCTGATTTGCGCCGTGATTTCTCCCCATGTTGTCAGAAGTGACTGCAGATGTAGTTGTCTAGGTCTCTTGTCTGTTTTGTGCTTCTCTAACTAGACTCTCTAAGTAGCCTAGCTGCCGAAGCCAGGAGCAAAATTATGTTTACTACGCTTACGTAGTGTATATGCTTGCTCCCCCCAATAAAGAAGAGCAAATAATAAATTGTGACGCCGATTGACACCTGTCAATCAAAACTGTGTTGTTTGATCGTTGTAATCTGCATTTTAACTCTGTTATCAAATATGGCCAACATATATGTTTCCGGCACCTGCATATCTAATAGTACCATCAGGTACTGCAGTGATAACTAGCCAGCAGGCTAATTTAGCAAATAAACTAATGTTTATGTTAACATGCAACTACTGGCCACTACTAACACTAGATATGTTACATAATGTCATAAGATATGTTTATAACAAGACAGTGATGGTTAGCTGTGTGTGATAAAGCCTATATAAACTTGACTAGCTGACCAGACACTATGTTTAGCTAGCTAACAAGCTGACATTATCTAAAAATAAATAAAGAAAACAAAATAAATCAGATGTATCAGTGATGAAATGATCAGTTTCCAGTCAAAAAAATAACACAGAAGTTAACCATGTCTATTGAATTCTGTTGAGATCGCGGAGTTTAAATTTAAAGTTTACATTTAAAAACCAAATCAGTTGTTCACAGCCATTGTAGACCAAGAGCTGAGGACCTCCACTATAGCCTACAGAGGGTGCGTTATGTCACCTGAAAGCGCTTAATTCCAGGCTGTAACACTCACAGTTGAGGTCCATGTACCAGGCGTAGTCACCGCAGTTGTTCTTCCACAGGGTCTGTCCGGCCGAGCAGGCCAATGAGATGGCCAGCAGGCAGCCAACCAGGAACAGGATAAACCGGTTGGTCAGTCGCTCCACGCCGGACAGCTTGAGCGGCGGCCGGGTAGAGTTTTGCATCAGCTTGGTGTCGTGGCCTGTGTACACCACCAGGCCATGCACCCATTGGGTGTTCCTCAGCTGGGCGCCGCGCAGCATGATCTGGTCCGAGCCAACTGGGAGGGAGCTGAGGATGACAGAAAAATATACCAGCAGAGTCACAGGTTCCATCCCTGCAGCAGCTGATGTGTGGCCAGTCAACACTCAGAAGTCCAGTCAAATCGTCGATAAGGAAGACCCTGCACCTCTACAGGGTTTCCCATTTAACAATTATATTTGGGCCCAGGTAAATAAACAGCTACCCAACTAAATGTTTGTTTGATGTCGCACCCAGAATAAATGCTGTTAAGTTGGCATCCAAACCTGGTGTTTTTCATCCTTACAGTTTACAAAAAATTAAATGTGCTGCATGTAGCTTGTTAAAACATCAATGTGTCATTGTCAAATTAATTGTGATAGCTTGGTATAATTACCATAATTACCATGAATAAATGATGTCACACCTTCGAACATGGTTCGAACACTCTAGTAGATTTCCTCCCAAATCTGACCCAGGGGCACACACTGTAAAATACAGTGTGGAGGCTGGTAGAGGATGCCAATCTCGTCGAGGTTGTGGTGATGGTCTTGTTGCTGGTGATGGTCTCGATGTTCATAGTAATTATACTAATGTCTCAAAATGAATGCACTAATGATTTATATATATTAAAATGATACACAAAGCACCTTTAATGCTGTCAAGCACTGATAGCATGTTACTGAACTACAATGACCATAATTCATTGCACCTGTGACATAGTGCATGGTGTTGGTTGAAGAGATAACACACTTGTAATATATATGTATATATTTGCCATATTTTATAAATATGTTATATTTGCTTCACAAAAACAGCGATAATCAGATGGGAGTATAAAAGTTAGCCAAGTTGGCCACAGTACCCTTATTTCGTAGACTGCAGTACCACTCTTACAGACTTGCGGTTGCTATCACAACAATAAACTAGATGGCACTCAGTAGCACTATGCAACTACGCAATTGTCAAGATATGCCAGTTCCACATGTCAGATTTTCACCAAAAGGTAATAATTTCTTCCATGTCCAATTACCAACTTGTTTCACATCAGGAGATGCACACATTTTCATGACTGTATCTGAAATGGGACATAAGATAGGCCAGTTCTCCTATTATTGCAACATCACATGGTCAATCAGCACTATATTTGTTCAGTGGTGACTCTCCAGTGCCCAGATATTGTTTGATTGGGCCAGTAATGGATGGTTTGCCTCTTCTTATGTCTGCTGATAGGCACACAAGTTTGATGGTGTTATGTGATCCGTTCATACGTTATATGCCTTTTTGTGAGAAGCCACGCCCACCGCCATGTCCCCCTTTGGCCAAATGGTATGACAAGTTAATCAGTTCTTCCTTGCCCCATGACCAATCTTTCCACAAAGTTTTGTGCAAATCCATTGATAACTTTTTGAGATATCCTGCTAACAGACAAACAAACAAACTGCCGGAATGGGGCGAAAACATAATGATTCAGCCTTCCAAGAGCATCCCACTGTGCAATGTACATGCATTTTCAGTTCAGGACAACAGAACTGAACTAGAAACACTGGAAGTGCGTTTCATTCTGAGATGGGCTGGAAAGACAAAGACATCAGCTCAGGAGGCTGAAATGCTTCACATTGGTTAATTCAAATACAGTAAAGTCCTGGGTTAGGTGAGGAACAAAGTCCGCTCAGTGCATTTTCTTTTCAAGTATTACAGAGAGACTGGTTGGTCTTACCATTGGCCTTCTAGCTGGATCCGGCCCACAAAGTCATAGAGATGACGGTTGGGGTTTTCACACTCGAGCTGGCCGCTGAGCTGCAACAGACTGTTAGCATCCTTCAGCTTGGCAGTCGCCTGAAGACCCTGTGGACGAAGTAATTTTGGAATTATAAGACTTTGGTGGTGCCTGTTTGGAGTGAGCAATAAGCCATGTTTGCATCCAATTGTTAAGCAATAAAGCAAGAATTCTCTTTAGAACATCCCACAGAGACAGGCTGCATTCACATTGCGGAGCGTTTTCTGCTTGAAATCCGCGATCCGCCTCGCTTTTGAAAAAAGTGGCAGAAACGAAGTGGAGCGGAGCGCTCAGTTTGTTGCCAGGCAACCAAAGTAGTGCTGAGTCTTGAGAAGTGACGCATGACGCATGGATCTTATCTGCTCAAGTTGAACTATTTTCAACTCTTTGCGCGACCAACCACGGCAGCAAAATCTGTGATCCACCGTGCAGCCGGTGGTGAGCACGGAATCTGCGCCCTTCCATAGGAAACAATGTGAACGCAGCCAAGTCAAGTAAAAGATGGAATAAATATCTAACCAACTTTACCCAATACCGTTTAGCCGCTTACTAGCAACAGGTTGTTTGTTAGCATATTGTTGACAGGTATTTATTTATGCGCAGTGAAGTCATTCAGTAACAGCACCGCTGCCGAAAATACACCCGAGACACACCTTTATGACCGAAGTGACAATTAGGCGACGTGTGGTCATGGAAAAAGCGACAACCCCCCGGGCTGCAAGAAACAAGCACAGATCCTGTACAGACCCATGGTGCGTGTGTTCAATTCTATGCACTGAAGCACTGCGACACGGTTCAATTACCTAATTCCACTAACGTTACTTAAATACCACAAGATAATAACGTTACCTACCGTTAAAGTTTGTAGGGCAGCAGAAGACGTGTTACTGTTTACGAATCCGTTACTAACACAGGCGAGTTTGTAGCAAATTGTGGAATGTTAAGTTTCACTTCTGTTTTCACACTGTGGAGACTCTGTGGATTGAGTACAATGCTGCTGGTCTGTGCACCTCCAAATGACAAACATAACGTGATGCATGCATCAGAGATCGATTTAGGCTCTGTATAGGAAAAAGTGCATCTCGCAGTCAAAGACACCCTCTAGAGGCCATCTGACGAAGCGCATCATCTCACTAAGCAATACCTGGCTGACTGACTGACTGACTGACATGAATTTGCCTCATGATCGGTCTTTAAGTTTTTCAGAGTCCAAAGCTACCTCCACCTTAGAAATGTTGCAGCAATGTTCACTCTGGTTTTGGAGCAGCTTTGTTATTGTGGCCATTGTCTGGCTTTTTAAGCTTGTTGCAGTTCTTCCATGGTTGCACAAATGAAACTGAAAGAAAGAAGTTCCAAACCCAAGGGAGGGTGTGGATCATTTCCACCAAAACAGAAAGTATGGCCGGACTGCTTGTTTAGGTAACATTGAAGTAACAGTGGAGTGACTGGCACTGATCAACAAGACTTGCGAAACCCCGCTGACATATTATGGTTATTTTGTGCAACGAGCCAGTGAAATATTACTGATTATTGCTAAGATGATAAACAAAATATTTAAGACCCCTGGGAATCATACTTCAGACTTTTTAATGATCTTTTAGGCCTTTTTCATACTAAAAAGTATGAAAAACCCACGGATACCCTGGGATTGTGACATCAACTGAGGGCAAACCTGCAGGGGCGAGAATGGTGCAGCTGAGTTTGCACTTGATTTTAAACAAACTTGAAATACAATAATAACTCCCAGTAAGTTTTAGCCTACTTCTAAATATTTTGTAGCCTATTTATTTAGCCTAAAGATTAAAATATGTCTCCAGTAATCTACAAAATAGGATGTTTGTTGATTTACGAGTGTAATACAGTGGATGAAGCAATTCAATCAATGCAGAAGCTTTTATATTTATAGACTACAGACAATTTAGAAAATGCCAAGATATTCAACAATCAGGCCCTTTATCAATGTTTCTGTTCTATAGAATAGCATAAAACAATTTAGGAAAACAAATTCTACTGCTATAGGCGTACTACTGCCTATAGCAGTGGGCTCATTGGAGAGTATAACCTGAGAAATCCTAGCTCCCACAAAAAAACAGAAATCAGTTTGGGACTAGGGAGCATTTGACTGCACTTCACACAGGCTACAGTGCCCCTTTCTTTCATGGTAACTTTGCAACAAGTCAAACTGACCTCCATTTCTCATAATGCATCACATCTCTGAAATTTCTAGCCCAAAGGGTTGTGAAAATAGACTTTTTAGATATTTTGAGTTTAGGCTTATCACCGGCATATTTGTAGTATAGTGCTACTCACGCAAATCCTTACAACTTTGAGCATAATGGAAGACAATAAGTATAAAGTCAATCGATACCAAGACAACAGCAAAAAAAGACAGAAAATAGTGGCAGGAGAGTCAGCATCAAGGGAAAAAGTTAGGAGAGTGTACCTGCTGCTTAGTGCTGCTGGATTTGGGTGGTGTGTCTAAACCAAACACAGGCACATGAACTTGGTGAGAGGGCCAATCAGAGACTGCTGAATGAAGCTTTGCTTATACTTTGATGAGACTGCTTCTCATTCACTTCGGCTTTCACGTCCCACCACAACGCCCTCCCCAACCTCCCACTCAAATAAAAAGCCTTCGGATCTGCATGAATCACAAGAATGACCCGTTTCAGATTCGAAATGGTGCACTTCGCTGAAAGGCAGCGAGTTTGCGGCTCTGGATACTGCCATTTCCAGCTTTCAGTTTTTATAATATATCATAATCCATTAAGAAATACTTGGATTGAAGCCCAGTTATAGAGAGACAGATAAAGGTAAAGAGACTCAAAGAGAGTAAAACAATTGCAAGCTCCTTGCCTGTCGTATCTTCAGGTTAGTCTCCCCATCCAGGTTGGAGGTCTCGATGTAGCACATGGCATGTGGCTCGCTAGTGGTAGAAGAGCAGTGGAAACATCACTCAAAATGGTTCTGCAATTAGCTAACATTAGAGAGGAGAGAGTAAGTATAAAATGGGAAAAAAAACAATTGAATGTTTGTAACTTAATATTTCTATTGGTCAAATTAATGGTAAGATATGAAATCACAAAACGTTTACATATAAAGCTGTAACATTCTCTTCACAAAGTTTCAGCGCTTCATTTTCAGAGCTAGGGATCCTGGGGTTTCTGTCAGCATTCTCTCTGGGGATCAGTTTGTAACTTCAGGTTTTGTCAGTTATTTTTCTCCATACTTCCATGACCTAAAACTGTTCTTCCTTCCTGGTTTGTTAATGTGGTTTCCTCTCCAGTTGGGCTGAAAACACGTTAAACAAGTTGGAAAATGAATTCTGCTATATTCCTGGAAAGTGACCCATTTGTAAAATTCCCTGATTAATCAAATTCTACGAAATACCAAAATCCCACAAATAGACTGCTCAAAACTCCATGGTATTCCCGAAATTCCATGACCAGTGGGAACCCTGTTGATTAGATGGGCCGAATTCTGCGTATAGCCCTAACGGAGGGAGTGAGTGATAGTGGCATCCCTGACCTGGACGATAGCATGACGAGGTCAGCAGGAAGTGGGTCCCCGTCGGAGGCTCTGACTATATCCCCCACCGTCACCTTCAGTTACCAGTTACCATCACAACACAACAGCAGAGAGAATGGAGGACGAAGGGAAACAAATACAGAAGGAACACAAGGTAACACCATATAACCAGACAGGACACACAGTTAAGAGGTAGAGGGATAGGGTTTGATCACAGGACAGGATAGGGAGAGAGTAATAAGACACTGCATGAGACCAAAACTACATCCAGATGTCTGCCATTTTACCTGTAGTGTGCACTTGTCCACTTCCCTTCTTGGATTTAAAATAATTTATAAGTTCCCTTTGCACCTGGCATATTGCATCTGGATTGTGGCTAGATATGATTTAGCTGGATTACATTTACAACTGACATCAAAATGCGTTGAAATTGATATTGAAATCTTTTAAAATTGACAGTTAAGGTCTTGTCTCGCATGTTCCTCATGCACCAGTATCCTGATGGTCCATTTTTGACAAGTATGTTATTATCCGAGTTGCCTGCTGCTAGTTCAATGAGTCAGACCCATGGAATGCAACGTAAGCTACACCTCTCATAGGGTCTGACATCTACACATTGGCTAATTACAAAATATGTCTCCTGGCATAAACGACTGCTTATAGTTACTTTGACTCACCGGGATGGTGTGTATGCGTCTTAAGTCTCTCTCCCCGCAATGTATTCATGATGATGTAAAAACAATAAAGTATGGAAAAATAGCCAGTTTTCTGTTAAGATCTTTCTTTCCAGTTTCACCTCTGTTGTTGATAATGATACATTTACCACAATTCTTAGTCCCTTCTTTAACTGATGTATTATAATAATTGCATTGTACAAGGTTTCATGTGTTTCAATCACTATTTGGCACTGCAGCAACAATCTGAACAGATGACCATTCACCATGTTGTTAGTTGCTGTTGCTGTTGCTGTCAGCATCAGCACTGGTACTGGGGTGACACTCCTAAACACTGATACTTTGAGGTAATCCTCACGAAAAGAAGAGATCTTAAATCTATTACGCCATCCGCCACAGCTAGAAAAAACATCATCCACAGACAAAGGTTATTGTCTCCCTGACTATTTTCGATTAATTTCGATAAATCAATTGCCTAAGCCGTGAACTCACTTGTCTTGTCCAATTATCTTTGGCAATTACGGCAATAGCTCAACCACCAGTCCAGCATAGTACTTGATCTCGCATTAATAATTTGTTTTTGACTTACTACAATGGCAATGTGTTTCTTTTCTGGACATAACTGCAACAAAAGTTTATGTTTTAGTTAAGAGGCCTACATAAATCCATCCATTCTTTGGAAATAAACAATGGATGTCTAGCTCCCCTTGTCCATTATTTGGGTAAATAACCCAAAGCAAACACTTTGCCATATCCAGTTGGTAGCAAAGCAAAAACATTCTCACCCCTTGATTAAGCAATCAAAACCTGCTTTGTTGCTCCTTGGGGGGATGGGGAAAGTTTAAGCCTAAGGTATGTAGCCATTCTTGTAAGAAAAAGTTGTACTGGTCAATTTTCACACCTCTTCATCATGTACCTGCAATACCTGCCCGAAATCTCCTGTGTTACCAAGTAGGGGTGGGCGGATCGATTCCAAAACATCGATACTACAGATACTACGTCTCGTTTTTGAAGATCGATTCTAGCGTCAATAGGATCGATACCAGTTTCAGTTTCTCTCTTCTACGTTGTACCCATTTCATCAAAGAGTAGAACTGTCTGTGCAAACAACATTCCGTTGTCGTGAACACATCTTAGTGCATGCATGCACTCTTTGCTTCTCCACTGCTGTTGTCGTGTCGTGTGCACTCAAACGAACATATGCGTCGCGCACCCTCAGAACCATTGCTCTAACTGAAGGAAAGAAGAATGGTTGAGGGTAGTTTGTGCTTTTGTTTAGTTATTTGCACTTTGCTTATTTATAAAAGTTGTGAAAGTTTTAAAACATTCATTGTTCTTCACAAATAACTGTGTGCACTTTGTTTATTCAAAAAACTTTTTTTCATGTTTGCACATTCAATTTACAATAATAAAAAAAATATTTTTGTTATTGCCTTTAAAAACTGTCCTGTGTTTTAACATGCATGTGATTAAGTAATTAACAGTGGAAAGCAAAAAAAACTGGCTTCATTCATTTATGTAGCACTTTTTTACAAAGTGCTACATAAATGAATGAAGTCAATTTTTTTTTGCTTTGCTTGCTACATACATGCTTCAGTTGGGAATCAAACCCGGGTCTCACAGGTGGCAGGTAGAAATTCTACCACTCACCTTACAATGATTGCTAACCTTTGGCAAATAATTTAGTGGTCATGAAAATGTATTCAGATTTAGCCTATTGATGATGCATTCACCTCATAAATCATGACACACTGCTCCCTACATGAAAGTACATAAGCCGCTTTTAATAATAAAAAGTATTGGTATCGGTATCGATATCGGCGATTCTGGCCCTGTATTACTTGGTATCAGATCGAAACCAAATTTTGCGGTATCGCCCACCCCTATTATCAAGGCAATGAGCTGCGAGTAAGCGCACTGTATGGGGAGCTTTTATTTTGAAGTTTAGCTTCCATGCACAAGATATGTTTACACCAGGAAAAGATCTTAGCTAGTAGAGTATGGAGAAAATCAGCTTGTATTTCATACATTGCTTTTATAACAAAAGACCCACACACACCATTCCAGGGAGTCAAACTAACTCTATAAGCAGTCATTTCTCGCCAGGAGATGTATTTTGTAATTAGCCAATGCGTAGATGTCAGACGCTTTGGGAGCCGTAGCTTGCATAGCATTCCATGGGCCTGACTCGTCAGACTACCTGCCGCTTGTTTGAGTTGATGATGTTTTCTTCCTGGATCTGTGTGCCAAAGTTTATTTTTGTTACATAGTTTTTACATGTGGACTGAAGACACACTGTATCTCCACTTTGTTGTTAATGTGGCCAAATGTGTCTCTGACCACCTCTGGAGGTGGTTTGGGTGATCAGATCTTCAATGCACCTTGGCTCCATTTACTCCTGGAATTATTTTAGTTTTAGTCTGCAGATACACCAACCCAATTCCTATTTCATGTAGGGATGTGCATGAGTGTATTCAGGGAGAAAGGCTGAAACTTGCAACACAGGGAGGTACAGTAAGATACAATATTAAACCATTTGTGTTGCAATGGAGGTAAAATCCTAGATTTGCCAAATTTTGTTTGACATTTACCTTTTAATGGGTCAAATGGGAAAACCGGGTTATGGTAATTAATGTCCATTAAGAATGAAACTCAACCAAATCACTTTGCCAATCAAGAGAATATTGTGTATTATGTACTCAGAAACTGTGTCACAAATCAGACTAGAACAAAAACTTAGACTCAGCATACTTTGAATGTAGGCCTTTGAATCCAAAGTACCCAAGGACGATCACCACTGTCAGAATACAGGATGTTTTCTACACTAAGTAGGACCATCTATTACCTACACAAACAATGACCAGTGTTTAATCAAGCCTCTCCAAGTATGATTGCTGATCTCTCAGTCTTATCCTTCACATCGTGGCTGATAATGTGATACTTCAATTCAGTAGAAAACTTTCTTTTTTTTTTATGTACATAGCTCTGTAGGAGCTCATGAACCACCAAAATTGACCTCTCTGGAGACCTGTGCTTAGCACCACTTTCTTACTTTTATGTTGAAAACCCAAAGCTAAAAATCATACTTCAAACACATCTACAACAAGCACAGATCCTGTACAGACCCACGGCGCATGTGTTCAATTCTATGCACTGAAGCACTGCAACACGGTTAAATTACTTAATTCCACTAACATTACTTAAATACCACAAGATGACGTCACCTACCGTTAAAGTCTGTAGGGCAGCGAAGACAAGTTACTGTCTGCTTTTGTTTTCACACCGGAAGACAATGTGGATTGAGTTCAATGCTGCTGGTCTGCTGTCTGTGCATCTCCAAATTACAGACATGACGTGATGCGCACATCAGGTGCATTAGAGATCCATTTAGATCCATTTCTACACACTGACCAACTTTTAATTTTCTCCCTCTGTATGGGAAACACTGCATCTCACAGTCAAAACGCCCTCTAGAGGCCATCTGACAAAGCGTATCATCTCGCGTTACCTGACTGACTGACTGACTGACCTGAATTTGGCTCGTGATGCCCTCGGCTGCGCCATGGGAAAAAGCATGAGTAGGTCCAGTTAATATTATTTCTTACTGTATGCCAGATCATACTTTTCAAGAGGTAACTTTGTCCATTTGCAATTATTGAGAGTAAAGGAAAACTCCCCCTCAGATACTCTTATACTGTTAGATATCATCAATCTTATTTTGCGATAAATAATTTACTTTTTTACTGTACCCACTTTGCCTCAACCTGCCTTGTCTACTTTTACTTCAGTTAGTGTTTGCCACGTTCCCAGAATGCCTTTCAACAGAGAATGGGTGTAAACTTTCAATCAAATGTGGGTGTACGGGCATATAAATGGCTTGAAAGTGTGATCATTCAACTGGGGATTATACGTGTAAATGAAGAGAGTGATAGCAACAGCAATAGCATAGTCAAAGTAAGAGAGTGCAAAACACAACAAGTCCTGTGTCCTATTCTGGTCTATTGAGGCTACTGTCGGTGGAGAAATTGGTATCTCTGCCTCTTCTATGATGCATTTCTCCCTGTATGACTGTTAAACGTCAGTGCAAAAGGTGGCTGTTGAGAGAAGCCCTTGCTCTTTGATTCTGAGGGGCTGACATCAAAATCTGATGTTTACCACTGATGTTTTAGATAGCTGAAAATGTTCTGCTATCAAACAGCAATGTAGCTGTGCATGAAGTCAGAAACTTGCTGCTAACTCTGTAAAGATGTTTAAGTGTGCGGATGACACAACAGTCATCTCTAACATTGAAAAAGCTTATAGAAATTAACTATCCTCCCTGGTTAACTGATGTCACATAAACTTGCAGCTCCAAGTCACAAACCCCACGTCCCAATTCGGCCCCTAAATACTTGGCCTAGACACTAACCCTCAGATTTGCTGCAGGCCAGGTCACATCTTTGAGTGGCCCTTCCTGCTACATCACTAAGACTTCTGAGTGTCACTCAAAACGAAGGGCCATAATGGGATTGGGGGAATGAAACAGCATTTTGAGAGCATCTTGCTTCCTTAATGTCATATATTTCCTGTTGAAACAGGATATTGGGGTGGGACATAACGTGGGGAGGGATCATTCAAAAGTGTAAACCAATGGGATATGAGTTAGGGAGAGAAACACAGTTTTATTTAATGGGAGGGTCAGAGGGGTGGAATTGTTCGAAACTCTGTGATGGTTTATTGATTGGAATTTTTATGTACGCCTACTGGTACACAATGAAGTCACCACTAAATATTTTCTACTTTCCAGTAAGTAAAAGTAATAAGATTTTGATATAAAAATGCAAGGTTTAAAGGAGTTTAGAGAATTTATCACCACCTCAATGCAATGAACCCTGATCTAAAATTCTCTTGTTGAGCATGATTTTAAATGTGTTTCCGTAATATGAACTAGAGGGTGGAAAACTTTGCACCTCTCTTTATCAGAAGGAAACTGTAATTCGCTCCTTCTGGCCAGTAGCTCACATCCTAAGGCACTCAAACATGGACTACTTAAGAGACAATTTTATAGGCTTAGATGTATTTGCCATTCCACTGGGACTACATAAAGAATGCCACTGATATGAAACAATGCTTCTTAGATAGGGGCGACCCTTCTGAGTGCATTAATGAGGCCTATAATAGTGCACTTATGAAATCAAATCTCATGCATGCTTGTACTGCTATAGCAGTGATTCCCAGCCTAGGATCTGAGCCCCCCTCAGGGGGTGCCAAAGATCACAGTCAGAATTCTGAGTTTAAAGTCAGAATTTTGAGATTAAAGTTGGAATTCTGGGATTAAAGTCAGAATGCAGAGTTTAAAGTCAGAATTCTGACTCAGAATTCTGAATTCTGACCTGGGACTTGCCTACATCCTTCCTAAGTAAGTAAGTAGTAAGTACCGTATTTCCTCTAATATTGGCCCGGGCCTTTATTTACCTCAACTGCAGAGGGTACCAGGCCTTTATTGGAAGCAGGCTTATATTAGAGACAGGCCTTTATTTCTAATTCCCTCTGTTTGATAAGTATATTTGCTCATATTTTAGTACGAAGCCTCCTTGTTTTCTGATCTGCTTCTGTTGGGGTACGTTAGGTAGACGTTTTTTTGTTACTGTAATGCATTATGATAATTACGGTAATCGACGACGGCATGCTCCAGAGACTTCCGCCGGCCGAGCCATTTTGTGGCATACTGCCATCATGTGGCACTTGTATGTTACTACAAACTACAGTTACATGTATAACAGGCACCAGGAGTTTACCGGTATCCACCGTTGTTTGCATGTAAGCTGAAGCTAACTGAAGCTAAAGTAGAATCTATACAATTATATCATATCGCCGTTTATTTCGATGCGCGAGCTCAGTCCACCTGACAGCCCTCTGTTCTGTCGGCGGCATGGAGGTTTCGGTGTGCCGAGGGCTTACTGCCGAGCTTCGACTTTCCCGGGGGCACGGTTCCGGCCAGTGCCAATAGCTGGGCGCCGATTTGTTCCCGTGTTCCCGTGTTCCTGGGACCCCGCCTCCCGACGCCGATGCGTCACCGGGTGTCCCCGATAGGTACGGGCCGTGGGCACGGTGGAGAGGACAGTGGCGGAGAGAGGAGACGGACACTGTCCAGCCATATACTAGGTTTTGACCTAGTCTTGTTTCCTTTGTTTTTTTCCCCGGCCTGTATTTGAGGCCGGCCTTTATTTGTTCGTGTCGACCACGGCCCCGGCCATTATCGGAGACCCGGCTTTTAATTGACTACCGGCCACTATTAGAGGAAATACGGTAAGTAAGTAAGTAAACGTGATTTATAAAGAGCCTTTCGAAACCAGAGTTACAAGGTGCTGTACAATGAAAACATTAAAAATAGAAATAAAAAATAAAATTAGAAACAGAAAAGCAGAAAATAACAAAATAAAAACAGTAAAACTGCACAGAAGGCAAACACATATTACAAAACAAAGTGCTTACGAAACAAGTGAGTTTTTAAAAGCTTCTTAAAACTATCCACTGACTCTGTGTTTTTTATGACTAAAGGAAGACGGTTCCAGAGAGTGGGAGCTACAACTGAAAAAGCTCGGTCGCCCTTAGTTTTAAGCCTGGATTTTGGGACAGCCAGAAGGCCTTGGTCAGAAGACCTTCCTAAGTGCCTCCCTTGCTTGAGTCTGTGCCCCACATCGGCCACCCCAGTCAAAATGGCCTGGACACGCCACTGTATATCTTGAGAGCTACCTCAGCTTTGGTTTTATAGAAGGACAGGTCAGATGTCGGCCAGAATGTATCATTTGAGGAGAGAAACTAGCTAACGACAGCATGAAACCGAGCAAAATGAAGAGACACCAGGAAACAAAGCACTCGGCTAAACATGCAACTACAAGGATTATTCTACCATTCAGCACTACATACCTCTCTGAGAAAGCCTTCAGCGCACTTCTAACAATAAAAACAAAAGCCTTCAACAGACTCGATGTCCACCAGACTTTAGACTGGCTGTCACTAACATCACACCTGACATTCCATCCCTGGTCAGGGGCATACAAGCCCAAGGTGGTCATAAGTGTACATATGAACAGGACGACAGAGTGACACAAGTCTTGTTTGTGTAATGGTGAGGTGGGTGGGGGGGAGGGGGTGGTCAGTTTTTCTGAATTGTAAGAAGGGGGGGCTCCAAAGAAGCTTTCTATCCTTCTACTTCTGGATCTCACTGCTGCATTTGACACTGCTGATCACACGATACTATTAGATAGACTAGAAAATTGGATTGGACTCTGGCCAGGTCTTAAATTCCACAGGGTTCCACAGGGCTCAATCCTCGACCCTCTTTTATTCAACCTCTACATGCCTCACAGGTTTGCATGAGACATTAACCTGTGCAATAGAATTTGTTTCTTCAAATGTACCTGGCACTTAAATATTTAAAAATTTAAAAAATTTCTATTTAATTTCCAAGTTTTTATGCAATCGATTGTATGCACTGTTCCATTCTATGTTGTGTGATATCAAGGGAGGGGTATGATTTTTGTTCTGTTACCTTTGATTGATGTCTTGTCTTTTTTATGTATTATGCTCTGTGAGCACACTGAGAGAAATTCCAACTCAACTGAACTGCAAGTTGATGTGGTAATAAAATATATAACTTGAACTATCTTGACAGGAGATTCCCGTCATCTACATTTGGCCAATAGCTGCTATTCAACAGTGTTAAAGTGTTTTAGGGTGGATTTTTCCTTTAAGAGCTGGGGGGGGAAGCCTGTCAGTGGTGACAGCAAATGCCCAGAGCAGCTAATGGAGGTTGACTGCTTCTGAATACATATGGAAGTATGCATGCTGAGCAGTGAAAACACTTTTCCAAATTGACATATACACTTTTTAAGCAGGCCTGTCTGGTCACTGAGCTCAGATCAGTTGTTCTTGTTGAAGAGGCTTGATAAACATGAGACAGCTACCTGGAGGAGAGCAGGACCGAGTCTGCTGGGATGTACTCTTTCCCAATAACCTTGACTACATCCCCCACTTCTACCTGAAAAGAACACACTAGTTACCCACATAAAATGAATGCTCATGCTTTTATCTAGCGGTTGTCACATAACTTATCCTCAAGTGTATCTCATTAGGAATACCACTGGAGTCCCAAAAACATACCTTGGCCCAATCAACACTCTCCCATGTCCCATTTCGCAGAACTGGAGAAGGGAAGGATGAGTATTAAGAGAGAGAGAGAGACAGACAGACAGAAAGACAGGCAAAAAGAGGTATTAATGGATTGATGCACAGATATTACTGACCCATATATTTTTAGACTTTGATTCTATGCACTTTTTCCTGTAATTTGGCATTGCTGTGTCAGTGCAATGCATGCAGTTATTGTGCTATTGCAAACAAGTAATGATAAGGTTACTGAGTTGTCAAATTTCTTTTCAGTTCAAGTTCTCTTCTCCTTTACCCTTTTATCAATTTTACACAAATAGCAATTCCAATTTACTTGTTACAAACTGCAAAAAAGCTACTGTTATTATTATTACTATGACAACCCATATTTTCTCTATTTTCTCAGAAGGCTGGGACACCTTCACTTCCATTATCAAATCTAACTCCAGAGACAGAAAGCTCATCTCACCTCTGGTTTCTTTCTTGTTGACCACACTGTCTGCTTTGTGGCGCTTCTGTTAGGAAAGAATTCAAATGACATTTAGTGCTATATATGTTTCCATTAACGCTGACCCATGATTGACTGTATGTTGGTGATAAGCAAATATCAGGGATGCAAACACATTAGTATTCAAAAGCATATTTCTGGTAATTTTGCTCAGAATATATATAGTTACTAACTTTTTAGGCCACGTTGAATATTGTATTGTCATTTTTTTAACCATTCTATTTTTGGGTATACTTTAAAGGTTTTGTCAGAAAGTTGACTTGTAAAAGGAAAATACAAACTACTGAATGATCTGAATCACCGCAAGTGACTTCTGTCTTTATTTTGACTTGTTCTTCAGTTGGTTGAAGAACAAGCAAGCCAATAACACTGTGTATGAGAAGTGGTTCAGGACTCATTTCTATTTCAAAAATCGCAATTATTTTTTTTGCAATTTTCACCCATTCCTGCAATTTTATCGCAAAAAAACACACAAAACATTGCAAATTGCATTGCAATTTTTGAGAAAAGCCGCCGCAAAATCAAGCATTTTAGGCCACAATAAAAACAATATATCAGCAAACTAATTTATTGGTCTAACCCTAATCCCCTCTTGAAAACAAAATTGGATCAAAACAGATGCATTGCAGTCTCTCTCACCAGGTCCTCAATGATCTCCTTCACAGCAGCCACCAAGAGGATGAGGATCAACGGGACCAGGGTGGTCCACCGCCCCGTTGGAGATACATCTGGGATTTGCTACCAGGGTGGAGACAACACAGGTTAAATGACACAAATGTAATCATGTGTCTGGCTGAAATCATTTCACACTTTCTGTAGCAGGGTTGATGCTTTGGCCTACCTGCAGGAGAGCTATGAAGAGGAAAAAGGAGTTGGCTGCCCGCCTGAACTGAGCAAAGAGGAAGCGTGGCAGGAAGGTAAGCGCGTTGTACTTGGCAGTGCTGCTTATGGTTGGAGAGAAAAACAGAGTTAACACAATACTCAAGGGTACAGTATACTTATAATCAAGCCGAGCCTGCCCAAAATAGAAACACAGTAGAACACGTCACTGCATACAAATTTGTGTATAGTCGCATGGCTTTGCATTATTTGCTAATTTACTCTCCATGCCAGTATGGGCGCAGAAAGATTTAAGAGTTAACTGCAACCGAGGGAAACCGGAAATAGTAGTGACAAAAACTCAGAGAACAGCAACAACAACCACTGTGGTGAAAGAGCGACAAAGGCGGTTGAGGGAATATGAGGATTTAGAAGGCGTTAGTCATAAAGGTGCAAATATCCTCTAACTAGCTTAGCAAGCCAAGCCTCCAGATTATTCATTTTGAAGAGTTATCCACGAGATGTTGGCATGGAAATCTAAACAAATGCAATGAACTGTAAAAGCAAATGGAGATGCTTTTCCACAAGGCAACACAACCAATCATGCGATATTTTAGACCAAATGCATACAATCGCACAGTGGTGGCTGTGGTGGAAGAATTTGACCAGTTCAGCCAGCAAGCCTTTTCACACTGCGGAGTCTGAAGCTAATGCAGCACTTTGGTGTTTCCGCAAACTTGTCTTTTTGTTTGTATAAACCTGCTGAAATTAATTTCCACAGCAAGTGTACTATGGCCTTTATGGAACAAAGAAACATGTCATCCCCAATGAATGATGCAGGCACTCGTTGGGCCAATCAGTAACAACATGTATAATCTCTCCAAGTTTAATCAAAATAGGACCAATGGTCGAGCAGTTATAGCTTTTCAAAGGTTGAAATTTTGACCTTTAATTATAGCGTCCCCATCAGGCCAAGCAGTGTAATTTTTTAAAGCCAGAACAGCTGCCAAAATGCATCATCCCTACAAGTTTTGTCAAAATTGGACCAGCGGTGTCTGAGATATCAAAATTGAGTTACAAATTTATACCTGTCCACCCCCACCAACCACCTACTAGCAATTTCAACTGCTCAACGATGGAAGAAGGTGCTACGAGTGTACACATTTCAGCCACAAAGGCTAAAAAGTCTTGTTCTCAAGCAAAAAAACACAAATGACAAAGCATATTATTCCAGTATTTTACATGGTGATATATTACCTCTTCACTAGATGTTTGTGTTGGATCTCTTCTCTGATTAGCTAGCTTACTCCTTTCTATTGTGAAAATGTGACTTTACTATTTCCACCGTAAGCTGTGCCAGAGACCTGTCGATGTTGCAATTCCATAGTTGATAAGAATAGATTGCTAAAAGTCATAAATAACTTAACGTTCCTTTAAGACCTTTACAGTGCAACTGGAATTGAATATAAGACCAATTTAAAAACCATAATGAGGGACATGCAGTCTACTGTGTTTAGGACCACTAACCCTGTTCTGGATTAATCTAAGTGTGGACATGCAGCACAAAGAAATGTGTCATTAATTGGTGAAGAAATAAAACCTAACTTTATTAACTGGATTTAAGAAATTGTAATCGTTTTTAAGGCCTTAAATTTAGATAATTTAATTTAAGACTTTAAGTAGGCCGCAGATACCCTGTCTTAAAAAATAATAGGCTGTTTCAACAAATGCATAAATTTTCACTGCCACTTGTCTACGCAGTGATGTGGCTAAACCTACCAGTAAAACTTTTTTAGCGTGGTTTAGGATGGATCATGTAATCATGAACTTACCAGACTTGGTTAGTGCAGAATTTGCTGAGTTGAGGTTGATTGATGAAAATCAGTCTGGCATCTTCAAGCTCCGCTGAAGAGTCCCTAGACAGCGTCTCCTGTGTCCTCTCATAACCTAGAAATCAGGATGGTCCATTCATACAACACGTAGACATATTCCTTCTCATACATGACTATCTGATCCTTATCAGCAACATGCATGACTCCAATGTTCTCTAGTATGGGAAAATATGTCTCTTACTATCTACAGGGTATCTACCGGTTTCTCAAGGCCAGATTTAAGACTTTTTAAAATCTATAAATGCTACCTGGAATTGGATTTAAGACCAATTTAAAAATCAAAATAAAGAAACAAAGCCCATTTTTGATTGAACACAACTAATGAAACTATAAATGGGCAGAAGAAGAAAACAACAGGAAATTAAATGTTTAGAGCCATGAAGTCTAACATGTTTGGCATATTGTGTTAACCCTGTCCTGTATTAATCTAAGAGTGGACGTGCAAATGTAATGCCATCAGTTCAGAAGTGCAAGTGATATTACAACATCAGGAAATAAAACCAAAACTCCTGCCTGCCCCACTGACATCTTTTGGATAAACACCACAATTCATGACATTTGTCTACATTCATCTTACTCTCTAAATCTGCCATGACTAAATATTATTTACACGGATGTTCCATGCCTTTTTATGAAAAGCCAAACCCACTAAACCCATGACCAACATTTCCCTAAAGTTTCATGTGAATTGCGTGAATTTGTTCAGAAGTTACATGCCATACTATGAGTAGCCAGGCCCCCCTTTTGCCAATCAGTGTGAAAAGTTAAAAGGTTAAATGTGCAATATTTCTGCTTTACTTAAAGAGTAACTAAACCCCAAACCCAAATCTTTGGTGAAGCCTGGTGAAGACTGGTCATCTGCTATTGGCTGGTCTTTGTGCCGGGTGATGTCACCACCTGTTGTACTCTATAGAAGGTGACATCACCTGGCTCAAAGATCAGCCAATAGCAGATGACCTGTTCAGTATCCTACTTTTCACAATTAGGTGTCAGGCTTCACCACAGATTTGGGTGGGGTTTAGTTGCTCTTTAAGCATAATATGGCTAGTAAATATCAGCAGAGGTTCCCGAATGGTAGTGAGTGAAACAAAGTGAACAGCCAAGCACAGCAGAGACTTTGTTGTCGTTTTAAAGCCCTCCTACCACGATAAGGTCCGTTCAAAATCTGGCAATTTGTTTTTGCCTTGTTTATCTGCAAAAAACACACATCGGAAAACATAATGTGAGACCTTATTTCTAATCGCATGCCAATTGCATGCCTTTTTATGAGAAGCCACACCCACTGCCACGCTTAGACCGATTTATCAAAGTTTTGAAAGAAAGGGTACAGACTTTGGAGGACCCTGTTCAATCTTCTGGCTTGACTGCTTAACTGATCAGCTTAGTATTTATCTGAGGGTATGGTCTCTCTGGTCCAGGGGGAATAGCTAGGTTTAGAGCTGATGCTGCCTGGATTACATAAGAGGATCAGCAGGGAAATCTTTACATGCTCGATTTCATTTGGGAGGCCAAGCAACAAGAATTTCAATAACAACATTCAACCGCAAGTGGCAATTGGCGGGGTCCAAGCACCTGATGGCCTCTGGTGTGACATACTGAGCATTTTGAAGTTTGTACTGTATAATGACTGAGATACGTACTGTATGTGTATGGCCATTTAAAATTATGATGTTGTTATAGCGGCACCTACGGGCGAAATGCCACCAAAATTTGCACGGTACCTCAGAATCAATCAGACCAAATTTGCTTAATGTAGCATAAAAAGTTCATGAGTTATGGCAATTTTTGTACATTAGGCCCCACCTACAAATTTTGAAAGCCAATTGTATCAAAACGGTATGGAATATCAAAAACTGCTCAATAACTGTTGTGCAGGAAAGTCAAGACATGCTGTGTGGCAAATTTGGTGAAGATTGGACAAAATCTGTAGGAGTAGCGCAAAAAGATTTTTACCAAAAATTAAAAATGGTGTGGCCAATGTCAATAGATGCAGAAAGAACCAAGGAAGCCAGCACTATGTGCTTGGACCACCAATGATAACTATGAGAAAAGCTGTGCAGTACAATGTTCATTTGATGTAATATATAATCTGTCTACTATGTGATTTGGGAGAGATGGAGGTCGCGCACTGTCGCACACACAAACCTTGCACCGCCACGGTGGCCCCGCAAGGTTTGGTAATATGGAAATAAATACAGTGCCGATCGACTCGATTTTCATGAAATAATGGATCAATTTTATCAATTCCACTCACAGAGCGATCGTATGGCATCAGAAGACTTGGATTATACTACACAAGCTGTATGGAGTCATTTTATGGACATTTGTTGGACTGGACTCCATTTACTGCAATTGTTTGGAAGAAAGCTCCTCCGGCAGTGAGCCTGAGAACTGCTGTTAAGTTGTATGAAGAAAAAACACTCACCCGAGTTTGTACTGGCATGAGGATGAGTAGATAATGACTATGACTGAATTTAATTTTTTGGGTGAACTATTCCTTTAATATAGGACCTCACACATTATAGTATCTTGATTAAAAACTGATCTTAAATTTACGGACAGGACATAAGTATTATTCTAATAAGACACCTAATGTTAAGACAACTTGTTGCTTAGTAGTTACTTGTAACAGGCATAGATAGCCCCAGTCTCTAGCATGGAGATAAAGTCATGCCCAACTTAATAAAAAAACTATTGTCAATTAAATGTTTTCTTGCTTACTGGTTGGTATACCTGGTAAAACAGAACGTACAATACAACACAATAGGCCTACAACTTTAAGCCATGGCCACATAACCAAACGTTAGTCTTCTGTTAATCTTTCGGAGACACTCTTTAATTCGGCATACACAATTCACCGAGCACAGTTTATTTCGACAAAATTTAAACTTTTATCCGACTCGCCTGTTACCCAGTCTTTCACCCAAACACATCGTAATGGGCAGTAGCGAGGGGTAGACCAATTCTAAAAAAAATAATAATAATAATAAAAATGTTGATATAAAAATTGCTTGGTGAATTACAGTTTTCTATATATAACATATTGAGTCATATTGTACAGTGTAGCTTTATGTAGCTATATTATTGCTGATATATAAGGAAAGATTTTTTAAGAGTTTGGCGTGACGTTGTCTTCGTACGAGAGAGAGATAGCAAGAGAGAGAGTACAGAGATATCAGGGCTAGCATGCGTCTAACAGCATCTGCTGTTAAGGCAAACTAAACAGGTTAAATGGCTTAGCTTAGTAAGTTGTTGATCCCTACCGTCAACTCTTGAACAGAGATCCGACAGAGTTCTTTCCAGCGGCATCACTGCTGCAGGTTAGCTATCTAGCTAGCATATTATCTGCTACCTTCCTAAACAAACTACCGTTATATAGCAACGCGTGCATTTGAAACATAGAAAGTCAGACCCCGGCCTTATTCTACAGCGACAACCCGTCTGCAAGTCCTGACTATTTCATTTGAACAGACGCTACTAATTTTCTATTGAGGAGGGTGTTTGACAAACGTTTACTTGTCAGTGGTGCACCAGTGTCAGTGTAACCAAAGAAGAAGAAGAAAAAAAAATAGGACTTCTTCTTCTTCGTCTTTTAACGGCGGTTGGAAACCAACGTCATAGGTGCATTGCCGCCACCTTCTGCTTCGGAGTGTGGACCAGAGACTGAATTCTACCTTTTAATCCTGTTTGAGTAATAAAATCAAAGAAAATTCTGCAACATGCGCCACTTGATAAATTAATTATTGTCTTAATTGCAAACTACTGAATTCCCACCTCTCTGAATCCTTTCATTTGTTGTCTTTCCTGTTCATATTTCCCACACTGCATATAATCACATGTTCTACACTCTCTTCAACTTGACAGTGATGGCACAGACCATTTGGATGCTTACCTATAACCTTGAGTGTCTTATTTAGGTTGGAATGACCCAGCCTTATTCGGTTGATTACGTTTTCCTCTTTTCTGCACCAGCCTACATTTCTAAATGATTCATTAACCTTGTTTTGAAAAATCCTCCTCTTAATTCACTGTCCCACTGCTTTTGCCATTTATCCAGTGCTTTCCTCCAAATCATTCCTTTAACTTCTGATTTACTTAATGTTATATCTAACTCAACTGATTCTTTTTGCAGGGCTTGTTTTGCTAATGAATCAACCTGTTCATTCCCCTTCAGACCTACGTGAGCAGGAATCCACATGAATCGAATGGACATACCTAGGTTTGTAAAAAAAGATATTCATTTGTCAGTTGGCAATGTGAAGGGTTCAGTTGTAGTCACAAATCTGTGTTAAACTACAGTATGTGATGTTTTACCTGTTTCATACTCTATTTTGCAATCTCTTGATATAAACAAAGACTGACTTAAACTTTCAGTTCAGTGACTGATAAGAACAGTCAGGGCCTGTTACCTGGCTGAGAGCACTTGAAAGATACAGTATTATTTCTTCTGTTGTGAAAATTGCCTTCATGCAGATTGCATTGTATGGAATGGATCTGTGTTGCCCTCATTTGATTGAGAGTTCAAACTGTGGACTTTTTTTTGTATAAATGGTTTGGGAAAAGTATGTATTACCCAAAATAAATACAATTTCAGAGTACCGGCAGTTGTCTCCTGTTACAGTTTAGGACAAAAAGTATAAAAGCAATATGGAAAAATGTGTTGTGGCACAGATCTGGACCAGAACCAGCCCAGTGCTGATCGGAGTGTAAAATGTAAGTTCCTGATCATGTAATTTATAGCTGTAGCGGGCCGGTCATGGCCCAAATCCAGTTCAGATCCGCAATCCAAACCCGTGCTGGTATTGGCCCGTTGTGCAAAAGGACACTGGAGCGGATCCGTTTTGTAGATCTGTACGGGATGTTATGGTGGATCTGGCCCAGAACTGGCCCAATTTTATTTTGCTGTCTGGGTTTTTACTTTGGGGGGGGGGGGGGGGGGGTGGGGGGTGCTACAGTGTTTGTTTACTTGTCTGTACTTCATGCACAATGTATTGGACGTTGCTGATTGGATTTTGACAAAACATAGGAGAATTATGCGTTTCATTGCTCCATTTTGTTTGTTTTATTGTCTGTATGTCAATCAAGAAACATGAGGTAACATATTTTCTATTTATTGCCCCACTACAACTCTGCATCCTTTGTTGGGGACAACATGTTTACTGTTTACTTGTTTATTTTGCTACGTGGCCATTGCTGTGGTGTTTTTTATTTTGTCTCCATCTTTGGTGCATTGATATGCTTTTTTTAAATTTATTTTTTATTTTGTCTCCATCTTTGGTGCATTGATATGCTTTTTTTTATTTTTTTTTTATTTTGTTTCCATCTTTGGTACTAAGTGCTTTTTTAAGTGCTTTTTTACATTTTCTGTTGAAGTTTGAGTTTCTAATTTCTTGCTTGTTTCTTTGTCTGTTCAGCCATGGTGGCTATTGCTGCACAGACCTGCTAACTACCCAGTTCTTCAACTATTTACTCCAAACAAACTGAAAATGTTAGACTCATCACTTCCTGTGCACCTTTTTCAGAGGAAAGACCTACCAGACACTGGGTGTTTAGAACAGCAGATGTAAAAGCTTTCATGGACTGGCTATAGGTTGAATCACTATTGTTATATCAATCAGCGATAGAGTTGAAAAACTGAAGAGATAGCAGGAAACTTAACTTCATGGTTGACAAATTGATACAAATTCTACAGACTGGATCCTTTATATTTTGGAGATATTGATTGATGAACCTAAGATATATTTTTTTTCCCAAAATCAATATGTATTTTGCAGTAGCACTGAATCTATTCTTGTGAATTATCTCAACCTCCGCAGATGTGAAAACAGACTGCCTGCCCAACAGTCTGAACACAGAGAGAGCGAGAGAGAGAGTGAGAGAGAGAGCAGACAGACAGGATATGGCCTCGGTGTGATGTTAATAATCATTGGCTTTAAGTTTTATTCATCTCCTGATCACAAAACTACTTTTTCGCTTCAGCTACATATGTGGCAGTTTAATGATAAATCAATAATGGTCAAAATAAAGAAAATAGTCAAAGCTCAGTCTGCTATTTTAATTTTATTCATTTTTTTCTGCCTTTTTTTATTTTACAGTTGAACGTAGAAATAAACAAGAAAGAATATGAGAGAGAGAGAGAGAGAGAGGACAGGACACTGCAGTTACATAGTACACGCCTTAGACCACTAATTCCAACATTTTTCATTTGCACTTAAAGGATAAGGCCGGTGTTTTTTAATGCATTGCTTACCGTCAACAAATCCTATGAAAAAATCAGCAATGATTTTGTTTTGCCAACAAATCTCGTCCATGTAGCCGGTGCCCAATGAAGCCATGTCCCAGCAGCCATAGAACTCCATTGTATTAAAAAAAGGATTAAAAACACGTCAAAGAGCCATGCTGTTGCTCTGGGCAACATATTTCATCATCACGATGCACCGGGCCAGCCGACTTTTTCCTCAAACAACTTAATAAGCCGGCTGTAAACACTTTGCGATCTCAGGAAAGTAGTTCCGTAGCACCGAAAATAGTCCCCGGCGTAATGAAGAATTTGTTCCCATTTGAATTTGATTTGGTAATAACTACAATAGCCTGACTTTTTGTGGTAACAGTTAGCGATTTTTAAAATTGAAACTATGTCTTTGTGAGCTGTATTTCAAGGTTTTTAGCTTACAATTGGAGCCAATGACTTCTGGGTTGACGGCTCAAAACGATACGTGGGAAGTCAGAAAGTAACGGGAGTAGAGCAAACGCATTGTTGATTTTGTTATTTTCATAGGATTTGTTGACGGTAAGCAATGCATTAAAAAACACCAGCCTTATCCTTTAATAATATGATTATAATATTTGGAACAGCTGAGGGCACCATCTACACTTTTGCTGTGAACCTGTTTGACTCAATGTCTAAGCTCTAATCCATCTTCTGCTAGGTTCAAAATTTGAGGCTCACAAGAGCTGTCCAGCAGCGTTCCCTCAAAAAACTATTTTGATCTATATTGTAAGGTTTACGCATTTAAACTATTTGACAAATTCCCATCAAACTGGATTATGTAATTCAGAAATACATATGAAATTGCATTAAATTAAGTATTATGATTTATGAAATTGATACAAATAGAGCTTTATTAGCATCTAAATGACAACATTGCAATGATTACACTTGATCAAACTGCAGTGATTAAGCTGTACGTTATCTGGTTACATAACAATGTATACAATTACAGACACTTCAAACAAGGTTACTGCATTTTATCTTTCAGCCTAGCTGATATTAAAACTTGAAGCTGCTTTTGACATAACATGGAGAAATTATTTATCTTGGCACTGTGTTCTAGCATTTAAAAAGTTACACTGGTTTGCCTAATGAGGACAATATCATTAAAGGTCAAAGATTTGAACTCAGAGGAATTTTTTTGATCATAGTATTTTCTAAGCACTGTAAGTTGAGTCTCCAGAGAGAGAGGTGGAGAGAGATTCACTTCTGGATTTCAGTGACGTCCCAGATGAATTTGAGTGGGAAGTCCTTCATCCTTTCCTCATAGACCTTGTCAAAGCGCTCACTCTGTGCCACCGTCATCGTATTCTTCCAGTCACCAGTGGTACCTGATACATGGTGGGTTGAAATTGACACACACACACACACACACACACACACACACACAGGCATTGAAAGTCTCTCCAAGTTGTGAATGATGTGGTGTTATGATCTCCACTAGAGGCCAGCACACAAACAATGGTGATTTAAAATTGTTGACATTGAGTTGCTTTGATTTAATGAAACCCATGGAGAAACGATGGGTCTCATTTATCAATATGTTTGTAAATTTGTGTGTACACTAAAAACGTATGCTATTCATCAAATGTTCGGAAGCATCTGTTTTCAATCATATTGACATGCATATGTTGATGAATCCCGATCACTTGTAAATGGGAAGAGCATTCATGCTGCAATATTAGGCAGAACACCTACAAACATAATCTTCCAGACTAAAATGCTACTGAAGAAAGTGAAAAAGAAGATCTTCAGCGATGCAGAAATTGAGATATTACTTAGTGCCACTGAAAAAAACGAATTCTATTCAGCAGCAGAAGCAGTGGTATTACGGCCAGGGCCACGTTGACCTATCCTGGGGCCCTGGTTTTAAGAACTTTGGGCCATTTATGACCTCTCTCTCATAGACACACATACACACATATGACACACATCAACAACAGTGCATATGTTCAGGCCAAATGAAGTGCACATCCATCCTCAACTAGCCAATATGGAGAGAGCCAGCAAACAACATAATAAGAGTAACTTATAATATCAATCAAGATATACAACACAGCCAATATATAATATATGCGTTGGATTTTGAAAACAATGACCTGACACATCGTGCAGTAAAATACAAGTGGACAAACACACAACACCACAGGCAGAAAAAAACTTGCGGCCAGGCAAGTGTAGGGACAAACCTACTTATGACCCCATTACAGAGCGCGACAACATCAGATCAGATTTGATCTTAAAGTGTAGGCTACTTACAAACGGAATATGTTCTTTGGTACGATCAAAACCCACATGTGGTTAGAAACATGCGTGAGGGCAGATACGCTGAGGAGGTTTCTCCTTAGAAAGTTTAATTCTTTATGCAAAGTCACTTTAAGTAGTCACAGGCCTCATCTTAACAGCAAAATGTGTTTGTCCATTTTTAAGCCTACTAATAATAACCATATTAACAAAGCTAGGCCTATATGAACAAATTTACAGGGAAATCTATTCAACTGGAAATGCTGATTGATTTAAAGAGCAACTAAACCCCAAACCCAAATCTTTGGTAAAGCCTGACACCTAATGGTGAAAAGTAGGGTACTGAACTGGCTATCTGCTATTGGCTGGTGTTTGGTGCCAGGTGTCACCACCTGCTGTATAGAGGGTGACATGACCAAAGACCAGCCAATAGCTGATCGTACCCTACTTTTCACCATTAGGTGTCAGGCTTCAGCACAGATTTGGGTGGGGTTTAGTTACTCTTTAAGTGATTAATAATGATATAAAGAACCATGAGCACGTAGCCAAAGCCTACAGTGACCCTGAAGTGCAAAACACAACAACATTTCACAAAACAAATTAACAAAACTGAAAACACAACATTTCACAAAACAAATTAACAAATCACAAAACACATTTCACAAAACATCTTTACAAACCCGAAAACATATTTCACAAAACAAATTAACAAATCACAAAACACATTTCACAAAACAAATGAAGAAAACTGAAAACACAACATTTCACAAAACAAATGAACAAAACTCAAAACACATTTCACAAAACAAATTAACAAAACACAAAACACAACGTTTGACAAAACAAATCAGCAAGTTAAAAAACGGCAAAAGAGAAAACAATTCAGTATTTCACAGAAAATGGAAAAGGTATGTCCTACTGATTGGATGTATTTGTTGTCACTCATGGTAACAGGAAGTGGGACTAGCAGCGATGCCTTCAAAATAAAAGCGCAAGAGTTAAAATGAGCACAAATACTGTTTGAACCAATTTGTTTGTGTGTGTGCGTGTGTGTGGTGGGCGTTGGGGGGGGGGGGGGGGGGTAATGCGTGACCAATCAATCAACAATCAGTTGTTGTTTTGTGACTTGTCATGCATTACCTACCCCCGGCCACCGCTAGTCCCACTTCCTGTTACCTTGAATGACAACACAGACATCCAATCAGGAACGAGAAGGTAAGGACCTACCTTTTCCGTTTTCTGTGAAATGTTGAATTATTTTCTGATTTGTTTTGTGAAATGTTGTGTTTTGTGATTTGTTCATTTGTTTTGTGAAATGTTGTGTTTTGAGATTTGTTCATTTGTTTTGTGAAATGTTGTTTTGTTAATTTGTTTTTTTAAATGTGTTTTCAGTTTTGTTAATTTGTTTGTGAAATGTGTTTTGTGTTTTGTGAATTTGTTTTGTGAAATGTAGTGTTTTCGGTTTTGTGAATTTGTTTTGTGAAATGTAGTGTTTTCGGTTTTGTTAATTTGTTTTGTGAAATGTTGTGTTTTGTGTTTTGTTAATTTGTTTTGTGAAATGTATTTTCAGTGTTTTGTTAAACTAGGTTAAATATTCAATAAAAAGAGATAAAAACTTTGATTTTGAACATTAGCAGGTATTATGTCAGGAATTTTCATTTATCAGCTTGGTTAAATAGGGAATAGCAGATTTTGAATAAGATAATGATAAAATTGTAACTTTTGGGTGAACTATTCTTTTACGTGGAAGGCAACATTTAGCTGCGGACACGCAATGATCTCTTCCCATTCAATTCTGGAAGATGGAACTACTTTTGATATAATTGCAATGATTGTGGCATTATCATCATTGTGGGTAAAAATCCAATACATGTGTTACTTAAGATGATGGATTACATCAGTCAAGGCAGCAGTATGTCTCTGAGCTGTTTAAAGTATATTTGAAAACAACAGGAGACGTTAGTAGCTTCTGACTGTGGCAAATATATCCTTTACAACCAAAACCTCCAAGCCTGCTCATATACATACACTAAATTTCAGGAGGGAAAGTGGAGCAACTGATGACTGACAAGATATTGGTCAATGTGATAAATTATTAGATGTTGGTCACCAAACTATCAGCTTGATGGGAATTTTTGTAGATATGGCTTTCTAGTGATTTTGCTTGATCTTAGTTTTCCATTATGACAATAAAAAGAAGTACAAGATCAAATTTCACTTAGGCTAAGGTATGATGAGTGGTACACCTTACCATACCCAATTGATGACCACGCAATAGAGGTGAAGTGCAATGGTCAGTAATAGGTGTTCACCGCACCAAATGCATGGAAATTGACCATCTCATAGATCAAGCAAACAATGTAGAATTCAGAGAGCTGGTAAACACAAATTAAGCCTTATACTAGAAAAAGACATTTTCCTTTGCAATTTTTAGTCTAGGACTTTCATGTCTGGGAACATGGCCCTGAAAGCTCTAGTCCTCCCATCCCCAAAGCCTCTCAATTCAGCGGGAAAGAATTACTCTATAGGTAATTAGTTCTACTTTTCTAAAACCTGCATTGTACTTTTGTCTTACTCTGTTTCTCTCATGTTTTCTTAGTTCTGAAAAAAAGAATTCTGTTCCAGTGCTGGTCACATGAGCAATGAATTCCCCCCATTCGCTGACACTTGGCTGTTCAGTGCTCACCTTTCCTCATGAACTTGCCCTTGGTTTTGTTCCCGACATTGTCTGGCAGGACCTCGTAGTTGGCCTTTTTGTCATTCTTCATGTTGTCAAAGGTCACCTTCTCGACAATGCTGTCAATGGCCGCATCCGTCAGGTTCTTCCCCACAAACTCGCACAGACGCACTACCGCTGACCTCAAGTCCTGACCCACAGAAGAAATAAACACAAAAAGCAAGAGTGTGTGTGTGTGTGTGTGTGTGTGTGTGCATGTGCATTTAACTCAGTTTTTAGCAAAACAACGGTATTCACAAGATGTTAGTGGCATGAAAAGTGTGAAATTCCGTTTTACTCTCAGCACAAAACGGTTACATGAAATAGGCACGACTATAATAACGTATGCATTTACCTTCAATGCCGGTGACTGGAACTCAATTCCCAGCTTTTACAATGAAGTTTTTAACTAAAGTTTTTCGGATTTAACCATGACCAAACCCTTTCCCTAACCTAAACCGAGTTGTTTTAGTTGCCTAACCATAACCTTAACCCAAACCTTAACCAAAGTTGTTTTAGCTGCCTAAGCTTAACCATAACCTTAATCCTAACCTTAACCAAAGCTGTTTTACTTGCCTAAACTTGACCGTTAAGCCAACCTTTCGCTGAAATGTAGCAGAATCCAATTTGTGTTATTATCACAGAATTCAATTTGTGGTGGAGGAATGTAACTGTCACATAACTCCTGTCCACAGCACATAAATCGCGTTTCAGAGATGCTCATTTCACAACTTTTTATGAGATCATGTTGCATTTAGACCATAGGGCACTACAACTCAGATAACTCAGTACTACTACTAGTATTACTACTACTACAACTACTACTGCTGCTACTACTACCACTAATAATAATAATAATAAAATAATAAAACATATTCATGCATACTTGTGTTGAATCTGATCAAAATGTCTTGTTAGAATCAATTCAGTTTAAGGGCTTCCCACAGACATCCAGTGTAGTACTGATCAATTCTATAATAAATATGCAATCAATCAAACTGTATCATATACATCATATCAGAGGTGGACGATACTGACTGGACCACATCTGATTTTTAATAAAAGGCCAACATCTGCTTAATTTATTGGTAAACTGGTGTATCGGTCTTATCCTATTGACATACAACATACAGCTGACAGTGTATGCCTGTATGTTAACACTGATCACCTTGATCATCTCCTCATAGCTGAGGAAGAGAATGTTGAACTTGTCCTGGTTGGTGTTCCATCCACGGACGTGGTCAAACCAGCAACCTCCAACCACTGGACAGAGATAAAGAGAAAGAGTAGGGGAGGCATAATTCTGTTACATCACCACACCGCAATCTTGGTAGGAAGGTAACAGGTGATTGTAATAGATTAAGGCAAGGCAGCTTTATTTGTATAGCACATTTCATACACTGAGGCAATTCAAAGTGCTTTACAGAGTAATAAAAAATACAGTAAAGGTAAACAATTTTCAATTAAAAATTATTACAGTGCAGATGAGTGTTGCCCTAGATTTCTTAAAAAGCCCTGGCGAACAGAAACGTTTTAAGCCCTGATTTAAAAGATTGTAAAGTGGAGGCAGACCTCAGATTTTCTGGAAGTTTGTTCCAGGCATGAGGAGCATAAAAAAAGAAAAGCTGCTTCTCCATGCTTTGTTCTGACCCTGGGAACAGTAAGCAGACCAGCACCTGAAGACCTGAGGGGTCTGGTGGGTTCATAACATTGAAGGAGATCAGAAATGTATTTTGGTCCTAAACCATTAAGTGCATAAACATGCAACATAATTTTAAACTCAGTTCTTTGGCACACAGGAAGCCAATGCAGTGATCTCAGCACTGGAGTGATATGGTCCATGTTCTTAGTCCTGGTTCGAACCCTGGCAGCAGCATTTTGGATGAGCTGCAGTTGTCTAATAGCTTTTTTAGAGAGACCTGTAAAGACACTGTTACAGTAGTCAAGCCTACTAAAAATAAATGCATGAACAAGTTTTTCAAGGTCCTGCTTGGACATGAATTCTTTAATTCTTGCAATATTTTTAAGGTGATAGTAGGCAGATTTTGTAATTGTCTTGATGTGGCTGTTGAAGTTTAGGTCAGAGTCCATGACTACACCAAGATTTCTGACTTGGTTTTTAGTCTCCAGTGAGAGGGATTCAAGGTGAGCAGTGACTTTAAGTCTCTCCTCTTTGGCACCAAAAACAATTATTTCAGTTTTATCTTTATTTAGTTGCAGAAAATTGTGGCACATCCAGTCATTGATTTGTTCAATGCACTTATTTAGTGAGTCTATTGGACCATAGTCATCAGTTGATAAAGCTATGTAGATCTGTGTGTCGTCTGCGTAATTATGATAGGAAATACTGTTGTTTTGCATAATTTGAGCTAGTGGCAGCATGTAGAGATTGAACAGAAGAGGCCCAAGGATCGACCCCTGGGGAACTCCACATGCCATTTTTTTTATATCTATTAATATACATAAGGCCTAATAATTAACAGTTGATTATAATCAAATGACAGCCCCAGACAATAAGCTGTCTATTGTACAGCACCATATTGGTAGGAAATGCATGTGACATCATGGGAATACTATGAATAGAGGACTTTTAATTGATGCAATGACCCTCTAGCAACATATTGGAGGTGCTGAGCACTTGGGCTACAGTGGATGTAAACAGCTGGTTGCATTTCTTAACGTAGGGGAAAGTTCTTTCACTCTCCTTTTCTATCCTCCAGTCTTTATATTAAGTGGATAGACAAATGTACAAGTGATTGAACAAACATATTGAATAGAGACAAGCATTGAATAGATACATTTGCTTAATTTGCACGATTCTACTTATTTAGTTAAGGTGCTTTACTATATTTATTTATAGAAATAAAATACTAATTTACATAGATAAAATACAAACTGTATCATGGAATGGGAGAGGTGGTTTTATACTACAACTCACCCAACTGATATTTCCATTAATGCCATTGTATATTATTTTAATATACATACGGCCTAATAATAAAAACTCATCCATTTAGTCCCTGTATATATTTCAAGGCTTACCTGACTACTAGCATATTCACATCTTATGTGTATATGTCTCTCTGTAATTGTTGTAAGCTTAGTGCTCAATATAATATTTAGTATCTACTTTCATGTGTATAGGACACTTGCTGAGCTACAAGCATGCCCTACCATATGGATAAAGGATGATGGGAAGGGAAAAATGTTTATAACTTGACATTGATCTAATATAAGGAATCTATAAGAATGACAAAGACTCTGTTATTTTTTAAATTAGATTTTCTCTCTCTTTACCTTTCCTTCTCCTCCAAAATTATTCTGGAATAAACTACAATCTGTAGTCTCTAAATTCATATGGAAGGGCAAGCAGCCTTGCATCAAACTCAGTAACATCATCAAGATATAGAAGCACGCATAGTAAATTCTCTCAAACCATGTGATGTATTATTTTCAAGTCTGTCCATCAATCAATGCAAAAAACGATTTGACCCAATAATATCTTAATAATAAGTGTGTGGAAGGCAGCACAAAAAATTTACAATATTTCTCTGAAATGGAATCGGTATTTACCTGTCTATAATAATGCTGAATTATTAATTGATGGCATTCCAATAAAAAAAAGTCCCACAATGCAGCAGTAAAGGGATCCATGTCCCGGCGACTTAAGATCTCCCAGCTTCTTCTTTCTTTTTCCCACGGCGCAGCCAAGGGCATCACGAGGCAAATTCAGGTCAGACAGTCAGACAGTCAGGCAGTCAGTCAGGTAACGCTTAGTGAGATGATGCGCTTCATCAGATGGCATCTAGAGGGCGTCTTTGACTGTGATTTGCAGTGTTTCCCATACAGAGGCACAAAATCAAAAGTTGGTCAGTGTTTGGATCTAAATCGATCTCTAATGCGCCTGATGTCGCATCCCATCATGTCTGTAATTTGGAGATGTACAGACAGGAGACCAGCAGCATTGAACTCAATCCACAGACTCTCCCGGTGTGAAAACAAAAGTGAAACTTAACATTCCACAGTCAGTAACGGGGATTTGCAGACAGTAACTTGTCTTCGCTGCCCTACAAACTTTAACGGTAGGTGACGTCATCTTGTGGTATTTAAGTAATGTTAGTGGAATTAGGTAATTTAACCGTGTCGCAGTGCTTCAGTGCATAGATTTGAACACATGCGCCATGGGTCTGTACAGCGTCTGCCAAATGGGAAACTGTAATTGTAAGTAACTGTAATAATATTACTGGTCACGATGATTCAAAGAGCAAATGAAATAAAATTTGTATATCCTCTCGTCTTTTTTCTCAGCTACTGTAGGTCTGACATAACTTCTTGTTTACTGTCCCCGCCACGCTCCGTAGCCTGTCGCCCATACTGCTGAATGAAGGATGCTTTTTTTTCTTAAGTGGTGGTCAGTATTTTATTTTTTTATTGTTATTGTTTAAAAAAGCAGCAAAGAAAATAATTTTGCCTACGCACAATGTTGTTTTATTTTTCAAGAGCTCACTGTGAGCTTGTAGGCATTATGCCACTCAATCCCCATTTAGGCACTTTATTTTTTTACTTATTTATTTGTTGTTAACATTTGCTGCTAATCATAAGTTCTTAATTAGGAGTGAAGAGGTTATTTAATCTCTTTAAATAAAGAGTTAAAAGACATAAATTTGTGCCTGTGTCCGATTTTCAGTACTCCACCAGTTGGACATATCAGCATAATTGCTGAGTGAAAGTACTGAAGTAATATAACTAGTAATAAAACTAGTTACCATATACAGAAAGTAATAAAGTAACTTAATCACACTACTTTTAATAAGGAAATAATAAGTAATAAATTAATAAGTAATAAATAATATTTTTGGTTTTTACATTTTGAAAGTAACTTCCCCAACACTGCATGGTTGTCACCCCCTTCCCCACATCCATTATATGACATAATCTATTAAAAAAAAAGGGGGGGGGATCAAAGCGCTTGGTTTCTACAGAAATCTGGTAAAACCCTTTCTTTAGATACATTGTGGAGGGGTGACATACCTGACATAGTCTCTGACTTTGACTGGAATGCTGTATGGTCAAACATCTTGTTGGTCTTGAGGAATCCCAACCTCCAACAGATACATTACAACTTTGTACACAGAACATATTTGACTCCCAAAAACAACAATGAAAATCACTAACAACCCAAATTGCACCCTTTGCCCTACAAACATCCTGGGCACGTTTTTTCATATGATCCGGGAATGCCCCAAGGTGACACATTTTTGGCCAAGGGTTGCCTCTAATCTCTCCATATTACTCTCAACTCCTATCCCTTCAACCCTTACTGTACTAATCCTGAATAACAAATCCCATCTTCATTTACTTTTAACAAGAAAGAGAGTACTGCTTGCAGGATTGACAGCTGCTAAAAAGATGGTCGCCCAGCACTGGAAGCCCCAACCCCATGATCTCTCTGGTCGACAGTGGTTAATGTCTTTTTTGAATATAGTTAATTTAGAGTTGTCGACAGCGAGGGTGCATGGGGCAAAAGAAAATAACATCAACATATGGATAGAGATGGAAAGGCTGGCCGGCCTTCTTCTCGAAGGGGCACAGGATGGTTGAGTGGTCGGGAACCTCATGCCCCCCTCGAATCGCAGAGCAGGGCAAAGTTGTGTCTTTTCTTTCTTCTTCTTCTTCTTGTTCTTCTTCTTATTATTATTATTCTTATTATAATTTTTCTATGACTCTTGTTCTGTCTTTTTTGTTTGTCTTTGTTAGATAGTTGTCTAATCGTATTGTTATCGTATCGTTGAATTACCTGTTTGTGTTGTCCTTTATTGTCTGTTTAAATAAAATAAAAATATCTTATAACAATAACAAATTACCAGATTTTTGAACGGACCTTGGTGCGGTAGGAGGGCCTTCAAACAACAAAAATATCAGCCTCAGCTCGCTCCTGTGTTTTTGAATGCAGAAACCTCTGCAGTGCGTGCGTGGCGGCTGTTCACTTTGTTTCAGTCACTGCCATTCAGGAACCTCTGCTGATATTTACTAGTCATATTATGCTTAAGTAAAGCAGAAATATTACACATTTAACCTTTAATTGGAGTTAGTAAGTGAGTGCACATTTTACAGTTCAGGTAGCCGCCGTGTTTGAGAGAAATCCTGAAGCCCACTTTGCCTATAGTGTTATAGCGTATTTACTTATTTACTGTTCTTACTGTACTTACTATACTTAGTGTTCAGACTTATTATTGAGCAGTATAGGTACTCACATAATTACACACGTGAGTACTGAGACTAACTGCACTGGGAGTCAAGGGCGGATATTTCATTTCACTGTTGGGGGGGACAATAAACAGAAAAATTTCTCAAGAGCAATTCCTGAAGGGGACACCAAAGGTGCCGCCAAAAGTACTGTTGTATTAAATGTATATAGAGGTCCATTATGAAACATTTCCATAAGCACTTCATTCCTTTCTTATGAAGATTTTATCAAATTGCCTTTGATATTACTGGGGTCTTTCTACTTGGCGTTTCGGTGCACTGAAAAATGATCGGATGTCTGTTTTTCTTTTCTCTGCCATTTTAACTGACCTGGCTGGCTGACAAATAGACACACACACACACACACACCCCACACACACACACACACAGCATGCAGGTTATTTACAGTAGTAGGTGAGATGCAACACCCATTAGCTGAACTAAAGCTAATATATGCCTAATTAGATTTAGTTTTCCCGAAAAAGCAGATCTCTAATGTTTTGCTGTCAATGTGTAAAAGTCCAGAACGCTGTGAAGCCTGCCAGAAACTTACTTCAGGGTCTTTTTTAAGAATTAAGTCTTCATTTATTTCCAAAATTATAAACAAAATTACATAGTGGCAGCCATTTTACATGCAGTAAGAAAAAAAGAATATACTTAGAACCTAATTACGTAGGGTAAGTTAATCTGAAATAGCCTATTATATTATAGAAATATTACTGTTACCATGTACAAAAGATAATTTTGGTATGAAAACCCGCATTTTAATTTAACCAAGTATCCTGTATCATAAATACATGTCTGGCATTTGTAACAAACCAAACCGCTTGAAAATCGGTCGAAAATTCAGTGAGTTATGAGGATTTTAATTGCGGATAGACCTCCTGCCTCCATACACATACATGCATTAGGAGACGCGGCTGCTCCACCAACACGCTGACGCACAAGATTCAACCGCGAGGTAATGGAGCGAACAAAATGTAGTCTAGGTTACAATTGTGAATGTGTTTTATTCTATTGAGTGGTAGAAGTAAAGAAAAATGTCTGACACATCCTTTGTTTTAAGTTAACCTTTGCGAAGCAGCTGGAGGTCTGCCACCACTGACACACTTCCAGAGATCCTCCACACACACTCGTACCGAGGACTAATGTGTGTGCGGGGGGGTTCGGGGAGGCAGGTAGGCAGTGGACCAAACCACTGTGAGGCGTATGAGAGGGGGGGGCGCGCAATCTTTAGAAACTTAAAAACGCATTGTTTTGTGTCTATAATTAGCACAAGTGCTTTCAATGCATATTATTATATTATTTAAAATTATATAATTATGTTTACAATGATATATTGAGGGGGACAACTCTCTGTTTTTCCCAGGAAGGGGGGGTCCGGACCCCCCTGTCCCCCCCGTAATTTCCGCCCATGCTGGGAGTGGGAACTCAGACTCACTACTTTATGTAGTGAGTCTTTTTCCCACAGCGAAGCCGAGGGCATCATGAGGCAAATTCAGGTCATGCATTCAGTCAGTCAGTCAGTCAGTCAGTCAGGTAACGCTTAGTGAGATGGCCTCTCGCCTATGGGCTACTCACTCCATCCGCTGAGGAACTTGTCCAGCATCTCATCAAAGTTCTCAGGTTTCTTCAACGTCTTCATGAACTTGGTAAAGTGGAAATAGGACACCATTACATCTTTAGGATTCCTGGTCACATAGACAACCTTATAGGAGAGGAGATCATGTGTATACATTTTCAGGTACATAATACACACATTTATTTTCATCACATTCACATATTCTTTCTCATTTCCTATATATTGCATATATGCATGCTTTAACTCATACTCATACTACATATTTTCCTGTGGTTCATATTATAATGCATTTTTCTTTTTCCCAGTATGTTCTACTGCTGTTATTTTGTTCACCCTCATAACACTGTAATTAATATTCTTTCATACTTTTCATTCATATATTTTTACTTAAAGTGATAATTAGTGACATTTTCATAGAAATAAATGTCTTTTTGACATTGGGCGGCAACACATTACTCAGTAGTGTACGGTATTACAGTAACGTGATGTAAACTTTTTTCAGTAACGAGTAGTGTAAGGGATTACAATTTCAAATTCAGTACATTTCAGTTACTAATCCCAGTAACACTCTGTTACTGCATTACTTAAACCTTAACCCCCGTTCAACCTTTTCTTTTCTCTCCTGTATAGCCCTCAATCACAGTTACAGTCTCAAAGGGCTTCACAGCACTTACATTATGAAACATTATGAAACAATAAATGAAAACGCCACCCCCCAAGCTTAGACCCTCAAAGAGAACAAGGAAAAATTCCCATGAAAACCTCATTCGGGAAAACAATGGAAAAAACCTTAGAGAGAGATCCCCCTTCCATGATGGCCAGGCGTGCAATGGGTGCAGAGAGTTTGCTAACAAATACTTATAACAAAGTGAACATCAACAAAATACACAGAATAAACAGAATAAGAAAACTGGGGTGAAAATCCAGATCTGGCGGGTGGCATCAATGCCAACTCGGTCAATATCGTCATTGTCGCCATCAAGACCATAATTTGCTATATTCTTATTTATAGTCTTTGCTATACCCTATTGTTATTTTCTGTTTCAAACAACCCAATTTCTCCATGAGGATAATTAAAATTGAATCTTATCTTGTCATACTGCATTACTTTATGTCTGTACCTGTGTGTGTGAGTGTGTGTGTGTGTGTATGTGTGGTCACTTATAGCATATAGATAGTATATATACAAACTGACTTTGGCCTTCTTTTTGAGGAGGCCCCTGGGCATGAGGTGCGGCGGTAGGTGGGAGCAAAAGAGGCGTGGCGAGCGGCGGGTGTTGTAGTTGCTCCCCTTAGGAGGGTACTCCAGCCAGGGCATTCTCATGAAGCTGGCCATGTTCTTCATCTCCGAGAAATTCTCTTCATAGATTAGGATGATGATCCTCTGGGTCCACACCGTTCCTGGTTGGTTTCAGTTCAAGTTTAAATTAATACAGTTCATGTCACTTTTTAATATCAAGCACATCAGCAAAGATTTTTGTGGTTGTGTACAGTGTAGAGTTGTCTAACTATCTACACTAGACATCAATAATAAATTGGCTATTTTAACACAATAATCAAAGGCCTCTCACTCCCACTTTCAGTGCACCTTGTACATGTGTAATAATATTAATATATGTAGTGTAGTTAAATTCCTATAAATATGGGGACAATGACATCTGCTGGTTGTAAAATGTAACTGCATTGCTACTGATATTGCAAAGATATTTGGTTCATCTACTTCATTCACTGTAGTTGGAAAAAAGTTCCACTTGGACTTAAAACTCCTCATCAACTGTACTCTGCTCATCCCATGCAGCGCAGATTCAGCCACATGAATCTAATTATAACTCATATACCACATGTATCTGCTTTGATGTTAATCAAACAACACAGACCCCCGCCGAGGCACTGGAGTACCGAGCCCTATATTAAGACTTGGTTAGGAGTTCTGAGGACCCAGACCCACTTTGGCATAAACATGGCAGTGAGCTTTTTTTTTTAAATTGTCACTAATTTAAAGTATTGCTTGCCTTGTTAATTAAACAGTTGTGGGTAAAATGTGGGATATCTTATTAATGGTCATGTATTTGTATTTTGTAAATGATCCCAGGACATCAAAGCTCACTCATACAATGAAGTAGGTAGGTAATTTTTACCAGAGTATTCAGAGAAAATCGCTGACAATAGGAGGTCTGGTAACATAGTTTTGTGAATCAATGATTTTGTCTTCCTATCTTTAACAATGGTCTTCACCACACTTTCCACTTTAACCCTTTATACTCTGCAATAGAAATGGTCCGCTAGAGCCTACACTGGTACCTTGCTTACTGTGATGTCATTTTTTTGAGTATCTTCAAATGTTTAATATCCCTAAAATCTGCACAACCCAAGCTAAAAGGCTATGTAAATCAATAAACCATAATAACTGGAAAAAATATTGAAATTGTGTCCTAAATTAAAAATCGGACAAAATTGGACATGTTTTTTGACCAACATTTGCCAAATACACACACTAAACATACACTCACTGAGCACTTTATTAGGAACACCTTACTAATACTGGATAGGTATCAGCTTTCAGCTCAATGTCAACCGGCTACCAAAGTGACATCTGCCTCAAGGTTTGACGTGTTGCATTCTGAGATGCTTTTCTGCTCACCACAGTTGTAAAGAGGTTATCTGAGTTACTGTAGACTGTTCTGTCAGCTAGAACCAGTCTGGCCATGTACTTGAACTATGTACAGTACATTTTTTGGTTTTTGAGATATGCTCATTTTTGTGAGCAGAGTGCAAAGGTGTTTTTGTTAGTTTTGGCCCTCCCACCCCGGCGAAGAGGGTAACCGATGTCTGGAAGACAAGAAACATGCTACAGGGGTTGCATTGGCTTGCAGTGAAGACAGAAGTCTTAGCTTTCAGATGCAAAAAGAATTATGATGCTAGCTATTATGGTTTCGATTTTAGAGCCATCTAAACAGCATGATGCTGTTTGGACAAAAGCTGAGTTTAAAGGGTTAATAAAAATCTTAGAGTTTAAAGGGTTAATAAAAACCTAAGAAAAACAGCCATTTTTTTTTTTTTTGTCATTTTTAGGCTGGTGCCCATGCATTTTTGCAGTTTTATCATTGATTGATTTCATCATTGAGTTCAAATGGGTTTGATAAGATAAAGATAATATAAGATAAGACTGCACTTTATTGATCCCCTGGGGCAAATTCAGATGCCACAGCAGCAATTGACAGAACAGTGCCAAGGAAGTCAGGAAAAGGTAATAATAAAAAAAAAGAGAGGTAATAAATTAAGATAAATAAAAATAAATACAGGAAAGGTACTGTACATAAATATAAAAACTATAATTGACAGCGCAAATAAATACAAATAATAGACGTAGATATGATAAGTCCAGAGGTTAGTAAAATCCATGTGCAACATAGTTCAAGGGTCATAAAACTTGCTTTAGTAAGAAAGGGCCATGTAGACCTTCATTTCCAGTAAGATAAAAATCAACAAAATGCAGTTTTTCTGTAATAGCTACACACAGTGTAACCCCATTTGTCAAATTATACTCACCTGATTTGGGGAAAGTAACAAGGAAGATGTCATCATCTCTGACTTCAAAGTGTTCCAAGTTGTCAATATATTCCCGTGTCAGTTCAGTATGTTCTTCCTCTAGGAAAACACAGCCTTTGTGTGTGAATAAATTGTCACTAAGAAGTTTATATTCTTGTTGAGCCATGACTTACAATATCACAATCAATAATTAAGAGAGAAGGACAGGCAAGAGCACAAGAAAAGAGTCAGTGTGGTCAAAACAGGCAGGGATGGGCTATTTATTTGCTGCTTCATAGGTCACTCCCACTGTCCAGTGCCATGTTTAGGTCATGTTAGGTCTTACCATGTAACACAAAAATGTGCCTCTTTTATACATTTTGACCACTTGTTTTCTGTGGACCAATTTCTTCTACAAGAAATGTACGCCATGAAATAATGGAAAAACTCCTAATATTTCATCATTTTATGGCCCAAGTCAAGATCTCTCTAATCATGCATTTTTCTCCATGATCACTGTATTTATTTTTATTATGTTGTCATCAAATATGTTTGACATATGTTCCTCTGTGTCCCTGAAATCACTTTCTACCTTGTTTGTTTGTAGTAGTTGGACTCTCATTTGGCGAAACAGCTTGCAAAATTTGTGCTTGAGCAGAAATGTGTAGAGGTTAACACTTAAAGTTTATAAATTCAGTGTTTGTAAATTCAAATCCTCCCTAGGTCAGAAATCATATTTATAAATACTGTCTAATCTAATCAATCAAAATCTTCATTCATTCATCTTCACATCATTTAGCAGACGCTTTTGTCCAAAGCGACTTACAATAAGTGCAATTTGTCAACAGTAGAGAAACCAACTGTGCATCTCAGTCTTCATCAGCTAAGCCTTTTAATAGGAATATATAGCATTTGTTCATTTTATTTTTTTATTTTATTTTTATTTTTTAAAAATAGGGTAAGAAGATAGGTTAGTTCAAGAGGGGTCCAGGTGTAACTTGAAAACATGTGTCTTTAGTCTCCACCGAAAGATGGGCAGTGATTCAGCCGTTCTGACAGAAGGGGGGAGCTCGTTCCACCATTGTGGCGCCAGGGATGAGAAGAGACGCGACCGGGATGAGCGACTTCTGAGCCCACGTAGCAATGGAGGGGCGAGGCGACCTGCAAGGGTGGAGGAGTGGATGGAGCGAGGCGAGGTTTGGAACCTGACCAGAGATTGCAGATAGGGAGGGGCAGTACTGCTCTGTAGGCGGGTACCAGTGTCTTGAATTTGATGCATGCAGAGATGGGAAGCCAGTGAAGCGACCAGAAGAGGGGAGTGACATGAGAGAATTTTGGTTGGAACACCAGACGGGCTGCAGCATTCTGAATGCGCTGTAATGGCAGAGGCAGGTAGCCCGGCCAGAAGAATGTTGCAGTAGTCCAGGCGGGAGATGACAAGTGCCTGGACCAGGAGTTGTGCTGCTTCCCTCGTAAGGAACGGGAATTTTGCGGATGTTATAGAGGGAGAACCTACGGGAGCGGGTTGTCGCTGCAATGTAGGCAGAGCAGGACAGCTTGTTGTCCAGGATAACCCCGAGGTTCTTGGCAGTCTGGGAGGGAAACACAGTGGTGTTGTCAATGGAGATGGAGAGGTGAGAAGGCAATCTTTCCCTGGGAGAAAGAGTAGCTCCGTCTTGTCAAGATTGAACCATAGTTCATAGTTCCAAGATAATAGATCCACCATAGCTCTCTTTTTAATAGTAGCTGATCCACATCACCCCCTCTTCTTGGGATGAGACCAGTTCAATCTGGAGTTGTTCCGATACCGATACCAGTATCGGAAATGCCTCCGATACAGCCTAAAATGGTGGATCGGGTATCGGCGAGTACGCAAGTCTATGCACCGATCCGATATCACGTCATTTATTAGCCCCGAAAAAAATCAACTTTAAAGTAGTTTCACCCGGATAAAACGGCCGTTTTCCCGGAAATCAATTCTTCTTCGCCACTCTAAAACAGTAGCCTACACAGCAAGTTACGCTGTGCTGCCACTCGCAACTAACGTTACTGTTTTAGAGCGGCAATTATGTCACGGCAAACACAACCCTGGGAACATACTGTTATTGTTCAGGATTTTAACACTCGTGTCTGGGGCTTCCAGGGCTTGGTCGCCCGTGCATGTGATTCCCGGAGATGAGTGTTCGGCTGTCAGGCTAAAAGTAAGGTATGTGGGCTTACCTGTTGCCTCGCAGCCCCGGCACTGATCCGGTGCTTGTCACTCGCCAGCTCGCTCTCCGTGGTTCAACACCAGTGCTCACTTGACAGTTCATTTGTAGACATGTAACACGGGGACAATACTTGAAAACAAAACTCCGTTAGGAGAGGGGAAAACTTGACGGACCCTCCGTCTCCGTCACGACACTCAAAATTGCCTTTCGAAAAACCCGAACCCCACACCTGTTCGGAGTCTCCCCCTTTCAAACTTCCACTGGCTCTGTGATTAGGTAACCCCCCCATGCAGGACAGCCAATAGGGAGATGGTGTGCTGTGACATTTCCTCCCCCCATAAACAAAAAACAAACAAACTTGACACTAGACTAACATTTAATGATCCTTATTTACAAGTTTTTTTTTTCTTTCTCGTTTTCAAAAAACGTTATCACTTTTCCTATTTTCCATGTAAAATACTTACTAAACCCACTCAAAGCTAAAGGAGAAAAATCCTCACAAGGGTCTACGATCCATCATGTAGGCTAACCCTAAAATTCTCTTCCTAATTAGAACAGGATTACACAACTTCATCCACCATTTCTAAGCAACTCTCTTCAACCTCTTGACAAGGAATCGGCTACACTATTGTTCTTGCCTGCAATGTGCTTGACCTCAAGGTTATAATGCACTGGTATCGGATCGGTACTCGGTATCGGCCGATACGCAAGTTCAGGTATTGGAATCGGTATCGGGAAGGAAAAAATGGTATCGGAACATCTCTAGTTGTTACCTCCCGGTTATATTGAAAACATAGGATAATAGCGCATTTGCGGTTGGCCAAGAGATTATGCTATTTTCTTAGCATCATGCTAGCAAAAGGTAGCGATTTAACTAGCTTCCAGGTCAGTAAACAGCCTTACCGCTAATCCCAAGAGCTCTTCCGATCCGGACCGGTATGTCACGTTTCTTTTCAACATTTTTAGAGGCGATGGTCTTTGTCAAACAGCACCGGGTTCCTCTGGACTTCTGTAATCAGTTCCTCAGCAGCAGCTCCATCACTGCAATGAACTACTGAATTCTCCCACCCCTTCTTTGTAGAACTTCAGTTTGATTGGTTGAAAATGTTTTATCGTTGTCTCTACCGCCAGAAAAATTGCTCTGAGATGGAACCAAGAATATAGTTATAGTTGTCGTTTTGGATGTTTTTATTAGTTACAGTTGTAGTGTGAACACAGACATTCTATTTACTTATAACGATTTAAATCTTTTTATAGTTATAGTTATCTTAACAGTTATTGTTCTAGATGTGAATGGGCCTTTACTCATTTTTACTTGTTATTGTTAATTCCTCTGTAATTGTTATATTCTCAAACTCCTTAATAAATGATCCTTCTTGCACTTAAAGGCGAATACCACTGAATTTATTAATTCAAATGTGTTACACTTTAGTGTTGAAACAGTTGAATTAATATTTCTGCATACAGTTAATGTTACTACTATTATTACCGCACACTACTATAATATTGATTGAGAATCGCATATGAGACCAAGATGACATGCTAAATAGTAACAATAGCAAATTGCAATAGTAAAAAGCAATTTATTATTTTTGGTTGGTAAAAAATCTGTCTGGCTGGTACGTACCTTGGCAGGTAAGCTAAAAAGTTAATTTTGGACCCTGGTGGTAACGCAGAAAAATGGAAATTAAGGAGCCTTAACTGCATTATTGGAGTTGTTGAAGCATGTTATCTTATTGTGAAGGACGGAAGTATGGTGCCGGATGTTTTGTCATGATTGACGTAGACTTGGTTGACTAGGGAACAACCTAAAAGCCCTGCAAAATCAGCAGCGCATAGTGTTTACAGCGTGAAGAGAGGGGTGTCCGAATCAGGACAAGCCTAGCGCACAGCTAAATGGCCGGCGATAGCGTCCTTTTTCCGACTCTGGTAAAGACAAATCTAAAGTAAATGATTAAAACGATATATGGTTAGAAAGGTAAGAAGTTATACTTGACTTTTACACCATTAAACTAGTTGGAAACATTACATGATCATCATGATCAACAGTAGTTAAAGCAAAATCTTAATAGAATGTTAGCAAAAAAGTGTCCAGCTCAGGACACAGTTCCGTTACATGGAGTAGTGGTGTAATATAAAATGATTTTCGACAAGGCAGCATAAATTGTCAGAACACCGGCCTCACAGCTTGACATTAACGTTACACGGCAGTTTAGGATGTTAACGGTAACGTTACACCAGCTACGTTTTCTAGCTACCTAGCCAACTATAACGTTATGTTACTTAACGCCGATCAACTGCACTAGGTAAAACAAGGCAGACAAAAGAATTGCCAAAAATAACATCAACAACAATCTAGTTTTAATCACCTTATTAGGCTTGCCTTGCTCTGTAGGAAGTGCGACCACGGCATAACGTTACCAACATTAACTAACATTAGGGCTGTCCGAATGTTGCTTTTCAGGCTTTGACTAACGTTATTAACGTTATCAGTTTTCAAAACTCCCTTTAAAAATCACAGGCATATAACGTTAACGTTAGCTTCCTAATACATCCGTCGTTAACCTCAATAGCAGTTTACGGTCTGTGGTCCAGTCCTCTGTCTATGTAACGTTACGTTAGCTAGCGTTAAAGACCCTATAGACAACTTTTTTGCTTTAACTTTACATTATGAAGTAAATGTTGATTGCACAGTGTAATCCTACTATAGAATGAGGAAATCTCTGTCTGTCTGTCCGTCCGTCCGTCTGTCTGTCCGCATCCATTTTGCTCCTCAACGGGTTGGCCAATCAATCTCAAACTGCACATGGGCATTGAGCATTGGCATAGGCAGGGACTGACGGAGCTGATTTTTCCATTTTCCCAAATTCACGCTGCCGGAAGTCTGCATGTAGTTGTGGCACATCCCCGGGTAGGGACTAGTGGCTATAGAATAATGACACCATCGGCATTTAGATTGGTTCCCTATAAGCCTCGCTTTCACTATGCAATTCTGTCTGCCACCAGGCACGATCTCCCGGGAGAATGAAGGCTCGATTTACGGCACAAAGGAAGTGTGTCATCCATTGCGCAACCAAAAGAGGAATAGGATAGGTAGCTATCGGCCTTTCTAAAATGAGCAGTGGTGAAAGTTACTATATTGTGTTATGATCAAGGATAAACAGACAGATTGTTTGTTCTATTGCACGGAGCTCGGCTCTAATAGAAAGCGATCCGGTTGTCTTTGCAACAGTGGCGCAAACAACAATACCACTTGGAAACGCTAGGGGGAAAGTTGAAAAGTTGTCTGTATCCACTTTAACATAGATCATCTAGATGCAGTGTACTTACTAGTTCAGCTGTACTTGATATTTGATATATTCAGTAGATATATTGTAGCATCCCCGGCTAAATGATGGTCTAACTCTTAAACTGATGGTTCACAAAGTGTTTATTTTTGAGCAAATAGACGACACTGTAGCTCCATGAAAACCGTGAACACCCCTTGAACACACCGTAAGAGCTACGAAAGGAAACAAAAATACAAGTATTACCATCTTTTCACATTCTGATGATAGGCTTATTGCACTATAGCCTTACAATATTCAACAAAACGAAAATCATGTATTATTAACCTCTGACTGAAAATAAATCACAGTTTATATTCCAATCATGAAATATCACCTTTTTAACCCGTTAGCTTAGTGACAACCTTTGATAGAGTGCTATAGGTAAGCATATTTTACTTAAAATGAAATATTAACAGTCATAACAGTAATTTTTATGTCACATATGCAGCTTTAACCTTATATATTGCAGTTACTGCAAAACACACAAATGCTGCATTTCTTTATACTAGCAAGCAAACTCTACCGAGATAAATGCCCTTTAAGACCGACAGCATTGCCTTGAATTGAGCTAATATAGCAGCCTTGCTAGCCTAAACACACTAGCATAAAACTCAGCAAAACTATAAAAAAGCACCACAACATGACTAAACATTAAACACCACATGAAACGAAATGATGACAAACCTTGTGCCCTTATCAGCCAGGTTCTAAACAAACAAAATAGCCAGCATTTTCTAATAGAGGTGGGCGGATCGATCCCAAAATATCGATACTACAGATACGTCTCGTTTTTGAAGATCGATTCTAGCGTCAATAGGATCGATACCAGTTTCAGTTTCTCTCTTCTACGTTGTACCCATTTCATCAAAGAGTAGAACTGTCTGTGCAAACAACGTTCCGTTGTCGTGAACACATCTTAGTGCATGCATGCACTCTTTGCTTCTGTGTCGTGTGCACTCAAACAACAAACATACGCGGCACGCACGCGCAGCGCACCACGGCGCGCACCCTGAGAGCCATTGCTTTAACTGAAGGAAAGAAGAATGGTTGAGGGTAGTTTGTGCTTTTGTTTAGTTATTTGCACTTTGCTTATTTAGAAAAGTTGTGAAAGTTTTAAAACATTCATTGTTCTTCACAAATAACTGTGTGCACTTTGTTTATTCAATTTATTTTTTCATGTTTGCACATTCAATTTCCAATAATAAAAAAAAATATTTTTGTTATTTGCCTTTAAAAACTGTCCTGTGTTTTAACATGCATGTGATTAAGTAATTAACAGTGGAAAGCAAAAAAAACTGGCTTCATTCATTTATGTAGCACTTTTTTACAAAGTGCTACATAAATGAATGAAGCCAATTTTTTTTGCTTTGCTTGCTACATACATGCTTCAGTTAGGAATCAAACCCGGGTCTCATAGGTGGCAGGTAGAAATTCTACCACTCACCTTACAATGATTGCTAACCTTTGGCAAATAATTTAGTGGTCATGAAAATGTATTCAGATTTAGCCTATTGATGATGCATTCACCTCATAAATCATGACACACTGCTCTCCCCTACATGAAAGTACATAAGCCGCTTTTAATAATAAAAAGTATCGGTATCGGTATCGGTATCAATATCGGCGATTCTGGCCCTGTATTACTTGGTATCGGATCGAAACCAAATTTTGTGGTATCGCACACCCCTATTTTCTAACGTTAGGCAGCCATCGTGCCATGCGGACACACTTGACGATCTACTATACAGATTTTTTCCGTTTTCCGGAAAGACTCCTTCAAAATAAAAGCCCCAACCTTAATATCTAAAATAACGGGCCAAATAATAACCTAACCTTAAGAAAATACTTATAGGATGAATAAACATGAAAAACAACAAATTCTTGAAGTATGCTGGGCCATACTAAAGGTCATTTACATATATCTTTTATATCTTTTTTTCATAGTAACGGTTGCTGAGGATCATGGGTAGGCTAATGTAGCCGCTTTCGCTATCGTCCAAAACGCTTTCACTATCGTCCAAAACGCCCCCCAAAAAAACTTGATTTCTCAGAATCGAAGGTGAAATAATTAAAACGGATGGCCATAACATTAATCGTATTGTTGAGTTGTCAAGGACACTTTGTGTTTTTGTGTTGAGAAATGTTAAAGATATCATTAAAATCAAAGGTTATGTTACAGCTTCTGTACTCCTGAGTCCCGACTGACAAAAAAAAAAACGTGCTGCAGGCACGAAAGATACTTCCAATTGAAATACATTAGTTTGAAAGTCATGCTGAGTGTCACGAAAAAAATGGAAAAATCGTGTCCATGAACACGAATCAATAGATTAAATTACGTGATTATTTCACGAACTGCCGTGAGACCGGGTTGCTCCAGCAGATCCCTATACTATAATTGCAAAGAATCCTCTCCGTCATCCTTCTGGCAGTGGTAGATGCTCATTATCGCTTCCAGGTGGTGGATGTTGTGTTGGATGGCTTATGACCGAAACAGTGACGGTGGCACACTGGCTGTCTCGGCATTTGGAAGAGCTCTTCACCAGAGAAGTCTTGACATCCCAGAAGACACACCACTCCCTGGCGCTGAACATCTGGGGCATTTGCCATATGTGTTTGTCGCCAATGAGGCATTTCTCCTGAGATGGAACATGATGCGACCTTATCCTGGGCAAAACCTAAGGAGAGAAAAGCAGGTGTACAATACAGGTTGTCCCGCGCCAGAAGAATGGTAAGAGTGCACTTTCGGCATTCTTGCAATGCAGTGACGGCTGTGCAGGGAAGTACAGGGAATGACCCCAGAACTGGTAGAGACAGTTGTAAAAGCCACCTGCATCCTACACAACCTTTGTGGTGCTATTCTGCTGAGGACCATGCACATGCAACATCAGAGCCAGAGCTCAGTGCCAGGGCAGTGGAGCATCTTAGCCGAGTGAGCAGAAACAATGCTTCACAAGAGGCTATTGCCATCAGAGAGAAATACACTGAGTTTTTCTCCTCTGCTGAAGGTAAGGTAAATATTGTTTGATGTTTTCAAACAATATCTTTCAAACAATTAATTTGACAAAAAAAAGACTTCACATTTCAATTTAACATTCGTTTATTAATGCACCAAATGTTTTGGAAAGATAAATAAGATAGAACACGTAAAAATTAACTGTAAATTACAAATTACACAACAAAATAGAACACGTGTTTGTGCTAATCAAACTCAGCTTACTGAGCAGGATTTTCCCCCATAAAATAGCATAAACTCGTACAAAAATTAGTGTGTGTGTGTCTACAGAGAGTCTGCCTTCTGCCTGGATTTTCTTATTTCTGAATGTTCAGGACGTTTCTGGGCGTCAACCCTTTGGCAGTGGGTGTGTCCGCCTGCAATCGAAACCACTGCTCAATCGTTATATATATTGTTTGTAACCTCAACATTAACGGCGAATTTGAGCTATACTATTAGAAAAGCAAGGCATATACCTTATCACTAATCTCTATGGTAAATTACCAGAAGCAGGCTAAAAAGAAGTGTTCAGAAAACACTTTTTAAGCGTTTTACTAATATCTGATGACACACGGACCATCTTAGTAAAATAAATATTGTTTACTTACATTTGTAGTCCTTTGAAATCAGACTAGCAGTGACGTTGGAGGATGCGACCTCTGCTGTAGCTTAGTTCATTCTTTTCACAGGCAGGTTAGCCTAGCGTTAGCTTTTTGCTAATATGGCTTAAATTTATGCTTTAAAAGTCACAAACGCGGTCTTGACTTGTCAAGATTATCTTATACTAGTCCATACCCGGGGATGCACGCGCCTCAACTACGTGCAGACTTCCGGGGATGCGCGCGCCTCAACTACGTGCAGACTTCCGGGGATGCGCGCGCCACAATTCCGCGCAGACTTGCCAAAAAGGCGCATAAACTGCGTAAATTTGGGAAAATGGAAGAATCGGCTCCGTCAGTCCCTGCCTATGCCAATGCTCAATGCCCATGTGCAGGTTCAGATTGATTGGCCAACCCGTTCAGGAGCAAAATGGACGCGGACGGACAGAGTTTTCCTCATTTTATAGTAGGATATCAGTGTGTATGACTATTATAAGCCTGTGTTGAACACAGAGGTTATTTTCAGCATCAGACCTAAACCAAAACGCAATGAAATGGGGCTGCGGCCAAAGAATCATGGCAGCTGCTGACGTCTTCTTCACCCATGTGGCTTGCCGTACATGCACTCCGCCTTCCCGCTCTCTCACATCATTGAAAGGTGTTGAAAGGTTCGGCTCTTTTATAAGAGTTGGATCTTCATGAGTGACTCAGTGAAAAGATTTGTTCACTTGACTCTTTCGTTCATCTGATTCAGTTGGCCTTTATGCGTGGTGAGAGAGGAACGATGAACCAGAGTCAAAAGAGCCGGTTGGCTCCATGGTTCTCATTCGTCAACGATGTAGTGTCTATCCAGTACCACTAGAGGGCAGCCTATTCATAAAAGTGGAAACACAGAGTCTTTGAATAAATGAGAAACATGTTACTTCAATCATAGATGGATTAAAAGACAAAAAAAATCCCTTTATTGCTGCAGCTCTACTGACAAACAAACATTTTAGCCTACTCAAAAGAAGTGAAACAAAATAAGCAAAACAAATTTAAAAAAGTGTTTATTTTATGGTTTTTCATAGACTACTTCATAGACATAGCACAGTAACTGGAGTGGAAACGTTATTTTGAAACATTTGGCAAGTTTCTTTGTAGTTTGGTGTTGCCAACTGACAGAGCCAGACAAGAGTTTGCGGGACGGCCCGCACATTCTCACAGCTGGTCTAGAGTTTGCGGCACGGCCCGCACATTCTCACGTCACTTTCATTTTTATATCCCACGTGTGCGTGAAAACCAGCGTACGTAACCTTTTTGTACGTGCGCACTGTTTATACATGAGGCCCCAGGACTTATTCCGAGTGCATCTGCCCACCCGACACTGCGTTTTCTTCCCAGGAGAGATGGATCTGTGCGCCTCGCCTCCTGTGCGCCATGGATCTCTGTGCGCCTCGGCAACTGTACAGTCCCTGACGTGCGTTAACATCTCCATGTCACATAAACAAAGAAAACTGTCCAGTTTACTGGCGATCTTGGTTTTGGCACTGTGAGTAAGGCCCGATGTCATCTGTGGGAAATTAGTTTCACTAGGTTTTCATTGCGCTCAATAAGTCAGACCTACTTGAAGCGAGCCGGAGGAGAGACACGCATTCACACAAACCAACGCGGCGATATAGCGGAGAGTGCCTGTATCAATTTCCTAAGTGTTTTTTTTCATTCATTTAAAACCCTCATATTTAGGAAAAGTCATGGAGGGAGGAAAAAATACCATTTTCCTCCAGTGTTGGAGGAACTAAAAATTGAAAATAACAATGCCAGTTGGGTTTTGGCCTTTCTAATGTTAAACATTATCCACATAAATAACCAAACTATTATGGTGTATCAGCGGAAATAATTATGGTTTTTCATAGACTACTTCATAGACATAGCACAGTGAATTGAGTGAAAACGTTATTTTTGAAACATTTGAAGAGTTTCACTACTTCGTAGTTTGGCGTCGCCAACTGACAAAGCCAGACAAATGTGCGTACGCATGGTCTAAAGTTTGCGGGACGGCCCGCACATTCTCACGTCAAGTTCATTTTCATACATCCCGACGTGTGCGTGAAAACCAGCGTACACAACCTTTTTGTACGTGCGCAATGTTTATACATGAGGCCCCAGGTGTCTTTCCTGTAGGGACTGTGAAGAATATGAGCCCGGACACGACGCAAACCCATGTGGGTGTTGTGGTCGTCCACCGGGAGCTATCTCCGTACTGCTGATGAGTCGGGCGTAAGGTCCACTGAGGTTAAGGTAGGGGTGGGAGATACCAAGTTTAGTGAGTCCCGTCACCATACAGCGGTAAAACACGTATTTTGAAAAGAAAAAACGTATTTAAAATAAAATACAATACAAAATACAACCATTTAAAGTTGTATGTCCCTCCCTAAAGCCAAAATAAAAAACATAAGTCCCTCCCCAGTGCTTAAAAAATTATTTGACGTGCCTCCCCCGTTTTGCACCACCCCCCCCCCTCTCATAAATAACGAACAGTCCCTAACTTGACTTGAATTTGTGAAATAATCAAAATGATTTACTTAGGTGGAGGAATGCAAAGTGAGTCAGTCAGTCAATTAAAATTTAAAATTGCATATATAATTTCTCTGACTGCTTATTTGGTTGTAATAAACCTCATTCTCAAAACTCGTGAAGTTCGTGAATCACAATTGAGCTGCACTGCATATACTACAGGGTTAGCCCAGAACTGCCATGCCACCACTCACTCATCGTTCATGAGTCGCTGAGTCACTCACTCACTCAATAGCTCATCGTTCTCGACTCGCGAGTCACGAGGAAGAGCCTGTTTGCCTCTTAGTCTACTGGAAATTTCTTGGACCCAGTAATGGTGTTTCCTATGAACTTTTATGATTGAAATGTCATCTATAGGCCTAGTGGATGAAATTCAACTTGGTTGCTAAGAGTTGCATGTTGGGCAATTTGCGTAATTAGCATAATTAGCTCATTATCAAGTAAAATAAAGAAGAAAATCAAAAATCGTCACAGACTTCCCAGAGTAAGTTTATTTTAATGGTAATGTACTGCATAGTACATATAAAATATAAGAAAAAATGTCTAGCCTCATTGTCATGCCCTTATTAGCATAATCATTAATAACAACACCATATTTAATGAAACAAGTGAAAATTCAAAAATTGGCCCAAGTTAGCTCATTTGAAAGGTAAAAACGTGTAGATTGTAACAAAAATCCAACCATTTACATAATTTTGAATATTTAGCTAATAAATCACAGAATACAGGAAACAGCAATAAGTTCACTTAAAGTGAACTTAGAACCACAACCTCACACTCAATGGCCTTCACCCTCTTCATCATATCTTTCCTCATTCCCTTCAGCCTCCTCATCTTCTTTGTCTTCGTCTTCATGTATTATGAATGGCTTGCAGCAGCGGACCTCACCTCCTTCACACTTGCAATAGTCAGTGCAACTGAGAGTTGCAGCATGGCAGCTGCAGTTTTTTTGGCTGCAGGTGACGTCAAGCAAATTAACGAGCCACTGCCTGGGTGGAAACAGGCATGACAGCCCCTCCTTTAGCAACCTCCCACCCGAATTTAGTGATGTCTCTGGCCTCTGCAGGCGGCTCCCTCTGATCTGCAGCCTTCCACAACATGACCTGGAGATACGCAGTATGTGCAGCAACACGTTGACATCAGTTGGAGGAAGCTTTTTAAGTTCAGGTGGCTTTTTCCTCCGTCTGTAGATCTGGTAGCGAGCGTTATTCATCGACTTGGCCTTCTTCTGCCCATACAGTGCGAGGAAGAACTCGTTCCCGGTATCTTTTAGGTCACTGTGAGTGGCATCAGGTTCCCCAAGCACTGTATTGAGACCAGGCATGGTACTTCCTTGGAGTACTTTCAGCGCAGATGCCTTGCCCTTTCCACAGGGGTAGGAGACAGTGTCACATCCCGACAGCACATGCATCCCCAGGAGACTCTGACATTTGTCACCCATCGCCCTAACGGTGGCATTTATGTCCAGGATGGTGCCATCCCACTTCTCCATCTGCACTGCTGATTGAACGTCGGCCTTCCAAGCCCAGTACACTAACAGGACGAATACGTCAGTGTCATCACTTAGGATACGTATGGTGGGTGCCCCTGCTCCAGCTGCTTGCAGCATGTACCTAATGAGGGTGACGTCAGCCTCCTCATGCTTGACGATGCAGTCCATGTGGTTCACAAGCAGGATCTTATCAGCGGTGAGGTCATATGTGCACAGAAGGCGCGATAGCTGTGTCTTGTTTGATGTGCTCTTCATCACGGCTTCTCGACCTGGAAGGGGTGTGTTGATTGTTAGCTTGTACTCAGTTGCACCAACTCCTGCTCGTCTTCTCCTCTCATGATCTTTGGCACTGGGCTCATCATTGTAACGGTCAAAGATGACGAGGGTCTCATCAGCTCCGGCTGCAGTATAGGCATTAGCGAGGCGTGCATTGATGCTAGAGGCAATGTCCTTGATCGTACCTGCCACAGGCCAGATAATGTGGTAGAGCAGCTGACTTGCATCAACTAGGACTACATTGGGAAGTGGAGCATTTTCATCATTTTTGGAGGTATTATCATTCATCGTGTGTATTCGTGGGGCATCATGGGGGAGTCAAGTGGAGAGTAGCAGGTGACGCTGGTGGGAGAAGGGTGGGGGAGGGGGGACTGCACATCGTTGCTCATAAAATCTTTTTTACAACATGTTATGAAACATTTGGGGTCGGGGATAAATAAATAGCATAATGAAAAATAAAAAACTAAATAATATCTAATACCATGTCGGACGTGGATCCAGATTATGCTAATGAGGAAAGGTTGCATGACTTAGTTATGGCAAGAGATTAATTTCTGGACATCCAAACATAGACTTAGACTCTAAGATCACCTTTCTAAATTGACTAAAAGCTAAAATATAGCTATTTCCTGGTTTCGGCCTAATTATTACATAATTTATGCAAATGATGCTAATGAAGAAAGGTTGCATGATTTAGTTATGGCAAGAGATGAATTTCTGGACATCAAAACATAGACTTAGACTCTAAGATCATCTTTCTAAGTTGACTAAAAGTGAAAAATATAGCCATTTCCTGATTTTGACCTAATTTTTACATAATTTATGCAAATTATGCTAATGAGGAAAGGTTGCATGACTGCACCATGGTAATAGATGAATTTCTGGACATCACAAATATGGACTTAGACTCTTAGATCACCTTTCTAAGTTAACTAGAAGCAAAATTATAGCCATTTCCAGTTTTTGGCGATTAATTAGCTAACCCTAACCCTAACCCTAATTACTCAAATTGACCAACATGCAACTCTTAGCAACCAAGCTTAATCTCATCTGCTAAACCTATAGATGACATTTTAATCATCAATCAAAGGTTCATAGGAAACAACATTGCTGGGTTTCATATAGGCCATATAGGGGTTTCCAGTAGACTATCTGCTGCTTTGCCTCCTGCCTATGCTTTTGGCGAATGCGCAACTCACAGCTGATTTTCTCCAACCCGCTCTCACTCACACAGCTCTCGTTCACGAGTCAAGAGAATCAAAGCTTTGAATGGCTGCATGTGAATGAACGACTCGTTGGGCAGAGTGAGTCATGACTCCCAGTTCCTTATGAAGATTCGGTCACCACGAACAAATCGTTCACGGCTCCTTCATCGCTACACATCAGCAGCTACAGGTGCACAAGTTAGTTTTGCAACACACTTATCGCAGGAAGTGTTGCAAAAGTCAAGGCGCACAGATTCGAAAGTTTGTGATGTGAGAGATCACATAGAAGTTGCAATGACCAATTTGAGAGGTTGTAATCACCGAGTTGTGGTTGTACTGGGTTAGGGTTATTTAATTAAATAAAAAATAAATATGAGTAAATGTTGCCTTATCAGTTTGCAGCTGTCATTTTATTTATCTAAGTTTTGTGAATTTTTGTCTGTGACTTCAAATTCAGAACACGGGTGTGTGAATATTTTTTGAGTGAAAATTTCAACATACAAGTTAACACTTATTCTACAAGTTCTCACATTGTATTCTACAAGTTCTCACATAAAGTCTACAAGCTCTTGGGTTTTGCAACATAAATACCTTCATAATTATTTATTTATTTAACCTTTATTTTACCAGGTTGTCTCATTGAGATGCAATCTCTTTTTCAAGAGAGACCTGGTCCAAGAAATGGCAGTGCCAGCAGTAATGTTACATGACACATTATAAATTAATAATATAAATAAATAAAATAGTTATAATGTATTATATAATATATTTATAATAATAATTAGAGACACATATGAAAAATGTATTTGAGTTCTCAGTTTAAAGTCAGAATTCTGAGATTAAAGTCATAATTTTGTGGATAAAGAATATTTTTATATCTTTTATAGTTGATTAAGAGGTTTCATGTAAAGGCAATTAATTGTATTAAAGGTCCCATATCGTGTAAAACAGGATTTTCCCTTGCCTCTTTGATTATAAAGGAGTTGGATGTGTTATCTAAACACGGTGAAAGTATCAAAATGCACGGTCGGCAACTAAATCTAACCGAGCCTCTAAACGAGCCGTTTGGACTTCTGTAACTTTGTGGCGTCACAAAGGTTCGCTCATTATCATTTTTGTAAGAAATAATAGACTAACAAAGTGTTTTTTTCAAAGCGGTTCAGTGGTTGTCATTGTTTATTACTGGAGAGTTTTCCCTACCTGTAGCTGCCGGGTCTGCGGTGTCTCATATTTCACTCTTGAAACGGTTAGCCAATCAGAACAGAGGGTCGTTAATATTAATGATCCTTAAAGACACAGCGACAGAAACAGCCTGTTCTTGGTAAGGCTCAGAGAGATGCTGGAAAATGAACATGTAAAAATGGATTGAGAGTGTTTTTGGTACATGACACCACACACACAGCTTTGAACGGACCTCAAGACATAAACTAAAACAATGGAAAGTGTAGAATATGGGACCTTTAATTATATGCGTTGCATCCCGTTGACATGTCTTATACCTGTAGACTATTTCAACAAGACTAACTTTGCATCCACTCTTCCACCACTAGGTGGGATTGATTACCTGTGTGAGTGGATGTGTATGTAATTCATAGTCAGTTAGGCCTATTTAGGATATACTGTATATTTTTTTGTTTTTCTTTGTCTTTTATATGATGTGTTTTTTTTAAACTGATAGTTCTACTGTTTATGGTGTTATACTTTGAACTTGCAGGCTGCAGGACTTTTTGTGTTAATAAATATGGGCTATTTATTAACCCAAAAAGTTACACTGTGTCGCTGTCACAGAAAAACTGCATTTTGTTGATTTTCATCTTCTTACTGGAAATGAAGGTCTACGTGGCCCTTTCTTACTAAAGCAAGTTTTGTGACCCCAGCCCAGTTTTATGACCTAATGTGTTCTGTATGGAGATTTCATTGAGACATAATGATATAAACCAGTTTGCACACACACAGCAGCCAGCTGTGTTGCTGTTTTCTCCTCTTTTCCAAAACTTGTTGTCAAATTGTCCTGAACGAAGCTCCTCCTTGGCCATTCAGTAGCTTTCCATTTTTTAAAACTAGCTTGGCACCTCCATTGCTGTTTAAAAGCGGCCCTCACAACCTTCCATTCCTGTAAATTTTCTCGTAATGGCGGAATCAATGAAGCAATGGAGTAAACTTGGTAAACTAGTAAACTTGCTACCGACCTCTTCAAGCAGGAGAAAGGCCTGGCAAAGCTAGCAAAGACAGTAACTTAGATAAGCATGGCTTAACACATTTAAGTATTTGCTTGATTCTAACAAATTTCGGGACAGTCCGGATTTTACGGCACCCTTTGTCCTGATGATTAGACTTAGGGTAAGTTTTGATGGCTGTAAAATAAACATTTTAAACTGATACCATTGTGATCATCCTTTTTTTGTCTATCATAAGTAGAAGCATCATTTGTAACATTAGGTAGATGGGCTATGTAGTTCTTTTGTCTGTTAATAGAACGTTACATATTACATAAATAACTACACATGTTGCTAGTGTCGGACCAAACACTTTGCGAGGGAAAATCAAAGGAGTGCAAGTTTAATTTCTTTATGTGTTTTTTACTCATGGAGCTCCCCAGGGCTCACATGGTAGAAAACAATAATTAATGTAGAAAAACCCATGTGCAGTATTGAGCAATCTGTACTGTCGAATTAGTAGTCAGTGTTCTATCATGTTCTAGTAGTGCCTATTGGCTGTGCCTAAGGATACAATGGCTAATCGCTGTGGTTAAAGCTTGTGAAGGTAGGTGCAGAATCCAATGCAGGTATAGAAATCAAATGTATTTATAAAGTAAGTGGTGCATAATGGTTAACAAAATGTAAACCCAATCGTTTTGAGCCATAATGAAAATGATGATTCCAGAAACATTACCATGGTAAATCATATATGTTCATGGTACATAAATACATGTAATATGGAATATATTTAAATGTATCCTATTGCAAGATGTATTTTCCAAAACTCCAGCATTATCTCTATAGACCCTAACATCAGTTTCAACTTCAATAAATTCAATTATTCCATACAAATTCAGAAAACAGTTTAAATTCAGTCTGGTGGAACAAATCTCATCTGTTTTTTTTTACTAGGGGATGCACAGATACCACTTTTTCAATGCTGACGAAAAATTAAGTATCGGCCGATACGGCATACCAATACGATGTGTTAGTTTTACTGAACAGTGCAGGCTTATTTGATTGGTTTGGGGTCAATTAATAAAATAGTTGAGATAAAATGCTTGTTTTTCCCACCATTTGCTAAATACAGACTGTTTGCTTTTATTTCTCGTGTTACTCATGGCATTGGATTTTAGTCTTGGGTAAAATCTCCGATACAGATATTCCATTTTAGCCTGGTATCAGCACTGATACCAGTGTTGGTGCATCCCTATTTTTTACCCAATGTGACCCGCTCTAACCATACCAATCAAATGATCACTTCCAAACACAAAGACTTAGTTGGAATGAGTTGGGTTTTTTTTCAAAATTTACATACAAATTGAAATCCAATGAAGCAAAAGAAACATTGCTATGTACCTTTAAAACAATGATGTTTTATATTTTCTCTACAACATTGTCTCCGCCCAGCTGTCTTAAATCCTCCGCATGCAGTGTTGACTGTAGTGCCACTTACAATTCTCTACAGAATTAAAACCCTACAGGCGGTGCATTATTTTAGAGATATCATTGGTGATATCTTTTATTGATGAAAAAAAAAGGTAAAGGGGGGTGGGGTGTCAGGTGGTGAGAGAGAGTGAGCACAGGTGTTAGTGTGCTCAAGGTCTTGGCTTTTTTTTTCTCCTTCCTCCGAGTTGGGGTAGAGCCCTTAGCAAATCGTCTCAATCACGGAAGCCTTCTTGGACTTTTTGTGGAGTATTTGATCTTCCTCTCCAGAGCCTCCCACCTCTGCCTCTCTGTTGTTAGATTCGAGGGCCCCCTTTTCCGTCTCTTTGGCCTTCCGCTTGATGGCCTGTGCTTCCATCTTTTGGCGTGGGGCCTCCTTCTCCTTCGCCTTCTTCTTTGCCTTGATCTCGATGGAAAGGTTCTGGGTGGTCTCTGCAGGGAGCTTTTTCAGCTCCTCAATTTCCAGGTCCGAGGCTTTGAGCTTCATGGTGGATGCCTTCTCTTTCACGAGCATTTCATTAAAGTCGAGATGAAATGAAAAATGCCTTTTCATATTGTGCACCTATTTAACAATATATGCCAAAAAAATACAAAAAATCAATTTCTTATTTCTTACTTATATCAAAATTCAATCATGTTTTCTTCCTGTAAAACAAAATATGCCGTGTGCTTACGTAAGCATGCCCATAACCAATTTCAACCAATAATATCATGACATCCACCCATCAATCAATCTTCAACTTTTAGCGCACAGAGCTAAGATTCATTAGTTAGCTAGCTAGCAACAGCATGGTACTTCGGTGTGTCTACGTGTGTTATGACACGCCCACTTTTCAACGTTCAAATCAAATTCCTCCCAACGTTATGTCCCGCCTGTCTTTCCTGTTTCACTCGGAAATACGTCACGATACAGAAGTTAGATACTCTCGAAAATGCCGTTTCATTTCCACTTTAAGCTCTTCCACTTTTTGTTGGGGGGCTTTCTTCTTCTTCTCCTTCTTGACTTCTCTGTGTCTTGACCTTAGTCGCAACATCCTCCATGCCCATCTTCCCTTCTTTGTGGTGCATTTTCAGCTCCTTGATTTCTTGCCTGTGTGCCTCTTTCAGCTCAGGGATCTTGTTTGCCTCTCTGTACTCCTCCTTCTTCTCTGCCTGAAGATTAGTGGTATTCTCTCTCTGGAGAATTCTGAGCCCCTCCTTTTCTTGCTCGAGGGCCTTATTATCCGTCTCGCAGGCCTTGAGTTTCATGGCCAGCTCCTCCATGTCTTTGCGGAGGTCCTCGTTCTGTTGGCGCATGGCCTCCTTCTCCTTCTGCTCTGCCTTCAGCTTGGTGGCTAGCTCGTTTCTCTGGGCAGTCATCATACTCTGTCCTCCTCCATGTCTCGGCGGAGGTCCATGTTTTCGAACTCACAGGCTTCCAGCTTCCTGACCAGCTTGTCTCTGATGTGGAGCCTTTCTCTGAGTTCCTGTATTTTTTCACGGAGGTCCTTGTTCTCTTGGCGGAGGAGCTCCTCCCTGTCTGCCTTAAACATATTGCAGTGCATACGTTTGCAGAAGGCCTTGTCTCTCTTGAGTCCCTGCATTTCTTGGTGCAGGGCCTTATTTTCCATTTCAAGGCCCTCAAGGTAGGCGGCCAGCTCCTTGATTTCTAGGTGGAGGGCCTCGGTCACTGGCTCATAATTACATTACATTTTACAACCAGCAAATGTTGTTGTCCGCATATTTACAGGAAATTAACTACACTGCATACTGTATGTTAACATTGTTACACATGTACAAGGTGCACTGAAGGTGGGAGTGAGAGAGGCCTTTGATTATTGTATTAAAATAGCCAATTTATTATTGATGTCTAGTGTAGATAGGCAAGGAAAAGTGACATGAACTGTATTAATTTAAACTTGAACTGAAACCAACCAGGAACGGTGTGGGCCCAGAGGATCATCATCCTAATCTATGAAGAGGACTTCTCGGAGATGAAGAACATGGCCAGCTTCACGAGAATGCCCTGGCTGGAGTACCCTCCTAAGGGGAGCAACTACAACACCCGCTGCTCGCCACGCCTCTTTAGCTCCCACCTACCGCCGCACCTCATGCCCAGGGGCCTCCTCAAAAAGAAGGCCAAAGTCAGTTTGTATATATGCATGCATAATGACCACACACACACACACACACACAAACACACACAGGTGCAGACAGGTAATGAAGCAGAAAAGAATAGGATACAGCAAACACTATAAATAAGAATATAGCAAATTATGACCTTGATGGCGACGATGACGATATTGACCGAGTTGGCACTGATTCCCCCTGCCCCCCCACTGTTCTTATTCTGTTTATTCTGTGTATTTTTTCGATGTTCACTTTGTACTGTGTACTTGTACTGTGGATCAAAGAGGCTAGTGGACAATAAAGTTCTTTGCATCCTTGACTGAGATAAATTCAAAGTAATGGGAATACTTCCAGCTGCTGTATGCGTCTCACCGTCACTCTCCATCTTTTGTGTTATAGCTTTTACACCTAATAGCCCATGTAAACCTGCCCGCGCATGTCCAAAAAATCTAACAGGGAATTGGAAAAAAATAAGAGAAAAAAAGGGAGCAAAAAGAAAAGGTTGAAGGGGGTTTAAGATTTAAGTAATGCAAAGGAGCATTACTGGGATTAGTAACTGTAATGTAATTACTGAATTTGAAATTATAATCCCTTACACTACTTACTGAAGAACAGTAATCACATGGTAACACTTTACAATAAGGGTACATTAATTAAGGGTTAGTTAATGCTTAATAAGCATTAACTAACCCTTAATTAACAGTTAACTAATGTGTCTGGTAATCATTTACTAATGGTGTTCATGTTAACTAAGGTATTCATTTATACATTATTTAATAGTCATCTTTATAAACTATTAAATAATGTATAAATTAATACCTTAGTTAACATGAACACCATTAGTAAATTACACATTAGTTAACTTAATTAAGGGTTAGTTAATGCTTATTAAGCATTAACTAACCCTTAACTTAGTGTACCCTTATTGTAAAGTGTTACCAATCATATTACTGTAACATGCTATTGAATAACGTGTTACTGCCCAACACTGATCAATAACCCTGCCGGGGAGTTTTGTAGAGAACCCCCTGGGTGTTTAAAACAAGTGAAGATATATGAATGAAAAGTATGAAAGAATATAAATTACAGTGTTATGAGAGTGAACAAAATAACAGCAGTAGAACATACTGGGACAAAGAAAACTTCATTAAAATATGAACCACAGGAAAATACGACATGAAGTATGAGTTAAAAATGAGAAAGAATATGTGAATGTGATGAAATTGTGTATATGAAAGTTTATATACATGATCTCCTCTCCTATAAGGTTGTCTATTTGACCAGGAATCCTAAAGATGTAATGGTGTCCTATTTCCACTTTGCCAAGTTCATGAAGAGGTTGGAGGAACCTGAGAACTTTGATGAGATGCTGGACAAGTTCTTCAGCGGCTGGAGTGAGTAATGCTAGCTAACATTCAAAAAGACTCTACAGAAAGTAGCAGAGGGATTGAGCTACCAGTAATGTTTTCCTACCTTGGAGGATTGAGAAAAGCGAAAAGATCTGAGTTCCTACTCCCAGTGCAATTAGTCTCAGTACTCACGTGTGTAAGTATGTTTGTACCTATACCGTTTTGAAGCCAAAAGTTGGGGTTCACGAGCACAGCCATGTTGACATTTTTTGGAGCCGGAGCAGCCAGAGCGAAGCCGGGGGTTTCCCGCTGCGCCTGCTATTGGTCCATGATCAGCGACCTGCGCGATCACTGGACAGGCGACCTGTCAATCACTTGGAAAACTACCCCGTTTTATAACCGTTATATCCCGTTAATGATGCAATTAATTGGAAATCGCCATACGGACACATATTAGAAGAAGTGAAATTAGCTACCGAGACCATAATCTCTTTATATTTATATCTCTATATATATCTCTTCTATATTTTGAGTGAGAAGTTGAGCTGTGGTCCCATAGACATGAATGGAATTGGGCGGGATTTAGAGTCTTTTTGGAGCCGACCCTAGCGGACGTTGGAGGAACTGCAGCTTTCAGCCACTTCCTTATTGGCTTCAAAATTCACCCGTGGTTTTGGCCGCTTGGGTTGAACAGTAAGTATAGTAAGTACAGTAAGAACAGTAAATAAATAAATACACTATAAACACTGTAACAAAAGTGGGCTTCAGGATTTTTCTCGAACACGGCGGCTACCTGAACTGTAAAATGTGCACTCGCTTACTAACTCTGATTGAAGGTTAAATTTGTAATATTTCTGCTTTGCTTAAGCATAATGACTAGTAAATACCAGCAGAGGTTCCCAAATGATAGTGAGTGAAACAAACAGCCACGGCGCACGCACTGCAGAGGTTTCTGCATTCAAAAACACAGGAGCGAGCCGAGGCTGATGTTTTTGTTGTTGTTTGAAGGCCCTCCTACCACACCAAGGTCCGTTCAAAAATCTGTCAATTTGTTATTGTTATAAAATTATTTTATTTTATTTAAACAGACAATAAAGGACAACACAAACAGGTAATTCAATGATACGATAACGATACAATTAGACAACTATCTAACAAAGACAAACAAAAAACACGAGTCATAGAAAAATTATCATAATAATAATAAGAATAATAATAACATTTAAAAAACAAAGAAAAGACACAACGAACAGTGTACGATCACACCCTCCCACGACCCGCATATCACTACCCAACTTTGCCCTGCTCTGCGATTTGAGGGTGGCATGAGGTTCCCGACCACTCAACCATCCTGTGCCCCTTCGAGAAGAAGGCTGCCCAGCCTGTCCACCATCTCTATCCATATGGCGATGTTAGTTTCTCTTGCCCCATGCACCTTCGCTGTCGACTGCTCTAAATTGACTATATCCAAAAAAACATTAACCACAGTGCTGGGCGACCATCTTTTTAGCAGCTGTCAATCCTGCAAGCAGTACTCTCTTTCTTGTTATAGGTAAATGAAGATGGGATTTGTTATTCAGGATTAGTACAGTTGGGGTTGAAGGAGTAGGAGTTAGGAGTAATATGGAGAGATTAGAGGCAACCAATTGCAAAAAATGTGTCACCTTGGGGCATTCCCAGATCATATGAAACAAGCACAGATCCTGTACAGACCGATGGCGTGTGTGTTCAATTCAATTCAATGCACTCAAGCATTACAACACGGTTAACCGTTAAATAATTCCACTAACGTCTCTTAAATACCACAGCGTTAACGTAGGGTTAGGGTTAAAATCATAATGTAAGTTTACTAGATTATATTACAAACATTTTCTGACAACACTAATCCCATCCAGGCAGCCGAACAGGATAAAATTCCTGTGATCCTGAGGTAAAATGACAATTAACAGACTCCCCTGGTACTAATGCGATAGTTTACCTCCATGAGCCAAGACAACTTGGTGAAGATGGGAGGAACTGTTTTCCCACCAGCATCCCCACTCTGGCCTTTCATTTTCTTCACAAACTTGTCCCGCAAGTTCTTCCATTTTTTCTCAGATCTCATGATCTGTTGACAGCGCTGTTCCAGTCTCTTCCATGAATTATGAACATCTTTATAGTCTCTTGTGGAACGGTCGTAGAGATGTCTATATCTCTGTACTTGTTCTGACAGGCGATCCTCAAAGTTGTCCATTTTTGCCAGTTATCAGCTGTCAGTTTCCTCGAATAGGCTACTTCCCTAGTAACCAACTAACATAGCAACCATCAACCAATCATAGTCTCGGAACTGACTGCGGCGTTAGCAGAGGCCTCTGCAGAGTTTCATTTTTTGAAAGGAGTGCAGAGCTCGGTGCGGACCCTCCGCAGACCCCCTGCGGAGCTCCGCACACACCGCACAGACCCTCTGCACCGCAAACACCAGACACACCGCAGAAACCATAAATTTGCCTTTAGACCACCAACTTTAAAAAATTTTTGGGCAGAGACTGCAAGGCATTTTCTGCAAACAGCAGTATGTCATCAGCATATAGAAATATGTAATGTTGCATGCCACTTATCGAGATAAGTGTTATATTCTTTGGATATCTGATTGCTTGGACTAGAGGTTCAAGCGAGAGTGCATTGGGATTGGGCCCTGCTGTGCTTCTCACCTGGCTTATCTGGGAAGCAGTTCAAGTAAGACCCTCCTCCCAAGCCCCATTGGTCTATGGGACCAGCATGAGGCTGTTGACTGGCTGGTCAGGTTGGCCATCAACACCAATTGCCCACTATTGCACTGCCTCATCAGCCTGTATTTGGGGTCAGCTGTGTCCACTCAAACTCAACCAGGAAAAATCACTAAACAAAACCTTACATGCAAATTAACACTGCAACCTAGTAAACACAGCAACCCAAAATACAACATGCAAAGGAATTACCTAACAAAACCACACATGCAAATAAGTTAACAAAACACTCCAAACAAACCGCAGCAACCCAAAATACAACATGCAAAGGAATTACCTAACAAAACCACACATGCAAATAAGTTAACAAAACACTCCAAACAAACCGCAGCAACCCAAAATATAACATACAAAAGAATAATAAGCCACAGCATGACAACTCATCTGAGGAGAGCTGTGTAATTGGCATACTAGTGAGAAAATGATCATATACGCTCTTTTCGTGGTTAGTCTCAGAGCAGTACAATTCCAAATAGAAAGAACAAAAAACAGAATTAATTTGGATTGGATCTGTTTACAAAGCTCCATCTCCTGCCTTAATAGCTGAGATGTCAGCAAAATGTTCACTGGCCCTGAGTCTCTGAGCCAACATGTGACTTGGTTTAGAGCCATTAAAGGATAAGGCTGGTGTTTTTTAATGCATTGCTTAACGTCAACAAATCCTATGAAAATAACAAAATCAGCAATGATTTTGTTTTGCCAACAAGTCTCGTCCATGTAGCCGGTGCCCAGTGCAGCCATGTCCCAGCAGCCATAGAACTCTATTGTATTAAAAAAACGATTAAAAACACGTCAAAGAGCCATCCTGTTGCTCTGGGCAACATATATGTATTTCATCATCACGATGCACCGGGCCAGCCGACTTTTTCCTCAAACAACTTAATAAGCTGGCTGTAGATATGTTTGCGATCTCAGGAAAGTAGCTCCGTAGCACCGAAAATAGTCCCCGGCGTAATGAAGAATTTGTTCCCTTTTGAATTTGATTTGGTAATAACTACAACAGCCTGACTTTTTGTGGTAACAGTTAGCGATTTTTAAAATTGAAACTATGTCTTTGTGAGCTGTATTTCAAGGTTTTTAGCTTACAATTGGAGCCAATGACTTCCGGGTTGACGGCTAAAAACGGTACATGGGAAGTCAGAAAGTAACGGGAGTAGAGCAAACGCATTGTTGATTTTGTTATTTTCATAGGATTTGTTGATGGTAAGCAATGCATTAAAAAACACCAGCCTTATCCTTTAAAATAGAGACAGTTTATTGTCTGGAGCTGTGATTTGATTATAATCACATGTTAATCTATTACAATCACCTGTTATCTTCCTACCAAGATTGCGGTGTGGTGATGTAACAGAATTATGCCTCCCCTACTTTCTCTTTATCTCTGTCCAGTGGTTGGAGGTTGCTGGTTTGACCACGTCTGTGGATGGTACACCAACCAGGACAAGTTCAACATTCTCTTCCTCAGCTATGAGGAGATGATCAAGGTGATCAGATTAAAAATCAGATGTGGTCCAGTCAGTATCGTCCACGTCTGATATGATGTATAGGATACAATTTGATTGATTACAGTACTACACTGGATGTCTGTCGGAAGCCCTTAACCTGAATTGATTCTAATAAGACATTTTGATCAGATTCAACAAAAGTATGCATGAATATGTTTTATTATTTTATGAATATTATTATTATTATTAGTAGTAGCAGTAGTAGTAAAAAACCAAGCTTTCTGTCAGCAGTTACTTTTGGATTCTTCTGGCTCTCGTGGACGCTTACACCGGTTTAGAAGGTAGTGCGTCTTTGAGAAAAAATAGTTCATATCCAAATAGCACACAACTATTTTTGGTTGGATTTTGGTGATATTTCAGAGATTAAAAAATGCTGACTTAGCAATGGCTAAAATGGAGATTCAAAAGAGAGAGAGGAATCAAAAATTACACCCAGATTTTTTACTGTAAATAGTACAACCATCAATGTTTACTGTAAGATTTTGAAATTGGTGGTTATATTTAGCTGGTCCAACAAGTAACAATTTGGTTTTGCCTGGGTTTAAAAGAAAAAGTACTTAACCTCAGCTAGACATGCCTCTAAGTGTAAGAGATTAGCTGTGTTATCTGGGTTGATAGGAATATATTGGTGTCATCTGCATAGCAGTGAAAATTAATGCAGCGTTTGCTAATAATATCACCCAGTGGGAGCATGTATAGGCAAAATAATAAAGGCCCAAGAACTGATCTTGTTGTATTGTTGTATTGCCGAAAACCAGTTGTATTGCCGAAAACCACACAATGAGTTCTGTCAGATAAATAAGAGTGAAACCATGAGAGAGCTGATCTTTGGATACCAATATAATTTTGTAAGCGATATTGCAAAATGTTGTGGTCCACTGTGTCAAAGGCCGAACTTAAATCAAGCAGCAGGAGTACTGAGGACCAGCCAGAGTCAGCAGTAATCAACAGATCATTAACCACCCTTGTCAAAGCAGTTTCAGTGCAATGTAGGGATCTAAATCCAGACTGAAACTGATAGAACAGATTATTGGTGGATAGGTATGCAGTAAGTTGAAGTGAAACAACCTTTTCAAGTATCATTTTAGCCAAAAAAGGGAGGTTAGAGATAGGTCTGTAGTTTGTAAGGACTTCAGGATCTAGGTTCGGCTTTTTAAGCAGTGGTCTGACTATTGCAGTTTTGAAAGCAGTGGGAACTGTGCCAGTGGAGACAGGACAGGAGTTATGTGACAGTTACATTCCTCCACCACAAATCGAATGCTGTGACAATAAAGCAAGTCGGATTCTGCTACCTTTCAGCTAAAGGTTGGCTTAACGGTTTAGTAAGTTTAGGTAAGAAAAACAACTTTGGTTAAGGTTAAAATTAAAGCTATGGTTAAGTTTAGGCAACTAAAACAACTTTGTTTAAGGTTTGGGTTAAGGTTATGGTTAGGCAACTAAAACAACTCGGTTAAAGCAATAGTTCACCCAAAAATGAAAATTCTGTCATCTACTCACCCTCATGCAAAATGAAACACAGGTGAAATTTGTTAGTCCATATAACACACAGGGAGGTTGCCAGCACAACTTCGTAGCAACCTTCTCCAAAACAACTGAAGTCAATCGGGACCTGTTCTTTAGTCGTCGGCATTGAAGGCAAGCGCATATGTTATTATAGTTGTGCCTATTTCACGTAGCTGTTTTGTGCTGGGAAAACTGAATTTTAACACTTTTCTGCCACCATCACATAATTTGGTGTTAATAAGTCGTGTTCATTTCACCCTTCGGCCTTCAAAAACTTATATTGGCCAAACCCTAGTTGCGAATACCGTTGTCTTGCTAAAAACTGAGTTAAATGCACAAGCACACACGCACACACACACACACTCTTGCTTATTGTGTTTATTTCTTCTGTGGGTCAGGACTTGAGGTCAGCGGTAGTGCGTCTGTGCGAGTTTGTGGGGAAGAACCTGACGGATGCGGCCATTGACAGCATTGTCGAGAAGGTGACCTTTGACAACATGAAGAATGACAAAAAGGCCAACTACGAGGTCCTGCCAGACAATGTCGGGAACAAAACCAAGGGCAAGTTCATGAGGAAAGGTGAGCACTGAACAGCCAACTGTCAGCGAATGGGGGGAATTCATTGCTCATGTGACCAGCACTGGAACAGAATTCTTTTTTTCAGAACTAAGAAAACATGAGAGAAACAGAGTAAGACGAAAGTACAATGCAGGTTTTAGAAAAGTAGAACTAATTACCTATAGAGTAATTCTTTCCCGCTGAATTGAGAGGCTTTGGGGATAGGAGGACTAGAGCTTTCAGGGCCATGTTCCCAGACATGAAAGTCCTAGACTAAAAATTGCAAAGGAAAATGTCCTTTTCTAGTATAAGGCTTAATTTGTGTTTACCAGCTCTCTGAATTCTACATTGTTTGCTTGATCTATGAAATGGTCACTTTCCATTCACTTGGGGCGGTGAACACCTATTACGGCCAAAGTCAGAGCAAGCAGCAATGCTGTCTTAACTGACAACAGCTTAAGAGAAACCTGCCAAATCGGTTCAAAAGGCTTCTTAGAGAGAGCCTCTAAGACCAATGGCAGCTCCCACTGGGGGGCACTGGAACATATCACAGGATGCTTCCTCCTAGCCCCCTGCAGGAAATGTTTCAAGAGAGGGTGGCCAAAAACCGACCTCTCTCCAAACCCCTCATGACAGGAAGAGATTGCCAACGCATACACTTTAATAGTTGAATGTGCCAATCCCCTCTCCAGCAGGTGCTGAAGAAAAGAGAGGGCGAATCCAATTGAGCAATTCAAAGGATCGATGTTCTGCTCTCCGCACCACTTCTGGAAGCCCAACCATTTAGCCTTGTACCTATCAATGGTGGATTGAGCCCTCGCACCGTGGATGGTCTGTACCACATTCACAGCCAATCCAGCGCGCATCACTCTGTTCCTCTCAGGAACCAAACCTTGAGAGGCTGACCTAGACTGGGCATCGCGCCTATCGCTCTGTTCACCTGAGACAGTGCTCCCCAAAACTGAGGAACTGTCCAGGGCGGGGCTGCCACCAGCTTCTGCCCTTCTGAATTGGGATCAAACCTGGTCCACTATCTCAGGGTGTAACCTCCATTCGTCCTCTAGTGGCCCATCCCTCGACATGAGGTTGGCCCCTGTGTTCTCCAGGCCTAGAATCACACCTTGAGAGAACGTTGCCTACATCAACAGACGAACCCTGTCTGTTGATGTAGGCCACTGTTGACTGGTGGTCTGTCCTCACTAGCACATCTTTCCCCTGTAACAGAGGTGTGAAGTGCTGCAAGATCAGCATGACCGCGGTCAGTTCCAGTAGGACGGTTTTTCCCCTGAAGGCCACACACCACCTACTGCCTGCCCCAGGCAGGTTACCCCCCATCCCATCAGGGAGACGTCCATAAACACCGACATGTAACAGGTTACTCTCCCCAACGGTGCTCCTGTCGGCAGAATTCGAGGGTTTCCCCAATACGCCAAGTCTCCCGTTTGAGTGCCGCTTGAGTGACGTCAAGGGTCCAAACCATAGACTGTAAAAAAAGATGGATGTAGTGAGCGTGATGTCACCCATAGGTTTCTGAAGGGCTGTTTTGAAGCCAAAAGATTGGGTTTACGATCACCGCCATGTTGACATTTTTTGGAGCCAGGGCAGACAGAGCGAAGCCGGGGGTCGGAGCCGCAGCTCTGCTATTGGCCCATAATCAGCGACCAGTCGGTCACTGGACAGGCGGCCTCTTCCATTTTATAACCATTATATCTCATTAATGATGCAATTATTTTGAAAATCACCATATGGACACACATTAGAAGGAGTGAAATTAGCTACTGATTCTGACAGACGCGCTCACAGTGTGGCCAAATCGAGCTACACTCCCAGATAAACTGCCTGTTGGCATGGAACGGGTGTGCTCTTTTTCCAATTGATGGCGAAACCTGGTTAGGTGCTGCACCAATTGTACTGTGTGGAACATAGCCTATTCTTTCAAATGAGAAGCAGGTCGTCCAGATAGAAGAAGACCTGTATTCCCTGCCAGCGCAACGATTCAAGCACAGCAGGAAAAAACATGCCCCCTCAATGGATGAGGCAGGGAAGCGGAGGTGAAGGAGGCTGCTTGAGTGGATATGGAGAGATGTAGTCCTCATTGTCTTCCTGCAGTATCGGCGCCCCCTCCACCCCTGGGTCTAGGGTGCAATCCAGCGGCAGGGGAAATCGTGACCGGAGCAGAAGAACAGGGCTCAGGTGAGCCATCGCCGCATTCTGTCTCACTGTCGTCACACCGGAGCTCGATCTGACGGATAGCTGATGCCATCAGCGGCGTGGACGGGAACGAGGCACTCAAAGTATGACTCGTGTGGGTCCACACAGTGATCAGGCCGGTGCAGGCCGAGCAGTACTTCAAGATTGCTAAATCTGACGACGCCATTCCTTGGCAGAGTTGTTCGTCTTAGAGTGCTGAAGAAAAAGTGGATACAGTATAAGGGGGCACTCGCTATTTATAGAGCAATGCCCCATAGGGTTGTAAAGGCTCATCCTATCATATATGGCTGAGAACGTGCATGCAAAGTCTGGCGAGGGCGAAGCCTGTGTGAAATAGAACTGCACACATTATTTAACTTTTTCAGTGTCTGCAAAACACATCGATTACGTACATCCGGAGAGCTGTCTTTAGTTACTTTACTTATCTGCTTTCTCTGTAGCTCTTGACAAATATTTTCCCAACTTTTTTCTCCTTTCCCAGTCTCCCTTCATACATGCGCACCTTAAAGCAACAATGAACCATTTTCTTTTCTTTCTTTTCTTCTTTCCTTTTTCAGTGGGATGTTTAAAATCAGGCTGCATGCCTGATTTTACATTTTTGCTGCCTGATCCAAAATGGAGTAGACTATATAAAAGCAGTTGAAAAAAAAAAAAAAATGGCCCAATCCCAACTTTTGCTAAGATGACTGCTGTCCACCTCGATATTTGTGGTCATGTTGGATCACACAAGTTTCTTGGAGATTCAAGGTTCTGAGAGTCAGAAATCTGATTGATCTTGAGTAGAATTATTTTGCGTGATGCCCCATTTTGGCCTAATTGTCTAGTGTGTGCCTTTTGATGACTGAAAGTCAAAAATCAGTGAAATCTGTCAATATCAAAATCGTTTTCAAAATCAGTTAGGATTTTATAGGTCTTCTAGTGTGTTCGCAGCCTTATTGGTGGTCTGAAAAATGCTGGTCACACAGAATTCAAAGCTGCCAATGAACTAGCTTCAAACCAGTTTTTTTCATCTGTGTGAAGGGGGCTTAATCCTTAATCCTCTGGATATTGGCTGTGTTGTATATCTTGATTGATATTATAAGTTACTCTTATGATATTGTTTGCTGGCTCTCTCCATATTGGCTAGTTGAGGATGGATGTGCATTTCATTTGGCCTGAACATATGCACTATTGTTGTTGTGTGTCATATGTGTGTATGTGTGTCTATGAGAGAGAGTCACACGCAAAGTTTTTAAGCCCAGGGCCCCAAGATAGGTCAACTTGGCCCTGGCCGTAATACCACTGCTTCTGTTGCAGAATAGAATTAGTTTTTTTCAGTGGTACTGAGTATTACCTAAATTTCTGCATCGCTGAAGATCTTCTGTTTAACTTTCTTCAGTGCCATTTCAGTCTGGAGGATTATGTTTGTAGGTGTTCTGCCTAATATTGCAGCATGAATGCTCTTCCCATTTACAAGTGATCGGGATTCATCAACATATGCATGTGAATACGATTGAAAACAGATGCTTCCGAACATTTGATGAATGTGGCATAAGTTTTTAGTGTACACACAAATCTACAAACATATTGATAAATGAGACCCATCGTTTCTCCATGGGTTTCATTAAATCAAAGCAATTTAACATCAACAATTTGAAGTTACCATTGTTTGTGTGCTGGCCTCTAGTGGAGATCATAACACCACATCATTCACAACTTGGAGAGACTTGTAATGCCTGTGTGTGTGTGTGTGTGTGTGTGTGTGTGTGTGTGTGTGTGTGTGTGTGTGTGTGTCATTTTCAATCCACCCCATGATCAGGTACCACTGGTGACTGGAAGAATACGATGACGGTGGCACAGAGTGAGCGCTTTGACAAGGTCTATGAGGAAAGGATGAAGGACTTCCCACTCAAATTCATCTGGGACGTCACTGAAATCCAGAAGTGAATCTCTCTCCACCTCTCTCTCTGGAGACTCAACTTACAGTGCTTAGAAAATACTATGATCAAAAAAATTCCTCTGAGTTCAAATCTTTGACCTTTAATGATATTGTCCTCATTAGGCAAACCAGTGTAACTTTTTAAATGCCAGAACACAGTGACAAGATAAATAAATTCTCCATGTTATGTCAAAAGCAGCTTTAAGTTTTAATATCAGCTAGGCTGAAAGATAAAATGCAGTAACCTTGTTTGAAGTGTCAGTTTGATCAAGTACAGAGTGCGAATTATACAATGACAATCGGGGGAGTCAACTTTTTCTCCAGGGCGTAAAGGGAACCCAGTACAGCGCAGACGCGTGCTTCAGCAAACTGAAGTCTTACAATCCTTACAGCGTCTTGCTTGTTTAACGTAATGTCTGCAGTCTGTAGATGATGATAAATCAAATCTATTACACCAGCTCATGGGGCACCACACAACAACTTTTGTAGTCAGGGGTCACCAACAAAGTATTCTGTACATAATTGGCAGGGGGGTCTGGGGGTCCTCCCCCAGAAAAAAAATAGTAATTTAAAACAAATTTCCTGCATTTCTACACCACCTAACCTCTTGGATTAAGTCAAGAAACAGCAACCCTGTATAATGTTAACAAAAAATTTAAAATTATGTTATATTACTAGATTTCAGCATTGAGGTGCTTACATTCATGACTTTGCATAGGCATACTAACCTAAAAACCTATTATGGAATCGCGAGAAAGTTTCAGAGCGACAGACACAGAGCATCCCCGTAACCATAGTAACTCACTCTCACTCCTGCCTGTGTGGCGCGAGAGGAGAGGGAGAGACGCAGAAGAGCCGCTGACTGAGATTACTCTTAACAGCATGCATGGGAATAAATTAGGCCTACAATATAATAGATTTGTGTATATTTCTTCTCGCTTTCCCCCGATGGTCTGAATAACTCTCTGCTGCACGGTGCTGCTCTGTCTCGTCTGTCCATGCGCTGTCAGCGTCTCTTTTCGCGCCGCGACGTTATCAGTGATGAATTTGTTTTTCACTGCGTGAGAAAATGGACTTGTGGCGTGAGAGCGTGTGGAAGTGTCTATTGCGTGAGTCTCACGGTCAATGCGTGAGAGTTGGCAGCCCTGGCGTCTCCATTGGCTTGCGCGACGCACGCGAGCATAGACTTTAAAGCCTTGTTTGAGTGAGGCAGGCAGACGAGACGTTCAACTAACGTCAAGGTTAAGAAATGGTATGGTCCACTTTAGGGGTGTCTGAAATCGTATTACAAGATTCTTCTAGGCATGAATATGGGAAATATATTGTAATATTTACGATTACAAGTAAGAAGGATATATAAATATTTCGACCCCCCCCGACCTGTTGTTTTTACCTCTTTTGGGGGGGTCCAAGTCTTAATTAGGGGGGTCAGACCCCCCCAATCCCCCCCGTAATTCGAACCGTGATCAAGTGTAATCATTGCAATTTTGTCATTTAGATGCTAATAAAACACATTTGAAAGGCATGGGCATTATGCGCAAAAATTGCACATTTGTATTTCATTGAATGCGATTTCATATGGATTTATTAATTACCTAATCAAGTTTGACTGAAATCTGATGGAAGCCCTCCACATCCCCCTCCCTCACCCCACCACCACCACCACCAACTAAGCCACCCCCAACCCCTGCCTTCCACCCTTTCTTGCATATCCTGACAGTTGCAACCCTTTCACAAGCATATACATACATAGGTAAACATACATAACATACACAACTTACCAGCATACCTTTTGTATTTTTTTATTCACATTTTTTTTTTTTATATTTCAGTAACTAGACTGAGCTAGCAGAGCTATGTTTTGCGTAAAAGATTTAGAATTTATTAAGTAAAAGTTTGAGCTGACTATACGGCCCTATAACTAAACACCCCAGAAACATGGGCCCAAACTGTTACAGTCTACCAGAAACACAGTATCTGTATAGTGGAAGACTCGCTATCTGCAGAGACCAGTGGCGGCTGACCAATAGAGGGCGATAGGGCGCCGCCCTCCTTGAGCCACAATAATAATAATAATAATAAATTATACACATTTTCAAGACAGTTTGTCCTGCCTCTGAATATCATAGTCCAATCAGCTGCAGCTGTCACGGTGAGGTGTGGTGAGGACTCAAATGCAGGACAGCGAGGCAGGTAGTGATCAAACCCCAAGACTGGGTGTTTAATATAACGGGTGCAGGAAACAACAGGTAAACAGAGACAGGAGCGTAACAGAAAATAATGAACCGACAAAGACTGACTGGGGAACAAGACTAATATACACATGGGGAGGTGATTACAAATCAGACACAGCTGGGGCAGACAGGTACACATAGAACTAAAAGAACCAGACAGGGAAACAATACACAAAGAAATACAAAACCTAGACAATGAACAAAGGGACTGAAAGTCACAAAGGGACTGAAAGTCACAACCGTGACAGCAGCGTCAAGTTGTGTTCCGTGGAGCACCGACCCTTTCGGGCGATTTCAGTCTGGTTGAAAATCACCCAGATCGCTCTGATAGACTTTCATGTTAAGGCAATTTTTTTCGAACTGCAGGCACTGCAATGCAATCTCTATGGGTTCCGGGTGGGCTTGCACTAACGTTTTCGTCATACGTAACCTGGTGCATTCACATGCTCCTCGGATGGTCCCATTTCTGTTGGGAAGTGGTTCTTCCGACTTCAGTGTGTTCATGAGCTTTTAAGTCGTAATGTGGAAACAACATGGACGCTACAAAGAAGATGTGTTGTATTTTATTTTATTGCTTAGAGCGTTTAAACAACACGTTGATAGCTGTTTCCACGTTGTTACGGTCGGGAACTCATTTTTCCGATTATTCCGACAACACCACATGAATGCAGCAGTCAAATTCAAGATCAACATGGCTAACGTTACCTCAACTCAGAGGAGCAACTCGATCGTGTCATTAAGAGAAATACTGTTCAATCTTCGTAGTAATCAGGATAAATTGGCAACTAAAGATTTAGCACCACCCAGACCAAATTTAAACATCAAGCAAGTATCTACAAAGGGGGGGAAATCGTATAACCGGGGATTTTCGCGGAGCTGGTATGAGCGGAAAACGTGGCTAGCTGGATGTGAAGTAGCTAACGCTTTGTTCTGCTACCTATGCATTTTGTTCCATCCTGATGGCAGCACGGACACCGCATGGACAACTACGGGTGTCACCGACATGCATCATCTCTCGGAGAAGGTGAAAAAACACTCAATTTTATTTGATTAATGGTAAAGCAGGTCTCTCTTCACATTCAAAGGTATTTGTGAGGGCAAACTGATGACAATTTATCTGTTGATGACCACAGTGGATTGTTCAGTCATTCAAGACATTTACAATGAACTCCTGGATGTAGCTGTCCACAAATACTACAGTATGTAGCCTAAGGAACAATCCTTGTCTTATGTTGCCATCTAGTGGTTACTGGTGGTATTGCTATGTGAGGTGACCAGAAAAAACAAATTGTACAATGCAATGTGACAATGTCAAGTTAGCTAGCTGACTTTGATTAATTTACCCATTGAACGGGTCACCTTAGCCATCATCGCAACAATTGCCCCCCCTGAGAGATTTGGCAGGAGCCACCACTGGCAGAGACCATGGAAGTATTATATTGCTGGCAGAGACCAGAGTCAGGGAGGGCAGGGAGAGCAGAGAGGGCAGAAGGACAGAGAGGGTGGATAGTTTGTGGGAAGGAGAGAGGTAAGTAAGAGATAGTGGAAAGACAACAACCAGATGAGAAAGGGAGAAACAAAAGGTGGATGGGGAGACAGGTAAAAAAAAAAAATAAAGGAACACAAAAAGAAAAGGACAGTGGTCAAAATGCATAAAAGATCCACATTTGTGTTATAGGGTAAAATAAAAGACCTAAAGTCTTTCGAAGGCTTTTTAAACAATTTTAAATAAAGCATGGGGGACAGAAAAGGCACAGTTAGGGCTGGGCGATATGGCAAAAATCTTTATCACAATATCACGATCAGTCGATATCAATATATATCACAATATAAACTAAGTCATTTTTGTCAGGCTTAAAAATTACCTTCTGAATGAAAGCTGAAGATACCAGTGTTATTTGGACGCTTTTTTTATTTTCAATAAGAGAACATGAAAATGAGGTCTACTGTTAAGTGCCTGCTAAAAAACAAATGCAAGATAGTCAATTCATATATCCTTTGTGCAAAATACAGCATTTACATAATCATTAGGATATTGAATGCCTGAAATCTAAAATCTGCCAACTCACATACAAAGATTCCTTCTGAGCCGACGCTCGAACGGTAAAGTTTAAACTCATTTCTTTCTTTGCCTTCCTTCCACCACTCTTCTAAACTTCAGCAGCCAAAACAGAAAGCATGTGTAGGATTTGTACAGCAACAGGCTGCGTTCACATTGCAGAGCGGTTTCCGCTCAAAACGGCATTATTTTTTATTGACGGTCGTCCACCGCAATGCGAGGCAGGACTGCGCTTGAAGCGCTGGTGCTGAGCGCTTTGGCAGCGCCAGCTGAGCGCTGGAGCGGGGAGCTGAGACGACATCTCTGGGTGTTGTTGCTATGATAAACGTTAGCCTAGCTAACGTTAGCTACAAAACGGCAGGATGCCGGCTCTTGGTCCCGCCCCTGCTTGGCCTCATTGGTTGGTAGAACTCTGAAGTGACATTGATGAGCGGTGCGTTCAGACAAAGTTGAGAGAACAGGTCCAGCACTCACAGTGCTAAAATGAGGTGAGGTACCTGTTTTGGGTAGGGTGACCACATTTTCAAACCCCCAAACCGGGACCCTTAAGTGTACCGCACGTTCATGCATGCGCACATGTATGCGCTTATGCACGCACCATAGGCGTTTTCATCAGGATGGGGGACAATTATTTCAGTAATATATGTCATATAACATATTTACTGATTGTCAGATACTTTCAAAACTGCCAGTTTCAGATCACTGTCACCGGCGTTTGCCCCGCTGAAGTAGGTCGCAACGGTGCTACTACTAGCTTGTAGCCACCGCTTATGTTTGGCCGTCTTTATATGATCTTTTATGTCGGCATTTCCACCGTGCGCGACCGAAAATGTACTCTTGCAGTGTGTGCAGAACGCAGCACTTTCGTTGCCGGCTACTTCACAAAGAAAAGAGTAAGCCTTCTGGAGGTCTTTAGAAAAGACTGACTTTCTCTTCGGCACGACAGCTAACCGTTAGACAGTCTGACAGATTCTGTCAGACAGAGCCACAAGCGTCATAGGCTAGCAACAGCCTTGACAATGACACATTGATTGATTGACACACATACAGACAAATCAGTGTTGAATTCAGATGCGCGGTGCATTGTTTATGTTTTTTGATTGGGTTAGGTAATAATGAGCGGGACAGAACATGATAAACGTCTATGTAAGTGCTGAAAACAAGTGTAATACTATTATTATTATTTTAATTGTGGTGAAAACCAGGACAATTTGGTAGTGAATGTTGAAAACCGGGACATTTTAGTGTTTTACAGATATTTGTCCGGACTCGGGACACCCATCTTGAAACCGGGACAATCCCGGACAAACCGGGACGTCTGGTCACCGTAGTTTTGGGTCATAAGCGGTGAAAGTGCAACTTTTCCATAGGAAATAATGAAGAAACAGCGCCAGCGCTTCTTTCACAGGTCTTTGGTGTAACCTAAATTTGTTCAAAGGCTTTCTCTCCGCTGTGTGGAGTTGCTACTTAACCAAGCAATGATTTCTACCGACCATTCTATCGAGCATGTGTTATGTTTATATTGAGTTCTGTCGCGGTATATATCGTTATCGTTTTATCGCCCAGCCCTAGCACAGTGGGAGTAACCTATCAAGCAGCAAATAAAAAGGTCCTCTTCTTGTTCCCCTTATTGTAAGCCATGGCTCAACAAGAATATAAACTTCTCAGCCGCAATTTTTTTTACATACAAAGGCTCTGTTTTCCCAATAGATAGTAGTACAGAACTGACACAGGAATATATTGACAATTTGGAGCACATTTTCCTTGTTACTTTCCCCAACTTATGTGAGTACAATTTGACTAATGGGGTTACACTGTATGTGGCTGTCACAGAAAAACTGCAGGTGTATACGTGTTCTGACTGGTCTAATGGCAGTAAAATCGGAGCACTCCACATATTTTACTGCAATTATGCTTTTGGAAATCCAGGGTTAGATCAGTTCAGTCCAATTCATTTCAGGTCTTATATTTTCCCTATATCTCCTTTGTGTTTTTACTGCCGCCAAGGAGGTAATGTTTTCACCCATGTCTGTTGTTTGTCCGTCCGTCGCTCAGCAGGATATCTCAAAAAGTTGGGCACGGATGTGGGTGGGAGGTGGGAGTGAGAAAAATACAAACAAAAATCTTCTCAGATGGACTTTCGTTAAAGCAATATTCCATTTAGTTTTAACACGGGGTTAATTGGCACTTGACCGCCATGAGTTGTAGTGACACATCTTCTGATGCTAAGCTAGGACACATCATCGGTGATGTAACCTGGGGTCATCGGGTGTTTCGGGTCTTTCAACATCAGACACCCTAGCCCAGGCGACCCAGCTGAGGTTGAGCAGGCCTCAGCTTGTGCCCTAGCAGCAATCTCCCACGGATCCGCTCTCCTGATCCAGAGCCACCTGGATGCTTTCTCTGTAGCCTCTGTGCTGTTATAGATGGCTCTTCTCCTCCTCTCCCCTGTGATGCTAAGTACAGAGTAAGACCTGCTGAGGGACTGCCCTGCAAAGCCTCTGCACCCTACCTCCACAGGCAAGCACCTCGCCCTCCAGCCTTGTCTGTGGCAGTCGCTGACTAGGCCCTCATACTTCTCCTTCGCTTGAAGGCCTCCTCCATGTGCTCTTCCCATGGCGCGGTGAGCTCCAATATGACCACGCTCTTTGTTGTCTCTGATACCAGGACAATGTCAGGTCTGAGCGTGGTCTTGGCAATGTGTTGGGGGAACTTGAGTTGCCTGCCCAAGTCTACCCTCAGCTGCCAGTCCTGTGCCATCTAGAGAAGCCCTGATGGTGCTTTGGATTCTTCTCCTGGCTTCTCTCCGGGTCTGATGAAGCAGATGGATGGCTTCGTGGGTTTGGACCTCCGGCAGGTGTTGGTGGCACTGCAGATGGTTTTAAGTACCTGGTCGTGCTGCTAGCAATATCGGCCTTCCCCCAGAACCTTTGGACAGCAGCTCAAGATCTGCTGGAGGGTCCCCCTTGTCTGGCAAAGTGGGCACTCTAGTGTCTCCGCCAAGCCCCAGCAGTGCAGGTTGGACGGGCTAGGGAGGACATCATAGACTGCTTGGACCAAGAACTTGATGCGGTGTGGTTCTGCCTGCCAGAGGTCAGTCCACGAGATCTTCCTCTCCACTACTTGTTCCCATCTGGTCCAAGCGCCTTGCTGTGTCATCCCTACTGCCCTGCTGGTCCTCTTGTCCTGCTGCTCTCACCTACCCCTGAACTAGTTGCCGCCGCTCCCTGGAAACTTTAGGGTCACTTGACTACCGGTATTGCAGCACCTCCCTTGCACGCATGACCTTGAACTCCTCCTCGATGGATTTCAAAGGGAGCCTCAGCTTGCAGGTGTTTCTATAAAGGGCAATGCTGCTTGAACTCCTCGGTAGAGCTAGCCATCTCCTCAGGTAGCGGCTAACTCTCCTCTCCAGGTCTGTGATGGTAGAGATAGGGAACACATAAAGGAGTAGTGGCCACAGGATCCTTGGCAGTATCCCATGTTGATATATCCACTCCAGCTTCTCGCAGGTGTTCTTAATCAATACTGCATCTCTAAGGCTGCTATCGAAGGTCTTCCCCAGGCTTCTCACAAGCTTCTCAGAGATGGTAGGGATTGGTGTACCTGAGTTGGAGAACTGGAACTTCTCCATGACTCTGCCTTTCTGCACTGAGGTGTCAATGTATCGATTCTTAGCCACAATGCTGGAGAAAATCTTCCCTTCAACACTGAGCAAAGAGATGATTCTAAACTGGCTGATGTTCTTGGAGTCTTCCTCTTTAGGAATCCACACACCCTCTGTAAAACGCCACTGCTGTGCCACCTTGCCTCTTCTCCAGATGACCCTGATGATCTTCCAGAGCCGGTGTAACAGTCTAGGGCAGTACTTGTACACCTTGTAGGAGGTTCTGCTTGGTCCTGGTACTGAACTGGACCTTACTTGCCTTACTACATCCTGGACTTCTTTCAGGAGTGGCTCCCTCAGGTCAAAGGCCTCAGCTGGCTCTGGTGGTCTTATTAGAGCCTCACACTGCCCCAGGCCTTGGTCTCTGTTGGGAAAACCATAATATAAACTAGAAAATGTGCTCAGTAGAGCATAGACCCCAGCCATGTCTGACAACACCACACAAGGCAGTTATGCACCTTTTGGTGATATGCCTCGCCCACATTAAACCCAGTCCAAAAATCCTTGACAAGCTCCCCGCTGACAGCAAAGCGACGGAGATAGCGCAACGCCAGTTTTCCACTGGAATGGTACACATAAAAATGGCCACCGCTCAGACCATCCAGGAGCATTGATTTGAATGGGAGGGACCATTCTATCCATTCAAATTCTGTGGCTCCAACTGATGGCCTACAACAGCCCGAAAGACAGGTTAGCAATGCTGCTACATGCCTCTCACACCAGCCGGCTGATCAATATCCAGTTCATGGGGTTGGAAACTCTTTAAACTTTATTAAAAGTGGACCATATCAACCATTGGTTTCATTCCCTGTTACGGAAGGGAGGACGTTTTGGAAAGAGTGGTATGGAATTCATCACTGGCAAGAATACAGGCCTGCAATGGATAGGGCATTCTGTTTCCCATGTCGTGCATTTAGTAATGAGAGCAAAAACGACACTATTCAAGTAACTGGATTCCACAACTGGAAAAAAGCCACAGAAAAATTCAATCAACATCAGAAAAGTACTGCAGACATTTCTGCAGTGATGAAACTTAATGGATACAAACTGGTAGCGTTGCCTCTCAAATCAGCTCTGAACACGCAAAGAGGATTGATGAAAACAGACTGTACCTGAAAAGAGTTTGCAAGACTTTGCTGTTCTGTTGCCGCTCTGGAATTGCCCTTTGTGGACACGACGACGCAGAAGGATCTTCTAATCGGGGAATTTTTTTGGAGCTGATGGAGTTAAGAGCTGTAATGTTTTGCCTATCTGTCTGTCTTTTCAAAGTGTGCTTGGACCCCGCAATCGCCACTTGCAGCTATATTGTTGATGTTCATTTTGTTATCAACATTTAATCTTTGTTTGCCTACTCTCGGCACCCAAAGGTTGAATTATTGTGTTGTATCAACTGGCGATGGACTAGCAAAAATACATTTATTTGGTTGAAAATGTCACAGATTTTTACTTTAATTAAACATATATGAATGAAATGTCTGAAAAAATGTGAATTAAAGCATTATGAGGGTGAGCAAAATAACAGCAGTAGAACATACTGGGACAAAGAAAAAGTATAAAATTAGTTAAAAATTAAAAAATAAATAAATAAATGAATAATCAAGGTATAAGCAAAGTATAATAAATGAGAAATATGTGAATATGAAGAAAACAAATGAATTATATACATGACAGCTTATACATGATCTCCTCTCCTATAAGGTTGTCTATCTGACCAGGAATCCCAACGATGCAATGGTGTCCTACTTTCACTTTGTCAACTTCATGAAAATTTTCGAGAACCCTGAGAATTTTGATGAGATGCTGGACAAGTTCTTCAGTGGATGGAGTGAGTGATGCTAACATTCAAAAAGACCCACTACATCAGGGATTCACACAGTCGGTCTCCAGAGAAAATAAGAATAGTTAAATTTTCTTGCTATCTTGTATATCAATTAGTGCAATGAGAGAGTTTATATATTTGCTATCTAAATATCACATCCTGGGCATCTTTGTGGTTAAAAAATGCACTAGATCTTTTTGTTTCATCCAGTCTATAGGTAATGGCATTTTTTAGTTAGGAGTTAACAAAAGAGGAATTGTTTATCATAAAGGCTTTGTACTCGTGTCACAAATGTCCTATCAACCATGGCTGGTGCCATCATGAAGGTCCACTGGTGAATAAGCTGTGTGCATAATGTCTAAATATATAACAACCAGACTAGAAAAAGAGGGATACCTGAAAAAGATTGTTGTGTGGCTGTAGATTTGTGTGACCAGACTTCTCCATTTTCTGGGGACAGTCCTCGGATTTGGTGCTTTGTCCCCAGCTGGCACTGTCCCAAGAAATGTCCCTGGATTTCCCTCCTCTCTGGATGCCGTTCCCATCATCTCTAGTATTACCCTATGGGTGTGGTGATTGTCATTTTTACCTCAGGACCACAGGAACTTTACCCTGTCTGGCTGTCTTGATTGGATTAGTATTGCAGGACAACTTTGGTAATGTAGTCTAATTTTATGATTTTAATGCAAAAAACGTGAAAACATTAAAAAAAAAAAAATTATTGGGCACAGCAAGCAAATTATATGTATGCAGAAATGCAGAAAATTTTGAAATTTTGAAAATTGAAATTGAGTAAAAGATTACCTGTATGTTTGAAAAGGGCCATTTGGTCAAGATCATAGAGAAGGCATTTATCCTGGACTATGGAGCACATCTCCTTGTATGCCTCCGACTCCTGTGTCACAGAGCTTGTCATTTCTGAGACCTGAAAGTAGAATGTGTATAACATTAACTCAATGGAAATAATTTCAACTGAATGGAAAATTGGCAAAGATAGAATTGGTAGTGATAGCAAGTAATAACTCAAAGTTATTAGAAGTGTGAAAGCCTGAGTAAAAGTGTGTCTACAGTACCTGCACCAACTCAAAGTGGACAATTTTGTGGAGTCATCCATAAACATGTGATTCTTCAAAATAATTATTGCTGGACAAAGACAATAACCTAAACAGTAAGGTGTCCACATATAGTATTATGGTTTCTATATGTTTACATTAGCCTGAATCGCGTCCCAGCCACTTTTCAGATTTTGTGTGAGTGTAACAACATGGCCATTCAATCTGAATATCAGGCTATGCTTACCTCCTATCGCCATACAGATGAACCTCAAATCCTTCAAGCTCTCTCAAGAGGATTTCCTGTTGTTGTTTGTGTTCTGCATCTATGGCTGGTAGCAGGTATGATGACTGGATGGTGTACATTGTGTTCTTACTAGGGATTTGAAGGTTCATTACTTCCACCAGGTCCACAAGGTCTTGGTGATTTGCACCGGTGAATAGGACAGCTGAGGCAAGCAGCAAATGGTTCTATGGTGTTCCCCTGATATTGGGGCATGACGTTCAGTGCCCTTTGTCCACTGTGGCAATGCCATTGAATTCTTATTCAACACTTGCCTGAGCACAAATCTGACATGTCTTGAACAGCTGCATAAGGCGTGACTCTTCAACAATCCATTTCTTCTCTTTTCATTCATCAGCAGAATCAGTTGTACTCTCTCTATGGCTGCTTGATGAGGGAGGTGGCACATAGCTGACATCAGGGACATCATGATCCAGATCCATGGAACTCATACTTGTGTTGAGTGAAGCAAGGTCAGGCGGACGGGTGGGAGGAGTTTTTTAGGTGTTGATGTCACTGCTCCAGTATCCTGTGGTTTGGCAAATTCCTGTGGAAGGGGAATTGGACATGGGTTGGCCACGTTCTGCAATGGACAGACAGTGTAGGCTATGCTATGTGTTTGACTGAGCTGGATTGATTTGGATTGTATTGTAGTAAAATGGACAGGAGCTCCCTCTCATTGAGCTTGATATACACAAATATTATAACCACATACCTTATGCCATCAGGTGAAGTCAGCAGCATGGCTCAGCAGCTTCCAAGCCAGAACAGCCAGGTTGAGCAAGAGCTTCTCCCCCCAGGCTGTCAGGCTCCTAAACTCCCGCCAAGTTTGGCTGCTGTGGGTCCTATGGTTTGCTGCAGCAGCAGCAGCAGAAGAAGACTAACGAATACAATAGGGTTCAAAGCACTGTGTGCTCAGCCCTCTAATAAAGGATCCAGTCTGTAAAATTGTTATAATTTTGTCAACTATGGACTTAAGTTGCCTGCTGTTTTTCTATAGTAGCAATATAGCAATAGTGATTCAACCTACAGCTAGTTCATGAAAGCTTTTCCAGGTTCAGTTCTGGGCGGTCTTTCCTGGGAATTGATGCATTTTATGTTTCTGGTTTGTTTGGAGTAAATAGAAAAATAACTGGGTAGACAGCATGTGCAGTGATAGCCACCAGAGGAGGCTGGTCAGAGGAGGATGCTCCTCTTGCATTTTTGAGAGGCAAGAGGGAGATCAAAATATGAAAAAAAAGTAATTGGTTAAAATAAACCATTACAAAATCTCAGTATGATTTATAAAATATTTTTTTCTCTCTCCACGATTAACATTCTGATTAAAATGCTTCAACAGCGACACCTGTAGACAAGAGGGAAAAGGGCAGTCTGTCTTAAGTGGTGGGGAACAGAGGATAAATGAAAAGCATGAACATAATGAACATGGCAAGCGAGTGTGAACTCACATTACTGTAGGCATGCTGCTATTAAAATACAGCAAGCAAAAATAAAATTGTCCACTTTTCATTGTGTGTATAACAATAACGTTCAAGAAGCCAAGTTCAAAGTGTGTGGGCCGTAGTGTCTCTCTCGCTTGCTCGCTCTCTCCTTTTCTGCTACTGGACTGCCCTTTCTGTGTCTTTCCTTGATATACAGTTACAAAGAAGAAATTACAAAACAAAATCACAAAATCATCTCAAGAAAAACCCTGGAGAGCTAAAGATTGCCCACTAACACATTCAGTCGTTTAGGCCTATACCAATTTATGGTCAAAACAGTATAATATAAACGCATACGTCTGCTATAAGATCAGACTCAACAGTGACTAATATCTTCCTACCTTAATGCAGCAGCATCTGACATGGGGCCGAATATGGCATTTTGAAATGTTCAGAGCACATTTGTTTATTTCATTTCACATAGTCATAGAGGTAGCCCAACATCAGGATTTTGCTGCGGAGACACTGAGGAAGCTACAGGAATATACAAGGTCAGGAAGAGGCTCCGGACCATCATCGGAGCTCACTACGCCATTATCTACCCAGCTTTTCTCAAGATCACAGTGAATGGCACTACCAAGATGTTCCACTTTCCGGACCAGGCGTCCGTGCTTTCCAGAGGAGTATAGTGCAGAGTTCTCTCAATTTGAAGCATGTGGAAAAGATGAACTGAATAATACACAGTTCTACAAATATCATGTATCATTTTTGGTATCCATCCAATATTGAATCACCAAGATCCTTTCATTCAATAAAATGACCATACCAAGAACTTAACTAGACAGGTCTGAAGCAGTACTCAATAATTATCAAGCAGCATATAAACATTCACTACTCACTTAAATGCACCAATGCAACCTGTGGCAATCTGAAACAATGGCTCCCACACTTCTGCCTTGTTCATTGGGCTTACTTTAGGTGTGCTCGATTTGACGCCGAAGGTTCCTATAGGAAACTTGACCTGGGCTGTGTTTCCCCAATAACCATTGCTATTAGTGGTCATGAAGGTTTCCTTTGATCATCACAGTCATAGGAATATATGTAAGCTACTTGTTTTATTTGACTCAATTCATATAGGCCTACATTTATTATTTTTATTTTTATTTATTTTCTGAACTAGGCCACACAATTTCTCTAATTTCTCTGAGTTGTTCGCCGCTTTCATCCGGTGCAGCTGGAGAGCGGCTGGAGGCTTGGCGGCGTGTTTATGCTTTAAGGCTGTTGGACAACATTTAAGCCTATATGGAAACATTTACACCAAAGTGATTTTTTTTTTTTTTTTTCCATTCCTTAACAGTCACCAGCGTTAGGTTGGCTCATCATTAGGCTACCAGCTATCCCCATCCACGCCAGTTTGGCAGCCCAGCCGGTTATCAAGTTTACTCCAAAACAAAAGCTAAAGGCAGAAAAGCCTAATCAATAATGGGAGGCATTTAAAAGCTGCATGTTTTGAATAAGCAATTCCGGGGTTTTACCAGTTTAAATCTGATCAAGTCTTTGCTTTCAAGCCTCGAGTCAAGCCAAGTCTTGAAGCAGTCAAGTCACAAGAAGTCCTGATTTTCGCGACTCAAGTTCGAAGTGCGCCTTCGTTACAGTTCGCAAGGGGCTACTTGGCTATATGCTAAGCCACTGATTAATAGATTATATTTTCGCTTTATGTACTTTCTAACAAACTAGTCATCATGTGTCCATATAGCCTGTGACCACAACGTTGTGCGCCTTTACGCACAGGTGAGGCATACGCTCTGATCCACTTTGGCTAGGCAGGCTATATGGATGTTATATCCGCAGATGAAATTGTCTCCTGCCAAATTGAGAGTATGGTAGCTTGATAGCGCTTCACAGACATCATATGTAAATGACTTACCTCAAACATACCGCAAGCCGTTGCTCAGGATCGATCTTTGTAAGATAGATGTTGTGGGTTTCAAATGGCAAATATTTAATTTTGGCATCAAACTCTTCATATGGACAATTCTTCATATGGACATTAGCAGAGCAATGCACCATGGTCAGCAGTTTATCAAGCTGAGCACATCAGAAATACGGTATACGCTTTCTTTGATAGATTGACATTGTGTGGTTGGAGGAGGAAACCAAAGTAATACTTCAGTCAGATCAAATGCTTAGTTTGAATAGGTTTGATGGAGCATGATTCAATGGAAGACTTAACACTAGAATGAATAATAGATTTTGGGGATCTACGAAAAGGCCAACAAGACATCAACTGAAGGGGGTTAGGGCATTTTTGAGAATCTAATAACACTCATTTATACAGAAAATTAGCCTTTGAAAAGTCATGGAGGAAGATGTCTAAAGTCAAAATATTTAAATATTAAAATTCTGAAATTCAAAACAGTCAACTGACAGCAGCTTGCTGGTAAACCAGCATTACATAACAGTGCAGTCATGAATGATGGCTGCATCACTTACTTACTATTTTGTCCACTAGATGACAACCTATCACCATAAAATGGAATCTGGACAGTGCAAGTTTAGATGTGAAAAACTGCTCACCACAGTGTGAATTCAAGGATAAGGTGACTAATCAAGTAAGTGATGTTTTGGGGGTGAACATCAACCAAGACATTCAAGATTTCCTATTGTCCTTCCTACAATGAAATTATGAACAACCAAACTTATCAATGCAGAATGTGTGACCAGACATGTGAGAGACAAATCTCATACCTCTGTATGTGTATATGCGTGTTACTTGGTAAATGTGTATGTGTGTAGTCTAATGGCAACTAGAAACTGGCAACTAAAAATGGCCAAATTTCCCTTTTTATTCATGCATAATACTTGTGTTGTTTATTTTAACGTCAAGTGTGTTTGCTCCAATGCCTCATGTCTTCATGGTTGTGCAGCATTCCTCCGAGTGTCCCTTGGGCTTTGGCCAGCATCTGCAGGAACTACCAGTCAGTAAAGGGTGCAGTTACACTAATATTGCCATTGTCATAATTGCCTCTGCACATTTTATTTATTTATTTATTTATTTGTATGTGCATTTCTTTTGTCATTCCTCTTCAAGGCTCACACTGATGACCACATTCATCATATAGTTTTTCACATGCGAAACAGCAGTTATCAATGAGGGACATCTTGTACGAATGGCACATTAGGTTGCACACACTAATGTGGGGTTACATTTGGTGCTGGGGCCTAGGTCAATCCTTCGTGTTAGTTCCAGGACTTTTTATAGCTTCAAAATTGTTCTTGAGATTTTTATAATGGCGTATATTGACTGTGGTACCATAACTGATACATATTTGTTTATTTGGGGCCAGGTAATTAAGTTTTATTGCTTTTTACATTCTTCTAGTAATACGGGCAATATTCCTGAATTGGGGGGCCAATCAAATTAAAAATGAAAAATCCATGCTAAATCACTAATAAAAAAAAAAAAAACGGCTATTGTTGAAAACAATAGCTATTGGTTGACAGGGGGTTACAAAGATAAAGTCACAGGCAGTAAGCAGTAACAGTGGAGAGAAGTGCAGAGTAGACTAGCAGTAGCAGTATATAGTGTATGGTATGGTACGGCTCTATAGGAGATAAGAGCGGATGTGTCAGTGCCATTGGAAATACAGCATTAAAGCAAAAATCCACCCCAAACACTTTAACACTATTAAAAACCGTTATTGGTGAAGTGGCTTGCATTTCTGGGTCCATTTTGTTGTTTGGTCGTGTATTTTTTTATTCCGGTGGATAACTGGACAAACTTAAATGACACGTCAAGATATTTAAGCTTTAAGCTGCAATGGAGTATGATAGCAGAAATTGTTTCAGCGATCTAAAACATCAACAGTAAACACCAGCCCCTCAGAATCAAAGAGCAAGGGCTTTTTCTATATATACTACTGTATACACTATACACAAAAAATGTGGCTGATGAAGGGCCTGTGTACTCAAAATGTCACAGCAATTTAGGTGTTAATAAATAAACCGTGGAGCATAAGAAAGTGGGCACCATTTTGCACCGACATTCAACAATCATACAGAGAGAAATCCATCGTAGAAGAGAAAGAGCTATCAAACATTGTAGCCTCAATAGACCATGATGCAATGCAGCCACAAGATGTGTTGTCTCTTGCTTTTTCCTGAGTGGAAACTCTGGAAAACTGCTCCCTTGCCCTTACTAACACCATCGATGTACACGTAAAACCAATGGCTCAATGCAAGAAGTCCAAGTTCCAAGGAGGTTGTCGAAAGGCATTATGGGAAATGTAGGAAATCACTTGCTGAAGTAGAATTGGAGGCAGGTTGAGGGAAAGTGGATACAACAAAAAGGTAAATTACAGCACTTCATAACAAAATAACTCCTGGAATGCGCTGAACATCACAGATTGATGATATTTAACAGTGTAAGAGTAGTGTAAGAGAGGGTGGAACACATTATCATTATCAAGGATCAAATAGCCAGAGTGTATCAAGTAATGTAATAATTAAAATTATTAACATTGAGGCATAGTCTTATAAAACAGGTAATAGATGATTATTATCAATGATAGATATAATAAAGATCCAGTATATCAGAATAAATGAGCATTTGTAATGAATCAAATGAGTAAATCTAGAGGCATGAGTCAAATGAGGATCAATGGGATTGAATGAAGATGATCAGTTTACATATAAGTGGCCAATGGCAATAGGAAAAACATTAACATAAAGACTAGGCCTCAATAGACTAATCAAAAATAAAATGATTATTTAATGGATACAATTTGCATAAATATAACATGACATTGTATTACTTAAATAGCATACAGGTGTGGGATACATTGTATCACAATGAAACAATAACTAAATGCACAACAGAGCGCAAAGAGGGAAAAAAACAGCGCGGGATAATCAGGGCAAAATTCTATCACATATTTAACTAACATAAACTAGTAACGTAACTTAGCTTCTCATGCACAAAATTCATGAATTTGAGAACTCGTTTTGGTCAAGGACGAAAGATAGTTTTTCAGCGATCTAAAACATCAGGTTTTGGTGTCAGACCCTCAGAATCAAAGAGCAAGGGCTTCTTTCTAGAGCTGCCATTTTGCACCAAGAGATGTTCAACAATCATACAGGGAGAAATCCATCGTAGAAGAGGAGAGAGACCTATTTCTCCAAGACACAAGACATGCTGTGTTTTGAGTAAGCGGTGTGACTCGCGCTTTATCCCGACTGGAAAATCTGCACCTACACGTAAAACCCACAGCTGAAAGCAACAAGTGCACATCCAGTCTCTGGGGGGTTGTCAAAATTCTGGTAAACATAGGACATCACTAACTGAAGTAGATGAAGCAGGCTGACTGAGGGAAAGTGGGTACAACAACAAGGTAAATTACAACTCTTCATCACAAAATAACTCCTGGAATGCATTGAACATCATAAATTGATGATATCTAACATCTAAGAGTACTATCTGAGTGTGCATTTTTCCTTTATATTGCTTTTTCACACCACACTACACCTGATATGACCTTAGCTATACGTTAGAATTAGTGAGAATTATCAAAGAAAGATGAAAAGAAAAAAACAAACCTGGCACATTTGGAGATGTTTGTTTTCTGATCATTCTGACCATGGCTATAGTTTACAGTAGTTTGTGTGTCTGTAAAATCCCACCATAGAAAATCTGTAACTGTCTAAAGAGCGATAAAATATTATTAGCATTGTATTACCCCAGATGGCCCCTGGTATAAAGTTATGGATGAAAGTGCACAGTGAAGGCTTTGTAAGTGAGGTATGAGTCAGACTCATAAAATGGAAACGGCATTGTTTACTTTGCAGAAAACAGGTGTAAGAGGGTTAAATGTGGTCCTTAAACAACAGCCGTGAGGTTGTAGTTTCCACTATAATAGTTATTATTAAACTCTTTATCTAACACCCCTTCCCCTGCCCTCATGCTCCTTTTGCTCCAATGCCTATTAATTAACAACATCCATTCACATCATTATGATACTCATAAAAACACTCTTGTGGCAAGAAGAGTGTTGATGCCGTGATATGCAGCTAACGTGCCACGTATCCACTCGCATATGACCCGGTTTGCCCAGTAGGCCTCAGGTTCTGTCTGCCTCTTTCAATGTTTCCTTTCTGCCCCGCCTGTGGCAAGTGACATGGCAAGTAGTGATGGGAATTCTGTGAGTCAGGTCCTTTGGCTTCAGCTCACCTATTAGAACCGGCTCTTTCGGCTCCCAAACGGCTTTTTATTCAGTGATTTCCATTTGTGTCAAAATCAGCTGAGCCTGCGGTATTTTGACTTATAAGATAATATAGCACTTTATTGATCCCTTGGGGAAATTCAGGTGCCACAGCAGTAATTGGTGGACAATGCCAAGGGAGTCTAGTATGTGTCAAGTACAAGGTAATAAAAGAAAATAGGTACTAAAATAAAATAAAGGTAATGTACATAATATACAACAATAGAGACAGTGCAAATAATGCAAATAAATGCAATAATAAATACGATTAGTGTTTGTGCACATCCATCACTTAAGTTTGCAGTGGGATTTTACTGTATCTTTTTCTAACTACCAAAATAGCTAATTTGCATTGTGTTTGTTATTAAAAACTTTAAACGTAATTGGTAATTGGATCTCAGAGTTCAGAATGCATCTATCGCACAAAGTAGGCAATTTGAAATTTATAAATCACATACATCCAGACGGTTCAACAATTTGACAGAGCATGTGGAGTTCACTGAAAAAAAGTTCAAATGGTTCAAATAAAGGTTCAAGTAAATAAGGCTGGGCAAAGACCTGTGGTTCCTCTTCTATATCGAAGTCGTTGGACATTTTCTTCTGGGTTTGAAAGTCTGATAGGTCAGCAGTTAGTGTTATAAGTCACTTAGAGCAGAGCACTCTCAATTTGTGTGAATAGCAAAACAAACCTTTATTCATAAGAAAATGCTGCAGAAGTGTTTAGAGGCACCCGGGTGGTGTTGCGATGTCTTGGGTTACAGTCTGGTTTAGAATTCTTGTTGCTTGTCATCTCCTACTTTCTCTCTACTGTCTTTCCTGTTGTTCTCTTCTGTTAACTATCAAACGAAAGCAAAAAATAATCTGTCTCTTAAAAAAAAGATGGATAGGAAACCGGTTGAAGAGAGGAGTGTTGGACTATGCACCTGGGACTCCCAGAAGGTGTTAAAACACCAGGAGCCCTCTCCCAGAAAGTAGAGGAGGGATCACATTAGGCTAGCAGGCTAGCAGGTGCAAACTTCACATTAAAGCGAGGACTAATGCCTCCCTCGTAAATGCTTTTATGGCTGCATCTGTTTTCAAGTCCTGTGGTGGTAATGTCAGTGAGAGAGAGGAATGCTTTATGACGTAGCAACCACAGGGGGCGGTTTCTCTCCATCAAGTCCCACGTAGGTATGATCAGGACTATTCTACAGAGACTATACACTCCCTTTTAAAGGCGAATAAGTCTTCATATTCTCATGCTATTCAAGTGCTCTAAGGCCAGTTGAATACATATTTGAAACATGAGCAAGTTTCTCCCTAAAAAACAAAGCAGACAGGCAAGATTGTAATCCGCAATGTCAGCAAGATGTGTAGCCTGGAGCTGGCAATTATGCCAACCATGAATGCAAAACCTTTTGACATGTTCCAGCAATACAAATATATCATATATTGATAAAGGTTTTTATCCAAGGCTGTTTAATGCTTATGCTGTCAAAATTTGCCCTCACACCCACCCCTAAATGCTGAAGATATATCTGTTCAAATGAATTCAAGTTGTGGCAGTAAGTAGGTAATAATAATAATAATAATAATGATAATAACTTTATTTATATAAAACTTTTCTTAACATGGTTACAAAGTGCCTAGACAGTGACAACAAGGAAACAATCTAAAATAACTGATAAAATAAAGAAAAAATAAAATAAATAAATAAATATCAAATCAAGGTAGACCGTCCTTGAACTGGAGGATGAATAAAACATCTCATTATTAAACAGCCTTGTCAATTTTCAGGTTGTCCAATATTAGATATTGGACAACCTGAATTCCATGAATATGGCACCTTGAATAAAAACTATTCACTGTAATTAAACTTTCTAACCTGCAGTGGCAAATTTTGGTTTAAGTAAATGCTGCTGGTACTACTAGCCTATTAGAATTATGTCATGACACCAGAGGATGTTGACCTAAATGCAAAAACTTGACACCCTGTATTTTCAATTTTCAATTATTTCTTCTGTTAGTTCAGATTTTGTACATCTGAGGTTAAACTAAACCAGTGGTCACACTACTCAAATTACATAGATGAGAAATAATTTACAAAAAACTGTATGGGAGGTCATCCTGCTGTACAAATAGAATGTATATGAATTGGCAGCATAAATTCAATAAATTTCACTTATATGTTTTAAAGAGGGTGATAAGAAAACAAAGACTGGATTCACCAAAGCTTTAGGGTTTGCCAGCTGCTGTTTACACTTTTAATCAAGTTTTTTTGTGGAAAGTTTGATGCTTTGGCCATGTCACGACCTTGGTATTTTAATTTACTATAGCTAAACTTATAATGACAAAGAACAAACTTTTTATTCTTGTTGTAAAAAAGAATCTTTTTCAGTGACATCATGGACAGTTCCTGATAACTTCCCCTGCCATTGTTTGGCTAATTAGCTTCATAATAGATACATGCGGCTTGTCCACTGAAACCCCATGTTTCTGTTTATGACAGCAAGGCTGTGGTAAACTGACTCATCTGAAGCCTTTTTTTCTGTATGAGGTCACGGCTTAACTCGCAGAGCAAGGTGGGCCTCGACTTAAAGACTCGGCTTGTGGTCTTGCTGCTGTTCGTTTCCAAGGGGGCATTTTATGATATCGCACCTGTTTGTTTGCTTTAGCCATGAGTCAGTTGCCCCTGTGTTGTACTGTAGTATACTGTTGTAGCCGTCTTGTTCTAATTTTATACAGTTTACAATCACACCCTAGGGAATAACAATGCACTCATCTCTGTGCTTCTCAGCCCATGATCTAGATGTTTTTTGTATTAATTTAGTTTATCAGGATTTAAAGGGGAAGCTCTGGTATATCCAAGAAATTGCGAAAAAAAATATACTAAAAATAGCAGCTTGGCCCAACTGATGAGAAATTTTTTTTTTAGACTTGGAAAAAGGGCAACTTACAATATGTTATAAGTGAAATCACATCTCTTTAATGCATCTTGTGTATTATATTTGAAGTTTTGTTGGATGCGGCACATTGATCACCTGGATTCACTTCCCTGAATCACTACATTTTACTCTAAAAACAAAACCGTCCATGGGCCTCTTTCACAGCAGTTCCCAAACCACAAACATGGGTTTGATGTGACCATGCTTACTACAAATCAAACACTTCAAACAGTAATGTCATTACCCTATCGTGGTGAATCATCAAATTAATGATGGAATCACTGTGGGGATGTTCATCACAACAGGGTGGCCATTAGAAGAGGTGACCACATAACTTTGCAATGTACGTAGATTATTACACTACCCTTTCATAGCAGATCATTAGATTCATTATATGTAATATATTTGGGCAGCACACTGAATTTAATATTGGAATTAAAGTACTGTGTTAGCTTTAAGGTAACCATAGTACCATCAGTACCATCAGTACATTTTCAGGGGAAAATATGCAGCTGAAAACCATGTGAAAGCTGTTATAGATGCTGAAGAGACGGATACTTTAAAAGATTGTCTCACTATAAGAAAAGCCATTAGATCACAGTAGTGAAATGCATTTTAAAGCCTACAGGCACACAAACACAGACAAGTTAGCATGTTGTTAGCTAGCTCTGGCTTTAGCTATCTAGCATTAACATAATAACATTAGATAGCTAAGGTTAATGTAGTGCCACGGTTGGCAACGTTACCTACTCTCTCTGTCTCCAGCTTTCATCTTCATGTCACGTCTTCATTTCATCTTCACATCATTTCCGCTGTGCCACGAAAAGTTTGTTGTCTCAGTTGGATAGGGTTTTATTTATCTGATCCTGCTGTTACTGCATTTTTATCCCTCTTAACTTACGTCTCAGTCATGGATTAACGTTACCATTTGAGTGACTGACTCTTGGGCTAAGCTCGGACCTAAACCTGTATCTGACGTGCTCAACAGAAAGGAAGGCGTTCTGCTCACCTCCCTCCACAAGAAGACCTGCAACCTGACAACTGACTAGGTGTTGGAAAGACTCTGTTCATCTGACCACATTCCCACACTCTCTTCTCCCTCGTCATTGGCTTCTGTGAGAGCTGCTGGGATGACTGCTTCACCCCCTGGTGGTCCCCCTCAGCCCCAACGATCACATCGCGGCTCCAGTAGACGGATTACACGAGAGAGTCCACCCCATCCTGCCGCTTCTCACCCCGTCCCGCCCTCCGAGCTCATCCATGGTCCACCACATCATCCTTCCCAGAACAACATGATCTTATAAAATTTTGGGAAATGAGCATGAAGTCTGCAGCACAGATTACGTGTCGTGGACATCAATTATGTGAAGATTACATTCCTGCACCATGAATTGGATTCTGTGACAATGAATTGGATTCTGTGACAACAGCACAAATTGGACACGGCGGTTAAGTTTAGGCAAGTAAAACAACTTTGTTTATGGTTATATAGGGTTAGGGTTAGGAAACTAAAACAGCTTTGGTTAAGGTTAGTGTTAAGGTTACGGTTAGGTTTAGGCAACTAAAACAACTTGGTTAAGGTTAGGAAAAGGCTTTGGTTGTGGTAAAATAAGCCAAACTGTAAAAATTAAAACTTCACTCATGGTAGAAATCTTCTAGGTATGACATGGGAATCGAACCCAGATCATCAGAATTGAAGGAAAATGGATATGCCCATCCACCACCCCAACCACAACCCTTACTTTCCACTGTGCTATTTCAATGTGACACTACATCCTGTTCATAGTCGTGCCTCCTTCACCATATGCTATCATGCCTTTACACAACTTACAAATTGTATGCTTCTCGTCAACAACCTTTGAATCATTTTCATACTTTACTGGAAATACAAAAATGTAATCACCTGTCAGGGCAGCATATCTTCACCAATGCAGGCCTGTGGTGGCTTAACGAGTTTGATAAAGGTTAACAGTGGCAGTATACAGTATATTGTTTATGACAAGAGTTCCTTCCTATGCCCCCGCCTCCGTACAATATGGAAACCATTATCCCGCAAAAAATGCGGATGGAGATTCCAGCAAATCTCCTCAGAATAGATAGTTTTTGATACTATTTCCTTATTATGTGAAAACTGTTGACCAGCTGCTCTAGCCATTCTTGAGGAGAAGACATTCTGCATCCCAGTGTCTTAAGAGATATTAGTGCTGGACATAAACTAAAAGACAAAACCAGCCACTGTTAAGGTCATCAAACACCATGACAGACCAGAGAGAAAATAAGGAATCTGGAGGGAGAATTAATTTCTCCTCAAAACGTGGTGATGGTACTCCAGGGAATAAAATGTGTTAGGGTGCAATGAGGACCTTGTGCAAAAAAGCATCAGATTTTCTCTTAAAGCCATTGTAAAGTAATGGTTACTATTTTAAATTGTTTCGTTATTGCATTTGTAATGGAGACATGATGTATTGTGTATAAAAGGTAGAATTTTGAGAAGCATTAATCCCAAAAAATGTAAATCAATCACTACATTTTGGATGAGTGGGGTTAACAAGAATATGGTGATAAAGGGGCGTTCTTGACTTCAATGAACCAGAGTGGCATCAGTTGAGTTTCAACTTGAACTGCTTGAATTCTATTCACTAAAACTATTTGAATTGAAGGACTGATGCTATCCAATGCTGCTATCAGATCCAGTTTGTGTTGGATTGTGAGTTTAGTCCATAAATTCTCAGTTCATCATGAGATTCATGAGATGAGTGTCAAGTTGCTTGAGCTATTTTGTCTTTCTATTTTGTCTTGGCCAACGAGAACGAATGACTTCTCGTAAGGACCCCCTCTTGTGAATGCTTAGCCTGGGGACACACTCGATTATGGGTTTGCCCATAATTTGCCCATCCCTTGGTCGGGACGGTTGGCAAATTCAGTTTCAACAAGCTGCTCTAAACCACTATGTTAGACTTATGATGCAACATCTACAGCATCCTGAACATGGATCACAGATCACAGATCACTGCCAATAGCCAATGAGGGCCCAGTTTAATGTGAAGTGAGGTGGAGCACATCAACAGCAGTATAAATTAAGTGTGTGATACATTGTCCTTACCCAATCGTCTAGTGTGAGCAAATTTACCACAAACAAAAAAATTGGTGAAATCCGCCATTATTTATGTGATGCGTTTTTAATATTGGTTAGGATTTAAAAGTCTTGTAGTGCGTCCCCAGCCTTATTTGCAGAGGTAGGGACGAGCGGGGCAAGTTGTCACGTATTAATCAAATTCAAGACCTGAACAACCTCTACTGTCTCCTATTAGAGAAGGTTCATAATGTCAGTTACAGCACACGTTTCTTTAGTGATGTGCTATAGATGTGCATTTGACTATTGAGCACACACAGTTATTCAGTTTGACAATTAACATAATGGAAGTGTATTGTATGTCAGAGTCAAATCAATTCATAGTTAAATCACTTCAAGAAAGAACGTAGGCTTGTCCATTTTTATGTGCACTATGTAAACAAAACCCCAGGTGGGAAAACTGATCCATCTAGTCAGAATACAAATGATACATTTATTCAGATACATATATTCACAGCCTTTGCAATTCATTGTGCCAGTGTTACATGTTCTGCTTTGAATCAAGTTAACTCTGATAATAACCACGTTTTTGGCTAGTGGTTTTGAGTTGCCGACTCAATGCTGCAAAACTCTTGGAAATTTATTGTGTCCTGGCAGGGGTGGTGTGTTTTGGGGATATTGTAATGGCTTGTCTTTATAATGAGCGGTGTAGTAAACAGCCTAGGATACTCAAACCTGGATGATATGATGATTGTAATGGTAGCCTCCTGCTTTTATGTTAAGAGTGTCAAAATGTCAGCATCTGTTCAAACATTTTTAAGTGTGTTCGCAAACTTTGTGGAAGTGGCTTGGAGGACCAAATGATGTAAAAGCTGCAATTTGCGGCTTTTTCACATTAAAATAACAGTAAATAAATATGATACGCATCAGTCTGTGTCTGTCTGTGATCCTGTGTGTTCATGCCAGCAGTGCTTGCGGCTGCCAAGGTGAAGCTCGTGGCTGCAGAGCAGCGAAGTCATAGCAACAACAACAGAGGAGGAAAGCAGCAAGAAAAAGAAAGAACAGTGAAGCTAAACATTCAAAAACATCAGCGTTGTATTTTTTATTGCAGATTGGCTGGCCTTCAACACCTGTGGAGGCTTTAGGGATGCTGGTTACCTCAGCCTCAGGCTAGATGCCGTTTCAAGGGACAGCTCATCAAGTGTGACAAATGTTGGGGTGGGAACTTGACCAACTGAGGGGGAAGAGGGCGGAACTAACAATACACTTCCTGTATCAAGGAGAAAAGTTGCATATTTTAACATTAAATGTTGTAAAATGCCAGGAATTAGTTTTACAGAGCACTGAAGTTACACAGCCACTTTGACTGTACTGAAAAATGCTGTCTAATTGAGTCATTTTAGACAGGTAGCCACATACAACCTAAGCAGAGAGGAAGAGAAGAAATGATGTGCTGTGGTGTCTCTATTAATTATTATATTGCCAGTGATCCAATGAGGAGTCTAGGTGTGGTATGGTGAAGCACATAGACATTGCCCTTTTATTGAAGATTTTTGAGCTATGTCCACCAAGTTGAAAGAGGAAAGTTTTTAAGTTGTTTGTTTCACTCATATATGAATCAAGAAAATGTGAAAATGTGAGTATGTCAGTAGCCCTTATGAACCATTTTACTATAACAGCCATGGTGCAGTAGTGTGTGTTACTGTGTTTATGTTGGATGTGTGTGTGTCAACAGTGTGTGAAAGGTGTGTGTGTGTGTGTGTGTGTGTTGCCAGTATGCCAGCCTTTGGAGGAGGAGAGTCATGCCATTACTCTGGAAAATCTGTCTGCACCCATGAGGAAATGATTAGTGGCAGAAATGTATGCGAAGGACACTCACACACACTCACACACACACGCACACATGCACACACACACACACACACACACACACACACACACACACACACACACACGCGTATTCATACACAGACATGCTCTATTTTTTCCATAACTGTTTTCTGGTTATTTACCGGAGATGATGTTTCACCTGTGAAGTGTGTAACTTTAACACAGTGAACACAGTCGCTGAAGCACTGCAATGGTAGCATCTTACTATCATTCCTATTACAACCACTACTGTGCTGTGACCTTGAAAAACTGCACTATAATCAATGCATACCTCACCATACTTTACACAATAAAGTACACAGTACATATGCAGCAAAGTATCAATACAGTATGTATGCAGTATTTTCCACCTGTTGCCACCATTAAAGGTCCCATATGGAAAACAGGATTCCTCTTGCCTCTGTGATGATAAAGGAGTTGGATGTACTATCTAAACATGGTGAAAGTATCAAAACGCACGGTCGCCAACTAAATTCACACAATCCATAGAAAAGCGAGCCTCTAAACGAGCCGTTTGGACTTCCGTAACTTTGTGGCGTCACAAAGGTTCGCTCATTATCATTTTTGTAAGAAATAATAGACTAACAAAGTGTTTTTTACAAAGCGATTGAGCGGTTGTCATTGTTTATTACCGGAGACTTTTCCCTACCTGTAGCTGCCGGGCTGTGGTGTCTCATATTTCACTCTCGAAACGGTTAACCAATCAGAACAGAGGGTCGTTAATATTAATGAGCCTTAAAGACACAGCGACAGAAACAGCCTGTTCTTGGTAAGGCTCAGAGAGATGCTGGAAAATGAACATGTAAAAATGGATTGAGAGTGTTTTTGGTACATGACACCACACAAACAGCTTTGAATGGACCTCAAGACATAAACTAAAACATTGCCAATGTGCTTATGTAAACCATAAATACATGCAGTAACCCATACCTACCCTCCACTGTTTTATGGGCTTTATAGAGAACATTTTAGTTCTATGGTCAATCACTGAAGAAAAATTACTAGAATTTGTTAACTTAAAAAATTGCACATGTGAAGATCTACAATACAAATGTGAATATGATAGAAGGTACATTTTTTGGACTTATCTCAAAGAGAGATAATGGCATTCTGCATACCTCTGTCTCCACAAAACCTACAGCATCTTGGCATCTAGTCAACATCCACGATACATGATTCAAAATATTCTGAAAGGACAACTTCTAGGAATAAGACGGAACTGTAGTTCAGAAAAGGAATTTGATGATAAAGCTAATGTCCTATCTGAGAAATTTAGGAGAGGATATGATGGTCAAACCATCACCAATGCAAAAGGTTTTTGCTAAAAACACTCAACTGGAACATCTTCTGGAGAGAAAAGATCTAACTTGAAAAAGAAAATCGTATTCTCCACAGAATTTACCTATCTAATGTGAGAAAGATACCTAAAAACATTAGCATGTTTTATTAAGTGACCCCTCCCTTTCACAGGTAATAGGATGGGTTGAACTTCAGATCACATTCAGACGATAAAGGAATATAAAGGACATGTTGGTGCATACATTTTGCCAACCCACCCGTTTCTTCCTGTGGGTGTCAGGTGATTGACAGTAAGCAGAGCCTAATGTAATGATGTGAAAACACTCAACTCGGGCACAATGAAATAAGGATAAAATAGAAACTTTCACCAAACCAAAATAAGACTTCATGTTTTATTGGGATGGATTATCTCACTCTGTGGAAGTTACTTTTTATATTGTACAAGAATGAATGGCAGCAAATGGCTTCTTCTGAAGGTAGAAAGCGAGCCCTGATATCTCCAACTAGGCTGACTGTGTGCAGACAGGAATAATTGTAAAGGAGAGGGGGAACCTAGACAATTCACACAAGTTTAAAAAAACACGGATTAACCTTTAAAATGTAGAATAGCCTGCTTGGTCAATCAAAAGCTTAAACAGTGGTGTTTAGGAGCCTATGGTTCTGTTCAACTAGATATATAGACGCAGCCAAATCCTCACTCTAATGGTTTACCCAGTCAGTAATCCCAGCATGCCACTCGATAGTTAAATAGATGGACCCTATCCAAACTGTTGCCTGTAGAGGGAGGGAGGGCAGAGAGATGCCATGACACAAAAGAGACAAGGACACAAAGACCGCTTCTTATTGTAAATAACTCATTTCATTCCTGCAGCAAGAATGTTTGCAAGTGTTCTTTGTTGATATATGATGCTTTCCGAAAATGACCATGAATATAAAAACTTAATCAAGTGAAATCATGATAACATTAGCTCATTATTAGCGCAATATTACATATTGCTTGTGAACAAAATTGTGTGTGTGTGTGTGTGTGTGTGTACATGCTCAATCACGCATTGAGTCATTTTTTATATTTTTTAAACCTTGACTCAAAAAAGTTGAAAGCAGCCCTGGTTTTTTGCCCTTAGTGGTTGGAGCTGCAAAACGGTTCCATTTGGGCTCCGACTCTCAAATGCGAGTCTGTCCACTCAGAGGTTTTTGTTAATATGTAAATATAATCTCTCTGCAGTTTAAATTCAGGACCATGACAGACGTTTAAATAGGGGAAAGTGCTTTTCCTCTGATCAAAGTACACAGCTAACTAGATCTGATCCACAGGTAGGCAAAATGTATTTGTGCGGCATTTTTCTTGGCAAGAACTCACTCGTCTTTCGGTGGTTTTCCCTCGCCTCGTCCTCTAATTTAAAAAGGCATTGCTACTGGCACATTGCAGGGAAAATGTTTCCATCTTTGTTCCATTTACAGTAATGTACAATATGTAGAATTGGATGAAAGGCACATCGTGCCATCTAGGAAGTGAGAGCATGGACATGCATATACAGCTACAGTTAATTGGGTCATTATGTTACCTTGGTTCCACTTGGATAAAAATAATATTTGGTGTTCTATCAAGGGTAACTGATCTGAATAAAGAAGAAACCCTAAGTAACACAGCCAGAGGGAGGAGAAGATGGAAACGTGCTGAAGGTTTTTTTCCCACGAAAGCAGAGGAAAGCTGTTTCTTATAAAGGTATGATTTGTGCAAGAAAAACAGGCAATCATCAGTGGTCTTTTAAAGAAGTAACACTGGAGCGTCGCCCCAAGTGGATGGTGAATCGCGACGGCCTCCAATCACAGTGACCTTCCTGTCATTAGGATTCATCAGCATGGACATGTTCAGGCCTGTCAGACAGACATTGGAAACAGCATGAAAGTTTGACATCTCAGTTATGATGGCACCCGCCACAAGTCCAACAAAGGACACCTCAACGAATTCAATTCGCAAGACATGGATAAAACAGCACAGTTTCACCAAAAATGTTTGCTCTCCTTCAATAGGATGCTAATACAAAGCTTTGCCATAATTAATTTTGTATTTTGAAATTATAGTAGTCACTTAAGGTGGCTTTTAGGTGTGTGTAAAACATGATTTTCCAATCCAGTTTCATACAGCGCTTCTATCCTCCAGTGACAAGGAAAAGTTCAATCATAGGTTTACCTCATCAGTTGCACAAACTGATTTCATTTAAGTGAATTGCATTGCAAGATTTACAGAATGTAATTTACCCTAAAATTACCACCACCTTTCATTATCTCCCCTCTTGAAAATATTGGTAACATACTCTCCCATGAGAGAGAAAGCATTGCATGTTGTAATAACGCCCCAGCAACCACTCTTGCTTATGAAAAAAAAAGGGCATGAAATCAAAAAAAGGAAAGGAGGAGGAGGAAACGTGGAGAGGGGGACTTGGCACCCCAACCCAATACTGTCATGTATTCTCACTGACATCATCATTGTAAAATTAGGAACCTGGTTTCATCTTTCCTGCAGATGTGGAAGCTTGAAATTGCATTCCGTGGGCCTGTGCCACATTTCATCAGTGAATTTTCCCCTCTCTGGCGTCCAAAAAAGGGGCTTGGCTGCATGTAGTCCTCCTCAGCCCCCCTCCACTTTTACCCCCGCCCTCCCTTGACTTCTTGGCATGCGGATTGGAGTTTTAGTTCTACAAACAGTTCTTGGAGGCAGAGCTGCTCTGGGGGCAGAAATAATCTCATTGGTTGAGTTAAACCTCAATGGGCGGAGCTATAGAACCACAGTTTTTCGGAGCGCAGGTTAGCTAATTGGCAAACTTGAATGGCAAAGAAGAAACTCTGGTCAATATGTAAATAAAAAATATAAATGGAAATGACTTCTTTGTCATAACTACAACACCTGTGGCAGCTTTAAGTCTTGCATAATCCCCAATGTGAAAAGCTCTGCAGCTGATTTTCCATCTCTGGTATGGAGCTGCCAAATCAAAAACTGTCCTATCAAAGCTGTTTAAAAAGGAAGTGAGAACATTACTTGGGAACAAACTGAGAAGTGTCCAGTATTAAGACATTTTAGCTAGTGCCATGTATATCCTATGATTTTTTAACTGTGTTTTTACTTTGTTTTATGTTGTATGTCAAGCTATTAATTGGGTTGGTTAACATGTAAATCAAATTAAATCAAATCAAATCATTCATTCATTCAAGACCATTGCATCCCTGATCTTGGAAGGTCAGCAGCTAGCTAACTAGCTTACCTGGATAGCTATAGGCTAGTATGACTAGTTTGAACTTGGAACGTCAGCTTGGCTAACTAGCTAAATAACTAGTATGGCTAGATTATATTTTTTCAGTTAGTAGCAAGAGTGTTAGCTACCTCCTCTCTTACCTCTTGCCTTTTTCACTGGGATTCAGTCATTACTTGACCAGAAAAACTGTTGTTCTTTGACTCCGCCCATTGAGGTTTAGCTCAACCAATGAGATTATTTCTGCCTCCAGAGCAGCTGTGCCTCCAAGAAGTGTTTATATAACTTGTGCGGCATTCACATTATATCAGAATTACCATAAATACATGCTGCCGACTGGGAAAAAACATTCATGTCAGCCTCCTAATGGTAAGTATGTTGTAGTGCTGGGCAAAAATTTCTCAAGCCATCTTACATTTAAATGTGAATAAAAAGGCCATGTACTTTGCAAATTATTTTCTTACAAATAAAAATGAACTAGAAAATTAGTTAGAAAATGACTATTATAGTGCTTCTCTTACCATATAAACAAATATAATCAATAAAATTAAAAACTTTCAAAAATAAAACACTTTGTAACTCACCTTTAAAAATGTGATAAAATAATAAAATAAATAAAATTAAGGATAAGCCACGTGTTGACTCCCTCACAAGCTAGCAAAACTTTCTAGCATGTCGTTCCCTCTATTGGTCTAAAAGGTGTACAGCACATAATAACAGTTAATGCGTGAGGCACACAGGATGTTGCCCACAAGTTATGGAGACCAGACAGCTCAATCTAAGTAAAAACTCAAAACCCTGAAAAACTGAATTTCAGTTCATTTCGAGGTATTGGCGCGAAATCAACGAATCAACAAAAAGACTCAAACTTCCCGGCACTAGTATGTAGGACATGGGGATTTTTTTTTGTAGGCCCAGATATCTCCCAGAGCTCGCCTCCAGTTTGTATAACTAACACTCCAATCTGCTTGACACCCTTGGCACTTTTTTTTTTCTTGGATCTTTGCCCCTACCCCCCGCCCCCCACCCCACCCTTTAGTTGTCTCACTATGTCTCACTATCCCGCTCTCCTCCTGTGTTTTGGCTGAGGCTGGCCAGTGGTGCTCTCCAGTTTCCAGTGTTTCCAGTGCAGGGCTGGTTAATCCCCAGGCAGAGCCCACACCTGTGGCTGATAGGATCCTTCTGGAGTACAAAGGCTCTGATTTACAGCCCCGAGGAGCTGTGGGCCGAGCTACAGCTGCAGACCGGCAGGAAAGGGAAGTTGTTCATCACGCAGCGTGCATTTCACCAGCGATAGCCGCCATGCTCATAGTGCAGGCCAGACCCTCAAACTTCACCTAAATGACAGGTGGCAAAATAGTGCTGGCCCTTTTTGTAACAAATTACAGCCAATAAATGTTGCCTCTGGAATCCATTCATAACACTTAAGAGGGATGCCTGACGAGCTTTCTTTCTTTTTTATATCATTGGAGTTGAGAAATTCCTCTTTTTTTGTGGTTATTATTAGATTTACTTAGAAAGCACATGCTAATTTTCCATTTTCCATTTGTGAGTCTAATAGAATTTGTTCTGCACTTATGGGAATCCTTGTAGGAGGTGGTGATGTTGAGAGATGGACTGTTTGGAAAGAAGGTGGGGCAAGCGGGGTTAGCCAGCAGTGAATTGGATCGGTTTAGGGTTAGAATGGAGCATGGTGATGACTGCTTATGGGCCTGTATGACATGATTGTCCCCACACCTTAATATGACAAATAAGAGCTGGTGTAGATGCTATTTTACTAGTACAGTTATTTTGTATCATAAAATGCGGAGAAGTTTAAATCTGGTTAATGCCTAAACCTACACTGCAGTCAGTTTAGTGTAGAAGGGAGAAGGGAATGCACGTATATATATATATATATATATATATATATATCCTGAAAATGATTCATTTGTTTCACTGTTTAGTGTTTGGATAGACATGGAATCCCCTCTGGCCTGGAAATATTATTTCTCTCCATTTTTAGAAAAAAAACTAAAACGTTGACATGTTGAGCTCTTATGCACATGTGAGTTTGGAGCGTAAGCATGGGACATGTCTAGTGGAACCAATCCATTTGGTCAAGCCCTTTAAAATCCATTTCCATACAGTGTGTCGTCAAGACAAAACACATCTCCCCTGCACACTTGGAAGTAAGCTGCATTTATATACAGCAATAAATGTCTCCAATATACCTAAATCATTTAATAGTTATAAATGATGTTATACACTCTGAGACTCAATGTGTAGAGGGCAGCAATGTGTGTAGCTCTAAATAGGAATAGTGTTTTACAGTGTCCCATCAAATGAACACAACAGAGAAATTTTACATACAGTATGAACGCTTACTTTCCTGTGCATGTGTGTTCATGTGTCTGACAAAAAGTAATCATTAATGTCATGAAATACTGTATGTTTGATATGATAATATAATAATAGTCCAATAATATAATAATAGTTTTTTGTTATGCATTCCCTCTAGCATTTTGCGATCACAATAATCATGGCAATTTCAACCAATCCTGCAATATTTATTAAAAATTTCAAATTATCAAAATTACCGCAATTTGTCCACATGAAATGATTAATGGCCAGAGCTCTTGTAATTTTGACCAATCATTGCCAAACTTGGCATTACTTTTTGCATAAAATGGTCCAATCAAACCAGACATGAACAAACTGAGTTGTAGTTTCATATATGAGTTTAATTCCCCTCTTAACCTGCATTATTATAGCTTCTATTCATCCTGAATGAACATGAATGAGATGATATACCTGAACAGTATATGCTGCATTTGGTGTTCTATGTACCAATATAGTAAGTATGCACCAGTTTCAGAAAGTACTGGGGGCTAACACTAGAGTACAAGGGCGTAGGTTTGATTTTGACATTGGTAGGGACACAAAAGCTGAGGCGTTTTGCATTTATGATAGACTTCTGACCGCCATTTCATGTCATCTAGAGCCTTAATTTATAGATAGTTATGGTAGCCAACACACTCATTAACAGACACACAGACACAGGGGTGTAGCACATTAATGAATCCTCAAATTTGCCAGCTGAATGGGACTTTGAAGAGCACATTTTGTTTTAAGGCAGGTACTGCACTGTTGCCTATTCAAACCAATGATCTGTAAACATGTATTTACATTTAAAAAAAATAAATAATAATAAGATATTGTAAACTATATCCAAACCCTACATACAAACAGCTGAGTGTCCACTGCCTTGCTACTATTTGAAGGAGCCAAACACATGCCTACGGCTGTCATTAACAGAGATGAACTGTTGGCATATTTGTTTTACATCAATGTTATCAATGTGGCACACAGCAGCATTGTTCAATCTCACTTGTGACATTGTTGTTCTGAGCCACGTTTTCAATCTCCTCAATGCACTGAAACTTCTTTCAGCCTCAGCTGATGAGACTGGGATGACTAAAAGCAGCCTAACAAGGGTTTCAACTTGATCAAACAGGCCTCTCACTTCAACTGCCATTCCTCTCATGATATTAGCCACTTCAGCACTAGATTTGAAAGTGTTTTTGGACCGGAACATGGCTAGTTGGACTTTTAGATTCTCCCTGTTCAGTTCAAGTATGAATACGTCTATGAAAGTACTAAACACATGGATAGTATGTAGGCTACTTCCGGTCGTCACTCGCCACTGACGCACGCAACGCGGTACTTAAATAAACTAACTGTAATGGCTAAACACAACTGTTACTAATATAAAATAGGATGGAGTCTTCACTTGCATGCTCGCCGGTAGGCGGAGCTTTGGCTCTTCTTGTACACAGCCCACAGCATTTCATACATTAGCAAGAAATGGCAAAGCCAATCAGCGATTTTTTTGGGGGGTTAGGGAGGCGGTGTCACACCAATTTTTATCCGGGCTGCAAAAATGGTCCGGGTGACGCAATGACATTCTAAAACAGCTGTTATACTAAAGTTTCGTTACAGCGTCCGTTGCTATGCCGACACGGGACACCAATGCACTACACCAATGCAGCGGGACTCGTAGTAGAGAACGCGATCTGTTAACATTGACTAGACACTGACGGACAAAACAACGTTTATTGTCAATCAAAATAATTGCTAGGGACATTTCAGAGTTGCTTGATATTGGTAGGGACACGTCCCTACCGTCCCTACCCAATTCTACGCCCTTGCTAGAGTATTTCCAATAGCTTCTGTGATATGCAACAAGCCTATGCTTATTATCACAGGAAATTATTATATATGGGGGGTAGTTATACAAATCCCATTTTTTCGTATCTTTAGTGCCACTTTTCCTTGACTTGTGACTTACTTTTATCAATTCCAGAAATTTTACTGCAAAAAACACATACATTTCTGCAAATTGCATCACAAGCTTATAGAAAACCTGCTGCAAAATCAAACATTTTTGGTCGCACAAATCACCAAAACAATCCTCTGTGACATCCCGGAGGGACTGATTACTATGCAGACAGTTGCAATACACAGTGGCTTTCTAAAGACTCTCTGAAATGGTGACATAAGACAAAAGGAGGCCATGCTGTTACCTCAGGCCTCTAACCTTGGCACATCCAGCCCAGACACAGCTGTCTTGGAACCAGTTCTCTTGTTTGTGTACCCATTTTCACATGCATGCTTTGGAGTTTTATTTGCAGATCCCTGAGCATCACAGCTATGTTCCCCAAGCCAGACCACCTGCAACAATTAAAAATGCCTCTGCAGCTTGCTGGCTCAGCGGGGCTCCGATCAACACTGAATTATATTATAAAGAAAAGTTGTTTTGTAAATGGCTCTAAAAGGGGATCTGGTTTCAACCCCCTTGCCAGTTCCAGAGCTGGAGGCCCACAATTTCCCCACAATGTTCCCGTTTTCACTAAGTTGAGTAAACCAGGAAATAAAGTGCAGATACTACAATGCGGAGACTAGTCAGTCAGAGTCAGTGTTTTTTTTGTTTTTTTTCATAATTCTGATATGGTTAAGAAAAAGAGTCATACTGGACTCAAGTGTGAGAGACGTTTGTCATCAAAACATCACTTCAAATCGATAGACTGATATTTAGGTTGTTACTAAGATTACAGACTGGAGAATTACTCTTGGTGGTCTGGGATTGGTGTTTGGGGGAGGCTCAAGTGGAAACACTAATATCAGTGTCTGGGAGCACTTTAAACACTATATTTAGGTTTTGAAGCACAAAATATGGCAAATCAATACTAAAGTGAGGGTTTCAGAGCTATACCCAGTTTTAACCATTTCAGTACACATGTATGAGTCTACACACACACAGAGTGTTTTGAAAGTTGAGTGCACTGTCCCCCTCAGTTTATAAGAGAGCTTCTTTAAATAGCACCCTTTAATTTTCCATAAGATGGGTTTGACTACTGAACCAAATATTTCGGTTGCAATTACCAATAAAATGCCCAATATGGATTTTTTGGCAATATAAATTTGGCGAATTTTTGCATAGCCTACATTGAAGAGTTTGATTTGTATATGGAGAACAAGGCTTTTAGAGCATTCTAACCCATTGTATATTGCATTAGCCTGTTTTACTGTATTGTTTTCAAATATTGCTAATGACAACAAAGCTGTTATAGATACACAATACAGCAAATGCAATGGAAAAACCCACACTTGCCTGTTATCGACATTTGTGTCAATAGCTCAGTCAATCAATTAGAGAGGGTGCACAATATACACCCATTACTATTTTTTTCATTTTTGGCACTGGAGCTACCCATCTGTTTAGGGTATAATGGGAGTGCAGTTAAACAAACCAAAAATGTAAAACACATCACTTCCTGTGCAGCAGAGGGTTTTTCCCAGGAAAGAGCTACCAGACATCGGCTGCAAACAATCGGCAACAATCTGTCCAACCACTTGATCAGACAACATCGGCGAGTGAAACTGGTAGCGAAATATTCCCACCCCCGCCCCCCCGACAGATGATGGTGAGAATGCCTCAACCCCTCCTAAACAGGCAAAGATTGAATTTCTCTTCCATGTCCATAGCCTAATTTCTCTCATTGAAATATTTTACTTTCAGGCAGCTTTCAAAGCAAGTATATAAAAAATATAGGCAAGAATAGGCTTCTTTTGGCCTATTCAATAGACCACAGACCATTGATTCACAAAAATAGAGCCTAATTACAATGGTAAGACTGTAACTGTATCGTTACCACCTCCAGTCAATGCCTGTGTTTTGAATGTTTGATAAATGTAATAGGAGATTGAACTTATGTATTGATATCATCTAGAGATCAAGCAAAACTGAGGCAGAGCTAAGAACATAAAAGCCTGGTTTGACCTGGTTGTGGAGTTGTTGACAGGATTGACTGCCTTAGCTGTGTTATTTCGCAACACTGTCAGTGATGTTCATTACAAAGTGGTCTGGATCAACAACACTGGCTAATGTCTAGTGTGCAGTCTCCACAACAATAAACTTTTTCTCTCAAGCTTTCATGAGTGAGACATTTTACACCTTTCCTTCCAACCCCCCCCCCCCCCCCCCCCCAACACACACACACACACACACACACACACACAGTTTTGTCACAATGAGATAAGTTATTACCAAAAATATTCAATTTTGCAGCCCTTACAAAGCCTTGCCTCTTCAGGGTTGCCGAGCTGAAAAGGGGAGGACATCGTAATTCATCCTAAAACAACAGGTGGGTGGCCTGATGTTGAAACGGTTCCTGTGTTTCCCCTGGCTTCAGCGGTGCATGCTTTTGAAGGAGTTTTGATGAATGTGTCTTGTGCGAGTTGTGTGTTTAACATGTTTTCATAGCTTTAGTGTTAATAATGTGCGCACAGAGTTCAAAGTGACAAATTCAGCGTGTGATATCGGACCGCTGTTAGCAGCCGATGCTAGCAAAGCATCGGCACACTTCCAATGATTGCCTCAGAAATGACAAAAGAGCAAACATGACTGTTCATTAGATGCAGATCCAGTGACTTTCTGCACTCCAGATTCGTAAGCTTGTGCTCCATAACTGATAATGGCACTTAATAACGCCAGAAATTACAGAAATTACAATACATGCTGTGCGTCCACAATGATCAACAAGTCACCAGAAGTCCATTCATTTCCTGCAGAGCTGACCAGAGAAACTCTGCCTATGTGTGGACGGTCAACAAGCTTGTTGGCCGAGAAAAGTTCAGCCCTTCATTGTCCGTAAACAGCATGTCATCATACTTTCCTTGTTTCCCCCAAAAAAGCACAAGGAGATTTTGTTTCTCCGCCTGGCAAATGCAAAAAGTTGATTACAGCCATTCAAAGCTTCCCAGTTCTCTACAACTTTATTTGAAGACCGCAAGAATAAATGTCTCAAAAACGATGCTTGTGGAACGGTTGCATCCATTGTTACGGTTGATGCAAGCCATGGTAATATTGGAGGAAAATATCTTTATTTGTTGGCATGTTCATTCGTTTTGTGATGCGCACTGCTTAGGGGAATTACGGTATGCACCGCAGCCCTGCATGAGGGAAATCCAGTATGCGCTCGTACACCAGGCAGTACGGTAGAAGTCAAACAAGCATCAGCCAACAGAGGCTGGTGGCTGAACATCCACATACCAGGACGTAACTTGTGGTTTTCTCACTGTAACGGCTAAGTCAATGCATGAATTAAATATTTGGTTCAGTGATTCTCTCTGCAAATTGGTAACAGGTGGAGTTTTTAGTCAACATAGTTTCACTCCTATATACTATCGCTCCTATATGCTGCTCTTAAAAAAACAGAAAAAATGCAACACAATACAACACAAAATCACAGAAAATGTACTATATGTTTTTTTTTTCTTGGTCAAAACTTGAAAGTTGCTCGCAGGGTGAGCACCCTAAGGTGCAAGAAAATTCCACATCAAATGCGCTTTCTCCCAACTTTGACTGAGTGCTCTGCCTCAAATCAAGCACTGTCAAACAGTTAACCCTAAGGGAAAACTAGGGCAGGGGCAGGCAGCGCTCCAACAGTGAGAAAGACTCAGTCACCTCAATTCTTCATTTTGCTGGTTTCTTTAAATTCTTCTTTGTATTCTGACCATGACGTGATATCATAAAAAAGACTGACACTGTTCTCGAGGACATGCTCTCATGAAAATCAGGCCTAAACACATCAGCATGGCATGAATTTAAGGAATCCAGCAAAATGAAGAATGCCGCAGCCCTAGTTTTCCCTTAAGCTAATTGTTTGATAGGTTCGGGACATGTTGGTTTACAATACCGGTCATCATTACTTCATAGAAAATTACTAAAATACTATATTATTTGGAAAATCTAGTTAGCTGTGACTTTTTGCTCCTGTTGTGTTGTTGCACTTTTCTACTTACTTTTCCCTTCTATCTACTCAGTTCTATCTGGGGGGTTAATATAATATTGAGGGAAGGCTGACAGCCCCTTCTGTTTCACAAAAAAAAAAAAAGAAGTGTCTGATATCCATCTAGTGAGGAAGCCGCCTCTGTCATCTGAGCCTATCCCCATCTGCCTCAACTTAGGACAATTTGTCTAATTGCGCAAAATTGAGCTGCTGTCAGTGATTAAAGTTGTTCAGAGGAGGAACGAATCTCTTTGCCCATGTCAATTATTAGCTCATTGATTACAATAATGCGGGAAATTGCCCATTGGAATCAAATGTTAGCTTAGACACCTGGCTCAAACAGTAAAAGCCACAGGAGGTGGGTGCCCAGAGGAGGAGGCTGCACTCATCTGTGAAATGAAATGTGACAGTAACAGCGTGCAGTGCTAAGTCACTCATTTCTAGTTGGAGAAACCTGATCTGGGTGTGAGATAACCAGCACTCATTGTGTTGAGGGACCTGTCTCTCTGGACGTCCCGTTCGTTCAGTCTGTCAGTGTGTAATGGTCTGAAGGCGAGTTAAGTATGACTGAGGGATGAATGCAAGATGCAGGAAAAATGCAAAAACATAATGAATATTTGCTTGAAAGCTGTGAAAATGTTCTTTAGGGCGAGGCATCAAAGGTGAATAGGAAAGAAAAATCCCTTTCATCTTGTCAGAAAAAGACATTTTGTATGTTGAATATGGACACAAACATAATGAAGTTTTTAGTTATTTGTTATTAACATTTTCAAATTAGCTAATATTTCATTAAAAATGTGTGAAATCCATATCAGTCAGAACACTTTCTCAAGTGTCATAGTGATAGTCATAGTGCATTCTCCTGTTTTTGATTAATAACTGAATAATTGGTCATTTACAGAAGGATTTGCAAAAATGCTTTTTTTTTTTACAAAATACTATAGCCAATTTTCTGCTATTTTCTTCATGTAAAATACCCAATAAAATAAAAATGAAAAGAGAATCAAATAAGAAGCAGCATTTGAAATTTGGTGGCCATATCTACAGGCTAAGTGTTTTACAGATAGGGAGTATTTCATTTTGGGAAAATGGCTGTCAGTTTTTGTGGGTTTTTTTTTTTTTTTGTAACTTTATGCTCACTGCTGGTATAATAATATATGATTTTTGATGATTGTTTTGTATATTTTATGAAACTACAGTAGTTATATATACTGAATGTACAACATATTGGGAACATCTTCCTGACACTGAGTTACAGCCTCTTTTGCACAGTCCACATCTCCATTGTCTCAAAGCTTAAAAATCCTTCTCTAACTTGTCTGTTTCTCTTTCTCTACATGTCCTCCTTTGTGATCGGTATCGATTTAATAAGGGAAATCAATAAGGGATAATGGCTTTTACCTGGATTCACCTCATCAGTGTACTTCATGAAAATAATAAGTATCCCTAATCTTTCGTAGGCTACATTTGGTGTAAGAAAATATCTAAAAATTGAACAGTCTAGCCAAAAACTATTTTTGCAATTAAAATTAGATGAAAAAAGACTGGGTGGGGAATGCTGCTGATGCTAATAGTACCATTTGTTGCATTTCACCCTGTTCACATTTATTCGTTGAGGTGTCAAATATTCCTCTACGAATGCGACTACTTTCCCCCGTGGGCCACCATGGGTGATTCATGGAAGACGATGACCAGGCGATTCTTTCCAGTGTGTTCTGGGTGAGAAAAATGTAGTGGTTAAATGGTAAAAAAAAACAACTCAGCAATGGAGGGGTAGAAGATGGACTGGTTGGGGACAGAGAGGGGAAAACGGAACCATCATCTTCTGTAAGTCCTGCCGCCGGTTACAGAAACAGAAACAAAGTTAAAACAAATCTTTGTGGTACAAATTGAATGTTTATTTGCGACTAGGCAATGCAAATGTAGGCTGTTATTTCATAGCTTAATAAAATTGCCCCTGAAAAAGACCAAAATGCCTTCACTTTCATAGTTTCTAACACACTCAATACACCTGAACACGAGCTCCATAATGTATCTGTGGCTGATTCAATCTTTATATCATGTAATACTTATGTACTATATCATGTAATCTTTATGTATGACCTAGCAGTGGAACAGTGTGTCATTCTTTTGAGCAACGTTTCCAAAGTAGAGGCATATCTGAAAATCACCAGTTTACACCACATGCTTTCAAAATGCTTTTAGCTTTGACCACAACCTTGTCTATTGTTCACTGATGCCCTCTAGGGTTTGTGTGCCTTGCTCTGGAGCACTTCAACACTAGTTTTATTGGGAATGGACTTCACAACTACTTTACTTCGCTTACCCAATGTTCCCAACTTGATTTGATTTGATGTGGTTTTGAACTGGCAACCGTTCAGACACACCTTTTCCACTCACCGATTCAAACCTGCAGTAGTAAAAAAAGATTGAGAGGGTTTTCAAAACTAGGTGGAACTTGCCCGAGGGCAACTATGAATCAGTCTGCTCAGTTACCAAGGAGGAGATAAATAGATTAACTCAATGTCATGGAATCAGACTCCCTGAAACCACTGACTAATTGCTGTGATATGTTCACTTGGGCAGCATTACAAGTAACCACTAGGCATAGGCATTTAAAAAAAGAGAGGGTTTTTTGTATTTTACAGTGCTGCTTGAACACTGTTTAACTGTAATTCTTTTTATTTTACTTATTGCTCCCTGGGAGCACTAATTTGTTACACTAACAATTTACATTACATTTCCGTTACTTCTATAACTTTTCTGTTACATCCCCAAAATTGGTTGTTGCATCCTATCTTCATTTATAAAATCAGGATCAGTCAGTTCCCTCTCTTGTGAGTGATCAGGAAGCCAGTGTTGATGTTCAATGTTCTTGTCGTCCTTTTACTGGAAAAAAAAAACTAATGGGAATACTTCCACCCAGAGAAAGCCAACTTTCTACCATTTTCTCTCTTTAATTGGAAACTGTATATTATTCCTGAAAGTTATATGTTACCATCCAACACTGATGCTTAATTTCTGTCCCTTAATTTCTATCTCCAATCCCCATGAACCAGTCATTATAGGTGTTATGAGGTGAAATTCTTTAAAATCGTCCCTTAAAGACTGGCATGGTAGGCGGCATTTTCCCTTGATGTCACCAGAAACTACCAAACAAGCCACTATTGAGGCTTAATTGGCATTATACAGGGTGTGTATTTTATGATGAACAAAGGCTTACAACTGGTTGCAAAATAAATGGCTTGATCTCATTCAGTTGCACCTTAATTTGCACGTTAAAGGTGCCATGTGTACCATTTTAACATCAATAAATCTTTACCACATTCATTTTGAGACATTGGTCTAATTAATGTAAACAAATGAGACCATCACTGTGAAAACTGACAGCCACTACCGGCCTCTGCACTGAATTTTACATCGTGTGTCACTTGGTCAGATTTGGCGGGACATCTGCTGGATTGCTTTACAGCACAAAACAGGGGCGCTGTTCTTCAGAGCAAACAGAGCTAAAGCTTTCAGAGTTTCTGGCAATGGCAGATGGTGAAAGGAGTGAAAGGCTGATGGAAAAATAATTTCCAACATGTTGATCCTCTTCAGTAAAGCACAGGGGTTTATGGGAAATGTAGTCTTAATTTTGAGAAGCACTAGCACTAACAATACCACTGGTGTGAGACAGAGGCTACCAATCGTCTCAACCATGGTCTCATTTGTTTACAGTAACTATACCAAGGTATCACAATTAATTTGACAATGATATATTGATGTTAAACAATTCCACACATAGCACCTTTAATGAAATACTTGGATAGCATTGAAAATAGAAAAACATCAACACAAATTTCAAATTCATAAGCCAGTCTATTAATCAAATTCCTTGTTGTCAACTGTCAATTGTGCCATCACAACTTATAATCATAGCATTATCATAGCTTACACAATACTTTTTGGTGGCCATTTAAAAGGTTTACAAAGGTCTGAAAAATATACTACTTCAATCCACTCCAACACTGAGTGGAAGTGTTGGGAGTGAACAGGTACTGTGTTCTCTACAACCACCATGGCCGCATGCTAATGCTGTTTACATAAGCCATGGCCTTGTAATCCCCATTACCAGAGACGAGCAGGAATCCACAAGTTCTCTGCCAAATGCAACTGAAAACATATGGATCCACCAGGAAAGGCTCATAAATAAAGATATGACTACATTTTCTGCCCTTGTTCATGTGAAAGCGATATTTTCTGGCTGCACTGTGGCTCTTTATAGCACGCAGTGAGGAGGCACATGCAAAGGATGCTATTTGTTAAGTGCATTCAACACCATACTTATCACATTAAAGCAAAACTGTCTATTTATAACTGTCATTTCATTGTGTTTAAAGAGAAATTTTGGAATAAACTTAAACCAACAAAAAAATAAAGAGAGTCAGTAGCACTCTGTTATAATATAACTTTAAAAAGCCTTTATTTTACATTGCCAATGTGAAGTTAGAACTGACTGATGTGTTTAAGCTTGAATGATCCTGGTGGTTTTTCAAGGCTGATAACATTTTTTAATCAAAACTGCTGATAGACACTATTTTGTGCTGATATCAAAATCCAGGCCTACACATTTTTCCATTTTCATACCAAAAAAATTACAAGTATTCATTGTTTCCCCCAGAATTGTATTCTTGTCAGGCTGGAAAAGCCTCTGAAACAGCATTTAGACCGTCATGGGACACTAAAACTCTGACACCCAGGCAAATTCTTTTAGGGTTAGCAGCTCTTTAATAAGGCAGAGTGACCCACCACACCTATTCAATGGTAGAGAAACTCTAGGATACATTACTGCCTTTAAATGAAGAATTAATCTACAAAAGATTACAACTGATTACAGAATTATTAAAAAAGAAATGAAACGTGCAAAGAAAATCAAATGTTTCGTCAGGTTTTCCAGACTGTTTTTCTGTAGCTGTAGTCAGGGAGGAACCTCATCATATCATGTTTGATATATATAAAAAAAAGCCAATATCGGCTTGATATATCAGTTTGGTCTAACCCTAACTTTTATACTTGAAATTGTAATAATTCAACCTGAACATTTGAAAATGAAGTCGCTTTAAATGCATACATAAAGACACACATACACGCGCTTTCTCGCTCTCTTTCTCTTTAACTTACACACACACACAGGAACACATTTTTCTTCCAGAGCAATTGAAGCCGAATTTGATCCATCTGTTCTTGCATATGCTGAACGATGTATAACCTGTTGCTCAAGACGGGCCCTCTGTCCAGAGAACAGTAGTAAAGGGCGTTGGCCCCTCCCTTTTCGGCGGACGCTGTCAGAAATTCCTCAACAAATGAGCTGGACTGGCCTTCCCAGCGATAAATACTTCACTGTTTCTCCCTTTCCACCAGAAATGGAAGCATTGGAGAATTTCTTGCAAAAAAAAAAGAAAAAAAAAAAACACCACTAAGAAAATATGAATCATGTGTTCAAGCCCCTGAGTTCTCCACATCTTTTCCCATGTCAAAATAATACAACATTTACAAGGCTTGGCCTCAGAAAAATAGATATGGTCCATAACGCATTTTTATGGGGGGGGGCATGATAAAATATGATGTAGGCCCGAGAGATCATCTGCACTGTGCTGCGCTATGGAGGGAACAATAAATATGTGTGTGTATGTGTGGTGATGGGGGAGGGGCGGAAGGGGTGGGGGGGGGGGGCACGGAGGAATTATCCATGAAATGAAGGCAATATGATCGTTCAATACAACCTTGTTCAATATATTCCATGTGCTGGAAATGACATGAACTCTCTCTCTCTCTCTCCTTGGTTCGCTTTCCTTCTGTCAAAATATACATGGATGTCAATGGGGAAATCAACCAGCTTTTTTCAGCAGAGATCTTGGAGGCGGGGGGGGGGATTCTGCAGGTGCTGATGATATGATATGCACACGATGCCCTCCGCTGTTGCTTGATTGCGCGCAGCCTTCCCATCCTCCGTGTCTGGGTGGGTCGAGCCCGTACTCCGCTTCGTCCTCAGTTGGGCTGTTTCTGACACAGCAGAAGTCAACACCGCGAGAGATTTTGTACAGTTACAGAGAAAGACAGAGCGTGGGAGGAGGCTGTTTTGGATACATTTGTTTTATGCCGGGATGCGTTGCTACTCTGGAATGCGTTCAGCATGAATATGGTCCTCCTGGGCTCCTGCATAAACCAAGAATGTCTCAGCGCATAGTTGTAGCCATCCGTCATCGCTTGAGAGCCTTAGCGGTATCAAACTGTTTATCTTAGCTGCTACTTATTGCGCTGGCATTACAAGGGGATTGCAGTTCACAGATAATAAATAATGTTGCTTTGAAATTATTTTCGTGTTCATATTTCTGAATGTCCAGTCCAGACGGTGGCAAGAGAAATAAATACGGAGGCTTCAGCAGCTGAGAACCATTCTTAAGTGCAAGTCATTTGCTTAAAAACTCCTCCAGTAGCCAGTAAGTGAAACGCTCAGTTTTAAGTGCTACATACTGAATTCATTGATCAAATCAAAGCAAGAACATCATTTTAAAAATCCAGTCCAAATTTTTTTTTTGGCCATATAAACTTATAAACTCCTTATAAATTATTTAAGATTCAGGACTGCAGCTAAAACAAGCCTTTTGCAACTTTCTTAGAGCATCGTAGCTGAAAATATACAAGAAATCTACTTTATTCCATGATTTGCAAACATAACATACATAAACAAACCGTTCACAGCTTCAAAGTGCATTTAAGAATCAAATTGTTAATCTTTAACAGCTCTGTCAATCAAACTGACAGTGAAAAGATACCTTTGGTTTTTGCTCGGTAGGCCTATACCCCTTTGTTTTCATTGTGGATCGTGGACCATGGAATGGGCCTTAAACCACAAGAAACCAATCAATGTATACTGTAATGGGTTGCACATGGGAGAGCGGGATCACCTTGTCACATTCAATGATCCAGTATGGATTCATGGCTGAGAGAGGGTTGCTACAGTATGGAAGTCGCAGGATGTTACAACACGGTTCTATACCAAAAAAAAAAAAAAAAAAAAGCCCAAAGGTGTTTTCTCCTCACATGTCACGTTTTCATCATTAAAGGTGCCATAAATCGCATTTTTAAACATAAATGTATTATTGTCAATTCATTGTAATACGATTGGTAGCCTCTATCGCACACCAGTGGCATTCTTAGTGTTTCTCAAAATGAAGACCACATTTCCCATAAATGAGGAGGATGTTGCTTCTTTGGTCAAAGGTTTTCTCTTTGGCTTGGCTTTACTGAAGAAGATAAACATGTTGGAAGTGATTTTTCCATCTTCCTTCCACTCCTTCCACCATCTGTCATTGCCAGAAACTCTGAAAGCTTTAGCTCCGTTTGCTCTGGAAGAACAGCGCCCTCTTCCAGTTTTGTGCCATAAAACAATCCCACAGATTTCCCTCCAAATCCGACCTGGTGGAGTAACAATGTAAAATTCAGTGTAGAGGCCGGTAGAGGCTCTCAGCAATGGTCTAGTTATACACAATTTCTCAAAATGAATATGGTAATGATTTACTGATGTTAAAATGCACTTTTAAATGAACTGTATCCAGTGGCTTATTTTTGACAAGTCAGAATGAATCACTTTAAATATCTTATTTTTGCAGTTATACATAACTGCAAAGGTTGTGTTGATTGTTTTCTATTTGCAGTATGGTGTTTATACACTTAGCCTATACAGGCGTGCAGGCATGGATATAGGCATGCATGCAACTAAACGCACACACATACACATGCACACGCACGCACGCACACACGCACACGCACACACACACACACACACATACACACACACACACACTTAGTGTAATTAGCCTCTTGTATGGCTGGAGCATGTTAGGTGTCCTGACACAAGGCTGGCTACTGCTGTAGCCCCCTCTCCATGTGGATCTCATTACCAGACTGGGAAATATGACTGGAATACACAGGTAGTACACATTCTCCATCAAAGCCCAAAGCTTTTCTCTGGTAAATTATACCCCTAGCTTCCATGCTAGGCAAAGAGAGGCAGGGGGGAATGTGCTGGACTGGATGAAGGTGGGCAATTGAAGATTGAAGACCAGCTTCTGGCCAGATTTGATATATCACTGAAATCCATACTTTCATCTTTTGGTCTGGTAACAAGACACAGTGCATCCCCACTCTTTGATTTATAATACCTGCTACAGCCAAACACTAATCATTTATTATATTCCCTGTGCGCCAAAATACTTTCACACAAACTGTCAAAAGGATGATTAATTTTGATCATGTACATCTTAAGGTATTACTCAAGGATTTCAGAGCTTTTTATGTTAGAGGCTATTACACTGTGGTTAAGTGTGTGTATATATACAGTATGTGTGTGCGTATGCATGTGTGTTGTCTGTGTGCACGTTTGTGAGTGTGCAGTTCTATGTACCATGCATAGTGCACAGACTCACAAGTGATATATATTTCTTCAACCCAAGCTCCATTTCTGAAGTCTTTGCCATGCCTAGTGATCAGAATACAAACATTTAAAGTGCTTTGTTAATTGAGTTTGTATTATTTCAGTGGCAAGCAAAGCAACACTCCAAAAATCACCCAAATATATCCTGTTTCAGAGCTCCCAGTTTAGTAACACCCTCCAATCGGGTGGTGGGTGGATGAAGTGGGGAAGACAAAAAAAACAAACACTTTTTGATATTTTCCTAGTGTGTTCCATGTATCTTTAACAATCAATAGCATACCACAGATATAACAAATAGAGCATTAGTTTAACAATGAAAAATAAATGGAAAAGAAGACAGTGCCTTTGTTTTTGCTAATCCAAAGTTTCACTACGTGACATTGTAAATTTGACACCCAACCATTTAGGTGTCGTTTGACGGAGCATTTTCAATTGTGTAAATAAAATGGGAGGACTCATTAAAGCTGCTTTATGCAAGATTTATGTAAAAATACACCCGTCTGTTCAACCTAAACCACAAAGTGGTGCTGCAACAGAGAAAAGTGCCCAATCTCCAATAATTGAAACACTGTAGATTCACTCTATTTGCCAAAAGTAAAATCTGGCGTCAGTATGATCACTGGTGGGAAATCTGCTCCAAAAAGTCCAAACTTTAGAGTGAAATCCTAAACAGCAGTGAGTGAGCGAGAAAGCTGGACTCACCAATGACGGCCTTGATGATGGAACATCTTCACCACACACTACTAAGAAGACATTTAGTTTACTGACATCACTGCATGGGATTTCTGGGTAATGGAGTTCTTCAAACTTTCAAAAAAATTCCAACCGTTATCTCGTTGCCACATGGGGATACCAAAGTGCGAAGTTGTCTTGTGCAGCTTTAAAATACAGTTGACTTCTGGAGCTTCCCAATGACGGACAACTAGAATGCAAACTACAAAGCAACTTTTCAGTTATGTCAAATGTTCATTAGACGCTTTAGAAAGCTGCAGAACAGTCAGTCACAAAGCTGAGATGAGGCAAAACTGATAGTTTCCAACAGTGTAATTTAAACAAGAATGTAAAATAGACTTGAAACAAGGGAAAAAACACATGATGCTGTCTAATTACTCATGCTCCTCTACATCACCAGCAGTTGTGTAGGACATGCTCGCTGAAGTCATAGAAGCTTCAGCCCGGAGGAAATAGTAGATGTACGCTTGGAGTTTGCATGTGTGTGTATGTGCGTGCACGCCAGCGCACCTGCACTTAGTGCTGTTTGCACAAATCAAAACCAGGTCCAACCACAAATAGTTCCACTGTGAGTCAACAGTATGTTGGTTTCTACGACCAAACACCCTATGTGGTTTCATATGATCATAAAATTACACATTCCTTTATAGTGCACTGGCATGAACCCAAAGGAAAGCGCTAAAAGGCACTGAGAATATTGTCACAAGGTGAGGGGTATTACATGCACTTAGGGAAGAAAACAAGAGAAATGATCAGTAGGAGGGAGAGATAGGGGGAGAGAGAGAGAGAGAAAGAGAGAGAGAGAGACATCTGGTTTTGTTGTGGTATCTGTGTTATCCATGAGGCTAGATGGAGAAAGAGTAAGAGAGAAACAGAATGAGAGAGAGAGAGACGGGGAGAGAGAGACAAACATCTGGTTTCGTTGTGTTATCTGTGTTATCCATGAGGCTACAATGACGCCCTGCTGTTTGTGCTCAGCTAAAACCAACTAGGACATAACACAACAAATAAGATTAGATGAGATGAAACTTAATTGAACCCCATGGGTAAATTGGGTCATTGCAGCAGCAAAAAGTAATAGGATACAGCAAAGAAAACATGACATAGGCATATTATCCTATACAAGCCTGCCAACTGTAGATGCCAAAGTGTACAGTTGTCCTGTTCCTAAATATGTTTTAGATGTCATAGGGGTTTTATATGTTAATGCCATGCAAGAAAACCAAATAAATGGTTTCAAGAAAAATCTGTTTTCTACCTCCTTCTGATCACAACATAACAAACAAAATACAAGAATGAAAAGTATGAAATACTTAGACAATGAATGAAAAATAGGTACCATTTGAAAATGTGTCAATAAATATATAATACATGTAGTTGGAAAATAAATCCAAATTTCTACAAATATAAAGATGTATGCAATATGTAACAAGTGAGAAATATATGAGAATTTACAGCACATTAGGCCACAAATCCCAAATTTTGCTCATCCAATATTTCTCAAACCTGTTCTTGCATATTTCCCAGACTCGTCAGGTCCATGCTTATGAGTCTCATATATACATGAAGTGCAGAGAAGGACTGAAGGGCTGCTCACAATGTCTACATTTACATGCATGGAGTAACCTGACTATTGGCCATACTCGCGTGAAAGGAATACACCACGTTTTTGGAGATTGTCCCATTGGTGCATTTACCTGTTAAGTGATGAGAACATAGACACCAAAATCATCCATCTGTCAGTAGGTCATTGGTTCCGGTGCTCCATGCTAGCACTTTACTCCATAATGCTAACACTAGCGTACACTATGTTGAGTGATAGTAGGCTCCATGCTAACACTAGCGTACACTATGTTGAGTGATAGGCTCCATGCTAACACTTTAGCATATACTATGTTTTGATAGTAGGCCACATTATCCAAAGTAGGAAGACTGATCTTTTAGTAGCCGAATAAAAAGTTTCTAGTGCTTTTGATTATATGGCCTGTAGCTTCATGAATTTTAAAAATGAAATTATCATTAACTCAATATAGCTCATGTAGCCATGGTTTATTTTTTGAACTATTTCAGGTGAGCAAACATGGATTCATCCGCTGCGCTGTATTGTTTAGCTATAGCCTACACAGTCTCCCATGGCCCCAGTGCATTATATTTTATGTTAATGTCATCTCCCACACAAAACTGCCATACTGAGCTGCATATCATTTAAGATTACCATTAAGCTTTAGAGCAGCTACAACTTCTCATTTTCTCACATTTGAGATAATGCTAGTGGCCTACTACCATTCGACATAGTGTATGCTTAGCATGGTGCACCAGAGTCAACCGGGGACACATGGATGATTTTGGTGTCTATGTTCTCATCACTAAACAAGTTGATCAACTGGTCAATCTCCCCAAAACTTGGTGTATTCCTGTAAGGTCTTATTCAGGTTAAGCTGTTTACATGAACCTTTGATACCCTGTGATTGAGTCTCCCTGTTGCCATAAATAAACCAGTTAACAGAATATTTCCCCTCCCTCTTTGACTGTGGGTTTCCAAGTGCGACAGAGAGGAATGGGCCAATCATGTGCTATCGGATAAATCGGAAAACAAATTTCCTACTTGGTAGTTAGCCAGACTAACTATCATAACTTTTTTAAAGCAAGAAGAAGCCAAATCCACATATTCCTTTTCACAATGTTCATGTTTGCTTATCAATTGTCTTCTGGGTGTGATTAATAGCACATGAATGCAATGCTATTTGGCAACCGACTTTGAAGTGCCGAATATCAGAGTTTCCCATCAGCATGTTGCTGATGCACCAGAAGATGTGCATACTTTTCAAATCAACGCCGGCATTAAACTAAATTACCACACCATGATGAAGTAATTTTGACAAAAATAAACCTGGCGGGATGTTCACTGTAATGGATTACCTCAAGCATTATCTCAAGCAAGTTTCAAGTCTCTGCAAGTTGATTTACGTACCGTAATGAAATGAATGGAAATTAATGTCTGCCTGGAAGATAGGAAAAACACATTGAAACATATAAAATGTAAGGGATATGTGAATTGTAGTAAATGGGCAAAAACATGCAAAAACACTTTAAGTGAGGAAAAATGAAGCTATCCTGGTGGTTTGGCAGGTGAAGCGAACAGCATACACTTGCAATGTTGCAATGTTACAATGGATGTGAATTTTGCGTAAAGTTTAGGGGTAAAAATAAACCACTTCCCTTCTTGTCCTACACCTACAAACCAGCAGCTTTTCCCTCATGATCTATACAGGGCTCAATTAGTCCTTATGAGTTAGGATAATACAGGAATATGTTATCACTGGAAATTCACTTTAATTTAATTAGAGATAAATCAAACCATAGTTGTTTAGTGTCCCCACACCACATGATTTCAGTATGTCTTTGTAATTAGTCTGCATGATCATGTAACCCCCCCCCCCCAAGGAGAAATTTTCCTTGAAATTTCATAGAGTCAAGCCCCCCCTAAAATAATGGCCCGCCACAGTATAACATTTTTATTAAACATAATTTGGAACCCTCATCTCTGGTTGCATCGAATCTGAATCTCTGCCAACAAAGCGAAAGCAAGCACCGATCCGGAAGATTGTGCTGTAAAAAGCATGCTGTAGGTTTAGTGATCCCATGTGTGCTCCAGCAAAGATAAAGATTGTTGATTTGTTCCAAATAAAGCAGCAGAGAATTCTCAGTTTTGTTCCTCAGTCGTTCCCATTTGAGTTGATTCCTCTGTCTTCGGAGAAACGATCCTTAAATCGTGACATTTCATAATTTTATTGGTGTCGTCATGGAGTTCCTGCTCATTCAAAATCATGTCATTTTTGATGTATGAACATACATGCACTTGGACACAGAGACGCACACCATGAGCAACACCATGACGTTCACATAATTTCCTCGCTGACAGCAATCCTCTGCAACAAATGATAACAGATGATAACTTCAGCATGGGGGGGAGTTATAATAAGACTCCCCTGAAGACCCCACTTCAGTTCTAAGTGTTGTGGGTGTGCTGCTCTCTAATCAAATCATGCTTTCTTCCAGGGTAAAAGTCGTTCACATCCAGGAGGTGATGAAACATTGGGCTGCTACGTGCAACAAATTGCAAAAGCGTTTTACCTCTACATGCAAGGCCGACCTAAGGATTTCTTCCAATTTACTCTCCAATTTTAAGTGACACACTTTCACTTTGTAGCACACATATGAGGTAGAAACCAGAGGAAACCTGCAGCCTATTCTGAGATTTGTCCTGAATTTGTCCTTCTTCAAGCTTTTCAAAATGATTGGTATGAACCAGAAAGTGTGACCCTATCCCACACCATCACCCTAGGTACAGTTTCCATAGTCAATTTCACATCCATTGTCAACATAGCAGCTCTGATGCCATCATCAGAAAGCAGCGGCTCTCTTGTTTTTAGTTTTAGCCACTTTATCAGCCTAAATCACAAAGTGGGACTGCAACAAGAGCATCCCAGCATCCCACTAAATGAGACACCATAGATTTGCCCTATTTGACCAAATTAAATTCTGGTGTTGGATATGATCGCTTGTGGGAAATCTTCTCCACATTGGAAGGAATTAATCCAAACTTTTTTTTTTTTGCCTTTTTTCCCCCCTATTTTCTCCCAGTTTTGTCATTTCCAATTCCCGATGTGAATCCAAACATAAGAGTGAAATCCAAAAGAGTCTCCTAAACAGCAGGGAGTGGGTGCTCCGTCCAGAGAAAGCTGGACTCTCCAACGTTAGATCTTTTGCCTGTCTTGTTCCTTTGGTATTCTTACCATCACAGACCAGCCAGGTTGGTAAACATGAAGGTACTGTGTGCAGTTTACCAATGTCACCTTACATGATTTCACAGTTACCTCTTGCTGCCATTTGGGGCCGCCAACATGCAAAGTTGCCTGGTGTAACTTTAGGCAATTCACAGGTCTGGCCTAGTTTATTCAGGGACTTCTTTCCTGAATGCATCAGCGATCGAATTGTCCCTTGGACCAATGATACTTAATACCTATGGATAGGGTTATTTCTGACCAATTATAGAAGCAAAGTGTTGAATTTACTTACAGTATATGGTCATTGTATATGTATATGGTACATGTGAACACTAGTGGTTCCCAGTCCAAAAAGGAGTTCAGAGTGCTTGATGCTTTCACAGTCAAACTGCTTCCATAAAGGAAACCTTGGCCAGATCTATGAATTGCTGAATTTGAATATGAATCTAATGAAACATAAGTAATTCATGGGTACAGATTCAGGCAAGCACTCTCTGGGTTTATTTGACTGTTAAAGGGTTATGACACTCAATATTGACAAAAAAAGCCATGCAGTACAAAATGGTCTATTGGTAATCAAAATAGAGGCTGGATGAGGAAAAAGGCAAAAAAGTGAAATGCATCAGTATTTTCCTTTGAAGTGGTAATCCTCAAGGTGCTCAAAGTTCTTCAAAGTGCTAGGTATGATGCTCTCTTTTGGACGCTGTCATTGGTTGATCAAGAAAAATCAACACGCCTCTTTTTGTCATCCAGAACGCACACAAGAATCACACAAGATAAAACACAATTTACTTGATATTAATGCGTGGTTTGCTTATACTATCAAAATTAAAAACAAATAGAGCTGATTGGACAAAATCTTTGAAAACCGTTAAAACCGTACTTTTTAATACTTCGGTCCTCACAGGTTGACGCATTATGCCTTTATTTGGGTGAATGCAGTAATGTTATTATACTTTCATTTAATTAGATTTGGTGAAAATGGCTCAAGACTTAGTAGTATTAGTATGATTTATAGACTATATTGGCAAGCCTATATGAATAGGATTTTTGAACAAGAGTATATTGCCGATGATGTGGACATCTGTCCCATCAGTGACCAGACAATACAGAGAAAACTCGCTGTATCCATCTTAGTACTAGGAAGCTTTGTGGATATGGCCCCAGGTGTTCAGAACAGCAAATGTAATAGCTTTCATGAACTGGATATAGGTTGACTCACTATTGTGTTATATCAATATGTGATAGAGAGGCATTTACTTAGATGAAAATGTCAAAAAAAAAAAGTTCAATGACAAAATCACAAATTCCTGGAGCGAGTTCTTTTGACATGATAGTACCATATGCATATACTATTCATTTTACATATTCTGCAGTGTCTTTTTTATCCTTCTATCTGGCTGTTTAATCATTAGAGTACTGCAAACTAGATTGTTCTTTTTGTCCCACTCTCCAAATATGAAACATATCAGGCTAATATAAAGTCCGCATTGAACAGCCCAGATTTATTAGAACATGGTAATGTTACACAGCACTGTTCCAAGTCATTTGAATTTCTTTTTTAAATGTCCTTACTTTTTGTAAGGCAGGGTTCAAATTTCTTGCCATCTGATTAGGTTAAAATTGGTTATGCCTGATAAATGGTCAGATGAATTGGCAGCAACGATCAAAACTGCATGCAGGGAAAACTGAAACGATCCACTTATTCCTAGTTCCACTGATACTTTGCATTCACAATTACACATCTTAACCAATTTTTCTCAGTCCATTTTTTGGAAGACAGATCAAAATACTACTATGTGTTTGTGATATGAATAGGATTCATATCACAAACACATAAAAACGTTGTGGAACCTGAAAGATTACGTTTTGTAATAAGAATATGCGTTGACCAAATGTGACTTGATATTGATTCAGTGACATATACCTACTATATATTTACCCCACCCCCGCCCCACCCACGCATTATTACCTCCTTACTTCATGTTTTGTCCAAGTCCGATCAGTGGTGTCTGAGATATTGTTTGCAATGGACGAACAAATGATCAAATACACAAATTAATGCACTGAGATTCTTTGTTTGGAACAAAAACACTCACTATACACTATACTATACAGCAGATTCATTCATCTAATCATGAGCAATGATATTGTAGTCCGTAGCTTGAGATGTCACCAAGCTGCTGTTACCTTGGCCATTATGTAGGTTCAAAGGAGAGAAGCAACCACCTCCTCCAAACAAAGATCTACCAGAAATAGGATAGTTTGATTGTGAATTGGTGAGTTAGTGCGGTTCACAGTTCACTGGGGAATCATGGATCACCGACCAAGGATTCAGTAAGCAATATCCTGAATCGACCCCTAACAGGCAATCACACGTGTTGATGCTTAATGGCACTTGACATAGCAACAAAGTTCATCTTAACTGGCTGCTCACTCTGCCTTGCATTACACGACTGAATGCAAAACTCAAAACACGAAAATGAGCTTGATGAAGTAGAGATCCAACCATAACATATGTAATGCTGTGGCTAATGTGCGCTGCTACTGTAAACAAGCGCATCCTTTCCAAAATGGAGAGAGCATATCTGGGATTGCTCCATCTATGACTTTGTTACTGAGAGGCAACTGTTTCAGACTAGTGTTTGGCAGATGAATCTAGCTATTTCTTGAGTTTAGAGCCTGCTGTGATCTAAAGCCCAACATGGGCAGTCTTTCTTTAAAGGTGCGCCGTGTGGCTTTTTAACATCAATTATCATTACATTAATTGTGAGACATTAGTATAATTACTGTAAACAAACGAGACAAATGCTGAGAAGATTGACAAGACAGCCTCTACCAGCTTCTACGCTGCATTTTACATTGTGTACTACCGGGATGGAAAATCTGCTGGTTTGCTTTACAGCACAAAACAGGAAGAGGACGCTGTTTATCCAGCGCAAAGCTGGAATAATTTCCTGTCAGTGGCAGATGGTGGAACATGTTTATCTTCTTCAGTAAAGCCAAAGATGCCAGGGAGGGGGAGGGGGGACCGGAAACAATGGTTTATGGGAAATGTGGTCTTAATTTGGAGAAATGCTAGCACTAACAATACCACTAGTGTGTAGGGATGAGACCATATGCTTATCTCACGATACGATTCGATACGCAATATGGGATTGACGATTCAATATGACCACGATATGATGTCATAAATAAAAGGTCAATGACAACAAAGTCTGACTGTGCAGAATTATGTTTATTTCTCAGACACAAATCTTTCTAGTAATGGCATTGGCTTGCTAGAATGTAAACAACAATTTAAAAATGTCATTACAAAGTGACAATAATATAATTTGGATGGAGAGCTTGTGAAATTGTAATGGTCAAGCGTCTCATTTGTGATTACAACTGCAGAATAAAATGGAGCTCATATCACGATTCATTTTTCTGCCCCACGATATGCATTGTCACATTTTTGTATTGCGATATATTGAATTTCGATACATCGTCCCATCCCTACTAGTGTGAGATAAAGGCTACCAATCATCTTGACCATGGTCTCATGCAGGAATCTAGTCACCTTTGACATGATCCAAGGTTGGAGCTCGGGGAATGTTCAAGATCTGAATGTTCAACTCATATCCATTTTATGCTACTGCAAGAAATATTAGGAGCCACAAGAGTTTGGACTTATACTCTGTTCCTTCAACTTTCCACCTAAGATATTGGGCCAACATCTTGCTTAGAGGTACCCAGTTATACCATCGCCTACTCTAAAGAGGTCAACTACACTCACTCCTGTGATTAAAATACAATCTTTTTTCTAATTCATGAGCGGTTTCGAATGAGTTCAGTTATAAGCTAAACTGTCGTCCATGCTGCAATACATACTTCACAGCTGATTTTCTTTAAAGTAGGGTAGCCTTGACTGGAGTAGCAAATCACATCATGTCGAAAGTAGGCGGATATTATGTGGCTGATATTTGCCTTTTATTAAAAATGAGATCTGCTCCAGTCCAGTGTAGTCCACTTCTGATATGATGAATTTTGATTTATGGCTTATTTATTGTAGAATTGATCAATACTACACTGGTTGTCTTTGGGAAGCCATTAACTTCAGTTGATTCTAATGAGTCATTTCGATGAGGTTCCACCTAAGTATGCATGAATATGTTATAATAATAATAATAATAATAATAATAATAATAGTAACAATAAATAATAATAATAATGATAATAATAATAATGATGTTATTATTATTATTATTATTATTATTGGTTCCAATGGAGAGTTTTAGTGTCCCGTGGTCTCATGGTGTTTCAGAGGCTTTTTCACCCTAAAAATAAGTTTAAAGCTACTCAATATCAGCACAAAATATCAACTAACAGCTTCAACCCAACAATATTGGTATTGGTATTGGCCTTCAAAGCCCATATCAATCGAACTCTAATGTTAAGTATTTGCATGTTATTTGCTTGTCATCTGTGTCCTGCAGAAGCCTCCCTCCAATTCCTCCCTCTATTATTACTGTAATTTACAGTCCATATCGCCTCCCATGTGTATAAAATAACACTGGGACCGAGCCAGATTAATGAAAAACAACTGGAAAATGTCAAACATGCTTTGGAATCAGTGAGAACATCAACATCAATTTTCGGCCCTTCCGGTCAAGTTGACTGTTTTTGAGTCACCAAGTTTTGCGGGACACCAACTTCCATCATATGAAGCCTTCAACAGCGCGAGGTTTCATTTTGCAATGTCTATTTTAGATGTGCCGGCTGCCCGTTTCCTCTAGCCTGAGTGTTTGGATTACAACTGAAGTGATGTAAATAGCTTGTACAGCGTATGTAAGTGATCTGTAAACATCGTTTCGGAGGAGGGTCACTGGGCTGCTCTGATTTCCTTGAGAGGCCTTTATGTGCTGTTCTGTAAGTGTTTCTATGTGCATCTGTGTGTGTGTGTGTGTGTGTGTGTGTGTGTGTGTGTAGAGACTAAGTGCTAAACTGCCTCACACTGGGCACTCGCACCAAAACCATCCTTTACAGTTTGTATTCCTTTACCTCTGGAAAAAATGTAAATTATGTCTGGCCAGCGTTTTATTATTGCACATCGACGTTGAGTATTCGCTAGGCTTCTGTGGCAGTATCTCTGATTAATTCCTATGGTTGCACTAAACTTGGCGCTGTGATGCAATGTGAACACGTCCTGCCAAACGTTCTCATAACAGTGGGGCAGACTAAGCCAAGATAATCCACTCCGTGCCATTTTCAGTCATACGACTGTACAGTAGAATCATATTTGTTTCTTTCATTATAAGGTCGCTCTCACGCTGAAATCTCAGTTTTGGCTGACGATGGAAATCACAGAGCTGCACATTAGTAGAGTTAATGCTTGACAGCGGGGAGACACCATAATGGTCTATGCTGCCAATGTCCTGAACCAAAGCAGATGAATCAAAAGACAAGCTGAAGTTGATTTGTGACCAAAAAAAAAAAAATACATTTTCACCAGCAGATGGCAGATTTCATTCACTGTAACAAGCCTACAGAGCTGCTCCAGTCTGTTCTACTGAGCTACAGGGAACATCATTAACTGCAGGCTGCTGTTCACAAGTAAAAGAGCACAGGCTATTAACTGGTCAAACCTGCATGACCTCCAATATGTTATCCTGTTCAGGCATTTCAAACTGACATAATGTTCAACCTTAACAAAAATGACTTTTCTGTGTGAGCAATGGCTTTGGTCATTATGCATGTGCTAATAGTAAGTGAAACAACACAATTTTAATTTCAGCCATGAATGACTGTTAATGTTGAAGTGACAGTTGTATTTGTTTTTATAGAAAAATAAAATGCAAATTTGGGAAACAATGCAAAAATTAAAAGCTATGCAACAACAAATGCTGCAAAAAGTAGAGGGTTTTTTTTTTTTTTTACTTCAACAATAATATTAATAATAATTTAGTCATCTGATAAAACATTTACTGACCATCTTTAAAAAACTGACAGTACAACTGACCCTCTGCATTGATGTCTCAGGCCTATAGGGTTCGTTATTCCCATTAAATACAGTACAGTTTACTGTGCTGTGGAACAGCATGGACAGCTTTTTCAGTTTTAACATTTCCCAAACAAGTCATTTTGCTTCTTTCAACGTTCATATAAATTTGATTGATAGGTGTCAGGCACGTAAATGGCAAATATGAACTTATATGAGTTTGCATCTTTACAACAGCGGCATCAATTCACTAAACCTTGTATCTAAAAGCATTTTCGAACCCGCACGTTTCGATGGGGACAAAGTGAAGCAACGACTGATGACTGACAAGATGTTATGATTTGATGAGTGTGACAAATGATTATGCACCTATCTTGCACGGAGAGAAGAAACGCACCTAGAGGCAAAATTGCTCCTGACTGCTCCCAGATAGGTTATGACTTTTTTTTATTTCTTTTTTTTTATTATCCCTTCCAATTGAATTGTCAATTTTTGTTTGACCTTTGCTCTTTATCCTAATGATGAAACATTCTAATTTGTACGCTCTCACCATACCCAGTCATATCCAATTGACGCCCAGAGGCTGACATAAAAGAAAACACGACAAGATGACAGAAAACATGATTTTTCTTTTTTTTTTTTTACCTTACACTATAAGATCATGTAGCAGGGAGTATTGTCCTGTATTGTGTTGTATTGTGCTGTACAGTATGTGGGCTGGCTGAGTGACGCGCCGGTGGGAGTCGAACTTTTGCGCTGCGATAAAGAGGCGGCAGCAGCTCTGACCGCAGAACAGTGGAGAGGCGTCCCGACCGACAACACCGCCGTGCCTCCTCAGTCTCTGACCCGATAGTAACCCGACAGCGGACTGAACATGCTGCCGCTCCGGCCGTCCCATTAACCCACCCCGAAACAAGGCTGCTCAAACTTCATTTCCAAAAACTTTGACCTTCCGACGGGACTCTTTGCGTTTTGGAAGGAGAACCCTAAACCAGCTGTTATTGGTAACTATTCACTCTATTTTGGGGGGGTATTTCAAATAAGAATCAGCGTTGGCGTGAAATGCCAAAATCACTGCAACATCCTAAGGGAAATAGGGATTGTCGGCTTGTTTGGACTTTTTTTTTTTTTTTTAACTTGTGATTTGAGTTGATGCGTGCAGAGGCAACCTGCTTAGCCTTTGAGTTTATTATTTTTTATTTTTGTTACTATTAATTTTCTTTCATAATGTCTTGAAGCTACAATAAGTGAACATCTGCAGGAGATGTGAGGCTTTGCGTTGGAGGATTCTGCTGCAGGTGGGATCCTTCAGATGGACGGAGGAAGGATTTATTCAGGCCTTTAGAATATACTGTTATTACTACATCCACCTTATTATCTTAAGCATGTTCTTCTCTGTATATGAAATGATATTTGCTAATAACCTACATGCTATCATTTTTTTTCTAGAAAATGCAAAATGAGCATGCAAACATCCGCGCCCATGTAATTATTGATAGCTGGATTTTTTTTAAATCTAAACTTTGCAAGGATGGTGTGTTTTTGCTCTATATTGATTCGCACTGTATTTAAATTTATTCACCATATAAAAGCAGATGTATGCCTATATTGCGGCAGGTGTGTAGGCCTATATATGAGACCTAAATTCTAAAACTTTCTGAAATATTCGTTCCTTCCCACGTTCATTGCGCACAAAAGAAACTCTCCAAAGAAAGTTTATAAGTGATAAATTGTGTGATTAGTACAATTGGCTGTTAATAGACGTATGAAATACCCTTGTGCTGTAAATAGCTCGTTGCAGGAGCAAAACACGGGTTTGTTGGAAAGAAAAGGCAAACAATTATGGTGTAAACATCCCATCATTTTCATTTGTTTTGGCTCAGTCAAGTTCGGTCATTTCTCCCCAAAGCTGCCACTAAATAGCCGCTAATTGATGAGAACTGCGTTGCATTGGTCTTACTTGAACTGGATGCGTGGCTTTGCTGTGAAGTCTGAAGTCGTAGTCTGGTACCTGTCTGGGATTATTGCGCTCGGGCCCCTTGTTCCTGATGCGGGTTAAATGCACCGAATAAAGATAAAACGAGTAAATGCTGCACAGTCAGGCAAGCAGATCTAAAGCCGCTGGAATAAGCATTTCCATAGAAAAAAAGAAAAGGGAACAACTCTGGCCTAAGCTGTTAACACCTTCGTTTTTGCGCTGCAGATTTGTGAGAATCGCCTTTTACGCCACGCCGCAGGTCTCCGGCCTATTTACCTAATTAATTGCACTGGATTGCTTAATAAGGTTTCGGCTCAAATGGAGTCCATGTGCATCAGATTACTGGTGTGTGAAGCAGGTGTGACGGGTTAAACTCAATGGCCTTTTTTCATCACCTCAGTGGAGATCAGCTCATGGTCAATGTAGCCGCGCTGAGTCTGATCGCTCCTGGCGTGCAGAGTAGACACCCAAAAGACTTGGAGGAGACGCCGCTGCAATGTCCCATGATGAGGTGACACCACAGTGGCAGAGGATAAAACTCGGGCTTACCTGTATGGGCATCAGATGGCAGTGGCGCGCCCCCATCCCCACAAAAAATCATGTCATCTTTAATGTCATCTTTTAATGTCAATTGGATATGGTAAGGTGTGGCGCACTCCATACCTTGGCCTCAGCGAGTCCAAATTTGATCTTGTGGTTTTTAAAATTAGATAGAACAAAGATCAAGGAAAAATCGATTTGGAAATCATATGTAAAAAAATAGAAAAAAAATAAACACACCAGGGAGCATTCAGGACCAATGTTCCCTTTAAGCTGATGGTTTGGTGACGTACGGCGAATAATTTCTCCCATTGACTAAATAATAACATCTTGTCAGTCCCTACGTTTAATAATTTATTATATTGTCCAAATAATACCTTGTCAGTCATCAGTCATTGCTGCACTTTGTCCTCAGAAATGTAGTCTTTAATTTTGCAGGTTTTGGTGGCAAATGACTTTGCCATAGTGTTTAGTGCGTTAACACCCCCGCTCACCTGCAAGGCAACATGTCGCCCTACATTTTATATAGAATTTGGATCGCGTTGGGCCTGGACTTGGACCCAGCAGCGCCACTGCAAGGAGAAAACCTCTTTTACTGAATTGGCAGAAAAAGCCTATCCTAGACTTAACCTGATCATTGCTTTCCATGGAGGTGATAGCCGACATCCCAATCAACACAGCGAGGCCATGCGAGGCGCTGAATCTCACAGTCGTGAGCAAAGGAAAGCGCCACATCGCTGTTTGGGTTCTGAGGCCCTTGGTATGCAGACATCAAAGGGTTAAAGGACAGGAGAGGCTCAGCAGCAGAGCGCTTATCTCCTCTAATGACCTCCTAAGTAAAAGTCAATTACTTCTGCGTCATGATCAGAAAGGAACAAACCGCAGGGGGCTTTTTGAGCTCCGCTGCTTCTAATTACAACTATTTCACTATAGTTTATTGAATTTCACTGAATTGACCAACTTCTCCTCAGGAATTTGTTTGGACTACATATATTTTAAATCTGTGTAGTCTATATAAAGCAAATATAGAGCCTATATAAAGTTGTACAAATTAAACAAAGTCTATATGCCAATCTACCAAGACAAGGATCAGTTCAATTTATTTTCACTCAAACCTTAAATTCTTTCAATTACTGGATTACTGGTTAATTTACAACAATTTGTCAGGAATGACTAAGGATCATCTTAGTTTACTGATATTGGGAGTAATACAAAAAAATCCCCTCTAGCTCAATTGATTTCATTGTGAAAATGTAAATGTTTGTGAGCCTCACGCTGTATCCCAGTCAGTTAGAAACAATTATTTATAATTTTGTGCTTGATGATGACATGACATTTGCACTTCAGTGAGCTGTGGGATTACGGCCACTCATTACACTACACTGTAAAAAAAAAAAAAAAAAAAAAAAGACTTCAAAATACATGAAGGCACAGCAGTTTCCTTGCTTTCTTGAAATGGCAAGTTGACTGTAATCGTAGTGAAGAGTCAGGTCAAAGTTCATCAGTTGTTCTAATGTAGTAAAACTCACTGTGGGAATTTATGACAATAAGTTCAATCAACAAATGACTGGTCATGTTGACAAGTGTTTATCAGTTGAATCCAATATTTGAAACTACATTCCTGTGGTATTTATTCTTTAATTAGCGAGGAGGTTTCACTGTCAGTATTTCTAATAGTATTGCCAATTTTCATGATGGTTATCATTATTTTCATTTTTCTCAAAAAAAGACCTGATTCTTATTAAACCGTTATAGCCTATAGCAGTGGTTCTCAACCTTTTTCATATCAAGGACCCCTAATTTAGTCCACATTTTGTCTCTCAAACACAATATTTTTATTGTTAGATATGATTTTGTCCAGAATTCCATGACTATCTGTATTGTAGGTAGAGAGATAACAGTGAAACTATGATCCAAACAGTCATTCTTCTACATTCTCTAATTGTGTTAATTTCTTGTAAATTAAATAATGCTGAAGTTTAGCAATTCATCAGTTTGCTGGGGACCCCCTGGAACCCCCTCAAGGACCCCTGGTGGTCCCCGGACCCCACGTTGAGAACCACTGGCCTATAGCATATGCTTGGAAAAATGTTCTTTCAACTCACATTTTTAAGTCACAGCTCATGAACTCATGATTATAAATTATGAAGTAAACTGAAATTGACATCTACTACTAAAGCCAAACAACTGCTTATATCAGGTCTAGTGCATTAAAATGATCAGGTCTCCCACCTGCAAGGAGTGGCATGGCAGCTGTGTTGAGAACGAGACTGAGAAACTGGGACTTGGAGCTGCCATGGCTGCTGTCCATCACAGTCTGGCTCAAACAAAGATACATTATTGTCTATTGTTATTCCCGCTTATCAAACCTGATTTAACAGCTCGCAGGTATTTCTCTGGCTGAATGCTGTCATTCTGTTTAGCTGCCTTCAACAGCCCCAGGCATGTTTCTGGGAACAGGAAACACCCACACCAAACACACACACACACACACACACACACACACACACACACACTCACACACTCATAACACACACACCAGTCTTTCTTCATGTCTGACGCATTTGTGTGTGTTAGTGCTGCCAATTGTTTTGTGTTCGCCTTCGCAGACACGTTTGCCACACACGTACATACATGCAAGCGCACTCACACACAAACACGTTTGTCTTACTACACTTGAGAGGACTACATTCATTTCCTAACCCCTAATCCTAACCTAAACCTAAACCTAATTCTAATCTTACCTTTAAACCCAAGTCCTAATCCTAAACTAACCCCTTGTAGAAATGTGGGTCAGTAAAATGTCCTCATCTTTCTATCCTTGTGAGGACACTTGGCCCTCATAAGTATAGAAACACAAGGACACACACACACACACACACACACACACACACATACACACGCATGTTCAAAGGCAGGCTGACCTCCCTCATCAAAGTGTGGCTTTTTTCATTGTACGTTGGCCCAAGGTTTGTGCAGGGAGTTCCTGTGGCGGTCAGGTGTGGTGCAGACAGCTTTTAGCTTTTAGCGCTCTCTTTAGGTTGAATCCAGCTTGGACTCAAACCAATGGGGCTCCTCCATAACGTTCAGCTAGCTCACTTTATAGTGTGGGGCCTTTTTTTTTTTACATGTGCTGCCTTAATATGCTGATAATGAGGCCCCTTCAACAACTCTATCAGCAGCAAGCTGGGCTAGATGTGTATTGGCTCCAGATAGAGGTGTGTGTGTTGTTTTTCAATGGGTGTGTGTGTGGGGGTGGGGGTGCTCACATTCGGGCTGGGGGAGGGGGGGTGTGATCTACAGACTGCCCTTATTACGTTTAACATTATTATTTATTTCACATTATATTATACAAATTTTACCATTCTATTTATTAAAGGGTTAGGGTTTTCCCCTATTTTAGCTAAGTCTCTGTATCATAATGTACACCTATTTAATAAGAAATGCCAAAAAATACTTTTCTTTCGTTTAAAACCCCTTTTCATTGCATTCTATGAAATATAGCAATATCAAAACCAGAATTAACCATTGATTTATCTTCTATGTTTATCTTAAGTGTTTGTTGGTTTAGTCCACGCTCCAATGCTTTCATCCCTGTGTGTTATTCATTTGCGAGTCGTGAATGCAAACACATGTCACATTACTTACTCTTGTGCTGTCATTCCTCGTGAATTAATGTTACATGCTGTTTGTAACAATGTAAAACAGCTCTCTGTATATATATTTGTTTCGCAATAAAAAGTTGTGATCATAGCCAATAGTAATCTAAGTTACCGTCCTAAATTTATTTCCTCAATTTGAGTAGATGTTATGAAACCATTAGAAACCATTACAAGTAAATCAATGTGACTTGGCCCAATAGATACATATTGCCATCTGCTAATGCTTTCTTTCTCTTCCAGAAGGAACATTGGATTTAGTGCAGCAGCCATGGGCAGCAAGACTCTTCCAGCACCAGTCCCTCTTCACCCTTCCCTACAGCTGGCCAACTACTCCCTCCTGCAGAGCTCCACAGGCCTCCAGCTGCCAGCAGACCACTTCCCTGGCATCTACAGCTTCAGCGCCCTCCATGCAATCCACCTCCACCAGTGGACCCTGGGCTACCCGCCTTTGGCCCTGCCCCGCTGCACCATCTCCAAGTTACCTGCCCAGTTCTCGTCCATGGCCTCCATTCCCATCTTCCCCCACCTCCTTCAGCCCAAGCAGGACTCAGCAGGGCTGCTGCAGGGCTCCAAGAACAAGCCCCGTTTCGACTTCGCTAACCTGGCGACAGCGGCCACCCAGGAGGATCCTCTGAAGGCGGAGGACCTGAGCATGACAGGCGCCGCAGCAGCACAGGCTTCATCTCACCACGCGACCTCGGCCGGCCTGGGATGCCTCCTGGATGTGACCAAACTCTCCTCGCCGGAGCGCAAGCCCAGCCGAGGCCGACTGCCCTCCAAGACCAAGAAAGAGTTTGTCTGCAAGTTCTGTGGCCGCCATTTTACCAAATCCTACAATCTGCTCATCCATGAGCGGACGCACACGGATGAGAGGCCGTATACCTGTGATATCTGCCACAAGGCCTTCAGAAGACAAGACCACCTCCGGGACCACAGGTGAGAACCATACATCATCCTAGTGTCTCAAATCAGTAATGTATGGCCACATAGCCATAAATGTAAATGAAAGGGCAAATCAATGTTATCTATTTGATATGCAGCATTGCAAATACTTCAGGGGTTTCTACAGAGAATATTTATGATGTGTAGTTTCAGGGTTGGTTAAAGGCATGTAAGGCTTAGTGGAGAAAGGTTGAATTAGTTGTCAAAGCTTAAACAGACAAAGAACATAATGGATCTACCAAAGTAAATGCAAATCCACAGTATGCATTTGATAAGCAGCAGTCGTTCAGAGGCTGTCTGATGCTGAGAGGCTTACTACAGAATCATCATTTTTGTCATCAATCAACATTGTAATAATAGAAACCAGTCAGCAGCAATTTGATGATCCAGGATCAGGGTGACAAAAACTTCCATTAGGCAGAATGTACATATAGATCTAATAGGTATGCTACAATGAAACATGCAGGATATTTTGCGATAATGCAGTTTCACAGCTGTGGCTTATATGGATAAGTGTTAGTTAACGGTTTGGCAGAAACCATTTACGGAGCCAAATAGAGGGGCAATATGGAGGTGTTAAAATCATTGCTTTTTTGAACCAATCACAACAATTCAGCACAGTGCTTAAACAAATGCATTCAGTTTCTTTAAAGCTCCATTAGAAAACTTCGCACTTTGGTGGCCCCAAATGGCAGTGAGGCAACTGTTTGAATTTTCAGGACTTCAATAGCCAGAAATCCTGTAAGGTGACATTGGTAAAATAAATGTCTTCTTTTGTCATGTTGGATTCATCATAAATATGAGCTGCTGACTGGTCGTTTCCGTCAGCCTCCTAGTGGTAATAACAAGTAGGACGTGGGAATTTTTTTTAGGCTCCCGTATTTCCCACTTGGAGTTACAAATTGCTTAAGTGTGTCAACATGGGTGGCAAACATGGCAGGGAATCCATCAATGTCATCAGTCCAAGATAATAAAAGTCGAAATGATCAGTTATATTCATGCTAATACAATCAACTCTACCTACGAAAAAGTGAACAGTATCTGCTGCAGTTTGTTGATAGTTGATTTTAAATTCATGAGTAGAAGTGATTTTGGATGTGGGCGGTCCAACGAGTTAAACGCACGAACACCTCAAAGCTGTAGCAGCTAGATGTCATCCCATTCTTCCACTTCTTTCGAAATGACATGAACACAGCATTAGTGTGTGGGGTGGAGGTGGTGAAGAGGTTCAGCCATCGTTGGATTTCTCTCTTCAGTTTGGATCCGTCACTTCCTATGGGGAGAAGATCTCCTAGCATTGACTATACTGACACCAGAATTTAATTTGGGTCAATAGGGTGAATCTACAGCGTGTCAGTCAGGGCTGTCCATGGTGGAGTTACTATTGTAGCTAGTATGAGTTTGGCTGCGACATAGAGGATGGAGGTGGAGGTGACAGGAGCAAGCTCTAGAGGAAAGGCAAAAAGAGGAGCATAAACCAACAGCAGTGTGATGACTGAATAGTGATGATGATGATGTTATTCTGAAATACTGACAGTGTTTTGTTGTGTTCCACCCTGCAGGTACATTCACTCCAAAGAGAAGCCCTTCAAATGTCAGGAGTGTGGGAAGGGATTCTGTCAGTCAAGGACTCTGGCTGTCCACAAAACATTACATATGCAGGTCAAGGAACTAAAGCCACCCAAGATGAAGTGATTTTGACAGCATATAAGGGATGGGGACACTGGAAAACCCAAATGACCCAAAGACAACAATGACAATCAAGCAAAAACCAAAGACTTTTGTTCATCTCAACCGTTGGAAGCATATCTCTCCACTTGTATAGAACATGGGAACATTACTCAAGGATGAAATATTTCACCAGCCAAAAAAAACATTTTTTTCCAGCCCTGGATTTCTACAGAGAATATTTATGAAGAGTAGTTTCTCCACGATCAGTTAAAAGCATATAAGGCTTAGTGGAGAAGTGTATGCCTAGTTGTCAAAGCCGAAATGGGCAAAGAACCCAGTGGATCTATGGAATGTGAAATCGACCTCAGAAAAAAAATAAAAACTTGCGGCTGCTCATTCCAAATACTTTGCTACAAAAGCTTTTAATCCAAAGACACTGTAAAAGGGACACTCCGACTCTTATGCAATTTTTTTTGTAAACAACTGAAAATGATTGAAGCCATGTTAGCCTAGCCGCCTTTTCCTCCTTTTTAATATCACATTCCAATGTTATTTTTGTACAGATATATCTAATTGTATTTTTGCACTTTAACCTGATTATTGATTATTTACATATATCACTGGATTTCTTAAACTTATTTTCAAAATGAATAGTCATTTTCTAAATAAAATATTTTACTGTTGTTGCTTGGTTCTTTGAGTAATATAATGCTGTACATTCAAATATTTTGAAATATGAGATAAGAATGGAGGTATAGAGGTATGTCAACAGCTGCTTGTAAATGAATGGAGCGACTACTATACTTTATTACTTTATAGTACATTTACTACTACTAATATTTTACATTATTATTATTAGTAGTATAGCAGTAGTAGTAGTACTAGTACTAGCAGTGGTAATAATAGTAGTAGTAGTAGTGGTGGTGGTCGTAGTAGTGGTAGTAGCAGTAGTAGTAGTAGTAGCAGCAGTATTTAATGAATGCTACATGCTCACCAATTCACCAGCAATCCACCTACAATGGGCTTAGACATATAGTGTATGTATGTAACTAGAATATTTTCTATTCCCACAGTCCTGTGATGTGGCACCATGTCCACCATATGGAGTCAAAGGCATGGTGTGGAAGTGTTTTCAACAGGCCTTGGTTCAGAAGTGCTGACAGAGCCCTTGCCAAGTTCTTAAAATCAAAGAAAGACTCCATTTCTTCATTGACATTCATGATTTTTCGGTCCGAGCAATTACCTTGGCTGTTTAGATGAACCTATAGGTCCGTCCACCATTCATAAATATTTATGAGCATGTCTGCAGAGACAAGAAGATATTGTAATATCAAGCAGACCTTGCTCTGCCCCTCTGGCACATTTGAGTTACAAGTCTTCATGGTTCCGCTTAGGTACCTGGACAGAGTTAGCCAATAGCAATCATTTTTTATTACTTTGAGTTTACTTTACCCTGACCTTTATTCAGACCTTATGCCTGACCCTAACTTTAAACAGAGACATATACTGTAGATTGCAGATGATAGGTATTTGAGGATACAATAGTTTTTTGACTTTGTAGCCTATGGTTTGTAGGCGAGGAAATGTTTACAGCAGCTGAACCTTTGGACCACATTGCCACTCACATACTCATGTTGCTGCAATACCTTTGATGCCACAGTTGGCTAGTTCAGTGGCTCTGCAGCATGTGCCATCGTAACCTGCGAGTCAGACACTAGAGCAACTCATTTGACTCATCAACACATCTTCAACCACAGAGAGCGGGAACTAATCCGTGAAATCAGCTACTTTAGTGTTTGGTTGGAATTAAAAACCTGCAGGCTCTTGTGTCATGATAGCACATGACTTAGACCCACAGAGCTAGTCAAACATGGCCTACAGAGAGGAGCATGAAGATGTGGTTTCTCGTCTGAATCTAGAGGTACTGTAGAGTTCAGGGTTTTCTACTGAAGCCCTCTCACCCGACTCCCTCACCCCAATCCACAACCCGAAGGTCAGGATTTCTAGCCCTCTGGAGATGTAATCATGAAAAATGAGAACCATAGGTGGTCTTGGGTGGCAGAATGGTCTACTGTTTAGAGCAACCATCTTGTAACTGTGATAACCGATGTCTATCCCTGCCGAAGTGCTAATGAACAAAACACTGACACCTTACTTGCCCCGGGGCACTTATGATGACAGGTGCCATATGCCTGAATAAATGAGGATATGCAAGGTGTTCTTAATTCTACTCTACGTAACATGGTAGTTGTGGACTCTATATTTCTCAATAACAAAAAAACACTACTTTAAAACATTACTTAAAGCTGTTCTTGGCAACTTTGCATGTGGGCGGCCCCAAACGCCAGCGAGAGGTAACTATATTTGGAGGACTTCAATAGCCAGAAATATGGGCAGTCATTAGTGGCAGCAGAAACTGAATCTGAATTGCATTCATTTGAATTTTTGATGCTTGAATTGAATCGTTGTATGCAAAAATTGAAACTGAATTGCAGAATTTGAATTTGTATTGTCAAATTTGAAACTGAATGTAATGGTGTGAATTTGAATTTGGTCATTCATGCTTTCAAATTGTAACTTTTTTTCAAACTAGTTTGAGGTACAAGTTCAGCCCTCTTTCAAATTCAGTTCTTATAATTCAAATTGGGTGCAACTAGCTTCAGGTATGTTTGATTTACTGGTACTGTTCTCTGCTTCCGTGTACTGTGCTGCAATTGTGGCTAATGTTGGCTAAAGTTTTTCGCAGATTTATCCCCGATTTATCCCCAATTTATCCCCGATTCGCCCCTCTCGACAACCAGAGGAGAAATCTGGATCTGGGTCTTGGTCGGTACCGATGTTCAGCACAGAATATCTGGTAATGTGAGCTGTTTACAAATCAAATCTTAACCCTTCCGAACTGTTCGCAGGGCCACCCCGATAATTTCTAACCTGTTAGATATTTGCGAGTTCAAATCTGGACGCCGATGTCACCACTCATTTTCCTTATGCCTTTCAACATTGGACAATACAACTTTAACGTCCCGGCCCTTTTAGCCCTTGAGGCTAGCGATAGCATACCAACGTTTTTTTTTTGGCACTGCAAACCACTGAACACACCAAAGCAGCTGTTCTGCCTCCATGTTTGTAAACATCTGCCTTCTGCCTTAACTGTAAGCAGCTCACTCGGGCAAGACAATCTTAATAATATCTTGTAGTGTGTGCTGCACCGTTGTTTTCTACACTTGAAGTGTGAATTGGATTGGACAAAATTCAAGTTCTGCAATTCAGTTTCAATTTTTGCACACAATGATTTAATTCTAGCATCACAAATTCAAATTAATGCAATTCAAATTCATGCCCATACACTTTTGGATTACATCTTAAATTTGGATTCTTCACTTCTTGTGTGGAGCAGATTTCCAACCAGTGACCATACCTAACACCGTAATAATAATAATAATGATAATAATAATAATAATAATATTAACAATTTGGTGAACTAGGGCAAATCTCAATTAATGAGGATGGAACTTGCAGCGCCACATCCTGATTTAGTCTGATAAAACGTGTGTAATGTGTCTGCTTATGTATGTGCTTGTGCGCTTCTGTGCTTGTGTTCTGGCTATTGAAGTCCTCCAAACGTTTGTAAATCATTGGTGTGTGTGCACATGTGTGAGCTGGTGTGTGTTGTGAGTCACGCAGGAGGAAGGCTGCAGGTCCAGGGGAAGGAGAAGAGCTGAGCGGATGGCTGGCCGGTTGGTCACCGTTTCTGAAGCCAGGAACTCATCAGTCTGTCATCAACTCCCTGACCAGCCAGGGACACACACACACACACACACACACACACACATCCACACACACACACACACACACACACACACACACACTCACAGCTGGGCAGCTTGAGATGGCCAGGGATGGCGTACGTGACATAAGGCTTGTCTGGCCTGTCACAGAAGGGACACTACTTCTGGTCCAAGTTCAAAGAGGCCTACTGTACTGAGACTGCTGGGAACAATCCATTCACCACCACTACTACTGTACTAAGACAGCTAGGAACAATGAGTGAACCGCTGTTATTAGACGGTTAAAGAACAAACACATTGTTTTTCTGGTCACCATGCTATCGCGGTGTGGCAAAAGTGCAACCTCAGAGAAGTCGGAGGAAAGGGGAAAGCAGTGCCAAAATAGAAAGTGAAACACTTGAGCAGACTGGAATTCTTGCTACTTCATGGAAAAAACATCATTTGAGTTTATATGGTAATTTAACAAATACTAAATAATGAAAAATGTACCCCAGTGAATGAACAGAGTCTAAATCAGCAGAGGTAGTAGGTATTTGAGGGACAGTTTTGAACTGATGTCAGAAAGATATTTAGGTCCTGATTGCACAAAACGATGCAGGCAGCAGCTGTGGACGACTACATTTTGGCGCTATATTCAACATTGTCGTCGTCTATTCAACATCAAAATGTTAGCTGGGATTGTTTCTGTGGCCTTTATGATGATGGACTTGGAATTTCTGCACACTACAGGCAAACCATGATCATCAATTATTTTTGGTGCAAAGCATTTACTTGAACATACACAAAACACAACGTGGCTTCTGTCTAGTCTCTTGCAACCAACTTAATATAGCAAGAACCTAACCCAACCTTATTGGAGCGGATGTTTACCAAATCATCTCTCTGTACATCCAGGGGCATGACCATCCGCCATCTAATTGCCAATGTGGTAGGTCAATGTAATGTCAGTGCAACTTTCCCCTCATGGCCTTAGCTTTACCTTTGTGTCCTCTGGGCCTGAGGGAAATGTCATTCACTGCTACTGTCCTCACCGAATGATTTAGGGAGGGGTTGGCGGAGGGCACTGAGGGGGTAAGGTGGTGCACGGAGAGGGAGCTTCACACAGTAGACGGCTGCTCTGGCCCGCTGACACTTTTAAGGTTTCCGACCGGCAGGGTGAGTTGGAGGGTGGCAGGATGGGACGGATGGTGAACTGACAGACACAGTGCCGAGAGGGACCGGCTGTTCCCCACCAGGCTTCCTCCTGTGAGAGAGGAAAAGGGAAGGAGAAGTCCCCCCCCCCACCCCCGCTGTCCTCCTCCTCCCTAACAATTATAGAGCAGGACCAGTGCAGGCCAGGAAGGTGAAAGCAGGTCTTGATGAAAATGACTTCCACGTGGTGGATGGCCTCTTCACCCGCTTACAGTAGGGTTAAACAGCAACAATGGCACAGGGCTTATAGTAACAGCTGGCAGTGCAGGAGACCCATCCAACATTTTGACATTGAATAGATGATACTAATAATGATGATGATAAAACAGCCTGCACCAACATTATATATAGCACCTTTAAAAGCAGGCATTAGCCTCTAAGGTCTTAGCATGTCAACAATGTGTTTTGCATATTTGACAATTTTCCAGAATATTTTGACCAAATATTCCACCCAGGATTTTATTAACATTTAGACACTAAAACTCTTCACTGAAACTAATGAAATTCTTGTTAGCAGCTCTTTAAGACAGAGTGACCCACCACACCTATTCAATGGTAGAGAAACTCTGGAATACACTAAGCCTTTACATGAAGAATTCATTCACAAAAAAACATAACTGAACAATTGAATGAACAAAAATGTGCAAAGAAAATCAAATGTCTCGTCGGGTTTTCCAGACTTTTTCTGCAGGGAGGAACCTCCATCACATCAGAGGTTAACGACACTGACTGGACGATATCTGATATTTAATAAAATGCCTATATCAGCTCTATATATTAGCAAGCCAATACATCAGTCTAAGCCTAGTTGAAATGCTTTCTAATGAGTGTGTTATCTCAAAATCAGGTCTCAAATATAATTACACTGCATCAAAATAGACCAAACTTACTGCTGTCTGAAAACTTTTGGACGGACCTTGTGTCTAGAGTTTAGACACAATCTAGCCATAATGCCCCTATAAGCAATGCACTGCAAAAATTGACAGACTTGTTAAGTTATTTTATCTTGTATCCAGACTTATCAACCTTATTTTAGGATTTTTTTTTTGTGAAATAATCTTGCTGCACTGGCAGATAATTTTTACCGGTTTCAACAAATTTGACTTTTTTTTTCAGGATAATGTAACTTGTTTCAGGACATTTACTTGGCAAAAGTGAAATTGTCTTGGAGAAACTTTCTTGTTGCAAGATTTTCTTCATTGTTTTATGATGATTTCTTGAAAGAAGCCATTTTGGCATGTATCAAGTGAAATTTATTGAAGCCAGCAAGATTATCTGCCAGTGCAGTGAGATAATTTGACTAAAAAGATCATGAAATATGCTAGATTGGTCTGGAAACAAGATAAAAACACTTGCCAAGTTTTTGCAGTGTAGCGATGTCCATTGTCGTCCACAGCTGCTACCTGCATCGTTTAATATGAATTTTTACCATGCCATAATATTGTGTTGTAAAAATGTTGTGTTCTTTTGAGTTGTCATTGAACGTGGCCACCTTCTGCACGTTGCTGTCAAGTGCATGCTGGGTTAGGCCTCCATCTGGTATACTCAAAAATTGTGTGACCAAATACAAACTTTGCCCTTGTGGAAGGATATCATGTGCCGATGCAAAATTGACACAAACAATCTCAGTTTTGCTTAAGAGGCTGGGAAATGTGTTAAAAATCACAATGAATGCCTCTTTCATAAACTTCAAAAAAATGTACACCTTAACCATTGCCAGCATTGCCAGTAAGATTAATTTGTTCTGGCTGGCGCTCGCGAGCTGTCATCTGAATTTGATTTGACTTTTATTTGACAAAGGAGCTCAAATAGTCAGCCCCTTTCATATTTACTGGCTTGGACTACATCAGAAGTTACATGAAAGATTTACCGTGGACTGAATGCTTTGCACATATATAGATGTTTGAAGGATAACCTTTGCTGTTAGTCAAGGAGAAAGATTGAACAAAACAATGTTCCAATGGGCTGGGGTATTACTATGCTTCATGCAGTCATTTTCAATTACCATAAATTTTATTTCAAAAGACTGAGATCACAGTCTAAGGGGCGGGACCAAAATTGGCACATGGTAGTTTTGAATTGGTCCATGAAATAGCACACTGTAGGTATACTGTTGCTAGTGCACAAACTGTATACTGTTGTTATGGCACAATCAGTGCAAAAGCAAGGTTAAAAGGTGGCTTAATGCTCATGTCACAAATGCAAACACAACACATAGCCATCAATAAGACAGCTTCAGTGTGTCTTCTCCCTCCCGTGTGAAGGGGGAATAATTAGAAATTGAACTGTTATTCCCCTTGAAGGAAAGTTCAAAGTTCATCAGACCTACTTCAAAATAGGTCTCGTAAATTGCTTCATAATTGAGGTGATTCCAGACTCCGGTAAAGACCCAGACATCATCTCTAGAATGTAATTGTTTGAATAAATCGCGTTCAATGTAAAGGGAGGTCAGGTTAAATAGTGGAATTGAATCTAATGGCCTATTTAACCAGTCCCAGAACATGGGAAAAAGTCTGAGCAGGATGAAGAGAGAAAAAAAACAAAAAAACACAGGAGGAATGTCCAAACTGAGTATATGTATCAAAATACAGAACAGCCCGTTTTTTACCTTCTAACCTCTGAAATAACTCGTAGCCATTTAGCTATCCCCATGGTACCATTAGTGTTTTCTCCAATGGGCCACGCTATAAAACGTGTTACAATAAAGATCAAGAGAAATCTCACTGCATGAAATGGGAAAGTGCCCAACGTTCTGGTTCGTCAAGCAATATTTATAAAGCTCATAAATTTATCCTCAATTTAACGCTCTGCAGTTGGGTATGATCTTCTCTCAGCTCTGCCCATTATGAACAGCTCCACAGCAAATCTATTCTCATGCCTAACACACTGATTTAGTCCATAAAACACACATTTATTGCTGTTTGGGACCTAATTGAATGCAACAAGTCCCAAAATAATTTGTAGATAATTTCAACATGCCTAAGGCCCCAAAAATGCAAGTCAACGCCAAAGGGTAAGAGGGCAATTACTTTCGTGCAACAGTGTGTGCTTGCGGTCAAATACTGTGCAAGAGGAACTCCCTGCTACAATTTGTTATACAACTTCAGGTTTTATAGAACTGGATACTCAGATGATCTTCATAGTTTCTTCATAGATACAGGACAATGCCATCATTTTTGACACGTCCTATATATGTTTCTCTGTACCATAACCAAGATAAAACTCATGAGATAAAGATTAGAGATGAAACTTGAATGATCCAAATAGGGAAATTAGGTCATTGCAGTAGCCAGTGGATTCAGCAGGAAATAAGACAGTATAAGCACACAAATAGGAAAAAGTAGAGTAAACTAGGCAATAAAACAGTAACAAATAATAGACACAAGAAAGCAATAAAATAGAACATAACCGATTGTGGGGCTATATAAACATATGCTGGTTTCAATTTAAAAGTGTTAAGTAGACAACATGGAAATATGGGGGAGGAATATGGATTACTAATATGTATGGATTAAGTTACAGTTGTTACTGCAGTTACAGTTGTTACACACCAATGTGACTAACAGTCATGATTGTTTACTTAAATATGAATTACTAAATTAGGAATATATGCTATATACATATATAAATATAAGTATGTATAAATATATATATATATATATAGTATTAATATAGCATATCAGTATGTATACATTAAGAAATAGTGGAACCATTATGAAAATGCCATTATAGAAGATTGTAATGAGAGCTATGTGAAAACTGAAGAAGCATATGAATTTATGTGAATTGTGCATCATGTGCAAATGTGCATTGTATTCACATTAACAAATCTGTAGGCCATTTCTATGCGTAGAATGTTCCAGAGACAATAAAGGCTCAAATATTATTATTAATTCTGGTGAGTTCTGGGGCTTTTAAAATGTTTTAAGTATATTTTTACATTGCACGTTACTATGGCAGTAAGAAATCTAAAAATCATTACCCAAATTATCAAAACAGTTTGAAATATTGACTGCCAAAGTGAGAATCACAGTCAAAACAGATGGAAGGAAAAAGTCGTATATATAATTTCCCCAGCCCATGTTACCAACACAAATACAAACAAGTCTTAGGTAGTGCTGGCATTTTCCACAAGCCGATTGCTCACTATGCCTGCAAAGCAATAAAAGTTTGGATGGCAAAAATTGTCTTATTGTAAGGCAAAAGAAATGATCTAATCTCAGTGAGCTACTTCAAGGTCTTATTGTGTAAAACCAATAGCTTTATTTTGAGTTATTTCTGCCTCAGGAACTTAACTGGAGTTTTCCAGCGAAAAAAAAGGGTTGCTGTTGCTAAAACTTTCCTATTCAGAGTATTTCCTTATTTGCTTTCCAATTGTTCTCCTTTGCAACAAAACAAATATTAAAATGGAAAACTAATCTTTGCCCAAATATAAGAAACTTTTGCATCCTTAACTGTTCAAACACAAGTCACACAACAAAGGCAACACCCAAGTGATTAAACGGTACGGTGCATTCTGTGTTGACTCACTAAACACTTGCTCATAAATGAAATGTGGTCAATTACAAGGAAAAATGTCACTCTCAATTGCAATGGAGGACTACGCAGTGCCGAAATCCATATTTACTGGCTGCAGCACTCTGTCTGTGGGGTACAATGTGTTCTGTTTCTTAAGTTCACTGCGGTGGGAGAGTAAATACATTTTTTTTTTTTTTACAATTGGGAAATAAAACGTTAGGTCATTAATTCCCTTTGCTGAACCCTTTTTTGCCTCATGCTACTCTTTTGAATATGTATTCAGCTCCCTCCTTTAACTTAAACGTCACTGATTTGTTCAAGTTTCTGGAGTTACAGCAACATCAAACACAAACCTACTGCCTCTGCAGAAGTGTTACATCTTGGTGAGGTTCAATGCATTCCAGGAGTTATTTTGTGATTAATTTTTTTTTGGTGAACCCACTTTCCCTTAACCTGCATCTACTTCTGCTTTGGTTAGTGGTTTCCTACATTTCCTAGAATGACTTGCCACAGCCTCCAGAGAAGGGGCATGAACTTGTTGCATTCAGCTGTGGGTTTTACATATAGATGGAGAGAGCAAAGCACTGTCACATTTACCTATAGCGATAAATGAAATGATAATCATATGAAATGAATGATAACAAATGTTTTGTTTTTTTTACCTTGGTGCACAAATTTTGCAGTCTCCATTAATGTCATGGCCATTAGTGTCGCTAGCATTGGCCAAACATAATATATTTCACACCTGTTACACAAAGTTGCTTTGCTAGCTCAATCTAGTTGTAATAAAAATATTTGCCAGCAAAAACTTTTTTTTTTTTTCATACATTAGCCACCGCAGTTGCAAAGACACATTGTGATACAAACACTGGAGCAAGCACCACTCAATACAAGGTGAGAGAGCATCATTTTGTTAGCATTGCAGTACGTTTCTCTTAATGCAATTGCTTTCGGCCCTTGTAGCGTGTTTACACCTGTCGGCCACCGTACTTTAAGGTGACATTAATACCCCCTCTGTCGGTCATACTGGAGGTCCTCAGCTGAACTGGGCAACAGCTGACTGCAACAGACAAGGTTAATTTCTGTGCTGTTTCAGTCTGGCGAAACTGCAATTTCACCACTGATACATCTGATCAATTTTGTTTTTAGATGTCAGCTTGTTAGCTAGCTAACCATAATATCTGGTCAGCTCACCATCACTGTCTTGTTGCAAACAGATCTGATTTAAACCTGCAATAAGCAATTTCAGACCCTATAACCAATCCTGAAGCTACCATGTACTATATGGAGATTTTCGTGAGGCGTTATGATGTAAATAAATAGCCACACATGCGAGCCAGCTGTGTTGCTGTTTTCACCTCTTTTCTAAAGCTTGTTGTCAAAGTCAGACTGAATCGAAGCTCCTCCTGGCCCATTCAGTAGCTTTTCATTTTTTTAAAAACTTATCTCCCTCGCTGTTTGAAAGCGGCACTCTCCCCCTCCCATCCCGGAAAAAAAATTCTTGTAATGGCGTAATCGATAAAGCGAGTGAGTAAACTTGTTAAACTAGTAAACTTGCTACCTACCTCTTCACTTGTCATTGTGGGACATGTAACCTTCAGCGGGAGAAAACTATGGCCAAGCGAGACTGGTAACCGGCAACACTTCTCCGTAGGTACATTTAGCTTAGCTATTAGCCTTTATGCACGGTTTGTCCTTGGGGGCATCCGTAGTCCAGCACCTTTGGTGTGGTTTGTTGACAAATGTGTTGCGGTTTCTGTCACCCTCTAGTGGTCAGAAAATCGCTTAGTGCAGCTTTAAGCACTAGCTAACATATATAGTAGAAAGTAACACTTTTAACATTAAAATTGGTTACTTTGCTGAATTAGCATGCTTGCTAGTTAGCTCTCTAAGGGAAATACCCAACATGATCTAATAAAAAGTTATGAAATGAGCACGCAACTCTGAAATGTGATTTACGTGCCGTGGACACAAATTATGTGAAAATTACGTTCTTCCACCACACATTGGATTCTGTGACAATAGCATGAATTGGACATGGTATTTTCGGCTAACAGTTGGCTAACCGTTAAGTTTATGCAACTAAAACAAGTTGGTTATGGTTAGGGAAAGGCTTTGGTCATGGTTAAATAAGAAAAACTTTTGCTAAAAATTTAAATGTGACTTACCGTAGAAATGTCCTTTGGGGGTGAACCCTGGTACCATACACTCCACCATACACTCATCCACCACCCCGACCACAACACTGTGTGTGTCTTTCCACTGAGCTACTTCAATGTGACAGTACTTTCTGTTTATAGTCATGCTAACAAGTTGTGTTCAACACGACTTGTTAACACCAAATTCCACCAATCTCTTTTTTCGGAATGGGATGATATATCTAAATTCAATATATCGCAATACAAAAATGTGGCAATACGTATCGTGAGGCAGAAAAATGAATCACGATATTAGCTCCATTTTATTCTGCTGTAGTAATCACAAATGAGATGCATGACCATCACAATTTCACAAGCTCTCCATCCAAATTATATTATTTGAACTTTGTAATGACATTTTTAAATTGTTGTTTACATTCTAGTCAGTCAACGCCATTGCTAGAAAGATTTGTGTCTCAGAAATAAACATAATTCTGCACAGTCAGACTTTGTTGTCACTGAACTTTTATTTATTACACTGTATTGTGGTTGTATCGAATGGTGAACCTGATATTGCGTATCAAAGCATGTCGTCCCATCCCTACTCTTTTTCTTGCCCAGTCGTTATATATTTATTTGCACACAGCTAATTCTCTAGTGGACCTCCATGATGGAGCCCCATGTGGTTGTTGGGCAATTTGTGACGAAAGTGCAAAGCCTCTATAGTCCATCAGTGGCAGTCAATTGCAGTGTTTTCATTTAAGGACATTTTAAGCACATTTTGGAATGTATTTTGCAGGGAGATAAAAACGTCTGGAATTGTGCATTTGTATTGGAAACTGCCCCTCAGGATGTGAAATATGTTCCTATTTGTTATACAACCGTCGTGCTGTGGACTCCTTTAGCAAGTTACATTGGTTACGATTTGGATGTAGTAGCATATGTTGGTGGTTTATCTAATTTCCCATGAGTTATCCTCCCGCTACACAAAAGCATGGCCTTTCATTAAAGATCAGTTCTGGTTTCTGTGAATGCTGCCCTCCAAGGAAGACGCAGGGGTTTTGGTTTGGGAAGGAGCCAAGTCCTGTACAACCGAAACCCTTGCAATATTTAATGTAATTGAAATAGGTTCTCTTGGTTTGTGGGGACTGCTTTGTTTAGACACAGTGAACTGAGAACCCACGAAGATCTCTGGTGGCCAGTGGGTTGGATTATTTGTCACAGAAGATCTTACATAGTGGCGACAGAAGAACTCTGTGGTTTGATTTTTAACGGTGGCAGAACTATTACCAATCAGAGGTTTGGGGTGTTTTGTTGCTCCTGAAGGAGAGACCAATGTTTGTGTGTGCTGCTCTGTCAGGTAGCTCATATATAAAGTGGAATATGTCAGATTTGTTTTAGATTATATACTATATAGAAATAACATCACCAGTATCCTGCCGGAACATTGCATCTCCACTTTTGTATTTTATTTTACTGCAATTGACATCTGACCTTCCCCACCACATGTTTCTTCATCCTGGGACTATACTCCAAACCATGGAAAATTCCTCCGAAATGCATCTATGTCACAATGGGAAAGTAATTTCCCAGCAAGCATTTGACGGACGGAGACGTGCAGGAGGAGGCCAAGTTCAACCCCTTAGGTTTGCATGACATGCAGAATCAATGTCAACCCAAGTGAGCACAAAATTTTCATAATATGACATTATGGCACGGTAAAAGTTCATATTACAACAGCTTTGGAAACTGTTATGAACTGATTTCAGAAAGATGTTTAGGTCCTGATTTAAAAAAACAAAAAACGATGCAGGTAGCAGCTATAGGCGACTATGGATGTCTATTCAATTTCAAAATGTTTCCTGGCTTACTTTGTCCTCAATTTCGTGAACATTTTTGGAGATAGTTTGCAGAATATGTGGATTCATAAAAGATTAGTGTACACTCTGGTTATTTTCTTTTTATTTCTCTTTGTTTTGACTGATACTGAGAGAACTTTACCGTTTTTTATCTGTAAAAAATGTTCATGCTTTAGGGCCCATAACATAAGACGCACAGTTTTATAGTTTTTATAGAGTTTTATCTCACCTGAAGATTTTCTGTCCTGTCACAGCTCTTTGACAGACTATTTTGGTGACTAATTTACTTTTTATTGGTGTTTTTTTCATTATTGACTAACTAGTTACTTGCTGATGTTCTGAAGTGTAAACTTGGTTAACACTTTCAATTACAATCATTTTTTGTAGGTTTAAATTGCTGGGGTCAATTTGACCCCAAACATAAAAGAGGTCTGTTCATTTTATCATAATAGGAGGGTTACAACATTGCCAGTTTGACAGTAGTCACAAACACCGGGGGAAGCAGATCAGGATGGTTGTTCAGAAGCTAGAATAGAAGTAGTAACCCCCACATCTATTACTTCAGACAGTATAGAAAGTGTGCAATTTCATCAAACTTCCAAAAGGGACAAGTGAACCAACAGAGGGAGTGATGAGTTCTAATTTTCAAATACTCCTAAATGAATCAGTAATGTAGAGCTGCTGATCCGTTTTGACGTGTTTCACTATAACATGGTCAAATAAGTCCATTCTCAGTTTAAAAAAAAGGGATGTTGGTCTATTGAAATGTAAAAAAAAAAAAAAGCAGATAAGAAATATAATAGAGTCTGCTAATGGATCACAAGGTCTACTGAGATATGATCACATTTCATTCAATCCATTTGACTTTTGTATTCACAAGAATACTTACAGTCTAATGTTAAATAACTAAACCCCTCCATCTCCAGCCCCAAAATCCTCTGGCGCACAGGAAGTGATGTGTTTTACATTTCCGGTTTGTTTGAAATAAATATAAAAACTGGATAGTTTGAAGAAAATCTCAAAAACTCAAACTTGATCAACAGAAAATCCAAATGATTTCTGGGAAGTGCAGTGCAAAATCCTTCAAATCCACCACAGCATTGATGAGGAACTGACCAACAAAAAATGAGGATCACACAGATTACCACCTTAAACAGAAGAATATGACAGCAAAAAAGACTAGAAGTTGAAAGGGCCTTTTATTTTGAAGTTTGGGCTTTTATTTTGCGTAACTTCTGGTTAGACAGCAAGTGCAGCAATTTTGTTACATGAAGACACGTTTGAGAAGTTGAGAAACAAATTAACATTAATATTAGACTTAAATAACGTTATTTCATATATATGAATCATATTTGTGTCCTTACCTGTTCCATGTGAAAATGAATTCTAGCTAAGTTGTTGGATGCTAGTTAGCTAAACGAGGATACTTAGCTAACAGTTACCTGTTTAGTAACCTGTAAAGGAAAAAGTTAATTTACAGGAGGCCTTTTCTTCATTAAAATCCTGCCAACTACGACACGTGGCCTGTTCCTTGGAGGAGTCATTGGAGAAATTAGCTTAGCTAGCTGTTTACACTGGATGAAAACAGTACAATAATCACTCACCTATGCTACGGGCAGAGCAAGCAAACATTATCAAAGCCTATAAGGCACATTTCCCTGAGAAGTTTTTGGCTTCTGAGGCCTATCAAGTATTCCACACATTGCTGTGGAGCACCTGAGGCTTGGCAGAGCCCATTCTGGCCCTTTAGTATAAAAAGGAAGAATGTATAGCGCTATAAAAACCCAAAGCCAAGCTAAAATTGGAGGAATTAAACAATAACAATGGCGTTGAAGCATTTCATGAGTAAAGAGAAGTGCCAGAGATTTTCTCCCCAATGGCCAGAACATAAAGAAGTTTATAAACTGGTAGGTCGGCTAATGAAAATTATTTATGGTCAAATTTGACTGAAATGTACAACTAGAGTTATTCATGCTGTTTATGATGGATCTCATTGCACTTGGCGCTTTAATGTGATTTTTACATAAATGTGACCAAGTCAACTTTGCTCGAGTCCCAAGTCAGTCTCAACTCTCAAGTCAAGTCCATCAAGTCAAGTGCATCATGAGACTTTAGAAACCTTTTCAAGTCATCAAAGTACAAGTCAGTCATGTCCCAAGTCACCAGAACCCAATTCAAGTCTCAAGTATTCTCTTCAAGCATCAAGTCAAGTCTCAAGCAATTCAAATTGTGACTTGAGTCTGACTCAAGTCCAAGTCATGTGACTCAAGTCCCCACCTCTGGATTTTTATAGTTATGAAGATGTGACAGAATTAGACGATATTGCTTGATGATTTTGTCAGAAAATATGCAACTCTAATGGCAAAACCCATTCATTTTAAGCTATTTTCATTTCAGTGTTTGACACAGTTCTGCTTAATTCTATGATTGCATTGTGTCATGCAGTAATGTCTGTCATATGTCCCATCGTATTTCACAAAAATGACTAAATAATGTTTTTTTTTATATTTTTAAATATTAGCAGAGAAACTGATGTAAATTTTGAGCCCTCACTATGCACTATGATGGCAGACCAACATATAGTCAATTACACCCCCCCACCCTGAACACGCACACACACACACACGCACACACACACACATACACACATACACACACACACACCATCCCAACCCCTCACTAGGGTTACATTAGGGAAGTTCTGGCATATGTAGGATGTCCTTCTAACACATCCTGCCTCAAATAGGACTAAACTGTTAGGTGAACCACGTTCTGACAGAATTATTGTTACTCATGCGATACATGGTATACTTGCTGTTGGCTGAACAATTTACCCTGCATGTAACTGTCTCTATTGTGTTCATTGTGTCCTATTTCTGTAATCATTTTGCTGCAATTATTTTTCCCAGTAACTCCCTCCTGTTTTCCTTCTCCCCTTGAACATGCACACACTGGCTAATTCAATCTCTCTCTCTCTCTCTCTCTCTCTCTCTCTCTCTCTCTCTCCCTCCCTTTCTGGTGATTTCCTTTCAGAGCTATTTTACTTTCACATTTTATTTCCCTTTTCATCTTAAACAGCTTGCTGTTATACAGATTTCCACCATGTTGTGTTCTATTGTCATTTAGATTATTTTATCCAATCCTGTTGTATCTTTGCTTGTCATAATTCTTTTCTTGTTTCTTTGTTTCTTTTTTGGTTTGTTTTGAGGTGACATGCCTTTCACCATTTTTGTATCTCACTTGCAGCTTCTCCAAAGTGCATGAATCAAAAAGAACCAAAAGAATGAAAATAATTCAGCTACTCTTGGGGAACAATTTGTCAAAGCTTTAATATTAAAAACCAATGCATTTCAGCTGCAAAGAGATACAGGATTACACGCATAGACAATAAATACAGTATATTCAGTGGCATCCAAAATGGCCACCTTAGGGCCCATCGACCAATCATACACCAGTATTTTAAAAAACAATTGCTACCACCTGGTGTAGCAGGGATCATCAGGTTCACCCCCATAAGGACACATAATCCCATCTCACAGTCATGTTACAACATCTAAAGGAAATCTTTAAAACTGCATTCTCATTTATTCCATTTCATTTTAAGTCCCAGCTCCCAGTGGCCGACAGTAAAATCCTGTGGTTGTACTGGGCAGCTCCTGGTGTGAATGTGTGTAACTATCAGCCTCCAGGACGACTGACATCATTCATCCTCCTGAGCCTTCCCACAGTATAATTAGCTCTCAGCATTTCCAAACTGGTATGAGGGCTGTTGACATCTACATTTTGCATAGCAGGGTGGATAATGTCATCAGTATTTGTTGCCTCCACTGATGATCCATTAACAAGACAGGAAGCAAACAAATTACATTTAACTTGGGTTAGACCGATATGTTAGTATGCAGATATATGGGGCCAATATAAGCCTTTTAATTAAAAATCCGTCAGTGTTGTCGATCTCTGATATGATGGATATGATGCAGTTTGAGTGATCACATACTGTTGTCTATGGGAAACCTTTAAACCTGCAATAAGTGATATCAGACCTTATAACCAATCCTGAATCTAATGTATGCTATGTGGAGATTTCATTGAGACATATTGATATAAACCAATATCCACACAGCAGCAGCTGTGTTGCTGTTTTCACCTCTTTTCTAAAGCTTGTTGTCAAAATCTGCACCGGAACGAAGCTCCTCGCGGCCTGTTAAGTAGCTTTTCATTTTTTAAAGACTGGCTTGTCTCCTCCCTCGCTGTTTAAAAGCAGCGCTCTCCCCCTCCCATTCCTGAAAAAAATCTCAAATGGCAGAATCGATGAAGCGAGCGAGTAAACTTGTTAAACTAGTTAACTTGCTACCTACCTCTTCACTTGTCATCGTGGCACATGTAACCTTCAGCGGGAGAAAAATCTGGCAAAGTAAGACCCATAACCGGCAACACTTCTCCATAGGTACGTTTATCTTAGCTATTTTATGCACAGTCCTTCGCTAGGTTTGTCTTTAGGGGCCTCCGTAGTCCAGTGGCTTTGCTGTGCGTTATTTACAAATGTGTCGCGCTTTCTGTCACCCTCTAGTGGTTGGAAAATCGCTTATTGCAGCTTTAATCTGAATTGATTCTAATGCAGCATCTTCAGCTGACACAATAGTGATTCAACCTGTAGCCAGTTCATGAAAACTTTTGTTCTAAACACCCGGTGTCTGGTAGGTCTTTCCTGGGAAAAATCCTCTGGCACACAGGAAATTATGCATTTTACGTTTCCGGTTTGTTTGGAATAAATAGAAGAACTGGGTAGTTAGCATGAGCAGTGATAGTCACCATGGCTGAACAGACAAAGAAAAGAGCGCCACCTACAGAAACTCAAACTGCATCAACAGAAAATCCAAGGAAAAAGATGTCACAGTACTGGACACACTGTTTGATTGACAGGCGATCTCTGGGAAGTGCAGTGCAGAAACACCACAGCAATAAACGCTTAGCACCAAAGATGGAGACAAAAAAAAACAACAACTTGTATATTACCACTTTCAAAAATCATACAAAATCTCCTTTTTTGGTGCATTAGCTGTTCAGATTTGAAGACTTGTCGACTTATGTGTTGAAGTAACAAGCTACCATGGGCTCTACCTTGATCATGACCCTCTCACCAGATCAATAACTAGCAAAAACCTTGTGATCATCTCTCCAGTTGCCTGTTCTGCTGATTTACATTCCAGATCGCTAAGGGGAAATGTAACTAGCATCTTGTTTCCACTCCAAGATCTGTTTGCCCTCTCAAAGTCTGTAACGCTAACTCAGCAGGGGGGAGACCACAGCCCAAAAGGCCGCTTGTCAGTTTACATTGGCATCCTACTAGGTAAACAGACTCCTTCAGTCACTACAATGTTTGTTGCTCTGCTCTTCTACATTTGTTCATCAAGACTTGAGGATGTAAAAGTCTAAGAATATTTTTTAACCATGTTATTATCATCCTTCCAAAGCCCTCTGACCCACTGAAACATCCCACTCCCTTTACTTAACACCCAGAAGTTGCGTCTTTCAAAGATACATCTTGTAGAAAATCTCTGGCGATCACTTCACAAAAGATCTCAGCTATAAAAGGCAATATCATGGCTTTTATTAACATTATTCTTCCTTCATCTTTCTAGACACTTTTTTAAAGTTTTGTTTTCAACCTGGGCTGTATTCCTTATGACAGTAATGCTATACCCCTTAAAGGAAAATCCACCCTTGCATACTCTTCCACCGTTAAATATCAATTTGTGATGTTCAATACATTCCAGTTATTTTGTGAGGAAGTGTTGTAATTAGCTTTTTAGCTGTACCCATTTTCCCTCAACCTGTGTCATCTACCTCTACTTCGGTTTTTAATCTAGATTTTGGAATAGCCAATAGGAACCTCTTGTTTTTAATCTAGATTTTGGAACGGGAATAGGAAACTCTAGTTTTTAATCTTGACTCTGGAACCGGGGACTTCTTATTTTTAACCCTGACTTTGGAACAGCCAAAAGGAACCTGCTAGAGGACCTCTGGCTGTGAATAAATAGAGCATAAAATGTATGCAAATGAGGGAGGCCCTAATCTTCCGGGATTGGGTGGAGATGGCAGGCGTCACAGAAATTCTGTTTTTGTACGCATTTCTGTGTATTCTTCAAGTAGTAGTAATCTTGTGAATATGAAGATAAGAGAATACCCCAACTTCTACTACTACTGCTAGTACTACTCTCTCTTTCTCTCACAAATACACACACGAGACAAAAAGAGATTACTGATGAATCAATTCATGGCAAGAACCCTGCACTGCAACAGACAGCATGCAGTTGACGTTAAGACAACAAATGCTTACAAACCTTTATCAACATTGAGCGAGTTCTCCTCATCTTCGAAGCTGTTTAGTGCTCCTGCTGAATCCAACATCTCCCCTTTGCCAGGCACATATGCAGGTCGGTCGCCGAGGATTTTGTCAAGCTACTCATGAAAAGGACAAATGATTCTGGACCTTCCGCTCTTGCCATTGTTGTCTTTGGCCTTTCTGTAAACCAGTTTAAGACTCTTAATCTTGCGTTGGCATTGCAGCCACATGCGTTTGTTTGTAACCATGGTCCTCCATTTTCTTTGCAATTTCTTTATAAATCACTCTGTTATGATAAGATTGCTCAAGTTTGGCTTGAACAGTCTCATCAGTCCACAACGTTGGGTAAGGTTTTTCCATTTGGGAGGAATTGAGGGTTGGCGTATGCGGCTTGACAAGACCGACGCATTTGAGGATACAATGCATCCAATCGGACAGCAAACCGTTTCCAATGCGTCTTGGTTGTATTTACACTTGGCTTTTTTTGCAATCGGATACCTATCCAATCAGCTCAGGACGCATGATGTGGCTAAGTGTAAATGGGGTAGCAGAATTTGTATATCTTCAGCTTTGCATTGATTTCAGTGGCAAACAGCTCAACTAGGTTCTACTGTTGGGTAGCCTGTTCTCTAGGTTGCATTCTTGAGTGCCATGGCTTACATTATCAAAAGCCCAGGTTCATCGTCATTTTGATCAAATTTAATGGCTAAAAAATACTCGCACATCCAGATCCTTGTGCAGGTATGTCAGAGAAATACTGAAGACTTCAATAATGAATAAACTCCCCCACACTGCTCTTGCAATGCCAACACCGATTATTTATGCCTCCACAACCCCAGCTTGATTACCCGAATACAGCCACAAATCATGAGCCATGCCCTCCAACATTTTTCTTGCAGGGTAAAATGTATATTCAGGATAAGGGCCAGACTACCACCTTAAGTCCTTCATCAGACAGGATGCGCTCTTAGCAGCGGGAGGCGCCTTCTTCTAATTGTTATTGTTGATCCACTTGCCACACCTCGTTTTTTTGAGGAGCGTCTTCACAAACAGAGAAAATCATGATAAAATAAATGACATTAGGCTTGGAGACAAATTAAATTGATGGAAGTTTTGGAAATGGACGTTTTTTTTCTTCTTTTGTTAGCTAACGACATTAGATCATTAGATACGTTAGCTAAGTGAGCAACAGTAGCTGACTGTGGTTACCAGCAATAGCAAAAGGATGCCTCCAACACCTCTGCCTGTGCAGGCTTCAAACTCAAGGCAGAACAGCGTGCCGTGGGTTTTCTTTTTTTTATTTTATTTTACAATTGTGTTTTTGGCATTTTCACCTTTAATAGACAGATCAAAGTGGAGAGATACAGGAAAGATAGGGAGGGGGATGACATGCAACAAGTCCTGGGCTGGATTCGAACCCAGGACATCACATTTACATGGTATGCACCTTAGACCACTGAGCCACCACACTTTGTTTTATGCCTATAAAGTGCATCCTGTGTGATCAGCGCCTATAACTGTATGGAAATTAAACGGTTTTCAGCAGGTAGATTTGAAACCTGATGGCTGGAAAATCCATTCATAATTTCACTGACATCATCATAAGTGCACAATTACATGATCATTGCCACATGGACATGATTAAACCAATGGGATGACAAGATATATACAGTAATGTACATTTTTTCATCCGCCAGCTCCTGTCAACTTGAGCAAACTCATCCGGCCCTCGCACATGTGCTGCCTTTGGCAAAACAGCCTGAATGACAGAATAATGACTTCAGCATTAATGATACAATGATAATAAACGGTTGCGTTGCTTAATGTTACATCTAGACTCCTCATTTCTGCTTCCAAATCGGATCCTCCTCTCCCTCACTTAAGCGTACACCTTGTTGAAAGCTCAGAGCAGGCTGTTCTCTGTTAAAAACTAAGGATAAGAAAATAAAACAGGGGCAAGGGGAGAGAGAGAGAGAGAGAGAGAGAGAGAGAGAGAGAGAGAGAAAATCAAAGTATTGGGAATCAGTCAGTTCGTGGGTGGGGGTGAGATATAACATTAGCTTTTGCATTATTCAACTGCAACGTGATATTTAGAGGGGGTGATAACTCAAGAAACAACTTTTTTGAAAATTATTATTAACTGTAATATTGTTCTTGAAAGTTACGTTTTACCACCCAACGCTGATGCTTAATTGCTATCCTTTCATTTCTGTCTCCCATCCGCATGAATCAATCATTTCCAAATGCTATGAGGTGCCATTCTCCAAAATGGAGGAAAGGTCCATACTCAGATTATGAGAAACCTGATTTCAATAACTACATTAGCGTTACACTCCCATTATTTCTTTCTTATGCATTTTGTAATGCCCCGTGGGCTGAATCAACTCTATCGCAGAACCTGCCTCGACCAGGACAGTTGGCATCACACTGGTCCAGCTGGCAGCGTGCCCGGCCGAGGGGAAATGGCTGCCTCCACAGCAGATCCCAATGTGGGAAAACTGACAGACCTGGGGCTGCGGGAGTCCTGGACTCCTAATGACTGGCGAGTCTTTGGAGATTTCAGACAGCCATAGAGAAATTTATTACCCCGATTTCCATGGATGCTATTTTTTTTCACGATCTTGAGTCCAAAAAGTAATGGAAGTAAAGCAGAGATAATTCCTTCTAATAGTGTGTGCAGTATTTCATTGTACACTAAGCTGTTATCAACCTAGCAGAACCCGGCAAGCATTTTAACGGACGGCGACCTGTAGGAGGTGGCCAAGTTCAACATCAACATCAAGAATTAATATTAAAACAGCTTTGGAAACTGTTGTGAACTGATATCCAAGAGACATTTAGGTCCCAATTTCAATTTTTTTGTGCTATATTTACATGGGTTTTCAACGTTGCAGATTGGCATGTCAACATCTATTCAGTGCTTCTTATGGCATGGATTTGTTTGGATTTGATTTTGCAAATGCGCCCATGTATTACTTTAAGCCCACGATATATTATTAATACATCCCCCATATCACATAAAATGACTTGCACATGGCCTCCTGTTATTCATAACTCTGATCGACTGTAGAGAGGAAGCAGGGGGTGGAGGGGTGGAGGGGGGCAGTTAAGGCAGAACAACAGTGGAGACTAGCTGCAGAATAATCAGAGTAACCTGTTGGTGTGTACTGCCACACTCTGCCAAAAGTATCGCCATCTGCAAGTGAACCTGATAAAAGTCAAGGAGCTGGAAGAAAGTGCATCTGTTCCATTCCCTTTCCAAGTATAGCGTATGCGTGCATGTACGTGCGCATGCCTCTCTGTGTGTGTGTGTGTGTGTGTGTGTGCGTGCGTACAGCACTGAATTTCTGCATGTTGTTTTTTTTCCTTGTCGTGTGTACAGTTACTGTGTATTAACAGTTTTGTTTGTGCACACATGCTGGCATATTGGGGTGGAGTGGGGGGGCTGAGGGTATATAACCAAACCCTGTTTCAATAGAGAAAACCTTTTTTTAACGGCCTGTTGATTCAAACCAGTTCGTATGGCTGGGGTACAGTTCTCACTGCAGCTATTTCAATTGCTCTGTTGATTTTTGGGTTTGTCACAGAGGAGTTGTGTGGTTTGGTAGTTTGACAAACATACCATAACAATCAAATAATGTAATACAAAAACACCAGTGGGTAATATGCACATTTGCAAGCTTCATACTTTGAATATAACATTCAGGCCCGTTATTTGAAAGTATTGCAGCGGCCTTGGTTTTGTGTTGAAGACGGTGGAGGGACAAGGGATGGACGAAGACAGACAGCCCTTGTCGAAGTGATGACAAGCGTTGTGTATAATTCATGAAACAATGCCTTTGTCACAGATAAGGTTAGACAGCTGGCTAGTAACACAGCACAGGGAGGAGAGAGCGCTCAAATGTCCAGGCAGTATGATGCCAGTGGACAAATTACAATGATCAGAAGTCCTGCACACTGATTGTGAGCAAATAGGAACAGCAACACAGACATAGCGTAAAATGCTTGAATCACTGTGGGCTTGGCCAATTACAGTATTTCAAAAATGCCAAGATTCACCTACTGTATTAAGAAAGTTGGAATTAGACATATGCTGGCAGTTAGATACTGGTTGATCCTTAAAGATCCAATCTGTAATTGCAGTAACACGCCTCCTGTTAAAAAACTCTCCCACCGCTGGATTTGTTGTCTTATAATGTCTTATGATCTTTGTATCTTTAATGTTTTATGAGTGCTAATATAATGCATCAGTAAGCATTAGCCTATGTGTTCTCATACGGATGATCATAAGGTATTAGGAGCATTATAATTCCTTATGAGTGTCCTTATAATGCACTATAGATGTAGTAGACATAGAAAGCGTTACCATGGTCAGTTTAAGAAATTGTTCAAACACTGATAAGTGGTAATCAGTAGTGGGAATATAGTCAGCTCTCGTCATAGTAGGGATAGATGAATAGAATCCTAGGAGAGCTGGTTGACTAGGGTGAAGGCTCTGAGGAAGAGGCTGTGGAGGTGGCAGGCAGTGAAAACTAGAATTAGCATGGGCATCAGCTGGTCTATAAAGGTTACTACCACATTCATTTCAACAAGAATCTAATGAAAATACAGGCTCTTAGACGCATCAGCACATGGAGATACTGCCCTTAAAAAAGAAAGGAACAAGAGGAGAGGCGAGCTATAGACAGGTATGTGTCATCATGATATTGTAGTGGCTTCTTGTTTTTAACTAAAATTCCTTAGCCACAGTGGGAAATGATTCATTAAAATTTTGCATGCATCAGGATTAATGCCAGAGTGATCTCAATGCCGAAATGAAGACCATTTATTTTCCTTATTGATGCCAAAATCTAAAATAAAGTAGCCTACTTTGAAAAAGTTGAAAAAATGAAGCAATTACTACACACGTTTATTTCAGACAAAGGAACATGACATGAGTATGCCCATTGTCAAAGTATAGTGTGCCTAACTATAGTGTGCCTGCCATCCACTGCCCCAGTAGCTCAACATGATCTCATAAAAAGTCATGAAATGAGCACGAACTCTGAAACGCAGATTTACATGCTGTGGAGATGAATTATGTAAAAATTACCTTCCTCCACCAATTGAATTCTGTGCACGATTTGGTTTCCATGGAAAGAGCAAAAATTGGAGGCAGCATTTTCAGCTAAAGGTTGGCTAATGGTTACCTTTAGGCAACTAAAACAACTTGGTTAAGGTTTGGGTTAAACCTGCAATACCGTAAAACTTCAATTAATAGCCCGGGCTTTTATTTGCTTCAAACACTGAACTCAACCGGCCTATATTTGGGACAGGCGTCTATTTGGGACAGGCCTTTAATTCCATTCGCACAAAACTCTTGCTCAGCAAAGATGGGAAATACTATCAAATTGTTTATTTAAACCAGTACCATATGAATATTACTTGTATAAAAATTAGGCTATCGAATAACATATCAATTACGAATCATTCATTTGATCTCGCTCCGAGAGACAGCGCATCTAGGCCAACCTCATGCAGAGAGAGAGAGAGACGTATCAAAATACCGGTAGCCGGTTAGCCTACTGTGCCGCCATGGCGATCAGCAAATGTGACTGACGTTTGATTGCAAGTAAAAAAATAAATAAACTGCTTCTCAGCATCAATGGCAACTGGCTTCTAATTGAGACCGGCCTTTATTTGTCAAAACGTGTAGCCACACCCGGCCAGTAAAAGGGACTCTGCGTTTAATTGGGACTCAGCTTTTAATTGAAGTTTTACGGTAAGCAATTTCAGACCCTGTAACCAATCCTGACACTAACGTGCTATGTGGAGATTTCCGTAGACGTAATGATATAAACAAATACGTTTTATGAATGTTTTCACCTCTTTTCTAAAGCTTGTTGTCAAATTACCGAATCGTAGATTTTCCTTTTTTTTTTTAAAACTAGCTTGTCTCCTCCCTCGCTGTTTGAAAGCGACGCTCTCCCCCTCCCATTCCTGAAAAACATTCTTGTAATGGCGGAATCGATGAAGCGAGTGAGTAAACTTGTTCAACTAGTAAACTTGCTACCTACCTCTTCACTTGTCATTGTGGGACATGCAGCCTTCAACGGGAGAAAAATCTGGCAAAGCGAGACTGGTAACCCGCGACATTTCTCCGTAGGTACGTTTATTTTAGCCATTAGCCTTTATGCCTTTGTCCTTAAGGGCTTCCATCGCTTAGTGTAGCTTTGAGGTTATGGTTAGGCAATTAAAACAACTTGGTTAAGTTAAGAGAAAGGCTTTAGTCATGGTTAGGGTTAGGAAAACCTTAGCTAAAAATTGTTTATAGTCGTGCCTATTTCACGTGACCGCTTTGTGGTGGGAAAATGGAATGTTAACCCTTTACATGCCACCAATATGTTATTTGGTATTAACAAGTTGTGTTCATTTCACGTTTTTGTGTGAAATCAGGTTGCGCTAGCTAGCTACAATAGAGATAGATAGATAGCTAGTAGTTAAGTGTTATAAGCCTGCGTACCACTGAAATTTCTCCAAAAAAAAAATGCTTAGCCAGGCATAGAGTAAGCAATAAGTTTGCTTGTTTTTTACCTTGACAAGTGGCTATTTCATGCTGGCAGCTCAGCAGCCCCTGTTTTCACATTGTAACAAGTCATAATAGCCGCATTGTTCAACTAGCTAATTTCATCATCAACACTCTGCATGTTTGCTAATTCACATGGAAGTTTGTGCCTTGTTTATTTGAGCTGACATAATAGTTGAACTGTCTGAGGGTTTCGCCACAAATCTTTCATTTACTCTATTACTAATAAATGCAATGTTTCTAATGGCATATAATGATGTTGTGTTGTGAGTCTGCTTATTGTGGGAGTCCCAGGCAGGATACTAGACATGCCGCTCAATTGACGTCACGGAGGAACACTTCTATAGACCACAGTGTTGTTCTGGGCAAGGCAACAGAAATATTATTTTCCTCATAATTATGTGGCAACGATGATGCCATATTGACTGTAAAAAGATGGCCTACTGTTCCTCTGCAACTCTGCAGGTAGGCTCACAAACAAGAACTTGATGGGGGGTCATGTTTAGCCTGCTTCATGGGGAAGGCTTTGATGTCAGAGTTCACACAGGGTCTTCCTGGCCAAACTAGGATGTCAATAGGGGGAGAGAGAGAGAGAGAGAGAGAAGAGAGAAAGAGAGAGAGTTAATTATATAAAAAAATATACAAGCAAGATTACTCACCAGTGCCTGGACTGATTTCTCACCAGTGAAACCACATCTCTGGCTTAACATCAGATGCTGCCATCTTTGGCTCGTCCAAAGAGCTGTTAAAACACCCAGTCAGTGAATGTTCCTACTCCCACAGATTTGCTGTGTGGACTCAGGCTGCGCTCACACCCCAGGCATTCATGCTCAATTCTGAATTGCTGCTCATGTCTGATTTTTTTGGATGACTGTTCATATCTAGGATGTAACTCATATCCCATACCAATAAGAACCGACAGTGATGTTGTAAAGAGACGCGTTAGTAACAATATCAAGACGTCAACTGATTCAGGAGAATGACATAAGATTTACTTATTGTCATGGTAACACTGACAAATTTCAATATGGCCTCTCAAATACAAGTTGCATGTAGGCTGCATGCCTCGGAATCTGATTTTGTACCACATATCCATGTGGTGCTGATGGGAATTGAACCTGTGTCATACAAGGGGAAAAATCCGAATTCGGCCACTTTCGGTTGCAGTGTGAACAGAGCCTGAAAGTGGCTGATGTCCAAAAGTTCAAGGGTAGTACCTTTGGAAATGACCGACTTAATACAAGCAGTATCCATTTACATGACATGAGCATTTCCATTACATGAGTATGACATTTTCACAAGAAGGTTCCCATGAGAATGTGAACACATGCTGTGGCTGTTGGCAATATGCAATGCAGACCTGGTGTTATTCAGACACCAATAGCGTACAGCTGATATGGGTTTTTGAAGGTCGATACCAATATTTTTGGATTGAAGCTGACGATAACTAATATTTATTGCTGATATTCAATATCTTTAAATTTGACAATTTTCATGGCAAAAAAAAATCCCAAGTATTCAGTGTTTCTCCTAGGATTTTATTCTTGGCATTTAGACAATGGGAGACTAAAACTCTCCTCACAACATGTAAATGAGGCAGGAATTCTTAGAATGGGCAAAGTTCTAGGTTATCTAAACGAGATTAATTATAGCAAATAGGCTATTAATTAAACTATATTCAGTGACTCCTCTTCTCATTTAATGGTCATGGTTAGGGGTGGCTTTGTTTTGTCCCTGCCGCCGGCTATTCGTGCCCTCAATAACGGCAGCTTACTCCGCCCTGTATAATTAAATGTGTTTGAATGGCTTGAAGTTTAGGTTTCCTGCTCCATCATCGAAAGTTGTTATCATCGAGTCAGAAACTCTGGAGCCGTTACAAGACATATTTCATGACATATAATCATGGTGATTTGTATCGCTGCATTTAGTTTTATGGACACATTTTCTGGTTCATACCTGTTTGCAATGACGTACCTTATTCATATGTAAGAGTTTCCTTTTCCCTGTAGAGCAGCTCCAAGTTTTATGTATTGATGGCATCACAGCCTTGGTTTTTAGTGTTTTTTAGTTTTTGGTGAGTTTTTCATGATCGCAAATTTCGACTGAAGTGGCTAATTTCATAGGAATAACATAACAGTTCTGTTTTAAAGTGGATTTTCACTTAAAGGTGTGGCTAAGGGTATAGAGTGCTGACAGCAGTATCTTGGCCAGACCAAATACAAATAATATTTCTAAATCTCAGCATTTGCTTTAGGATGCCTGGAGTGTGAGATAGGTGGACTTTACTGCATTGGGACAATTTACATCTGAGGTATTTAAGCACAGTAAAACACTCTAAATTGACTTATTATATGATAGGATATATGATATATCCTTTGATTGCCTGGAAACCCATGTTATTTGTAGACTGGATCATCTATATTTCTGAGATATGTAATAATAAACTGCAAGTAGAGATGTTTTTTTTTCTTTCACAAAATGGATACAACTGTATATAGCACTCTGGAATACAACTCTTTCCATTGTCCTGTGGAGCAAATCCCATGTCCCTGCTACTCCAAGCAGGTTAAAACAAACACAAAGAGTTCTACTAATTGTCCCAGGTCTCATCTCAGCAGGACAGTGATAAGCCGGAGGTGTGGGCTGGCCCTTTATCTCCAGCAGGGAGGGGAGGAGAGGGGAGGAAGCGTCTGTAAAACCCCTGGGGAGAGGAGAGGGCTGGAGAAGCCCTACTACTGGGCTTTGTGACTGGCCACTGGGCCCGATTGTTTGGAGACTTGTCTCTCTAAAAGTGATGGATGAAGGCAGCTAAAGACCCGGCTGTACAGCTGGTGGTATTCTGGCTCCAATCGAATGAGACACCAATAGGGTTCCACTGATATGGGTTTTTGAAGGCTGATACTGCCACTGATACTTTTGGATGGAAGCTACTGACATGCGATATTTTGTCCCGATATTCAATGTCTTTACATTTGACCATTTTTATGCCCAAAAACTTTAAAGTATTCAGTGTTTCCTCTGGAATTCTATTCCTGTCAGGGTGGAAAAGCCTCTGAAACAGCATATAGACCATGGGACACTGAAAAGATCAGGATAATAATACTTAGAAAACTTGTGTGGAAAGGGTTTATAGCAAACATTCAGATAGACTGTCAGTTGTGTCAGTTGACTGTCAAATGTGTGTCACAGGATTTTAATAGTTCCTCTACACGTTAAGTGTACCACAAATATACTTCAATGTCTTTAATGCCACAGACATTGAATATGGAACTTAATTTCCAACAACACTTCCATTTACGTTAATGCAACTTCCTGTTTCATCATCATCATAAAACATATTAATGCATTCTTGTGTGAAATCTGATTCAAATGTTGCATTAGAATCAATCCAGGCTAACCCATAGACAACCACTAGAGTAGTCAGTTATGCAATATAGGCTAATGTATATACAGTATAATCAAACAAACTACATCATATAAGTGGTGGACGGCATTGCCTGGACAAAAACCCATATATTGGTCTAACCCTAGACACCAATGGTCTCTTAAAAGAGGGCCACGACAGTACTTGGTGATCTTGGTGATGGAAGAGGAAGGGACCATATCAAGGGGGTAACCACATGCGCACGTGAAAAGAGAACTTAAAAACAAACAGTACGTGTGGCTTATTTGCTCTGCCGCTTGTTTGCTGACTCTGCCTTTCCTCCTGTGCGGCCCTCGGCTCGCATTCCCATCCAGCCGGGGATTCATCCTGCGCTGCGGAGAGATTGGCTGGAGGAGACTCGCCCCCGGCCGCTGATTTACACAGGAGTCTGAGACCCGGGCAGCAGGGGGAAGAGAGATAGGAGGGCGATAGGTCAGCGCGATATACATACTGTTAGAGGGAGATACATTTCAGAGGTGTCTCGGGTCTTCGCGCGGCCCGAGAAAGCGAGAGAATGCGGGAGAGTTCAGCGAGAGGAGATAGGCCTCTCCGGAAAAAAAAACCGAAGTGTTTTCTCTGAAAACCTCGGAGACACTTGAGATAAGTTTTCACCCCGAGATGCATCACAATGTCTTCCCTGTGCCTCCCCCCTCCCCCTCGCAGCGAGCAGTGGCTGAAGGGAACTCCACGACCTGAAAGGAGATGGTGGGTGGTGGACAGAGGAGGTGCAGTAATGCGCAGGAAAAGCATCCCCAGAATCCTTTCGCCGCTGCCAAAGTTAACATACACCAGGGGATTCAGTATCAAAGTTTCCAATATTTGGCTCCACAAACACAATAGCCACTACGAAAACACAAGCCGAGGAGTTCCCCGCTGGCTATTCAAATAGAAAACGTTTAATTATGAACATTTGGGAAATCAAACTGCTATGCCTAGGGTACTTTGCACCAGGCTCCCTCCCGCGCTTGAAAGCATAGCTTGAAGTCTTTAACCAACATCCAAGCTCCACTCAGTTTCACCATTGTCATCCCGCTCCATAGGGCAGTGTTTCTTCATTTCAAGTTCATTTATACCGCATATGTAGTCTTTAGGGTGAAGGGGAGCCATTTGTAACAGGCAGAAACGTATGAATGTGGGATTTACACCCAGAAAAAAACAGGAAAAGTGATGTGGTATGATGTTCTATGTCCACTCAGGGCATATTTGATATTTGATACCCTATGCAAGATTTATGACCGTCCCTGACTCCCCCACCTTTTTTATCTCAACAACTCCCTTCCTCACCATCCAATAGCCTTTTGATTGCCGTTGCCTGAGGCTGGCTTGTGTAATCAGTAAAGGCTGAATGCTAATGTGGAATATTAAGGAACCTTAGAATGAGTCCGTAGGAAAACTTCATTTGTTTTACCTCCAAACATTATCGCATGCTTATGGCAAACATCCCCAGAACTATGACAGGCGCTTATGACGATTTGTTGAAAATTTCATGCCTGCCGTCTCAGCCAGAGGTCGCGACCATACCCACTGACAGTGCGTTCACATTGCATTAGCCGTTTTTTAAAGTGGGTTTATTGTCGATGTGTATCATCTATCATGTCCTCTCACTTTGCGTTAGCTGCTCGGTCTCACAAAACATGCACTCGGACATTTCTAATGAGCTCTACATCCTCAGCCAACGTGAGCGGAGTCTGTTACATATATCTGTTATTACATCTCTGCGGTCGTTTCCCTCTTCGCCAGGTGTGCAGTGTAACTGCTGTTCCTTTCAACTGACACTTAATGTATACACAAATTAATCACTTTTTTGGCAACCCGAGGTGACACAATTAATCATAACGTTTAAGCGCCGTGAAAAAGAAGAGGGCTTGTGTATTGTTAGGCATCCACGTAACGACGTGAGACAGAACAAATAAATCTTTTGGGTTGAGTAAGAATGTTTTGAAACCCTAAAGTCTTCCATTAAAATGGCATCCCCGAGAAACTTGTAGCGACAATCAATATGTGTAATGATTTTGGGAATAAATCAGCCTGCAATTCCCATTATTTTTTTGCAAGGCATACAGGAACCCTGCTTTCATGTATTTTCTCAGGCAGGTCAAGGCAGGGGTTTTTTGGAGTTATCACCTTACACACACAGTACCACACAGGGCAATGCATACATAGATTTTGGAGTTTCCACAGAGACTGTGCAACACGGTCTTGCGTAACATGTAGAAAATGCATGATTTCACCTATAATTTAAAACAGCAAAAAGCGTCACTGATGCTTTTGTTAGGTAATAGGTGAGGTTGAAACCATGTTTTTCAGTGTTTTCACTTTGCTGTAGCAAAAAGTGTTACTGGGAAGGGCTTTGCATTGTAATCCATGAATCCAATCAAATGAAGCCTCATTTTAATATGTTAAAGGTGCTAATTGTTGCATTTTTAAATGTCAATATATCAATGTCAAATGAATAGCACTACCTTGGTATAATTGCAGTAAAGAAATGAGACCATGGTGGAGATGATTGGTAGCCTCTATCTCACGCCAGTGGTATTGTTAGTGCTAGTGTTCATCAAAATGAAGACTACATTTCCCATAAACTCCGTTGCTTCCTGTCCCCCCTCCCCCTCCCTGAAGAAGATAAACACATTGGAGGTAATTTTTCCATCTGCCTTTCACTCCTTCCACCACCTGTCATTGCCAAACTCTGAAAGCTTTAGCTCTGTTTGCTCTGGAAGAACAGCGCCCTCTTCCTGTTTTGTGCCATAAAGTAATCCAGCAGATTTCCCGCCAAAATCCTACCTGGTGACACACAATGTAAAATGCAGTGTAGAGGCAGGTAGCGACTGAAAATCTTGGTGATCTCCTTTGTTTACAGTAATTATACTAATGTCTCATAACACATAACACCTTCAGGTGGGACTGAAATGTCCTAATGAAAGCATTAGAACTGCTACATTCACAAGTAAAATGGCCCTTTTTCTAACACTGTCCTTGAAAAAGCGCTTCACGATTCCTCTCTCCTTCCTTCCCTTTTAATCTATTACCTCTTTTCATGTATTTTCCTACCATCTTTTCTCATGCCCTCTTCTGCTCTACTATCTGGTTCTCATGTCCTGGAGTGTCCATGTCTTGTCCTGCCATCCAAACAGCTCTCGCAAGGCAGCCACAGGTGGCTTCTGCTGCCCCGAGGCCGCGGTTTCCAGCACACACAGTTTTCTTAGCGGAGCTACAAATCATTCTCGGCCAAACACAACAGCGGCCAGGCCCACAAGACCCATGTCAAATAGCTTCTTTAGTGAGTGCACCGAAGGTCTGAGGGATCATTTTCCTCTTTTCATTTGAAGCTTTCGGTGTGGTGAGCGTGGCTGCCGAGACCTACACACAGCACATTCCCTTCTGATACAGCCGAACGGCTGAATGTCATGTTGATGTGTGGATGACAAAGAGCAGCGATAGCTACCCCATGAAAGGGATTCATGTCCTCCCACCCATCCAAAGTCATAACACACACACAGTCTCAGGCAGACACATGCATACACACATATGCACCTACAGACCTACTTTCTTTATTTTTAGTTTTTTCCACATTTTAGAATAATAGTAAAGACATCAAGACTATGAAATAACACAAATGGAATTATGCAGTGACCAAAAAAGTGTTCAACAAATCAAAACTAGATTCTTTAAAGTAGCCGCCCTTTGCCTTGATGGGAAGGCAAAGGCTTTGGAAAGAAATTCATACATTGGATCAACTTCACTATTTATATTTGTCTAAGAAACACATTTCAAACATTTAAGCCTTTAGATCAAAATGGCTTTAAGATAATGAGAAACATAGTATATTCAATCAGGTGGGTCCAAACCTTTGACTGGTGGTGTACATAGCCCACGTTCAGCTGTAAAGCTTACATGAATCATAGGCCCGACGAGAATAGGAAAGTTGAGCAAATCAGTTCAGATCAGCTCTGCTTGACTCACTGCGGGTGTGTTCAAAAACGCTCACAGTTGTAATGAAATGCTCCCAAACGATCTGAGAAGTCAAAGGTCAAGTTATGACAGCCCCCCCTTCCATAATTACAGGCATCTTTCAAATTAATGTGGAACAGCTCTGACGTCATGATATCTCACATGCCCATTCGTGGAACACAATATGTTAAATTTGTCCTATTTTGGTGCTTTAACTCTATTCTATAATTACAGGGAGTGACTTGAGGACAGAAGCAATTACACAGATTTATAACATCATTAAGTCATGCCTGACTTGTGCTTGACTTTTTGGATGGGTTTTGAGTTTGAAAACAGTGGCTGTGCTTGGACATACGCAATTGTCTGTGCCATGGTTCCCATGTTTCTAGAAACCACAATGGTAGTAAACCTAGAGAGAAAGGAGTAAATGAGAGTTAGTTTATCAAAATGAAGTCAAGTTCAAGTCATGATCATTAACATTATCTTTATCTTTGTTTTCATTGTTACTTGTCTTCTCAATTTTAACATATTTTGAATGGGATGTTAATTTTAAATGACACTTTTACATAAGCTCTATATGAAGAACATAATAAACATGCAAATACACAGACAAACAGGCACTACACATACCATAAAATACCATAAAATACATACATACCATAAAATACATACATACACACACAAATTACAAAAAGACAAAATTAGCAAACACAAAAGATGAAAAGCAATCGCACTACTTCTGATGATTTCCTGTGTGATAATTTTTTTTAGGATTTCAATAATCAGAACAATGAAATCACTGGATGATATTTACTACATTACACTTTTACTGCATTGAAAAAAAGATTCATATTTGACATTATGCTTAAGGTTTTATGTGTAGTACTCCCAGCCTCTTTCCATTCAATCTATTGATGGAAAGACTTGTGGCTTGAGCAATCACCCCATTTCATTTTCTGTGACATCTGAATATCATGCCATCACAAGACTTTACCCCCCCCCGCCGACCAGTGAAGGAGCCGATCCCAAACTATTCATCCTGTCAGTGACTTCCTACGAATGGGAGTCGCGCAAAAAATGTGGGGAGCTCTCTTTTCATGTCCTACTGTAAACACGGGGGCAACTCCAACTCGGAGCATGAAAGAGAAGGAGGGGGGGGGGAGTGGATGGGGAGTGGATCTGAGCGCGCCAGTGAGTGACTGAGCACCCAGATTTGAACAGGATGACAGGATTTGTACCTGAAGTTCACTCTAAGCCATTCTCAAATACCTCAAAACAGTTGGATGTTATGTTTTCAGCTTAAGGCCTTGGCAGGTGTGTAACGCGACTCTAGTGAAGCTGCATGGCATATGATTCTATTCTTCGACAAAACTTCTTTTTTTTTTTTTTAAGTGAGAGGTAGTTGGTGTGGGGGGGTTGGGGGGGTGAAGGGGGTGAAGGGGGTGGTTGGGGGGGGGGCTTGGCACAGGAACTGTTATTGCATGTCTGCAGGTGTTTGGTAATTGGATTAATGCAGGAGCAAAAAAAAAAAGGAATTCCTTTTCCTCCACAGGCTGTGAGGACAGACATGTTTGTTTCATGCAAGCGGGCTGGGGGAACGCACGATGACAAGCTTTATCTTCCCCCTACGACTCACCCACACACACCATCATCCTGTAACTCCATGAGAGTTTTTGTTTCTTCAAATGTGACAGAGGAGAAAGAAGAAGAAAAAAAAAAAAAAAAAGAAAAAGCCCCCGGCTCGGCGTAGCGCTCGCCCCTCCAGAGTAGGAGTTTATCTAAAAGCCTAAGCATAACAAGAGCAGCGGGGATGAAGGATGACGATGAAGGGCCTCCTCAAGGTTTGATCCTCCTCCAAGAGCAACTTGGGTAACCTTAGCCAAACAACCCCCCCCTCGCGTTCTTGTATGTTCCTCGCTCCGTTCGCCCGGTGCGTCTGGATGAAACGAGTGCGTTGCGAGTCTCTAGACAAAACAATTGTCACGGTGATGTTGTAAAAGGCAGCGTGGTAAAACGTCCTGTGGTTGTTGAGATAAGAGAGGCCAATAGTGGCGATAAACACAGATACACTTCTCTTTTTTTTTTTTTTTTTAGGAAAGGTTCATCAAACACTTACCATGTGTTCACACTGAGCAACTTGGTGGATGGGTCTCTCTATTCCGGCCAATTGTGGGCGGTGGCAGAGGCTCCAATTGCATCTGTGTTGCATCTATCTCTCTACCTGTGGCTACAAAGTTTTGACTAGACAAACAATGTATTTTGGTATTGTCTCTCATAGTTTTAATGAGTTAAAATAGCTAGCTATAGGTAGGTAAAATCTCAATAAAACTTTGGAAAACTAAACTTCAGAGCTTACCATCGACCCCAAAGATGGATTCAACCGTTCTCCAAGCATCGTTTTTGAGTAGACCTTCAAATATAAGTTGCAGAGAACCGGGAAGCTTTGAATGGCTGGAATCAGCTTCTTGTCCATTTTGCATCTGCCAGGTGGAACTATTAATGGAACAAAATCACATCAGTTGGGGAACAAAGAAATCTGAACATTTGGCAACTTTTCTCGGCCAACAAGCTTGTTGAGCGTCCACGCATCGCCAGAGTTTCCCCGGTCGCTCATCTCTATAGGTAATGTTCCAATGCCTCGCTCTAAGGTACATCAATACTACACCGAATGTACAAAAGATTAGGGACACTTATTCTTTTCATGAAGTCCACTGATGAGGTGAATCCAGGTAAAAGCCATGCTCCCTTATTGATTTCCCTTATTAAATCGATACCAGTCACAAAGAAGGAGATGTAGACGAAGAGAAGCAGACAACTCAGAGAAGGACCTTTAAGCTTTGACACAATGGAGATGTGGATTGTGCAAGAGGGAGATGTTCCTAATGTTTTCTACATTCAGTGGATTTTTCGATGGAGGGGAAGATATTGCTTGTTCTTTTCCCCCACACAGATTTTCCCAGCCACTCCAAGAGTTCAAACTGGAAATCTTTATCCCGCTCTCCATATGCTTCACCTGGGTAATGGTGCTTTGCTTCCTACATGTAAACTCGAGACCATTATCAACTGATTGTTATTCATTTCTAGAAGTATAACATTTATCAAACTAATATTTGTCTTGGAAGCGGACCATATATCTCCTGAAATGTCAGCTTCAGTTTCAGCCCCTTGTTTGGATTAATCAAATGTTCATTCCTCGACAGAAGCATTTTGGACACTTGAGACAAAGCAAATATACCCCATCTTTGATTAGACCGTAGGACTGGTTCATGAGAATAACTGAAAATACTTGTCAAAATTTCTGCTGTGATAACTTCAACATGTTAAATCATCACCGTTTTACGGACATTGGGTAGTGCAGCCGTAAGTACACATTCCACTCATTCTTTAGGACAGAGACAGTGAAGAAATGACAGCACATCAAAGCACAAGCACTTTTTTCCATAAGAGTTGATACCAGGATTATTAACAGCATAAATAAGCATTGGAGGCAAGTCATTTTCAGTTTTCAAGTTTTTGACAAGGCAATCAATAGAACTATTTATCAAGCGCAGATTCAAAACGATGTCTAGCAATTGGTGATGAGTAGAAAAACCTCATCCTTAAACATCAAGTGTGCTTATCTTTAGAGTGGCACTTGACAACTGGGTGTTAAAAGCGACAGCCAATTCATTAGAGCAAGTGTTTTCTCAATTACAGGTGTGAAGACAAACCTCGAAGGCGTCTGACATCCCCACCCAAAGCTATTCACACGTCAGACCATCACCCCTCTGCTTACACTCCATTCTTTTACTTATACTACCTTCAGGCATACAGCCTGTGGTGAGAGCATGAAAGTTACCAGATGCATTGATAGAAGCATTTATTCATACTGGTACCCCCTCTGCAAAAAAAGTGGAGTCACATTTGTTGGCATCCTCCATGTTTTTTTAACAACTTTGCAATTTCACTTATTTAATAATGCAGAAATGATGTGTTCTCACTAGGGATGGGACGATATATAGAAATTCAATATATCACAATATGAAAGTGTGACAATACGTATCGTGGGGCAGAAAAATGTATTGTGATATTAGCTCCATTTTATTCTGCTGTAGTAATCACAAATGAGACGGCTTGATCATCACAATTTCACAAGCTCTCCATCCAAAATATATTATTTGCACTTTGTAATGACATTTTTAAACATTTTTTTTTTAATTCTAGCCATTGCTAGAAAGATTTGTGGAACATAATTCTGCACGGTCAGACTTTGTTGTCACTGAACTTTTATTTATTATATCGTATCGTGGTTGTATTGAATCGTGAACTGCATATCACGTATCGAATCGTATGGTGAGATAAGCATATCGTCCCATCCCTAGTTCTTACTTAACTCTTCTATAAACAAGAAAATGTCACAGTTGCACCAATATATGGGGCCAACATTTGCCTCTTGGATATCGGCTTGTCATTGTGGTCCATCTCTGATATGATGGATATGATGCAGTTTGATTGATTACATATTTATTGTAGAATCAATCAATAATACACTGGTTGTCCATGGAAATCCCAATAGATTCTAATGGGACATTTTGGGAGTGTCCACAAAAGGAAAAAAGGTAAAATTATGATTTATATCCAGAGGTGATATTCTCAACTAAATTATCTAACTAGGTTTGATTAATTTCTCATTTGCAGTCATATATTACAGGGCATTTTTGGTTATACCAGACTATAGACCAGGTTAAAGTATATAAGTAAATATAAATATATTACCCACATCGCAGTGACAAAGTGCAAATGTCTTGGTGTTGACGCTTCACACCTCCCGCCTGCATAGAAGCGTCAAACAAGGTGTGTCAAAAGACACATGTCAAAACTCTTGTCCAGTGCGTTTGGGCCTTTATTGTCCCATCATCGTCTAAATGTTGTTTCAGAATCTTTTCCACAATGCCAAGGATAAAACTGTGGGGAAAAACACTGAATACATGTAGTATTTGGGCAGAATTTTTGGTCAAATTTAAAATATTGAATATCAAAATTTCAAACATGGAGGTGATGTATTGATTTTCATCACATATGTGCTTCTTTAAACATACACTCATGATGCTTTAAGTAAACAGCTAGATTAGATTAAAACTAGACTGATTACACTGAATTAGAATTAGAATTTCTGCCTCTTCATCTAATCTGATGGAGACACAGGTAAACATATGTTCTACCAGTGGGTTACTACCTAAGATGGGGTGGCAGTTATACCACCTAGTTGACTAACATCCTCACCTTCCCAACTGTGAAACCTGATTTTGTCAGTGTGACATCTCAGTGAAAAGGAGGGAACATTTGGTGTGTTGACAGACAGCTAAGCGAAGGCGGCAAATATCTACTAGAAACTAGAAAAGGCTAAATTTTCTAAAGAAAATTTAAGTGTGCTTGCCGCCCTTGCAATGCCCCTGCCCTTAGACTTGGCGTTCACTAGCTTTGCTAAGCGGTGCAGCATTGCATTTTGACAGACTAGACTCAGTAAACAGAGCCAGTTGCGTTCAAAGGCACTGGGAAACTTTTCTCATCACTGCACAGCAACATGTTTGGTATCGAACGAAACTACAGATTCCCAGCATTCCAAGGATCCTAAACGCATCACAAAGTCGGCGCCGAGGCTGACAGAAAGCCCATGTGGGGAACTCATGGTCTCTGTCGCCATCTGCTGGCTGTGTCGAAGCACTGACATGAATGAGCTCGACCATTTCATTTCATGTCATTTGATACAGTAAGGTCAAGTTTTAAAAAATGCTGTCATCACATTGAAATGGTTACTATGAGGCCATATTTAATCACACATGAATGCAATTGGGCTCTTTGGATTCACAAGAGTCTCAGCTTTGTAGCCATGCCCAATTTCTACAATTCCATGACTGTTTAGGTACCACAGTGTGCAGAAATAGGGAAAGAAAAAAAGGCGAGAATAACATCTTTTCACTGCATGCAGAACACTGTGTCTTTAGTACCCTGGAGCTCATATACCCTATGTAGCTGACATATGTCAGATATGGCTGTAAAGCTAAGACTCTTGCGGTTCTAATGAGCCATTCAGATACCTTGATGTGAGAGGTCAAGGGACCCGTTTGAAAATAGTCATGCCCATTTACCTTTGTCAAAAACTTCGCCGACTTTGGAGCTATGTTACATAACATGGCTGGTACCTACGTATTCGTCTGGATGTCTAGTTTCCGATAATAAAAAAAGCTCCGCTCTAGCTTAAAAACTGAGCTCGTGAGAAGCTCCGTTAAGCGTCGGCCGACGCGCAGAAACCACCATACTCTGTGTGTGTACCGTAGCTTCAGTTAGCTTCAGCAACTGTGTGTGAGAAACCAGACGTACCTCCCGATCTCCGCGGCGCGGTCCATCTGTCCCAAATGCATCAAGCCAGCCATTAAAAACTCTGCACTAGACTTTTAATATACAGAATAAAAGTCCAAATACATCCATACTGATCTGATTCTACCTTAGCTTCAGCTACTGAGTGGGAGCCTCCCGATCTCCGCGGAGAAACAAGGACAAAACCAAACTTAAATTTCTGGCTCTGTGATCCTGTGATTGAGTCCACACGGTTCTCAGGTTCTCATCCTTTTACAATGGGTGTGTATTGCGTCTAAAAATGCCATTTAATCATTCATATCTCAAAGAGCTTATGATGGATCTCTTAGAAAAGTAATAGCACACGATTCCTCAATGAGCCGCACATTTTGATGTCTAATATGTCTATGTACTGTAAAAACTGTAGGAGGAGATGCATCCTAAACTTTTGTCCATAAGAAGAATAAGAATAAAAAGAATAATAAGTATGCAAATAACCCTAGTTCAATTCCTACGATGTGATGGATTAAAAACTGCTTATAGACATAGGCAGTGCTATATGTATTTAATCGTCACAACCAATAAGTGAATACAGAGATTAATATTTTATGTTATAAAAAATAATGAAAAATACTATAATATGTGCCATTTTTAACTATAAAGGCTGAATATATTACATTTGTACCGACCTGCAGATGATTAAATACATATAAATTGGTTTTAATCTATTTCTACACGTTTGAACTTTCACGCTTTTATTTTGAAGGCTAAACCAGAAGTCTTATTTTCTGGCTATGCGCAAAGTCTCATACCGATATGGAAATAAAACTGAATTAAATTAAATAGCTGTGTCATGTGAAATGCACCTCTACACACATCATCATCTCCGCCCGCATTTATCGAGATCATTATCTCACAATTATCAGATAATTAGGCCTATCACAGAATTACAAGATCTTTTGTCAGAATTCTGAGAAAAGATGTCATTAATCAGAAAAAAAAAGCTGAATGCAATATGCTTCCATAACTGGTAGCTTTAATACAAGATATTGTTATCAGCCTATAGGACGCACTTGATTTTGCAGAAACCTCCTTTTTTTTTTTAAGACTTTGACAGTTATGGATGATTTTTTCAACAACTTCCCAAGAAGCTGAACATAACAAGTCTGGAAGCTTTAGGCAGGTAGCATGTTTCTCTGAGTTTATATACGCCCGATGACTGTATCAATAAACACAATAGCCGCAAGGTTTCAGCTCAACCACAGACACAGCATAACACGGAATCAGTCTGCAAAAGGAATGACTTCAACTAATGACAGCCATTGTGATGAATAGCCTACGTAGCGCACTTCTCCACATCGGTAAACACACCTCCCTGTAATTGAAACTGATCGCCTGTTGAAATGAACACAATAGGGGATGTGAAAAAAATAAATGAAGAATGATCCGCAGACCCCTGGAATTCGCCCCTGTGCTGCTCGGAGCCAAAACTATCAATTGTGCCTCAGGTTTGAAACCATTGTTATCCTTGCAAATGTTCGCAATAATAAGGAGAAATGGCTCGGTGAGAGACAAGGGGAGAAGGGGATTAGGCCAAAAGCAGAGCTGAGAAATGACACTGTTATGGACTGTAATGATGCAGTTGACTGGGTGGAATGAAGAGCATCTGACTTTATCTTAAAGTTGGCTTTGAGGTGGGGACTCGAGTCACATGACTTGGACTCGAGTCAGACTTTAGTCACAGTTTGAATTGCTTGATGCATGAAGAGAAGAGACTTGACTTGACTTGGGTTCTGGTGACTTGGGACTTGACTTGATTTGGTAATCTACATCTAGACTTGGGACTTGATTTATGTGAGATTTATGTGTCAGTTTTGGTGCTCTGAAATCATTCTTTACCTCCTCTTTCGTTACTCTTGTGGTGAGAAAACATGATATGCCTTGAGGTTCCTGCTGTGTTTCCGCAGTAGCGTTCCAGAGTTCTGCTACCAATCCGTCTCGCATGTTTCAAAGGCTTGAATCATAACCTAAATGTAATTATATTTGCGCTGACATCTTTTGCAAACAATGTTGTTACACCAATGCTGTCACAAGGCCCGTGTCTTCATTTCAAAGTAAAAGCATAGGATTTGATAGTCAATTTCAAACTGATTGCCAGGACTTTTGATGCATGGACTGATAGTTTGTGATCCCTAAACATGAGTTGAATTATGTTTGTTTAGATTTTTATGTTTACACTGTTTGTGAATAGAAGCAAAGCGTACCTGTAATTTGAGTTATGGCAATGTGAAGGTTATAGAAAAACTGAAATTAAAGGGATATTACGTCATCTGTGACCTTTATTGACCGGCAACCAGTGATAATTGCAACAACATTGATAGAACTTTTCTCCTACTTTACAAGTCTCTTGAATTATGGTGGCCTGTCACTGATGTAAATAATAAAGTCACATTTCCCTTAGAGCTAGCTAATTAGAGCAGAGATCCAACAGAAATGTAGTGAAGAGGTGATATATCACCATGCTAAATACTGGAAAAATAATACTGCTTTGTCATGTGCTTTGTTTGTCTTGAGAATGAGCTTTTTAGCCTTCATAGCCGAAATTGTTGAAAATGCCAGGAGGGATTTGGAGTATCTTGAAGCTCCAGTGGGTGGGGAGTGTTTGTTCTAAAACAGAGTACGTGCCAGAAAGTGAGTATTGAAAGCCAGAAATCTCAGCAGCTGGCCAAGTAATCGTTGAGTCATTGGTATCGATCATCGACCCCATCAATCCCCTGCAGACACATTACGGCCATTCTGTGCTATGCTGCAGTCAATATCTTACGTATTGCCCCTTTAAAGATCCCAGCTGGTATGTTCAGAGTCACCAAACCTAGACCTATAGCAGTATGTCTTTTGAATGGTTTATTTTTATTGACGCTATTATTGTCTCATTGAGACCTGGGTGTCTTGCCACGAAGCCCCGTGAGTGTGCAGTGGTGACAGACAAATGAGGCTGTAACAAGCAGAGCGTGAATACACATAGGCAGCTGTAGACTTGGCTGCTTCCAGAGAGGGTGGTGAGGAGGTGGAAGCACTGCGGTGTGAACGTCCTCGCAGACTACAGCGGGGAACAATGATCATTCGTCTCCCCGCCTATTCACTCCTTAATCCCTTTTGATCCTCCAGCCACTCTGCGACGGTGATATCCGGTGTTGAGCAAGACCATCCCTTGATGCTTTTTGTGGCCAAATAAATTCCTCAGGGATACTGTAGCAATTTGTAAGGAATCGGCTTCAGCCCCCCTCCCCACCCCATGTCAGATAAGGCTTCCCGACAAGTGCGCGAAATTCTTAGAATTGTGTAATAATCAACACACCCAAATCCTGTAATACCTAGCATTTAGCAGAGTTTACGGTCTGGTTTTGTTTAACTAAGCACTACAGGCCCTCTTCATGTTTTTTTATCATTTACTAAATGAAACATGCATGTGTGCTGTTTTGGATGGTGTGAATCAGGTTATTCCTTGACTCCGTTCCAAAACATTTCCTCAAGCCTCTTTTTTCTGATGTTGTCATTGGCATTTAAAGCTGTATAGGCAACTTCGCACACTGGTGACCCCAAATGGCAGTGAGAGGAAACTGTTTTTTGAGGACTTCACTACCCAGAAATCCAGTAAGATGACCTCCGTAAACCTAAAGTGATGTTGAACTTTGGTAGTGTCTTGTTGGTTGTGTATGTTGTGTATCTTCCTCCATGATAAAACCCCAAAATCAGTGATTCTCTGATATCTGTTGCTCCGGTAGAGGAGATTGGAGAATTGTGTTTTTTTCTCTCTCCATTCACTGGTATTGTATGGAGGAACAGTCTGAAAATCACACTTCTAGCATATAAATGAACACGAACAAAGCAGATTCCAGTTGGAGGAAACTTATGCCAATGGAACAAAGAAAATAGTAATTTACAATTATTGGTAAATGTATACTGTCAGAATCTGCTTTGTTCAAGTTCGTTTAGCAGTGGTTTAAATAACACATTTGATAAGGAGCATGCAGTTTTTTATTTTTTTATTTATTTTTTAATAATGCACGTAATGCATTGGTGGCAAAAGGAATTAGACGTCTGTAATGGTCTACTGTCTGTATATAGAATTTATTTATTATCAGCTTAATTCTACTAAATGCAAATTAGAGAAATTTGAGTCAAGACCAAGAAGACCAAGACAAATTAGTGTTTTAGTGTTTTTCGTTTTTCTTTATCTTGCAGCAATAACAGCATTGAATAGTTCATTGCTTCCAGATCGACCATTTTCCTGATTCAACAAGGCAAGTGGAAATAGTATAATAATAGCAGAAAGCTGTGAGATTACCATAAGATCAAACCTCTGGCAACCCGAGACAGAAATGCGGCCTTGTCTGCAGCAGCGCGAGGAGACACCCAACCCAGAGGAGAAGACAGAGAGGAGTCACGGTTAAATCAACACTGGCAAGGTATACGGCGTCTTCCTAAACCGTTCTGTCAGCTGTGTGTCAAAAGAGAGCAATTAGTGACTCGCACCCGAGGAACGCAAACCATCCATTCATCCTCAAGGGGCTTAAACCAAACAGAAGCTCACACAGCACATCAAACAATAAAGGGACGTAACAAAGGCTAAAAATGTAATAAAACGAAATGAAATAAAGCCTAAAACTTAATGAAAAGTCAATAATGTGATAAATACTTGAAACAAAAGTGTAGTAGCATTTTTAGCAATGACAATAACATTAATGCAATAACACTCTGAAATCTCGTTAGATGTCCACATTCAGTAAGAGTAACAGTAATATTCACTCTACTGTAAAGTGGGTTTGTGGACAGAGCTGCATATGAAGACTCTTTCTCTTTGCTAAGAAGTTTCTCTTACATAAAGAAAAAAAAAAAAAAAAAAAAACTAATGTCAAATAGTTATAACGATTAACTTAAGAAGTTATGATGTTATTGGCAAGCATGCTATTACGTTACCAGTTCAAGATTTTATTATTGTTTTTTTTATGTTCTAGGCTTTATTACATTTAGATTTATTACATTATTGGCATGTTACATTATAGGTAGTTATTACATGGTAGACCTCTGCAACTGTTTCTTGTAATCAGTGTTGGCCTGGTTCAGGCAGTCAGTTTTATATGTCATCCTGTTGCCAGACCATTATAGCTAATTATTGTTGTCAGTTAATTAGTGAGGAGAGTCTTAGTTGAAGACTTTTCAAAAGTTTCATTTATTAACCGGGTAATGCTTTGGACATTTTTTGGTATCGCAACGATGTTTATAATCTAAAGTGGTCATTACTGTAATTGCATTTGCAGGAGGATGATAATGTAGGGGAAAGAATTTGTCCATTAAAGGGACCATTCGATTAAACTAGTCAAAGTAGCAGGATTTCTTTAGTTTAACAACTTTGTGATTATAAGAGCAAAAAATTGTGTTCTCACTCAATTAAAACTCTTATTAAAATGATGACATAGTTATTGTAGAATTGATCAATACTGCACTGGCTGTCTATGGTAAACCCTTAAATAACCACAACTAGTCAAATCTTGTCTGGACACATTCACCTTCTGTCTTTTTAATGTAATAAACCAGCTTTATTTAAAAGAGTTCTCACCACCAATTTCTCACCAACCTTGAAACTGAATAAATAATGAGCTGATAACAGAGCGGACTTTCTTCCACGGACAAACTGTTGAGGTGAGGAGTAGCGTGTGCGCACATGGCTAGAACCATCTATCCATCAGTGGGGGGACTTGATGCTGTTGACCCTAGCTGTACCCGGCTCTCATCCTGCTGCCTGGACGGCCATGTTGAAAAATGAAACACTTCACAGTCAAGGTCGCCCCGGCTCTCCTGACCTAGGTTCATATTTACTCAAGGATTTGCCCCCAAAGGGTGCTGGTGGGTTTATAAACCGCACCGACAATTACACAATAGTGATTCAACCTAAACCCAGTTCATGAAAGATTTTACATTTGCTGTTTTAAATATCTGGTAGGTATGAGGTCAGATTTGTCTAAAAAAATACATAAATGCACAAAACAAGTTTCACAAATGTATATCACGACTCGTAAATAAACAAGGATGATCACAACTGAATTTTCCTGTCCACAAACAAATGCCACCCAACTGGAGTAAATGTGAAACAATTCCACATATATATTTCCAACTTGGAATTTAATTTTTCCAAAGCTTTGCATCTGTGCTTCATGTGCATATTTATTTATTTAGTGTAGGGTTTCTTACCCTGAGTATAAAATCAATTAAATATGGCCGCCATGTGACTATGGCAAATAGACAAAGTAGGAACACTTAGCCACTTGGCACTTGCTATCTGGGTAGGTTTATCTACAACTATAACATAAATTCCAGGAAAAAATGTTTGAATCACAGTGTACAGTTTTTGTTGAGACCTTGTCACAGAGGTGTTGGTTCAATTCTGTGGTCATTTTTGAGTCTAGTATTACTTAATTTTTGAGTGTGTAGTATTTCTGCCTGCCCCTGTGTGTGTGCTTCCACCTGCCTCCACTCTTCCTCTTTGCTGGTGCAGTTTGTCCATGCTTGGCATAATGTTGTCATGATTTTCCAGACTGTTCCCCTTAACACATGAAATCATTTTGCAGATTTTAATGACCGATGCTCCTACAACTCAGCACCAACTATTTGGCTTCTTTAGACCACTGTTAGTTGCCTCTTGTTGCTTTGAAAACTCACCTGTAAAAGTGGTGATTGTTAAAGCTGACACATTCTGCAAAACATATTGCATTCAACTTAATGTGACTTGCCTCTATAACTCCCTTTCTAACTGTGATTCAGTTACTTCATTGTTGAACTTTTATTTTTTCATGTTGGTACCGTCATTAACCTGTATATCCCCATGTAATAAATAAATGCACAATCCTTGTATTCCAGACTGATATAGCTGTCAGTATTTTTGAGTCATGTGCAGTAGCAAAATGCGGAGAATTAAGTATATAGCTTGTAAATTTATAGATATAGATATAGATTTTGGATATATTTGAACTGCTGTTCCTTGTATCTAGCCCCATTAAAAGCTACACAGCAACTTCTATAATCAGAACAAACTCAAAGCAATAAAATGAAATTACTCATGAGACCGTTGAGTTAACCTTTTTTAATTTCACAATTCATTGCAACTGTTCAAAGACTTGTTATCCAAATAATTAGGGTGATACCACTCCCTTTCCACGAATCATGTCGGGAATATGTCGGGATTTCTCGAATTATATGACCCACCTCTGTTAGATCTTGACAAACAAAATAATGCATAATAATAAGGAAAGTGGCAGAGACTATTGGTGTTCCTGGTAGCAGGCGTCCTGGTGGCTCAGTGGTCTGAGGCACGTACCATGTAATCGTCCTGGATTCACATGTCGTCCCCCTCTCTCTCCCAGTCTTCCCTGTCTTTCTCCACTTTAAAACTGTCTAATAAATGAGGTTAACACCTTAAACAGGTTAAGGAACAAGCCCACGCCTAACTCCTCCCCCAGTTACCTGTCCAACTCTACTTATACTTATACTTGTCTAACCCTCTCCCCCTTGTTTGCTTCAGTTCTCACGTTCCTCCAATTCACCCAACATCACGACCACAATTCTCCTCCGTCCTTCTCGACCTCTACATCACATAACATTGCAATAAGCATTCCATTGAGGCGTGGTCTTTGTTAGTTAAAGGTAAAAATGACAAAGCTCTGGTAGCTAAACAAATAATGTTAGCTTGGTAGCTTAACTATCCCATCACATCCAACTAGCAACACAGCCACTTAGCTAGCTAGCTCACGTAAAGCATAATTTCAAGATTAAGTTTTCCAGACATATGATTGATTATAAGCAATTACGTGATAAAAGAAAATAGGTCTACATAAACAAATAAGACAAGTTAGACAAACACGGTTAGCTAAAATGGATGGGGACATAAGAAGCTGAAATGTAATGGTATTCCTATTGGAGAGTCATCAAATGTGATGAGTGTTGTGAATTTGCAATATGTACATTTGACTGTGATTAACTTAGAGAACATGGCTAACAAATGTCAGTACTGTGGACAAGACACAGTGTCTTGGTCTAAGTAATAGGAAGAGATACAACACTTAGATTAATGATATGGTAAATCTGTTGTCACTCCATCCATCACACTTGTTTATTGTATTAAAGTGAGCAGCAGGGACAGAAAGTAGGGAAGAAGAGTAGGGAAGATCAGATTTCAGTTGGTTCGTGAGTGTGCGTGTCCTTTAGAGGATAATTCCCAACTACAGAAAACATTGCTACCTTGTGAGGACGAGTGATAGATATGAGGAGGGAAGATATTACACTGATATTACACTGTGCCCTCTATTGACCAACATTTATAGAGACATGCCTGAGGTTTGCAAGTTCACCATGTCAAGTAAATCATGTTTCATAGGGGATCGCTATAAAAATAGATCATGTCACAAGCAGGAATGCAAACTCTTAACAGGGGAGCAAATTAGCTTCCCGCAAATGATTGCTAAAAGTATGACGTTTTCCCAAAACCTCCCTGGTGGAGAACCGTTGCCAAAATTATGGAATGAGGGTAGCACATGTTTCTATTTGAACCATTGGTAATGGGGGATTCTGTTACAGCTTCAGAGGATATGTATGGTGCAGAGGTAGAGGGCCTTGCAACTTTTGCACTATCCTTCTCTTTTTTTCTATATTTCTATTTAACATTTGAACTGTAAGCTGTCTTTGGTCATTTGAAGTTTGATTCGTCAGAAACGCTGTGGAAGAGACATCTTGTTTTTGCTATTTTAATAAAGCCTCAATCGGAGGATTCAGGTTCAAGCCCCTGTATTGACAGACACTGACAAACATCCACAAGGCTCCACCTCGCCCGCTGACCCCATGTCCTCCTGTCTCCCTCAGTCTCGAACAAGGGTTTGAATCCGCCAACACACACACACACACACACTTGTAAGACACTTAATTAGTGTACTAGCTGTCGATTTGCCCTCATTACTCATTTTTGGCGACTCAATGTGTTGGTGATAGAGGAATTTGAGCTCCTGTCACTGTTGCAGTTGTTGTAAATCGCTTTGGATAAGGATGTCTGCCAAATGCCTGAAATGTAATGTACAGGATGATGTACATGTCAAAAATGTGCAGAAGAGACTTGTGATTCTCTATGATGCATTACGTACTGTTACAGTTTTGTATATATTTCAGTCCTACTCATTGCCGTGTGTTGCTGTTGACAACAATGCATTTCCCCCTTGGAAATAAACATCTTGCCTTATTACAGGGCCTGAATTATTGGGTCTTCCTGGTTAACGAGGACGTTCCCTCTATGATAACAGCCATCACCCGTTTGCGCAATCAACCTACAAATCCAGACAAGAAGAAGAGATGCCCAAGGCCAAGAGTCCAAGGGTTGGCAGCGCTCCCAAGCTAAAATGGTTGATCTGCTCAGGAAGCAAGACATTGTAGGCAAAGGGTGAGTTGATTCAGACTGGAGGAGGCAAAGTGTAAAGTGATGCTGATAGTCAATCCATGGCGTTCAGGTATATGAGACTAGACAGTTTGCTTGGTGATGTTCTTGTCGAATTGCCTGGGTTTTTCTGCAAGTGGAGGCTTCAATCTAGTTGCAATTAAATGTGATTCATTAATTGTATTCCCTTTTATAGACAAACTGAGGAGGATAAGAAGCTGCAGAACCTGCTCCAGAGCCTAATAGAAGCCTGGCTGCAGAAAGTGGATGGATGTGAACAGGTGAGCCAAGGGCGAGGGGGTGCTAGTACTCAAAATATGGCCAAGGCTGCCGCCCCAGCACCCCTGGAGGCTAAGAGGGCAGAGGCCCAGCAACATCTGGAGGAGAAGAGAAGAGGAGCTGAGGAAGAGGACGTGCATCTCACTGATGACAAGGTGAGGGTTTTATTGAAATCCAGTTGGTTTATGGACAGAAAAATATTCAAAACAAAATTTCCCCCCTCTCTCTCACAGTCTTACCTGTCTCTCTACTTTGAACTATCTAATAAAGGCAAAAATGCAAAAGAAAAAAACTAACAAAAAAGCAAATAATAATAAAGAAGAACAGCTTGCCACCCCAACCATCTCAGACCTTATAATAAAGCATAGCTAAGATCCTTGGGGAGAGGCCTCCTGATTGTCCCGCAGACTCATAATAAAGCACTGGCACTAGTTGCTCATGTAAATATGTGAGAAAAAATAAACAATGGCAAAATTAAGCATTCTTTGGATTCAAGCAGAAATTAGGTAGCTCTGTGACCATAAAAATTCTCAATTGATGAAGAGGAACTCCAATGCCTTGGACATTGAAAATAGAGCTGAGGGATTTCTCTTTCTTACTTGACATTTTTATTAAATGTGAAGCACTCAAGGATTCAGGTCGCCTCACAGTAATGGATGAAGGTACTTTCAGTCTGCCATTTGAAGTTGAAGCTGTCTTTTTGCAGGCAGATTCACATCTGTATGTTTAAATTGATTATGACAACTGGAAGACAAGTGAAATTTGAAAATGAAATAGGAATAGGAATACACAATAGGAAAAATTTCCTATTGTGTATATTAGACAAATGTCCTGATGTGTCCTGGTATTTCTATACTTGCATGTTGAAGTGGAATCAGAGAATGACAGTTGTTGCATTGTCAGGATTGAGTGACAGTCACATTCCCCAATAGTTTATGTTTTGCCTGTAATTTTATGGTTTTTCCATGTATAATAATTAATATATATATTTTTTACTGCAATTTAATGTTAAGTGTTTGGCAACTTGCCAACAGAGACAGACTTTTGAAGTGATAATCTGTGAGATCTTTGTTTTCTTTAATATGGAAACATCTTTTTTCTTTTTTTCATTTTGTCTTCATCTTTGCTGTTAAGCAGTCATTGCTGTGGTATTTTTTTTATTTTGTCTCCATGTTTAATGCCAGTTCTTCTATTCTATTCCAAACAAACCAGAAACGTAAAACGCATCACTTCCACAAGAGGAGAGGACGTATCAGACAAGGTTTCATGAACTGGCTATAGGTTGAATCTCTACTGTGTTATATCAATTGGCGATAGAGAGTAGCAAAATGGACATTTATTTACATGAAAATGTCTCAAGTTATTACTTAAAACACCATTATTGTTTAATCAGCAACACCGTCGAACGCCACGCATGGGGGTCTCTACAGGGCCCGTTTCTTCTGGAGCGATGGGAGCGGTGGGAGCACCCTGCAGATGATCTGACCAGCCGACTATAAATATCAGCCCTGATTAGCTCAGCATTCCTGAACCAACCCTCACCTCATCCACCATGCCAACCTCTGGCTCCCATCTGGCACTCCAGGTAGTCTAGAGCAACACTCAAATTAACTGGAAGGCTCATAGTTATGACTGTAATTTAGAGACAAGCAGCTACACAGCTCAGATGTAATGTCAGGATAAAACAATATATGGCATTCAGAGATTACTCTTTGAGTTGATGCCCGGGGACAACTCACACACTTAAAACTGGTAGGTTAACGCCAGTGTAAGTGTAAAAGTCAAGTCCTACAACACTTAAAGGGGCATTAAGTAATCCATGACCTTTACTGACATCTATCAGCGAGCAGTAGGAATTGCAACAACATTGATAGAATTTAGGATTGATCTCCATCTATGGCACATGGCTCCATCTTTGGCTTGAGAACAAGGCTTTTTAGCCGTCGTAGCTTAAATGTGTTGCGATGCCGCTCGCTCGCTCGTAGCACCGTCCTCCATCACTGAGCAGTTGAAGATGCCAGTAGCTGGTGGTGGGTGGGAGTGTCTTCAAACTCCAAAACAGAGTACAGGCCAGAAATTGAGTTTTGAAAGCCAGAAATCTCAGCAGCTGGCCAAGTAATCGTTGAGTCATTGGTATTGATCATCAGCTCCATGCAGATATATTATGGCCATTTTGTGCTATGGGGCTGTAAAAATCATACTTATTGCCCCTTTAAAACTAGTAGGCCAATACCAGTCCAAAGTTAAAATGCGTATTCATGGGTACAGGGCAGGATACTATAAACCACCTTACAAGTTCTGCAGCACTTAAGCTAGTAGCAGGTGTTTTATGCAAAATTCACTGTACAGTGTGATAGCTTGTGCTTCCAAGTGATGTTACAGCGGCAGTACTGGTCTCAGTATGATTTCTCTATTCTAATATAGCATGCACTCCATGCGTAATAATAGAGGGAAGATTTGGGGTTCACTGAATGGCTGTCTAAAGTGATTAATGTGGAGGTTTGGGGCCCCCGGCTCTCCCCATCATTGAGTGACAGCAGTGGCCATATTCCTTCCCCAGCTGCTGCTGGATGATTAGGATTTGCTGACATTGTGGTTTGGCGTGTGGCTTGGATGAAGGGCTGATTACATGTGTAATGAAGACTTGGGAAAGCCCTGAAACGCCCACAGTGCCTTCCTGAAGTGACCGCAGAGAATCTGCACAAGTGTGTGTGTGCGTGTGTATGTGTGTGTGTGTGTTTTAGTGTCATGGATTTCTTAATGTCAGGTAATGTATCTACAATTAAATGTACATTTATTTGCTTTGGGTTGCAATGAGATATAACGCTCTTGTTTCCAGGTCTGATATTTCCTAAGGTTTAATAATTCAAATAAATTGAAAATGAAACCACATTTTGACATTTATCTCTCCAACTTTGCCGATGACAGGATTTAGCATTATTCATGATTAACTCAGTAACACTTTTCTCAACATGTTTCATAATTTTGTGGAAGTTAAACCTGACAGACAGAAATGTGAATAGAATAGTTGATATTGATTAAAGTAAATACCAAAGAGTCTGAAAGTCTTTAATCTGAAAATAAGACTAGGGTTTGACCAATATGGATTTTTGAAGATACTGATACCGATATTTTTGGATTGAAGTTTCCGATAGCTAATATTTTGTGCCGATACTGGAACAGCATTTAGACCATGGGACACTAAAACTCTCCATGTGAAGAAAAAATATTCATGCATACTTGTATGGAATAAAAATGTCTCTCTTCTACAACAAATATGTCATCAATCAAACTGCATCATATCCATCATATCAGAGATGGACAATGCTGACTTGCCAAAATATGGAGATTTTTAATAAAAGGTCAATATTGGACCCGTGTATTGGTCTAACATGAGTGACTGCAGTGTGAAATTCACTTGTTCGGGCTACAAAGGAACACTGGTATTGTTTTCTGAAATCAAGCTGAGCGAGCGATCATAACTGGTAGCGGGTGGATGAATAAAGATTTTAATCCAATTTCACTGGGCTCACGCAAAAAAAAAAAATGGTTTTGTATTTTCCTTGAGTGTGTAACTTAGAGACGCTGTGTGCAGCCAAATGGCTATCTATTTTGGGATCCTCACTGAAAACAGTCATTCTGGACTCTTGCCGTGTAGTAGTTTGATCTATTGAACAAAACGTCAAGTTATTCCCTGAAAGAAGCCGTTGCGGAGCCAAGCTTCTGTCTCATCAGCAGAGAAGCGGAGGGAGACTGTGCAGATCTGTCCAGCGAACACTTCTGATAAGATTTCTAGTGTGAGACGCTGAAGCAGAGTTACAGCTTTGGGAACTAATAAGGAGAGGTACTTCTGAGTGGCCTTGGATAAGCCCCGAATCTGTATTTAGCTTGATTGTTGGCCATCGGTGCATAAGCTGAAAAATATTTAAAGGAGAATCTGGAGCCAGATAGAGAAATAATTAATTGCGTATGAAAACAGCCACTTGCCAAGGACCATATAACACGAACCTTTGGTAAATGAAGCATCATAATGTAGGAATTTCCAAACATAAACCTTATCAGACTGAAGCCACTTCGCTCTTCCATAGGCAACATGGCATCATAATGATAAAGAAAGAGTTTGGAGTTGCATGTTGTCATTCTTGGCTACTATTTGATTAAAATCCTGTAAACATTTGATTTGATGGGTTTTTTTCTAAACTTTTTCCTACCAATCAAATCCCAATGGGCATAGGATTCATTCATATACTAAAATAACTGTGTGATTGAAGTTAAATTGGCTATCTGCATCTATATATACACTACCAGTCAAAAGTTTTTCATGATCTTAAAGCCATTTTGATCCAAAGGCTTCTGCTTAAATGTTTGAAATGTGTTTCTTAGATAAATATAAATAGTGAAGTTGATCCTATATATGAATTTCTTTCCAAAGCCTTTGCTTTTCCGTCAAGGCAAAGGGCGGCTACTTTAAAGAATCCAAAATATGAGATAGTTTTGATTTGTTTAACACATTTTTGGTCACTGCGTAATTCCATTTGTGTTATTTCATAGTTTTGATGTCTTTATTATTATTCTAAAAAGTGGAAAATAGTAAAAAATTAAGAAAAATGTGGTCCAAACTTTTGACTGGTAGTGTAAATATCATTGTGTGATGTCATGTGAATTACATCAATGTCTATTTTCTGTATTTCTGTAAAAACAAAGTTAAGAACGCAAGCCACCCTTTTTTTTGCATTTGGATTCAACTTTGGGCCTTTGGGGGTCGACTGTGAAAGATTTTAGTTTTGCTGAATTCCACTGCCGCTTCACTCTGAACATCAGCATCACTAGTTAAGAGTTCCCACGTTTTAAAAAAAACCCATAATTAGTATAGGATGCTGTAAAAGATCCTGGCAAAAGATTTTTAGCCTGATATTTAAGGGTAAAAGCACTTGGTTTTGCGGCTGCATTTTAGCCCCTGAGTAACTTTTCCCAACGTAGATACAACAAAGGAGCTGGAAATGTAAAACATGTGTGTCCGCTGCAGCTACAGGCCCAGAGAGTTGATAATACAGTAGCTGAAGCATATTCTAGAGAAGTTACGATCCGAGTGAGGCGGCTGCATCACCAATCACAATACAATGCTATAAGCGCCCTGATGAAGTAGCTCTGACTGGCCAGAGTGTGCGATCTCTTGGTCTTCGGGCGTATCTAGAGTCTATCTAGCGGTGTGGGACCGTACAGTGGGCAGGCAGCTGTCGGTGGGAGGCTGTGCCAAAGCAAACGGAGCCAAATGACTTTGCCATGCTGAACTGATTAAGTCCTCACCCTCCTCCTAGGATTGACTGACAGGGATTTAGCGGAGTGCATTGCTGATGTAACCACTTATACATGCGCGGCTGGCTACGGGCTCTGCAGGCTGTGGGATTGGAGTATTTCGGATTATTGATTAATGGACTGCACATGTGTCTGAGGTGTTTAAAAAAAGCTTTGTTTGTTCATGTGCATTGTTTCTCTGATGCAAGTCTGGCGCGGTTATAAACACACCGGCTCTGTTTACATGTACGGAGTAACCTGGCTATTGTCCATGCTCATGTTTAAGGTCTTATTCAGGTTCATCTGTTTACATGAAGCTTTGATAAGCTGTGATTGAGTCTCGCTGTTCTCCTGAACGCCATGTTTTTGTTGACATCGACATGTACCCATAATGCTGTGTGAGTCGGAGTTTGGCAGGCGGTGAAAATCAAGAATGAATGGAGTAAAGTCCTATTTGCATAGGACTAGTATTATGTGAGGACCTTATGTAATTAAAGAATTACCCTGTGAAATTTGCATTCACACAGGAATGCAAATGAAATTCACTGAAATCACCGGTGCCCTGGATACAATTTTATAACATCAAGATTTTACATTATTTATTTGCCATTTCCTGATTTGACAAAGTAAAACAAGAAGATTGCTCTGAAAATGCATTAAAACCTTCCTCTGTAGATTCTGCTACTGTTTCCATTTACTGTGACAGGAGGAAGGTAGAAATCTCACATCAAGAAGAAGAAGAAGAAATTGCATGCCAAAACAAATTATGGTTGAAATTAGTTTGATTCGTACGAGATTCGTTTTATCAGGGGACTTCTGTCTTCACCAAACTACGGGAGGTAATTTGTGCTGGAATACAAATTACAAATTACAAACATGGCCGTTCAAATCATTTGGGGATTAAAATCACCAACAATCTCTGCAATTATTACAAATCACTGGACGTCCTCAGGTTATAGCAGTCCAGTGCAAATAGGGCTAAAGGTGTTCCCATGGTACAATAACCTGTTTCATATGGGAGTAAGTGTCTCTGATTCCAGAAATCATTTTCAAATCTGTTTTGCTACTACATTATTATAACCGGTCTAATTTACATTGTTAATACTTCTTTGTCACTTCTTTCTCATTTCTTTGTCAGCAGAGCATGAGACTCATAAGCCCCACATTGGCCGCAGAGCTTCATAACCTTGCTGAGGGGGTATTCTGTACTGACGTTATGTGTATTTAAACTTGAAAATTTTCAAGACAAAAAAAGACAAAAATTCCAAGAATTCAGTTGCTCAGATTTGTATTCTTGTCAGGGTGGAAAAGCCTCTGAAACAGCATTTAGGTCATCATGGGACAATAAAACTCTCCATTGAGACTGCCTACAGACTGACACCTCTGAAACTGCTGAGTTACATCATATCCTCAACTCCGTCATATCGGCATTGGGCAACACTGACTGGCCGATATCTGTTTTTTATTGAAGGGCCAATATTGGCAAACCAAGCCATTCTCACTCTAGTCTCTTCATTAAATGGCTGTTGCTATGCACGGAGATTGTCAAAGCACTCTAAGTTGTTAGGTGTCTTGAAAATGAATGGATTGTTCCCCAAAGGAATCTCCAACCTAAGTTAGAATGCTGTTCCCTCAAGCCAGTTGTGGGGTTTTCCCCCCACAGACTACCATACTGTGTGTCCATTAAAGCTTCAGATTGTTGGGACTTGTGTTCATTCTGACATGAAGGCTGAAGGATGAAGCTATGGCTGCTGTTATATGTGCATTTTCTCTTTAAGTGTTAATCTGCAAGATTCTTGTTTTTTTGGGGGGTTTTTTGTATACATCTTTGTTGCTCAGCGCTCATTGCTGTGGTGTTTCTGCACTGCACTTCCCAGAGGTCACCTGTCAATCAAATAGTAATAGGGGGTGGTACTGTGATGTCTTCCTCCTTGGATTTTATGCTCATGCTAACTACCCAGTTCTTCTTCTGTTTATTCCAAACAAACCAGAAACGTAAAACACATCACTTCCAGACCTACCGGACACCAGGTGTGTAGAACAGCAAATGGAAAAGCTTTCATGAACTGGATATAGGTTGAATCACTATTGTGTTATATCATTCAGAAATAGAGAGTAAACCACTTACATATATGAAAATATTGTATTACTTTAAAACACCAGGCTGAAGATGTTTCCTGCACCTTGTCATGCAACGAAGGCCCAGGCTTTACAATCACTGTGTTGGCCACAGATGAGTATGCCATTGCCATAAGATACAACAGTAAATTGGGCCCTCTGCCGGGCCTACCGAGGGAGCAAACATTTCCCAGACAGGCAGTGAGCGCATGAGATAGATCACTGGCTGATGTTACCAGCAAAACATGTTGCTCTCTGAAACGGATGGCGCTTAAAGCGAGGGGAAATTGGCAAAGGGAAAAACCGAACATAAAAATTGACAGCAAGAGAGAAATTCAAAAGGAACACAGCTGTGTTTCGGTCAATACAGCAACCACCACCGGCTTCACTTCATGCACAGGTGTTGATGTTCATTTACACAGCAAGTACGTGTTTCTCTGTTGATGGTTAATGTTTCCATATTGAACAGTGGGGTGTCAGGCTATCACTCTGCTGAGGATTTATTGGTTTAATAAGGAATGGAGCTCCGAGTCAGGTGGTGGGTGTTGGTGACAATAAGAAGGAATGTTTTGTACGGAGGAATCCTTTACGGCTTCCAGCTGCCAATTTTCAAACAATGCTTATTTGTCAAAGAGATGGGTTTGGAAAACACCTTTCATTCTTTTTGCGTATTTTGGGATCGCTGTCTCTTGCCAGCGTTGGACAATATGGCTTTTGTCTGACTTTCTCTGTTTCTTCATCTCCAAGATAGAGACAGCAGATAAGGCATAGCCAGAGGTGAGACAGCAGCCTAAGGTATGGCGCAGGTACATTAGAGTCTGTGTAATTTACTACAATTGCAAATGACTGGTGAATTCAGCAGGGGCACCTGCTGAGTAAAAAACAGTGTATGGATTCCTTCTGCTGTCAATGACAGACTGATTACATACGCTGTAAATCACTCACTGTTAAAGTCACTCATACAGGGCGAACTTAAAATGTTTTACTAAGTGGATAGTGTTGGTGCATGATGGGAATCCTTTACTGAACATGTAAGTGTGGGCGTAGATATAATAAAAGGTGTAAAAAAATATATACAAAGGGCTTCAAATTCAAACACATTCATTATGCCACTGAGTAACAGATGCTAAAATGCAACCTGCCATTCATACTAGGAGATGCTCTGTCCACGGTCTGAGACATCTGAGCCCATTGCAGACATGCGCCCAGGTTGCATTGTTCAGATGTTGTGGTTTTGGCCCAGTCCTTGTTGAAACCGTGAGACTTAGAAATGCCCTTGTTAGAGACTGGCCAATAGCAGCGACGGCAACACTCTTGGCAAGGAGGCCGTCTGAAAAACGATCAGACATCTCACGGTGTTCAGAATGTGAAAAGTGAGCAGGAAGTATTACAAATGTGTTAGAGGGAAAGTATACAGTAGATTCTTTTAGTCCGGTTGAGGAAGCTGAGTTTTAAAAAATTATTATGGGAAGTAGATATGGCTGCTTCCTTTACTGAATGTGCACCTTTTAAGCACTAGGAAAAAAATCATAAATAAATATTAACATTGTGTTTTCTCATCTTACACAGAAATGTAATATAAAATTTTGAAGTGCAAATTCTTCTGTCTATCCAAGTTGCACCACTTCAAACAGTAAATGAAAAAGTATTGCTATGCATAAAGTGTTCTGCAGGTTATATTTAAGATTATTAAAAAAAGTTCTCAGTAACTGATAAAATCAGATTTTTCAGTTGACCACCATGATTTTTTTGACATTGTACAATCCATAAACAAAACAAAAAAAAAACTACATTCATTGTATCGATTTAGTCATGACTGTTATATATTTGTTTCAGTAGGTTGTGTCTTAACAAAGCCATTAAATTAAAAAAAAAAAAATCTTGCCTACAATTCACAACACATATTATTGCTAGCAATAATTAGAATTATCATTATTGTCGTTGGCCAAAACACATTCAGATAAGGCAAATGCTTGGGGTAAAATGTACTGTATATGCTAATTTTACTTTTTTTTTTTTTTTTTAAATCAAATTGAAATATTTTTTAAAGACTCATTAGGGTGAAAAATGTACAGTATGAACTGAAAACTGGTTCCCTTGTTGAAAGCGACATCTTTAGAAGTTGACGTGGTAGATTCCAGCCAAAACCTGTTACAACAATGGAAAATAAACTATATGGAGTTCAAAAGAGACGTGCATCGCCTCATATTCATTCCTTCTGATTGCAGACCTAAATAGCCATACAATATGCTCTGCAGAGACGGCTCCTTTGGACTACAGCCGCTCTCCATGTTCTACCTGAGAAGACCAAACATGTTCAGTCGTGCATACATCCATCAGAATGGGAATGAGAAGCTGGATGAAAAACAGGTTTTTTAAACTGCCATGCTCACTGAGGGAAAAAATACAGGTGTTTGTTATTTTAAGACTTACCATCCTCAGACAACTCCCCAAATTCCTGCGTTAAACACTGTGTGTGTATGTGTGTGTCTGTTCCTAGCCAGAAATGTACACATTAAGGCAACACATTTTCCCTCATTGACTGTCTTTGGGCTGCTGCGACTCCCTGCTAACTCCAGCATGGCCTTGCTGTTGGAGCAAATATCTGCTAGATGCGTTTGGCCACTTTTGGCTGTAAAACCTGACAGCATAGTACAGACATTCCTGTCGAAATCTCTTGGTACCGAATACCAATCAGCCTTGTGTTTTCAGTGCAGGGCAATGTGAAATCCTTATCCCTGGATGAAATGTCATTAAAATGTTACTGCCAATTAAACACGCTGACTACAGTATATTGGCCGTTTAAAGAAATACAAAATGTTTTTTGTAGATTGTCCCATTGGTCAAATGATGAGAGCATAAACACCACAATCAGTCATTGGCTGCGGTGTTCCATGCTAAGACTTTAGCATACACTATGTTGAGCGATAGTAGGCTCCATGCTAACACTTTAACATACACTATGTTGAGCGATAGTAGGCTCCATGCTAACACTATGTTGAGGGATAGTAGGCTCCATGCTAACACTTTAACATACACTATGTTGAATGATAGTAGGCTCCATGTTGACACTATGTTGAGGGATAGTAGGCTCCATGCTAACATGTTAACATACACTATGTTGAGTGATAGTAGGCTCCATACTAACACTATGTTGAGGGATAGTAGGCTCCATGCTAACACTTTAACATACACTATGTTGTGATACTAGGCTCCATGCTAACACTATGTTGAGTGATAGTAGGCTCCATGCTAACACTATGTTGAGGGATAGTAGGCTCCATGATAACACTTTGTGATAGTAGGCTCCATGCCAACACTATGTTGAGTGATAGTAGGCACCATGCTAACACTTTAGCAAACACTGGCTAACGCTGTAGCTAACACTTGCTACATTGTTAGCATAAAGCATACTCAACATAATGTCCCAGAACCAATGATCTACTGGAGACACATGGATGATTTTGGTGTCTATGTTCTCATCACTTAACAGGTAAGTTGTCCAATGGGCCAATCTTCCAAACACTTGATGTATTCCTTTTAGTTAATTTAAAACTCTTATTGTTATTATTAGCCTATCACTTAGGGGATGGTGGTAGGCTAGAGGTTTATAGAAGTGGGCTTGTGACCTGACAGTTGGTTCAAATCCATGGACCGACTGGGAAAATGTGGGTGGGCAAAGTGAATAAGCAACACACTCTCCCCGGCTACTGGGCAGCTCCCAGTGGTTAACAGCAGAGGACTGTGGTTGTAGTGGGCAGCCTCCAGTGTAAATGTGTGTATCAGCATGCATATGAAGCAGGGTATTGCTGTTAAAGTGCATATCCAGTTGACTTTCCCTGAATAAATAAAGGTTAAAGAAGACATATCGAAGCATATTCCCTCCTTCTCCTTTTCAGAGGATCAGTGGGACGTCCCGCCGTCACAAGCAACTCGCTGTCAAGATCACTGTTTATTCAGGTCCACATCCAACTGTCCTGACACTCCCATCAAATGAGAATATGCTGGCAGTTACCGTCATAAGTTGTGACCTTTAGGAAAACAGTGTGCCATTAAGGCTTGAACTGGCAGAGTGATTTTAACCTGCATTACTCTCTTGCTCATGCTAATGAGGCTTTGTAAAAATGTATATGAATTTATATTGTTCTATTATTAAAAAAGGAGCAGTATATTTTGACATCACCATGCTACTACAACAGTCCTCAGTATGATCCATTTTTTCATATCTGGTGATATTTTGCATATGGCTGTATAAACAATAACAGTGCGTCAACCGCGTGGAGTATTTGCCTCAGGCAGTTCAGACTCCTGACAGACAGATAGTACAAACCTCCTTTGTTCATCTCAAGAACAGAAGTTGTATTGTGGTTAAGCTGTTTCGTTTCAATGGAATGTACTGTTGAGAGAGGCCAATTAAAAACACACACCCAACTGTTTTCACTTCTGATAGCATCGCTGGTGTCATATTGATGGCCTGCTAATTTCTCTCAATGCTCATAAATGGAGATTTATGATCCCATGGCATTAAAGGTTTCACACTGATACACACTCAAGAACTGGATAAGACTTAGGATTTACAGATGGAATCTGTTTCACCATTAACATGTAAACCTAGGCTATCCCAGCAAGTCAACAGATAATCCCTCTTATTTTTTTTTATATTTTCGGCAGGTACTTTCTATACTTGCTTGTTTTGTCATTCTCCACTCTGTTCACACAAAACCGATTCTTCGGACACTCGCTGTCATTTTCCTTCTCACCAATCGCTTGGCAGCCTTTAGTTATGCATGCCTTGTGCTAAGTGATCCTGTTAATAATGAAGGTTAACACAAGTATTTGAGCTTGTCTGTGGTCATAACGGTGATGAAGATGACTATCATTCCCGTCACATCCACAGTTATTGGAAATAACATCTTCCTACTTCCTAAAGTCAGTTACTGAACTCACCTGCTCTGCATGCCACCATGGTGTTATTACCAGAAATATTTTTTTTTTCCATAAATCAAAAATAAAACATCCAACAGAGATAGGGTAGGGTTTCAGGTATTACATTACAAGCAGATTTCCCCCAGTTGTGTCCATGTGTGGACAACACACACACTGGGGAAAAACAGAAAGGAGGAAAAGAATTTGAATATACAGTAGTATAGAGAGCCTCCATGCAGGAGTGGAAGCTATTACAGGAAACATGCTAGTAATCAAACGGCTTTTATTAGGTCTGATATGTCTGGTTCAGGGATGGGCAGCGATTTCTATGACTACTGTAATGACTCATAACTACTCATAATGCCTTATGGCCATTCTTCTAACAACACATAATGTCTCTGATGCATTATATCAGCACTCATAAAACTGTGTTGATATAGGTTAGAATGAATTATAAATACAAGCATCTTATTAATGTTTTTAACTAGTTATCTGTCAGAGGTTGACCCATTGAGATCAAGACATAGTCCTAGAAAGTGTTACCCAAAAAAACATACAAAAACCAAGGGTCATGGTTGAAATCCAAAGGAAATTACAATTACTCTCCTTACTGTAATTGAGTAGCTTTTTTTGTGTAGTTGTACTTTTGTGAAGTCACTAATTTTACTTTTAGTTAAGTATCTTTTGACAGAAGTATTAGTACTTTTATCATCCATTACAGAGTACATACTGTATTTCATAGGCTCTCCATAATCAGAAACAGGCATAATCGTAATGAAAAGTAATGTTTTCATCAAAGCTACGCAAGCATGTGGAGGAAATGTGAAGTTTGCTAACTGTAATATTAAATACAAATTTATCCATGATAGTAGTTTTGTTTTTGTTTTGTTTTTGTTTTTTTTTTACTTTATTTGACAGGTCAAAGTAAGAAAGATTGGGAGAGAGAGGGGAATTCATAGTAGCTTAGTTATCATCCATCCAGCTACAATATTACTGCTTTGTGTTAGTCTGGTTGTTGTCTAGCTAGTATGCTAGCCTTAGCTGGATAGCTAGTTGCAAAAGAAACATCAGTGTAGAAACATTGAATAATGGGTATGGGTATTTTTTTAGTTACTATAAACCTGTCACACAAATTATTAGCTACTTTGTTTTTCCATTTTTTTGTAGTTCAGTAACTTTTACTCTGAGTACATTTTAAATTAGCTAATGTTACTTACTAGCTAATGCTACTGTAATGTTACTGTTACTTTTTACACCAGTAATTTTACTTCTTCATGAGTATATTTTTTGCAAAGAAACAGAACTTAAATTTTGGTACTCTTGCCACCCCTGACTTTTAGTTTCCCTAGTGCCAAACTCAAAAGCACATCCTCTTTTTTCATACAAGCCATCTTTGACTTTATCAGCCATTTAGGGATTTATAGAGCATGTAAAAGGTAGTGAAGAGAGGGAGAGGTTCAGTGACATGAGTGTTTTCTTAGATAATTCCCCCCATCCCAGTCCCACATATCTGGCCTTCCTTCGGTCCCCGCCAGGGCTGCACTCACGCCGTGACGCATTTGGTCCTGGGACCCATGTTGCATACCTCAGGCCCTTGTCTAAACAGGAAAAGAAGTTTGAATCAGTAGTCCTTTGTAGTGGATAACTTTGGCGGGCAGCCGTCCAACTCCTCTTGGTGTAACAGCTCTACAGCGAGCAGGGAGAAGGGAGGAGGGGGGGAGGAGAGGCTTCTGAGATTCAGCTTGTGGATCTTGATCTAATGACTGCCTGCCTCACTGGCTGCGTTTACATGCATGGAGAATTGTGTCCTCAACCTGGTTTCTCGAGTAACCTGGTTTTGGGTTGATGCATGTAAACATCATAACTGGGTTAGAATATAGGTAAGTTTGTACTTGTACTTTCACTTTTGGTTTCTGTCTGCGCAAACTCAAATGTGCACAGGATTTGGGTACATTGTGATATCAACAAAAGACATGGTGGTAAGCAGTACTTGCTATTATTATTATTGGTTATCATTACTATTACTATTGGAATCATTGTTTTGTTTCCCCTGTATTAGAACGAAGGGGGGTTGGGATGGTTAGCTGGCAGACACATCTTTTTCATACTGTTTTTTTTGCAGGGGAAGCATTCTATATGTGGGCAGGACACTACAGGTGGACAGGAATGTTCCGTTCTGACTCAATAGTATGACCAATAGACGGGTTACTCCCTGCATGTAAACGCAGCCAGCGTTGAGAAGGGCCTGCTTTAGATCCGACACACACAGCTTCTGGCAGAGGAAGACACTTGTGGAGCATCCGGCAGTTTCCTTCTCCAAAACCCTCGTGTTTTGACAAGAAATTCTTTCGAAGAGCCACTGTTTGAAATGTAGGACTGTGTACACAGTATGTGTCTGAAAACCTGCTCCCCTTTGCCGCTGACACATGTGTTCAAGTGGCTGCGCTCGGCTCAGCACAAGGCCTTGTGTGTCTTGCGGTTGTCAGGTGGTTACTATTTGTGCTGCCCTGACCAATCGGCTGATTTTTATTCGTTATCAAGACGATTGTGTTAGAATGATATCGACGCTAAGCGACGTTAACATCCAATGTGTTTGCTGAGTACACTCGCTTATCAGAGCTGCGGTGGCTTGTATAGTAAATGGCAGAGTTGCATTAAATTTATGAACACTACAGAAAACTACACCTCTGTCAACAAATGAGCAAAGGCGTTTCATGCTATTTTTCTATGGGTATGATATTGATAAAAGGTAGACGTGAGGGGGGAGGATTTACTTCAGCAGGAGACCACATTGTTCATGTGAGAGGCCGCTCCATTGTTTCACAAAATAAGTAAATAGGAGTAATTCAAAGCAAAACCAAATACTCTCTAAACCTCAGAGACCGTACTGTACAAATCCTCTTAATTAGAAACAGTTAGGACATATGGTTTGTGTGGTCCAAAAAAAAAAAGGATTTGTAACCTCACGTTTTTGTTGGACACGGTTAAGGAATACATTATGTGGTGTTCTTATTTTTATATCGCACCTCATAAATCCACAGCAAACTGTAAGAATCACACGGGCAGCTGTACCCAGAGCCCACTGCAGCCCCATAGCTTTGCATTTGATCAGAGTGGAAAAGCGTTTGACCACACCAGGCGCCTTGCTGTGAGGGCCAATTTGTCAGTGTTGCCCTGAATGAGTTCCTCTGGGTTATTTTGAGCGCATAACCCAATGAGAATGAGCTGATCCACATTAGCAGAGCGCGACTGACAGCACAATTAATAAAATAAGAGCGGAGGTGGGTGTTAACACTCAATATTCCCACTACGGAGGGGAAATCTTATGGTAGATAGATAGATATCTTTTTTTTTGCTGAAACAGTACAAAATGCTGACATATTATACTTCCAGCCTTCTCACATTACATGCCAACCTCATACACAGATCACTCTCTGACCACAAACAATCCAAAAACCTGATCCTTTTTCTATAATTACATTATAACAAATGAAACGTAGATCTTAAGTAGTTAGTAGTTGTTCCTGAGCGTCATATCCAACTGTAGAAAGAGCACCATATAAAGGTACAGCCTACTGTTTTTCTATTTGTATCATTAATGTAATTCCCTTATGTGAACTACAGCTTCCTAATCATGCTGGACAAGACTTGAAATCAACGTTTGAAGGGGAACATTGGTTTTCTAAGTAGTATGGGAACTGGCACATATAAAAACCCTGGCAAAAGCCGGTCCACTGTTAGTCTAAGGGTAATATTCAAGTTTTTGAAGCACATATTTTCAGTGTCCATTAATAACACATTATAGCTACTGTCAGTGATTTGTGTTTCTCTGTGCTGGTTAAACTTTGGGTTCCCCCTCTCTGAGACATGGTTCCCTAAGGACGATCTGATCCAGAATCCATTATTTGGGAAGTTGGATTTTGGAAGAGCTAAGCTGTACTTTCTAATACCCCGCAGCATGGCTGTCAAAACCGCTTCTCTTGTATGTATGTCACAGAACGTTAAAAACGGCTTTGCAATTGTAATACATCCCCCCAAAAAATCTAAAAAGATCATTCCCAGTCTTACACCTTGCATCTCGTAGATTGGCCTTAAGCCACATCAAACCCTAAACTCGACACCCAGTAGGAATGTAGGGGTCTGAACTCATTTGGCAGGTGTAAGCATGGTAGTAATTTTAGCTTGACAGTTAAAGGACAAGTGGGTTGATTTGGGGCAAGGTAACTTCTGAGGTGGTGCTTATTTCACTATGAAGAGTTGTTGCCTTCGACATCTCCTTCTGCTTTGCCTCTCCTTGAAGTGAACAGCATTGACTCGCTAAGCAAATGGGCATGTGCAGATGTTTTGAAAGGAAGAACAAATTCAGCTACTCTTGGAGGCAGATGGAGGTTCTAAAAATGCCTTTACTGGTAGAGAAAAACTGCGAAGGCTTTCGCACTGGTTTGTCTATACCAATAAAGAACATCCACGGCTCCTCCAAGGCTATGTTCACACCACAGGCCTTCATGCTCAATTAGGAATTGCTGCTCATGTTTGATTTTTTTGGATGACAGTTCATATCTATTCTAGGATGTAACCCATATCCCACACCAATATGAGCTGACAGTGATGTTGAAAAGACACGCATGATTAACAATAGAAAGACGTCACATCCGTTTTTGTTTCCAACACTTTTCAGTTACGGTATGTGCCTTTTGACTGAATTGAGGCGTCTCCCCAAATACCAATCTAGTTGACTCTATGTCTTTCTTTCCATTGTTGTATCTTGTTGTCCTCCATGTAACACTGGCTCAGCCAAGCTGACTATATTATGACAGCTGTCTCATGTGAATGATGTAAGATTTAATTATTGTAATGGCAATGCTGACAAATTCCAATTTGAGCGTTCAAATACAAGTCACATGTAGGTTGCATGCCTCGGGATCCAATTTTGTACCACATATCCATGTGGCCCAGATTGAAATTGAAAAAAGGTGACTCCATGCAGCTTTTTGCTGTTCACACTGATTAGAAAACATCAAGTTTGTATTATTATTATGTGAGGGGAAAAATCAGAATTGGGACACTTTCACCATGTTCATGCACCCATATGGCAATGTAGTGACATTTTGTTTTTCCTCATGTAAATTTTTATAAATGTATTGTAATGTATTCTATATAGATGCAGGCTTGTAGCAACTGATAATTCAATAACTAAAGTGTAAGAAAGTGTAATAAAACCTGTAAATGTTATAAATTCCTTTATATTGGAATATCATCAGATTATTACATTAACCATCGATTATGACTTCATAAGGGGTGTAACATATTTCTAACTGATTATGTAATAATAACATTGGCTAATAATATAATAACTCCAGTTATTACATTCTTATTATTCTTACAAGTTATTACATTATCAGTCAATATTATTATTACATCATCAGTGAGGAATGGCAATGTGCCTGTAACCGAAATGTCTGGGAAACAAGCACGGATGTAACATCTTTTGCTACTGTTACTCATCGCATGTGTGCCTTTCCAATTTGGTATGGGATATGGTAGATATGAATAGCCATCCACAAAAATCAGATATGAGCAGCAATGTGCCATCGTGACCCAAGAGTCTGCAGGTTTTCACTGCAGCCAAACACTACTAGCAGCTGATTCTTTTTGTAATGAAAACCTGCAGACTCTCGGGCCTTGATGGCACATTGTAGAGAAGCACTGCTCCACAGCAAGTCACTAGCCTCTACTTTGGCCCTTGGCAAAGCTGTGCTGCTCACAGGATTCATAAATGTATTATGTACCTATGATATGGTGGATACTGTGTCAGCAAACGGACTGATTTCCATTGTAACAAATGCGAAAATAAAGTACCCCTACATCTACCAACCCTTCATACTCTCTACCCGTAATAATTACAACCCATATAACCCTGAAATATCTTTGTAGACATAAGAAATACAATATTCACCCCTATGGCCATATTAGTGACCTAATAGAAATAAGGCCATGTAGAGGGTTTCCCATGAAATACTAGAAAGTGGTTCTGCTGAACATTGTGTGCTCATTCAGAGTTCCGTCAGTGCCAATTGCCTTGCTTGTTACCACAGTTTAATGTCCAATCTCCTGACATCAGGAATTTCCATTATTTCAACTCCAATGTCTCTACCAGTTTGTAACAATTACTTATACTATTATTAATATTATTTTTGAGGTCAGTAATTGTTTCTTCAGTTTTCCGCCACAGAGTGGGTGGTAATACTGTGGGCAGTGTCCTCTGGCTATGTTTGTTGTGCTGTCATTTCTATTCGTGAGAAAGGGAAAGGCCTACAGGGGCAAAGAGGGGACAAATGTGAATGGCAAAATTCAAGCACTGGCAGAGCGAATGACTCCCACCGCATTTGAAAGCCCATTATATCAATTGTCATCGTCAGTGATAAATGTCTTTTGAATAGCCCAACGCCTAGGTCCTTGATGTGTTGGCCTCTTTAACCCTGCTTGAGAAATCCCTTTTCAATGTCACCATTTGAGTGACTGATTCCCAGTTGAGTCACTGAAGGTCATAATGGGAAGGCGTCACTAGGGTGTGGATGGGCAAGCAACACTCACACTTCACTCGCTTGATGTTTGAGTTTCAGTGGCAGAAAGTCAACATCTTTGAATGGAAGTTTACTGAACCAACACAGACAATGGATGATTGCTTTTGATCCCAGTTCAATAGCAACAATTTGACATAGTAAGCATGTGGCATTGTTGTAACAGTGAGTTTTTAGCTGGAGCTGCTTCTCTATAGGAGCAATACATTTCAAAAGCCCTGTTGATGTTGAGCTCAAATTTCTTAGAATCAGTTGTACTGTATGGCATGCCAAGACATTTTCATAACCAACTTCACATGTAGTGCCCCCAGAGTTACATGTCTACAAATTTGCCACCAGTGCCACCAAAGTGTATTCCCTTATATTCCCATGTGGTATGGACTTGAGCCTCCCACCATTCTCGTTGAAAGCAAGTCATAGCCACTCTAACCCTCAACTGCGTTGTTTTGAAAGGGGAGCAGAGGGAAAAAGTGTCTGGAACAAATTCTTCTGAAGTATAGCTTTGGTATTTTTTCACTACGTGCACAAATGTAAAGAAAAGCTGAGCTGCAAGAAACCACAAAACAGCCACAAACTACAGCCAGACCCTAGTATAGTAGGTTACAATTGTCTTGTTTTTGAAAGTCACTTTGAAAATGTATAGGCCTTTTTAACTGAACATCACAACCTATATGGATTACACGTCATTTTATGATATTTATGTGAGTCAACAACCAATATCAACTTTATTTGTCATTATTTCAATATAATATATGACGATGAATACACGACTCAGCCATCAAGAAGTGAGTCTCGGTGATTTTTGAATTTGACACCAATGCAACATGGCAGTGAAGCAGCTTTCACTGATTTCAAAGGAAGAATTCCTCTATTGCTGATGGCTTTAGTGGAGGTTGGGGAAAACACACAGTTGTTATGTAATTCAGTACTAAAAGTCAGCTTCTAAAAGAACAGACTAAAGTAGACGTCATCAGGAACTGTTCAAAAGACTGAAATGCACTGAATATTCAGTTTATTCAGTTTTTATTCCAGGACTTTGTCAACAATGTTCAAGGACTTAAACTGGAAGCAGACAAGACAATGGTATCATACAATGTCACGTCACTATTCACGTGTGCCGACAGCGTTAGCAGTTGAGACCGTAAGGGAGCAACTAAAACATGACCACACCCTGAGCAATAGAACGGAACTCAATCCAGACCACATATGCCCCTTACTGGATCTGTGTTTGAACACCACATACTGTATTTCAAATACAAGGATGTTTTGTAGAGACAAAAACATGGCTGCACCAGGGGCTCACCGATGTCCAATTTGTACATGGAGGAAATGGAGAGAAAGGCCTTGGACATGTACCAGGGAGAAGCCCCAATCCACTGGTTCAGATATGTGGATGACACTTGGGTGAAAATCAGAACCCAGGAGGTTAGGAACATATCAACTCGGTGGACAGTAACATCAGTTTCACAAGGGAGGAGATGCAGAACAACAAACCCTTTCTGGACTGTGCAGTATCCCAAAAAGAAGGGAAACCCACTCACACAGACCAGTACCTCCTTTTTGATTCACACCATCCATGGGAACACAAGCTGGGAGTAATCCGGACCTTACACCACCAGGCGGTGACTGTGTCTATAAGCACGTAGTCCAAAGACAGGGAACAAAATCACATCAAACAGGCTTTGAAAGCCTGTGGTTATCCTGACTGGGCTTTCATCAAAACAGCAACAAGATCCGAAAAGAACACCAGACCAACAAGGAAAAAGGATCTCAACGTGAGATGGGGCCATATTGTCATCCCGTATGTATCCAGAGTTTCTGAGAAGTTCTGGAGGTTACTAACACAGGCATTTCAGACATGGCAGTTCAACGGGAACCTAATGAAAATACTACAGGCTCTTAGACACATCAGCACATGGAGATACTTGCCAGAAGGGTTCGCAGAAGGTCATTTGCTTCAAGTCCAAAATCAGATTGCACTAACCCTAAAGACTGTCTACAGCAGAAGGCGGAGGGGGACGGATGAGATGGCGCTTCTGTTCACTCTCATCTCAGTCCGGTGTCGAACATGGAAGCTGAGAAAAGGCATACGGCCTCTCTTTACCCGAGGCTGAACTGCTCCTGGTCAGCCTGTGGATTGGAATATAGAAGTGAAGGGGAAACACTGTCTGATTAGTGCTCCAGGGGCTGATAAGGAGGTGCAGTCTAGACGAGAGGAGACCCTGGGATAGGCTGCAGAAGGGTCAGCCGTTAGTCGCTCCTCTCTCTTTTACTCCTTCTTTTGCTAAATCTTATCTTTGTCAAACCAAACTAAATACCATCCTTATTCAGTCGTCCAACAGACCAGTGTTGTGGATTGCTGTAATGGAGTAACATAAGCCGAGTGAGAAAGTCTGTTGAAATCAGCGGTGATGAGAAGCAGAGGGGCTTGATAAGTTCTGATAGTCCAGCAGAAAGTGGGGACAGTCGGTTGTAGATTGAGCAGTCTGGGAAGGAAGAAGTGAGGTTATGGCAATTTCAAAAGGAATCCCAACTAATCCACAAAAAAGGTCTTGTTATAGATCAACTAGCCGCCTAATGTGAGCACATACAGCACTTCAGCAAGTTCATTCAGTTTCTTGCTCTGAGCAATTTGATGAAAGCTCCAGTGGGATATTTTGAAAGACGAAGTTGCGACATCAGACAACAGACGCATGGTCGTAAGATGTACATGCTGCGTGTATAAGGCTTAGGGATTGGTTTCCATTGGTTGAGGTTAACCTGACCACTTCTGAGGTGTTTACTGTTCCTGTTCTACACAAAAGACTAAACCATCGGGACACACAAACAGAGACAAACATCACAGATAGGTCAATCTGGCCACAATGGTTCTTCAGTGGGTACCGTGTGAGCACTGTTTCATCCAAGCGGGTACTGTTCCTCTTCAGTAACGGCTGTCTCTGAAACGTTACGCAGTGTGAAGTCTTCTGGGGTCTTTGCTTTGAGGTCTTTTGAGGCTTTTAGGCCTCTTCCTGGTTAGGACTGTCTGTTTACAGTAAGAACTCTCACCGTACAGTCTCACCTTACAGACAGGATGAACACAACGCATCTCATTATTTTGCTATGTTATGCCAGATAATCTGCACAGCCAGAGTGACAGCAGTATCTCTGTTATACTTAACATGGACAACTATAGATCATATGTTTCACAGCCTATGGAGCCTATGTTTCAAAGCATTGCAGAAGGCCTCGCTACGTTTGATCCAAAAACCAGCCCTAGATATACCTGACATCACTTCAGCCCACCAGCAATAGGAGAAAGCTTTGATTAGAATTCAGTGCAGTAAGGAGTGATTTCTGTCACTTGTTTGGAATATGGGCTTCCTGTATAGAGAAGGAACCAAGCTTCTACTGAATGGGAAAAGGAAAAACTGGCAAGCGCCAAATTAGTTAGACAAGCCATTAGGAAGTCCTCAGTTAAGTGAGTTTAACTCGCCACTTCAACTCTTACATTTTCTTGGATGAGAACTCTGTCTCTCTACAGTGAGATGCAGTGATGATCGGGGATGTCTGTCCAGGATGTTGGCTGCTTCTCAAGGGGAGAGTTTCTCTCAACAGTGAAACAGCCTCATTTCCAGGGATTTTAATCGTGAGTAAGACCTTTCTTCCATAATAAGGAAAACAGATGTAAGATGAAAATGTGACTAGATTAGATTAAACTTTAATGATCCCTGTGGGGAGTTTGGGCCACTGCAGCAGCTAATAGTTAGGATACATCAAAGAAAAATATGATATAAGTAAGAACAGAGCAAATGGGATGTAATAGCCTATAAACATACACAACCGACAAATCCAACACTTGGACATACTAAGTAGAAATGAAATGAATTCCAGCATCAATAGGATGTAAAATAGCAGCAGAACTTACTGAGACTGAAAGACAATGTGAAATATGTCCATTATGAAAAAGGTGGAGAATTATTAAAGGTGTATTGGGCTACTCTGCACTTTGGCAGCCCCAAGTGGCAGCAGGAGGTAACTGTTTGAATTTTTGAAAGCTTGAAGACTTCATTACCCAGAAATCCCATGCGGTGACGTCAGTAAACTAAATGTCTTCCGAGTGTGTTGAAGAGGTGAAGAGGTGGTGAAGAGGTTCAGCCATCGTTGGTGAGTCCAGCCTCTTCTGGACGGAGCGCTAGCTTGCTGCTGTTTAAGAGACACTTTTGGATTTCCCTTGAAGTAATAATCAGCGAGAATCTTTTTCTTTAACATTTTGGCAACATCTTTGGTGATAAGCTGTCATTCCTTTAGTGCTTTGCACTGCATTTCCCAGCGATCACTTGCCAACAGTGTTGCCAGTACTTTGATGCCACTGGACTGACAGCAGCTCCAAACATGGGCTGTTCTACTGAGACTAGTGAAGTGAATATAAATAACACAATGACAGAATTTAAGCTGGTGCCTAAGAGCGACCATGTCTACACAGATGGTATTATCTACACCATATAAATATATCAAACATGTTTTATGAAGTTAGTTACATTAGTGAGTTACATTATTACTTATTACGGCTATTGCAAATACTCTGACTGCTTACAGTAACGCTAGCACTAGATCTACATTAGTATAGATCTAGATCTAGGTCAAAAAAGAAGAAATGTCCAAAGCACTCTTCTGGCAAAAAGTTTAAAAGCCTTTATTCAGATGGCTATTTCATGGTGAAATTCTTAAAAACATAGACAAAGCTTGTGCATGTTAAAATAGAACTGGGTTACAACCCACACGTAGTGGCACAAACAGCCTTCTTCAAGAAGGCTGTTTTTAAGAATTTCACCATGAAATAGCCATCTGAATAAAGGCTTTTAAACTTTTTGCCAGAAGAGTGCCTTGGACCTTTCTTCTTTTTTGACCTTTTGTGTTCTCTACCAAAGAGCACCTTCATCACACCTGTTTGAACTTCTGAGCACTCCGGACCTTTTCTTTCTGAAGATCTAGATCTAGATTAGATAGATCAATAGATCTAGCAAGCTACAACTCAATGTAGGAACTGGCCCAGCATAGTAATAAAGACACTGAATTTAAACTGCCCAAAAATAAACCAATAGCAAAACCTACCAGTCCAAAAGAAAAATCTCATGATCCCATCTCATCTTGGAAAGGCAATGCCAATGAGCGCTGGTTGCTTTCCTTTTTAGCAGCTTTTCTTCTTCTGAGCGATTAACCTGTTTCTTTTTCCTTGGATTTTCTGTTGATGCAGTTTGAGTTTCTCTTTTCTTTGTCTGTTCAGCCATGGTGGCTATCGCTGCTCATGCTAACTACCCAGTTCTTCTTCTGTTTATTCCAAACAAACTGCTGTGGCTGTTTCAAGAGATGTAAAATGCATCACTTCCGGTGCGCCAGAGGATTTTCCCCCATGAAACTGCTATCAACTCCCAGTTGTTTAGAACAGCAAATGTAAAAACTTTCATGAACTGGCTGTAGGTTGAATCCCTATTGTGTTATATCAATCAGTGATATAAAGTAGCAAAATGGACATTTATGCATATGAAAATGTCACAGACTGTTACTGTAAGTTTTGATTTGTTGCTTCCTGTGTGGAGAAGATTTCCCACCAGTGACCATACTCGACACCAGAATTTAATTTGGGCAAACAGGGTGAATCTACGGTGTCTCAGTTAGTGGGGATGCACTCTCTGTTGCAGCCCCACTTTATGATTCAGATATTCAAATATTGCATGGTGCAGATTTAGCTTGAGTGTCAGGGAAAAGCAGGAGTTGCAGTGGACAGCAGCTCATTCAGAGTTGGTCACAGTGAGGACTATAGTCTTCTAAGTGGCCAATATTTACTCTGCTCTGTATCATTATCCTGTGGCTAGTGTAGTCTTCGCTGCAACTTAATTCACATAGCTCTCCTGCCAAAGCTCATCCAGTCGGGGGTATGTGTATTTTGAATGAGTGCTTCTGCATATGTGTATGCGCGTTCGTATGCCCTGGCTAGGGTCCATGGCAGCAGTGTGTAATTTGGTGGGCAGGCGGTCGAGGGCTCAGACAGCAGTGTGTTGTGTGTGGGGTTACAGCGTGGGGTCGGGGTAGCAGTGTGTGTGCCTTTGTGATCCGGCGCCAAACACAGCAGAGCGAAGGAAGCTTCATCCCAATCAGCAGAATGAGAATGTGCTGTGACATCTCCAGCCGAGCTCAGTATCTCCCTCATGCAGTCCGCTGGAAGCCTCAACCACCGCGAAGGCTGGGAAGAGGATCGCACCCTACGCTGGGGGTGTTTGTAGGGTTAGACCGATATATTGGGCCGATATTGGCCCTTTTATACCTGGCATTAACATGCGTCCTGGGTGATCAGATTGCAGAGGTGGGAAGTAACAATGTAAAAATCGTTTGTTACTGTACTTTAAGCAATATTCCACTTAGTTTTAACATGGGGGTTATTCGGCACTTGACTGCCATGAAAACCAGAATATAAACTACTCACCAAGATCAGATGCAGCTGGACGAGTTTGTAGCGTTCAGAGTTTTACTTCCCATTCATTTGAATGAGGCCACGAAAATAGACTGAATTGATTGGTTACAAATTGACTGTAGAATTGATCAATACTGGATGTCTATGGGAAGCCCATATCCTGGATTGATTCTAATGAGACATTTTGATTCCATGTATGAATGTTTTATTTTTTTCATATTGTTATTTTATGGGTTTCATAGGAGAGTTTCAGTGCCACATGATGGTGTGAATGCTGTTTCAGTTTTCAATGGGAGTTTGAAGCTGGACAGTTTTAGTGTCCAATGATACTGTTTCATAAGCTTTTCCACTCCTTTTTTTTTGGCCTGAAAATTGTAAAATTTAAAGATTTTTAAATATCAGGACAAAGTATTAATCCGAAAATATCAGTATCATTGTGTGTGTGTGTGTGTGTGTGTGTGTGTGTATGTATACATGTGTGATATGTGAAAATTTTGATCAAAGATTTTCTGAGGCTTAACTATTTACCATTTTACAGAGACTGCTGTATTGTCTTTTCCCAATGCTATATCACTGAAATTTATCGTGATGCCTTATTCTGATGTTTGAAAATTTTCTGCTTTGTGGTCTCATTTTGTATCTTGCAAAATGTGAACACCCAGACTGGGAGGGGAAATAATGAAACATACTAACAGAATGTACCTCAGAGGAGCTGTAGAACATAGCACTGATGTCTGTCACTGTAGCAATTACTTACCATGCTATATTTAGAAACTATCCTACAGGGGATACCTTTAAACACACATATTAAATAAAATCTGCTGTACAGAGTCTGTAGACTTGGTCTGAGGTCTGTGGCTCTGGCTTTTTAACCAGACTGCCTAAGCAGCTACTTGTTCAAAAACAAACCCACCATATGGCTAGCCGAATGGATTGTTTGCTTTAAAGTTATACTGTAATAAAGAACCATTTTCAGATTTTTAACATTCCCTCACCCCTGCCAGTGCACATGCATCAGCCCTTTTCAAAAACAGAGCCTAATATAAAATATGCAATCGGTTTTGCTTGGCTGCTTGCCAGCAGGCAGCGCATCAGGGTGCATTTTTCCACTGCATTCCCATCCATGTGTTTATAGGTCTGTCCACTAGCCAGCGCTGTTGCTGCTCAGACTCAGGGCTCAGACCAAGAGCATGGCTCTTGACAGCAAGGGGTTCTCAAATGTTTTCATCTCATGGACCCCCATTTGATGAGATTTTTGTACCTCATATGGGAAGGTTTCTGTTGTTGATTAAGTATTGAAAAATATTACTGTCTACACTGTGGAGATAATAGATGGGCCTAATATAAGAGGTAATAGGCAATAGCAATGATACATTCTCTAATTAGGATAATTAAGGAATTAAATTAAACTGTTCCTCATTTTACTGCGGACACCCTGGAACCAAGGACCCCACTTTGGAGTGGCCTTTGAAAACCATGTCCAGACATAATTGACACATCCTCAAAGAAGGGCTACATTATTTTATTCCTGTATTGTATAGTGTTAATTTGATGCTATTAAATCAACCCATCTGACACAGTGTACATACTGTGGGGTTTAGTGGTTTCTCCTTTACTTACTTACTGTATCCTCCCTCCTCACCATCCTCCTATGCTGTTGGTATTAGATTGAAAGCCAAGGCCAGGCCTGTACACTGCAAAAAATATACATCTTAACAAGCCATTTAGTCTACGATTTTCGTAAAATAAGTGAAAAAACCTGCCAATGGTGTGAGATAATTTCACATTTCCAATGCCAATCAACTTGTTTCAAGAATTTTGTAGAATCAACTGTCTTTTTTCTTGATAGTAGTGCAGTGATCTGCCTTATTCTGACTGGTTTCAATAGACTGACACTCATTTCTAGAAAATTCCTGAAACAAGTGAAGCTGCATTGGAAACAAGTGGAGTTATCTCTCCTCACTGGCAGAATGTTTCTCTTGGTTTAAGAAAAATAAGATTTGAAGGCTGAATATGAGACTAAATGACTTGTTAAGATGGACGTTTTTTGCAGTGTGGGAGATTCCGAGTGAAGCTACATCCACACAGCTTCCACTTCCACACTTTCTCTCCTCTCTAGGTTTATTTTCTTGCTAAAACTCAGGAAATCTGATTTAGAATGAGTTTCTACTCTTCCCTCCCTCAACAGCTACTCTCAAGGTGTAGAGTTTACTACCTCTTTATGCTTATATAAACCTTTATGAGGTAAATTCATAGTACACATCGTAGGATGTACAGTAAGTTTTATGAGGATAGGATTTTCTAAGTAAAAAAAGACATAAAATCATGTTTTTCTGAAAATATAATTGATTTTCATTCATATTGATGGTGGTTTGCCTTATGATAATCACCAACTAGAGGTCATAGTTTACCCTCCTTTTAATTTGCCATTACATCACTGCATGTGAGTGACTGATTAGTTGACAATGTGTGCTTCCTTCCTAATGTTCTTCTCCCCACCGTCTGGTTCAACTTTGACTATCTTATTGAAAAGCATTTTCACAGTCTAAAAGGTGAGGAAAGCTTTAACCCTGATGTACAAGCAGATGAATAAATGGAAAAATGAAGAATCTTACATGAAACCTAAACACCTTCTTTTCCCAGCATACTTGTAAAAATGCACAATTCTGTGTCAGAGAACTAAAGATTTGACAAAGAAAAAACAATGTAGATCACTGTACAAAATTTATGAATGAGAGAATTTCATCAGATGATGAATATAGTAGGAACGGATTCCTTTCATATGTCGTTGTCCTCCCTTTCAAATGGATGCTGTTCAGACTGCTCAACGTTGAAAAGCCGATACATTTACATAGAACAGAAAGACAAGCCACATGCTTCAAACACTACAAAGCCCAGGTTCTGATAGTGATTATGCCGGCCAGATCTATTGAAGTCATACTGGAGATGAAAATCTTTCACTATGTAAATGTTCAATCTCTGATCCCGAGGAACGCGAAGACTCAATCCGGCGTTATTAAAGCCACTCGTCCCTACGCGCATCTGCCTGTTTTGCTCTAAAAGCATCTGAAATTAAGACTAAGTGATTTTATAATACAGTCTGCATGTTTTCATTTTGGCCCTTGACAAGCTGTCATAATTAGACGACTGCAACGAGACGCAGACAGTTTTTCAGGCGCTTGCTCCAATAAAAGAACTTCTCCATCTTCCCTATGAGACGTTTCTGCTCCTTCTGGGAAGGTTATGAGGCCCCGGGTCTTGTCATTTCACCAACTCCTTGGTGATAAATGAGAGAGATAATGTGTATTAAGCATGTCCAGTTCCTCGGAAACCTCTTTGTAAGTAGCCTTACAGGATAAAGCCTGTTCCTGCTCTTTATCAAGGCTATTCCTTCTGCAATGAGCCATGTCGGAGAGGCCGTAAAAAAAAAAAGTTGTCTTCACCTCTTTCCCCCTCTCCCTCTCTCTCTCTCTCTTGCACTCCATTTTGGAAACTAAAGATGCTGTTTTTGTTCCACGTACGGAAGGGTACACTTCTGTTTTTTTTTATTTCACTCCATTTAATCATGGGAAAGGAGGCAGTCTCATTGTGATTAAAGAGTGCAATGATTTCATATCAGCCAGGAAAAGCTTGCTACGGATTTTTTTAGTCACCTAATTTGTTATAACTGCTTTAGTGGCTCTTTCTCTATGGCCAGAGAAGAAAATTAAAATCATGCTACATGTCATGCAAGTTCAAGTAAAGGGTTATGAACATGGAGGTCTCTCTCTCTCTCTCTCTCTCTCTCGCTCTCTCTCTCTTCTTCTGTCTCAGTCTCTTAAGCACATTTCATAGTGGAACGTAACATAAACGTACTGTAAAATGAAAAATACTATGCATGCTCAAGATAAGGAGAGAGAAACTGCAGATAACTCGCAAAGTCTTAGTTGTCTTTCTCCTCTCTCGCTTTGTCCAAGGCTCCTGTCTGACATCACAGTACATGATCCGACGCTGTCTGCGTACCGTCGACCAATCAGAGGAGAATATACATATGTTTGACGTCATTTACACCAGGAAGAAGACTGGATTTTGTGTAAGAATTCGATTCAGTTGACAACCAGATGGAGAGTTTCTCAAAGGTACGCTACAATACCATGACACTTGGAAAGGCGATCCTCATTGCACTGGACCTTTAATCATAGTAGTTCCTATCAGGATGTTTCATTTCACATCAGGGAAACGCCCCTTTTCTCCTTCTTGTGCGGATTTTGAGCAGATTCCCCCCCCCCCCCCATCTCTAATTTCACTCCCCGAGAAACATCAAAGACCAAAAACGCAGGACATGGCTCTGCTCTATAGTTTCATCTGCCCCTCCAAAAGCGCACACTGGAGATGATTTAGGTCACCTACAGAGGAAAAAAAAACCTGCACACACCGCTTCCACAGGAGGGTGGTAATGATGAGTTATAGGAGTGAGAACATCGTCTGTCCAAGCTATTTAGCGTGCTGCGATCACGCCACTCGAGGTTTTTGGCTCGAGAAGCCCCATGAAAAAGCTTGTAGGTGAAGAAGTGGGACATCTAGCCGATTAGGGGGAAGATGGCATGAACAATAAAGACCACCTGTCTTGTATTCTGGGCAGTAAAAGACCCAGCGCTGCTTTTCATGGACAGAGGAGGTGCCAGACTTTCCAGATGTCTACCATTGCTGCGCAGATTTATTGGATGAGTTGTGCGCGAAGAGCATGTGTGAAACATGCTGTTAGCCAGAGGGTCTCTCACCATCGCTCCTACAAAGAAACGGGTCCAACACTGGGCCAGGTCTTCAAGATGGATGATGTGGTTGTTATTCTTTTGATACAGAGGGACTTCGGAGATTATGAGAACATCCCACTGTGCATGTTGCATATTCTCTGATGCTAGAACTTGGATTATCATGATTTTTGAGTGAGCCAAATGTTGCATTTCCTTCATATTTCATACTCTTTTATTGACTTATTCTGGGAAGTTTATGGTAGGAGTTGCCATTCAATCTAGAAGCAGCTATGACAGATGAGCTGATTGCTGACCTAAGTTGAGTTCACGTTGCGAATTCTTCCGCTGTTTGAACCGTTTTCACCGTCGGTTCAATCAATAGCTAGGTTTCCATCCAAGTAGGATGGGCCGAATGAGAGAAGCTGAATGGAAATGGCAAATTTCAAGAACATTTCCACAATATCACAAAGAGATTTTTTTTGCTTGCTAGAGGCAGAGACAATGTTTTTTATAAAAACATTATGCAATGGATAGCATTGCACAAGAGTTCAAAAGTGGCTTTGGACATTCTGAAATGTCTGTAAAATATCTGTCCACTATGACCTCTCTCTATGATTTTATGGCCATTAGTTTGTGCCTTTGAATATTACATTTCTTTGTTTTCATCTTCAACTGACACCAAAGAACAATAACAATTTAAAAATGTATTTACTGTGACCCCTGGGATACATATAAGTCTTCACATTAGAACCTCTGTGTCTCATCTGATTTAGTAGTCTTTAGTAGTCCACTGCACTGCACTTGAAAAATTAGGAATTGTTAGGAATTAGTTTCCTACACATTTTACCAGAGGGGGTCAGAGTGTAGGGGCAGCCAGGAGTGGCATCCCTTGAGCGGGTAAGAGCCCAGTGTATTATGCAAGATTCATATGTAAAAACACACCCATCTTATCAGCTTAATAGGCCCAATTTCCCCAAATTCAAAAATGTATACTGGTGGGAAATCTTCTAACACAGAATGTGACAAATTGAAACTGGAAAAGATCTTTTGTCTCAGTCGTCCCTTTGGTTTCCTTTGGTATAAAGCATCACAGTAAACGTGCGTGTGCTGTGTGCAGTTTACTGATGTCATGTCACATGATTTCTAGCTATTGAAGTCCTCAAAATTCAGTGCAGGCTTTCTAACTAACTTTAAGGCTATGTTCAGTCACACAGTCACATAAATCTGATTTCAATGCATATCCAATATAAGTTGAATAGTTTTCTATTTTTCTGAACAGCAAAAAAACACAACATTCATAGCAAAAAGATACATTCAGAGTTGACATGCGCACACCTGCGTCATTACTGTGACAACCAATGCTGTAATGACAGCAAATGAGCAGGTCATCATACTGTCTAAACACACAAATCCGATGTCTGCTGTCTGAACATTGTGTAATTCCGCGCACTATGTAAAAGATTCCCTTGCCATATTTCAACGTTTCAGAAGCATTCCATTCACCTTTCTTTGGCGAAGGGAGGCTGAGAAGAGCTTTGCACTTAAATGCTCCCTGGTGTGTGTGTGTGTATGTGTATGTGTGTGTGTGTGTGTGTGTGTGTGTGTGTGCATATGTGTGCACACGCTCTTGGCTCCTTTGGAGTGGTTAAGCAGCAAGAAAGAACTGTGCCCAAGAAGTCTCTGCTGGAGTTTTCCCAACGCACCTGTGTTTTCATTGTGCTTGGATTCTCTCCCCAAGGGCCTGTGAGATCATTACTCGAGACACAATTGCATCATAAATAAACACAAGGACATACTTCACTAATTGAACGGACGCCGCGGATGGTAGCCGAGCCTCCGCCTTCGCAGGAAGACATGTTTTGAAAGGACACAAAGACAGGGAGACAGTTAATCACATGCACGTGTCACATCTACAGTCCAATATGCCTATGTACGCCTGCATCAACAGTCCGAAAATGCGCTTGCAACTGCCATGTGATTCAGCCTGGGTGTAACTAGTCTATACTGAGTCAAGTGACCAATCACAGTGCTAGGTGCAAGAAACTGGTAGTAATGTACCATAAATGAATCCTTAAATTGACGGGTTTCATTCCAATGCATTATGTATCCATTTCAAGAAAACAAAATGCTGAAATTTATTTGGAATACACATTACATCCAGAAGCATTATCACCTGAAATGACCCCTAACCCTAACCAGTACTCAGAGAGACATTCCTGTAACTGCAGGGTCTCTGGTTCAATCCCAGCAAAAGCCATGTGTCCTATCTGAGCGTGCTTAAAGGGAAGGTTCAGTGATTTTAGAGGCCTATCCAATTTAGCACTAACCATGTCCACTGTTATAACATTCAAAATATTTTTACATCAGAGTTTTTGTCTCGGAGAAATCAGCACCAGCCTCCTGTTAGCATTTGTTAGCAAGTTAACAGGATACGAAACCATTGCTTTCAAAATTCCATTCAAGTTCTATTACGTATTTGTACTATTACTACAGCTATGGAAGTATATGGAATGGCTTGCAAGTGATTTTAAGAGGTGTGGTTTCATAACCCATTGACTTGTGCTAGCATTGCTAACAAATGATAATAGGAGGTGGTTAAAGATTCCACAGAAATGCAAGCTCTAATGTAAAAACTAAACCCTCCTAACCTCCTCACTCAGTGTAAGGTGTTCTTGATAAGTCAGCTAAATAACTTAAGTGAAGTTTGTGACACAATTTTCAGAAATACAGTTGATGTCACCCTCAATAACGTAGAAGTAGGGGGGTATCAGAGATGGATAATCTGGTGTTTTCACTGGTTTTACACTCTTAGATGTTTGCCGTTCATAGTAAAAAAAAAAAAAATGGGGCAGAGCCTCTCGTACTGCCAGCCAATCAGAGCAGTGATTTTATCTGGCTGCTAAAAACGGCCGGTAGCTCTTTAACTGGGAGAGGGGCACTAGAGAATTACACAAATATGTATTATTTTCACTTGAAAAAACTACAAGTTGTGTTTCAGGAAAAGCAAAATACCCCCACCCCCTCCTTTAATAGGCGTGGCACCAATGTCTTAATAACTTAAATAATAATGAGTTTTATTTCTAAGACAGCACTCATTTTGGCAGAGGAACTATCCCAATTGATTTTTTTTTCTGGGGTGTGTATATGAATCCTGATCCAGGCACAACTGTGAGTCACATTTCAAAGGCCTTTATTTCTGAGGGCAAAGAAGATAAAAACACACAACTCCGCTTTCCAGCTTAAGCCTTCCTCAGGGTGTTCAAACAATAATGAAACCAGACAAAGGAAAAAGACGTGGGGCATGGGTGGCAACATGGACAATACTACTGTTTCACAGAAGGTGTCCCCAAATCACTTGTCTGCATCACATACATCACTAGGCATCACTTATTTTAGGCACCAGTAGCAGCAAGACAGAATTTCATACATCATGTAGAACTAAGAATCACCATTAGCAAAAAGACACATCATAAAAACAAAACAAACAAACAGACATAGAACCTAGAAGCAAGCAAAGGAAATCATAACCCTACAATAAGAAACAAGTTGGTAAGGAGTTACCTGCCACTTCCAAAAAAATAGGTACCTGGCTAAAAGCTCACTTTAGGGAATTCCAGTTGTGACCATTGTAAGCATTGCCAGAGTGTGTTCAAATCTGACTCCTTCAAGAATGTTTTTTTCTTCAAAGGAATACCCCATTAAAAGTTTTATCAACTGTAAGAGCTCTTATGTGGTGTACAGACTGGAATGTGCCTGTGGTGCTGTTTTTATGTAGGCCGCACCAAGAGAAGCCTGCCAGAAAGGATTGCTGAGCATAAGTATGCAAGCCGCACTAGAAATCTTGTTTATCCTATGGTCAAACATCACATGGTGGTGATGCCACCATGGCTGTGTGATTTGGGGACACCTGTGAAACAGTAGTATTGTCCATATTGCCACCCATGCCCCACGTCTTTTTACTTTGTCTGGATTCATTGAGGAAGGCGTAAGCTGTAACGCGGAGGTGTGTGTTTTTATCTTCTTTGCCCTCAGAAATAAAGGCCTTTGAAATTTGATTCACAGTTGTGCCTGGATCTAGATTCATACACTCTGTGCACTCCAGAAGTATATGTCCCATTGTTTTCTTTGTTATACAGTTTCTCCTAACCCATGAGCACCTGAAAATTTGATATCCTGATGCGTATCCTGATAAAACTCTTGCGATTATAATAAAAGTAAATCATTTTTATTTTGATTACACATATCCAGAGGTGTGACCAAGTCAACTTTGCTTGAGTCCCAAGTCAGTCTCAAGACTTGAGGCACAAGTCTCAAGTGTAAGTCCCAAGTCTAAATGTAGAGCATCACGTCATTAATGTCAAGTCTCAAGTCTAAATGTAGATTACCAAGTCAAGTCCAAGTCAAGTCCATGTCATTCATGTCTAATCTCAAGTAAAGTCCCAAGTCTAAATGTAACAGCAAGTCAAGTCAGAACAAATCAAGAGTCCAGTATCAATTTAATATCTTAAAGAAAACTAAATATCTAGGACTTTTCAATGCAATATGGTTTTAATAGGATAAAAACTTGGTAAGAGCATCATGAGTTTGATTTCCATAATCAGTTTCAACTTCAATAAATTCAATCATTCCATACAAATTCAGAAAACAGAATTTAAATTCAGTCGTCTGCTGGAACAAATCTCATCACTTTCAATCTAAGTCATTTACACAAACACAAGATCTTTTGTCAAGACTTTAGAAACCTTTTCAAGTCATCAAAGTACAAGTCAAAGTCAAGTCCCAAGTCACCAGAACCCAAGTCAAGTCTCAAGTCTTCTCTTCATGCATCAAGTCAAGTCTCAAGCAATTCAAATTGTGACTTGAGTCTGACTTGAGTCCAAATCATGTGATTCAAGTCCCCACCTCTGCACATATCTATTTTCGACTCATACAGCATTAGGAGGGTGTGCAAAATTACAGCAGTCTCAGTATGTTCTACTACTATTGCACATCCTCATAATGCTGTAATTCATATTTTTTCATACTTTCATTCATATATTTCTACTTGATAATATGTTCTTGACACCTTGGAATTGTCAGTTGCATTATGTTTAATACCTCCCATTTACTACATTCTTATGTATATTCCATTTTTCTTTCCTATATCCTATTACTATTTTGCTGCTGCAACAACCCAGTTTCCCCATGGGGATCATTTAAGTTTCATCTCATATTATCTTATCTTATTATTGTAATAACTTATACATTGCTATTTTAAAGACATTTCACAGTTTGACAACATTAGTAGAGCGAGAGCACATGACCTCAGAGAAATTTAGGAGTGGGATACATGATGAATGTTGAAACATGGAATCGAAAAACATGGCATCAAGAAGGAAATAAGATTTCCATTTATCTTTCAGAAATTCCCTCCAGTTTAACAGGGAAAACAGATCTATCACTGAGAATGACTTCTGAGTCAGATACACCTCCGCAGCCATGCTTACTAGAAATTAACTAATTGGACTTTCATATTTTCTTTGTGGCTTTCCTACATTTCAATCCAGATTTATGTTGCATTCTGGTGCGCTCGGCCGAGATTTCCATGACTATATGAGTAAGTAAAAACACAGACCAACCACCAAGACAAACATCCACCTTTGAGGTCATTGTTGCTGTTGGATTGTGTTCCATGTCAGAAACACTTACAGGATTATGAAGTGGTCCACAGAGTGAGTCCTGGTGGCTGTGGGTTGTCTTGTTGGAGCTCAATTTATCATCTCTAGACCCTGTTCGGTACATCTCGCTAAAGACTTGGCTCTCCACTTGCTTCAAGTAATGGGAAAGATAAGCAAAGCTAGCATTTTAAATTGGCTGTATTTGCTCAGGACATTATAGCACACACTCATTGATCCAAGTAAACGATTGAGTCAGACAGGGCCTGACCTTGAAGCCCCCAAAATGCCCAGCAGCCTGCTGCACCAGTTAAACTTTAGTTCAGACGCAGGCTAGTTTCAACATAAATTCTCACCAAGTCTGAGTTTATGTATTACTGCAATTTTAAGGCTTGCACAATTTGAAATGGCGCCAACGTAGACAAAAGTTACAACTTAAAACTTGCACCAACCCCCTACTAGGTGAAAAGTCTTCCGTAAAATAGCTGTTGGCATGGCACATTGCTTTGATAGATGGAAAAACTTTCTGGAGGACAAATACAGAGTACCTTAATTCAGACCCACTTTTAATCCAGTCCAGTTCACTATGCTGGAAACCCTGGAAGGCGAAGAATTTCTGGTAGCTTCTGGTGCAGTTCATCCAAATGAACAGAGTTCATTATCTTTACAGTAAAGTGTTACAAAATAACATCACAAGTAGCTCTTTATCATTGTCTATAGGTGTCCTGACACTTAAACCCCTTTCACACACACAAAATTATAGTATGCTGATCCAGGTCCATCACATGTACAGTAGAAGGCAATTCACACTAAACCTTGTACATGGGAATTTCCTATGGGCAGGGGTGGAAAGAGTATCAAAATATCCTACTCAAGCAGGAGCACTGTTACTTTACTTAAACTGTACATAAGTAGAAGTGAGATGACAGGTGTAAAAATCTAGAAGTGACTAGAAGTAAAACGTGGCTCATTTAAAATGTATTCACAGTAAAATAGTTACTTGTGAAGCAGACACTGTTACATATGGTGTTTCCCATACAATGTAAAAAGTACAAGGAGTGCAATATATGATAATACACATTTTTATAGACTATGTTGAGTGCTGTAAAAATAAGATTCCGAAATTCATTCATTCATTCATTAATTCAAGTGCTCATCCACATTGTTCAGTAACATTAGTAGGCCTACTTGATATTTCTTTTGCTACTAGCTATCCAGTTAGCAAGGCTAGTAAACTAGCTAGAAAACAACCAGGCTAATACAAACCAATACTGTAGCTGGATGGATGTTAACTAAGCTACTATCATGGATAAATTTGAGCATTTAATAATACTTGAAAAAGCAGACACTATGCAAAAAGCCCTGTATGTTGCAGAGGTGTTACAGTACCAACATAGAGGCAGAAGGGTGAGCAACAAACGTTAACAAAGCTCATTTCCATCTGCCATTTTCCTATTTAACCATGACAAAATCTTACCCTAACCTTAACTAAACTGTTTTAGTTGCCCAACCTTAACCAGAGTTGTTTACTTGCCTAAACTTAACCATTAGCTAACCTTTTCATGTGAACAACACGTAAAAATGGCGTGCACGGAATCTGCGTTTCAGTTTCTCACAAAGTTTTGAAAAAGTGGAGTGAGGTGAATACTACATATGAGTGATAAACAACTAAATTAAATCATACATCTACATCTACAAAGCTACATCTCCCTTGACCAGGATTAGTCCCTTTTGGCTGACAAGTCGCCATTTTTGCTAACACTTCACTGAAAGTGTTACATTACACGCCAATTATAAGGCCATTTGAAGCACAGAATTACTTTTTTCTTACTATAGACTTTTTCTTTTCACCACATCAAATTTTCAACCCCCTATATTTTTCACATGTTTATTATATCATGCTCTGATTATAATGATCATCATGCACTCATATGTGCTTTTCATAATGTGTTTATGATGCATTATAATGCCTTATGAGCACCACTTCAAATAAAGTTTTACCCCTTTTTTTTCAAGATGACCATGGCAACATATGCAGCTTAAAGGACAAGTTTGGTGATTTTGGACCTATATATATATATAATTTGTCTCTTACATAGCAGTAGTACTTGGACCCACAGAGAATATTGACTCCAGAGTCAGCTGTCAGTTGAAACGGCGAGCTCCATTGCTAGAACTCTTGCTGCTAACAATCCAAACGGAATTTGTCAAAATACCTCTACAGTTCCCTAGATTTCAAACTGCATAACCTTTGATCAACAAGATAAAGAAAAGCATTTTAAAGGGGTACTGGTGATGCTATCGGGAACTTGAGGAGACAAAATGTGAAAAGATGTATAAAAAAAATATATTATGAACAATGTCGACATGTCGTCACACTGTGTCAGAGGGTGTGTTCCATGTTTTTATTTTTATTTTTAACAAAATTACAAAACTCATATTTTGATCATCTGTCTGAGTGTCACATGAATTATTTTGGTTCTAAGGTCATTAACCAGATTCTGCCTCAATGAGGACATTGAAGTGAGGAGGGAAAAAATTAATGGGGTTCCCACATGCTTGCAATCAACCATCAAAACAAGGACGGACCATTTTCCATTGCTAAATCAAATCTGGTCAGGCTGAAAGTAAAGGAATCGTACAAAAGACAAACTTCATGGCACGATGACTTTGACTCATTGCTGAGATCCCATTTGCACTTTCAGCTCCCTCGCTGCGCTGAGACTACTGTGTGGAATATAGTAGGAGGGAAAGGAAGCCAAATTGGAAATGCTTTGAATATTTGCACTGCCAAAGACATTACCACTGATGTTGATGAGCATATTGCACTCATGCAAAAGAGATTTGCTTGACACCAACTTAAATAAGATAGTCCTGATATTGCCAACCTTACAAATACAAAGCAGTGTTTAGTTTTAGATTAGAAGTAGAGCAACAGGCATGATACTCTGATAACGAAGATAGCATAATGATTGTAGCAGATATTATTTGGTTGCACTGCTGAGGACTATATGCCTTGCGGTTTTAGGAGTAGGCTTGAAAAACGTTACTCACTGAGCAGGGAAGCCAAAGATTCAATGAAGCAATGATGATGACATTGACAGAATATTGAGTGATTCATCTCACTGAAAAACTTATAGCAAGTCATCATCCCAATTCCAGCGCTGCATTTGCGTTTCAGCTTTAATCACATGCCTTTGGAAAACGTTGGCCATATAAAATTGAGAAGAAATTGTATCTCGATCAAGCCAGCTTCCTTTTAGGGTTCTTATTGCCTGGAAGACAATATCATTTTGGATACTGCAGAATCTTTCCATATTAAAGAAGCTATGTGTAACATTTTAACATTGATTAATTTAATGACATTAGTATGATTCTGATTCTGATTACCATAAACAAACAAGACCATCGCAGTGAAGATATTGCATTTTACATTAGGTGCCATCGAGTTGGATGCTGGATTGCTTTGTGGCACAAAAAAGGAACCATTAATACCCAACTTTATTCCAGTTCCACTGTATAGTTTCAACTTAGAATACCAGGTCCAAATGCGTATTGGTTCTCCCTTCTTCTGGCTCTTCAAAACAAAAGGAGTGACACCAGGGAGAGGGAGGGGTTAATGGGAAATGTGGTCTTAATTTTGAGGAACCAAAATGCTACATGTAGCACCTTTACCATTAACACTCACTTTGCCGCTGTATCAGTAAAGTGCCCATACCAGCGAAATCTTTGTTGCACACCGCCCCCCTTTCTTTCACCCATCTTTCCTGTCAGTCTCCACTGAATATTTTCTATCTGGATGACACAAATGCCATAGATAGTGTAGGAATGTTTAGCATTTGACACATACTCCTCTTTCACAGAAGTCACTATTGGTCAGGATGCTGTACTTTTCCACAGGTGTTTATGACTGTGGTAACTCAAGCCTACATATTGACTGACGCGTGTGTGCTGCATGTAGCTCTAGCTCACCAATTATGCCTTATTGACTACCTTCAATAGGGAACATATTTGCTCAGCATGAATGAAAACCTGGATATTTAATATGCCAACAAGATAAAAGACATCATCTATTTTCTTTGCTTAGGAAAGTTCCAGACTGCTGGACCATTTTTCACCTGTTAATCAGTAATGGGATTTGTCAAAGATAGCATTTGATGTCAACATTGAGCTTTTGAATAGGTACAACTTCGGCACATTTTGTCTTCTCGCTAGTTAAACACTTGTTGAAGTTTTTTTTTGTCCTCCTTCATTGTTGGTCAATGATTATGGGAATGAAGTACTGCCATGCATTTTTATCTGGTGGTTCCCTCTTCAGGAGGTAGCATGGACTTGCATTTTACAGAGAACTGCTGTAGGCCACCAGTACTAACTACACTCTGATGGTACACATTACTTTTGCTACATGTCTGTTAATTGTGCTCCATATATCGCAATATCCTGCTCAAGTGGTCGTAATGTGAAGGAATTCAGAAAAGCTTGTCACATTGCTCCAACTGTTGAGTGAATGCTGGAAGCAGATTGAGCCGGTTGGCCTCAGTTTATCTCCATCAGCAGTAGTTTTCAACTACTACCCAACACCCAGTGTTGATGTGAATTGGAGTTGCACATGATAAAATTGCATAGCCATGCAGGTAATGTACGCCAACTGGTCAAAGCATTGTTGATTAAACCACTCAGGGAGCAAAATTCTAAATTCACGCGTGGTTTTGGCCGCTTGCACTGGACTGAGCCTGAGCCATTGGATCCCATGTGGGGTAAGCTAGATGTGGTGTTCTGTGAGAATTTAACTTTTGGACAAAGCGCAAACACTGCCATACTCCTGCATCACATGAGTTCATCATCTAAATTCTTTGTCTAGTCTCTAGAGTTGTGCTACTTAAACAAAAGAAGAGATTGGAAGAAACTGGATAAAATATGAAAGGTGACTGAGATCATCCAGGGGGATTTTCTAGAGTTCAGTTCAGTTAGCGCTGCCATAAAATTAAGCTCATTAAGGTGTAGAAGCTCAAACAACACTATGAGTCCGCTATCTTTCACTTAATGGATGATATAGCGGCTCCAGGTTATACATCTTGATGACATTACATATCAGAGGCTTGGTCCTAAAGAATCCTATTAACATAGTATATTGAGTGGCCAGAGAAATGGCATATTTGAATTTTTAATGAATTGAATCATATTCACCTTTAATGTGAACGTAATATGCCATTTCAAATAGTACCTTGCAGTCACAACACACACAATAAAATTTTTTACACGCGCTGATGATACAGATGCACTTCCTTTAAACTAGGCTGTTAAAAGTAAAAAGAATACTGACACAGTAAACATATAATTTAGTACATAATGCGGATCAATTATGTGTCTGAATAATATCTTAATATGCTTGCTGTCCAACCCAAGAATGATTGTTTTCAACCCAACCAGGATTATTAACCTCCTAATCACTGTTTGTCCTTAAGGGCCTTGATAAGTAAACATCCCTTCCTGGTAATTGAGGGTTCATAATTTCATAAGTAAACAGAGATTAAACTCATTGTGGCTGCTGTAGATTACACAGTTTACGGCTGTCCTGTTGTGAAAAATAAACCTTTAAGCATCAGCCTTATCTCCCTGGTATACTACCACCTCCTCCAGTGTACTCCACCTCCCTGCCATTTCAACATGTGCTCCATCATTGTCACTGCTTGGTCACCACGTTTGCTTTCATGGGAGGAACTGTGGACTAATTCTGTAACTATGTGTTCACACTGTGAGCAACTTGGCTGATGGGTCACTCTATTCTGACCGATTGTGGGCAGGCCCAGAGGCTCCTGTTGCATCTATGTAGCGGTCTGCAGCTACAAAGTTTTGAACAGGCAAATCATGGATTTACCTTTCATATTGTTACATTGTTTTGATGAGTTAATATAGCCAGATAGCAAGCGCTAATTAGCAGTGTTGTAATTCTCGAGACCGGTCTTGGTCTCAAGACCAGCACCCCTTGATCTCGGTCTCGTCTTGGTCTTGGACCTAATTTGTCTTGGTGTTGTCTTCTTGAGCGCTGGTCTCAGATTTCTCGAATTTGTATTTAGTGAAATTAAAGGCATACTGAGCAGGATTTTCCCCCTTCAAATAGCATAAACTCATCCAAAAATGATCCTACTCATTCATTACTTATGGCCCCAGTGTATGACAGCGTGTGTGTCTGCAGAGAGCCTGCCTTCTGCCTGGATTTTCTTATTTCTGAATGTTCGGTACATTTCTGGGCATCAACCTTTTGGCAGCAGGTGTGTCCTGCAACCACAACACTGCTGAATCGTTTTATATCTAAAAACCACGCCGGCTGCGGTAGCCATCCTGAACTCTAAAACAGAGCCACTGGTCAGAGCTAGTGTGTATCGTGAGCTGGCAGCTAGCTACCGTTAGCGGAGCTTCGTTGTGGTAGAGAAGCTGATAGCTAAGCTAACCAGCACCTACCTTTCCAACAGAAAACAGGCCAAGTCTGCGTCGCTCTTCATCCCCATCCTCTCCTTAAATATTCTCCAACGGGTGAAAGCAAACCCCAGATTCACTCTAATTTAGGAACAAGCCTTGTCTGCTTGGCGTTTTGCCTCGCTGTACTTTTTTACAGATTTTTACCAGTTTTACCCCTTTTCAACTTTGAAAGTTGTGTTTACAAGCCACAGGCAGCAAAATCCTACTCAGTATGCCTTAAACTGATAATCAAGAAACAACAGTCGTATAAAATTCACAAATTATTTTATGTACAGACAATAGGCTATTAGAGACTTCTAATTCCTTTTCCTGCCACTGAGAGCATTATATAAAAAAATCTTCATCTGCCTCATCAGTTGCGTTCTGACTGCAGCTGCTGCCTTCGGTGAGGACTGTGTGTGAAGCTGATCAGTAACAAGTTGGCTTCATCGGCAATCATCCAATTGAGATATTTAAACCACAGAGAGTTTGTTCATGGAGTGAAGAACAAACTGATGTGTGCTGGTTCATGGGTTTTCTACCAATACATTGGGGCCACAAAGACAGGAAACATAAGGCTAACGTTAGCTACTTGACCATAAATTCCTCTTCTTCTTTGCTAGCTGAGATGTGTCATGTATGCTGGATCAATACATCAGTGTGTCAGACGCTCTTAGTGGTATTTTTGCCTTGTAGTTAATGTCATCTCCTTACAGTAAAGAAAATTTATCATGTGGGAGTTTCAATCAGCTTGGAATCAGTTTGAGCCCATTATTTGGGCTCAAAGGGCTCATATCAGTGCTGACAGTTCAAACATGCACATACACACACATGCAGCCTAATTTATTGCATTGAATTGCATTTTAGAAGGTTCTATTATCAGCTGACCTCTTTTATATGGTAAATAGGTAATTAAGTAATTAGAAAAACTCTACTTAATAGATAATAATTGATGGAATCATTGTTTGGGTAATAAGAGACTGTACAATGATGATTACTCCAAAATTATGTAGCTATTCTCCAACATCAATAATTAATTAATAATTAATAATTATTTCCAAAATGATGTTCTATACCAAGGCCTCAAATTGAGTGGAAAATAGATGAATTACCTATATAGCTATATCAAAAAGCCTGCATACTATTATTGGTCTCAAACTTGGTCTCGACCACCTTTGGTTTTGGTCTTGTCTTGGTCTCATTTGAGATGGTCTTGACTATAACACAAAAAAAAAAAAAAAAAAGAAACTAATTTTTTAGGGAAACAAGGAAGCTGGCTGTTGACGGCCAATGACTGCAAATGATATCAGCTGAGTTTCACTGTCAGCTCTATAGGAAATGAATGGACTTTATGGAGAGAGATTGGACTCAAAACTGTTGACAAATTTGTGTATAATGATCCATAAATAAGAGACACAAACAAATATCTCTCAACTTGTGTCTTGTAAATTGTCATTTAAATGAGTGTGCAACGATTTGTACAACTGGATACATATTTGTGAGTACATGTTTTCCCTTTTGTACACATATCTCATACTTTGTATAGGAAAAAATAAATATATATGTTTCCAATTTCCATATGTATTTTTTCTCAAACCTCTTTTCTTTGGCCTTCTGCTGACTTGTTGATTGTGTTGCTTGCAGTGTGAATGCATGCTAAGGGTCCACTGAGTAAAAAAAAAGTACTGAAAGGAGATTGGTGGAAGATTGAAACTTTCTTCAGACCTTCTGGGTGAAATTCCATGTGCTTGTGTGCCACCATGTAAACAGTAGAAACTACCTGTTTGAAGTTCGGAACAATATTGTAATGTAGGTATGTTGACATTAAGTAACCAATAGCAAACAAGCAGCACAAATGTTCAGGCCCTTTTACTACAGGTCAAACTCTCTGACAATTACCATCATTGCACCATAACGCTCTGAAGCCTTTAGCAGACTATTTAGCTTATTTACCTAGTCAATATCGGTCAAAGGTCTCTCTACAAGATTGATCGCCTCAACCGTTAATTTACACTGCAAACAATCTCCATCTTAACAAGTCATTTAGTCTATGATTGAGTCCTAAAATCGTAATTTTCTTAAAATAAGTGAAAAAATCTAGATAATTTCACTTGTTTCCAATGTAAATCAACTTGTTTCAAGAATTTTGTAGAATCAAGTGTCATTTTCTTGATAGCAGTGCAGCGATCTGCCTTATTCTGATTGGTTTCAACACAGTGAAACTCATTTCTAGAAAATTCCTGAAACAAGTGAAATTGCGTTAGAAACAGGTGGCGTTATCTCACCTCACTGGCAGAATTTTTCTCTTGGAAAATAAGATTAGAAGGCTGAATATGAGACTAAATGACTTGTTACGATGGACGTTTTATGCAGTGTAACAAGGCTCTTTCCCCGATAGTCAAAAATCAAACAAGAAAGAATGTCATATACTGCCAAATAATGTCAATTCCCACCTCAAAACAAATGTGTCTTCTTCCCACTAAATTTCATCTCAATACAGAGAGGTTCGGTCTGTTATCCTAAACGAGTCAATACAAGGGCAGATCAAATTTGCATTTCCCTATAATCCCTTCTTGCCAAACATGACTCACAGCGCAGCTTCTAAAGATAAACTTAATTGATCAGGAAGATGGGGGGAAAAAGCAACTCCTCTGTGTGAACGCTCAAAGGAGGCCGGTGCCTCTTGAGGTATTTAATGGTCTTATTATGACCTCCTAGCCGGGGCAACTGTGGGCTACAGAGCCTTGGGTTAAGACAAACATTAGACTCTGGGGAGCATTAGGGGCTTGAGGAGCGCTGACAAGCAGGATTGGCTACATGTGGGATATTTATTTAAAATTTCACATATTGTTAATTCAGCTCTCGTATGTAATGGCCAAGAAATGTTAACCATTCCAAAAAGCACATTCTCCAGCGCGGCTTTGGTGAGGACCATCAAAATGGGGAAATTGCTCTCCCCTAAACATTACGCTGTTTAGTTGCACATGTGAGGTCGCACATGCCAAATGACTGTTTTCTTTACAATTTCTTCACTTAGCAACGTCCCAGGCTCTGCTGCCCCTTCTCCAAACACACACACACACACACACACAGATGGAGAGAGAGAGAGAGAGAAGCTAGTCAATCAGTCATCAATCATTTGCTCTGCAGAAAACAATTATGAGTAAGCGCTGACTGTTCCAACATGAAACAAAACATGTGGGATGATCACTCACTCTCCTCACGTTATCAATCATACCTGAGCTGCATTAGCCTACTTCAAAATGTGATTTTTACCACTCCCACTACAGCAGGAGCCACAGTGTTACTTGGTTTATTGAGCATTTTGCAGTTGCTCTTACCCATAGGTCAAACACATCGAAGGCCTCAGCTGTAAGAAGATGACGGACAAAGCGGTTTACGCTACTATCACACATGTGGGAACTCGACAGATGAAAGGAAAACAAGATCCCGTCGATGTTGTCTGTGTTCCATTAAGCGTCCCATTCCAAGAGCAGAAGCAAATGTTTTTGGTCTAAAGAAAACCTTCTAAATTACGAGCATCAGTCAAAGTGTCATTTACCCCTGTTAATGTTCGGTAATGACGGGAGCTGTGTACTAAGAAAAGGTTTCCTTGTCCACACAGCTCAAACTGTGCTGAGTAATGGCATGTTTAGTGAAGAGAATCCAGCCTCGCTTCAGTATGTGCGCCGTGAGCTCGACTGCGAACAAAATGCCTGACAATTAGGGGAGTTGATTGCAGTCACAGCGGCTGCCAAGCAGCAATTTCCATTGTTAATAACCAAAAGAAAACATTTATGTCTGATGCTGAAAATTGTTTTGCTTTTAGCTGCAGTGGCCCTTAGCCATGCGTGGTATTTTATTATAATTAGCAAGAAAAACATCATACTCTTGGGCCAGAGTTAGCAAAGTAGAACTGTAGTGACATATTTTTTCAATTAGGTCCCATTTTATGACCCTTTAGTAATGCAAAATAAATAACGGTTGTGTACAAATCCAATGCACATACCAAAACTCACAGGCCATAAGATTGCAATCACATATGACCAGGTGTCATGAGAAAAAAACATATAGCTGAGGGAAAACAGCCTTACAGTATGTCTTACTTAGATTTTGATATCACTACAGTAAACAGACGCAAAACAGCCCATATTCTGCCATAGCATTGGTCTTTCATGTTGAGCTGATTGTAAGTACATGTATATAAGTTACACAATGATACAGTCAACTGTGAGCAGATGTCTTAAAGGTGCAATAAGACCATAATACATCTGTCATGGGTTGATAGGGTCATTGATCAATACCAATGAATCACGATTACTTGGCCATCTGTTGAGATTTCTGGCTTTCAAAAATCACTTTCCAGCCCGTATTCTGTTTTTGGATCCAAAACTCCTCACCCACTGGAGTTTCAAGACACTCCAAATCCCTACTTCCATTTGCAACTGCTTAAGTTGACTCAACGTCACAACACATTTCAGCTACAAAAGCTAAAAAGCATCATTCTCAAGCCAAAAAATAAATGACAAAGCAGTATTATTATTCCAGTATTTAGCATGGTGATATATCACTTCTTCACTAGACGTTTCTGTTGGATCTCTGCTCTAATTAGCTAGCTTACTCCTCTCTGTTGGGAAAATGTGACTTTATTGTTTGTGTGAATTACAGGCCACCATAATTGAAGGGGACAGGAGGTTTCTCTGTGCCAGAGATTTGTGAAGGAGGAGATCAGTTCCAGTTCAATATTTTTGCAATTCCTACTGGTTGCCTAGATCAGTGGTTCTCAACGTGGGGTCCGGGGACCACCAGGGGTCCTTGAGGGGATTCCAAGTCCCAAGCAAATTAATGGATTATTAAACTTCATCCTTATTTCATTTAGAAGAAGTTAACACAATTAGAGAATGTAGAAGAATGACTATTTTGATGATAGTTTCACTGTTATCTCTCTACCTACAATACAGATAGTCATGGTCAGGGGGTCTGTGGCTCTAATGTGGACTAAATTAGGGTCATTGTATGAAAAAGGTTGAGAATCACTGGCCTACAGGTTGATAAAGGTTATAGATTACTTCCCGATCAGTGTTTGTGAACATGACAAACTCTCTCCCAATGCCAGAAACCAGAAAACTAGGACTTGAATGCATTTGCCTTTAAATGCATTAGTGCTGTCTCCTTTCTGGGCTTAGCTACAGCCAGTGGAAAGCTAGCAGAGTGTATTGTCTGACAAGGATGGCATGTTTACTGGATGTTTATATTGCCACCCAGCCAGCACGCAGCCCTCTCTCACTTGTTGGCCATGGAAATGTTTTTAATATTACAATATTTATTGCTTAGGCTGGCAGCAATTCACTATTTGGCAATGTGGTACTACAGTTGGTATGGCTGGCTTGAAAAACGTCTTGTGAAAAAAAAAAAAAGTCCTTTGCTTGTGAGCATCATTAAAAAACATGTTGCATACACACTATGTTCTGCCTACTGAAAAGATGATGCCAATATCAGTAAAATTGGGCATTTTGTTCTCAAGCCAAACAAGTGACATAACAGTATTATTAATACAGTATTTAGCATGGTGATATATCACTTCTTCACTAGACGTTTATGTTGGATCTCTGCTCTAATTGGCTAGCTTAGTCATCTCTGTTGTGAAAATGTGACTCTATTGTTTGTGTCAATTACAGGCCACCATAGATCAAGGGGATGAGGGGGAGTACGGGCTGTGCCAGCAACCTGCCAGTGTTGCTGCAATTCCTACTGGTCGCCAATAGAGGTCGACCGAAGTCATAAATTACGAAATGCCCCTTTAATACAGTGTACAACTACCTTACAGTCAGTTACCTACTTGCTCAAAATCCTAACAAAGTGGCATTTATCTTATGGTTATAGCAAGCAGTACTTGTACTTATGATTTTGGTTAAACATGATCCTTAATCCAGCATGTCACCATGCATCTTGAGTAAAAACCATTTAACATAAGTAGCCTAATCCCTGTATTATGTAGAATCTCACTTTTCAGAGATGCATCCTACTTTAAACAGGCAGCTGTTTCTCCTCTCTCAAACTGAGAGGGAGAAGTTGAGCATCAGCTATTCTCCAACATCAATAATGAGGCAGTATCTTCCTGCATGATAAAAGAGGGACTAAAAAAAAAAGAAGAGCTGGTGCCGGTAACCACCTCTTAACAGCCTGTATTGGTAGAGACCGAGTTCCCTTCTCCTCCCTGTCTCCCAGCTAAAGTCGGGGAGGCTGGCTTCTATCACGCCGACATGCTGAGAGCTTTTAAGTAAGCTGTAAAAATAATAAATATACCCAAAGTGCCGGCCGCTGACTCCAGAATGAGGCAATATTGATTTCAAAACAAATACTCAAACGTCAAAGGCATTATTGGTAATTGCTTCATCAAGTGGTGGCGGAGCTGGGGCTGCTGGTTCCTCTAGGGCAGGTTGGATCTTCTGTAACAGTAGACTGGTCACTCTCTTGCTGCCAAAAATCCTCAGCAGCCTGGAGTCATAGCAGCAATACAGTTAGAAATCAAAGTCTATCACGGTGCCAGCTGTCTTGTCCAACACTCCGGGATAGCTCATGTAACATAATACCGTTTTCCTCGATCGCACGAACTGCATAAACTACTTCCACAGTAGAGCCTTACGAATGCAGGAAAAATTTAAGCCGTTCCTTTCACAAAGATGAAAGCAAAGTGTTTCCTTTTTCAAGAAACAGATGGCAAGGTTGGAAATGCTTTTTAACAAAAAAAAAAAAAAAGCCTACTCCATCAAAACAAGATTTCTTGTTGGAGCTCGAAAGTGTAGAAATGGCAATGATGTGTTCAGTCTGGTTCACCTATAGACTCCACATCGCAAATGCTGTTTTTTTTCTTTTCAAATAATTTTTTTGCTTACTGGGTTCTGGCCAAGTTAATCACAAACGTGAAAAGATACACTGCGGTTACTTCAGCACATGATTACTCACCCGAACCAAATCTCAGTGTTACCATCAGTGACACCGGTGCTACGAGGTTAAACGTCCAGCTGACAGACAAATCACACGGGCCTAATCTGTTTTCTCCCCAACCTTTATTCCCATAGTAACAGGGGCTCAGGATATCGAGGGCTGTTATGAGGTCTGCCACCTGTGGACAGGGGATATCCTCCAGTTAAACCATTAGCTCCAGAGGCCATCATCACACCAGCAGCTTGACAAATTGCTTCAGATGTGTGGAAATAACAGCAACAACAATAACGACGATAGCGTAGATAGGTGAGTCGTACACAAACGTAGACGCTTGTTGCGACACCAAACCCCTTCATTTTATCCCTGAAATGTCCTTAATTTCTCCAAACATTAATTATCCATTAAACAGCTAATTAATTATCCATTAAATCGCTTTAAAAAAGTAAGGTTAGTATCATGGGTTTATAAGGGATTTATTCATGGGTTGATACACAGAGAAGCTAGTAATTAAGGGATTTTTCATGCCTTTTGTGCGTGGAAAAGTTTCTGTCTCCCTGAATTTTTCTTTAAATTAGAAATAAGGAGTCAAGATTAAGGGGGTGTTTAAGGAGGTTTTGACGGGGTCTCCTCCATTAATAACTCCCTTAATTTTAAGGGGATTTTGCATGAATTAAGGGGTGAATGAATGTAAATTAATGAAAATTAAAGGTTATTGAAGGGATCACTGGTTCGTAGAGAACACTTGGCAAGTGCAAAATTCCATTTTTAATAAATCTCACCCTTCTTGTTTTCATCATAAAGTCGTAAAATCATATCATAATTACACTTAATCAATTTTGAGCTTGGCTGTTGTCAACTGATGTCCCCCACCACAATCCATCCACCCCTCCAAACCCCCCCTCCCCCCAAAAAAATACTTGGTGACGAAGTGGATCAGGGAGCCAAAGCCTCGCAGCCCCCGTGCTCTGGTGCTTTTAATGTTGTGTTGTGTTTTCTGTTCTGTTTTTGAGGCACTGGGGACATTCCTGCCGCTGAGGTCTTTTGGTCTCAATTGCAAGCAGCTGCCCACTCCCATTTCCAGAGAGCAGACGCTATCTCCCACGGGATCTGCGGCATATTTATTTCTATGAAATCATTCCAACAGGGTAGCTTTTAAAAGATGTCATTTCGCATTTTCTCCGCTGTCCAGGGGGAGGCCGGACTCGCCTACATGCCGCTCTGCTCTCACCAAACAACGCGATGACAAGGAAGCGCATTTTGAAGATTAAAGCCGATTTAAAAGTCGATCATTGAAATGTTGAGGGATGAAGGTGTATTCAAGGCGTCATGTGTGTTTGGGACTGAAGACGGAGAGCGTATACATTAAAGCCTGTAGCCTTATACATTATTGTTCACAACCAGTCATAAGTTTGGACCCACCTGATTGAATGTACTATGTTTTTCATTCTCTTAAAGCCATTTTGATCTAAAGGCTTATGCTTAAATGCTTGAAATGTGTTTCTTAGACAAATATAAATAGTGAATTTGATGCCTATGTATGAATTTCTTTCCAAAGCCTTTGCCTTTCCATCAAGGCAAAGGGCAGCTACTTTAAAGAATTTAAATAAAACACTTTTTTGGTCACTGCATAATTCCATTTGTGTTATTTCATAGTTTTGATGTCTTTACTATTATTCTAAAATGTGAAAAATAGTAAAAAAAAAATAAAGAAAAATCTGTGTGTCCAAACTTTTGACTGGTAGTGTATAGATCTGCTTCAAAGAATATTCAAAGAATATACAGCCAGTAGTCTCTCATCCCTTGAGATCCCATGTGTACTATCAATGGAATCGCAACCCCGCATATATTGAAGGAGGATTAATTGCACAGTTGAGTAAAATATAATCGGGGTCACATTCCAAAGCAGAGCCGACATATTGATGAAAGGGAAAACAGTGATTCATGCAGCAGTTTTCTTTCAGTCCAGCCCCACCAAAAAGAAAAAAAAACACAATTAAGTTCCAGCAAATCAAGCTAGTTTCAATGGTTCATTGCAGTGTGAACTACCAGTGACATGAAGCAGTGTTTCAGGAAGGTGACAAGGTGAGCGTGCTGCTTTGATGGGAGTGGAGAAAGTGATGGGGATTTGGAAATGGATCAACTTGCTTGGCTGCGGGGGTGTCAAGGACAGACTGTGTGATGAGGAAAACTCCTGACCCATCTGTAGCTATATGACTTTACATACTGGTGGAAAAATAAGCCTCTTTATAAGGAGAGTATGAGGGTTAATACATGCTATACATTCTGTGAGTTTTACATATATCGAGTTAAACATATATCAACATGTTTAATTGTTTTCTTATTGGGAATACATTTTGGGATGGCATTTCAAACATCTTACATTAGGCTATAATATAGGCCTAAGCCTGTAGTTGCAACATGATCTCATAAAAAGCATGAACTCTGAAACTCAGATTTATGTGCTGTGAACAAGAAATATGTGAAAATTACGTTCCTCCACCATGAACTGGATTCTGTGACAGTAACACGGATTGGATTCTGTGGCAGCACGAATTGGACAAGGCATTTTCAGCTAAAGGTTGACTAATAGTGAAGTTAAGGCAAGTAAAACAACTTTGGTTAGGCTAAGGTTTGGGTTAAGGTTATGGTAAGGCAACTGAAACAACTTGGTTAAATGGTTTAATGAGAAATACTTTAGATAAAAATTAAAATTTGACTCACGGTAGAAATTCCCTTCATACAGGCTGGGAACTGAACCCCAGTCACCAGCATTGTAGGCAAACACATACACCCATCCACCACCCTGACCACAACACCCTTTTGACCACGCTACTTCAATGTGACAATACTTAGGCCTACTGTTTATAGTCGTGCCTCCTTCACATAACCATTTCCTGCGGGGAACACCAAATTTCACATATTTGTGTGAGATTAGGTTGCATAGTTGCAAACATTCGTAAAGCCATGTTCACAAAATGCACTGCAGCCTTTAGCTTGCTAGCTAGCCTGGCTACAGGTATAGCAACCTAGCATAGCTAAAAACATATTGTACTAAACGTAAATAGCTTCCAGAATACATGTTAAACCAGGCTGTAAGTTCTGGAAAAATGTCCTAGATTTGGTGAATAGGTATCAGTATTTAGGAGGTGTGATAATGTGGCTAAAATTAGCTTCTCTGTTGCTGAAGTGTGTTTTAGCTATAGCAAGGCATACTGAGTAGGGTTTAAATAGCTTGCTATCCAGTAGCTCTTCAGGTGGTGACTTTCCTGGCAAATCCCCTCATCTAATTTTATCATAATACAGTAACTGGGGTATTGTCATCACTAGAATTACAGGACAGTAAGGCATTTTTGCAGTTTCAGATGGACATAAATTATGCAAATCTATTGTAAAATTGCAAGAAACTGCTTTCTATGGCCCTAAATTACAGGTCTTGCTAACCTCTATCTTGTACATCACCTGTTGGCTTTCCTTTTGATGTGGCCTATTATATTCTAACAACATGTATATTTTATCTATTATCTGAAGAATAATTGTGATACCTCATGAAGTCCAGCTGTTTTTAATACATCATCCAATCACCAATTAGACTATGTTTGAGAATAAACCCCTGTAAATGTAAATTAATGAGCTAAAAGGCTTTTCCCATGTTGAGCTATTTACATCAGGGCTCCGATGTTTCAGAATCAAATCTTGTCTGTTGTTGGCAAAACATTTCACATCAACGAAAAGTGGATACAAAGTTCAGAAGATCCTGAACTTCTGTGATGTATTTAACAGTCTTTTATGGCCAGTCAATCAATGATTCTTGAAAATGTAGGTGGTTGGTGGGAGTTTCTGTATAATACTGTATAAATAAGGAGAGGCGCTGCACAACATCTGTTGATCTGGAAAGACACACAAGTTTGAGGTTTCAAGCTATGCACAGAGAACATCTGCAAAGATTATATGGATATGACAGGATCACATTTAATAATTCTTCCAGTTTAGAGGTAATGAATTGAACTGTTTTCTGAAACCTGAGTGTAGTGTATATTTCTATCAGTGCAGCAGGTGTGAACAGACCCAACTTAAGTTTATTTAGTGAATTATCTCATTTCTTTAGTAATTCACATTACTCATATTGGATAATTGTAGAAAATATGCATCTGAACGTTACACATCACAAGCTACCTTCAGACATTGGACAGCAGCCTTGATTCCAGGGAACTAGAGGACTTGTAAGGATTTCCAGAGGAGAGCAAGGAGGGATTTTCCTCACCCATCCAAGCAGGTTTTTTTTCCTTAACAGGCCTTTCAACGCTGTAAAGATTTACATGCTGGCACATGTCACCATGTGAGGAGCTCTCCGGTACTGTCTAGATGCTAGGCAAAATACAGCTTTAGCCTTTTTTTTTCCTACACAGTTTCAAAGGAGTGTGTAAAGGGAAGCAGTAGGGGGAAACAGGAGTGTGTTTGAAAACTTCTCATCCTCAATTGAGCATTAATCTTCCATATAAATCTACCGACTGGAAGGGATACTTAGTGAGAAAGGATCCCCCTTTTGGACCATCCTCAACAATAACAAATAAAGTACACCACTGCTGGAGGCTCCAAGATGGAAGAGAGGGGAAAGTTTGGGGATCTGTGGCTCACTGCAGATGTTACTGCCTCTTTCTGCACAGCACAACCAGCAGAATTTGGGTCACAACGTGGCCACTCACATTATTGGTGATTTTTTGACACAGTGTATATCTGAGGAAGATTTACGGTCTCACTTTTCACTTTAATCAGAAACAGGATTGTGTTGCAGTGTGATATTCCCCGTCCCCTCTGTTCAGTCTCAGTACTATCACACAGTGCAGCCTGACATCTTCAAACTATGGGAAAGGCTGCCCTCAACTGTTGAAATGCCTCTGCCTGGCCTGCTGTTTCAAGTAGTGACAGGATGGTCCTGTACCAACAACCATTGCAAATACTGTAATAACTTTACAATTCAGAGGTGTCATAGATTGATTCATGAATTTTACCAAGAAATATGAGTGTATGGTAGGTAGACTGATAGACCATTACTATAGCCAAAATGATGCATCAACCCTGGAGCATGATACCTTCAAATAACAATAGCCTCATAGAATAGTATTTACTGAACAGTTGTCTATAGAGAAGCTAGACTTTCTGTTTATAGTGAAAAGTAATAAAAATCAGTAAGTCAAAAAGCAATAGAAAGCATTAGAATGTAAACAATTGTGGGGTTATTGTGACAATCTCAGCATGTTGAAGAGATGTAATTAAATCCCAAACCAAAATGTCACCACCTGTTGTCACCACCTGTTGGTGCCAGGTGACATTACCTGGCATCAAAGATCAGCCAATAACAGATGGCCAGTTCAGTACCCTACTTTTCACCATTAGGTGTCAGGCTTCACCACAGATTTGGGTGGGGTTTAGTTACTTTTTAAGTAGACGGTATATAGGGCTTTCAGGTGACGTCATGCATCGTCTGTCAGCCATAGTGAAGCTAGATCCCCAGCTCTTGGCCACAAGTGGCTGTGAACGGCTGATTTCGTTTCTAAATGTACAACTGATTGTACGCCTTTGATTGGTCATGACTGACGCCAGCTCCTACCACGCCTACTGATAATGTATTAAACCTAATCCAACCCCGTTTCCAACGGCGCCGCAGTTGCATCACACGCCTCTGGCCGCAAAATTACCACGCCCTGTGCGCTCACGCTGGGCACCTTTGACTGCCATTGATTCACAAAAACTGAGTGTTTTGGAGTAGAGACTAGGACCAAAGACAAGACAGTTTACTGTGTCACAGTAACCTACATTTGGAAACAAATCCACCTTATCAGACTATTCACTTTTACTTAGAACATTACTGAATTGACTTACACTCACACGACAACAATCTTTTTTTCTTTTTTTTAAGCTTGCTCTCTTTTTCTAGCCTGTTATATATTTAGACTTTATTATTAACGAACAGCCAATTCTCCACTGAACCTCCATGATGGAGCCAGATGTGGTTGCTTGGGGATTTGTGACACAACTGCAAAGCCTCTATTGGTGAGAAATATGGGGAAAGAATATGGATGTAGGGGTTAAGTTGCAGTTGTTTCTGCAGTTGTTTCTGAATTGTGCATCCATTTGTCATTGGCATTCCTTTCAACATGCAGTATGATGTTCACTCTTGGCCCTGTCTTATAATGCCCACTTGAGAGCTATTATCCGGCCCATTTGGAAGCCCTTCTGCCTGGAGAGATTTCAGAGAGCCCTCCTAAGAGAAGCTCCATTAAAAAGAGATACTCATTAAACCCAAATTAAGAGTGCAACCAGAAGCCTGAACTACGCCAGTGAAAGGCCCAGGTGTTCATGCCTCAAGATGCACTGGAGGCAGCTTCTGTACATTAAAGAATCATGAAGAATGTGGCGGCCAAGCTGCAATTGTATTAAGTTTAGAGGATATATTGGATAGCGTTTTTCTGTGCTTATACAGCGTGTTTGTATTGTTGCTCCATTGTTACTGCATGAGTGAGGAAAAAAAGAGGGGAAGGGAGAACAATTTCAAGCCAAGAGATTCAAGGAGAATATGATGTTGTCCCAGTTGTCCCCACGCAGTTTCCCAAGATAATCATTGAAGTTTTGAAGTTTTCAGTTTCAAGTTTCATAACAGATAGATTCGTTTAGGTTAAATTAGATCAGTTCAATTGTCTCCCAAACAAATCCCAATTTTGTGAAAGTTATTTTTATGTTTATTTAATAAACATTAGGATTATGACATTTTCTAATGAGGTCGTGCCCTTAGAACAACCTGCCTTAATAATCCGGAGGATTATTATTATCAGTACTACTACTACTGCTATTTCTACTGCTACTGCTACTACTACTGCTGCTACTGCTACTGCTGCTGTTCCAACTACTACTGCCACTACTACTAGTACTACTGCTACTAGTACTACTAATAATAATTTATCACAAGTTATGAATCCACCAATAAATCGAGTCGCCTTCTCCTTTCCTGGGTTTTAGCTGTGTGAGTGTGTGCAGTGGAGCGCAGTCATCCTCGAGGAGTTCTTGGTTATTGAAGCCTCTCCATGTGGCCGTCAGGAACAAACTCAGTGAAAACACAGCTGTGGATGTCCAGTCCTCTGACAGGCCAGATCTCTACCGCGGAGGCCAGAGCATCCGTCTGCCCGAGGGGTCCGAGCCCCATGCCGCATCCTCGCCTCATGCCGTTTGCTTTATTTACTCTCCGATCACATGTTCCTCCGCTTCGTCGCAACGGCTTGGGCAGAAGCAGTTAGCTTCCCCGCGCCTCCCCTCTCTCTCGTCTGCAGATGTTACGGAGGTTTATTTGTATTTAGAGGGCCTTTGTTTTCTTCAGTTGCATCGGTAAGCTGCGTTTCTCAACCAGTGGGGTCACATGCCTTTGCGGCAAGCTGTTTCGGCGGTGGGACAGCTGGATCCTACGGGGCTCGACGGCTCATGTGCTCCAGCCGGCCCCTCGGTGGGGTCTTGTTGCCCGCGATGCTCTGATTAAAGATCCGATCATGAACTTTGAGTTAAACTACAAAACGTCTCTACACCTGTGTCTTAAATCAGCGGTTCTCAAAACGTTTTCATGTCACGGATCTCCAGATTAGACACACAATAGGCCACAGAGCCCCATTTTATAAGACTTTGTCTTTCTTAAACATTCTGTAAATGGGAAATTTCTAGTGAATTAAATCATGAAATTAAACTGTTCCTCATTTTGCTTGGGACTCCCTGGAACCTCCTCAAGCCTTTGCCTTTGCTTTATAGTTGCCACAATTTCTTTTAAAATATGGGTCCCCTATGTCACTTTTATCTTGACAGATGTTAATTCCCCATCTTTTTTAGATGTTTATCTACTGATTTATTTTAATTTACCCTTATTTAGAAGGCACTTACACTGAGATTGACATCCCTTTTGTCAAGTTAGCCATGGGCAAGAAAGCAGCATACAAGAAGTATCACATATGACACAACACTAACATAGGACATACATAAATAGAAGCAATAGAGCAAATTAATACGTTAAGCATCCTTTGCCTTTATGGCACATGAAAAGAACTGGAGAAAAATGATCTGCTTGCCTGCCTTTAAAAAAAAAACTAAGTTGTGACATTCTGATACAATTCATATAATTCCTGTCTAGAAGAATCTGGATTTGATCCAACTACTGGAAAGTGTCTTATACCATAATCTACTATGACCATTGGAAGTGCTCTTGAGCAGGGCACTGAACCCCAGGGGGCTTGAGTATACTGTACATTAGTACTCATGTCTTATGAAGATCCACCAGGAGAAGGCTTACAACCCATCTTACACCTCAATCCCTATTTAGAAACAATCTTTTTGAGAATTTTTTTTTTTTTAAGAAATCATCTATTTTAAGATACTAAATTCTATTCTAATTCACACACACACTTTCATTCAAAAGGGTATATTTTATTGTAAGGAACAACTTAATGTTTTGACACTGGACTTTAGTGGCAGTCATGTATTGCAAAAAAAGACTGAAGAAGAAATGATCTTAAATGATCAACACGCAAATTGGTGGGGCGCTGTACAGCTCAGTAGACTCATGCCATGTTCATTAGTATTGTGGGTTTGATTCCTGCTTACAAGTTGTAAGTTAAAGGTGCTACATGTACCATTTTTAAACATTAGTATATTAGTGTCAAATTAATAGCGCAACCTTGGTAAAAGTACAGTAAACAAATGAGACCATGGTGAAGACAATTGGTAGCCTCTATCTTACACCAGTGGTATTGTTAGTGCTGGTGTTTCTCAAAATGAAGCCCACATTTCCCTGTTGCTTCTTGTCACAAAGAAGATGTTTCTACTTGTCCCCCTCTCCCTGGCATTGTTTGTTTTGTAGACCCAGAAGAAGGATAAGAGCTGATAACTCCCTTGATAACATTCTGATCCAGTATGCTAACGTCAAGTTGAAACTATGCAGATAGAACAGAAGAACTGGAATAAAGTTGTGTATTACTTCCCAAGTCAAAAACAGTTCATGTTTTGTTCCATAAAGCAAATAGCAGATTTCCCGCCAAATCTGACCAGTTGGCACACAATGTAAAATGCAGTGAAGAGGCTAGTAGAGGCTGCCAATCTTCTACTGATTGTTATTTTCTTTATGATAATTATACTAATGTCTCAAAACTAATGTGGTAATGATTTATTGATGTCAAAATGCCAACTTTAACATGTAATCTCTCTTCCCCTCGTTTTTCGTCTCAATTGGAGCTGTCTTAAAAAACAGTATGATCCACAAATTACCCTGCAATGTGGTTTATGACGTACTGAATGTACAGTATATGCAGTAAAGGTCTATATTCAGCTCAAGTGCCTTTGTTGGGTGCCAGTGTATCACGCTTGTACATCATCAAAGCCAGAGCGGACAGTGAAAGTCGGATGACTAGACTAAGGGAGTCGTGTCTGACAGAGTACATACACAAACACTAAAGGCAGTCACCCCCAGTCCCTCTGTGGGGCATCATGTCACTTCCTCATGGGAACTGAAAGTCATAGAATCTCCCTAAGTTTTTCCACCTGCCTCTCTGCCTCTTGTGTGAGGCCCGCAGGACCATACTGACAGGAGTCAAAGCCTCCATGTTGATTCAGCTTCCTCTCATCCAAAGCATTCCCTCAGGAAAAGATCTTGTGTGGGAGTGGGGGGGGGGGGGGGGGGGGGGGGGGGGGGGTTATACAGCCTGGGGTGATCCAGATGAGATGTATTGCTTTTTCAAGTTCATAAAGAGCTAATAAAAGAAATGCGGTTTAAGGCGCAGAAAGTGTAGAAAGTCTTAATGGGGGAAGCTGGTAAAACTTCCTCATCCAGAGGTTTAGAGTCAAAACAAAGCAGTACTTTGTCCACCGCTGCGGTTTCTTCATCAGTGCCGGAGACCAAAAACCAGAAGGGTATTCCCACTCTGCTCCCACAGGACCCTTTCCAACAGTACGCCTGCCACGCTGCCGAGGGAAAGGGTTAAGAAAACATACACACACCCCCTTTGATGTCGGCTGCTCACTCACCTATGTATAGCCACAAGAAAAGATAGGAAAATATTGATGGGTCTAAAAAAAGACCATTGAAGTCCAAACTAGGAAATGGTCACATGACATGAAAAGACTGAAAAGGAGTATTGCCTCAAATTTGCCTGCTCCGATAAAATGTGTCGTCCTCTGGATAAAATATGAAACATCCACTATAAAAACCTGTAGCTATATTGCTGATGATACTTTCCCCTCCAATTTTAAACATACAGTGGTTCAACCTCACCTAGTCTTGACCCCTTGTTTCCAGCAAACGCTCTCCAAACTGCACATCTCCAAACTGCCTTTTTTATCCAAGATTTCAGAAAAAGTATTTCATGAGTCGAAATACTATCTTTGAGAAATTCCACTTCATAGCACAGAGACTGATTACCACAGTGTGACCTTCTTTTAGCAGCAGATGCAAGAGAATGTTCCATTATAGGGACATAACTTCACTCGGTCAGCTCCTGCCTTTCCAATCAAGCTTTTTCTGTCAACATAGGAAATTCATCCTCATCCTCAGCAGACATTAAATGTGAGGTCCCACAGGGATCGATTTTGGGACCTATCTTTTTATCCATTTACACGCTTCCACTTGGACATATTATCTGCAAACATAACATACATTTTCACTGTAATGCCAACAATGCCACCCAATCTCAGAAATTGCCTTGAAGGTATAAAGAACTGGATGTGACAGAAGTTTCTATAACTTACTGAAACCAAATCAGAAATAGTTCTTTTCAGATTTTTTTAAGGCACAATTGGGTGTAGCACCAAGCTTCACACCTTTAACCCCATGGTTGGATTGTAGCCTGAGGTCCTTGGGTAGATTCCTATTGGCTGTTCCAAAGTCTAGATGATATATAGATTATAGAAGGGTTCTTTGCCGTCAAGGCTTCTAGATTTAGAATTGACCTGCCTGAGGAGCTCAGGCTGCTAAATCTGTATCATCTTATAAATCACTTCTTAAAACACAGACTCACTGTTATGTAATGATCTATTAGTTGTCCATGATCTCCCTTTTTATGTTGAGTTTCTTGTTTTGCTTACATAGCCTATTACTTTTTATTATTGATGTTACATTTTTTTGGTTTCTTTGTAAAGCACACAATAAGTATTGTTATTGCTAGTATTAGTATTATTGCAGATGTGAGGTTTCATTGACGAATGTGATACTTTGTGTCATAGCCATTTCAGACAGTCCTTCTCATACTCATACATCATTTTATTTCATAGTTTTGCCTCCACCCCATGGAATCTGATCGTTGCCAAAAATCCGAGAGGTCTTGGAGCATTTCAAACCTCTGTGCTTGTCAGTGATGGATTCATTGTTTGCATAGTTCACTGCATTTTTATTTTCCAGACACTGTTCTTTTGATTACCACTCGCAAATTGTCCAAGATGTATTAAAGGAAACTTGGTATGTCATTCCTACTGGTTCATTTACAAACAGCTGCTTCCTCCATCCATATATCCATGGATGCTGCTTCCCGGTTTTGTTTTTTTTTTTGGTAATGTGTTCAACATTGGAATCCAGTAAGTTCAACTTCCTCCGCAAATGTTGGAGGAAGTTGTTGCATTTTTGTTTCTTCGAGAACTCGTACATTTATTTTTGTGTAATGGGAAGAACTTGTGAATGCAGCTGAGGTTTTTGGCCGGCTCCGTTCTCGAGATAATACATGGAGTGTTTTTATGATCGCCACAGTTGTTTTTGACAACAAATGATTTAGCGGAGGAATGGCTACTGGCCTAATGCACATCTGGTTGTACAGGTGGAGCCTGACATGAGGCGAATGGTTGACACTATTGGGGTTTTGGTTCTGTTTTAATCTGGCTTTTGTAGCAGCTTTGAATTTTTAATGTGATTTGAGTATTTTATCCTTCATTAATTATATACACTTATAGCATACAGGCTTTTTTTTCGACCTCTCAATAACTACAGTTAAGGCACATTCAGGTTTTGATACCCAACATTCAAAGCTTCAGTAGGCCTATCGATATTCATTGTTTGGCTAACAAATTCACACATTTGTTGAAGTTCACGTGTGCAGATTCCCGCCAGTGAGTACACCTGACACCATAATAATACTAATAATAATTTAGGCAAATAGGGTGAATCTATGGTGGGACATGGGATGCTCTTTACTGCTTTTAGCCCCACTTTGGACTGATAACACAGCTGGATTTTTACATAAAAATCTTAGCCTTAGTGCAGCTTTAACTCTTAATTCGAAACTTAAGTCAACACGGCATGCGGGACCTCTCCGACGTTCGCTGCTCTCTCATCTCAGTGAGCCATCTGATGTTGACACAACACTGCTGTGCTGCCTTGTTTGGACACTCCCCCGCTGATAACATGGACACTATAAGGGAAAAATCAGTCAATAAGCGCCGCCTGTATGGACTTCACTTCGGAGAACGAGTTGCCTCTCACTCCCGCCACATGGTTTCAATAATCCATTGCGGATATAGAGGGCCATCTAATAACGCGAACTCCCTGAATATCTAATAACATACATCTCATGGAGCGCCACCAACTGCACAGTGAGCTCTCCTGCTTACACATAAGGTTTTGCAAGAGCTCACGTTGTAGATAGCAAATTAAATTCAGCTGCATTTTTTTCCACATTCTTGGATTGCTTCGCGGCAGTGTTGCAAGCAAAACTCTTGAGATTAGATGATTGTATTCTCTGTTGATGATGATGTCAGCTTGTTTTATCACATCCTCTCAACTCCCCACAGTGTGCCAATTTGGGATGTTCTTACAGCATGAGAACAGAGACAGAAAACCACTCAAAAATGCTTGCCTGTCAGCCTTCTTCCATTTGCTCTTACCCAGTAGATGTTTTACAAAATTAGAAACAGCCCAACCTGTGTCACTGTAACCTCAGTAAACATTTCAGCGAGATCCATTTGGCAAAATGGGGCATTTTTGAATGAGCAAGACTTCTTGAATGGATGCAGGATCAACTTTTTTACTGGTAAAAAGTAAAACTATCATCTACTCAATGCCTTTCTCTTGCCACTCTGTTCCACCGTTGTCTCACATCAAGCTTCCTACATTTTGTCTTGTAAAATATTTCTGTTACTGTTCACCATCATCATAAGAGCTTCAACGATAGAACCTAACAGTTCAACAAAATGCTAGAAGGTTTTTACCAGGAATGGGACGATATATCGGAATTCAATACATCACAATACAAAAATGTGTCAATATGTATTGTGGGGCAGAAAATTGAGTCATGATATTAGTTCCATTTTATTCTGCTGTAGTAATCAGAAATGAGTTGCTTGACCATCACAATTTCACAAGCTCTCCATCCAAATTCTATTATTTGCACTTTGTAGTGACATTTTTAAATTGTTGTTTACATTCTAGAAAGCTCTGAAACAGTATTATTACCACACAGTAAGCATTTTATTTTAATAGGGGATTCCACTTTTACCATGTGATATGATTGTGTGCTGAATGTTGAAATAAGTGCTGACTGCTGGAGCTGTTTTTAAGCTGCAAAACAAACTGCCTCAATGAGGATATTCAAGTTTTCTATTCTATTCTATTCTATTCTATTCTATTCTAGAGTTGTTGCTCGTGTGCCAGAGACTTGTGTAGGAGGAGAGTTCCATCAGTGTTGTTGCAATTCCTACTGGTTGCCTGTAAAGGTCGATAACGCTCATAGATTACTTAATGCCCCTTTAACACCCCTTTATTGGTAAAATGACCGTCACCTCCATATTTAGCTTTGGTTCGTTCTCGCAGTGACATTTACCTTCACTGCATGTGTTCAAATCCCAGCTCATCTTGTGTTCTCACCCTCTCCTCCTGCTCGTCAACATCTACAGAGCACTCAACTAGGACTGCCAAGGCCAACACGGACTCGACAAGGCTGTGCAGAAAAATGACGCAAAACACACTTTTAAATCAGGTGGGAAAAAAAGTTTCATTGTAATTTCTCATGAGGCACATTGACCTCACTTTATTTAAAATGCAAGGTATTTTTGATCGTAACCTTTGTGTTTCAAGTAATGAAAACTTTCCCCATAAATCACCTATTTCGTGGGGTCTCCACAGTCCACATACCTCTGCCATTTTGTCACCCTCTACTTGTTATTACATCAGATATGTAACTACAAATGCTTGGCATGATAACATAGGAAACAACTGCTGGGAAATGGTGCGTCGCAACTCTGTTAAGAGTGAGAGAGACCTCCTTCTTAGAATCAGATATGACTTATCTGTCAGAAATTACTTCAACGGGTCCTAATAAAGGAGTTTTTCTATATGAATGCTTTTCTGCAAAACGGAGACAGGCTGGTTGCTCCCAGTGTTACTTAGTAAACACAGTGGGTGCTAAGCTTACTTTTTAATGGTTGCACTGTCAGAAAGGAGCTGTGTTAGAATCACGACTGTATTGATGTGATTTGGAGAGGGGTTTCAAGTAAAAAACAAATAACTAATTATTTTGTGAACTACTGTGGGCATGTAATACGGTGTAATATCTATGGTGGCAACTTTATTCAAAATGTCAATTAGGTTTACAAATTGAAAATGCTGTTGAATCGGTGCTGAAATATGAAAATACAATTTAACATTCTAATGTATTGTATTTAGAACCAAGCCTTTAGGATTGGATGGGATTGTTAGAGTCATTTAAGATTCTAACCAAACTCCTATTTGAATGTAACACCTCTAGGACTGTATACTGTATATAATAATCCCATTGGCTCTAAAACAGATTCATTAAGGCTTGGCTCCAGAATATGACTGCATTCAATTGCATGAACCAACTCTGTGGGATTTTCTGATTAGATTTTTAATGGATATTTGGTTTGACCCCCAGGTTGTCACAGCCTGGGGTTCAAACCAGCTTCTCTTCATATTGCACACTTCAGCTTGATGGGTAAAAAAAAAAAAAAAAGAAAAGAAACAGCTGTAAAGTCAGCCGATCTCCCATAGCCTGCAAGCAATTAAAAATAGTGGCTATTTTTTAATTCAGCAATTTATTTTTCCTAGGCCTCAAATTTGCATTCGCCCAAAGTGAAGGCATGATGGCCTCGGTGCTGTTATGTGTTTTTGTCCCGGTTTTCTCATGGGTTGCACAGAACCTTGTTTCCTCAGAGGCTGCCAAGAAAATGAGGAACATTTGTGCCAAACTCCAAACCAGCATGTAATGCAATGGGTGTTCTGGTCGGAGAGCCAACACCAAAATTAATCTAGTTTATTAATTTCCATGCTCATGCTTTCTTTGCTCAGTGCTTTATGGAAATGAAAATAGTAACTATTCTCCCACCAGTTACACACAGACTGTTGTGGTAATTAATTTCCCGGTGACTCACTGTGCAGGTGCAACATTAAAGATATTTTCCCTGCGTTTACTGGGTGTCTTGTTTGATGTTTTTTTTGTTTTTTTTTGATGGGGGGTGTTTGATGGCTAAACTTTTCATTTTGACAACTGTAGGTTTATGAACATGGAGGCAGTATGGGACTTTTTTCTGCTTCACATTCAATTTCACATTGCTTTGTTTATAGTTTGTCCATATAACATATATGGATGCTAATGTACCTTCCAGATTCAAAGGATTTTTGGCATTATTGCAATTTAATAAGTTAATGTGTCCATATGCAATAAGGTCCAATAGCTAAAGGAGTTGTTATGGACTTTGGGAGATAATTTATAGGCTGTTTCCTTGGTTTCTTTGATATTTTGCGTCATACCAACATCCCAGCATAATCTTGAACATACAACCAAAGTGCCTTCTTCTGATTTGATTCATGTAATTCATTCAAAGCAGAGAAAAGGAAAGTTCCCCAGTCTCTTGCAGGGAAAAGATAACGTAGTGAAGTCTGGTGATGGAGGATCTTTTTCCACATGAAACATTAGTCAAACATGCACAGCTGAAATTGTGTTACATAACCTCAAACTTAGCCCTGTAAAATAGTATCATGCACTTTGCCATCTGGACTTATGAGCATTGAAGTACAGTACATGAGTGTTAACAGTGATATTCTTCCACATTACTGGATTCATATTGAGGCTTCATATCCTAGTAAAGGACATTAATGTGATTAATGGTAAAACATTGTAATTGTAATTGTCACTTCACCACATATTTTGCAATACAGAAACATATTGGAGAGGCAGCACTGTGCTGTCAGTCAGCACTAAAAAGAAAGGTATAGGAATTGACAACACTGTCATATCTGTGATTTTGTGGTATATATCTCTGTGTAGATACTTTAAAACTGTTCTTTATCAAAGTTAGTCAACAAGGCGACTGAGCACTTCAAATTCCCACCTGGGAGCTGCCCAGTACAACCACAGTCTTCTACTGTTGGCCCAATACAACCATTGAGCAGCTCCACTGGAGCAGCAGGATTAAAGCAGATTAAAGAATTGACTGTGGGAATTGCAAAATTATCAACAGGTCTCTGACACAATATCTTTGAATCTGATCATTTCTATACCAAAAGATTTTAGCTTTTCCCACAGAGTTATTTTTCTTCTCCATTGTTGAGCAATTAAAGGATAAGTTTGGTGATTCTGGACCTATATATAATTTGTCTCTTACATACCTGTAGTACCTGGACCCGCATAGAATGATGACTCGGGAGTTAATATCCTCTGCAGGTCAGACTGCTGTGGGGTGAAAGGTTGTTAGTGGCGGAGTGATCTAGTTCTGGACGGTCAGGTCAGATTGTAAACAGTAAAGTTTGGTAGAAGACGATCCACTGAGTGGAAATGGTGTACGCTGGTCGCCATATTGTTTTCACAGACTGGCTTTTTTGGAGATATTTTGACAAACCCCATTTGGACTCATTGTTAGCAGCAAGAGGCAGTGTAGCTCACGGTTTCAACTGACAGCTGACTCTGGAGTCAATATTCTCTGTGGGTCCAAGTACTACAGGTATGTAAGAGACAATTATATATAGGGCCAAAATCACTAAACTTGTCCTTTAAAAATGCCAGATGACCGGCAATTTTAACTGCTCAACCATGGAGGACAGTTAGAGGGACAACAAATGCCTGATCTCTCTTTCCTATCTTTTGTCATCTCCAATATTCACTTTTTCCCCATTTGCTCACTGAACATAAGCTGACATTGAACATTTTGTGCTGGGAACCTGTTTCTGTTGAAGCAGTGGTAGTTGTATTTATCACGGTAGGAATGAGTCACAGTGTGTTTGATATGATGCTGTGTGATGGCTCCCATGTTGATTGCTGTTAAGCTGGAAAAGGCATATTAAAGCAAACTGGAATGATTTTTCCCACCCTTATTAGTGGGTACTCTGGCTAAGATATTCCTATGAACATGTGAGTATATTGATGAAAGAAAGAATATATTATTACAATCCTTGAAAATACTTTTTTGAGTAATATCTTCATTATTATGCTTAAATGCCAATTTGGTTATTTGAATAATAATAATAAGAATACATTTGTAAAGCACTTTTTAAAGCAAAGTTTATAAAGAATCATGGATGTTTCCGAAAATATGTTTTAGTCAAATCTTTTCTCCTGTCTCCCATCCAAACATGTAAAAGTGTCTTTTCCAAGAGATTGTTTCGCTCTTTGTTGGAAGGAAATATAGTTTTATTTGCCATGTCATTTTTTAAAGACAGCTGTCAGTGACTGATTGATGACTGTGAGGTTTCCCATCTCTGGCTGGACAAAAAAGTATGCTTCTCTTGTGACCAAAATGAACACAACAAGCAGGAGTTGAAGCTTACGGTGAGCCGTGGATGTCGAGGAAGGAAGGAAGGAACTATGGGATGTAATCGGCGTGAGAAACTCCGTGAAGCTGTTCAGCAGACATCTGTGACAGATGAAACCCAGATACCCCGAGTCAAATTGTATAACGTCAGACATGGCAATACAAGACGAGGTGGTATCTCTCATGTATCTGTAAAAAAAAAAAAAAAAACAGAAAGAGGGACAAAATAGCGGAAACATCTAGCAATATATAAATATCAAGTAGGGTTTTTTTGCGAGATTTTCTCCTCTGGATCGTTATTGTACACCAAAGTGTCATGGGAAAATGAATGATTTCCTATCCATCATTCATCCATCATTTGTAATGCTCATTGGGTCATTGCTACAACCACACCATTTGAAACCACATCTTTTTCATCCTATGATAGCGGAGAAAACAGGACTGTTTACCTCTATGTAAACTGAACCAGCTTGGTCCAATGGTACATCGTCTATCAACGCAAGTCAAGCTGCGAAAACACGAGATGTTGACCTTGGAATGAAGGGAAGCAGCAAAATTACAGGTGTAGCATTATGTCATGGTGACTTGTCTCAAGCTGCACTACACTCACCAAGTGTTGAAGTGCTATTTTGAAAGTAAGCACACACACTTGGCACATTCTGCTAATTTAGCTTTAAATTATCATATCACCGTAGTTTATTTTCCATAGCTATTGGCTGTATTCATTTCCCATACCTAGCTGACAAGCTAGTTGTTAACGATGGGGGACGTTGCTATGAGCGAGCGACCAGCGTCACAACACCTTTCAGCCACAGAGGCTAAAAAACCCTGTTCTGAAGTCAAAATGACAAAGCAGTGTTATTATTCCAGCATTTAGCATGGTGATATATTACCTCTTCACTAGATGTTTCTGCTGGATCTCTGCCCTAATTGGCTAGCTTACTCCTCTGTATTGTGAAAATGTGACTATTATATTTCTGTCCTTTACAAGGCACCTCAACATGTGCCAGAGTCCATGTTGATGTAATTCCTTGGTTACTGATAGAAGTTTATAAAAGTCATAGATTACTTAATGCCCCTTTAATATTTGCCATGTTGGGCACTTTTATTCAAAGTGCATCACAGCATCACGAGTGTGTACATTTTTAGTATGGATGACTCCAATGAGTCCAAAGATTAGCCTGAAGACATGCAGGTCAGGTGGATTGAAGACTCTAAATTGCCCATAGGCATGAGTGTGTTTGTGTGTAGTATGGTATAATATGTATATGATGTAGTATGATGTATGTATATGATGTAGTTAACAATGTATATGAAGTATGTATATGACGTAGTATAGGATGTATATGATGTGTGTATAGTATATATGTAGTATGTATATGTGATGTAGTATGTATATGATGCTATGTAAAGCCGTTGTGATAAAGGGCTATATAAATAAACAAGACTAGACTAGACTAGACTCCTATGGGAATCAAACCCTTAACCCCATCACTGTTGGTGTGCCATGTTTTTTTTGTTTTTTTTGCATATTACGATGATGTTGAAAACAATCTGTGGAATTACTCCTAGGAGAGAAATAGATCAGTTGCACTGGACATTGCTGAGGATTTTGTTTTTGATTTGTTTTTCCTCCAAATCCTTAAAATAGGCTCCAAATTTGGACTGACTATAGCCCTGCAGCCAGTGGAACCACAAGACATGATGTAAAAAACAAAGTGAACAGTTTGCTTACCCGTGCATGCCCTCCTAGTCTAACTTGGGATCAGTGTGTCTGTTAACTAGCACGCTGTCATGGCCAAACTAGTGAGAACAGATCTGACACCGAGCATCAAAGAGTGGGCCTACTCTGGCTGCACTGGTCAAGCTGAGATGTATTCATCTCACTCTTGTATGAAGGTAGAAATGTAACAGGAACCTGATGGATGCCATTTCTGCTGCTCCAGATGGGGAGCGTCACAGGTTGACGGCAACACAGTGAACTGATTACATGATTTTTAAAACGGCGTGACTGGGGCTCTAGAGCGAAAATGTAGGAAATTATAATTCACGGCCTGTACGCCACCAGCTGTGCCAAGACAACCAAGCTTTCAGCAGCTATAAACAGACTTGGGCAGAGCACCGCCAAGGGAGTCGACACAAAGTTCAGTGGATCCAGCCAGCATCCTGATATTTATCCCCTCATTGTTTCACACAAACTGCATAGAGCTGTGAATCATGATGAAATCCTCTCCGGTAAGTAACTGTGAAGACCTCCATGAACTACCACAGAGTCTGCAGTCTCCTGTACTCCCACACCCAGCCCTTTCCCCCCTATTTGTCTCCATGGCCTATAAACCTGATTAACATCAGAACCAACAGTGAGCGCGGGGGTCAGAGTGTTAATGCGGAAAATGGCTACCACACTTTCGGCCGGTCCTGCTTCCTCGCGTTGAGCCGAACGGGGAGGGAGGGGAGATTGTGAGGGTTGAGGGGAGGGGAGGGGATTTATGGAATAGATGGGTGTTCTGCAGGCCCGTGCATTGCATGAAAAGCAGTCAAGCGTAATCAGTCATCCCATGCAGTACAGGAACATGCCCGCTGTTAAGTTGTTTACATATCCTCAAAATGACTCTGGAGTGGGTAATAAGTGCAAATCGATGAGGAGAGAGGGAGAGATTTGGGCGAATGCTTCAGCCCCTGATGTAGCCCAGGCTGACAGTACATACCCCTATGATGGATTAGTGCAGCTGGCAAATTACATCTCTCTAATTGTGCTTTGCAATGTGCATTACAATGTATCACTTGCTTTAATCCCGACTAAACGCAGGGGTGATGTTTGATGTAGAAAAGCAAAAGGGCGGACACACTGGTATCCAGCACTGGGCTGAAGTTCAACTTTTGGGAATTCATTTCTAATTCCATTCATGTTTGGTGGGACATTACATACATTTTTAACAAATGGAGATGCTTACTTAAATGTTTGAAATGCAATGTGTTGATAAGAATAGCTCACCTCAACAGAGAATAGTAGAGCTGAACCCTAACCCTAACCCATCCCATTACAACACACAGATTCTCCTATTTGAGATGAACAACCCACATAAAAAATCAGACTCATCTTTTCACTTTAAACCTGCAACCTTCAGTATGCGCTTCGGTTTCCAAGACCTCCTAGTGGATCGTAATCATAGGCAGGGTCAGTCGAGGTCACGCCTGTCAGTGTGCGTCCCAAGAGAAGCACTGAAAGCCAAAAATCCAAACTATTTTTGAATTCAGCTGGGGGTTGAAGCTGAGACCAATTTAAAAATCACTACGGGACAGGAAACTAATCAGCTAATGGCACCGCATGTAGGTGGAGTTTTCCACAATTTCAAAGTTGGGTTACAGTGCTTCACAAACCAAGAAGTTTATCTTACATTTTGAACTTTGAAGTGGGCCATACCCCTCTGTTCTCTGATGTGAAAAAAATGAAGACAAACAGGGTTGGGTGGTTCATGTCTTTGGAAGGGATGGTACCTATGGATGGACTGTGCACGAAGAACAACTATGTGGGTGAAGAGGAAGAACTTTTTTGGTAGCAAGGAAAACTATGTGCTGAAGAGTTATTTGATGGGACAACAAAAATGTATATTTTGTCTCCTTGTACACTACAATTCCTCTGCCTTCTGCCCTCTGCCCTATAGAGAAGGTTGGCTGAGGTTAAAGCTGCAATATGCAACTTTTCCCCTTGAGGCAGTGAGGTGTATTGCAAGTGTATTGCCCACAACAAATGGTAAATGCCCTAAAATGTCATTGAAAAGACAATTTCAGGCAAACGGGAGGATTCAGGCATGTATCCACAGGGTCACAGACAGACCCTGCATTCAAGTAGTGTCGGATTTACGGTCTGAACGAGTTTCCGACGAGGATCTGCCACCTGAACACCTTATTATGTCAGATGATCAAGTCGGATTGGCCGAGTTGTGACGTAATCGCTCTTTCCAACATGACTGAACAGAGCGCAGAGTCGTACGTGAACGGTAAGAAATTTCATACAATAAATCCGAAAATTAACCACAAGTACAAATTTAATAGACATGGATATTCCTTGATAACTGTAATGCTACGGCATTCGATTTCCTGTGGTATTTACATCCATAATCCCCTGAGATAGCCGAAGATTGCTTGCTAGCTAGGCTATCGCTAGCTTGATTTCTAACGTCAGCCTAGAAGGCTGGCAGTGTGTGTAAATGTTCTGCAATTTTCCAACTATAAAGCACGTGAACGCAAACTACTCGGATGGCAAGTTAGGACATATTCCCGACTCGGAGAAAAGTACGACCCGACATCACTTGAATGCAGGGAGACACAGAGTGATCATGTATAATATATCATATTTATTTATTATTTTAATGTCTATACCTCTTGCTGACTCGTGCAACATGTAGCCATGGCCCAAGGCAGTCACCTGGAAGGGTTGATCAGTCACTAGGGTCACGGGTGTAGGGAGTCGGACATTTGTCTTGGGAACCCTTCAGCAGTAACTGTTGAGGGCCAGAGTGGAGAAAGACCTATCCCTATTTCTTCGCCTCAACACTGAGCGTTTGCCTCCATTTATCAAAGCCAAGCCTTGGCCCGAGCTAGTGACACACTGGGACTAGAGTTGTCATCTAGGCCATACATTATGTCAGTTAAAGCTGTTTTTTATTAGCTGGATGATAGATAGCTCTTTAATTGTTTTGTTATTTTTTTCTCCTCATGTGAGAAAACATTGGATAGAACGTGGGAATGGATGCACTCTGAGGTACACCAGCGGGTCAGATTGGACAACGTTGCCTTTACTGTGTTTGGATAGAAAAAAGGGGAATGTATTCCAGTGCATGTATGCTAGTTTTTCTTATTTGGCGATATACAGAAGGCTGATACCACAGTGCGGTGCATCCAGTTCAACCAACAAGGTGGTCTTTTGACTTCACAATGTCTCGGCTAAACATGTAACCTTTAAGGCCTTATGGTAAATAAACAACTCAATGAGAGCTTGGGGATGACTCTCTCAAGATTGTAGTAGTAAGAAATATTTTCTGTCAACACTGCATTATGCTCTGACCACAGTGTTAAAGGTTAGTGGTGCAGGTTTATTTAGTGTGCCACCTTGGATTTCAGTCAACAAATGCTGTGTCAAGACTGCAGTTTATCACCAGACGTGTTCAAAGAGCATTAGTCTAGTTTTATACTGTAATAATCAGAACTGCTGAAACATGATTGTTGAGCCCCATGAATTGAACTCAGTAGAGTGAACTTTAGAGATGAATGTTTGTGCTCAAAATTGCTTTGATCTTAGTAATGCAAGAAAACTAAAAGTAAAGAAAAGAAACCTTTTTAGAGAAGGAAAAGAAACTACAAATATCAGTACCTGTCAATGCTGAGAATATTTTTTATTTACGGGCTCATTTGTAAGTAAAATAAAGCATGCGGCTGGTGTTATACCAGGAAGGTGTGATGAAAGAAAATGGCCTGTATTTTCATGCAAGTGATCCCAGGTGATGGGACCCTACAGAATGACATCATGATTTCTCAAAGCCTTAAATGAAGTGTAACTTTAACCTTCAACACGGGGACAGAAGAAGAAATAGAAAGAGTACTAGAGAGAGAGAAAGACAATTCTCACAGTTAAAGGTGCCATCAGATGAATTATTGACAGGGGTGGAAAGAGTACTAAAACACCCTACTCAAGTAGAAGTACCGTTACTTTGCTGAAATTTTACTTACTGGTGGAAAATCTACCTCAGTAGAAGTAAAATGTAGCTCATTTAAAATATAGTTAATGAGTTACTTGAATATACATCATTAGGCTACATATGATCAATCCCATGCCATCCCAAGGACATGGACAGAGTTCAATATGTGATATTTACAGTCTATGTTGAGCATTATAAAAGTAAGATTCTGAAATTCATGTCATTATGCAATTATTCTGATAAAAATAATAATAATAATAACTGAAAATGCCCATTCCCAGATTGATGTTTATTTTGCTACTAGCTAGGCTATCCAACTAGCTAACAAGGCTAGCAAATTAGCTAGCCAACAACCAATCTAACACAAAGCAATAATATTGTAGCTGGATGGATGTTAACTATTATGTTGGATACATTTGAGTATTTCATGTTAGTTAGTTAACATTTCCTCCATCTGCTTATAGGTTTAATGCAGATGTATGGGGACCCTACCAATGTATACTGTAGTATGTAAATATATACTTTTTAGTCATTTACTTAAGTAAAGGTAAAATTATTGACTTCAAAAATGCTCAAAAATCTGCCCTTGATTATTGAGGAGCTCCTTTGCACACTCCCTAGTCTGTTTCATTTGCTTTTCTCTCAGCAGCCATAAATATGTTCATATTCTTGTCATGGTTTGTACAACTAAATAGCAGTTTTTATAATGTTCCATGGGCAGCTCTGTTGCTGCTACTGCTCTGGTGGGAAAGCTGCAGAACTTAGCAGCATCACCCATGAGCTTCATTTCCAGGTCCCAGAGAGTTAAGGCTAAGTAGCGAGCTGGACCGAGGGTTATTTGTCTGTTACAAGTTGGGGCTTTACTCCGATGTTTTCCAGATGTTACAGATGTTATTACCACATTATTGCTGCTGGTTGAGCCCCAACTGTGAAACCAACCACAATAGGCCCAACCTCAGTACCAATGGTGGAAGTGTGATAGTGTGACTACATACTGTAGGAGGGATATGTTTCTCTTGGCCGCAGGCCACCGGGGGCCTCTAAAGGTTTTAACTTATTTATGTAGGAAATCGGAGACTTAAGGAAAGAGATGATGGGAATTTTTCAGTAGCTGTGCGTATTGGAGGTGTGGGTGAGGGCCTTGGGTAGTTGGTGCATTTGTATCTGCAGTGCAACATGAGGTCCCACGTGTAAGTATGGGCAAGTAGAGCTTACCGCATGCTTACTGTCATCAAGTCAGTTCCTTTGGACATTTTTCTTTTTGGTTTGTTGAAACAACCTAAACTGCAAATCTGTTGTGTGCACATACAATCTGATGTGGGGGAGTCATTCAATAATATTTGAAATTATGGATTTTTTTTTGTTGTATTATTATCACAAATTATTCAATTGTGCAATCTTTTTCTATTTTTATCATCACAGTTTAACTGGATTCTGCCACTTTTCCGCCAGCATTTACACATAGTGAGTAAAGCAATCAAACCTTTTTTTCTTTTTAAATGAATCACATTACTGCATTTTGGCAGGGTAAACATTATGTTCTGAAAGTTTTATTTCCTCACATCTAGACTAATGTAACTCTTTATTCTGGTATCAATCAAAAGTCTCCACCTTGTAAATGCTGCTGCTAGGATTTTAACTGGTACAAACAGATGAAATCACATCACTCAAATTCTGGCATTTCTTCACTGGTTACCTATTACCTGCTTACCGATTACTTTTAAAGCACAGTTAGGTCTGGCCTAGGCCTGCAATGTGCCATTAAGGTTTACTGCTAAAGCCTTCCACCTGGAAAATCAATAGCCTGACACCTGAAAAAAAATGAAATCAAATGAAATTATTTCCAATATTCATTTATTTGACAAATACCATATTTTTCTTCAAAATAAAATGATTTCCAGGTCCATTGCAAACTTTGTACGTTTGTACAAACAGTAAAGCAAAACAAAACAAAACAAAACAAAAAACCAGCCGAAGGCTTCTAATTGCTTGCTTGCTCTACTTGTACAGAATGCAAAAAATCCAACATCAGCTCAGTCTTTCAGTCAATTATCAAACCAGCTTGTGTAAACAGAATAGTTTATATGATATACAATATGTTTTTCCACCATTGCTGCAATCCTTTGCACAAACAGTAAAGCTGTAACAACATAAGCAGCAAATATGTGCAAATAACAAGATAAATAAATCAAGATGATTTTTCAATAACTGAATGGCTCCTGTTCTCTCCCTGATCTCTCCTCCATCCTTTCCTTTGCTACCTCATCTAAAATCTACATTTGACCAGTACAAAATTAGGGGAAAAAATGAAGGGAAAAAAATGCCTTAGTATCTGGAATGTGAAATGATTATTCCTGTATGGAGCCTGGAATACTTTTCATGAGGAGTCACGCTCCCTTGTTCTTACCACTGCTTGTCTCCTAGTCTACATCAGTGGTTCTCAACCTGGGGATCAGGAGAAGTCGCAAGAAACCTTTGGGGGGGGGGGGGGGGGAGGGGGGGGGGGGTTGTGAGATGATTTATGTGATAGGAAAAAAAATATATTTCTACTATACAAAAGTATTAATGTCTATTTCACATTTTGCTTTTACCTCATGAAATACTGAATAGTTTTAAGCCTTTAGGCCTCTTCTGATAATGAATCAAATGAAACAACCTGATAGGGATAATCATCAACCTGCAAAGTGCGATACAAGAGCGAAACCCTATTCAATTTATATGAGCAAAACAATAAATCAACATTTTCTGTTGTTGCTTTTTCTGTGTTCTAATAATTTAGGTGAAATGTATATGGTGTAAATAATTTGGCGTTACCTTTTCATGGCTGTCAAACAACAGCATGATCATAATGTTTTCTCTTGAAGTCTCAAAATGCTAGCATGACTCCTCTTGAACCAAAGTTTGCATGGAAGTTTGCTAGCTTGTTAGCATTTTGTGACTTCCAGAAAAAAACATTTTAATGATCATGCAGTTCTTTGATAACTACACAACAAATTATTTACACCATATACAGTTCACATAAATTATCAGAACACAGAAAAAGCAACCACAGAAAATGTTGATTTTTTGTTTTGCCCATAGAAATAGAGTGGGGCATATCACTTGTACCGCACTTTGTTGGCATGGCCCATTTGAAACGTCACGCCATTCTTATCTATTTAAAAAATGCCTTGACAGATTTGGGTGTGCGAACTACTTTGTATCTACTGGACTTCTGATTGTTTAACGCTCCCCGTTTCTTTGTATCTTGGTTGAGCACGATGATTTTTGTCTTCTAAACGGTATTTCCAACCAGCGCCGCCGATGCTGATGATGGTCTTCCTACAGAGGGTAGAGAGGGGTACAAGGGCGTTTGCAGCTAGGGGAGGAGGAGGGTGGAGGAGCGGCCAAGCCTTGATTTGTTGTTGTAATGACATCACTGAACGACAGGTCAGCATTGAACCAGAAACCCTTTAAGTGACTCCAAGAAGTTCCATTTGTTTAACTTGTTCTATTGCGGTTCCCTTGATAAGGAGAGTTAACTTAAACAAAATTAGAACTAAAAAGTAATGCTCTTTGTTTTGTATTTATACAGAACATTTAATACTACTTTGTTGCTGATCACCCAATCTGTATCTGATTTTAATTCCTTTTCTCACATAATGTTTAGATTTCTAACTTTGCACAAGGTTGTGGAGTATAATGATGTGGAAATGTAGCAATATTTGCCTCCCTCTAGGCTAATGGGAGATCATTGGTGAACATTGAAAAGAGAAGAGAACCAAGGATAGTACCCTGAGGGAGACCTATGGGAGAAATGATGGTAGTGCAGGTTCCACAATTGTTTTGGTGGTGAAGTATTACTCAAACAGATCATTACCATCTGCACTTCAAACATACTAGAGCGGTATTACAATGTTAAGGAAAGATAACAAGTGATTTCTGTTGTGAGAGGAATCTTTCTCATCTATCTACTAATTCCAGGAATCTCTGTCTTTGAGTGAGTGAGTGTGTGTGTGTGTGTGTGTCTGTGTGTGTGTGTGTGTGTGTGTCCTTCGCATATCTCGAGAACCGTTTGTCCGATCGACTTTACACTTGGCGGGTGTATTGCTGGGGACCCAAGGATGTGCAGTGTCAGATTTGGTGCAATTTGGACACGCGACACGTTCAATATTAATAAACTACTACTGGACTAAACAAGCGAACAGCGAGCCGCTCAGCTCTGTGTCTGAGTGCAGCGGGGGCTGTTTGATATAAACACCGTCACATCACAGTGGGGCAGGGCTTCAGGGCTCTGACTGGCTGAGCGGGACAAAGGCACGCGCCCCGCTCAGTTAAACTGCCCGAGAGAGAAGAACGAGCACACACAGGAGAAAAAAACAGAGGCGGAGGCAGTAAAACTAGCCAATAGGAGAGCAGACACGTTTGATTGGCAGCAGAATCAACCAATGGAAGGCCGTAAACTGCTTCTACGGTTCAAGCGCAGTTTAGTCTCACTAGTGAAGTCTGGGGACTGGGGACCCAAGGACGTGCAGTGTCAGATTTGGTGCAATTTGGACACACGTGTCGCGTTTATTACTAAACTTTGAATAAACAAGCGGACAGCAGCGGGGCTCAAGCGGTACGGGCACAAGCGGTTCTCGAGAAAGCTGCAAGCAGCAATTGGCCCGTTCCGGACAGGCACGTTTTGAACGGGCACTGCACTATTGGTACAAATAAGGAATAAAATTGCTATTCACAAGCAGCTAACAATTTTTTGTATTTTTTGTGGTTGCTGCATTGCGTACCAGTAGGCATACATTCAAATTCCATCCAATAATACCATCACAGGAGTGCCTGGTGTCTTCAACTCCAGCTGTTTGTCTCCAGCAGAGAAGGACAGACCTTGTATAATGAATTAAAATTTGTTAAAATTTGTAATTTGGTGAGGGTTTTTTTTCCATCACTGTACTGTAATCTGATGACACCATTTAGCTAATGCAATGCCATCAAGTTAATTGGCTCTGGCAGTTTAATGTAGACCTACAAGTAAAAACAAGCTGATTCATGTATCTAGCTACCTAGCTTACTGGAATATGATATCACAGACTTTTTATACATTATACATTGGCCATTTTGGTAGGAAAATAACAGGTGATTTTAATAACTTCACAGGTGATTATAATCAAATGACATGAGCTGTGTATGGAAAAGCACTTTATTGATAGGAAATGCATATGACATCATGGGAATACTATGAACACAGACAAGCAACTCGAAAAATGCACCTTTGCACCCCTAGTGGTCAAATATGGTAGTATTCTCTTTCGCAGATAGACTAGATAGGATGGGGCCTTATGGAGAATTTGCATAAAAGCGTGTCTTGTCTAACCCTAACCCTAATACGGTTTTCTTGGGAGTTTTTCCTTGTCTTCACTGAGGGTCTAAGGTTGGTGGTGCCAGTTAGGCTAGGCTCAGCTAGGTAGGTTAGCTAGTGCTGTTGCCTACATGCTATTTTGTGCCTTGTGCTTTGTTCTGCTTCCTTAAGTTTGTGTTATATCATTCTGTTCTATGGTTGATTGTTGATTAGTTAGATCTAGGTAGGCTCATTCTCTGTAATGGCCTTTGAGACAGGCTTGTGATGAAGGGCTATATAAATAAACCTGACTTCACTTGACTGACATGTATAATACAACCCAGGTGGTATTTCAGTCAACAGAGACTAAAGTGAAAGATGAATGACGAGACTTTTTTAATTGCATGATAGAAATTACAGCCGAAGGCAGCCGAGCAAGGAACAGTTTAAATTCTGGCAGCAGCATGATGATTGGCTCACAGAATGCGTGGAGAGATCTGACTGGATAAATGTGAATAGCAGAAGCAGCAAATGACAGCTGACAGTGAAGAAATGGACAGCATACGAAAATCCATATCTAACCTAGAGAGTGTGTGAGAAAAGTAGCCTATAGTGTTCCTGACTTTCACTATAGCTTCATTTCCTCCAGATGTAAAGCTTGATCACATGTTTTTGTCCATTACCTCATGAATAATTCATATATCTCTGATGACGTCAATCATGATTTCCAGTAGTGGCAAACTTTTTTACAGCAGTGGTGTTTTGCTGAGTGTGGAAGTATCAAAGTCTTGTAAATATCTCATCATTGCTGATAACAGAACTGTGATGATTACTATAACTTATGATATACAACCTAATTCCCCATATACAATGTTCATATAAAGAAAATAATCATATTTGAGACCGCTTGGCCAATTTCCCAAATATTCATGTCTGAAAGCTGTACATTCATATGAATTTCCATTTTAACCATGTAGTCCCATTGACTTCTTTTCAGTTTTTACATTTACTGGAGCCTGGAAGTGCTGATAATCCAGCATTCAACATACACTAGTGCAGTGCCTGTGCCCGTTCAAAACATGCCTGTTCGGAACGGGCCGATTGCTTGGCCTCCGGTATTGCTTCTTGCAGCTTTCTCGAGAACCGCTCATCCAAACAACTTCACACTCGACACTGCACGTCCTTGGGTCCCCAGCAATAGTTCTCGAGATATGCAAAGGACACACATACAGACTGAGATTCTTTGCTTTACTAGTGCAGTGCCCGTTCGCCCTGCCGCTGCACAGAGCGCTGTTCACTTGTTTGTTCAAAGTTTATTAATATTGAACGTGTCGCGTGTCCAAATTGCACCGAATCCGACACTGTACGTCCTTGGGTCCCCAGCAATACACCCGCCAAGTGTGAAGTAGATCGGACGAACGGTTCTCGAGATATGCGAAGGACACACACACATACACACTCACAGACCTATATGGTTTAAATCCAGACAGAAACTTCACCAGTGAGACTAAACTGCGCTTGAACCGTAGAAGCAGTTTACGGCCTTCCATTGGTTGATTCTGCCAATCAAACGTGTCTGCGCTCCTATTGGCTAGTTTTACTGCCTCCGCCTCTGTTTTTTTCTCCTGTGTGTGCTCGTTCTTCTCTCTCGGGCAGTTGAACTGAGCGGGGCGCGTGCCTTTGTCCCGCTCAGCCAGTCAGAGCCCTGAAGCCCCCACTGTGATGTGACGGTGTTTATATCAAACAGCCCCCGCTGCACTCAGACACAGAGCTGAGCGGCTCGCTGTTTGCTTGTTTAGTCAAAGTTTAGTAATATTGAATGTGTCGCGTGTCCAAATTGCACCAAATCCGACACTGCACGTCCTTGGGTCACCAGCAATACACCCGCCAAGTGTGAAGTAGATCGGACGAACGGTTCTTGAGATATGCGACAGACACACACACACACACACACACACACACACACACACTCACTCACTCACAGACAGAGATTCCTCGAATTAGTAGATAGATGAATGACCCAACAAATGATAAATACGGTAAGTTTCAGTTTTTTTCAGTTTTTTTTTTTTTTTATGACAGCTGAGTTGCCCAGATGTGGCATTTAGGTGGTGGAGAGCATGGAAGCCATGTCAACAAGTGATGGTGAAAGTGATATATTATCATATGCTATTGCGTTGCTTTCGTAAATAATACATTTTATTTTTTTTATTTTATCATTGCATAAGTAAATACTAATTGTACCTTTGTGTGAAAACAGAATGCAAAACAACCAATTTTTACGAACTTACGCGGAGTACTTGAAGGCAGCATTTGCCGTTGGAGGAAGCAGTTGCCAGCTATGAAGTCTGGGTAACGTAGTATATAACTGTAGTTGTCTAGTCATCTAGCTAGTTAGCGTTTGAGGAAGTTTGGGACTCTGTTATGTAGGTAGTCAACAAAATGATAAGTGGAAAGACTATAATAGTGACCGGTGCCAACAGTGGCATTGGAAAAGCTACAACAGTGGATGTTTTGAAGCGCCAGGGTCGTGTGATAATGGCCTGTAGGGACATGAACAGGGCTGAAGAGGCAGCCCGGGAGATCCGACTGGAAACTGGCGCAGACACTAAACAACTAGTCGTCAAACAGCTGGACCTCGCTTCGCTCAAATCCGTGCACACTTTCTGTCAAGACATAATAAAGGTAGATGGGTTTCAGTGAGCAAGCTGATGTTTGTTTGGAAACCATAAAGCTTCTAGGCTCGTAGCCCCATTCTCTCTTATGGAGAGAACTGTACGCCAACGTCCATGAAAAATCTTGTAGTTTTATTGTGGCCTTCTTTATTGGGAAAGGTGTATACCCCATAAAATATGGCTGTAGATATTTTCTGTATAGTTAGACTCCACCCTTCAATTCGGCATGCATATAATCCAACAACCAGCACTTATTTAAATCAAATTTCAACTTTTAAAACCGGTTCGCTTGTCATTCCTTCCACCACAGTAAACCGTAGTGAGCGATGAGGAGCAGTGCTAGCCAATTATATAAATTGCAATTTTATTGAAATAAGTGCTGCTTGGTTGATTATATGTATGCCGAATTGAAAAGTGTCTTTCATCGATTCAGAAGAGGTATTGGGTTTAAGGCGTATGTAGCCTACCTTAGCCAATATACGAGAGAATAATAAATTGCCAGATTTTTGAACGGAGTCCGTTTCTATGCGTACGAGAGAACGGCACTTATCACAGTTAAGGCTGTTGTTTATACAGTAACTAACTAGCTTGTTAAATGTTCTTCTGTGTTCGTAGCTGTATGTTGGATCAATGTTAGCAAATGTACTGTATTGTACCTAGAGGTACGCTTGACGTTTGCTAGCAATGTTGCTGCCTAGAATGATAACTCTAACATATTCAAACAATATTACTGTAGCTGTTAATAATCTAAAACCTCCTTGTGTTATCTAAACTCACCACAGGTGTCAAGCCTGTTAGAATAAAATATAGGACTTCTGGTCAAAACCTTAAAAATAAAACCATTATCTAAGAATGTGTTTCAGCGTTTTTCAAGTAATACAAATCACAGAAATGAAAATAAAGAATGCCTTTAAAGACGAGATGAAATGAAAAATGCCTTTTTAACCCTTTTAGATCACATCCCCGGTCATACTGTGCACCTATTTAACAATATATGCCAAAAAAAATACCAAAAATCAATTTCATTGTATTCTTATATCAAAATTCAATCATGTTTTCTTCCTGTAAAACAAAATATGCCGTGTGCTTACGTAAGCATGCCCGTAACTAATTTCAACCAATAATATCATGACATCCACCCATCAATCAATCTTCAACTTTTAGCGCACAGAGCTAAGAGGCTAAGATTCATTAGTTAGCTAGCTAGCAACAGCACACCCACTTTTCAACGTTCAAATCAAATTCCTCCCAACGTTATGTCCCGCCTGTCTTTCCTGTTTCACTCGGAAATACGTCACGATACGGAAGTTAGATACTCTCGAAATGCCGTTTCATCTCGACTTTAAGGCGGAATCTGGAGTAAATGGACATGCAATTACAATTTTTCCCAACCCAGATAATTTAGTGTTATCTACTGTCATTTAAAAATCTACTTTAACCCATTTTTATTCCACTGGTAATGATTCTACAAAGTATTTTGATATGATTTTTGCTATTCTGTATGCCACAATACTTTTTTTCTTTCCCCAAGACAAATTCAACGCCCTTATTTTGAAGGCAAAATAACTTCCGCTTTTTCTGGCTCTCTGGCTCTCTGGCTGGATTGATCCAGGCACTTACCTTTTGTTTTGGGGTTATTTCAGGGTTATTTCCATGTCTACTGAGTGTTCACACAAAAAAAACACTTATACTCAGATGAATGTTTTGCACTGAGTCTGAAGCATTGCACTATTTACTGGTAGTTCAGCATATAATAGTATAAAGAGGGAGTCCTTCACAGTTCAGTTTGTCAGGGTAAAAGTACAGTGCCTGCTTCTAGATCTGTTTCATCATCTAGAAATGAGAGGGGAACACTTCTTTTCTCTGTTTCATCAGGAGGAGCCCCGGATAGATGTGCTGATCAACAACGCTGGGATCTACCAGTGCCCTTACACCAAAACGGAGGATGGCTTCGAGATGCAGTTTGGCGTCAACCACCTCGGCCACTTCCTCCTTACCCACCTGCTGTTGGACCTCCTGAAGCGATCGGCCCCCAGCCGCGTCGTGGTTGTCTCCTCCAAACTCTATAAGCACGGTCACGTTAACTTTGAGGACCTGAACAGCGAGCAGAGCTACGACAAGGCCTTCGCCTATAGTCGCAGCAAACTGGCCAACCTCCTGTTTACCTGTGAGCTGGCCCGTCGACTCGAAGGCACCGGCGTGACGGTTAACGCTCTGACTCCTGGTATAGTGAGGACGAATCTGGGGAGGCATGTCCACGTCCCTGTGTTAGCCAAGCCCTTGTTTAGCCTGGTCTCCTGGGGACTATTTAAAAACCCCGAGGAAGGGGCTCGGACTTCAGTCTATCTGGCTTGCAGCCCGGACATAGAGGGCGTTCAGGGGAAGTGCTTTGCAGACTGTCAGCCGCAGGTTCTTCTGGCCAAGGCCACAGACCAAGAAGTGGCCAGTAAACTGTGGGATATCAGTGAAGTCATGGTGGGAATAACCACATGAGATGGCTAGGTGTCAATTCTAAGAGTAAAAACATGCACATCCCAATCCCAATCAAATCCCGAACATCACCTGTTTAAGGTCTCCACTATGAAACCAAACCCCTTAATTTTATCCCTGAAATGTCCTTAATTTCTCCATTATATAAACATTAACTACCCATTAAAAATAACAGCTTTAAAAAAGTAAGGTTAGTATCATGGGTTTATAAGGGATTTATTCATGGGTTGATTCACAGAGACTCTAGTAATTAAGGGATTTTTCATGGCTTTTGTGCATGGTTTACAGGTTATTAATGAGTTATTAATGGAAAGTTCCTGTTTCCCTGAATTTTACATTAAATTAGAAAGTAAACAGTCAAACATTAAGGGGAGTTTAAGGTGGTTTTGATGGGGTCTCCTCCATTAATAACGCTCATCATTAATATTAATGGGATTTTGCATGAATGAAGGGTTGAATTAATGTAAATGTAAGGTTAAGTCCACTGAGATCCATGCTCTTTCGCAGCAACAGGTCTAATGTTTTGTGTTTTGCAGAAATTGCAGATGGAATCTTAGAATCTGGGTTTAAAGGGGAACACAGGCCATTTAAAAACTTTTAATATTATTCAATAGAACACAATAGAAGAGACACTGCCGCCTGCTCATGCTTGCACATTCATCGAGAATGCACAGCAGAACTACTTGGCCACGTCATTGCAGTATGAAGCAATAGCCTTCCAATGAGAGAACGAAAGGAGCGTAGAATTACAATCAAAATTACAAGAAAATGATGCCATACCTTTCTAAGTTACTTCAGTATTCTTAGTTTGCGCCATTAGTTGCCTTCTGTCCTTGTCTTGAGGAGCTGATGCCATGACCTTTGACCCGCGTTTTCATCAATGATAGATACCCTCTCCATCTGCTCCAACTTCTCCAACTCATCTTCATCACTACGAGATCTACTGTGTTCTTCCACGACTTCTGACCACCCAAAACAAATACAGTGGATCTGTTTGCTTTGACGGCACTCACATAAACTATGAATACTTTTTCCTGTAAATACTAAGGAGGCGCATGGGCTTGGATTTACAGACACCTGGATAGAGTCGTGCTTCAAGCTGACTGGCTTCAGGATAATTTCTCAATCAAGTAGAAAAATTTCAACTCAAGCAACTTCTCTTCACTTCAGTTTGTGGCGCCTAAAGTGAAGTTGCGTCCACGTCACTCTGCATATGTCCATTGTCTTTGCATGTATTTGTGCTGCCTCTATCTGTTTTTTCGTGCTCTATCTGAATGTAGGGTGAGAGGTGGCATTATCCTAGATCTATTTCTTCATAATCAGGACAGAAATAACGTCATCTCCTACTGATCTAATTGCTGAAAACATTGCATTGTGTTACATTGCAGGCCTAACCTCCTTCAGGTTACAGGACAATGAGATCATTGTACTATTCCAATCAATGGCTTTTTGAGTATTTATAGAATCTATAATAAATTATTTTCCCTCCATTTTTGCCAAGGCTTTTGAAGGTCTTTTTCATCACCACACAGAGGCTGGGCCTTACCTTAGACTGTTAATATATTGTGGTGTAAGTCGCCATAATCAGGTATGCATAATAGAATAATGGTCATTGAATTGCTTCATTAACAGACTGCCTCATTTACACACTGGGCTCCAGGGGAGGGAGAGGGGAGGTAGTTTAGAAATTGAATCTCTTTAGAGGTTAGTTAGGCTTAAATCAGCCATGCTTGTTGCTCAAGCAGAATGCAGTCATTAGCTAGGAATGTTTTCTCTCTAGGTCACCCATAGATAGACCACTTCTCTCTCCATGAAGGGGTAGCAAGACCCCGAGATACATAATGTCTTTCCCACCTGTATTTTTCATTAGGACATTTTCTGGATCATTTATAGGGAGCTCAAAAACAAGGTAGAAATTCAGGGATAGCCAAATTTATCTAATCCATCTTGCAGAAAATGGTCTTGGGGCATTTTAATGGCAGTTACATTCTATTTATTTTACAAATAACTGAAATTAGTGCAATTACAGAGTTTAATGTCCTTAATGGGTACTGCAATATTGATAGGTACTGCAATGCTAATACAGGCAGTGATGGCCTTGCTCATGCTGCTTAGGTTTCAAGGTCCAACAACACACAATGGTTCAATTAAAACTACATAAAGTCTATCTTTTCTTCAGCTTCTGTTGGACTGGTTTGAATGTGGTCATCTCAAATGTTTTCAACAAATACACTGGCTTATGACCAACTCAATTGCAGTCATATATCAAATAAGCACACGTTTTTCTCAGAATGACTGCACAAAATGAAACCTGTTGGGTATCTCTGCCACGTAATATGTCAAATACTGTTGTTTTTTGAGCATTTACTGAGCTGCAACACTGTGCCCGTATCTTCTCCACTTTTTCATTTCTTAATATAACTTTCACCGGGTTGCCTGATAAAACAGAGACCTTGGATATATTGTTCATCACTAATTTACAACAGGAAAAAAGGAAAGGAAGTTTTCCATATCCCCAACATGACCAGTTGAAGTGCTCCAGCTTCTTAAGTGTAAGCAGTGAGAGGGGAAAAGGCGTCAGTAACTGCCTGTTGGCATGGAGAGCAAAGATAGTATTAACCACAGTCTGGGGTTTGCAATAAGCTGCCAGCTGACGGTAACAACTAGCTTGAGACCAATTTATCAGGCACGTATTGACCTTTTATTAAGAATTTGATATAAGCCAGTCAGTGTGGTCCACCTCTGCTATGATGGAGGTTCCTCCCTGACCACAGCTGGTGAATATGTTTTTATTATTTTTTTTATATCAGATGTCTGACCAGAGAAATCATTCCAGTGTAGTGTGGGAGGATTTTACTCAAAACCTGCAGTGAAACCTGCCTCACCCTGCCTTAGAAGACCTCTGGAAAATCCTCTGCAATTGCATTTAGACCATCATGGGGCACTAAAACTCTCTCTCCACTGAAAGCCATGCTAATGAAGTTGTTTTAGGTGGATTAGTAGCTCCTTGAATGACTACACCAATTTTCTGGCCCATTGGTCACCTTTCCCAATATGTGATGAGAGGATTGGCCCCAAAATAATCTCTGTCTCCGGTAGATAGTTTTGTCCTGTGGACATGCTAACACTGAAACACACAGTATGCTAGGTAATCATAGTCAATTAGCATTATCCTCAAAGTGAGAAAATGAGAACTTGGAGCAGTTCCAAGGCTGGATGGTTAGTTCATTTGTTTAGGTAATTGATAAAACAGACATACAGTTGGACAAAAAGAATGCACTTTCAATGGCAGAAAGTCGTTGACTGTAGGCTAATGGTTTTGTTTACACAGGAAGTGAGTTTAGCAAGACAGCTAAAGTTTTTTTGCGCTGATTCGTAATAGACTTAGTTGATAGTGTAGAGTGAGATTTTGTTTTCAGAAATTATGAATCTACAGGCCATAGAATAAAATCCAATACCAACTTTGGATAACTCAAAGGTTTATCTTGATACTTCGGTTAATGCTAACTGCCTATGATTAGCCTACTTAACATAGTGTATGCTAAAGTGTTAGCACCAGACAGAGCTATCTACTGGAGACACAGAGATGATTTTGGTGCCAATCCTCTCATCATATATTGGGAAAGGTGACCAATGGGCCAGAAAATCAGTGTAGTCCTTCAAGGAGCTACTAATCCACCTTAAAGAACTTCATTAGTCTGGCCTTCAGTGGAGACTTTTAGTGCCCCTGATGGTCTAAATACTATTTCAGATGCTTTTCCATCTTCACAAGGATAAAATCCTGGAGGAAACACTGAATACTGTTCGTTTGGGGGATTTTGTGGGGCATGAAAATCATCAAATGCACACTGAATGTCGGCTATTGTCAGCTTCAATCAAAAAATATTGGTATTGGCCTTCAAAAACCCATATCAGTTGAGGCCTAGTTGCTAGGCCTTGCAGTAATGAATACAGGAGTCTCCCTATGTGTGGTAACATCCAACATCACAAGTTTTCATCCAAAGGTTTTCATTTGCAGTCTGTCTGTGTATGTGTGTGTGTGTGTGTGTGTGTGTGTGTGTGTGTGTGTGTGGGAGGGGGGGTTCTTCCCTTTCAAAGCATTTGGTGTGGCAATGATAACCACCCAGAGACCCATATTGGTGCAACCAAGGCTACAACGGTCTACAACAAAACAAATAAAGAGGGTGATGGAAATCTTGTGGGACCGTAATAATGTTGCATATCAAGATGTCGGGGTTAATACCTTCATGCCATCATTTCCAAAGGTTTTGCTGTACGCTAGTGTAAATACAGCAACATTATTGCAGCAACACAGACCTCAAGTGCAGTTCTGGATAAGCTGGAAAGACCATGGCCAAGTTGGGGCACAATAGCATAACACTGAATTATAGGTTTGTAGTTAAAACAAATGCAGACCTTGTAAAAGGAAGAAAGAGCCAGAACATTAACAATCTCAGGGCAGGAGTATTGTAGTTTGGGATTTTTCATTAGTTTTTATCTTTAGGTAGTCAATTTCTGTTTCAAATTCACTTTAGTTTTCAGTGTGTGGGGTCCATAGTTTAGTTTATATTTAGTTTCAGTTTTAGTATTTGTGGTTGGGTGGTATTTTTTAAAGGTATAAAGATAGAAGTTCAGAATAAATATTTTGTATATGTTTACAACAGGTATTGTTTTATAGAAACAATAAATACAATTATTTTAAAAATGTATTTACATTAATTCTTCAGTTAACTTTCAGTAAAATTGGTCAGAAACGGGCTGGGTTTTCCAGCTTTGTTTCTTTACTTTGGTTACTGTACATGCAGCAAATACATGTATTTGCTTAGGAATCCAGTTGTACCATGATATTAAAATGCTGCATCATGGAGTTTTAGCTCTTCACTGAATGAACAGCAGAAACACTAATAGGACTTGACTTTCATACTTGTAATGGTGAGACTCCAACCTCTTCTACTTTCACCAGGATGAAAGTGCCAATTCTTTATCTGCGTCTTTCATCATCTTTCCTAATACCAGCTGGAGCGGAGCCAAGTCTACCGCAAGCTGAAGGAAAACAGCCTGGCTATTTAGTTTGGCCCAGAAACCCCTGCACATCCAACGCTGTTCTGTTCTGTTCGCTGCAGAGGCCTAGACCTTGATGGTGAACTTTTCAACTTTCCCCCATGTCAATAACAAATTATTTTAAGCTGTCGTACCTTGGTGGTTTATTGTGCCATTGCGATTTGTAATGATTACAAAGACAAGATTTGAAGCAAAGTAATTGGTGAGTGATAAGGTGCATATTTGGACTCGCGCACAGACACAATACATGAAATACCACATTTACTGTGCTTTCCCTAGACATGGTAGAGCAGTGTACATTTAAGTTCACATGCGAGTTTATTGATGGCGCAGTTACACCTAGGAGACATAATGTAATTAATCACAGTGTAGTAATAACAGAGTAGTGTAGGGCGTTCTCAATCATCTCTATTATTTTATTAATTTGGATACCAAATACTGTGGTGATTGTGAAACATTGGGGATACATTTAAAGTCTTTTTATTGGCTGTTGAATTTGCTTAATTGTCTGTGATGGCGACAATGTGTTTTCGCATATTATAATAAGAACCTAAGCTTGTGTTCAGTGCATGCTAATAAGTTGCACCAGATATCTCTATGTTAATGTAACATTTCTGGGTTTTCATTCACTGATCCACAGGAATGAAGACAAGTGAGGCTCCAGATGATTCCCGAGGATTTGAGGCCTTGTACTGCCTGATCATCCCTCAGTTTCCACTCTCGAGCTCTGATCATGATGGTGGTTTCACCAACACTAGAAGCAGCACATCTCAACATTCCTGTAAAGATGTACACCCTTCATTCTAAAAAAAAAAAAAAAAAAGGGGTTCAATTTATATTGTTTTTTAAAGGGGCATTAGGTAATCTATGACCTCTATTGACCACCATAGGCAACCAGCAGGAATTGCAGCAACATACAACTTCTCTCCTCCTTACAAGTCTCTGTTACAGCTTACGGTGGCTTGTAATTGTCACAAACAATAAAGTCACATTTTCACAATGTAGAGAAGTAGGCTAAGCTAGCTAATTAGACCAGAGATTCAACAGAAATATCTAGTGAACAGGTAATAATAATAATTTATTTAATAATATTTAATAATTTAATTTTAATAATTTTGTTTCGCCCAGAATTGTATTGTCATCAGGGTGGAGAAGCCTCTTGAATAGCATTTAGGCAATGGGGCAGTAAAAATCTCCATTGGACATTCGATTACTACTACTACTACTGCTACTGCTACTGCTACTACTACTACTACTGCTACTACTACTACTGCTACTGCTCCTACTATGCTGCTACTACTAGTACTGCTACTGCAGCTACTATACTGCTACTTCTACTACTACTACTACTGCTACTACTCCTACAATGCTGCTACTACTAGTACTGCTACTGCATCTACTATACTGCTACTTCTACTACTACTGCTACTGCTACTACTATACTGCTACTGCTATTACTACTATTGCTACTACTACTGCTGCTACTGCTCCTACTATGCTGCTACTACTACTGCAGCTACTATACTGCTACTTCTACTACTACTACTACTACTACTGCTACTACTATACTGCTATTACTACTATTGCTGCTACTACTACTACTACTGCTACTGCTACTACTACTGCTACTACTATACTGCTACTGCTATTACTACTATTGCTACTACTACTACTACTACTGCTGCTACTACTACTACTAGGCTAGTACTACTACTGCTACTATCGCTACTATACTGCTACTGCTACTACTACTACTACTGCTGCTACTACTGCTACTAGGCTACTACTACTTCTACTACTACTACTGCTACTGTTGCTACTGCTACTACTACTCCTACTAATAATAACAATAATATAATAATAAAATATGAATTAATGCCTACTTGTGTAGAATCTGATCAAAATGTCACATTAGAATCAATTCAGGTTAAGGTTCTTCCCATAGACAACCAGTGTAGTATTGATCTATTCAAATAAATACTGTATGTGATCAATCAAACTGCATCATATCCCTCATATCAGAGGTGAACGACACTGGCTAGACCAGATCTGATTTTTTATAAAATACCAATATTTTAATATCAACCAATATATCCCTCCAGGAAACCTTTGGAACGGATTTCAACATTAGGGCAGATAATGTCCGAAACAACAAGCCAGTTTAGGCTACTGCAAACATAACTGATAACCTATATTGTGCTTTTTGGAAAAATTAGGCCTAAATGTACAGGCGGGCTGGTGAGAGAGTTTAACAAAACTGCTTTGGGGGAATAAGAGGTATTAAGCAAATTAAGCAGGTCTCACATGAACCAGACTTTTTTGGCCGAAACAATTATTGGTCATTTAGAGTGCACTGGGTACCGGTTAATGACGGGTTGCAGCGCACGGAGCGCAGATCGCCGTCACCCCACACCTCGGTGAAAGAAAGGTGAGCGGGAGCGGACTGTCGGAGGGAGCTCATAAATCATCTGGAAGAGTTTAGTGTAAAGTAGCAGGAGAGTTGAGGAGGGCCCAGGGAGCCCTTGTCTTCAGCCTACCGCTTGGCCAGAGGGATTTGTTTGGTTTAACCAATCCAAACAGTCAGGAGAAGAAAGACTGGGGCCTGCTCCTCTCGGTCCCGTAGCGGGACTGTCCTTCCCTTTCCCTTCTTTTTCTGTCAAACATACACACATGTTCTTTCACACACATGCTCTCAGTGGGGGAGGGGGGTACGCTCACTAATATAAACACACACTCTTTTTTGCCATTGTTTATCCTATTTGCTTCAGCTAACTGTCCCTTATTTTTCAGTCACATGTACACACATGGTGCATGTTTCCCCTACACATGCATGTACGATGTAATTAGACATGCTGGATAATTTCTTGCAGATGCTGAATGGATGTCTCCTTGACAGTCATTGACAGCTTTTAAAGCTGCACTAGGCAAGGTTTTTATGCAAAGATCCTCCTGTCTTCTCTGCCTAAATCATAAAGTGGGGCTGCAACAGAGAAAAGACAGTCTTACACTGTTAAATATCATCAATCTGTGATGTTCAATGCATTCCAGGAGTTATTTTGTGATGAAATGTTGTAATTAACTTTTTTGGTGAACCCACTTTCCCTCAACCTGCCTTGTCTACTTCTACCTCACTTAGTGATTTCCTACGTTTACCAGAATGCCTTTCGACAATCCCCAGAGAACGGGCCTGAACTTGTTGCATTCAGCTGTGGGTCGAGTGATTTTCCGGTCGAGCCCCAACTCAGAACACGTCTTGTGGCTGTCTTCTCTGTTGCAGCCACACTTTGTGATTTAGGCTGATAACATGGCTGGATTTTTACATTATAATTTGGCCTAGTGCAGCTTTAAAGCTACTATAGAATTTGAAACTTAATGACTTTGGCTGTCGGAAAGATGACCCGCCACAATGTGTGTTTGTAAATACAGGGGTTACTCTATATGCATGACAAAACATTTTTTTCCTGGCGAATATTTTAGTCAAAGGTCCCATATCATGTAAAACAGGATTCTATGGAGCCCGGGAGTGGGCATTGGGAGAGAAAAAAAAGTTATATCGAGTCCATGATTTACTGTAACGTGCGCACGTTTTAGCCCATTTGTGCGCACGATATACAATTCGTTCCCTCGATTTCGTTAAACTGTGCAATTTAGGAAAAAATGCAACTTAAAGGTACCTTTTAGGTATTGCAGATAGGCCTAGTAAGGATTTGGTATGTTAATATCCATTGTCTGTTTACACTGAATAGGCATATCCCCCAAGTATTGCAACATATTTAGCCACTTAAACTTCAGGCCATGTAAACACAATCAGGTGCTGCAACACACCCAGGACAGCACCACATTTAAAGATAATCACCAATATGTGCACTGACTCTTTATAAGCTTGTGAAGAGCGCATGTATTATATATTGAGAGCACGATATTACTATTTCGAGGGCACAAAAAAATAAAACGAGAGCTCAAATTGCATATCGTGCGCACTTTACAGTAAATCGTGGCCACAACATAATGGCCACTCCGCCTCTTTGATTATAAAGGAGTTGGATGGTCTATCTAAACATGGTGAAAGTATCAAAACGCACGGTCACCAACTAAATCCACACAATCCATATTAGAAAAGCGAGCCTCTAAACGAGCCGTTTGGACTTCCATAACTTTGTGGCGTCACAAAGGTTCGCTCATTATCATTTTTGTAAGAAATAGACTAACAAAGTGTTTTTTTCAGTTTCCAATACCTGTCGCTGCCAGGCTGTGGTGTCTCACGTTTCACTCTTGAAACGGTTAACCAATCAGAACAGAGAGTCGTTAATGTTAATGAGCCTTAAAGACATAGCGACAGAAACAGCCTGTTCTTGGTAAGGCTCAGAGAGATGCTGGAAAGTGAACGTGTAAAAATGGATTGAGAGTGTTTTTGGTACATGACACCACACACACAGCTTTGAATGGACCTAAAGACAGAAAATAAAACACTGGAAAGTGTAGAATATGAGACCTTTAAAAATCGATTGATTTGTATTTTGACAAACCCCATTTGGACTCATTGTTAGCAGCAAGAGGCCTAGCAACAGAGCTCGCCCTTTCAACCGACACTTGGGAGTCAATATTCTCTGCGGTTCCAAGTACAGGTATGTAAGAGACAAACTCTATATAGGTAAGAGAATGATATAGAGAATGATATATTGAGGTAAACATTCTACACGTAGGGCCTTTAAGTAATAAATGGGGCAAAGGCATTCTTCACATCCTTCAGCACGGTGCCGTTAGAAAGTAGCTGTGTTGTGGGATTTCTGTCCCTGTCAGCATGACGGAGCTCAGTATTGGTGGCACCGCCTGGCGGCCTTTCATCTGGAGCACGAAACACAGAGCAGAAAGAGAGCACGGCCTCATGTTTTCTCCCATAGAGGTCGACCTTGTCAGCTTGCGCAACACCTGAGGGACCGGATCCACCTGACTGGTCGGACCGGGGCCCTCAGAAGTCATACCCGTTGTTAATATCACGGCGAACTGTCTCGACATCGCCGTCCCACCCCCTCCCCTCCGCTACTCCCCCCTACTCTTAAAAGCAAGTTGTCTGCAGAACATCACTTACTTTCCAGTTGTCAGAGCCTGCCCAGGCCCCAATGCATCACGGATGGCGTGTGAAAAATGAGTTCCTTTTCTTCCTCTGAATGCTCCAGAGGTCTGCGCATTGTGACTGTGTTGCCGCCTGCATTTAACATCCTCCTCTTTTCACATTAATACACACAGAACTTGTTGGGTTTTTTTTACTTTTGGAATAAGACAAAGTGATAGAACCATCAAGCAGTTTTTGTACAGGCAAACAAAACAAAGAAAATGGCTTGAAAATGGCTTAAACACAAGAAATGGACACCTTTTGACAGTTTTGAATCCCATTTCTAAGTGCATAATGTTTATTGCAAGACGTTTGGGCATGACACCTCCTCAGCCCCCCTCCTCTATCTCAGAGAGAGAGAGTTCTACCCAGTGAGAACGGTTTGAAATCTGTCTCAGAAATGTGATGTTATAGCTCCCTCTACTGTAACAACAGGGAATGCCTAATAGGTAAAGGTCTTTTTATTCTCTCTTTGTGTGTGAGTATGTATTGGTGGGGAAGGATGGTGCAAATAATTCCCGTTATTTTAACTTTTCAAACCCACATGAGTGCCAGAACTTGGATTTCTTTTTATACCATGGATTTATGGATGGATGGATTTATGGATTTATGGTCATAGTATCCTTTCTTCTCTGTAAATGACTTATCATCAATCCTTTAATGTAAAAAGAAAAAACCCCCAGAAAAACTACAAATAAACATAGACTACTCTTTTAGCACACTGACAGTATTGGAACTGAAATTATGTTGATCAAACAAGCAAAATATATACTTTCCACAAATTTAAATAACACAATCCACAATAACTTGCTTTAAAGTGATTATCCATTATAATTTCATATAAATAAATGTCCATTTTGCTACTCTCTGAATGATATAACACAATGGTGATTCAACCTACATCCCATTCATGACAGCTTTTCCATTGTCTGTTTTAAACAGCCGGTGTGTGGTAGCTGTTTCCTGGGAAAAATCTTCTGGCGTATAGGAAGTGATGCGTTTTATGTCCAAGCTCCACCCACAATGTTTGATTGACAGGTGATCTCTGGGAAGTGCAGTGCAGAAACACCACACCAATGAATGCTGAGCACCAAATATGGAAACTAAATAAACTAGAAGGCACTCGGTAGAGTGAAAACCTCCACCAAAGCTGAACAATTCTCCAGCTTGCAAAGCTGCAGCCTCCGTAACGGTTTATGTTTGTTCATCATTGATTTTCCATCAAAATAGCACGCGAATGCAATGCTGTTTAGCAGCTGACCTGGAATTCCCAAATGCTGGACTTTCCCACCAGCACATGAACGCAGCATAATAGTTATGGCCAAGGACTATCTCTCCACCAAATTTCATCCAACTTTTTGACATATCTTGCTAATAAAACAGACAAACAGGGGTGAAAACATAACCTCCTAACAAGGATCTCACAGATTACCACTTTAATAATAAAACAGTTTTAATCTGGTGATAGAGTTAGAATACTGTGAGCAGTGCAAAGACCCCATACAGCAGAGCACATGGGTAGGCCACCAGCAGCTGTTGGCCCTCCATGGCCAGGGTGGAAGTGAAGATCTTGGAGGCAGAGAGACTGCACCAGCAAATCACCGACACGGCTAGAATTGTACCCAGGAAGCCTCTGTAAAAACAAAAATAGTTATTTGAAGTAGATCAGCCAATGAAAATCAACCAGAGCAAAAGCTTGGATAACAAATGCATGGATCCTAGGGTGCGATCAGACCTGCAGTTTGTTTTCTCTGATCCAAATCATAGTGGAAAAGTTTATTTTGTTGCATTTCGGTATTTGGTTCGTTTAGGTTCCCACTGCCCGGTTACAAGCAAAGCAGGGCTTGTAAACAAAAGTCACATGGACTCACAAGTAGCTTGTTTATTGCCGTTTTGATAACCTGTCATCCCGCCAGGTTAGAGATTTTGACCGATAACCGTGTTGCGCTAGCTGAGTATTGCATTGAATTGAACACATGCACTGTGGGCCTGTACAAAATCTGTGCTTTTTTTACTTTTCTCTGTAGATGGATCATCGGCAGAGTGTCGCCCTTCTTTTATCCACATCTCTGCATACTGGAAAGAAGGCAATTTATATAATCCGTGTGAAAAGGGAGAAAAACCCCATAGTTTTTTTTGGAAGTTGTTTGCGCCATCTACTGTCAGATTGGAGAAATTCATGTATTGTATTCACTGACAGAATAAAACATACCAGAAAGGGGGGAAAGGCATGTCCCCACCGGCGATTAAATTTAATGATCAAATCAAAAGCAGAGGTAGGGAAACACTTCCGGCAAATCACGCACAAGGTAGAAACAATAACCGACAACTGAATGGACTCACTGTAAGGAGAAGAAGACGGCAAATGCGGAGAGGGCCACCATGGGCAGGAGGCAGTAGCCCAGTACACTGGCCACACAGCCGTAGGACACTACCAGCGAACTCATCAGTCTGAGCAGCATATACATCCCATTACAGGCAATGGCACTGATTCCATACACATAGCCAAAATGGGCTTTGCCTGCCTGCACAGAGAAGAAATATGTTTTTACACTTTTTATATCTAACTACACACCAGATAACAGAGAGTTATGCACTGAGTGTTGACTAGGATTCATGTTCATAATTGATCTAGTAAGAGTATGATAACCTCAGTCTTTAGGCCATTGTCCCGTTGATCATCTTACATAATGAGTAATGAGAGCATAGACGGCGAAATCATCCATGTATCCCCGCTAGATTGTTGCCCCAGTGCTCCATGCTAACACTTTAGCATACACTATGTTGAGCGATATAGGCTCCATGCTAACATTTTAGCATACACTACGTTGAGCGATAGTAGGCTTCATGCTAACACTTTAGCAGCTATGTTGAGCAATAGTAGGCTCCATGCTAACATTTTAGCATACACTGTTGGGCGATAGTAGGCTCCATGCTAACACTTTAGCATACATTATGTTGAGCGATAGTAGGATCCATGCTAACACTTAAAGTCGAGATGAAACGGCATTTCGAGAGTATCTAACTTCCGTATCGTGACGTATTTCCGAGTGAAACAGGAAAGACAGGCGGGACATAACGTTGGGAGGAATTTGATTTGAACGTTGAAAAGTGGGTGTGTCATAACACCCGAAGACACACCGAAGTACCATGCTGTTGCTAGCTAGCTAACTAATGAATCTTAGCCTCTTAGCTCTGTGCGCTTAAAGTTGAAGATTGATTGATGGGTGGATGTCATGATATTATTGGTTGAAATTAGTTATGGGCATGCTTACGTAAGCACACGGCATATTTTGTTTTACAGGAAGAAAACATGATTGAATTTTGATATAAGAACACAAAGAAATTGATTTTTGGTATTTTTTTTGGCATATATTGTTAAATAGGTGCACAATATGACCGGGGATGTGATCTAAAAGGGTTAAAAAGGCATTTTTCATTTCATCTCGACTTTAAGTATACATTATGTTGAGCGATAGTAGGGTCCGTGCTAACACTTAAGTATACATTATGTTGAGCGATAGCAGGCTCCATGCTAACACTTTAGTATGCACTATGCTGTGATAGTAGTTTCCATGCTAACACTTTAGCATACACTATGCTGTGCGATAGTTGGCTCCATGCTAACATTTTAGCATACACTATGTTGAGCGATAGTAGACTCAAGTGATAGTTGGCTCCATGCTAACACTCAAAGGGGGAAAGGAGTGTTATGAAATAAAGTTAACTCACCATCAGTAAAGTTGCCCCCAGTGCAATGCAGAATAGGATGGGGCCTGTCAGATCTGTCTCATTCATAATGCTGCCATCTGCTGGCTTAAAAGGGTCCAACACTGTTAGCGTCTTCTGCCAGATGTGGTCAAAATTAATGCCAAGCTCTGGAAAATGAAAGGGGCAACATATTTGTTCCTCTTCTAATCAACTCAGCTCACAGAGCAAGAATGTTTGAAAATCAACTTTAATGTGCCGTGCAATGTATTTTGTCTCAAATGACAAGCTGGATTCCTGTATAATGCAATTGGTAAAGCAGGGCACTAGGCCTACCACTGTCAGGGTTAGGGGTTTCCCACTATGGTTAGACCTATTGGCCTTTTTATATTGGCCAGTCAATGTTGTACAACTGACCTCCATGTGAACAGCCTACTGCTAGCCGGATTTATCTGCCTTCATCTGTTTCTTTGGTCATGGTACAGTGCCTGTTAAATAGTTTGTAGTCTAGTCTCCATAGGATGAGGATGGAGTCTCTTTTTACCCTCAAGAAGTGGAGGTTCATCTTCATAATTATCTGTTCCTGGGTCTCCTAGAGTCCGAGAGGGCATTGCAGGCTGGTAGATCTGTCCTGTGTATTGCTGCCCCATGGATGGATCAAAAACACCAGGCATGGGGGCCTCTGTTCCGCTGAAAACAATACATTTGCAAGAAAAGCACATGCTATTATTTTAAAACCTCACTGGAAGAGCATAGAGATAGTAGTGAGATACGACGTGCTTTAGAAGTACTTCAAGGGCCATTCACTTTTCCTATCAGAATGCCTTTCGACATCCCCCAGAGAAGGGATGAGAACTTGTTATATTCGGGCGAGAGTTCTTCCAGTCGAGATAAAGTGAGAGTCGCCTCTTGTGGCTGCTTTGCATTCTGGTCTATTGAGGCTACTGTTATTGAACGTTGGTGCAAATTGGTGAGTCTAGAAAGAACTCCTTGCTCTTTGATTCTGGGGGCCTGACACCAAAACCTGATGTGTACCGCTGATACTTGAGAAGAAGGTATCTCGTGCTTCAACCACTCCACAAAGGGAAACCGGTGCTCTCAGTCTAAGACAATTAATTCAACTAAGACAGGTCTCTGGGCCACTTCATGTGGACTGACCCAAAGGAAGCACTGGATACCCTTAAATTGCTTTATTACAAGGTGCAGGGACTAATGCTTTGATGCTTGTGCATCTTCATCAGAGTCAAGCCATTGATGGTTTAGATAGCGGAAATTTCATCTGCTACTAAACTCCATTGTAGCTGAAATACTGCTTTGGAATTTGCTTTTTTTGGTTTGAGAATGAGGCTTTTTAGCCCTAATAGCTGAAATGTGTTGCCAGTCGCTTGTATCCAAAACACAGTATGGGCCAGAAAGTGAGTTTTGAAAGCCAGAAATCTCAGCACTTGGCTAAGTAATCGTTGAGTCATTGGTATTGATCATCGACCCTATTAACCCCCTGTAGATATATTATAGTCATTTTGTGCAATGGGGCGGTAAAAATCGTACTTATTGCCCCTTTACCATATCTCCTAAATCTACAATGGATCAGTGTGTACACACGTTAGTCACTAGCTGAATGTGAGTTAAATTGTCCACTCGCTCATCCACTCACAAGTTAAACAGCTATTTATTTTCTGTTGGGTAGCAACATAGAATAAATACACAACTGCCCATCCTTCACAGTCTATAAATACTTACTCATCCTGATACCCAGGGCTTACGGCATCATAAGTGTTGTAGCTGTAGGCCACAGTGTGACCCTGGTCATCGATGTAATAGCCTGTTTGGTAGAAGTCCTGATCAAACTGCTGGAAGTCCTCCATGCTGCTGAGGAGCCAAAGACAAAGTACAACACAGTTACAAGACTGTTAATCTGGAACATCTCCACAGGCACCAAAAATAAATACCATCCCTCCATCAAGAACAGAGGGGGCTTTATTAGTGCGCTGTCTCTTCTCTAATTTTACTATGGAAGTCAGTGAAGAAACTAGACAGAAATAAACCTACTGAAAAGTGAATCCTATAAACTTTTATATATAGTGACAGATGGATGATAGTCCATTTTCCCTGGAACTGGAATCAAATGCCACTGCAAAATGTATTCAAAATGCTTTACTATTATCTAAAAATGAAGATTGAATATTACATGTTATTAAATGTTTAATCTTGCTCATCATGACTCCTATAGTAAAGATGAACAGATTTAATAATAGGCCTATCTAACATTTGAGTGTCTTTGGTTTCATGTATCCATGCCAGTGCAGTAACAAACTGATGAGTTATGATATATTATGATATGATCATGAAACGTACAGTCCCTTTTGTTTACATCTCAATTATGGTTATTGGTTATTGTTTAGATCTAAATTATTACATTTCTGAACTGAACCCTTGTATTTTCTACCCTACAGTTCTGCCTCCTTATATTAATTATTACAGCTTAATCTGCTAGTGAACATAAAAGCTTTAGCTGTGCAAAACAAACAAATCACATATTATTGCTTAATTTTGAGAAACAAAGCATTCATTATTTAAGATTAAAGTATAAGCACTAAGGCTACTGTTTCATTTTTAGTAAAATGTCTACTGTTTATTCACAAAACAGCTGACAACATAGGCTACATAACCGACTATTTACATTCACTAGCGTACTTTAACGTTACTGTGATTACACACATCATCATGACACTGGTGACTGCACCTTGGCACCTACAGTATATGTAGCGAGAGAACGTTACGCGGAACTCCATTCAAAATTTTATCAAATTAATATTTTCTTGTTTATCGGCAAATATACATACGTCATACAACATAACTTCAAATCTCTTTTGAATCGTTACGATCTAGTTGTAAAATCGGCACATAGATAATGCACCAAGCAGCACTTATTTAAACTTTTTTTCTATATACTTTTCACTCTGCTCGTTACCACCCACCACGGTGTATTCCGGTTGAAGAACTGCGTCAATAACAGGGGAAACAATTCGTCAAGTTGAATTTTACTGAAGAAAGAGCTGCTTGGTGTATTGGATGTATGCCGAATTGAAGGGTGGATCCTACCTATTCTTACAAGGTCTTAAGCTATGTTCTTCTATGTATGTACATTTACCGATCAGCAAGGCAACATAAAACCGCTAGATTTTTGAATGGCATTTGGCTTTGACGTTCTCTCAAAACAACAATATGATCTACAGTGCTGATTATGTTGTTAAAAACGTATGGCTGTATGTTGACTGGCTCAGTTGTTAATAATGAAGAGCAGATACATGTGTTAGACAGGCAACAATGTCTTTCTGAAATAAATTCACCTCTTTGAGTCACTACAACACATTAAAGCCAAATTGCGTAGGCCTACCTCACAGCAAGTTCAGAGGGTTGTGTTGTGTTGAGGTCCCGAAGAACATGTGAAGCCCTGTCTGTGGAGATGTGCTATTAATAGTTGTCTATATTTGTACTTGGTCTTGGGGATATGACAGAATTGCCGAGCAGTGACTTTATTGTTTAGTAGTTTTACTTTCCTATATTTCTGTTTTACAAAACAGATGTTAAAATACCTTACAAGTTGATTCTAAGACAATAGGCTTATAGCCTAGTAAATTCTAATAGATTCTAAGGCAATAGGAAAGATGGGCTGGGATAAATTGTGCCCATGAGTCATTTATCATTTCCCTCGGGATGAGCATTACTGTCTTATTTATCATAAAATAAATTAGCTGCCTGCTACAATAAAATTTAATCCAAACCGTGTTTTTTTTATTTATTTTTTTTACTTTGATATCATTTTAGAACGCTGGTTTTAATGCTGCATTTATTTCCTATGAAAAAAACCAAAACAAAACTAAATGCCCTGTTCCCAAGTCGCTTTAGCAACTGAAAGCTGCGGTGAACGGTATTTTCTAGTAGGAACTTCATATGTACTGTCTTTCCCATGCGACCTGAATGCAGCATGAAGATCATGCTGCACTGCTACGCAGTACCGCAGTACTGACTCTCCTCAACATTTCTTCACGAGCCGGAAACAAAACAACACTGTCATGTGACTTCTGCTTGTCTCTTGTAAAGTGAATAGCACCGAAGTTTTACTCAAGAAGGATTCAAACTAGGTAAGTATGTTAAACAGGAATTACCCATCTAAAATAGCATTATGCTTTAGCTGTTTATAGCTTTTAATATGCAAGACAGCTAACGTTAACTTACGCTAGTAAAGTTGGCAGCTATTGTAATTAAATGTGGCCAGCTAGTTTGCGAATTACGTTAGCTAACACGCTAACATGCTCTAATGCTTTCAACAGTCAGAAAGAATTTAACTAGACAGCTAACTTTATATTGACTAGACTGTCTAACGTTCAGTCTGTTTTCTCCCCACAGTTCGGGACCGTCTGGTAACACGATAAACATTGGCCACCATGGCTGATGTGAGTATGGCCTATTGTCTTTTCCTCCACTTTTCTTCCACGTCTCCTTTTCTTATACGGAGAGAATGTTACACTTAACACACCAAGCAGCACATACAACTTTATGTAATTTCAACTTTAGAGTTGGTTGGTCTGTTACTCCCACAATCTTCTTCCACCAAAATAGCGTTACACATCCGAGGACAGACGCGACCAGTGTGAACCAGTTCTAAAAACGAGATTTGTGCTGCTTGGTGGATTATATGTATGCCGCATGAACCCGTAGATGTTCTACGAGATGTTAACGTGCGCCAGTAAGCAAGGCAGCATTAAACTGCCATTTTTCAATGATGTTTGGCGTGACATTTTCTCCTTACAAGAGAGAACATTATGCAACATGGCCGCTTGTTACTGTCTGGCTAGTTGAGCGGTGGCAGCTTAGAGGCTTGCGTTACCATGGTTAGTAAAGTGAAGTAATTTTGGCTTCTTCTTTATTGCTTTATATGTGTGACAGTGACTGCAGATGAGTCTTAACGGGTTCTGACAATTTTCTTGCAGGATTTGAAGAGATATCTCTACAAACAGTTGCCCAGGTTTGTATAATTAATTTTATATGATTTTAAAAGCTATATTCCACACAACTAAAAGGTAAATTCTACTAGATACAGTTGAGCCATTCCTCAAATCCTACTGTTTGTTCTCCACCAGTGTTGAAGGTCTTCATGCAATTGTAGTGACAGACAGGGACGGTGTCCCAGTTATCAAAGGTAAGATCCCACTCTTGTACCCTTCAGTCTTCCTCTTGCTGTATTAGGTAACTCAGACTCAGTTCTCCATTTTGCACTCGGTAGGCAGAACTATTGTTCATGAAACAAAATTACATCACTAGGGAAACAAGGAAGTGAGCAAATCTGATTGGCTGCTGATGGCAGATGACCCCGAACCCCCCCACCCCCCCACCCCCCCCTCCAAACCTAGGCAGACTTACCTTTCTTTGCTGGTCCAAGTAATGTCAGGCATGGTCAAATCAGTCTCAAATAATAACACATTTGGTAAGCTGTGTCTGCCACCATACATTTAGTGTAATTTACAGCTGTAAAATAGAGTAGGGTCTGGCCTGGTCTGCCCAAAATACAATGTCTGGTTACTGGTCTATCCGATTCAGCAGCCACTGCTAGCTTGCTGTTGTTCTTATGGGTTCATATCTTTCCTGTCACGTTGGCCATGAGGGCAGAGACTGTTTCAGCTCAACTGTGTGATGCTAGTTTGGCTAGCTCCATCTTCCTGGCTGGTAGAAACGGCTGCCTTCCACTGAAACGGATACTCCTTTACCTTCTTTGAGTTTGTCCAAGCTGGGCCTAAGTGTGACTTTGATAAAGAGTAATTAAGCTCTTACTCAACCGCTCACACTCTATATAGTTAGTTCACTCTCTCTTTCCTGGGAAAAATACCCTGGTGTAACCTGGTAAGTTGGCATGAGCAGTGGTAAGTCATCAGGCGGGCTAATTGTGCAGGCTTGTTGTTAATCTGACTGCTGTGTCCTCTTGTAGTCGCCAATGACAACGCACCAGTTCACGCTCTGCGACCTGGATTCCTGTCCACCTTTGCTCTGGCCACAGATCAGGGCAGCAAGCTGGGCCTCTCCAAAAACAAGAGTATCATCTGCTACTATAACACATACCAGGTGAGATAGTACAGCTTTATGCTATGTCAAGTTGAATTTTAAAATGAAATGTTAGCATGATACATGTACTGAATAAATAGTTTGTTGGGGGGGAAACTGGTTGATCTGTTACTCAGTTATTATACACCATATCAGCTGAAGCCAAACCTAAAGGAAAGGTTCAGAATTATTAGAGACCAGAGGGGGGGAACTTGAGTCACATGACTTGGACTTGAGTCAGACTCAAGTCACAATGTTAAATACTTGAGACTTGACTTGATGTATGAAGATAAGACTTGAGACTTTGCTTGACTTGGGTTCTGGTGACTCGGGACTTGACTTTGACTTGTACTTTGATGACTTGAAAAGGTTTCTGAAGTCTTGACCAAAGATCTTGTGTTTGTGTAAATGACTTAGATTGAAAGTGATGAGATTTGTTCCAGCAGACGACTGAATTAAAACTGATGATAGAAATCAAACTCATGATGCTCTTACCAAGTTTTTATCCTATTAAAACCATATTGCATTGAACAGTCCTAGATATTTAGTTTTCTTTAAGATATTAAATTGATACTGGACTCTTGATTTGTTCTGACTTGACTTGCTGTTCTACATTTAGACTTGAGACTTGACATTAATGACATGGACTTGACCTGAGACTTGTGCCTCAAGACTTGAGACTGACTTGGGACTCCAGCAAAGTTGACTTGGTCACACCTCTGCCTATTTCATTTAATACTGACCAAACCCCATGTTAGGATATCAGTTTGTCGGCGTACAAGGCCAATATATAATAAAATCAGACATGGGCCAGTCACTGTTGTCCATCTCTGATATGATGGAAAAGGTGCAGTTTGATTGATTACATATTTATTGTAGAATTAATCAATACTACATTGGTTGTCTAGGGAAAGACCACATCATAACATTTGTATATTAATGGTGGTTTCAGGATTATTTATTAGTAGAATTGGCCTTGAAATACTGAGCCTTTCCTTTCAAAATAAAACGCTAAGTTATAGTAATGCCGTTCTCATAAAGTGTGTGTACTTTTTGACCAAACATCTCTGTTTTCTCCCTGTCAAACAGATTGTGCAGTTCAATCGGTTACCACTGGTTATCAGTTTCATTGCCAGCAGCAATGCCAACACAGGTAAAATCTCTCTCTCTCTCTCTCTCTCTCTCTCTCTCTCTACATCGACATTATATTCATTCAAGTTTTGATCAACCTATTGTTTGATAGAGAGTCCATGATGATGATGATGAACTACTACTACTACTACTACTACTAATTTATTATTGAAGATAATGTACTTACTAAAAATTAACAATATAATATTAATTAAATAATAATTGTTATCATGATCGTGAACTCCTTATCCAACAAGGGGTTGATGTGGTGATGTGTTCTAAAATATGAAATAAAAATAAGCTATAATAATGCATTATTAATTTGTGGTAAATATTGAATAACTCTTTCTAAAAAGAGTTTTAACGGTGCTTTAGAGTAGAACTATAAGTCAAATATATCACACAAAAAAAAGAAACGAAGCCCATGAAACCCGGAACAAGGGGACTGAAAGGGTGACGACAGCGTTCTTCCTCTCGCACTGAAATGTGGACCCAGTTCAGCTGAAGCTCTCTGTGGCGCTGTGCTCCCACAGGTTTGATCATCAGTCTGGAGAAGGAGCTGGTGCCGCTGATAGAAGAACTGCGGCAGGTGGTGGAGGTGGCGTGAGGCTTCAGAAACACGACAACCGCGGGCGAGATCCACCGCAGAATCACCGGTCCGGATCACGTCACGCCCGCCGAATCTCTCCCCCGTTTCTAAAGCTGCATTCACGTCCTATGGGAAAAAACCCCTCTGAACATCTTGAAGGTTAAAAACCCGAAGGTTAAAAAAGTCAAAAATTCACTTATCTTTTGCTGCCACTTGGGGCTGCTAAACCGTTTCACTTAGTGAGGCGTTTGAGCAAACCAAACCTTGTAATGTCAACAATAAATGACAAATGTTCCAAGTTTCTATGGCGTTTTAGAGTTGTGACTGCAAAATGAATTGCGTGATGAAAATCCTTCGTTTTGTTGGTTTTATTTGGAATTGACATCATTTACTATCATTTACTTATCTGTGGTGTTGGTAATGCTGTGTTGTTATTTCCTCTAATTTTCTAACATTTAAATGTCCTGGACATCCTCCTCTGACGCTTACTTTTCTTTTTAAAATTAATAAATTGTATGACTCATTCATGTACCTATTTTATTTATTAAAACAAACGTTGCATTTCTGCCACAGGACTGACCTAATGCTTTGGAATTATTGTTGAAGAACAGTTAAAGCAAATGCTGATGCCTGATATTATATATTACCAGTAAAACACAGGTGCCATTCACAGTTGCCCAGGAAAGAAAATTCAGTGCAAAGACAGACTCTAAACAGGAAATTCATAGGAACTCAAACAAATAAATGTACCATAAAGCAGCGGAGTGTCACATCCTAGTTGTCATGCAGCAGTCATTATACACAGGGTCCAAAGTGCTCCTCATGTTGGGACTTTGCAGTTAATTTTTGAACTGTGCTGGTTATTCAGTGTCCATACAGCCGATATATCGTCGTCGTCTTCTTCTCCAGTGAGCCTCCACTTACAGTCATCGGCCTTTTCTTATCTGTGACTGGAAATAAGAGTATGTCAAGACTCTTTTTAGGTTAATGGTTCACAAAGCATTTCAAGTATTTCCCTGAATTTATATCAAAACTGAGATTATTTGAGGCCTGTGCGGAATACTCCGTGAAAAAGCGATTGTGTTTTTGTGACTAGCAGAGCATCCCATAATAACCAAATAATTACTTCAGTTGTTCACTTAGGAAATACTGTATTTTTCAGTCATAAGGGTGTGGGCTTAAGGCTACAAAGACAATGTTGCTCTCTACTCTCGTTGCTTGTACTAAAAGTAAAAACCCACCCTCTTGTACTCTTACACTGTTATATATCATCAGTCTGTCATATTCAATCCATTCCAGGAGTTATTTTGTGATGAAGTGTTACAATTTACTTTTTTGGTGAACCCACTTTCCCTCAACCTGCCTCGTCTACTTTTAGTTCAGTTAGCGATATCCTACGTTTCCCAGAATGCCTTTTGACATCCTCAAGAGAAGGTGTGTAAGTTTGTTACTTTCAGTCAAAGGTAGGTGTATGGGCATATAAATATAGCTAGCTAGCCCAACTAGTAAGTGAACATTGGTGCATGTCTTGTGGCATTGTATTCTGATTTATTGAAGCTACTGTCGGTGGACAAATTGGTCTCTCCTCTTCTACGATGGATTTCTCCCTGTATGATCGTCGATACCAAATGGCGGCTCTAGAAAGAAGCCCTCGCACTTTGATTCTGAGGGACTGACACCAAAACCTGACAACAAACTGGACCCAGTAATTGCCAATCACGTTTTTAGCAGTGCTAAAGGGTTGATTTTTCCTTTAATTGCACTGTTCGTGATGCAAAGCTTTCAGCGTTATATGGAGCAAAAAGTGGAGGCCCCATTGCAGTTTTTAAAATATTGCACGTCCTGCCAGCATTGTGCGAGGAATGCAATCTAGAAGAGGCAGACACGCTCACCAGTTTCCACCTCAGGATCTTGATCCACTCGTCTGCCTCCACACCCGTCTTGGAACAAAGATAAAATGTCCTCTCAGGAAACACCAGGCTATGGAAAGAGACAGATATATAGAACCACTCAAGCCCAAAATAGGGAAAGTAGTGCATTATGTTGTTGAATTTTTGCCAACATAGACAAGTCTGAGTAGAACCCAAAATGAGGACACAGGATTTAGGTTTAGGGCAGGCTAGTAAACTGCAGTTGGCTCTCTCAACTGTGTACGTCTGATATAAATATCATAGACATACACAGATATAAAAAGTAAACTGACTTTTTGCACATTTTCTTGTGCTACAAAATTAGTTCAAAATACATTTATTTGGGATTTTTGGTCCAGAATCTACACAAAATATCTATAATTTTATCAAAGTAGAGTGATAATTGAAAGTGAAAAAGGAATGTGATTGTATAAAATTCCGAATAACAGAAAAATTTAGTTTACAAAAGTATTTAAACCCTTTACTCAAATGGGCTATTTTGTCTCCATCGCAAAAACATTAAGCATATTTTGTTCTATTTTTAGGACTGTTATTTGATTGAAATTAATTCAGTAATTGACTTGGATGGTTATTGTGATAATGGTTATTGTGTAAAACCATGCTATTGAAACTGCCATCTGCTATTGGCTGATCTTTGGTGCCACCTGCTACCAAACATTACAGCCTGTAATCACAATAAAGTAATCACAATAAAGAGATTTTTCTGCGATTTTTACTGAGTCATATAAATTCCTTGAATTTCCACTCAACTTTGATGCAAAACAGTACTTGTATGTAGATTTTAGACCATAAATCCTACATAAACATATTTTGAACTGATTTTGCAGCACTAGAAATTGTGTACAAAGTAAAGGGAGGTGAATATTTGTTCTAGCCACTGTAAGTCACAGATGCTGCTACCTTTTAGCCGACTTCCCCTTCCCTTCCTCTATTTCCTTCTGTTATTTATCTGCTTAGACTTCTCTTTTTCTTAACCGGCTCATGTCAGATTTTCCTGCCACAGGGAAGTACAACTAAGAACCACTCAAAACATACCCACTGGAAGCAGCCTGCAGAAGTTTCATATATTTGTTTTTGTTGTTTTGTTGTCCTCATCTGTTATATATTGTATACATCTTGATATTTCCATACTGCATTCATGTCCTATTTTTGTTTATTTTCATATCATATGTTTCATGAATTTCTTGTCTCATGCTGTACTGCTGTTATTTTGCACAGCCAGCATACATGCAGTTATCCATCTAGTGCTGCAATTGTCAGTTGTGTTGTGTTTAAAGGGACAATATAGGGATGGGACAATATATTGACTATATCACGGTACAAAAATGTGACAATACGTATCCTGGGACAGAGAAATGAATCATGATACTAGCTCCATTTTATTCTGCTGGAGTAATCACAAATGAGACGGCTTGATCATCACAATTTCACAAGCTCTCCATCCAAATTATATTATTTGCACTTTGGAATGACATTTTGAAATTAAACTTACATTCTAGCGAGCCAATGCCATTGCTAGAAAGATTTCTGCACAGTCAGAATTTGTTGTCACTGAACTTTTATTTATTACATTGTATCGTCAAATCGTGAACCCAATATTGTGTATCGAATCGTATCATGAGATAAGCATATCGTCCCATCCCTAGACAATAGATACGATTTTTACTGTTTTTACTGTACAGAATGAACATAATATATTTGGTGGGGACTGATAGGGTAATTGAACAATACCAACGATTCAACAATTACAGGTGCTGAGATTTCTGACACTCCAAATCTCTACTGACTTACAAAACTTACCAGAAACAGTTGACTCTGTCCTGAGAGTAGTCGAACTGGACTGCAGAACAGGCTCTCAGATCCAGGGTACGAATGGGTTCCTCACACTGGGACAGGGTGGACAAACTACAGCTTACACCATCGCTGGATCAATCACAAGTTAAAATCATCTAAACCTTCATCTGGTTCTCATTGCTTGGTAATGCAATTGGAACCAGTTGAAACTAAATTGCTGCTACAGGCAGGCTAAAGAAAATGCTTTGGGAAATATTCAAAATATAATTAATCTCTAAGGGTAACAGCACCATAGCTCAAGATAATCACTTCAGAATCAAATGCCAATTGTGAACAACCTCAGTAATATAAGGCCAAGTTCAAAGTTTATTGCTCACACTGCAGAGGCCGCTTCTCTGAAATACATTTACAAAATTATGTTCCAAACGTGTGAAGGAAAACTCACCATTTTCTCTTTGAAGTATTTGAGTTCATGTCTGTTGAGTGTGAACCACCTCTGTTTCCAGTTCTGCAATAAGGTATAAAATTGGATGTGTTTTAAATATCAGTGCAGTCAAAGCAATATATTGAACCTTTGAAGCTCGCACTTTTTGATACTAATCAGTACCACGTGACGGAGCCTGCTGCACTATTCTTAGATGACATTTGCAACTGCGATCATTGTGGTACAACTGAGGGGAAACAGAGCTACAAACAACATGAGAAGTACAGTATTACCTAACAAAAACCTCATTCTAACAGCTTTGTGTTGAGACCATGAGGTAAGGCTGTAATAGCGCTGATCTGAATCTGTAAAGCCCCAATCCCTTACAACTCTAATCCACTGATCTTACCTTCACAATTGCTCCTTGCTTCACCAGATAGCCCTCCTTTGTGCCCAGCTGTAAACAGATGTGTTGTATTAATAGTGAGTGAAGCATCGACTTTAAGGATGACCTGAACAGAAAATTTTATTTGAACCCTCCTGTAGGTTTGGTCATATCAAAACATGAAACCAAAACTCTACACTTCATGTGAACTATGTGGTAACGTTTAGTGTGTGTCATTATTAGGGTTGGACCGCATACTGATATTAATATTTTTTGTGTTGAAGCTGCTGATAGCATTCTGCTGCTGATAGTATGCAGTGTTTTATTCTTGGCAGGGTCACTAAAACTCTCCATTGAAACGCAGGATAAGAAGAAGAAGAAGATGTCTCATTAGAATCAGTTCAGATTAAGGCTTCCCATTAAGGGCTTCCCATAGACAACCAGGGTAGTATTGATCAATTCTACAATATATAATATGGAATCAATCAACCTGCATCATATCCAACATATCAGAGGTGGACGACACTGACTGGAGCACATCTAAAGGCCAATATCGGTAGCCCTGTATATTGGTCCAACTGATTAATTGGTCTAACCCTGGTCAGCATTGCAAACAAAAAGTGCGTGTGAAAAGTGCGTAGATTGCCATACCGATGGTGCATTCGCCACAAGATCGTTTTCTGTTCGCCCCGTCTGTATGGCGGTGTGAACTCGCACAGACTCGTAGATCGATGGCTCCTCCACATGCCATGGATATGGACATTTTAGGACGATAAGAGTTCCTGGTTGGGAGGCAGGAGGGCGGTGTTAGGTGCAGTCTACATCATCTGCATGGAACAGGCTAAACTGGAATTTACAGTGTGACAAGTAATCCTAACATGTTGAGATTACAAGTCAAACAGACTAATCAAAGAGCAAAGCAAAGAGGTGACATAAAAGACCCTTTACATAGTCTGTGCAAGCAATACACGCAACAACACAATGGGCAACGCAAGGGGCATTTCTCTCGTTCTTACATAGCAAAATGTATAGTCCAAATTTTGTAACATATCACTATTGCATGTTGCAGTGTCGTGTTTCAGGTAGAGGTAATGCAAATATTGCTAAATGAACAACTGCAAGTGAAGAGGTATGTGTTTATGGTGTAAACACACACCAACAAGCGTCATAGTGGCCAACTGCCAATGCCTGTTGACTGATCCCATCACTAAGTCCCTCAGTGTGACAGCCAGGCACCGGACTGCACTGGTTCTCGTTCCTATTTAAAGGACGACGGTACCATCAAAGTAAACATTCCTCTAAATACCCAGCTCAGGGTGACTGGCTCCCCTTGTGAATAAGTCAGCACAGTCTCGTAAAATTTCGTGAAATGAGTACAAACTCTGAAATGCATATTAGTTGTTGTGGACATTAATAATGTGAAGATTCCTCTAACATGAAAGGAATATGTGACAGTATCACATGAAAAGGCTAGGTAATGGTTAATTTTAGGCAAGTAAAACAACTTTGGTTGAGGTTAGGGTTAAGGTTTTGGTCTTAGTTCAATAAGAAGAACTTTTGCTAAAAATGAAAACCAGAAGAAAACTTCTTGGTATAAGTTGGGAAGTGAACCCAGAGCCTGTGTATATTGCGAACTTGCGTATACATGACTTGTGTTAACTGTGTACCAGGTCTAAGGAAATCAACTGAGCGCTAAGATGTGGTATTGTATAAGCTAGTAATATAAGGCCATTAGTGAAGAATTGAACTGGCATTCAGCATACCTGTGTCACTGCCTAACAGAGGCTGGTTGGCAAAGTGGTTGACAAAGTCTTGAAGGGAAGCAAACTCGTTGAAACCGAAGGCATAGCCATTGTCCTTGCGCATCACATGGAAGTGCTTGACTGAATCCTTTGCCCTGCATGTCAAATGACATAAGAAATGGCATTTAACATTGCATTTGTCATTTCAGATAATATTTTCTTTAACTGTCAAAGTCGTTAACATGCAAGAATGATCCTAGAAAGCACACAATTACAGATAGGTACCAATCTTTTTATCTTTTATCACTTTCCACAGTAGGACTTGATGGTAACAGGGTGCAGAGTGAGCTGAGACACCGTATGGAGAGATGGCTTAAAGGAATACACAGAGTTTCTGGGAGATTGGTCTATTGGTCAACTTACCTGTTAAGTGATGAAATAGATACCAAAATCACCTATGGATCCCTGGTAGATCGTTGGTTCTGGTGCTCCATGCTAACACTTTAGCATCACTTTAGCATACACTATGTTGTGTGACAGTGTGTGACATGCTAACACTTTAGCATACACTATGTTGAGTGATAGTAGGCACCTAGCATTATTATTATATATTAATAAGAAGACCTTTTAGCAATAGAAAGTATTTAGTTGGGGGTTTTTTTTTTTTTTAATAACTTGCTCAAAAATGGCATCCATTGTCTGAAGAGTGCAGATGGGAATCTGACTGTTAACATTGCTAATTTATTGTACTTTGTTAATGAGTTGGATACATGCGAGATATTAAAATGAATTCTCTAAGTTACAAGAATACTTTAGGCCCTGTCCACATGTATATGGATATTTCTGAAAACGCATTTTTTCCCCCCTCCATTTAAAAAAAAAAATCCTGTCCACATCAACGGTGTTTTAGAAAATCTCTCCGTCCACACAAGAACGCAAAAACAATTTAAAACGCTCACATAAGCATGCCAGGCCAATAGGTGGCGATAATGTGTCATAAAACTTTATGTCAAACACCACAGAAGAACATTAGGAGAATGTGTATTCAGCAGGACACAGAGAGAGTATACATAATACTGGAAGCCGTTTTCCAAAAGCTCCGTTTTCAGTGACCTAAAACGCCGTTTTTGTGTGGACGGGAGGCCAAAATGCAGAGAAAATACGAAGTTTTCAAAAATATCCATACGTGTGGGCAGAGCCTTAGAAGGCATTAGGTTGTTTTGTTTTTTTATTCTCTTTTGTCTGATTGTTTTTATTTGTTTTATATTTTTTGTCTATATGGTATGTTATAACTCTTTCTGTCTTAATAAAAGAAAAAGTACGTACACCATGTTGAGTGATAGTAGGCTCTATGCTAACACTTTAGCATACACTATGTTGAGTGGTACGACTAGCATTATCCAAAGTAAGAAGACTGACCTTTTCACAATAGAAAGTACTTAGTTGTTTTTACTATATGTCCTATAGATTCATACATTTTCAAAATGAAATATCATTAACTCCATATTGCAGATGTAGTCAGGTTTATTTTTAGAACTATTTCAGGTGAGCAACCACATATTTATCTGCTGCAGCATGAGTTTTAGTTGTACTCCCATTGCCCACCATATTAACTTCCTATGGAACCATGGAAAGTAGTCCCTGCTCGTTCAAAATGGTGCATTATTTTTGTTTCATGTTTTGTGTAAATTTTACCAATCTCCTTCACAAGCCTGCCAAACTTAGCCACATATCTTTTAAGATAACTTACCATTTAGCTTTAGAGCTGCTGCAAGTTCTCATTTCCTCACATTTAAGATAATGCTAGTGGCCTACTATCACTCAACATAGTGTATGCTAAAGTGTTAGCATGGAGCACTGTATAAATGTAATGTTAATTATTATAATGATCATTATTATATTATATTATATTATATTGTATTGTATATAATGATGATAGTGATAGTATTATTATATTATTATCATATTATTGTATTATTGTTATTATAATGATATTGCTGTTACATCATATATTTATTATCACTATAACATTAACACTATGTCTTTTTCTTTCTCTCCGCCACACATGCCACACTCCTTGCTTCACACGCCAACCTGTAATCTCTGCTCCCAGACTCTTATCATATCATCACATACATCATCGTAACTGCTTTATGTTATTGTCTGTATGTCTGTCCATTATGTCTATCTTGTTTATCTTCTATGTCATTCTTTTTTTTTTGTAATGCTATTTCACCAATAAAAAAATAAAATAAAAAAAGCATGGAGCACTGGAGCCAATGATCTACCAGAGACACATGGATGACTTTGGTATGTTCTTATCACTGAACAGTGAATGGGTAAGTTGACCAACAGGACAATCTCCCAAAAACTTGGTGTATTCCTTTTAGTTAGGAAGGCTGGTATTAGCAGACTAACCTCACAGACAGGGCAAAGCAGCCGGGTCCTTCATTACTGTTTCGAAGGAGATAGCTTCCATCACTTCCATTGGACAAGAGAAGGGCCTCTGCAGCATGGCGGGACAAGTCAAAGTGGTACCACCTTAAAACAAAATGGATCATAGACAATCACTCACTAGTGCATCATGCAAAAAAAGCACCTGTAGCTGAGTAATGTGGTGGGCGATTCTGAGAAGCAACATGAATATTCAAAAAGACTACATCTGGTTTCAAGGGTCTTGTGAAAAAAAGGGACCTTAAAAGCTACTCTATTATGTCTCAAAGTCTCAATACTAGCAGCAGGGGAATATATTGTGATTCACGCAAAATTGTAACTCTATATTTCCCAGTTTTGTACAAATCTTTTGAGTCCTAAATTAAATTCAGTAAATGTGCTTGTCAGATTGTGAGTGTTTTGGTAGCCTCGGAGTCCCTGTAGATGATTGTAGTCATTACATTCATTTTTTTTTTTTTTTTTCTCGTGTGTGTGTGTGTGTGTATGTATGTATATGTGTATCAATGTATCTGTACGAATGTATGTACTTATGTGTGTATATTTGTGTGTATCAACTTCCTTTTTTTGGGTTATTGTGTGAGGAGTGACACATTAATAAAATTATATCTATCTATCTATCTTCATTACTCAGTCATTATGTTTTCAACTCTTTTTAATAAACAATTGCAATAACTGTCATAAATCATATAGCAATGAATAATTGAGGATCATTTAAAAAAATAAAAAATATTAATTTGTGTATTTTTTTTCCCACTTGTTTAGTGCAGCTTTACTGTGGTGTAATATGTTATGGTGTCGGCTTTAAAGTACATCGGTTGCACTGGTTAACTCTTGACTGTGTGTGTGTGTGTGTGTGTGTGTGTGTGTTTGTGCGTAATCCCTCCGCCAAGCTGTTGCTGTAAATAATAATGTGTTCTCAGTCTAAATAGATTCAGTGCTCAGGTCCTGATCAAACAAAGCAACTAAATGTAGCGTTCTTAATGATTTACACCCTTCAGAAGTAGAGGAAGCCAGTAGAGCTGTAATCCACTAATGAAACATAAAGTACAGTGTTAATAGGAGTTGCTTTGCTTGCCACTTCAATGTAGGCCAGTAGCTCTACTGTAAAAATCAAATCTGGCCAAGGGATTTTTACTTCTAATTATTATTATAGAATTTTGTATACAGTACTGTGCAAAAGTCCTAGGCACATGTAAAAAAATCCATGAAGCTAAGATACTTTCAAAAATGATGATATGAAACGTTTCTAAATATCAAAAAAGCCTACTTTATAGACTTGCTTTTAGATAATGATCTTTTATCAGGTGTCTCTGACCTCCTTTTTTTGTTTCTCACATTATTTTCATTGCTTTTGCTGTCAATTTGATGTATGTAAAAAAACAACGAAAAGTCAGCAGGGTGGTTGATGTACTATTTCCCACCACTTAACTTTAAAACAGTTAAATGGAAAATCCACCAACTTGACAGTGAACAGTGTGATTTTACAGGGATATTGGTAGATTTTTCTGGCTCAGAACTCTTATCACTTTCAATGAATTTACAAAACATATTTACATATAAAAGCTCAAATATACATGAGAGGTCACATATTCCTGCAATTCAATGTCAGTGGAGCTGCCGTAGGTTAGTCAGAGATTGTTAGCCTTGTATCTGGCATACAGCACCTGAATTCTATTTTGAGCTTCAAATAATGTGAAAAAGGCATATTTCTCATTAAATACTCTGTTAACAGACAAAAGGTGACGCATTTCACCCCTTAACGAAACCTCATGCTGCGAGACCGACGCAAAGGAAACAGCTGTTGAAGGGATGTGAAAGCTCATTATTTGCATTGAGAGTTGCCGAAGGCCTGTAAAAAGACCAATGAGACCAACAACTCAAGGTTTAGGTTATGTTTGGTTATCACCCTTTCATGTAAAAGGGAAGCACATATTGTTTTTAGTGTTATACTACATAAACCTCACCATTGACCTTCCCCATTGCTGCAGTGTACATTGACATTCATTGTTTTGGATCGGCTGATAGACACTATGGTCTTGTAGTTAATCATGAATGATAGACTCTATGACATATATTAAACCTGCCTTCAGCCTATTAAACGATGCACTTATGAAAACATGGATGGACCCCTATGTGATCAGATTTAGACCCAGGGATCCATATGGGAAGATTATAGTTGTTGATTTAGTATTGGGGAGCCCCTGGAACCACCTCAAGGAACCCTAGAACCACCTCAGGAACCCCTAGAACCACCTCAAGGACCCCTGTGACTACTTCAAGGACCCCTAGAACCACCTCAAGAACCCCTAGAACCACCTCAAGGACCCCTAGAACCACCTCAAGAACCCCTAGAACCACCTCAAGGACCCCTGTGACTACTTCAAGGACCCCTAGAACCACCTCAAGAACCCCTAGAACCACCTCAAGGACCCCTGGAACCACCTCAAGGAACCCTAGAACCAAGGACCCCTACAACCACCTCAAGGACCCTTGAAAGTCCTCCAACCTCAATTTTGAGACCCACTACTCTAAAATGTAGTTAGCACATAAAGGGAAATACCACTCAATTTAAGAATTTATATAGCCTATAAGGACATTCCAATCCATTTTGTCAACATGAACAACTGAGCCAGAAATACTATACCAAATTAGCTTTAATTTACAGCAGGCATAATGTTAGGCTATCAGTTCTGAACCAGTTGGCTACAGGTATCCTCAGAACATGTTCAATCATTACCAATTCAGTTCCTATTGGCTATGCAGCAGCTCCACATTTTACATCAAAAGTTAAATTCTTTGTTATTTGATTTCTGTATTTTGTGATAACGTATGGATTGTTACATGGATGGCTACCCCCATTAATCTTTCTGTTCTTTGAAGCTTTGCAAGTTTTTGTCTCGATTTTAGATAGGCCCTCAAAGGTTTTACCGCAATTAGGTCAGTAAAAAAAACATTCTAGATCAACACAACTCGAGCCCAGATGCTTTCTTTCTCACACGGAAACCACTCAAAAATTTGCCAATTTAATGATGTTTGCTTATCGGAAAACACCAGTACCCAGTAGAACATAACTTAAGACCACTATTCAAACGATAGGGTCTACTAATAAATTCGGCGTACATATATTCCACCAAGCAGCTCTAATTTCAATAAACTTTCATCTTTTAGAATTGATTCACTTGTTAATTCCTACTATCATCTTACACTAAAATAGACCGTAGAGGGCGGTAACAACCAAAGGGAACCAATAACAATAGTTGAGATTTTCTGGAAATAAAGAGCTGCGTGGTGAATTATATGTATGCAGAATTTACCAGAAGACGATATTGGTGTGTAAAAAAAGCTATTAGACTTAATACGAAGTGTGTGCGTTTCTCAACAAGCGAGACTAAAATAATTGCCGATTTTTTTAATGGAATTTGGCAAAAGAGCAGGGGCTCGTCCACCCAAAGAAGCGGTCGCGTCGTATCAAAAGGACAGAAAGAGAACAGCGCTTTAAATGACCGTCGATTTGATTATATTCTTACCCCAACGTCTGTAACTCATCGTTCATGTCTTCATTGTTCGATGTATCACTGTAGAAACTCATTTTTTCCCCAAGGAAGCTTCATTCAATCCACCGCCTGAAGGTTTTGGTGATCATATAAAACTACAGTGACCAGACTGAAGTGAAAGCTGTGAAAGTCAGACACGCCTAATAGGAAATAAGCTTCGTCGGGTTTGATTTGCAACATTGGCGTGGGCTTGCATGGCTTGAAAATGTTGATCTTTAATTTTCTGGGTTTTAATTATACACTCAGTAAGCTGGAAAAGTTTTTTTCTCTTCATGTCCTGCATTCAAGGATTTATATTGCCTACTACACTTGATATGCAAAAAAGAAAAACCATGTGATTGGGCTGAAACTAGAGGAAGGTTATGGGTCTAATAGGTCCTTTTATTGAAAATGGGATCTGTTCCAGTCTGATTTGATGGATATGATGCAGTTTGATTGATTACATGTTTATTGCAGAATTGATCAATGCTCCACTGGTTGAATATATCCTTAACCTGAATTTATTCTAATGAGACATTTTGATCAGATTCCACACAAATATGCATCAATCTATTTATTATTAATATTAATATTAATATCATCATTCTGGGTTTCAGTGGAGTGTCCTATGATGGTCTAAATGTTGTTTCAGAGGCTTTTCCACCCTGACAAGAATACAATTCTGGGGTATACTCTGAACTGGTGTAATTTTTTGTTATGAAAATGGTCAAATTTGGCAGATATTGAATGGCACAACATATTGATTGGCACAACATATTGGCTACTGGCAGCTACAATTCTAAAATATTGGTAGCAACATCAGCCTTCAAAAAACAATATTGGTCGAACCCTAGTCCAGAGACAACAATCCTCCTTAAATCATAGCCTATAATATGCCATTCCCACAATGACTTTAAGTTCAATCAATATTAAAGACAAACTTTACATATATCGATCACTGAGAATCATATTGGCACTGGACTAGTGGGATGTTTTTCATGAAATGGAAAATAATCCCAGTTCCCCATAAAAACTCCTGGGTACTTTCAGTGTCCGAGAAGTTTATCCCTCCTTTCAAAAAAGTCTCGGCTCTCTTGTTTCTGACTTAGTATTTCAAAAGCTTTTCCCCATATAAATCTAGATTTAACTGTCCAAGAATGTGAGAAGAGTGTTTGGAGGAGAGAGTGGATTTTCCCTTTAATGGCAAAATCTTAGTGGTTTAAAATGATGTGGAAAGTATACAGTTACTCCACTATATTTGAGTTCATTTTTAGAGAAATGCTGCTTTTTTTTTTTTTTAAATGAGTCTTTTTCAAAGTCAATATGTTTTACTAGTAAAATAGTTATTCTTGACTTTAAGTGATTTGGAAGCTTTGTTGTGCTACACAGAAACCATTCCCACAGTTAAAAAAGACTAACAGGTAAACAGGTAATATATTATATTATTTATATTTTTTTTGTAAGCGGTAGTAAATTTGGGAACATTTTTAATTTTTCTCATCAAGTTACTCAAGTAAAAGTAATAATTTAATTTCCTCGACAAATATGTTGGCTTGAGTGAAATTCAGGATCAGTTAAAAATTTAAAAGTAAAAATCTAAATGTTAAATCAAGTAAATAAAAAAATAAAAAATACATAAAAATTCCAACCAATAAAATCATCAGTCCCCTCCCATCAAATTAAACTGCCTTTCTCTCCCTAACTGTTATCCCATTGGTTTACACTTTTGAATGATCCCTCCCTGCATTATGTCCGCCCCAACACCCTGTTTCAACAGGAAATACATCACATTAAGTTAGCAAGATGCACTCAAAATGCAGTTTCATTGTGACTTTAATGTCTGCGTCCAGAGTGGACAGGTACAGGTATGGTTCTGCATGCCGTTACGTAGAATTCCTCAGGCTGAAAATTGTCCTGTAAAAATTAGTTTACTTGCAATGGTCACTTTGTTGAAAAGCACATCCTTTAAATGTGGTGGGATAGGGCTGGGTATCACATTACAAGTTAAACAAGTTGCCTTATGTTTAATTGTAGTTTTCAGCTGGTGCAGACTACAGAATGCTTGAACAACAGTGTATTTATTACAAAGTCTGATACAGTACAAATATTTGGAAATTAAGGTGATAAATTCAATAAAACTTCAATTGAATTATTAAAAAAATAATAATATATCATTCTCATCTTGACTGCGACTGCACCCAAAGTCTTTAAATCCGTGTATGTGTATAAAAATTGACATGGGGCAAAATTTTCTCACTGAAAACAATTTAGCAGTTTGAAATCGAGCCAAGTTTGATCAGAGAGCAAGCTTTGTTGGCAATGTTTCAACATCAACCAATCAGAGACAAGAAAATTGGTCAGGTGACCTGTCCTCAGCCTGAAATATTTTCAAATGGTCCAACTGCTAATAAATAGTAAAAACAGCTAGGGAATAATGTGTTGTGATTCTTTTTATAGAACATTTAATCTTGCAAGCTAGCTAGCTGTAGCTACCTAGCTGTAGCTAGCTATAATACTCATGAAATTGCAGTGGATAACCTTGATAAAATGATTAAATTATTACATATTCAGTAGAAATGAGGGGCGAAGATCACAGTGATGGCAGCAGAATGTTATTTCATCCATTTTCACTCCAACTGTCAGATTTGTCAGTTAGCATTGCCCTCTTTGCCCATTGCTGGCAATTTTGCCCCAAATTTGCCCTAAAACTTTGCCTGTGTATCATCAGCTTAAGGGTGTAAGAATAATATTTCAGTGTTAGCTCCTGGTCAAGTAGATTCAGATTTTCCAGCAAATAATGCATTCAAAGGGAGCCATGCTTATCGCAACAACAATTCCTCTAACAGCCACTACCCACTGTGGAGTGCCAGCAGTATCACGTGACCAGAAACAATCCAACTTCACAGTCTCCGGTGTCAGAGCTGGTTTTGTGAAGTGGTCCATGTACAGACGTAAACATGACACCCCTTCGCTGAGGGAGGCGCTGGTGCTGAGGCTGGATGACGTGGTCTTTTCCCACCTTCTGTAGCAGAGAACAGCAAATAAATATACAGTGGCTGGAAAGACTGATCCAAAGTCAAGTCAATATGACTCAGTGATTATTAATTCATTTACCGCGACTGCCCCATCTCCACTGATTTCACCATTGCAGAGAGAGAAGCAGTTTAACGGGTATAAAAAAAAAAGGAAACTTGTAACATCTTTCTTAAAATGTCAATGTTTGTTCCGAAACACCATCCACAAATAAGTCACCAATCTATCTCTATGCACTATCCACAGCTCAAGGATTGTAAACACATTCTAAGCATTGCAAGCATACCAGCATGTTGTTCATACCATAGCAGTGCAAATTCAAACAGTTTAAAGCTCCAACATATGATTCAGTGAGAGAATGCATTCAGTGTAGCAGGATACATGTTTTAAAGGGGCTAGGTGCAGCGTTTTTTAACCATCAGTATATCACTGTCAGATTAATTGTGATACCTCTGTATAATTACTGTAAACAAATGAGACCATGTTGGAGCCTCTATCTCACACCAGTGGCATTGTTAGTTCGAATTAGGGCTGCCCCCTAATAGTCGACCAAACGTTAGTCGATGAGAAGAGTCTTAGTCAACCAAGTTTTCATTGGTCAGTTAGTCGCAGGAAAAAAACAAACCCTCAAACTCCATTCGGGAGCTGCGCCTTGTCGTTAAAAAGTTATTAGACCAGGGTTGCACTTGGCGGGTGTATTGCTGGGGACCCAAGGATGTGCAGTGTCGGATTTGGTGCAATTTGGACACACCACACGTTCAATATTAATAAACTTTGAATAAACAAGCGAACAGCGCTCTGTGCAGCAGCGGGGCTCAAAGCAAGCGACTGATAGCCTACGCCTATTGTGTGTTTTTTTTGGGTGAACCAGAGTGTATTTTACCGGTGTTTCTGACCGCTAGAAGCCGCGACTTGGGTGTGTTTTTAAAAAAATATAAAAAATTCAATAATGAAATTAATATCATAAATGTGCAACGACTAGTCGACTAATGGCTTGAACTAACGACTACTAGTCAACTAGGAAAATCTTTGGTCGGGGGCAGCCCTAGTTCGAATGTTTCTCCAAATTAAGACCTCGTTTCCCATAAGCCCTGTTGCTTCCTGTCAGCCCTCCCCCCCCCTGAAGAGGATCAACATGTTGGAAGTGATTTTTCCATCGGCCTTTCTCTCCTTCCACCATCTGCTGCCAGAAACTCTGAAAACTTTAGCTCAGTTTGCTCTGGAAGAACAGCGCCCTCTTCCCGTTTTGTGCCGTAAAGCGATCCAGCAGATTTCCCGCCAAATCCTACCCGGCAGCACACAATGTAAAATACAGTATAGAGGCAGGTAGAGGCTGATAGTCCTCTTACTGATGGTCTCATTTGCGTATGGTAATTATACTAACGTCTCATAATGAATGCGGTGATGATTTATTGATGTTAAAATGATATGCATAGCACCGTTGAGTCTATATTTTGCATAATAAAAATGTTTGCCACATTTCACAGTTCCCATTTATGAATGGGGTTAGGAGTTCAGTGTTCCATTTCACCAAACATGAACCATTCTGAAGATTCAGAAAGTGAAAATAACTTTTTTCATTAAACTTCTATGACCATTCAATACATGGCTGATGTTTATAGCAGCTTACAGCATAATTTCAAATTCAATTCACCGACACTAGCCATAAGGCTTTTGGTTGACATTCACTTATACCAACATAACAGCAAAATGAGCACGCTCTTAAAGTGGTGGCTATCAGTGGATGGATGTGTAGTAGTGCGCTCATCAACTACTTTTCATTGCACCAAGGGAAACATCCCAAAATGTCTCTCAGCATGTCAGCATATGCAGTCTTTTCCCAACCTCCAAGTCTTTCAGATTGGCCCCGGCTAGATAATACGCTGATACAAGTCTATATCCTCTGCTGACCAGGGAAGACACAACCTCATGACCGAAAGGCAGGGTGTCAGGAGACCACTGATCCGGTGCCTGGCTCCAGGCCGGGCTCCAGGCCGGGGTTGTCCACACACACGGGAAGCCTTTTGGTTCGGCAGTGGGTCTGGTTCCAGTGTTGCATCCTCCTGCGGTATCTCTCTGGATCCAGTTTGTCCATCTGAGCTGCTTTCAGCACATCGGAGGGATGCATGGTGTTGTGCAGCGCCCGATACAAAACCCTAAAGCCGGGAACATACAGGATGTGTGTGTGAATCAGTCAAATAGGTCTGCGGTTTGTCAAGGATCAGTATCAGGATTTGTCAAGACAGTAAAACAGCAATTTCACCCCTTTACTGTATGTTTTGCACTGCTGCATCACCTGACATACCTCCACAATGTCTAAAGAACTATACGCACACTATAGGCGTGTATGCATATGCTTGTATATGTGTTCACGCATGTGTGTTGGAGCGTGTGTGTGTACCTGGGCAACAGTGCCATCACAGTAGCGAGGGCACACACCATGTAGAACAGTGGCTGGGACATCTGGAGCGTTTCCACCCCCACGGGGTTGGTGGGGGGGCTGCAGGTCACACACGAGACACTGAAGAGGAGGACGAAGGCGAAGTAAAGCGCGCTGCTCCCCAGCAACACCAGGACATGCAGCCACGTCTGGAAAACACACAAAGGTACAGGTAAATCAGGTGCAGCATTGAAGGTGCACTCTTGTTAGTAGATCACATTTTACTACCAGGTGTAAATAGCGTCTATGATGGCACTAGTACATGTTTCTATGTATGTATCTGCATTGTTTGGCTTGAGACTGACCAGAGTGCGACTCTCGATGACTTGGTGCAGCAAGATGATGAGGAGAGCTGAGGTGTTGATCGGAGAGCCTAAGGACAGTTCCCCAACGTCTGACCCCGCATATGCCTGCCAAAAAGTAATAGCAGGAATAATAACAACAAATGGAAGTTAAAATACTTTGGTCTTACAGTGGGATGGCACCGGGATACCATGAGCAGAGCTTATTACACACCAATAACACACAGGATCTCAGTAACTTCATTGCTCTTCATTACAAAAGGTACAGTGAGGCAAGCGATATCGTTATGTTTCTAGTAGCGTGGACTAGAACTTTGTGTTTGAGTTTGCCTGTTTGTCTGTATCCATTACTATCTTTCCCATAACAAGCACGCATGGAAGCCATACTGTAGTCACTTTAGGTAATTTCAGCTCATATAGGCTCAGATGAGCACTTTAAAGAATCAGTTACTGCCTCTTATGTGGCGTCGTTCACTCCCCTAACCAGATCTGGTGAGGATTATTGATCATAACACTGGCCTCATGTCATACAGGATTACCTTTTTGGAAAAACAGTTCACGTCACCCCCCCTAAGCCAGTAAAATGCAAGATAAAGATAAATCTTGAAACCTTTCATGTGAATCAATGAACAAGGAAGGGCAGAGTTCTTACGAACAGCTTGACTGGTCACCACGTGTAAAGTGGGCCGACTGAATAAAACAGCTAGGAGGGAACCATTTGATGGAATGGAACAACTTGACATGAAACGGATATACTTACAAAGTAAGGCACAAAGAAGCAGACAAGGCTTTGGTAAAAACCGTCCAGGATTGTAAGCCAAAACATGGAGGGAACGTAGACCTGCAGAGAAATGAGAATTTATCTGTCATTTCATCTGAATGGAATGAGTGTGTGTATGGGCATGGATTCATCAGTCCTTTATGACTTTTAGTACCACTAACCACATGCATGTTGCTCACTTCTTTAAACTGCTGAGGTCAATGGATCAATTCTTGCTCACAATTTAACGTGAAATTACTTGCGCTGCCTAATGTCTCGCCATAATCACCATGATATATTAAACATAACCAGTTAGGGCTAATCAGGTTATTAATTAAGTGAATGAATACAATAATTAGCAAATATTTCTATGTCAATTAATATGAACCCTGTATCTTAAAGCATTAAGTAGTTATAGTAGTTTCAATGAATACTGAATACTTGTAATTATTTGGAAATGTTTGGCATGAAAATTGTCAAATTAAAAAATATTGAAAATCAGCAGCTTGAGCCCAAAAATATTGGTATCAGTATCAGTTGAACCCGAATACGCAGACTTTCAATGGATAGACTTGCAGATAATGGGCCTCATTTATCATTAAGTTTGCAAATTTGTGTGTAAAATTATAAAAAACTAAAAACTTTCACCTCATTCATTAAACGTTCAGAAGCACCTCTTTTCAATCGTATTCACATGTTTGTTGATGAACCCCAATCAACTGTAAATTGGAAGCGCATTCACAGGCCCTTAATTACCATGAATTTAGTTAATAGCACCGCCGCAGAAATACTATATGAGGCAAATGAGAACACCCACAAACATCATCTTCCGCCTGGACCAAAATGGCGACAAAGAAAGTAAAAAGAAAAACTTCAGTCACGCTGAAATTAAGGTTATACTCAGTGCAGTTGAATAGCACAAACAAGTACTCTTCTGTAGCACTGTGGGTACACTGTGGGTACACAGCCCCACAAAAAGCAGACATCTGGATGGAGATAACACCGCAGGTCAACACTGTTTAATCCTGTGCGAGAACGGTGCAAGAGGTAAAACGAAAGTCGTTTGATTTAAAGCTGTATACTTCAAAACGCATCACAACCAACAAAAGCAACATCAAAGCCGTGGCATGAGGCCGGGGAACATCAGGTGCCCTCTCGCAAACAGATGAGTGCATTGGTGCCGGGACAAACGAACATCCAAAGAAGACGAATGCCGAAGACGCTGGAAGAGATTGCCGAGGCAACAAATCAACATTTAGCTGCACAGGTGTGGGTTGATGCAGCTTGAATGTAAACTATTGTGCTGATAGTATTGGGCGGGCCAGCCAGATTAGAAAAAGCCTGTTTAATAGCCATTTGGCCCTGCATGCTGTAAGGGAATCCAATATATTCCGGGGCTAGTCTAACGATAGAATCTAGCACACCAGGCAGTATGCAGTTCATGGAAGGTTTCGGAAATTCCGGAGCGGTCACCAATCTCTCTTTGATGTGTCAAACATTCAAGTACCTGACAGCACTTGGATATGCACCAATATGGCATTTGATTTCCTGGTTTGCCTTGTTAAAGTGATGCTGAACTTTGGTAGTACCTTGGGTTGTGTAGCTTCCTGGCCATGATATAACTACCAAAGTTCAACATCACTTTAACAAAACGCAATTCTCCAATCGCCTCTACCAGAGCACTGGAGCAGCAGATAACAGAGAATCGCCGAATCGCCGAAGCTACACAACCCAAGGGCACTACCAAAGTTCAACATCACTTTAAACCTGGCTCCAAGATGTTGCCCAGCCGCAGAAGCCACACATCATCATCGGCAAAGAAGTCAGACCTGTGCCTGTCCTTCTTCAAAGCACCCTATTTAATGACTGTGCATTTTCATCCATGAAAGTGAAGGATTCGAGGTAAAAGATGAACTGTGGTCTTTACACACACTTTACACATGGTCTGAGGCAGGTGTAAATTTGCGTACGTATGAAAACTTTGATAAATCCCGATTTTCATGTGTAAACGTGGATACGAAGGACCTACGAACAAATCCATCCATCATATCCATCCCTTGATAAATGAGGACCAATGTCTTCGCAGGTACTTCTCACGCCTCACAGTGAATATGCAAGGAAATCTAAATCAAGACAAGTTTGTGTCCTTGAATTGCTGAAACCGTTTCCACTGCGCAGTATTTCCCGTGTCTTCCACCCACCTTGGCGGTGTGTCCGGCCTGGTAGAGCTCAGGCAGCTCCATCAGAGTGTCCGCAGCCACGTCTCGGTCCAGGACGCCGTAGATGAGGGGAGGAACGGAGGTGAAGATCAGGTTGAAGAGGATGAGGACCCAGGAGTTGGTCATGACGCTCCCAGAGAAACCACAGAAGAACTGATACCAGAACAACAGGTTCACATACATCTACAACGACAGAGAGAGAAAGTGGGAGAGTAAGTAAGTAAGATAGCGAGTATGCTAGTAACATATTCATTGTGCTAAATTACCAATTGCTCATACCTTGATTGCAATACATACAGTATATTCTTAGCATCTTAATACATAATGAACTTTTTCTCAAAGTCCAGTTCAAACACTTACTACCAAATCACTAATGTATTCAACTTTTTTGATACTTTAAGATATTTAATGATTGTTCCTTTATGTTTTCAAATAGAAACAAATGGTGGAATGTTCAGAGTAGCTTCTGTTGATGATGTCTCATACATGGTGATTAATGCACTAATGTTAATGTAATCTAATTACAAAAAGGGAAAAGGAACATAATGTGAAAGTAACCTGACTACAAAATTGAAATCTAAATGTAATTGAAAAGTAATTTGAGACAGAAATGTAATCTAAATGTAATCCTTTGGGAGTTGGTGGTGGTGGTGAATGGAGCTCATAGGCTTTTACTGTATTTATTGCATTCAGTTCTTGCACTACAAACTAATTTCCAGTTGTTCAGTTGCATAGCGATGAGCTGATCAGTACTGTACTATTTTCACTGTGGGAGCTGTGAGAAACATGCTGATCACTCATTCCATCCCTTCCTCTCGCTTCCCAGTCACACTGATTAAAGGCTTACTTCCTGATAATTTACATTTCCTGAAATGTTACACTTATCATTCTTACTTCTCTTTTTTCCTTGAGGGTTATTATCTGTTTCATATCTTGATTTCCATGTTTTAGCCTCCTTCAGATTTTGAATTATTAGGTTTTCTTCAATGTATGTATGTATGTATGTAAGAAATGTATTTCTTAAAGCTAGCACCAAGAAATGTACTTCTCTAGTTATTATTATTATTATTATTATTATTATTATGTCCAAAACTTTGGGCTCTAACCACTGCATAATTTCTGCTAGCGACTCTCTTTCAATTTTAAAATGTTGGTGTAGTCAACTTTTTGATACTCTTACTAGTACTAGTTACTTTTGAAGATATATAATTTATATTCAGATTTTGACAAAAAAATAAAAAATAAGAATGGTGGACTGTTCAGATTTGCATCAACTGATGATGTCACAATTCACACTAGCTGAATAGACTTCCATTGTATTTTTAACTCAGTTTCTTTTATACTGTTTATATTTTTTAAAGGTACATGCTGCCATAAAATATGAAGTGTATTATATTACTATATTGAAGTCAATGCCCATTTATGACGTGTAGTATGTATATAGTGTAGTAAATGCTGTATATGAAGTATGTATATGATCTAGTATAGGATGTATATGATGTGTATATGTATGTACTGTATATGTATGATGTATTATGGTATATGATGGTATGTAAACCCCTTTGAGACTTGACTGTGATAAAGGGCTATATCAATAAACTAGACTAGATTTGTGCACTAGCAACTCCTACCCCTAAAAGATGTTCCATTTATCTTTCATTTTATACTTTACTTTGGTCTGCTTGTATTCAACTTTTTGATTCTTCTTATATTCTACTTTTTGAATCAAACTTCTAAACATTTATGACAAATGAGTAAATCGGGGATTTTTCAAATTTCTTCTGTTCCAATTTTAAACCTTTCAGACTAAAGCAAGCACACTTCCAGCTGCTTTAAGCTAGCCCCACACATTTTTTTCATATACTGGAGAATTTCTCTTCATAAGGCTTACAGAATGTATTATCATATATGGATTTTAACAGAATGATATTAACTTGGGATTCCCCACTGACTTGTACTAGCTATAAAAACCTGTTAGCAATCAGTGAGACTGCCAACTCAGTGAGAGGCAGTAACCAAAACAGAGAGACAAAGAGAGAGTGACATAAACAGAGAGTGAGAGAGAAAGACAGCACATACAGTATGTGTTTGTGAGGAATTCTCACCACGTTCTTGTAGAAGAAGTAGAGGATCATGTTGGCCAGACGAGAGTAGCACCAGTGGCCGTGGACGAGCAGCAGCTTCCGTAGGTGTTTAAACCTGGAGATAGCAAAGTCACTGGACATCACAGCCTGGGGAAAGATGCAAAACAACAGAAAATCACTACTATATACCAATACAGTATAATTTGACGCTTATATACCTGTAGTACTTGGACCCGTAGACAATAGTAACTCCAGAGTCAGCTGTCAACTGAAACGGTGAGTTCCATTGCTAGGCCTCTTGCTGCTAACAATGAATCCAAATGGGGTTTGTGAAAATATCTCCAAAAAAGCCAGTCTGTGAAAACAATATGGCAACCAACGCAGAAGACTTTCCACTCAGTGGATCGTCTTCTACCAAACTACTGTTTACAATCTGACTGTCCACAAAACTAGATCACTCCGCCAGTAACACTCTTTCACCCCACAGCAGTCTGTGCTGCAGCAGAGAAAAGTAGATCCATGTTCCTGATTAGTGAAAGTTGTGTAATGGCAGAATTGTGTCATGTTTACTCTCAACTCCCCTGTGGAGCCTACAAATGGCTTTTGTGGAGATATTTTAACAAACCCCATTTGAACTCATTGTTAGCAGCAAGAGGCAACGCTCGCTGTTTCAACAGACAGCTGACTCTGGAGCCAATATTCTCTGCGGGTCCAAGTACTACAGGTATGTAAGAGACAAATTATATGTAGGTCCAAAATTATCAAACTTATCCTTTAACAAAACCTCTACCAACACAGCCAATGTGCTCTATACTGACTCTTCATGATCGTAGTAACAGCTACTACCAATTTTCTTCTCCAATTTCATTCTGGCTTTTGTCTTTGTAAACTGTCAGCCGCCTACACAGTGTGAAACCCCTTTTATTGTGATTAGTCAGCGCTCCAGGTCATGTGATCCCCTCTAAAAAGTTGAACTGTTTTCAACTTCAGAGAGTGCTCTACTCTGCATGAAAACATGCCAGGCACAGCACCTTCCCAAAGCGTCCACTTTCCATCCACCTTGTGGCTGCTTCCCCTTGACTTTAATGTAAAGATGACACTGGCAGTTTGAAAAAAGCAGAATAGTGTGAACGCACCAAAGGTACGTTTTACCAGCTAAGGCTGCATGATAAATAAAAAAAATATTGAAACTGCAATATTTCTAAATTGCAAGAAGCTGGGTATTTTTTCAAAGTCATAGTCAAAGTACTTTCAAAGAGTTTACCTACACACATTGATGCTGTGCATAATCCCTAGCCTACAAAGCAAGCTGCATGTTGGAGAAAATCTTTCATTTTTTCCAACCTAAGAAAAACTGACATCACTAGAGTAAAAATTGGACTGGATTTGACTTTTAGGGTTAGTGGTTAAAGAGTAAGGTGATGTCACCACCTGTTGTACACCTGGTGACATCACCTGGCACCAAAGATCAGCCAATAGCAGATGGTCAATTCAGTACCCTACTTTTCACCAGTTTTCACCAGTTTCACCAGGCTTCACCACAGATTTGGGTTTGGGGTTTAGTTACTCTTTAATGAATCCTGGCTCTTTGACTGTTTTACTTGTGTCAGAAGAAATACCAAGACACATACCAGCAAAAGCCGCCTACATGTGATTTACAAAAATCTAGCTGTTTTGTCAAGTGTTGGCTGAGTCTGTTGCTAGTGGCCATTACCTGCATGCCCTCCTGACCAGATATCCCAATGCCCACATCAGCCACCTGGATCATGCTGACATCGTTGGCTCCATCACCTAGAGGGAGAATGGACGTCCAAATGAGGAACACTGTTTCAGCCAAAGCCCACAAACAAATGCAGCTATACCACTGTCCTCCATGGGTTCAACTACACCTAGGTGAAATAGTATGTCCAACACATTTTTAGCAGTTGTTTTATTCTTCTCGGAGTACCAGATGGGTGGGTTTACCACAAAAGGACAGTTCAGGTAGTGTCAGGTAAGTCATCAAGCAAAGTATCGCAAACAGATTTCAATTTCAATTAGTTTCCCAAGATTGTCTAAACATTCTGCCACTTTTTGTAGTATGTGGCAAATCTCACTCGCTGTTTGCAAAATACTACAACAATTGCCAAACAGACTGGCTTGCTTTCCTTTTGATAGAGGAAATGAAATGCTCAGATTTACGGGACAACGCGAACAGACAAATATTCCCTTCGGATAAAATGCTTAGAAATCTTAGAAGCTTAGAAATCTTTTTGATCTTTTCTCCTTACCTATGGCCAGGGTCATGACGCTGAGCTGGTCCCGGACCAGCCGAACCACCTGACTCTTCTGCAGCGGGGTTGACCGGCAGCAGATGACCGCCTTGCAGTGCCGGCTCAGCTCCAGAAAGTCCCCCTTCAGTTCCTCCTGCAGGGCCCAGTCCAGCGTCCGGCCGTCAATCACCAGAATGAAACCTGCCGCTGTGCCTGACGAAGTTTCCCCGCCCCTCCCTCCTGCTGATGGTTCAGTCAAACTCTCCCCACTGCGCTCCACTTCCAGTCTGAGCTCCTGAAGCAAAGCCTCACATGCATCCTGACAAAAAAAACAAAAAAACGAGTTTAATAATAATAAACCAGCGACATCTGGAGGAGACTTCCATTTCTTCCTGTGGGTGTCAGGTGATGTGAAAACACTCAATTCAGCACAATGAAAAAAGAAAACAGAAAGTTTGACCAAAACAAATGAAGGCTTCATGTTTACTGTGATGGATTATCTCGCTCAGTGGAAGTTGTTTTTTATACTGTACAAGAATGAATGACAGCAAATGGCTTCTTCTGAATGGAGGAAAACAAACCCCGATATCTCCATCTATGCTGACTGTGTGCAGACAAACCCATGAATAATGGAAAGGAGAGGGGCAACCTCAACCACTGGCACAAACTTAAAAAAAACAAAAACAAACCTTCCATCCTTTAATCACTTGCCTTGCTTCCACAGTTGGCAGTCAGAAACTGGTCATTGGGTCGGAAAAGTTTGCAGGCGCAGGCGATGTTGATGGCTGTCTCTTGTTTGTCCCCAGTGAGAACCCATACTTTGATGCCAGCCCTTTGCAGAGCTTCGATGGTCTCTGGGACCTCCTCCTGCAGTCTGTCTACAATCCCTGTAGCACCTGAACACAGAGATACAGGAACAAAGAACATGAAGTAACACTACTGATTTAATCAAGTGATCATAACATCATGGATGTGATCAGGTCAAGCCAAGGGGGGCAAAACTGCAGCAAAAAATAAATCTTGATTAGAAATACCAGAGAGTTGTATTTTACAAATTCCTCAAATCTCATATTGACTACCAGCAGCCCCCAGCAATAAGGTCCTATTTCATATCTGCAAACCAAGATTTATTGACAACTGCATGGAGGTTTAATGACCATGAGTCCAACACTTACATTTTTTTTAGATCACCAAAGTATGCTGATCATACAAGCTCCTTACTTCTACAAAATCATGACTCAACCTCATGATTTACAGACCTTGCAGTAAAAAAGGAACTTTCTCCAGGTTCAAGAAGAAACAAGGCCAGGGCAATGAGGACAACTTCCCTTTCCAGTCAGGGGCAGACTGGGATAAACAAAATGGCCCTGAACTTTTGACACAGACTGGCCCATTACAAGCGACCCACAGTCCACACCACACCCAGCGCCTCACAATATGGACACATGCAGAACAAAGTATTATTAGAGATATGGCCTTTTTTACTACGATACGTAAACTAAAAGTTAAACAAACAGAGAAAACAGAAACATACAATAATAGCCTACTAATTATTTCCACAGCAGGCAAACAGTAACATATAATAATAAAATACATCACTATTACATCACTTATTGACATGGCTTCCATGCTCTCTGCCCTCTAAATGCCACTGCTATGTAGCCTCATTTTTTACTCATTTACACTGACAGTACCAGGGGGCGCTCATGATCAAGCGGTAACAATGAAAGAGTGGTGAATCTCCTCTCCATTTTAGAGTATCTCTGGTAAAGCTCCTAGTCCCAAGTCAGTCTCAAGTCTTGAGGAACAAGTCTCAAGTCAAGTCCCAAGTCTACAGGTAGATTACCAAGTCAGGTCCGTGTCATTAATGTCAAGTCTCAAGTCTAAATGTAGAACACCAACTTTAAGAAAACTAAATATCTAGGACTTTTCAATGCAATATGGTTTTAATAGGATACAAATTTGGTAAGAGCATCATGAGTTTGATTTCTATAATCAGTTTCAACTTCAATAAATTCAATCATTCCATACAAATTCAGAAAACAGAATTTAAATTCAGTCGTCTGCTGGAACAAATCTCATCACTTTCAATTTCAATTCAATTCAAGATCTTTTGTCAAGACTTTAGTCAAAGTCAAAGTCAAGTCCCAAGTCACCAGAACCCAAGTCAAGTCAAGTCTCAAGTCTTCTCTTCATGCATCAAGTCAAGTCTCAAGCAATTAAAATTGTGACTCGAGTCCAAGTCATGTGACTCGAGTCCAAGTCATGTGACTCGAGTCCAAGTCATGTGACTCAAGTCCCCACCTCTGACCTCTATGTTACTGGCGATGCTCACAGCTGCGATTTGTGTTTGTTCTCCAGCACAATTCTGTTAGACCGTAACTGTCTAGAATCTCCAGTGAAGTGGATGAGGCCGTTCTCTTACCCAGCAGAGTGAGGTTGGTCTCCAGTCTATGTGCTGACTCCATCAGTAGCTCCTCTCTGTTCTCTATGCTGGTCTCAGCAAACAGCTGTCTCTTCAGCCAGACTTCATACTCCTCCTCCTCCAGAATCTGCTCCCAGCAAAAAGGTACAGTCAGCTCAACATTAGCAATAACAACAACACATACATCTGTTTAAATGTGATGGCGGGTTCGCTACTAATCTATCTTTTGGAAATGGCTATTAATCGTCATCACCACAGATTTTCAAGATTGGTCAGAACTGTGACAGTTAAACACCAGAGTAGTAAGAAAATAGTGTACATTTCCAATCCTGTACATGTATGTCCCATTATTTTGAGCAGTCTTTGGACAGCATATTTAAATGTTTCAATAGACCAAGTGGGTTCTCAAATTAGTGTGGTAGTACTGTACATTAATCATCATTAGTGACTAAGCCTGGTGATGAATTCTCTAAAGGGGAATTTATACCTCAGGAAGTGATTAGGTCTGGGGAAAATATTTGCCATTTCTTTGCTGCACACAATTATAATTTTTTTAAAATTTGTTTACCTTTCTCTGGTCACAGTTTTTCAGGGACTGGCCACATCACATCTACTATTCACATCTATGAGAGCTGGTCATGCAACTGTGTGGGAGTATGATTATTCTTTTCTTGAACCACGCACGTTGTGGTGAAAATGTGGAAAACATGGAAAAATGTGTGATTGCCCAACCACCTACTACTAATAGTACTAGTAGACTACTACTCAACAGTTAATGATACTTACAATACAGTAATGTACAAGGCAGTTTTCTCATACCTACACTGTACAAGCCAAAGACAGCAAACCATACTCTTTTTAGCTCATGACTACCTGTTTGAAGTATTACCTTTTTAGCAATGCAGAGCGTGCGAAGGCCGTCTCTGGCATAGCTATCTAAATGTTTCTGGGTTTGCCCTCTGATGTGACTGTACCTCTCTTCTGCCTGCTCTGCACCTGGAGAAAAGTGAGGGACATATGATAATGATAAATACATCATTTCTGTTAACATTTACCTTTATCTTTCTGGGAACATCATTCAAGAGACAACTTTTGGTAACCAATAATTTAGACCTTAAAGCTGCAATAAGCGATTTTTCTGACCACTAGAGGGCGACAGAAACTGCAACACATTTGTAAATAACACACAGCAAAGTCTCTGCACTGCAGAAGCCTAGAAGGATAAATGGATGGATAAATGCAAATAGCTAAGCTAACCGTACCTGCTGAGAAGTCTTGCCGGTTACCTGTCTAACTTTCTCCTGCTGAAGGTTACATGTCCCACAATGACAAGTGAAGAGGTAGTTAGCAAGTTTACTAGTTTAACAAGTTTACTCGCTCGCTTCATCAATTCCGTCATTACGAGATTTTTTTCAGGAATGGGAGGGGGTGAGAGCTGCTTTTAAACAAGGGAGGAGACAAGCTAGTTTAAAAAAAATGAAAAGCTACTGAATGGAGCGGGAGCAGCTTCATTCCGGAGCGGAATCTGACAACAAGCTTTAGAAAAAAGAGGTGAAAACAGCAACACAGCTGCTGCTGTGTGGATATTGGTTTATATCATTATGTCTCAATGAAATCTCCACATAGCACACATTAGTTTCAGGATTGGTTATAAGGTCTGATATCGCTTATTGCAGGTTTAAGCCAGGTTTTTATGCCTTTATTTTCTCTTCTATATTCCTTCTGGTAGTTACCTTGAGGTGCCTCGGCCAGGTCCATGATGACCGAATCAGCTCCTTTGGTGTAGACCACCACCTGTCCTGTCAGCGGGTGGCGCACCACCACCGACATCCTCTTCCTGGTCGAGTCGAAGGGCAGGATGTGCAGCAGCCGAACGGACAGACAGCCGATCCCGGGCAGCTCCACCAGGAGGCTCTCTGCCGAGCGACCCCGCAAGGTGCAGCGGTACGCTCTGGCTGCGTGGACCAGAGCGGCCTCATCCGGACTCTCTGCCTCATACACCAGTTCGTCATCGGCATTGCTGTCAGCGTCAAGCTCTCTGGTCAAGTCTTCCAGACCCTCCGTGGCCCCGCCCAGGCTTGCCATTTTATCCTCATCCTCTGTCTCCCTGTCCTCTACCTTGCGGTTCCCCCTATCCCCTCCCTCCACTCTGGCGGACCCAGGTGAGTCCAGTTTATGCCTTAGGTTGGAGGCTTCCAGGTCTGCTTCTTGTCCTGGATCTGCCCCATCCTTGGTGGTGGTGGGGATTGCAGCGGGGGTGAAGGAACCTGCCTTACCCCGGGCAAAGAGCCTGCTGGTGAAGCTGCGGGGGCTATCTTTGGTCTGGGGAGGGGAAAGGGTGGAGAGGGCCGAGAAGGGGGAGAAGCTGAAGCGCTGGAACATCAGTTTGATGTCCTCGAGGGATTTGAGAGGTGTTCGGGCCTCAGGCACCTGCAAACATCCAGCGCAGAGGAATAGAGAAAGAACAGAAAGATTGCAGACATTTAAAACAATTGTTGATGTAAATCCTGACACCTCACCGCTTTAAACAGCAGTATGCAAATTGATGATACATGATGCCTTAATGCCTTCAGTAGAAGTAACTAAGAAACCTGTCAAACCGGCTCTGTGACATGAGGAACTGTGCTTTATCATGCGTGGCTATCTACCCCACTCTGTTGTGTACTTCATTTGTTAAAGCTCCAGTTTACAGAAAAAGAGAAGCCAGTATATTGAAAAAAAAGCAAGCCCTTTTTCTAGTGTAACATGATCTCTCCATTACTCCATTTACAAGGATCCAAAGATATTAACACTGACCCACCTTATATTGTGGCTGACCAATTGGATAGCTATAAACTAGAGCTGAACAATTAATAAAAAAAATTTAAAAAATAGAAATCGCAATATGAACTTCTGTAATTAAGCAATTAATTGCTTAAGAGAGTTTTGTCCAAGCTGGATTTTGGAACAAGATGTTTTAGAGCTGTTTTAAATTTTTGGTCCATTAATCAAAACCTTTCCTCATACTCAAACTCAGTAAATCCTGCACACTGACATCTAATTGTTTTTATTTTTTGTTTTTTTTATCAAAATCACTTTTCTTTATAAAATTTTCAAGTTCTAAAAAACTACATTTTTGTCAATATCTTTCAGCCCTACTATAAAATATCTGGTTGGTATTGGCTATAACTACTAGTCCTCCAATTTTAATGCCATAATAGCCACATGAGTGTCACAGAATGGAATTTTATTATAATCCATTTTGATTTACTTTTTGTAAAACATGTTTGACTGGGTTAGGGTTGGTCAGTCCTTGCATGGAAACTTCAGTCAACAAATTCCACAGTCAAAAAGATGTCTCCAGTCCAATAAACAACAATGTAAATTAAGCCAGTAGTAGGGCGGCAATGTTTCGACAGCAGACATCATACTACAAATTTAATTTGGGAGTTCAAACTGAAAATTTGATCCGACAGCTGTGAATTCCTCATGGCTCATGGATGTCAGCTACCCACCACATGTCGAGGCTGGCTGGGTGAGGAGACCACTACGCTGTTGCAGATGGCCAGGGCCAGGAAGAAGTCGGCGATATAAGTGAGCTCCAGGCTGGACGGAGTCCCGGAGGAGCCGTCGCTCAGAGGCAGGACAGGAGAAGCCAGGCAGTTCAACTTCCTCACCAACTCGGGGTCTGGAACCACCTCCTTAGCCTAAAGAGAGAGGGAGGGGGGAGGGGGGGGACTTTTCAATGCCGATACCGATTCTGAGGACGAAAATCGAAGTATCGGCCGATACCGAGTACCGATGTGATCCATTACTTTTACTGAACAGTGCAGGCTTACTTCCTTAGTTTAGGGTCAATGGACAAAATTATCGAGATAAAATCCTTGTTTTTCCCACCATTTGAAAAATACAGGCTTCTATGTGCCACAAATGCATAAAATCAAGACAGTTTGCTTTTATTTCTTACATGTTACTCATGGCTTTGGGTATCAGACTTTAGCCTTGGGTAAAATCTCTGATGTGTAATATTCCATTTTAGCCTGGTGAAATTTTCCTGACTTTCATCTAGGGATGCACTGATACCGATGCTGGTATCGGTATCGGTGCATCTCTAGCTTAAAGTCAGGAAAATGTCAAGTCTCCTATACAGACTGTGCAGCAGGAAAAAATACTGATGTTTACAAGTTACACAAGGATGTGGTTTGCACTGTCGCTTCACAGCAAGCATGAAAAACATTGCGCTACGCCCCCACTTCTGTCTCAAATGGCCTGTAGGGAGGACATTTCATAAGATGAAAATCATGTTTCAACAACAGTTTTGGGTAACACTTTAGATTAGGGAACACATATTAACTATTAATAAGTTGCTTATTAACATGCATATTAGTAGTGTATTGGTTCATTATTAGTCATTACAAACCACTTATTAGCACCTTAATCTGCACTATCATATTCTACAAGTATAGTCCATTTTCCCTCAACAGCCTCCTAATTAGTGCTTATAGCAGTCAGTGAGGAAGTTGTTCCACATGAATCAGGCTTTTAGTCTGCTTTGCTCAGTTTGGGGCTTATAAGGTGCTAGTATCACATATTATTGAGAGAAACTATTCAACTATTGAGGGAAAACCCATAGTTAATAGTTAATATGTGTTCCCTAATCTAAAGTGTTACCCAGTTTTGCACTACAAACTATCCGTTTTGCCTTGTAAGTTTTCAGTGTAGGCTGATCAAATTTCAGGCTGTTGGACGGGTAGCAGGGTGGAGTTCACAGAGGATGGAGGAGGGCTCAGGGCTGAGGTGCAGACAGAGTTTTCTCTGCTACTTTTCTCTTCTGTCCCACTGCGTGATTTTTCGTTGATTAGCTGTTAGACGTCTAAATGGTTATAAATGTCTAGGCTAAAATGAGGCTATATAGGGTTTAAAAGTGAAAGTTTATATAGCACCTTTCTTAACAAGGTTACAAGCTGCTTTACAATAAAATGAGAAGAAAAAAATGTAAATAAAAACAGTAAAACATTGGATACAGATAATAGATAAAGGAGTAAAACAAAGGTAAGAGCAAGCAGTAGCAAAAGGAACTAAAACATACGCAGTACACAACATGATGTTAAAAGACATTTTGTTTAAAATATGTTACAAAAAGATTAAAAGAAGATACTAAGCAAAACAGGAAAAATAACCCCCACATTACATTAAGATGTTAAAAAGGCCTTTTTATAAAAATATGCTTTTAAAAGAGATTTAAAAGAAGACACTGTGTTGGCTAACCCAAGCCCCTAATATGGACTAACCTAATATGGACTTCTCTGGTGCGTATTTTAGATATATTTACAGCTGTTTATGTATTGTGTAATATATGTAGTAATGTATTTACTGCTTGGTCTAAAACTGGCCTATACATAGCCAAAAAGATCCTGGCGTATATGAGAGCTAAAGCATAGACACAACATTTAGTGCTCAGTAGGGTTCCTTTCCATTCATTTCCAATAAAGGAATGAGGCCTGACAAGTATGCCCATTTTTATCTTCAGGCTACTTTTATTTTGAAATAGTATTTAAGAGCTCTTTTAATTCAAGATAATGGCATCAAATAAAGCCTTGAATCTCCATATATCGCCCCATCTCTACAAAATACAAATCATGTGTCTTTGGTATGTGTGTGTGTGACTGACCATGCGGCTGCAGAAGGCACTAGTCCTCGGCTGGGTGTGGCCGGGCAGTCCGTCCTCTTCTTCCTCTGACTCAGCGGTCAGTGTGTGGAGAGAGACAGAACTGTGGTTGCAGCTAAGGGAGCGACAGCTCAGAGATTTGGCGCTGCAGCCGGACTTGAGAGTCAAAGACCGACCGGCAACCTCATTTTCCTCGGGCTCGTACACCTGGAGTCTCCGCGCTGCCACACACAGCAAGAGAAAATAAATGAAGTAGCACTTCTCTTAAAGCAATATTCCACTTAGTTTTAACATGGGGGTTATTCGGCACTTGACCGCCATGAAAACCAGAATATAAACTAATCACCAAGATCGGATGCAGCTGGAGTTTGTAGCGTTTGGATTTTTACTTCCCATTCATTTGAATGAAGTCACGAAAATAGACTGAAAAGTGACATTTAACACGTTGGTGAACAGATTCAACAACAGATCCTGCTGCTGTGATTTTCAACTGACTCTGGGTCCAACGTTTTAGAACATAATTTCACCAAATAGCATTTTTATTGATAGACGAGCACATAGCGGAGGGATACCATTTAAGAGAGATTGTTCCTGTTTGGGAGATCAGATCTACTTTTATTTTTAAATACTAATTTTTGTATTTATTATTGTCTTAAAAGCAGGATTGTTGAATCTGTTCACAAACGTGTTAAATGTCAGTTTTCAGGCTCATTCAAATAAATGAGGAGTAAAAATCTGAACGCTGTCAATAGACCAATGTAAACTGTGCCAGAGACGTTGTTGTAATTCCTTGGTCGTTGATAGAGGGCGATAAAAGTCAAAGGATTCTAATGAGGGCGATATAACCAGGGCTCACCGTTTTCCTCATGGGGATACTCCATTCCATAGATGCTGCAGCGGCAGAACACCATCTTGTTTTCTGTCAGCGTTCCCGTCTTATCGGAGAAGAGGTACTGGATCTGTCCCAGGTCCTCGGTGATGTTAAGGGCTCGGCACTGGATGCTGGAGTCCAGCTGCTCGTTGTACAGGGCCAGGTCGTTCTGGATGAAGTAGATCTGGCCCAGCTTCACAATCTCAATGGACACGTACAAGGAGATGGGGATCAGCACCTGTCAGGGAGAGAGGTACTGTGATCACACTTTATGCATAATGCGTTTATGTGCCTGAAAACTACTTGTAGAGCTCTACGCAAGAACCCTGTAGGTCCAAATTTAGTTGTGATTATTGGCCAACTGATGTTTTTCTTCAGTTAGGTTATTATCTGAGCAATGTGCCACCTACGAACACGCCTAAATTGGTCCAATCTTTGATTCACTGGTAAAATGTTTTCATGGTGAAAACATCACAGAAAGGTAGAACAAGTACAAATTCTGTACTTATTCAGTCCTATTTGATGGTACAGCATGAAAATGGTTCTTTGGCTGCATCACTTTTGCAACTGCAGTACTGTGCAAAAGTGTTAGGCAAATGTAAAAAAAAATCCATAAAGCGAAGATGCTTTCAAAAATTATTAAATGAAAAGTTTCTAAATATCAAAAAACTACTATAAAGAGCAGTCTACTGACACGCTAATGCGGAAAACAAATAGTCATATATATAAGACAAAATTTCAGTACTGTATCAGCGCATGACGTTCCACATTTATTTATTTATTTACTCATTTACTATTACTATTACTATTACTCATTTACTCATTTATTTACACAAGAAGGCCAAATCCAATGCAAGTAGCATCACAATAGATCTGCAATTCAAAGATATAGCAAAATGCTCTCTGAAGTGAATGAATTTCCACTGGAGAACTAAACACTTAAGTGAGAATTGAAGTGAGAATTGCTCAGTTGATGTGAGAGTTGACCATCAAAAATAAATTTGAAATTAATATTAAATTTGAAATGTTTTTTTTAGTTATTTTGCATTTATATGCATTATTTGCATTGTCTCTCTATTTCCCAGAGGGGATCAATAAAGTGCTATCGTATCATCTACATGCCGCTAAAATTTTGTACTGCTGAAAACAATAACTGAATACTCCTAAACACTGAGTAAGAAAAACTTGGATCTCGCGAATCCCTTTGTCTCTCTAAGCCACGTGAAGCTTCTGGCTAACCGGCTGTGTAGCTTTTATCTTTATGTCTTACCTGCATCACAATGATCATGGTCCAGAAGACATAGAAGCCGGCCAGGGCAGGAGATGTCTCAGCATCCACCAGGAAGACTGGATCTTTCAGCTGCGCCATCCAGAGACCATGGCCTGAAACACAACAAGTTTGTTTTTTCATGGTTCTTTCTTGAATGGCTATGAAGATATTTTGGTGTGTGGAAAAACAAGACCTATCCACATCTAGACATGACAAACAAAGCATGAGCTTACACAGAACTTATATCATACTCTGATGAAGACAGCATTCCTTTAAAATGTTGGTGAATAAAAAATGCAAATGGGCTTAATGTGACATTTTGATAGGATTCCACACAAGTATGCACAATTATTATTATTATTATTATTAGTAGTAGTAGTAGTAGTAGTAGTAGTAGTAGTAGTAGTAGTAGTAGTAGTAGTAGTAGTAGTAGTAGTAGTAGTAGCAGTAATAGAAGTAGTAGTAATAGAAGTAGTAGTAGTGCTAGTAGTAGTAGTAGTAATAGACGTAGTAGTAGTAGTAGTAGTAGTAATAGAAGTAGTAGTAGTAGTAGTAATAGAAGTAGTAGTAATAGAAGTAGTAGTAGTGCTAGTAGTAGTAGTAGTAATAGACGTAGTAGTAGTAGTAGTAGTAGTAATAGAAGTAGTAGTAGTAGTAGTAATAGAAGTAGTAGTAGCAGTAGTAGTAGTATCATCCTGTTTCAATGGAGTTTTGGTGTTCAGTGGTCTAAATGCCGTTAAACCCTGCCAAGAATAAAATTCTGGAGGAAACACTGAATACTTTTATTTAATTTTAATTTAATTTATAATTTTATACAATTAGTGGCATGAAAATGATCACACTTAGATATTCAATATCAGCACAATATATCAGCTATCGGCATTCAATCGGTCTTCAAAATCCCTACAATGTCCATCGGCTCCATTTGTGAGATGCAACTACATGATGGCAGTCATGATACAAACCTATAGCACCGACGAGACACATGATGATGAGCAGGAGCACACACCACAAAACGTCCACGTTGAGACGCCTCTCCATCTGGCTACGCTTGTACCGCGGCCCACTGTTGTTCTTCATGGCTTTGGTCTCATGACCTGGGTTGGACAAGACAAGAGGTAGAAGAAGAAACCCCCCAGGTTTGGTACATTTCTGTAAGAATAGCGCATATGCATAAAATACCATTCTGATGTGTTAATTGGGCGTGGCAATTGGCTCCAAGTAAAATGTTACCAAAAATGTTCATTCCACAAAGAAATCTCTCTCTCTTTGAGTTTTATTAAAGCTTTAGGTTAGCTTAAGACATTGCTTCTAAAATAGTCAGAGCACAAGCATCCATATGTAAGAAATACTGAGCAATGAAAATAAAGGAAACAGCCTTATTCCAAAATGAATAAATAGCATTTTGGCATGAGAGCCTTCAAAAACAAGGCATCCTATTTCAGGGATGATTAACTAGGACATTATTTATCATCTCAGGCTCCCAAAAGTGCAGAAAAAATAAGTCATGTGGTGACATATGATATGCTTTCTAAGATCTAAATGCATTTTATAGCTGTGGATTTAGAAGGTCATTAGTAGTGAGTGGGACCAGTTGAAAGCTCCCCACTGATTTTGAGAGGAAGGACTTGACAAGAAAAGGGGAAAAAAACACTTTTTAAATTGCTAGGCTCTCCAGGACGCATGGGAAGCCTGAGCAAGCACAAAGAGCAAACAATCTGGAATTTCGGAAACCATTTGAGTAATCTCGATGAATTTTTAAACTAGTTAACTTAAGCAACTCGGACGAAAACTCAGGTGACAGCACATTCCAACCCAGAATCACAGTCAGTGGAATTCCCAAGCGGGCCTCTTCCCCATCAACCAGGGATTCTCTCTTCATATCAAGTGTTTCTTTCAAAAGATTTGGAGATTTATCCTAAAAATGCAGGTCAGAGAGAATGGCATGCTGGAAGAAGTAGTGCAATGTTTATACAGTATCCTCTTCAGCCGAGGTTTTCATCTACCCCCAGCTAAGAGGCTGATCTCTGTCCAAGGCCACACATGAGCCTTGTAACCATACCTGCATGCAGTTTTGTGGTGGTGGTGGGGGCGGACGCCTCCTCCCACTCACCTGACTGGTTTCTCCTGAACTCTCTCTACTGTACTCTACTAGAGCAGACACAAAGGACCTGGGGCTGGCTTACACTCTTATCAAGCTGCAGTACATTGCCAAACGTTTGCCATTGTTTGCCAGCTGCGACAAATCTACAGCAATTTCCTTGCAGTAATGGAAAGTTCACTAAAAGTTGGCGACAGATCTAATTTGCACATGAACGCTGTGATTTGTTGCCACAAAGGATTTTATAAGGAACTAAACCTAAGATCAAGTCTCAAAATGGGTAAAATTAAATAAAATGCACCAGATTTTGTTTTCAGTCTTTTCAACTTCAACTTCAACTTTATTGTCCCCGAGGGGAAATTTGTCTTGCAGCCAGATAAAACGTAGAACACACAGACATAGGCACACAGACTCAGATACAAAAAACATGATAAAATACATGAATACATGAATACATCAAGTGACAACAGGAAACCTAGAGTATGTTTACCCAACGCTAAAACCATCATCAGCCCCCAGTAGTTAAATGGGAAACTAATCATCAGCTAGATCATCATGAGCATTTAACAGTTTGGTGGCCTGAGAAATAAAATAATTATTCAACCTGTTAGACCTGGCCTTTGGTAGTCTAAACCTCCGTCCAGAGGGTAGGAGCTCGAATTCTCCATACAGAGGATGAAGAGGACACTGTAAAATATCTCGAGCCTTAGAAGTTGCTCTCTTACGGAAGATGTGAGACAGATCAGGCAGTTTAACTCCAAGTAATAGAGAAGGTGATGACTGACTCTACCATGGAGCTGTAGAAGAGCGTCATGAGTTTAGTACACACACCAAACCAATTAAGCTTCCGGAGGAAGTGCAGTCGTTACTGGGCTTTTTAACAGATATTTTTACAGATTTCAGATCTCTCTGACTAATGTCAGAGAGATCTAGAGACAATTGTGAAAATTGGAAACTAAAAGTACCAAACCCTTTCTGAAAACTAACCTAAACTGAAATAGAAATCATCATTGAAAATGAAAACTACTGATCCTAGTTTTCACACAATTGTGGCAAAGTTTGCTTTAAAAAATGTATGAGCAAGGTCCGGATCGAATGAGCAGGTTTGAGCAGGACGACTGCACTAGGATCAGTTTTCGCCTTCCATATCATAACAAATGAGATGGCCATTGCGATGCTGGTTACTGATCTGAAATCAGCATTCTACCATGAGATAAAAAAAAAAAAAAAAAAACGTCAAATATGTCATTGTAATCTTGAAGCAGAAAGCACCTCAAAATGCAGCAAGGAGTCATGGGGCTGATGTAAAAGTTGTGAGTGATATTTGTTGGACTTTGGGCTCTTACCAGCATAGACCACAATGCCTACAACAGTCTCAGTGTTGCGGATGGTGCAGCTTCTCAGGAGCAGGTTGTTGTTGTGGAGGCCAACACGAACCTTACTGGAATGTTCCCTGTTAGACAACAGAGCAGATACAACAGCTTGGAACTAAGGTTCAATTGCATTAGATACGATGCTTCATATTGTATTGTGCTGAAAATTCAGACATTGGTGCATTGTGTTGTCAGACTGCATGCAATTTTGAAAAGTTAGCTTTGGGCTATCTAGGCTATACACTGGGCTACATTTCTAAACTTGGAAAAATTTCACAATGCTGCACTTTTTCTTCCAAACATGTGATTAATGTTGGCAATCCAATGAAAGTTAGCTTGTGCTGCGTACAAAGATATAGCCTGACAGGACTATAGCCACCTAATGGTAAGGGCACACATTACACAGGACCGGACATTGAAATTGAGCGGTCCGGTTTTGAGTGCTAAAACCCAGAAGTGAGTTAGCATTTTTGATTCCCCCGGCTGAAAGTGATTACGATTTGAATGGGGCTGTGGTTTAGAAAAGCTTAAGAAAGTTTCACGTTTCATTCTGTGAGATAAAATAAACCATTAAACCTCCCATTCTTCAATTTTAAAGCTCTTATGTGCCCTTATAAAGTAATTTGCTAACAAATGTGTTAGCAAAAACTTTAAATTGAAGCTGGGGTTTGTCGCAAAATCATCAGTCATCATCACATCATTACGCTGAATATTCCACTTTAAAGCCTCTAAGCTCTAGTATTCGTGCTCTTTTCAATTTAATGATAATCCATTGTGGATTTAGAAATTTAGGGTAAATTTTGAAGCCAATTGGAAGTAGCGGCAGGCAGCAATTCCTCTAACGTCCGCTAGATGCTGGCTCCAAAAAGACTCCAAACCTGGCCCAACTCCATGCAAGTCAATGGGACCACAACCCAACTTCTCACTCAAAATATGAAGTCAATACATTTTTTCGACAAGAGGTTATGGTCTCAGTAGCTAATTTCACTTCTTCTAATGTGTGTCCTAATGGCGATTTTCAAAATAATTGCGTCATTAACGGGATATAACGGATATAAAACAGGTTGTTTTTGTTGTGATTGACAGGTCGCCTGTCCAGTGATCGGGCTGGGCCAATAGCAGGCGGCGCTGTGGCTCTGTGGACGACCCTCAGGCTCGCTCTGGCTGTGATGGCTCCAAAAAATGTCAACATGGCGGCGATCGTAAACCCAATCTTTTGGCTTCAAAACGGCCCTTCAGAAACGGGTGGCATTACACTCACTACGTCCATCTTTTTTTCACAGTCTATGGTACGTAGGTCACGTGCCTATCCTTGCCCCCCTGGACAGGAGACAGTAGCCACCTAGTGGTATAAGACCCTCATTACACAGGACAGGACACAGAAATAAACTGGACAGGACACGCAGCCCCCTAGTGGTACAAGACCCTCATTACACAGGACAGGACACAAAATGATCTAATTCCTACTGAATAAAAGGACAGTACCAGCCCCATATATCAGTCTAATATTACTTTGAACTACAGTGTAGATGGAGTTATGTAGTCCAAGATGTGTTGTAAAGAAGGAACTCACATGTAACCTCTGAACCTGCTGAGGTCGTTGTTGGGATTCTCACACTCAATGCAACTGTGGAAGCTCTCAGGAGTAAACTCTACTCCCTGGAACACACACACACAATAAATAAATCAATAAAACCTGCAGACAGCTTTACACAATAACCCAAACAATTTTTTTTTGCGTTATATATTTGTGCTATTACAGTGCTAGCGGAAAAAAATAACTGCAATAAACTTCTAGCCTTGTTTAGATGATAATAGTTTGTGTTGGCTGTCTGAAACGGTTTCCAGTGACAGTCATTTATCGCCATCCTGCCATATAAACTTTGTATTCTTTGCTGTAAATCTTACCTGTAGTGGGAGGTCTGCAACCACCTGTCTCTGTTTCAGGTTGGTCTCTCCATCCAGGTTAGCAGTCTCAATGTAACAGACACCGTGGGGGTCGGAGGAATACAGCAGCAGCATGTCGGCAGGGATGATCTCGTTGCAGGACAGGCGAACAAAGTCTCCCACTCGGACATCCTGCCAGCGTTGGTCAATGTAGGCTTTCTGCTTGCTGTAGCACAATATAAAAACAGAAGGTCCAGAAGATTAAAAAACACTTAAGGCAAATTCTAAGAGGATAGAGGCGGCACATGAGTGGAAGCTCAGGACATATCAGTCCCTCATCCTTGAGAGCCAGCGGAGAGGATGGAGAGCCCGGAATCTTCCAGTTGAAGTCGGCTGCAGGGGCTTTCCAGGGCAATCACTCTGGAGAGCCTGGGGTTTGCTTGGTGCTCTCCTTTAGCCGTGGATTGTTGATACAGTTTGGGGTCTTAACGCCTAAAGCGAGCTGTTTCAAGCTAGCAGGTTCAGCCATGTTTGCCTGTTGCTGTTGAGGCTAAGCAAGCTTTAAAAGTTTAGAAATTGAGTAATGTTGGGACCTAGGGATAAGCCTAAGTGTAGGTCCAGGGTAGTGGAAACAACTTTAGCTGTATTTGGTGTTAAGAGCAGGTGTCAAGAGCGGTTTCTCACTGGTGAGCCTCCTGGAGGTGTCGTGGGCCTAATTCAACTAACCATCTGTGATGGGAGAACACTTGATAACCGCAGTGACATACCCACACTCACACACACTCAACCTTGTAACATTTAGAGTAGGTGACTGCTGCCTGTCTGATGGTCCTGTAGATTTATGACAGCATAGCCTGATGTCCTCTATAGTCCTCTATAGTGATGCTTTTGACATCTGAATTGGGCTTCTGTATGAACGCTCATCCTGGATTGCATCACATCCTGTGTATTGGTAAATCTCATGTTCCTCATACAAGGGTCCCTTGATTTCCGGAAAACTCACACACAGCATGTGTGTGAGCCAGTCTCTTTTGCCTAAAACAATGGCTACATTTACAGTACAGCACAGTATTTAGTACAGACTACACATCCCTTCTACCTCCATATAACACGATGAGCTGGGTACATGCACAAATTGACCACAGTTCAATGCGATTAAAATTGGAGCACTCCACATGCAGTATTGTGCAAAAGTCTTAGGCACATGTAAAAAAAAATCCATAAAGCAAAGATGCTTTCAAAATAATGAAATTAAAACTTTCTAAATATCAAAAAATGTACAATAAAGAGCAGTCTAGTGACACACTAATGCAGAAAACAAATAAACATCTAAGACAAAATTTATGTAAAAAATCTAGGGTGCCTAAGACTTTTGCACAGTACTTGTACGTCACTGTGTTTATGTTTACTAGTTTAATTAAGAACATAATTGCATTAATATAATCAGAGTATGGTGTTTAAATGGGCTCTGCTTTACTTGCATTACTGACTTTATTGCATTATAATCACGTTTTATGTGTATGTAAACATCCCCAATGATATCTTCTAGTCTGTAAGACCTCTAAGAACAGGTGGAGCTAAACAATTAGAGAGACATGCAGAAGAGCAACTCGGAAAACAGTGAGAAAGCAACTAAGAGCTCGCAGCAATACTTTTCAACAGAGGTGGTCTTGGTTCCATAGGTTCCATAACCTCCTTCACTTAGGTCAGGAGAAGCAGAAGAAGACTACTGGAGGCGATAACTAAAAACACACACACAGACAAATCCACACATAGAGGCCATACAAACATGGCATGTTCTCCACATGGCTATTGTTGTTTTGCCCCTCTACGTTTGTGTATACACTATGTCTGTGAGTGTTCGCATGAAGTAGTGTGTATGAATTATGGTTAGAACAATACATCGGTTTGCCAATGTACTGGGCTGATATTGATTAGATATTTTGTTGTAGCACTGATCAATATTATACTTGTGTATGGGAAGACCTTAACTTGGATTGATTATAACACAACATTTCGAACAGATTCCACACAAGTATGTTTGAATGTTATTCTGGGAGAAACACTGAATACTTGTATAAAACTTACTGTTTTTGTTTTGGCCCTGAGCAATTAAAATTAAAAAAGTATTATTGAAGATAATGAATACTGGCACAAAGTATTGGCTATCAACAGTTTAAATCCAAAAATATCGGTATTGACCTTCTAAAACCCAGTTGACGCATAGGGTCAAAGTTCCAGAAATTGGCCAACTGAGAAACTGCTTTTGTTGAAAGTTCAAGGAAAAAGGAAAACCCTCATCAATTGATCAACAGGTGTGCTAGCCGGTTGACATGCTGTACAGCACACAGTGTGAATACAATCAGTGGTTAATCATTACACTCATCGCCCAACGCCTTTTCCAAGCAATGACTGAAGTAAAGTCGTGTAGAGCAATTACTGTAACTGTACAATTACAGTGTCAGATAATGAAGATAACGGAGAGGACTTTTGTCAAGACAGGCCCAAGACTTGTATTTTCCTAAACACACCATTCCTTATACTCCAACCCAGCTAAAGAATTGAGGTGCTGATGTACTTTGGTGCAAAAAAGAACAAACAAGTTGACACATGTTTCTCTTTGGTGGCAATGCTGGGCTTGGCAGGGAGAAGCCGGCATCCAGTTCTTTGGGCTCAGTAGGTCTATAATATGCAAAGGATCTACAGCAATATACTGGAGTGTAGCCTATACAACAGTATGGTGGTTGACACACTAGCCAGGCCTAGCCTGGTCATGTTGTCTAGAAATGATTTAAAGCTACACCGCCAAAACACTGGTCCACACGAAGAAGACTGTCTACTTCAAACTAAGATTAAATGATGGCCTATATTGTTAATCAGCAATAATGTAGAACACAGCGATAGACTGGCAGATAAGCTGGTAAGTGAGGTTTATTCGTGCATAAGCACTCTGCAAAAATACTGAATGAGAGAATTCAAAATGAAGGGAATGTGTAGGAGCAGTCGAGTCAGAGAAAATTGTTAACTGATAGCCACCTCTGCCACATTAAGAATGATGTGCTTCTCATTACTCTGCCTTCAGCTGCTTCCTCCTGTTTTACCTCTAGCACTGACATCTAGCTCTGAAGTCTCAATACATTTTAAAGGGCCAATATCTGAACAAGCATCATCCACTATTGTGACAGGCCTGCAAACCAGTGGAAGGATCCAAAAATAATATGCTTATATGTAACTAGACCGGAATACAACTTTTTATAAGAACAAACTGTAGGCATATGTCTTGTGATCTAAATAAAATAGATCAAATATAGAGCTATGTAAATCTGGAACCTCAACAAGATAATATTCACAACCTAAGACTATTGGAAAACATGTTGAGACATGAGTTCGAACAAGGGAGCATATCAATGGACAACTTTTTTTCTTCAAATGAAGAATTACACCTATATTTTAACTGTGTTATTCTTATGCGAAGGAAAATCCAACCATTTTGAAATTTGCAAGAGTTGATTGTTGCCACAGCAAATTCGCACCTAGCAGCAGGCACATTTAGCCTACCTGCTGTAACCTTGGCAGAGGAGCCTGTTGATGAAACGGTCCGACTTAAACCTCCGGTAGTCTTCCCAGAGGTCCTTGATAGCAGTCACTGTCAGCACCAGCAGAATGGGAGCCAAAGCAATCTCTGGCTGGAAGGCTTCCACGGTGGGAACAAAGTTAAGGGCAGCCAGGAAGATAAAGTAGACATTGGCGAAGCGATGTAGCTGCTCAAACAGATTCTTGGGGAGGAAGGAGAGCAGGGAATACTTGGTGGTCCGGATCTTGTTGCTTTTGTACGACTTGAGGAGTTTGATCAGTTCCTCATCATCTGTGGAGGAGGACACAACCGTCCTCCTCTTCTTCCCCAGGCGCTCCTTGGTTGAATTAAGTCGGGGTAGACGCTCCAGGCTGTACATGAGTCCACTGGTCCAGTGGATTTCAGCCCAGCTTGTAGGTTAATGTCAAACTTATGGTCTAGAAGGCTTACGGACTGGAAATGATTACACTGTTGTGCTCCACTTGTAATCCAAACGGTATATGTCTTCTGCATTTCATGCTGGTCCCATCCACAAACTCACCATTTGCGCATAGATTCTCTTTTTTCTGTTGTTGATGACTGAAGACATGGAGGTGACAAGGTAGGATCAGGAAGAAGACGTAAAGAGCTAACTGCCTTGGTGACTGAATTCATTGCCACTCCTCCAAAGGGCAACACTCCTTTACGTTATAAACAAACTCAAGGTTCAAGTTTTACAACTTCCTTAAAAGACTGATTGTGAAATCAAATATAGGACAAAAGAACAGGTCACTGGGAAACGGCATAGACTGTGTACCATCCTTGATGTTTACTAGCCAACTATTCAAAAAAAGAATGGTAATAATAATAAGTTTATATATAGCACTTTTCAAAACAGTTGCAAGGAGCTCCACAGAGACAAGGAAGCAAAACAGAGGTAATAAAATCAGGCAAGGGTAACCTTTGGATTGAAGTGCTTGATGACACTGATCAATGCCTTCTGGGTTGAAGTCAAACAGCACGGTTTGATTATCCCATCTGTTACAGAAACCTTTTTTCTTGTTTGTGACAGGCTTAATTATATGACGTACTTTCCAGTGACCAAATTACAGGCATAAACACACCCAACAATAGCAGCAAACAGTAAACTGTGGACAACCATGTTCCTGGCATTGGTCATACAGATAAGGACAACATTACCATTTCTTAGATTTCATCATCATCATATATTTTTGTTAATGGCCAAAGTCCAACATCTATACTTATCATGGATGATAACAATGGCAATTTCTATTGCGAAATCTTGGGCTTTTCTCACACCACAAGCATTTTATTTGTTTTAAAAATCAGGGTTCTGCAGGTTTCAGAAAACCAAATTTAAAACCTTTTAAGAGGCTGTTAATGCTACCTGGAATTGGTTTTGAATTGGATTTAAAAACCTAAATAAAGAAACCAATTTGGCAAATCCAGCCTATTTCTGACTGAACATAGCTAAGGAAAGATGTGAAACTACATGTTTTTCAGACTTTTCAAGGACCAGCGGTCAGCCTTAAAGGATAAGTTCGGCAAATTTGGACCTATATATAAACAGCAAGCTCCCATTGCCTCTTGCTGCTAACAATGAGTCCAAATGGGGTTTGTCAAAATATCTATAATAAAAAAAAGCCAGTCTGTGAAAACGATATGGCGACCAACCAACGTATATATACAGTATATCCGCAACCCAGAACGCAGCAGCACCACACCATTTCCACTCAGTGGATCGTGAAAGTGCGTAATAGCGGAATTGTGTCATGAATTCAGAGCTAATTTTAATTTATGTGCTTTGCAACTTTTCCGTAGCAGTAAGAGGTTAGCAATGGGAGCTCGCCGTTTCAACCGACAGCTGACTTGGGAATCAATATCCTCTGCGGGTCCAAATACTACAGGTATGTAAAAGACAAATTATATATATGTCCAAAATAGCCGAACTTATCCTTTAAAATACAGCCTCAATCACTTAAGCTCATACAGGCCTACTCACCCACTGTACACTCGCACTATGTTGTTGTTGACCCTCTTGTCGAATCGGTAGCGTCTGTAGTCCTCCAGGCCATCTTTGAAGGCAATAACAGTGAGAACTACCAGCAGAGGAATCATAGTAATCTCCTTCTGGAAGGCCTCCACAACCGGAACCCAGTTCAGCAACACCAAGAACAGGAAGTACAGGTTGGCAGCCCTGCACAGGAAGGACCAGAGCAATACGTTAACCAGTAGAAGTGTATCACCTTTAGGCCGTCATCAGATAGGACGCTCCAAACTAGCTTGTGTTTTGGGTGCGGTGTGTTTTGGGGGCACTGCCCTGCGCTCCAAGTTGTACATGTCTCAACTTTAGCCGCACCGCGCATTAAGTAAGTGTCAGACAGAGACAAAAATAGCAGTGCCTGGAGGTAAGTAAACAGCTTCTTACAGTTTCCCAGTGAGTAATGTTAACTTTAGCTACATCCTCCGTTTCAGAAAGGGCTAACTTTCTCTTGTCCATTTTTGTTTTCAATGTTATCCCCTTTGTTACTCCGGGTTAGCTAGCTAATGCTAAATAGAAAGCTTGCAAGTTATTGTCAAACTATGTGTGTACATAGTAACCAGAATGAACGCTCCTTGTACACTTTGACCTCTTGCTTTCTCCGTTGTAGTGACACTCACAGCTGAGCTCCTGTCTTTTATCTGGTCATTAAAACATGCCTAAGATTAAGGGCAAAAAATCTGTCACAACCTCACAACTCCACCAAGGTTTATGAATCAAAATGAATCAACAGAATGAAATAACTTGGCTACTCTTGGAGAATAATCGATAAAGCTTTACTGTTAAAAAACAACATGTTTGGGTTGTAATAGCCTTTGTCAGGATTATAGGCTTGCATACCTAATCAACAATAAGATTCCATGAAATACAAAATGGCCACTGCAGGAACATGCACCAGTATTTTAAAAACAACTTACTATCACCTTGTGTAGGAGGCACCATAAGGGTTCAACCCTGTAAAAGGGTCAATAAGGTTTTTATTTACTTACTTACTTTACTTTTATTTATTTACAACAAAATTACCATAATATATCTTGATAGGGTTGTTGATCATACCACTCACTCAGTGATTGGTGCCAGGTGATGTCACCTTCTATAGAGTACAACAGGTGGTGACATCACCTGGCACCAAAGATCAGCCAACAGCAGATAGCAATTTCAGTAGTATGCTGTTTACCATTAGATGTTAGGCTTTACACAGATTTAGGTTTGGCGTCTAGTTACTCTTTAATGCTGCTTCAAGGACAGTATAAAAACCAAACCTGTGGAACTGCTGGAAGAGGTTCATGGGGATGAAACTCAACAAGCTGTACTTGGTGGTGCGGATGGCATTGCCTTGATAGCCCTTGGAGGTGGCTTCGTACTCCTGCTGGCGGGGTCCGTGGCGGGCGAAGACCGTCCTTCGCTTTCCGCTAAACCTGAACGGGGAGCTGTGAGTCTCCAGGGAGCTTTTGGTGGGCAGGCCGTCGGGGGCGGAGTACCAGCCTCGACCCGAGTCTGCTGCTAGCAGCTGCCGACAGCGATGCCGGACCCAGTGGAGCCGCTCCATCTAGCCAGCAGTGGCTCTGGCTGGGTTCTGAAAGCGGCCAGGCCTCCTCCTTCCCCTCCTCTGTGGTCCTGGGTCAACTTTCACAACGTCATCATCCTGCACATAGAGAGAAAATGACAATGTAAAGTCTCTCTCTCTACCTAGCTCTTATTTGTCTGCAAGTTTCATCAAGTGAAATATAAGACCAATTTCGCAACTTAAATGATATATATAGCCGACAGTTCGACAAGAGTCTTCTTCAGGGTATTTTCACACTATGGCACAAATAGGTCAAGACAACAGGTTCAAATAACTGCCTTCAACATCTTGACTGTGAACCTCCGATAAACCTCTCTGCCTGACAGCTAGCGGAATCTGCTGCTCTTCTGTCGACACTTCCGCAACCACTTCCTGCTTCTGACGGGTTACGAGGTCAAGGCAAAAACACGGAATGGAGTCACGTGAGGTTACTTACAATGAGGTCACTATAAAACCCCTTTTGAGTATCATAGACCTACTACATGTCCCTATGGGAGGATTATAGGAATATTATAGTGATATAGGTGTTTCACTATGAACTCATTAGTGGGTACCATAGACACACTATAAGGAATGTTAGAGTGATTTTCTGTTGCGCACACAGATACAAATACACACACAGACAAACCTCTCTCTCTTTCTCTCTCTCTCTCTCTCTCTTGCAAATAAGTATAGCTGAAATCTCAAAATAATCATAAAAAGACTATGCATTTAACTGTAGCAAGAATACAGCCTATATAGTCGCAAAAGGGACAACACACATAGAGAGCAAAAAAGACCTCATGGCTCTAATTGGATAAAAAATAATGTAAGGGAGACCATAAAGGAATGAACACTACAAACACAAAATATATGTCATAGGACAAAGCAATAGCCTATTTTGTCAATAAAGTTGTCAATAAAGTTGCTGTTACACTGCACTCAAGCGCCACATCTAGCATTTCCATTTGGGATGGAAACTAACCGCTGGGGGCAGGTCCGAGTGTACTAGATAAAAGAGCTGTTTTTAAGTCTTTTGGTGCAAGTCTAAGTCAAGATGCAAGTCTCTCATGTCTGTGAATGCTGACCATGCTCATTACAATGACACAGGAACAGTTCTTGTGTTTTTAAAGTTTTCCTTTCAAAGCTTTTTTTTTAATTCTATTCTTTTTCTTTGCTGCGTACCTGGCTAGAACATGACATTAGACAGTGGATAACACCAAGCATATTGGATCCATACATTCAACACCCTTACCCCCAATAGCTTGAATATTGATTTTGATTTCAAATCCTTTCTCTGACTGTGTATTGAGTTTATCGCCTGATCGGTCTTACCCAAGGTGTCTTCCCTCACTCTCAGTCCCTTACTTTATTGATAAAATACTGCTGTGTCCTATGACATATTTTTTGTGTTTGTAATGTTAATTCCTTTATGGTCTCCATTACATTATTTTTTATCCAATTGGAGCCAAGAGGTCTTTTTTGCTCTCTATATACATTGTCCCTTTTGCGACTATATAGGCTATATTCTTGCTACAGTTAAATGCTGTGTTAAATGCATAGTCTTTTTATGATTATTTTGAGATTTTACCTATATTTATTTGCAATATCTATATATAGATACTGTATATATATATATATATATATATATATATATATATATATATATATATATATATATATATATATAGATATACTACGGAGCCCCTATGGTGACATTTCATGTTAATAAAATAATGTGTGGGAACGAGATCCTAATGCATGGACACGACTTATTAAGGCATGGGAACGACATAACTATGTCGTGGCCATGACTTAGTAACGCGTTGGAACGAGATCCTTATGTTCGGTACTGAGGAGTAGCCGCTGCGCTACAAGTCCACATATAGCGCTGTGCGCCCTTTCAGCACCATGGAGCTGGCCTGGTTCTAGACTGCTTTGATTAGGGGGCAGTAACATGTGTTGGTTGGTCACCAACTATAGTGTTAATATGACTGTTCTTCAGGACTGTACGCTATAATGTGCACTGTTTGTTTTTATCTAAAGCCATAGTAATTAATACATAATTTCTTTAATTTTAAACCCACCCACACAGATCAAGCGATTCTTTTATGGTAATTCAGCCAATTGGTGCATTGGCTGCTCATCAGTCCATGATGGATATTCATAATTGAAACAAAAGGCATATAGAAAAGACACCGCTTCAGAAGGTGACCATGGAGAGATGAGATCACTCACAGCTATTGTCTGGACTGTAGCTGTGAGTCCAGACGCCAACAGACCATCAGATCACAGCTGAAGTCTGCATCCACAGCAAATCTAATAACTAATGTAGCCTGAAAACACCATACTTCATCTTTGGAATAAAAACAACACAACCAAATCACTGTCTGTGTATTTATTTCTAAAACACGATATATACAGGGGAAACGGAGGCGTAATCATTACTTTATTATATTAAATATTACAGGCACATCGCCCAAAGCGCTTGAGTAGCAAACCGGCAAAAAGAACTGCAATTAAATGATTAACAGTAACGAACTATAACGCATAAACATGGCAGGATTGTTAAATTTTGTGCATGGAATTCCTGGAATGCGCTTTTACACGCAGACTCATCTCATACTTCATATAGCCTCTCGTACAGTTATGCTGATTGGTGTTTATGTCCATGTTTATTGCATGCACACCCGTTTAACCTGGTTTGGACATAAACAACAAGCATCATCATGTGCCAGAAAAATCAGACTTGTTCTCTGCTTACTAACAGCGCCACAGCAGCCATTGTATCATTACGCACAGCCATTACAGCCACGCTAGGCTATATCTTGTGAGCCATAATAGCTTATTGATTGATCACACATGAGTAGGTCTAATTTATGATCCGATACGTGCGTTATTCTTATTTCCACATTACTGTACAATTTGGTGACATTATGTAAACCTGTTTACTCGCACCAGAATACAAATCCTGCTTGGAGAAAATAGGATAAGGAGGAAGATGAACTTGTTAGAGCTATTGCAGCAAGAATAGGAAGGTGAAGCTATTCCAGACAGGACTTTCGATTAGTAAAATGGTCTTTGAATATACAGTATTTTCTATCAGAAATAAAGGTTACTAGTATTGTTATTGAATTAAACAGTGCCCCGCTCTTGCCCCTTGTCTCGCTCTCCATGGTGCTGAAAGGGCACACAGCGCTGTATGTGGAGTGCAGCGGCTACTCCTCAGTACCAAACATAAGGATCTTGTTCCCACGCCTTCATAAGTTGTGGCCACGACATAATTATCTCGTTCCCATGCATTACTAAATTGTGGCCACGCATTATTTTATTAACATGAGGTGTCACCAGAGGGGCTCCGTATATCTATATCTATATCTATATCTATAGATATAGATATAGATATATATAGATATATATATGTATATATATATACATATATATATCTATATCGATATATAGATATAGATATACGGATCTCTCTCTCTCTCAGAGAGAGAGAGATTATGCCGGTTGACTGTCTGATATCTCCCATTTGAGATATCTTCACTTTAGTTTTGACTAGTCATAATGTAATCAGAGCTATCTTAAATTAGCATTTTGACTAGTCATAATGTAATTCAAAATATCTTAAATGAGAACTACTGGAACTAGCAGCAGCAGTAGTGTTGTTGCTTGCCACTACTACTTAACGGTACTGCTGCAGCAGCAGGAGCAGCAGCGGCAGCACCCACCACATTCCCTGGAGCCCTGGTAAAGCTCTTACTGTGGACTTTGACAAGGGCCTACAACCCTATCAAAATTAACTAGAAAAAAAAAAAAAAACTTAAAAAAAAAAAAGCCGCCACGAGAGACACCACCAATTGAATGGCAAAAATGAGTTTGGATTATTTGAAATTATATTTAGCCTATTACAGAACTTTATTTCTATTTGGAGTAGGCTTGTAAATGCATGCATTTACCAGTCAAACTTTTCAAGACTAATGTATGTAAAATAAGTCAAAATGTATGTGCAATTGGATGTCACATGCATTTCTCCTACCTGTCTCCATGACTAGGCCGAGATTTTTATGAGCTCTAAAACTGAATTGAAGACTTACAGGCTATAATTAACAGTATTCAAGGACTTTTGTGGCATTGAATATAGGTAATCAAATTCAATCAAGACATTTCAAGATTTTTTCAGGACTTGCAGAGACCCTGTTTTTTCCCCATGGCGCAGCCAAGGGCATCAGGTCAGGTAACGCTTAGATGTCGCTTCATAACATGGCCTCTAGAGGGCGTCTTTGACTAAGAGATGGCCTCTCGCCTATCGGCTAAATGCCACATTCAGTCTAGAGCCACTCTTCGCCGTCAATTTACAGACATCTACATCTTTTTCTGTCCTGCACAACTTAACGACGGTTTGCGTTATTACCTGTGGTATGTGACGTTGGTGGAATAGGTATTTTAACCGATAAACGTGTCGCGCTAGCCGAGCATTACTCCCGTCATCAGCATCGGGCTTCCGGGGCTTTAGGCCGGGCGGGAATGTTTTTTGACTAGCCTCGAGTCTCTTGACAGAGGAAACAAATCTAGGCAGGGGGTCATTGGGCTGGAACGCACCGGAACGTCATTCCAGGAGTGATTTGACGACGCGCCTCCCGGTTCTGAAAAAATAAATACAGAGCAGTACAGGTGGTTGTACCTGTTTTAGGAGCTTAAACTACTGTCTCGGTTAGTTTTATGACCAATATTTTCCGGCTGGGCGGTGTTTGGACCTTTGGGCCAATCACAGTGCTTAAAAACGGAAAATTCCACTCAACCGGGAAGCCAGGCCACATCAAACAAATGCACAATCACATGACAAGCACTTACAGTTTAATCTGAGGCGCGGAGCTGACAGGTTGTGTTGTGAAAATGTCGAGACAGAAGAAACTAGACGAAGCTAGGCTGCTGTATTTCTGCCTCTCCCACCATGTTGACATTCCACAACAGCCCAATGGACAGAAATCTATCCGTCGATAATTCTGTTGTTGGGTTGTCGTTCTGTCGTTTTGCGAAGGATCATTGTGGCCGCAGCTGGTGGAATTCAACACACGCGTGGGCCTGTACAGGATCTGGACTTGGCTTATTTCTTGTCCTAGTACTCACTCTTACATAATCTTACATGATGATATTATGGTCACAGCAATACTCTAAGGTTGCCTGGGTCCAGACCTTTGAATCCGCCCACTCCACCGAGTTGACTGCTTCTGGTCTGGCATTGACTGCGTTTACATGGACTTGAGTATCCCGGTTATGATCGGGTTTTTGAAGTATCCCGTTTTTGTGTTTGCACATGTAAACATCATATCCCGGTTTTGAAAAACCCGATTATGCCAGCTGGAGTACTCCGAAAGAAACCAGGATACTGTTGCATATATATATCTTATCCCGGTTTCTGACCGCTGCCCCATGCCGCTGCTGACTACCTGCGCAGGCGCGGCTTCAGCCAAGTGACGTAACAGAAAAACACAAACAATGGCGGCAACGAGAGCGTCTCACTTCTGGAGCGATGAGGAAACAGAGTTTTGTCTTTCGGTGATCAAAGAATTAAATATACTTGGCAGTTTAGATGGGAGAAAGCATCGAAATGCTGACCTATTCAAGTCTGTAGTATACAGACTACAGGACACCGGTTTCCCAACACATACAGTGGAGCAAGTCAGGTCACGGTGGAAAATCCTAAATATAGCTTATAGCCGCTTATAGCCCGCTATAATCCAAAGTGGTCTCATTTTCAATAGCCACAGTTAAATTAATTTAAGGTTAACAGTTACAGAGGAATGTCAGATTAATGATTTCAAAATTGCCGGTTTGTGTTGTAAACATCACAGGCGCCTGCGCAAATAGCATGCCGTAATCAGTAACCGGGATACTTGTATCTATCATGTATACGGGGATATGAATAACCAGATTTCTCTGTGTTCCATGTAAACGCCATATCCCGAATATGATCAAAACCGGGATAAGCCTCATAACCGGGATACTCAAGTCCATGTAAACGCAGTCATTGTGACATGAAACAGCGGTTTCTCTCGGTTGAAAAATTATCGGTCCAATGAGCGCCGGGGGGGACTAACGATTAGCCAATCAGCGCCACGGGCGGGACTAACGCCGTTGTCAAGCTGTTGTCAAGCGTTGTCAAGCTGTGCGACGGAACCAAGGAGGAGTAATAACAACAATGGCGACCGCTGTAGACAAGGTAGACACTATCGAGGCTGTTCTAAATCGATTAAAAGTACCAATTACTTTGAAATCCGAATAGCACTCTGCTTTGAAGCCATTTATTCAAAGGGGAGATGTTTTTTTCGCATCAGTGTTGACTTAAAATGATGTTAGATTCAGGCGGATACGTTGGTCTCTAGTGATTGGTTAGGGAAAATTGAATCCCCCTCCCCCACGGAAATCGGTTAGAGTGGAGACAATGTCAGACTGAAGATGGAAATGGAGTGTAACGAGTTGACAATTCTGTCTGATATCAGGCAAACTCTAAGGCCCTGACCTTTGACATGCTTTGTTTATTGGTGCTTGTAACTGTGGGTGATCTATTGAAGCCTATTCTAATGTTGCATTTAGTATAAGTCACTCTGCATAACAGGAGCTAAATGCCCAAAATGTAAAAAAAACCAAAAACAAAGGACGCGTTCAGCCCGACAAAACGTAGCAAAACGTTTATTTAAACGGAAACGGTGGTGCGTTGAACACCCTGTTGTGTTACGCAAGCGTCTAAGCAACTATGGCAGCTGAGAAGGCCATTCTTTGCGTTCTTTTCGAAGAATTTTCGGAGCCTGATGAAATCGGTTTAAAACTATAAAATACTTATGACAAACATTTCTTCTAATTAGTTCAATTGTTGTAGACACCAAGCTGCAGCAGACGCATTTGTAAAGGACTTTTGTTGGATCCATTGTGCGCACTGCCTTTTTAATAAGGCGGGGTTTATATACACGTCGCTGCTGATTGGGTAACACCTCTGACACACCCACCAAACGAGAGACAACGTACCTCAAAGCCCGTTGCACACCGTTTCGAGGAAACTTGACGTTCAACCCGGAAACCGTAGCAAAACGATAGTTAAGTATTGTAACTCAAGTTCTATGAGCATAGGTGTAGCCTTCTAACAGCTTCGCTATTGGTTTACCCATGGCGCGCTAGCGCGCCTGCTGAACTTTTTTCATCTACGCTCTCATCCAATCAGGATGAGGGCCGGTGGGCGCTCCCTCCTATATAAGGCCTACACGCCCACTGCTCTGCTCCCATGTAAGTCTTCAGCGAGACCCAGGGAGACAGCAGGGCTGAAGTTAGAAGGCTACGCCTATGCTCATAGAACTTGAGTTACAATACTTAACTATCGTTCTATTTCGCATAGGCTTCGCCTTCTAACAGCTTCGCTATTGGTTTAGAGGCGAAGCCGGATATACTCTGCTCCCTGCTGGATCCAGAGATAACCCCTGATATACCAACAGTAGCACATAAGCATCTCAACATACTGATCCTTACTCACCGAAGGTGAATAAGAGGATGGAGATATATTAATTATTATTGGAGAGGGACGTATTGTCCCACCTCTGTCATAATAAACATTCATCTACAAGGCACAAGCCAAGCTGTGAATGAATAAGAAGGTGTGTGTTGGGAAGGTAACATGTTACAGGTGTGTTGTGACAACCTTTATGATTATGGATTGTGAGAGAATCACTCCATAATAAAAAACCTTATTATGACTCACCAGCAGCCACACTAAGCACAGAGTGGGTTAGGGAGCCTTGTGACACATCCATCAGATAGAAACGGATGAAAGGACAGGATGAGGACCAAGACGCCGCCGTACAGATGTCCTCCACTGAAACTCCCCCGAAAAGAGCTGTGGAAGCGGCTACACTCCGTGTAGAATGAGCTCTGATTGACGGGGGCGGCGTGCGTCCTGCATTCACGTAGGCATGCGCGATGCCGTCACACAGCCAGTGTGACAGCCGCTGTTTGGAGAGGGGTTTCCCCACCGATGCGTCACTGTAATGCACAAACAGCTGTTGTGTTGATCTGACAGCGGCTGTGCGCTCCACATAGCACGCCAGTGCGCGCACTGGGCAGAGTCTGTGGAGACTCTCCTCTCTCTCCTCCCTGTGAGGGGCAGGGAAAAAGGCACTCAGAGTAATAGTGCGAGACCTGAAAGAACTCCTAATATTTTTAGGAATGAAAGTAGGGTTAGGTCTCAACACTGCGCTGCTCCCATCTCCATTAATAGCCAAACAGCTTGGATGTATGGAGAGCGCGCATAAATCACTCACCCGTTTTGTTGACGTCAATGCCAGCAACAAGGCTGTCTTGATTGACAGCCATTTCAGAGATATTTGAGCAATAGGCTCAAACGGCTGATTGCTCAGAGCTTGCAACACCAGAGGAAGATCCCACTGTGGCGCAAGGACGCGCGACACAGGACGCTTCCTCCTCGCGCCCTGTAAAAAGCGGTGCACGAGAGGGTGACTGAACACCGACTTGTCTCCGAAGCCTTTGTGGCAGGAGGAGATGGCTGAGGCATAAACTTTCAATGTAGAAGGTGCAAGGTTTCTGTCAAACAGCATTTGGAGAAACATGAGGATGCCATTAACAGGACATATAACAGGGTCGATCCCTTTATCCTCACACCAGCGTTGGAAAGAAAGCCACTTTCCTGTGTAAAGGGCTGTAGTTGAAGCCGCTCGGGCGCTCTGAATAGTGTTAATCACTGCAGGCGGCAGCCCTTGCCGCTCTAACCTGTCCCTCTCAGGAGCCAAGCCGACAGGCGCTGACCGATGATCGGCAGCTGGCCGATGGCTCCGTCTGCTTGAGACAGAGCTCCCATGCGCCATGGAATTGGCCACGGTGGCACACTGAGAAGCTGTGACATCTCCGGGAACCATGACGCGCTGATGCGCTCTGGAGCTATCAGAATTACCGATAGCTTCTCCGCTCTCACCTGAGATAATACACGGGGGATTAAAGGGACCGGGGGAAAAGCGTATAGCAGTGTTTGAGGCCAGGGCCGGTGAGCGAATGCATCGATACCCAATGGCGATTCGTCCTGTGTCCTGAGGGAGAACCACAGGGAACAATGTGTGTTTTCCTGAGAAGCGAACAGGTCCACCTCCGCTCTCCCGAACATGCTCCAGATCTGCTGGACAATGTCGGGATGGAGGCGCCACTCTCCGTTCCGAGGTCCGCCTCGAGACATGAGATCCGCCCCTTTGTTTAATATCCCGGGAATGTGAAGCGCTCTCATTGAGCGCAGATTGGTATGAGCCCAGAGCCACAGCTCTGTTGCCTCGCGGAGGAGATGAGCAGATCTCACTCCGCCCTGGCGGTTTATGTAAGCTGCCGTGATCTGGTTGTCTGTTCTGATCAACACATCGCGGCCCCTTATCAGGGGAGCGAAGTGGTTCAGTACCAGCAGAACTGTGGACAGCTCCAGCACATTGATGTGACTGTTTGTTGACTTCGACCATGTTCCGCCCACGGCGTGTGAGAGGCAAGTCCCCCCCCAACCGGAGAGGGAGGCGTCTGTGAACACCGAGATGTGTGACATCACTCTGCCCATGGGGACTCCGTGACGCATCACTTGCGGGGATTCCCAGTAATCCAAGTTGGGCTTCACTGACAGGGGAATTGTCACTAATCGCCTTTTGTGGCGACGGGGGTCGACACGTAGGTGGGCGAACCATCTCTGTATCAGCCGCATGTGAAGGAGACCGAGAGGCACAACCACGTGAGCTGCTGACATCAGTCCCAACAGATGCATGACTGACAACACTGTTACTGACTGGAGAGCCTGGCAGCGCTGGAGAGCTGCGTGGATTGCGTCTTGCCGAAGCTCTGTGAGCTTGGCTCTCATAATGGAGGAATCCAACTGGATGCCCAGATAGACAGCCTGTTGGCTGGGAGTCGGGGAGCTCTTTTTCCAGTTTTCCAGCAAAACCTAGGAGGCTGATATGTCTCACTAACTGGGCTGTGTGGGACATGGCCAACTCCTCTGTGGGGGCCATTAAGATCAGGTCGTCCAGATAGAAAAGTATTCTCAGACCTCGCCGGCGGAGTGGCTCCAAAGCCGTCTCGACACATTTGGAGGAATGTGCTGTAATCTGAGAGAGCCCTCGCCGCCGCTGGCCGGTCTGTCATATGTGCCGGCACAGCCCATGGGGGGCCCGCATCGAAAGGGCGGGGGTGTCGCCTCCTCCTGGTCAGACATATCTGGCTCTGTGGAGAGCGGCTGAGCGCAGGAGACGGTCTCATTACCAGCGCGGCTGCGCTTGGCGTAATAATGTGAATGAGACTGTGCCTCTTCTGCTGACATAGCGTATGTGGAAGAGGCTGATCTCTTTCGAGATAAAGCAGAGCTTCCATCTCGGTTCATACTAGCACACTCAGATACAGGCAACATGGTCTCCACTGCGCGAGACATAGTGTGTGCTGGTGGGGGCACATTCACTGTTGTAGTCAGTGTGTGGGAGCTACGCGAAGGGCGTGGAGCCCTGCGTGATCCGTCCACTACCGCCTGACCCCAGTCTAACCGACTGAGACCAGCAGAATGTGTCTGCCTATCTTGTTTAACCACTGCGCTCTTGGCGAGTGGTCGACGTGTATGAGAACTGTGTGGACTCAGCTCGGGGGAGACCGTGCATACTGTCTGTGTGAACGGGGCACACAGGCCCATCTCCGCTCTACCATGAGAGTCGGGAGAGGGAGGAGAAACACGTCTCTTCTCCTTTTTGGCCACAGCAGTAGGCAAGTCATTGTTTGTGTTGTTATTAGGAAAAGCTCTTTTCAGGACCATGTGAGTCTGTTTATTACAAACAGTGGCAATCAACATGTCAACACAATCAGAAGGAGGGGGTTGAGGCCGTGTCGGCGCCGGGACCGGTGGTACGGTGCGAGGAGCAGCAGAAGCGTTTCGCACGCGGCGTGCTCCTCTCTTTCCGCCAGCCGAGCGTGACACCTGCTGGTTTCGCCCGAATGCCGTCGAGCCGTGCGAGGGTCGCTGCGACTGGCGGGCTCGGACCAGAGGGACGTGACGGCGGAGGTGGGCGCTGTCATCGTTCACCTGCCGGAACAGCTCAGTCGCCTCCTGCAGGTGCGGACCAAAAAGGCTCTCACGGCTGATCTTGACATCGAGAAGATCCCTCTTCTCGGTCTCCTTCAGAGCCGTGAGGCTCAGCCACAGATGGCGATGCTGTAGCGTGGCCCAGGTCATCGCTCTCCCGGCGGCCACGGCCAACGCCTGGGTGAGGTGGAGAATGGCTCCCGAGGCTGTTGCCACCTCCTCCACTTCGGCAGGGGAGAGGGCAGATTTCCCAGCCGCCATGGCTGAGAGGGAGCTGCTCAGTAGGGCAATGTTGTTTGCTGCTGCCGCTGATTGGGCGGCGCAGGCATAGCTTCGGTCCGCCAGCAAGGCAGAATACTGGTCTTTTTTGGCGGGAAGCGTTGGCTTTCTATCGGACATCCAACTCCCATGCAGGAGGAGGAGAGCGGCCAGGCTGGGCTCGAGTCGAGGGACGCCACCGTTCTGTGCCTCAGTCCTCCCATCCACCATGGTGAATGGCAGATAGGTGGTGACAGGAGCTTTGACAGAAGTTGGCTCATTCACCGCACCGTCGATATATTTATTGATCGCGGGAAACTGGGGACAAATAATGTCCCCCCTCGCTGATGGTGATGGCCGGTAAAGGTTCCCCAGCATCTCATCCGGTTCCACCTGTGGCAGCGCCGCAGGGAGGGGGATGCCTTTACGCCAGGCTGCTGCCTTGACAACACCGGGGAAATCTTCCCTGATTAGGCGAGCCGGCGGTTTGGTGTCGACGGCGGCGGTGAAAACCGCCGCCATGGAGACGGATTCCATCTCCAATGCCGCGTCTCCACTATCTCCTTCCCCCATCCGGGGGGCGGAAATGCGGGGAGACGGCGGCCGTGAAGTGGTGGGGGATGGAGAGGACTCATCCGAGTCCTCCTCAGAGTCCGCCGCACCTAGTTCTATGATGGCCTGCTGGAGAGGAATCTCCTCTCCCGGCTCGCCGTCCTCCTCCAGGAAATGGGCCAGACGGTCCTGCTTCTCCTGTTGAGGTAGGCCGGCGCAGCTTTGGCAGGGTGTAGAGGCTTCAAGACCCCGGCTTGCGTGCTGCTCGCCCAGACACTCGAAGCACCGAATGTGAGTGTCGTGCCCGGCGAGGTAGCCAGGACAGGAAGGGCAGCGACGAGCTGGAGCTGAAGCGTCATTCATGTCGAAGTAGTAGTAGTAGTAGAAGATGTTTGTTCAGTCGAGCTGAATAAAAATGGGAGCAGAGCAGTGGGCGTGTAGGCCTTATATAGGAGGGAGCGCCCACCGGCCCTCATCCTGATTGGATGAGAGCGTAGATGAAAAAAGTTCAGCAGGCGCGCTAGCGCGCCATGGGTAAACCAATAGCGAAGCTGTTAGAAGGCGAAGCCTATGCGAAATAGAACAGTACACACCGTTTTCAGATTGAACGTGCCCAAAGTCTTTCTAACTGCTGACTCCAATGGCCCTGTCTAATTGTCCTTACTACACATATAACACAGTGCATACGGTATTCCCACAATGCAACTATACACCAATAAAATTAGCACAGAAATGTAATGTAATAGTTTAGTTGGAGTTGGAGTAGGAGAAGAGCCTTATTATAAAATTACCAATAATCTAATACCAATAATCCCCATTTTAATTAAGATATAGTCTACAATGCATTTTGATTGGGTTTCATTGTCAATATTGTCATGAAATTGACTGAAAACAGAAATGGTTATGTATGTAAACTTTCAGTTTAAGTCAAGAAGTTAGAAGATTTTCATGTGATGAGAGTAATATCATATGACTTGATTACACTCTATAATGAAAATGTCCAGCATCACTTTAGCCCTATAGACTGTAAGCTTGCAGGCCTGGTGTGGACTGAGCTGACCAGATAATGGGAGCCCCTACAGCAGGAGAGGATAAACTGCTGCATGGTAGGCTTACTACTTGCCTTATTTAACATGCAAGCATTTAGACCACAGGAATTAGGCCTGATACGAGGCAAGGCAGTACGCTAACTCAAGTTGGCAACATACCAAGCTCTCTGCTTACATAGTACAGGCATGTCGACCAACTTCCTCCTTCCTACCAGTCTGAGGTCATAAACCGCTTATCCACAAGGGGGCAGCAAAGCCAGTAAGCCTGGAGCCATGGGCCAGTCACCCTGAGCGGGGTATTTAAAAATGGCTAACGTAGAGTTCTGTCCGCTTTTATACACTATCAGTTGCTGCTGAAAGAAAAAGTTGAAAAGAAGACATTATGTGCGTCCTTCAAATAGGTCAAAAATGCAAGATGAGGAACATTATTCTCTCATTTTGCCCATGTGGAACTTTGATGAAGACAGGCGTAACCAGAGCTAGTGCGGTCTGGTGTCTGGCTGTTACACTGAGCTACTTTGTGACACAGTCAACAAGTCAACAAGCATTGGCATGGCAGCTACTTACAAGTTGGCCAGTATGACAGTTGTTGGTGTGTGTTTACAATGGAAATGACTGCTTCTTCATTTGTGGCTGTTTATTTAGCATCTCTACCTGAAGCGCATGACATTGCAGCATGCATTAGAGTTGCGTTACAAAACTTGGACTACACATTTTACTACGCAAGAACATATGAAATGCCCCTTGCATTGCCATTTGTGTTGTGTGAATTGCTTGCATAGATTATGTAAAACACCAACAACTCACAAAACAGACCTTCCTCACCTTCAAGCTTTAGTCATCTTCCATTTGAACAACTGCACCTCTCTTAGCTCCCAAAGAATTCTCTTACGCTGAAGACCACCTTGTCGTCTTCAGCGTCTCCGCATTCTCATGTCAACTCCCTCGTGCTCTACCTCCACTGGCTGCCTACAGCTGCTCGTATCAAATTAAAAATCCTGGTGGTGGCGTACAAGGCTGCTGAGGAAGGTGCACCCCAATATCTCCAGGTCATGGTCTGACTCTGCACTCAAGTACAAAGTAAAGAGTAGGGAGATCATCCTTCAACCAGATCGAGGACCAGGGTTCAAGCCTCCATCTGCCCTGCTGAAGTGTCCTTGAGCAAGATACTCAATCCCTACCTTGTCCAGGGCCACTGCACTAGCTGGCTGACCCTGCACCCTAACCAGAGGGAGAAAGGAGAATTTCACCCTTGTGGGATCAATAAAGTATCTACTCATCACTTCACCCGGCCTTGACTCTTCCCTGTTTTCCCTGTTGGCTCCAAAGTGGTGGAAGGACATTCCCACTCCAGCAGTCACATCTTTATCTTTTATCGTGAGCTGAAAACTGTTCAAGAAAACTGTTTCTATCTGGAGTATCTCCTCAGCTCTTAGTTCTCATTTCTTCTCCTAACATTTTGCTACATCAAGTGCTTAGTACATAAGGACTTACGTATTACTCTGGAAGTAAGCTGAATTGGAGGGAGGATTCATTAGAGATTTATAAGACAGCACAATCTGGGTTGTATTTCCTTAAGAAATTAAGGTCTTTTCATGCTTGTGACAAGATGCTTTTGGTTCCTTATCACAGTGTTCTTGTTAGTGTTCTCAGTTATGCTCATTTCCTGAAAAGGAAACCAATCAAAAGAGGATGACAACAGACTGGGAAAGATCATAAAAAAGCTGGTTCAACTGTTGGATGTAATCTTCAGTCACTAATTGCACAATAGGAGAACCATGTCTAAATTTCAGAGTATCCTGGACAACATACAGTAGATCATCCACTTCACAATGTACTGATTCAACACAAAGCTGTTTCAGTTAATGGTTTGTTGTCTACAGAGACATTCAAATGCTCCTTTGTTCCCAATGTGACAAAACTGTCAAATGATCATAATGGATTTGTGCCCAACCTGTCTGCTTACTATAGACATGGATGGTTGTGCATGTACAGTATGTGCTGTTTGGTTTGTGTTTGGCACTGTGTCTTGCATTACTTGTGATGTTTCTGTGATAACGAAATTCCTCATACCTGAGGAAGGTCTTAGAAACAGAAATGTATGCATTTGTCTAAGACTGACTCCATTAGTCCCTTTGCACCTGTCTCTAAGACTTTAAGCCAAGTGTGCAGTAGCATTTCTTCTCCGAAACTGACTTAAATTTATCTTAAAATCAACGTGGTTGCAAACAAACAAATTCTAAATTATGCATGCTGGACAATAGCTGAGAAATTCAGATAAAGTAGGCTACACTTTAACTTGCCAAGCCTCATTATTTCCCATATTAGTGTCATATTGCATAATTATCTTGTCAATTAAAAATGAACTCTGTGTTGCTGACAGTACAGTTGCTAAGGAAGACAAACTGAGTTTACAGTAACCTCATCACAGCAAGACAGCAACACACAATTTCCTTGGAAAATCTATTGCAGGGCTGACCTGTCAAGTGACATTATTGACACTGAACACTGTGTTGAGTACACTGCACTGGCCCCACCACATGTAGGCCTAATATATGACATGGGTGTTTTGACACAGCCAACTCAAGGAAGGCTAAGAATAGTGGAGGACACACGGCAACCGATTTCTGAGTCTTTGCAATGAAAAATATGAAACGCTTCCAAAAGAATCCAATGTGTCCTCTTCAGGACAGTCAATACACACTCTAGAGGATTTGCTTGGCAACATGAGTGTAACCCTACCTCCTGTACAGGATTAAGTCATGTAGGAAAACACTTCATTGGAATGTGGACTGGCCACATATGAAACAGCTAAGGCCCAACAGTTGAGCATATGATACAGGCTTCTTCTTTTGCTTTCAGTAACCTACAGTAATTCCAAAGTAGGCTTTCTACCAGATTAAAAAACAAGGTGACCTACATTAGGTCAGACTTCAGGGAGAGGAACAATGAACTGAAACAATAGAACAATTGAGGAAACACACTCTAGACTCTAAGACGACACCTGACCTAACATTTGCTTAACAAGCCATCTAACATTACATCCATACTGTACCTCATGAGAGAAACTCAATTACTTAGTGGAGCGAGCCACAGTTGAGTTCTTGGCTAATTGGTAGGCTAGTCTAGTCATCTCTAGCTGGCAACCAAGCTAATGTTTACAGAAGGCATTGTAAATGTGTCAAATTAAGGGTTGCAATAAACGGTATATTATTATTCTTGTTGTTTTAAAGTAGGCCTATTATTAGCCTTTGCTGACTTGGTGTAATATACAGTAGCACACAGAGATAACAGAAATACAGTAAAAAATAAAAAAATAAAAAAGCCAGACAAAAACTAACCACAGCCTACCGAGAGGGAACAAAAGAAACTGACAAACTTCCATTTCCCTGTAGATATTGTTTTATTATTTTGCACAGCCAGTCCAAAGTAGGTTAGTTAGGCTAGTCAATAGATGTTTAGTCTATACAGGTTTCACTCTCACCACTATCATCTCCCCACATTCACTGTAGACAGCTCTAGAATTCAATACTAAATCAACAAGAGAAATCTTCCCATATGGGATATGAGCAAATCTTATCAACTGGGGGTCCATGACATGAAAATCTTTAAGAAGTCAGTCAACTCCTCAAATATAGCAACTGCTTGCAGGTCCCTCACACAGCGCTGTGAGATGCCTAACCTGTGAGCTGGACAATGGCATGTAGGTGTTATGATACTTATCTTGATAGGAGGTAGCAATTGGAACTGTTGCACAGTAGGCTATTGTTTGACTTTATGGGCTTGTGCTGATTTATCATTGCTATAAAAGCCTCTTGTGAGCCATTTGAAAATAGCGCTTCAAAACCCCACAGAACCTGCAGAATCAGATGTCACAACCACACAAGAGAATCTGTATGGCTTAGGTAAGGATTACTTAGTTATGCCTGCACCATCATTAATCAAACAGTTGGTTACACTTGTCATGATTCAACCACTTAATCCTTTAGGCCTAAAATCCACATCTAATATTCCATGAAGAATTTCCAGAAAGATTTCAAGACCTTTCTCAAAGTAGCCAGCTTTTCCTGACAAAATTTGGAATGTACAATGTGGATGTGACTTTTAAAAAATAAAGCACGAGTTGCACGACAGACCACATTGCCAGGCACAATCATGCATGAATATAATGTGTGAATATACCACGATATCAGACTGAAGCATGACAGATTGGGCTGATGGAAATCCTACAGTAATATGAATAAAACTCATTTTAAACATTTTGTGTCTGACATGCCTTTATCTACGGAAGAGGATTAGGACCACATGTGAAAAATGTATTTTAGTTCTGAATTTAAAGTCAGAATTCTGAGATTGCCATCACATCAGAGTTTAAATCAGATGCATGATTTGCTGCAAGGTGCTTCCAATCATTAGACTGGAAAAGAAGTTGGAGACATGTACCACAGTACAATGCTTATACTTGTATCAGCCACGCCTGTTTAACTAACTTATCTGATTAAGTTTTCAAGGTGAAAAAGCATAGCTATAAGGCTTTAGGCCACTTAGGATCTGTTGAGCTGTTTCAATACTCAATAGCCTACCTCTAACAAAATGTTTAAAACTGAAACGGCAAGCATCGACTTGTTTTCTCTACCCCGTTACATGACTGTGAGTTATTTTATGACTCCGAAACACCCCTAAAGCATGTATCGATGCTCCCGATGCGGGGCAACTGAAAATAAAGACTATTGTTTAGTGTAAAATGGGTCATACAGTAGCTTGTATGTGGTGCATAGTCATGATACAGTAGGCCTATGGCATTGTTGTTCGCCTCTGCATATTGTTCACCATCACTGCAATGAATGAGTAAAATCTCCGACCTGCAGTCACGTCTTTCCCTGGGATAAAGCGTTTAACACATCAACGTTTCTGATGGAGAAAACTTACCCCGCTGCGTATTTCCATACGTTGGCTGCTTTGTAATGAAATAAAGTAACAGAAATGCAAATCGCGTCGGTCACATCACTGTCTTCGGAGAACAACTGTTATACTATTACGCAGGTCTTGAGAAACCAACACCCCTTAAACACAAAGCAGGATGTGAAATAGGCTACCGTAGCCGCGATACGATCTGCTCTCTCACATGGAGAGGTTTCGCCAAACGCTATTCAAAAACCTGCCAATTCCATAAATTCTTACTTATCGGCCATAGTACATACCCCGTAGACCACACGTTAAGGCATTTTAAGAATCAATGGGGGCTTTCTAGTAAATTCGGCATACAAGTGAACTTTATTTTAATTACATTTCAACTGTAAAATTGGCTCACTGTCGCCTTCCATGCTATATTTTGGTGCAAGAAGGTTGTGGGAACAGCAGGCAAATCAATTCTAAACGTTGACATTTTATTGAAATAAGTGGTGCTTGGTCTGTTGGATGTATGCCGAATTGGAGAGAGCCCCTTAATGGTCCGTAAAACGTCTTAAGTCATGTTCCACGAGGTAAGTATATTTGTCTACAACCAAGGTCAAGCTAAATTGATGTGTTTTTCAATGGTGCTATGTACACACGAACTGCCCATGGAAAGGTTAATTTCTCATTTTTACACAAGGCAACTGGACGCAGGCACGTGACTAACATCAGCTGACCAGGACGCAGCCAAAGGCGGAACCTATTAAAAACAATGGTGGTTTTACTGAGCAGGTTACCTTTTACAGAATGTCCAAAAGTAAGTATCAAGCATGGTGATGCTAATTGTCTTTCTATAGGCTCAGTGTCATTAATTAAATGTCTGTCTACAGCAAAAATCTGAATCGGGCGATAGCCTAAATTGATTATTGATGGACTAGCTCTGTTATGTTTTTTCTATCGTATGCAGAAAACGTAAAGCAATTCAAAAATCTGACAATTCAGAGCCGCCTTGCTTGTCGCTAAGCACATACACCTTGTAGAGCATGACTTAAGATCTCGTCTGAATCATTAGGAGTCACTCTGCAATTCGGCATACATACAATACACCAATGAGCACTTAAAAATGTTAACTTTAATAATTGGTTTGCATGTTTTCTTCCACCAGGACGGTACTGAGCAGCGAAAACCAATAATAAAAGTTGAAATGTTATAGAAATAAGTGCTACTTGGTGGATCATATGTATGGCGCGTTAAAGAGTGGTTCGTAAAGATCCGCTTTAGGTCTTAAGTTCTGTCATGTATATACTATTGCCTGTAAGCACAGTAACAGTAAAATGGCAGATTTTTGAATGGAGTTACTCGCCACGGGAGAGAACGGCACCTCCTCTAACTTACCTCAGCAAACGCCCAGGTCTATTTTGGGCAAAACATGCAGGTCTAGTAAGCTTCATCTAGTGTCAACAGAGTTCCTGCTGTTGCTGTTGATGTTAGTGGTGCACTTATCCTGGTATAATGTAATGGCCCTCAAACAAAGTGCTCGTACAATGCTGATATTGAACTTATATTCATCTGTTAAGCCATAGGCTATTGTACAGAGCCCGGGAGTGGCCATCGGGAGAAAATTATTTATGTCGTGGCCACGATTTACTGTAACGTGCGCACGAGCTCTCGTTTTCTCTTTTTCGTGCGCACGAGATACAATTCGTTCCCTCGATCTGGTTAAAATAAGCCCTCGTTTTGGTTTATTCGTGCGCACAAGATACAATTCGTTCCCTCGATTTCCTCTTTACGTGCGCACGAATTGCCAAAACGTGCCCTCGAAATAGTGATATCGTGCTCTCGATATATAATACATGCGCTCTTCACGAGCTTATAAAGAGTCAGTGCACATATTGGTGATTATGTTTAAATGTGGCGCTGTCCTGGGTGTGTTGCAGCCACCTGATTGTGTTTACATGGCCTGAAGTTTAAGTGGCTAAATATGTTGCAATATTTGGGGGATATGCCTATTCAGTGTAAACAGATAATGGATATTAACATACCAAATCCTTACTAGGCCTATCTGCAATACCTAAAAGGTACCTTTAAGTTGCATTTTTTCCTAAAATACACAGTTTAACGAAATCGAGGGAACGAATTGTATATCGTGCGCACGAATTAACTAAAACGTGCGCACGTTACAGTAAATCGTGGACTAGATATAACTTTTTTCTGTCCCAATGGCCACTCCCAGGCTCCGTACTATTGTCACAACAAATGAGAGGATTTGATTACTTACTACAAAATCTTAACAAATGTTTGTACTAGGGTTTAACCTACTGTATATGGGGTTTTGAAGACCCATACAGATATCAATATTTAATAATAATAGTCGATATTCTATCTTTGAAAGCCAAAAAATTCCAAAATTACAAGTATTAAGTGTTTTGCACATAAGGTTATTCTTGTCAGGGTGGACAAGCCTCTGTAACAACAAGACCATGGGAAACTCTCCAATGGAACTCTGAATAATAATAATAATAATAATAATAATAATAATAATAATAGTATGTGTGGAATTGGATCAAAATGTGTCATTAGAATCAATTCAGGTTCAGCGATCCCCATTGACAGCCAGTGTAGTATTGATAAATTCAACAATAAATACAGTATGTAATCAATCAAACTGCATCATATCCATTATTTCATCCATTGGACCAGATCTGATTTTTAATAAAAGGCCAATATCAGCTCATACATCAGTTTGCTAATACATTGGTGTAGCCCTAGTCTATTCAATTATTTTCTCCCCATAACTTTAAATAGGAGACCACGGGTTAAACTGTCATCGATTGTTGTTGATCATATGATTTGATCAGTATGTTGACCCCCCTTGTAGTTGTGTCACAGGGTGGTGGATGGGGTTTGTGGGCGGGAGCCTCCATGTAGGGCGGACTACAGCGCCACCTGGAGCCTGGAGGAGTGGCTGGAGCTGCTGGACTCCCTGTCCGCCCTCTTCCGGCTGGCCGTGGGCAACAACAGCTCTGACGAAGAGGTGAGATGCCAAGAAAGCAGAAGGCAGCGATGTTAAAGCTGCGCTATGCAAGATTTGTTTGGTACAAATCTTCCCATATTATCAGCCTGAGTCACAAAGTGGGGCTGAAACAGAGAAGAGCATCCCATCCCCACTCATTTGGGCCTTTTTAGATAGTGAAGTTCTGTTACCTCTCTGCTGCCATTTTGGGCCACCAATGTGTGAAAAATTGCCTAGTTCTGCTTTAAATGAAGGAGGGATTTTCTAACAAATGGCTGGCTCTCACACTTCTCCTATAGGGAAGTCTTGGGAGAGACAAAGAGTGTGTGTGTGTTTCCTCTGTCATGTGGTATGAATTAGATGACACCAGACATCAAGTTCCTCATTCCTCTCCTCTCCTTATTTTCACTCAAATAGTTCAGTCAGTTATATCAAAGAATCCATTATCTGCTTTCACCGCCAGCCACTGCAGCAACTCATAATGTAATAACTGCACATTTGCTTTGCTCACATGGTGGCCATATAGGATTCATGTCAGGGAAAGGCAAGCATGTGCCACGGAGGCCCAATGGTGCGTTCATGTGCTGGTGGGAAGGTCCGACATCCAGGACTTCCAAGTCGGCTCCTAAACAGCATTGCTTCCATGTGCTGTTTTGTCAGAAAATCAAACCCGGAAGACAAACCCGAAAAACTAATATTTTCACCTTGTTGAGAAGGTTAAAGGTCACCATTGCGTCATAACTCGGAAACTCAAGCAGCTAGTATAAGCTAAAAGTATAAGGTCATATGAACAAGACTGAACAACCAATAATAATTATTGCGTAATAAGAGGTGACTGCCTTCTTCTAGAAGACGACAAGTTATTATTTTGTCAAGGCCACTTGGTCAATGTTATCTATGAGATTTGGGCATTTGCACATTCCAAGCTCACAGTTCTGTGAGAAAGACACAAGATGTTACTTTTAGAGTTTAATCTTATAATGGTGCAGCAGATTCAGTATTCTTGTTTTATGCACTTAAGGTGTAAATATGGGTCAAAGGTTACATATTAAGTGAGTATACAGGAATGTTGCTTAGCATAGGTACTTCTCCATTTCTTCCTCAACACATTCCAACCAAAGACTACACGAGGTGATTTCACTTATTAGTTCCTCCTCTCTGGTTGAAGGTGTGTTAATCAGTGAAATCACCTGCTGTAGTCTTTGGTTGGAATGAAAACCTGCAGACTCTCGGTCCTCCATGGCACATGGTTGCCCATCCCTGATGGATGCAATACTGTGTGTGGGAAACCGTACCTGGAACAGCAAAGCAGGTGTAAACAATGGCAAACTCAACTGGTCTTTGGAAAAAAATAAATAAAATGAAAATGTATACCAAATTATCCTATAATATTGTTGAGTGATGAGCAGAGCTGGAGGCCATTTTACCCAAGAAGGTCAAAATCAAAGGCTACAGCAACTGGACTGAAGGGAACATCATGATGTTGATCCATACCGTTAGCTAATGTTAGCAGTTAACTGCTTCATGTTGTTAATGTTATATTTATTCCAAACCACCCAGGTCAAATTCTCATTAATTGCCAACATTAACAGCCAACAATGTTTAATTGTGCAAGCTGTAGGCAACAATTAGTTTTAACTATAATTTTTAACCAGCTTAAATCAACTAACGCTAGCGATAGCTAGCAGACAGCTAACATAAACAATTTGACTGTCAAAGATGCACCACTTAGTTTTAGCTTAGGTTTGGTGATAAATATAACATTAACAACATAAAGTAGTTGACTGCTAACATTAGCTAATGTTGTGGGTCAACATCATGGATGTTCCCTCAGTCCTGTTTCTGTTTGATTTGGACCTTCTCCATCTCTACTTATCTCTGTACAGTATCAGAGGCTAATTTTGGTATATATTTTAATTTTTTAGTCCAAAGACCAGATGAGTTTGCCTCTGTTTCCACCTGCTTCACTGTCTTCCCTTTTTTTCCACCCATAAGATGTAAATCAAATATGGCGACATTAATAAACCGCATAATGTAATAAAAATGAAACTAAAAACTCATAATGTAGTAATGAACTCGACACATGACATAACACCCTTTTGCATTGTCATAAGTTATAATGTTTTATGTAGGTTATAAATTATGAACTGAGTTGCAATTTTGTGACAAATAACTTCACCTTTAATAGGTACCTTTTTAATGGCCTGTAAAAGCTTTGCATCAAATATGGCAACTTACTACATTGGCCACCAAAAGGTTATTACGTCATGTGTCCGCATCACAAGTTTTTAATGTCATTTTGTTTATTACATTATGCGCTTTTATGACTAGTTATGAGTTAGGGGAGAGTTAGGGCAGAGTGAGTTGAGCCAATTTTTACTTACGGCGTCTTTAAAGTGAGGGCATGACAGTAATGTCTCTAACTAAAATATGTACATATATTTCAGGATGTAGTGCATCCCTGGGAATAATCGCTTTGGATCTAAAATAAACAGTTTTCAAAATATGACTTTCCAAAAAAAAGTGGTCTCTTGGCTCAACTTGCCCCCGATGAGGGGTAAGTTGAGCCTAGGGAGAGGATAAGTTGAGCCACATGGGGGTAAATTGTGCCATTGATTATGTTGAAGTAAAACATGTAGAACATTTTCACCTCATATAATGCTATATCAAAGCAAGACAAATTCAATACCAAATGACTTCTTAAAGGTTTTATTTAAAGATAAAGTTTACAACTTCAAAGGCCAATTTTCTTCAACAAGGCCTATTTAAAATTTTCAGAACAAAATCAAGTTCAAAATGAAGAACAAAATCGACTGCAATTTTCCTCACAGAACCGGGCTGCTACTCAACATCCCACTTGTCAATGCTGCAGGGGAATATAAACTTCTGCTCCCTTCTGGCTGTTCCACCGAGTTTTTGCGGTTTGGGTAGTTTCTTGAGCACATCACCTCTAGGGATGAGTCCTTCATCATTCTCTTTGAATGTGAAGGTGGGCTTTCCATCCACAGAACCACTGGCTCAACTTCCCCCAGGCCTTTTGGCTCAAATTACCCCACCCCCGCCATTTTAACAAACTTGTATCATCCAGCAGTTTAGAGCTAACGCCATGCTAACAGTATAGCCTCATATTGTAAGTTCCTAAAGCACTAACACATGGGTGAGATTTTTTCAAACTTGTCTGTAATTGAAAATAGAATCATGACTCCTTGAACATAAAATGGCAAAAAACAGTTTTTTGAACTTAAATGTGCTTACCACTTATTCCATGGACCTCTCTCCATCACAGGGTGAGTAAAATGGATGACTCTTCAAAAATGTGTGGTCACATGACCAATTTTGTCTATGGTTGCCTAGAAACAAGGGGTGGCTCAACTTCCCCACAGACTCAAATCACCCCGCTCTCCCCTACGGGATGACACAAACATCTTCCACTGATATCCATTCATACAAACCTCTGTGATGCAGCAGCAGACGTAGAGGAGGTGAATGTAGGGTGCTCACGGGTCAGAGTGTCACCGTCTCCTCCCTGCTGTCCTGGCCTGTTCTGTGGGCAGGTGCTGGCAGGCTTGTCGGACGCGGGCAGCGGCTACGGAGAGGCTGTGCTGAGCGTGCTGAGGGCCAGACGGGAGGAGATCCGCCAAGCTCTTGTGGAGAGAACCAACTCCATCTCCAGCGCTACTCTGCAAGACTTCGACTGGCAGCTTAAGGTGACGTATCACTTCGTCCTTCATTGTTTATTTGGCTATCTTTATATCTTAAGTGATATGTTGATATTTGAGTCTGTTGTGTTCTTAACTTGTTTTCTTAGGTAACCTGGTTTTCCGTTGTCGCATGTAAACACCATAACTAGGTTAGAAAAACCCAGTAAGCTCATATTCTGGTTATGAGAAACCTGGTTAAGATGCTTGGCTTACTCCCATATTAATGGGATGTTTATGTTTTCAGTATTCAGGCCAAACTCCATTCAAAAGTCTGGTAATTTAAGGTTTTTCTGGTTAGCGGCAAACATCCAAAGCTGGTAGAACATGACACGGAACTTGCTACACACATCCAGCCATCCTTACAAATGGCACTGATTGGCCTAATGAGGGTGTTATACTAATTAAAGGTCAAAATTTTAAACTCAGACGTACCATCTCAGACACCACTGGTCTGATTTTGATTAAACTGGGAAGGATGATGCATTTTAGCACTGTGTTGTGCCATTTAAAAATATTACACTGATTGACCTGATGGAGGCGCTATAAATAAAGATCAAAATTTCAAACTGAAAAGCCACTAGCAAACTAAAATTGAAAATGTCAAAGTATACCTAGGCATTGTGAAATAATGCTACCCAAGGGCTACAACTCTGGTATGTCCTAAATTGAACTGTTTTTTTCCTTCCCTATTCTATTTCTTCCTCTTGCTGTCTCTGTTTCCCCTCCTCTCACTCCAGTTAGCCCTGTCCAGCGATAAGATCTCGTCTCTGCAGACTCCTCTGCTGAGTCTCAGTCTGGATGTGAGGGAGAACGGAGCCCTCCGGCCCATCGTCATGGAAATGAACAGAGAGGAGTTGCATACACTCATCAGCTCACTAGAAGCCGCCAATAAGGTAGACACACACTAAATACTCACCCTGTGTGTGTGTGTGTGTGTGTGTGTGTGTGTGTGTGTGCATTCTTGTGCTTTTATCTTTGTGAGAACAAATTAGAGTTTTAGACCTTTTGGAGTGACGACATTTTGGCTGGTCCTCACTTCTTCCAGAGGCTAGTTTATGATTAGGACTTTGGTTTAGGATTGAAATGAAAATTGTCATATCTACTCAACCTCATGTCGAAACACCAGTGAAGTTTATATATGATATCCAAGCAGCCAAGGTGTGACATTCTCACTCTTTGTTTAACTTTTAGGTGTCATGCATAATACAGCAACTTTTATCCAATAAACTTCTTCTCTTCATTCTGCCGTTGCAGAACAATGTAGCTCTGTACCACTAGTCACCAAAAAAAGCTACTTTTGTTTCAGGGTCCATTTTGTTAGTTCTGACTAAAAAGTATTTGCGACTGTAAAACTCAGATGTACGAGCTTATGAGGAGCATATGAAGGCAACCAAACTCTTCCTCCAGATCGCTGTAGGGCGACCAGAGCTCCGTGAGTGGGGAAAATCAAGGAGATAATGAGGTAAATATTGGACTTTTGGACCCACAGTGCAATCTTTTGGCTACAGAACACTTGGATTATGCTGTTAGGAGTAGTAGAACATAATAGAAGAGACACTGCCACCTGCTCATGCTTGCACATTCATCAGGTAGCGCTTTATTTTCTGGGTCCACAATTTCCTAATAATTTCCTAGAGAGGAACTGTTAATTTCTTAGGAAGTTTCCTGGAAAGAACCATGAGATTATGGGGGAAATAGAGGAAGAGTTCAATGGTTGGAAAGCACCTGGTAATTTCTTTTGGAGTATCCAAGAAAGAACTATGAAATGATGTAGTGGTTATATCAAATATGGAAGTGGTCAGTTTGGTGGAGTTGATAAGGAACTGTAAATATCTAAAAGAGTTCCAGTAAACAACTGCAAAGCTATAAACTATTTATTGGAAAAATAAGAGACAGAGGTCGATTTGGTAAGTCATTTATATCATTATGTATAGGAAATTAGAAGAAAAAGTTATTTTTGGTACCAACTCCACTATTGAACTCTTCCTCTATTTTCCCTATTTTTAGTACAAAATGTAATGGTTCTTTCCAGGAAACTTCCTAAGAAATGAACAGTTCCTTTCTAGGAAATTATTAGGAAATCGCAGACCTGGAAAATGAAGCATTACCATTCATCGAGACAGAGCAGCAGAAAGAATAGATGGAGAAGGTATCAATCTATCATTGATGAAACCCCGGGTCAAAGGTCATGGCAGAATATTGGGAAACTAAACAGAGAAAGCTATAGCTTCGTTTTCCTGTTATAAGCCTTTATTTTTCACATAAAAAAGATTCAGTTTGTGAATGTTTATTTATGGTTTTTTTTAGAATGTTTATGCTCATTCTCCCATCAGAAGGCTATTGCTTTATACCATGATGATGCTGCCACCTAGTGGTTTTGCCGTGTGATGAATGTACAAGCATGAGCAGGCGTCAGTGTCTCTTCTACTGTGTTCTGTTACCGTCTGAATAATATTAACATTTTTAAAATCGCCAATGTTCCCCTTTAAAGGTAGAATTAGGAGTAGGTTTAGATTAGGGTAAGCATTAAAGTTAATTTAGGATTAGGACTTGGGGTTAGGGTTAGGGGTTAGGGTTAGGGAATTAATGTAATCAGTGGAAGGTCCTCATAACTATAGTAAGACAAACGTGTGTGTGTGTGTGTGTGTGTGTGTGTGTGTGTGTTCTTGGTGTCCTTGCGGCTTGTGTTTCGGGTGACATTGAAAGCTTCTTCTTGGCAGCACAAGCACTAGTGATGAGTGCCGAGTTCTGCTCTCCTGTAATTAATTGGACCCTCGTTTCCAGCTCTGTCAGAGGACCCACTGTTTGTCTATTGCTAATGGCCATTCACATACATGAAAAGAGAATGTGTTCAAAACTCCCAAGGATTTTTTGCTGAGAGTAATGCTTTGATTCTCTCACTATGACAGAATTCACCCCTATTGATGGGTATACACCGTACTGTTAAAAGACATCTCTGTGTCTCTGGTAGATAAAGCACTTCAGCATACAGCATGTTAAGTAACTGTAGGCGACTAACATTACCCTAAAATGAGAACTTGTAGCCGCTCTAAGGCTGGATGGTTAGTTAATTTTAATGACACGCGTCTAAGCCTGCCAGGCTTGTTTAGGGCAAGGGCGTAGGAAGCAGGGGTGACACAGAGGACACGTCCCCTCCAATATTGAAGAGGACTAAATTGTCCCCCCCGCAACAAAATGAAAACTTTATTGCTTGAATCAACTCAAGAGGCCGCTGATTGTTAATGGGACTTTAACTGTGAAATAGCTTTCACTACAGGCAAAGTAAGAGCGCTGCCTTCTTCCTTTCACATGGGGTCTAGTCAGTGCCAGTGGTCTTCCACCTCCACAACATGTAATCAAATGATAGAACAAGAGCTATTAATGCAGGACATAGACAGTCTCCTTCTCACCCCCAGTGAAACCAGAGATGGGCAGAGAGAGGCAGAGAGGATGCAAGGCACCTGATGAAATAGTGCGAGCTGTTCTCCAAGACATTCTAATGAAATTATGGAACTAGAATGCAATTTCAAGACAAGCACAAAAGAAGGGTTTATTCCATCTATTTAAGTTTGTATCATACTACCATGATTTGGATGCACTTAAGCAGAATAGGAGGAGGCCCTTCCCTTCATGATCTGATTGGATCAGATTTCAGTATATACGATCCAATTAAAAAATAATGGTATAGGCCTTTGAAAACCCATATCACTTGAACCCTACTGGAAATGTTAGCAGCATTTTGAAAATTTGAAACATCGGCGAAGTTCTGATTATCCTCAGTGAATCAGCCAAATCAAATCAAACTACCAGGCCACTGCTGATGCCAATGGTGTATATGTGTTTGTGTCTTGCCAGGTGGTGCTGCAGTTGAAATGACCAGCAGATCGCGGAACGCTGATCCCATTTAGGTCCAAGACGAGAGGAAGACGATGGCTATCATGTCATCAGTGTAAACTAGATGCTATACAAATCATGCCGTCATGTGTGTGGTTGGGAAGGAGGAAATTCCAGGAACACTTGCAGTACTGAAAACAAATATTTCTCAGTAAAACCAACGCATTTCGGCAAGTGGCCTTCATCAGAGTTTGTAAAGCAATTCATCTAAACGCCTATATAAATATATAAAACCAATACTCTAAAACCAATTGATTGGAATTTCCTCTTCCCCACTGTTACCTGCCCAGTTGTACTTTTTCTACTTCATGTGTGTGGTTGACAGATGCAGTGGATATTGTGTGCAGAATAAAAACATTTCTACTGTGAGGTAATATCAGTTTTGATGATAAACTCATAACTTTCTGTGAGGAGAATTCCTGTCCTTTGAACTCTTGAACACTCACTTTGTGGTTTTCCTAATGCACTGTGTTGTATAATAAACATGCTGAAATGAATTCTGATTCTGTTGAGTTGAACTTATTATTATAAAGCCATACCATGTCATGTGATTAGCGTAGAAGTAGTGGTAAGATACAGCACATTATAGTGATTTTTGCCTCAGCTTTGTATTGTGCCATTATGATGTGTGTTACCATGACACACCACTGACTACAGTGTTTTATTCTTCTATTCCTTGGTGGGGTGATAGGAAGTCACTTTTTCCCCAGTTTCATCACATCTGGCTCAGTATGACTAGCATGGCAGAGCAACAACAACACATTAATGTTTTAATGAGTTACGTAACAGAGAAAGGCTGCGTTAAATAATTTCTTGCCTGTTTCGCATTGGGTTTTAAAAGTACTATTTGGGCCTGGGAAAGTGAATGTAAGGTTTCATCACACAAGCTCTCTGAACCATTCAGTTGGAGTTCAAAGGAGCGCTGCTTTTGGCTGGTTATGTAGAAACTGGTAGGCCAAAAAATGGACGCTGCCAAAAATGGATGGTTTGATGGAATGCTTAATATGGGAATGCCCCACCTTCCCACTACACAAAACTTTTAAATAAACATAATAGCAAATATTCTGTCTGCCTTTCTAATGCTGCGTTCATGTCACCCTCCTACTGATAATTCCAAGTAGGATGTGGGAATTTTTTGTAGGCTCCAATATCCCCCAACTGGCTTGGAAGTGTATCAACCAACACAAGCGGCAGTCCAAGATGCTGAAAATCAAACTCATCAATTTGTTTTCACATGTGTCTCAGAATAAGAACAATGATGTTTTAAAAAAAAAATGCATTCAAGTTCGTAAGGTAGTCCTTCCTTAGGTAGGAAATGTGAAAAACACATTTTTCAAAAATGTGATCATTTTAAAAATAGATTCTCAAACTAATTAAAAATGTTTTAAACAACCCTAATCAAATATTTTAATCAATCCTGGCAAATTTAAAACCTGCACAAGCCATAACCATAAACCTGTTGAGCGCCTGAAATATGGCTGGGGAGAATTCTGAGGTTGGCCATAGTAGTATGGATTATTGATTTACTGAATGAGTTAAATGGAAGCACCTCTACCACAATCAACATATCAAAAGAGATGTTTTCACCAAGGTGACCAGCAGGGGCAGCCATATGTTTACTTAAGATTAAAGGGGAAATAGAGGTCAAGAAAACATTCCCTCTCTCTCTCTGTCTTTCACACACACAGTTACAGAGACAATTAAAGCCAAATGAAGGCCCATAAGTCATTGTGCACTCTGTTAGTACACGAGTAAGTCAAGGTGACGTGCGCGTCCCGGCTGTGGCCTTCCAGTCGATTAGACGGCCGGCTGTCTGATTAATAATGAGAATGGGCACGACGGCCGACAGACACAGCCATGGTAAATGTGCTAATGGCATTCCTCTTCACTCCAGAGCTTCACATTAATGATGAGAATGAGCACAACCGCTGACAGACACAGCCATGCTAACTGGGCTAATGGCATTCTCCTCCCGTCACCACAGTTTCACATTAGACCTTGGAGCTCTATAAGGACAATGGCCCTTCAAGTCATCAGCGTACAACCAGGAAGAGGCAGAATCATTTTGCACTCGGCTCTAAGGTAGACTCATTTGTTGGAATTTGATTTTGTGGATAATTCTGCCAAGTGTCCGGAGAGATGACCTCGAAGCCTGAGTAACAGGCCCCTCCCAGCTGAACTCACAACAGCCAATCAGGACTGAGGGTACAACACATGCAGTGGGAACTTTCAATGACCTGGGCAGGTTTCGGTCCGGCACCAACCTGTCAACCTTCAACCTATACTCGAGTTTGCCCGAACTGCCTCAAGAAGTTACCGTCATTCATTTGTATTTACTTGCGTCTTGAGTTTGAACCCAACTCATTCCTAACCTTGGAAGAAATCTTGACCATAGATTGTGCAGCAGTCTGATGCGCTGGTTTCCTCCTTGAGTATATACAAAACAGATGTTAAAAATAGACATTAAAAGTTCTACTTTGTTGTTAAAACCCACGTTGAACATCTCAGAAAGGGACAACTTCATGTCCAAGTTCTGAGGAAGTCCGGGCATCCCAGAACCGCCCCTCTCGACACCCAATCTCAACGCTATCAAAACTAGACTCATTTACGCTACCTTGTATACACTTTGGTCTCAACAATAATAGGTCTCAACAATAACAATAGGCCAAAGGGACGGTTGACACTTATGGGCACATATGGGCACATCTTGGGTCTTGGGTCTTGAGGCTCAGGTCATTCAATATAACAGACGACTCCACAATCTCCTACCACAATCAGTGGTGGCCAGCACACTGTTCTTTGCTGTTATGTGCTGGGGAGGTAACATCAAGGTGGGGGACGCCAACAAACTGGTAAAAAAAAAAGGCTGGAGGAAGTGGCAGATGGGAGGATGAGGTCCAAACTGAACAAATAGCCCACTCTCTCTCCAATGAGCTGACGCAGCTGCAGAGCACCTTTAGCCTCTCACTCATGCCCCCCAAGGTGAACCAAAGAGCACTTCAAGCACTCATTCGTGCCAGCTGCCATCTGGTTACACAATGCTTCCTGCCTCTACAGCCCCAGTGTCAGTCAAGTAGGAGGGTGCTGATGCCTGGTCACACTGCACCGCCTCTATGAACTGCTCTGGAGTGTTTTTCTTTGTTACTATGCCCTGGAATACTCTGTACATCTGGCCCATTTGCACAATTATGATCTGCATCTATGCATGTGATGGGTACAAAATCCTGTACATATCTGTATATGAGCTGATGCTTATTTCTGGACACATCTCTGTATGTATGCTACTTCCAGCAAGTGTGAATACTAACGATGCACATTTGCACATCCAGACTTTTCTCCATATACCTTACCTCTATCTGTAAAAGTGACAAGGTGATAGCTAACAGTGCACATATGCATATTCTGCACCAGTAAAATTGTAAATGCACATTTAACTCTGAAAGTGTTAAAATCAAGACTGCCAGTGTTTATGAGTCCAATCAATACTTAACACTCAACACTTGCTGTGCATATTTCGCTAAGTTACCTCCATCTGTAAATCTGATGTGACATCTGTTTCATGATGTGAGTTTTGAACAGTAAACATGAATATTTGATATGTTATGAGGTTATGCAAGGATGAAGTTGCAGAAAAACGGTGACACATCTTGTGTCACTGTACGACATATTGCCATTGTTGGGTCCCAATTTTGGTTTATTCTTATGTTTTAACTTTAATTGAAGCAAATCCTTCAAAAGTCCTACAATCCTTGGTCTTATGAAACCCATTCCAAACCCATTGGATAAACTAAAAAATGCATGGTGGACAAACTAAAAACAAGGCTGTTTCTCTTAATTCCTCAAAAGTTGACATTTTGGAGATACTGAGATATTCACACAATAACAGCAAGATGTTAGCATTGTGTTGATGTAACATACTGTTGTTATTAATGTGTTGTGCTTAAAATTATGACAAGGTGTGCTGATCCAAACTCATGCATGGATTGAAAATGACACATCCTTTTTAAAGGATAAGTTTGGTGATTTTGGACCTATATATAATTTGTCTCTTCTGGAACGCCAGGACCTCCTGTTGCTCATCATGGCTCTAATTCAATGGAACATCTGTGATGGGAAGAAACCCACTTGATAACCCTAATGACATATCAGCTGTCACCCACCTCTGAGATTTCTACATGCATACATGGCTCTCCAAAAATAGAGACAGAGACCAGGGATAGTGCCATCAGATCCTGTGTGCTGGTAAATGTTGAAACCATAATTATTCTAGGCTGGGTCCTTTCAGTGAAGGAGTGTTGGCAAACCAAGGATCCGTATCTCCACTCTTGACCGGCCCAGATATGAGCAGTGAGGAAATATTTTGTCAACTGTTCATTCAAATGAGATGCACATCGCTGTGCCCAGTTGGTAGAGATGTCAGTAATTTTATTTGAATTCTATTCTTTGAAGTCCTTACAATTTCAAACAAAGAATTTGTATTTTTGTGTCCTCTCCCTCTTACACGCGTACATATGCTCCCATTCGCGGCCCACATACACATTCGCGCGTCCATTCACGCATAGTCTCTCACGTTTGCTTGCAGACATCCCCAAGCAGAAAGACACACACACATACACACACACACACCCCATTATACATGAGAGCACATATAGAGCATGAGAGAAAAATTGTACAGTAATTTTACACAATAGAGTTCAGCACATGTCCTCTCCCCTCCAGAGCCTTCAGGGGAAACCAGTTGTTCAGGGCTTCCATTTGCTCCTCTGTCCGAAGAAAACGTGTCCCATCTGCTTTGGGAGTCTTTTGTTGTGAAGAAAGCCAAGCCGTTTTTTTTTTGTTTGTTTTTTTTTTTCACCTGTCCGTCCGTCCTGCTCCGCTCTGCCCGTAAACGGCAACGCCGACAGCGTGGAAACCAATCTCGCAGGAGATTTTTTCAGCATTAAATTCAAAGATTGTCATCGTAATGCTGGAATGTCTTACTACAATCTACTCTTAGATATGATACTTTACTTTTAGAGCCTCGGAAAAGATCTCAAGAGTCCGCCGCTGTTATGTTTCTTGTTCTTCTTTTTTCTTCGTCGTCTAAAAAAGTACAAGTCGATTTGTTTTAAATTCTACTCACTAGATATAAGTTAAGTTAAACCCTGTGAAAATATTGAGATTCTTGTTAAAGGCACAATATTCAGCCATGAGGAAAGAGCACACTGCTACTATTGTGTCCTGTAGAAGCCTATCTGGTTATGCTTTTTTTTTTTTTTTTGCTTTTTTTTTTTTTTTTGGTTAAGCCCTGATAACACAGGCGGTCCATATTCGTACTTGGCATCAAGCCACTATTACTACACCACAACATTTTTGGCATCCATTGGAGAATCATAGAGGAAGAGAAAATCAGGTACTTTACACAATCACATTGCATATATAATTCGGTTTCTTCATGATTGAAAATACTGGTAATAATTTGGGTACCACCTGTGCTGGTGGCCATATTTGTGGCATATCCGGCCATAAAGTGACTGTAATGAATGTCATAGTTGTGCTCATAGTTTAAGACAGTGGTTCTCAACGCGGGGTCCGGAGACTACCAGGGGTCCTTGAGGGGCTTCCAGGGGGTCCCCAGCAAATTGGTTAATCTCACCATTATTTCATTACACAACACAATTAGAGAATGTAGAAGAATTGCTATTTTGGTCTTAGTTTCACTGTTATCTCTCTACTTATAATACAGATAGTCATGGAATTCAGGACAAAATCATATCTAACAATAAAAATATTCTCAGATTTGGGTCCAAGAGACAAAATCTCATCATCTGTGGCTCTAATGTGGAGTAAATTTGGGGTCCTTGATATGAAAAAGGTTGAGAATCACTGGTTTAAGACAGCAATATGACATCATTATACACACTTGGAGGACATGTAGGCATTTTAAGCCCTGTTGGCAAGAGCAGAACTCAACTGTCGATCATACTGATATCCCATTGCATACACACACAAACAAAGTCCAATCCAGAAAATCCACACTGCATTTGGCAAATAGATGTCGATGTTCCTAAAGGGAGAAAAATGTTCTCATCAGATAATATTAGAAATGGACAATCATGGACTGTCACAGATTATGATAGTATGCAATGGGAAAGCAATGGGATTGTCTCTCTGTCAATATACATGAATTATGCTTCTACCTCTCTTACACTGTAATCAGCCAGTATGTAGGCGTGCCACCCCTTCCTCTTCATTTAGTTGTCCCATGCAGAAAAGCAAGCTCACTACACTTTGGTTTCTCAGAACTGTTCAAAGGCTTTTCCCCTTTCCTTCCAGCTACAGACCTAACTAGCAGAAAGTACATACACCTATTGTGACGCTAATTGTTGCTCTTTTGCCTTGGCAAAATTACAGCTTTACTACTCCAGCTGTCCTCACTACTTATTTGTCTTGATAAAATAATATATTAGAGACGGCTGTTTTAACAGTTAGGGAAGTTAGAGTTAGAGCCGGTGAAAATTATAGCGTGGGACTTATAATTGATCACCAGGCTTGACAACATAAGCATTAATAATAGGTAGTAGAAAGGCAATCTATTGAAATCCAACACTGCAAAAACTGACAGACTTGTTATTTTATCCTGTATCCAGACTTTATATATGATTTTAGGATTTTTTGTGTGAAATCGTCTTACTGCACTGCAGATAATTTTACCGGTTTCAACAAATTTGACTTTTTTTTTTCAGGATAATGTAACTTGTTTCAGGACATTTACTTGGTAAAAGTGAAATTGTCTTGGAGAAATTTTATTGTTACAAGATTTTCTTCATCGTTTTATGATGATTTCTTGAAAGAAGTCATTTTGGCATGTATCAAGTGAAATGTATTGAAACCAGCAAGATGATCTGCCAGTGCAGTGAGATAATTTGACAAAAAATATCACAAAATAAGCTTGATAGGTCTGGAAACAAGATAAAATCAGTGAAGCAGTGAAAGAAGGGGAAACTGACCTCCTTCCATATCTTGCCAACCGCTCTTTTATAAACTCAATCAGGTCAGCGAAGCTCTATGTAATGCTAACAGATGCCTCCTTGCAACAGTTTCATATAACTTCATTTATCCGACACCGATTCTGCAATAGTTTCTATAATTTCGGCCTGTTTCACAAGGATGCCCGCTCTCTCACTTTAAGCTGCACCAAAAGTTTCAACACCCACAGCGTGTATTATCAGGGCTTGAAATTTTAAATGTGGTTTTCGAAAGCATGGTGACATCATAGGTCATTCTTTACCTGATTTCTTTTAAAGAAAATTACATTTTACATGCTCACAGACGCTGTGAGAATATTGTAGATACAAATTTAGAAGAAATTTCGTTTTTGTGAGATTTGTCGAGATCCAATTAACATCTGTCCTGTACTTACCTTAAATGCAATGATTGTTCGAAAGCATACAGTATAATGATTATAATACAGGGAGGCTCAACAGAGCCCTGCAAAGCTTTTTACAGAAAGGAAAGAAAACAGACTTTGTTTTACAGTGCAGAAAGCAGGTAAATGCACATGCACTCAGCGTAATCCGAACAAAATCATGTCATTTATGAAGAGCAGTGTAAGCTGTTCTTCAGCATATAGAAGACTGTCAGAGGAGGGTTTGAACACAATGAACAACTGCCCACCTCCACAAGAATAAACTTAGTCATAGCATTGAGCTGAACCAAATGAGGACTACCATATTAGGATGGAATTCAACCAGATGTCTTCCCGTTAAGTCACCAGATGAGGTTTCATTCGGCAGAAACTGCTTCAATCGCAAGATCAGTTTGAACCAAGTGAAAACCGTTTTAGATACCCACTGTTTTTGCACTGGGCTTTTTTCTCTTCGTTGTTTTTTTTTTAACCTTATAAGCAAATAAAAGTTGTGTTCAGTTCACATGCAAAAAGTGAGATAAAATAAGGTGAGAAAAGGAGATACAATAAATGAAAGATCATTGCCTATAGTAATGTTGGAGTCACCAAAGTCCATTTGGCACAAAGTTCAGACTTAGAAATGCCATACCTTAACCGTGTCTTAAATTCCATATTAATTTTGTCTAGTTCTATTTTGTATGGATGAGTACAGCAAAAAGTGAGAGAATTTATTAAATTATACTTCTCTTTTATATATATATATATATATATATATATATATATATTTATTTATATGTTGTATATTAAATTGTATTTACATTGAAAAGACATCCAGGACTCCTCTCATTCCGCGATAGAATTTATACAAATGGGCTGAATAGAATGCCCTTCCATTGCCCTCACTGTACAAGACCTAGCTAGCTTGATAAACAAATTGCTAGCAGCGGTGTTGCCACGCAGGCTCGCTATCGCCGCCCTAGTGGACATAGTAAAGCCAGTAGACCAGGTTGAAGAAGGTGAACGTGATGGGAAAGATGACACGAGACCACTTGTCTATGGCATTGACGTCTGTGAGGTCGGGGATCTTGACTTTGAGCTGCGAGGCCCTCCTCCTCAAGCGGCCCTTCTTGTGGCCCATGGGGCGGTCGATGGCCGGCCGGCCGTACAGGTCTCGGCTGGTCATCGGCTTGCGGTACTGTATGCTGGCGCTGTCGTAGGAGAACATGGTGGCCCGGGGGTCGTTGAGAGCGCCCATCATATCCGCTCCGCTCATCTCATTGGTTAGGTTGGTCAGGAGGATGTTGCCGTGAGCGTCGACCTGAGAAGAGACGTGGTCAGATGTCAGCGAAACCCCAACAGACTGCAAACGTCAATACATCACCCGCACATTTCTAAACGCACTCAGCTTCACTGCGTGCTTAGCGTTATGCCAGTGGTTTTCAGTCATGTACCATCATGACCCAAGATGATGCAGGTTCCATTCCAACCAACCACTACAGCAGTGGATTTCACTGACTAACACGCCTTAATTAATCAGTGAAAACTGCCAGTGTTTCCCATACATAGACTCAACTGTAGTCCACAATATCGGCACAAAATCAAAACTTAGTCAATGTATAGAAATTGATCTAAATCAATCTATAATGTGCCTAATGTGCGCATCACATCATGTCTCCCTTTGTGAAAACGAAAGTGAAACTTAAAATTCCACAATTTACTCCAAACTCGCATGTGTTAGTAACAGGATTTGTAAACATACTTTTTAATCACACTACTCAAAGTTAACATGAGTGCAGTGCAGAGATTCATTGCATATTGCCTCTGATCACCAGTTGGATTCCACTGGACACACCGCTCTCACTGTAGGTAAAGACAAGTAATTCATCCTAAACAACCACCGTCAACCTGTGGGGAACACTGCTGCTGCTGTAGTGTTTGGTTGGAATTAAAACCTGTATACTCATGGGTCACAGTGACACATGATTGAGAACCACTGTACTATGCTAATCTAAATGTAATTTCCTTTATTTTCTTATTCGTGAAAGGCAGACGTTATAGAGAAAACAATTCCCTTGTTGAGATCACATTGGACATTGGTTGAGGATATCTCCAGCAGACACGAGTCTCCAGTTTATGGTTACATTTAGCCAAGTGATGCATTAACTGTCATGGTTATAGATATAATAATAAAGATTAATACATTCAACACTTAAATCATGCACAGCTGCAGAAGAATGTATTATTCGTACTTCCTCTTTCTTCTGTTTACCAGAATCTGTATTTTCTTCCCACACAAAAGTTGAGTTGGAGATTACTGAGATATATATATAGCAGTGTACCATAAAGCCCCTGTCCCACCTGCACTTTGTTGCTTTCCAATCTGCTCTTATTCTCATTGTTGGATTTAGCCGCCTTCTCCGCCACCTTCTTCTGCAAGTGAGGACCTCGACCGAAGAAGATGTAGTTGACGAAGGCGTACTCCAGCAAGGCCAGGAAGACGAAGACGAAGCAGCCCATGAGGTAAATGTCGATGGCCTTGACGTACGGGATCTTGGGTAGGGTCTCCCTCAGGTGGGTGTTGATGGTGGTCATGGTCAGCACCGTGGTTATACCTGAAGGAAGGGAAGAGAGAGGGAAGAAGTGGAAAGACAAGAGGGGAAAGTTAGAAGAAAGTCCTGAGCATTAACAACCGCATAGCAGAGGGAACACCATGTGAACTACTTCTTAGAGGTGCAATAAGTACGATTTTCCTGTCCCATAGCATGAATGACCATAATATAACTGCGGGGGATTGTTAGGGTTGTTGACCAATACCAATGACTCAACGATTACTTGGCCAGGTGCTGAGATTTCTGGCTTTCAAAACTCACTTTCCAGTATGTTCCATGTTCAACTGTTCACCGATGGAGGACGGTGCTACGAGCGAGTGACCAGCATCACAACACATTCCATTCTCAAGTAAATATATTATGTTCTTCACTAGACATTTTGGTTCGATCTCTGCTAATTAGCTGGCTTACTCGTCTCGATTGTGAAAATTTGACTTTATTATGTGAGACTTGATGTTGCAGTAGCCAGAACAAAATTCTCCATTCAAACCAACAATAGGCATTTCTTTCCACACTCATCACAGCTAATAGCAGTAATTTAGCTTTTACATAAATTTACAGATTTTAGATTGAATCACAGTGTTGTTATATAAGTTACGTAAGTTTATGATATCAGACTTTAGCAATTGCCAATGTCTAACAAACAAATTTTGTGGCATTTTAAGGCGTCATCACATAGCGTGCTTCTGTCTCTAGTGCAGTGATCGGTGAAATTGTCTGACCACTAGAGGGTGACAGAAACAGCAACACATTTGTAAAACTCATAGCAAAGCCACTTCACTACAGAGGCCAGCAAAGGACAAACACTGCAAACACTGGATGCCCCGGGAGGAGCTTCATTCAGGACCATAATTTGACAACAAGCTTTAGAAAAGAGGTGAAAACAGCAACACAGCTGGCTGCTGTGTGGATATTGGTTTATATCATTATGTCTCAATGAAATCTCTACATAGCACATGTTAGTTTCAGGACTGAAATTGTTTTAGAAATAGAAATAGTTTTTTTTGGAGAATATCATAGTCTTTTATTTATTATTCTTCATATTGTATGTTTATCCAGTGGATAAACCAGAAACAATCTGCACCGGTACCGAACAAAACTAGAGTAGCTGTGGACAACATGAATGTTTATGAGGAGTTTACCTTGGGGATTTACTTCTGGCACCAGCAGGGGGGAGTGATTATGTAGGCTCTCCCCTTCCCTATTGCTATGGTCTCAGGTCATAGATTACTTAATGCCCCTTTAATGTACCATTACTGCTACCACACATAGAGAACAACACAACGAAACACTGATCATTAAGTTAACAGATCTAGGGTCCAGTAGCAATAGTTCTTGAAGTAGTAGAATAAAACGTGCATTTTTCCTTTAAAACAAATTTAACGTGTTAATGTGTTATACAAGCTATAGATAGAAGCAACTGTAGTGCACTCTTGCTCACCTCTGCTTCACACACAGATGTGACCCGTGTAATGGAAGACTAATGGATATTATAAACACTGGAATGGACGGGCCATTGACTTGATATGCCTCTCTCGCCTCAATAATTCAGCTCCTTCCAGAGGGCTAGCTCATAGCTAATGCACTCTATTGCCTTTGCTGCGGAATGGAGACTAATGATCACTCTCCGACTTCAGCGCTGTGCCACATCTGTGCTTCATCTAAGGTTTTGTGACCGCAGGATGGCCACGTGGTTAGAGCAGGGCTGCGTAAAGTGGGGTACACAGACCAAATATGGCCCTCCAAAGGTGCCCAGATGGTGAAAATATAGGTTACTGTACATATGGACTCATTTAGTTTATGATTTTTATGTAAAAATCCTGCCAACTTATCACAAGGTGCGGCTGTAAAGTCAGAATAAGAGTTGGACTAAGGTTGGTCATTTTTCTTTCTTTTCACCACTCAGCTTTCTCTCACACTGCTTCTCATGAGACTTAGAGATATGATAATGTGAGCCTAGCTTTCATATGACCATGATTATGACTGCAGTATGACCAAACTAGGCAACCAACTGAGTTTTTTGAGCGAGAGAGAGAGAGAGAGAGAGAGAGAGAGAGAGAGAGAGAGAGAGAGAGAGAGAGAAATACACTGTTTTATAATGTAGTTTTAAAATTCAAATTAGGGGCGCACTCCAAAATTAGGTGCTCACTTCCCCTGCGGTGAGACCCCTATCCACGCCTGGAATTGCCAAGGTGGCTTTTGCATTATGACAAGGCGCTTTCTGCCTAATATCAGTGAGGATCAGTCAAGAGTCTTAGCTCAGCAACTATGCATTTCCCAAGGGCGTGTGGTATATACGATTCAGAAAGCACGAGGGGTTCACAACAAGGTTACTACATAGAGTAAAACACACACACATTTATGCTGTCACGCATATTCAATTTCACATGGACAACAACACATCATATTCTGCGCTTCTATCCAAGAATGCCATATACTGTTATAGAAGAAGTGTGGAGTTACACGCTCCAGTGGCGTAAAGCCCACCCCAGGCGTCGCACCATCACTGTTCCCCAGTAAAGTGTGATGGACTGCATAGCGTAAACACTGAGCATTAAACGTGACAGCAACAAAGGGCTAAATGTTTGGCAAATGCCATGAAAGCACACATCAGAACCCACATGAGCCATTTTGCTCTATACGGCTATATCATCAAAAGATGCTAGGCCCTTTACATGGCTGGCCGTACTTCCACAGGGTATAGCTCACCATTGCCAGCAATGTTAAAAAGCCCATAACTCTGGTTTTTGTCATTTTGTGTTTCAGCATAATAATACAGGTGTTGTCACTGACATATCTTTCTGTTTTTGTTGTCAGACGACTGCGCAAGTAACTGTGATTGAGGATGACAAAATGCTAACAGTACAAAAATTAGCATTAGCCTTGGTTAGCCAGTTAGCATTTTGTGACCCTCGATCAAATCACTTTTTTTTATAGTTGCGCAGTCGTCTGACAACAGAAACAGAAAGATAGGTCTGTGACAACACCTGTATTGTGTTATACATTGTGTTGAAACACAAAATAAGTGATAACAGACAGAGTTATGGGCGACAGAAAGTTGGCTTTTTAACATTGCTGGCAATGGTGAGAACCGAGCTATACCCTGCGGAAGTATGGCAGCCATGTTTGTGAAAAAGGTCTATATGGGTGTGTCTAAAACACTATAAAAATGTCTTTGTTTGCATTTGAGGAGATGACTTGTATGGAGAGATGTGAGAGAAATTGATGCAGCTCATTGAAGGCTCTGACCTCACGCTCAAGTTTGGGATGCACACCATGAATCAGAGGCCTCATCCGCTGGTAAAAAAGGATACGAGCTGCCTGAAGCCGAGGCCACATATTGAGGAGCACAAGGACGCTGAGGTGTGTGTGTGTTCATGCATACACACAAGCTCGCTCATGTTGGCATTACTACACTTGTGAGGGCATTCCACTGACCTAACCTATAACCTCTAACATTAAAAGAAAATTCCAACCTACAGCACTATAACACTGTTAAAAAAAACAGCTGTTGGTGATGTGCCTTGAATTCCTGGGTCCATTTTGTTGTTTGATGGTGTATTTTTCTTATTCCTGTGGATAAGCGGCCAGACATAGATAAAGTGAAGTCACGTCGAGACATTTCCAGTGCAGCTACAATGGGCTTCTTTCTAGAGCCGCCATTTTGCACCAATGTTCAACAGTCATACAGGGAGAAATCCATCGACATTGACTATGTATGATTATTCTTCTCTTCACCTACATGTAAAACCAACAGCTGGATGCAACACGTTCAGGCATGTTCTCTGGGGGTTGTTGAAAGGCATTTTGGGAAATGTAGGAATGCACTAACTGAAGTAGAACTAGACAAAGCAGGTTGAGGGAAAGTGTGTTCACCAACAAAGTAAACCACAACACTTCCTCACAAAATAATTCCTGGAATGCATTGAACATCACAGACTGATGATATGTAGCAGTGTAAGAGTATCCAAGGATGCGTTTTACCTTTGACATTACAACTACATGCCCGACTGTACTCTTAATCTAACCACAATATCCCTAGTGGCTTCAAGATGTCGCTGCGATTAATGTGGATTTACTTGGATCTTGAGTCCTAACGTGACCCATTCAGCAAAGCCTGACAACATGCTGTGCATCAAGAAGCAGCTGGTCAAAGACGGTTTTCTGTTCTGAGACATTCAGAGTTGATTTTAACAACAAAATCAAACTTTTAAGTGTTTATTTTTCACATCTATCCATACTGTATATACCCAAGGAGGGAGCCATCTCATCAGAACCCATCTCTGACCTGCTGCTTCTTGACACACAGGAGGTGGTCAAGATTTCTTCTAAGGTTTTGAATGGGTCATGTTCAGACTCAAGATGCAAGTAAATACAAATAAACTGCAGCAACATCTTGAGGCTGTTTGGGCTACTTTAACCCAATCCTTGAAATAGGCTTTTTCCCTTGAGAGGTCAAAATGTTTAAAATGGCACACCATGTTTCTTAAGTCATTTTGTAGCAAATGTACTATGTACTACTATATACTATACTATTCTATACTATACTATTCGCAGAAGATTCTACTTGTATATTATAGGATATAATGAGGTAAATATTTGACTTTTGGACCCACAGTGCAATCGTTTGGCAATAAAGCACCTGGATTATGCTGCATGAGCTGTTTGGAGAAATCTGATGGACATTTTCTGCTTTTTTTGGAGCTGTAAAAACGACCCAATTAACTTCAATAGTTGCCACTGACATGGGGTGAGCAGATAATGACTGAATTTTCATTTTGGGGTGAACTATTCCTTTCTATGTGGAGTTGACATGTTCTCCAGACTCTAAATTACACATAGGTACCAATGTGAGCGTGAGTGTGTTTGTCTGTGTGTGTTTGTCTGTCTGTTTGTCTGCCGTGTGATGGACTGGAGACCTGTCCAGGGTATTTCCTTGCCTTCTGCCCAATGCATGCTGGGAGAAGCTGCGAGAGAAGATTTTGTAAAGCATGTTTTTATCCAATTCATGTCCCAAGGACATGTTGCCAATTCAATCTTTGTGCACTATTGTTCTAAACGAAACACAATCAAAGGTGTACTGTGTTTAAAGGCAATGCTTCAGCAGAAAGACATGAGAAGTTGAAAAGTCCATGGCCCCGATTTGCCACCATTTTGATGGGGAGCACCAAAGAAACAAGGATTTGAATAAACTCATGCACAAATGGAGGCACGGCCAAAATCCTCACTGTGCACATCGATTAGTCCAACAACTCAAACATGCAGATCTCAATCCATGTAAAACCCATGTAACTTTACACAGTCTGAATTGGGCCCTTTGAGAATAAAATGTCCCACTACCACTCTTTATTTTTTAATATGTGAATTGTGATTTGGGGATTTCTTGGGAATTACTTTTTACAGTCGGTGTATGAAGGTGTGTGATAATGTCGATCCTCTGTACCCATCCAGAGTGGTGAGCGCTACATAACACTATCAAGGGGAATTCACTCTGCCTTGAGGGCGTTTGGTTGGTACACACTCTGCCCTGAGGGTGTGTGCAAATGAACATTCAGTCAAGGCAGGCAATGTTTACAAGTCAATACTCCCCCTAGAAGGCTGTGTGTGCATGTGCATTTGGAGGTGAGTGTACAGTAAGTGCCAAAGAGCTATGCGTAAGCATGTGATGGCTATAGGGACTGGAATGTGAATTGGGCATTTTGCTCAAACACCCCCGGAACTGTACATAAAGCAATATTCCACTTCGTTTTAACATGGGGGTTATTTGACACCTGACCACTATGAAAACCAGAACTACTCACCAAGATCACCCCAATGTTAAAACTAAGTGGAATATTGCTTAACAATGTGGTCTATGAGCCTTAAACACAGCACTATTATGTTGGTTGGCTGACGCAGAGAGTTTGCAAGAAGCAGAATCATCATCAGAATCATCTTCTAAAATGTATAAGCTTTAAAAATTCCACTTCAAGAACCAAAAAAACCCCCCAAAAAACAAGACAGTCCACATTTGTGTAATTGTAAACTCATAATGAACTGACTCCAGTTGTTTTTAACTTCAGTAGGTTTTCGCATAATTGTCCTATTCCCACCTATTCCTATTCAGGGTCACAGGGAAGGCAGGGAGACACCCTGGACAGGTCTCCAGTACAGATAGACAGACACTCACATCCCTACCTATGGGTCATTTAGAGTCTCCAGTCCAGCTGACTGTGGAAGGAAACCCAGGAGAACATGGGGCGATCGCGCAAATTCCACACAGAAAGGACCGGAGCTGGGAATCAAACCAGGGACCTTCTTGCCTTTTTTTTCTCATTTTGACACTTAAAAAATTGATGTTTTTCAATGAAATTTTCAACAGTTAGGTCAACATGGGTGTCAAAGCCATGCTCAGGAGGACTTCCTGGTGTTCCAAACCAAGTATTTTTTTTCTATTTAAGATGGGGGTGAGTAGATAAAGGTATATAAAGATGACAGTAGACGCTGATTGGGGACAATCACATTCAGATATTAGCTCTCAAATTGCCCCCTGCTCTTCCTCAAGAGGCCTTTTAACGCTTGCCAGGCCATTATTGGAAACAGATGTTTTTCCTTAATCGGCTGCCTAATTCAATGAAGATCAAGCCAACAAACAAAAAAATAGACTGATATCCCCGATTGAAGAATTTAAAAGGCCACTGACCCAAGGCCACTCTGGCAGCCGAGGCATCATAGTTGATCCAGAAGGAGACCCAGGACAGGATGGTGATCAGGGTGGAGGGCATGTAGGTTTGCAGAATGAAGTAACCGATGTTCCTCTTTAGCTTGAAGCTCAGCGACAACCGCGGATAGGAGCCTGTGAAAGGCAACACAAAGCACTGGACAGCTGAAGACGACTGGTCATGACTGAGCTCACTTCTACGGAAGAGGATTAGGGGCGACATGTGAAAAATGTATTTGAGTTCTGAGGTTAAAGTCAGAATTCTGAGTTTAAAGTCAGAAGTCTGACATTCTGTGATTGAAATTAGAATTCTGAGTTTATTCTCAGAATTCTGACTTTAAACTCAAATCTCAAATATATTTTTCACATGTGGCCCTAATCCTCTTCCGTACACTTCAGTCAATATACCAGTAGATTAACATTTCTGAGAATTGAAAAATGGATGTTTAACAGTCTATAATGATGAAGTAAGGCAAATTTGAAATTAACTTAAATTACTTAAAGGTATACCTTGGCATTTTCAATTTTAGTCTCTTTTTCTTAACCAGGAACTTGTCATATTAAGTTGAAAAATGTTCTGTATTGGCATTTCAGTGAAAAATAAAAATAAAAAATCACATCCAGGGCTACTAGCAGCAAGCTGGCCCAATTTAGAAACTTTCTCCTACATTGTGACAAGAGCCTGCGGGAAAAAAATGACTAAACTTCAAAATGTCAAAAGGATATGCCAAATGACACTGTAAGACACCGCTACCTGTCGCAAACACAGCTTTCTTGGAGAGGGTTTGGTAGTCTATGATGGAGAACTGTGGTAGCTCGATGTTCTCCACCCCGGTGACCGAGCTTCCTCCCTGCCAGTAGAACTCGATGTCATCGGTGGTGTATCCGTCTGGGGAGAGCAGGGAAACACAACGCATATGGCCTCAAATGGTAGCAGAGACAAGGATCCATGCATTTTTCACAATATAAGAGTTTTGACTTTATAGTGAAAATGTTTGTACATTTTTGCACAATTTGTTGGGCTTCAAAATGATTTTAAAATGAAATTATTTGAAATGTTTTGTCTGAATGAATTTTTTTCTGTCTGAATACAATGTTTTCTCTTACAAGTAATGAGAAAATTTTATATATTTTTATGAAGCTATAAAATTAAAATAAATGAAAAATAGGGTGTGCAAAAGTAAGTATGCTCTTTAAGCTAAATTGTGTCGCTGACAATATTTGATCACCATGTCATATCTTATGCTGCTCAGTTTTATTACCATTCAAAATTGTACTTATTCTGCCTTTTTAGCCAACAAAAGCTGATAACAGGTTTCAATGGAATCTCAATGGATTTTAGGGTGTGGGATGGATTCAATGTCAGAAAACATGAGTGGAATGTGGAATGTGAGGTTCACTCATGGATGGCATTGGGGTCCGGGTCTTCATGTTTCAAAGAAAAAAGAAAAAAAATATATAGAATAGAATTCAACCCACTTTTGTTGACTTATGATTGTCGGCTGAAATTCACTAACAAATCATGGCTCCGTCCTCAAAAGGGAACAAAAACTAGCATGACATTGGTAGTTGAAACCTTTTGAAAATAGGTCCAATACTAAATATAATAAAATCCCATGTCATGACTAATATCCTCCAAGTGTAAAAAGGGAAGAAATATTGGTAGATTCTTTCTCAGAAAATCATAATCTGGAGTAGGACAGTTTCTCTGTTGTCTGAGAGCATCTTCCATTTTCCCATTGGCTGAACTGGAACAGCAGTAAAGCATTCCCTTTACTGTTTTTTCTGGCTAGTCTCTGAGCTATGTCTACAGCCTGAACCAGTATGAAACAGGCCTTCGCTGCCCTTTCAGTAATTAGACCAACTTAATTGGACGGGGCTCGTCTTCCTCCCCTCAGTTCCCCATCTTATCTGAAGGGAGCTGCAGGATTTCAGGGAATTAGCTCCTTCTCATTACTGGATGGACTTCATCATGTTTTTGCCTTATTTTTTCTCATCCATTTAATGTACGTGTGAGAAGACCGCGCAGATATCAAATCAGCCAGCAAGCTGTGGAGAATGACTTGTGAATAGGAGGATACGCTTTGAATAGTGAGGTACACAATCATAATCGTGAGAGCTAGCAGTAATTTAGCTTTGGAAATGCTTTAAGATTAACTTCTTCCAAGGGGTTGTGTTAAAGGATAAGTTCGTCAATTTTGGACCTATATATAATTTGTCTCTTACATACCTGTAGTACTTGGACCCACAGAGAATACTGGCTCCAGAGTCAACTGTTGGTTGAAACAGCGAGCTTTGTTGCCTCTTGCTGCTAACAATGAGTCCAAAGGGGGTTGTCAAAATATCTCCAAGTACTACAGGTATGTAAGAGACAAATTATATATAGGACCAAAATTGCCGAACTTATCCTTTAAGAGGAAGACAAGACACCTTTTTCCCAATGTTCATAGAGTGTTGACTTGCAGAGAGCAGACATTGCACGTCACCATTCTTCAGATAGCCTATACTTTTGGTCAGTTGATCCTCAGGAAAAGACTACTGTAAATCCAGTGGGCACCAGGACAAAAACTCAAATTGCCTTGAAGCCTTCAATTTAAGGATTCCCTGCCCCCCATAATAATGGCTTTAATGTCCTAAACCGAGCAGGGACCAAACACACCTTGGATCTGCCTTGGGCCCTGGTAACCATGAAGAGGATAAGTAATAGCACACTGTGATGCAAAGAGTGACCTCGACACAACAAGTATTACACTCACTCATTACACACTAATCTCCCAATATATTATTGTTTTTATTATGAGTGCAATTACAGTTTAAGCTAAAAGAATGCACAGGTATTTCCCATGGTGTCTGTGAATACAACGTGATGTTTCATCACAATCTAGTCGTCCAGAGGGCACACAATACTTGAGTGTGTGTGTGTGTGTGTGTGTCTCGACTGTGCGGGGTTGATTTAACTATGCATGCAGGTAGTATCTATTATTCAACTGAGGCACTCCGGCCAAGTCTGATTGAACAAGAAATGCCAGTTTGCATTAGTTGGCGTAAAGTGCTACGTGACCTCAGCGTCTCCGAGTCTTTTCTGCAGAGACTTTGAGGAAAGCGTATTCTTCTTACCTGAAGTCACTGCTGTGCGGACGAGGACAATAGGTGGAATAGGTTCGTGGAAAGGCGGGATCATGTGAAGCTATTAAAACCTAGATGGAAAATTCCAACAACCCCCAGTGTGGCTGATTAAGTCTGCGCGCTTAAGCTGCGTGTTAATTAGTAATCATATTAAAATACAATGGGCCAATCAACGCGAGGCGTACAGTGTCACTGGCTTCGAGATAAACCTTCAGTGTGACGTCACCTCTCTCTCACTTTCTCACATACGCACGCACATACACACTTGCGGCACGGTGAAAATTCATATTAAAACAGCTCTGGTTTTGAACTGATGTCAGAAAGATATTTAGGTCTAAACTTTAATTTTTGGCGCTATATTTACACGGGTTTTCAATGTTGGTGGAGGACGTTACAGAATGTTTGGTGCTCAAGGCAAGAGTTTGGACTAGGACTATGGTTGTCCATGCACACACACGCACACATATGCATACTCACACACTCACACTTGCACTCACAGCTTTCTATTTCCAAGGTACAGTTCTGCTCATCCAGCGGATATCGGCGCAGGTCCATCATGCAGGCGGCCGTAGTCGTGATCCTGAGAAAGACAAAGGGTTCATGTTCAAGATCTGAAATACATCCCAATTCATCACACAGAAAATAACATTTCACAATTAAAGCAATATTCCACTTAGTTTCAACATGGGGGTTATTCGGTACTTGACCGCCATGAAAACCAGAATATAAACTACTCACCAAGATCAGATGCAGCTGGACGAGTTTGTAGCATTCAGCTTTTTACTTTTACTATATGAAAATAGACTGAAAACTGTCATTTAACACATTTGTGAACAGATTCAACAACACATCCCGCTACTGTGATTTTCAGTTGACTGTGCGTCCAATGTTTTAGAACATAATTTCACCAAATAGCATTTTTATTGATAGAAGAGAACATAGCGGAGGGATACCATTTAGGAGAGATAGTTCCTGTTTGGGAGACCAGATCTACTTTTATTCTTAAATACTAATTTTAGTGTAAACCAAGAATAAAAATGCAAAATGATGACGGACCCAGGACTGTTTTATTGTCTAAAATGTGAGATCTGTTGTTGAATCTGTTCACAAACGTGTTAAATGTCAGTTTTCTGGTTATTTTCGTGGCTCTTTCAAATGAATGGGAAGTAAAAATCTGAACGCTACAAACTCGTCCAGCTGCATCTAATCTTGGAGATTAGTTTATATTCTGGTTAAGATAAAACTGGTTATGTTATATGGTATAAATTCTGGTTATGTTAAAAGTAAGTGGAATATTGCTTTAAGTATGCCGTTAGATTACATCCAGAAGAAGTGTAACTAAATCATAACACGCACTATAATATAATACACACAATTCAGATGGACTGTAGGAGTAATTCAGTACACAACGTGACATCTCCAGCAATCAAGTTTCAAAATAGAAAGAAACACTCATTTCCTTGTGATTAGGGGAAAAAGGTTGACTTTGTAAAAGCAGGAAAAAATGAACAATACTGTCTAACCCCTCATACACACTCGTTGAATCCCAAAGCACACGTCGTACCTCCTCAGCCTTCAATCACCCAAATCCCTTTACGCCTCAACTGGAACCGAACTCTCTGTTTCTCTCCCATAATTGCCTTCGTACCGCTTAAGTCATGACTGTGCACCCCCCCCCCCCCCCCCCCCCCTTTTGAAATTCTCCATGTTTCTATCTTAATTACAACTACGAGTAATTAAGAATTAATGCTAAAATCCAGGCAATCGGACGACTGGCAAATCCGTGACTTCTCCACTTTGAGGTCTTACGTTTGAAGGAGCGCACTTCAATTTGACGATTTAGGATTGAATTAGCGGTTAGAGTGATTTCATTTTTTTTTTTTGCATTGGTGAAAGCCACCAACAGTTCCTGGCAAGGCATGAGAGGCTGTGGTCATGTACTATATCCCAGTGATTCTCAACCTTTTTCATATCAAGGACCCCACATTAGAGCCACAGACCCCCATTTGATGAGATTTTGTCTCTTGGACCCAAATCTGAGAATATTTTTATTGTTAGATATGATTTTGTCCAGAATTCCATGACTATCTGTATTGTAGGTAGAGAGATAACAGAGAAACTATGATCAAACAGTCATTCTTCTACATTCTCTAATTGTGTTAACTTCTTGTAAATGAAATAATGGTGAAATTTAACAATTCATCAGTTTGCTGGGGACATCCTGGAACCCCCTAAAGGACCCCTGGTGGTCCCCGGACCCCACATTGAGAACCACCGCTATATCCATCCCATTCATTTGGCCCCCCTGGACAGAATAAGCTCAAGGTTATGGCCACATACAGCTGCATGTGGATTATGGGTTTGTTGCATCGTGAGAGGGTCGGTCACATCCATCATCATTTGTTTAAAACAGCAAACACAATAAAACCTCATCCCCAGCTAATCACTGTGAATAACCCTTTGGGCATATTAACTTTAATGTGCAGTGATGGGAAAATATGTTCTAGTGTTTATGGACAAGGAATTTACTTGTTGACATGCAATTACAGGCATTTAAACTGCAAATTTGGCAGCACAGAGGATACAGAAACAAGTCTTTGCACATCCATCATACAATAAGAGATATGCATGCACACCAAAATGCTCTGTACAATTTACTTTGCAATGAAATCACAGGGAACTTTGACATGTGATCTTTTGCAGAACTGTTGGAATTTTATTTTCTATATTTGAGGTTCATCTGGGGCCACAGTGCAATATGTCACAATAGATGAAAGTGACATGAAAGATGGGAAAGAGAGAAGGGATGAACTGCAGTGAAGTACATAATCCTGATTTGAAACATCAGTGTCAGTGTGTACTATAAACTGTATCTTACATGTCTACATATTAATATAACTAGATCATAAATATCAATAGATTTGAATTAGAATAAACCCCTGCTCCAAATTTCCACCACCGTTCCAATTCCACGTTCTGACACTGCTGTAATTAAAGGGATATTAAGTGATATATGACTTTTAGCAACATCTAGTTTAGCCTACAATAACCTGTGATGGACAGAAATATTAAAGTCACATTTTCACAACAGAATATGCATATCACCATGCATAAATAGCACTGCTTTGACATTTGCTTTTTTTTTTGGCTTGAGAAAGAAATGTGTTGCGACGCCTAATTCTAAAATTAGAAAAGACCCCACACATGCACATAGGCACACACACATCCTATATATACAGAGGAAGAAGAGAAAGCTAATGAGTGTGTGTGTATGTGAGTTGTAGTCTACAATGAATTCCCCAAACCAGAACGGGACCCTCTAGCTGTTAGAAGCACTTCCAGGGATCCTCTGCACCTTTTCCCATTATTCGCTCACTTCCCCAGCCACAAAATGTCATGCCTCACTGAGCTCCAAAACATTCACTCAAGCTGTCACCTGTTTAATTTAGGCAAAGAGCCTCCCACTGCTCTACCTGGAAAGCGGACTACACAAGTCTGTTTAGGGTTACAAAATGCATGTAGCATCTCCCTCTGGCAGAGACCTGCAGTATCACTCGGAAGACAAAATGAGTAGTCTTGTGTTGCAACTGTTTGTTTCTTGAGAGGTCCGGGTGTTGCACTTGCTTTCTGGTAGAAGAGACAGGATGTCTTTAGCCCGCCAGTAACACTTATCAATTTAATATTCCAATTCTAAATGGAAAATAGAAAAATAGAAAATTGTGAGCACAAGTCTCAATTCGTCGCTCCATGGATTCATGCAAAATTGGGATTAATCGGGATTAGGGGCTCATTCACAACATGCCATGGTTGACTGGCATGGTAGGACCAAAGTGAGGGCTGGGAACATTTGCATAAAGCTAGTTTAAGACTAGTCTAAGCCTTAGACTGGTCTTAGATTCCCAGGTTGTACTAGGCTAATTAAGACTGTCTGTTACTTAAATATTACGATTGATTTATTTTGAGGTAGGAAAGTTAGCCCCTCCCCCCTGGCTAATGTTGAGAACTTTGTTGTTACGGCAATGAGTCGGCCTAACTGTCAGAGTGGGAAGTTTAAATACTGTAGCTATTTCATACAAGATAGCAAATCTTTGGTTTTGGAAAGAAGAGAGTAAGACTTTAGAGACAGAAACAACCCATTAGAGATCTACAGCAATCAAGAAGTAGTAGGAAGAGGAAAATATAAGTTTGACTTAGGGTCACATTTAAATCTAAGGCTAGGTCTATCTTTATGCAACTCGCCCCTGGACTTGTATCTTATTGGTCAGTGGGGCCAACTTCTTGTGCATCACTACCAGTCTCACACTTCATGATTCAGTCATGGTTGCTCACAGTAGCACTATTTACAAAATGTATACTATGGATGTATTTTGTTCTACTAAAAATGAATTGTATTATTTAGCTTGTGCGTCTCTGTTTACAGATCTGGACTTCTGGAAAGCCCTCAGTAATAAGAGTACAAGGCGATTCTACCATAACACAGGGTTTGTTATAAGACAAGGAGTCAATCACATAAATGTGACTCCAGTTATTTCAAAATGCCTTCAAAAAGCCATCAGACTCACAACTAGAACTATAAATATGAGTACATTACTTCTATGCTGTCATTCCTTCACTGGCCTCCTGTTAAATATAGCAGATTATAAAGTACTACTTCTAACATATAAATCACTGCATGAACCAGCTCCGACCTACATAGCTGATGTGCTGCACACCTACCAGCCCACACTAACATGAACGTCACAAGATTCTGGCGTACTATAATGTTAAATCAATGGGTGATCGGACACCTGTGTGTGAAGTGACCTTTAAATGCAGATATAATGATTAAAGGCCCAGTTCAGGCCTTTACTTAAGCAATACAAGGTCTCCAAGTTATGACAAGAGCAAACACAAACAGAAAGAGACATCATTTCCCTGGAAGCAGGCGTCACCTCTCGACAAAACAGAGCTTGTCTGTCTCCGGAGTTCACCCCGTCATTCCTCAGAGATGACCCTAAGCTGCACCGACGCTCACCCCCTGATGACCACAGATCAACATTCCACCAAAGAGACAGGAGGCAACTCAGTCCACCACACCACCAGCAACCACTACTGAAGTTCAACCCACCACCTCATTCAACTTTGCTCCTCGGACATTTGTTTCCCAGTTATAAAATCACACTAAAAATAGAACATCTACATAGTACTACCAGAACAAAAAAAAACAAAAAACAGAACACACACATAGCTACAGCCAGACAAATCAAGAGGGCTTAAAAGCGAGGCAATAAAAGTGAGTTAAAGTGAGTAAAAAAGAGTCAACGGAGATGGCAGATATTTGCCACCAAGAGATTTAGGGTTTCTTACAAAGTGCCAGCTGGAGTTTGGAGGGCAGAGCAAGTTTGACAATTGGCCAGAGACTTACTTGAGCTGGAAATCCACTTTCCTAAGTACCGTCACTGGCATAGACCTAAATACAAATGAAGAGATGAACCTATTCATCGAGTGGCTGGGCTAAAAGTCTGTGGAACATGCCAGAGGGATCAAAGCGGTGACACCCATCATCCGTCTGTGGGCCTGGGCGCGATCTACGGTGACCTTGTTCTTCGAGAAAGAAACATTTTCTGAGCTGTCCAGCAAGAAGTTCCATGAGCTGGGAGATCTGCTGCCTGAACTGGCAGCTGTGAAGCTGGTATGGATGTAACGAAAGTTCACACAAAATCACAAAATCTCGCTATACAAAAATTTGACAATATGCTGAGTAAGATTTCAGCTGCAGTCTAATGTCTAAGAAATGACATTCAGAATGGTGTTTTCTCTTTTGCATTGTTTGAGAGTGCAAGGGTAGCAAATTTTAGCTTGTGTCATCACACTTCCAGTAAGTGCAGCTGAGCTATGTAGATGACTTAATTCATCAAGATGAACTCAGGGGAATATGGAATTGAGGACAGTCCATTAAAGATGAACAACAGAGTTTTCGGCCACTAGTAGCGCTAGTGAGCAAAGTGGGTTGTCGTGGAACCCTTCAAGAACCACTTGGTGGACTGCTGTTGATTATGCTTTATTTTACGTGCACGGGAGAAGACCATTGCCGTAGCAACTAAATGAATCTCTCTCCCAACTCAAGGCGGAGGTATCTTCATCAGAATCAGTATCAGCTTTTACGAAGGCTAGACTGGGGTAAATGCCATTGTCGCCATTGTTCTGTTGTTTTTGTTTCTTGTCACATGCCACCACACCATTTTCTACCTTACTCAGTCCTTCTAATGTTTTACTGACCAACTTTTCGGCTTCTTCTCTTTTTCTATTAGCATTTCTACACTCTATCTCCACTTGCCATAACCTCAAGGCCAATTTTATTCCTTCCTCATCTTTTGCACTTAGCCTTTTTTCTTGCACTTCCCTTTTTAATGCTTTCAGTTTGTCATTATTAAAACTACCATCTGATGGCCAATACCCATTTGTCCACGCAGTCCATTGTGCCATGTATTTCACCGAAACCGCGCCATATTTATCCTCCATAAGCCTATATGGTGAGCCGACATGCGGCCCCTTGTGCGTAGGCCTGCTCTTTATCAACCCCATTGTCTACTACTACTCTAACCATGTGGGTGTTACAACCCCTACAGGCCGATAACTACGAGGTTCTTTTGTTCTAAAGAACCTACCTTTCCGGCGCACCACGCCAGCTCACCACAATACACTCAAACACACTAAACAACAAAACAACTATGGCAACCATACAAAGAATACCACTAGACAAACATGAATGACAAACAAAAGACAAATTGCTGATCTGTATAAGACCTAGTAATCCAATAATTCACACAGCCGGCTTCTCGTTGCTTCAGCGCAACTACAGTGGGACTCCCGGAGCCCACGACAATACCCCTATTATTGCTTCAAGCAACTGATGGCTCTGCCACCCATTATGCCTCCCGGAGACACAATGCGTCCTCAGCGACGGGTCCTCAGCGACCAGGGCATGTCTACGTACGTTTATATATTTTTTTTCAATTCAGTGCTCCTCAAGTGGAATTACTCATACAAATACAAACTGTAAAACTCCACAGAGGTAAAACAATGCTACCCCTATGACATGATCAGCGGTTAAACAGAATCGACAGCAGTATTTAATCATTTATCTCACCTCAATCAGAGATCCACCCGTCTTCTTCCCTTCAATCACTACAGAAAATGGGGAAGAGCGAATGGCTCTTACCTTGGTGTTTCAGTCGACAGTTTAAACCGCATTCTCTGCAGTGACGAAAAGGAGAGCCGGTTGGATCCTGCCGACAACGCCAAATATTGTCGTGGAACCCTTCAAGAACCACTCAATGGACTGCTGTTGATTATGCTTCATTTTACATGCACGGGAGAAGACCATTGCCGTAGCAACTAAATGAATCTCTCTCACCGGACGCTAGACACCGATCAGTATTTATACTTGCTCGGGGGTGGAGCTAGTAGAGGAAGTAGAATCTTACATACAACCAGCCTGCAGTGACACCTACAGGCAGAGTGGCGCACTGCATATATATACACACAATTCTTCCACAGGGTCCACATACAACAACAAAAGCACTTATCACATGGTTTTCAAGAACGCGCACAAGGACGTACAAACACGCTACGAGCACGGAGGTGACATAGTACACAATATTATGTGGAGAGGGAGGGCTTAGGTTGTTGTTCCTCTCTGCTCACTCAGTAGCCTAACCATGTCAGCAGCGGAAAGAGACACAACTGAGTTTGGGAGAGCAAAGAAACGGAAACCTGATCGTAATGTTGAGTGGAGAAAACCCATGGATACAATGAGACACCGTATTAATACTGGAGAAGCTTTTGATCGATGGAGAAAAGTTAGAGAAGTTAGAGAAAGCATTTTCTACCGATGCGGACATAGCATTCTTCTTACCTAATTGGTAAGTTAGCTTGCTAGCTAGTCTAGCTATGTTACTTGTGTTACAATCCAATATTGAGCTGGAAATTCTAGTAAATGATATGCTGAGGGGTGAAGTTGTTGGTATGGTTACTTGAAACGCAAATGAAGGAGTGGAAGCTTCCTCGCCAAGCTGCCGCACTGAGATCCAGATGTAAACATTGTAGCCTTGCAAACATTAAAAATTAAGACTTTCCAAACATCTTTGAAGGTAATGAATTATTCCAACATAGCCATTAGGGTCTAACAACATACTCTATGTCATAACTATGTCTGTACGAGTGAAATTATGAATGTAAAAAAATCCATGTTGTTTACATGGAAAAATCTGCATCTTTAAGTTTAAGGTCTGCTGTGTAGCAGGTTTTTAGGTTGCCAGTTAAGGAAGAAAATAGCAACTGACAAGACAAGGACTGTTTGCAAGTATAATAACAGAGCCTTGCCTTAAATGTTGTGTTTGAGTCTTAAATATGGTTTCATAGGTCTTCAAAACTTAACTGTTTCTCTTTGCACTAGTGAGTGAGAAATTTCCCTGGTTGAGCAGGTGTATACTGAACTGTTTTTTTTTTTAAATATTCAGGCATATTTGGGGATGAAATTGGTCTTAAATTTTATTTGAACTGCCATTATAAATGTCTTAAGTTTTAAATTGAACTTACAGAATCCTGCAGTCACCCTTAAGGCTGGGCATTGTTAGGATTTTACCGATTCTGGTGCCATTTTCGATTCTTATCTTATCAGCACTCTGACAATTTTGTGGTACAGTACGGATCCACCACAAAAGCTTCTCCCAAGAGGAAACTGATGTCCTTGTTCAGGAGGTGCTACAGGCAAATATACGGCACCTTCAATTAAATTAGACTGGGAGTAGATAACACATTTGGTTACTGTGTTGCTCTGGTCCTAGGAGAACCGTTGCCCAATGTAGGAAACGGTTCAATGATATTAGGTGAAGAGCCAAACAGAAGTTGGCAGCGAAGCACAGGGACAGTTTGGCTATGGGAGGGGGGCATCCACCAGTCGTCCCTGATATCCATAGAGGATGAAGCCACCTCCACAATCTCCACTCTGTGCATCATGACGCATACTATCAGTTATATGTCCTGCTTGAGGGGGTCAAATTGGCCAACATATAATCCACAGAAAGGGTTGGTAAGCTTTTGAATAGGATCTGTTCATGCAAGCATTGCTTGGTAAATCCACGAAAATAGCACATGAAAACGACTACGCCTTATGGCTTTTTGACCTGGTCTGAGAAGGCGGGCGGGGCAAGCGCAAATCAGGGTATTGTGTGAAACCAAAATTGCACACACACACACACACACACACACACACACACACTGTGCCTCTCCTCCCACTTCGGCAAGTCACCAAAATACCAAAGGGGCACAAGTGACAAAAAAACCTGTGTACGTCCAACAAAATGCCACTTTGCCAGCACAAAGCCCCACTATCCGCCATGCACCATCACGAAAAGAGAGCCCCTTATTTTTGGTGCATTGGAGATCACTGCAATGTGTACCAATGGTGGACAAACCAAAAGCAAAAGATGAAAACAGTGTTGTTCACTTCCATTTCCATTAAAACAGTGAAAACAGCAGCGCCACATTTGTTAACATGTAATTTACGTCCTCCAAGTTCTGGTGACATCAGTAAAAAATGAAAAAGAAAATTATCTTATCTATATCTGCAGAGATGCACCTGGGTTTTTTAAATGCTCCACACTTCCCACACTTGGAGCTTGGGAGCATACAATTGGGATGGTGCACCATCCAAGACTCTATGCTCCCAGAAGCTGGACACTAAAAGATGATTCATGAGGTCTTGAGGCAGATTTTTCCTGAAGAATTCCCCAATGGCAACATGTTCAAGAACCAGTAGAAGAGGGTTTGAGTTCTGCAAATTCCAGGATCAGTAGAGCAAAAAGTATCTCCACACACTCCAGTCATCAGAAATGGTAAAGCAAAAAACTGGATCTGAAAGAGGCAGATGTTCTGATGACGGACAATCAAGCAAGAAGAAACAGCTGGCTTGATGGGAGTCTTTGTTAAGGCTTCCAACAGAGATGGAGTGGTCATGCAAGAAGCCAAGATGAAAAGCTTTTCAAGGTTCATCTCAGAAGCTATTCTCCCCCTGTCCAATGAAAATTAGGAGATATAAGGCGAGTATGTCAAAAGGAAAAGAGTAGTGTGGTGTCAGGATTTTAATGCTCACAGAGAACTCTGGGGCAAGACTAGGAGGGCCCGTGTGCCTTAATGACAGTAATAGTACAAGGATTGATGTTGCAACAGGAAAATGAGTCAGCTCTGGATGCTACTCTTACCTCTAACACAATAGCAGGATTCTGTGAGTGGAAGGTATTGAGGGGGACAACAGTTGGGAGTGTTCATTACCCTATAGTGCGTTGTAGGTCTGAGGCTATCTCCATTAGAGAGAATGGGGAAGCAGATATTTGGGGGAGTAGACTGGGACGACTACCAAGTATTAGTGTGAACAGGAATTGGCTAGAGTTGATATCCGTAGAGATGTGGACAGTATAAATGAGAGCAGCAATAATTGGGGGAGCTTCAGATTCAATCCCTAAGAGCACAAGAAGGAGGAAAAGGAAGCCAGTGCTGTGGTGGACAGAAGAGTGGAGGCAGGCGGTGAGGAAAAGGAATGGGGCCTTCAGTTTTGTGAAAAGAACGTGTAACTTTCAGCACTTGATAGATTATAAGATGGCACAGGCAGTAGCAAGGAGGACCATCAGGCTTGCGAAAAGAGGCATGTCTGCAATTCTATTGGCAGATAGTCTCCTGTGGAAGAGGTGTGGGGGATAATTAAAAAGATGAATGGCATCAGACGGAAGTGGGACTATCCAGTGTTAGTGAGACAGGGGGATGTGGAGGTGACAGACAAGGAGAAACACAGAAATGATGGCCAAAACATTCGTTCAAGTACATAGAGAGGAGAGGAAAGGACCAAGGGAGAGGGGAAAGATGCACTGAGCACCCCCTTTACCTTATCAGAAATGAGGAGGGTGATCATTCTAGCTGAAACTGTAGGGAGCAAACAGTGTGAAATATTGAGCACCTGAGGTGATGAAGAGGCAGGTACAGGTGCAAGAGCTTCGAACTGTAAAAACTGTAAATCTTATGCTGAGGCAGGAAATAAGGCAAGGAATGAGAGCTGTGAACCGGTGATGGTATGGCAAGCACACAAAGGCACGGTATACATAGATGAAGAATAAACTTGTGACATTCATAAGAGGTGATAATAAATTCATCTGGGTGTTATGGGCTTTATCTCAATTCACCCAGATGAATTCACTGCCTGGGAGCAAGAGAAGCTTGGGGTGGATATGTGATTAAATAGAAAAAGAGATTAGGCTGGAAGGTATGGTGTTCAATTCAAAGGTTGTGGTACCAGTGAGGCCCCCATGGACTCTGGTGCAGCCAGATGTTGATCTTGAACTATTAAACTGAAAGGAAAGTAGTGAGGTGGATGAGAACAGTGTATAGGGGATATGTATAGATCAGGAATGGCCATAGAGATTGAACAGTAGAGGGGACATATCATAAATAATTCATATTCTGGCACGGAACCATATGGCAGCCATCCTACCTGAGGCCAGTTCTTAATTTGCTGTAATTGGAACCTATGGTGAAAGTGGCATATTAGTGCCTTAATAGTGCAAACATTTATTTTTTACCAACATGACTACTATTTTTAACGTGTGTAAGACAACTGTAACTGTAACTCTAAAAGGATTATGTTGGCAGCAACGGTATATCACAAAAACACATAATGATACACAGTCACAATGCTTTTCCTCTCATGGCACACTTGTTTTGCCTTTGCTTTGCTTTTTTTGCATATCATGCAGCTTGTAGGCTGCTAAACTTGTCTGGTAATGTTATCAAATGGGATTTGTCACTGACATTAACTTCTCTGAATTCGCCATCTCTGATGGTCAAATGTTAGCTAGTTGTTATAAAATCAGCTGTATACATACTGTTATGTACTGTGTGCTAATTGTTCTCAGAAACACCAGTGTTTCTATGCTAACAACATACGGTTTCAAAGCGGTTTGAAATCTAGCTTGGCAAATGACTACTAACAGCTAGCCATTTTGTAGTTGCCTCTGTTATAGGCTAGTATATAAAACAGTCTCTCCCATCTACTCTACTGATGTGTTGAAAGTGATGCCAGCCTCTCTGGTCACTTTGGTCCTTTTAGTGCAGTAGGTGCTGCACAAGTGGCAACCATAGTTGCTGCTCATAGTTCGCTGTTGTCGTCATAGGTAAACTGTACCCAGGTAAGATGGTGGACGGTTATCTCGCGGCCTTTGATTTAATGTCACCTCTACTGTTCTATATCTGTCGGGATAGGCAACCATATGTGCCATGGAGGGCCAAGAATATGCATGTTTTTATTCCAATCAAACATTACACCAGGTGATTTCGTTGTTCCTCCTCTCTGGTTGAAGGTGTGCGACTGTTGACCCTCCATAACACATGGTTGCCCATCCTTGGTATAAATATATACAGATGGATCAAAGGAGTGCCAGAGCTGGGGATCTTGGTCAGGAAAAGATTCAGAGACAATCCTGCTTTATTTACAGTGGAGCTGATGGCAACAGGCGTAGTGTTACAGTGGGTGGAAGAGAGACAGCCGTGTAGAGCGGTGATTTGTTCACACTCAAGTTCAGTTTTAAAATGATTAGAAACGTACACATCTTAAAGTAGGCAAGATGTACTGTGTGAAGTCCTGCAGTCACTCAGCCGAATATTACAGTTACAGAGTACAAGTGAGATTCACCTGGGTGCCAGCACATTCAGGGCGGTAGGGAAGGAAGATGTAGATGCTCTGGCCAAACAGGCACTGCAACGGGGAAAGTCAAAATTGAGGTACCATTAATTAAGACTGAGGCCAAAGCTATCATTTGGAAAGAGATGGCAGGAGAGATGGGAGATGGAGGAGAAGGCCAGACCGTTATATCATAATATTCAAAGGAGAGTTGAGCCAGGGAGAATAGCAGGGCAGAACAGATGGGAAGAGGCCATATACACCAGGCGGAGGGGAGAGCATAACTTAACAAGATGCTAACAAAATTCTATCTGTTATAAGGAAACATACCACAGAAAGATGTGATTTCTGAGAAGGAGATGGTAAGCTTGTGTTACTACAGTGTGCACCATATGAGGGGAGAGATAAAAAAAAAAAGAGAGTTTGAGGGAAAAGGAAATCAATAAGATCAATACAAATATTTTTTGCCAGGAGCATCATCTGATGCAATTGCAGGTGAAAATGTCGTTTTCACATTGGAAATGGAAAATTCACATGTTCATGGTCTTTCTCAATATACATTCTTGTCCTTTATGACACATTTGACGTGATATCTAACCACTCAAGTGCAATTCCTAAACAAAAGAATGCAGAGGACGGACAGCGGATCGATAAAGATCCTGGAAGTTTAATTGACCGATGAGAACAAATGGGAAACCCCAAGATTTATTGCAAAAACGTCACATCATGTCCTAACAGCACTATAGTCTTTGGCACAGAGCCGGTTTAAACAGCCCATTTCAAAACTATAAAAATGTTGTTCAGAAGTTCATTCTCTCCAAAACCACTTGAGAAGAATGTTCTTCACAAGAACGCAAGTATCACTTTGGCATTCTTGGATTTCATAATCACCTTAAATTAGGAAGAAAAAATGCTCTTTTCAACAGCATGACAGACCATTGTTTGTATTGTGAGGATAATCCATTGTCACTATGTTTCTGGACATTATGTCTAAGTTGTGGAGCTGTTCTTTAGTGCATTAATTTCATTGTTTAACTTTGTCAAAAACCTACCTGACATGCTTAACCTTTGTGCTTAACTGTTATACTTACTTGAATGTTACCTGTAAAGAAAGAAATGACATGTTAATTTATCTATCTCTAACACTCACCTGTGCAGAACCTAACTAACTGCTAAATTTACTTGCCTGCCAAAGTTCTTTCTGAGCTATAAACTCATGTTTTCAGGTTTTTACTGAACTGTATTTTTCCAGTTTTACGCTTCATAGCACTAAAAATAGCATTAAAAAGTGCCTGAGAGAACACTTGCCTGTTCCTTGGAGGCTAGTGTGATAAAGAATTTAGCTGGCTGCTAAAATTCATTGTAGTCACAAACATTTTTAGATATTATCTCTGGTAATATAACTTGTTTCTTGAACTCTTGTTTTCACTGACTATAAATGTGTGCTTGAAAGATATGCCTGCATGGGCCAGGAAGGGGGTGGAGGTGGGTCTGCAAATCAGTGCTGAGAATGGTGGAGGGGGAAGGTTGGAGATCTCTGAAAATCTCTTTGGGTAACTTTGGAAGCTGTGAGAAGGTCCACTAATGCTAGTCCCACTCCTTATCCTTGTGAAAACCATCCGTCTTCACTCTGCTGAGAGTGAGTGTCCAGTTATACCCACATCTGTCCATATTCAGCTGTTACAATGTTGAGACATAAAAACCCCTCAAGGCATTAATATTCATCATTTTCTTACCCTGCTGAATATTCTGGGACTGTCGACCCATGTCTTGGACACACTGAATGCATTAGGCAGCACTAGATGAATTATAAAGCAGGTGCAGAGAGCGTGGACGGACAGTGCGGGGGTAAAAATAGAGAGCGTCAGGCCTGTAACCTGTCATGAAGGGTTGGTACCCTGTTGCAGTCCTCTCCACCCATTCCATAATGTCAATCATCACTCCTGGATGCATATATGATGCATACATGGTTGAATAAACAATCAATAAATCAGTAGGATTGACCAAAGCAACCAGATTGAGGCAATCTGACATGACACAAAAAATGTTTTGTGCCCTAATTTTTTAGATGTTTCAACAAAAACTCAAACTAGGTCTAAACCTTTTACTGTGCAATAAACCTAGTTTTTTGCAGATTGGAGTTCTAGCTTTAGTTTTTAGGAATAGCTTGTCTGGAGGCAGAAATAATCTCATTGGTTGAGTTAAACCTCAATGAGCAGAGCCAAAGAACCACAGTTTTTCTGGCTAGGTAACGTTAGACCAGTGAAAAAGGCAAGGTAAGAGAGGAGGTGGCTAATATTATGAAGCCTAGAATTTTTGCTACTAACTGAAAATAATGCAGTCTAGCCAAACTAGTTATCTAGGTTAGCTAGTTTGCCTAGCTGCCCTTCCAAGTTCAAACTAGCCATACTAGCCTATCTAGGTAAGCTAGTTAGCTAGGCTGACGACCAAGGCCAGTTAGCAAAATTGGACTCTGAAAAAGTGTTTGGTTCCACCCATTGAGATTTAACCATAGGCTGTTTTTTTTTCTTGAGATGAGTTTAGCTAAGCTCTGTTTCTAAAAATAGCTGTTGATTTTATTTGTCCTGTGAAAATAAATGCATTGGAGCATATATGCTCCAAATCCAATTGACCTGTGAGACCTTCCTGAACTATATAGTTCAGGAAGGTCTCACAGGTCAATTGGATTTGCATCAACTCTTACTGTCCCTCTACCAGTGGTGACTTGGATCAGACATAGACTGTCATGGTCATTAGTATAAAACTATAATAATCAACCATGAAAGCAACAGTATCCTCTAAGCAGCATTGATCAGACTTAATGCAGACAATTATCTAGAGTGCCTATGCAGTACATCAGGTTTCAATTCCACAACAAACACCATTATGATATAATTTCCTGTGTCTGAGGGCCCTGTTACTGGCAACATGAGCCCTCTCTGAATCTGAATCCACTTTGGGCTCCTCCGTTTCTTTGCACAGGACTCGCGGAAAAAAAAAGGAGCAGCTAAATAAACTGTGCATCTGCAAGGGCCCAGCAGCACGGACTAAAGCCTGCCCCTCTGTCACCACTACTTTTTCATCCTTTCTTCCAATGAGGCCAACCATCCTCCATCAATCACTAGTGAGCAGAGCTAATGCTGCCCTGATGTGGAGCAGTGACTATAGAGAGAAGAGACCATATGTGTGTTCTTCGCTGAAGGAAGGTGTTGAACCACTAACAACCAACATGTGTACATGCCAGTCACTGGTGAGGTCACTTTAGGCAGCCTAAATATAGCCCCTCTGTCAGCAGCAAGCACACTGGATGAATAATTGTGGGAGTCTGCAGGGGATAATGATTCTGCAGCATGCCAGTGTGAAAGAAATCTTCCCAGCTCCGTGTGAAACTGTGAGAATCTGTCTGCAAAGTGGTGGAAGAAAGTGAAAAGTTGTCAAAATGGCATCAAAATTATTTTCAGGGCTGAGGGGAAATTGGATGGAGATTGGAAGGAAGAGAAAGCGGTATGCTCATTACACCTACTTAATGAATGCTCTCAAAATGTAATCGGTGACAGGTTATATACTAATTACCTGCTAAATTTTATCTGCAAATTTAGTGCACTGGACTACTCAAACTCAATAATGTAATCTGATTGTTGCTTTTGGAACATCATGCATCACGAATCAATACAATTTAAATCATAAGGATTAACACCAGTTCACAAACATGTTCATCAAAATGTGCGCAACCATTATGAGCATTTGTGATATTCAAATGTCTAAAATTATGCTTGGGTTTAATTTTTTTTATGAAAAACATACCTCTTTTAAGTAATCCAACAAGTACTTTTCATACTTTTTCCCCCCACAAAATCCATAATCTGATAGCTATGCTTTTAGTTTCCTATTTTTTTTTTAATCAGATTTCACTAATCCCATTACATGTAATCCATTGCTACCTATTCCTTCACACATGTACCACTGCCATATAAATATAGATATAGATGGATATTGCTGTAAAAGAGAGTGGCACTGAACAACATCATATAACAGTTCTATGCAAATGACACACTGTTGCTACACCCCAGGGCATTAAAAGTACTTAACACAAGTGTAATTGGGATAGTCATGTTCATATCAGTCATAACCGTTTTAAGCAGGAGACTCAAGGTCAAAGAAAATGACAGAGCCAATAGCTAGAATCACAAATAGCAGAACATGAAGTGTCATGAAAAAGAGCATAATTCAGTTTTATATTCATGAACAATGCTGTATGGATCAGAACATGTCGGCACGTCATGGGTGTCACTGGAAATGACACGACCCTGCTCTGTCATGATTTGTTAGGCAGAGATATACTGTAGATGGATAGCATCAAGCAGACAATGAACCCAAAAAGGCAAGTGGAATTCAGCATTGACAGGGATGCTGCATGCTTTCTGCATTCTCATCACTATAATGTTCTCTCCCCATTTGGGAACAGCCTCCTCAGTGGAATGAAAATTCAAGGGCAGCGTTATTGCGAAAAAAACATATCGGCTGTGTGCGTGTGGAGGAGGGTGGGGTGGGGTGGGGTGGGGTGGGGGGGGGGGTGGGGGGTCAGACCGACAGAAAGAGAAAAATAGAGAGAGATTTGGAAGAGGCATAGGGGATATGCTGTGTGCGAACTGACTTAGGGGGAATAAGCTCCTGGTTAAATGGACACACAGAGAAGTGTTTACCTTGGAGGAGTCGGGGAATGATGAGGACAGCCCAAAAGGCCTGTGTCCACTCAGCCGTGAAGGCAGGGAAAGCCAGTGTTGTTTTTGGACAAATCTAGGCAGTGCTCCCTGTCCTTTTCAGCATGTTCTTTCCTGTTTGGTGCCTAAATGGAACGCACCTCAGATCTGGTATATTGCTCTGTGTGTATGTGTGTGTGTGTGTGTGTGTGTGTGCCCGGGCTGAGCTCGTCTGGTGAAGACTGGCTCTTAGCTGCCACTTTCAGCAGGGTGACTCACCTGATCCTTACAGCCATGTAGCTCTCACCAGGGCAATACCAACCCAGTACCAACCTATAATACCACATATAGGGCAATACCAACCTAGTACAACTTAAAATACCACATATAGGGCCAGCAACTTAATTACCATTACATTTTACTATTACCATTTTATTTTTTTTTTTTTTAACTTTTTGATCACCTTACTGTTGTGCCATGAGAAGTCCATTTCACCTCTGCGTATCCAGTATTTATGTAGTGTGCCATGATGTATTTGTAACACACTACACACTACATATATTTAGTTGAAAATACAAGCTATCTTAGCATCAGGAAAAAGCATAATCGTACATAAAATAGGCTACTAAACATACAGAGGTGAAATCACATCTAATCTTCTCATTGCACAAACACATGCTGGGCAAAGAGCTGATTTGCCAAACAAAAAAAAGAAAAAAAAAGGCGGCATTAGTCCTTTAATCAAAGTGTTTTTGACCCATGGGGTCTCACTCTATGTTTGTCCTACCTTGTCAGGAGCCTAATTAAAACTTTCAGCTATGTTTTCTGTGAGGAACCGTAGGGCATAAGCAACATCATTAAAATTAGAGATACAGTCGTTTGATGCTGAATCATATTGGCAAAAACACTAATCCAGGGATCAAGTATTTGTATTTCAACCATTTTTGGAGTACTATTTCAAGAAGCTAATTTATTTTCATAATTTTGAGATGTTATGACAATTTGGGTGATAATATCGGATGTGTTGGAAAATATACTTTAAAAAAAAAAGATAATTTTGGTTTGTCCATTGTTAAATTCATTATCCAAAAAATATTTTTAGAAAAAAAATGTGTCTCCCATTAAAATCCACTACTCACATCCTGACCAGTATATCAATTTATGGGGCTATTATACAAATATATGGGCACTGGGCCTTTAAATGTTTAAACAGTTTGGAGGGTATGTGCACTAGTACTTGACCTCTAAGAATCATTACATTATACACAAGTATGCAGAATATGATATCACTTATGATATCCATATCTGTGGTCCAAATAATAATCTATTGCACCCTCTCTACCCTAGAGTTATAATTTTCTGTCCTAAGATGCTGTGACAGGTGTTGTATGGAGTAGTATTCACAGTCACCACAGTGTCTCATTCTAAATCGAGCGTTGCCATGATAATCAAGCCTGTATTGTTTTTGTGCCGGTAAACTATCGGAGGCATGCTGCTCAGCCACCTGCCACACAATAACCAAATCCTGTGGATCGTGATGGTGCTGACCAAGGCAAGCCAAAACCAGCAAAATATTCAACACAGACTGTTCATGTTTACCAAAAATAGATAGGCCTACTGAAACACAAATACAGAGGGCTTTCTGGTGACACACAATTCTAAACATACAATTTGGCCATCTCAACAAAATTCAATAAACATGGTTAATTTTTGTGCTGTTTTTGACTGGACGTGGATAATTTTCCGCTGATAAATGTGACTGATTTTGCATTTAGATTATGTCAGCAAGTTACCTAGGCAAACATAGTATCTGGTCAGCTAATCATCACTGGGACATATTTACAAAGCACTTGCGGTGGCACTACATGTGCATAAAAAGTGCCATTTCTAATCTGCTAGCCTGTGTGCACAAGCATGTTGCATGTGGAAATGTGGTAGGCTATACACCTGCAGGAGACTTTTAGTGCACTTGACCCAATTAATATATACAGTACATGGCCAAAAGTAATTAGTGGATTCGGCTATTTCAGCCACACCCATTGCTGACAGGTACTGCATATGAAATCACGCACACAGCCATGCAATCTCCATAGACAAACATTGGCAGTAGAATGGGCCGTACTGAAGAGCTCAGTGACTTTCAGCATGGCACTGTCATAGGATGCCACCTTTCAAACAAGTCAGTTCGTCAAATCTCTGCCCTGCTAGAGCTGCCCTGGTCAACTGTAAGTGCTGAAGTGGAAACTTCTAGGAGCAACAACAGCTCAAGCGCGAAGTGTTAGGCCACACAAGCCCTCAGAACGGGACTGCCGAGTGCTGAAGCGCGTAGTGCGAACAAATCATCTGTCCGCGGTTGCAACACTCAGTACTGAGTTCCAAACTGCCTCTGGAAGCAACGTCAGCTCAAGGACTGTTCGTCGGGAGCTTTGTAAAAAGGGTTTCCATGGGCGAGCAGCTGCACACAAGCCTAAGATCACCATGTGCAATGCCAAGCATCAGCTGGAGTGGTGGAAAGATTGCTGCCATCGGACTCTGCAGCAGTGGAAGCGTGTTCTCTGGAGTGATGAATCACACCATCTGGCGGTCCGACGGGCAAATCTGGGTTTGGCGGATGCCAGGGAACGCTACCTGCACGAATGTATAGTGCCAACTGTAAACAGAGCCCTGACCTCAACCCCATCCAACACCTTTGGGATGAATTAGAACACTGACTGGCCTAATCTCCCAACATCAGTGCTCAACCTCACTAATGTTCTTGTGGCTGAATGGAAGCAAATCCCTGCAGTAATGTTCCACCATCTAGTGGAAAGCCTATCCAGAATGTTCCAGAGCGTTATAGCAACAAAGGGGGGGTTCAAATCCATGTTAATGCCCATGATTTTGGAATAAGATGTTCGACAAGCAGGTGTCCACATACTTTTGGCCATGTAGTGAATTTTGAGGAGTGGCAATGTAAGGGCATAAAAATGGAGGAGGAAATTACTGAAATTGATCACTCCCTTCAATGAACTAAACTAAAACACACATAAATGCACATGGTATTTAACAGTCAGAGGAAGCATGTCCTAACTTCTCACACTGAGAAATGGTTGCTGTAAAGGCACATTAGGCAGAGGGGACAACAAATAAGAGAGGGTGTTCCATGTGAGAATTATCCTCTTTCAAATGTCGGAGGATGAGATTAAAATTATTACAAATTATAGATCGCCAAGTCATATAATAATAATAATATTTATAGTATTTTTTCACTGCTTCATGAAAAAAAAAAAATGAACTGGAACGTCAGACCAAGAGGAGTCACGCCATGCCCATATTGACAAAACTGGCAACCTGTTATCATGGCCTATGGCTCAGCTACAGTGGGGAATTACAGTCCATTCTATCACCTGTGCAATGTTAAAACTGCTTGCCATTCATTTTTGATCTGGTAGACATACACACTCGTACATCTCTGGTATTCTAATTGGAAAATTGTGACTGACTTGATTTGCATAAGTGGTCTTAATAAATCATGTGCTAAACTGGAGAAAGCACAGCTTTCTCTAGTTTTTCTTCAGAGTTTTTGCGCACAGTAGTAATTACCTTGCCTGTTAGTCTTGTTGTAAACACATCTGACTTGCGCATACATATCTAGTAGAAGCTTACTGTTAGCAGTGGCTAGCATTAACAATGGCTGCTTTGCTACATAAGCTTGCGGGCTAGTTAGCTAGCTAATAAAGCCAATAAAGTTTATTATTATTTATTGTGTCATAGTAGCCTACAAACAAATCTAGCTTATCTGACTTTTCACTTTTACTCATAACATCACTGAATGGATCTACAGCCCCACCACAATAACCTTTTGCAGATATTTCTCTTTTTCTAGCCTGGTTATATATTTAGACATTAACAGCCAACTCTCCAGTGGACCTCCGTAATGGAGCCAGACATGGTTGCTGGGAGAGCTGTGACACAATAACTGCAAAGCCTCTATTAACTTGAGCACATAAAGCAGTAACATTTCCCAAGTGTGGACATTAGACTCCTACGCACATGCAAACATGCTCTTAGCCACAATTAGCGATGTCCAAACCTACTGCATCCCTCCACAAGGACAGCAGCAATAACGAATCAGCCTTACCCAACCATTGTCAAATCACATGCTACTGTTGCTAATGAGCTTGTTTGCTTAGCTATCATCAGCCTCTGCTGTGGTGTAACTTAGCCCCAGACCTGGAGACAGCTGTTGGCTCCAGATGTTAGCCTCAGAGCAAATGGCTAGGTTGCAGATTTAGCACCACTCTGTTCGATAGAGTCAATGCCATCGCTGTAAATCCTTATTGGTTACGTTGTGAAAGTGACTCATGACTTCCTGAGTGTGGGCGATAAAATGCATAGAAATGTCAAAGTAGAGTAAACTTAGACGTGTGGGTGAGAATGCCGAGAGTGTGTCCTCCGTTTAACGATGCCATTTTGCCTGAGCGTTTGAGCCAGATGTGCTAAAGGTAACACTCTAGCCATTAGTCCAGGAAGGTAATGAGCCAAAACCACTATCAAAATGAACAGCATTTATGCATCTCATTCCTCACTCTCATTTGGCAAATGGGGAAACTCATTTAATATTTCTGAGTCAAGATATAAACGCCTTAACTACACAGTAAATCCTTTTGATTGTAACTACTGCACGTTACATTCATTAATTCATTTTCTTTACCCGCTTATTCCTGTTCAGGGTCAGGGGAGGCTGGAGTCTATCCCAGCATGCATTTGGTGGAAGGCAGAGACCCCCTGGACAGGTCTCCAGTCCATCACAGGGCCAACACAGATAGACAAACACTTACATACATTACACTTACATTCATACCTATGTGTAATTTAGAGTCTCTAATCCACCTGACTTGCATTGTTTGGACTGTGGCAAACATGCAAACTCCACACAGAAAGGACCGGGAATCAAACCCACAACCTTACTGTAAGGTGACAGTGCTAAACTAAACTGGGATACCATGTTACAGTGTTTAGAAATATCATGATCAGGTGCCAATCCAGGACAAACCTTGCCGCACTGCAATGTGAGCACCTTATCAAAATGTGCAGCTTTGCCTCAAAGCAAAAAAAAAAAAAAAAGTGTCTCTCAGCTGAAAACTGTCAAGTCATCATTCCTCTCCCACCAAAGCGTAGAATCCCTTTGAACTGGGAAAGCTGCATTATTGACAGTGACCAGCCCACAGTTTCCTTAGTTAGCTCAGCGCAACTCACTTCATCACAGCTTTGCTCTGCTGCAGAGGCCACGGCCGTGTGTACACTGCACCGACGGGCCAGGAGAGGCTCCATAAATGATTCACCACCTGGTTCTCCCTTGTACGCTCCAGAGAGCCGGCAGAAAGAGCGATGCTGACTGGCTGATGGAAGCCTTTGAGAAATGTTCTCCATGCAAATCATGTACTACAAAGTGATTTCCATGATGTTTTTCTATGCAAGCATGGCCAACTGACATACTCAAATTAGGGTTGATTGGTGTTGAGAAAATAGGACTAGAAAAGCGACGCACACACACGTCAAGTGGGAAATAATGGTCTGTCATTGCCACTGGTCTGTCATTTGGACAAGCCAATAAGCTTTAAAATGTTCAGCAATCCTTATGTGATTAATGAGGCAAATGTGTTTGCTGGATCTGTGATTTAATATTGTTGCTTGAAAGCAAGTCACTACATTTTAGGATTTACTGTTCATTATTTAAAAATAAAAACAACAGCAATTTCAATGTTTCAGAAGAGCTTCATGCAGAGTGTGCAGAATAGGTGGGATTACAGATGTACCACTCGACAGTTTGAAAGTTGAAAGTCATCATCAGGAGCTTTTGAATAATGAACATTGGGTTGTCATGCAGAGCTCTTTGCACTTCACTATGCCCTATATGCAATTTTAAAGGGAAGGGTTAGGATTTTTATTCCCCATGGAGTCGCTCTAGCATTGCTAAAAAACATAACAGGCTCACCTGAGTACAAAACATACCTGATGCCCACTCATAAATGTAAGTAATGATAATCTGTGACATTTTCACATAAATGTCACAGATTATCCCCGGGAAACATCTTTCCCGGGGAAAAATCCTCTGGTTCACAGGAAGATTTATGTTTCCGCTTTATTTGGAAAAAATAGAAGAAGAACTGGGTAGTTAGCATGAGCAGTGATAGCCACCATGGCTGAACGGACAAAGAAAAGAGCGCCACCTACAGAAACGCAAACTGCATCGACGGAAAATCCAAGGAAAAAGAGTCACAATAGCGGCAACACTGATTGACACCACAGCAATGATCACTTAGATGGAGACAAAATAAAAAAAAAACCAAAGCAATGAGCACTTAGTACCAAAGATAGAGACAAAATAAAACAAGAGGCACTTGAGTCACCTTATGTCCCGCCATAATCACCATGATATATTAAACATAATGAGTTATGCCAACATGGTCATTTATTAAGCTAATTAATGCATTAATTCATCATCTGCTCTATAGAGGGAACCTGTGGTGTCAGTATGAAGTTTCTATCATGGATGAGTTACTGTGTTCACAAGAATGTGTCTGCACACAGACAAAATAAGACATAATGTCCCACATACATGTACCATGTACCAATTACATACTTGTCCCCAGGTTACAGTACCTGGGGACACCTGGGAACCACCTGAAAGATGTGACGGTAAAAAGTGAAAACCCCTCTCACCTGAGACCATACAGCACAGTTCCGTCCGGGTGCAGTCGGATCATTCGGTTCTTGACCGTCACCCCGTGGACGAAGGACTTCTTGTCATTAATGAAGTAGGTGTCGGGGACCCACAGTTGGTCCGCCACCCGGTTGTCCAGGGTCAGATTGAGAGGAATGCCGGTGTAGGAGAGGCGCTTGTCCCGCCATGACTGCTGGAAGTACATGGTGATAGTGTAGTCCTGCGGGAAAGGCAGAGAGGAAGGTTAGCCGCACGACATCAACCTCAACATGGATCGGGCATTCGGCTTTGTTTGCATGACTCATGGATTGCTCTTGCCCTGTGCAATTTCCTGCGCATGCAAGCATGTTCGTGGACTTCTGTCCTTGTGAGAACCGGTTTGAGTTTTTGACCTTCGAAGTGAGGTCATTTTGGTCGCTCCTCACTTCAAGGGGTTAGTTTAGAATTTGGATTGGGTTTAGGTTAAGGTAAAGATTAAGGTTCAGGTTAGTTGCTTACTTGGGTTTAGGGTTAGGTTTAGACTCAGGATTAGGTTTAGGTTACCCTTACTTTACTGGTTTGGTTAGGGTTAGGGTTAAGGTTGCGGTTAACCATGACAGATTTTTGAACAGTCCCGCCCTTCCACCCCTCCCATCAAATAAAACTGCCTTTCTCTACCTGACTGATATTCCATTGGTTTATACTTTTCAATGATCCTTCCTTGTGTTATGTCCCTCCCGAACATCCTGTTTCAACAGGATATACATCAAATCAAGGAAGTAAAGATGCCGTTTCACGGGGTCTTCAAGGGTTTGGGAATGAATTTCGTCAATGAAAGGTCTTCACAAGTATAGTAAGACAAGTGTGTGTGTGTGTGTGTGTGTGTGCGTTGCTTTGTGATTGTGCATGAATCTTTATCAAAGGGCACATGGGTTTGACCGTGTAAGTGTGTGTGAGTGAGGGGGAACAGCGAGGAGGAGGAGAGAGAGAGAGAGAGAGAGAGAGAGAGAGAGAGAATGCATGTGTACAGACAAGTTGTAAACCGTGATTCAGAGTCTCGGCTGTCGGAGGGGCCGCTGCCACCTTTTCAAAAATAACTCGGCACAACCACAGCCTCGGCAATAAAGCCACATACTGCTGAGGTGGATTATGTTGCGTAACGTCAGTTCTTATTAAGCAGCGGGAACGAGTCGCTCGCCTGTTCGCTCCACTTCTTCTCCGCTCGTCCTCGGAGAGGTTGAGCTCGTGCCTTCACCTGCCCTGCAAGACGCTCCTGTCACGCCATCAGGCCTTTACCCTTCAACGCCACCTCCTCTCCCTCCCACTTTTTTCTGCTGTATCCCTATGGTCAGCAATTCCACGCCAATCCCGAACTCCTCTTTGAACTTCTTGCTCCTCCTCCTCCATCTTAATCTCTTTAATAATTTACACAGCACATGCCATGAGCAGACAAGGGATTTGGCATTAGCATCTTATGGACTTTTTCCAGTCCTTATGTCTTCTGCCTTTACCATTTTTTAATTTAGTACTCGTGACAGTGACAGCTGTCTTCTGTTTGCACAACATGCGTCATCAAACTACAACCACTAATCAGAAATGCATGGATATATATGAATGTTGTCCACTTTATAAATTCAACAAACATGTGACATGTTAAAAATTGAAACACCACTGATTTGTCTCATTCTTCCCAAAATAACCATATTTGTATATTTACAAAGCAAGCAAATAAACATGTATGTATTTTACTATGATGTCATGATGATTATCAGGATGATGTTGATGGTGGTGATGATGATGATGATGTTAATAGTGTCATTGCTGTTAATAATGATGATGAAGGAAGGTTAGGTTGGATTGCCTATGTATATAAATACTTTACCAAGAGCTTAAAGCATTTGTATTTGAGAGTAGTAATATAATCCATAATAACCCTCACCCCCAGGTACTGTAGCGGTGCTAAATTGCATTGCATGTGTCACATTCCACAACCATGGCAATAGCATCCTTACAGTAACAATCCACAACATTTGCATATAAAGTGTCAATTTTACTACTCTTCTATCCGATCGATACAGCACAAGAGTGATTCAACCTACTTCCAGTTCATGAAAGCTTTTACATTTCCTGTTCTAAACAGCCGGTGTCTGGTAGCTCTTTCCAGGGAAAAATCCTCTGCCGCACAGCGAGTGATGCACTTTCTGTTTCCGCTTTGTTTGCAATAAAAAGAACTGGGTAGTTAGCATGAGCAGCGATAGCCACCATGGCTGAACAGACAAAGAAAAGAGCGCCACCTACAGAAACTCAAACTGCATCAACAGAAAGTCCAAGCTCCGCCCACACTGTTTGATTGACAGGTGATCTCTGGGAAGTGCAGTGCAGAAACACCACAGTAATGAGCGCTTGGCACCAAAGATGGAGACTAAATATGAATAAGGATCTTGAGGACCACTTAAACATGTTGAATTTTTTTTTGTGCTTATTTATATTATCAGTCTATCCATTCTATTTTCTCCCTTTTGTCCTAATGCTAGCTGATGTGTGATGTCGGAGCCTTGCGGGGTCATGTATTTCTGCTGCTGTCCCTTGGGCTTGTGAGACATGCAAACAATTTATCCGCTTCAGTCCAACAATAACATTGTATAGTATAAAATACACTGTGTCACAGCAGATTAGGATGCCTTGCATACGCTCAACATCATGGATCCACATCAAGTGCATGCTTTCTCTCTCTCTCTCTCTTCCCAGTCCTTCTCCACCCCACATTGTCCAATAAAGGAATTCTTGTGATGTTCCATGCACTTCCCACAATTACAATGCCTTGCCAGTTTATTGGCTGTATAGTACTGTTATAGTAATAGTGTATTATGATGTTCCAATCGGAAACCCAGAGATGAATTTAGATCTGAGAAGTAAACTGTACTTTTGATCATAGCCTGGAAAAGGGCCTTTTTTACTAAGTTTTTGTACCAACTAATGACTCAGGTTATTTCACAAATGTATAGGTGCCAGCAAATGTTTTTTCTTACATTCAGTGTACAAAGACTAATGGTGAAGGGCATACATATGGTGGTCTAGAGGTGAAGCTAAGCAGCTAGTAAAGTCGTGGTGTGAACAGGCTCTCTCAGCTCTCTCGTATTCCCCAGGACCAGGGACATGATCCAAACAGCAAACTAAATCACAATTTTTCCATTTTTGAGGCTCATACTTATGACTATGAAGCTTGCGACGCCTCTCTTCAATCAGTCTGTGGTACATAACACTGTCCACGGCAAAGGGTGGAAAAGGTGGATCCAGTTGATCAGTCAGAGATAGATGGCTAGATCCAAGGTGCAATGAGAAGACCTATGATTTTCAGCGTCAGCCCGTAAGCACACTGTCCAATATCCCAGGCTGACTTCCCTTGCATATCGATCGGTTTGGATCAGGGTGTAAGAGAGGAAGAGAGGTGTAGAATAGCAATAGCAAAGCTGATCATTAGCTAACAGAACTGGTTGCCAAGGTAGTCGAGGTCTTCAAAATCCGCTCAAGGTCATTGGGAAAAAGATAGACAACAAATCGATTCGGGAAACGTGAACATTCTAGACTTATTTCTGCGAACATTTTAATTCCAGATGTACTCTTTACTTTTCGTTAACGTCTACAGAACTGTATAGCTCTTTTTCAAAGTTAATTATGTACATAATAATCTACAATTCCCTTTGATGGTAATAATAGTAATTTATTATAAGTTATTATAGTTCACTCTTTTTCGATGTGTTATGTGATGTCAAGTGAGAGGGGTTCCCCAGGGCACGCTCCTCAGCTGTCTTTAGTTTCGCCGCCTTCTGATACCATACTGCGGTTTGATTCAAATGACAGCACTGCGGCATCTTTTTTTCCCCTCTTCTCCAACTTAAAGACTTGAGAAGTAAGCAAAAAACAAGAGACAAACAAAAAACAACCAAAGAATTAAAAATGAATGGAGATCATTTACTGTATATCAGCCGTCCCCCCCGAAAGCCTCGCAGGCATTTTGATGAACCGCTCTTCAAAACGCTTCACTTGACTGCTGGTAACCTTCTCGGAGAGAGCGAGAGAGAGAGAGAGAGGGCTGGCAGGGGAAGGTTGCACCGCTGCCGCTCTATCGGGCTAATCTGAGTTGCAAAGCTGCAGTTAAGATTCCACTCACAGCGCCCTGGCTTTCCAGCATTCGTTGCAGTTTGCAAAGATGCTTATGCGTGCATTTCCGCACACGCTGGAGGGAAATAAACTTTCTGGAAAAAAAAGGGCAGGCTGTATTTGAGGTACATTTTTAATGTTTTCCTTTTGTAGAACAATAGGGTGACAAAGACAAGGTGGCCGCCTTTAGATACTTATTTAGCCAGATGGAATTTAAAAGGTTATATGATATTTACCAATATGGGGACAATCAAAGCCTTTGTCTTAAATCAAGGAGGGCAGATTAGACATTTGGCCACAGATTTTCAGATTCTGAATCACCTGAATTCACAAGTGTGGAAGTTGGGAGTGGACATTCCGGCCTCTCCTTTGCCCTCTGGACTTAAACCCTTATTCCATGTTGATGGCATTGTATGCTATACACTTGTTTATCTCTGTTCCTTAATGTGATTATTTACACTTTACACTACGTATTTTTCATTTGGAATACATGTGAAACTCTGTAGGACCGTGTCAGAAAAGGACCTGCTTATCGCAAAAAGAAAAAGCTGAAAAAGACTCGGGCCTCCAAATCCAATAAGTCCTCGCAGTAACAGTCGGAAGACAAGTTGGATCCAAGCGGTCTCGCTCTCTGTACAGTAGCGGTGGGGCACTGAATAATAAGACAGCAGGATTAGCCATTTAGCCAGCCACTGGAACTGTTAGTGGCCAATATTAAACCGGAGATGACATCGCTCCGAGTGAGAAACTGCAGCCTCATAAAACTGGGAACAGCGGAGAGGAGGAAGGGGGACGACGCAAGTGTGTGTGTGTGTGTGTGGCGGTTGGTGGGGTGTAGGTGGTGGGGGGGGTTGGTTGCAGCCTCATTGGGGGATGAACGCTTTCCTCGGAGCCTATTATTAGAAACAGCTGTCCCCCCTCGATGCCCGCTTCACCGTCATCGCTGTGGCACCTCAGCGTTTTCCACGGCGGAAAGGTGGCCTTAACGTGAGCCGAATACCGTTATGCATATGAGCTGCGCTAAAGCATGAACGCCAGGCTGAGAGGCTTCGGCGCCGCTGCTGCTGCAGCAGCAGCACACTGCACCGCGCTCTCCACATGCGGACAGAAGGGAAACAGGGGCAGGCGATGCCCTTGGCTTTGTTTTCCTTTTTTCCCTCCAATTTTCTTTGTTGATGTGCGATAGGCGATCTCCACTCTGCCGCTATTCTCCCCCCTTACGTCTTTGTGTCTTCTCTCTCTCTCTTTCTCTCTGCCTCTCTCTCTCTCTCTCTCACTCCCGCTCTCTCTATCTAACTATCTATCTCTCTCTCCATATTTTACTGCAGCAAACAAGCGAGCAGCGCGACAAAACGTGGGCACCTACGCACGCCGGCGCCATGCTAGCCCCCACTGCAGTGTGCTGCTGCCTGACCTAATTCTTCCCCCGATCCATAGCCATCTATGGGTGCAGCCTCGAAGACATCATAGGACGGAGGGAGGGAGGGAGGGAAGGAGGGAGGGGGAGGAGGAGGAGGAGGGGGGGGTAGCAGTGCAGTCCTTCTCCAGCCTAGTTAAACTTCTGATCTGAGGAAATCGCAGGCAGCAGTCAGGTTTGCGGTGCTCCGCCACTGACTGGGCTATTTTGTGGAGATTGCCTGAACACATGCTTGCAACCTGAAATGACTGAGCAAAATACATATTATGTATGTGTGCGTGCATACACACACAGTCAAACAAAATTCCTCTAAAATTCCTTCAAAAGAGCATTCCCTTTAGTCTGTGCTATATCGTTTCTGAAGCAAGTGTGTGTGTGTGTGTGAGTGTGTGCATGCGCATCCATCTGTCCAGTCAGAGTGTGTTTATGTGGCAATTTTTAGATACCAAGACTAGTTTGCCTCAAACGTTGCACCAGTAAAACTGCAAAGCAAGTGGGATCATTTTCCTTTTTTCTTCCTTCATTCTGTTTACTTCCAGGCCAAAGTGTTTAGATGAGCTTACACCGCTTTGTTTGCTTGAATGTCTGACAAATTGATACAGCAATGAGACATTAGATGACAGTAAGACAAGATGGGAGATCAAGAGGTCGGGGTCTTTAAAAAGCTAACATGGTTTCAATGTACAGCGCAACCATGAGTCAGAGCTCAGCCAAAGACAATGTGAAGGGTTGAAGAACAGAAATCAAGGGAGAGACACATTTTATCACTTGACAGTGAAAGGAATCCCACACTGCTGATTTCAAAGTGGCTTTAATAAACATCAAGATCACACACTGGTAAGTCTGTTCTTAATAGTTTGACAAACCCTGAGTCAGATCTGCTCTTACTTTGAATCGTACGCAAAACTGTGCTCATGAACTTGCAGGCCGTAGCTTCTCATCCATTTAATGCATGTTCAGAAAACCTGTTTTGGCGTAAACATATAGAAGTCTTACTTCAATAACAATTAGTGAGACAGATGGAAAATGAAAAATTTATTAATTCTTGCTTGCAGTAAGGTGTACAGAAAACAGATTATAAAAATAAAAATAAATAAATTATAAACATAAAAAGATCACTTTTGTACACGTGAAACAAGTACAAAAATATAAAGATGAAAAAGAAATTAAGAATGTAATTTTAAGAAGTATTTGTACATATAAGATTACTAAGAATAAGTGTAGCACAGACTATATTTTAAACATGATTAAGCCTTTAGGGAACTGTTCTAAAGGAGGAAAAAAAACACAATTGTGTATGTAGAACAGCAGATTAATTGGATGGACAAAACTGTGTATATAATTGTACAGTTTTGTGTGTGTAAGCACAAGATGAAGATCAAATTTCTCTCAACCTAAAACAATTGAGGAATTTCATTGGTCAAGAGGCTTGTAGCAAATGATAACTACTGGATAATGTAATAACATGGGAAAATGAAATGTCCCGCTGAATGAGTCGTAATAAAACCTGTTAATGTGATAGAATCCAGTATTATGCAATAACATCACAATATTACATTAATCAGAAATGATTTTAAGGGATGTAACATATTTTCCGCTGATAATGTAATATTATATGTAATAATAATGTATTAACTCTTAAGAACACAGATGCTTGTCCTCCGCCAATCAGGCCTTTCTCTCCGGTTCCTCCTTCTGATGCCAAACCAACCGCCACGCTCCCATCCCTCCCCTTGTTTCCATGCCAACCCACTCGCATACAGGTAAGAAAGTGACAATTCAATACAAGTCAAGGTGCTGGCAGGGATGTGCGGCAAGACAAGAGGGATGACTCTCTTTCTCTCTTTCTCTCTCTAACTCTCTTCCCCTGTTCCTTTAATGGGATTTTATTACATTGTCTGGGAATTTGTTACATTAACAGGCTTTATTACATTTTCAAGTCATTCAGAGGGATATTTTATTACATTTTCACATGTTATTACATTATCCAGTCGTCCTCCTGACCATTTCAATTCCTCAATTGTTTTAAGTTGAGAGGAATTTGATCTCCATCTTGCACTTATACACACAATACTGTACAATTACATATAGCTGGAAAAGCTTGTTTTTATTATTCTTATTCAAGGAATTATTCTTATACAATTTTATCAATCCCCTCCACTCCAACTCCCTGTGCAATTATTCTGCTGTTCCACATTTGAAATTATATTTATTATAATTCTGTTGAATGAATTTGCCATTTGACTTGTGATACTCTGAAGTAAGACCTCTGTCTGATTACGGCAACACAGGTTTTGTGAATATGCATCTAAAATGGATGGAGGTTAAAATTCAAATGAGTGTATAACACCTAAAGGGTAAATTTAGAGCAATGTTGCACAAAGCCCACGATGCAATGATTAAAACAGAGTGAGCAAGCTGCTAGTTAATATGAGCACAATTTTGCGTATGATTCAAAGTAAGAGCAGATCTGACTCAAGGTTTGTCACACCATTAAGAACAGATGTACCAGTAAGCGATCTTGATGCTTGAAATAAGCAGTTTGTGGGATTCTTTTCACTGTCAGGAGATAAAACGCATCTCTCCCTCCATTACTCTTACCAGCCGAAACACGTCGACTTTTAATATTAAAGCTTTGTCAGTTGTTCTGCTGCATTCTTTTCATTCTTTGGTTCTTTTTGATTCATGCACCTTGCAGGAGCTGCAACGTTGCGACAGATTTTTTTTTTTTGGTGGATTCCCACAGAGAGCAGGAGAGCATTCACTGTCAGCGCTGCCTGGCCGGCTGGCTAACCCCCAACCCGGGTCAGCCCCGCTCCTCATCTCTCTTCTAGGAAATGCCATCATTGGCCACGTGATCGGATGGAGCTCCATTAACCTCCTGTCTAATGGCCCTGTCTGTCTGGACGAGCTAACGACTGGGAGTCAGAGATGTTAAAAGGCCCGAGCAAGACTAGCCGCTCCCAGATGGGAGACAAACTGCTGGCTGGCACATTTCAACCAGTAAACCCAAGCCTAAAGTGCTGCTAAAAAGAAAGAAACCTTGCAACGTCCGTTAACGTTTCTTTAAATCATGTTTTCTACATTTGTTTTGAATGTAAAAATTCTGTTACTCTTGGAGAGCAATTTATGAAGCTTTAATATTAAAGGTCCCATATTCTATACTTTCCAGTGTTTTATTTTATGATTGAGGTCCATTCAAAGCTGTGTGTGTGGTGTTATGTACCAAAAACACTCTCAATCCATTTTTACATGTTCATTTTCCAGCATCTCTCTGAGCCTTACCAAGAACAGGCTGTTTCTGTCACCGTGTCTTTAAGGCTCATTAATATTAACGACCCCTCTGTTCTGATTGGCTAACCGTTTCAAGAGTGAAACGTGAGACACCGCAGCCCGGCAGCTACAGGTAGGGAAAACTCTCCGGTAATAAACAATGACAACCGCTCAACCGCTTTGAAAAAAACACTTTGTTAGTCTATTATTTCTTACAAATATGATAATGAGTGAACCTTTGTGACGCCACAAAGTTACAGAAGTCCAAACGGCTCGTTTAGAGGCTCGCTTTTCTAATGTGGATTGTGTGGATTTAGTTGGCGACCGTGCATTTTGATACTTTCACCATGTTTAGATAGCACATCCAACTCCTTTATGATCACAGAGGCAAGGGAAATCCTGTTTTACACCATATGGGACCTTTAAAAACCAGTGCCTTTTGGCTGCAATAGTAACCTTGACAAAGAATATTGCAGCCGAAACATGTTGGTTTTTAATATTAAATCTTTGTCATTTGATCGCCAAGAGTAGCTGAATTTTTTCACTGCTTCGGTTCTATTTGATTTGGAAGAACTGCAAGGTTGCGATCCAATTTTTTTGCTTTTTCCATATTGAAACACTAAACAACACCAGCCTGGAATCCCAATTTAAAAGGCAACCTGAGGAAAAAAGCCAGACTAGGTTGTAAAAGTGAAAAAAAACCCACTAAAGTGGTTTGGCTGAGGACACAGCAAGGGTTAAGCAAATGAAAGATCCCGCTTTAGATTCATCTCACAATGCTCTTAGCGCACGACTGTCCTCACTCATCTCTCTTCTCTTTTTTCCTCCAGCCGTGAATGGTGAGCAAACACAAAGAGAGACAGCAGCTTCATTGCTGCAGTGCTCCTTCTGTTGGAAAGAGGTATAGGGGATGGGGAGGTCACATGGCCTGGCCTTCGACATACATATTGCTGAAACCCCCAGCACACTGGAACACCACCACCCATGACAAAGAATATGAATTTGTGGCTGTTGAAAAAAATTAATGACATAGCTCTCCTGGAGACAGAAGGACTTGGAAATCTGCAGAGGATGTATGATTGGTGCAAACCTTTCAAAGTGACAATGTAGTACCTTGACTGCATATATTTGTTGCATTTACCCTAACTGATCACAAGCAAACAAGACTACTGTAAAATGATGGTCATACACAAAGTACACTCATACCCACCAAATATTTCCAACTTCAAGTTCAAGTTTCAACTTTATTCGTTCCAATGGGCAACTGATTTTGCAGCAAGTATTAAAAACATCATATAAAAACATAAGAAAACTTGAAAACTTCTGCGCCAAAATGAAAGTTGAGACGACGTCCGTAGTCGTCCATAGCTGCTACCTGCATCAGGACCTAAATATCTTTGTAAGATCACTTCAAAACAGTCTCCAAAGCTGTTTAATATCATTTTCTACTGTGCCATAATATCATAGTGTGATAATTTTGTGCTCGTTTTGGTTGAAGTTGAACCATGCACATCATGTAAACCCTAAGGGGGTTGAACTTGAACTTCCTACACATCACTGCGGTCCGTCAAATGCTTGTTGGTAAGTCTAAATGAAGGTGTTACACTTGTAAACATGCAGTCTGTGCCCTTTCTCGTCCTCTGTCGGCATTTGTAAAAGCAGTGTGCTCCAGAAGCTCATATCTCCTTGTTGTGGATCTGAGCGGAACTGAAGCACGTGAAACTGTACAACACACAGCATCTGGGCACAATACTTTTGTTCAATATTACAGCTTTGTCTGTTCATCTGCAGTTATTTAATTCCATCTTCATTCACGAAAATACAATTGCTTAGGGTAATTCCATATTATTGTTTATCGTCTTTCAGTGGAATCGTATCGTGATGATATGGTGATTTTGGGATATCGTGCCACAATTCTGCTGTCTAAATTACTGATAAAAGGCAAATTTTATGTAAAAACTGACAGAATGAGGTGTGGTCAGAATATTATTTGAAAATTTCAGTTTTGTTTGACATCACACCTAGAACGTTACCCTTGGGTTCAATGGGATGAACATAAATTGTATTATTTAAAATGTGATTTTGCATACGTGAGCCATATCATGTATATATATTGATATCGAAAAAAATCATGATGATTATGGTGATATTGATTTCAACCATATCGCCCATGAACAAACATGACTTTGACTCTAGCTGCTCCAGCAACTGGTGGAAACGTGTCACTTCAATGCAGAGTGTCTTGTTCATTTGGTCTCAAACTTTTCCAATGCAAATGATGTCAAGCCGCAAGTCAAACACCCAAGTGTAAGGTTTGTAGAGGCCTATAGCATAATAACTGCCAACAATGTAAGAAAAGTAATAATAATAATATAATAGCACTCTGAAATCTCTTTAAATGTCTTTTCCACATCAAATAAGAATCAGAATATTCACAGTAACATTCAATTGGACTAATGTTTCTATTTAGAGAAAACAACCTGATATTCGCTCTACTGTTCTAAAATGGGCTGCATATGACTTTTTCTCTTTGCTAAGAAAAGGTTTCTTACATCAACAAACCATCATCCAGTTCATCTTGGCTGATGTCAAAAAGTTATCACCGTTAATGTAATTCTATTACGTTATTGCTGCAAGTTTTTATGACATTATTGGCTTTTCATTACGTCACAGGCTTTGCTACATTTAGTTTTATTACATTATTGGCATTTGTGACAGTATAGGCAGTTCTAGGCCTCGACAAAGTTAAACTGTCCATATTTCTGTGCTGCATTAGAGCTTTGTGATAGCTCGACGGACAATGCTCCCCAGGTCTAAATGAGTTGTTTGAAACCAGAACGTATCATGACACCTTGATCTTTTCTCAGCGCTGAGATGAAGCGCTATCGGCCGAGCCTCACATAAATCCTAATCCTAAGGAGGTGCCGGACACATCACTCTCCCGGGGCAATCAATAGCCCCTGACCACCAGCCGCTATGAGGGCTTCATAAGGCGCTCAATACTACAGCTGCCGGGAAGACACACACAACACATGCAAGTTCGCAATATATCCCTGAGAGAGTTTTTTCAAATACAGTACTGTGCAAAAGTCTTAGGGACATGTAAACAAATCCATAGATTCTAAGATGCTTTCCAAAATAATGAAATGAAAAGTTGCTAAATATCAAAAAACACACTCATGCAGAAAACAAATAAATAAACATCTAAGACAAAATTTATATAAAAAATCTAGGTTGCCTAAGACTTTTGCACAGTACTGTATAAGTCCCTAAAATTTCAAGATTCAAATGCCTCCATCAATATTCTGTTGCCAAACCCTTCCCAAGTCTGTGCAAAATAAGATAGAGTGAATAAAATGCTGCAGGATAACAAGTTAACTGTCTAACACAATAGCCTGTAAAATTTGTGTTAATTTGAGAAAAATAATACTATCATTTGTCTCCTGTGGAAAAGTTTAATAACCACTGTGCTAAAGCATTCACATGGTAGTTGCTAGCTGTTATTACACTGGATTAAATGACTGCTAATAGACAAAGCTATCAAATCCATTGACTAGCATGTAATCTGATTAGTTTGCTGGCCAGCGTAATGCACAGATACATGTTGATGGGAGTGAGGGCGGTGCACGCATTTTCATTAACAGCTGATGAGCTACTTATTGCCTGTCTGCTGATGCTGTCGATTGATTCTGGCAGCAGCAAGCGTTTCAGAGCCTCGGGGAAAGGGTTTCCTATGAGAAGAAGGCTTACATCATTATGTCACATACGTGGCTTTGTGCTTTATTTACATTGTTAAAGCGCAATTATGCATTTGCGTAGAGCACCATCATGCAAAGATGGTGTGAACGTTGAGATGAATGTGCGTTCATACAAAGAGAAAGAAGAGGGAGAAGGAGAGAGAGTCTAACCTTGAGAAACGGCACTGCTGCTTTCAAATGTGCGCAGAAATCACCAAGGAAATACATTGTGACACTGAGTCAAAGCAATTTCATTGTGGTTGCCATGATAACAAAACTGCTTTTGCACATCACCAGCAAAGCACAACTTAAATTTGCCATCTGGACAGCGGCAACTATCACCAACATCTGTACTAGCAGCAATGTGTGAGCTCAGAGAGTACACCCATAAGTAGGCCCCAAAGCAACGGACTGGGCAGGGCTGTGTAGGAAGGGGGGGTCAGAAAAGACAGAGACAAATTCCCAGACCAGTTCATTCTGGTGTATGAAGAAGGTGTAAGAAGGCCAAGCCAGCCACCAGGATGGAGTGACCTGCTATTTTCGTTAAGCCCCATACAGAGTCTTAAAGTAGAACGCCGGGTTCCTGAAATCTCCCTGATGATGCAGTCCCGAAGAAATCGCACCTTCAAATTGTCTAGAGAGTAGAGACAGGACCAGCACCATTTTGTCCAGTAGAAAAGAAGTCTATTTTTTTCTCCAGTAAAAAACATAAACTCAAAATAGAATTCAGATATACTATTGCTGTGATCTTGGATATTATAGTCAAGTTTTGTGTAAAAACCTCTTGAAGTCTTTCCTAAAGCTAGAAACAAGAGAGCAGAAACAAGGTTCTTATTTCTGATGTCATTAAGCAAGCAATTTCTGGAGCTGCCCAAGGGAAATAAATACAAGACTGCTAAAAAAAAAAGTACTTTCTATCACCGATTGCTATAACACAGTAGTGATTCAACCTATAGCCAGTTCATGAAAGCTTTTCCATTTGCTGTTCTAAACACCTGGTATCTGGTAGGTCTTTTACGGGAAAAATCCTCTTGTGCACAGGAAATGATGCGTTTTACATTTGTGGTGTGTTTGAAATAAACAGAAGAAGAACTGGGTAGTTAGCATGAGCAGCAATAGCCACCATGGCTGAACAGACAAAGAAAAGAGCGCCACCTACAGAAACTCAAACGTCATCAGCAGAAGATCCAAGAAAAAAAGACGTCACAGCACTGGACACACTGTTTGACCAAGTGATCTCTAGGAAGTGCAGTGCAGAAACACCACAGCAATGAGCGCTGAGTACCAAAGATGGAGATAAAATAAAAGATGGATTTTGCAGATTACCACTTTAATCAAACCTATGTCGATGCATATTAGCTTATGCAAATGGTTATGCCATATCTGAGGAAACATCACGGTGCCATTTGGCCCGCTGCGAGAACGGCTTTAATCGGCCCATCTTTAGATGAGTCTGATCCAGAGCGTGCTGGGATAGTACATGGACGAACTACTGCTGCACTGCCAGCGTTTGACATCCGCAAGACAAACAACAATGTATCTCCAGACACGAATACATGCAGTAGCCCTTTTTGCAATGAGTGCTGTGCATCACTCAGGCAGAAACGTCGCCACAGCCGATCACTCAGCATGGCGAAAGGGAGAATAGGAGTTGAACCCCGGCGACCAAGCGGCAAAGCCTCACGTCGCATCACTGTCGCCTTGCCTCACCAGCTGCTTGCCTCTGACAGCACAGCATGTCTGATGACTAAGGCCAGTACGGGCCTGACAATGATCTGAAATCTCCCTGTAATCTGCTCGCTAACTGCCAAGTTCACTAGCGCCTCACGAGCATACAGGCCCCGTCTGCCAGCCTCGTGTCAATGTCAAACACAAGGTCGGATGATTTGTCGCCAAAGTGACATGGGAAATCTCCTCGGAGAAGTCTAAAGGAGGCCGCTTGTCCCATCTGACTCTTTGTCCGTGTTTTAACAGGTAGAAGCTAACGTTCTCAGGGACATCTCAAGCAATCAACTTGTTTGCAGCATGGTATTGTGGGAACATGACGTTGTCGGTTTACATTCTTTGGAAATCTTTTTTTAAAGGTGCTACATGCATTTTACCTTGGTATAATTACCATAAACAAATCAGACCATGGTGGAGACGATTGGTAGCCTCTATCTCACCCCAGTGGGACTGGTGTGAGACCCCACTGCTTCCTGTCCCCCCGACCTCTCCCTGGCATCTATGACTTTACTGAAGAGGATCAAGAGGTTCATGTTGGAAATTATTTTTTCATCAGCCTTTCTCTCCTTCCACCATCTACCATCGCCAGAAACTCTGAAAGCTTTAGCTCTGTTTGCTCTAGAAGAACAACGCTCTCTTCCTGCTTTGTGCTGTAAAGCAATCCAGCAGATTTACCACCAAAATCCGACCCTGTGGCTCACAATGTAAAATGTAGCATAGAAGCCGGTAGAGGCTGACCATCTTCACAGCGATGGTCTCATTTGTTTACAGTAATTATACTAATGTCTCAAGATTAATGTGGTGATGATTTATTGATGTTAAAATGCTCCACGTAGCACCTTTAATCTTGGAGGATTGTCAGAGGTCTGAGTCAGTTTAAATGCACATTAATATTCTGAACATGAGCCTTATAAGGTCTTGTGGGCTTATTCCGGTTATTGTAAACAGGATATGGAGTCTACAAGTACCAACTCATAAATGGAAGATTTGAGTATCCCAAATACATACACTCATTTTGTATTATGAAAAGGCTTAGGAATGAGGTAGCTTTTTGATCTAATATCTAGTATATCTGATACAAAGATGGGACACTACTGACAGAGAGTTGGAGGTTGGATGGTCCTACAGTGTATAGAGAATAAAGTTCTGCATGTGCAGAGGAAACATTACAAAGATAAACTTACATAATGAAAAAGTTTTAAATGAGGCTGACCTATTAGGCCTTGTGGTACAACTCGGCCACTAATTCCGCAAATTTTCTATCAGTAATGTCGCTAGTGACAGTAACCGATCGCAACCGGGTGACTAGTTTTGATGTTCCTTCCACCGCTTGGACATGACCAAAGTAGAGTGCTGGCAGAGCCGGGGGAGCAGCTTCAGCTCCGGAGCCCGAGCACTAATCTAATGGGTTGTGAAGTCTGTCTGCTGATATTGGACAAACATGAAGGAAGGAGGCTTTCATTTGAAAGAACATCCTCTGTGACTGTGCCTTCATTTTCATAGCACCTCCAAAACTCCACCAGTCCTCCACCACTTAGAACATCACAGAAAGACCAGCTGATAAAGAACCCAGAAAAATGGATCTGCTTTTGGCTACGTTCGCACTGCAGCTGAAAGTGTCCCAATTCAGATTTTTCCCTTCACATAACCAGTGACATTTTTTTTCAATTCCGATCTAGACCACATGGATATGTGTCACAAAATCGTATCCCGAGGCATGCAAGCTACATGTAACTTGTATTTAAATGCTCAAATCAGAATTTGTCAGCGCTGCCACGACAATAAGTAAATCTGATGTCATTCACGCGAGACAACTGTCATAATTTTGGCCCCATGGTAGCTTCGCTGAGCCAGCATTTCCATGGAGGACAACAAGACACAAGAAAGAGCCAACTTGATTGGTATTTGGGGAGACGCCTCAATTCAGTCAACAGTTGAAGGCACATGCCATAACTTGAAATGTGTTGGAAACACATTTGTGACGTCTTATTCTGGTTGACATTTATGGCATCAGAGACCAGTAAGAAGGTAACACTACAGCCCATCATGTTACCCACAAGCTCTTCCTTCCAAACCTTTTGTTGTCAGAAAGATTGTGCATTTCATCACCTCTACTGGACCGCTGAAGCAGGCAGCCAAAGCCCATGTCCCATGGCCATGTTACTAATAGCACAGTATCTGACCTCCAAGTCAACTCCCTGTCAGAAGCATGACACACCCTGTGAGAGGCGAGCGAGAAAGATCGGTCCTCGGGTCAGAACAGAGGGAAGGGAGCGAGGAGAGCCGAGTCAGTTTGTCAGGTGAGTGAGTTAGTCATGTTTTCTTGTATATGATAAAGGTGCTATGAACTGAGCAGGAATTGTGTGAGGGCGATGGAAACACAGCTTCTCCAGTCGGAGGTGAGGAGAATGAAGTGTACCCCATCAAAGGAGGAGTGTAAAGAAAGGTGAGAAAAAATGATTGCGGCGTGTCCTACTAGATGCGAGGGGACTGAGAAACGGCCTATCACGGGACAGATAACGGAAGACTGTCCTGTCTGGGATCTCCAGTTAGAGGAGACGTAGGAGCAGAAGGGAGGGAGATGCCAGCCGATCTCTCTGGATCCCACATGACCTACAAACGCTCTTCCATTAACTTCACAAAGCATGCGTCTCTTTTGACGATAGAAAAATCATTCTACAATCCACAGTCACGTCTGTCTTTGATTATCGAGACGTTTGCACATGCTGCCTCTTCTACTCTGAAGCCATTGGACGCAGTTCACCACAGTGCCTTGCGTTTTATTACAGGAGATAAATTTTACGCTCGCCATTGTGATCAATATGAGAAAATTGGCTGGTCTTTAACACTATAAAGGCAAATGTATTTTGGCACTCTAAGAGAAGACCAAGAAACTGTCAATTTAAGGGAGTACATATATTATAGCTATTATTTCCTTGCATGATTTTGGAAATCTAACCACACTGGTTTGTACAGAAAATGGGTGTTGGAAAAGTCATGGAGGGACATTTTGAAAATTTAGATATTTCAGTTCTAAAACACAAAGCGGCAGTCAATTGACTGTCGTTTTACCTTATTACTGTTAACAGCAAGAACGGAAATGCATTATATTATATTTATCCAGAAGGCTTAATGTACCTCATATCTAGTCTATAAATGTTCTTACTTCTAAATCCAGTAAATATGCTATCAGATCACAGGACCAACCCAGTCTCGTTAAATTTTGTGAAATGAGCACGAACTCTGAAATGCAAATTATGTGTTGTGGAAAGAAATTCTGTGAACATTATGTTCCTAGCCCACATACTGAATTATGTGACAATAGCACTAATTAGCACAAAGTAAAACAACTTTGGTTAAGGTTATGGTTAAGGTTAGGCAACTAAATCAGTTTGGCTAAGGGTAAGGTTTTGGTCATGGTTAAATAAGAAAAACGCTGAAAATGAAGGCTTCACTCTGTAGAAATCCTCTTCACGAGTTGGGAATTGAAGATTTCTCACACTTTTCGTGCATGTATTTGTATTTTATGAGATCATGCTCCTTTCATGACATTGCAGGAGATCAGGCTCACAGGACCGGTTAGTTTAGTTAGATGATTTCTGCTATGATGCACCTTAGAATTTCTTGTCCCCCTCAATAATTTTAAAACAATTCTCATTTTCTTTGAAGTCTGCAATTACTTTTCATAATGTTTGTCCCTGTATGTTGCTGACTGTTGCTGACACTGTACTGAAAATTAACATGTCATGTTCCATCAATACCAAATTGTATTTTCTTGGGTAATTTTCGGAATATTTTTCGCTCTCTCGATAAGGAGATTATCTAAATGAGAATACCTGATTAAATAAAGGATAAATTAAAATAGCTGAAAAATTATCTAATGTACTCCATTTTAAATAGTTCCATTTGTCAAACAAATAATAACCTGTATATATCTAAAGTACTTTGTGTCAAAGATAACATAACTTAAAAATATAAACAGTGCTACACTGTTCTGTTCGTTGCTTGCTTTTGTCTACAAGGTGAAGAATAGAAATGAGACTCCTTTTACAGAGAAATCAGCTGTTCTGCCCCTCTGCCCTGCTGCATCTCTCTGTGCTGTCAGTCTCACCTGTATCTTTACATCTTTACATTGAGGGAGCAAACATTCAGAGTCAGAGTTAAAAAGTTAATATTAACGTTATCAGTCCACTCAGTGGATACTGACTAGCAGCTAGGCTATACAGCGTGCTAATCTCGGAAACTCAGCTGTATTCCGAGTAACATTAACTGGTAGTTCTTCTTTTCGGGAATTCAGTCGGCCGTCTTCTTGGCATGGAAAAAAAATATCCCTCACGTGTGTGCAGTGGGAGGCGAACAGACGGGTCCGGTGAGAAAGCGAGTGAGCGAGAGAGAGAGAGAGAGAGAGAAAGAAAGAGAGAGAGCGAGAGAGAGAGGTCGCGTGGAGCAATTAGGGGCTGAGCGAATCAATGCGCTACACGCAGTTTTACGATTATGTAGTTTCATATAAAGTTTTCTGTGTGTGGGAAACCCTGGAGGGGTAACTTAGAGTGAGGGGAGATTGTCCACTAGTTAATCGATCGCGGATGGCGTCGTTCTCTCGGACGGATAAAAAAATAAAAATAAAAAATGCTAAAATGGGTCGCCAAATATACTTTGGCGGCCGTTAATATACCTGAGCGGCCCGCCCAAGTAAAGTCTATGTGTGGGAAACACTGTAAACATTTAGCATTTCACAGATACAAATTGAAAAACATATTAGAAATAGGAGGGATATAAGTTCACAATTCAATATATTTGGCCCATTATTGCTAGCTAAGTCTAACGTATGCATAGTAGCTTACTAACTAGCTAACTAACTTTATTGCTCGCTAATTTGATAACTGTTCGGTCAATCTGAAGTCCTCACTTGTGTGTTGAAGTAACGCTAGTTTTATATATATGCCAATCTTCCCAGGTATATGTTTTCCATCCATTTCCCAGTGTTCAATGGCCTCTGTGTGAATAAGGTCAATACTGACAATCTTCTGGGCCTTTTGTGTTCATGTGCCTCATGGCATGTAGCCAGCATGCCCACATGCTAATCTATGCTTGCATTTGGGCCAGAGGTTTTACAGATAATGACTGGTGCCTTTAAGCCAGAGATACAAATTAATTTCAAAAGTAATGTAAGGACTGCTCACATTACAAGACTTCATTGTTCTCATTGTTGCTAAGATGTAAGGACGGCTGCCCATTGAAACAAGTTTTGGTCATAATGTCAGTTTCTATGCTCTTTTCAGCCAATGAGAAGCCAGTGAACTTGTGAAAACAACAATTTAAGTGTGTGATTTGTGTTACAAATTAAATAATTAAATCAACTAAAGCAAACTTAAAACTTAAAGCAACTTCGCATGTTGGGGATCCCAAATGGCAGCAAGGTGTTTTAAAAATTTGAAATTCATTATCCAGAAATCCTGTAAGGTGACGTCAGTAAACTGCACACATCACGCTCATGTTTACCAGCCTGGAGGTTCTGTGATGCTTTGTACCAAAGGGATGAGAGAGGAAAAGATCTAGTGAGTCCAGCTTTCTCTGGATGGAGCGCTCGCTCACTGCTGTTTAGGAGACAGTTTTGGATTTCACTCCTATGTGTGTGATGACGATTCCCCCCCAGTGAGCATACACCAGATACATGACACCAGAACTAAATCTGAACAAATAGGGTGAATCTAAAGCATCTCAACTAGTTGGGGATGGAATTGTCTTCTCTGTTGCAGCCCCACTTTGTGATTTAGGCCGATAAGACGGCTGGATATTTACACAAAAATCTTGCCTAGTGCAGCTTTAAATTTGAGTGAAAAAGATAAAACCCTGTTTTTTAACAAAAGTCTTACTTATTAATATACATCCTGAGAACCATTCGGGCTATTGGCTCCGCTTGGCTCTTCCTCCACCGGCATCTTGTGCCAAGAGTTTCCATCAAACAGAGCAATAACTAGCCCTCCCCATCCTTGTCCTCATTAAGATGCGAAAACAGAGAGAGGGCACCAAGGCCCAATCAATGGCCCATCCAGGCAGCCATGGATAACACAGTCCAATCAGATCGGCGCTGGGCTCCTTCCATTTCCCCCAGGAGCTTTTGTCAGCTGGAAGCCAAGCTAATAAACAATTCATAACCTGGGCTCACAATGACAGCACATCATTAACTCCGCAAACGCTGTCTATATTTACTCAGGAAAATTCAGTATCTCATGTGAAAATGACTTATGTATGAATGCTATGAATGTAAATAATGTAGAAGGCTTTGTCCTGATACAGGCCTGTGACTTCCAATTTATAATTCAATAAAGCCATTTGCAGACCAAGAATAAAGTTGCCATTTCAAAAGTCAGGGCTACCCTGCACTCAGCTTCCCTAGAATGCACTCTCTTCTAATTTCCTAGAATACATTCTATGCCATTCTATTCTATTCTGATAGGTTACTTACTGCCCCTTTAAGTGTTAAGATGACCATAACAGTTATTTCATCATAAATTAGGTTGTTGTCAAGCTTGATTCCTTTGACTGTTGAACATTGATGACTATAGCTTTCTTTAACTATTTAACATTGATATTATTATTATTAGTAGGATCCCCATTGGCTGATGCCTCGGCGACTGCTAGTCTTCCTGGGGTCCAAAAGAATATGACTTGAGCAAAAGCACTGCAATATTTGACGATTTGATAACCATCACGTTTGGGGCGTTTCAGTGGTTTCGAACCCCAAGTGGCACAAGATAACTGTTTGAACTTTTGAAATTTTGAAGGACCTAATTACCTTGAAACCCTGTGTGGTGACGTCAGTAAACTAAATGTCTTCTTCATGTGTGGGTGGGTGGGTGGAGGTGGTGAAGAGGTTCAGCCTCTAGACCCTAGAATTTAATTTGGACAAGTAGGGTGAATCGACACTGTCTCAGTTATGGGTTGGACACTCCATCCCACTTTGTGATAAGACTGATTAGATGGATTTTTACATTAAAATCCTTTCTAGTGCAGCTTTAAACTATTAAGTCGCTTCAAGAAAACATTTTGGATAATAATAGAGAAGGCAATGCTCTAGTGGCTTTTTTGGTGGTGGAATTTTGGTATTATGTGGAGAGGGAAGGGGAGGGCATTTCACTACATCACATCACTATCAGTTGCATATCCAAGACATAAAGTATTATAAAAATGAACAAGTGTTTAGTGAAAGCATTCATTTTATACTACATACCTGCCCTAGGTCAAATTTTAACCTTGGTGTACTTTTCAGGACATCCTTTGAACTTTTAGTATTTATTTTTGTGTTTTGTGGTTCAAACTAGGGTTAGACCATATATTGGCCGTTTATTAAAAATTGGATATCGGCCCATCAGTGTCGTCCTATGATATCCTCCCTGACCACAGCTAGTGAATATGTTTTAATTATTATTTTTAGATCAGATGGCGGACCAGGGAAATCATTCCAGTGTGGTGTGGGAGGATTTATCTCAACAGCTTCATGAAGCCTGCCTCACCCTGTCTCAAGGAGCTGCTAACCCACCTAAAAGAATTTCATTAGTGGTTTATTATTGCCTTTCAATGGAGAGTTTTAGTGTCCCATGGTGTCAATAAAATGCTGTTTCGGAGTCTTTTCCACCCTGACAAGAATGAAATTCTGGGTGGAACACTGAATTCTTGTCATTTTTTGGCATGAAAATGGTCAAATTTAAAGAACTAAATATTCGCTATCATGGTATTGGTACCAGTAGAGGCCTTCAAAAACCTATATCGGTCAAATCCTAGTTGAAACTCGCTGGCCCTGTGTAAAGAATGTGACGCTTAATGTTAAACAGTGTCACATCCATCGTTCTGCCAAGTCCTGCCACAGGGAAGCTGGTTTGCTGCCCAGCTAAAGTGAAGAACGACTGACTATCATACTGGCCTCAATGCACATAGCTGGCCTGGCCTCTGAAACACACAAAAACACACACACATACACGCACACAGAGCACACTTTGACTTCCTCCACTTGTCAGAGAAACGTGAGAAACTCCAGCACACGTTAACGTTCAGTGACTCAACTCCAGTATGGCCATTCTGCATGCTGAATGGCACAAGTTGTCACTGTGTGTGTCTGTGTGTGTGTGTGTTTGTATGTGTGTGTAGGTGTGCACGTGCATGTGTACATGTGTACGTGTGTGTGCACTATTCTACCCTGAATGTGTATAGTAAGAACACACCATGCAAACCACTGGGAGTTTGTTAAGCGCCTTATAACATCTGTTTTGAAAAGTGCTATATAATATAAAGTTGTTATTAATATTAAAGTATAGCACTGCATAAGTGTCTACAATGGTGAAGAGTGAAACCACTGAAGAGTGAAATAGTCATCCTTACACATTCTCTCATTGTGAGAACCTCTAGTGAATGAAATTAAACTATTCCTCATATGCTGGGGACCCCCTGGAACCCCTTCAAGGAATCACCTAAAGGACGAGTAGAATTCCCTCAAGGATTCCTGAGACCCCCTTAAGGACACCTAGAACCACCTCAAGGACTCCTGAAATCCCCTCAAAGACTAATAGAACTCCCTCAAGAATTCCTGGAACCCAGTCAAGAATTCCTAAAACCCCCTCAAGCACCACTGGAACCAAGAATTCCTGGAACCCACTCAAGGACTCCTAGAACTCACTCAAGGACCCCTGGAACCACCTCAAGGACTCCTAGAACTCCCTCTAGGATTCCTGAAAGTCCTTCAAGGACCCCTGGAACTCCCTCAAGTACCCCTGTGGCCACCTCAAACATGACTACTAGAACTTCGTCAAGGACCCCTGGAACCCCCTCAAGGACTCTTGGAACCACCTCAAGGACTACTAGAACTCCCTCAAGAATTGCTGGAACCCACTCAAGGACTCCTGGAACCACCTCAAGGACTACAAGAGCTCCCTTGAGGATTCCTGAAAGTCCATCAAGGACCCTGGTACCACCTCATGGATTCCTGTAACCTCCTCAAGGACCCCTGGAACTCCCTCAAGAATTCCTGTAACCTCCTCAAGGACCCCTGGAACCAACTCAAGCACAACTACAACTCCCTCAAGGACCACTGAACTCACCTCAAGGACCACTAGAACCCACCCAAGGATTCCTGGAGGTCCCTGGATCCCAATTTTGGGGCCCACTAGGTTGTACACTCACCGGCCACTTTATTAGGTACAACTGCTCGTTAACACAAATAGCCTGCTCCTCCACACAGCGAATCATGTGGCAGCAACTCAATATATAAAGCAAGCAGACCTGGTGAAGTGGCTTAGTTTATTGTTCGACCAAACATTAGAATGGGCAAGATGCGTGATCTAAGCAACTTTGACCATGGTATGACTGTAGGTGCCAGACATGGTGGTTCTTGGGAATTTCACGCACCACAGTCTCTAGAGTTTACAGAGAATGGTGCGATAAACAAAAAAATCCAATGAGCGGCAGTTCTGTGGCCGAAAACAGTTTGTCAATGAGAGAGGTCAGAGGAGAATGAGCAGACTGGGTGAAGCTAACGGAAAGGCTCACAAACGCTCAAATAACAGCTCTGTACAACAGTGGTGTGCAGAAGGGCATCTCACAACACACAAGTTTTTGGCCCTTATGATAAATAGATGACCAACCGGTACTAGATAGGCTGGGAATTCAGGTATGCTATAGACTAGTAAGCGTCTTCTAAGTTCCCCAGTATCTAAACTCTATAAAATTGCATCAGAATAGACATTATGTGGAAACCTGCAGCCAAGCAATAAATATGTGTCAATAACGTGTGTTCTGTTTCTCTCTCTCTCTCTCTCTCTCTCTCTCTCACACACACACTTTTCTTTGCACGTGCAGCCCACACACACATGCACGCTGACCTCACACAGGCCTAGTTCTGCTGTTACGACAAGCTCGGAGGGACCGACGCTGATTCACGATGTAGCCCCCCTCGGCACCTTGACAGCGGCTGCATTGATAACGCTGCACTAAGTGGTCAAATCATATTCCTGCCACCACTGCTGGGCTTTTTTTCTGGGCCTCCTTCCCTCCTCGTTGAGTCACTGACAACGTTATGTAATTACTGCGCCGGGGCCAAAAAAAAAAAAAAGAAACGGCCGAAACATGCACACAAGCGGCCCCTGTCTTTTCCAGCCTTTTCCCTCTATCTGCCCCCCCCCACCCCTCTCCATCCTCAGATACTGTAGGCTGAGGCTTTTCTCCGACACCGAGTTCTCCACGCCATTCTGGGGCTGCGGACGCGTGTACGGAATAACTAAACAGTGGTAAAACATCCTCTCTTTCTCTCTCCCTCTCCCTCTCTCTCTGTCATCCTCTATGTCCCCCCCACCCCCCCTCTCTCTCGTTAATTCTCAGCCTCTACCGGTTGTGACACCGTGGGGAAGTAGTTGATGCATACGGATTGGCTTTGACACATTGCGGATCTCTCCATGGTGCTGAAAGGAGAAGGAGGAGGGTGGGAGGAGGAGGGAGGGAGGGGGGTGAATCTTTTTAGTTTCCTTCAGGAGCAGCGCTGCACCAAGCAAAAGGGAGAGGGGGAGAGGAGAGGGGGAGGAGGGGGGGGGGGGAGGGGGCGAAACGGACTGGAATGGATTTCTAGCATCTCCACATCTGATGGAGAGTGTGGTGAGAGGGGGATGAGAGGGGGAAAAGGGGGGAAAACTAGCCCGCACAACTCACATGTCACGTGTTTGTTGTTTTTTTTCCCACTACTTGTGCCAGTCCGCTGTACCGTACTGTATCCCAGGCTGCTGTATATGTGACAGTGACACACCAGAGAATGTGCAAGGTATTAAACTTACCATGTTGACTTCAGACACCATGTCAATACTGGCGATGTCTATGCTCATGCCGACGTCCACGGGGGCACCTTGGAAATCCAACATGAGAGCGTTACTAAGCATTTCAGCAGCCGGCTAACAGTATATAAAGCATTAGGTGTTAGGCATGAACACAGCCGACAGTGTTTTGGCTTCGCTCCCAAAACGTGTTTACCTCCGAAATCAGGCCGCAGACGAATATCATAGCCCTTTAGCAGCTTGTCCACGGTGGCTTTCACATAGGACATGTTGCTAGGCTCGTTGGCGCTGAGGACAGAACATGTATAGATTCAGACTAAGGACGTACGGGCCTGGTTGAAATAAGGCACAGTGTTATGATGGGATCTCACCTTTGCGCCCCGCAGACCATGGCCACCACCAGGGACAGACAGCAAACCTCCCAGCGTCCGCGGTCCAGAGTAGTCCACATCACTCACCCGGATCCAGCCGATGACTTTGACACACGATCTCAGGGATGCAACTTAGTCTGCCCAATTATTCCAAGACCAACGCATGCGCGTCGTTTTACCCACATCAAAGCGTCGTGGCAGGGGGGGGGGGGGGGGAATGAAGCGAATTTGGATTCGAATGTAATCGAGTGAGTTGGATTCGGGGAAAAAACAGCCAAGGTGTAGGCGCTTCACCTGGAAAGTCGAGGTTGGCGCAGGAGGCGGCGTGGATGCATGCAGTCGCCCAAACCCCTATCAATATCAATATGCTCCGTAGATCCACCCCTCCTCCTCCTCCGCCTCCTCCTCCTCCTCCTTCAGGCTTCTTCCAGCAGCAGTTTCAGCAGACACAGCAGTGTCCGGAGCACATTTGCGTCAAGGCTCGCGGTCCTTCCCCGTGTGTTCCTGCTCGACTCGGGAGACGTTGAGAAAATGAAGCATGGGAGTGCGGCTCGCTCTCGCTCTCTCTCGCTCTCTCGCTCTCTCTCTCTCTCTCTCTCTCTCACTCTCACTCTCTCTCTCTCTCGCTCTGTCTCTCTTTCTCTCTCTCTCTCTCTCTTCCCCCACGATCACCTTTAGCAGCAGCAGTGTGCTGGGAGAAGAGGGGCATCGCGCAACACAAGCACGTCCGAGGAGCTGCGCATTTTCTGGGCTCTGCCGGGCCAGCGGATCCCGTTCGGCACGCATCGCGGGGGCTGCACGGCAGCTTAATTGTTTAAAAAAAAAAAAAACGCATTAAAAACGCAACGCACGAATAATTAATGAAAGAGAAGATGGGAGCTGAAATGATTCCTGCAGAAAGGAACAGGGAATCTGCAATTAACTGATAATATTGGCAGAATTTTCACTAATTATACAAATTTTAACAAATTGAATTCAGTTGCTCTGATGCACCAAATACCAGGCCAATTACAAGCAGTGGCCATTTGAGGTGGTGATTTAACTAGATGAAGTAGCCAGAACATACTGAATCCAGTTCAGTTCAAATGTTGAACAAACTTCAGTGTGTGTATGTGTGTGTGTGTGTGTGTGTGTGTGTCAAATGGCAGCATTGTTGAGTCAGTGGGTGGAAAAACACTTTTCACCTGTCCAATTCGTCTCCTGGTTGAATTTTCAGATTGTCTCTAAGGGAAAATAAACGGCAAGGCAGTAAAAGAGGCTGTAGATGTATGAGAGGGCAAGACTGTTAAAAGATTAATGTCCTCTGGCGGTTAGAAAGCCACTGGATCAGCTGGAATCTATTCACTATATGGAGTGAAAACAGGTATTTTCTTTAAGCGTTGCCTCAAGTTTGGTGCTACAGTCTTTGTTGTTTTGCCAGTCTAAGCTCAGCTCAATACAAATGACCAAGTGAGCAGCAGCCTGGTTAGCAGTTAGGATGCTCATGGTGCTGAAATAAAGCAGCTCTGATGGCAGCAGTTTCCCACAAGGCAGCAGTTCTTCCTGTTTGGAAGCTGTCTGAGCAGCTGAAAGTATAGGTAGCACTCACTGAGAGAGTTTAGGCACTGTCCATGCTGCTAAATGAAGAAAATAGTGCTAATAGTGTGATAGGTTTTGTTTAGCACTCTAACACTTTGGTTTGAGGTCTCAGGTCTGCTTTGTAAAATGAAAACCCCATTAAAACCCCATTAATAAGCCCATTCATTTAATCAACTCAGAGCATTTCTGGTAAAATCCTCATTCATGAATATCAATGGACTGTAGTCATTTCCCTGGAAGGCTGGGTGGGGGCAACATGAATGTTGGGAAGTTTCGATTTGATTTGATTTGATTTATTTAATTCGATCATGTACCGTTACACAAACATACAAATATACTGCGGTGTTCATTTTATTTTGCCTCCATCTTTGGTGCTCAGCGCTCATTGCTGTGGTGTTTCTGCACTGCACGTCCCAGAGATCACCTGTCAATCAACAGTGTGTCCAGTACTGTGACGTCTTTTACTTTGGATTTTCCTGTTGATGCAGTTTGAGTTTCTCTTTTCTTTGTCTGTTCAGCGATGGTGGCTATCACTGTTCATGCTAACTACCCAGTTCTTCTTCTGTTTCTGTTTATTGTGATGTATAAATCGGTGATAGAGAGTAGCAGAACAAACATTTATTAATATGAAAAGTCACTGCTGGCTTTTAACCTAACCAATGTCAAGTTTAAATTCACTCTAACATTTGGGGCATCACAGTGTCTCAGTGTTTAGCACTGCGGCCTCACAGCCAGATGGTTGGGGGTTCGACAGGTGGATTGGAGACTCTAAGTTACTCATAGGTATGAAGTGACTCGGAGTAGGAATAAGTGGGTAGAGAAAATGAATGAATGTCCTTTCATACACTAAACAAAACAGAAGATTTCTTTTTCATTTGAGCTGAAAAGCTTGCAGTGGAAGTTTTTCATTTTCTGTTGTCCTGGAACAGTTAAATTAGTATAAGTGAACCTTCAGTACCCTGTAGGCAGAAACCAGATACAAGAGTTTGCCCCACGCCTCCATCTGCGACATTACACTGATGTACAGCTCCATTGAGAATGAATTGGATAAGATTGAAAAGTTGCCTGTAACAATTAACACCCACGAGTTCAGGTTACCATAAAAATAAAGATTATTTGGATGTAGAAACCCAAATGAAGATGTTCCCAAAGCTATTGAATGCATTCATATGAAAACCTATATCCACTTAATATCAAGTGCAAGCATCATTTCTCATTCACAATAACCTAAATATGATACCCAGGATACACTGACAGTAGCTGAGAAACTGGATTTTTGTACACACATTTGCTCATTTGCTATCGAGTGTTTCCTATTTTTATCCCCTCATTATGTATTTCACTATTCTTCTTTTTATGCCAATCAATGTCAATAAAACCCCTTTCGGCTGTACATTTTGATGACATTACCGTGTTAAGTGTTGATTTTCTGGTTTGTGTTGCGTATAGTAGGGGAGAGCAGGGCAAGTTGTCACATGGGTAAGTTGTCTTAGTGGCTTTATTTCTGAAACGAAATATTTTAGAGCCAAAAGTCCAATTACAAAAATGTTTACATTCTTAATAAGAGGTTACCTATCTTGAATACAACAGTCTGAGTCAAAACACTCTAACATAAAAGCAATTTGTATACCTGAAAGTAAATAATGAAAATCTTAGTGTTTTTCTTCTCATTTTTTATTTTCTTATAAAGGAATGAAAATAATTATACATTGTGACACATAAAAACTTGTCTATGTGACAACATGCCCTGTCATGTGTGGGTTGCCCTGACATGGGGTAAGTTGTCACAAGTTCATCAGTAATAACCTTTTCTTCCCGTAAATTATTCAAAATGTAAAAATTTTTTTTAGAGAAGATCTTAATCTAGCTAGAAAAATATATATCATATCTCAGTAGTAAGGCACTGCTGAGAAATACACCAATGAGTAAAAAGTGTGACAAAATGCCCTGCTCTCCCCTATTTTATAGTATAATATGTCTTCCCTCCTCTCCCTTCCCCCACTCCCTCTACCTCTCCCCTCCATCTCACCCCCCGGGCACCCAGAGGTGTCACCCGCATGACCAAATAACACCAGCTGCCACTTCTCCAGTCCTATCCCTCCCCTCTGCCCTCCTTCTATTCCTCCTTCTGTCCTCCTGTTTTTCCTCCATCTGCCCTCCTCACCCTCCCGATCCCTTTCCTCCTTCTGCTCCTCCCTCTGCCCGCAACCACGCCGATGCTGCCTTCAAGTGCTCCTCGTAAGATCCGGGATTGGAAGTCATAAATATGACTTGACATGCATTTATGAAAACAGGTGTATATTTGTTTATTTAAAACAAATATACACTACCAGTCAAAAGTTTGGATACACCTGATTGAATATACTATGTTTTTCATTCTCTTAAAGACATTTTGACCTAAAGGCTTATCCGTAAATGCTTGAAATTCGTTTCTTAGATAATTATAAATAGTGAAGTTGATCCTATGTATGAATTTCTTTCCAAAGCCTTTGCCTTCCCATCAAGGCAAAGGGCGGCTATTTTAAAGAATCTAAAATATAAGATAGTTTTGATTTGTTTAACACTTTTTTGGTCACTGTATAATTCCATTTGTGTTATGTCATAGTTTTGATGTCTTTACTATTATTCTAAAATGTGGAAAATAGTAAAAATAAAGAAAAATGTGGTGTGTCCAAACTTTTGATTGGTAGTGTACATAGAACTAAAAGTTAAACAAAGAGTGAAAATAGAAGGATACAGAACTAATTATTTAGAGAGGATACCAAGCAACAACATGGCTTACATGCTCTCCACCCCCTAACTTGGGTCTTATAGAAAATTGTGATGTTACCAGTGGTATGTTTACCGCTTTGTTGGGTCGTTCATGTGCGGTCAACTCGTCGTTATGATATTTCTGACAGCACTTGAAGGCAGGGTTCCGCCTCTTCCTTCTTCCTCTACCTTGCATCTTTTCCGTCTTCCTTCCCCATCTCCCATTCCTGCTTATCTACCCCTGTGCTCTCCTTTCTACACCAGACCACCACCGCCATGGTACTAAAATCAACCCAAAAACAGTGACTGATGCTATTTTGACATTTAAGTCCATTGCAAACTGTTACATGAGGTCAGAAGGTAGGGAGCCTGGGCGTCCTGGAGGCTCAGTTGGCTGGTGTGCATACCATGTAACCTCAATGTCCTGGGTTCAAATCTGGCCCGAGACCTTTATCACGTGTCAGCCTTGCTGCCTCTCCCCACTGCAACCTATCCCCTAAAGCAGAAATGCCATAAACACAACCTTTCTAAAAATAGGTAAAGTGATAGCTGAAGGTAAAACTCCCTGCGTTTGGAGACAGAGATTAAACCAACAAATCCTCTGGTTATTGGTTAGCCTCAGTACCTCTCAGCCAATTTGCTGTCCCCAAATTTTAGCGCCTGCCTAATTTCTTCCATATCTATGCAGTTCTTGCAGAGTAGTCTGTTAACTGGCAGATAAGATAAGATAAGATAAGATAAGATGAGATAAGATAAACTACCGGTGGAAGTAACATATGTACAGGAATGTACATATGTTACTAGGTAGCTAGTAACATATGTACATGTACTAGCTAATGATGCTAGCTGTAATGCACATGATGCACATGTAAATTAGCTCATTACCCAGTGAGCAAATATGCACCATTAGCTAGTCACAGTATCAGGTTTACACTGTAGATGGAAGTAAGATATGTGCAGAAATGTTCTAGAAATATGTCCAGGCCCATGTGCGGAGATATACAGAAATATGTACAGTTTGTCTGTAGGGTGCAGAGTCGTAATGTCATCTGCAGCCAGTATCAACTCATATTTCAATATGTATGCACATTAATGTGTATAATCTCAAAAAAAAGAACAAGCAATCAAATTTTTTCAAAAGTATCTGTAAACTAAGTATTGTGCTTTTTTACAGCAGCTGTAATGGGTTACAATTACTATTTTTGTTATCAGATTACTATAATCCCATTACATGTCATACTGCTTTTAAGTTATTTCACAGGGGACAGTGAATACATGACTCTGGACTGTCCTACAATTTTTTTAGTGCATTCTGCCATATGTTTTTGATTGCAATGTAGAGAATGATCAAAGTATTGAGAGCTATTAAAAAGCAACTGTGTCACCCTTTAGGTGTTACAATATCTGTAGACATTTACAAGGCCTTTTGAGTAAATAACCCATTATGAATACCCCATGGGTTTTTAGGAAGGCCATTTAGTGTGTGTGCAGTTTGATAAGTGAGTGATTGGATAAAGAAGAGCATGTTTAATGTGTCTTTCCTTTTTTTGTGAATGAGGTTATACTGTATATTTTCCACTGTGGCAGGGCTCTGCTGCTGCTGAGTGTAATTATGATTATGTGCATTATTTGCTCTGCTAGGTCCCCACAATGTGACAAGTGTAACACAACTGACAACTGATGTGCCCATTGTTGAAAAGGCTAACATAATTTAATCATTCAGTCATCAGTGTTATATTTTGCCATTATGCTTTATTCCTCTCAGCACCGACTGACACAGATAGACAGTATTATACAAATCAAATGCTATGTTACTGCTATATTATCAGTTGTACTCGGGCGATTAGCAAGACAACTTCTATATTTATATATGTTATACAGACTTTGCACTTGTAACATTTAACCCTGTTAGGTCAAATTGTTCAGACAACAGTCAACAGCATTTTTACATTGCCCAAATCATTTCCAAGTTTTTGTGACTCAACAGTTCATGTCATGTTTATTAACACCTTGCACCTTTAGTTCAGTTTTGTTTTTGTTCCTGCACATGAAAATTGAATTTGTCCTTAGGACATTAATTGGATAAAAACATAATAAGATACAGTTACAACCTCTGAAATAATTTAGGCTATTCTGCAGTTTTGCCTATAAGAAATCAGTGAAGTGAGTTTTATATCAAAAATAAGTATATCAAAAATAAGTTTAATGTCTGCTTTCTACTCAACTCACCGACAACCCACTCCCAAATGGCACTGTCATTAGGAGATGGAGGCCTGAGATTGAGCTGGAGTAACATGTTACCTGGAGTAACACAGAGGGATGTGAGCTGGAGTAACATGTTACCTGGAATAACACGGAGGGATGTGAGCTGGAGTAACATGTTACCTGGAATAACACGGAGGGATGTGAGCTGGAGTAACATGTTACCTGCAGTAATAGGGAGGGATGTGAGCTGGAGTAACATGTTACCTGGAATAACACCGAGGAATGTGAGCTGGAGTAACATGTTACCTGGAATAACACGGAGGGATGTGACCTGGAGTAACATGTTACCTGCAGTAATAGGGAGGGATGTGAGCTGGAGTAACATGTTACCTGGAATAACACGGAGGGATGTGAGCTGGAGTAACATGTTACCTGGAATAACACGGAGGGATGTGACCTGGAGTAACATGTTACCTGCAGTAATAGGGAGGGATGTGAGCTGGAGTAACATGTTACCTGGAATAACACGGAGGGATGTGAGCTGGAGTAACATGTTACCTGGAATAACACGGAGGGATGTGAGCTGGAGTAACATGTTACCTGGAATAACACGGAGGGATGTGAGCTGGAGTAACATGTTACCTGCAGTAATAGGGAGGGATGTGAGCTGGAGTAACATGTTACCTGGAATAACACGGAGGGATGTGAGCTGGAGTAACATGTTACCTGCAGTAATAGGGAGGGATGTGAGCTGGAGTAACATGTTACCTGGAATAACACCGAGGAATGTGAGCTGGAGTAACATGTTACCTGGAATAACACGGAGGGATGTGAGCTGGAGTAACATGTTACCTGCAGTAATAGGGAGGGATGTGAGCTGGAGTAACATGTTACCTGGAATAACACGGAGGGATGTGAGCTGGAGTAACATGTTACCTGCAGTAATAGGGAGGGATGTGAGCTGGAGTAACATGTTACCTGGAATAACATGTTACCTGGAATAACACGGAGGGATGTGAGCTAGAGTAACATGTTACCTGGAATAACACGGAGGGATGTGAGCTGGAGTAACATGTTACCTGCAGTAATAGGGAGGGATGTGAGCTGGAGTAACATGTTACCTGGAATAACACGGAGGGATGTGAGCTGGAGTAACATGTTACCTGCAGTAATAGGGAGGGATGTGAGCTGGAGTAACATGTTACCTGGAATAACACGGAGGGATGTGAGCTGGAGTAACATGTTACCTGCAGTAATAGGGAGGGATGTGAGCTCGAGTAACATGTTACCTGGAATAACACGGAGGGATGTGAGCTGGAGTAACATGTTACCTGGAATAACACGGAGGGATGTGACCTGGAGTAACATGTTACCTGCAGTAATAGGGAGGGATGTGAGCTGGAGTAACATGTTACCTGGAATAACACGGAGGGATGTGACCTGGAGTAACATGTTACCTGCAGTAATAGGGAGGGATGTGAGCTGGAGTAACATGTTACCTGGAATAACACGGAGGGATGTGAGCTGGAGTAACATGTTACCTGGAATAACACGGAGGGATGTGAGCTGGAGTAACATGTTACCTGCAGTAATAGGGAGGGATGTGAGCTGGAGTAACATGTTACCTGGAATAACACGGAGGGATGTGAGCTGGAGTAACATGTTACCTGGAATAACACGGAGGGATGTGAGCTGGAGTAACATGTTACCTGGAATAACACGGAGGGATGTGAGCTGGAGTAACATGTTACCTGCAGTAATAGGGAGGGATGTGAGCTGGAGTAACATGTTACCTGGAATAACACGGAGGGATGTGAGCTGGAGTAACATGTTACCTGCAGTAATAGGGAGGGATGTGAGCTGGAGTAACATGTTACCTGGAATAACACGGAGGGATGTGAGCTGGAGTAACATGTTACCTGGAATAACACGGAGGGATGTGAGCTGGAGTAACATGTTACCTGCAGTAATAGGGAGGGATGTGAGCTGGAGTAACATGTTACCTGGAATAACACGGAGGGATGTGAGCTGGAGTAACATGTTACCTGGAATAACACGGAGGGATGTGAGCTGGAGTAACATGTTACCTGGAATAACACAGAGGGATGTGAGCTGGAGTAACATGTTACCTGCAGTAATAGGGAGGGATGTGTGCTCGAGTAACATGTTACATGCAGTAATAGGGAGGGATGTGAGCTGGATTAACATGTTACCTGGAATAACATGGAGGGATGTGAGCTGGAGTAACATGTTACCTGCAGTAACAGGGAGGGATGTGAGCTGGAGTAACATGTTTCCTGGAATAACATGGAGGGATGTGAGCTGGAGTAACATGTTACCTGCAGTAATAGGGAGGGATGTGAGCTGGAGTAACATGTTACCTGGAATAGCACGGAGGGATGTGAGCTGGAGTAACATGTTACCTGGAATAACACGGAGGGATGTGACCTGGAGTAACATGTTACCTGCAGTAATAGGGAGGGATGTGAGCTGGAGTAACATGTTACCTGCAGTAATAGGGAGGGGTGTGAGCTGGAGTAACATGTTACCTGGAATAACACGGAGGGATGTGAGCTGGAGTAACATGTTTCCTGGAATAACATGGAGGGATGTGAGCTGGAGTAACATGTTACCTGGAATAACATGGAGGGATGTGAGCTGGAGTAACATGTTACCTGCAGTAATAGGGAGGGATGTGAGCTGGAGTATCATGTTACCTGGAATAGCACGGAGGGATGTGAGCTGGAGTAACATGTTACACCAGCTAGTAGTAACAGGGAGGGATGTGGGCTAGAGTAACCTGGTGGGATGTGGGTTTGTGTAACATGGAGGGATATGGGCTGGAGTAACATGTTACGTGAAGTAACATGAAGGTATGTCAGCTGTGTGATCTGGCTCTACACATCATTGTTCAAATGATCCTGGCCCTATTCATATATAAACACTGGATGCACTGGGTGTCTGTTAAAATGATTTTTAAACAATTTCTTGGCTCCCTCCAATGCGCCCCAGTAACACCGTCTACTTTGATGAGCCCTTAAATACTCAAGCACATAAGTGGCAGGACACATCTTGTTTGCTTAGCTGTGGAGAGTTGTCAAATTGCTTTGAAATACCTTTCAAATTGTTCAGAGACCAATCAGCAGCATTTATACTGCCGAATTCATTTCCAAATTTTTGTGACTCAACAATTCATATCCTATTTGATGTCTGGTGTTCGTTAGTGTGCAGGTTTCTTATTTTATATCTGGAAATAAAATCGTAGGGTTTCAGGTGCATAAGGTCCAGTTGCATTGTTCAGTTTGCATTATGACAATTTCAAGTCACCTGTTCTGTGTACATATTGGTCTTACATTTGGTCTTGCATTGGCAGTCTTACAAGGGGGAGAATAAGTGACAAATGGTGATGTAAAGCACTAACACTAAGGAACACAAGGGGTCACCAAGGTCGAGTGTCAAATCTACTGGTAGTAGCTTTAATAATAGTAATAGTTTTAGTTGTCGAGCACACACACACACACACACACACACACACACCTGCCTCCTAGTTTGAACTTCCTATAAATCATTTCATGTTGCATGTTTGTAGTTTCGTTTGATGTTTGAATCAGCTGAGTACACCATTATTTTTGCTAACTTTCATTGATTTTTTAATGTGAAGGAATACCACTGTGCTACAGTGTTTCTTATTCAAGTTTTGGCAATGTCTTTTCCTCAGATCCTTGAAGAAACTACCGTGTGTGAACTTTTTCAAAGATTTGCTCCTGTCTATGTCTTTAAACAACCAGCCTTGGGCATGCCCTGTTCCTGTGAAATACACTGACAACATGAAAAAACATCAGTTAAATAAATCTGTTATTCAACATTAGAAACTTTGAGATAGGGCTGTTGCTGGTGTCTAAGTCTATAGCATACCAAATACCTAACAGCATGGCTTTGAATCCATGTGGTCTCTCTCCCTGCAAACTTGATTTTGTTCCACCATTGTAACTAACACTAAAATGTATACATTTGTAGATGGAGTGCCCCCAACCTCCCACTTTCAGCTTCAGTTGAAAAAGAAAGGAGAAACACAAGAGGTGTTCATGATAGTTACATTCCACACATTGTTGAACAATTGAATTGAATTAACAGTCAGTCAGTGTGCTACACAAGACAGTATTAAGATGCTGAATGGGTAAAGCGAGGGACCTGTGCTGCAGAAAATAGAGATAGTTGCTGCCTTTTCTACAGCTATAACGTGAAATATCAAAATGTACTGTCATCTAGTGGTAAATGATGTACATGACGGGATAAAATACTGCAGGCCTATGTAATATCCTAATCTGTGGCTCATGAAGTTCCTCCTTTTCTCCCTGGCTCTTATTAAGGTAACTGAGGTAACTCTTTGAAAACTGTTTGAACTTCAGTATCCAGAAATCCTGTAGTGTGACGTCAGTAAACTGCACACAGCACGCTCATGTTTACCAACCCGGACGGTCTGTGATGCTTTATGCTTTATGCCAAAGGATACCAAAGGGACGAGAGAGGCAACAGATCTAACACTGGTGAGTCCGGCTTTCTCTGGATGGAGCGCTCACTCACTGCTGTTTAGGAGACAGTTTGGATTTCACTCTTAAGTTTCAATTCGTCACTTCCAGTTCCTGTGGGCGGAAAAGTGTTCAGAGTTTAATGTGGGCAAACACAATGAATCTATAGCGTCCCGTTAGTGGGGAGGGATGGTCTTCTCTGTTGCAGCCCCACTTTGTGATTCAGGCTGATAAGACAGCTGGGTTTTTACATTCAAATCTTAAGGAGAGTGGATCGGCACCTTTGTCACTGGATGGATATTAGACAGTGCTTAAGTACTGCGAAACCTTTACGAGTTACCCCACCATCAGCACAAAAGGTTGGTTAAAAAAATACTCACAGAATGATATAGAGACCAAGAGAATCACATGGGTTGCTAACAGCCAATGATCACCACAAGACTGTGATAGACAAGTGTGTCCAATGGATGATGTGACAAAAATCAAATGGCATACCTACAATGGACTATCAATAACAGAGTAAATGGACATCAGTACATCTAAGAGTACAGACATGAAATTGGTTAAATATAATACAATTACTCATCAGTTGTAGAAACTCAGTCATAAATAACCTCCCGTTACCTAAAAATGACAACAATCTCGTAAAGGGATATACAACAATGAAGTAAATATATGGGGTAGAGACCAAAATACAAGATAGAAGTTCCAAGAAGCAGGTGAGGTCAATCTCTTCAATCCATGGGGATTCAAGGTGTACATGTAGAAAATCCAGTGTGTTTCACACCGGAGTAGGTGTTCTTTCTCATCGCCCGAGGCTGGACAAGATGCGGTCAATTCCGATGACTTTCGACTCACTGACTTCATGATGTGCAGTGGAGAAATGTTCAGTTCAGCAGTAGGAGACTTAAGATCATTCCTGTGGATAGCACTACGATGTTCACTGACTTGTTGATGGTATACCCTTTCTTAGGCGCAGACCGGACAAACTTGTTGGTTTTCCATGCAGTTGCGACATGGAAAAAAGCCTCTGGCATCATCCAGTCGGGGGGGTTTCGGAGGTCCTCGAGTATCACCAGCATGTCTTTGAGATTGCATGACCTAGAGTGGGTAAAGAGAGGAGGGTTTCTGAAAAGTTAGGCCCCTACTGGGTCAGTATTTAGAACATGCCAATGCTTCTTGATTATCTCCTTTATGTGTTGAATGTTGGGGGTATAGGTGGTGTAAAACATAACACAATAATCTTTTTTGTTTCATGTCCTTGTTGGGTGAGCTTCAGCAAGGACAGAATTGACTTCGTCCAGTGCTCTGCATATCCTTCTGACCCATAAAAACTGTCTGTAGGGCAGGCCGTCCCAACTTTTCAAAGGAAAAATCCCCCCTCTACTCTTACACTGTTACATATCAATCTGTAATTCCAGGAGCTATTTTGTGATGAAGTGTAATAACTGCTAATAATAATTGCACCCTCAACCTGCCTTGTCTGCTTCTACTTCAAGTTAGTGATTTCCTGTGTTTCCAAAATGCCTTTCGACAACCTCCAGAGAATGAATTTGTTCTATTTACTGTAGCTGTGAGTTGTACGTGACTGGAGTAAAGTCACAAATGTGGTTTTACTTGTTTGCTTTTCAAGTTGAAGTTGGAAAAACGGTAACACTTTATTTGGATAGGCCAATGTTGATACTCCACCATCAGTTGGCAAAAAGTAGATGTTCAACAAAATGTCACTTGCCTATTTAGTGCATCTCCACAGACTATGTAACTCCTCCTGAACTCTTCTCCTGAACTTAGCCTAACCCTAAACCCAAGCCTAACCCTGACCCCATCTGTAAACCTGAATCCAACCCTAACCTGATCCTAATTCTAACATTAACCCTAGCCCAGACACTGAATATTATTTATACACAATTATGAGTATCTCACTAGACTTTTTAGTGACACATTATTGGATTTCTCCCTCAGTGTGATGTCACATTGTTTACATTTGGCCAGTTAAACACTGGAATAAGAAAAATACACCACCAAACAACAAAATAGGCCCAGAAATGCAGGGTACATCGCCAATAGTTGTTTTTAACAGCACACATTTTTTAGGGTGGATTTTTCCTTTAATCTCAGATGTTGACTGTTCATGGAGTCATGTTGAGGTGAGCATGCTGCAAAATGAAAATGTCCCAAAGTGTGAGATATTGCTTTAAGGTCATCCAACTAATCAAATGTAACCTTCACACTGCAGCGACTCCACTCTCTCTTAACAGTCTCCCCAGGTGCAAGCCCATCGCTTCACATCTGTAATTTATTGGAGCTTCCCACTGGGAGAACCACTCCATCTGCATTCCCATCCCCTCATTCTGCCAGTTGAAGAAGTCAGCTGGAGGTTACTGTGGGTCAGAGTAGTTTTCATTACCATATTATCTTATCAAAGGACTTGATCCAGGTGTCAGCGGGTGCATGAAGCTCAGAAAAAAAGCCATTATTGTTAGTTCAACATGAGTAAATTCAACATTTAAGGCAATTTCAGTCCCTGGAAGGTTGTCCAGGGGGTGAGGAAGTAAATCACAGTTTTGAATAATTTAATTACATATTACAATAATTTAATTGCAACCCAGAGAATGTTATCGTACAAGCTGCTGGTTCACAACAGTGCAAAACACCTGGCAGAAACAATCTAGCTGCTCTTTTGTTTCTAACCCATGTTATACTACTAGCACTGTACTGTACACTACCATTATACTGCATTACTGTCTTCTGTGCTCTAGTGCTATCTAGTGGTATAAAGAGTTTCCTACAGTTTTATCACAATGACAGACCAAATGTAACCAGACTTTTGACCACTTTTTATATTCTGTGTACTTGTATGCAAATGACTTAAAGGGTCCCTTTTATAGGAATTCAGATTTTGATAAGTTTGTTTGTTCAAATTTGATTTAGTTTGAGTGGTTAAATTTAAAGTCATTTTCAACAGGCAGTTTCAGACTAATTCCAACAAACAACTAGACTTGGTCCTGATTGGCCCCCCTCATTAAAGAGTTACTGAATTCCTTCCAATCAGGCCAGTTTGCAGCGGGTGTTATCGGCCAATCAGTGTCCAGTACGGTGAGGACTTACTCTTCAAATTCATTCAATAAATATCCTTTTAACTAAACTACATTTATTTGCAGAACATTGTGAAGAACAACTCTAAACTAACTGATACCAATCAAGACAAAGCAAGGAGACATACACACAATAGTGTGTGATTTCTGTCATAATATACATCTGCTTGTATTTAATTTATAGTAAAAACCTACAAGGATTCAATGTGGTCTTCCAACTAGGCACAGTTCTAAGATCAAGTTTAAACCTGTGAAGCCTGTGGGTTCTTTGGTCATTTCCCCCAGTGGTGGAAAAAGTACTCAAATCCTTTACTTAAGTAAAAGTAACAATAACATAATGGAAAAACACTTCATTAAAAGTAAACGTTCTGCATTCAAAGGTTTAGGTAAGTAAAAGTATAGAAATATTAGCAGTAAAATGTGCTTAAGTATCAAAAGTAAAAGTCTTCATTCTTTCAGAGTGTTAAATTATTGAAGCATTAACCTGTAAGAAGTATTTTAATGTTGTAGGTCTAACTTCTCCATATACAGCTGCTGTAGTGATTGGTTGGACTGAAAACCTGCAGACTCTTGGTCCATGATGGTACATGATTGACATACATCTAATTCATGAGGAACTTTGGTTTAATAAAAATCTGAGGTTCATGAAAAAAAAAAGTGTGATCGGTTACAACAAAAGATGTGTATATATAAAAGTAATTTTCATTGCAATATATGAATAAATAAAATAAATGAAATCAAGAATATTTAATTTCTGGCATGTCTGGCTGTCTTCTGATGTTTCCCTGTATTAATCTGAATTATCTTGAGGTTTCACCCTTCAAATGATGATGATATTGAGGATGAGGTATAGTTTGTGATCTCTCTCTCCTCATGTGGACATGTGATTGTGCATATAGTAAACAACAAACTCTGGTTTCTGTTGACTGTTTCCTGATCAGAGGATGTGTTGAACTATAACACTAAATGTGTAGGAGTAGTTGTGTAGAAGCGTATGTACATGTATCCATGTAGATATGAACATAGATGTGTGCTCCTGCTCCATATGTGAGTAGGCATTGGATAATAATAATATGACAGTAATAAACTTTATTTATGTAGTACTTTTCTAAAAGTTTACAGTTTACAAAGTGCTTTGCAGTCTATAAAAAGACAAGACAATAAAACAAATAGTAGATAAAAATCAACACAATAAAGCAAAAAAATAAAATAAAGCAATAATATAAAATATATATGCTGTATATATATAATATCTTTATTGGATAACATTACCTTTTTTGTCTACTATGTTCATATTTTAAGTAGTTTTTCGTCTTTTCTCTCTCATTCCCATACTCAACATAGAAGATGTGTAATATCACATTTTCCTGTCTTAGTTTTTTTTTATTACAAAGATCATATGAAACAAAGTTGTTGTTGGTTTTTTTTAAGTAACTCAGTAACTTTTAGTACTATTTTTTAAATGAGTATCTTTTTACTTTCCATAATTAGATTTTTACACCTGTACTTCCACTTAAGTAAAATTCAAGTACTTTTACTTGACTAGAATATTTTTTCCACCCATTATCTTTCCCCCCTGCATATACGTTTTTTTGAAAGTTCTGTTAGGCAGTAATGTGAAAGGGATCAAAGTCATCTCTAAATGTGTTGTTATATGTGTTGTGTATTCCCATTCAATCCCAGTAGTAGAGCGTGACTGGGAGAGCAGAGTGTGGAGTCTTCCTGATCCCAACATACACACTGACTGCCATCTGGGATTAGTGTTAATGTCTGAGGCTGGTCTGAGTCCTACAGACAGCCATTCTCCACACAGACAAACACAGACATGCAGACACACGCATGCACACCCATACACATGAATACATACACACACACACACCCGCACACACCACACACTGCCTATATATAGAACACAAACACTGATGCATTACGCCCACAGCAAACACACAAAACATGTCTATTAATTGTAGTCATGCACACATGCATGCACCCCCCCCCCCCCCCCCCCCCCCCCCCCCCCACACACACACACACACACACACACACACTCTTTCGTCTGTACAGAGCCCAAGCCTTGTCTGTACAAAGCACATCTTTTATTATTTACTTATCCTTTATATATCCAGGTAAGTCCCATTGACATCTAAAAGGCACATATGGACTGGACTGCTGAACAGAGCTGGGTCAATGTCATTTATTAATTGTTTAGGTTGCTTTAAAGCTGCAGTAAGTGATTTTCTGACCACTAGAGGGTGACAGAAACCGCAACACATTTGTAAATAAACCACAGCAAAGTTACTGCACTATGGAGGCCCCAAAGGACAAACCTAGCGAAGGACTGTGCATAAATGATAATAGCTAAGATAAACGTACCTACAGAGAAGTGTCGCCGGTTACGGGTCTCACTTTGCCAGATTTTTCTCCCGCTGAAGGTTACATGTCCCACAATGACAAGTGAAGAGGCAGGTAGCAAGTTTACTAGTTTAACAAGTTTACTCGCTTGTATCATTGATTCCGCCATTACGAGATTTCTTTTCAAGAATGGGAGGGGGAGAGCGCCGCTTTCAAACAGCGAGGGAGGAGACAAGCTAGCGGGGGGTTGTGATGGTCTAACAGCCAAAAGTCTTTTTGTGAATTCACCCCTGCGTGTTATCTTTTGGTACTGAAATGTGCTAGTAATAAAGATCCATATTTAGCTACGGCAACAGACATTGGAACCAGCTTTATGGAAGAAGTTTGTTTAATCCTGTCAAGTTTTACTCAACCTCCTAGGCCTTGCCCTGCTTATAGCAATCCAAGTTTACAAGGAATCCCAGTTGTATTTGACTTGTGGATGGAGACTGGTCACATTTTTATAGTCTGTGCACTGTTCTGACAGGTGTACTTGTGGTAACTGTCAGAAGATGCCCACAGAAGCAGAGAACATGTGCTGCCGGGAGACTCCAAAGGTGCAGTTGCTGTGCAGGCTGACAAGTATCAGCCTTAGACATGCAATGAATAAATACTCTTTCAAGACGTGAATGTGTCCAGGCACATAAAAACGCAGTCTTCCCAGATAAATAAAAAATAAACAGGAAGTACCTTGAATGCAATAACTGTAGGTTTACTAATGCTACATGAGTGCACAAATCACAAATGCACATAAGTGAGCAAGGGACGAACACAAAAAAGGCTTATACATGCAGCTATGCTAACTTTGCTTTTGTTCATTTTTGTGCTTATATGTAGCATTAATAAACTTTCACTTTTTGCATTCAAGGTACTTCCTATATCACAAAAATGTGATCGTTTAATCTTCTGTAATCTAATCCTACCTTCTGCATCCAATAGGTCATGAGGAGATATAACCAGCCCCCTGAGCCACTTACCTGTATGGTGGACCACCCTGTCCTTCATCCCTATTCCCTACAAAATGCCCGAAACATTTATAGCACAGACTATGGTCCCTTGTGTCTCAGGATAATGGAAAAGTAAGTCAAATGTTTTAACAGCTAACAGAGCTACTTGTAATGTGTAAAATTTGTGAATAGGCTAGGCTAAAGTTGTGAAATGAGCATGAACTCTGAAACACGATTTGAATGCTGTGGACACAAGTTATGTGAAAATTATGTTCCGCCACAAAGAATTCAATTCTGTGACAATAACATGACTTGGCTTCTGTGGCAACAGTAACAATTGGACACGGCATGTTCAGCTAAAGTTTGGCTAACGGTTAAGTTTAGGCAAGTAAAACAACTTTGGTTAAGGTTTGGGTTAAGGCAATGGTTAAGCAACTAAAACAACTTGGTTAAGGTTAGGGAAAGGCTTTGGCTATGGTTAAGTAAGAAAAAGTTTAACAAAAATTTTCAATTAATTTCCTTTGTAGAAGCTGGGAATTGAACTCCGGGCACCGCTAATGTAGGCAAACACGTATGCCCATACACCACCCCACAACACCCTTACTTTCGACCACGCTACTTCAATGTGACTATACTTACTGTTTATAGTCGTGGCTATTTCATGTAAACGTTCCGTGCTGGGAAAACAGAATTTTAACACTTTTCGTGCCACCGACACGTAATTTTGTGTTAACAAGTCGTGCTCATTTCACTTATTTGTGTGAGATCAGGTTGTGCGAAGCCCTGTTATGCAAGTGGTGTTGGATTTACCGTCTGAACGAGTTTCTGACCAGGAAGTGCCACATGAACACCTTATTATGTTGGATGATCAAGTCAGAGAAATTGGGATTGTAGAGTTTTACGTGAAAGTAAGAAATTTCATACAATAAAGGTGAAAATTAACCACAAGTACAAATTTAAAAGACATGGATATTCCTTAATAACTATAATGCTACCGCAATCAATTTCCTGTGGTATTTACTTGCATAATCCCTTGAAATCCCTGAAAGCTCGATTGCTAACTTTAGCCTAGAAGGCTGGCAATGTGTGTAAACAGTTGAGGAAAAGCCAAAAATTAACCACAAGTACAAATTTAAAAGACATGTTTATAGTGCTACGGCAATCATTTTCCTGCGGTATTATAATCGAAGGTTTGATAGGCTATCACTAGCTCAATCGCTAACATTAGCCTAGAAGGCTGCCAATGTGTGTCAAATTTGAGGAAACGTTCTCCAAGAGAAAAGTACAACCCGACATTACTTGAATGCAGGGTTATTAGCTTACTACCACTCAACATAGTATATGTTAAACTGTGTTAGCATGGAGCCTATCACTCAACATAGTGTATGCCAAAGTGTTAGCATGGAGCACTGGAGCCAATGATTTACCGGAGACACATACGTAGATGATTTTGGTGATTGGCCGTTCCATTCATAAGAGCATCATGCTATCTCTCTTCTCCCGCTCCATCTCTACAATAAACATGTGAAGATGCCACCACTCTCTTATGAACAAGCACACACACACACACACACACACACACACACACACACTCAGGGAGAAACGGTGAGAGAGAGAGACAGATGACACTGCCACATGTTCATATGAAAGCTGACATCTCCAATGGCAGATCTCCCAGTCTCAGTGTGTTGCCTGTCACCATGGCAACTACTCTGACACCAGGCAACACATGAGTCACTCTGGAGAGAGAGGGGTGTGTGTGTGTGTGTGTGTGTGTTCGCATACACAATGAGGAGGAGAATAGAAGCCAAAGAATGAGGAGTCAATCATCACCACACTCAATAACTGCAATGAATTTTGTATTTGCTGGTTGTGAACCTATCGGTTTGCTACTACTTGTCCCCATTTTTCATTTATCCTTTATTTAATCAGGTAGTCTCATTGAGATTGAGATCTGAAAACAATTTTTTTTTTAAATGCCACAGAAAACACAGTTTAATAAACATTTGTAAACATCATAGAAAGTGTGAGAGTTCATTTAAAATCTTTTCTACTTTAAAATCACTGAGGGGCGAGAAATTCTAACGTGCTTCGCAGTCTGTTCCATTAATAAGGTCCATGTAATGTACAAGCATAATTACTGGATTTAATAGACAGAAATGTGAGGTACAGGGTGACTTAATTGGTAAAAAAAAAAGAAAAAGAAGAAGAAAAAAAAGATTTTTTAACACTAGAAAGGCCAATGTATTTTGGGGGAGTAAGAGCAGGCCAACATGCCTTCTGATTAATTATATACACACATTATATTTACCCCCCAAAGGGCATAAATATTATATATAATGTATAATATAATGCATCCGCTCAGTATAGTTTGTTATGATCACCACAAGTCCCATCACTAGAGTACTACTGCAGTTCCATATAACTTTGCTCTTCCGTATTTCACCATAAGATGGCGTACTAAGTTTGCTTATTTTCCTCCATGTCCCCTAAAACAGTGGTTCTCAACGTGGGGTCCGGGGACCACCAGGGGTCTTTGAGGGGGTTCCATGGGGGTTCCCAGGAAATTGATGAATTGTTAAACTTCACCATTACTTAATTTACAAGAAGTGAACACAATTAGAGAATGTAGAAGAATGACTGTTTTGATCATAGTTTCACTGTTATCTCTCTAGCTACAATACAGATAGTCATGGGATTCTGGACAAAATCATATCTAACAGTAAAAATATTCTCAGATTTGGGTCAGAGAGAAAAAATCTCATCAAATGGGGGTCTGTGGCCCTAATGTGGACTAAATTAGGGGTCCTTGATATGAAAAAGGTTGAGAATCACTGCCCTAAAACACTGTAGTCTTGGCTGTAAAATTGACTGACAAGTTTTTGGATATTTTTCAAAAATATGTCAGATACATGAGAGTGGAAATACGAGCTGTACCCTGCATCACAGACAAGTAATGCCCTTGGAGGATGGAATTAGGAGTTGATTTGCCCATTGATTAGAAGTAGCAGATTATTGTATTGATTATTTGGTAAATTGATCGGCTGTTCATAATGACTGTGCACCTCTCATTATTGCTTTGAATGTGAATAATGCACAACTAAATAGGCCAAAGGGAACCCATACTACAGGAGTGTCTCATCTTGACAAATCCATGGCCTGTGTTCAATAAAATATCATTATTGGAGAAATGGTCTCTAAACTGTATTGTAGTCCATTATGATCTGTTGTGGACTGGCAAAGGTGGATACTGTAGACAGCATTAAAGCTACAATCTGTGATATGTGCCCGTGATTGACAAGTGATCTCTGGGAAGCGCAGTACAAATACCACAGCAATGAGCACTTAGCACCAAAGATGGAGACAAAATTAAAAAAAAACAGGATATTGCCTATTAACACGTTAAATAAATTCGGAAAATGAGGCGAAACCCAATTATTCAAAACCCCTGGTAAATTGCATATTTAACTGTGTAATCTTAACAAAAAAATCCACCAAGCCAAAAAACCTTGAGACCTCTTAGCACTGTCGCTTTGGAGAGATGTCTCATTTAATGTTGACCTCTTTGCCACACTTGTCCTATTTATGTAACACATAAATCACAGAGCATGAGTCTCCCATTAACATCAGTCATTCCCCTCCTTAGCGTTTCACGGCACTGAGCTCAGTCAGGCAGGTGAAGTATCACACAGCCACTAACCCTCATAATTCCTCAGTTTCAAAGCCATTACAACCAGCGTACTTGTTTTACTGGTCCCAGTCCAGCCATCTGTCAATAGATATTCTGTCCAGCCAGGAGGGGGAGGCCCGCTTAGGATGGAAAGCCCAGATAATTAAAGAACAAATGTCTTTTTTTCAGCCAATCTGATGTAGTTCATTTGGCCCTTCCAGGCACTCGGGGATTTGACAATAGCTCATTTTGAGTCACATGGGAGAACCAAGTTGATAATATCAGGGTCTAAATTGACTGTTGGAGAGGGGAATTCATCTTTACATTCGACACAATGACAGTACACATGTGCTTCTACTGGAACAAAGGAACTCATACATGGGGAGATTATTTTGTGTAAAGTTTCAATACTGCATCATGTTTTTTTGTACTTCATACTGTACGTCTGTAAAATTTCAACGTTGGGTTTCAGAAACTATGGCTGAAAAAATCCTCCAGAGATGGAAAAGTAAATAGTAGTCATACCATTCTAACAGACTTGCTGCCAGGCCAGTAGTGGAGGTACAATTGTGAATTGTACAGACATTTAGGCAGGTTGTGAATTAGAGGAAATCTAGGAAAATTCATATGTAATAAATGGTATACAGCTGACAACAACAGACCAGTTTCATGCCCCATGCTCTATGCTGGCAGTCATTAAGCTGCAATGTCAAAGAGGAGCTGTCACTACCGCCCACCTTAATTTGTCTGAAGTCAGAAGTCCCCCCCCCCCACACACACACACACACACACACAAGCCAGTGTGTCTAGCTGTCAGGATTTCTTAGTATCCCAATCACTTGCCCATAGATAGCTACATCTGACTATCTGCTGTAAATGTTATTAGACATAAAATGTCAAAAAATGTCACATAGAATAATAAAACAAAGTTATGTCTCCCCTGCCGTCCACCTTCAACCCTAAAATCATATTACGGTAAGGTATGTAAAAAAAAGAGAAGTGGGAAAACAAGCACCTTCATCTTTGCAAATATGAATAAATGTGTTATAAATTAGATATACTTCATAAGAATCAAGTCCCATGTGTCACATAATTTTTGTAGGCAGGCCTTATAGACAAACAGCAGGCTGTGCTGCTTTCTTCAGGCAAGTGATTCCCAGTTTCCCATGTAACAGACGATGGTGGCCACATGCTACACCCCTGCACTGAAAACGCAGGTCAGTGATAAACCACCAAAGTCCTTCAAGGGATAGTTCGGTTTCTGGGGGATTTAGCTATTTTTCCTATTTACCCAGAGTCAGACAAATTTGTGGGTGCCATTTTTATGTCTCTGCACACAGTTTGAAGGTATGGGAACAGGGGGTCATCCCTATGTTCCTTCAGCCCTATGTGTTTAGGCAAGGAGCTCGTATGGTTGAGGTTAGGGGTTCCAGGACAAATGAGGTGGTTGGGTTGAGGCATGAGGTCACTGAGGTTAAGGTTAGAGCAAGCTTGCGGTCAAGGCTGTCAGAAGGTAAGTTGGGATAGGGTTGAGGGAACATAGGGCTGAGGGAACATAGACACGCTCCTGGGAACGGTTAGCTTAGCGCTACAGCGCTCTGCCACGGCGACGTCATGGTCCACGTCATATTTCTGCTTCTTAACTAGAAGTCAGACAAGCACCTTGCGCCTTGGGCCTTGGGCTAAGCGCCAATGGTGCAAATGGCTTATTTTCCACCTTCCAACACAAATGCTAACACCAACCCAGTGATTTTAACACCCGATGAGGTTCCCAGGACAGTTTATCCTCTGTCCGGACTGACTGCCCTTCATTCATCTACAGCATTTCTATGGTAGATCTGGGAAGAGAAGCTTCCAGCTACACAGATCTACTCTGAGCCTTAAATGTGCTTTAAGCTTTAAGCTTTTGGATTGTGGCAGTTATCTAACTCGATAGAGTGAGAGTGAAATCCTAAAGTGTCTCCTAAACCAACCTGACCTCACAGAAAACCATGAAATGAACACGACTTGTAAACACCAAATTAAGTGTCGGTGGTACGTAAAGTGTTAAAATTACGTATTCCCAGCACGAAACGGTTACGTGAAGAACACACAACTATAAACAGTAAGTAATGTCATATTGAAGTAGCACTGTGGAAAGTAAGGGTGTTGTGGTCGGGGTGGTGGATGGGCATATGTGTTTACCTTTGATGCCGGCGACCGGGGTTCAAGTACATTTCTACCGTGAGTCACATTTTCATTTTTAGTGAACAGTTTTTCTTATTAACCATGACCAAATCCTTTCCCTTAACCAAGTTACAGTAACAAGTTACATCACTTCTTATTGTGTTATATCAACCGGCAATAGAGAGTAGCAAAACAGATATTTATTTACATGAAAATGTCACAGCTTATCACTTCAAGGCTTATAAAGGCTTTTACAAAGACTCCATGAACCTCTCGTAGTGTGGTAAAATGTATTATGGCAGGAGTGGGAAGCCAGTTATTCCCTAATGGTTCCACCCAGTCCTCTCCCACATGGATAATGGGAGTAGTGCTGTTGTTATTTGAGAAGGGAATAGGGGATTTGAACTGCACAAGAAGAATCACTTTCACTTTCTAAGTACTGCAATTTGTATGTTGACAGCTTTATGGATGGGAACCTCAGTCTGCCGTTTTCAAGCTTCTCAATGAACAAATATTGTTCTGGGTTGGCTGAAGAAGCCCCTTGACTTTTTCACTGATTATGATCCAAAAGTTCAAAAGGATCTCAGATCACGGCTCCTCGTCTTGCTGGTCCTCCTCTTCATATGCTCAAGTGACTGCAGGTATCAAAAGCGTTGCTTAATAATTGCTTAACTTCTTCACTGTCATTCTCCGTATTATGCCACAATGGTAGGCTGTGCAGACATTGGTAAATGAGGGACACATTCTCTATTTTAAGACTGACATTTATTGTTTTCCACCATGTGGCGTAGATTCTGAAGATTTGTTAAGCTGCAGTACAGCTGTCCATGTATTCTCTCTTGAGTATTAATATTGGTTTATATGAGAAAAATTAATCCTTCCAAACAGAGACAATGAATATTTCATGGACATTGATACTGTATTCAACATTATGTGAATGTGTGAGTCTTCTAATGGTGATGATAGTTTGTAGAGGTGTGACAAGGGAAAATAATGATGATGAATTTGCAGTGCCGTAAGAATAGTGAGGAAACAGGATGGAATGTCTTGGTTGGCCAATGGAAGCTCATGAACCAAAGCTGCATTGTAATGGACCAATAATACGGCTCTACAGACGGATTAAATGAGAAGCCAAATAGCAACCTTTGAGTTAGTTTGAGTGAGGGCAAACCCTGATAATGTCAAGATGGTTTCCTTGTCAAATATACAGCAGCTCCACTGTGGCAATAGGTCTAACCCTAACCCCAAGGGCTGATTTATGCTTGATCCGGCAGCCTCCGTACAGAGGGGCTGTATGGTAGCCTGGAGGGAAATCTGGACCATATCTGTGTTTTTGCACATTTTGGTCCATTTAGTGCACACTCACGCAGTGGTCTATTGAGTAGTGGAAAGCATTCATAGGGTCAGATGAGTAATTCCTCAGTCTCTGGTCACCAAATGAGGCCTTCCACCCCAAGTTCTTGTTTCTCACGTTGAAGGGTTCTGCCAGCTCTGTTATGGTGTGGAGGGCATTTTCCTAGCATGATTTAGGATCACTGAACCCCTTAGATACAAATCCATTCTGAGTGATCACATTCATCCTTTGATGAAACTTTTCTATCTTGATGAGAGCGTAATCTTCAATGATGACAATGCCTCCATTCACAGGGCACAAGTGGTCACTGAATAATTCTATAAGCATGAATAAAACATACCACGTCCATCCCAGTCACCACATCTAAACCCAATTGAATGCGTATGAAGCAGAGCCCGAGACAGTGTTTTCACTCATCCAAACACCAAATGACAGAATTTCTCGTGGAATATTAGTGTTGCATTCCTCCACTGGAGTTCCAGACACTTATAAAATCTATGCCAAGATGAACTGAAGATGTTGCGGTAGCCCAACACTCTATTAAAAGACTTTATAATGGTGTTTACCATTAGTAAACAACAGTAGTTTTCAATGATAAATAATAGAAGGCAATCCTCAAATAGAAGACAACGTTCAAAGTTAACTCAAATATGACAGGATCTTGTCTAAAGCTAAACTATGAATCTCAGCTGTTGAACAATTCACCATTATTCTTTACCCACATAAGATTGCCCAGTATCTGAAGGACAAATGGAATGGTCAGAGCTCGGTGAACTTTACAAGCATTTATCGATTACAAATGGACATGGTTAATGATTGAGAGACCTGGGTCCTAGCAAAACTCTCACCATTCTGCCACACCTATGTTCCCCCTCACTTTACCAAGTCTCAGTGGTGGCAGCATCTCTGAGTAATAGATTAAAGCTGCAATAATCTATTTTTCCAACCACTAGGGGGCGAAAAAAAACTGCAACACATTTGTAAATATCACACAGCAAAGCCACTGCACTACAGAGGCCTACGAAGGACAAATGGAAGGCTAAATGTTAACAGCTAAGCTAAACGTACCTGTTGAGAAGTCTCCCGGGTTACGAGTCTCACTTTGCCAGAACTTTCTCCCGCTGAAGGTTACATGTCCCACAATGAGAAGTGAAAAGGTAGGTAGCAAGTTTACTACTTTAACAAGTTTACTCGCTCGCTTCATCGATTCCGCCATTATGAGAATTTGTTTCAGGAATGGGAGGGGGAGAGCACCGCTTTTAAACAGAGAGGGAGGAGCCAAGCTAGTTTTTTAAAAAAATTAAAAGCTAATGAATGGGCAGGGGGAGGAGCTTTGTTTCCGGAGCGGAATTTGACAACAAGCTTTAGAAAAGAGGTGAAAACAGCAACACAGCCAGCTGCTGTGTGGATATTGGTTTATATCATTATGTCTCAATGAAATCTCCACATAGCATACATTAGTTTCAGGATTGGTTATAAGGTCTGACATCACTTATCACTAACTCTAACCCTACAGTATATTTTTATGTACTAAGTCATAGACAAGACTATCCACCCCTCTTGTGTCACTAAGCCAGCCTGCTAGAAGCTTCAAGGGTCAGGCAGATCTCAAGATGGAGGTCTCCGTAGCCTCAGGAGGAATTTTTATACTGGACTGAACCCGTCACAACTCATCTGGCTGCCACCTTCAGATACAGGGAGGGCACCGTGGCTTGTGTTGGGTCTGATGAAAGGACAGTATTTCACAAAATGTCTTGGATGTACCGCAAAATACCCTTTGGAACAACCATCTAAGGACCTGGCTGGTGCTTGATGCAGATTTGATGTGATTCTAGTCATTATCTGGTTTGGGAAAGTATTTCAAGAAAAAGGTTGTCTATGTGAGTTGTACTGTGGTCACTGTGACCAAGCATTCACACTTGATGCCTGGATCCACACGATGACCCCTTGACAAGAGCTCAGATCTAACAAAGCCAGGGAACATGCTCTCCGGTGTGCTAACAGCCATCGGTGCCAGCATGAAACAGCACATGAGTCCTTCCAACCAAGATATGTTCTGCCATGCCCACCACTACATGTGTTTGTGTGTTGACACAGCATGCATATTTGGCATGTTACTGCGAGTTGCCATTCGTTGCTTCGTTTCTTTTTAAGCTAATTTCCCACAAATTTCCCATGAAATTTCAAAGACAGCTGGTACAAGGTTTTGATCTGACAGCAGCAAATTGTGTTTTTCACTGCAGCCACCTCCTGACATATGTCAGCATCAGAACTCAGGCACCGATGCCTTGCTAGCAGGAAACTGCTGCACCAACAAAGTGCTTTATAGTTATTGTGTCTTTTCAAACAGTTGCAGATGCTCCTTCCTTGTTCGTGAAGGTTGTTGCTGTCACTGATTATTACTTGAGACATCATGACCTTTACTGGCTTGTGCCTCTGCAGCTCATGTCCTGCTGTTTTTCTCCTCTCTTACGGTGTGTTGACACTATTCCGCTTTTTGTTGTAGAAAAAGCAGCTGCTTTCCATTCGCCTTGCGGCCGCTCCCTTTTCCCTTTCTTGTAAAAAAGACAGTGGCAGTGGCCACTCCACTGAGGTAACATTTAATAACCCTCTTTGTGTCAATAGCCCCCCACCCCCAACACACACACACTTTTAGAAATGTTACAAGTGCCTATCAGATTCATTATTGCCACCAGTGTCAAATCACATTATAATGTTACAAAGATGATTACGAACGAGAGACAACATCAAAGCAGTTGTGAAGTTTCTCTGTCCAGTGGTATCTATGGCTGTGAAGATTCTTGCGGATAGAATAGCGTGTGCAGTATTTGCCCTCCTTCTCCAGTATTGTTCAATATGCCAGCTGAGTGAGTCTGAGTGCCAACTCAACTAATTTTGAAAAGATGAATCAATTCCCTTGTGCCTACCAACAATTTACATGTTGTGTCAACCGAGCAAGTTCTTATCGCAGCGGCATGGGTTCAAATCCGGCCCTTGCCCTTTGCTGCATGATGATTGACGGGCGGGTGGTTTGATATCTTGCGGGCCCACTCCAGAACGACGTTGCTCAATGAAAACCAGCAAGCTTTTAGGGGGCCCCAAGTAACAGGGGGCCCTTCTGACTGGCAAGGTGGTAATGTACTAAATTAGATGCACATATTCTCAGGAACCTAGAATTCCTAGCAGCGCCCCTGGATCCTGTTGTCCTGAGTTTGCCTCCTACCACCTCTTGGACCCTTTTGGACACTCGCATACACTTCAGTTATGTCTGTCATGTATGACAAGTGATGTCATGCCACCTTGGAGTGCAATAGTGATGCCTGTGTCCATGTCCACCCATTGCTCACTCATGCACCCATGTGAGGTGTTAAGAATCAAAGTCGCTCACAGTGTTATCTTGATTTTCCAGCAACTTTTATTTTGATGTTAATATTTGGAGCCACGGAGTGGGAGCAAAAACCACTTCCAGGGGATGGGATTCTATTGTGGCATATGATAGCACACATTTTGACTAGTGCACAAGATACATATTATTTCCTCATTTTGCTTAATTCCAACCCTCATTTTCAGTATTTCATGAATAAAATGTGTTAACATTTTTAAAACTTGCTTGATTTAGCTTATTCAGAAAGTTTCAAACTGATTTCACCGATTGGCCATAATTAGTTGCAGTAGTTGATTGCATTGACTTATTTTGTGTAAACAGCCTAATATTCTGTTGAATAAAGATTTATTTGGTTGAATCAGGGTTTTGATAAAGAGTAAAGGATAGAGATTCGCCACCAAGTTTTACTTAAGACAGAAAGTCAGGTGGTGAGTTAGTAAGGCCTGCTGACAAGCTTGCAAGGCAAGGTGTTATTTTTAGTAAGAAACTACTGACAAGAATAATGAGAGCTGATGGGCTCTACTGTTGTCAATGTGCAGACCGGAGGGATGTTATCAGGGATGGAGTGGAGGATAAACCCACCGAAACTCAGTTTACACCATTTTCACATAATGAAATGAAATTCAGAATATAGGCTATATAGTAGTAGTATCAAAATTATGTAAGTTGCAGGGTCTATTAGGACAAAAAGGATCAGCCTAATTAATGTTTTTCTGACATAATTGATTTTCATACATAGCCTATTATTGTGGTTGTTTGCCTTATGATGCGTTTAGCGACCATTTTATTTAAAACTATAAAAAAAAACTGGATGTTACAGACTTTATAGTCAATCACTTGAAGCTGTCCAGCACCACTTCAGACAAGGGTTCTATACAGACTAACTTATTACGTGCGCTCCTTTATATAGCCTATTTGCACGCTTTTTATGCATGTTGAGCGCAGGATTGATACATCGTGCGCTCATGGAAGCATGTCGCGCGCATTAATGAATACTTCATCACCACGAATTCCACGTTTCCCTACAGCTCGGCCACTCCCAGCTCCGTATTAATCCGTGGCTGTGCTTGATTTTAGGACTCCCCTTCACACTTTGGTGTGAGGTTAGTGTTTGGATCAGATGTATGGGGGGACTCCCTGTTGAAAGAGCTGACAGGATGGTCGGACTGTAACCGCACTTGGCTTTCTCTTTCTGGATACTACTCCCGTTTTAGACCCTACCTGTAAAAGGCTCATCTACGACTGGCAACTGTGTTCAGTTAGTGTCACTTGGCTTCGGGAAACCAAAGGACACCTGTCGCCGTTCAGGTAGGTATAGCCTGCCAACTGCCTCATTAATGCTTTCGACGAATTGCACTTGCTAGACACAATGTACAAATGAAAGCTCCGCAAAAAGCTCAGCCTATGCAATTTATAGTTAGTTTGGCTGCTGGTCTTTTTGATTAACTGAACATTCGACCGTTGTAATGTCTTTGTCTATTAAAACAACTAGGCTGTGGGCTCTATTTGCTCTTAACATCTGTACAGTATGTCATGCTGTAGTGTAATTACGCTCACTGAAAGGTTTCCTCGTCTTGTAGGTTTCAGCAATGAGAGGACAATGGGGCTCACATTTCATAGCGGTTTTCATCTCTTTCTTCGCACTGTGGCAGACACGGTAAGTTTGGATCCGTGATGTAGGCTATGTTTTAGGAAACCTGGGCTATAACAGAAAAATGACCGCTTGGACGGCAGATTCTCTACGCGCATCACTGTTGCACGCGGGTCTCCGGTTCTCCTATCTATTGAACGAGTTTATTGGTAAAACAATGGGCTACAACCGATGCACACACCTATTTTATCATTGGCAATTGTCATGAACTGTGTTATTATGAAGATTAATAACAATAGATCCTTGTTGGACATGCTTTGTGCGCGCGAAGACATTGGTTTGTAGCGCCGATACGTTCCGCTCTCTTGTATGGAGAGCGCGCAACGCCAGACTCTGTTCAAAAACCTGACAATTTAGTGATTCTTTGCTTCTCGGAAAAACTCACCTCGTAGAACAGGACTTAAGACCTTTCAAGAATTGTTATGGCCTTGTGGTAAATTCGGCATATCCATAATTCACCAAAAATAATTTTATCTCAATAAAATCTCAACTTTTAGAATTAGTTCACACTGGTCGTTACCGCCCATTGGTGGAAGAAGAGTGTGGGAGTAACAAGCGAACCAATTCTAAAAGTTGAAATCTTATTAAAATTAGGGCTGCTTGGTGGGTCATATGCATGCCGAATTAAAGAGTGGATCCTAACTATTCGTAAAAGGTCTTAACTCATGTAGGTATGTAAGCCTACCTTTGCCGATAGGTAAAGCAACATCAAATTGTAAGATTTGTGAACGGAGTTTGACGTTTTTTGTGTGCAAATCTCTGTTAAGTCCAACTAAACAGTATAATGGTGTCCGAATGTAAACCTGCCAACTTGTAAAATATTTAGGCTATATTTGCATTTATTCCAATGATAAAAAACTAATTAATTAGAGCCAGCTGTGGCTTAGTTAGCCTGTCAAAGTTTATGGGTTTAGGAGAATTGCAAAATAAACCTGAACTAAGAGTGTAAAAAGTAGCGTAATAATAATCATTATCTGTCATCTTCACCATCCCGATGAGGTTGCGTCTTGCAATACGCTATCAATTTTAATTTCAATTACATAAAGGAAATTATTTGCATGAAATTTGAAATATGAACCACATTTTAAGTACCAAAATAATGTATATTTAATGGCCATTCAAAATGAAATAATGTTATTGGAAAAATGTAATAGCTACCGTAGGTGTAGATCAGATTTGACAAGATGTATGTATGCAGTAATAAGTTATTAAAACATCACAGCTGTGGGTAGGAGTGAGAGGAAAACTCACTAAACACTAAAAGTACTTCACATACAATGCTCAGGGGAAAAGTATATTTTCTTTGTAACTGACATGTACGGTCCTCATCTCTCTTTTTCTGTTTATTACAATCACACATTTGTCCCACATTTAGGTCAAAAGCAGAATCCAATCCAACAAACGCCTTCAAAAACATCACAACCTTCACCAGGATCCTGGACAGTCTTCTGGATGGCTATGACAACAGACTGAGACCCGGCCTGGGAGGTGAGACGCTCTGTTTTGTCAATTAGCGTCTTTTAGGGTTTGACCAATACGGGTTTGTGAAGGCTAATACCAGTATCTTTGTATTGGGGCTGCTGATAATGCCGACATTCAATATATTTAAATTTGACCATTTTCATGCCAAAAAATGTGATTGTTCCAGTGTTTTCCCCAGAGTTTTATTCTTGTCAGGGTGGAAAAGCCTCTGCAGCATTTAGACCATCATGTGACACTAAAACTCTCCACTGAAACCCAGACTGATGAAATTCTAATAATTCTAATAAAACGTGCAAAGAAAATCAAATGTCTTGCAGGTTTTCCACACTGTTTTGTTTTTCTGCAGCTGTGGTCAGGGTGGAACCTCCATCATATCAGACCAGCCAATATGTGATATTTAATAAAAGACCAATATCGGCCTCAGATATCGCTCTAACCCTAGTATCTTTGTTATAAATATACATATAGTGATTTTTGTGGTAGTCACGTATGATTATTGCCAGGGTTTTGTCACCATTAAAGGGAGAATTATATTCCATTTGAAGGCAACACAATCTGGATTGTATAAAATAGACTGTATATAAGCCATCCATCTAAAATGCATGCAGACGCATTGAAAATCAAATCTGAACCAAAACCCCTTTTTCCAGAGGCAACTTGTATCTTGATTTGCAACATCAGTGCAGGTATAAATGAACATCATATCTACCATTACCATATTCTGTTATGTAAATCCTCATCAAGCCATCGCTACTACCAAACAAGAACAGCAGTGCAATCACATTAATGATAATATGCAGTAATGACACATCATAATACAGTACACAGATTTGAGAAGGGATTTTACATTCGCCGCTGCATAGTTGTAATGGTGTTTTCCTGCTGTGTGTAAAAAGAATACAGCTACATTCAATTTTAATGTTCCTTCACCAGACAATTGTCACTTCAATAAAGTTCACAACATCCAGGTATTTGAACAGTTCACTGCCAAAACTAAAAAAAATAAAATCATTCCTTTCAGTTCATCAGTCAATATCTCTCAAATACAGAGGATCCAAGCTGTAAAAATGAATTAAATTCGACTAAAGCCAAAAAAAGAGCCAGTTATTTTGAATTTCATTTTGTGAGAGTAGGTGTTTTTCCCAAATGGTGAAAATCTAATTTTGGAGGGAAACTCTTAATTTGTTAGCATTTAATGGGCATATACCAGCCTTATATGTATAGAATTATGTCAGCTCTCTGATGTGGAGTTAGGTCTACTGTCTTTTTATTAATGCTGCTTTACACTGTTAATTTCTTTGCACTATACATGAGATTCTGTGAATTAGTCCCTCTTAACATATCCATAACTACAGTATCTAAGCAATATGTACCCACCAAATCCAATTTCTTGTGCATGCAATACATTTATAAAGGTAGATAACGGCGACAGGGATCCTGATTTGGTGGAGCTCAGAGGGCTTGGCCAGTCTGCTTGAGTTGGGCTTGACATCAAAGCTGGGTGCTTTGTCAATACACCACTGTAAAAAACAGGGCAGATAGGGAGCTGTTGGCTGCAGAATACAGGTCAGAGGAGAAACTCCCATTTCATGCAGGGTGCCTGGCAGCAAATATTCCCAACCAGCTACCAAAGAGGTATTGTTCTGCCTACACTGCTAGCCAGTCCATTGAAGTATAGTACCACTGTCACAGCAGGATTTGACTCGTACATTTGTTTGGAGATGGTTGAAGTGTTCTTTTATACGTGTTCATTATGCATGATTCATTGAGCTGAAGCTTGTTTGAGATCGAGTCAGTGCTGTCAAAATGAATTTTTTTGCTTATGTGTGTATTCTGCTTTGCAACTTTGCAACAACTACTATTTGAATAACCAAAGGTGTTCTAAGGAGAATTATTCAGGAATGGTGCATGCACTAAGGTTCTCTTTGTGTTTGATTTTCCATCATTGGGAAACGTAGTTTAACCCGAACAGCTTCGCTTTTAAACCAGGATGCGTGTGGGTTTTTTTCTTTCCCGCCTCTAGACATTTCAGTCAGACTCTTCTATTTCAATAGGACTGATGAAGTGTCAACCAGAGCCACTTTAACTGGTTGTGATTGATGGTTGTCACAGATCCAACATCACAGCTAAACTACATGCTGATAAGGAGAGAGAAATGTGGCTGTTGATGGCGGCATCTCTTTCTTCTACAATATCCCTTATACAATTTCAGAGTGCTAATTTAGAAGTAGTTTCATAATTGCGCCATCACAAGCTTGACGTCCCCTTTTTTTTTCGAAGTATTCATCATTTGTCCATTTAAAAAAAAAAAAAAAATGACATCTTAAAGTCTCTTAAAGTTAGAGTGAAATCGAAGGAGGAAAAATTATTCATATGGCAGTCAACAATTTTGTATAAATTGATGGTTATACCGAATGACATATGGTCATACTGAAGACATTTTGCCAGATATTTTGCCACTCAAAAACTTACAAAGTGTGCCCCTTGTTTCTCATCTAGTCCTGTAGGTGTGGACACTTATGATTTTTTGAATGAATATTCTTGTGAAACATGAATAGAACTCAACTCAGTATGATGGAGATGCAAAAAATGTCTTGCATACAATTGTCTTACATAAAATATCACAATTGACACAACATTGTGTGTCCAAAAGTCAGTTCTCAGGGAATTGAGATTGAGATTGAGATTTATTTTCTTCATCTTGACCATACGTATTTGCTATTTGCTTAATGATGCCTATTTTCATCACCCATATTTTACTGCAAGCAACATAGTTTGATACTACGGGGCAGAAAAGCTTCTCCATTGCAGGGTCTTTACTGCGATTCAGGCTATTTTGGCCGAGCAGTGGAGTGTCATTGTTATTATATAAGAATCTCATGTTAAACACCGGTAATCATTGGCCAATAAGCCCAAATTATGTTTGTTTTTAATATTTCTTTATTTGTTGATGAGCTATATAAGTGAAAAATATCACGCCTCCGGGTCACATTCTAAATGAGCATTGGAAGAAGATTTACCTCTGCGGTCCCTCATTTATATTCCTTGACATTCAAGATCAGATTCAACGAAATTACAGTGTAAGTCACTTATTGTCATTTGTGTGTTTGTTTCCTGCTTCTCAGTAAGTATGCGGTCTGATTGAAGGAATACAGTGAGTTTTTTGGTAGATTGTCCCATTGCTCATAACCGGTGATGAGAACATAGACACCAAAATAATCCATGTGTCCCCAGTAGATCACTGGCTCTGGTGCTTCATGCTAACGCTTGAAGGGGGGGGGGGGGGGGGGGGTAGAGCTGATTATATGAGCTCTCCATTCATTGTTGCTGAGTTTGTTTTTAAGTTAGTGGCCTGTCTATTTTGACTAGCTAACACTTTTTCACTTGTAAAAGGACTTAAGTTATACTTAGCTGCACATAAGATGCCATAATTTTGATTGAAAACTGCGTAGAGTATGCTGAAGTGTTAGTATGGAGCACCGGAGCCAACGATCTAACAGGGACCTATGGATGACCAACAGGCCAAATCCCCAAAACACGGTGTAGGCTATTCCTTTAAGATTCCCTGATTGTACATGAATGATTGTGACAGATGTTGCAGGCTAAGTGGGAACTGACAGTTACACTTACTTACTAAAAACCAATTGAGGAAGACAATTTACTTTGAAGTGGCCTGTTTTCAGTTTGTAGCAGGTACACTTCCCAGTGACTGAGGTCAGATGTGTATGATTTTTGGTTTTTGTACACTACATGTATTTTGCTCCTTTATAATAGACCTTATTCAGCTCAGTTGTTTGAAGAATAAATAGCGTCTGGAGGGCCAAAGGGGCCAGGCTGCAGAGATTTCAGCGTCTGGTTCAGTGATAGTTCAAAGATCCAGCTGGCCCAGCCATTTCTCTCTGTTCTGCTCTGACCAAGGGGGCAGAAGCTCTAGTGTGCTTGTTAAGCCTGACATTTGCATTGGCAGTAGGGCAGTGTTGTGTCATTTGCTAGCAGGTTGGAGTTTTAGTTACACAAACATTTCTTGGAGGCAGAGCTGCTGTGGAGTGAGAAATAATCTCTTTGGTTGAGTTAAACCTCAATAGATGGAGCCAAAGAACACAGTTTTTTGGAGCGCAAGTTAGCTAACTAGCAAACTTGAATGGCAAAGAAGAAACTGGTTAAAATATCAATAAAAAATATAAATGGCAATGACGGCTTTTTTCATTCAGTCATCACCATGGCGTTCGTGATGTTAGAAGGTCAGCAGCTAGCTAACTAGCTTACCTAGATAGCTATAGGCTAGTATGGTTAGTTTGAACTTGGAAGGTCAGCTAGGCTAACTAGCTAACCTAGATAATTTAGTATGGCTAGATTGGATTTTTTCAAATATTAACAAGAGCACTAGGCTTCATAATATTAGCTTCCTCCTCTCTTAGCCCTTACCTTTTTCATTGGGCTTCAGTCTAACTTTACTTAGAAACCTGTGGTTCTTTGGCTTCGCCCACTGAGGTTTACTTAAACCAATGAGATTATTTCTGCCTCCAAGAAATGTTTGTATTTACTAAAACTCCAATCTACTCCTTTGGCGCCTTTATGGATTTCATGTAGTTTTAATAATGATACTTTTAAAACCTGGTATGCTAAGGGTATTAGGGAAGTTCTCCATCTCTTTTACAATGACATATTTTCATTTTTGTAAGAGTTATGAGACAAATATTCACTGCCTAATACTCATCTTTTCTGGGGTTTTTTGTAAGACAGATGCTACAATCAATACAAGGCTCTTTAGTGGAACCAAAACTCGAAGATAGACACTCTTATTGCCCTGGAAATAATCCCAAAAACTATTTCCAAGATATATAAAGAACTACTTGCTCATATGCTTTTCAAAACAGATGTGAAAAAAAAATGGGAGCAGGATCTAGACACAGAAATAAACAATAAAGAGTGAGCCCAAATTTGTTAAAAAGTCCACATCTGTTAGTATAATCTCAGGCATACAATTGCCTGTTTTTTTAAACTGGTGTATTGAGTTTGTTTCACTCCGGATAGGTTACATAAGATGCATGCTGAAACTTTCTTTGCTGGAGATGCAAAAAACAAAAAGGCACTTTCCTTCATATGTTTTGGACCTGTCCCTAGCCATTACTAATAAATACTAATAATTACTTCATGAAGGATTGAGTTAAAGTAATCAACTTGTCACAAAACTTGCAATCTTAAAATAAACTCCTGACTCTAGCAACATTTTGTGATTCATGATAGTCCTGATAGTCCACTAGAGGGCAGGTGTGGTACAAAGACTCTGCATTAAAATAATAGTAATGATTAGTAATAAATAGTAATGACTGCTGCCATATGATTGATGAGAATCATGTGGCGGGCAGTGGCGGTGGCAGTCTGCTGCTAAATGAATGTAGTGTACCTGTGTCACATGAGACAGGATGCAGCTGAAAGATGTGCAAGTTTCTACACACTACCGATAATTGGCCTCTTCATATAAAGTTGTGTAGACTTAAAATTCAGTCATAAGCATATCAATTTTAAAGGATAAATATTAAAGGAAAAATCCAACCTCTTATACTCCTGCACTGTTGGATAACATCAATCTGTAATGTAATGAAGTTGAGTTTTTTGGTGCACCCACTCCCTCAACCTGCCTCGTCTACTTCTACTTCAGTTAGTGATTTTCTATGTTTCCCAGAATGCCTTTCAACAACCCCTAGAGAAGGGGTGTGAACTTGTTGCATGCAGCTGTTTGTTGTACATGTCAGGAGAAGACAAGCGATAGTGGTGAAGAGGAGACGAGATTGAAGTTGCGCCCCTTACTCAAAACACAACATGTCTTGTGGCTGCATTGCATTCTGGTCTATTGAAGCTACTGTGGGTGGAGAAATTGGTCTCTCTCCTCTTCTACGATGGATTTCTCCCTGTATGATTGTTGAACGTCTCTTGGTGCAAAATGGCGGCTCTAGAAAGAAGCCCTCGCTGTTTGATTCTGAGGGACTGACACCAAAACCTGACGTTTACCGTTGATATTTTAGATCGCTGAAACATTTTCTGCTATCAAACTCCATTGTCCACAGTCCTGCAATACCTCTGCTTACCAGCAGGAAATTTGAGAAATAATTACTTGTCATGATTTTCTGCATACGCTACCGGGTGCCCTTTCTAGAAATGAGGCCTCTGGTCTTTGGTGGTCAGTGGTTCTAGATGGGTATAACACATAGCTCTTTGCACTTGGCTAAGGCTTCTAGAGTATCTCATCAATTTCCTGGTGAGTTCAATTTAGCTGCATTGATACCAGAGGTTGTGAGTCAGCCCCACTTTGTAAGCTAGTAAATCTTAGATCCTTCAGTCAGATCTTGTGAGCAGGTTTTGAAGATGCAGTAGCGTCTATGGAACACTGTCTATCAAGCTGACATTTATATTGCATTACAGTAATATTTATGACACATCAAGTGCAAGTGCTAGGCTATATGATGGTTGTCTGCAAACATGGCCAGCTAAGTGATGGATTTATTATACCTTTTGAGTTATTAGTTTGGATAATTTGGAGTTATTTATTTGGATTATGGTTTATTATGTATTGTATCTATTATCATGTCCATATCGGCAATATATATTCTCATCCTTCATGCTTGTGTAATGCATTGTAGATGCAGGCCTTGTTAGAAAGTAAGATTCTATAGAATGTTGCTTTTAGCTAAAAGGACTGAACGATAACAAATTCTAGATTCACCCTGCCCACCACTTCAATTATCTCTTACATTTAAAAAGATTTAGAAGTAGATAAGTGTGACTAAGCCCTTTTTATATCTCCTTTCACTTATCCCTTCAGCACCCATGGCAGGATTGAAAATGTTAAATGGGATGCTTTAAATGAGAACTTAGTGTTGTGTTAGCTTCTCGCAGCCTCCTAGAATAGCCAAAGGCATTTTTTGAAAAAGGATTTTTTGGGGGGAGTTTGGGATTTGTTAGGGCTTTACAGTGGTGTTCTTTTGTCAAGGCAACTATCGATGTTTATCAAGAACTGTGGGAAACCCTGAGAGACTTAATTGCACTGGGCAACATTTTAAATAACCAAATATCAAGGTCATTTAAACCTGCAGTAAGCAATATCAAACCTTAAAACAAATCCTGAACCTAATGTATGCTATGTGGAGATTTCATTGAGACATAATGATATATTATATTGTGTCAGACACTGATGAAGGCCAGAGGGCCAAAAACGTTGTCCATTATGAAATAAAATACGTGCTTAACAAAGTAATTATCCATTGTGTGCGACCCCATCCTTTCAACTTACAGTATATGATCTAAAAACTGGATACTGCACCGAACAGCCTGAAAGCAGTGCCCGTACTACGATTACATGTGTTACATTATAGGCAGCACGTCCTAGTCATAGACTCTTAACAGTTGTTACAGATGGAATTAATCTGTGTGTGTGTGTGTGTGTGTGTGTGCGCATGTAGAAAGTTTGAGATGGATAAAAATTAGGGAAATGCAGCCCTGTGAACAAAGCGTTGCCATGACAGCTGATTCCTCCTTGTTTAGAATGATATAAAATGAGCTTTCAGTCTTCCCACAGTTTAAAGGTCACATCTTTCATCCCAAGCGCATGTTCTAGAACAATTCATTTTTAGCTCCTCTGTGACTTGTCTTCTTTTTGTGTTATTCTTTTTGTATGATTTGTTCTACTGTTTGTTTTCACAGACCGGGTAACGGAGGTCAAGACTGACATCTATGTCACCAGCTTTGGTCCAGTATCTGACACAGATATGGTATGTCTCATTCTTATGCTCCATACAATAGTGCATCATCGTCTCAGGTACCAAGATTTCCACAATGGAACACCAAAGGTTTTACTCTTCATGGACAAATTTCCCTCATACGATGAAATCAAACTTTAGGGTTTTAGCTATGGATGTGCACAAGGAACAACCTCTCTTTAATATGCGGGAGCAACCAACTTCAAAGCAACAACTGAACGATAAGAAATTCCAAACATGTTTCTGAGAGAATAAATAAATGAGGTGGTTAGAGTTTGTTTAGCTAGACAATCGAATCCCTCCGCTACTCCGGAGGAAATGCAGGGGATGTTTTCAACCGAGCAGGCAGTGAGGAAAGATTCATATCAATAGCAAATTGACCAAGTCATTGTGGTTGCGCTGTCAGTCAGTCGATTCTGATGATGAGGGTTTTTATGGTTTTGACACCTCATGAATGTTTACAATCACTGGCAAGTTACCGAAACGCTAAAAATCCCATAACTGTGTATACAAATCATAGAGTTCATTAACTGAGGCCAGGGAAACAAAGACTGCTCAGAGAGATCCTTAGAGCGAATTCATACCAAGCGTGTTTGCAGCGGTTTCTTTGAACTCGGGAACGTTTACCCCTTTTAGTTCATTTCGTTTGACCAGGTGAGAACAATGCCATTTGAACTCGGGTGCCGCCAAATAACTGCACCAAGACGCTTGAAAATGACAGTCTCACCATGCGTCCAGACTGCGGGCGACAAGATCAACAAGTCACCAGAAGTCCATTCATTTCCATAGAGGTGAAGGAAACCAGGGAAACTCGGCCCGATGTGTGGCCGCTCGACAAGCTTGTTGCCACGGCTGAACTTTTCACAGGCATCAGCTGTCAACAGCCAAATCTAATTTCCAGATTTGTGAATGCAGTTAGTTCGAGTGAACTTACTTATCAGAACTTCCTTATGAGTGAGAATGTAATCTGAACCAACTACAGCAAACAACCTCAAAACACAAAGTTTTATGGGTATAAGGAGACGGATGTTTGAAAGTGAGTGGTCTTTGTTTGTGAAGGTAGATTGATTTAGCAAACACACGATCATTGACAGTGGTTCTGTGGCTCACTGTAGTCTATACTTTGATAAGTTACAGAAGCCACTTGTCTCAGTGCCTAGGCTTGAAAGAGAGTGGGCAGGGAGAAAGGCAACTAGCCGAACATAGGGTGGTCCAGTGATGACGTTTTTTTGTAGGCCAACCCGGAAGTTAGCTCCGCCATGGTTCGTTGGCCGCAGCCCCAGTATAACTCTAATGGGTTTTTCAATGTGGTTTTGGACTGATGCTGAAAATAAGCTCTGTGTTTAATGCAGGCTCGTGATATTCATACAATTTGTTATATGAGACAATTTTGACAAATCAACACTGCTGTCATGATTTTGAAAGCATAATTGTAACCCATATTAGTAAAAACCTGTGAAAGGCTAGGCTAGGCGAACCTGTGAAAAAAATTACCTACAGTCGAGATCGCATTCCTCCAATGTCACAAACACTCAAAACTTCAACTTCAGGCAAGCTAGCATGCTAGCAAATTCAAAAACCTACAATTTTAAAAAACTACTATCTATACTACTATATACTATAAAAATCTATAAATTGGTAAATCTACAATCTAAATTGAAAGGAGTACGAGTACTACAGTTCAGAGGTTTTATGGTGGACTATTCTGCGTAATGACGTGTTATTGTGCGACAAACCCATTGTAGTTCAATTTCTAAGACAGCCATTTGTTAGCAACTTACTTTAGGGCGCATAGAACCTTCAAAAGTCACAATTGGGGTGTTTAATGGTTTATTTTATCTCATGGAGCAAAACACTTTAAGCTTGTCTTAGTCATAGACCTTATCTTAAGGCTTTTAACCAAAATCCCATTCAAATCGTAATCACTTTTCAGCTGAGGGAACCCATGGCTCAAAAATGCTAACTCACTTCCGAGTTTTAGGACTCCAAACTGGACCGCTCTATTGGAAGAACTGCTGGTGAACTTGATCAGTGAGCTTTGATGGAAACTCGGAGTGGGAGGAACCACATACCATTGCAGATTCGGTATGTTTTGAGCTCGGGAATGAGCTGTTCAAAATTATTTGTTCCTTCTTTTTTGCCCAGCACTAAACTCTGTTTCTTCTCTGAGCAAGTAGTAGCGTTGGATCTTTCATCAGACAACCAGACAACCTGTGCAGACAACCAGTATTATTGTTCATGTAGTTATATTGTTCATCACAGCTAAGCTAACAAGTAAAAATATCACTCTTAACAGATAATGTATAACTCTATATGGAGTTAAATAGCAGCAGAGTTGTTTTCATTTAACACTACAAAGAGTAAATGATCATTATGCATTGTTAAATTTAAACACTGAATTGAGTAAAATTAACTTTGAGACTTTTCCATCCTGACAAGAATAACATTCTGGGGGATAACACTGAATATGTTTTTTTTTTTACTTGAAAATGGTCAAATATAAATATCCGTATTGGTATCAGCCTTCAAAACTCAGTTGAATCAGTCAGTCAGGAATCAGTTGATCCCTAGTCACTGTGGGTCAGCTTTAAGGGAAACCCCTAATCTCAAATCCTCCATACTCTTTGGCACACACACACACACACACACACAAATTAATGCACTTGTGCACACACACACACACACACACACACACAGACACCTCTCCCGCTTTGTTTCCATCTTCCTATTAGACCCTCTCCTCTCGTCTCCTCACATCTCCTTCTGTCCACTCCTTCCTACCTTAAAAGCTTTTCACAGTTGTTCCATCACACTCTTAGCCACCCCGCCACCTAGGGCTCCTCTCAAATATTTAAGCACTATAGAAACACAGGGGCGCAGGGGCGATAGAGCGCGGGGATAGAAGCGCCCTTGATCGAGACAGCGCCTTCAAAAGAAAGAAAAAAGAGAGAGATGGTCCCATGTATAATTCATGCCATGTCTCCATCAAACTTGCAGCAGATAATTTCACTCCACGACTGTGTCTATCTCGTTCTCTGCTTTTGATAGCCTGGCTCTGATACTACTGCTCCCACCCCCCACACGCGCACACACACGCACACACACACACACACACACACACACACACACACACACCTTTCCCTTTTCCTTTGCTGATAGATTGGGCAACCCCCCCACTGCTCCCTCTGCCTTGTTGTTTATGGAGGTTTCTCACCGGTGGAGTGTAATATGTCCTGTCTATATGGTTCTCAAACAAATATTGTGGAAAGCAGGCATGCACAAAGTGAAATGCTCAGAAAACCTGATACATCAAATTATTTATCACACGACTCAATTCTGATTGGCCAATGAAGACATTCTGTTTCACATCCAATCATATGACTCCACAGTCAAGACATCTGGTTGTTTTTAACTGGTGACACTTTGCGGCAAAAAGACGTGAGGGGAGAACGGGGTAAAATGAGACACTTGTTTCATGTATATTCATGTGTATTTACTTAAAACTATCGTGATGTATACTACATTTTCTGTAGTTAATAAAGTTTGAGAAGTACAGCACATGAAAAAAATGATCTTGTGGTACAACTTACCCTAGGGTAGGGATAAGTTGAGCACTGTGGGGGTAAAATGTTACACAACTTAAAGCAGTCCTTTCACTAGGGCCTTTCCAGCCACTACGGGGCCAATTATCTGTCTCTCCATTCTCTCGTCTGAGAAACAGAACTGATGTTTACTTCAAATAACATGGTGATTTCTCTTATTTAGGAAAGGATAACAATGCACAACTTGGCACAACACAGTGTGTGTGTGTGTGTGTGTGTGTGTGTGTGTGTTTGTCATAACCTTTTCATGGTACTTACAGTATATATAGATATATACAGTATATATCTCTTTAGTGTCACTCCTCTGTTCGACTACCTTGTCTGCTCTTTTGATCCTTCAAGGAGGCTGAACCCCTGCTGTTTTGTGTTTGTAGTCTCATGGCATAATATCTACTCTGTAATATTAGAAAATCCTGTAACCACATGATTCATTTTGTGTATGGTTGCCTAGAAAGAAGGGGTGATTCATCTCAACTACAGGCTCAACTTACCCCGTTCTCCCCTACTCCTTGGTTAGAGCAGACAGTCACGCTGGACTAGTTTTTGTCAGACACTTGTGAGTTAATTTAGCTTGTAACAAAATTTAAAATCAGTATTTAATGTCAAATGATAAATATCTTTGGTAAGTAGCCGTGAAATAAGTCAGATAATATACAGCGAGCCTCTGCTTCGCATCGAGATCTTGACTGACCCTGTCGGGGCTTATTCTGCGATAATGACTGACTCACTCTACATTTTCCCTTACTTATATCAACCATACTAAAACATTATTTTTCTGCACATAAACAAACTGTTGCTTGTAACACCAGAATCACAGAAACCTGGAAAGGATGGACACACACACACATACAGTCATGTACTATCCTGTATTACTCTATGTGATGCCTCGTATTACGGTTTGCATGTATACCCTGGAGTAATGAGAGAGAGTGAGAGAGAGTGAGGGAGAGATGTACGAGCGAGATGTTTCCACTTGGCTAGAGGGACTGAGGGACTAAGTGGTGTTGATGTAAACCATGGCTGACACTAGCCTTGGGGAGCAGCTGTCCCGGAGACTGACAGACAGATCCAAGCCCAGCCAGGTGTCAAGCGTTTGCCAAGCCCCGATTCCACGACAAACTCTATCTCAGGCCGGGGACGCACCAGGGGCCTGTCGCAAGAAGCCAGCTCAACATAGTCAAGGGTGTCTTTGCGATAACTGGCTTCCCAAAAGCAAACAATGGCGATCCCAGCTAACCGGTCTCACGAAGGTGGTTATCAACTGGCTCTGTCAACCCAGGATTTTCCAATCCAGCTATGAGCGTGTTCACATAAAAGCGGTAGGGTTTTTAACAAATAGTCAATCACATACAACGTGGATGTGAGATGATCCTGATACAGCACTGACATCACAACATTAATGTAATGTGCATTAAAAAAAACAAAGAAAAGATAGGCACAACAACTGTTCCAGTGCACAAAGCAAGGCCCATACAGAAATGGTTTATCGAGATCGGTGTGGAAGAACTTGACTGGCCTGCACAGAGCCCTGACCTCAACCCCAACTAACACCTTTGGGATGAACTGGAACGCTGACTGTGAGCCAGGCCTAATTGCCCAACATCAGTGCTCGACCTCACTAATGCTCTTGTGGCTGAATGGAAGCATCTCATGTTATTTTGCAGCATAAAAATGCATTTGAAAGACCCCTGGAACACAAGGTAATATTGGTACTGCTTTCTGTTCTCTCTCTCTCTTTCTCTCCCTCTCTCCCTCTCCCCTGCCCAGGAGTACACTGTAGATGTTTTCTTCCGTCAGAGCTGGAAGGACGAGAGGCTGAAGTTCCATGGACCAATGAACATTCTGCCTCTCAACAACCTGATGGCCAGTAAGATCTGGACGCCCGACACCTTCTTCCACAACGGCAAGAAGTCTGTGGCCCACAACATGACCATGCCCAACAAGCTGCTGAGGATCATGGAGGATGGAACTTTGCTCTACACCATGAGGTACCTGTTTGATCATAATTTAAAGTAATAATCTCTAACATTTTCATTTGACTAAACGTCCATTTGGCTACACGCTGTTGCCAAGAGCATGAATTGACACGCCATTTTCTCCTGTTGGTCACGTGAAAAGGTTAGCTAACGGTTAAGTTGGTAACTAAAACAGTTTGGTTAAGGTTGTGGTAAGGTTTTGGTCATGGTTAAATAAGAGAGAGATCTGTTGTTTTCTAGCCTGATTGTTATATATTTAGACATTACTTGTACACAGCCAATTCTTCAATGGACCTCCATGATGGAGCCAGACCAGTGGCCTCATTTATAAAACATTGCGTCTGCACAAAAAGTGCTCTTTATAAAAACAAACTTACCGCGAGAATGTGTGTGCCACTACGGAAACTTCGACCCATGTGTGCGCACATTTTGCAGACAGTGGAAAATGCCGACTTCAATGGAAAACTAGTGAAATAAAGTAAAAATGACCTTTACACTCAGTTCATTTCCAGGCCTACTCCACATCAAATTAGAAAGCCCTCTAATAATAATATCCTGTTGCCTATCGTTTATCCAAAATTCATTATAGGCTCATATGCTGTGAATTACTCTCAATTAAGTGCACCACAGTCTTGTAGCAGAACCCCAATTTGTCCCAAATAATTGCGACAAATTCAAGGTGTTAAGCAATTGGACTGGATGTCAAAAGGTTAGAAATAACGACGCACAATGGTTTCGTGGCGCATTGGAGGCGCCGGTGCTGGGTACACAGCCGTCCTCTTCACCACCAGTTGCACCCACTGTCTGATACCCCGAGTCAGAAAATTAAAATAAAAAACTGCTCTTAAGTTTTTTAATTCAATTCAGTGTGAATGCATGGTCCACTCTTTCCAAAAACAAAGGCACATTTAGGATACCTGGGTCAGTCGCAGCAGTCTCATCTTCCTATAATGTCATGTCGGTGTCGCACTGTTTTTCTAACACAATGCCACTAAATAGGGTTTCCCCTGTCTCGAGGCGAGACATCAGTCAACAGGAGGGAGCTCCGGTGTCTCCTTGCCCTGCTAGTGGCACTGACAGTGACACTCTGTCGCTGCACAGCAATGCGCTTCTTGGAAATGTTTTTTTGGTTGGTGATAAATGAACTGAGGCCTCCGGGGAAATTTATTTTTTCCGTCTTGCTCTGAATTGCTCATCTGAGCTGAGAGAGAAAGAAAGAAAGAAAGAAAGAAAGAAAGAAAGAAAATGTACCTTGTGCTTTGTATGCATGCAGCTTGTGTGGTTGTTACTCAAACAAATTACTCTGTGTGTGTGTGTGTGTGTGTGTGTGTGTGCGTGTGTATGTGTGTGTGTTTAATGCCAGGCTAACGGTTCAAGCGGAGTGTCCCATGCACCTTGAAGACTTTCCCATGGACTCGCACTCATGTCCTCTCAAGTTTGGCAGCTGTAAGTGTGAGCAAGTTCAAAACACACACACACACACACAGTATTTTCCACATTTCAAAGAAACTATCCAGCTGGAGGCAGTATTTGATACTGGAATTGCCCTCTACAAAAAGCCAGCTGTGAACTTCTACATTCTGTCACATTTCTTTCTGATGATTCTCGCTGTTTTGAACTAGAATCTCTTTTTCTATCCAGAGTGGATTTCCCCTTTTCTCTCCGTGTACCAGCCACAAAGACCTTGTGTTGATTGCTAGTGTCTAGATAATATACCCACAACAATGAGATTGCATTGTGGGTGTGATGCTCTGCTGCCCTTAAGCGTAATTATGGTTCTCTTTATGTCAGGGAATGGAGGATGGGTGGGCATCTGATCTATTATACAGGCTACTTTACATTGTGAAACTAGGAGTTTTTGTAGGAGAATGGGCCAAGAATATTGTATAGGGATTTGTGTTGTGGATTGGTCTGGTGATTCTCAGTGTCTCTCTGCCTTCCTTGAGTCAGATGCCTACACCAAGACAGAGGTCACCTACATCTGGACTCGTAACGCCTCCCAGTCAGTGGATGTAGCAGCCGATGGATCCAGACTCAATCAGTACGACTTGGTGGGCCAAACCGTGGGGAAGGAGACCATTAAGTCCAGCACCGGTGAGCATCATGGCCTATGTTCAGCAGCTCAAATCCCATTTTTTCACAAATCTAATATGAGTTGGACAAACACAGAGGAGAACTAGCAACAGAATTCTGGTGCCTGGACAAAGGAAAATTGTTTGTTACAGAAAATGTGCCTTTGGTCAGCATACACACAACTGTGTCGTTACTATGATAACCAATGTCCTAATGACAGCAAATGATTCAACTGTCTCAAATCTGATCTGGTCCCTCATATTTAACATATATTGGATTTGCCTGTTGTCTGAACATATAGCCCTAACCCCATTTGCTACCATCTACATTTACCTCACAAATTTGATTGTTTTTGTTGGTCTACGCACTTCAAAAGAGGGAGTTTTGAGCCACATTTCAGCATCTGTGTCAGTTTCAGAGTGGCTTCTCCTGTTGTTCAATAAGAGTGCAAACTTGATTTTCAGCACCACTGTGCTTACTTTATCTCTGTGTTGTGGTATTAAGTCAAAGTCCACTCAGTTCATACCGCTTTGAAGTTTTATTCTCAGCCTCAAGGAGATCACAGTAGGAAAGGGAAGATGGGTGGGGCAGCAACTCCCTAAGTTTATACCATCACGGGGCATCACAGGGACAAAAACATAGTCAAGCAAGTGAATTTTACACAAAGTAACTCCATTATTCTTCCCACAAAGATAGCATGTGTTTAAAGCAGCACACTCTTAAGTGATCAAAGCAAATTTTGACAGGCTTCTGCAACACAGTATATGCATCTTGAGACGCTGTCTGTCTTAAAATACAATGCCAGATGTATATTTAGATTGTCCTATCGCACTAGGCACTGCTATGATGGTAAATAAATCATAATGGGTTTATTCTCCATACTGGACTATAAAGAAATGTCAAAAGAGATCTGAAGATGTCTTTTGATATGTTGAATACATTATATATGAATACAGTATTGTGCACATCTGTCATTTATGGATCTTTTTATAAACCTGGTTGTACTTTGCACAACTGTGACTATGCAACTGCTGCTACACTGGAATAAGTCTTGGGCTTTCAGTGTATACTTGCTTGTGTTCGTTTAGTCTACTGTCATACAGTATGTCTTGTCTGTACTACATGTGGAGTCACATTTTGTCCTGGATCCTGTATTGTGTAACTGTCTTAAGTGTCAGCATCAGTTAATCAGTGCAAATTCATTGTGCACCAATTGTACTTGGTGAATTAAAGCAGTTCTGATTCTGATTACAGTATATCTGTCTGACCATTCTCAGTTATTACGTCAAGGTGGCACAAATGAAAGTCCCATTAATGAAGAGCACTGAGTGAGCAGTCGTACATTTTCTCCCTTCGTCCACAGGTGAATACACAGTCATGACAGCCCACTTCCATCTGAAGAGGAAGATTGGCTACTTTGTGATCCAGACTTACCTACCGTGTATCATGACTGTCATCCTCTCCCAAGTCTCCTTCTGGCTTAACCGAGAGTCCGTGCCAGCCAGAACGGTCTTTGGTGAGCCTTTTCATTTTAACATATCAAACGCTACTTAAATTTATTTAAACTTAACACTTACAAATGTAGAGTTTCATTCCAAAATGACCATTTGAAAAATACGGTTGGCTACTCTTATGATAGCTGGCAGAACAGTAAAATCCATTATGGAGTATAATTGAAGTTATTAGCTATTGTGTATTTCTTTACAAAATGGTGACATTTGAGAAAGGCAATAATGCAGATATTTGTGAAACATACCCTTTCCTGATTGGAGAGGTTTCATTTAAAAATGTTAAGCTTTTAGAAAGCCTTGTGTTCAACCACGTACTTTGAATATTCCCAGTTAAGTGACAAGTAACAGAAAATGATATTAAAATTACACAAAATTTCACTTTGGCTCAACCTCTGACAGCTATTCCGGAGATCTACAGTCACCAATATGTAGGTTTCTAGGCGTCCAGTTATGGATAATTGCAAACAGGCAAATAAATTATTAAAAAGTAGGACAATGAACAAAGAAGAAATATATATGTTAGTGCTACGCTCCAGATTGCTGCTGTTTGAATTTGTGTTAGCAATGTTATTTTTAGAAAACATTTTCAAGATGAAAGCAAGTGAACAGTGGTGACTATAGATCCTCAGGACAGCAGGTATTGTTGGTTGATTACATCTCGTCTCTTCAGAGATGTTCTCTGTTAATTAGGTCTGCTTGTGTGTGTGTGTGTGTATCTTCACAACCATACTAGTTTGAGCTAACAAACAAGAATACCCAGAATGACCTTACCCTAATTGGTCTGATGGGGTGCAATAATGACATGGCCTATCACACAATTGGCCATAACTCCACAACAATTTGTCCAAGCTTTGGTACATACTGTATATTGAGTAAGATACTATATCTGCAAGGACATTTTAAAATTGGTCAATATGGGACAAAGTAAATACCGAAATTTGTATCTCTTTCTCTGGTCAATCAAATGTCATGACATTTAGTACATACAATTTGGGGCCATTTGTCAAACTGATTATTTGTCAGTAAGGTTTGGCTTTGATTTATGCATGTGGCTGAGGGCATCACCTAAACCCATAGCAGTTTGTTTCATAATTAAGCCTGGCTTGCTGATGAATGGGGTATCTGACCATGGAGCATAGGCCTATCCCTCAGAAGCTTTAATACCATTGTGTCTTTGATTGATTGGTTGGCAATTGTGGCATTTGCATCAGGGGATGGCCACATTCAAACCATAACCCTCATGATACCCTCAACCCACCTTCAGAACTAATTCTGGGAGAGGATAATAATCACTTTATTTATCCTCAAAGAGAAATTCTCTCCTCGTAGGGAAGTTCTTTTCTCTTGCCCCCCTCCACATGGAGGTCAGAGGTCGGGGTCAGATAGGGAGCTGGTAGGGTGGTAGCTGGTCTGTGACTTGCTTAAGGACACTTCAGCAGGGTATTTGGCTGCCGACACAGAGCGTGACTCCAGGTTATCCAGTTGGAAGAATGATCTCTGTAACCACAAGGCCACCCTGCTGGCCATGATGATAAATCATCTGTTCTGCTTGAGAGCAGGTTTCTGCATAATGCAAGAGGCCATGGCAAGCTGAATAATCTCCACTATTTAGTGATTCCCCGGCCAATGACCAGCTCTGGAGGGCTTTCAGGTGACGTAACCCACCCTCTGGCAGTCATAGTGGCGATCCTCAACAACAGTGGCTGTGAACAGCTGATTGCATTTCTAAACTTACAACTTTGTTGTCTCAACAGAATTTAATACAATTGTTAATTCCTGTGCTGTTTTTGACTGGGACTGATCATTTCACCACTAATGCATCTGATTTTCGATCTTACGTTAATAGATAATGTCATCTTGTTAGCTAGAAAATCATAGTATCTTTGACTTGTTAACATCTGATTTGCACATTAGCTAGCATATGTAGTATAAGCTGGCTAGTAGTACTGTTAACATTGGTTGCTTTACTGTTTTAGCTTACTGGCTAGTTAGTGAGCTAACAATGCCAAAAGCCAGTTGTTTGTTTTATGGTAACTGAGCTGACTCTTCTCAAGCTAAGTGTTTTGGTGTAGAGACTAGGGCAAAAGACAAGACACAAATGAATGGTCTAAACCTAAACTTAAAGACAAGCTTGAAATGCTTCCACCCCTTCAGGAGGTGTGCCCTGAAAGAAACAGCATCAGAGACAGTCTAATGAAAGAGATGTTCAGAGTGGGAGTCAGCATGTTCTTTGCTTGGTTTATTCTAAAGCTTAGAGTTGTCAGATACTTCCAGAGTATCCAGAGTCTTGTGCTCTAGCACCCCCATTCAGTCTTTGAAGCTAATTGTCAATGTATTGTGCATAGGCAGATATTACATCTACTAAGCAGTGCTACTAAGCCACCATGGTGCATTCCTTAAACACTCAAGTACTCAGAGAGAGGCCATGAGAGATCATGTATTGTAGATGCTGCCGTGCAAGGTAGGGCAGAAACATTCTGAGAATACATTAGGATGTAAAAACATGCATTCAAGTTGATGGATGTAAACTAGTTGCAGATCTTAATGGGCCAATGTGAGGCAGCATTCTTGACTTCATAACTCCAGGATGAGGTTGGCTAACAGCTTCCTGGAGCTAAAGATTTCTTCGACCAAGGTCCCTTGTTTTGGGGTAAGGGCTGACTTTGACTAATGGGTTGAGCAGACACCTAAGGGTCTTAAAGGCTGGTTTAGCAAAAGATTCAGGACAACCAGAAGAGGTGTCAGATTGTGTCTTGCACATAGAGCTTCTCTCTCTCTCTCTCTCGTTTCTCTTCTTCACATTGCCTCTATATGGTGGCATCAGCAATGCCAAAGAAGCCCCAAGGATTGGCTCTGTCTTCCAGGTTTTCACTCTTTTCCTTGTCATACAGGCCTGAAAGGTTGAGCCACTGCACTCTTTTCCTGGGTGAGGATTGTGCTCATATTAGGGATGTCAATGGTTAACCGTTAATCGGTTAACCCCCTGGCGACTTTATTTCTCAAAAGCGACTAGCGACAAATCTGGCGACTTTTTCTGACCATGGGAAGCAATGTTAAAGTGTTGAATCCCAAAGCATTTGGCAATAAATTGGTTCGGCTGATGCTACTTGCTTGTCATAGCGCTTCCACACAGCGTAGCTCCCTCCCTCCGCTGAGAGTAGGGACTGTAGGATAGGGTCCACTTGTAATTGCTACCGGCGTACGCCGAAACTGGCCCGGGTGGGCGGAGTCAGCACTTAATATTAAAACGGGCTACGCCGCGGCATGCATAACAAGTGCAGATATTTATATGCAAATTACAGCAAATGGCTTCGAAATGCGGCGCCAAAGCTCATCTATCCACTAAAGCAAGGAATCTCTGTCTGTCTATGAGTCTGTCTGTGAGTGAGTGTGTTAGTGTGTGTGTCCTTCGCATATCTCGAGAACCGTTCGTCCGATCTATTTCACACTTGGCAGGTGTATTGCTGGGGACCAACGACGTGCAGTGTCGGATTTGATGCAATTTGGACACGCGACACGTTCATTATTAATAAACTTTGAATAAACAAGCGAACAGCGCTCTGTGCAGCAGCGGGGTGAATGGGCACTGCACTAGTTGAGTCAATGGAGTGCCGGACTAAAAGGAAAGCGCCACTTTCTTGTATTTCACGTCATTTTGCGTTTTTTCTTAAAAATTAACCGGTTAGTTACCGGTTAATGGGTGTCGGCCTATCAAAAGCAAAATTAACCGAAACTGACATCCCTAGCTCATATGGTTAGGTGCATGCATCCCTTGGTGATTACATAGATTTCTTCCAACAGCTCAGCCCTGGGGCATCTGCTCCTGTACCATGGCTTGGTTTGCCTGGAGTAGAAAGGAGGTATTCAGGGTCACTGACCTGTAGGATTTCTCCATCACTGAAGACTTCAGGGAGTCTGCCTTAGAGTGCAGGATGGGGCCATAGACAACATCTGGTTAGGGTGCAGTTAAAGAGGCCACCAGTTGGTGTGTAGATACATAAATTGAATGTTGAGCTTGTTAGCAGCACATAAAATGCAATTCATTCCACAGGCTCATGGATGTGGTGCCCCACCATCCTACTCAGCTTCAGACATTGGTCCCTGGATGAAAGAAACAAAAATACATTATTGTTGAAAGGTGTTAACGTTATACAGCTAACCATACGTTTATATTTATTCTAACATATTTGTTTATGACCTTGATTCTAGCGGCTAGTGTGAACTACCATAATCTAAGCAAAGTAGCTAATTGCTAATGTCTATGCTAAATTACCACAAGCAGACTAACTGGCCCATTTAGCCAAAAGTACATTGTCAATAACGAAATACTTAATGTGAATACACTGGTAGCATTTAAGGCATAGTCCCTTGTGAAGCGACCAAGGTTGTTGGTAACAATGGGGGAAACTTCCTACCATTGCATGAATCATCTCCAGTGGTGCGCAACATAGTGCTCCCTGGTGAAGAACGGTATGGTATAGCTGAGGGAACAGAGGGTTGGGCACAGAAGCTTCTCCCCAGCCTCAGCTCCTGCCCCAGGCCCTTCAGGAGGCAGTGGTCAGGTGGCAGATAAGGTCCAACCCTCATATAGTGAATTAGATGAGGATGAGCAGATTGACATTCTCAAGCGGGTCCCCTCAGAAGAGGAGGATTTTCTTCTATTGGGACAACAGGTAGCAGCATTGGGAGAGAGAGAGGACAAACAGGTGCTGCCATTGCGCCTCCTTCAGAAAATCATTGGCAGGGCAGCCAGGGGACTGGAAACTGACCTGCCAGCTGATCAGGGTCCTGCCCCCTCCCGCTTTGATGATGAGGCTGGGGGTTGTCCTGCCTTTCTTAGTGCCCCTCCTCTCTAACTTGGAAGAGGTGGTTCGTAAGCAGCTGGAGAAGCCTTCAGGTTGAATCATAAGAGAGGATTGTGGGCCGTTGCCTCCTGTGGATCAGGCCATAGGTTACAGGTGCTATCCTGGCACTCTATCAGCGCCATCTGGCACGGGAGTGACGGACAAACCTCAGACCTGACCAGGGAACTAAAGCAGGTCTCCTCACTCCTGCCCAAGCTAATGAAGGAAGAGGCGAAATGTTTATTCCATCTGCCATGTTTGTCCCTGATGCCAGCAGGATGTTGCAGCAGGCCCAGTAAGCTTGCCGCTGTGCTCGGGAGGTGTTGGGTGCACTGAGGCAGAGCTGTGAGTGGTGTTGACCGGCAGCTGCTCAGACAGCCTCAGCAACCCAACTGGGGCTCAGGTGATCTGAGGGTACGGCTCAATGCAGCACCATGAGACAAAGCGGGGGAGGCCAAGGCCTGGGGCCTCGGAGTTTACCAGCAAAATGCAATTGCATTCTCCTCACTAATCACTAGCTTGTCGTCTTATTCTTCTAAGTTGGATTCAGGAGGTGATGTTGCTGTGTTCATCTGAAGGTCAGATGTATCACAGGGAACATGCAAATGGCTTTCATTATTGTTTCTCATTGTCAGGTCAAAGGGTCATCTTTGTTCATTTCAATCAGCTCTTTCCACACCTGGGCTATTAGAATACACTGCTTGGTCTCCACTACTGTGTTTGTCTTTCATCTTTTATCTGTGTTTGTCCATTAAACTGATGAAATGTATCATTGCTTAGTATCCGTAATTATCTTTAAATGATTTGAGCTTGTTCCTCCAGTCATATGTCAAACACTTCGCTTGTAATCACGGGCTATTTTGGTAAATGAGCAGTGCAGCAGACCTTCATATGTCCAGATGTCGGAAACCAATTTATTGACAAGACAACCAGTTTGAATCCGATAAAACAGGGTATCTGCAAGTTCCAGAAAGCCAAACTTTTCAATGGTGACTAGAATTGGATTTAAGACCAATTTAACAACCAAAAACCCCCCCAAAAAACAGACTATTTGCAATTGAACATAGCTAATGAAAGTTCTACAACTGTAAATGGGCAGTTTAAGAAAAAGGACACCAGGGAAATTATGTCCTATTATGTCTATTAAAGCAAATGTGATGAAAATAAAACATGTTTGGCATATTGTATTAACCCTGTTTATGCCCCATGTATGTGGGGCAAACCTAATTACCCTTACTTTCCAACCATGCCTTGACTTAATATCACTGAATGTAAAGAATCTCTCAATACCTCCAATTTTATAGTGGTGAAAGAAATAAGGCCTTTATTTACTGTGTTGGAGATATTTTAATACGTTTTAAGGCCTTAAATTTCGAAAAAGACTGTCAGGCTGTAAAATCAATTTTTTTTCTATTCTGGTCACATTCATCAACCCCGACACCCTGGCCAGGATTCTCTAGCTGTGGCACCCCACCCCCACCCCCCACATCACCACCCCACCCCAAAACCTACAAGGCTGTGCCCAGGTTTGCACTCTTGATTGTAAACAGACGTGTTCATGCTGACGGGCGAACATTTTATCGGGGCGTTGCAGGCAGGCCGGCAGATGAGGGTCATGCTGGGATGAGACCTTGCCCTGCTTATCTGCCCCGGGACAGTCGACCCACACCCACACTCTGATTTCCCATTTGGTAAAATGTCAGGGACCTGTCTGGGGGGGGGGGGGGGGGGGGGGGGGTGATATCATGCACTCTCTCCATTTACCTCATGCAGTATAATCAGGATTAATAAACCGACTCTCATACATCTCAATATGGATTATCTAATGTCCAGTTGAAGGCAGCGGCAGGAGACAAACAGGGCAGAAAGGAATGGTCATGTTAAAGGACATTTTGTGAGTTTTAAGCAGTTACTGCATGTTGTCAGCGACTGAAATTTATTTAAATCGATGCCAGAGGCAAATTTGAGGCCCAGCTTCGCTAAAGGTTTATGCAGGGAAGAGTGCGCTATGTCACTAAAATGACCAAATCAGAAAGCCATGCTATTCACTAACCATGCTCAATGAGTGGAAAGGTGTGTAACAGCGCTTGTCAAAAAATAGACTCTTTGTGCCTGTCATGGTCAAGGAATATGTAAATTACATGTAAATCTCATTATTTTTCCTACGTAATAGTCATTTGTAGGCTAAGGTAAGGTTAAAAATTACTGTAGGACATATAACTGTACTGTAGGACAATTACTGTCGGACATACAAGATCCTTTGACAGGTGGAGTTTGTCCATTCAGAATGGCTGCTATCATCCACATCATCACCAGCAAGTCAGACAGCAATGCAGAGTGTCTTCCATCCTAGAAGCTCACATCAGATCAGAGAACGCTCCAATTATAAAGGGGCTTTAGGACAGAAAGGGTGCCAGCCTCGGTGGATTAGTCTTACAGCTGAAGCTATTTGTACTTACAAATGGTGATGAAGGGGGATATTTGCTTGGGCAGCGCTCTTTTCGAGGGCTTGTTTGCACCACAACTTGATTTGCATACATTTCTTAGTGAATAAGATGAAAACATTAGGACATTATGAATGACTCATAATAATAATAAACGACCCATCAGGAGTGGTGCAAAAGAGGCCCTCATGGATGGTCCCACTATAGAAATGATTTGAAATATTTCATAGTTACAACAAATAGTTATGTAGGTATAAAATCAAGGACTATTACAACAAAAACACAAAAAATACTGCTTAATAATTAAGTTTTAAAGGACCATACCAGTGTGTGAAACTTTATTTGCTGTCTTTTGAAAACACGTCGCTTGTACTTGCACTTTGCTGTTGTCCCCACTGATTAATTATTAATTCAGCCATTAGTCCCAGCCTCCAGAAGCCTTTCCCATCCAAGTTTCAACCTCTTATCTGCTCAGCCTTACTTTCACTCTTTGACTGATATGGTTTGATGTAGAATAACATACTCTCTGATAGCGTTTCAAGGAAAAAAGACAGGTGCAAATATTCTTTCATCTTGAGGATTGTCTTAGTTGAAGGAAGCAATAATTTTGTCTGTCATGTCGGGTCTGTGTGCTCAGCAAAGGATTTGCTAAGCAAAGGCATTTGGAGAATTCACCTAAAATCTGTCAACTTTGACTGTACAGTACACACATTTGGAGCTTTACATGCTCTGTATAGGAGGGCACTGCACCGCCTGGCAGCCATATTGGAGCTCCAATGGTCTTGGGCAACAATGGCTGTGAATAGCTGATTGCATTTCTAAACATACAACTCAACAGTAATAAATGAGCCTGCTGGCTAGTTAGCTAGCTAACAGTTTGTTCAGGTTAACTGAGCTGACTCTAATCAAGCTACAACTCAGAGTGTTTTGGAGTAGAGACTAGGGCTAAAGACAAGACAGTTTACTGTGTCACAGTAACCTACATTTAGAAAAAAATCTACCATGTCAGACTATTCCCTTACTTATAATGTTACTGAATGGATCTACAGCCACAATAATCTTTTAGGTATCTTTTTCTAGTCTGGATATTTAGACATCATTTGCATGTTATTTAGACATAATTTGCATACAGCCAATTTTCCACTGGACCTCCATGATGGAGCCAGACAGGAGATTTGTGATGCAACTGCAAAGCCTCTATAGCAGTTAATTCAGTGTCTTGGTTGATATACGAATGACAGCGAGATCAAAGGTAAGACGTTGACAGAGTGATTTACATTTGCTCTAAATGAGAACAAACAATACAAAGGGAGACACAATGCTGGCCCTGAAGGAGGAAATATGGAATATATAAGTGGAAGAGGTGTGTTTGCATGTGTTTGTGCATGTGTGTGTGCATATGTGTCTGAGCAATGCAAACATCAAAAGGAAAACATTATCCTCTCACAGTGTGGGAGTGATGTGTTCAGCGTGTGATAGGGTGGGATTTCAGTATGACCTGCAGCACCAGTGTGTGTGTGTGTGTGTGTGTGGGGGGGGGGGGGGGGGGGCTCATATCAATGGAGGCTAATACTTCAAGCCAAAATTCCTTCATGAGCCTGTCTTTAAGATGACAGAATACCTCTCGTTACAGTGTGAAAGTCAATGACGACACCTCTTTTCCCCATTGTCTGCCTACACACATTAAAAGACTCCTCCCTCTCATTCGTATTCATGCCGTACATTACAAAGATAACATGAACTCTCTCTTCAACCTCAGGAAATGAGACTGACAGCAGCAGTCTCTTTTCAGACACTCCATATTAAAATCATATAAATATAGCTGGCAAAGTCTCCTACAGTCTTTGACGACTTGTGGAAAGCATTCCTTCTATGTTTTATATGTATTACACGCCTTTGCATTTCAAGTGCTTTAATTCTGAATATGAAACCCGATGCCTTATTGAGGATCACCGAATTTAAGTGCTTGAACATTACGTGTGAGCGTAGAAAAAGGTAAAAAAAAAAAAGTTTATTATCCACTTGTGTGAATGAAAATGTACATTTCTAAATTGTAACACAATTGTAACACAATCCAGCTAATATTCAGGCTGCTGTAGTGTTTCAGCTGATGCATGTAAACACCATATTCTGTTTACAATAAGGTGGATAAGCTCAGCCAATGATTCAAAGTGGCCAATTATTTTAATTTATGGGTCTGTTTCCCTCTATTTTTGCATGAAATTGGGCTGGCTGCTTTCTGCATTGCCTACCCTACCAGAGAAATGACATTAAATAGGTGGTAGCCTGGATAAATAATGCCTGCGTGGCTTGTTTCATTTCAATAGATGGCCCCGAAAAAATCTGTTTCTGTGTGGAGGAAAATGGAGGAAAAAGCTATAAGCTAAGCACCTTCATATGAAAAAACATTGCTGACACCCTCAGTCAAAACAGGTAAATACAGCATGCTGTAGAGTAGCAAGAGTAGCAGAGCAGTGTGCCTATTTCTGAATCTATGTATAAGTAAGTTATGATACAGTTTTCCCTTTAAATAGAACCAAGTTCATAGGCATTTCCATGTGTATTTTAGGAGCACCTCTATAAGAGCCGGGCTCTGCGTGTGCATTCGTTTGTTGGTTTGTTTGTGTGTTTGTGTGTTTGTGTGTAAAGCTTTTTGCAATGTGCAATGCTTAGGGGAATTGTGGTATGCACTGTTTAGGTGGCACAGAATCCCCTAGATCCCTGCATAAGGGAAATGCAGTGTGCACTCATACACCAGGTAGTACGGTAGAAGTCAAACAAGCATCAACCAACTGGAGACTGGTGTATTGCACATTCACAAAAGTAGCTCAGTGATTTTCTAACTGTGATCTTCTAACCAAGCACCTAAAAAGGGCATGCACACTTGTTGAACAATAGATAGGCTACTACGCATTGAGAAAAACTGAAAGTTGACACCTGAATCCTGCACATGGAACAGCCCTGTTTTGGTGAAACCCAAACAGCTGCCCGATAGGTCTGAGAACTGAATACTGATGCAAGCACTTTTGGATTTAAATCCCACTGCATGGATGTATTGCAAGTTTGAACTGCAGCCACAGGGCATACGCAAGATGACAGTCACACTAAAGGATTCATTAAAAGCAGCCACTCAATCAGAAACTGAGCTATCATCCTGCTGATGGGCCAGTGACATCACTGAGTACACAATTAATTGAACACATATCGAAATCGCATCATTGACTATTGCAATTTCCAAAATGCAAGGGACAATTTTTTCATAGAGGAAAAGGTGTTTCAGACAGATTCCTAAACACTGTATTCTTGTGCTGCACAGAATCCATATTCAACCAATCAATTTACATCAAAACCCGTCACTTTGTTAAAACTAAACAAACTCTTAGCATTAGTACCTCACGTCCCCCGAACACTTTTTAAAGCAGCGCTTGGCAACTTAGCACACTGGCGACCGCAAATGTCAGTGAGACGTCTGTGGACAATCCCCATTAGTCATGCAACGTAAAGTTAAACTGTGCACTCCCTGGACCTAAATCTAAAATAGGGGGAATCTACAGCATTTCAATTAGTGGGGATGGGTCGTTCTTCTCTGTTGCAACCGTTCCTTGTGATTTAGGCTAAGACGGGTGTATTTTTACACAAAAATCTTGCCTTATACAGCTTTAAGTGCTGAAATAGAAGTAATGTGTAAAAAAGCTGTATCTGCATGTATTGCAATCAATATCTTGCAGACCTAATTCTAACTTCAGTTTCTGCCAAGAGAAAGTATTCTCAAGACTGCTCTCCTTTAAATCATAAAACAGCAACACTAACGAGTCTCATGATTGTCTAGCATCATAGAATCATGTTGTGTTTTGAGTAAGGAGTGCAACTTCTTCTTGACTGGAAAAAAACTTCTTGCTATCATTATTGCTCTTTCCTCCTAGACCTACTGTATAACCCACAGCTGAAGGCAACAAGTTCACACCCGTTCTCTGGGGATTGTTTAAAGGCTTTCTGGGAAACGTAGTAGAAGTAGACGAGGCAGGTTGAGGGAAAGTGGGTACAGCAAAACAGTAAATTACAATACTTCAACATTAAATAACTGATTTTTCCTTAAAGTTAAACAGCAGTTCCTGACACAGTGCTTTACATACTTTGGTAAACCAGATTGGGTGAGGTCTTCTCTCCTACTGAATATAATAACTTTTTGTGTATCCTTTTTCCCCCTCTGTCCAGGTGTAACTACAGTGCTTACCATGACGACCCTGAGTATCAGCGCCCGCAATTCACTGCCCAAGGTGGCCTACGCTACGGCCATGGACTGGTTCATTGCCGTCTGCTACGCCTTTGTGTTCTCCGCACTCATTGAATTTGCCACTGTCAACTACTTCACCAAGCGCGGCTGGGCCTGGGACGGAAAGAGCGTGGTCAACGACAAGGTAAAGTCGCGTCATGAAATGTATTGTTCATGACGCGAAGCCAAGCTGTCACACATCCGCCATCATTATGCCCAATACAGTCAGATAGGGACAGTGTGGAGGATCATCATCTGAACAGTGTGGTTATAAGTGAAATAAATAACGTGCACAAAAGTATAAAAATGCTGCAAGCAACATAATCATTTCAGCATTTTATCAGAACATGGTTTACCAGTTTAGTTCACTGGCCCCTTTTAAATCCAGTCATGTCTTAAACGGCAATTTAGACAACCAAGCCCAGACTGATTTCTGTAATTTAACAAACATTCAAAGCAATATGTAATAGATCACATAATAGATTATACTTCTCAAACGTCATATTGTATCTAAGGGCCTGATTCATAACTTGGCTTAAGAGTGGGAGAGCCTGGTGATTTGGGTAGGCTAGTCACACAAACACTCATCTGCTATTATTATCTATTATCTACTATACTATTATAAAAAAATATATATTTTTCAACTATAGTGACTCAATTGAATATATAACCTTATAGACTGTGTGTTTAAGTTACTAGGCTATATTACCTGTTTGTATGTCTTACCTGTCCTAGATTACCATCGCCTATTCAAATCATTGTCAAAAACAACAATGGCCCAGATTTGGACAGCTTTCTAAATTCAAAATTGAAAAAAGGGAAACTAAATGGATAGGCTGTATTTGAGAAAATGACCAAAAGAGATTTGCTTGATCATTTATTCAAGTAGAAAAATGTAGGAAGTACAAAAATGTATGCAAAATTTAAAATATACACCAAAACTATCGTTTGATATCATTGATAATTTGGAGAGAGCAGAGTTGGAGGTCAAATTACGCAAGAAGGTCAAAATCTAAGTCTACAGCAACTGGACTGAAGGGAACATCCATGATGTTGAAGATGAAACCTGCTCACACTAGTGGTTCACCTGTCCATAAATACTATGTTGTTAATGTTATACTTATCTCCAAACCAACTAGGTCAAACTCTCATGAATTATCCACCTTACGAGCCTTTATCGTTAGTATTAATAATTTGCTAACATTATGCTTCATATCCTTAATGGTGCTTCTTGACAGTCAAATTGTTAATGCTAGCAGTGACTGCTAGCTGGCATTACCGTAAAAAGACTTTGAATTGACCTTTACCCTTTCATTAGAATTAAATTAAATTAAATTAAATTAGGCCAAGGTGGTTTGGAGATAAAGACCAACAACATGAAGTAGCTGACTGCTAACATTATGGAACGTTATGGATCAACATCATTCCAGTTGCTGTAGTCTTTGATTTGGACCTTCTCCTCATCACTCCCCATAACCATTGATAATTTCGGTATATATATTTTATTCACTTTGTCCCAAGAACGGCTGAGTTTGCCTCTGCTTACATCTACGTCACAGTTTTCCGGGTTGTGTTTCCCACCCTAGTATGACATTCAGTAAATCAAATATGGCAGCCATGTGAATTAAGCAAATAGCTCCCCCATAGTCTCAGGCTAGGCTATTAGAAGGCAAGTTAGCTCCAATTTTTTACAGTCCACCTTCATCTTAAGTAGATGGCAACAGACTGTTTGCCATAGTTTCCCACTGATAACGTAAATCCTCTAATAGTGGCCTGTAGTCAATTAAAAGCCGGGTCTCCGATAATGGCCGGGGGCGTGGTCGACACGAACAAATAAAGGCCGGCCTCAAATACAGGCCGGGGAAATAACAAAGGAAACAAGACTAGCCCTCGGCGCACCGAAACCTCCAACGGCGATATGATATAACTGTATAGATTCTATTCTCAGCTTCAGTTAGCTTCAGCTTACATACCGGTAAACTCCTGGCGCCTGTTTGTAACTGTAGTTTGTAGTAATGTACAAGTGCCACAAGATGGCTCGGCCGGCGGAAGTCTCTGGAGCATGCTGTCGTCGATTACCGTAATTATCGTAATGCATTGCAGTAACAAAAAAACGGCTACCTAACGTACCCCAACAGAAGCAGATCAGAAAACAAGGAGGCTTCGTACTAAAATATGAGCAAATATACTTATCAAACAGAGGGAATTAGAAATAAAGGCCTGTCTCTAATATAGGCCTGCTTCCAATAAAGGCCTGGTACCCTCTGCAGTTGAGGTAAATAAAGGCCCAGGCCAATATTAGAGGATTTACGGTAGTCCAACTTCCTTGTAGACCTCCTGCACAGGTGACGGACCGCTTGTAGTGGTGTGAGATGATTACCAGGCATTTGCACAGGCAATTCTGCCGCTAGACACGCAACAAATAGAGAGTCATGTCAGGCTTTCTCAGGCTTTCCTCCTAGGTCGTGAGGTGAGTCAGAGCTGGATTACTTTAACCTTCCTTCTCTCTGGCTTGACGTCTTTGCACAGAATCAAACCCACATCAGCTCCAACATTAACCCAGTTTAAATGCTCTGTGTAAAGAGCAGCTTAAACATGAGGATCCCAATCTGCGCAAGACCAGCATAAGTCTGAATAGGGCCCTAAGTGAATTCGGGATGGTCATCAAGAATATCTATACCTACACTATTATATAAACAGAAAATTCAATTATCTGCTAAGTTATACCAGCCAGAATTTTTAGATTCAGACAGTTTCTTCGGGTTTGGGTCACAGTGATTAGCATTGCACTGTAAAGTTATCACTGCATTATCATTATCACCAAAGATAACTCAAGTAAATCTGACAACACTTTAATGTGTATTTAAAGCAACCTTCTTTCTTTTTTCTTACAAGTGTATGCGTTGAATGAAATATTCTGTCAAATATTGATACAATGAACAGTTAGAATTCATGCAGCTTTATAATCAATATCTTTATACTGCTGGCTGTAAAACTGTCAAGGATTCTTGTCTCTGTAACCGTAGCCTACAGCCCTTGGAGTGAGCCGCTTTGTAACACAAAGACACTCATCACAATGAAACCACAAGGGTCAGATACAACATCTGCAATGTAGGAATACACCAAGTTTTTGGGAGATTGTCCTATCGGTCAACTTAACTGTCAAGTAATAAGAACATAGACACCGAAACCATCCATGTGTCTCCGGTAGATAATTGGCTCCAATGCTCCATGCTAACACTTTAGCATACACTATGTTGAGTGATAGTAGGTTCCATGCTAACACTTTAGCATACACTATGTTGAGTGATAGTAGGCTCCATGCTAACACTTTAGCATACACTATGTTGAGTGATAGTAGGCTCCATGCTAACACTTTAGCATACACTATGTTGAGTGATAGTAGGCTCCATGCTAACACTTTAGCATACACTATGTTGAGTGATAGTAGGTTCCATGCTAACAATTCCTTTAGAATTGATTTTAAAGTTCTTTTACTTGTATACAAAGCTCTTAATGGCTTTGGACCGGCCTACATTATAGAATCCCTGCTGTTCTACATTCCATCAAGAGCCCTCAGGTCTTCTACTGCTGGTTTGTTAGAAGTACAAAACCCCACTCAAAAGAAGATTGGGGATGCAGCCTTTTTTAACTATGCTCCTAAACTGTGGAACACCCTCCCAAAGAATATTAGAGAGGCGGGCTCTGTAAGCATTTTCAAACGACTGCTAAAAACTTATCTTTTCAGCTTAGCTTTTAAGTAGCCTTCATTTTAACTGTTTCTGTTCAGGATCCCAACAGAGCTGACACAGGCAAGTACGAATTTTCATTCGTCTTGTCCGGGTAATGCTTACTTGCACGAGTGAACACTATATGTGGGGGGGACAGAGCTTTACCCTGTATGATTCTCATCCATCTGTGGATGGTGAGGTTTTTGACCAAGAGGAGAATCTATGATTCTCATCTGCCTGAGGCAGTGAGATCTGACGTAAATATCAGATCAAGAGTAGAATCAGGAAAACATATGGGTTCACTCACAATGTGCATCTAAAAGTGGGAGTATTTGTTGTGTTCTTTTATCTTTCTATTTTACTTGATTTGATTCTTTTAATGCAATGCATCTTGCTTGTTCTTTTATATGAATTTTATCTTTTTATCTGTCTTTTATCTGCCTTTTATTGATGTAAAGCACTTTGAGCTGCATGTTGTGTATGAAAGGTGCTATACAAATAAAGGTTATTATTATTATTATTATTATTAACACTTTAGCATACACTATGTTGAGTGATAGGCTCCATGCTAACATTTACACTATGTGATATGGGGAATGAAAGTCAGCATGTTCCCCTCTCCTGGGTTTATTCAAAGCTCAGTGAGAGAGTCTTACCTTACCATAGGGAATTTGGTACAAAATACTAAGGCAAATTGAATTAAACTAGTACTATTATAAAAGTGGCTAAACTACACCTTAAGAGAGTCAAATCTGTGGTAGTAAAGGAACAAAGTGGTTTGAGTGATGTTGGTCATAAAATCTACAAAAATCCACTGATTTTACATTATGAAAGTTTTTTTTTTTTTTCAGACATTGCTCTCTATTGACAGGGTATCTTCAAGCCAGATTTAACATGCTTAAGACCTTTTTAATGCTAACTAGAATTGAATTTAAGACCAATTAAAAATAAAATAAAAATAAAGACAAAGCTGGAAAAAACAGCGTATTTCTGATTGAACATAGCTACTGAAAGTTATTAAACTATAAATAAGAAATAATAAGAAATATGAAAAAGGACACCAGGACATCAACTATTGTGGGACCTGAAGACCCAACTGTGTGTAGTAAAGCAGATATGATGCATATTGTACTACTAATCCTGTTCTGTATTAATCATGCAGCACAAAGAAATCTGCCACTGCATGGAGAAAAAAAATAACACCTGTAACTGGATTTAAGACTTTTATACATTTTAAGGCTTTGAATCTAGACTTTTTAAGAACCATTTGATACCCTGACTGAGTGAATTTTAGCTGCACTACACCACTGGGTTTGGGCATGGCTAGGTAGCAGTGTCTGCTTTAAAGGCCTCTAACCCTGATCCCTCTTTCCCTACAGAAAAAGGAAGCGGCCATCATGAAGAAGAACAACGCCTATGCCGTGGCCGTGGCTAACTACGCCCCCAATATCACAAAAGACTCAACATTGCCCACCATCTCCAAGTCTGCCGCCACCGACCCCAACAAGACCACAGCGGATGGCAAGCCCGAGCAGGGCAAGAAAACCTTCAACAGCGTCAGCAAGATCGACCGCATGTCCCGCATCATGTTCCCCGTGCTGTTCGGCAGCTTCAACCTGGTCTACTGGGCCACCTATCTGAACAGAGAGCCAGTAATCAAAGATCTGGATCCTGCCAAATGAACAGCGAGGGACTCGCTCCAAACACACAGCCCATTCAGGACTTCATAGATCTGTTGTTCGTTTTTGTGAGTCAAAGACTACGTTTACGTGCACGGAGAATTCAGTACAGTAACCTGGTTTTGGGTTGATGCATGTAAACGTCATGACTGGGTTAGGAAAATGCGTTTAAGCTCATTCTCCGATTATGAGAATCCTGGCTAACTCCCATATTAAACTGGTTACTGTGGCATGGAAACATCTTACTTTTTTCACTTTTTCTTTCTGTTTGCCCAAACTCAGTCTTGCACAGGGTTATGGGTACATTTTGATGTCAAAAACTATTGGAACCACCATTTCATTTCTCTGTATTAGAAGTAAGGTAGTGTTACCGAACCTTTTCAGACCTTTTTCCTGGTGAATATTCTGTTGACGGGTTTGTTCATGGCAACAGGGAGACTCAATTGCAGGGTATCAAAGGTTCATGTAAACAACTTAACATGAATAAGACTTTAACCAGAGTATGACCAGTAGCCTCATTACTCTGTGCATGTAAATGTAACCTGTGTTCATATGGAGCCCATGACTGGACTTTGTGCGAGTGCTTTCTTTCACAGGGGATTGATTACAAGGAAGAAAAAGAGGACAGGGATTACAATATTTTCCCTTTGTCTTTTTTAATTCATGACTTTACCTGACTATCCCATTGAAATATATGCATCACTCAAAGGACGTTTTATACCAAGCTTTGTCCCTTGTAATGAATGTAACCTGTAAAAGAAAAACTAATGTCCAGTTTTGTAGCAACTGTCACGAACTTCACCATGCTTCCTCGCAATTACTCTACATATCTTAAAACACTTCCTTTCGATCTGGACATTTCGCATGAGTTTAGGTCACATCAAATACGTCCCCACGCATGCGTACATTCACACAGACAGACATACACTCATCTCCTGTACAAGAGATGTATCTCCTGTATCCAGTCGTATATAACCCAGCAGGCATTTGACAGACAGCGACATACAGGAGGAGGCCAAGTCCAATCTCTGATCATGCGTTCACACTGTGAGCAACACGATCAACAAATCTGTTCATTTCTTGTAAAGCTGAGAAACAAGGGAAACTCAACTGATGTGTGGACGATCAGCAGACTTGTCAGCTGAGAAAAGTTGGCCACAGCTGAACTTTTCATGGCCATCGGCCTTCAACAGCCAATCAGATTTCTGTGCTTCCTTGTTTCCCTACCAATGTGACTTTGTTTCATGAACAATAGCTCCGCCTGGCAAGTGCAAAATGGACAAGAAGTTGATTCCATCCAGTGAAAGCTTCCCAGTTCTCTACAACTTTTATTTGAAGGTCTACTCAAAAACGATGCTTAGAGAACGGTTGAATCCATCGTTAGGGTCGATGGTAAGCTCTGAAGTCATTTTATTGAGTTTTTTCTGTTTATTTTTGATTAATGCCACATAATAAGTGCTTGTAAGCTAGCTATGATAAAGGAGAAATCCCACGCTAAAACACTTTAAACGTCAGGTTTTGGTGTCAGTCCCTCAGAATCAAAGAGCAAGGGCTTCTTTCTGGAGCCGCCATTTTGTACTGATGTTCAACAATCATACAGGGAGAAATCCATCGTAGAAGAGGCAGAGAGACCAATTCCTCCACCCACAGTAGCCTCAAAAGACCAGAATGCATTGCAACCACAGGATATGTTGTGTTTTGAGTAAGGGGCACGACTCCTACTTTTTCTTGAGCAGAAAAGCTGACTCTTGCACTTCCTATGCAATCGCTATCACTATCCCCACGGCTGCAACAAGTTCACACCCGATCTCTGGGGGTTGTCGAAAAGCATTCTGGGAAAGGTAGGAAATCACTAACAAAGCAGAAGTAGGATAAAGGAAAGTGGGTACAAAAAAGTACACTTCATCACAAAATAACTCCTGGAATGCATTGAGCATCACGGATTGATGATATATAACAGTGGAAGAGGGCGAAATGTTTCTCATCAAAATGAAACATGAATTATTTGCCTGGTCAAACCTTTGTAGCTGCAGACCAAGACGTAGATGCAATCGGAGATTCTCGTACCACCCTCGGTCATAATAGAGTGGCACATCAACCAAGTCGCTCGCAGTGTGAACGCATTGTTAGGTTTACATGAAGTGCAGGTACAATGTCAACCCAAGCACAAAACTTTCGCAAAATTCATATTAAATACTGTTTGAACTGATATCAGCAAAATATTTAGGTATTTAGACGACTACGGACGTCGTCTCAGCTTTCATTTTGGCGCCATATTTACACGGGTTTACAGGCTGTTGTCTCAGCATATACAATGTTTGCTGAGAACTTTGACCCATCCACATTCAGGGCTAGATGGAGGTTTGCTGCTCTCGCTGTAGCTTTTATACTGCTTTCTAGACTGGACACGTTCACTCTGCTCACCCTAGATGGACTCAAATACACTGTGAAAGATGCTCGCGACTGGACTTGGACATATGAGAGAATGTACGTCAGTGCGTATGAAATGTTAACCAAGTCTTCAAGTGTTGTGTTTAAATGTCTATTTATATGTTTATTTAAATGAACGTGTTTTCCTGTAGCCCTTTTATATGCAACCTAGCCGGAGCAAAGGACCTACATACTTAAGAGCTACAACCTACGTCTACGTAAGAGGTGGACATTGTGGAAAAAGAACTGGGATGGGGGGGTTATTTATAAAAATGTATTTCATCTTTACCTTGACAACTTTTTCAGGTAGTGCAAACATATTTTTAAATGAGGGGAATGAGTGTGCGTCTTATATGGAAACATAAGTACCAAAAGAATTAGTCATACATGAAGGAGTTTCAGTTTCTTACTCTGAAATAGGCTTGGGGCGTTATCCAACATTTTATATTGCGATACTGTCCCGCCAAAATATCGCGATATACGATATTATCTCTGTTTAGTCTGGTTCTTTTTTGGGTTCTGTTGGTTTTTTCTGGGTTTTTTATTGTATTTCTTCCATATTACTCAAATTTCTAGGCTATAATTTTAATTATTATTATTAACAGCCTAGAAATTTGATCTTACTATTCAAGCATAGGAGGAAACGACTATTTGGTATAATTTGCTCATTCCCGCTATTTCCAGAAAAACAGGCTGATTGTGGAAAAGGGAACCCACTTGAATTAAAAAGACCAGTTTTTCACTTCAAGTATGATTATTTTTGGACTTTATGATTATTTTACTATCCTACCACTAGTAGATTATAGGTTTAAAAGTTTAAAAGCTTGTACAATTGTGATCTAAGCAACACATGGTGCCATGGCCGGGAGGGGTGGGGAACGTTTCGGGGGGTGAAATTTGATATTGCGGGAAATATCGTGATATTCACTAAATATCGCAATATTCGATAATATTGAATATCGGCCCTAGCCTATTCTGAATAGAGGAAGGCTTCTCAAATTGAAATATAGCAAATACTGTTTGCTTGCATGCTTCACATATAAAACCTCCTAAATCTGCTGTGCATTGACACTGCTACTGGGAAAGGTGAATTCATTAGGTCAAATTGAGACTTTATTGTGTGAAATTCCAGGTTTTTGAACTTCAGATCTTTTTTTCTCTTTGGCAGAGTTCAAAAGTCAAATCTGATCAAATGTACTTGCTATAAATAAACTTTTTCTTACTTTACCATTGATCTCTTTGAGACGACAATTGTTCTTAGAAATCAATGTCTTTTTATGCTTGCACTATTTGATCCTTTTCCTTGTTTCCTCTTAAGACGAGGAAAAGGCTAGTGTGGATAAGCTCTTCCTAATTCATATAGAAACGTGTGAGATATTTGCATCGTTCACAGCACTTTGTCTCCATTTCTGTCTGTTTTCAGCTGGGACCGGACCACGATGCTGTAGCTTTGTTTGTAAAACTCAGTTTAGCGGGGTTTGTTACTGTGTTGTGCATTGAATATGTATGTTGAAACATATGGCATAAAAACATTATATGGAATAATTTATTATAGCACACTCCGAAAATTCTATGTTGTTCTCTTGAAGTCACTCGTTACTCTTAAACTTTTTCTTTGTGTTATTATTGTGAAAGTCACACTCCACTATTTTTAAATAAAACTATACACAACCAGATCTGAATAAGTTCCTGCCATCTATTTTTTTGTCCCGTTACTTGACAGACAGCCAGACCAAACTGTGGATAGTATCACCACACACTGTTGGTTATGGAACTCTTTACATTGCATGGCAGTGATTACAGTGAACAGTTGCACAAAATAAATCTTTTATAATATTATTCCTCAAAATTACAGAGGAGTTGTAAAATTTTCGGTGAATCCTTCAATTTCTCACTTCCAAACAAAACACACAGCTAGTATTGGAAATTTGCATCAAACAAAGACTGTCGATCCAGACAGTGCTAGAACTGACAGAGGACAAGGCAGTTTGCTGAAAAACACTGGTGTTGTGGACAGATTAGTATTACAGGATAGTGTGGATAATGTAATTCTTTACATTGCATATCAAAGAAACATCCACATGGGATAAATCCTTTTTCTCCAAACTACTGAAGGAATGTTTCACTTTCAGAAATGGGTCATGCATTACCTGCCTACAGCTTTTCAACTTTTTTTTTTTTATGCCTATCTCAACAACAACTGTGGCCCTCAGGTGGATACATCAAGCTGGGTGAAATGTGTTCTATTGCATGTTTTGCCCAGAAAAACAAGCATTTTATGCCTGCAAACATAAATTCATATGCAAGGTATGTTTTGATAATAACCCCCTCTTTTTTTGTTTGTCATTTTCCTCAGCATTAGAAAATCTGCCGTGCTCTTAATGGAAAAATGACATTTTCAACAGTAAATGAAGCGAGGGTATGATCACTGAAAGATGATGGAATACAAATTGTGGCTTAAATGCTGGTATCATTGGGCTGTCCTGGGGGTTCAGTCTGTGAATGCAAATAACACAAATGAACTGTAATAACAACCATTACAATGTTGTTTATGGCATACTGCCATAATCTTCTCTACTGCTTTTAACGTAACTTGACAGCAGAGGGATTTCCTTTCTCAGGGAATTGATCCTGAGAAATCCTAAACTGAACCATATGAAACAACCAAACAGATAACTGGTACTGCTGTTTTGAACAATGACAATGTTTTTTATAGTATTAGAATGTATCATCATATCTAATTTCAAAGCAATGTGGAAAAAATCTTGACATATATCTGCAGCAGTTTAGCTTCAGGCAGTAGCCTAAAGGTTAGAGGAGCGGGCTAGCAACCCAGACAAAGGACAAATGGAAGGAAAAATGCTAATAGCTAAGCTAAACGTACCTGCTAATCGTAAACGCTTTTCCAGAACTTTCTCCCGCTGAAGGTTACATGTACCACAATGACAAGTGAAGAGGTAGGAAGTTTACAAGTTTAACAAGTTTACTCGCTCGCGTCATCGATTCCGCCATTACGAGAATTGTTTTAGGGATGGGAGGGGGAGAGCGCCGCTTTTAAACAGCGAGAGAGGAGACAAGCTAGTTTTAAAAGAAATGAAAAGCTACTGAATGGAGCGGGAGGAGTTTCGTTCCGGAGCGGAATTTGACAACAAGCTTTAGAAAAGAGGTGAAAACAGCAACACAGCTGCTGCTGTGTGGATATTGGTTTATATCATTATGTCTCAATGAAATCTCCACATACCACACATTAGATTCAGGATTGGTTATAAGGTCTGATATCACTTATTGCAGGTTTATCTTCATTTGGGCAAATAGGGCAAATCTTCAGCATCTCAATTAGTGGGGACGAGACACTCTTCTCTGTTGTGATTTAGGCTAATAAGACAGGTGTATTTTTTCTTGCCTGGAGCAACTTTAAACCAATCACTTTGGAGGATTGAGATTCAGTCTGGTTAGCCCATGTAAAGGTGTCAAGATATCTTTAATATTTTGGGACACAGGCGCACACACACACACACACACACACACATACCCATCCATACACACAAACACTCACCCACACGAGTCAGCAGGACATGTGGCGTCCAAATCCTAACAGTGCTTAGATCCACAGCATTGCTGAGAGTGGAGCCCTGCTGAATGGCGAGTGTTGCTGAAACGGCTATAACCAAGTCCCAGCCAAGGCATCCACAGTCCATCAGCACATTTACCTTTCTGTCTGCACTTTACCTTCTGCTCGCCTTTAATCTACAGCAGCGCCGCCTTATCCCTCTCACTGCTGGCTATCGCTCGAATGGCTGTCATCTGCCAACTGCGGCTGATACCGAACCCCTAGAAGCTTCTCCGACATCCGCTATGGAAGCAATAGAAACCAAGTCAAGATGCATGTTATTATATCGTTTCATAACTCAACTGTTCCGCTCTTTTGAGCAAAAACTGCATTGAAAAGAGGCAGTGAAACAATTTCAACAACTTTCTGATATATAAATGATATTACAACTAAGTGATAAGGGCAGTGTATGCATGTATATAGTGTAATGGATTAAGGAATGGTACTTTCACGTAGTACAATGTAATGCAATGCATTCCGGAATGATGCAGCTCCATGGAAGCTGTGGCAAAGGATGTAAACATGGTATATATCTTTGCTTTTGTCACAAAAACACACACAAGTACGCACATACACACACACACACACACACACACACACACACACACTAAGCCTCGTCACATAAACACACCATTACTTCAGTTGTCAGTATAGCTCAGATCAGTTAACAACACACACACACACACACACACACACACACACACACACACACACACAGAACAAGTCCATCTGTCCTTTAGGGGAGTCTTGATCTCTAAGGTGGAGTAGCCTTCTGAGGGCCCGTCCATGGCCAGAGGCCAGAACTGTCCACAGTCATCCCAGTTCTCATCACAGCAAACCCCCCTTCCACTGACCCCCACTTATCCCCTACCCCCCACCACCAGCCCCCACCCCCCCAACCCCGCCTCCACGCCTCCCTCGCTGCAGCTCCGGCTGGTCAGCCCGCTGCTGTCAGCACGTCAGGAGAGCTAGGCCTCAACTCTTGTTACACAAGCTAAACAGCAAAGTAAGGTGAGGGCAGACTCATGTGGCTGTGGGGTTCAGTGGAGATTACACTTCTGACAGGCTATCTGCAGGTTCCAGAAAACCAAGCTCAAGACCTTTTTAAGACCTTTTTAAAGGGGTCAGAAACACTAAACATGCTTTTTTTTAGAGATGTTAACTGATATCTAGGTGTTTGAGACAGATGACAAAAATACTAGGTGTTACCTGCGTCATCCTTCCTTTTTCAGAGGTTAAAAATCCAAAGTAGGTGAACGTCTTTGGATGTTTCGAAGTGTCTTACTTTAGTTCGACTCTACGTAATCATGTTGACCCCCTCCCCCCCTCTCTCTCTCTCTGTCCACTGCTGTTTTCCGCGCTACCTGGATTTTAAGACCAATTTAAAAGCTTAAATAAAGAAACAAAGCTTGCAAAAGCAGCCTATTTCTGATTGAAAAGAGCTCATGAAAGTTCTTAAACCATAAATGCAGAGCAGAGTCAGCAGAGTAAGAAAAAGGAATAGGAAATAAATTGTTAAAGGTGCTACATGGATCAACATATCAATATATCATTGTCAATTTAATTATGATACCTCAGTATAATTACTGTAAACAAATGAGAGCATGGTCCAGAGGATTGCTCTCCTCTATTTCACACCACTGGTATTGTTAGTGCTAGTGTTAGTGCTAGACCACCTATCCCATAAACCCCATTGCCTCCTGCACCCCCACCCCCCCCAAGAAGATCAATATGTTGGAAGTGATTTTTCCATTGGCCTTTCACTCCTTCCACCATCTGCTGCCAGGAACTCTTTAGCTATAATGTTGAATTAATAAGAGTACTGCACACCTACTTACTAACAATATACCAGCTATTGGTACTGTAAATTAAAGGAGACTATCCTCAGTTTACTGACCTTTTAACTTGCAGAAATTTGTAGTATACATCATAGTAAGTCATATCAAACTAATATAACGAGGATAGAGTCTTTTAAGGAAAAAAAAAACATGAATTGATGCTTTTCTGAAATTATAAATGATGTTGGTTTTATCAGTGGTTTCTTGTCTTATAGTGATCACTGACTGACAGTCATAGCTTACCCTTCTTTTTAATATTTACCACCACATCACTGGGTTCCACATAATAATAATAATAATAATAATAATAATAATAATAATAATAATAATAATAAACTTTATTTATAAAGCACTTTTCAAAACCAAAGTTACAAAGTGCTTCACAACAAAGAACAAGTACAATGAAGAAAACAGTGAAATTAAACTGAAGGTCCTGATAAAATAAGCAAAGCAAAGAGATAAAAAAAAGAAGACAAACAAATGACAACAAATAAAATAAAAGACAAACAAATGACAGTCAATAACACAAAATCTTATAGGAAATTTAAAAAAATCAATAATGAACGAGGCAAACTTGGTTAAAATCAGACCAGGATTAAAGGTAAGCTTTCCGATAAAAGTATGTTTTTAGGAGTGATACACACATATATTAATACAATACACATTAATTACCGAGTGGTTTTTTTAGAACTTGACAAAATAATTGCCATGAATTACTTTGTCTTACTGCATACTTACCTACAACACCTATTCACCGTGCTGTAAAAATAAAATGCTACCCAGCAACCCACTGATGAGCTGTATGCCCAGATGCACTGCGTAACACCTCTCCCATCTAAAATGTAATTACAGCAACAGCATCAGCCTTCAGAAGGAGGGATTCTGTTGAGAATGGTTTTGTTATGTATGCATAATCCACCTCGCTCTTTCCTCTCGCCCCTCTAGGCCGTCTACAGCCTGAGTCAGCAAGGAGGGACTGAGCACTCGATCCACAAATAAGCTCTAAGTCTGTAAACAGAATTTATTATCTCACGGTGTAATCTGATGCTCGATGTGATCAATGTGAAATATGTCAATATATCTTATGTCAATACAACATGAGTCTGATTTTTTACGTTATTGCTTCTTTAGAGTTTGTTTATCTTTTTTTGTTATCTTTTATCGTGCTATTTATTATTTTATTATTATGACAACCGCATGGGTGTTAGGTTCGGTTACTCAAAAAAAAGAAATATTTTACTCATTACTAATTTCAAAAGAAAATATATGACTTTACTTATTACTTGCTGAGAGGAGTAATTTGTACTTGTTTATACTACTTGTATTATTGCTTCTCCGTTACACCCCCAAAATAGGCGATTGCATCCCCTCATATCTTCAAAATTCTAAATAACTGCCTCAGCTCTGTGTTTCTATACGAGTGATCAGAGAAAACAAAAAGCATTGGTGTCTAATGTTCTTGCCATTTCACTTAAAATAAAATCAAACTAGTGGGAATACTTCTGCCCACAGAAAGCTTGCCACTTTTCTTCCATTTCTCATCTAAACTAACTTTGTGTGCCCATAACAACAAAGAGGATGAAAACTAATTATGATGAGAATGGATCAAGGGATGGGGTGGGATTTAGTTTTGGGGTAATTCAACTTCAATCTGATATTTAGAGTGGCAACAAAAGACAAAACTTATTTTATTACTCCTCTTTATTGCTCCTCTTCTTTTTGATATCCAAACTACTTTATTCTATAGGAAACTTTGGGAGAGAGACTTTTGTCTTGGTATATAGTGTTATATTTGAAATCTTCTATCTAATCTAATCTAATCAAATCAAATGGCAACCATATATCCGGTTTTGTAATGTAATTAATAAACTTGAATTTGAAAAAATCTTTTTAATCAAATCAAATCAAATTTAATGTTACTGGTCCACCACTAGTAGAAATGTCTTTATGACTGTACACAGACTGAGACAAGAAACATCTTGCCTTGCCTGCTATGAGCCCCGAAAATAAGTGTTTTTTAAGTGCTTTTTGATGTTTTGTGTTCTTTGTTGTCCTGTTGGGAAAATACATTGTAAATGTATAATATATAAATGTACATGTTATTTTGGCCAGTGGTGGCGATGGATTACATGAAAATGAATTACAGCTATCTGATTGCAAAAAATGATCTATAATTTGTCACCGGTATAATAGAAAAACAGTTGAAAAGGTAGGTTTCTGGAATACCCAGAAACGTGTGATGGAACTACAGTACATTTAAAATGTGTGTCAATGATGGTTATAGCACTATTCAAATTAGTCTGTAAATTGAAATTGTCTGTTAAATTGTAAATAAGAAGACTGCATTACTGGGCTTGGATTACACTTTTGTGAAAGTAATCAGCAATCTGTAATTGATTATATTTTGAAAGCATCCTTCCTAAAACTGTATTTAGCCACACAAGTAAGCTGCTTCACAGTTGCTGCAGCCCATTTTTGTACACATAAAAAAAAAAGGAATGCTCCTTTATTTCCACCACTGAACATGATGCAAGCTCTGCCAGCCATTCCTACTGTCCACATCAGCATGAGCACACACGGCTGGTCCGCCACAGCGCTCATGGTGGTGGACACGCCATCAGCGTTGGATAGTGTGATTCATTCGGGACAAGAGACCTACCAAGTACAATCAACCGCCCGCTGTGCTGAGGGAGACAAGACTCAATAGACGCAACATGAGTAACCTTGGCTTAGAAGAAAGAAGGCAAGCACGCACATTACTTCATCTCCTCTGCCTCTGGCATGTGTATGTGCTTCTATTTTGGTACGATGAAAAAAAAAAAAAAATCAACATATGTATTATCTATATGCAAATACATGCATACTCACTCTAGATGTATTCTGAAGTGTTTGCTTCATTTGTTGGTCAAGGTTGTTCTGAAATGTATATGTTTCGATTCATGCTAATTAGTGCCTGAAGTTGTTTTTCATGTGGGCAAGGACTGATTCTCTCTGTTACTATGTGTTCCTCCTTGTAGCTATACCACTGAATGTACTATGAATGTATTTTTGAATGTAATTATGAATGAATGTGCTTTTCCTCAAATGTGAACCACTGCACTGGTTTTCTTGGTTAAAGTAAATATTAAAGTTACAATATATAACTTTTTTGACATTAAAATGAATATATAAACAGGATGTATTAAACCGTATCAGTCTGTGTCTGTCGTCCATTTGCCTGAAATTGGCTTTTCAATGATGTTGGAGACGTTTTGAGGCGTATACTATTTGCTATAGGCATGCAGGACTAATAATGCAGTTCCTGTAGGCAAAAAGTTGCATAATGTCGCTTAAAGGGCTCAATTCATGTCTTGATCCATGCAGAATCTCCCATTCCATTTCCGTCTCCCATTACATCATTTAAATGTGCTGAATTTCACAGTGTGTTCAGCATTTCCATGGGTAGGACCTCATTCACATCCCCCTATGTTACTCTAGCCCACATCCCTCCATCTTACTCCAGCACACATCCCTCCATGGTACTCCAGCTCACATCCCTCCATGTTAAACCAGGTAATATGTCATTCCAGCTCACATCCCTCCATGTTACTCCGGGTAACATGTTACTACAGCCCACATCCTTCCATGTTACTCCGGGTAACATGTTACTACAGCCCACATCCTTCCATGTTACTCCGGGTAACATGTTACTACAGCCCACATCCTTCCATGTTACTCCGGGTAACATGTTACTCCAGCACACATCCCTCCATGTTAAACCGGGTAACATGTTACTACAACCCACATCCTTCCATGTTACTCCGGGTAACATGTTACTCCAGCCCATATCCTTCCATGTTACTCCAGGTAACATGTTACTCCAGGTAACATGTTACTCCAGCACACATCCTTCCATGTTACTCCATGTAACATGTTACTCCGGCCCACATCCCTTCATGTTACTCCAGCTCACATCCCTCCATGTTACTTCATGTAATATGTGTGCTATGGGTGTAAATATGGGTGTTCATGTTGTTGGAAAATCTCAGGCCTCTGTTTCCTGCTGCCTGGTGTGGTTCTTGATGGAAATGAACAGAAACACCAACAAATATGGAGCATATTAGCCAGAAACTGACATGCAAAGACACACAATCAAGGACAGGTCAATCATGTTGCTTTTCAAATGTCATCATGTGGCACAGGGTGCACAAGAACAAATATAGAGGAATAGGAAAAGATAACATTTCATGAACATTTAGATGGCATGTAATACTAGCATGGTAATAAGTATTTGCGCAGTTTCAGTGTAACGAGCAAAGCAACTGGAGAGTGGCTTGTCCATGAATTGAGTAGAAAGTTGTCATTTTGATTTAAAATTTATTTTTGATAGGCCTGTAAAAAAAACTTGAAGTGATTTCATGTGGGCAAAAATGCAGAACAGCCTGAAGCATTAGAGATTTTGTAAAGTGTATTGTTCAACAAATTACGTCCAATTACGGAAGCAACACGCTCTCAAAATTGTCTTTAAATTGGACTGCTTGTGTTGCAGAGAGAAGGCTTTGATAACAAGATAGAAGCCAGCTGATGATTTTTCCATATTTGCTTCTCTCTTGTGGGCTTCCTTTAATATGAATATGCAGCGATTGTTGTGCTGGGGTGAATGCAGAGGAAACAGTAGGAGGAAAGTCAGGAGATGAGATCTCCGTCATGCTAGTCAGGCGTGAACAAGGTGTTGATACAGTTGCCTAACAGAGGGTGCCCCCCCACTCCCCACTGATGTTAAAAGTCGGTGAAGCCCTTTCATGTGCGGATTACCTTCCCTGGATTATTATTAGGATCATTGCATACAATCATAATTGAGGGATGACGCCTACACTACAAGTGGCCCATCAAAAAAGCCATTTTTATGTATCGACTGTTTCAAAGGTAGGTATACAATTTGTAATAATAATAATAATAATAATAATAATAATAATAATGATAATAATAATGATGAAAAACAAATCAGTGTAATTTTTGTCTTTTGTCATTTTTAACTTTTTAACAAAATTCACAATCCAATCATCCACAAATAATAGGTATACCTGGAAAAAGGAAAGATATTTAATAATACAGTGAGTATTACTAATGTATATAAAAACATATACCTTTTGAAACACCCAATATAACCACAACTGCTGAGTGCTTACTGAAGAGTGGTTATGCTAATTTCTTCCCTGTTTTCTCCAAGAAGTGATGTATCATGTGTTTCACCATGATGTTTTTCACCATGATTCATCTCTGCAATGAATGCAGAGCTGCAATTCATAAAACTGATGTTTGATATTGTCTGTCCTTTACACTATTTCCAGAAAAGACAATCAGTCGGTGTACACACAAGTGACTAAGCTAGTTTTACTGGAGGAGACAGAGATGCTAGCATCTCCTTAGCATCTCCATGGTGACATTACAGGTCGTTTTCTATGTGCTTTCCCCACTAAGAACCTCTGGAGTGCATCTGCTTGCTAAGTACACTGCCGTTTCTGTCTGCTTTGCCCATCACAGTGTTCTTCAGGACAAAAAAAACACAGCCAACATTTTTTCACTGATGAGAGTTAATTGTCACGCTTCCTTTCATGTTGTATTTCACAGGCTTAATGCTATGCACAAAAGGAGTGTGTGTGGCTTCACTGCAAAGCATGGTTTCTGTCTGCATTTTGCCTCAGGACTTGAAGCACTGCCATTCTACTCCTTAACTCATACCAGTACCAATACCTAATACCTAATAAACCATAATACTAACAGGATATGGTGTCCTATTGAGTTCCAGCACAGTGTGCCAACTGATGCTGGAGGTGATTATACAGCAGACCTATAGAAGACTAGACTATATCTGAAAATATTTCCCTACTTGGTGTGTATGTAATTTAATTTGGGGTGTAAAATCAATCTCAGTGAAGCCTACATAGGGGAGCCAGGAAGGGACATCAACCCATCTGTCTATTCATTTTCTATACCCACTTATTCCTAATCAGGGTCACGGGGAGCTGGAGCCTTTCCCAGCATGCACTGGACAGAAGGCGGGGTCCCCAGCAAATTGATAAAGTGTTAAACTTAAGCATTATTTCATTTACAAGAAGTGAACACAATTAGAGAAAGTAGAAGAATGATTATTTTGATCATAGTTTCTCTGTTATCTCTCTACCTACAATACAGATAGTCATTGAATTCTGGACAAAATCATATGTAACAATAAAAATATTCTCAGATTTGGGTCCGAGAGACAAAATCTCATCAAATGGGGGTCCATGGCCCTAATGTGGACTAAATTAGGAGTCATATGAAAAAGGTTGAGAATCACTGCTTTAGCCCACTGAGCCACCAGGACGCCCTTTACTCTTAAGTTTTGATTTGTCACTTACTGTGTAGAGATTTCCCACCAGTGTCCATACTGGCCAATAGGGCGTATCTATGGCGTCTCAATTGGTGGGGATGGGAAGCTCTTCTCTGTCGCAATGATAAAACAGCTGGATTTTTACATTAAAATCTTGCCTGGTGCGCTCTTTAACTAACTTTTTACATGTACCATATGGCTAACTGATATGCAGCCTGCCTCGCAGGCCTAAAGATGACACCTCAATGGTTGTGTCATTTAGTCAAGACAAATGATGCATCTTCAAGTAGAGTAAGGTAAACTTGATGGCCTCAAGCTGGATAACAGTTCCCCCCTTCCTGGCCTTGATTTCCTCACACATCTACTGAAACTGTGTTGGAGAGAGCGACGGCTGTGTCTGATGCTGTACTGCCAGTAACTGCAGTAGCAGCATGGCAGGCCAGAATGAACTGACAAACCACATCATACCCATATTAAAGGGGCATTAAATAATCTATGACTTTTATCAGCCTCCATTGGCGACCAAGGAATTGCAACAACATGGACAGGTCTCAACCCCCTGCAGATACATTATGGTAACTCAATCATGCACACTTCTGCTCATGTCTCTTTAGTGCATGTACAGTAAATCTCAAAAATCCAAGAAATATCGTAACATAATATAATATAGTCTTACACATCTACATCAACATTTTGTGTTTTAATTCTCACATTTAATAGCCTACTTACTGTATATGATTAGGGACAATCTTCCACATTGATATAATGAGTCTATAATGAGCCTATTTATATGAATACTATTGATCAGAATATAGCTTTTTATTCAACAACCCCACAGTGATTCACTTGGCTTTTGATAGAAAATTGTGTTTATAAGAATAGATGCACATACTCTTAAGTGTCCACAACCAGTATTTAGTATTTTATGCAATAATGGAATGTCTAGCAAGACATCCAGTAATATCAGGTCGGGTAAAGTACAGGCACTTTTCAAGAATGAACAACGTAAGAAGCAATGTAGGAAGATCAAAGACTGCAGGCAAAACTTTAAAGAAAAGACTCGAAAGAATCCCGAAAGGCCACTTGCTGACTTCGCAAAAACAGAAGAAGGGTAATGGAGAGATTAACGGTTTGTGTGACTTCCTTGTTCATACTGAGCATCCTAAAGCCTGGCACACCGCCTTGGTCAATCAAATTACTCTGATAAATGAAGAGCATGAGGAAACTACCAGCATCTATCACGATGGTACAGTTTCGATTCAGGGACTGCCAAGAACCCTTTTTAACTTTCAAAGAAAAATCAAACGCAGGTGGCAACGAGGCAGACGGCGAACGCAGCCAATCTGCAATAAAAAAAAGCAGGTTTGTTGTTCTTTCTTTCCTCCATTAGCTTCGCACTGATAGCCACAATCAGCTCACCGCTAGCCATACAACACAACCAAAGCAAATGGTAAACGCCCCAAAACTTCCCAACAGTATTGAAAAGAGTATGTCAGGTCAACAGGGGATTTAGACATGAACACACAGACTGATAATGTATAATATATCCTGTTCATTTACTGTTATTTTAATCTACATGGACATAGACCCAGGCCCATTCTCCTGGCTGCAGTGGATCAAATGGCTACTGCTCCACTGGAGGTGAGGAGATGCTCCCCCGGACACCACTCACAATGACATTACTGACAATGTCGAGGATGCCATTAGCGATGCTAATGATGCTATTGGCATGGTCCAGGATGCTGTTGTTGTTAGTGACAATACCCATGGTGCCATTCACATCAGCAGCAAGTCGTCCTGGCTCTTAACTGCCAAATTGACACCAGAATTTCCCAAGCACTCTTAGGTAACGGCACTGAACTGGCAACTAAGATCAATTAAGACGGATGCACTGACTTTAAATAGACCAGGACAAGAGGAGGAATCCGTTACCTCTTCAAATGCATTTTTACCAATAAATACCAATAATATCAATAAAATTAGGGCATTTCAAAAACTTGACTATTTTCCAAAAACCCTGTATATTTCTAACTGTACCTGTTGGTTTTAACAAAGAATGTTAACACACACACACACACACACACACACACACACACAGAGAGAGAGAGAGAGAGAGAGAGAGAGAGAGAGAGACTTATAGAAAACTGTAGTTGTAGGAGCCACAGAGGTGAGTCTACAGTCTTACTGAAGCATTGCTCTATTGAACACGTATTAACATTTAAAATGGCATTAAATGATGTGATTTAAGAGACTGGCCTTTGATGATACTGACCATGATTATGACGGTGATGCAGATGTTAATAGGGTATTGTATCGGAGGGTAAACCCATCTAAACTCATACCACCTTTTTATTAGTGGAATAAAGTTTACCACCTTTTTAGGCTGATATAAATCTTACTATACATCACAGTTAGTTACAAGTTATGCAAAGAAAATGCATTTTAAGGGGGGAAAATCATAAATGTTTTTTGGGGAAAAGAATTGATTTTTGCTTATTTTGGTGGTAGTTTTCCTTATGCTGATCACTTACTGGAGGTATAGTTCACCCACCTCTTAATGTAGTACTACACCACTGTGTGCCTTTTGTTTCAGCCCCAGAGCTCAAATTTAGCCTAAATTATGTTAGCTTACCCCTCTTTGTATTTGACCAGAAGTTTGCCAGTTCCAATTCATGGACTGGCTTGGAATATGTGGGTGGGCAAAGTGAATGAGTAGCACTCTCCCCTCCCTCCACAAGTACAGTCCAGGTGCCCTTGAGCAAGACCCCCCCTCAAACAGCTGCAGTGGAGCTCCCAGGTGTCTCACAGTGGAAGATTGTGGTTGTACTGGGCAGCTCCCAGTGTGAATGTGTGGAACTCTATGTTGCTTGAATAGAGCATGGAGCTCTGCTGACATTCCCTAAAGGTGAAAAGAAAAAAAAGAAAAAATCAATGGCGATAACAATAGAGCACGAGGGCAACCATCAACCGCCATTAAAACATTACTATAGAATTTTTTTTTTTTTTTTTTTTAAATGATTGTGACCGACGCACCTTTCAAAGATTAAAAAAAAAAAAAGAAAAGAAAAAAAGCCAGTTTACGACACTGCAGAGCCACTAGAGCAGAGTCAGCGGCTTGTAAGCTGAAGCCCAGGCAGCCTCTCCAGTCTGCCCCCATCCTCCTCCTCCATAAACATAATGTATGCATCTCCGACATTCAACCACTGGTAGAATTAACCGTCGCTTTGGCAACACTTAACCGGCTACCTGACGACGAGGTTTTTTTTTTCTCTCTTAGTTTTGTTTTCGTTCAGTTTCGTTTGCCTGCTTTGGGAGAAAATGAACCGCGGGGTTTTCGCTGTTCTGGCACGAGCTCTGCAGCAGCATGTCAAAGGCAAAGCGATGAATCCCTGGCTGCTGTTCGCTCTCCTCGGACTCTGGTAAGTTTGCATTGATGTGAATGAGCGAGGATATCTACCATTATGTTGAATGAAGGCACCGTAGTCGCCCACTGGTTTGTAGCCTACTGACATGAAACGGTTACAGATGTTGCCGGCTCTACTTTGTCTTTGCTCGCGTTGCCCTCAACAGGAATCACTTAGTCCAACGTATGCCTCGTGTATGCTATTATTTCATTTTCCAGCGGGTAATTTTGCTAGGTATAGGGCCCTGGAGTGTATAAGAAAACCTTTGGGGAGGTAATGCTCCTGTCTTTCATCAGGCAATGCCCCTGGAATCACAGAACAACCTTGAGCAATATGCCTGCATCAATCTCCACTGCTTTAGTGGTGGATGTGTGTTTCATTTCAGTCACACAAACCGCCCGGTGTCTTCATTTTTGAATTACAGTTTTAAATAAAGTCAAACATCTGTGGTTAAGTTTGCCAAGTAGGACAAATGAAGGGATTCATAGGGATTGTCATAAAGTAACATAAAGAGAGCCTGAATCTATCTCAAGGCACCAGTGGAATGTCAGTGCAATAATCCCAGTCTTGATGGATGGATGATTTTCATCCTTGGAAGTCACAGATATCACTGACTCCCTTATCTCTGCCTCAGTCAAAACCATTATCTTTCCCAAGCAGTGTGATATGGAGGCGGAGGTATGAATTGTGACTCTGTCAGGACAGGCCTGCTCTTATCGCTTACACTCTTACACTCTTATTCAACAAATAATGTTGCGTTACAGCCATCAAACCCCTCCTTTGAGGCTCAATACTGTGAAGGTATAAAAAACAATGTAGATATTGGATAAATGTTGTGCTGTATATAAACTATATTGAATGTGCTTTTACATTTTAAAACAAATGTGTCATCCCCCCACGAATGATGCAGGCAGCTCTTGGGCCAATCAGTAACAAGTAAACAAACATTGTAGCGCCCCCCCTTAGGCCAATCAGTGTCATTTTGAAAATGGTGGACCGGAACAATGACATGCATCATTCCCCAAAATTTCGTCAAAATCCAATCAGTCCTCTGAATTCATCATGGTGGATAACAAGTCAAACATCTCCTATAACATACAAAGAGCCTGAATCTGTCTCAAGCCAGCAGTAGAATTTCAGAGCAATAATCACAGTCTTGATGGATGGATGATTTTCATCCTTGGAAGTCACAGATATTACTGACTCCCTTATCTCTGCCTCAGTCAAAACCATTATCTTTCCCAGGCAGTGTAATATGGAGGCGGAGGTATGAATTGTGTCAGGACAGGCCTGCTCTTACAGCTTAAGAATCCAGAGATGATAGCTAGAAGCTGCCTATCCACTGACTATCCATTACATTTCTTTATTCAGCCAATCATGTTGCGTAACAAGAGTGAAAAACCTTCATTGAGGTCCAGTATAGTATCCAATACTGCGAAGGTAGAACAAAACAGCCTGTAACAAACCATTATCTGGAGTGGAAACCAGATTGTGGAGCCTTTTAGAAAATCAGCATTAACCACCCAGGAAGGAAGAACAGTTTTAGCTCATGGGAGACCTCCAACTTATTTATGGAAAGTCATGGAAATGTGATGGGTGACCGGAAGATCCCTGTTCAGATCCCCAGACCAGCGTAGAAAATGTGTGAAGGGAAGGGAGTGAATGAGAAATGCTCACTGTTCTCTAATCAATTATTGCTGAGGTGCCCTTGAGCACGGCATGGGAAACCTGGGTAAATAAATGGTAAAAATCAAATCTTAGCCAGATTTTCCAAAAGCATCTTGCCGCTAATAATAAACACTCATTTTAAAATTCAATAGAAAAGTTAAGTTCTCAGTGCTGCAATTCCCTTAGGAATGACATTCCTGTCGGTGTAGTGCAAAAATAAAGCCAGCAAAAACAAGACATTTCATTAACAGCAGTGGAATGTACACTATGGTATATACTGTTTAGACTTTCATCTTTGAATAACTGTTTTGTCAAAGAAAAGAAGAAGTAGGATATAAACTATTGTATGTTATAAAAGCCTGATATAACGCTAGAAAGGCCAAGGCATAGTCAATTGGACAGCTGTTTTAGAATTTCAGAATTAAACATCTCAGTTTTCAAAATGTCCCTCCATGACTTTTCCTAGACCAAATTTCTGCACAAACCATTTTTGTAGATTTTCAGAATCAGGCAAGGAAATACTACCTCTAATTATATTTACCCCCTCCGATTGGTTTTACTCTTCATTTTGACATTTTGTGAAGAATGCCTAAGTTGTGCAAAAAAACTCAAAAGACACCAGAGGTGGTAAGATGACATTATACCCTTTGCTGAATATATAGGAAAGCCTCTTTCACAAATTTGTGTCGCTTTGATCATTCGTCCATTCATTCCTTCTCTAAAGAACCTCAAAATTTACTGGTGAATGCAACGCGTAGGCAGTGAACAGGCAGCTTCCAGCAGTACAAGCACTTGACCCAGGAGCTCAGGGGAACTCTGCTCCTCGGACCCGGTGGCCAGTGGTGACAGCACATGCCTCGTCGGGTTTTAGCTTGCCACGCAACTGCTAGAACAGATCTGAGGAAAAAACAAAAAACCCTGAGGATGCACATGCTGAGACGGACGGAACTGGTGGTGGAATCAGTGAATCATCACTAAATGTCTCCAAGGCTCCAGTTGAATCAACACACCAGCATAAAAGCATGAAGATTCAGCTTAACCCTGGCTTACCAATTTTTGACGATGCGCTTTGAAACCCACCAGCCAAACTGCGAAACCAAAGTTTTTTTGTTTTTTTTAGATTTGTGAATGAGTATGTGCGTGACTGCATGCACATATGTATGTATAGTACATTATGTTCATATATGTTCAGGCACCCAAACACTGGAGGGGTTTGCTGTGAGGCCAGATGGAATGAGGATGTCATTATTGTTATTGTACTTACCCCTCGTGCGAAACCAAAGTTTAATAATGAACGAAACATATAGTGCACTTGCACATTTCATATTTAAATGGGGCTATTCCCGTAGCTTAGCCAAACCTCATGGGAATGGATTGTGTTTCGGAAAGTGAAACTTTAATCAGGGCAAAAATGTATTTCAATTATGAAACAAGTGCATGAATCATGTTCCCACCTCATCACCAACTCGCTGAATGGTCCAGTTTACGCTTGATATGCCTCTAATTGCATACATCAATAAGGAGAGTCTATACTTTAAAGGAATCCCCGTCAGATACTTTTCCACTGATAGATATCAATCTGTGATGTTCAGTGCATTCCAGGAGTTATTTTGTGATGTAGGCTAATGACTTTTTTGGTGTACCCATTTTCTCTCAACCTGCCTTATCTACTTCTACTTCAGTTAGTGATATCCTACGTACATGGAGCTGGAGAGAGCGATAGTGATAATGTACGTTTTTCCAGTCGAGAAAAAAGTGAGAGTTGAGAGTGCTGTGGTGTGTCGTGCCCAAAAAAGCTGTTGAAGAGGGCGGTGCATTTGACACACTACCAGCGTGGCTGCATGACATTCTGGTCTATTGAGGCTACTGTCAGTGGAGAAATTGGTCTCTCTGCCTCTTCTATGATGGATTTCTCCCTGTATGATTGTTGTGCAACGTCTGTGCTAAAAGGCAACTCTAGAAAGAAGCCCTCGCTGTTTGATTCTTGATGCTTGATTCATATCTGAAACATTTTCTGCTATCAAACTCCATTGTACCATTGTAGCTGCTGGAAATATCTTGATGATGTCACGTCTTCTACGTTTGGCCAGTTATTCATGGGAATAAGAAAGATACACCATCAAAAAACAAAATGGACCCAGAAATTCAAATTTTTAACAGTGTTAAAATGTGATCATGTGGATGATTTTTTCTTAGCAGCTGCACAGCTGTTGGAGTATATGCTTTGATGTGTCTAATTAGAAGCAAACATAAATTAGAGTTTACAAAATGTTTGGCAACAAATGTGCAAAAATTGTTGGCACTGCTGTTTTTTTGAATAATGCATATTCAGTAGACCAGTCATTCTTAAATGATGGGGTGCAGATAAACAAAGTCAGCTTGTGTAGCCTTGTACAATGTCATTGTAGTGTCCAAATAATAGCAGAGTGGGTTCACTTCTGCTGCACTGGGTTTTTTTTTGCCATGGCTTTGGCTGTGTCCTTTGTAATTAGAGGCAGTCTAGGGAAGGGCTGTTGAACGGCCTCGGCTCAATGCCAAGTCCTCAGGTCTCTTAACGGTATTAGATCCATGTTCATTAACACAAAACAGCAGCAGCACACCTTGGCACCGGCTGAGAGTTCAGTCGTGTGTAACAGCCTGTTATAGAAACAACATGGCAGGGCAGCTGAAAAGAGAGACCCACAAATCTGCCTATAGCTCTGTTTCATTCCCTAAATTACACACTAAAAGCCCCCATCTGTTTACATGGGATTCTCACTCCTGACAGTATTTGTACAAGTGATTTAGACTCACTAGAATAAGAGCATTGTGTAGAAACGTTGTATGACTAGTCCACACTGTAAAGATTACTGAAAATGGGCTTCAGTGAAATTGATGGCAGTGATCATGAAATAAATAGGTTCTAATTATAAGACTTTACGGTACTTTCAGTGTTTGTTGAGAAAGCCTATTCGGGCTTGCTGAATAAGCACAAAACAAATAAATGCCTCATAAGCGAAATCTTGTTTTCGTCCTTGGAGATTCCTGTAGTAATACTGGATTAAACGGAGAGGAGGGGTGGAACTACCTATGCACAACATGATCTATGGAGCATTTAGCACTGTGGCCTCACAGCAAGAAGGGCCCAGGTTCGATTCCCGGCTCCAGTTCTTTCTGTGTGGAGTTTGCATGTTCGCCCCGTGTTCTCCTGGGTTTCCTCCCACAGTCAGTCCCACAATTACCCATAGGTATGAATGTCAGTGTCTGTCTATCTGTGTTAGGCCTGTGATGGACTGGACACCTGTCCAGGGTGTCTCCCTGCCTTCCACCCAATGCATGCTGGGATAGACTCCAGCCCCCATGACCCTGAAAAGAAATGAGCGGGTAAAGACAATGAATGAATGAACAGGAACCACCTGTCTATCTCCAATTGGCTCACAAATGCTTCAACATAAATATTTTGAGAGAATACCCAAAATGCAAATTGTTTTCAAAATGTAGTGCAGCTTTAAGGCTTTTGACCAAAACACCACAGTTAGATTGATACGTTGGTTTGCAGATAATGGCCTTATATCGGATAAATATCGGATATCAGCGTGTCATGATGGATTTTCCTCCTCAATGTTCAATAATGTTTTTTGTTAATTAATTCTTGATTTGAAGGCAGTAATGTGTCCCAGAGTTTCCTCTACCATTAGGTAGAGAATAGGTGAGGTGGGTCGTTAAAGAGCTGCTAACCCTAAAAGATTTTCATTTGTCTGGGTTTCAGTGGAGAGTTTTAGTGTCCCATGACGGTCTAAATGTAGCCTGGTAAGACCATCCTGATCACGTGACCTCACATTCTGTTTCGCTCCACGGATCAGTCTGGACTTCCAGCTGCTCACATCGATTTCAGTGGGCGGGAGTACTTGCCTTGACAGAAAAACTCCTCCAGCCAATCAGCGAATCCAAATTCAAATCCAGTCGGAAGAACGGCGAAAACGTCTTTTCCGCCAAGAAACTCCACTAGTGCATACTCTTGTTCTTGTTTAATTGTTGTTATTGAGTCTATTTCTGCAATAACTGCACTTTGTGTGCAATAGCTGTGTTTACTCTACAAACGTTAACGTTACCGCTCGTTGCTTCGGGAGACGCCATTACTGTTTTGCCAGCGGCGGCCTGTATTTCACGTCATCAACTACGACGCAGTCCCTGATTGGCCCGGTTACGTCATCAACTACGACGCAGTCCCTGATTGGCCCGGTTACATTGTAATTTCAGGAAATCGATGTGGGCGGCTGGAAGTCCAGACTGATCCGTGGAGCGAAACAGAATGTGAGGTCACGTGATCAGGATGGTCTTACCAGGCTAGTCTAAATGTTGTTTCAGAGGCTTTTCCACCCTGATAATGATGAAATTCTATATTGTTGCCTTAAGTCTAACCGTATCGGTATTTGTATTGGCATTCAAAAACCCACATCGGTTGGACACTACTGCAAAGCCATTCCACTCCTCCATTCACACTCTTCCATATTCTCTGGTATCCACACACATCCAATCAATCTCATGGTCTCTTTCTCAGTCCTTACATTATCACTTCTCCTTCTCCCTAGTGCGGCGTTTGGGCCCAGTAAACAGGAGGACGAGGACTACGAAGACGTCCCCATAAATAAGACTTGGGTTTTATCACCTAAGGTCTACGAGAGCGACGTGACCTTGATCCTAAATAAACTGCTGCAGGGCTACGACAACAAACTACGGCCTGATATTGGAGGCAAGTACAGTGCATCTTCTGGAAATCTGTTTTTTTTGGTAATACTATGTCAGCTGTCCACTCAGCTCACAGTAATAAGGGTAAATCCATTGTTTCAAAATAGTCTTAACAAAAAAACAAGTTGCTATCAGATCCCTCTATGAAACATAAAATCTGCTTAAAGTGCCAAGTTCCCCATAATATCAAAGTGCTGACATGGCCCTTCATGATGATTTGGGCTGAAAGCTGACATGCATAGCCTAAATCAGGCATGCATGTAAATCTAGAGTTATTTATATGCTTAGTTACATTGATTGCCCCATTGCCAGCTCTAGCCTATTCTTAGAAAGCAGCATCTGTACAGTGTCTCGGCTCTTGTGAAGTTCTTTAAGCAGATTGATTGCACATTGGCTAGAATGTAGCGGAGCAAAGTCGTGATTGATGGTAAGGCAGTGTGTTGGTGTAAGGACCAGGTTTCATTAGGATTGCTTGTGTAAAGGGACTGGTTAGATCAAAGCAGTTTAATGCTGGAGGATTACTGGGTCTCTACTCATGATTCTGTGGCGTTTGATAGTACAGAGAGAGCTAGTGTTAAATGTAAAGTGTTGCCACCACCAGGGACATTATATATACAGTAGCTTCTAAAATACTGTTTTAAACTCACACTCAAGAATCCCATTGTCTTTTTTTTATCAATTATGCATTTGTGGCTCAGTTTCTGTCTCTACAGCATAAAATTATCAAACGGAAGTGCAGAATGCTTTAAATAATGGCTGGGGACACATGGTTCAATATGATAGTGACTAGTATACCGGGAAAAGAGAGGAGTAAGCTAGTCTAATTAGAACAGAGATGCAACAGAAACGTCTAGTGAAGAGGTAATATATCACCATACTGGAATAATAATACTGCTTTGTCATGTGCTTTTTTGCCTTTAGAACAAGGCTTTTTAGCCATCGTAGCTTAAATGTGTTACGATGCCGCTCGCTCGCTCGTAGCACCGTCCTCCATCACTGAGCAGTTGAAGATGCCAGTAGCTGGTGGTGGGTGGGAGTGTCTTGAAACTCCAAAACAGAGTACGGGCCAGAAAGTGAGTTTTGAAAGCCAGACATCTCAGCAGCTGGCCAAGTAATCGTTGAGTCATTGGTATTGATCATCGACCCTATTAACCCCCCCCAGATATATTATAGTGTTTTTGTGCTATGGGGCAGTAAAGATCAGACTTATTTCCCTTTTAATTACTCCTTGTCTCTTGCCCAACTTGTACCCTGTCACTGCTCCCTCTCATCAGTGGTTGGTGTCATTCTTCCCACCAAGTCACAGCAGGAGTGTTGCAGAAGAGTGGTAGAGGATTAGCACTGCTGATAAATATGTATAGCTGCTGCTAACAGTGTCTATAAAGATGGTCTTGTGTTATGTTTCAGTGAGGCCAACAGTGATTGAAACAGCCGTGTATGTCAACAGCATTGGACCAGTGGACCCCATTAACATGGTGAGCCAGACTAGTTTGTCCTCCAAGAGTATCCTTTAGAAGACCAATATTGGCCTTTTACACTACCGATACGATGGAGGTTCACATAACAATCTGTAAAACCTGCAAGAAAATGTTATTTTCTTTGCACATTTTATTTATTAATTTCATTGTTTTTATAAATTAGTTGTTTATTTATAGACAGTAATGTATCCCAGAGTTTCCCTCCCATTCAACAGGTGTGGTGGGTCATCCTGCCTTAAAGAGTTGCTAACCCTAAAAGAATTTCATTAATCTGGGTTTAAATGGAGAGTTAATGTCCCATGATTGTCTAAATGCTGTTTCAGAGGTATTTCTTACCTGAGAAGAATAAAGTTCTAGGGGAAACACTGAGTACTTGGAATTTTATGGCATGAAAATGAAGATGAAGATATTGAATATTGGCACTAAATATCGGCTATAGCCGACTTCAGTCTAAACTCATAAACTCATATCAGTTGAACCCTAGTATCCTGTAACTTAAGTCAGTTTTTACTATTGGCTGTATTTGCATGAATTTATGAACTCTGTTGCAGGAATACACCATTGACATCTTCTTTGCCCAGACATGGTACGACAGCCGACTTAAGTTCAACAGCTCAATGAAACTGCTCATGCTCAACAGCAACATGGTAGGCAAAATCTGGATTCCCGACACGTTCTTCAGGAACTCCCGGAAATCAGACGCCCACTGGATCACCACTCCAAATCGCCTCCTGAGACTGTGGAGCAACGGCAGAGTGATGTACACACTGAGGTAGGAGTGCCATGCAGCCAATTTAGAGGGTGTCCATTTTGGTAGCCATTTTGTAGTGTTTTTGAACTATCAACTCCTCAGAAATCTTTGTTGTTTGTGCAGCTTTAGTGTGTGCATCTGTATATGTCATGTAGCCCTCTTTTAGGTGCCCACTATTTGTCAAAGCATGATCTAAAGGTCATTGTTATTTTTTTCTGCATTTGTTGGTAGAATTAAGAGAGACAAAAGGGACATGTACATGCTTATTATGTTCAATCACACTTGGGAGGGAAAAACATAAAAAAAACAATGTAATACACGCTGAGACTTGCTTTCTTTCTGTCACAATTCTGTTTTTGTCAGGTTGACTATTAATGCGGAGTGCTACCTTAAGCTGCATAACTTTCCAATGGACGAGCACTCGTGTCCGCTGGAGTTTTCAAGCTGTAGGTGTTCAAAACGCTTTCCCCTCCCATGTTTTAATCCGTCATCTCGACTTCAGCTTCAGTAACTTGCCCAGAGAGAGGGGCTCCTGTGTGGGCTAGTGTTAGTGGCTAAGCCCTGGTCCTTCTCTCTCCCCCCCCCCCCCCCCCCCCGCCCTAAAAGGCCCATCTGCTTGAGGCTGCCCTCTCTAAGCCTGTACCGATCTATCATCTGCTCCACCGGCGGAGAAAGGAGGTCACCCAGTCCCATCTTCTCTGACAGACTAATGAATTATGCACCCTTTCCCCTATCTGATTCATGCTGTCTGTGTCATCCTTCATCCGTCTCCTGCATCGTGCTTTAGCTTCCCATGTCTTGTCATGATCTTAACCCTCCGCACACCAGTGAAAAATGCAAGACCATTCCATGGGGTTGAGGACAGATGTCAGTTCCAACACAGTCTCACAAAATTTTGTGAAATGAGCATGAACTCTGAGATGCAGATAACGTGTTGTAGACTCAAATAATGTGAAGATTACGTTCCTCCAGCACAAATTGGATTATGTGATAGTAGCACAAATTGGACACGCCATTTTCACTTGTCCGTCACATGAAAAGGTAATGGTTAAGTTTAGGCAAGTAAAACAACTTTGGTTAAAGTCTGGGTTAGGGTTAGGTTTAGGCAACTAAAGCAATTTGGTTAAAGTTAGGGTAAGATTTTGGTCATGGTTAAATAAGAAAACTTCTTTGTGTGAGTTGGGAATTGAACCTTAGGTTTTGTAGGTAAATGTATCATGTAATACCTGGTGGGGAAATGTATTTGTCTCACTTTTTGTGCACACAGCACATTATTTGCATTGGAAGACATGCTCATTTCAAGAAATTTCATGAGGCCGAGCTGGTCAGTTCCATCTTGAATGCTCCCCTTTGCCTTGCCATAGTGCAATGTGACGTACAGTACAGACATTGGATGTGTGCTGCCTCATGGATATTATAGACATCAGTGAGGGTGCTAATAATTTATCTTCTGCGTGTGTTTGTGTGTGCGTGTGGGCATCTGCAGATGGTTATCCTAAGAATGAGATCATGTACCGTTGGCAGAGGCGCTCGGTGGAGGTGGCAGACCAGCGCTACTGGAGACTCTACCAGTTTGCCTTTGTAGGGTTGAGGAACACCACCGATGTGGCACACACCCAGTCAGGTGAGAGATTATGGCCATGCACTGTGTGTGTGTGTGTGTGTGTGTGTGTTTGTACTATTATCCTTGTGAGAACCAGTTTGAGTTTCGGAGTGAGGACATTTTGCCAGTCGTTTAGGGGTTAATTTGTTAGGATTTGAGTTTAGGATTAAGATTACCATTAGGATTAGGTTTAGGTCAGGATAAGAGTTCAGGATAGTTCAGGGTTTGGATACGGCGGCAAAATTTATTTTGTGTCGCGATTAATAAATGTTTAATCCGGTGATATTGAAGTGTTTGTTATATATTTTCATTTCCCCTTAAGTCCCAGTCAAGCGCTTCCATTGCACGTAACCAATCACAACTTTTGAATGTGCAGTGTGTGATCAAAATGAAAGATGAAGAAGCAGCAGAGATACTTTACATAGATTATCTTTGGAAAAACTTAGTGACGAGCAACTGGAAAGAATGGATTGGTCCAACAATCCTGAAAATGTTTTAGTTCCTAAACATCTGTCATGTGGAGATACTTTGGTTTTAAAGCAGATGATTGCAAACAAGTACAGATTCTGTGCAAAGTTTGCCTCAGGGTTTTAGCTGAATTTTATCTGAATTTTGTAAATAAAGACCACAATAAGAGTAAGACAGTAAGAGTGAAAACAAAACTTTTGAGTTTTGGGTTAAGATTAGAATTAGGTTTATGTTTAGGTTAGGGCATATAGTGTTGACTTATTGTTAGGGAATGAATGTAGTCAATGGGAGGTCCTCACAAGTATAGTAAGACAAGCTTGAACAGTTTGTCTTGAACAGTAAAAGAGCACAGTAAATAGTTGATGTATGCATTAAATCCAGCAGGATTGCCAGTGAACCTTAGCCACTCATAAAACAATAACACAAACATTTCAGGCTCTATAAAGCCTTCAGAAACCCTGCAATACATTTAACTATCCTAGGTTTAAATTTTAAACAATAATTCTAAACATTGGATAATGCACATTGCCATTTTTCTGCACATACAGTACCTCTGTCCAGCAGTTTTTTAGTAATCCACATTTAAGTAGGCAACTGATATAAGTAACATCTGTGAGTAACAACTTTAAGTAAATCCATACATGTCAGTAATCCATACTCTTTCCCCATACTTCCCACTCATACATACATGATGAAATTGGCAGCTGCATATATTTATATAACATCAAGTCTATATTTTTTTTTTCCCTGCTGTATCGTATTTCTTTCTTATCTTGCTGTTACTTTTTCAGGGGAATATGTGATCATGACGATCTTCTTTGACCTGAGTCGGAGGATGGGCTACTTCACCATTCAGACCTACATCCCATGCAGTATGATCGTGGTCTTGTCCTGGGTCTCCTTCTGGATCAACAAGGATGCAGTCCCAGCCCGCACATCTCTGGGTTTGATCTAGTCTCATATCTTACAGAGTTGAACTGAAACAGGGTGTCAATCTGCCTTGTGACCTGATTAATTGCCAGTTAGACTATCCAAGTGCTAAGTAACTAAGTGCCTCTTGTCCAAATGTTCACCAAAAGCTGCAAATCTAAACAACTTAGGTGGCTTTCACACCAGCATCATTTGGTCCGGACTTTAGGACCTTTTTGCTAAGTTTGGATCATTTTGACTGGAGTGAACATGTCATGCGGACTCGGGTGCGGACCAAAATCTTGCAAAAGGTTCGCCAAAAAACGGCGGTCTCGGTCCTCTTCCATTCGCACCGTGGTGCGGATCATTTTGGTGTGAAAGCAACTTTGATAAAGTCCGAACCAAAGAGAGCAAATGACGATGTGTGCTATGATTTGCTCTTTCACAGCGGGTTGTTTGGGGGGGAAAAGTTTCTGACTCTAGCTTGGTCGGTATTGTAGCGACTGTGGAGTCAATAACGATATTCTTTTCTCCTTTTTAGGTCAGTAAAGAGCCGCTATTTTTCTTCAGTTGAACACGGCACATCTGCCACCTCAGTCAAGTATTTTACGAAAAGGAACGTACACTCACCTAACACACTGTTGACAGGAGAGTTCTTCTGTCTTGTCGATATTTTTCCCAAGTTATTTGGCCCATCATTATACATATTTTATGCCTTGAAATCTCACTAGCTAGAGAGAAACCTACCGGCTGCCCCAGAGGACGTACTTGCGACGCATCGCAGAGGATTACGTTGTCAAAATAAAAGTCCTCCTGAATACTACAGGGTAGTTCAATGGCAAGGTGTAGCATTATAATGTGAACGCCGTCTGGGTGTCTTATCTTGCTTAGTGCAGCTTTAACATATAAATCTCAGTAGCCCACATTATTTTCACAGTATTTGATATTCTACTGACTGCATTGGTCTCTGTGACGTCCCATCCAGGCATTACCACAGTGCTCACTATGACAACACTAAGCACCATCTCCAGGAAGTCCCTGCCCAAGGTGTCCTATGTCACCGCCATGGACTTGTTTGTCTCCGTCTGCTTCATCTTCACCTTCGCTGCCCTTATGGAGTATGGCACTCTGCACTACTTCACCAGCAACAGACAGACCAAGAAGGCTAAGGCCAACAGCGCACAGGTACGCAGTACTTCATCATTTTGTCTTTTAAACCTATTAAAGGAATAGGAAATAAAATTCAGTCATTATCTACTCACCCTCATGCCAGTTGAACCACAGGTGAAGTTTGTTAGTCCATAAAACACACCCGGAGCTTTCCAGCACAACTTTGTAGCAGTGTTCTCCAACAAAACTGAAGTCTTTGGGGACCGATCTTTAGAGAAAAAAAAAAATATATATATATATCCATAAAATTACTCCATACAGCTCGTGCAGCATAATCCAAGTCTCCTGAAGCCAATGATCGCACAGTGAGTGAAAAAGGCAGATATTGATGCCATTATTTAGCGCAAATCTTTGTTTTCGAAAAATCTTTGTTTTCAGTTTTTGAAAAATGGTTGCGCATGCGCAGTCATGTGAATCTCCTGTATGTTATATGGACTAACCGGCTTCACCTGTGTTTCAACTGGCATGAGGGTGAGTAGAAGACTGGATTTTTTTCAGACAAACAAACAAAGTGATCACAAGGAGAGGACTTAATATGCTGTATTTATTGCACTAGGTTTGGATGGAATCACAGCTGACATTTCTCAGGGTGTGCAGGTTTTGTTCCCATTTGAGTGTCTTGTGCTACTGCTTCCTATTGGGAATGCACCACAACCTCGTACTGGTTCAGCAGGTTTTTTGACTGCCAGGGCTTATACTATGATTTAAAAATGTAAAAATGCCCTTTCTGTGTGCATTAAAACGGTTCAATTCATCACATTGTTGTAAAAATAATTAACAAATACTAATAAAGCACTAGTTCATACCTGCAGCTAGTTTAGAAAACTGGATTTCCTTAGGAAAGAGGAGACTGACAGGAATGAACAGTCTGGCAAGCTAACATCAGAAAACATGCCATTCCAATGTCTAGAGGTCTTGCCTGAAAATGTATTAGCTTTTGCTTTCATTCTACTGTAGATTTTAGGATCAATTCATACAGCTTTGCTTCTCCTCAATATGGCATGCAATAGACTAGAACCACCGACAGACATTGGTCAGATAAATGTATACATTTCCTCTGTCCTAAGATAAATCTTGTAAATGTGCACATTTCCTGGTTAATGTCAGTGGAAAATGTTAGTCACAGTAGCACAAGGCTCTGTCACAGTGCTACAGTTCTGCACTTGAGGGTTCTGCAATTGAATTGAATCAGATTAGGATATAGACCAAAAAGTATTCTTTGTAGTAGAGCCTTATTAAAAGGTTACTGGCCTCATGGAGTTGTTACAGTAGATTCTTTAAAATCACATTTAAAGAATTTAATTCCACTATTGGACAACAATACAAAATCTGTCAGGCATCAATTTCTTGGCCAAACTACATCTACATCTTGAATACATGGGCTATCAGCACAGCAACGTCTTATCTGCCTAGCAAAAGTAAAGAGGAACACGTGCCAATGTGTACCAGTTTGGCAGAAGAAATTGGCAGAAGAAGTTGGCAGAAGAAGTTGGCTTCAGATGCGCTCCATCCTCACTCCATCCAACAGGGCTTGCATGAAAACTTAAACACAGGGTCTGCTTTTGCCAAGTTTCTGATGTTGTAGAGTTACATGAATGAATCTTCCCTGGCTCACAAATCTTAGTTTAGAAGCCAATCCGAACAAGTAAAGTGGTACGTTGTACCCACAACAAAACCTAGTGACAGGACTGTGAGAGAGCCTAATGCTAGTAGTCAAAGTCAAATTGATTTAGATTTAGGGCTGTTTTAACTGAAGGTGTTGTCTTGTTTGGATTAGCTAAATACAGTAACCATCCAGTGATTTTCACATTTGAGTTGATTTTGAGCAGACAAAATGCCAATGGTCTTTACTCAGATGGTATTTATCCCATTTTAAAATACTTTGTAAGGCTGAGGTTCCTGGGGTCGAGTAGACATCAACTTGGCAGTTTATTTGGAATGCAAGAGAGGGCATGTGCCATTGTACAGTTAACAAGACACCAACAGGTTTTGGGACTGAACCTGCAGAAAATCCCTGTAAGCTATATTCAAATCACAACACTTATTCATTAACCAGATAGCATGAAATCCTGGCTAAAAGGCACACAGCCATTCCCTACCACTCAGCAGCTAACACATTAGCACATTTTCAAACATGAAGGATCCTTATCCTGACCTTAAAAAAAAAAACTTTAACCAATGGTGATAGGGTTAGGGTACTCATAGTCTTAAGTCATAATAAAACATCAAAGTGTTGGGGCACTCCCCAGCAGCCAGTGGCCAACAGTAGAAGACTGTGGTTGTACTAAGCAGCTCCCAGTGTGAATGTGTGGAACTGTATACTGTATATCCTGGAAAAGAGCATGGAGCTCTGTCGACTTTCCCTAGATAAATAAAAGTTAAAAAAAAAAATCTAAGGATGGAAATCAGAGCAAACCCAACAACAAGTGTGTTTAACTCCCCCCAGCAGAAATCATCTAGCATGGTGAACATCCGTCCTGGAACGTCCCTACTCCAGATGAACAATATTGTGCCCTATCACGAGGAGGATGACTATGCCTACGAGTGTCTGGATGGGAAAGACTGCACCAGCTTCTTCTGCTGCTTCGACGACTGCCGCTCAGGTGCCTGGCGTGAAAACAGGATGCACGTCCGGGTTTCCAAGATTGACTCTTACTCGCGAATATTCTTTCCCACCGCTTTTGGCCTTTTCAACCTGGTTTACTGGATAGGGTATCTGTATCTATAAAACCACTGCCACAGAGGGCAGAATAGAGATTTAGTTATATAGACATTTCTCAAAGGCAGAGCTGCTCTGGAGGCAGAAATAATCTCATTGGTTGAGCTAAACCTCAATGGGCGGAGCCAAAGAGCACAGTTTTTTGGAGCTAGCTAACTGGCAAACTTGTATGGCAATGAAGGAACTCTGGTCAAAATATGAATGGCAATGCCTTCATTTTTCACTCATTCATGACCATGGCATTTATGATCTTGAAAGGCCAGCAGGCTAGCTAACTAGCTTACCTAGATAGCTATAGGCTAGTACGGCTAGTTTGAACTTGAAAGGGCAGCTAGTCTAACTAGCTAACCTACTTAGTATGGCTAGATTGCATTTTTTCCACTTTGTAGCAAGAGCGCTAGGCTTCATAATATTAGCTACCTCCTCTCTTACTCCTTGCCTTTTTCACTGGGCTTCAGTCACCCAGAAAAACTGTGGTTCTTTGGCTCCGCCCATTGAGGTTTAACTCCACCCACTGAGGTTTAATTCCCCCAAAATTGATTATTTCTGCCTCCAGAGCCGCTCTATCTCCGAGGAATGTTTGTATCACTCAAACTCCAATCTGCACAAAGAGGAGATATTGCCATCAAAGTAAAAAAAAAAAAAGTCCAAATGTTTGTTTACTCTCTGCCGCCGTGCTATTGTCGAGGAATAGGAAAGGGAAAGTGCATTGCACTTTGCAGCTGTAATATTGGGTGGGTAATATTGTACTCTCTCTTAAATATTTGAACAGCTCCGATGCTCATAGCGTTCTATTTTTCTAGGCAACACCTCACAGCAATATAGTTAGTGAGGCTACTCTTTGGTCAGCAGCTATTGCATGGTATGGATTTGTAACCTCTGTGAAGCAGTGAATTGTAATAAACAAATATGGTTGTTTTTCCAGCAGCCAGATTTTATACTTTCTAACTTACACAATCTGTGTAAAGTGATAGAAATGTCATTGCTGCAATGTTCAGACAAATGTGCATTCACTCTTAAAAAATTTAGCTCAAAGTTGAAGTATCCTCTTGTAAATTTCCATTTTGGACAGTTATGACACAAATACAATGAAGCTCGTAAATGACATGAATTTCCTTTTATACCGTTCTGTTGCATGTATGAACAAGAAACTGTTTATTACTCTGTTGACAGATATTTTAGCCTCCCCACAGACTTTTTTTTTTTTCAGCATAATGCAAAATCTGAACCACAAGAGATGTATAGAATTAAATGCATAGGCCTACTAAAATATTTCCAACAGCATTTTCTGGGAACTACTGTACATGAAATTTTCAATGGATATAGTCTCTGAATGGCAGCTGTCAATAACATAAATCAATATCATCACAGAGCAATAAATTCTTGACAGAAAAAAATGAATAGTTCATTTCCTTGAAATAGGAGGATTGACTTATTGCAGCGTAGACGATAGATATATTTTACTTTTCCGCTACATATCAGTACAAAGACAGAAATCAATTAAAAAAAAAAGTATCTGTATCTATCTAATATTAGATTCTATTTATCAAGTTGAAGTCACTGGGTATTGCATGTAAATAGTATTTTGAAACGTATCCAGTTCCAATTCTAAAACACATATACTCTATTAGGTCTATTAGTTCACTACTAGTATACTGTGCATCCATCTAGATCTCTAAATCCTTGGCTTCTCTTTTTTGCTTAATTTGAAAAGACAATGAGAAGAGAATAGTTGCGGATATGATACTACATGCAAGTATTTTTCTCATGCTCTCTCAACTACTATAGCTCTTGCTGGAACACATGCAGACAACACAGAGATACCAAAAAAGATTCTATGGCGACACGTTTTGCCCATTAAATAACTACAGAAAAATTAGATAAGCGGTACTTTAAATTTTCACATACACCAAAGACAATGTCAGATACCGCTTTGTAGCATGTATTGTTTGGTCATGTTGCAGATCAATCCTGATTACATAAAACCTCAATGTATTTTTAAACTGAAAACAGCATTTTCGCTTTGCCAAGATAAGTAGAGTAAAGATTTCTCAAATGTTTGCTTATGATTTTTCAAGATAAAGTAACTATTAGGAACTAACCTGTGTTTCAGTGAACAGTAATGTCTGAGCTGTCCATGCTGCTTTTACAGCCAGCAAAATGTAAACCCAAGTTGTCAGCCATTCAAATATCTAACAGGGAATGTATCACCAAGCCACATTCACCTATGCAAAGGTGAACTTCTTATACACTGTAGTCTACTTTCTAAGGCTGCAATCACACCTACAGTTTGTTTTCTTTGGTCTGAATCAAAGAGGAAAAGTTTACTTTGTTGCATTTTTGTTTGCATTTGGTTTGTTGAGATTCACACTGGCAACAAAAGTCACATGGACTCACAAGTAGCTTGTTTATTGGACTGTGCATTCACACAGTGTAAGTGTAAGAAAAGTGACAAGAGCCATACACAGACTGCAAGACATATGAAATTGAAACCGATAAGTGTAGAGAATAATAAACATCAAATATCACTGTTTTTCCCACCAGAGTCCCTACAGCCAAACAAGTTATTAGTCACTAAACGCACAGCAGACAGACATAGCAACCCTTCATATGACCTGAAGTTTTTGCTGCTGCCTCCAGACAGTTTTACTTGCAGCACTACTCCTGAACATATTACTGTTTTAATTGTTAGTAGTTAGTAGCAAAAGCAAATTTAGGAACATTTTGCGCTAATGACCAAAATATTCCTCTAAGGTAGCATTTATAGCAGCCACGGCAGGCCTGTTGATACTGTACCATAAGGCAATTCTGTTAGCCTGACTCTTGTCATGACAATGCTTTTAAATATAATGTATTGCATTTTAACATAGCACTGTTCTCAAGATATTTTTATTAGTCTACTGAATGCATTTGCTACCTAATATTTGGGGAAATAAAGCCTCATGAATTAATGTAACAAACTGAATGTGCTTAATATTTACAATACAAACAAGTTCTAAACAGCATAATAAATGCAAGCACTGATTATTTTTCAGGGCATAAAATGCTCCAATAGCCCAATGTGTCGTAGCTTCATTGTTTAAGGAACATCATTTCAAGAGTTTTGCACGTTTTGACAAAGCTGTGTCTTGTGGTTAGCGTTGATGGCTTCAGCCTGCACATAATGTTAGGATTGTACAGTAGTTTCTCGATAGGTCCTTCAATTCTCTGTCTTTTACGCTCCTCCACTGTCTTGGCTTCATAATTGGCTTAATGATTGGTTTCATGACATCCATGTTAAAGAAATATGTGAGATTATATCACTTGTCATTCTTTGTAAGGTGTAGCTCAAATGATTCATTTTTAGCCCATTCATTACATCTCATAAAATATGTTGCATACCCTCACTGTAAGTAGCTGTAAAGACTAAATCTAAAATGCTGTATTTTTCAGCCCGACAACCTCAAAGACATGGTCAAGTATTATGTGAACATGTTAGAAAGGTTGTTTGCCATACTGGATATTGTTAAAGATTGGAATAATGCTATGGATTGTGCTCGACTCAAGCCATATTTAAACATTTCTCTCATCTGTGTACAATGTCATTCTCTCTAAATGTTGTTCATATTGTATCGTGATTACTAACTCAATACACTGTGAGAGAATAAAGCAGTGCCTGGAAAAAGCCCAAATGGTGTTGTCAGTCTTTCTGCTGCAGCTTCAAACCAATTCAGACAGAATAATAACTCAGATTACTTGCTTACATTTTGAATAGCTAATATAGATTTACATAGAGATGGAAAGGAAATTACTTTTGGCTGAGTTGGTTCTTTCAGCTCTATGCATCAGTCTCCAAGCAAGTCTTGTCAGCAACTCTTAACACCTGTGCAATATATTGGATTACAGCAGGGCCAGAGTTGTAACAAACAACTTGCATTTTTGGCACATTTCCCATATACCCCACTGCTTCCTGTCCAACCTCCCCCTCCCCCTGGCATCTTTGGCATTACTGAAGAGGTTAAACATGTTGGAAGTGATTTTTCCATTGGCCTTTCACTCCTTCCACCATCTGCCATTGCCAGAAACTGAATGTTTCAGCTACATTTGTGTTGGAAGAACAGCGCCCTCTTCCTGCTTTTTGCCGTAAAGCAATCCAGACCCAGTGGCACACAATGTGAAATGTAGTGATGGTCTTGTTATACACTGTCTCTTAATGTGGTAATGCTTTGTGATGAATGACTGATGTTAAAATGCTACATGCAGCACCTTTAAAGCTCAGCAAACTATGAACCTTTTTGTGCCATGTTAGCTAAGTTAGCTAACGCTAGCTACAACTCACTTTAGCTTCCATGTTAACTGAATGCCACCAAATCTAATGTATGTAGCTGACTAAACGTATTAATATTTAGCCATCCATCGATGATAGATTAAGTGGCATTCAGCTCTCTAGGTTAACATCTCTAGAACGGCTAAAGCAGACATAGCTAATGTAGCTAAATTCCTCTTAGCTACAATCTGAATTATCTACATACTTAGTGTCATCTGCAAAGATTTGATGGTTGCCAGTCTTTCACAATTCCAATGTGAATTGTTTGCCTGCTCAGCAAACTTATGAGGCCAGCAGCTCCAGGTCCTCTTTCTTTTTTTTTTGCCTGCTCGGACTTTCCTGATGGAAAACAAAAGAATCCTACTCCATTTTCCCTCGAAAACCCCTGTTTACACTAAACTATTTTTTTGTAATTTTTCTCCAGAGTAGAGTTGCACCAGTTTTGAGTTTGCGGTCAAAAAGAACCCAGAAGTGCCTTAGCCATAGTTGTTGACACTAAATAAATATTACATATAAAATGAAAAATGATGGGAAAATAGGGTCCACACCAAAAATGTCTGTAGTTTTCCTTTAAACAGTAATTTTGCACCCAGTTTGAGCTTCTCTCCAACTATTGTGCGATTTTGAAAAATGCAAGAAAGTGTGCATGAAGAGCGGGTTAGAGGAGGGGGTTGGGCCGGGTGGGTGAGAAGAGGAACAGGGTGGTGTGTCTCAAATATATCTTTATACTGAGAGACGTAAGGTTTTTTTTGTTTTTTTTTACCAAATTACGTATCTTAGGACAATTGTCTTTGTACACGGCTGCATCTCCAACTGAACACCAGCTGCTTATTAACCACTGGAAGGTGAATTGAGCCAAGGTTATGGCACCAGTACATTTGTGCTGAGATGTTGACAATATGACCGGCCTTGTTGTATTTCATAACTAAATAGTACGAAATACCAGTTTACAACTTAAAAAAAAGTGTTTTACTGTGGAGTTACTCTTTAAAACTGGTCATGAAAATGCATGGCATACCCCTCATTTTTTGGCAGCTAACTTTATGCAACTGCACACAATATACAGCATAGTGATTCAACAAAGCATAGAGCATAGAGGAAAAGCCTTTCATCCAGCTCAACTTTGCAGCCCATAATAAATACGTAACTTGACTCAACCCAAGGGCAGACTAGTTCTGACTTTGCACCAATTAAGAAGCCAATGTCAAAGCTAGGCGTGGCTACGGACGTCCTTGGTCCTCTTCTCTAGCCGAGGGTAGAAACTGATGTAGCAGTCAGCACTCTGCGTGGTGAAGGTGAACATTTTCCCTCTGAACAGAAAGATTACATGACAGACCAAGGACAGAATGAATGCATAAATTTTATGTGGTTTTAGAAGAGGGCAACAAAACAGTAACAAAGGAAACAAGAAAATAAACATTATCTCGCTTTTAAGGGTGTACCATGACCTCTATAAGACCAGAATGGATTGCAACAACACTGATACAACTTATCTCCTCCTACGCAAGTCTCTGGAGAGACTCTGTGCTAACACCTGAAAACAAATTGTTTATTCTTATCTGAATGTTACACTGACAGCCTGGGCATATTGTTATTGGATCGCCAAAAGGTCAATTATTTAGGAAGAAAAACTGGTACATTTTTCCTTTAATTCCCACACACTTTTGATATTTAATTATTCATTGTTAATACTTTTGTTTAGCCCCAGAGACATGAGGCATTTTCTACATGTAGGAGGCAGCTGATACAGTATAACAAAAGGCTAATTTGGAGTTATGAGTTATCCAATGGTAGTTTATAGCCGACTAAGGTTTCTTTTGTGCTGTTGTTAGATCCCACATCCCTCTAGCCTCTCCCTCTCTTCCTGCTTCTGTCTTCAGGTACCAATTACCAGCTAAGCTGATTGCTAGTCAAGGAAAAAATCAGTGGTGCCTGGATGAGCGCGCTGTTTGGGAGGGTGGAATTAAAAGGCAATTGTCGTTTCCTGGTGAGACGTGATTATGGGGTGTGAAGATGTGCGAGGTTAAAAAGCCCCCTCCTCAGCTCACAAATGAGTGCAATCTGAAAGCTTTGTACTAGATACACCATTCCAAAATAGAGAACAGAAATGTTCCCTGGGGGGATCCAGTTGAATTTCACTCATGTACTGACAATACCTGGTGAATATTGAGCAATGCAGTATTTTTAAAAGGATTTTTATGATGTTTTATACTGTGATACCCTTTTTGATTTATTGAGTACCTGCATATTCCTCCAATATGAATCCCAGCAAATGTAAAAGTTATCCTTGACAACGTGGATGAATGAATGAATGGATTATTGTGAGCGGATGCACAGTATAATTAGGTTAACATGTAAGTTATATTATTATATGCATTAGAAATGTAAATGTCCTACCAGATTCGACTAGCTCTGTTGGTGGTGAAGAAAAACAGATCCTGTACAGACCCACGGCGTGTGTGTTCAATTCTATGCATTGAAGCACTGCAACACAGTTAAATTACCTAATTCCACTAACGTTACTTAAATACCACAAGATGACGTCACCTACCGTTAAAGTTTGTAGGGCAGCGAAGACAAGTTACTGTCTGCAAATCCCCGTTACTGACTGTGGAATGTAAATTTTCACTTTTGTTTTCACACCGGGAGAGTCTGTGGATTGAGTTCAATGCTGCTGGTCTGCTGTCTGTACATCTCCAAATTACAGACATGATGGGATGCGACATCAGGCGCATTAGAGATCGATTTAGATCCATTTCTATACAGACCAACTTTTAATTTTCTACCTCTGTATGGGAAACACTGCATCTCACAGTCAAAAACGGCCTCTAGAGGCCATCTGACGAAGCGCATCATTTCACTAAGCGTTACCTGACTGACTGCCTGACCTGAATTTGCCTCGTGATGCCCCCGGCTGCGCCGTGGGAAAAAGGCACGGAGGAAGAACCCAATGTGACCATTGTGCACATTGGGTTGCTTGCACTCATGGAGGATCAGATCTGCCAATGTGCAAAACTGGGTATCATTGCCATGCAACTTGGTCTTAATAATGACTCATTAGATATCCATGGAAGTTGCTAGATTCACATGACATACAAATAGTAAATATTGCTGTCATGTGTTAAGCTATGTAACATTGTTTACTAGCCAGCTAACCTGGCAGTGCACTGTGTCTACGTAATATGACTAGTTGTTCTGAAAAAAAGGCTAGGGTACAAGGCTGTGTACATATGAGCACAATAACTTGTCGCTCTGTCGTCTTCTCAAGTAGGAGAGACAAAGTATATCTAGAGCTAGTCATGCAAGACAGACCTAACGTTACAACCATAGTCTGTAAACGATTTTGAATGCTAAAATGAATCAGGGTTCAAAACCATACAGGGAGAACTCACATTGCGGTCTGGCAATATTTGTCTTCCTCCATTAATTTTTCCTTTGTGCAGTTGTCCCTGCCATCGTCTGCCTTAAGCAAACCTTTCCTGCTCTCTGACTATTGCATTATACATGGGAAGGAGATGGGGTGAAGTTTGTGACCCACAGCAAAAGGTACCACACATGGCTTTTAGCCATATTGGCGGGGGAATCTGGATTTTTTTTTTTTCTCCTCGACAAAGCCACTCTTCTCATCTCTGTGATGGGAAGTGAGACAGGAGATATTTCATAGTGTCACTCGGCTGAGTGCTATTTTCAGCAAATGGGAGCTGAATATTAGAGGAACAGGGAGACTGGATACTGTACGAATGGGTACAGAGCTGGGAAAGGGAAAACATGAATGTCGGCTGACTGGTCTGTCATGGTGGACTGCAAAACTCTGCGAGCCGAGAAAAGAAGCATGGTTTGACGTGTCATGTGTTTTGATGTGTCATGCATGTATTTTCACATCCAAGATTATGGACGAAGACTATAAACCTGCCCACATTTTTTTTTTTTTTAGCATTTAAAATCCTGCATACTGAGCAGGATTTTCCCCCTTGAAATAACATAAACTCATCCAAAAACTATCTTACTCAATCATTACTTGACAGTGTGTGTGTCTGCAGAGACTCTGCCTTCTGCCTGGATTTTCTTATTTCTGAATGTTCGGGACGTTTAGGGCGTCAACCTTTTGGCAGTGTGTGTGTACGTTTTATATCTAAAAGCCACGCTGCCTACTGTAGCGGTCCCGAACTCTAATACAGAGTAACTGGAGTTCTGGACAGAGCGTGTAGTGTGTGTTGTGAGCTGGCAGCTAGCTACCGTTGTTAGCGTAGCTTCTTTGTAGTAGAAAAGCTAACCGCCACCTACCTGTTCAACAGAAAACAGGCCAACTCTGTGTCGCTCTTCATCCCAAATAGGTGAAAGCAAACACCAGATTCACTCTCGTTTTGGAACGTACCTTGTCTGCTTGGCGTTTCACTTTTTTACTGTTTATATTTTTTAGCATTCTGGCATCCGCAGGGAGGGGACAACTTTGAACGTTGTGTTTACAAGCCACCTCTCTCCCACCTAGAACTATATGTGAAGACCTAAACCCCCCAGGGAATGGACCCATTTAAATGAATAGTTATTACAGTAGCAAGCAACTAACTGTAACCTGGATATACTGTGCTGGCTAAGACAGCAGTACATGAGTTTAAATGAAGATAAAGATGAAGCTTGGATCCAGGTGATTAAAAGACAAAAACTCAAAACATCAGTGACAGCCAGGCATGTTATTTTCAGATTCATGATGGGGACTGGATGAGGTACTGTATTATGTAAGGGGAAAATGGCCTTTTATCTATTATTCAGATGGATTGTGGCTTCTCCACTGATTCCACACTGCTATTTAAGACAGTGTGCCTTTCACTTTCTTATTCTGTGGTTATCTCAGCATGAAATGTCAGGCTGCCCAGTCATTCATACTCCTCAAACAAAATTGTAGGGACACAGTGTATTTTCAAACTCTGAGAAAGTATTTGCTCACTGGTAATCCCTGTATATATGTGTGTGTGTGTGTGTGTGTGTGTGTGTGTGTGTGTGTGTGTGTGTGTGTGTGTGTGTGTGTGTGAGTGAGAGAGAGAGCGAGAGAGAAAGAGAGAGAGAAAGAGAGAGAGAGAGAGAGAGAGAGAGAGTTTTAACCCATTTAACACAAAGCTCCAGACCATTTACTAGACCTCATAATACCATAATTTACCAACAGCTAATTTATGGCACCTTCTCACCTGTAATTCCACTCTTTTTGTGTGTGTGTGTGTGTGTGTGTGTGTGTGTGTGTGTTCTTGTACTTCTATCTTCGTGACGACCGGTTTGACTTTTAGATCTTCAGAGCGATGATATTTTGGTCGGTTCTCACTTCGGCAAGGGTCTAGTTTAGGATTAGGATTTGGGTTTAGAATTAAGGTTAGAATTAGGTTTAGGTTTAGGTTAGGGTAAGAGTTAAAGTTAGTTTAGGATGAGGACCTGGGTTTAGAGTTAAGATTAGAGAATTAAAGTCTGTGTGTGTGTGTGTGTGTGTGTGTGTGTGTGTGCGCGCAAGTGTGAATGTGTGCAGCAGGACAATGAGGTGGCTGAATATAAAATATGAATATTGTGTGAAGGCAGACCATGCAGAATAAGATCCACCCTACACTTTAAACTAACACTAAACCCTAACCCACCCTTCACCTTATACCCACTCCACCCTACATCTAATACCCGTTCCTTATACCCACTCTACCCTACACCTTATACCCTACACCTTATACTGCTACACAGCAGCTGTTTTAGGGCACAGGGTATTGACTCATTGACTCATTGACTTTCAATCGGGAGGAAGTATCTTCTGGAACCTACATGAAAAGAGGGTCCAGTACCATTTATGGACAGAAAGTCATGGGTCAAATGTTTCAGTTCCTGACAGACAATGTTCCCCACAGGCTGCATTCGCGGTCCAGCTAAACTAAGTAACCTCAGTTAACAAAACTATATTTCTCCCCTCAGGGCAGCTTTTCAGTAGAATGACTTCTTCCAATGTGAGCTACTTCTCAACCTTACAGTAATGCTACCACAACTGTAACCACAGTCGTGAGAAATGAAAGAACCCAAGCGCAAGAGCAAGGAGTCACTCAAGCTGTGCAGCCAGTAGACCTCAATGCATTACATTAGTACGTGATAGGCCTTGGTTTTATATACTTCCTGGATGAGAGGAAAAAACAAGAAAGAGAAATTGAGACATTACATGATTCGACATCAGGCTAATGTGCTAAGAAACATTTACACCGCAGTAAATCAGCCATGCTGCTCATCAGTGGATTTTAGATCAAACTAATCAAGTGCATCTCCAAAAACCCCACAGTTGAATGAACGTTACCCCCCATGCAGTTCGGTGATCCCTTCCCTGGATGGTTGATATGCTTTGATTAGGCTGACTACAGACGACTTTTAAAATCCGAACTGTCTTTGAAAACACTTTGCATCACACCAAACAGCAGATTACACAGATTTAAATTGTAAATATGCTCACACTAGATGATTAGGCAAGGATGGGGTATCACACTTCAGCAACCAACTGAGATTATCTTGCTGATTCCTGAAACTTTGTTTTTTTTGACCAATATTGGTTTTTGAAGGCCGATACTGATACTTTTGAAGCTGCCAATAGTCGGTATTTTGTGCTGATATTCAATAGCGTTGAATTATCGTAATCAATGTGCATCAATATGCACTGAAAAAAAGAGAATTTGGATAAAGCCGTGGCTGGAGTCAGTGTGGGCTGTACACTTTACAGTGGAGCTGGAGGTGAGCAGGCTTCATCAGAAAGAAGATAGTGGTAGTTAGGCTAGTGGAGCTCCCAAAAGTTCTTAATTTCAAAGTCCCCATGAAAGGAACTCCCATTACTTTCACCTCCTGGAAAACAGTGTATCTTTAATGGTGACCTCATGCTGCACCAGTAGGCATAAATATAAATTCCAACCAATAAAACGCCACAGATTTGTGAACAATCCAGGAGATCTCAGATCAGTCTGTCCATCAAGGTGGTTAAGATTGGATCTGTAAACCCTTCACATTGCCTGATAATATTTGCGGTCCCGATCAAGCCTAAGATCGGGGTTCCCCTCCAGATTGTTGGGACGGAGAAATATGGCGTCAACTGGGCCCATAATCCTCTAGTGTGTCCCCGGCCTTAGCGGTGCTTCATTTCCACCACGGCTCACAAGAGCGTGTCGCTCAGAACTGATGGGATTTCACAGAATTTAGATGAACGCAGGGAAAGGCAGCCTCCCACGCCACACGCTGACCTCATCTCAGCCAGACGGGAAGCGAGAGACAGAGACTCATTCAGGCAGGTGTGAAGAGGAAGCCCTCCGGAGGTAGGCGTATCCGCAGCCACCTCTGACACCCTGTGGATTAGTCAATCACGCCTGTGTCATGCGTGAGTGACAAAATGTAGATTGAGAGACACCGACCGTGTTAATTACTTGGCAAAGCGATGTCTGAGGGCCATAACTGGGAATTTAACCAGGGAATTTAACCAGTCAAGTTTCACCGTTATGGGGTTTTGAAGGCTGATACCGATACCAGATGAAGCTGCCAATGGCTAATATTTGTACCAATATTTCATATTTTTCAATTTGACTATTTTCCTGCCCCCACAATGACATGTATTCAGTGTTTCCCCCAGAGTTTTATTCTTGTCCGGGTAGAAAACAGCATTTAGAACATCATGGGACACTAAAACTCTCCACTGAAAGCTACACAAATGTAATTCTTTTACCAGCTCCTTGGGTGAGGCAGGTTTCACTGCAGGTTTTTACAGACTGTTGAGTAAAATCTGGAAGTGTTTGACACACTTTGGGGTCCATAACAAAATTGTATATGGAATTTGGTTGATCTAGCATCAAGCGTTAAGGAATTATGCCTCACTTCTTCACATCTTTGCCGTCAACATTTTTTTGTGTTTCACTACCAAATGGTTAGGAGTATCAAAATTTGGTGTAATAGCCATAATATAGGACATCTAAAATTCTGTTGGATTAACTTTGTGAGAGAACTAACAAAAAAAAGAATGGTTTTGCATTGATTTCAAGGTCAGGGAGGAACCTCCATCATGTCAGAGGTGGAGCCCACTGACTGGACATCCCATTTTTAATGCCAATATGGGCTCAATATATCGGTCTAATCCGAGTGTCCAGGAATAGCACAGTGGCCACAAGTCACCCTGCTAGCCTGGGATGAGCTCTGCTGGTGTGAAATCAGTTGGAAGAGGCAACATGCAGAGGGAGAGATTGCTCTCTCTGCTCAGAAAAAGTATATACACACAAAATTACACTATATTTGAAGCATTATCCGGAGGTATATAGTCATTGTTGGTGGCCAATTTGCCGTGCAGCGCTTTCCTGTCAATTGCTTTTCTGCATCAGCTGGCTTCCCATTACAGATGATGAGCCCTTTTCATCCACAGAGGAGAATAAACAGCCACACAGTCACGTTATTGGCAGATTAAAGCCTGTTGATATTGTCTGGGTTTCTCTCCATCATGGTTGAAAGACCAAGCGTGAGGCTGATTGTTGACAAGAACACAAAGAAAAAGGCCAAATGAAGCCAGAGCCAGTCGGTGGTATTAGCAGGTCGTGTTGCACAGACCGGCAGCGAACGTGACGCCAAGTTAAATGAGGCTGTTGCAGAAGCAGAACCCTGATAATAAGCTATATCAATCTCAACGTGAGCCCCATTAGCTGTGTGTGGAGCTAGTTTGCGTGATCTATATCCATGACACATCCCTAGATAATTACATGACATTATATCGAATGACAACATAAAAACTAATATATGTCAGACATATACTGTATATCTACCACATCCTTGGTTGCAGTGGCTGTGAACACATTAAGTAACAAAATATACATGAAAATACATTGCAATAAACTAATAAAAACTCTCCAATCTCTTTATATGAGTCCCATGGATTTCTTTGATTCAATTATCACATGCCCCCAGGACATGTAGATGCAAATCACAATATACTGGAAATTTATGGGTATGAATATCATGTTTCTATGAAACATGGAGAAATCGAGATAGTAATCCAGAAAGCATGATTAGAAAAGCTGTACACCAATCGTAAAATCTGCCATCAACAGGAATCCTAATCCCAATTATTAATTCTAAAAGCAGATGTAATCAAAGGGCAATCTCCACATGCACGACCAGCTAGTATGTAGTCAGGGATTTGGCATCACCCACACCCAATAGGCTGCTGTTGTAATATCTAATATCTGCTGACTATTATCTAATATTGCAAGGAGCTCTCGCTCTCTTTTACACAGGCATACAGTTAGAAAATGGCTCGTTGTCTTCATCTGAAAATATTCCAGTAATAATATCAAACATTTTACATAAAGAGTGGAATTCATAATGAATTGAGTATAATGTGTATGTGTACACTAAATATTTTATACTGATTGTAATATTTGCTGGTCTTGTTTGATTGCCTCTTCTGTAAAGTACTCATAGAAGTGGAACATGAATTATAGTAAGTGGGTAAGTGCCTTTCCTCTTATTTCTTTGAATTTTCTTTGTTTATTGGAGTTGATTGCAGAATTAATAATTGACAATTTCTTGCTATCATTCCTGTATCAATCTCTGAAAACATAATGAATTTAATGTGTTAAGACAGTGAGTTCGGGGTGATTGCTTTACTATTGCATATGTGTTATTATTATATACTGGATGCTTTACAGTATAAATGATGCATGTCACAGCACTGTCAGCCATGCGTTGTCTGCAGTATTTCTTGCCCTAATGACTGTGCTGCTCAGCTAGTCAGTGTAATGTGAGCATACAGTGAGATTGTCTAGGTGCTTTCATAGATCATCTGCTCTCTTCTCTTATGTAACTGGAAAATTGAGACGCTAATTGAGCCTATTAGAACGATCACATTAGTCAGTGAATTGCATGATTACAATATAAATGGGGTTGCATTCAGATGGCTTCGCTAATGTTCTCTAGAAAATTGTCTCGAATCGTGTAGAACACATAATTTCTCGTGAAAAAAAAAGTCCTGTGCAAAAGTTACTAGAAAACCTCACCAAGTCAAGTGTAGTAACATGATGTTTGATGGTTTGCTGTGGTATCGTAGTAGTATCAGAAATGTACATATTAAACTTTCAAAACTTTCCTTGCATAAATTGTACCTCAAATTTAACCAGATCCTTATGTTCTAATAAGGATCTGGTTAAAATTTGAGGTACCACAGAAACTTTGACTGCAATGTGTTTTTTCAAGCGTAAATCCATCTTGTAATTAAAAATTTAATGAGTGACTATCAAACTAATCAAATGAACACAGAGAGACTTTATGCAGCTTCCGTTCTGTGGCTTTGTGGCGTTATTCAGTCACTGCTATCCGCTTTCTCGGCGGATGTGAGTCCCATGTGCAGCGCGCAGCCTAACTGAGCCTGACTGACAGGAACAGAGATCTCCGTTAGCCCCCGCCTGGCTGCACTCTGCGCTGGAGAGAGTGTGTGTGTGTGTGTGTGTGTGGATGTGATCCTGAGTTTTCCCTGCCGTTGTGTTTTGCCCCCCGGGAGGCGACTCCACTGCAGTCGTGGCAAAGCTGCTTGGCCTCGGCTTCCTCCTCCATCCCTCCCTCACTCCCTGCACACCTTCGTTCAGACATTATCCATGATGTGTGCAGTCATGAACACACACTGCACTGTCTATACTTGTAAGGACCTTCATCGATAACATTGATTCCTTAACCCTCTCCACTACAACCTTAACCCTTCCTAACCTAACATTACGAAACCAAACCTCTTAATTCTATCCCTGAAATGTACTTAATTTCTCCATTACATAAACATGAATTATCCATTGAAAATAATATAGCTTTAAAAAAGTACGGTTAGTATCATGGGTTTAGAAGGGATTTATTCATAGGTTGATTCACAGAGACACTAGTAATTAAGGGATTTTTCATGCCTTTTGTGCATGGTTTACAGGGTTGTTAAGTGGAAATTAATGGAAAAGTTCCTGTCTCCCTGAATTTTTCATTAAATTAGAAAGTATGGAGTCAAGATTTAGGGGGTGCTTAACGAGGTTTCGATGGGATCTCCTCCATTAATAACTCCCTTAACTGATTTTAAGGGGATTTTGAATGAATTAAGGGGTGAATTAATGTAAATTAATGAAAATGTAAGGCTATTTTAAGGGATCACTGGTTCGTAGAATAAACCCAATTATAATCTTAAACCTAAAAGTACTAAAAGAAGTGGATTTCTCTGGATTTTCACTAAACTCTTAAAAAGAGAGATTGAACTGAGCTCCAAAGCAGAACAAGCTCGGATCTAGGACATAGGAGATAGCGGTCAGTAAGTGTTTTGAATCTTTGTTTCTGGGTTAGATTTGGACTTAGGCTGTTGTCAGGCTTTGTTGTGGCTGAGCACTTCCTGGTTTCACTCTCTGAGTTTCGATAGGTGGGTCAGCTGACGCGGGTCACGCCCTCTATCTGTTGCTTTGTTGTGGAAATCTGAAAGGGGCGGGTTCAGCCCTGGTAACGAGCTGTGACTGGGCACAGCTGTGGCATTTCCTGGTATTTAAACACGTAACTGTGCGCTCACACCAGAAGCGTCATGAGCGCCGCTGGGCGCTCTGGTAGCGTCAACCCTTGTATGTCAGTCCTTCTAAGACCTAATTGGGTAAAGTCCACTGAGCACTGTGCGAGTCCACTGAGCAAGCACACAGATAAGCTACTCTTATTTACTCTCTTGGCCTGCCTTCTCACTCACCATGTGCTACCAATATATCCCTGTCATCCAGGGCAACCGAAAAAAACGCATCAGTCATAAAAGACGGCGCAATCCTGAGAACCACTACTCTCAGAAAAGCCTCAGCTACTTCCTCCGCTTTTTCCTTTGGCTTATGGAATTGTCAGTCTGCTGTAAATAAAACAGAATTTATCCAAGCACTTGCAAACCTATCTGACATTCAGGTACTATCACTGTTAGACATTTTATTGTATTTTTGCAGTAACTTACTGGCAATTACCGGTCTACAGTACCTTTAATGTTATGATGTTTTACAGTAAAACAGCTTTACTGTAAGTGCGTTTTACAGTTAGACAGTCTTACCGTGAGTGTGCTTTACAGTATAACTGCTCTACTGTAAATGTGGTTTATAGTATGATACTGTAATTGTCTTTTATAGTACGATACTGTAATTGTGTTTTACAGCATAACACATTAATATTGCAGAGTATTACTGCAAATTTAAACAGGTTTACTGTATTTAATATAAGAATATTTTACTATAAACAATTACATTTCATAAAAGAAGTATTAGTCCGAGTACAGTGAATAAAACAGGTATTTATTGTCAACAGATTTGTACAAATTAAATCCATTTAAGTATTCTCAATGGCATAAAGAACAATGTCACAAAACAATGAACAATATAGGGCACTATACAAAAACAAAACCATAGACAATAAAAAACACTACAGGACACGACAAATTTTGTACAACACACACATGCACCAACATGAGCACATGTGCATCATCATCAAGTGCCAGCCATAAAGTAGCAAAAGGCTGACTTGTAAAAACGTAGAACTGTATATATGGATCATTTAATTTGAATATGAATTGTATTTAATTCAAAACAGGCATCTGAATGCATCTGGACACAGTGTGTAGCATAAAAATCTCTTCATAACTTTTTGGATTTTTTGTACACTGTACAACAATAGAACAACAAAAAATCGGGCACTACAAATTTTATACAACACATATACACCAACATGAACACGTTTATCATTTAAATGCCAAACAGCCACAAACCAGCAAAGGCTGTATTGTCAGAAAGCATTAACAGTACGTAGCTTAAATATGCGCTGTAAAAGGACACATTATTTGCAAAAGAGAATACGTTACAATATTAGTGCTAGTGTGATAGTGTATGGTAAGCGTTCATATCAAGAAATATTGTTATATCAATTATATGTCCCACCTAAATAGACTTTTTTTCCATTCTTGTATTTTTTTTCCTTTCAAAAAGTTTAAGTGACACACAGTTGAGTAAAAGAGACAGTTCAGGAATTGCAACAGTGGTGTGCTTTAACCTATCCACAATACCAGTATTTTAAGTTTCAGTTCCAAGACATACAAAACATCAAATTTAGCCAAGTTCATTATTTTCTCGAAAGAAGATAACCTCTGTCCTTAGCCAATTTAAGGGCTTAACATTTTTTACACAGTGAAAACAAATTCCCATCTTTCATCAAAAATAGGCATCTGTATTGTGTGTGTCAGTGAATTTGCAAGACCTGAGAGCTGAACCCTGTTAAGCATCACATTCACAGCCTATAGTGCTGGACAATCATACCCAGAGGATGAACAATGAGTAAACAAGGATGTCATGAAAAGAATAATGCAAGTTTGATTGGTTCTCTCATTGGAAAGGTTCTGATATTTGGTCCCGCAAATACCCAGTAAGAAGTCTTTACAGTAGTATATAAATGTACCTGCCCGAGGAGTCAACCACCACAAATAAGCCACACTCAAGCAGGAGGAAACACGGCAAGTTTATCCATGTCTTTTTTTTCCCAGTCTTTGCAAGATTGTGATAACAAGTCGTTACCTCACTGTCGTGTCGTCCACCACATCTGGATCTTCATCCATGGTGGGATGATGGTGGGATCCATCTTGTGGTAGCTGAGCTGTAAAGAAATAGAGGGACAATGTGAGACGTCATGAGATGGTCAGGGGGTTATCTACATGTTTAAATCAACAGGTAGGCTAACAAATTAAGTTGAAGTGAGGAGGAGAGGAGAGGAGGAGAGGAGAGGAAAGGAGAGGAGAGGAGAGGACAGGAGGCAAGGAGACAAGGAGGAGAGGAGAGAGGAGAGGACAGGAGACAAGGAGAGGAGATGAGGAGGAGAGGAGGAGGAAAGGAGAGGAGAAGAGGAGAGGAGGTGAGGAGACAAGGAGGGAGGAGAGGGGAGAGGACAGGAGACAAGGAGAGGAGGAGGAGGAAAGGAGAGGACGAGAGGAGAGGAGGAGAGAGGAGACAAGAGAGGAGATGAGGAGAGGAGACAAGAGAGGAGAGGAGGAGGAAAGGAGGGGAGGAGAGGAGACAAGGAGAAGAGAGGAGAGGACAGGAGACAAGGAGAGGAGATGAGGAGAGGAGAGGAGACAAGGAGAGGGCAGGAGAGGAAGAGAGGAGAGAGGAGACAAGAGAGGAGAGGAGTAGAGGAGAGGAGGAGGAGAGGAGAGGAGGAGGTTATAAATTCTAGTCATATTAAAAGGCCAGAGTAGAGCCAGAGCATGCAAGATAGGAGGCAATTGAAACAAAATAATAAACAATTGAGAAAATTCTTACCTAGTTGGAAGTCCTCCATTCAAATTCAGTGAGTCGTTGGAGGAAGGTGGTGATCCAAGAGCTGATGCTTGCCACTTTTCTGTTTACAACACTTCCTGTCTTGCGGCTTGTACCGAGTTTGGCTGTGCATTTGGTACCCACATCTGGACTGATCCTCACAAAGAATCTTTTAACAGAAAAAATTTTAAAATTAAGACATACAGTACAGCAATCAGCTATATGGTTCTTCATCTGCAGTCAAACTGTCATTCATTTATTAGTTTTCATTCATAAATGGTTTATGGTGTAAAGTACTTACCTCTGTATCATCTCCACCGTGGTGGATGCTGACTCCTGATATTCCAGGTTGAAGACATAATATGACCCAAAAAAGACAGTAAGGGCGCTGGCAAAGTCATGCAGCTGCTCAGGCTCGTAAAATATCTTCTCCTCCATACTGACCATCCACCGGGTTGCAGAGATCAAACTATTTGCTAAAACAGACAAACCCTTGTCAGGCTAACTGTAGTGGGTAAAAGTACAGAATACCACAACAATGACATACATTTCTAACTGATTCTGACCATAACACTAACACTAACCTTAAAAGACACTCAAACACTGAACTTATGGAAATGTTTGTCTCTCCCCAAAGCCACCAGAGGCAAATTTGGCGCCAAAAGTCAAGCTAAAATCTTTAACAATAGCACCTTAGCTAACGTTAATTCTGAACCAACTCAAAAAATAACACCAGAAAAGCCTTTCATGTTTTCCACCTTTCACCTCATTTACAGACCCCTATATACTATATCAGAGATATTGTTGTTGTTTTTTTTAAGTATATTAAATAATACACCACAGTTGGTAATGTAACGGTATTTTAGCAGGCTAACCAGCACTAAGCTCAAAGCTATAGATTAACGCTATGTTAGCTGCGTCTCTAAATTTCCAGACTCTAATTTTTGGCTTCAAATAGTTTTGAATAGATGTCTTTATACCAGTTGTCTTGTCTTGTGAAGAATTGAAGGTATGTATGTTAGCACTCAGCACGACAGAACTGCACTGGCACTTGGGGAGAAAAAATTTGGGAGGGACTGTCAAAATTAAAACACTAAAGAGATAACGTTAGCCCTTAAAAAAAACTCGTCTGAAAAAAATTAAATAAATAATAGGCACAACCTAACGTTATCCTTGCTGACATAACGTTAGCTAATCTGCTCTTTTGAACAAGCTAAGACTAATTATAAACACCGATATTACAATGATTTTCCACTGAAACACCAAGCCTGACAGACCTTCGGAACATAGCAAAGCTAAATTAATTAATGTTAACTAGGATGTGAAGAAAACAAAAAGACATCCCCCTTAAAAATTCAAAACAATGGGTGTCACAGCAAGGCACCGGAATGGTGTTGCTTACCTTATATGTGTTGAAGTTCACGCAAACTGCAACAAACGTGAGCAGTCCTTCACCTAACCTGTTCAATAAAGTGGCTATTAAAGTGGTCCAACGATGAAACGCGGCGAAATAGTAGCTAACTAGTCCAAATGTGGATTTCTAAAGTCTAGGCTTAACGATTATCGCTCGTGCGTTAACGTTACTTCCTGTGGTTACTTCAGATTAAAAGCCAAGCAGTCACGTCAGCAGAAGAAATTTACTCTGAAAGCAAGGTACAGTTTAGCTAACAACGGAAAACTTTCCTCGTTCCTCAGCAGCTCACTGTGTGGTGCCTGTGTTCAGTTGTTGCAATTTCAAAAAATACAGTAAGTTACTGTAAAAGACATATAACGTCATGCACTATACCCATAATGCTATGCAAATTACAGTAACTAACTGTAAAGATGTTTTATGGTAGGTTTATTGGGCATTTTGTGGTATTTAACTGTAAAAAATACAGCAAAGGCTAACAGCCCTGACCGAAACCTGGATCCGTCCAGAAAACACAGCCACACCAGTTGTGTTTTCAGCTGACTCTACTTTCTCCCACACACCTCGTTCCGTTGGGCGTGGAGGTGGTACGGGTGCCCTCATTTCCAAAGACTGGAAATTCACTAAGCTTTCTCCTCTAAGCAATAAGTCATCCTTTGAATACCATGCAATCATGGTTACCGCTCCTGTCAAACTATTTGTGGTTGTCATATATCGCCCACCAGGGCTACTGGGGCACTTTGTAGTTGAACTGGACATGCTACTCTCAGCCATTCCTGAAGATGGCACCCCACTGATTGTCATGGGGGACATGAATATCCATCTTGACAAACCCCAAGTGACTGACTTCCTTTCACTTCTGTCCTCATTTGACCTCAAACAGGTCTCCACCACTCCCACACACAAAGCGGGTAATACACTCGATCTGATTGTGACTCGAAACTGCTCCACAGCAAATCTGACTGTCACCCCCTTACATCTGTCACACCACTTCTTTATTCAATTCACGGTTTCCTTACCGGAACATCCTCACGTTCCGCCGCAAATGGCGGAACGTGAGGATGTCCCTCACACCGGCTCAGCTCTCCAATGAGGTCTCGGCTACCATGCCCCCTCATAATGAATTCTCCTCACTCCATGTCAATGAGGCTACAGACACACTCTGCTCCTCGCTAGCCGCCTCTCTAAACAATCTCTGCCCACTCTCATCCAAACCTGCTCGTAACACCCTAGTCCATGGCTCACCGGTGTCATCAGAGAGCAACGGGCGGGGCTCAGAGCAGCTGAGAGGAAATGACGCAAATCCAGAGATCCCACTGACCTCAGTGACTATCAGACTCTCCTATCTGCATTCTCCTCCCATCTAAAAAGTGCCAAGACCACTTATTATCAGGAGAAAATCAGCAGCGCCAAAGATGCTCAGAAATTATTTTCAGCTTTTAACTCACTCCTCAACCCTCCACCACCTCCACCCTCAACTTTGCTCACTGCTGACCTCTTCGCATCCTTCTTTTCTTCCTCTCATTTTCCCATCTCACCGAGGAGCAAGTCTCCAAATTTCTGCTTGACTCTCGTCCCACTACCTGTCCATTGGACCCCCATACCCTCCAACCTCCTGCAGGCCATTTCGCCCACACTTATCCCTGCAGTCACGCACATCATCAACTCCTCACTTACAACGGGTGTGTTCCCCACTGCTTTTAAGCAAGCCCGGGTTACCCCGCTGCTAAAGAAACCTACACTCAACCCATCTCAGGTTGAAAATTACAGGCCGGTTTCACTCCTCACCTTCCTTTCTAAGACACTTGAGCGTACAGTCTTTAATCAAGTCTCTGAATTCCTTTCTGAGAACAACCTGTATGATCCTAACCAGTCTGGCTTCAAACGCGGACACTCTACCGAGACTGCACTCTTGTCTGTAGTGGAAACACTGCGATCAGCTAGAGCTGCCGTCAGTCCTTTGTTCTAATGTTGCTAGACCTATCGGCTGCCTTTGACACGGTTAACCACCAAATCCTCCTCTCCATACCCGCTGAGCTTGGCTTCTCAGGATCTGCTCTCCACTGGTTTGAGTCCTACCTCTCAAGAAGATCCTTTAGAGTGTCTTGGAGAGGGGAAGTGTCTAAATCCCACTGCTTGTCCACAGGGGTACCTCAAGGGTCAGTGCTTGGACCCCTTCTCTTTTCAATATATACCACCTCACTTGGTGCAGTCATCCACTCACATGGCTTCTCATACCATTCATATGCTGACGATACCCAGCTCCTCCTACGTTCCCGCCAGACGACCCCACAGTCTCGGCACGGATATCGGCATGCCTCGCCGATATCTCGGCATGGATGAAGGAACGCCACCTTCAGCTTAACCTGTCAAAGACTGAGCTCCTTGTCATCCAAGCCAGTCCCTCTGTACAACAACAGATCAGTATCCAGCTCGAATCAGCTCAGCTCATTCCCGCAAAGTCTGCCAGAAACTTGGGTGTCATGATTGATGACCAACTAACATACTGCAACAACATCAACATCAGGAAGATCAGACCCTACCTGTCTGAGCATGCAGCACAACTCCTAGTACAGGCGCTTATAATATCACGCCTTGACTACTGCAACTCCTTACTGGCAGGGTTCCCGGCATGTACGCTCAAACCTCTGCAGATGATCCAGAACGCGGCGGTGCATCTGGTATTCAACCAGCCCAAAAGAGCACGTCACTCCGCTGTTCATATCCCTCCACAGTTGCTACCCGCATCAAGTTCAAGTCCTTGATGCTCGCCTACAAAGCAGCAACCAAAATGGCTCTGACCTACCTGAACTCCCTCATTCAGGTCTACGCTCCCTCCCGCCCACTACGCTCTGCCAAGGAACGGCGCCTGGTGCTGCCACCACAACAAGGCCCTAAGTCTCTAGCCAGACTCTTCTCTTCTGTGGTTCCTCGGTGGTGGAACGAGTTACCAAACTCCATTCGATCCGCAGAGTCCCTCTCAATCTTTAAGAAAAGGCTAAAGACCCAGCTCTTTAGTGAACACCTTCTCACCTGATGGACTGTGTAACCAAAAAAAAAAAAAAAAAAAAAAAAGACTCTTCATCTGCCTCTATGCACTCTATGCATTGCCTCTATGCACTGCCTCGTAGCACCTATGTCCTGTTGGACCAGAACTTAGCTTTATGGCACTTACTCTTGTTGTTCTTTCCTGACTGGAACCTTGCTTGTGTTGTATTAAAATCTCATGTGTACATCGCTTTGGATAAAAGTGTCTGCCAAATGGGAAATTGTAAATTGTAAATTGTAAGTGAGGACTGGCATTTAAAGATACAAGAACACACACACATACACAGACAACATGCTCTTTCTAAGCAAAACAACTCAAAAATCTATTTTGGAGCAGATGTATTTGTTTAACTTAACTTTGTTAGTTTGTTGCCCATTGTGGTCCTGAAGCATTTCTGACAGCATGGACTCCAGAGGGAATTCATGTGGCTTCTACAAAACTGAGCCTTGATCTATTATGAACCACAGCGCTGCCTCAGGTTGCTCAGACCACTGAGACCAGCAGTCCACTTGAACCCGCTGTCATCTAGTGTGCTTCATGTTGTCAAAAGCCGAAAACGAAACTTGCATCACACAACTATACCATGTAATTGCAGCCAGTGCTATGCAGGCTAAAAGCTCTTGGATGTTGCCAAACTCCATGGGAAACTCAATGTAGCACATGCACACTACAGAAGTTCATCAGTTCCTTTGACTATGACAGTGGTTCTCAACATGGGGTCCAGGGACCACCAGGGCTCCTTGAGGGAGTTCCAGGGGGTCCCCAGCAAATTGATTCATTGTAAAACTTTACTTCATTTACAAGAAGTTAACACAATTAGAGAATGTAGAAGAATGACTGTTTTGATCATAGTTTCACTGTTATCTCTCTACCTACAATACAGATAGTCATGGAATTCTGGACAAAATCATATCCAACAATAAAAATATTCTGGGTTTGAGAGACAAAATCTCATGAAATGAGGGTCCAGGGCCCTAATGTGGACTAAATTAGGGGTCCATGATATGAAAAAGGTTGGGAGTCACTGGACTGTGATATATTTAGATAAAATCCTACACAAATTATGTTTAAGCAGACTATTTCACAAATGTAAAACTCCAGATCCTTGCTTTTTCTTTGGTGCCAGTTCTTCTGTTTTTTATCCCCCAAACAAAATGCTGTTGCTGCTGTCAGACACAACAAATGTAAAAGCTTTCATGAACCGGGTAAGGCTGTGTTTATATCAATCGGTAGAGAGTAGCAAAATGGACATTTATTTATGTGAAAATGTCACAAATGATTACTTTAAACTGCGACTGCTCGCTGCTGTATTTTGTTGCCACATCCATAGCCTCCACCTTATTTTCCTCTTTTGTTTCTACTGCCTACACTCCCTGCTTCATCAGTTCATGAATACAGTATATGGCTGTTTTACCTCAAGCCATAGGGAGAGCCTAAGAATGAGTGCTACCCCACATACAAAGCATATTATGCATAGTTACTGAGGTTTGATTGATAATGTCATCTAAAAAGGTATTGCCCTACTTATTCAGTCCAGATTCAGAGACTTCAGTATTTATCTCTCTTTCTCTATTTAGGTCCTTCATGAAAGAGTGACGGTCCGGCCGGAGGAAATGTGCCACTCGGTAGAAATCTACATTGTGTCCCGATGCCATCAGCAATTCAGAGAATATTAATCGTCATGAGTTTGAGGGCAAAGTGACCCTGCAACACAGCAAAATAAATATAAGTCTGCTTTTGAAAAGCCAGCAAAAGCATGTTTACTATCTGCCACGTTGAGTCAGCGCTTCTGGGCCTGACAGGATTGGAGTGTTTTTCACACATTGTGTAATTCAAGAAAAGATAGACACTCTTACCCAGTGTTGTTTTCTTTTACACTTTACAGAGAGGCGGATTTTATTGTGCCTGAGCTCAGGCCAGATAGACTTAAAGCCCAAATGGAGCCTGTCCTGCTACTGTAGCTGTTTCACTGGCTGGCCGACAGCTGGACACTTCTCCATGGATTGATGTGGACTATACTGTAGGATTAGACCAATATATCAGTTTGCCGATACATGGGGCAGCTATTGGGCTTTTATTAAGTACTGGATATTGGCCAGTCATTGTCGTCCATCTCCATCTCCAACATAATGGAGGTTCCTGACCACAGCTACAGAAAAAACAGCAGTAATGTATCCCCGAGTTTCCCTATATGATTTTTTCCTCTGTCAATGGAGTTTGAGTTTCTCTTTTCTTTGTCTGTTCAGCCATGGTGGCTATCGCTGCTCATGCTATTCTTCTATTCTTCTTCTTCTATTTATTCCAAACAAACCAGAAATGTAAAAAGCATCACTTCCTGTGCAGCAGAGCATTTTTCCCAGGAAAGAGCTACCAGACAGCTGGTGTTTAGAACACCAAATGTACAAGCTTTCATAAACTGGATATAGGTTGAATGTTATTTTTGGTGCACAACCTCCTTGACTCTGTTTCACTTGTAAGCTGACAATCTACTGTGCTACTGTGTTTCATTCTATGTCTTGGAAACCCAGCCCCTGGCGAATTATTATGAAGTATGAAACCATTTGATTAAATTGTCAGAGAAGCCGTTGGATGACACTAAAATTGACTTGTGTCGCCTAGCAACTAGTGCACAGCGCCATTCATATAGCAGACACATTTATAACATGCAAATTACCATTTGTTTTGACAGCTTAGAAACATAATAAAGGTTTTCTTATTGATAAAGTATTATTTCCAAAATCCACATATCAAATTATGGACAGCTCCTCATCAGCAGACTAACTACTAATAAAGGCTTTTAGTATTAATTTACCCCATAATCATTATGTGTGACATAATCATCTACAAATACTAACCAGGTGTTTTCTTTGAGATTTTCTTTGAATGCAGTATATCTGCAATATGACGGCTGGTAAAGGATATATCCACCTTAAAACAGTTGAACACTATTAAAACATCAGCGGTAAACGTCAGGTTTTGGTGTCAGTCCCTCAGAATCAAAGAGCGAGGGCTTCTTTCTAGAGCCGCCATTTTGCACCAAGAGACGTTCAACAATCATACAGGGAGAAATCCATCGTAGAGGAGGAGAGAGACCAATTTCTCCACTGACAGTAGCCTCAATAGACCAGAATGCAATGCAGACACAAGACATGTTGTGGTGTTGTGTTGAATTGCTGATATCTAACAGTATGTGTGGACATGTACATGTATGTGTTGGGGTTCTCGCTCCATAATTGAATACCTAGGAGAGACATCTTTTCAGCCAAGGCATCCTCTTAACCCTGGGGGCGCAGTTCCGATACTGCTGCTGTGACTACATTGATATAACTGTCTGTCACTAGTCAGATTCTGCATCAACTATTCCGCAGCGGCCCATTGGAGCACAAACCGCAGCTGGCTGATTTATCCAGGAGACCAGACCATCTGGCCTCCTAAAAGCCAGGAGAGATGAGGACAAACACCCGACTGGATCTTGGTGAAAGACTCTTCAGAGACTCTGTCGCTCGGTGAAAGATGAGGTAATCTGGCAAAGTATGCCCCAACACTGTTACGCGGCAGTCCTGATGGTAAATAAACCCAATGAACTGCTGGTGTTCTCTCTCTCACACTCTCTCTGACTGGGGGAGATGGGGAATGGAGCCCAGATACAAATTGTGCAGTGACAACAGCTGTAACATTCACTGGAAATATTGCAGGAAGAGCTTAAGTGTTTAGTGAGGCACCACAGGTGAATAGAAAAAATAAATCCTTTCAGTCTATCAGAATTAAGTTTTATATGTGGAATATGGACACACATAGAAACACGTTTAGTAACATGACTTTCATTTATTGTTATTACCATTCATATTAGTTATATTTCATTAAAAAAAGTCTGTGTAATTGCATATCAGTTGCAACACTTTTTTTTTCAGTGGATATAGTGCAGAGTGCATTTTTCATTTTTTTCTGAGGAATAACTAAATAGTTGGTAATTTACAAAGGGATTTGGAAATTTTTCTTTTTTTGATGATTTCCAAAATACAATGTATATGGAGATAATCTCAGATTTTTGAAATGTAAAACACCCTATAAAATAGAAATTTGGTGGCCATATCTACAAAATTTTCACGCATGAAAAATGTCATTTTGAGAAAATGGCGTGTAACAACGCATTATGTAATAACATGACAAAATGTAATAAATTTTCACTTCATTATGTAATAACACCCGCATTTTGTAATAATCTGCCGCATTTTGTAATACACAGCTTGAACGCAATATGTAATAAATTTCCCCGCATTTTGTAATAAATTATTACATATTGCAGTGGTTATTACAAAATGCGGGAGTTGCACTTTTTTTATGATGAAAATTGAATAATACAGTGCATTATGTAATAACCAACCAAAATGGATGTCTTCATCTGTACACGTTAGATTTTTAACAATTAAGCTAAATTAAACTTCCCAAATATTAAATTAGACCGGCGTTATAGTTGACTCTGATCTTAGTCTAAATAGCCACATAAAAGCAGTAACAAGATCAGCTTTTTATCATCTTACAAATACAGCCAAACTCAGGGACTTCATGTCAAAAGCCGACCTGGAAAAACTCGTTCACGCTTTTATTTCTAGCAGACTACTGCAATGGTCTTTTGACAGAGCTCCCCAAAAAGACCATCAAAAAGCTTCAGCTTATTCAAAATGCAGCTGCTAGAGTTCTTACAGGGACCAAAAGGTCAGACCACATCACCCCGATTCTTAAGCCACTACAGTGACTTCCTGTCAGCCACAGAATTGTATAATAATTTTTTACAAAATGCGGGGAAATTTATTACATATTGCGTTCAGGCTGTGTATTACAAAATACGGCAGATTATTACAAAATGCGGGTGTTATTACATAATGAAGTGAAAATGTATTACATTTTGTCGAGTTATTACATAATGCGGTGTTATTACATAATGGGTTGTTACATGGCTGTTAAATCACAAGTCTCCACCCCACCTGCATCATCACATAGGCTGCCACTCCTGACTAGACCACTCCCACAAGGTTATATAACTCCGCCCTTCAGGCCGGTGACTCTCCTCTTTTCCCTCCAAACCATTCCAGGCAGAACAAAGAGAGAACCGATGTGAGTTTAAATAAGGACTTTTCACCTTTATAACATGTTATTTGGTTGATGGCATGTATTGTTTGAAAGTTAACAGATTGTTTTGTATTTATTATGCTAGATTCCTGAGTTTAATCCTGTTAATTAAGGAGAAAAGGGTGAAATGCCAGATTGTGGATGCATTAATGATGTAAGTTAAAATGATAACCTAATTTACCTAATTTATTATTATTTGTTTGATACTATTCAGATCTGTAATATTTTCTTTTAATATTCCTTTGTATAGAAAAAATCATCCACCAACCACCACCCAACTGTTAACCATTTCATCCACCCTTGACTACAATAAATGGTTGGAACGGCTTCCTGGATCCTGTGTTTAAATGCGCACCACATCAGATGTTCTGTGAGCCAACGCCACCACAACCAATGTAGCTTTTTCAATGGCTGTTATAAAAGTTTGCCTTTTTTAGCTAATTATGTGCTTGGTGTATTTGATGCAGCTGGTATAAAAATGTATACATTTACAAAGAATTATGAAGTCCAATAGACGGAGTAGTTCGCGTTCATGTGCTTTATGGTCGGAAAATGTACCATATCCTGCATGACGTTTCCTCAACTGTTTACACACATTGCCAGCCTTCTAGGCTAACGATCGAGGCACTCAAGCTAGCAATAGCCTAGCTAGCAAGCAATCTTCGGCTATTTCAGGGATTATGGATGTAAATATCACAGGAAATTGAATGCTGTAGCATATAGTTATCAAGGAATATCCATGTCTTTTAAATTTGTGGTTCATTTTCGGCTTTATTGTATGAAATTTCTTACTGTTCACGTACGATGTACGCTGCTCTGTTCAGTCATGTTGGAAAGAGCGATTACGTCACAACTCAGCCAATTCCTGCTGCATCTACTATCGCAAATTCTCCGACTTGATCATCCGACATAATGAGGTGCTCATAGCACTTCCTGGTAGGAAACCGTAAATTCAACGCCACTTGAATGCAGGGGGAGACATTAAAATCCTTCTTACTGCGACCTCCATCAGGGTGTCACCCTCAACAAACAGACATGCACACATAAAGTGTGGCCTAATTAAGTTACATGTTGGCCACCAGCAAAGACCTCATTGGCTAGATGACTTAAGTCACAGATGTTTCAAACAACATACATGGCACAGTGATCGACAGAATCACAAAATACATACAAAGCAATTGAAATAATCAATTTTGCAATACACTATACAGACAACTAACCAAAAAGTATATAACATCTGAGATTACAATAACATTATACCAATAAACCTGATAAAAATACACATATAATTACATAAAGGGTGAGGAATCTATTTCTCCAATTGAACTTGGGTGTTGCGTGGGTTTAAGAGTATTAATCCAGAATGTGTCCCTCTGTAGCAGTTTCTTTAACCTGCCCCCTCCTCTGTTAGAGCTTGGTGTATATTCAATTCCTGACACCTTCAGTGAGTTTCCACTAGCATGCTGAGCTTCTTTGTAGTGCATTGCTATAGGGTATTGAGGGGTTACAAGAGAGAAAAGCATTTTTGTGTTGAGCTACTCTTGCTTTCATCTTTCTTTTGGTTCTCCCAGTGTAAAAAAAACAGCCACACGGGCTTCAACCCTGTACACCACACATGAAGTACTGCAATTACTGAATGTTTTGATGGGGAAAATCCTGTTAGATATGGTGTATCTGTTCTTAACATGTTCCTACGATGGTTCCAGTTGCCACAGCTGTAGTTGGCTGCTGTCAGTTTTCTCTTTAGTGGGAGGAAGAGCGACAGTGACTACCTAGTCTTTGATTGGAGGTGCTCTTCTGAAGCTGATACAAGGGGTATCCTGAGATATTTGTCTTGGAGAATTTCATGGAGGGCTCGGTTTCTTGATGAGTGATTGTTCCCTATTTATGGCTTTAGTTGACTGAGGTGTCTTAGGTTTTGTAACCTCTTTGTAGGAATCTTACATCACCTGTGCTTAGTTTTCAAAATCGTCCCGAGTCACAAATTGGTTTCAATCATTGAAACTGACCAAAAAAGATGTTATTTATCAGCCAGAAAGGTTAGAGACTATCAGCCCCAAGACTGGTGTTATGCGTATAGTTCTTTTTATTATTGTTTGTATATTTTATGAGACTGCAGCAGTTATAGAAACAAAATCTCAAAATTGATCAATCCAGCCAAAATTGCCATTTTCACTTGTGATGGCTCACTTTAATTTGTTGTCTTGTTAGGTGATGTCTTGTATGATTGAACACAGAACCTTCATGGCTTTTTTGATATTTAATGCGTCTCCAGACCATGTCAAATCTCCACGGTTTACTTGTGGTTACTGGAACGCAGCAGTTCATGGCTGAGTGTGCATGTAGAGCTGGGCTAGCATATCTGATGAGGGAGTCTGACCCAAACATTATTTCTGCCCAAGGGGCCTGTGCTTGACGGCGTGTTCTCAGCCTTCCATCGCAATCAAAGCTGAAACATAGCTGTAATGAGTTCTCTATTCATCTGCAATATCTCACATCATGGCTTATACTGCTAATGTTTTCATTTTAGGAGATGTACTCGAATGAAAAGCACTCAAGAGGCCTGCTGACCTGACCTGCTTTTTGGGATATTTACATTTTGATTGGTTGGGTTGAAAGTGAGTTTGCATCAGATTTTAATGTTTCTTATATAATAAGAAAATTGCCTCTTGTTCGTCTTCTAAAGCTTTTAGTTAACAGAACATGCACACAACATGGGTTGTGGTACCATTGACTTGCATGGAGTTGGGCGGTTTGGAGTCTCATTGGCCTCTAGACTGGACTTTTGAGGAACTGCCGCTACTTCCTTATTGGCTTCAAAATTCACTTGTGGTTTTGGCCGCTGGTTTTACTGGGCAGGTCCCAGATGTGAATGTGTGTAAGGTTCTGAATTTGAAACAGGGTGTTAACACATACCTAAGGTAGCATCACAGAAGCTACGTATGTTAGCATCACAGAAGCTATGCTATGTTAGCATTGCAGAAGCTATGTTAGCATCACAGAAGCTATAGCATCGCAGAAGCTATGTTAGCATCACAGAAGCTATAGCATCGCAGAAGCTATGTTAGCACCACAGAAGCTATAGCATCACAGAAGCTATCAGAAGCTATTTCACAGAAACTATCTTAGCATCACAGATGCTTTAGCATTTCAGAACCTACCATCACAGACGCTAACTCACAGAAGCTATCGTAGCATCACAGAGGCTAAGCATGTTTTTATACACAGTGAAGAATGGCTTGAAAAGGCCATGATGCATAATTTAAGTTTCATTTAGTTTTGACCTCTAGTGCTGGAACAAAATGCGTATCATACTCATTTCATGACTTTTTGTGAGATCATGTTGATAAAAAGAAAGGTAAACTATGACCTCCAGTAGGTGATCATCATAAGACAAATGCAAACCACCATGTAAACAAAAATCAATTATGTATAAGAAAAGCCTTAATTTGTTTTTTCCCTTACAAGACTCCGGCCTCAAGCTGTGATGTATACTAAGAATTTACATCACAAAGGTATATGTCACTAAAAAGGTGGACACATTCTAATAGATGGTGATAATAATAAACACAAATATAAAGGTGGGTAAACTGAGGTTACTACATCTCTTTACATAAGTAAACCTGAATGCCATTGCCAGTGTTTTTCCTGCTAGTAGACTGAACAGAGTTACAGTCAGATCATCATTGTGTGCTGCAGTCATTTTGGGCAGTTCACTCCTGTGCTCTTTTTTTTATTCATAATCCCTGTTTTTTCACTTGTGCCAAAGTTGGAATGATTTGACAGCAAGATTTTCCAGAGGTTACAGTATGATGAGAAAAAATATTGATGTCGGCGAAAATAGGAGAGAACAGGCAAAAAAAATAGGGGATAAAAGGCGAGGACTATCACGCTCAAGAGGTCTACACACTGCTGTCTTCCTCTGACAAATACTGTTACATCATTTGAAGACAAGGTTGCAGTCTGTGTAAATTCCTAATTAAAGACATGTAGGTCTACTTTCTGCTGATGTGTCATTTTCACATGCAAAATCATCTTTCTGTCTCAGTCAGTTCTGCTGCTTCTGATTGCTGCTATTTTACATCCTGTTAATGCTGACGTTTTGTCCATTTTCATTCATTTCAACTTAAAGGTCCCATATTCTACACTTTCCACTGTTTTATTTTATGTCTTGAGGTCCATTCAAAGCTATTTGCAGCACGGCATCTACAGGTAGGGAAAAGTCTCCGGTAATAAACAATGACAACCGCTCAACCGCTTGAGCGAACCTTTGTGACGCCACAAAGTTACAGAAATCCAAACGGCTCGTTTAGAGGCTCGCTTTTCTAATATGGATTGTGTGGATTTAGTTGGCGACCGTGCGTTTTGATACCATGTTTAGATAGCACATCCAACTCCTTTATAATCAAAGAGGCAAGGGAAATCCCGTTTTACACGATATGGGACCTTTAATATGTCAAAGTGTTGTACTTGTTGGTTGAGTATGTTTTTATAATATCCAATTTGCTGCTTGTTATTTATATCCTATGCTTCTCTGCTGTATCCTATCACTACTTGTTGCCTCAACGGCCCAATTTCCACATGCGTCTTTAAAGTTTCATCATCTAAGTGGGAGATTTAGCAGAGACGGGCACAGTTCACTACATTCCTATTTAAAGCTGAGTACTTCATATCTCACTGGCATGAATCTGGTCTGTAAACAGATGAACCAGAGCATGTGAGAGAAGCTTTTGGCCTTAAGGTCTATTCTGGTCTCAATGCTACTTTGCATTGGTACCCCGAGTGCTGTACCACGGCTGCTTTCATTCACAATGTATATACACGCACACACACACACACACTTACCCTAACTTAATCCTAATTCTAATCTTAACTTCGGAAAAATGTCCTCACTCTGAAGGTCTAAAACTCAAACTGGCTCTCACAAAGATAGATGTACAAGAACACACACACACACACACACACACACACACACACACACACACACACACACACAGATAAAGATAGATTCAGGGTATTTTCATGAAGACATTTAGAATCTATCAGCTTTAATAAATAATAAAGCTAATCTTGGCAGCCTATCTAGCCGTCTAGTGTTGGAAGATTTCAGCAGAAATCTCAATCTGCCAGTCCCGATTCATGTGGCGCTCAGAGGAGAAGTATAGCGAGTCTTTCTTTTAGTGAAACACCTCATAAACAATGTATGACACATATATGTCAGTGGAAGTGCACTTTAAGATGCCCTTTCCTGTTTAAAAGCATGGCACAGAAATCTTCCATCCGCTCCATAAAACGAGCTCTCTTCTCCCGAACCCCAAAAAGCTCTGCCACATTCTAACCCAATTTTGTGGATGGAAAAGATTATGGACAACAATTAAGCAATATCATAATGCATATTGTATTGCAGCACCAAGACTGCCAGTAGGTGTGTGCGTGTGTGTGATATATTATGGTCATTTTGTTCCGTGTGACATTAAAAAACGTACTTATTGCCCCTTTAATAATTCATCAACTTTTCCTGCAACATACTGCCCAATGCCATCAAGATCAACAACATACATCGAAACCCATGAGTAAACCTTTTAACCTACATTTTTTTTAGAAAAAGACCACTGTGATGCAAGTGTAAACAAAAAGGAAAAGATTACATGGGTGTTAACTCAATATAAATATAACTACATATGATTTTTAAGACCCCATGAGGTGAAAAATGACTTCTTGGAGTTGCTAGGCAATATACCTAGCTGCAGTGTACCCAAAGGAAATAAAACAGAATTTTTACAGTAAAATAATCACGATGTAGACATATATTCATTATAGAAACAATATATACATATCTAGTACCAACTAATGGTCATATATATGAGATTTCTGGTCTGGTGGACAGAATTTTTACAGATATTTCATTACATTTCCAGTTCGCATAATGTCTTTATTGACAAAAATCTAGTGCTTCAATCTAGTGTAACAAATTTTTTGCAATGTTGAGGAAATTTTGTAGAACTCTGCCATTTCCATTCAGCTTCTGTAATTCTATTCATCATAATTTGCAATATATACAGTATATATATATTAGGGATGGGACGATATATCTAAATTCAATATATTGTCGTGGGGCAGAAAAATGAATCGCGATATTAGCTCCATTTTATTCTGCAGTTGTAATCACAAATGAGACGGCTTTCCCATCACAATTTTACAAGCTCTCCATCCAAATTATATTATTTATACTTTGTATTGACATTTTTAAATTGTTGTTTATATTCTAGCAAGCCAATGCCATTGTTAGAAAGAGTTGTGGCTCAGAAATAACACATAATTCTGCTCAGTCACACTTTGTTGTCATTGAACTTTTATTTATGACATCGTATCGTGGTCATATCAAATCGTATCATGAGGTAAGCATATCGCCCCATCCCTAACATATATATATTTACTTGGATGGAAACCCAGCTGCAGTATTATCTCTGTCTCTCTCATTCTTCCTCTCTGTGTAACATGCAGTGTTTGTGAGTCAGATGATGAGGCTGTTTCTTTACATCACCATGTGGTGTATTAGTGCTGCAGACTCCTCATTAGTCATCTACTGTGCTACACTGCATGGTGGGGCTGAAATTGAAGCCTGTGCGCTCTGCTTTCCTTTTGACCCCTGAGGCTGCGGCACTATAATAAATGCAAACATTTTCAGTCAATATGTTTTGCAGGTGGAGCAAAAGTTAATTGATTATTTGCATACGTGTCCAAGAAATGATGTTGCTGATTGTTCGCATGGATGCTTCTGTGTGTACGGGTTAATGGCCTAGTCATCTTGTAACCATGAGGTTGTTCTCTTTATGATACTGTGACTCAAAGGTTAATCTTAGATTTCTTCCTTTTTCTTTGGAAGTACAGCTGATATATAATTACAGTGATCAATTATGACACTGTCCTACAGCTGCAGAAATGGCAATATCAATCCCCACTTCCCCACTTTCAGAGGCAGCTGGTGCATGACTTATTGATGTGACAAGGCATATGTGTTCATTATTTAAATAACATAATGTGCAGCACTCCCCCCCCTTCGCAGCCCTAATGTAATGGAAGCTGTGGCACTTGGGCTTTGGCGTCATAAATAACCTTTAGGATTGATCTAGTGGGTCACAGGAGGGTTGAGAGACGGATGTGTCGTCAGGGTGGCGGAGACATAGGAAAAGGCCTCCTTCCAATTTTCGCGCAATAGACCTTTTTCACAAACATGGCTGACGTAGGGTATAGTTCAGTTCTCACCATTGCCAGCAATGTTAAAGAGCCAACTTTCTGTCACCTCCGACTGTCTGTGATCACTTATTTTGTGTTTCAACATAATGTATAACACAATACAGGTGTTGTCACGGACATATCTTTCTGTTTCTGTTGTCACCACTACAAAAAAGTGATTTGATCAAGGGTCACAAAATGACAACAGCACAGAAATTACCGTTAGCTTGATTAGCCAGTTAGCATTTTGTGACCCTCAATCATTGCTGGCTATCGACCCTCAGTCTATAGCAGAGCAAATCACTATAGGCTAGTGACAATGCCCCCCAAATTTTGAGATACCCCTACCGGAGGTAGAACAAAACACAACAATGTTTTTCCTCATCTCTAAGGTCTCCCATATATGAAATGGATTCTTGTATAAAAATATTTGACTGCAAAAATGGTTAAATTGATAGATATTGTTATACACCCCAAAACTAAAAAAGAACCAAAATATAGGCTGGCCGTATGGGAGATACATTTACACATGTGTAAATGTAGCTTGCATAGTCAGGGAGTTACATCACTAAATGTATGAGGCGTCCCAAACAAAAGAAAACAAAACATTGACATAATGAAGTCTCCAGTCCAAAACCCATTATTATCATTATCAGGGGTGAGAAGAATATTGACAAATTCAACTCAAACAGAAGTAATGATACTACAGAGAAAATTAACTTGAGTAAAAGTCAATGAAATTTATGAAATGTCCCAAACAAAAGAAAATGAGAAATTGATATGAAGTCTGCAGTCTTCATAAAATACACGCAAATCCAACTAAACTATAAGTTATGCTACTGCAGAGAAAAACTTACTAATATGTGATTGATTTAGCTTGCCTGGCTGAGGGAAACCAAGCTCCACTCATCTGATGCTCAAGGTCATCCTCACAGCAAATCAATCAACTGAATCAAGTCTGAGTTGATCTCATGTAAAACACTTGGCTACTGTTAGGCTACCGGTTGGATCCAGCTGTAGCTATAGCTGTATCGTTGTCTTCATGGATATCTTCATAACCTGACCAGGGCCGGTTTTAGCCTGCTATATTAGGGTGGGCTGGTGCAAATAATAGGTGGGCAACTTGGGCGGTAGGTAGCCCAGAGGTTAGAGAAGCAGACTAGTAGTCCGAAAGTTGCCGGTTCGAATCCCTGGCCAGAAGCACAAAAATCTGGTAAAATGACAGGTGGCAACCGGAGGGTTGTCAGAGTCAAGATCAGATGCATAATTGGGTCCAGAACCTCAATTCCGTGACCATTCTCTGGCTAAGATGTTTTGATGATTGATTTGACTTCTATGGACCTTTTATAAAAAAGGTAGCCCCCAGGTCCCTCCCAAAAATCCAGGGATTTTTTGCCAAATCCAAGATGATGGAAGATGGCCGCTGGCGCCATCTTGAAAAATAAACTTTTGAACCAGAGCATCTAGAATCATGTATGAAGACACTTTTTCGTGTAAGTCGACCACGAGGATTCCGATTCTGACATCAGTTTGACGTTACGACATCATTTTGACCCAGAAATCCAAGATGGCCGCCATCCAGTAGAGTGAAAACGTAACTTTTGAACGGGAAGGTAAGATGTTTTTTAGTGAAAATTGTCTATAAAAGACACCGTCTAAAGTACATTTTACTTTTTAAACTATGTTTGATCATTTATTCTGGTAGATCATGACATTACCTTTCAAATGATGCATAATACAACAAGGTTTAAACAAATATAACTTGCGGCTACTGTTAGGCTACTGTTGTGGTTACTGTCCCTTTAAAAATATTGTGGTCACTGCCCTTTAAGAAAATTGTTGTTACTCCCCGTAATGTAATCCTGAGGTAAAAGTATCAAAATTTTCATGGTATTTTTATCATTATATGTTGCTATTTCCTTAACATTCCCACCCAGTTAGGCAAAAATAAAATTAAAATTGAATCACATTTCATAATCTTAAATTATATTTGTTAATAAAGGCTAATCAAATTTCATATTTGCTAGCTTGCTCACAATCGCTACCAGTTGCTAACTTTAGCTGTCACACACACGCGCACACACACGCACACACACACAGCATTAATAGTGTGTGTGTTTGTTTCATATATATTCATATAACTACACATGCACACACTAACACACACACACACACACACACACACACAGCTAAAGTTAGTAACTTAGCAACTGGTCGTAAGCTAGCTTAGCTAGCTAGTGATTTTGATCACATTTTAACATTGTGCCAACCAACCCCATAACCTGTGCCAACCAATCCCGTGATGGGGCTGGTTGGCACAAATGCACAACATGACTTTAATCACGAATCACCTAATTTTAGAAAACATTTGTGTATAGTATATACAAATTGTATGACATTATCAACATAAAGTACATGATTTAATTAGACTTTTTGGGAATTGCCTCTGTTGAAATAAGCACCAATTCAATTAAACAATACTTACAGTCACTATAAATTAAACTATAAATTACTTCTTGCGAGACCTCCATGCACGCGTCCCTCTGAGCAAACGGTTGACGTTTGCCAAGGTGCCATGCACAGAGAAGCCCGGGGAGGAACTCAAGGCGAGAGCTGCTGAGATGGAGCGGAGCGCTCTCAAGGCAGTGATCGACCTGGTTGAGGTCAGTCAACTTGTGAACCTCCCCAAGTTGCTGGAACATTGTGTTGTCGAGGAGTGTGTGGCCTTATTCAACTCCAACGGCACATACAGGAAGACGCAGAAGAGCAAGCTCATCCAGAAGCTCTCTCTCCAATCTGTAGATCTGCAAGAACCCTATATCGCTCTCGTCGACATGGGCATGATCTGGAGGATGGCAACTCCATCAGCAGAAGATCAGCAGACGCAAGATGGCACCCCATACAAGTGGTTGGACTACGTCCACAAGGTGTCATCCATCATCCTTGCCCGCCATGGTGATGCTGACCGTATCATCTGTGTGAACGACCCGTACAACGCAGCATACTCGACTAAAGATGACGAGCGAGACCTGCGGGTACAGGGTAAGGCACATGTCCCCAACACCTACATGAAATTGGGCGACCCCTTCCCCTCTGCAAGGGGCGGCTGCAAAAACTAATATGCAGCTACCTGACCGACCTTGCACAGAATGTAGATGCAGAGATTGTCTACTCTGTTGGCTCCCACTGCACCAACTTGTCAACCCAGCAACCGATGCAGAACTACAGCTTTGACCAGTCTGAGGCTGACACCATCCTCTTCTCTGCTTATGCAGTTCTGCGCGAGTCAGGCTACAGTGGCCCTGTTGTCATTGATACAGCTGATACCGATGCCTATGTCGTGGCAGCGGTCATCTCGCAGCAGCTGCCCGGTATGCTCTGTATCAAGAGAAAGCAGGAGACGGTCTTCTGCTGTGGCCTGGTGACTGAGGAGATGGCAGACTGTATTGTGCAGCTACACTGTATTACAGGCTGTGATGCCAACTCAGGCTTCTACGGCAAGGGTAAGTCGTCGTGTATGACGAGGTGGCGAAGAGCCCTGTGGCATGACGGCAGCTCTTGCGGTACGGAGATAGCCTTGACCTTGAGGAGGAGGTGGTAGAGGAGCTCTTCGAGTTCACACGACATGTGATCTATGGCGACAAGAAGAGTAGCACCATGGCTGAGGCCCGTGCCGCGAATCAGAGCATTTTCTGTCGAAGTGGAAGTGGAAGAGAATGAAGAACAAATCATTCATCCGTCTCCCTCCAGATGCAGATAGCCTACGCCAACACTGCCTCCGCGCCAACTGCTTGGCGTATCTAGTGCGCCACCCCTCCCTGAAGCGCCACCCCTCGCCACTCGGACATGGCTGGGAGCTGGTGGGTGGTCGCTGGCGCCCTGTCCGCCACACGCGACCTGTTCTCCCGACGCATCTACCTGCACCAGGGCCAGCTGAAGAGAGCGAGGAAGATGAGAGTGAGGAGGATGATGAGGAGGAGGGAGATGATGATGTACAGAGGAGGAGGGGGGATTGATCAGAATCTGATGATTCAGAATCTAGTGAGGCAGAATGCTCTGATTCGGACTGATCATATGACATGTTTTAAGTGGTTTCATTATTCAACTATTCAAGTTACAGCTATTAAAAAGATCTTATTTTGAAGTATAATTAGTTCTCTTGTCATACATTCATCAATTATTTTACTGCAAGAGATCCTTATGGAGGTAGTTTGTTTAAAGTACAGCAGTACCAAGGTAAAATGGATTTTGACATTAACATCTTTTCAGTGAACATAATTATGAAATGACCCCCAAAACATAAATTGCCATTACTAAACCATACATGTTTGGTAGGCATGGATTCGTATTTATAATAGCTATAGTTTACCATTGTTATTCTCCTTCCTTACATACTGTAAAAATGGCAAACCCCAAACACCACATCTTACCTTCCCGTTCAAAAATTACGTTTTCACTCTACTGGATGGTGGCCATCTTGGATTTCTGGGTCAAAATGATGTCATAACGTCAAACTGATGTCAGAATCAGAATCCTCGTGGTCGACTTACACAAAAAAGTGTCTTCATACATGATTCTAGGTGCTCTGGTTCAAAAGTTAATTTTTCAAGATGGCGCCAGCGGCCATCTTGCATTTGGCCCTCTGGCAAAAAATCAGTGGAGGGCAGATTGATTTACCCTAAAATAAAAAAAATCCTTCATCCAGATTTTAACATAATCAACTCCATAACATTTCTTTTCATTGGATGAGCTTAATAAAATTAAAACCTAATCCAGTGAGACTTCTCACCATAGCCAATATTTATAAAAATAGAAGGTAGTCTTATTCAAACTCAAACTGAAAAGTAACAACACTATTATTTTCCATTCTGTAGTAATGATTTGGCCAAAAAGAAACTAAAGTGGATGTAAATATTTCAATAAAGGTGTTCTATTTCAATTTCAACCTGATTCAATTGTATCTTTGTTTCCATATATGAAATGTATCATAAATATATTAACATTATAGACCAGCACTTTTCCTCAAGTGACTTTTCTTTGCAGTAACATTGAATTTGTCAACATTCTTCTCACCACTGATAATGGGTGTTAGACTGGAGACTTCATTATGTCAATGTTTCATTTTCTTTCGTTTGGGACACCTCATACATTTAGTGATGTAACTCCCTGACTATGCAAGCTACATTTACACATGTGATATTGCTGGATTCAGCACAACCATACCTTTCCAACTAGCCCTCATCTATGACAATCCATGGCAGAGTTACTACAAAGTAAATGAGAACATTCTGCATGGATATTCATTTTTTACATTTCCGCTTATTTTAGGTATGTGTTCATAGGTCTATATTTCCTACATGCATAAAGATATTCACATCCAGTTTTTTCTATTAGGTTAAGCAACTTTCTGACTGCTAGCATGTCAAGTCTGAAAGCTCTCGGAGCTTGTATTATTAATCTACATGAGTTTATATGTCTCAACTCCCATACGGCCAGGCTATATTTTGGTTCTTTTTTAGTTTTGGGGTGTATAACAATATCTATCAATTTAACCATTTTTGCAGTCAAATATTTTTATACAAGAATCCATTTCATATATGGGAGACCTTAGAGATGAGGAAAAACATTGTTGTGTTTTGTTCTACCTCCGGTAGGGGTATCTCAGAAACGAAAGCCCTTTTTGACAGTCAGTCACTAGGCTACTAACTTCGTTGATGTTGATGGTTTGACATAAGCCTAGGATTTTCTGTTCCTTAAATCAAGCTTAAAATTTAGTGTAACTTGTTACAAGGGCAACAGCTCCTTAAACTCAAAGGTTTAGTCAGATTTAGCTGGATCGTGACCAGGCCTTTTTAAGTTTACTCATCCATGAACTCATTTCCAGCGAAGGCTGCTCCTTTCCTTAGAAAAGTGCCAATAGATCAAGACACTATTAGCTACAATTAGACAGGCTCTAAGAAGAGAACATGCATTGAGAGATGCCAAGATTTTATGATATGAAAATCGAGAAATGGTTATTTACAGTTGACCACTTGTTTTAATTTTTGATTTGTTCCCATGTCCTCTTTGGGCCAGTACCACTGGCTCTGAGAATTAAGTCAAAAATCATAGGCTGTCGGCTCATTACAGGAAAGAAAAATCATATCCTGCTATTTTGAATAACTTTCACAAATAAAATAATTAAATACATACTGTATATTGTTAATACAATGATGGAATATGGGCTATTGATGCAGTTGTAAATAGCTCACTTGCACATTTAATTTATGCCAATTGCTCTCCCTCTCTATCTCAAGTTGTGGTTGTCCTTTAGCAATGGCTAAATTTTGCTGATTGCATGGCAGTTACCCTTGAAACAAGATACCACGAGGCAAACTTAACATTCAGCAGCCTTGCTGCTTAGTCCAACCGTAACCATAAATCTTACCGCTGATAGACCAGCTCTCTCATTTGACCTCAATACTGCATGACATTCTCCAAGAATATTTCAAAGATTGTCCTAAATGTCAGTATGTGACACCTGGTAATGACAATAGGTAGTTTGCACATACCTACCGTGTCAAATAGAATGAAAGGCCTGATTTGTCAAACACTTCTTGTCATCTCAAAGTTCAACGACATATTATAAGTGCGGACCTTACATCTTCATTTGACAGACAATGCACCATTAATTTTCTGTGTATGTGCGGTGTGTGATATGTGATATTCCATTCAATTGTGGGACTTCTCTATAATAACCAGTTATTTCATTGGCAGGCAAATGGAACTGCTAAACTGTTAATCATTAAAACGTAAAGCTCATGAAGCTTACTTAATGACTCATGAAGACATAAAAAAAAAAAATAAAAAAAAAATATATCTGAATGTGACGTCACTTTGTCTACGTTTGGCTTGGTTATCCACGGGAAGAAGAAAAATACATCACCGTTTTTTTTTTTTTTTTATCAGTGTTTTAGGGAGGATTTTTCCTTTAAGTTCAGTTTTCAGCATTGCCTAACGTTAAGTCTATTGAAACACCTGTGTGGTAAATGGTTAAACATATCTGTTTTTAATGTAAAGCTGCACTAACAGTTGCTTATGTTCTATGCTAACTAGCTTGCAAACGTAGCTAAATATCATTAGCATAACATTAGCTGTTGTGTGGGGAACAGTAGGTCTATTTTACGTTGGGTAAAGAAAATCTCACAGGCATCCATGTTTTTTCCCTGGTTTTTCTGCAACACAGATTGTAAGTATGACCTACCAGCTGGGAATTTCTGATTTCTGACTTTGAATGGAACGTAGCACGAGATGAGATGCGGCTGTCAATAATGACAAATTGGGATCAATATCCTCAGAACAGCTCACACAGAAAGAGACACAGAGAAACAGAGAGAGAGAGAGAGAGAGGTCACAACCTTTGAATGTCTCCATGTCAGTCTGATACACTCAAAAAAATGAATCATGGCATAGTTTATTATTAAGTGTTTGCATCTATTTGATTTTATTTAAATAATCATATTTTCAAAATGTATTTATTCAAATTCCTTAGAATCAGCATAAATCTGTTAATTGTGAAAACAATTAAATTTAATCAGTTAAAACGTATGAACATCGTTTAAATATGGCTAGCTGTGGAACAAGCAAGATTCAATTAGTTAAAATGTATGAGATTGGTTTCCATATAAATTTCGGGAAATGAAATCGTTCAGAAGTGGAAATGACATCAGAGTTCTCGCCACCTGTCCGCCATCTCACCTCAGAGCATCTCGCGGACTGGACTGGTAAGTTACATCTGCACTCATCCTATATAACCTGCCAGTTATCAGTCTATGTACGTATGTTTTATTAGTGCAGTTGATATCGTATCACACTAATATCATTATATTGACTATCAAATCCAATAAGTCCATCATTGCAAACATGTTTGTCTAGTCTACTAGCTAACTTAGCTACGTTAACTCGCACATGGTGCTAATATCAGCTAACTTTAGCTAGTTAGCTATTTTTCTCATTAGCCAACATTCCATGTATTACTAATTAAAACAAGCCAGTAATTAAAAATAGGCGACGGACTTTGCTATTAACGTTATCAGCCCGATAGCCTCATAAGCATTTGACCAATTAACTAGCCCTGTTCATGTCCAGCAACAGTTGCGAGACACACCCGCAGACTACAGGTTAGCTTCAGACACAGATGGCTCAAGACAGCCAGGTAAGACCGGGGGCTTGACCACCCGCTTCGTGTGCCAGAGCCTCTAACTTGGTTATTGTGTGTAGCTCCACTCGCTAGCACCACATGTCGTAATGTGAGTTGGTGCTAATCGCGAGCCCGTTAGAGGGCTACGCACATACTCATAGAACTGAAGTTACATCCAAGTAACTACTATCTACATTTTCCTACAGTTACCATTATTAAAAATATTCTTATGTGACCAATGGTCTCCGGTTCTGCTTACTAGCCCAAGTACTGCACAGGAGCCGGGATGGATGGAGCATTCACAGTGGTTTATTCTGTAATAGTGGGACACACACACAACCACAATCGGTTGGCATTAATGGAAAGTTGGTCTGCTATTCGCTCCAGCTTGAGCCACAGCATGAGAATTCTACTCTGCTGTCTTTTACTTTTACATTGTGACCGTATAGTGGTACATTGATTATATATTAAAAAAAAGATAACTTAAAAAAATAAAAATATTTTAACTGTACAGATATTTTATATTATCTATCTACGTAATAGTGTCAATATAATAGTGCAATACTATTAATACTATTACATACAACTACTATAACAATATCCAGTACTACATTCTTATAACATAAACATACAATTCTTGCATTAAAACAAAAGCATACATATCCCTGACTCTAAATGCTCCGTTTTACAAGGAAACAATACATTTGCTTTGCTGCCACCTTCTGGTGGTTACCGAAAATAACAGGCACGTAATACGTGCAAGTCTTGGCAGTCTTCACAAAAGGATTTTCACCCAATTAACTGGCGATCTACATAACATATAATACAGCACTTCACATTTTAACATATGAACATACCTGTAATAGTGGGACACACACACAACCACAATCGGTTGGCATTAATGGAAAGTTGGTCTGCTATTCGCTCCAGCTTGAGCTAAAAGACAAGGTTGCACATTAATAGACTATCACGTGTGCTTCAGAGCTAGTTAGCGGCTAGCCAAAATGCGACATGTTACCATACTTTCAATCAGCAAATGTGCACGTAGCGACAGAACTGCGAAACGACTTGCATTGTATATAAAAAAGAACACAAACGGTAAATGCTGATAGCTTCCACACATCGTATGACAATGCAAATCACTTTTATAGATCAATTTAGATCTGAGCGGGCGGGAGACCAACTTACCCACAGCATGAGAATCCTACTCTGCTGTGGGTCACCCACAATGCCCTGCATATAATACAAAACACAAGCCTTGGATTTCCGCTATGCACTTTCATTAGAAAATAAAAATGAAGAGAGAAATTATGGTTGGTGGTCCCAAATTAAACAGGAATTGAAATATATACATAAATTATTTATTCATACTGTTACACTTAGCCCATTTTATTGCAGCGACAACTTAATTTCAAGTGCTTGTAGGTTTATTAGTTGCAATTTGAAGAATTGACGATGGCATTAACCGGCCTTTTGTAGCATGTACGCGCGCGCGCGCACACAGCAGTGCAGCTTTTTGGCGGAGCAGAGAAGGCAGAGCACGGAGGACAGATTGAAAACTGTTCATGGGGTTGGGGAGGGGGTAAAATTCTGCTTCCTGCACTTTTCCTAGATTAAGGAAACGGATTATAGTGAGAATTTGTGGTTAATCTTGAGATTCATATTCTGTAGTATCATATCAAAGTGATCTCAAAAACTGTGTGCATATGGTATTTGGAAGTTTCTCATTGATTGTAAAATATATTGTGTGGAGATCACTGGCTCACAATTTAGAGCAGGCCTACAGTGTAATTAGGCATGATATGTTTTGAATTATGCAAAAAAATATATATATATGGGCAACTGTAGTTGAAAAACAAAATGTCAACAGTTTGCAAATGTTAACTACACTAAAAGAGTGGTGCAGACTTTTTCTATTCCAAGGTTGATTGGAGTGGCTGTATTTCTGTCAACTATAAATATTTTACTTGATCAAAAGCATAAACTACTGCAGTCAGTATATAATGAACAAAATTTTGGTCTAAAGGATGACAGTACTATTCAAAAAATTCTGTAAAAAATGATTTTGTGATTTCATAAGCAAAAGAACATCACACAATTATAGAATTAGATGTTAAATGCATTTAGTTTCTAACTAGAACCATTTGTCTTTTACAGATACCTAATTCTTTGAAACATATGTTCTCACATCAAATTGTATGCCGGGGCAACCTCTTAGATCTAGTAAGTATGTAGGCTACAAAGACATTGATTTATAATACACAGAAAATTCAATACATCAGATGACGAACAAATGAATCAACATAAAAAGCATAAACATAAGCATAACATGCCTAATGCATAGTTCAAAACATTTTTGCAGTGTTTGATCTAGGGTTTGATATGGTTTTGCAGGTAGTGTGCTGTAAATCATATTTGCATTTTTAAAAAAAAGGAGCTGGCTGTAAGTGTTTTAATGTTTAACTATCCAGCTGTAAGACAGCACTTGTTAATGACCCCACAACTGATAAATTGTTCTTTGTCTTTGTTCACAGATACCGTATGCGAATGTGGCCATGTAAAGTGTGTGACATTTCATTATCTACCAGGTATGAGTTGCTAAAACATTTTAGGCTGAAACATATCCACTATGGCCGCAAATGCCGGTATCCATGTGTATATGCAGATTGTCCATGTACATTCACAAGTTGGAAGAACCTTTTGAGTCACACATATCAAACACACAGGAAGCTAGAAACAGCACATGTTCAGTTAACTACATTCTCATGTCAGACGTGTGGATGTGAGGAACTTTCAACTGAGAAGGAATACTTTACTCATGTAAATCAACATCTTAGGCAGTATGAAACCATAACTTGTATGTTTGAAGGATGTATGTTTCAGACAAACATATATGGTACATTTAACTCGCATAAAAATCGGAAACATAATCCCCACACTCAAAGATTTTAAGGCAGGTGTTGTTAAACTCACTGCTCAGTCTAACGAATCTGGTAGTCCTGTAGATGATAGCCCCTCATCTTCTGCAGACATAGATTTTGGTACTCTGTCAGATGCAGATAGTGATGTTGATACTTCAGAGGACCTTCCAAAAGTAGTAGAACAAAAAATAGCCTCAATTTTATTGAAGTTGGAAAACATTTTTCATGTTCCATCTACAGCAATTGATGAATTGCTTGATGAACTACACTACCTGTTAAGTACTGCGTCTGTGCCTGTAACTTGTAGCAGTCTTTCTGAATTATTCAAAAACAAAAACCTAGAAGTTGATAGCTTAATTATTAAGGAACTAGCTGATATACTGTGTAGCTGTGCAGCTTTCGATACTGTAGATCACTGCATTCTGATTGAAAGGCTTAGGCAGTGGGTGGGTGTCTCTGGGAGCGCCCTGGACTGGTTCTCCTCCTATCTCTCGGATAGGAGTTTTTCTGTGTCGGTTGGTCCCTACATGTCTGCAACTGCTGCCCTATCCTGCGGTGTGCCCCAGGGTTCTGTTTTGGGTCCTATCTTATTTGCTTTATATATGCTTCCCCTAGGACTGATTATTAGCAAATTTAAAGGTGTTTCTTATCACTGCTACGCTGATGATATTCAGCTGTACATCTCTTTTAAGCCAGATAAGACTGACAAAAAAAAAACTGTCTGTTTTGCACGATTGTCTGAGTGCCATTAAGGACTGGATGGCCAACAACTTTCTACAGCTTAACGCAGACAAGACTGAGGTTCTTATTATTGCTTCAGACAGTATCGTTTCCAAGGTTGCTCAGTGTATTGGGTCCCTTTCCTCAACTGTACGGTCTAACCTTAGAAATCTTGGTGTTATTTTTGATCAGGCTATGTACTTTGATCAACATATTAAGTCATTGTCCCGTACATGTTTTTTCCATCTTAGAAACATTGCCAAACTCAAGTCTGTTGTGTCACAAGCTGAGTTGGAGATGATTATTCATGCCTTTATATCATCCCGCCTGGACTACTGTAATTCCCTTTTCACCTGCCTCAGCAAGTCATCCCTGGATCGTCTACAAATGGTCCAGAACGCTGCTGCAAGGCTGTTGACCAGGTCCAGCAGGACGTCTCACATCACACCCATCTTAGCTTCCTTACAATGGCTTCCCATCAAGTTTAGGATTCAATTTAAGGTTCTTGTAATCACATATAGAGCCCTGCATGGTCAGGCACCTGTGTACATCTGCGACCTACTCCATCCCTACATTACCAGCAGGTCACTTAGGTCTTCTGACCAGGGCTTACTGGTTGTCCCTCGCTCTAGGCTCAAAACAAAAGGTGATCGAGCCTTTGAAATTGTAGCACCTAAACTATGGAACGCTCTTCCACTGGACTTAAGATCTGCGGTCTCTGTTGACACTTTTAAAAAGCAGCTGAAGACTCATCTGTTCAGACTGGCCTTTGTCTAGCCTCTTGTGTCTGTATTTCTGTGTGTTTTTATGTCCTTTGTTTTTATGTTTTATTGTTTCTTACTATTTGATGGTCTTATTTTAACTATTTTACTCCTGTGAAGCACTTTGTGACTTTGTTCTGTGAAAGGTGCTATATAAATAAACTTTACTTACTTACTTACTTACTAAATCTAATCCTTTGGTGAAAGCAATAGGGAAAGGTGGCCCCCTTGCTACAGCTTTTAAGAGAAAGGAGTACTTTAAGGAATTGTTTAATGTTGTTGAGCCAGTGGAGTTTATTCTGGACCAAAAGAAGAGCAGGACCTTTCAATATATCCCATTATTGCGGTCTTTGCAGCAGTTACTTGGTTCTACTGTAGTGTTAAATAGTGTTATCAATAGCCACAGAACACAGGGAAGTAATACAGAGCAGCTTGAGAACCAGCATTATCGCTCTATAAGAGACAGAGAAAACACTTTCCTGTCAGGTGATGAGTTGAAAATTTGTTTAACCTTATACATTGATGACTTTGAACTTTGTAATCCCCTGGGCACATCACGAAAGAAGCACAAATTGTGTAGTGTATACTGGATTCTGAATAACTTGCCACCAGGCTCTCATTCAGCACTCACATTCAGCAACACATTTATTTGACAGTTTTGTGCAAGAGTGACGATGTAAAGGTATATGGCTATGGTAAAATATTAGAGCCACTTTTACAAGACCTTTTTACTTTAGAAGAGCATGGTGTGTTCATCTCAAAGCTTGGAAAGTTTGTCAAAGAAACAGTCCATAGTGTTATAGCTGACAATTTGGGAGCCCACGGATTGGCTGGTTTTGTCGAGAGCTTCTCTGGGCATTATATTTGTCGATTTTGTACTGCTCCGAAAGAAGATATTAAATCAAAGGATGTTCAGTCAGGTGCTTTTTTGCTTCGAACCAAAGAAATGCATGAAGCACATGTGAAGTCTGCACAGGAAACTGAAACGAATTGCTTTGGAGTGAAGACAGCATGTGTTTTAACTGAACATCTTCACCATTTTCACGTTAGCACAGGCTATCCCCCAGATATAGTGCATGATTTATTTGAGGGTATTGTCCCATTTGAACTGGCACTGTGTTTGAGTATTCTGATCTCTAAGAAGTATTTCAGTCTTGAATGTCTTAACACGCTAATCCTCAAATTTCCTTATAAGTGGAGTGACAAAAAAAATCGATCTCACATCATACCACACAGCTATTCATGTAAGAAGACAATAGGTGGAAACGCCCATGAAAATTGGAACTTAATACGATTGCTTCCATTTCTAGTAGGAGACTTGATACCAGAGGGTGAGCTTGCTTGGAAAGTGATACTAGACCTGAAGGAAATTGTAGAATTAGTTGTGGCACCGGTTCACACTGATGAGACAATTGCCTATCTTGGTGTCAAAGTGTCTGAGCACAGACAGAGACTACTTGAGCTTAACCCAGGCGGAAAGCTTTTACCTAAACACCACTATCTTGAGCATTACCCGCACTTGATTAGGTGCTTTGGGCCTCTTGTAGGTGTATGGACAATGAGATTTGAAGCTAAACATAGCTTTTTTAAACAAGTTGCCCGACACACAAATAATTTCAGGAATATTGCACTCTCACTGGCAGCCAAACACCAGCAATTGATCAGTTATCACATATATTCATCCAGTCTCAGTACATCAAATTTGGAAGTTACAAATGTCTCCACAGTCCAGGTTGATGTTCTGAATAAGGAAGTTGTGTTGGCTCTCAGGCAGAAGTATCCAGATATCAGTCAAGTTCATCTTGCCAAAAATGTCACCACTAGAGGAATTAATTACAGAAATGGAATGCTAGTTACATGTGGTTCAACTGCTGGAATGCCTGAATTCGCAGAGATTCTACAAATGTGCATAATGGGAGATGAGTTGAGTTTCATTGTTCGTTTATTTTGTGCTTGGTATAGAGGTCATTTTAGAGCCTTTCAGTTGACTTCGTCACCGGGTAGAGAGGTTGCCCTGGTTCAGCTTGAGGAGCTGACAGATTGCTATCCGCTTGTGGCCTACACAGTTGGAGCCAGACGTATGGTAACCCTGAAGAGACACATCGTCATCAAAGGTTTGATTTAGATAAGTTACAGTGCCTTGTAAAAGTATTCAGTAGCTTTAACACTTCTCAGATTTTGTTGTGACAGCTGTCCAAATGTGTACATGCTTTTTAAATGTGTACTATCAAAAAAATTCAAATGTTTATATTTTGTCCTGCTGGGAAGCAGGGGCCTATACGTCACCGTGTCAGTTGGTCAGTCTGTCATCAGGTCCAGAGCGGCAAATCTCAAAATCTTATTTGGTGGATCGCCATGAAATTTGGTGACAACATTCATGCTGCCTAGATAAAACCTGTCAATTTAGGTAACCATATGACATTTCCTTTAGCGCCAGCAGCAGGCCAAATTGTCAATCAAAAACACATTTTTGGTTAGTAACCCAAGGAATAATTAAGGGTATACTATGCAGGGTTTGTCGGTTTCGGGAGAGGGAGGGGAAGGAGAGAGAGAGCAGGATGGGAAAGAGAGAGAGAGAGGGGGAGAGAGAGATGGGAAGGAGACACTTATGGGGATAAGAACCTAACAATCATGTTAACACTTTATTTAATAACAAGACTAATACCTGTCCTCTTTGTGTGTTTGTGTCTGCACTCTAGATTGACCAAGCAGGATGGCAGGACCAGTTAGCTTCAGAGTCCTTTTTGGAGGTGAAGACGATGCAAGAAAACTAATCATTGAATCCGGAATACCGACATCTGTGGATGAATTGGTCTCTTGAAATTAAGACTTTCTTTGGAGTGACGGAGCAGTTCAGGCTTCAGTACAAAGATGAAGACTTTGGAAATCAATTTATGAACCTCTTGTCAATTTCAGACATTCAAGATCGAAGTACTTTGAAAGTGGTATACTTACCTTGTGAGGCTACCAGCTCTGTAATCTCCTCAGCTCCACCCACTAAAGATACCTGCTCCACAATCCCAGTGACTCCCCCCAATGCATCTGCCGGCTCATCGAAAGAACCAAATGATTCAGCATCCAGTGACTCCTATAGCAGCAATGATACCATCATATTGTCATCTCCTGAGTCCAAGGTCCTGCTCTTGGCCTGAAGCCTTTGTCGTGCCACGCTTTTCATATTGTGCCGAGATGCTGCTCCAGAAGGGGAATAATGATTTCAATGCGAATGGAATTTTCCTATCTCTTACCCCGAAAGTCAGATCTGATATTCTTGAAGGCCTTCCAGAAGAAATTATCAAGTACACAGCATATCCAAGGGATGATCAGTTTGAAGAAGTTGCTGAGGCCTTGGTACAGACCCACCCATGTTTGCGTGAGAAAGGAACTCGCACTGGGTATTGTGGATGGAAGCACTACATTAAGATCAAGATGATGAACTTCCGCACCAAGCTCAGCCGAGCTGGACACCCAGAAGTCATTGTGAACTCACTTAAGAACAAACAGAAAGGTCAGGGGAAACCAGCTGCAAACATCAAGAAGCCCCGGAAGGCAGAGGTTAATTTCTGTCCAAGCCATCCAAGAGGCTAAACCACAGCCAGCCTAGAGGTGGAAAGGGTTGCTCTATTGACAGAGGTAAAAAAAAGGAGAAAGGACGAGGCAGTGATCAAGGAAAAGATGCAGCGTACCTTCTCATACAGACGACAAGAAGTTCTTCAGGAGCCAATGATTACAGAAGTCCAAAACAGATGGCCAGCACTGTTTGAAGTTGGTGAAGTAAGTGTAGTAACCCATTGGTTTGAAATGTACATGCAAATTGCATTCAGTGTTATACATCTTGTTTAAAGTCAAGTATATCCTGTCTTTTCTCCTCTCTTTCAGGTCAACTTGGAGTTCATGCGTGTAACAACTGTTCCTCTGATATCAAAATTCATGGGACAACTGGACAGATACACTGATGACCTGATGAAGGTTTTCCGTTCTAAAGGAGGATCTGCAGGAAAGAAAATCCGCACCATAATGGCACTGACAGCTAATGTAAGTGTGTTTTTATGTATTATTTTTTTAAGGTGTCAAGCAACAAGCTGCTGGAATTCTTAGGATTTTTCTTTTTCTCCTCCTCCCCTTCCTCCTCCCCTTCCTCCTCCTCATTCCTTCTCCTCTCCTTTCTTTTCTACAAGTTAAACAGATTTGCAGGCCAACAGTGATTTCATGTAGCAAATATGGGTTTGTGAATTCATATTACCAAACATTCACCACCTTCTGATTCTTAGAGACCTTTAGTGATCTTTGTATTAAAGCAGCTTAATACACACAAACGACAAACAATTTCTCTCATGCAAAGTATTTATTGTACAATCAGAAAATGTACATTATATTATACATTATATTTGAGATTATATGAGTGACTATATCAAAGTCATTAGGATAATGTGGTGACAACTAAACATGTCTAGGGAGGGGGTCCAGCAAGTACAGCCCTGGCTGCTCTAGTCTTAAAATATTACTTAATATATTAAACTTAAAATTCAGCATTACTTGAACTGTAAATCAATGCATTGACTAATGTAATTTTCTTTGGGATCTTGTTGGTATGCTTGTTTCAGAATGAAAACATAAACATCAAGCGCGACTGTATCCTGAGGAGAAGTGTCTACCTCAATGAAGACATGGAGACACTCGTCAAAGAATACGTGGTAAGTGTACGTCAACCTACTCTCTTTATATTATAAATGTGTTATGGATATATTTACATTGATAGTTATGTTAATTGTCTCATAGGCATCACAGTCTAGCTTTGCCCATGTGTGTGTAGTGTGCACTGAAAGATTAAACTATACAGCTATCAGTGTGGAGCATGATTGATCTTACAAGCCAAATGAGAAACTTGTCAGCTGTAAATGACCCTGGTAAAGTATAAAACAGTTGGCAGTACAAAGTATGGAAATTATGGATCAGAATTATGAAACACTCAAACCATTATGCTGATCTCAGATTTTGTGTAGATAGGGAAGTAATATGTTATTCCTGACAAATTAAAATAGTAACACATGACTGCAGCAATATGAAAGAAAAATTCTGCAGCAAAAATAAAAAAAAATTAAGAACTGTCAGAAACACTTTAAACATGATGTACCGTATACAAATTTCACTCAAATATTGAAATTTGCAGCAGTTCAACCACTTTGATATGTTTTCCAGCGGGAGATATCAGGGTATCAGGCCAGTTAGTCACAATCACGTGAACATCCTAATTTTCAGTGCTTGCATTTTTAAGCTTGGTTGTGTCCAGTTCCATCAGGATTTTCTTCTTCTCGTTAGGGTAGTTTGAGTTCAAAATCAGTCCAAAAATCTAAAATTGCACTGGCCTTATTTTTAATTCGGATTATAGTCTTCCTGTTTCATAATTTACCAAAGTAATTAACAGCTGACTGTGGGGGAGTATTTGTAACTTTTGAAGGATCACAATGCATGTAGATTGGTTTGTTGGCTTGCAGGTTTACAAAAGTAGCCTACTACTTAGGTGGCAAACTTTCTAGGCATCGATGGTGAGTTGAGGTCATTTTATGAAAACTGTCCAGCTAGACATACGGGCTGGCTGTCTGGCCATTTTTCTAAACTGATGAGTGATTTTGCAAACTCGTTGGTTAGAAAGAAATGGACGGTCAGTTTTCGGGTCTTTCTGGGTTTTTTGTGTGAGGTTTTGAAAAATGTTCCATTATTTTGCATTTGAATGATTCTACATATCTGTAATGTCAGAGTTTGCAAAACAGTGTGCCTTAAAAAATTCTGAATATCACAATGTGACCGGCATTGGGACACAGCTCATTGTTCTCTGTTTATCCTCCAGGACAGCGAACCTAGAGAGGCTGAGTTGGGGATTGTACAGACAACGATGGGCATCTACGTCACTCGGGTGGAGGGTGCCGGTCCTGGAGACGAGCTTTTTGCAGATGTTGGCGTTGTACTTGAAGGCGTGGAAGTTCTGCAAAACCTACAAAGTGTCACCCTTGGACGTGTGATGCTTTTTGGACTGATTTATGCACTTAACTTAAGCTACCCTAAGGACCTCAAGTGCACATTTGAAGTGTTTCAGAAAATCCTGATGGAACTGGACACAACCAAGCTTTCACCAAAAGTCCAAGCACTGAAAATTAAGATGCTCCAGTGACTGAGTAATTGGCCTGATACACTGATATTTCCCTCTGGAAATGTATATCAAAGTGGTTGACTTAATGCAAATTTCAGTACTTTTTTGAGTGAACTTAGATGTAAAATTTTCAACTTGTGTTTTTCACAGTTCTTGATTGTTATATTTTTGCTGCAGAATATTCCTGCACTCGTAATTAAACATGCATGAAAAGTGTGGTGGTGCAAAGCCACTCAACCACTGAGCCCTTATGGCAATGTTTTGGATTTTTAGGGTGGTGGTCAGAAAATTTCAAAAAAATTGATGTCAGGGATTCCTTGAAATGTTAGTGTACTGTAAGCATTCCAGTTATAATGGTTGATTTACCTGTCTACCTCAAGTTTCACACAATTGTTAAGCACAGTTCTTGAGGGAGTTTATCATATTGCTGCAGAAAGGTCTGTTTACAATATATATTCTTTGTGTCATGTAACAAGCAGCAAAGTGTTAAAGGCCAATGGGGCACAGCTGCTCACCTGAGCCTTGTGATGTTTTGGATCCTAATTTCAAAATTGGATCCCAGCAATTGTTAGCCTTCGAAATCATAGAACAGAGTTCAGAAGCCCAGAGTTCCCTTAAATTAGCTTTTAAAATGTTTGCAACGAGTAAATGTTTGAAAATAGAGCACTTTCTTAACCTTAAGAGAGCATTTTCTTTCTTATTTTTTTTATTTATTTTTTTTATAATATTTTTATTGGGATTTTCCCAGAGGGAACTTTCTTTTTTATGATTTGTTTGTTTTTTGCACACAACACAACATGTTTGTATGAGCACTGGTTCTGTGTACAAGTATGTCTTGCTAGCTCCTCTTTTTGTGGTGGTGTGCTGTTATGTCAGTATACCGTGCTGTTGAATGGAAGTGGTGTTGCTGCCTTTGAGTTTTTGCAATGCCCAAACTTGCCTTGATAAGCGTTAATAAATTGTTAAATGTGAAACAAGGTGGTCTGACTGTTATCTTTTTTTAATGTATTGTAGTTACATATTGTTGTAGGTGTGGGGTGAATGGAAAAAAGATTCAAAAATTGGAAATATCTGGTTATAAATTTAAAATACATTGGGTATATTAATAAAAAGTACATAAATTTGATGCATTTTGAGTAAATTGGGTTTATTGCATAAACCTGGTTATTATGAATTTCAAACAAATAGGCTTTATTAATATTGAATACATAAACCTGGTTCTTATGAATTTCAAACAAATTGGATTTATTGATGATAAATATATAAACCTGGTTATTGTGTATTTAAAACACATTGGGTTTATTAGTACTATCACATAAATCTCATTCTTACTTGTTTCATTTATGTTTGACTGACAAATATCCATCACATTAAGTTTATTAGTTTATGTTAAAACTGTGTAATCCAAATGGATGGAAATTTTATATGCAATTAAAATACATAAATCTTAAATATTAGGCCTAAATATTTTTTTGAGTGTATGAGCAGTTGTAGATTGTACACTGGCTCCAGCCTATTACATGAGCGCTGGACAAAATGACATTTTGAGTGAAACAACTTTCACTTCATCACATCCTAGAACAGTGTTACACAGAGTCCATTTACAGTGAAGGTCATGCTGTCTTTATATATGGCACAGGGTGAAAAATAAGAAAGTGAAAAAAAAGAACACTAATAAAAAACAAGAGCAAGTGCTAGCGCTAGCGCTAGTTACATGCTTGCTAGCTGTTTGCGTCTTGGCAACTTAAACCAAATCAGCAATAATAACTCACTTCTACAAATTAACAAGTAATTGCAAAATGTGCAAACAAATGTATTTCAGCATTAACATGATGTAAAATAGCAGCAGGAGTATTTGTAGGAGCACAGAATGACAATGTGAGATTTGTGCATTATGAAAAAGGTGGACAATAATTACAGTTATGTCTAACTGTTAACAAATGATGTATCACCTGACAAGAATTTGGTCCCTTACCAAGCACAAAATTAGCTAAAAAAAAAGACCCAAAAAACGTTCACTATCATTTTCTCAACATGACATATTTTCTGTATGCACAAAACTTTTTTTTCAAACCTAATTTGTAGATTTTACGTGAAAAGCAGCACAAAATCTGACATTTTTGCCATATTTATTTACTTATTTAACAGGTATAATGCACATTAATCAACATTTCAGTTTCCACATCTATGTAAATGTGCTGGAGTTAGCTAAGGAGCTAATTTTCATCCATAGTCCCTAGGAAGGTTGTAACAAACGAACAACAGTACAATGCATAAATACATTACAGGTATTACATTAAAAAAAAACAATGACGAAATATAAGAGCAGTGCCAGAGATGATATTCATAATATGTTGTAAATATTTATTTCAAAAACTTTTTTTTATTTTTTACAAATTCCTCTGTAAATGACCAACTATTTCCACATTGTGGACAATAAAGTTTAGTATTCGTGTTCGTATTTAGTTATTCACAGAATCAAACAGGAAACTGCACTCTATCAACTGAGAAAAAGTGTTCTAACTGCTATACAAATTAGTTCATTTGAAAAATGAAATGAAGGATAAAACACAAAATGTCTGTATTTGTGTCCATATTCAGCATATATAGTTTCATTAAATTTTTGTGTCCTATTCACCTTTGTTGCCCGCCAGTAAATCATCATGTGTTGGTGTGTGAGGGCCAGATGTCAGGGGAGAACAGGCCTCTGTGGAATAGACACACTGTTGCAGAAAGGCCTCAGCTGTGCTTTCCTGCCTGGGCTACTATTTTATGTAGTCCCTGTTGGTTTGTCTCCTCAGTGCCACTTTCACCCCTGATGTGTTAGGCTTCTTTCATTGGGGTCACTGCATGCACACGACTCAGTGTCACTGACACTCAAGATCATGCAAGGCCAAACGTCGTTATACCAGTAGTTGTATTAGTATTATTATGACTATTATGTAGTGCCAGTGATTTTTTTATTATAGCCTGAAGCTGGAATTTATTTGTCCATGTAAACTTTAAAGCTACAATGCAACATTTTTCATGTTGAAATAACAATAAATGAATAGGATATATTCTACATTATCAGTCCGTAATACTGTGTGTTCATGGCAAAATCCCCGTTTGCCTGAAATTGGCTTTTCAATGATGTTGGGGATGTTTTGGGGTGTATACCATTTGCTGTGGGCGTGGCCAGCAGTGAACTGGGTTGTGGCTGCCAAGGGGAAGCTAGTGGCCACAGAGCAGGGAAGTCATAGCAACAACAACAATGGAGGAAAGCAATAAGTCAAGAAAGAACAGCGAAGCTAAACGTTCAAAAACATTGTGAATGTCAGCGTTGCTTTACTCATTGTGGATTGGCTGTGTTTGTCTGCTCCTTCAACCCCTGTGGAGGCTTTACAGATGCTAGACAGGCCTGGATGAATAGGTTAAAATTAAAGAGGAAAACCAAGGGTGCATCCCAAACCTCCACTCCTCCTTTCCTCTATGACCCAGAAATTGGGTCGCTTCATCAATAGCAGATATCTGTTTTTGATGATGCGGTAGCAAATGAACTGTCCTCACTTCCCTCACTACCTCCTCTCTTCTCCTCCACTCCATTCCTTCCCTCGTCTCCTCCAAGTTGACTTCCTGGTAGGAGAGGAGTGCTATTGAGGGAAGGCAGGGGAGGAGGAGGAGTGAAAAAGCTTTGGGATGCACCCCAAGAGATTAGATCCATTAGGTGAAAGTCTGCTTCATGTTGGAAGTGGGAAAGACTGGCAACAAATCACCACAGTGTTTGTGATGCAGGGAGCATTAAATTAACCTTACTTTTCTTTGCTAACAGACCTTTGTCCTCTCTCTCTCTCTCTCTCTCTTTCTGTAATGCTCCATACTGGGGAAAGTGGAAATTCCAGCAACACTTGCAGTACTGAGAACAAACAACAAACAAACCGTTAGCCTACTCCACTTGCTACTTAACATTAGCAACTGAATCGTTAGCAAACATAGCTTATAGTATATTACATACATACATAGAAGCACTGCTTATACAACAATGTCCTTTATTAAAATGTGAGCGTAAAGTTGTCATACAATTATACAAAGATTTAGCTATATACATACATATCTAAATCACTTAATTGCAACGGATTCAAGCGACGACAAAAAAAACGGAATTAAATTCTGGCATTTAGTTCTCGACGTCATGAGAATTTCATCCATACATTTAAAACTCACCTTCACATGGCATACACTCTCAGACCATGTATTAATAGATCCCTAAATCAATTTGAAAATTTGAAAAAAAATTCTCTACTCAAATCAAAACTGGGGCAACAGTGTTTCAAGAAGGGATTCATAATGCAGTTGTGAATTAGGGCTTTAAAATCCATTTTCTGAGCAGAAATACTGAGGTTACATAAAGTTACACGCAATGATCAATCTTAATGTTAGGTTTGGACAGGTAGAGATAAATGCGTACATCACTTTGTACCAGGCGCTTGGCTGAAAAAATAACATAAATGAAAAGGAAAATGTCTCACATATTTAAGATACATCCAATACAGAACTTTCAGCATCCTAATTTGTGTCAAATAGTGTAATATGCAACTTCTGCTGTTAAATAAGCCAATAATACCAAATTGTCCTCAGTTATTGAAGAACAATGAACGTTTCAGCCACAGTGAAAAGACAAACACAAAGATTTCCAGTGAATAGATTTCTGCAGATAGCACTCTGCTTGTCTGAGTAGTAGAGAACGTGGTTAATACCCATGTATTGTTGGATGTACTAGATTAGTGCTTGTCACGTTCATTCGCCATTCCTCATCACAGCGCACTAGTTTCCATGGAAGCAGACGAGAGAGTCAGAATGACCATGACTAGCATACTAGTGTGGTGAGAGTCAGGTCAGAGCCTGCACACATGCACTACGAAGGACCGGTATAATGACTCATAGCAGCAAAGGTGAGGAAAAAATATTGTTTGCTCGGATCCCGGGATTAATGCGTCACACTCGCCCGGGAATTGGTTTGGCTGGTGGAGTAATTCACCTGATGCGTTGGGATGTGTCTTTTATCTCAAACATGCAGTTAAATCTAACCCTATCATTTGATTTGATTTGGGGAATAGAAAAATAAATGATAAAAAAAAAACCAATTAATGTATGTTTGACCCTGATGGATAGCACAAGAAAGCGTTACTTTGAGTAAAACTCTTACTTCCATTGTGGTCCTCGATGGAATGCCTTCATAACAACGATTTGACATACAACACATAACAATAAAAACGGAGATCAAACACAAAGATCATAGGATATACATGGCACTATGATTGGCACTATTATGGTACAATACTATTAAGATGGTACTATCAGATCATTTGTGCTGGACAAATAGGGTTAGTATATATTAAAGGGAGCTGCTTTGCCTTTAACACTAAGGTGATGTGAGATTTTATGTTTCAGCATGGAGGGTTTCCACAGACACAAGGGCTGTTTTACATGGCATTATGAGAGACCACTGGGCTGGCTGGGTGGAGGCTCATCCAAGTGGCAAGGCTAACAGTTGCCATGATAACGGTGCCCACACTCTGCCAAGGGGATGTCCAACCCCCTCCCCATCCAAAGGAAATCCTAATCATCTCTAATCATACACTGAGATGCACCATGAGCAGTGTCAGGGAGGAGGGAGGACGGACAGCGAGAGAAGTGTCAGTCAACACGACACGCCCTACGGAATGACAAACTCACTGCACAAACAATTACATTTACAAGGCATTGGCTTTCACAGTGATATCAGAGGTGGGGGGGTGGGGGGTTAAAAAAAATCTGGCATATTTTTTTTTTTCATCATGAATTGAGATTTTTTTTCTCAATATTGTGATTTAGTATCTCATAATTATGAGATACTAAGTCATAATTATGAAATGCTAAGTCATAATTATGAGATACTAAGTCATAAATATGATGATTGACTTGATTGATGATTGAAAAAATGTGCAGGATGTTTTTCAACAGGTGGCGGAAAGGGACTTCCATACATCACTGATTGGATTTTCACATAACTTGGGGAAATACTTTGTTGTCACATTTTCAGAGTTACTCTAGTAATCTAGTACTACATTTGGGCTGTTTTGACTTTTCCTGACTTAAAAGGACATTAAGTAATCCATGACTTCAACCTCTGTTAGCAACCAGTACGAGCTTCAACAGCATTGACAGGTCAACAGCACAGCCCCCACCCCTCACCGCTTCTGTCCCCTTGAGCTATGATGGCCTGTAATTGACACAGACAATAAAGTCACATTTCACAACAGAGAGGAGTAAGCTAGCTAATTAGAGCAGAGATCCAACAGAAACGTCTAGTGAAATGGTAATATATCACCATGCTAAATACTGGAATAATAATACTGATAATCCAGGATATTTAGATCTCTTGTCCAGAGGGCTTCAATTTGGAACTGCTGAAACAGGTTGTATCTCATGTTTTTCTCACCTTTTTCCACTGGGAACACTGAACACTGAATCCATGATGATTGTTCTTACCATTGTAGCGTGTAGAGTCGCAATTATCAAATCTAGGATTTAGTAAAGGTATGAAAATATGAAACTTTGATAAAGATATCAATTTACACTCCACCACCTTCGTAGATGAAGGACCTTTACTTATACTAATCAGTCATCAGTCTAAAGATCGTGAAATCTTTTCAATACAGGGATTACTTTACTCTGCAAGTAAGGAAACACATAACAACTTCTCTGTAATAAATGGGAATATTTATTTAACTATACAAGCATAACAAATTCAATGAGATAAGCAATATAAGGCACGTATATTGATCACCAGAATGAAGCACGGAAACTATAGACTAAAAATAGACATGAAATGCAATGAAACAAAATAAGAGTGAAAGGGAAATGATAATGAAATATGGGAATAAGAATTGGCAGCAGTAAATGGAGGTATGTATGGATCAATCAACCAGAGAAACGAGGCGGAAAGCTACGGGGCAACTAGACTATAAAAGCCTAACTTTTCCTGATCTATTTAAGTAATTTGAATCTAAGCTGTTGCATCAACTCTCAGCAGTAAAGACGTGGATAATCAGAGCCTACTTTGTTCAGTTGGGAGGTCCTGCCGGGTCGGGTTGTCTGGTCCCGCTGAGCTCTGAGAGACGGGCTCGGCTTGGCCGGTTACCTGGCAACGGCAGACGCTGGAACAGCTGGTCTCTGATGTGTTATCGTCACGTCGAGGCAAGCAGCGCTACCGGCTTTTCACAGCTGTAGACAACAGGCCTCTCTGGATGTGGAACACTACGGCGATGCTGCACCAGTGTTTGACTGCTGGTCTTGGAAGAGTTGACGTTTCTAGCTCTTCTAACTGTTATAAAACTAAATTATCTCGTTCCTAAATAGCTTCGAAAATGATCTTCGCTTGGCCGAGCGTTGATAACTTCTTGACTATTAGAGGCGAGGTTCAAACTTCTTGTACGCGATTCTTAAGTTCATCTGGAGAAGACGTCTCTAACTCCAGGTTCAAACTCTAAGTTTCAGCTAAGGTCGAATTGTAGCTAAATTGTTGGTCTTGGCTTCAGCAGGTTTCTTGGCGAGGGCGGAATGTTGAACAGTCTGAAAACCCAGATAAGAACATTTTATAGCTCTTTGAATTCTCAGGCGTGGTTTGCCATGCAAATCACGCTTCGCGCTCTTTTTCTGTTTACTAATTAATTTCTTTGTTTGAGAAGATTTCACCCCGAACCGAGAGGGAGGGGGGAAAGGAATGCAAGAGGAATCATTCCTCTAGTCTATTTTATTTTGGGATCTATTACTAAGTGATCTTAATAAAGATTCCTTTTAAAAATAATATGTCGGTATTTTACATCTCCACCAATTACTGTTGTCAATTGATCGAAATAATAAAAACCTGTCAACTTACATTCAAACTTATATAGCTAGCACATCAATATAAGGACATCAAATAAACCTTCCTGGTACAATCTGTGGCTATAAAGTCTTCATCAAGTTAACTCATATATGTGACTTGTGTCTCTAACTGCGTGATCAATATGAGAAAAACAATTTAAACATTTAAGACATTTGGATGCACTGACATTTTATACTGACATGTTGCTATAAATGACCACAAGGTGGCAGTGTGGGACCATGAAAATAGGAGAGTGTCTCTGGATGAATATCTGATACACTTCAATCATTTAACGCATCATGGTCTATGCATGTAACTTTAGCTATTGAACATCTTCAACATATATATGGGCCTATAATTAACACATCTAGTATACTTCAAACTACAAAATAGATCCATTAAAGACATTGGGAAAATATAGTTGAAGGTAGGTTTTAAAGGAATGTGAAAAGGGAAGAGATTTATGACTGTCCTGATTCAGAGAGGGGGTAGTGATGAGACTCTGGAAAGTGTCAACAGCAGTCATTGGTTCCTTCGTATTGACACGGTGTGTATTCCCGTTCTCACCCAATGGTGACTGTCCCTTCTGATTAACCAGAACAGTCTGGTACTCCCAATGAAGAAAGGAGGGTGATTCCCTATATTCAGATGTGTGAGAAGTATGGATGTGTGATTGTATAGTTTATTAGTATTCCTGAGTTCTTGAGTCCTTCTCCTCCTGATGGCTGAAAGATAAAGGTCATTAATTGTGGAATGTGTGAGTTTCAAAGCTCTTCGCCGGGTTGGTATCCTGTCGTTAATTTCCTGAGCTGTCCTGTGGAGACATCTCTGGCTGGCATAGACTCAACTCCTTGAGCCATGGACTGTGTCCATTCGACACCTTTATGGCCACTTGTTGTGATAGGCCATTTGGTGTTGATTCAAGAAGACAACAGAAAGGTTGTGGGCTTTCTGCAAATGTCTCCCTGGTATCGCTACACCATACATATAGAAAGGACGTTTCATGAGTTTCATGCACAATGACAAACAAGCACATTTGATGCCACCACATAACACAATTAGCGGTTTTGGTTGACATCTTTTTATAGTCCCATTATGATTAGCGGTTTTGGTTGACATCTTTCGATAGTCCCATTATGATTAGTAGTTTTGTCTGGCATCTTTCTTGACTTCTTTTTAAATAAATGCTGTTGTGTCATCAAGCTCAGGGGAAACCACGCACCGCTATAATGAGCTTCTTATCATTTTGAAATGGAAAGAAATTCACAGCCACCTGGATAGAGTCCTGCTTGAAGCGGATTGGCTTTCACTTTAATGCATCGGGCTGATTTCTCACTCAAGTTGAAAATTTTCAGCTGGAGCGAATGCCTCTTTGCCTAAATTTCTGCAGCCTAGGGCAAAGTTCCATCCATCTCGCTCCGTTCGCCTCCTTCATTTGACTTTGCATGCGTTCATGCCGCCTCTTAAGTTTTTTTGTTCGTTTTTGTGTTCTCTGTACGTAGGGTTAGCCTGTTTCTATCTTAACTGCCAGCCACCCATACTAAGCCAGGAAAGATAATGAGCCTCAATTAAAGGAACAGTTCACCCTAAAATGAAAACTCATCTACTCACCTCCAGGTAGATCTAGGACCTTTTGGACTTGCAGTGCAATCATTTGACTACAAAATACTTAGATTATGCTGCACAAGTTGTTTAGAAAAATTTGATGGTCATTTTATGCCCTTTTTGGGACTGTAAAAAACCAGACCAGATTCACTTCAGTTTTTTGAGAGAAAGCTGGAACTGTGGAGGCTAACTTGCTATGTGTTTGGTGGTCATACGAATGTCACACAATATACCCCGCAAGCAGTTGCGGATGACAAATATTGGTAAAAATCACCTCTTAATCTAGCCCAGCACAGACTACAGTTCCCTTCTACCTCCACATAACATGATTAGCTGCACACATGCGCAACTTGGTCACAGCTCAAGAAATGCGACTAAGGTGTATACATGTCCTAACAATGCCTGGAATTGCATGGGATCTCTAGGCCCTCGGTTTTATGTTGTCTTCTATATTATTAAAAAGATATAATATCGACTGACTATTAAGTCGGTATCTCCGAGTAATTTCAGGCTCTTGAAGTTCAAGAAAATAAATAATCTGACGGAAAATCTCTATCCTGCCAAATCTGTGGAGATTTCAACATCCACATTGATAATCCTGCAAATTCTAAAGCAAATGTATTTATTAGTTAACTAAGCTTTTTGACCTCACCAAAAGAATTTGGGTAATCTGGGACATTTTTACAATTTTGACTTCTGCGACTTATTCCGATATCTATCTAACACATTAGATCAACACGTTAGACCTTTCTGAAATCCCTAAGATGTTTTCTAACCACACCAGAAGAAAGAATGTAGATATACCCAGAGGAGACATGCCACACCTATTAGTGTTCTTTGTGCCAAAAAAAACATTCTGCCTGAATTTGATAATCTGGGACAGGTCACTTTGTAATCTGGGACACTTGTATTAGTCTTAAAAAAGCCTAAATCACCTTACTTTATGCATGCCAAGCTCAATATCACCAATTTTTAAAAAGCATTATGAAAAAATGACAAGGACAGAAAGCTGAATAAGAAAATGTATATTATTCATAGAAATTTCATTCATTCATATAAACATACAAAAAGTCATAATATTTTTTCATAATGAACTAGCCTAAATAAAGAAAATATCAGGAAAAATACTTTCTGTCTCTACACAGGATTAACGGATCTACCGTGTTAATTCATTTAAATTCATTTAAAACATTCTATTAAAATTGTATAACATTTTAAAAAATCAACTAAAATTCAAGCAACAGCAAGCAACAATTAGATTAACGAATTATTCATTCAGTTATTCATTTAAATTCTCCATTCTTTTAAAATTGGGGGTACTCGGGGAACAAACAGTCCTTGCAGGTGAGAGACCCATCATCATCTGTCACGCCATTATCTTCTACACGTTTCGTGATACCAATGGCTGCAGACCACACAGGACAGCCACTCTTCTGTGCTTTTGGGATCGTCTCTGTCCCCATATGCATGGTGGCAGATGGTGCATGGCTCCTCCTTCTTCTTGGGATTTGGCTTTGGCATTGGCCTTGGCCCTGGCTTTGGCCCTTTTCCCTTGCCCTTCCCCTGAACGTAGGCGAAATGTTCATCGCTTGTGAAGTTCATGGACAGCGATTTTGATCTCTTCCGGATGGTGGTTGGTCTTTCTCGGACTGGAACCTGGACCAAGTCCTTAAATGAGACTGCTGCTTCCTGCACGACCTGTACCACTGCCGTCTCCACCTCAACCTCATGTGCCAGAGGTGGTACAGCATCCTGGGGCACTGCCAGTGGGCACTGAAAATGATGCTGCTAAAGAGGGGCATGCATAGGGTGGGCCTCAGGACGGAGGTGAGGAGGGTGCACGGCTGCCTGCACAGGGTCCTGCAAGGGGTGGGCCTCAGGACGGAGGTGAGGAGGGCGCACGGCTGCCTGCACAGGACCATGCAGGGGGTGGGCCTCAGGACGGAGGTGAGGAGGGCACACGGCTGCCTGCAGAAGATGTTGCGGAGGGTGATGGGTTGGTGGGGCACTAGGAGGTCTCTCTTGACACTCTCTCTCCGTCGTTTCACTTGGCGCGAAGAGGGCAGGGCGATGTGGGCTGGGTTCAACGGGTAGATCCCACTACCCCGAAAGCCAGCCATGGCATTTGAAGGGGTCGCTGCCTTGCTCCAGGCCTTTGAAAAGACTGCCAAAAACAAGGTTCTGTCTAGCCTTTTCCCCCCACTCTCCCTGGTGATGGCCCTCCCCTCCAGCCTCCAGAAATGCTTGAGGCTCTCGAAGAGGGCCCTGTCTGTTGGCTGCAGGTAGTGTGTGGTGTATGATGGTAGGCCAAGGACATAGACATTGTTGTCCTTCATTAGGTTTAAAAACTCCACGTTATAAACGTGGGAGCTGTGTCCATCAAGCAGAAGAACATGTGGACGTGGGTCATCTCTTGACAGGCTTTGCAACACGAACTGCCTCCCCCACTCAAAAAAACAACTGACTGTTTATCCACCTGTTGTCAGACATTTTCACCACGGTGTTTGGTGGATACCCCAGGAGCCACTCTGCCTTCAGCCGTTTGGTTCCGCTTCAGGAACCCCTGAAACCAGGCGTAGCCAGCTTTTTGCCTGGTTTCGGAGAAGCCCTTTATCCCTTTTTTTTGAGCGAATTGGAACGCAAGGTTCTGGATATCTTCCATCCTTAGGGGAAACCCCCTTTTCCCAAGTGTCTTTACAAGCTCTGCGAGGACATTTTCATCTTCTTGGGAGATAAAGGGCTTCCTCCCGATTGTGTGCTTGTGGTCCCCTGTGCCTTTGACTCTTCGCTGAAGGGTTGACTTCGGAACATTCCAGGCCCTGGCCAAAAAACGAAGCTGAGGGACGCTACCTGCCTCCACTAGCTCCCTGTACTCAGCTATAGCTCCCTTCATTCTAGTCTCACTCCATTGGTTTAGCTTCTTCCTACTTTTTATTATTATGAAACCTTTATTTAGACAGGTAATCTCATTGAGACACGGGGTCTCATTCTCAAGAGAGACCTGGTCGGGCAACTTCTCTCATTTCCCTCTCTCTCTCTTCCTCGCTCTTTCTGTTGCCCTCTCTTTTCCTGACGCTGTGGTGCCATTGTATTCTGTAATACATTTCATTGAGTTAATTATAGGTCATGGATATTTTCATATTTTAGCTGACTAATGACTCTCACATTTGTACATGATGAACAACTACAAAATACTGTGTGTGTGTATGTGAGAGAGAGAGAAGGATCAGGTATGGCAGTGATGAAGAGAAAGAGAGAGAGAGAGAGAGAGTGCGTGTGTGTGTGTGTACAGAACATTAGCCCCTTTTACACAGCCTGTTCAAGGCGGGAATGTTGCGCCGTTATTCCGCCTCGCCTTCCGCCTTCTGTATAAAACGTACAAACACGGAATGGGGGGGCATTGTTGTTCCGCCTTTAAGCCGGCAGTGGAGGTAGTAACAAAGCCAAATCAACGTCTGTGTAAAAAGGGTGAACCGGCAGGACGGGACAGGGGTGTGACGTTTTGATGACGTGTTATGTGTGCATGTGCACATTTTCAACACTTTAATGCATATTTTGTTGCTTGAATAGATCACAAACATAATTTGATAACAATTAGGAACATTGTCTTATTTATGACAGATTTATATCCTTAACATTAATCTTGTCAGAATCCTATGTCGCTGACCTTGTCATGCAATTCCCAGGGGAGCTTCCTGATTGACAAGTGCCCTGCCCCTTTCTGTGACATCACCCCCATGAAGTCATGTGATTTCAGTCACATGACATCCATGCTAAACCTATAGTAAAAGTCCTGTTGACTAGATTTTGTTGGAACAGGAAATAAACACACTGGAGCTTAGGTGTCCCACATTACCCAATGTCCCAGATTACCCGAAATCACCCTATTTCTGGTCATATCTAGACTTGGTCATATCAAATGGTTGGTTCAGAAATTAAAGTAATCTCTGCTGTGGACGTTCTGTGTTATATGTTCAATCTCCAACTACTTCTGTGTGTTTTTTGATGTGACCCTAGCTATAATTCCAGTCAGCATAGGGAGGATGGTTAGTGAAGGCTACATCAATATTAACACTGCTGAGGCCTTAGAGAATCTAATTCTTATGTCTATCTAATTATGATGTATTAAACATAGTAAACTCCCCCCTGCAAAAGGGTGAAGAAAAGTAATTATGATCCTTCAGTGCTTAGTAATTATAGGCCCAACCTAGTTTTCCTGGGCAAAATACTTGAAAGTGTGGATCTTCCAGCAACTAAGTGATCATCTGGAAATGCACAGTATTGATCTGACAATCAATAGTGACTCCAATAGGCTGTCTGTTTTAGTGTCTCTAGACCCCACTGCTGCATTTGATAGTTCAGATCAGGATATTCTGCGTGGATTGGACTGTCTGACCTAGTTCTAAATTGGTTTAGATAATTTCTAATTTGGAGGAAATTCAGCTGTGACCCAGTGGGCATAACATGTGGTGTTCCCCAGGGGTCCATTCTCGGACCTCCTGTTTAATTTGTATATGCTTTCTCTGGGTAGTGTGATTAGGAAATATTTACATCAGCACGCTGATGACACCCAACCCTACATAGTACTCCCTACACAGAGTTGAGGCTTTAATCCTCTGTATCGAGGATATAAACCTATGGATATGTTTTTCACAAGTAATCAAACTGGAATTACAAAGACATATTTTCAGGTTTGCAAAACTTTCTTACGACCACAGAACCTCAAACACAGTACAAATTCCTTCCTACAAAAAAAACTTTTCAAGTTTCAAGTTTTCAAAAAAGGTATTGAGTAATAATGTGGTAATTGGTAACTACCTCATCACCCTACTGAACCAAGAAATAGAGTAACTACACAGTAAAATCAGTCTAATATTGAGGTATCAAGCCTGACTTTACTTGGCAATACAGTTCCCATGGTGTTATCTAGTACTCTCATCATAAGTATTGGAAAGGCTGGTAAGCAAATGCTTCCAAAGTATTACATAGTAATTATTCAGTAATGATTGCATAACTTACTACATTAATGTAGTACTGTTATCATGCTAATAATTACTCGTTATCACCAGAAATTACCAGCATTTAACTGAGAAATTACACATTATGATTACAAATAGTTACTCATTATTACCAGAAATTACTACTTCGTTTCTGATCATTTCTATGTAATTACACAGTAATTACCCTATAATTTGTGTACCGTAATGTAAAGTGCTACCAATTTGTATCTTACATACCTGCAATACCTAGACCCGCAGACAATATTGGCTCCTCAATCAGCTGTCAGTTGAAACAACAAGCTCCCATTGCTAGGCCTCTTGCTACTAACAAGCAGTCCAAACGGGGTATGTCAAAATATCTACAAAGGGACAGAACACAAGGCTTGTTTACATGGATAATATTTGCAAACAGTGAAGTAAAACAGAGCTTTATTTTGAGTTACAATGGTAATGAAAATTGAAAAAACGAATTTTTCATGCTTAAGTTGAACTCATCGTGAATCTATCTGAAAACACCAAATTTTACATGCGCAAAATTGGCTACATGGCTGCAGTTAAAAACAGCAGGCCTGGGAGTAGACCAAGATCCAGGTGAAACTGGATTGCATGGTTTGTTTCTCTGGTAATCTCTGCACACACAGCAACCATATTTTGCAGCCGCTCATCTGAAATAAATGGGCGTCATAGAGACAAGTGCTGCGTGAAGTATTTGCTAATTCATTGTCCAAACCCCTTAGACCCGGTAGCTATGAATAAAACATGCAATACTTTGTCAGTACCTTGAGCTGAGGTATGCTACCATAGAAACCAGTCTTTCAATTGGCTTAATTGAGTCCAGGCAAGTCATGAGAAAATGTTGCGCATGCTTTGAGGGTTCCATCGATCTCACAAAGAGATAAAAACTTACCAAGAGATAAAAACTTTAATCAGAGTTCCTGCAGTGGGAAAGTGATTAGTAGGTGACAATTGGGGACATTTTTGAATGCTGATTGCATTTTCAGAGTAATGGCAAGTGGAAAGAGTTACAAGATATTTGCAGACCATTTTTTGACAAAGACGTAGAGATGGCATTGACTTGGAGATGTTTGTCAAGCAGCAAAGTGGCTCGACTTTGTGGAAAGCGCAAAATTCATAGAAAGTCAATATTCAGAGAAGAAACTACCACCTGCATCAAATGATAACGAGCTTCAACAGTTTCATCTGCATCTATAATCTCCTCCAGATGAATGTGAGGACTTACTTCCAGCCCACATCTTTCTAAATGTGTCTCCACGGCTGTTATTTTCTTCTTTCTAATTCCTCTGACGGTGTGACATGTTCCTCCACCCACCAGATGAGCTTCGGAGCAGCCCTGCCACCCGGGTAACCAGCCACATTAAAGCAGCCAACTGTTAGCCTACAAGAAAGACGCAGAGAACTTTAGAATATCTTGATTTTAAAAAGGACATGGAGGATTTTGTGACCTCGCCAACAATAAGTATCTGAGAGGCTTGCACAAAAAGCATGGCCTGGTTACTGTTACTCACAAGGAGAGCAACCCATCCTTGACTCCCTTGTGTCTTCCACTTTGTATTAGTTATCCTCTTCACCCATTTTTGTTGTTCTTTTGGCATTGCTGCTTCACTAGATGGTTTTAAGCTGTACTAGGGAAGATTTTCAAGTAAGTAATCTGTGACCTCTGTCAGCAGGATTTACAACAACATTGATAGAACAAGTCTCTGGCGCAACCCCGATCTCTACGGTGGCCTGTAATTGGCACAAACAATAAAGTCACATTTTCCCAATAGAGAGGAGTAAGCCAGCTAATTACAGCAGAGATATAACAGAATCAGACTAATTCCTTTTCTTAATTTTATTTGGCTGAGGACTAGGTTTAATCCATACCCAAGAAACTGGCCCTTCGGCTGAAACTGTAAAAGTGTGTATTTACTTATCATATGGATGGAGCACCTCAAAGGTCTCGCCTGGAATAAAAATTGATCTGCGGTAGCGGTGGGAGACAGCAGGTGAAGTGCGCGGGTCAGAGGAGTTTTATTGGCATGTCAGATACTGTCAGCATCCACTTTGATCACCGGTGCGGTAAGAGACTGGTCCATCTCAGCCGAGGTTTACTTGCTGGCCAAAACAGGGAATGCCCTAATTCTGGGATATCTTTTACCAGTAATTGAATGGAAGAGACAACAAGAGAGACGTAGCCTCCTGTGCATGACCAGATACTGATGGAGGCATAGAAACACTGTCTATGCTCACATATGTACACATAAACACACACACACACACACACACACACACACACACACACACACACACAGAAGGCTTATAGTACTACAGTAAGGCAGATTTCAGGAGAAATACTGCAGTGACAAACTGTAGAAAATGATGTTTGAAAGAGAGAGAGGGAATACAAGGTGATTAGAGAAATACAACTGTAAATAATGAGACAATTCACGATTACTGTTACCTAGTCAGGTTTCTTTTTCTTCTGAATAGAGCAGAAATTTGGTATTACATACTAGATTAGAGGTCAGGACAAACTTTTAATTTGTTTCTGGCTATAAGGAACTGTATTGAGTATCACCAATACAGACAAAATTATCTGACCAAGCAGTGACATGTTCAAATTTAAAATCAATGTAAAGCTAATATTGCCGTTTTTATTGAGTTTTTTATTGAGTTTTTTGGTGTCAAATCTATTATTGTTAAAATAACGCGCTCTCTCTTGTGTTGCATCACAAATCTATCAACCACATCTGGCTCCAACATGGAGGTCCACTGAAAACTGGTTGGTAATAATGCCTAAATATAACAACCAGGCTAGAAAAATAAAGATAGCCTACCCGAAAAAGATTCTTGTGATGTAGCCGTAGATCCACTCAGTGATGTTAGAAGTAAAAGTGAACAGCCTGATATGGTAGATTTGTTTCCAAATGTTGGAAGTTGTAGCTTGACAAGAGTCAGCTCATAACCTGAACAAACTGTTAGCTAACTAGCCAGCAAAGATGTTAATATTAGCCACTACTTACGTTAGCTTCTATTACATTAGTTAGTGTGCAAATCAGATATGTTAACAACAGGACAGTGATGGTTAGGGAACCATATGGTTAGCTAGCTAACAAGCTGAAACACAAAATCAGATGTATCAGTGACGAAATTATCAGTTCCCAGTCAAAAACAGCACAGAAATGAACCATGTCTCTGGAATTCTGTTGAGTCGGCCGAGTCGTTTAGAAACACAGTCATCTGTTCGCAGCCCTTGTTGCCAAAAGAGCTGCATGGGGAGCTCCAATATGGCCGCCAGAGGGTGCGTTATGTGATGAAAGCCCTCTGCAAATAGAAGTTGGACACAAAATGTCACCAAAAAGCTGGTGATGCAGCCAGTTTTTCCATTTGCAACAAGGCAATGCATGTCAGCTTATCCAAGCCACCTTAAACTGCTGGTAACACCTAACTTGCTGGACGGCCATGGTCAATGCACTTTTGAACAATAGTGGACCTAGCTTGAGCTGGATAGTAAACTAAGATAGTGGAAATAAACCTCATGAAAGGAGGGGAAAAATTCAAACAAGTACACTCAACAAAGTTCATCATGTACTGGCTTTTTGTAAAGGGTAAGAAAGTGTAAAGGAAAGCTGTCACGCACTGCAAATGTGTGGAACTTATTGATTTGTTCTTCCATTGGTATTGCAGCAACATTAGGCAGCTTAGCATACTCCCTGCTGTACTAAGGGTGGCAGTTAGAGGCTGACAGGCAATTTTCCTCTCCATTAGTTGCTATTTATTTCCATTTACAGCGGCTGCTACAACTTCCAGAGCTCAAACAGGCAAAGCACAGGAATATCTATGGATATTCAGAATGACAAAGGGAGGTGGGGGGAACAAAGGGTCATGTTTTACGACTTAAGTGTTACTCCATTTTGTAACACTCACACCCAAATTCAGTCAGTTAGAGGTTAACTCATTTGTTTCTCTATAAATGTTTCTGTGGAATCAGAGGCAGTTACTGCGCAATTGTTCGCACACCATTTCAGTGCATATGCATTTATACAACAATATTCTTGTCTTTTCTCTTGTATTCAAGGTTTCTCCAGAATTGATTGTATTCTTGTCAGGGTGGAGAAGCCTCTGAAACAGCAATTAACCATGGGACACTAAAACTCAGTAAATGAGTTCAAAGTTAGTCTAAAATTAGTATTAAATGCACTTTAAATAAATTAATAGTCACATAGCCCTTACATATAATAGCTATGTGACCTTTGTGAACTATCAACACTATCAGTGTGTTGGTATTTTCCTTTGAAATCCTCTGCCAAACCCAAAATACAGCTTCTCACCTGCCAATTTAATGGGATTTAGCTCTAAAATGGATTATGTTGTACACTACTATGGTACAACGTAGAGTTAATGGACTATAAATGGTGTGTAGCGGTGCAGATTTGCCCTCCTACCAGGGCCTGGACATAGTGTCAGTTATTAAACCATCAGTGTTAATGTTATATTGTGGCGACGCACTGTAGGGCAAAATTCATCATACGGCTGACATCCTATTGAGCTGCACTGACATTTTAAGGGCCGTATTTCAACTCTGACAGAGTATCTCAAAGGGAGATGTCAATGGTTGGCCATTAGTGAATTATGACATGCAAGGGGTGTGTGACCACAAGTGCATTTTAATGAATTGAAAGTATTTAAAGTGCTTTGGTCACTATATCCGTTCCATTCCGAAGGATTCCTCCCTAAACCCTACTTCCTGCTCAGGTATCTGTCCAGTTACCTGAAGTCCAGGACTCTGCTGCGACCTGAGAGACAAAATGACCCACTATGGAAGCGACTGAAGACCTTTTAAGAATCCTTAGGCTGGTAAATTTGGTACATAGACAATCCACCATAATCCATCAGGAAACACCTAATTTCAATAAAATCTCAAATTCTAGAACTGGCTCAAACTCTCTATCGCCATCCGCGGTGTATTCTCGCGGAAGAGGATTGTGAGAAGAGGTGAACCAACGATGAAAGTTGGAATTTTATTGAAATAAGTGCCGATTGGTGTATTGGATGCATGCGGAATTGAAGAGTGGATCCTGACGATTTGTAAAATGTCCAAAGCCATGTTCTACCAGGTATGTACCTTTACCAATAAGCAAGGCAACACTAAACTGTCCGATAGACCCCCTCCATTAATAGATTGTTCAGGAGCTACACTAACTTAACAAGAGCTTATTTCAACCGCTCCAATATCTTCTCCACTTACTATATGTTTGAAAGACCAACATTGTCCAAGAATATCTCCCAAGCACTTGAAAGTCTATGAAGTACATTTTTAATTAGGCCATCTTTCTCCATGAAAAATTGTATATCCTTATCCCCCATAATCAATTCCAGAAGGAATTCCATTTGTCGTTTTCATACATCCAGAGTGGGAAGCCAAAAAACGACTCAGATCATTTCTATTAGCGAGTAAAACAAAATATGTGGAGGGGGTGGAGGGGGGTTGGGGCTCTGTCATCCTGCATGCTGCTTAATCAAGCCTCGCTGCATTATAATAAAGTAATTACTCTGTATTTATATATGTCAAATTTAATCAGCATCATGAATTTCAGAGGTGCTGAAAAGCAAACTCAACGCTGTTTACTGTGTCAAACAGCTACTGTGTGAGTGTGATCCAGACTTGTTGCCTGCACACGGCAAAATTGAACCATGGATCTGTTTCAATCAGGCAAATGTAATAGTGTACTTCGTGCTCTGCATTTGAATGTAGTATGCAAAGTATGGATCATGTGGAAGTGTACCAAGCATCTTCAGAGTGCATGACAAAACATTTCTTAATGCTAATGTGTCTTATTTTTGCAGAACGCAAGTATCTGGACACCTCAAAGCTTACGGGTGCTGATAGCTTCACCCATTAAAGTACTATATGAGGCAACTATGAAGTGAAATGTTTACAACGTCCATCTCATTTCTGAATTTACAAGTTACATTAGTGTTTCCTACTCTTCTTTGCAAAGCTGAAATATCTTTGGTACAATACAAAAATGTTTTTCCTGTATTAAAGGAATTGTACCACACTGACTTTACCAAGGCAGAAATAGTAGGTATATCTTAGAATCTAGATTTGACCACTGAAATAAATACATTTTCTGAGGATTGTGCTCTAGAAAGCCAGAACCCATATTCATAAAGCATCTGTGAATACCTGACCAAGGCTGACTGGTCCAGTCTCAAGACATTATACCCATCACTACGACCTAAAGGGGCAATAAGTAAGACTTTTATGGCCCCATAGCAGAAAAATTACCATAATATATCTGCAGGGGTTGATCGGATAATTGATCAATACCAATGACTCAACGATTACAGGTGCTGAGATTTCACTGAGAGAGGTGGATAGAAGTCATAGATTCCTTGAAGAAGAAAACTACTCTCAGATCAGCAGATATATTCCAAGATACAGTACATACATGTGACTTGAATCTCAATATTGGGATTATTTCCCAGAGGAAAGCACTCCCGCTACAGTATGTTCACAGTATGAGGCAACAACTTTGTATGACGAAGAGCAGTGGCTGAAGAACTAAATCATTGAAATTCCCTAACTCGCTGGTATTGTGACGATATTCATTTTACCAACAGACCAGCTGGTAACTCCTCCAGTAACAGGGTGTCTGCAGGGTTCAGAGAGCCAAATTCAAGATTTTTTAATACCTTTTCAATGCCAACTGCATTTTAGACAGCAATGCCATTTCAGAAACTATAAATGAGCAGGATAGGACAACAGGACAACAGAAAATGAATTGTTGAAAGACATGATGTCTAACTGTGTTTAGTAAAGCAGATATGATGCAGATTGTACTACTAACCCTGTTCTGGATTCATCTAAGAGTGGACATACAGGGCTAAGAAACCTGTCATTACACAGTTAGATAATCAAAGTTAGATAATTCATTTTAAAACATTTTCAGACTTATGCAGTACTTTGACAAATACAACAAAGGTGCCTCGTTCTTTCAATGCTTGGCCCCAGGTTTCTCTTACACTCCACCTCATGAAGCTACACACTCCTGTCAACAGTTATCTGTACAGCCATTGGTTACAAAGCTAAGGAATGACTGCCACACTGTGTATGCCAGTGGGACTGCACTTCAACACACACACCTTGATTAAAGAGTGGTTTGTGATGCAGTATGACTCAAATTATGATTAAAGTATTGAAAACCATCTTGTCTCTCATCAAAAGGGTTTCATAATCACATCTCCTTGACCTTAAAATGCACGATCCCGGAGAGGCATAATGGACAGAAGGGTCTTAATGAAAGAAAGGTATAAAGCAAAGCATTCTTAAGAAAATGTTTATTGTCATTAGAAAACTAAGAGTTAAGAACTACGACACGTGCAAAAACAATTGCTAAAATATATCACAGTAACTGCCTTGGCCCAGGAGGAATGGCATTTGAATACAAAAATGCCAAGGAGGGAATATTGTAACCAAACCAACCGCACAAAAGATGGGGAAAAAAAGTTACAACCTTACATTGGAAATGTTTGAATGTTACAAAACCCCATTCACATATCACAGATAACAAAGGACATTCCGATTTGGCATATTCTCCTAATTTGTGCAAACAATGGCAAAATATCACAGCAAGCCACTTCAGGAAGTGCAATTCCAGTGCATGTAATGCATGCTGTGGCTGCAAACTGGCAGGATAACACATGTAGGCTATACAAATGGAGTGTAGTGAATAGACACATACAAACATACTACATACCTGTAGGAAACAGCTAGTGTGCTACCAGTCTCTCCCTATGCCTGTTAGCATTACAAAGTAATTCTTATCATGTTGACAGTGACAACCACCAAATATCCAAAAGTGTAACATCAGGTGTCCTGGTGGCTCAGTTGGCTGAGGCGCATACCATGTAACTACAACATCCTGGGTTCAAATCTGGACTTTCCCCCATCCCAATCTTTCCTGTCACTCTCCACTTCCTCAGATAAAGGAAAAAAATGCCCCAAAAATAATCAATAATCAAAAATAAAAATATGCCTGTAACATGGCATGTTAACAAAAATACAAATGAGATGACTGTATGAGTGTTGTTCCTGTGTAGCCCAGCCTCTCTGTGGGTATCAAAAGAGGCTTTGCAGTTCCCTCACAAATCTATCAACCAGGTGTGGCTCCATCATGGAGGTCTATTGTAGAATTAGCTTTTAGTAAATGTATAAAAATATATAACCACCAGACTAGAAAAAGGGAGCTAGCTGAACAAGATTGTTGTGATGTTGCTGTAGGTCAATTAACGTTCTAAGTAAAAGTGAATAGTCTGATAAGGTAGATTTATTTCCAAATGTAGTGTGACACAGTAAACTGTCTTGTCTTTAGCTCTAGTCTCTACTCCAAAACACTAAGTTGTAGCTTGAGAAGAGTCAGCTCAGTTAACCTGAACTGCTGATTTTGAGCTTTGTTAGCTAACCAAGTAGCCAGAAGGCTATTTTTTTTAGCAAATCAACCGATGTTAGTGTTAACATGAGACTACTGGCCACTACTACCACTAGCCTCTACTAGATACATTAGCTAGTGTGATAATCAGATGTGTTAACAAGACAATGGTTAGCTAGCTAACAAGCTGACATTATCTAAACACAAAACTGTTCACTGTTCAGAAATTAATCATGTCTATTCAATTCTGTTGAGACGGCAAAGTTGTAACTACATTTAGAAATGCCAAACATTATCATTACACACATTACATGACATTAGCCGTTCAGTTAGTGTTAAAGTTAAAGTTTTAAAGTTCACAGTATGAATTTGATGGAAGCCCATTTCCACTTTAAGGTCAACTGTTGCCTCGATATGTGATAATCAGTGGTGTCATCAACACTTCTCTCTTTTAAAATATAAGTCTACTTGACCCTGGTAAACCTGTGGCAGACATTAGGTTCTTAAAGCAATATTTCACAATGGTAGAACCTTCACCATTTTTTGCACATACGAGTTCAGAAGGAGTCAACCTTCCATATTCCTTCCATATCCACTGGGGATCTGCTGTCACCAAGTGCATTCAGAATTTTTGGATATAAGGACCGTGGGCCCAGAATGAAACAATATCATAATGCTGTTTTTTTGCAGTTTAGTTTTTGCAGCTAAGTTAACTTTCCGCGAATACACAAAAGATTAAAAGATAATGTTCAACCAAAGTGAAATGTCACTTTAAGTGACTAGTGTGCTTTGAACCAAATATTAAGCAACATCTTTATTATTATAGACAACCTGTCGATTTGATAGTAACAGTATAGTCATTCCTTCCTCTGGGCGACTGTTCAGGTCTGAATGACTGATGAAAAAACATAAAGCTAACATACAGAAAAATAATCAGCACAGAGGGTGAAAGATATGCATTGTTGTTTTTGTAGAAAATACATTTCAATAAGAGTAGACTGGGCTCAGTCCAACCAATTTACAACATTCCTTATACCAACTAAAATGTCAACAGGGCGAAGGAGGAGGGGTGGAAAAGATGAGAGTGAAGGTAAATATCAGAACTCACTAGGAGTTAAAAACAAGGACAACACAAGGCCTTCTGAGAGTATCAAAAATGACTTAAGCACAACTGGATTCATTTTACAGGGGAAGGTCCTGTTATGTAAATATGAAATTAAATTCTCCGTGTGTAATTCCAGAGGATCAATCATAAAGGACCATGGGTGTCTGTAATTTCCCTTAACTCGAATACGAATAAGAAAAATAACGAAAATTGGTTGGTAATTTGCTCCACATTTTGAACTTTCCTGCTGTTGGTAATAACTACAACTACCGGACCTCCCGCAGTAAAAATAAACCAGTTCAAATACGAGTTAAGACCATTAGGTCCAAATGCTCTGTCTTGGAAGTGACAATGAAATCTCCCCTGTGGAGAGAATATAACTTGTATACTTGTACTGTGATTATATTTCTTCATTTTCTTAAAAGGAAAATACTTCTTTTAAGAAAATATTTCTTAAAAAGGAGAATATTGGTGTTATTTAGTTATAGCCCTTCGGTCTACTTCCAATTATTTTGCAAGGCATGCCATATGTAATTTGATTTTTTAACATTTACTTCTTTTTTATTGTTTTTGAAATACAAACTTTGTGGTGTCAAACCTAGCTTGAAATTAATTAATTTGTAAGGCAACATGTTTTTGAGGGATTATTTCCTGGAGGAGACTTCCATTTCTTCCTGTGGGTTTCAGGTGATTGACAGGAAGCGGAGTGTAAAATAATGCGCATACTGATACAAAAACACTCAACTCAGCACAATGAAATAAGGATAAAATAGAAAGTTTGACCAAACCAAATGAAGGCTTCATGTTTACTGTGATGGATTATCTCGCTCAGTGGAAGTAGTTTTTTATACTGTACAAGAATGAATGACAGCAAATGGCTTCTTCTGAATGGAGGAAAACAAACCCCGATATCTCCAACTATGCTGACTGTGTGCAGACAAACCCATGAATAATGGAAAGGACAGGGGCAACCTCGACCACTGGCACAAACTTAAAAAGAAAAACAAAAAAACCGGCAAACAATATCCAATGACAGTTGATGTCTATGACAGAAGCATTTGTAGAAGCCACAATAGTTGGTCAGACGTTGTGGCCAAGGCAGTGACTCAACAGCTGCTCTGGTATATCAAAGATTACCAGAATGCTAAGGCTCTCCTTCCTTGTTGTAACCCTGGGATCCATTCACCATTTTGACGTCTTCTTTTCCTTGGAGATCTTAGGGTTACTGGTCCTTCATGCTGAGCACCGGGTCCACCAGTCTATTGTGAACGTGCATTAAACCTGAAATGACAATGAGAAGGAAAGGGGAGACTTAAACTCTTAACCTGTGACATTTTCACATAAATTCAGCTGGCACCAAATATCAGCTAATAGCAGATGGTAAAATCAGTAGCATGCTTTTTACCATTAGATGTCAGGCTTTATGCAGATTTGGGTTTGGGGTTTAGTTACTCTTTGTGTTTTGGTGTGGGATCTAGCTCTGTGTGCATCATAATAATAGCCAATCAAGCCAATGACACCCAAGTTTATAGGTAATTTTGGATTGGCATCATTTTAAACTGAGTTTAAATTGAATGATGCAAACAAAATACTCCTCACAATGACTTATCTTTGACCATGCATTCACACTGTAAGCGACATGATCAACAAGTCACCGGAAGTCCATTTATTTCCTATAGAGCTGAACAACTTTTATTTATTTTTTATTTGAAAGCCTCTCGCACCACCCACAATCGGTCAGAATAGAGCGACACATCAACCAAGTTGCTCACTGTGTGTACAAGCAGTAACTGTTTTGTGGAAAGAGCATCAGCCCTAGCGATGGTGGATGTGTGTCTTTGGTACCTTTGAAGTATTTGACTGTTTTGACTCTTAGCTCCAGCGTGGCGTCCTCGTCGCAGACAAAAATGGTGCGTGGATGCTGCTGGAAGGCCGACACCGTCCACATGTGGTTCACTCCCTCCTCTATGGCCTTATACAGGGCAAAGGCTTTGTGGGCTCCGGTGATCAGAATCATCACCTGAGCAAAGGAGAAGAAAAGCTAAATTAGAATACACTAGAATACATTGTTAGCTACTGTTTAGCCCAAGTCAGCGGGGGGGTTTTCACCCCATGTTCAGGGACATGCTAGGATTAATCATAATAACTGAAGTGTTAAATATTGAACTCCAAGTTGAGTGTGGTTTTCAGTCAACTGAGCAGGCCTAATTAGAAGGCCTGTTTAGACCACAAACGCAACCAAAAGACAGAAGAAACTGACAAAGCAACCCAACAGGAAAATGAATTGACTGGATAACCAAAAGGCAACAAAATAATAAGTCTGGATCACTGCAATAGTAACAGGAGGAACAGTATTGTTATCCAATAATGAGTAAAATTCAATTGAAGGACTCAGTGGGCTGGTATGGGCTACAGCTCATGTACTTGAAATGTTTCCAGCAATAATTATTATATTTGTATAGCACCTTTAAGATAATGCGATTCTGAATCCAGCTCAAGGCCTTTGTCTACATGCCCACAATCTGTATAAACCTCCTATTCCTGCAACTGTCTGTACACCTACTGATCAACACTACACTGGTTGTCTACGGGAATCCCTTAACTGAATTGATTCTAATGAGTCATTTTGATCAGATTCCACACAGCGTCCCATGGTCTAAATGCTGTTTCAGAGGCTTTTCAAACCTGACAATAATAAAAATCTGGTGGAAACACTGAATATGTGGAATTTGTATGGTGGGGGTGGGGGGGTCATGGAAATGGTTAAATGTAAAGATACTGAACATTGGTACAAAATATTGGCTACTTAAATCCAAAAATCAGCCTTCAAAACCCCCTGTTAGTTAAACCCCACATGCCACTCAAACAAATTTCTAAAAATTTCTTGTACTTAGCAAATTATGTAACTCTGATAATGCATTTGCTGCCTCTCTTTCTGACCTCTCTGGCGTCCATGACAGTTCCTACGCCCACAGTCAGAGCCATGGTGGGAACCTTGGAGAGGTCATTGCCAAAGAATCGAGCGTTGGCCACGATGGTGTCCTTGGCCAGGGTCTTCACTCTGGTCCTGGAAACCAGGCTGGAGCCTGGCTCATTGAAAGCTATGTGGCCATCAGGGCCAATACCTATAGAGAGAAAGAGAATGAGAGGGAATGTGAAAGATTTAACCTACAGCCACTTCATGAAAGCTTTTACATTTGCTGTTCTAAACACCTGGTGTCTGGTAGCTCTTTCCTGGGAAAGACCTACCTCCTCTGGTGCACAGGCAGTGATGTGTTTTACGTTTTTTGGTTTATTTGGAATAAATAGAAGAACTGGGTAGTTAGCATGAGCAGCAATAGCCACAATAGCTAAACAGACAAAGAAAAGAGCGCCACCTAGAGAAACTCAAACTTCATCAACAGAAAATCCAAGGTAAAAAACGTCATAGTACTGGACACACTGTTTGATTGACAGGTGATCTTAGCAACGATGGGGTCAAAGATGGGGTCAAAATAAAAATAAAAAACACCACAGCAATGAACGCTTAGCACCAAAGTTGCAGCGAAAATAAACAATAAATAAACAAATAAATAACATGGATCTCACAAATTATAATTTTGCGTACAGAAAGTTAAACTATGATAGATGCTCTTGTAGTATGGCTTGATGACATTAAACTCATAAATAAGCAAAGGTGATAACAAAACGGCACCCACCGAGACAGTAAGCACAAGTAAAAAAGAAAACAACTTGAAATGTGACCAACCTCCCACAAACAAATCGATTCCTCCGGCCGCTGCGATCTTCTGCTCAAACGCCTGACATTCTGCTTCCAGGTCCTCAGCATTTCCGTCCAAGATATGAGCATTGGCCGGATCGATGTCAATGTGCTTGAAGACGTTGTTCCACATGTAGGAGTGGTAACTCTCTGGATGGGCGCGAGGCAGACCTAGAGGACAGGAGATGCACCGTCTAGATTGAGGACCTGCACTCGCACAAATCCTGCATCCATAGTACTTTTAAGACTGCACATTCTTAGTCCAGGGCTATCCTTAGCGCAAAAATAAGAAATTGTCCAGGACCTCTTCACCACCTCCACCCCCACAGGACAGAAGAAGACATTTTTACTTTACTGATGTCACCGTAAAAGATTTTGGTGTAATCAAGTACTCAAAATTCAAACAGTTACCTCTTGCTGCCATTTGAGGGCGCCAACGTGCGAAACGGCCTAGTGCAGCTTTAAAGGAAAAATCCACCTAAACACACTTTGGCAGTATATTTTTCTTTTTCCCGTGGATAACTGGCCAAATGTAGACAAGGTGACATCGCATCAAGATATTTCCAGCAGCTATGGAGTTTGACAGCAGAAAATGTTTCAGCGATCTAAAACATCAACCGTTGTCAATCCCTCAGAATCAAAGAGTAAGGGCTTCTTTCTAGAGCCGCCATTTTGCACTGACATCCAACAAGCATACAGGGAGAAATCCATCATAGAAAAGGCAGAGAGACCGTCTGAGGCCCAACTCAATAGTAACTGATGCCACAAGCAGTATTTTCTCAGAAGTGTCATCAAGTCAAATTTAAGACTTAGGACCTTTTTAGTGCCAGATATAATGAAACGTAAGTCTAAATTTGCAATTGAACATGAAAATTAAAACAACTCTATAGATCTGCATGAGCTGATTTTCCACCAGAAAAACAGCATACTGACAAACCACAACATTTTTACAACTGAATTTAAGACTTAAAATCAGGATTTTCACCGTGGCCCTGCTGTACTGTTCCATAACTTTTACATAACTAAGTTGGAGCACTTCCATGACCTAAAAATGTTAACGTTATTTTTCAGCTCAGAAACAGCTGGGTACAGGGGTTACAGGGATAAACAGTCTGGTTTCCACTCCGATTGGGCTGAAAACTACCATCTTATGCAATGAATGTGTGAAACAAGTCTATATTCCCCTGCCAGGTTAGCCGTTTGTAAAGTTCCCTGGCTTCCCCAGAGAATTTATCAAATTCCCTGACTTGTCTCCATGTCTGGAATAGACATCTCAAATTCCATGATATTCAAGAAATTCCATGACCAGTGGGAATACTGTAAAATGTAACTGTATTAAAGAGTTTAGATATGATTATAGACATTTTAAGACTTTTTCAGGACCTGCCTTGTGCCCCAACACGCTCACATGTGTGAGAGATAGAAAGTCAAACAAGATTTATGACAAAAAAGCCTAAAATTGCTAAAGACAACTGTTATATAGTGGTAGCAGTAGTACGCCCTTCAATACTACAAAGTGTTTTTTCCTGTTGCAGCCCTATTCCCTATATCATCTCTGATTAAGAAAGTGTGAAATACAATTCAACTCACCTACATATTCGTCCATGTTAAAGGTTTTCACATACTTGAAAGAGAGGTCCCCACTTCTGTGGTACTCAATCAATTTTTTGTAACAACCATACGGAGTACTTCCTAAAAGAAAACAAATTAGCAAGTTTAGTTTACATTACTTGTAATAATGACGAAGTTTCAATAATAGTTTGACCACTAGCTAGACCAGGAAAGAATTCTTCTGTATATGTCCCATCGTGTTTACCTGTAGGCAGCCCCAGAGTGAAATATTTTTCAGCGGAGGGCTTGAACTGAACGATTCTATTACGGATGTACTTGGCTGCCCACTCGCTGGCCAAGTCGTAGTCCTCCAGAATGACCAGCCTCATTTTGTCGCCTAGCTAAACAGACATGAGTAGTGTGATGAAGTTACAGGAAGAAAAACAGTAACGTCGTTAGTACTATACTCTACTGGCGACAAAAGCTCAATTGGTTCCTGGGTTTGCTGTATTTAGAACACAGTAACCAATGGTCATTCAAAAACTGGCGATTTAATGTGGTCTTGCTTACAGGCAAAGGTATTAACACGTTAAAATATGCCTACGTGCCTACCCTGAACAGACACATTCATTCTCCAATTCGGCATACATATGATCCACCAAGCAGCTGTAAAATTCCAACTTTTACATTAGTTGGCCCACAATCTTCTTTCATCACCATAAACCGTGGCAGACGGTAGCGAGCACAGCGAACCAATCCTAAAAGTTGTTAATATAATGAAACAAGTGCTGCTTGTTGGACCGTATTTATGCCGAACTGAAGTCAGGCTCCTATTATTGCCTTGCGTCATATTTTAAGGATTTTGTAACATTATCGATAGCCAAGACCATATCAAATTGTCAGATTTTTTTAATGAAGTTTGGCGTGACGTTCTCCCCATACGTAACCTATCGGGACTAGGTTAGCTGAGGCTGTGGCTAACGTTAGCGAGCCAAGCTAACTTGGATAGAAGCAGACACTCGCAACTTTAGTTATATGCTTATCTACAGCTAACTATCCAGCCACAGTTATTTAGCTAACCTGAAACCCATTGTTAATAACACGCACTAGATGATACTGCAGTTACTTGTTTTTACCTTGTAAAAATACACTATTTGATGGTCGAGAAGACTTGGAAGAAGTCAATTATTTCAGTACATCTATTTAGTCATATGACCCATTACAAGTCACGTGACTTGAGGTAGGCGGCTCTCACCAATCACGGCACACAATAAGACACACGTGATTGACGATATTTTTTTTCTCTTTTTTTTTTTTAGCTTCAAAATGTATTTGAGTTCTGACAATAATCTGAAATTAATGAGTTTATTCCTAGACTTCCAGAATTCTGACTTAATTACATTTTTCACATGTAGCCCTCCTCTTCCGTAAAGAAAACGAACTAGCTGAAGCAAAAATATTGCTGGGCTCCCAATATGGGACTATACCATATACAGTAGGCTATATGTTACATACATAGCTTCAGTTTACAGGGGAGGCAGCATGGAAATAATGAAAGTGTGATGTTTTGCAAGTAAACCATTCGACATCTCTGCTCCCTTGCATTATTTTAAATATTAGAGTTGTTAAGTGATCTTCTTAATGATACATATAATGATAAAAATCTGTTAATACAGATCATAGGAATTTTTACAATAAAAAACAACCACCAAAGACTGGTGTACTGGGCATCTCCCAGTGAGAGTGAGTGAAACTGTATTCATGTGAAGCAGGGTGGAGCTGGAAAAGCGCATGGAGCTCAATCTTCACTGGATAAATAAATGTAATATAGTCATCCTTATACATTCTGTTTCCAGTGAATTAAATAATAGTGAAATTAAACCATTCCCCATTTTGCTGGGGAGCCCACCAACTTTGAAAACCCCTGAATTAATGATACCTCCATGTACATCACCATCCAAGACACTAGGCGGCCGTATGCGACTCACCATTGAGCCCGGGTGGAGCAGAAGAAGAAGAACACGCTTCACCTCTGCATTGATCAACTTCCTCTTCTTCATTGCAGCTTCAAGCGAGGAGAAGTCGCTTTACCGCAGCAGATAAACATGCCTGGGATCCTGAGGACTATCGCTACCCGCGTGGCCCCTGCTCTGCAGGGACCCGCCGTCACTCAGCGGGCTAATCTCTACACCAGACCGGCCAAGGACGCGCTCGGTCCCGTCGTAAGTCCGCTTTTAATCACCAAACCTCCTTGCGCTAATGCTAATGCTAACTCCGTGGCTAGCTAACGTTAGCGACCGTGCCGCCCTTGGCTGACGAGGTCAAAACCGGTTTGTGGTTACATGCTATTCCTGTTTTCTTATATTTTGCCATAAATGGCAAAATGAAATGTAATAATTGTATAGAAGTCACAGCATGCCTGCAAAAAAACTTCATTTAAGTGAATTTTGGAGTGTCCCCAGTTCAACTTCCTTCACCAAATTTGGCCTAACCTCCCTGTGACATAGACTGCCGTTTAACGTCGGATTTAACCATTAAAAATCTGTCAATGTAATGTTGATTTTCTTATGCAAACGCATACACTTCACAAGTTGATATGAATTAAAACTTGATCCGTGAAATTAATCTGTGGAAAGGCAGGAGCCAGGCTATGTGATTGACCTCTTTGAGTTATTGTACAGTTACTATTGGCCACATAACAATACAGGTTACATCAGTGGTTCTCAACGTGGGGTCCGGGGACCACCAGGGGTCCCCAGCAAATTGATGAATTGTTAAACTTCAGCATTATTTAATTTACAAGAAGTTAACACAATTGGAGAATGTAGAAGAATGACTGTTTTGGTCATAGTTTCACTGTTATATCTCTACCTACAATACATAGTCATGGGATTCTGGATAAAATCACATCTAATAATACAAATATTCTCAGATCTGGGTCAATGAGACAAAATCTCATTAAATGGGGGTCTAATGTGGACTATGGGTCCTTGATATGAAAAAGATTGAGAATCACTGGGCTACATTATGTAACATAATCTGTCCAAAACCCTGTAGCACCCTAAAGTGAGGGGCACTGTGTACAAACTGACCTGTAGCTCTTTGATTCTTCATTTGGTACAGCAAGAAATATCGTAGAAATAACAACTAAATGTTGATAGTCAGCACTTCAGCTTCACAGACATTATAAGCTACGGCATTTCTCCAGCATGTCTAATACTGCAGCTGAAAGTGTCCCACTTCTGATTTGTATTTTTTTTATCCCCTCACATGTGACACAGATGGTTTATAATAAATTCCCATATGGACCACATGGATATATGGTGCAAAATCACATCCCGAGGCATGCAACCTACATGGCACTTGTATTTGGACAATCAAATCAGTTTGTTCGTTCATTCACAACCTTTATTTGAATAGGAAAATCACTGAGGGTGACCCTCATTTACAGTGACGTTGAATGTACAATTATTATGACAAATATTAAAATACGGCGAACAGACAAAGTAAACATACAATGACAGTAATAGCCTAATAGATAAGAAACAAAAGAAAAATCAAAAAGAAACAGTTGAGTAAAAGCAATCAATTAGAAACAGTTACAAATAGAAGCAGTGAGGTTTAAAATCCTATCTTTAAAATGATTAAAAGGAACAAAGGCATCTAACTTCAATAAAAATTGCAGTTCATTCGAGTTGTGTGGAGCATTAAAACAAAAGCAATAAGAAAATCTTGGGATTAGTTTCTCAGGCTGACGTGTGTTGTAAAATATTTGCATGGCTCCTCAGTGACTTAACTCATTGATCCGGACGGCTTTTAAATTCAGAGATGACGTGTGTGATTGTCGTATGTATTTGGATGTATGTGTCACTTGCACGGTCATATGATCACACTTGTTGTTGTGGTATGTTCAAAACAACTGGGAACTAGGAAACTTTGGAACACTTGGAATTTCCTACTTACCACCTCAGAGCGTGAGCCGGGATCAATAATTATCACTTTTTTTTAATCGTCTAGCCCAAAGGCTACCGTGCAATTTTAGCATTAATGTAGAACAACTTAACCTTACAATTTTGCAAGTATCCAACTGTATTAATTGCTTTTATTGTACGCCATGCACAAAGAGAAACTTAAAGGTCTGATTTGCATTTACATGATGTTACAGAACTATGTGTCGGGTCCCAAGTTTCCAATTAGGAATTATGTGTTGGAGGGCCGTTCAAATGGATTTTTCCTATATGGACGTAGGACGTTTCCCAGTTGTCTTGAATGTAGCATTAGCGAACATTAGGATGGGACGATATGCTTATCTCATGATACGCGATATGAAGTTCACAATTCGATACAACCACGATACGATGTAATAAAGTTCAGTGACAACAAAGTATGACTGTGCAGAATTATGGTTATTTCTGAGACAAATCTTTCTAGCAATGGCATTGGCTGCTAGAATGTAAACAATTTAAAAATGTCATTACAAAGTGTAAATAATATCATTTGGATGGAGAGTTTGTGAAATTGTTATGGTGAAGCATCTCATTTGTGATTACTACAGCAGAATAAAATGGAGCTAATATCACCATTCATTTTTCTGCCCCACGATACGTATCGTCCCATTTTTGTATTGCGATGATATTGAACGACGATATATCGTCACATCACTAATAATGGTTGTATCTGAAATTAATGAATGCCACCTCTCTTGTCCAGGAAACTGCCGTTGGACTGGGGATGTTCGGTCTGGCTATCTTGGGACCATCTGGATGGATTCTAGCCCACCTTGAGGAGTACAAGAAGAAAGACTAAGATGGACGTTTTAACTGTCTTTTACCTGGCGTATCCAGCTCACTGTCACACCTACTCCAGTAATAACCCGGGACCATCGTCACCAACCTCCCTGGAATAGAAGACGAACTATGGAACAAGTTTTTAACTCTTCACTCTTCTACCTCTGTGACAGTTTACTCTCTTCCTTTTAGATGTCGGTTTTAAAGAACCTCAGCCAATCGATTGGCTGCGCAACATCAATTGAATATTGAATTGGACATCTTTCCTCATAAGGAATATGTTACAATGATATTAAATCTTATTTAAACAACTGTTCTGCTTGTCATGCCTATATTTTTGTAGCCCTAACATAAAAGTCGCCATTACAAATTACCAGTCAAAATGGAATTATCTTTTCCTGTGTGGGAAATTTGGTTTGTCGACACACTTTAAAATAATACATAACAAATCACATCATATGACACAGGCAAAGATCAGTTGATGGGATCGGAGAGGAAGCCAATGGCTTGATTGAATGCAAAGTAAAGTTACTCATCAGTACAACATACAAAGTTCAGGCCCAAGAAGCTGTTTCATGTGTAAATGAACTCATTACAGTGGTGATAAATGGGTTCTTTTGTAAGTTTTGGTACTCCATAGCAGCACCCAGAGGACATCAGCTCAATCTGCACCCTAAGGGCCGTCCAGGGCACTCAAATGCCAAATGCCTCTCAACAAAACTGCTGATTACTGCTGTTGTAACAATGCGTGGCATCATATCTTATCACAACACTGACTTTGTCATTGTGATGGGATTCAACCTTGGTCAGCAGTAGTAGTTCCAGAGGTATTCACCACTCAACTCTCTGGGAACATCAGTCAGAAATTTGCTTTGGAACTTTAATGCCTAGAATTATTTTGATCTCCCAAATGTCAGTTCTAACATCACAAGAAACTCCTACAACGAGAAATATTCTACTCCCATGGCACCATGTTGCCTCAAGGGGATAATGAAGAACTTGGTATAAAACTGATCATTTTTTCTGTTTGTTTCTTTTTTGGCTCCCTTATGACTGGTTTCAGTAGTAGTCTTCTTCAAAATCATTTCATTGTATAAATAGCTTCTTACCAGGGATATTTTCTGGTGAAATTAAGTTTGCAATAGGCAGTGGGCCATGTTAAACAAGCTAGCTGGAATTTGTGTTTTTATATTCATCTAAAGTACTCCTCCAATGCTTTTTTTCCTCATTTGTTTCTTTCTGCTCCTATGTGCACTAATCACTTTTAAATGTATAATTACCCATTTTGGTTTTTAAGCTCAATTTCAAACCGAATTATACAAATAAAAGAAATTGGGTTGGAGAAAACAGACAAAATTTTAAGTCAAGTTTGATTCTATCATGGCAGATTGGCCTGATATCAAAATCCATTAAATCAGACTTTCAATGGTAGGGGAAACTCTTGGACATTACTGCTTTTAAATGAAAAATTAATTTACAAAAAAATAGAAATAAACTGTCATTGGTAGTGGATAACATGACTGGTCAATTATTAGGTATTTAATAAAAAAGTGCATATTGTCACCATATATCAGCAAACTGATATATTGGGCTGACCCTTGTTTGATTTATTAGGTTTTTATCTGAAAATGTGCTTTTTTGTAGCCTGGCCAGAAAGGAGCAACCTGAAAGAAGACAGTTAAAATGATGATGCCTCAGTTAAAACTATGTACCATCTTTACCATAGACAGTGTGTTGTTTACCATACTTTGTGTTGCATTCAACACTGGTCCTGGAATTTCTGAAATACCATGGAGTTTTGAGTATTCCAGACAGGAATATCAGGGAATTTTACAAATGGTTAGCCCAACTGGAGTGAAAACCAGACTGAAAAACAACATTAATAATCCAGGAGGGAATACAATTCTTATGCCATGGAGGTGCTCCGACGTAGTTATGGAAAGTCATGGAAAAGTCAAGTTTAGTACATCAGGGTCAAGGTGGGATCCCTGATTCAAGGTTTTTGTTTTGCTGTCAGTGTAGCTTGAAAACAGCTGTGGCTATTTACCCACACTGAACTGAACTTGTCTTGGGTCTGGGGTGGTTCATGCCTCAGCTCACCATCAAATTTGTAATGTCCAAGCTTATTGGCCGGAGCCCCTCTTGCAAGAAATTCCACGTGAGTCGTAATCCTCTCTTGTGCAGCCCTGCTGCCCATGTTACGTACAGACAACTGCCTCCTAGTAACCGGTAATAGGGGAGCAGTAGTATGCAATAATCCCTCACAAACAAACCCTCCCCATGTACCTCCCCCACCTCTCAACCAGAGTCTCCAGAAATCCCCCACAGATTTTAGTCAGAAGTGGCATTTTGCAATATTGACCCGCCACATCCCTTTTGTATTGACCGTTCTGCCCGACTGGAAGATCTGTGTAGTTTTACAAGTTCCAAGACTGTTTTTGTGAAGGCTGCTAATTTCATTTGGGTATATATTTCTTTTTGTTTTTGCTTTCTACACCTCTGAAAATGGGGTTGGACTCTGGAGTCAACACTTCGGGTGATATCGTACCGTATGGGGGGGAAAGTGCCTTTTCCCAGCTGGAGCACAACATAGTGGCTGCATATCTCATCACTGCAGGTAACAAAGATAAGACAACCAGTCAAGTTACTGAATGGATTATGAAAACTATTGTGAGTTTTGCCTTTGGCTTGTGTGCTTCTGTAGCTACATGGGACCATTTGTCTGTTTCTATTGTGCATATATGTATATCAAATAAATTGTTTGTAAAAGAGTATATAATGAAATATAATGTGCACCTCAAAATTAGATACTTTTGAGAGGACTTGTGTTCAAATCATTACAAGTTTTTGCAATACAATTAATGCTCTGTAAATCTTATGGCAGGAAACAACTCATGTTAAATTTATAAAATGTATACTTTGATCAAGAGGCAACCGTTTGCACCGTTTGTGTGAGCTATTAATAGATTTAGTTTATTTACTGATCATTTCAGTGTTGTACTCTGGCATTCTAATAATAGTTCAGAAGGATTCATGTGATCTTTAACAGCTGATAATACAGGAATGTTAAGATGCTTGTAGACAGCAGAAGGAAATCAGTTCCAGTGGAATCTTGTCCTGCAGCATTTCTCTGTTGTGTGTAGTATGTAGGGGAGAGCGGGGTAAGATGAGCCAGCTTTTACTCAAAATTTTATCTTGGCAAGGAAAAATGAGACAGAACTAAAACAAATGTTTCCACCCATATTTCAAGACGTTGACTTTCAAACTAACTGGTAAGAATGCAGATAAACAAAAGAAGAATGAAAATACAACTTCTTAAAAAGTGGTCGCTTGGCTCAATTTGCCCCAGGTTGGTGGTAAATTGATCCTAGCAAGTGGGTAAATTAAGCTGCTTGGGGGCAACTGAGCCACTGAATTATTCAGTTTGGATAAAATACAAATAAAGTATTTCTATGTCAGATAAATTTAAAGATGATATTGTCACTTTAAAACATCTTTTTATTCAAACTATTTTTTTGGCTTATTTTTTCAATAGTTTTTCCCATAACATTAATAGTGAACTAGAACAGTAGTAAAATGTTCTTGCATGTCAATTTGCAAACCAAAGTACAAGCCAGAGTTAAATGTGGCATTACTTGACAAGAAAACAAAATTACTTGAAAAGTCTTGAAAATAATAGATTCAAAGCCAATTTTAAAATAAATGGACATTGCTGCAAACTAAATGCAAATATGTTACATAAACAAACTTTTTTTATTGAACAGAGCCCTAATAAAGGTATAGTATATATATATAGTGGCTACCTGTTGGAATTAAACATGTTGAAATCACACATAGGCAACACAAACTAGACTAATGAACATGAAAACAAGATATTACAGGGACTGTGATGGAATGTTTACAACCTTGTCTGTCTACTTAATTCTTACACAACCCCTGGCTGTGAACCCACACCTGCTCAACATTCCATCTATCCAGGCTGCAGGGAAATACAAAATACTTTTGCACACCTGATTCAATTAAGGGCCACACATTCTCATGACACCTTAATTGAATCGGGTCTGCAAGAATAGAGTTGGAGCTAAAAGTTTCTCATCCCTTGAGGACTGGGTCGAGAAACACTGCTCTATAGTGTTCAAAATACAAATCAAATCATTCACAGTTATTCATTAAAATACTTATTACTTCATTAAAATTGTTAATATCAGAAATCAACAGGGGGTAAGTTAAACCACTGGCTGAATTTACCCCTTGGCTTTTGGTTCAATTTACCCCATAGCCACCTTTTTGGAAAGAAAAAAGGTCTACACACTAGTTCACTGCTAACCTTTTGCTAATTAATTCATGTTGTTTTAGTTCTTGGTAATAGAGCGAAATTTTTTTGTATATATGTTTGAATGTAGCTAAATTGGTATTGAGACAAAAGCCATTAAACAATGAAGGTAAAAATGTACTTTTTGTTGCAACACATAGTGTTTACCATTGCTAGGATACAGGGGGTGGCTCAACTTACCCACTGGCTCATCATACCCCCCTCTCCCCCACTGTCATCTAATGCTGTAACTCTCAATGGACAATGGCCTTTCAAAAGAGCCTGTATTAGCCGAGCTTTGGCATTCTCTCCATGCTTAAAAGGCTGTTCTGAGAGCGTTATGTAACTCACCCAAGCCTTGCCAATGTGTCCCATGATGGAAGTTCAGCAAGAATGTCTACTATGAAACCTTGCTTCATTTGAAGACAATTTCAACAAAGCTCTAATATCTTTAAATCACGTTTCTGAATCACTTTTTGTATTTTGCATTCCAGTATTGTCCATTTTATCAAGGCAGTGATACACAGAGCAATTTTGTGGGCAACAATAATGGGCAACATTGCAGATTTACCTTAGCAATGTTGCTTTGATCACATGGGACCTTTCTCACCAGGAAACTTTCAAATAGATTTTTGACCCTGGGTCTGCTTCGTTTTCTCCCAGAACAGTGTCCAAACTATTGCTTGCACCAGGCAATTTGTGAAATCCAGACTGTCTCCTAAACAGCAGCAAGTAAATAAGCTGGACTCACTAATGTTAGATCTTTTCCTCTTTTGTCTCTTTGGTTTCCTTTGGTATAAAGCATCACAGACCGCCCAGGCAGTAGAGAGTAAAATACTATGAAACAGGTGATGGGGCCACAGCTTTGGAAAACCCTGGGACTGGAGATTATTTGGCAGGGTGAACTGTTCTGATCAATGAAATATATTTAAATGCTATACCAAATGTTCAGAAAAGATTCAAAATATGAAACATGCATGAATGTGTGTCCTTATACAACTTGCACAATTTAGAGAAGAGAAACAGGACGGACAAATCCCGTCTTTATTGGTCACATGCAACCATCTACAACACATGCACACGGCGGCTGGCACACACACACACATGCATTTTAATGGCGCCGTGAAATTTGTTCTCCGCATTTTCCCATCTTGGCCCGTCCTTCCTCTGCGGGGCAGGCCAGGAGCGGTGGGCAGCTTTATACAGCGCCCAGGGACCGACTTCTTAATGTTCATCGCTGGTCAGGCGACGATCTTCTTGCATGTGATATTCATCAACAAATAAATGACTAAAGTAATCCAGCAGTGTTCTGCTGTATATTTTGTTCATCATACCCATTCAGTTCAGTAGCCAGCTGGGATATCTGAGGTTTGATAGCCAAAATGATGTTGTGTGTTATGATGTTCAAGTAATATCCTTCATTTTGCTGCTGTTGTGTGAAGTAGGCTACATGCCTACATGTAATGCCATGCTTAAAGGTGCTGTGTGTGGCATTTTTAAACATCAATATATCATTGTCAAATTAATTGTGATACCTTGGTATAGTTACTGTAAAGAAATGAGATCGTGGTTGAAATGATTGGTAGCCTCTATCTCACACCAGTGGTATTGTTAGTGCTAGTTCTCAAAATTAAGACCACATTTCCCATAAGCCCTGTTGCTTCCTGTCCCCTTCCCCTTCTTGAAGAAGATAAACAGGTTGGAAGTTATTTTTCCATCTGCCTTGCACTCCTTCCACTATCTGCCATTGTCAGAAACTCTGAAATCTTACGCTCCGTTTGGTCTGGAAGAACAGCGCCCTCTTCCTGTTTTATGCCATAAAGCAATCCAGCAGATTTCACTCCAAATCTGACCTGGTGGCACACAATGTAAAATGCAGTGTAGAGCAGAGGCTGACAGTCTTCACAGTGATGGTCTCATTTGTTTATGGTAATTATACCAATGTGTCAAAATTAATAAGGTAACAATTTCTTAAGGCTAGAATGCTACATGTAACACCTTTAAAAATCCCCTGAATGATTTTAAAAAATATTTTCTATTTTAAGAGTATCTTACAATGGACCCAACATAATTAAGCTATTTTTCCCAGATCACAAACATGACAAGTAACCAATAATTATTAGGTAATTAGGTAAATAATGGTTCCCAAAAGGTTGTGGTTCCAGTTTTACACTGTAAATGAGGCTAATACAATTGATTTTGTTTTTCAACAGATCTAATGAAGCTTATTGTTAAAAAAAAATATTGTAACTCCAGTAGTCCATTCTATATTTCTACAGCAATAACATTTCAGACACCAAAACATGAGGATCATTTATTTTAAGACCATTTGGTGGCCATTTGACTTTTCCTTCCACACTGTGTTTCATCTTGGCTTTTCCTTTTTTTCAGGTGTCGTCAGTTTAGCTAGCAACATTGTGGTGCTGCTAATGTTTGTGAAATTTAAGGAGCTACGCACTGCCACCAATGCCATTATAATCAACCTGGCCTTCACTGACATTGGAGTGGCCGGCATCGGCTATCCAATGTCCGCTGCCTCGGACCTTCATGGCAGCTGGAAATTTGGCTACACGGGTTGCCAGGTTGGTTAAATGTGAGAGTCTCCCTGCAAACATTTTGATGTTGAATAGATGTTGATATGACGGTCTGCGTCAGTGTTGAAAACCTGTGTAAATATAGCTCCAAAATGAAAGTTGAGACATCCGTAGTCATCCATGGCTGCTACCTGCATCGTTTGGTGAAATCAGGACCTAAAATGATTTGTGATATCAGTTCCAAAACAGTTTCCAAAGCTGTAATATACTGTGAAAATGTTGTGCTCATTTGGTTGATGTTGAAACTGCACGTCATGTGTTGGACTTGGCTGCTTACTGCACATCACTGTCTGTCAAATTCTTGCTAGGGTGTGTTGAGAAGAATCTTTACATTATCCACTATCCGTTCATTCATATAATCCAAATATTCATGCAAAAGGTATGAACACAAGGCATTTCTCCATTAGTCAGAAGTCTTCATCTCTACATGTCTATCAATGTTGCTAAAACTCCAAAAAATGTTGTCACACTGTCACAATTTTAACATTTAGAGAGGCCGCTATCACATGACAAACAAACCCAAAATAACATAATTCTCAGCTGCCCAGAGACTCCGACCAGGTTCAGCTATTCAGCTGTTTCTGTGCAGCAGGCTGCCTGTTTGGATTCTTTTGGCAGATTATGGGCTTTTTACAAGGCCCTGTGTCATTTCACAGCAATATTGAGGCATGTGATACTAATCTAGGTTGAGGAGTTGAACTGGGAAACCCAGACCCAAGCGACTGAGCAAAGTTTAATGTTAAAGCGCAATGGGTTTTTCCTAGAGCTATTGCTACAACTATAAATGTTTTGTACAATCAAAAAGTTTAACCCTAACCCTCCATCTCACACCACTGGTATTGTTAGTGCTATTGCTTCTCAAAATGAAGACCACATTACATTGTTTATGGCTCACAATGTGAAAATCTCATTTGTTATACTAATTCATATGTGACAAAATTCATGTCACAAAATTCATGTGTCAATTTATTGATGTTGAAATGCTGCACATAGCACATTTAAAAACAATTTCTCTACAACACTGTTCACTTTGTCATTAGGCCCATTATCATGATTATGAACTTGCTTTTTTGTGTTTTTGCCTCCAGATCTATGCAGCACTCAACATTTTCTTTGGCATGGCCAGTATCGGCCTTCTGACTGTGGTGGCCATCGACCGCTACCTTACCATCTGCAGACCTGACATAGGTATCTTTTTACTTCTCTGGTACTTTCCGTACATGCATGTTGAACCAATCCAACAAAGATTTGAATAGGTCATATTTTTATTCTGTTTTTTAAGTCTGTTTTGAAGTATGTCTGTTCTGGGTTTATACAAAGACTCTTGAAGGGTTTGGGGTTACTTCTGGAAAATAATTTCTTGCAACTTTCATATCTGTAAGTGATAACACAGGCACTTTTTTCTCAAGTGTTTCTCCAATAGCACAAATTTAAACAAACCATTTACAGCTTCATTCAATCAATCATTCAACCCAATGAAATAAACTTTAACAAAGCCAGTAATTCCAAATTTGGCCTGTAGTTTTACAGTTCGTCATGTCTCCTGACTCATTGTCCATGTTCATGTAATTTTTCTCCATAGGGCAGAAGATGACCGTCCGATCATACACCCTTCTTATTGTGGCAGCGTGGCTCAACGCTGTGTTTTGGTCCTCCATGCCTATAGTAGGCTGGTCTGGCTATGCCCCCGACCCAACTGGAGCTACCTGCACCATCAACTGGAGACAAAATGATGCGTGAGTTATCATCCTCACTTTCATGAGCAGTAGAAGGCATGATAGAGTTGTATGTGCTGTATATGTTCATAGTTTGGTTGAGTTTCCCCAATGCATTTGCACATTTATCCCCAGTCACCATATGTTGGACAGCAACTGTAACTTTGTTTCAAGAATTACTGAGAGTTCACTAACACGCACAAAACAACTACTACTACAACTATTACAATTGCTACTACTGCTACTTCTATTACTAGAAGTACTTCTATTGCTAGAAGTAGCAGTAATAGTAATAGTGCTACTAATACTAATATTACTACTGTTGTACTACTATTTCTGCTACTACTATTACTACAGTTACGACTACTACTACTACTATTACTACTGCTACTACTATGTTTCCCAGTTACTCAAAAAATTGCTAAGAAAAGTGCTAACTAATACTAATGGTAATGCTAAAACTAATACTAATAATACTAAAAGAACAGAAGTCAATGTACCATTCTGTGAATAGACACCATAGCTAATATTCTGCTTTCCCTTCGCAGCTCCTTCATTTCTTACACCATGGCAGTGATTGCTGTAAACTTTGTGATGCCTCTTTCCGTCATGCTGTACTGCTACTACAATGTGTCCGTCACCATGAAGAGATACAAATCCAGCAACTGCCTGGATAACATCAACTTGGACTGGTCAGACCAGATAGATGTTACCAAGGTGAAAAGCAAGCAAAACCAGAGACAGCCATTTCCAGGCCCATTCAACTTCCTTCTTCCTTATTCTTCCTTAGTTATGAGGATACTGCCGCTACCCTAGAACTACCTCATTTGCAATTTTGCCATTGTATGGTTTCACATTGTGATTGGGAGCTAATATGTTCCAGCGTGTTTCGTGAGTTTTGGATCCATTGGAAATGCTTTTGTAAAATATGAGCATCACTCTTGGGGCAGCAAGCAAAGGCGCAATAGGGTGGCCTGGTAGCTACAGATACCGTCCCATGCGTGGCTCTGACCCTTTTAGTGATTTATTATACATCACTGTTCAGTTTACATGCATACATTAGAGTTACATGAATGTATGTGTCAGTAACAAATTCCTGTGTATATGGCAATCTGGTGGAAAAAAGAAGCGCTGAAACTGTTGTACTTGAGAAGTTCTGCCATATTTTTTTCTTCTAGTTTTACTTCTACAAACATTTCTCGGATGCAGAGCTGCTCTGGAGGCAGATATAATCTGATTGGTTGAGTTAAACCTCAATGGCCTGAACCAAATAACCACAGTTTTTCTGGCCAAGGAAGCCCGGAGAAGGGCAAGGGATAAGAAAGGAGGTAGCTAATATTATGAAGCCTATCTGCTATTAACTGAAAAAATGCAGTCTAGCCATACTAAGTTACCTAGGTTAGCTAGTTTGCCTAGCTGACCTTCCAACTTCAAACTAGCCATACTAGCCTATAGCTATCTAGGTAAGCTAGTTAGCTAGCTGCTGACCTTCCAAGATCATAAATGCCATGGTGATGAATGAATGAAAAAGAATAAGGCATTGCTGTTTATATTTTTATTTATATTTATATTTTGACCAGAGTTCCTTCTTTGCCATTCAAATCTGCCAGTTAGCTAACTTCTTTTGCTCCGCCCATTTAGATTTCATTCAACAATTGAGATTATTTCTGCCTCCAGAGCAGTTCTGCCTCTGAGAAATGTTTGTAGAACTAAAACTCCAATCTTCTATTTTTTCGACAATATTCTAAAGCTATTATGCTCTGTGTATGTGGCCGGCAGATGTCCATAGTGATGATCGTCATGTTCCTGGTGGCCTGGTCTCCATACTCCATGGTGTGTCTCTGGGCATCGTTTGGCGACCCCAAGAAGATACCCGCCCCTATGGCCATCATCGCTCCACTCTTTGCCAAGTCTTCCACCTTTTACAACCCCTGTATTTATGTCATTGCCAACAAAAAGTACGTCTTTTCTCTTTATCATAATGATAATGGTTAGTGTGTACATAGTTACTCTGGACTGAAAGTTTTTGATGCTGATTCTGTAATCAACTGATAATAGTACTAGCTAGTGGTTGGATGTTGCACTCAAGGACTTCTGAACTTTTCCTGCAGGTTCAGAAGAGCCATTACAGGAATGATCCGGTGTCAAACCAGGCAGCGAATTACCATCAATAACCAGGTTCCCATGACGACCTCTCAACTCCCTCTGACCCAGTGACCTGAAGCCGCTTCAGTATTACACATCACACTGTATTACTGTAATATCCCCTGGTATTAAAACCCTAGAAGCCATATAAAAAATTACTGCAGGGGCAGAGCATGAATGGCTGGATCTCATGCATTTCAGTTCTATTAGATGTACACTTTAGTTGCTATTATCAATATTATTCTATCCATCTTAGATATTTTTCTTTTGAGTGACTTTTTATATGCTGAGTGGTTTTTACTGTGTAAATTCCACTTTTTGTGGCATTATAGCCATTGTTTTTCTCCCAGGTACTCGGTGGTTGACTTCAGTAACAAACATAACAATGAAAATCTTTCTATGAATCAATTGCCTTCTTCAAATCCTTGACAGAGCCATTTTCAGCTTTCTGCATGCTATGTTATCAACTTGCACTCAGATAAGGCCAAAACAAGAACAGAAAACCCAGAACTGTTCCCCCTCAAATGCTGTATGGTGATGGGAGGTAGTGTACTACTGTCTGCTAATGATACAAGCAGGATTTCATTTGGTGACATTCAAGTTCAGTTCTGACAAGTTCAGTTTCCACCCTGATTCATGCAATGAGCATTTTACCGAACAAATAACATGAAAAGACAAGCTTAAGATAAAGATGGACATGTAGTAATTGTAGTAAAAATGTATTTATTAAAATCTTAATCTTTCTACAAAGTTTGTACTTCTACATTTGCATTTCATTGAGACATAATTTACAAATACAAATGGACATATCATTTCTGTGCTCATGTAAATTGCAACACCTGAGATTTTAAGTAATTATACGTGAATTCAAAAGTGCAGTGTACTGTACAAGTATTTGCGTTTGTGACTTTTGTTGAGGACAAAAGTATTCATACTTCCATGAGTTAAAAATTTGCAAAAATGTATTTAAAAAAGGCAGTAATAAAAAATCCTAAAGGCATTGTCAGATAAGGCATAAGGAAACTCAAGCTCAAGCTATCTAGTCACAAATTACCAAGGAGTTTGAAAGTTTTCCCCACTACATGATAGTTTTGAATTAAGATTCAGTGGTTGCAACTGATTTGCCCATAGAAGATGTCAGTGACATAAATACACATGGAGAGAATAGGCTAAGAGGAAAAACCATGACATTACTTTTTTTTCCTGTAAATTTTTCTGTAAATAGACTGTAAAACTATAAAACTGAAAACTGGTAAATTTTTAATGCTAACAGGTATAGCAGTAGACTGGTAGCAATGATACATAGTTAGCTGTACAGAGTGGAAAATATTGTGCTCAAGCAACCAGAGGGAGAAGTGCTTCCTGACAGTGTGTTCAGAGCGCTGTCAACTCGATCAACAAGTCACAAGAAGTCCATTCTATCACTATTGAGCCGATCAACCTCACAGACTTACTGACATTCCAGCCGTCAACTAGCTTGCCGGCCAAGAAAAGTTGACCAAACCGGAACTTTTGGCAGTACCTTCCTCTTTTTCCTACTGATGTGATGACAATTCCGTACATAAATGGTCTGCCTCATGATAAAAAATGGATCATGATAAGTTGATCACCGCGATCCAGGATTTTCCCTTGCTGGATAATTATTACTTAAAAGAGTACAGGAATAAAACAGTGGCGCTAATGGTAAGTTCTTGTGTACTATTTTTACGAGGGAAATAATTTAATTGGAGCTGAAATATTACATTTTACTACATGGTTACCGTAGCCTATCGAATTTGGATAATGATACAGTGTGTAAGCTAACATCAAGCTGCAACAGTTATTCTAAATACAGCCATACATTACAAATTATATTTCTCCATGGGATGTTATCCTAATCAAAGCTTTGTTGCCGCATGAGACCAAAGTTGGGAACTCCAGCGCTGCCCACAATGTATCAAAAGCATCACTATCAGCGAAAAATTTGTCCAAGCTTTAATTGTTCATCCTATTAAAAGCATGAGGTTTCTGTCCAAGCAGACCATCATCAGATAAAAATACAAAAGTAAAAAGGTCTTGAACAGAAATGAACTGTTCGTAGAACTGAGAAGGAAGAGGGTGTGGACACAGAGGGGGGAAAAAGGGCAAATAATCTAATAATAGGGTGGATAATCTAATATCTACATGTCTTTTTTGAACCATTCAGAAAAAAATCAGCGATCAGGAAATGTACATGGACTTCGAGTGTTTCTTTTGATACATTGGCCATTGAATTGCAGAGTGATTACTGGTTAGATTGTGGCCATTTGTTTGGTTGTTGGCTGGTTTCCACTGTTAATGGCCCTCATTAAAACAAACACAAATTCCACCCAGCAAGTTCATCACCACCCGACCAGGAGCCCTTAAACGAGTGCGCCCTCAGAAATAGAGAAAATGGGACCAGTCCATGAAAAACAAAAGGGGATAGTTCGCTGTAACCTGTAGGTATGCAAATGGGACATAATAGTATCTTAGGCAACGTTGGTTTCCAGCCATGTTCTGATCTCGTTCTCATTCCTCCGGACCCATTCAATGTTGTTCCTCACCGTCTCCAGCGCCTGCTTCCTGGGCATCTCCCCAGCACCGGCATCAGGTGTTAAACTGAAGAAATGTTCCATCTAAAAGACAAGCGCCCATACAGCAGCATGTTGAAATATGTCACGAGATGCCTGAACACAATGCATCACAGGGTTGAAACACGTTAGAGTTGCGTGTCCGAATATGTCTATTCAGTGTCATTTACAATATTTGAGAAACAATACGCTGTTGCAGTAGTGGTGGAGGATAGTTGCAGGACAGATGCAGGATGGGAAACTTTACTGTAGCACTAGAGACAAAATTACTCACAACTAGCGGGGGCGAGCAAAATAACAAAGCAATGGTAGAAAATTGCCCAAAAACATGTTAAAATCAACAGGCTGAATTGAAATAAAGACCGGTCCTAACCTTCCACAGTTGTAGTTCTGTGTTGTAGGTGGTTGTGATGCGATTCAGCAGGCGGCCCAGGTTTCTGTCAGTGATGGTGTATCTGTTATGTAATGGAAAATTAACAGCCATGGTCAATAAAACAACAGCAATAAAATGATAATAATAATAATCATTATCATCATGATCATTATCACCATCATCATGATGTTTTTTAAAGGCTACTTTTTGGTCCGATTGAAAGCTGAAGATACCAGAAGGTTAATTGAAGTTTAATGTATTTTTCATTATAGAAACATTACAAACCTCGGTCTTCTTTTCAAATCACACTTCATTTTTTACCATTTGGCAGCATGTCCTTACAATGCAATACACTGTGTCTTTTGTGATGTCTTTGTGGCTCTTTAGTTTTGTTGTAGGGCATAGTGAATGTGGAAGTATATTTTCCCCAAAACAAATGGTATGTAAACTTCAAGCATAAAAAAGTGATTTGAAAACCCAAACTCAGTTGTGTAAATCTACAAACGGGATTCTAACCCACATTTTGCAGGTACAATCCTCAGTTTATGATTACAAATTACTAATTAATTAATTTATGTCTATCAGAGTGGGAGTCTACAATTTTAATTGCTTGACTTGACTTGGGTTCTGCTGACTAGGGACTTGACTGAAAAGGTTTCTAAAGTCTTGATCTTGTGTTTGTGTAAATGACTTAGATTGAAAGTGATGAGATTTGTTCCACCAGACGACTGAATTTAAATTCTGTTTTTATCCTATTAAAAGCATATTGCATTGAAAAGTCCTAGATATTTAGTTTTCTTTAAGATATTATCTACATTTAGACTTGGGACTTGATTTGAGACTTGTGCCTCAAGACTTGAGACTGACTTGGGACTCGAGCAAAGTTGACTTGGTCACACCTCTGATGTCTATAAATACAGGAACAAAGATATATATAATAAGGTATGCCTGTGTATTATTCCATGTGTGATAACAGCCCAAACCTGAATATTGCTAAAAACTTGCAAGTTGTCTTCTAATGACAAATATTTTTCAATAGTGTTTTTGAAACAAAGTCTGTCACAAGCCCAAGTAAATTGGTGAGAAATTCAGCTTGACTGGACCTGAGCCAGTCGGATCCACTTGGGTCCTATTCTTGCTGTACTGACCTGTCAACCAGGTAATCCCAGTTGAGGGTGGTCCAGTCCCAGGCCATGCTCTTCCCTAGTGGGTTCAAGGAGACGTATCGCACCACGGTGAACAGATCCTGACTCCTCACCACATTCCCGTCTTTAGATGCCTCCAATAGCCTTTGGGAGAGCACAAACTTTATTTTCTTAACATATCCACTTTCATCCATTTCAGAAACACTTATTTTATGTAAAAAAAAAAAAAAAATCCAGCCATTTTATCAGCCCAAATCAAAAAGTGGGGCTGTATCAGAGAAGAGCGTCCAATCTCTACCAATTAAAACACCATAGATTTTGCCAAAATTCAGTTCTGGTATTCCTATGGTCACTGGTGGGAAATCTTCTCCACACAATGACAAATTAAGAGTAAAATCCAAAAAAAGTGAGTGCTCTGTCCAGAGAAAGCTCGACTCCAACGATGGCTGAACCTCTTCACCTCCTCCACCCCACCTCACACTAAGAAGAAGACGTTTATTTGACCGGATTTCTGGGTAATGAAGTCCTTCAAACTCTCAAAAATTCAAAGTTATCTCTCACTGCCACTTGGGGCCGCCAAAGTGCGAAGATGCCTCATACAGCCTTAAGAGAAAATTAAAAACTCACCTTCTTACTGCTTTATACTTGTTCTTTCTGTTAGTTTTGGCAGTTTTTGTGTCACTTTTGTTTGTTCTTTGTTTTTTTAATCATGTCTGTAAAGCACTTTGAGTTGCACTGTATGAAATGTGCTCTGTAAAAAAATAACTTCACTATTTAAAACTTGGCTTTACTAGTATACAAACCATGTACTGCAGGAGAATAAAAATAGCTACCCAAATATGTAATCTCTTCATGGGCAAAAATAGAAAATAAACAATATACAATTAGATGAGTTAGTGTGATTTGTTTAAAAAAAAAAAAAAAATTACAGCATTACAGATAGGCCTTTATAAGAAGCGAAAATGCCTTGTGTCTGCATCAAAACTACAAAATCAAATCCCTTAATTTTATCCCTGAAATGTCCTTAATTTCTCCATTACATAAACATTTAATATCTATTAAAAATGACATAGCTTTAAAAAGGTAAGGTTAGTATCATGGGTTTATAAGGGATTTATTTGTGGGTTGATTCACAGAGACACTAGTAATTAAGATATTTTTCATGCCTTTTGTGCATGGTTTACAGGTTATTAATGACTTATTAATGGAAAGTTCCTGTCTCCCTGAATCTTTCATTAAATTATAAAGTAAGGAGTCAAGATTAAGGGGTGTTTAAGGAGGTTTCGATGGGATCTCGTCCATTAATAACTCCCTTAATTAATTTTAAAGGGGATTTTGCATGAATTAAGGGGGAATTCATTAAATTAATGAAATGGTTATTTTAAGGGATTACTGGTTCGTAGAGTAACCATTCTGAAAAGACAGTAGTCATTTTGTTTACTTGTATAGAAGGTTGATATTCTCCACAGATGCCAGTCCATACAGCAGCTTGTCCTTCTCTTGGGCCAAAGTAGCATCTTTGTACCTCTGGAACATTATATTCCACTTTTCTTCGGTGCCTGAGTTCTTCATCCCGTATCGATAGACCAGCAGTCTCAGGTTCACTGCCACATTGCTGGAGGCCAAAAGATCATCAGAGTTTAATATCAGATCACTGGCTATGTTTATATGCACGAGTACCCCAGCTAATGACTTCACATTGTGGCCATTTTGAACTCTCAGGGTGGGAAACTCTATCCAGAAGATTGGCACAAAACTAGTGTACCTTCAGCACGTAAATGAGGACTTAAGATAGACCAAACAGTTATCAAATTAGCTAGCAATATCAGGAATAATGACTATAACGACTGCTTGAACTTAGCAGGGAAGTTAGTTAGTTAGCTTAGTAGTTAGCAAGCGACTAGCTAGCTACGCTAGACTCTGGTAATGCGATAATGCGGCAAATATATTAAAATGTGAATATCCCTCTGGATTCTTGAGATCCATTTGTTTCTAATATGTTTTTCAGTGGAGAATCTGTGAAATGATAAATGTTTGTATTGGTATACAACAGTAGCACACAGTTGGGTTGTACTTGCTGTTCCAGATAGAGTTTCCCACCCAGTGTTCAAAATGGCTGCCATGTGAATAAGGTCAATAGGCCATGCGCCAGCTGAAGGAAAAATCCACCCTAAAACACTGTTAAAAACAGATATTGGTGATTTTCTGGGTCCATTTTGTTGTTTGGTGGTGTATTTTTCGTATTCCTGTGGATAACTGACCAAACGTAGACAATGTGATGTCATGTTAAGATATTATATTTATAGAGAAGCACTTGCTCTTTGATTCTGTGGGACTGACACCAAAACCTTTACATTTACCGTTGATGTTTCTGCTATCAAACTCCATTGTAGCTGCGCTGGAAATATCTCAATGTGTTAGGTATGATTAGAATTACCAATATTTATTATATATTATACAATAAGCAGATAGATAGATAGATAGATAGATAGATAGATAGATAGATAGATAGATAGATAGATACTATATATTGTAAAATATAGAATTAAAAATACATTAAAAATTGTAAAAAAATACAACTGTGATAGGGGAGCTTCCAATTGACATGAAGAGACTTAACATTATGTCTGTTATAAGAGCTTCTAATAGTAAGTACACTTACATTATACACATTATAAAACATTATAGTTGTATCCAGCATGTAAAGTCTTTTCCAAAGGACATCCCTCAATTTACTGCAATGAATCCACTGATGTGATTTGTTTGAAACAGCATTGGACTTTGGATGTAATGTACTGTTGTGGTGATACCTGAGGCTTCCATCAATCCACTGGTTAAAAATGTGAGATGCTTCATCCAGGGATTCCTGGTCTCCCATCTGACAAGCGATACCAAGGACGGTCTCTCTAAGTAACCTGTCAGACAAATCCAACATTACACGATAGAATCGAAGAAATAGAACAAACATACAAGTGTCTTCCATGAACTGATTATGTACAAGTTGAAAACAAGTCCTGTCTATTATACATCTATGGAATGCATGTATGGTTCAGTGTTACCAACACTGTGTTGGGTTAATTCAAAGCGAAACAATTTTTTGGTTTAAATGAATGAGAAAAAATATATTACTGTTACCAATATCCAGTTCAGAACCAGAATCTATCATAGATTATAACAGACTGAAATGAAGGAGACAGACAAAGCTCTTAAGTCGCCATGCATTTTTTATACTGTCCCTACCTCTCTGTCTGTGTTCCTTCATCTTGCCATCCAAGTTGCGTAGAGATTGCTCGAACATGCTCACGAAATAGTTTCTAGGAAAAAATACAAAAGCGACAGGAGCCCATAGGTTTTATAGAAAATGTGGTATTCATTTTGAGAGACACTAGCACTAACAATACGTGAGATAGAGCCTACCAATGCTCTCTACCATGGTCTCATTTGTTTATGGTAATTATACCAAAGTATCACAATTAAAAGGGCTGATAAGCTAACGTCAAGATGAAACTATCCAGTTTAGAATAGTGCAAAGCAAAATGGTTCCTGTTTTGTGCCACAAAGCATTCCAGCAGATTTCCAACCGCTGGCTCACAATGTAAAATGCAGTATAGAGGCTGCATATCTTCTTGATGATGGTCTTGTTTGTTTAATGTCTCAAAATGAATGTGGTAATAATTTATTGATGTTAAAATTCTACACACAGCACCTTTAGATGACAACAGTATACTGATGTTTAAATCTTTAAAAAGAAGGTATAAAATTCCATTAATTTAAGTTTGCTGACGTGGATTGTTACAATTCAGATGAAGAGATGACACAAAAGCTTCAAAGTGAATGGCTTTTTCTTTGTTTTAAATTCGACAGATGAACATGTGGAAGGCTTAGCAGCTCCCTCACCTGAAACTTAGGGTAGAGTGCGTTGTTGTCTGATAACATAGTCCGAACATAGGCGATAGAAGAGGACACGCGGTCCCAAACTATGTAGTCAGTCTCATTTGTCAGGTACTTGGTCAGGTTGAAGGCATTACCATAATCTATAACATCCGCCCTGATGAGTGAAATGAAAAGTAATGTGTCATCAATTTAAAGTTATATGATAAGGGACATGTATTTTTCTACTGTGTATTTTTGGGTAAGAGCTTACCTCCCAAGAGCAAAAATATCATCAATGTAACTGGTGCGATCAGCTGCATCAAGCTCCTGTTAAGCAAGTGATAAGAGTCAAATGAATAATAATAGAAGAAATGGGGGTTTTATAGTCAAACACAACCAACAATTTCAATACTAGAACATGTTAAAGGAATACATTGAGTTTTTAAGAGATTGTCCCATGGGTCAGCTTTCCCATTAAAGGTCCCATATTGTACACTCCAGTGTTTTATTTTCTGTCTTGAGGTCCATTCAAAGCTGTGTGTGTGTGGTGTTATGTACCAAAAACACTCTCAATCCATCTTTACACGTTCATTTTCCAGCATCTCTCTGAGCCTTACCAAGAACAGGCTGTTTCTGTTGCTGTGTCTTTAAGGCTCATTAATATTAACGACCCCTCTGTTCTGATTGGCTAACTGTTTCAAGAGTGAAACGTGAGACACCGCAGACCCAGCAGAACAGGCAGCAGACAGCTAGGGAAAACTCTCCGGTAATAAACAATGACAACTGCTCAACTGCTCAAAAAAACACTTTGTTAAACTATTATTTCTCACAAAAATGATAATGAGCGAACCTTTGTGACGCCACAAAGTTATGGAAGTCCAAACGGCTCGTTTAGAGGCTCGCTTTTCTAATATGGATTGTGTGGATTTAGTTGGCGACCGTGCATTTTGATACTTTCACCGTGTTTAGATAGACCATCCAACTCCTTTATAATCAAAGAGGCAAGGGAAATCCTGTTCTACACGATATGGGACCTTTAAGTGATGAAGACAGCAAAATCATGCTAACACTTAAGCATATGTTATGTCGAGTGATAGTAGGCTCCATGCTAACACTTTAGCATACACTATGTAACAGCTAAGTTGACCAAGGGGGCATTCTAACAAAAACTCACTATATTGCTTTAACCAGACGTGAAAAATGGAAACAATATCCCACAAATATTCATAGTAATCTCAATATTTTATAATAACATTGCAATTTGGATTGTAGGTGCTCTATTAGATCTATTACCATCAGGATTGCATTACCAAGTGGTTGTCTTGAAGCTGCTGACTAATAGTGCTCCACATGAGGTTATCATGGTTGACTCTGTAGAATCCAATGTGATCATTGTTAACCTTCAGCAGTCCATCCATTGGAGGGGAGTAGTCAGGGACAACAAGCTCTGAACAAACAACAAAGTAATTAGTTATGCATAAAACTTCACTCTGACATTAGCCATTAACAAAATAAAACGAAATTAAAACAAATTAAAAAAAAATAATAATTGAAATTTTTAAAACAAAATGTAACAACTAAATAAATAAATCTATAAATAAAAATAATAATAACAACATAATAAAATAATAAAATGAAAGTCATAATACAATATTCAACATATAAAAATTCATACTGACAGGTAAGGACATTTTTTCCCAATTCACCTGTGGTGCCTCTCCTTAACATTTTTTTATTTTTTTTTTGTAATTTAAAAAGTACTTTTTTACTGGACAGTTCTGTGTAACGTGCTAGGCAAAGAATAGAAAGAGAAAATGCATGACATGCAATATAGGTCAGTAGCCAGACTTGACGCCACAATGTTAGATATTTTGAAGCTAATTTCAGTACTTTGAAGATTATTACATCATTTTTAAGTTCAGCGTACTACCTGTGTTGCTCTTGTCGAACATAACCGACATATTCTTGTTGCTCTTCACAGAGTGCCACTTCACAGGGATCGTCCATTTGTAGCTGTTACAATAACACATTTATTGTTGTAACGCATTGGCATACAAGTCCTACTCAAATACATTCACATCTCCTATTAGGTAAAAGATAGCATCCTCCTGTATTGACACCATACAGTATAACGTACATCAAGTCTGACCTGAGTAAACAGAGGAGTAGATGGCAACCTTTGAATATTTTGCATTGTTGGATGGGTAATGATGTCAAGCCAGGAGGACGCCATCTTTATCCACTTGGTCCATCATTACACAGGTGTGGGAATTCAACCAATGAACATGGACTTTGAGTATCTCTGACCTAAGAGGTGTAGGAGGCTGGCTGGCATCAGCATTGGGATCCAGCAGGAAGCGTTCTTGGGTCAGTTTGGCACCAGTCTCTGAAACAGACAGGTTCAGTACAGGATAACCCATCTGTTTGGTCCATGTGTCCATTACCTCTGCAACTGGCAACCCACTCACCTGGGCAAGAGAATGGAGATTATGTTCAGAGAACTTCATAGACAAAAGTTCAGGGTGATAAGTGATTATTTACAGCAAAAATGACATTGAGAGGTGACAAAAATGATGAAGTTCAAACATACATTTGCGAGAGATGCCCAGAAGTTGGCTGTTTTGGCGTTCTGAAAGTGGTAGTCTTTCAAGTATTTCTGGTGAGAGAAGAAAATAAATGCAGGTCTCCATTATTCGGCTGCTGGAACCTTCACAGTTTCACTTATCAGAGAGGAAAAAAAAAAACCTCAAAAATCCCTCAAGACACTCTTACACTATTAGATCTCATCAATCTGTGATGTTCAATGTATTCCAAGACTTATGACTTAGGACTTGGGTTGTTACTTTTGTGGTGTACCCACTTTCCCTCAACCTTCCTTGTCTACTTCTACTGTAGTTTGTGATTTCCTACATTTCCTAGAATGCCTTTTGACAACCCCCAGAGAAGGGGTGTGAACTTGTTGCTTTCATGGTGGTGTATGGGCATATATAAATAGTTTGAAAGTGTGAACATTCAGCTATGTGTTGGTGGAGAGAGCAATAGCGATATAGTAAGTGTTGAGCGGAGACTGAGCGGAGAGGCTTGTGGCTGCATTGCATTCTGGTCTATTGAGGCTGCTATCAGTGGAGAAAGTAGTCTCTCTGCCTCTTCTACGATGGATTTCTCCCTGTATGATTGTTGAATATAGAAAGAAGCCCTCGCTCTTTGATTCCGAGGGACTGACACCAAAACCTGGCGTTTACCATTGATGTTTTAGATCGCTGAAAATTTTGAATTTGTCCAGTTATCTCCGGGAAGAAGAAAAATACATCACCAGACAACAAAATGGACCCAGGAATGCAAGGTACATTACCAATAGCTGTTTTCTTTAACAGTGTTAAAGTGTTTTAGGGTGGATTTTTCCTTTAATGGTGCTGCAACAATAAGTGTTGTAGCAGCCAAGACAGAAATCATAGCACAACATGCGAAACAAAATCATCTGTAGCGAGGATAAAACTTTAACTCTCTCTGTATGTGTGTGTCTGTACTCCTCTACACAGTATATAGGATATATCAAAGGGCAAGTTGAGGGCTTCAATGTTAAGATGGCGTATTATCTTTGATTAGAAGGGATGGTCTTTGACTTACTCGACAGCCATCTCTGAATTTGTCTCTACCCATCCAGTCCTCTAGCATCCTGAGAATGGAGGCCCCCTAAAGAAGAAGAAGTTACATTACCAAGTGTGTTGTATTGTATTGTATTGAATACATTTATATTTGTTGGTATCTTGAAGAAACCTTGCATACAGTTTTGGTTCTTTTTTTACTGTAATTGACAAATGCCATTGTTCCCAGGGGAAGCAAAGATTTAATGACCCTAGCAATAAAACAGTATGCTGCATTTGTTTTATTGGAGGCTAACCAGAACCATGGTCGTAAACTTTTGTGACAAGCTGAATTTCAAAACATTACATATAATTTTAGAGAACATATTTTTTTAAGTGCATTGTGTTGCATTACAAGCAGATTATACGCCCATTAGAAGCATAGCTATACTTTTCTTACAAGATAATCATCAAACAAAACCACATTTAACATCATGTCATTAAATATACAGTTGCCCCATAAAATATTAATCTCTTACATTTTATGCACATTGTGTTTATTATATCATGCTGTGATTAGAATAATTATCACGCACTCATAATGTGCTGCTATGATACCTGATAAAGCCTTATGAGCACCACTTGAAGTACAGTGTTACCCAAAAGTTCAAACTGGGGAACTTATGATAGCTTCAGTAATAATAATCCATACTGAGCTTTATTTTCATGCCAGCAATTTTGGAGTAAAAGAGTAGGTACCACATTGTTTTTTTTTTTATTTTCTCATTTTGGAGTGAAACTCTCATATGTCGGCTAGGATGAAATAGAAGGCATTGTTGTGGTCATACCTTGCTGTATGAGATGGCATCAAACACAGAGGTAATCTCAGCAGGGGTCGACACATTCACTATAATTGGGTGAGAGGAGAGAAGGGCGTCGTCCACCATGACAGGAAGCACATCGCTGATGATCATGATGTCGCGCTGTAGACCATAGGAAGGGAATAAAATGTGCAAAACCAGCTTCACCGCAACACATTCAATGGGTAAAGTGTGTTAAGCATGTTATCATTGTGGATGGACATCATCCAGTCCTCCCAACGCAACACCGTCCTGTTGTCCCTGTGTCATGTGTGTCTGTACTGTAGTACTATCATCTAGAGGGTTTCCTCCATTAGTTGGGTTGGTTTGTCCAAGTGAGAACAATACCATTTGAACTCTGGTGGCACCAAATAACGACACCAAGACATCTGAAAATGCGAGTGTTAGTCCTCTAACAAGAGAATTGTAGTGCGGTGCATTAGGAGTGAGAACGTAATCCACATCAACTACAGGAAACAACCCCAAAATGCAAGGTTTTATGGGTAAAAGGAGACATGTTGACAGCAGGTACTCATGCTTGAAAAGCCTAGCATAACAAAATGAAGTGAGGGCGAATTGCAGTCTGGACTGATGCTCATATTCAGCTATTTCTTCATGTGTTCCTCACTGGTATGAACACCAGAGATGGTAAATTACAGCAAAGAGCGCAAACAAGTCCATCATGTTTAGCTAAAGTTGCTCCACCTGCTAACATTGGCAAATATCATTGACATAACCTAACTGTTAGCTGTTATCTGTTAGTTGTTGCATGGGGAACATGATTTTACGCTGGGCAAAGAAAATCTGAGCTGGACCACTGGAACACACTGAGGTTGTAATTACGACCTACCAGCTGGGAATTTCTGATTTTGAATTGAATGCAGCATGAGAAGATGACATTTAGTTTGCTGATGTCACTTTACAGGATTTCTGGGTGTTGAAGTCTTCAAAATTCAAACAGGCTACCTCTCGCTACCATTTGGGGCTGCCATTTGGGACTGTAAAAGACCTCCTTTGGAACAGTGTCAGGAAAAACACTTGAACAGAGTGGTCATGCCACTAAAGAACTCACCATTCCCCAGGTAGGTTCAGCTTTCTCCACACCGATGTACTCAAAGAAACTGGCAAAGCCCTCATTCAGCCAGAGATCATCCCACCAGTCCATAGTCACTATGTTCCCAAACCACTGGAGAAAAGACATTTGGCATGAGTTGCTGGAATCTGAACAGAGGAAAGTGAGCGTGTTTCTATGTGTGGGTACAGTAAGTGTGTAAGCTGAATTTTATATTTTAGTGCACACATTCAGGGATTACTGTTTTTTAAGGTGTAGATGTCTTAAAAGGGGGTTCAACGCTGCACCAATTTGTTGATTTCGGAGTCAACACATTAACATTTTTCCCATGGTCCAAAAAAGTTTTTGGATTTGTTGCTAGTCGCTTTTGAGAAATAATGTTGCCAGGGACCTGAAAAGTAGCTAAATCTAGTGACATAGCCAACCAAAGTTAATATCTAAGCCTAGAAAATTCCCACGTCCTACTTACAATGACCACTAGGAGGCTGACCTGAACAATTTTTCCTAATCGGTAGTTCGTATTTTCGGTAAATCCAATATGACATGAAAGCAGCATTAGATACATACCTAGTATGTAGACACAAATAGAGAAAATAAAACACAAACAAATCAACTAATAAATAAACAAATAGATAGCATGAATTATCACATTCACCCAACAGATTTTGTAAAAACTAGTTGTATATGTTTTTACATAGGAGTTACCCTGATAACGCTTCGGTTTGGTCATGACTTTATGGTCTCCTCTCCATTGTGAGAGCCAAGAGAACCAGGAAATGAAATGCCATTCAATATGATCTCCTGTAACTCTCCTGGAACAGTTCATAAAACTTAATTGTCGGCCTCACTACCCCTTATCTCCCTTCACAGTAAAATAGCTGATATCTCGGAAAGAGATGTTCCTGCATCGTTCATCATAAAAAGCTTGAAAGATAACACATAGTGCATTTACAACATGTACAGTGTTGAACTCCAGTGTTTCTATGGCCAATTCCATGGTTAATAACAAACCTATCAAGTGTGAAATAAAGATAGCACTGTGTCATTACCAAAAGAACACTGAGCCAGCTGGATACAACTTGATATATGACTTTTCCATCCTACATGGTTAAATATAGTCACTGAGATAACACTGCGCTAGAGCTGCCTTCATGAAAGTTGTACATAAATGCAAGTCATCATGAGAATGAAGTTTATTATAAAGTCGGAACAGGTAGGCGACTGAAAATGGAAAATATCAGCAGAGTTAATGTATGGACAGTGAGTACTGGAGTATGGCTACAGGCACCACTGTTGTAAACTATTCCTATTAGATTTCCTAGGAATTAAGACCATTCAAAATCAATATATTCACGTTTATTAGCATCATTACGGTAGCATAGCATAACCCAACCCCGAAAGTGCAGCTGAAGCAATGTGAAGGACGATTTTGAGTAGGAGACTTGATGAATATTGGCTAGTTATTTTATTATTTTTATTCTACTGAAGCTGCTGTCGGTGGAGAAATTGGTCTCTCTCCTCCTCTACAATGGATTTCTCCCTGTATGATTGTTGAACGTCTCTTGGTGCAAAACGGCGGCTCTAGAAAGAAGCCCTCGCTCTTTGATTCTGAGGGACTGACACCAAAACCTGATTTACCGTTGCTGTTTTAGATCGCTGAAACATTTTCTGCTATCAAACACCATTGTAGCTGCTGGAAATACTTTGAAGTGATGTAACGTTGTCTACGTTTGGCCACTTATCCACAGGAACAAAATGGACCCAGAAATGCCAGGTACATCACCAATAGCTGTGTGTTTTAGAGTGTATGTTTCCTTTAAACATCTGCTAACCCACCTTAAGGTCTTAGTTTTCTTTAGTTAAAGTTTTAGTGTCCTATGATAGTCTAAATGCTGTTTCAGAGGCTTTTGTACCCTGACAGGAATATATCGGTGGAACCCTACTTCCACCTCTTGTAATTCAAACCCTGGCCTGGTTTTCCAGGCACGGTGGTGTGGTACCTGGTGAACCAGTTCGTGAGCGATGACGCTGGCCACCCGTTGCTTGTTGTAGGAGGACGACTGGCTCGCATCATACAGCAGGTTGGTCTCCCGGTAGGTGATGAGGCCCCAGTTCTCCATGGCGCCTGTACCAAAGTCAGGGATGGCTATCTTATCTGAATCAAGAGAACAAAGGGAGTCCGTTGAAGTGACCTCTTATCACATATTGCATTATTGCATTACTGTTGTTCCATACAGAGAGATAGTGACTGACTCATCAACGAATATTACCAAGGCGTCATAGCCAAATGTCTCAGCTAAGGGGATACTCTCACTAATATTCACTCACTAACATGCTGTCAATGTGCTACCTGCATCTGTTAATGAATACATTGACAAGGTGTATAGAGTTTTACAACACACGCCAACATGTCAGGGTACTTTCTGTACATATGTATGGCCTTATGTTGGGATGGGACGATATATTGAATTTCAATATATCGTAATACAAAAAAAAAAAACAAGCTCTCCATTGAAATTATATTTGTACTTTGTACAAAAATTGTTGTTTACATTCTAGCAAACCAATGCCATTGGCCCATATCGTATCGTATCGCATCGTAGTGTATCGTATCATATCATAACGTATCATATCGTTTTGTGAGATAAGCATATCATCCCATCCCTACTAATAATACTTTTTACATTCTACTTAACATGTTCTACTGTTTAAATTGTTGGTTGCATATGTTAAAATAACCCCAATTTGCTATATTCTTGTTTGTATTCTGTTTTTATCTTTATATTCTATTTTCCCCTGGTGTATCCTATTACTATTTGCTACTGCAATGACTGATAGGGATAATACCAGAAGCTCAGCTCCAGTGTCCTTCTTTCAATAGACTGGACATTTCACACGATAATATCTAAGTCACAACTGCTCATAGAGGCGTAGTGAGTGAGCCAGTTATTTTCCTGTTTTTTGTGTTTAGAAGACTCACTCTGATGCTAAATGTTGCTATGGAGATGATTATGAGAGTGGATTTCTAAAATTACCGAGTTTTGAAATGGAGTAGTTCATGTTGAAATATTCCTCAAAATAGTCAAAGATGACCTTGGTCGTGTTGACTGCATACTCAGCAGTTTCTATCTGACTTGGCTGTGCGTAGATTCTCAACTGCAAGGAAAGAATGAGAGAAAACAAATAGTGAGTGAGTCTGTGTGTGTGTGTGTGTGTGTGTGTGTGTGTGTTGCTATGATTGGATGAATGCCAATACTGATCTCAAATCAAGGTGACCACTATTACAAAAAAAAAAAGATCCTCCATTCCATATGTCATGGAGTTTGTTGAGGGACAAAAAAGATATAAATATACATTATATATGTAGCACCTTTCAAAACAGAACTTGCAAAGTGCTCAACAAACAGACAATAAAAAGAAATAGTGGGGGATATTTAAAATAAAACTAATATCATATACTGTATGCTATATAACTATAAAATAATATTTAATATTTGTATAATATACTTAGATAATATATACTTGATTCAATATTATTAAAAATAATATTTTTTCATTATTTATACAGTATTTATATGTGTAAATATTAAATATTTTAAATATTGTTAGTTTATCCCACAGCAGATGAACGAACTAAAGGGATAAACTAAGCAGAAACGTCTTTATTTTAAAATAAAATACAACAATATTAAGAACAAAAACAAAAAATAAAATAATTAATTCAGAATAAAGTATGGAAATCAAATCATGAAAAGGCCTTTTTGGTTGTGTAGAAGTGATTTAAAGGACGATGCTAAGATCACAGTGGTAAACTCACAGGAATGTTTCGTGAAGATCGTCTTTCCACATGGGCAAACTGGTGCACGGCGAAACATACCAAATAGGTGCTCATTGGAACCGACTTTTGGAAGGAAGTTTTCACTTTACTGCCAGGCATCGGTTGTGGCTCGCCCTGGAGAGGCAGAGGAAAAGGCTAATGGGTTAATGTGGATGTCACTCAGCCTGTAGAGCTGGGTGGTTCCCCTGCCCCCCAAAACAGAGGCACAAGATGGATGCCTCCGCTTTTAGTATTCACAGTGTTCCCTCCTGCCCCAGCTTCTCTCTCTTTGTTTGATCGCAACCATGGGAACTTTGGGGAAATGATGCTACCACAAACTATAGCTGCCATATGAGTCATTATCAGAAGCAGTTTTATTGGCCAAGTAAGTCTGCACATACAAGGAATTTGTAGAAGTAGTAGCATACTGTCACTGTGAAAATTTTCAATTGAAGGATCACATGTTCCTCTATAGGATGGGAAACGTCTACAACACTTTTGAAACCAATTGGATAAACTCAAAAATGCATGGTGATCAAGCTAAAAACAAGACTGTTTTCTTAGTTCCTGAAAAGTTTTGGAGATTTTCACTGCAGCAATATAACAAATTTAGTAGAAATTTAGGGATTAAGTCTCTTTTTTGAGTGATATACAAAGACAGAAGTAGCCTATATAAGTATAAGTAGTATGGTTGCGCTGATAGGAAGCTATGCAAGTCAGTAATAGAGATAAAAGCAGAAATATACAGATCTAGAGTATATTGTACTGGGTTCTGTGCAGTCCTAGAACAGAACAGTCCAAGGGAAAAACATAAAGATGCTACTAATAATGTTGGATGGGTAATAAGAGTAAGTAACTGCAATAACAACTTGAGACTTAATCCATACATGTTAGTGATCCCCTATATTTCCAACCAATACAGTCTACTAAACATGTTCAAATTGACACCAGCATATGTTTATACACTGTTATATAGCTTTATTGTTTTACTGTTTTTATTCAGTAGCTATTTATATTCTATTTTGTGCAAATATTGTATTTTTCCTTGCTGAATCCTATTACTTTTTTACTGCAATGACCCAATTTCCCCACAAGGATCAATAACGTTTCATCTTATCTTACCTTATGTATTTTTAACATACTGAGCAACAAATATATAGTATTAATTCTTTCCCAAAATGGATATACAGCATTTTGGAATGAAACCTCAGTCATACCTCAAGCGGCATGTTGGAGAGAGCTTCATAGGCAGCATCATGAGTGATGGAGATATTGTAGGTGGCCTTTTTGTTGGGTTCATCAAAGCAGGGAAATGACTTGCGGGCATCTGTAGGCTCATGGTCAGTTGCAGCGATTTTTCTAGTGAACAGGTGAAAAGACAAATCATTGCAGAAGTATTTGAGAAAAGGGAAACTAACTGCACAGATGGGGAATGTACTTGAGGATTACATGAGTTATGTTTTTTTTTCTTTTCTTTTTATCAACAGAGGCACCACCTTAAAATTTAACTGGAGCCTGATAGTCTACATTTTATAATACTGGAACAGCAAAAGTTGGACCAGGGTGCACAAAGGTCGCCACCTCTTAGATTGGGAATCATTTGGTCAACAGTACAATACTCAAGACCTCTTCCTTGAACTGGCAAAAGTGGATATTGATGATTAGGAGCACTGTGGGACAGGTATGAAACAAAAAGTAATGATGCATGCACCTGGTCCATTCAACCCATCTATTTCATCTATGTAGCAGGCAGTTTAGCCATGTGCCAAGCTCAAAATTCCTTTGCAGCTGCATCACAAATCTCCTGTCAACCATGTCTGGCTCCATCATGGAGGTAGGCTATAACTGGAAAAATGGCTGGGCACAAAAATGTCTAAATAATTAACCAGAGTAGAGAAATAGAGATATTTGAAAAAGACTGTTGTGGGTGTGGTCAATTCACTAACATAAGTAATTCAGTGATGTTATAAGTAAACATGAGTAGTCTGATAAGGTGGATTTGTTTCCAAATGTAGGTTACTGTGACACAGTAAACTGTCTTGTCTTTGTCTTTAGCCCTAGTCTCTACTCCAAAACACTTGAGAAGAGTCAGCTCAGCTAACCTGAAACGTTAGCTAGCGAACAAGCCAGCAAGCTAATTTAGCAAAGCAACTAATGCTAATGTTAACATGCAACTACTTGGCTCTTCTAATGCTAGCCACTTAGCCTACATATGTTAGCTAGTGTGCTAATCAGATGTGTTTACAAGAAGAGCTGACCAGATACTGTGTTTAGCTAGCTAGCTGACAAGCTGACATTAACACAGGCCGTGTCTTAGGCCTGTTGCCCAAAAGCTGAGGACCTCCAATATGGCCGCCAGAGGGTGTGTTATATCATCTGGAAGCCCTTGAGTGAAGAATTTTTATAGTAGACTAAACTATCTTTAGCACAACTTTGTGTGTGTGTTGTAGTTTTGGAAATATTTTAAAGCAGCAAACCGTACTAGCTGCATTGTATGTCAGAAAGTGAAGGTCGTCGTTGCTTGTTATTATTAATGTTTGGTTCCGCAAAAAGAAATTTCCATCTCACTGGGATTACGTGAATAAGTAAGGGATTCATTCTCTTTCTCTGTTGCGTACACACACACACACACACACACACACACACACACACACACACACACACACACACAAACATAGCCATCAACACTCACTAAAAAACATTAAAGAAAAGTTGACCAGTGGATGTAAATTATTCAACAGATTTTTCCTGTCACGCATTGTACATGAAATCTAATAAAATAGATTCAGAGTTCAAAGTAGCATGCAGCATCAGTGTCAGCATAGTAAATGGGAGTGAATGATTGTTAGTTATTATAACAAAGCTTACACAATAACTATTTCCATAAAGTTTGTCCTCCAGTACAGCTACAAAAAAGCTTGAGCTATTTCCATTTGTAAAGTTGTCTTTTTCTTACAAACTAGAGGTAGACACCGCTCTTCATATGCACATGTAAACACAATTATACCAAAGATCATTGGAAAAACGTACAGCACAACCTTCTTCTGGACTGGGTGATCTTGACAGAAACTACAAACTGGCTTCCAAATGAATCCTCTGATGAGTGCTTATATGCCGAAACACATGAGCCTGATTTTGGCCTTTGATAAAAAATATGTTGTTTTTTTGCAGCAGAGAGAGACAGGAATGATGTGTGAGGAGGATGACATGTGACAAAGATCCCACGCCAGATTCAAACCCAGAACGTTAAAGATACATTAAGATACCAAAACCACCATGTAACTTTTTTAGAGTGCCACCATTCCCATGTTTTTCCATGGATTGGATGAATACCAGCGCTCAACCCTTGTAGTGTGTCATTGCTGCCCTTGCCCACCTTTCCTGTCTCTACTGTCCACTACTGATAATATACACATCACTTTTGTCGCTGCTAAGAAAATCTCACAGAAAAAGGAAAGAGCCCACACACCTCCATGCTCCAACACATCTTTAATGGACGTTTCGAGCACAAAGGCTCAAAAACGTTTATTTTTAAACGTTTTCGTCCTGACGAAGAGCCTTTTGTGCTCGAACGTTTGCTGTGTTGGAGCATAGAAGAGTGCGGGTTCTTGCCCTGTTCTTCTGTCCACGATCAGATAATACAAAGAACTTACTTGGGGACCCCGTCCTCCTTGTAGGTGACCCTGTAGAAACCCACCAGAGACCCGTTGAGCCATCCCTGGAAGTCTAGCTTCAGGATGTACACCTCGCCTGGACCGGTGGCTGCCAGCTCCTGCGCGGCCTCCACCACCACATACTGCTGATGCTTGAACTCAAAGCAGCCTTTCACCGCCACTTCCCTCTGGCCCGCCTGGCTCTCCAGCAGCAGCCTGGGAACGGCACTGACAAAGGTCTCCCGGATGTGGAGCCACAGATGGCGGGTGGGCTTGCTGACCTCCAGACGGACCGCTACGCTGCCCGTGTAGAGGTCCGTGTTCAGGTCGGGTTCCAGATGTAGGTCGTAGTGCTGCGGCTTCACATAGCTGGGCAGACGGAAATTCCTCCAGTCCCCACCGGAGTCACTGGAGGCCTCGCAGGGCCCTCTGTCGGATGGTGGGGGCTGGGTTGGCTCCTCCGTGGTTGGGGTGGTAGCGCTGGGGGTAGTAGTGGGGGTAGTGGTGGGGGTAGTGGTGGGGGTAGTGGTGGGGGTAGTGGTGGGGGTGGTGTCAGACCGGGTGAGGCCCACCCCGAGGCCCACGGCTACAGAGCAAACAACCACCGTCACGCAGATGACGGCCACATGCTTGCCGCGAATGCAGTAGCGCTTCTCTTGCTTCTCGAAGTCCATGCTCTCCACCATGGTGAGAGGAATGCTGCACTTCCCTACAGGTCAGACCCGGACCCAACTTTAATGGAGTGACAGCAGCCGATATTAGGAGGGTGTTCCCAAAAGCTGATCTGACTATTGACAAGAGTTTTCCCCCAGGTAAGCTGTTCTAAAACTGACCTGAAATCAGAGCTCCAGGCTGCGGGAACCTGCCTGGGAAGATTAGCTGCGCGAGCTGATCCGAGCTTTGCCTCTGTGGTAAAGAGGGGTGGAGAGGAGAAAGAGGAGGAGAGGTGCAGAGAGGAAATCTATCACACAGCGGAGGGAATCCCACACATTGAATGAGAGCTTTATTCCTCAAGCTGCTACGGGACAAATTACACCGCCTCCTCTTGTTAAACATCTGTCATTCCCTGTAAATCAACAACCAAGTCAAGGTCTTGGTGTGTGTTCTGTTTTGGCCAGCGTGTGAAAAATGAAGGCTGTTGCTCTCTGCATACGAGAGTTCATGACATTTACATCACATTTTTATGTGTCCATGTCCAATTTCCAAGTATGATCAATGTACCATAATTTGTTCTGCTGACATTGGTGCCGAGACACGTTGGGGAGTAGAAGGTAGAGTGTTTTGATGTGACTGAGCATGTCGTTGCATTTGCCAGCTCTTTGGCCACTGTAATAGTGAGTTGCAATGGAAACGTAGACTTTGAAAGAATAGCAAAACAATGGCTATATTGTTTGTGGCCACTGTAGTGGGATAAACTAAAGTCTTAGAATTAGAGTCCCTTTAAGTTGGGGAATGTTAGGGAGAATGTTAATTTGGCATTTCTCTGGCCAGACACAGACACTACACAGCTAAAAGTTATAGATGCTTTTCATTTGTTTTTTAAGAGACCGAACATAGTTCAGAACATTGTTCTGCCAACAGATGTTTCATTGTTAATTATTTGGGGAGGTTTTTATTCTTTTTTAAGGTTACATAGAAAATACCATTTGCCTTGACAATGAACCTGATGATTCAGCTATTTCTCAATTTACAGTAGTCATGACAGTGTTGTCCATTAACTCAGACTGGCTTACAGAACATGAGGAGAAGAAAAGTTGTTATCAAAGCTATATTCACAATGAAAATAAAGGTAGTACAAAGAGGGGGAAAAAACAGGGTTTCCCTCATTTCTATGTTGATAAATCCATTGCTGGGCTTCATCCATGAATACATTTGCCGTTGTGCAGCCTGAGATCTGTTTTCCATCTGATGTAGGTGCCATACTTTTTGTATCCGCAAATTATAAGCAAGAGGTTCAGGTTTTAACACTAGAGGTCAAACATTATCAACTGACTGCTCTTTTGAATTTTAGAACTGAAATATCTCAGCTTTCAAAATGTCCCTCCACTTTTTTTTTTTTTTGCACAAACCACTAATTAGGTTTTCAAAATCATGTAAGGAAAGTAGTTATAATTTTTTATAGTTATAGTTTTTTTATGGCCCTTAACTGTTTTTAACCAGGTCTGTAAAGCACTTTGGGTTACATTGTTGTTTGAAATGTGCAATATGAATAACATTTGATTTGATTTGTATGTGGTAAATAATTTGATGTTGAACATCTCTGTATGCCAAATTTTTTATTTATTATAGATAATTCAGCATTTTATCTTATTTTATCTTAGTATAGAGCATAGCTTTAATGTGTGTAGAGTGATACAGTTCAAATCAAAGTGAGTAAATAAATGAGTGAAAAATAACACACACACACACACACAAGACCAGCTTGTGCACCTGGCTTGACCCTGAGCTCCTTCCTCATATTGGCCGTTGTATCTTTACTGTCAGCAGTCAGATAAGTCGGTGATAAATTTTATGGCTCTCTCACCTTCAGCCTCCACTAAAAAGATCTGCGTGAGGAAAACAGAAAAGCTCACGCCGTCCTGCGTCATTCCTGTCAGTGTCTTGAAACACAACACGTGGCAACTGAGCTGCCAGCTGAAGTGATTTGAACTGTTTGTTGAGGGTTTAAACGGATGGTGGCAATTTTATGATACTGGGCCTGAGAGTTATCCATACTTAAATCTTTAAATAACTGCATAAGATGCTCCACCCTTATAACCTGTATCGACTGTAAATAAACTGCCAAATTCTATTTAAAGCAATAATCTGTGACATTTTCATATAAATACACTTTCGTTTTGCTACTCTCTATAAACTGTTGCTATAACACAACAGTGATTCAACCTGTATCCAGTTCATGAAAGCTTTTCCATTGTCTGTTCTAAACAGCTGGTGTCTGGTAGCTCTTTCCTGAGAAAAATCCTCTGGTGCACAGGAAGTGATGCATTTTATGTTTCTGGTTTGTTTGGAATAAATAGAAGAAGAACTGTCTAGTTAGCATGAGCAGCGAAAGCCATCATGGCTGAACAGACAAAGGAAAGAGAAACTCAAACTTCTTCAACAGAAAATCCAAGGAAAAAGACGTCACAGTGCTGGACACAGTCTGATTGACAGGTGATCTCTGGGGGAAAAAAACCCCACAGGGATCTTGTAGGTTACCGCTTTAAAAGAGATAAAAATGTTTCTTTGAGGCAGCATAATGTGAAAACCTAGGCAAGATTCAAACCCGGGCAGTACTGCTATACTACCTTAACCTGCTTAGCTGGTAGGGTGGTAGGGTGGTAGGGTGGTAGGGTGGGGGTGAGGGAGGGGGATGGGGGGGGCTCCCACATACAGTGACCGCCGGCCTCCCCAGCTTCGAACCCCGACCACAGGGCGGGCACCCCCGAAACACAAGAGGAGGAGAAGGCAAGACAAGGGGGACAGAGGTCAGGGGACCAGCATTCATGGGTGCACCCGTCTGAGGCAGCCCCCAGACCCTTAGGAGGGAGCTTGCCCATCACAGGTCGCCCATGTTGTGCTCTATGCTCATCTTGGTCAGATTTTTTATTTTTTTTAATTTATTTATGTATTTATTTATTTATTTTTTGGGGTATATATTTTGTATTTATTTATTTATTATTATTATTGTCATCATCATCATTATTATTATTATTATTATTATTATTATTATTATTATTATTATTATTATATTATGTATTTATTTATTTTCCCCTTTTGTATGATGTGGGGATATTTCCCAGAGAGACCCCAGTTCCCCTCATATCACCCCACAACACTCACCCCCCCCCCCCCCCCCCCCAACCCCCCAACACGCAGGGCGGGGCCCGGGCCAGAGACGCCCGCCGCACCCTGTACCCAGGGAGCCCCTGCCAGCATCCCCGGCCATGAAGGAGGGGAAAGAGGAGAGAGAAAATAAGTAGATAAGAAAATAAAATAAAAAATAAAAAATACATTTTAAAAAAAGAAGGAAAGTAATAGCTAAATAATACTAGCTAATTTTAACAAAATAAGTAAATGAATAAATAAATAAATAATGAGGGGGAGGAGAAAAAGATTTATGTATATATGTATATATATATATATATATATATATATATATATATATATATATATATAAAAATAAGGAGGAGATAGTGTTTGTGTGTGTCTGTGTGTAAGATGTCAGGTAAGATTGTTAGTGAGTGTGCTGGTAGCTGTGCATTGGTTCATGTGCTTGTGTGCTTGAGATTCAGATGTTCGGTCAGCTAGGTGGTCTGGGTTGGTAAAGGGAGAGAATGGCAATGAAAAATGAATGATTACAATAAGCGATGGCCAGTCAAATTAATGAAGATCAAACATATTAAACAGATATAATTTAAAGCAAGTGATAGAAAAGGGTGAGACAAAAAAAAATAAAGCAAAGAGTAATAATAAAATAATATAATAATAATAATAATGATAATTATAAATAAAATAAATAAATACATACATACAATAAAATAAAAATAAGTATGAGTATCTTTTAAGTATGTGTTGGTAAATTGGTGAGTTGAGTTGAGGGCACTAGTTCACAGGCAAAGCTGTTAGTAAGTTTAATGCTTTAAGAAGAAGAGGGGTCCAGGTTGCTTCAAAGAGTGGAATTTGGTCTTTCCATTGAGATGTGTTCTGTAAGCAGGTTTAGCCAATGTGTTGTGTTGAGTTTATGTCTAGTTTTCCAGTTCATAAGTATGGTCTTCTTGGCAGTGGCTAAAGCAATAAGTATGGGTCTGGTGTTGTGGTTATTGCATAGTCATGTAGGCGCTGTGTTCTGATCTTATGACTACATGTGTTTAACTTGAGTAAATAGCCTATAGTGCTGTTTCATACTCCATAATTTCTTCCTTTACACACACACACACACACACACACACACACACACACACACACACGCACAGAGAGAGACACACACACACACGTAATGAACATGCAGTGACAATTCAGTGCAGGTATGCGATCATGATGTACCGCATAACCATCAATCAGTCAGCTTGACACAAAAATACAGGTCTGTAAAACAAATAAATTTAAGGCAGATTGATTGGACTAAGTCATTTACCATTGAGTGCAGAGTAACATAGTGTATCTATAGAGTGCCACCTACTGGCACACACACACACACACACACACACACACACACACACACAAAGCTACAAAAAGTTAGGACTTACTGTACAGGAAGATCAATATAATTACCTTAAACCTTAAACCTTGTGATGTTTTGAGCGCTGGGTCTTTAGTGCAGTCCAATGGCATCTACTCATACTAAAGGAAACACTATAGCCCAGTTACAAAAAAGAGAGAAATTAGTTGACCATTCTGTTTTCAAGTGCTGGTAACAGTATCATCCCAATGATTCACATGTCCAAGTGAAGTAATGACACTGATTCAGCAGATCAGAACCATAACTTGTATTGATGCGAACATTTTCAATGTCAAAAAAACAACAAGATGTGATCACAAAAACATTTGAACACAAGTATATGATTGACATTTCTCTTAATATTATGAGACCAAGCAGAAAAGTGGAAAAGTACAATAACAGAGAGGCTATGACCAGTTTAGTCTGGGTTACCTTCAAAAAGTTACTGATCCAAGTTTTAATTGTCAACGTAATTCACTCAAATACTCAAACTGAACATAATCTTAATACTTACAGTTATTTTGAGATTAGTTTTCCTTTGAAATCCAGTGCAGTTAAAAGAACAATTTATTCCAATTTACAGACTATGCTATGTTTATAATCTCGCAATCTAAATAATTCAAATATGTTATTACTATTATTACCATTATTAAACTATGAGGCTGCTATGGCAATACATTCTGAGAAACTGAGGTTCACACAGCCCAGTCACAGCACTGCAGCCTACACTATTACTAATCATTACATCAGTTTTTCCTAAAGGACCATATTGTTAGTGCTGTATGAAAACCTTGTAACTCCAATTTTGGTGATTTTCATGCTTAACTTTGCTTGAAGGATCACATGTTCCTCCAAAGGATGAGAAAATTGTACAAGCCGTGGGCTGATGAAATCCTTCACACCCAATTGGATAAACTCCAAAATGTATGGCCATCAAGCTAAAAAACAAGGCTGTTTTTCTTAGTTCTTGAAAAGGAAAACAAGGTTTTCACCTGACAACAGCAATATGTGATTATGACTCACAGGACTTGTGTGGCAACAGAAAGACTCATGTTCAAGGAAAATTACTTCATTGTTTATTTCACTGCAGAGGTGTGACCAAGTCAACTTTGGTCAAGTCCCAAAGTCAGTCTCAAGTCTTGAGGTACAAGTCTCAAGTCAAGTCCCAAGTCTAAATGTAGATTACCAAGTCAAGTCCATGTCATTAATGTCAAGTCTCAAGTCTAAATGTAGAACAGCAAGTCAAGTCAGAACAAATCAAGAGTCCAGTATCAATTTAATATCTTAAAGAAAACTAAATATCTAGGACTTTTCAATGCAATATGGTTTTAATAGGATAAAAACTTGGTAAGAGCATCATGAGTTTGATTTCTATAATCAGTTTCAACTTCAATAATTTCAATCATTCCATACAAATTCAGAAAACACAATTTAATTCAGTCATCTGCTGGAACAAATCTCATCACTTTCAATCTAAGTCATTTACACAAACACAAGATCTTTTGTCAAGACTTCAGAAACCTTTTCAAGTCATCAAAGTACAAGTCAGAGTCAAGTCCCAAGTCACCAGAACCCAAGTCTCAAGTCTTCTCTTCATGCATCAAGTCAAGTCTCAAGCAATTCAAATTGTGACTCGAGTCCCCACTTCTGTTACACGCAGATCAGATCATACTATCTTTATTAAAATCATCTTGACCTCAGTTGGACCACGTTTCACAATCAAGCAACATACTGTGTCTTTGGTTGAAGTTTAGTTTCTATCTTAACCCATTGTTGAGGTCAACCAAGTGACAATGGAGCCACTAATTTGGATCTCATACAACTGTTTCTGAGCTTTAAGCATTAGCAGACTTTTCTGGGGGTTCAGGTGCAGTCTTGATGGACATCTGGGTCTTTCTCTTTGCATCCAATTGTAAGTTCATTGTGCGCCTTTTGAAATACTTGTTTGTGAGAAACATTTTCCTCACAAGAAGAGGAGCTATCCGGGTCTTGTTAATGGGAGTAGATAGTGTGACATTTTTCAGTATCTGGTTATCCTTCTTGGAGGTGGAGGTGGAAGTAGCAGCTGGAAAAGGCATTGGCTTTTGTTTTTTGTATTTTGATGATGATCTAGGTGGAGTTTTCTGGGACTTGATCTTTGGGGAACGGGATCCTCCGATGACTCCCACCACCTTCAGCTTAATAGGGGCTTCGGATGTTCCTGCCATGTTCCGTGCCTGGCAGCGGTACTCACCAGCATCTTTCCATGATAGCCCATTTAGACTAATGATCGACCAACGAACTCCCACTCGAGGAGAGTCCTGCATAACTAGAACATAAAAAGATGCAAAATCTTAACTTCAATGGCGTACAGTGTTTCCCCTATATCTATTCTAACATGGCAGCCTGCCACTACATCAACCTAACCTTTCCTCACCATACTAAAAATAACAACTTTGATAAGACAAGGTAATACCACTTACAACTCTCCAAACTCTTCGGCAGCTGTACAGAGTTGCCTGATATGTCTTGTTGGCAGCAATCTATACAGAATGACAAACATGATTTGATTGATCCTCAAATTAAATTAATATAATTTCATCAACTGGGAGTGACCTTGGAATACTTACCAGTGTAGCCTGAGGTTTTGATCCAGGTCAGAGTTGGTGTTGGGTAGCCAGTGGCGTCACAGCGAAGGATTACATTACTGCCCAGTGGAGAGACCACTCTGGTGGCTGCAGGCTGGACTGAGGGCCTCATACAGCGGGACAGGTCTGCCTGGGTTAGCAGCGTCCCTGACTGGCCAAGAGACCTGCTGCAAGTCAACAGCTGGTCCATGAGAGCTACAGGACTTCCCAGGGACATGGACAAGGACATCGCCATGGAGATCTGGCAGTCACACAGCCAGGGGTTGTCATGGAGACCTGGGCATCCAGGACAATTGGCCTCATTCACACAGCAGCTATAATTGATTTACATCATACTCAGGGTGGGGGACCTGACAGTGAGGCAGCAGTAAACAGTGGCTCAACCTGTATTTGGACCAAAACATTATATACAACAAAATTATTTTAATATTGTTAAGTGATAAGCAGAGCTGGAGGCCAAATTACCCAACAAAGTCCAAATCAAAGGCTACAGCAACTGAATTAAAGGAAACATCCAGGGTTTTCAGATTCATTTTTTTCTCCTATGAAAGTAGAAATGACATTTGAAATGACATTTTTTTGTTCAAAGATCAGCTGAGTTTGCCTCTGTTAACATCTGCCTCACTGTCCTCCACAGAGTGCTTCCTGAGTAGGCCCTATAACCTAAATGTGTATAAAGGCGAATGGTTAGGGCAGCTGCATTATTCAGATACAGAATGAAATGCCTCTCTATTATTCCAAAACATACTCTACCTAAAACTCTTCTTTGTACAGGGCTTCCCTGTTGTCCTGGGAGGGGGAACCAAAGGTCCAGCAGCTCAGCAGGCAATATTGTTAACCTGGGGGAGAGAAGAGAAGAGAAGAGAAGAGAAGAGAAGAGGAGAAGAGAAGAGAAGAGAAGAGAAGTAACTTAGTTTATTTTATTCTCCAAAAGACTATGGAGTGGTTAAACACCATCATGGAGGACCATCTGAGAATTGGCTGTGCGCAAATAATGTCTAAATAATGACCAGGCTAGATACATGAAAAAGATTATTGTGGTGTGGGTGTAGGTCAGTGTTAGAAGTAAAAGTGAATAGTCTGGTAAGGTAAATTTGTTTCCAAATTGTGACACAGTAAACTGTCTTGTCTTTAGCCCTAGTCTCTACTACAAATTGTAGCTTGACAACGGTCATCACCTGAACAAACTGTTGATTTTTGGCTTTGCTAGCTAGCTAACTAGCTTGCAAGCTAATCCAAAGCAACTGCTGTTAATGTTAACATACATCTAGGCCTACAAGCCACTACTGATGCTAGCTTCTACTAGAAACATTAGCTAGTTTGCAAATCAGAAATGTTAACAATAAGACACTATGGTTAGCTAGCTAACAAGCTGACATTTTATAAACACAAAATCAGTCAGATATCAGTGATGATCAGTTCAGTCAAAAACAGCACAGAAATTAACCATGTCTATTGAATTGTGTTGAGACGGCCAAGTTATACATTTAGAAAAACAATTAGCATTTCACAGCCACTGTCAAGAGCTGAGGACCTCCAATATGGCCACCAGAGGGTCACCTGAAAGCTAGCTACCAATACATAGTCCCTTCGCATACGGACACACCTATTGCTGGAGAGATCGAGGTAGGTGATGTTGGGGAGAAAGAGAGCAGCGTGGGCAGGAAGGCTGGACAGGCGGTTGTTGTGCAGGCCCAGAGTGCGGAGGCGAGGCATGTCCCTCAACCCCTCCCAGGGGAACGCAGACAGGAGGTTCCCGTCCAGCCGCAGCTCTCGGAGGGCCTTCAGGTTGACGAAGCTGCTGGGGTGGATGGACGTGATGGAGTTGTAAGTCAACCACAAGAACTGCAGCTCTGACAGGTTGTAGAAGGCTGCCCTGTGCACCCTGGAGATCGAGGTCTTCTCCAGACGCAGTTTGACTGTGTCGGCCGGGGCGTTAATGGGAACAGCTGAAATTCCAGGGTCACTGCATTGCACCGACCTGACATGATAAACACAATTTGTAAGGTCTAAAGTTTGGACAGATGAAAGTGCCATAGAAGTTTAGCTGATGTGCTTCCTTCTGGATGATAGTGTTCCTTCTTTATTTGATGGAAAGTTGATACAATTTATGCAAACATCTGTAAGCCATGGCTTGATTCCCACTCTGTGTATTAATATCTGTTTTAATACATTATTCAAACACTGCTTGTGTGATAAAGCAGTTAGGAAGGTTGTTTTAGTTGCAGTCACTAATACAATCCAGTAGATTACTCCAACTCACGAATGCAATCTTATTACTTTTGGATGACTTTGCCTCCAAAATCTATAGAATATTATGTTCAACTGGCAATTATTCTAATTTTACGGATGCATTTTGAATCAATATTTACAAGCATGATTGTCAGCATGTGTTTTATTCAAGACATTATTGGATAGCAGGTACCGATTTTGATTGTGACAAGATTAGTGTAATCGTGTTACTGTACACGTGTTACCACTATTACCGCAACGCTGTAAACACGTATGCATGGGAGAGCATATAATTACAATTTTCACTGGCAATATGCAATGCCAGTTGATGACAAAATATTTGTTGACATTAGGTGATGCCATCATCTGACAAACACTGCATTTTTAAAGATTTGTTTACATTTACTTTACAGCAATTTGATGCATACAACACTGTTGGTTCCAACAGAGCTGCACTGATATTACAGCTCAACAATAACCTAAAATATTACAGGCTAAAATGAGTGAAGTCCATGCACCAAAGAAACCCTTGAACAAGGAGGAAGGTAAAATGAACTGAATCAAGCCAGCCTCACTCAACCTGAGCTCTCCTATTCCATTGCTTCCGGAGACGCAGGCACACAAAGACGGACAAGAGTGGACCACCAACAGAGACGACTGAAAGATGTGAACAAGGAGCAGTAGATACATCCTTCACCAGACAAGCTCCGCGTTTTCAGAAGCCCTTTGTTGCTCCATATTCCCAGTCCAGGTCCTGTGCAGCTTCAGACTTTGTCTACAGCGCACAGTGAAAACTGAAGCCCAGATTAGCTGGGATTACGCAGGTTACAAACAGCATTTAATCCTGCGTCTCACTGTCAGAATGAGAAATCACAACATGAAGAGATCAAGCAGCCTGGAATGAACTTGATTGTATTTGTAATTTTATTTGTACTTATTGCATCTAAAAGTGGGAAAAGTCTATGACATAGGGTGGCAATTAATTTTCATACAGCATAAGATTTAAAATAGAAACAAATGATTATATATATTAGTAATGTAGTATATTCATGTCTGATATTGTTCCATAATATGTTTTCTGTTCCTAACCTGTTTTAGGCATTTAAAGTTACTCAGATAGTAGTTGGAGGGGGGGTTGACTGTCACAAAATTAGATTTTTCTGCCCTGTTGAGAAGGTTAAAGGTTATCATTGCATCATCACTTGGAAATTTTGGTAGCAAAATTTTCTCAGACTTTCCAGCTTCATTATCTGACCTTCAGTGGCGTTAATGTGAAATTTCCAAGCAGCAAATAGTTTTTCTGATATATCTGACAGCACGTGAATGCAGGATAATATCCACACTGGTATACATCATCGTCACACTGGTATACATTATGATATTTTATGTTGCGTTCAAGTCCTAAAGGAATAATAGAAAAACACGACGCGCCAGGCGCGCCGTACCATTGGAAAACAATGGTTTTGGTGGCGACGCGTTTCTAGCGACACTTCTCGGTGTGATCGTCCCCTAAGACAATGAGAGTAACAATAACTGGGTAAAAGGCATCACATAAAAGCAAGTCTATAAAAATAGGTGATTTCAAAGTTTTAAAATCGGGGTCCATCACAAAACCAAACCTCAAGTTCCTAGGCCCTAGAAAGTTCATATTTACTACATTTCCTGTAGGATATTAATGCAGCATGGCACGCCTTTTCCTAGCGATTGCAACTGACGTGACCAGGAAGTGGGCGGGCCGTCACTTGCATACTCCCAATCACTCGCATGCCTTGATTTCTGAAAGTTAGCGTTAGCCGACTTGCTCATGTCGAGTTGGCTAGTAAGCTAAGTAGATAATTTTCTCTGACAGTACTCAAAATGTCCGCCGCAGCACCACCTATGAATGAGCATTATGTTGGTAATCGTCGTGAATTTGAAGAGCTAACGTTAGCGAATCAAAGAAGATGGCATCAACCCGTTCACACTGCAAGGCAAACCGTACAGCAGCAGTACCTGGTAAAGTAAACAAGCTAGCTGTTACTGTACTTTAGATTTCAAAGCAATGCTAACCTTAGTTGAGTCATATGAAAGAGAGGATCCGTGTGTTTTCTACTGTCCTTAGTTCATCACAACTTCCATTGTCACTGGGATACTTTCATTGTTGGGCCTAATTTAGCCCCGGTAGCCGTTACAGGAGAGAAAGTCACGCCAAACTCTATTCAAAAATCGGACAATTTAATGTGTCCTTGCATATAAGCAAATGGTAGAACATTACTTAAGAACTTCTACGAATCATTAGGGTCCACTATTTAATTCGGCACAATATGATTCACCAAGCAGCACTTACATTAATCAAATTTCAACTTTTAGAATTGGTTCATACTGCTCGCTACCGCCCTCCGCAGTGTATTTTCTTGGACTGTAGAAACAACAGGCGAAACTGTATTAGAAGTTTAAATATTATTGATATAACTCCTGCTTGGTGTGTTGTGTCTATATACACCAAATTGAATAGTGGCTCCTATTCGTTTGCTAAGGTCTTATTGTGTGTGTGTGTGTGTGTGTGTGTGTGTGTGTGTGTGTGTGTGTGTTTGTTTATGCCCGCAAGCACAACAACATTAATTTGGTAGATTTTTAAATGGCGAGATGTTCTGTCCACATAGGCCTAATCCAGAAGCATACTAATGCTTAGTCTAATTCAGCTAATTGTGTAGGTGATGACAAATTATGTTAACAAACAAATGCATTGTTCATCAGCAATGAGGAACGGGATAGATAACTAGGCGTCTGGCTTTATTATTGTGTTAGTTGTATTTGAATCTAACATTAGTTGACAGTTCACAATGGTGACAGCATTAGTGTATTAAGTAAGAGTGCTACTGCTTGCTTTCTGGTCCTCTTGACTAACAAGTAATACCACATTTTACAACTCACAACCAGTGTTTGACTTCATTATGTGATTTATGCCAGTCTTTGTGTATTCACTGGCATGTAAATGCATGTAAATGTTCCGTGTAATTGACCTGGAAGTAACGCTTTGCTGGAATGCAAGTCATAGGATTTGTCTTATGACTTACGACCTTACCATGGTATCTAACATTTTCTTATCAAATCAGTGTGCAAACTCTGTGTGATTTTATTTTCCTGCCTGTGGTGATATATTTGTATGTGAGCTCTGGCTACAAAAGCCTGCAGATGGAATGTATTCATGGAACTGTGGCCAATTCCGGACACACACACACTGACCATTTTGAAGCAATTTCATTAGCATGCTTTTTAGCTTTTAGAGGTCAGACTTTACACAGATTTGAGTTTGGTTACTCTTTAAGTATCTAGCCTACAACTCCTACAGGTATCTGTAACATTATAAAGCTAGAGGAAGGCTTAGTATTGAAGCCGACATCAACTGAATTAAGGAGGTTTTTGAATTTCAAAACTACTTGTGCTATTGTCAATTTGCATGGACTAGAAGAAAAAAAGTGGATGATTAGAGAGTAACTAAACCCAAATCTGTACAGCCTGACATTTAATGGTAAAAAGCATGCTACTGAAATTGCCATCTGCTATAGGCCCTTTTCACATTCTGTTTCTCAATGCTTCTGCATTCTGCGGTGCATTACAACTTCCTGTTGCCAGCTATGGCCTTCACGAAATCGCTCCACAACCTGCCCAACATTTTTTAATTGTTACATTATGTATCTAGTGCTAGTAACCACTACAATTTTGTTGCTTTTGTTGGATTGGTTTGTCAATAAGTCGCAAAAAGAAACTTGCCACATGAAGTTGTAATGCTTAGCTGTTGACGATGACGATGTGAAAAGGGCCTATTGGCTGGTCTTTGGTGCCAGGTGATGTCACCTTCTATAGAGTACAACAGGTAGTGACATCACCTGGCACCAAAGATCAGCCAATAGCAGATGGCAGTTTCAGTAGCATGCTATTTACCATTAGATGCCAGGCTTTACACAGTTTGGGGGTTTAGTTACTCTTTTAAATTGCATGAAAACAGTACAGGATGAATTATTTTATTGAATTTTTCGGCTGAACGCTGTCCAGAATTGGCCACACTGACGTTGAGTGTGTGGGTAGCCTGACCTGAGCTTTGCCTCCACAGGGTGACAGCAGCAGAACCAGGCCAAGACCCGCTGCTTACCCAAGGGCCCGGCCGCAACCCTCCAGTGACCCCACCGCCCGCTGGCCCCATGTGGACGACCCCACCACCAGGCCTCAACTGGACGACTGCGAGCGGATGGGGACTCTGTTCGGGATGCTGAACAAGTGCCTGCGCGGTATGGGCTTCAGCCAGATGTACTTTGGAGAGAAGATCGTGGAGCCGGTGGTGATCGTGTTCTTCTGGCTCCTGCTCTGGTTCCTGGGCATCCAGGCTCTGGGATTGGTGGGAACTCTGTGCATCATCATCATCTACATCCAAAAGTAATCCGAGCTGACAATCTGAGTCAAGTCTCATGCTGTTTTCTTTGGTTAATGCTCACTCTTCTGGGACTCATTTAGTGGTAATGGACTGTCTAAGGACAGAAATTGTGCTCATAGGGTGGATGGCTGTGGAAATGGCTTTAGCCTGCGGTCGTGATTATGGCCGATGGGCACTTAGGGGATTTATGTAATGGGTTTCAAGCTTTTTTTCAATCAGCGTAACTCCAAAAATGAGGTCAACCAATCAGTCAGGATATTTTCTCAAAGGACGGTGTGGAATTTCTCCTGCCGCAGTAACAAGAGTGATGCTTTCATGCAGTTTTTGGTGTTACCGTGAGGCAGGAATTGTATTGTTAGTCCTGCCCTTCTTGCCCTCAGTTGGTCAAGTTCCCACCCCAACACTTGTCACTCAGCTGTCATCTAGCCTGAGGCTGAGGTAACCGGCATCTGTAAAGCCTCCACAGGCTGTTTTTTCTTTTCATACTGCTTCCCATCATTGTTGCTGTTGCTGTGAGTTAACATACTCTGTGGCCACTCGCCACAACCAGCTCACTGCTGGCCACACCCATATGACACTCACGCCGCAAATGGTTTAAAACATCCCAACATCATTGAAAAGCAGGTTTCACGCAAACAGGGGATTTATGCATGAACATACAGGATCACAGACAGACGCAGACTCATAATATATAATAGAGCAAATTTATTGGTATGTTCATGTGAAAAAAGTTGCATTTTGCGACTTTAAACATGAATTGTGCCATGGGCAGCATGGCCCATTTTAAGCATTATTTTGCAAGGAACGTGTTATATTCCAACTGGCCAAAAGAGGGAGCTGTAGGCTATAGAATATGGAGAAGGGCAGGGGTATCCCAGCACTGAGGAAAATGACAGTAACAATGTACGCAGCTCTGTGTGCAGTATTTCACTTACAAAGGTATGCGGCCTTGCTATGTGCCTCCTATATGAATCCAACGCTCTATCATAAGAAACAAAGCACTGAATGTGAAGACGACAGGCAGACATGTTGATATCTTATAAAAAACCTTAAGCTGTACAACATTCACCCCATGCTGGGTGGAAGTGGAAGCCCTTTTCATTGCATGGGTACGGACATGGGAATGTACCACAAGCAATACAGCTAGTCTCATATTCTTCATTTTTAACCAACCATCCATATCATCATATACTGTATTTCCTCCATGCAACAGTACATACAGTATTTTGTCATTCATAAGGCTACACATGCTGTGAGGAGGCGTAGCAGTTGCCTCCGTTATTTTTTTTTAATTTAATGTCCAGGTTATTTGGCACAAAACGATTTTTGTATCTTTTTATTTAGGCTATACTATAGTTATAGGGCTTTGTTGATTGTTGATAGGATGATTACACTATTAGCTGCAAATTATCACATGAATGAGAAGTTACTACATTAACAGCTGTAACATGCATCAGGCTATTTACTCATAGCCGGCATGTGCCCAAAATACCACAACCAGTACTGCAACTTAAAATAGTATGGCACAAATACTCCAGACTACTGTAGACTCGTGTTTGTATTTTCTGTAGCATTACATGCAAGCTTGCTGAAGCCAAGACATTCTTTAGTGGAACGCTATCAACTGTTTCTGGTATTTGGGCTAAAGCTATCACTGCTCCCACAGTAATGGTAAGGGTGATGGTGATGACCTTCTCAACACTGTAGTAAGCCTTCAATTACCACAGTATGGGTAATTACTATGTGGTTGTTGATGCAGCCCTTGTAATTGTAATATCCTTTTTCATATGTGTGAATACGGTTGTAATGAATTGAATATTGTTGTAGAGAAATACTTTGATTTATGGTGGTGAAAAGACATATCAGTAAGGAAAAGCCAATAGAGAGAATTACAGTCTGTGTGGCCATTATCATTCAGTTGTTTCTTGTAAGCAAAAGCAAGATTCTTACTGTAGGCTGTATCTGGATGCCTTTAAACAACCAGAAATGAGTGTTTTTGTAGGTTCTTGAAAGTAGTAACTTTACTCCCAAAAGGTGTGTGTTCAGTAATCTTTCATTTTGACAAGCATGGCAGCCTAACTTTGGCATTGTTTATTTGTACTGATTGGCAAAGTTAGGCTCAACAGTTGGTTCACTGAATGGCATTGGTCTCGCCAAATGAACAGAACTAAAGGAGAAAACACTCCAGAGTTCTGTAAACTGCTCAGAACATGCTTGGTGTGAACGCACCCGGACAACTTTTTACAACTTTTTTTCTTTGGGTGACCTATCATTCCCAAAAGTCTTTCTAGAACTGACGAGAAGCAGGCTATCAGATCAGAAAAGCACTTTTTTCATTCAGTTTATGTGGGGTTTCATAGATGATTTCACCTCAGAAAGGTGGGCTCAGAAATTAGCCTGGCTGGAACACCAATGGTGTATAAATGAGTAACTTACCTAGTTCAGAGCAGTTCTCATTGACTTTCAGACTACTGATGTAAAACAATTAAATAATGAAGAAAATGTTTCAGCGATCTAAAACGTCAATGGTAAACGTCAGGTTTTGGTGTCAGTCCCTCAGAATCAAAGAGCGAGGGCTTCTTTCTAGAGCCGCCATTTTGTACCAAGAGACGTTCAACAATCATACAGGGAGAAATCCATCGTAGAAGAGGAGAGAGACCAATTTCTCCACCGAAGCAGGCGAGGCAGGTTGAGGGAAAGTGGGTACACCAAAAAAGTAAATTACAACACTTCATCACAAAATAACTGCATTGAACGTCACAGATTGGTGATATAGAACAGTGTAAGAGGATCTGAGGGTGGAAATTTCTTTTAAGTTGAGCATAGCTTATTTTTGTCTAGTCTATTCTTTTACAGCCATTAGTACATTTTACTGATGCCGACAGATCATGTGTTTAGTTGAGACAATGTTAAGAATGTTAAAATGTTCAGGATAAATGATTTTTTTTCTTTGAATGGTTTGGTAATGTCTCTTCCTGTGTAAGCGCTAACGGGACACTAATGTAAAAGTTTGAACATTAAGATTGAAATTGTAGCCGTCACACGATCGGTGTGGTTTTAGTTTCAACTTCACTACTGAAGATTTTCCAGGGAAAAACTGACATATCACGAATCACTGATGGTGGCATAACGTTTACCAATGAATTAATGTAGCCATGCTGCATTTGTCCTCCTTTTAAGAAATTGTTTTGAAAGTTATTTTTAACTTAAATTATTTCTTTGTTTTTAAAGCATTTGCACTGACAGTTTTATGCATAACTAGAAAAATTATTTAAATTTATTGTAACGTATGAATAAAAGTTAATGTTCTTACAAAATGTGTTGTTTGGCTGTCATTGGGTTGTCATTTAGAGTATCAGAAATGTATGGAAGAGGAGTAGGGCCACGTGTGAAAAATGTATTTGAGTTCTGAGAAACAAGTCAGAATTCTGGGAATAAAGTCAGAATTCAGACTTTATTCTGACTTTAAAACTCAGAACTCAAATACATTTTTCACGTGGCCCTAATCCTCTTCCGTAGAAATGTGTTATATCACATGAATATGTAACAGTAAATAACCCACCCCACTTTCCTCTTCCCTCCCCCCTCCCATTTTGTGTTCTTGATAAAAGAAGCCAGTAGTAGACAGAGGAATACCACTCAATTTAAAAAATCCTATGTTCTGGGGCAGTCCAATTAATATTATAACTCTCCCTAAGCAGGAGAACAAAGACAGCTGCCACATCCGCAAATAGCTGCTGACTCTCCTCTTGAAGCTCTCGACTGTTGACATCGGAACTTCATATATCAGCAGGGGCCAGAGAATCCTAGGGAGAATCCCATGTTGGTAGTTCCAGGCTTTGAATTTGCCTGGGAGACCAGATTTGTCCACTGCCCTAAGCCAATTCTCTAGCTCACTGTTAGTGGCTTTGATGGAGTCTGCTGCAGTCTTTGAGGCTGCTGTTGAAGACTTCTCCTAGACTCTTTCTCTTTGACAAAGCCATGAGTATTTGCCCACCCAGTTCAACACCCTCTAGCCAGATTATGTCTTCCAGTACATCTAATGTCAATAGTTCTGTCCTACCAGTCCCTTTATATAGCTTTTCCCTGCAGCCTACCACTGAGTCTCAGGTTCTAAAAGAGCTTATGAATCTGAATCCCAGAAGGCCACCTGGCTTGGATGGTACCTACAATTTCCTTTCCTACAATTAGCTGCCCCTATCATTGCAGCGCCTTTCACACATCTTCTCAATCTGTCTTTCCGTACTGCAGAAATACCCAAGGCTCAGAGAGCTGCCAAAGTGCATCCTTTATTCAAGGGAGGAGATCAGGCTGATCTAAACTGTTATAGGCCTATTTCTATTTGTTCGTAAGTGACCTGCCTAATAAAATAAAGGTTAAATAAAAAAATAATAAAAAGAAAACGCACATACACATTCAGGTAGCATATACACTCAAAGGTGGATTTATAATTTACTGCATAACCATCTGAAAAAAAAAGAGTCCAGCTCTGTTTTTACACATTTTCAGTACAGACTGAAAATGCATCATTAAATACAAACTGCTAAATTAAACTTATGTACAATCACATTTTCTCAGTGGTAATTCGCAAGATTCTCCTTTTTTTTCCCCATCTTTGGTGCCAAATTCCTGTGGTGTTTTTGCACTGCACTTCCTGGAGATCACTTGTCAATCAAACAGGCAGGTGGCGCTCGTCTTTGTCTGTTCAGCCATGGTGGCTATCGCTGCTCATGCTAACTACCCAGTTCTTCTTCTTCTGTTGATTCCAAACAAACCGGAAACATAAAACGCATCACTTCCTGTACGCCAGAGAATTAGCTACCAGACACCAGCTGTTTAGAACAAACAATGTAAAGGTTCATGAACTGGCTGTAGGTTAAATCACTATTGTGTTATATCAATCAGTGATAAAAAAAAAACAACAGATAATCATTTTTATGAAAATGTCACGAATTATTACTTTAAGACATGCCAGAAAAATATCATTTTCTGGGAACATGCTTTCCACGCTTTAGCAGTTTTCGTGAAAATAATGGTCACATTCCAAAGACAGTAGCAGTTCTATTTAAGAAATGTTGTCTCCACTTGAGAAGCAATGGCAAAACTGTTGGCACATGCAATCCATTTTCTTACACAGAAAAAAGAATGGGGAACCTATAGCTGGATTTACACAGGTAAAAACATCCAATCTTTTCATCACTGTATAAACAGAGATAAACCGCATGAAATCTTAATAATTCTTGTTTAGACAGCTATGTCCCCCTTTAAATCTGGCATTAACCTGTCTCCTATCCAAATTGTGTCTATATTTGATTTAATTGACATGCTTTCAGCTCATGCTGAAGGAGGGCATAGTTCACAAAATAGATCCGGCATTTTCAAGAACCTCTTGAAAAAATGCAGGTAGGTAGATTGTGAATTATAACGATCGCTCACTGTTTGTTGTTTGAGCCTGTGTAAATCTAGCCAAAGACATTCAACACTAAGTACACCATTCAATATTTACAAGCATATATTTACATCAATGTACAATATACAGAAGACAAAACTCTGCCCTTCTACTCAACCAGCCCAGGCCCATTTTAAAGATCAGACCTAGGTTTAGGACTGGGAGAAAAAATAAAAACAATAAAAATTGCACTGAGAAAGGTGTTACAGATACAAATCAAATTGCTGGAGAATGTTGGAGAAATCTTTTCATTATATTCAAATTAAAACAAACCCTAAGCATTTGAATATGCCACCCTCCTGACTCTTTGGAAATACATTTTTTCCAGCATCGTGCAGCCTACCAACATTTGTCTGTAGCTAAATAACATAACACAAGTGACAGCTGGCTCTCCATATTTCAGTGCTGTGAGCAAGCAGCTCATCACATTTGGACACTGTAATTATTATTAAGGACAAATATAACAAAACCATTCAGCAGAATACAAAACCACAGAGCCTACTTACATATTCACCCTCACGTAGTTGTTGTATGTGGATGGGAAGCACTACTGCACTTTGATGTAGATGTAGTCAAATGGGATGCCGTAATACCAACCAGGATGTACGCAGATCAGTGTTCATGTTTTCTGTTTAATAGTTGTGAATGGAATTGGATCCTTCCTCTAAAAATAGAAAATGCATTTACCTACCTAACCTATAGTAGGCGTAATTAACTGTCCGACTTCAACTGTTTTGTACTAAAATTTTGCCTTGACCATGAAGTCATGTCCAAATATTGGATAACATAATATGCCATGTTGAAAACCTCATAACTCTAATTTTGGTGTTTTCATTTTTTTGTTTGAATTTAAGGTTTGTGTGGCCACTTACTGGTTGAACACAGGTAAATTAACACCATTCAAAACCAATTGTATGGTCGTCAATCTACTAATGGCTCTTCTGCGGAATTCTTCAAAAATTGATTTGTAGGAGATACAGAACCGTGTAAAATTTGTTTATGTTGGATTTTCCCATTAAATCAAATCAGTGTCCGTTGCCGCCCTCAGACAAAATCCGGCTTGGCTCTGTGAACTTGGCTGTTGCTAGGTAGAACAGGGCGGGGCCAGGCACAAGGGCCAATAGTGGCAGGTCCTGCTCCAGCTTGTCCAATCGGGAGATAGAGATGATACCGTAAGCGTGGAGCAGCCAATGGCTGAACAGGACGACGAGACGCTTCTTCTTAGCTACCAGGTTCTTGAAAGACTGTGGGGGCGGGTGGGTGTACAGAGAGAGAGAAGGAAGAAGAGAGAGAGAGAGAAAAAAAAAGGGGAAATATGATGGAAAGATTGGTTTAATGGACATCTGGATCCCAACATGATAGACAAAGCTAGTCAAAGTCAAGACAGGTTAACATTACTGGTGATGTGCCAAAATTGTTATTGCTTAAAAAATGGGTTTCCCTGGTAGTGTGTTGTTGTTTTGCCACTGCACAAAGAAATTATGCTGGGGGTTAGTAGACTAATGTAATGCCTGACAACTTCCTTATAGAATCAACACCTGTGAGATCAAATACAAGTCTCCACTCATTACAAGGCAACTAGCTATAGGTTACTTTCCGTAGGCTACTTCCATTCTCTGTTATCCTGTGAAGTGTTTTTAAAACGTTTTACCATTTGAATAGCCAGCGATAGAAAAAACAATTCACAAAAAATTGAAATGATTTTGTTATTTTCTTCCCTGGCGTGAAATCGAGGCAAAGACACCACCATGGGAAACAGATTTTTTTAGGGGATGTAAATTTTTCCGTAACACTGGGTTAGCCACAGATCTCTCCTCCACTGACTTCTCGCTTGCTTTCCCTTCGTGTTTCCTACCAGCTGGCATGCTGCAAAATCTAAGATCAGCCTTTTTATTAATGTTGTTACTGAACCAGTGTAGAAAACAGCATACCATAACTGACAGACAGAGTCTGAATCAGACAGAATCTGATTGCTAGCTAGCGATAGCTAAAGTTTGTTAGCGATGCTGTCTCCAGCTGCTTTGTTGTCACCTGGCTGTGGCAATTAATATGATGTCATGCTAATACTATGGATAGTTGGTTATGCTAAATGAAACATAACCAGTTATGCTAACAAGGTCATTTATTAAGCTATTAAATGCATTAAAAATTGCATGTGCAAATATTTCTGTCAACAGGCTTGTCTTATAATATAGTAGTTTGAAGAAAATCTGTTTTTCCTCATTAATATGCAAATGTATGCAGCAATGTGCTCCAAAATCTAATCAGATCATGTACTGTGTAGGGGGAACCTGTGGTATCAGTATGAAGTTTCTATCATGTATTGTTCTTGAGTTATTGTGTTCACAAGAATATGTCTATACACAGACAGGCAGGCAGACAGACAGACGCCACAATGACGACATAATGTTCTGCATACCATGTACCATGATGGTGGGACATAACAATTTGAAGGGGTGTATTGACTTTTTTATATCCACTGTACTGTATGTATGTGTATTTATGCACACACACGCACAGTGAAATGAGTGTTGTTACCTGTATCTCAGAGGCAGACATGTAAACAGCAAGGGTGACCAAAGACAGGACCAGTATGATGTAGGGAAACGCATAGTCTGGAAGACACAATCAATCAATCAATTAATCAATTAATCAATCAATCAATCAATCAACCAACCAGAGCTGCATAGTTCATCTTGAATTGTGATTTTAGTTTCCAAGATTAATAACAGTATAATTTGGTCATATTCAAATGTTTTATGATTTAATCTAGAATGCTCACTGTATGGAATCACAGGCTTTCATTTATGCAACCTGGCTACGGGCCGACAAGATGGCCCATAGGCCAAATGGAAAAATTCAGCAACTTTGTCTTGTAGACCTAGTAGACCAGCTGTCTGCCTCCACAGCTCTTTTCTATTGACTGAACTCTGTTGTTCTGATTCAGTTGGTTGCTTCCAAAGACTTTGAGTCTGACAGACCAAAACCCATTCACAGTACTCCAAATCAAAACCAAAAGGCAAGAAGAACTTGATGTATGTAACGTCAACTGACTTCTATAATGGTTACATTGGCATTATCACCAAGATAAATAATACCAAGACCAATTTATGTACTCATCTGATGGTCAACACTGTTCCCAACAACCATTTAATAGAGCAAACATGCATTTATCTTAGGGTGTTCATGTGCATTAGCAAACAGATATGCTGTTTTTGGGTCATTTTGTCCCCTAAACTATACTAATATTGCACACAGTCTTATAATCCACAGATGATAAACTGCAGTATTAATTAAGTCAACTCATGGTACATTGTATATCGGTCATGAGGTATGAACTTATAAGAAAGTTCCCTACATGTGGTCTCAAACTTAGACCTGGGAGAAGAAAAGTTCTCATCTAAAAGTAATAGTCAAAACGTTTCTAGAAACAAGCTTGGATCGATTGTCAGCGAGGAGTAAGCATGAATCTGGGATGTAGACCTAGGAGCTGAAAACCAGAAATGATGGGCTACAATGATGTTTCAATGAACTGACCCATGCTGCTGAATGGCCAGTGGACTTCTGGGTGTCCCATAGCTTAGTGTTTGACAAAGTGGGTTAGGGAGAGAGACACTTTCTGAGCGGCTTTTGCATAATGATAAACATAGAGGCCTAGAGATACTTTCTACTACTACTGCTGCTACTAGTACTTCTTATAATAATACTCACACAGTAGTCCGCCTCCCACAGCCTGTAGTACAGTGAGGATGGGAAAGAAGTACAGAGCAGCGTAGATGCTCTTAAAGCGATCTGACTTCCCCAGACCACATGCGATCTTCTTCACCAGCAGGGGGCGCAGCAGCATCATCAGCACCAGGCAGAACGCATAGTAGATTAACACAATGGTATAGCTAAGGAGAGAGAGAAAAAGAGGGAATACAATTAAATACACAATGCAATGGGTTACATAATAACATGATGTAGAGAGAGAGAAGAAAGACAAATTGAGACTATGGACACATAATTTCATACAGCAGCTTCCATTTTAAATCCCCTGTCTATCATGGCATTCACTTCACTATAGATAGTTTTCACATGTATCATTGCAAGGTAGACGCATGATTGCAATGCTACAAGCAGGGCAGGAAACAAAATTTTTGTTTGCCATTCCAAAATCACCATCTTTCATTATTTTACTAGCCAATTCACACTCATTCATTCATTTCCAACAGTTGGGAATAAGTAAGTAAAGAAGCAATGCAAATGTAATAACATTGCTCTCAAAAAGGACCACAATGCCCCTGAATATCAGATCAAGGTAGCACAAAAGACAAGTTAAGTTTCTCACCCTGGTCTGGACTAGACTTGGGTGATATCCCAAATTTTATATTGTGATGCCATCCTGCCAAAATATCGCGATATTATCACCGACCGATTATCCCTTGACTACTTACAGTGGGTAGACGGCCTCCTGTGTGCAGTGCAGCGTAGTGACGTAGTCTGGACTAGGGTTATACAGCATGGTGTACCAGTCCGACAGCATCTGGACGCGACACGAGCGGATACTGAGCATCCCCACCGGCTCGCTGACTAGCAAGGTGACCACAGCCGACACGCTGCACTCCAACATGGCTGTGATGTGCTGCAGCAGAGCGCTGGAGCTGAGGACACATGAAATAACACCAGATAAGATAAAACTTGAATTGTTGGGAAATGGTGGGGTTGCAGCAGCAAGACAGCAATCAGATACAGCAAGGAAAAACAGAATATAGCAAGAATGGTAAGAACATAGCAAATGGGGAGGGGTATTAAGCAAAACACAACCAACACTGAGACAAAGAAAAATAAATGATATGTATGATATAAGAATGTGCTAAAAAATGAAATGGTATTTGGTATTTGGTGAGAAGAGAAGAACTGATAACACTGATGGTTGGCAGCCATTTTGCCATTGTCTTTTTAGTATCAAGGACCATTCTGCTGACATCTTGTCACTGTCTGAAACATCAATGGAGATAAGTCTGTGACTTTAATGTGTCACCCTTGACAATGTATTGCACGTTTGTAATGTGAATTTTAATACTGATTGTCAAATAAACTACACTAAACTAAAGCTTTCTATGGTTACAGTTCTGCTACATTATCCCTTCCATATGGATGGAAGCAGAAGTACAGTATGTGTATGTGTGCATCCTTGTCTGTGCGGCCACACCTCTTCTTTCCGGAGTACCACTCTATGAAGAACCAGTGGAGTACCAGCGGCAGCATGGCCATGAAGCCCAGATACAGCCAGTCGTAGAGCTCGGGGGATTCTGTGCAGCGCTCACACACCTTCTGGAGGTTTGTCCGTTCCCCGCGAGGACAAACCTAGCGAGACAGGAGGGAGGACAGAAAAACAGGAGATGGACGTGATTAGGACCAGGCAAGCACGCCATATGACCGTATGTGTTCATGCCTTACGCTTAAATGCTTGAAATTTGTTTCTTCGACAAATATAAATCATGAAGTTGATGCCTATGTATGAATTTCTTTCCAAAGCCTTTGTCTTTCCATCAAGGAAAAATGTGGCGACTTAGTAGTTTTGATTTGTTTAACACTTTTTTGGTCACTGCATAATTCCATTTGTGTTATTTCATAGTTTTGATGTCTTTACTATTATTCTAAAATGTGGAAAATAGTAAAAATAAAGAAAAATGCGTGTCAAAACTTTTGACTGGCAGTGTACGGTACGTATTCAGTGTATTTTATTCAGTTACTTCATCGCACATATGTGTATTTGCGTGTGTGTGGTTTTACAAACACAAAATTCAGCAGTGATCCATTCCTGACAGACAAGAACTGACAACAGGTATTAAGCAGATTAATACAAGGGGTAGTACATTGCAATATTTAAATGAAATGTAACTATTAAAAACTGACTGTAATACAGACTGTAATAAATGTTTAATTGGATGGCTATCCAGAGAGATGTTATTATTTTGTGTTATGTTGTGTAAATTAATCTTATTTTTCTCTGTGTGTACCATACTCATTTTATAGGTATGTGATACCATCCTGACACATACTAAGGAATGATTCTCATTCCCCAAACACCTCACTAGTGCCACTCTGTTGCAGGGAGAGATATTCCAGCAGCACAGGGGACTGAATTAGCCACTAATAAAACTGAACTCTATCTCTCAAACGTATGGCAATGATGAGTACTGAGTCTGTCGTTTTGTACTCACGCCACACTCTTCCTCTACTGATCCATTGACCATTATCCTGCCACAGTACAGGCCCGGACATGTAGAGCTCATGGCCACAGCTGCAACAAGATAAAAACAATTACTATTGCAATAAACAGAAGCTTCTTTTGACAGCTTCAAATGGGGTCTAAAGTCATTCTATTATTCCCATATGACATGAATGCAACATTATGCTTTCTTCACATCAAATGGGAATAACCCTCACAAATTTCCCATATGGAGACAGAGGGGGGAGTAACCAAACACTGTATCAATTGCCTGTAATAGTCTTCTGCATCATGTGTATGTTATTTTGTTTTTGAAAAATAAAATTAAAAAAGAAAACTGAGGTGAGCAGTATTTTCTAGTAGTATTTACTAGTTGAAAGCTTAGCAGAACAATATCTTCTAGTAGTATTTAGGCTACCATCTAAAAGCTGAGGTGAACAGTATTTTCAAGTGGGAAGCTCGTATCTACCATCTTCCCCACATACCTGAATGCAGCATTAAACTAACAACATCCACGTACAAAGAGAGAAAGAAAAAGGAAAATGTATTGGGTGCTAAGAGTGTATCGTTATCTCCACCGGTGGTCGTTATTAAATATCCAGTGTTGATCAAGGTTAGCTAGTTTGAGCTTTAGATACCAGGAAAGTAAACATTTTCACAAAGTCCGCAATTTATCAACAATACAACTTAACTGGTCACTGGTGAAATTTACATGCTTACAGTTATTATTTTAGCTAACTAAAAGCTACGTCATCTAGCTAAGGATTTTGGCTGGTTTAACGTTAGCCAGTCAGCTAGTAAGAGCTAGCTAACGTTAACTCACAATGTAGCTAGGTACAACAATAATGTTGCATACAGCAGCGGTCAAACTAGCAAGCTAACTGGCGTCAGATGACAAGAAAAACGACACAGTGAAGCTACATGCAACTATAACTTACCCATTTTGGCCTAAATAAAGATTAAAAGCAAGAGTGCTACAATATTCCCATTTGGTAATAGATAACCCCTAACCGGAACCGAACTTAACCAAGGTAGCACAAACCGGAAGACAACTGTGCTTTTTTTTTTCCCCCACGTTTTTAAAAAAAAACTTTTTATTATCAATATCAGATATACAGAGATATCCGGAAGCATAAATGCAATAACAGTAGGCTACAATAACAGAAAGTAACAAACAAACAAACATACAACGCCAGGGGTTACAAACAAAAGTGCAAAGTACAAAAAGAAAATGATGCAGTTTAAACATTACATGAAGACGTTAAATTTGGAGCACAAGTTTAAAGTTTTCACAGCTTTTCTATTACATGAGGTAGATAATGTTCTAATGTAGGACTCTGCTTCCTACAAAAAAGGGGTTTAATTTTTAAGACCTTGGATTTACGGATATAAAACTTGACCAGCAATATGATAAGATTACACACAAAATACTCATTTTCTAATTCTTTCCTATAGTTTGTAAATCCAAACAATACATCCTTCAAGCAAAGTACAAAACCATTATAGATAGAGTCCAGCATAAAACGACAGATGCCTTGCCACAGACTCTGTGTGATCACAAGTCCAAAACAAATGGTAGACAGTCTCTGGGTGCAGGTTACAAAAAGTGCATGTTACATCAATATCCTTCTTGAATCTCACCAGAAATGTCTTAACAGGGTAACAGCGATGAATGATCTTAAAAGAAATTTCTTTGACTTTGTTAACCAGTAGATATCTATTAGAAAGAGACCAAATCTTTTCCCAACATATGTCCTGAACAAACTTATTCCAGGTAGCAATTACATATGGGACAGAAACACATTCAGTTTGGAACAAGGTGCGGATTTTTCTGTTATTTTTACAGGAACCAGGCTGAAAACATAATTTTCCTATAGGTGTGTCAACAGGATCAAGCGAAGGTGTCACAGCAGAAGGTAGAGAAACATTATCCTTATAGAGCATGACAACACCAGATAGAATGGCATCAAAGACTATAGCAAATTGTTTAGGACTGACAGGGATCTTATAATGATGGAGAAATTATTGGTACCCAAATAGCTTTCCCTCCTTATTGAATAGTTGACTCACCAATACAATACCATTCCTGAACCAATTTTCAAAAAACAAAGTTTTCTTTTTGTAACATACATCTCTGTTGTTCCATATAAAATATCTATTTGGAGAAAAATTATGCTTATAAATAAGAGACCATGCCAAAAGTGCTTGCTTATGGAAATTTGAGAGAGAGACAGGAATCCGATCAATATTAGTAGAACAAATTTCAGACCACCCCAATTAGATGACATGATGAGAAATAAAATTCCAAACCGAGGTAGGGTTTTTTAAGTAATGCCTAATCCAATTAAGGTGTTGTTTAATGTACTAAAATCAAGAAAATTGAGGCCACCATTATTATAGTTATTCATTTTATATAATGAGTTTTATTTTTCCAAATAAAGTTATAAAGCAACTGGTCGATATCTTTACCAATTTTTTGTCAACATCTAGGGAAATAGCAGCGTAGGTAAGCCTGGAGATACCCTCCGCCTTAGAGAGTAACGTTCTACCCCTTCTCTCTCTGAAGCCATTGATGAAGTTTTTTCCTGGTTTTCTCTAAAATCGGGACAAAGTTCAACTCACATAGCTTTCTGGGTTTTTGTTATGGCTATTCCCAGGTAGGTGACTGTCTCCTTAATTGGAATATTACAAATCGAAGGTAACTCGCAAGCAGAATACCTGAATTATATCAAAAGCAAGAGGAATCTGAGAGGAGTCCTTTAAGAAAAGCGTAGAAAAGTAAAATTACTATTTTAGTATACATACAACAACAATATCAACAAGTTCTCAACACTTTGTGTATACAACTTGATCACAAAAACATGCCAGGGGGACTAAAGGTTAATAATAAAGATAAAAATAAAGAAAAGAAATAGTTAAATAAATATCTTGTAAAGCTTAAGGTGGTTATACGTTTTAACAGCTTTTTTGTTTGTACATTCGGATATTGAAGAAATGTATTGTTTGATATACCGTATGCAGTCTAGTGTAGACAACTGTAACAGGCTGAGACTCACGTGTGTCGTCATCAAGCAGGCGTGACAAAAAATGTTAATTTTAAGAGGTCAACGACCATGCGCAGTGCAGTTGGAGTTGCTAGATGCCTCACTGTTTACATATTAGCTTAGCTTGCTACTTTTACGTCGTTAGCATTATACCTTTCACAGTGATTGATTTCCCATAATTAATTTGTACAACCATACCACCGTTTGTAAACGGAATACTGGGCGATAGTATACAAGTGCATTGGAGACTGCATTTTAGCTGCATTATCTTAATAATAGCAAGATCGTCTTGTGTAGCCTAGCTACTCTTTTCTTGGTTACAGTTACAGTCTTTTACAGGTTGTCAGTGTTCTCTAATGTAACGATATAGAGGAATGAAATACCTGTCTTTGGCTCCAGGGGCTTCATGTCATAATATTCTCTATCTACAGTATCTACTAATTCGAGGAATCTCTGTCTGTGAGTGAGTGAGTGATTGTGTGTGTGTGTGTGTGTGAGTGTGAGTGTGAGTGTGAGTGTGAGTGTGCGTGTGCGTGTGTGTGTGTGTGTGTCCTTTGCATATCTCGAGAACCGTTCGTCCGATCTACTTCACACTTGGCGGGTGTATTGCTGGGGACCCAAGGACGTGCAGTGTCGGATTTGGTGCAATTTGGACACGCGACACGTTCAATATTACTAAACTTTGAATAAACAAGCGAACAGCGCTCTGTGCAGCAGCAGGGCTCAAGCGGTACGGGCACATGCAGTTCTCGAGAAAGCTGCACTACGGGCACGAGCGGTTCTCGAGAAAGCTGCAAGCAGCAATCGGCCCGTTTCGGACAGGCACGTTTTGAACGGCCACTGCACTAGTTTTGTTAAACATTTAAATGACGTTACAGCAGGTGGGAGTGGTTGGATAGCTGGGGTGGGACTCTCTGGTAGACTCTCTGATCCCTGTGTGCTCTGAATCACATGTGTTGCACGTCAGTGAAGGTCTCCGCCTGCCAGCCTAAGCTGTACAGGCCGTTCACGGTTGGTTGTAGTGTATACCTGTTTGTAGTGATAGCTCATAGCTTTAAACACTGAATCTCCTTGAGTGTAGTGGATAACTGGGGTTTGCATCTAGCTGGGGTGGGGTGTAGTTTGGGGGCCGTTGTTGCCTCCCATAGTTGTCTGTGCCATTCAGTCTACTTGCTGTACATTATGAATTTCCAATAAAGCATTGTATTTTTCTATGTGGTTGTTGTGTTTTTGGATATAACCTCAGACCTCTGACTCCGGACCATACCGGTTTAAAGGTGGTGGCAGCAAACGCTACTCGGCTTTACTAAATTGGCTTCAACCCTTATCTTAAGGTTTATCACAATATATTAGCGCCAAAGAGATCAAGCAAAGTACACTGCCTTGGGCTACACCATAATCAATGGTAACAGTTTTTGAATATTCTCCAAGTTATACATACATTTTTCTTCCAGTAATATTCCAGAGAGACCAACCCATTTCTCAAGGCGGTTAAGTAAGATGTGATGGTCAATAGTGTCAAATGTGGCACTAAGGTCCAGCAGAACAAGGACAGAAACACCTCCAGCATCAGCACTCAAATCATCTAGGACTTTCACAAGAGCTGTCTCAGTGCTATGATTTGCCCTGAAGCCAGATTGGAATTTTTCTAGGATGTTATCTTAGATAGGTGTTTACTCAGTTGTTTGAGCACTGCCTTTTCTAAAACTTTGCTCAGAAATGGTAGGTTAGAGATTGACCTGCATGTCAGGTACGATTATGAATTTGGAGTAATAGAAGCAAGTTGCCTAAACGAATGAATAATATAATGATATAACACACTACTTCCATTTGTTTAATTCCAGATACTTAAGATAAGAAAGGGCATGTTTCTAATCAGTTTCTGGACATTGTACCAGTCACTGATGGCAAGGCCACACCATTGTAATGACAGTGAAAGAGGTGCTTCTAGCTTTGTGGGCTTGGGACAGATGGGGCTGCGGTCATGACATGTATGATAATTTAACTTACATGAGTGTTTTTAACCAATAAATGTATGTTGCTTTGTATTGTTTGGCATTACTCTCATCTTAACACAGGGAGCAAAAAGGAATGGCCAAGCAACTAACAGAAAGTTTCCCCATGATTATCGCTGTGGCTTGTGCTGCCCATCGCCTTGCTCTGGTTTGCAAGGATGCCTCAAATGATGTAAAATACATGGCCACTTTCCGTGAGCACCTACAGGAATTGTTCAAATCGAACTGCAGCCCTGAAGAGAGCAGCTATCACCCTGGGTGTTGCTGACTTGAAAATGACGGTACATTACAACACATTATGCTATACAAATGGTACTTATCATAACATGAACAGAAGTGCTACATATTGTTACTATTAATCCTATTTTCAGGAGGTAAAGGACACAAGGTAGCTGTCGCAGCACTTGGCCATCCAGACCCTGCAACAAAACCTCACAGCAGTGCTTGCCACTCTGGTTGAGGAGGCACAGGTTCGGCGATGCCCTATTGCTAAGGGGCTTTACACCTTTTGTGCCACTTACCATTTTGTGGCATCGGTCTACCTCCAAGCAGATGTTTTGCCACATCTGGCACGCCTCTCAATGGTGTTCCAAAGAGAACATGTGAACTTCCTTCACATTAAGGAACAAGTATGTTTAGGTCTGACAGTAGTATCCATGAGGTAATAGCTGGTTGTAAGATAGATACAAACACTAACGACATTTATCATTTCTTTTAGGTGCCCATCACAATCCAGACTCTGAAATAAATTAAAGATGTAGGGGAGACCCCACTACCTGGGTCTTTCTTGTCACAGCTCCACAATGACCTTGATGCTCACCTCAGACTTGGAGCATTTAACATCCGTTTATACATCTCCATAATGAACAGAGTAAGACATTTTTATTTACCAACTCATTTGAAGAGTGCATAAACTATATTCTAACTACATTAGCATTCTAACTACATTACTGCATATAGTACACTCTCCAAAACTGTAAAATAGAAGTAATACATATTTTTTTGTCTTCCTTCATTTATAGGTCAAGTCGGATCTTCGTAACAGGCTCCAAGAGGAGCACTTGGTTGCCTGAGGATTATAACAAATGGCCCAGCATAGAAGAATTCAACTACACAAGGGCTGTACAACAGTTCTTTTCCAAACCTAGAAAGATAAAATTCAGCTTGCACGCTGTGCCACCACTAACTGTAATTGTAATTCCCTCTGGGATGTCTACCACCTCGGGAGCAGGTCTTAACCATACCTCCAGCTATATCATTCCCCATGATGAAGTCAACACCCTGAACCCTGAGGACCGTGCAGCAACCATGAAGAACCCAGAGACCAACTTTGACTGCACATGCACATGATGGAGAGGAGCAGGTACAAAACCCATCTCAATGCCTTGGAGTATGGTGTGGGCATTACAGGAGGATTCTTCACTCAAGGGCAGAACATCAGACAGGATAAATGATTGTGACCCACCAGTGTCTCTTAATATCTGGATAGGCTGCTGGTCCTCAGCATTCCCTGTCAAAGACACAAACCCATCAAAGATGAAAGGCTTAAAACATTCATCGGGCTCCTCCACTGGCCTGTCAGGTGTTACCTGGGAACCTGAGGGAGAGACTGTTTTAATCAAACCAACACCCTTGGGTTGCATAGACCGTGGGGGCTGCTGTTTGTGCCAAGCAGTCAGCAATAACGTGACCAGACTTGTGGCAATAAAAGCATTCACTGTCAGATTTAGGGCTTGGAGGGGACACTTTAGGGCGCATGGGCTGAGAATCCATTTTCAGGGAATTCTCATGAAGGATAGAGGATTCACATTTGCCCACAAATACACTCTTATGTGTCAATGCAAATTCCTCTGCCAAGACCACCGCTTGCTGTAAAGTGGTCACTTTCTGTTTAAGTAGACCATGGTACGCTCTGGTACACAGTTCTTAAACTCCTCCAACAGCATCAACTCACATAATGAGCTAAGGTCTGTGGCCTTACTTGCAAGACACCATCGGTCAAAGAGTGTTCCTTTCAACAAACGTTGTCTGTATGCCTCTGGTACAAGCTCATATGCCCTAAGTATAACAGCTTTGACAGTGTCATACTTTAAACTATCCTCGATAGAAAGGGCTGCGCAAGCGCTCTACCAGTTAACTTGCACTGGAGCAATAAGGGCCAGACATCTTTCGGCCAGTGCAAGGCAGCAGCAATACGCTTAAATGCACTAAAGTATGACTCCACTTCGGTCTCCCGAAACGGAGGAACTAAGGCAATGTTGTTACTCACATCAAATGCTGGCATGGAGAAAGATAGAACCGAAGGAGGGAGCACAACAGGGGGTTCTGTGTTTGATGGCTGGGACACACCAGATCCAGTCCTCATTTGGGACAGCAAATCAAGCTGACGCATCTTAACTGCAGTTTCAGCCTCAAGCCTACAGACTTCTAACTGGAATTCCAGCTCCGCTTTACGCACTTGTGCCTTTTCCTGAGCATCAAGCTGGAGGCGGGCCAAACACACTTTCAACCAGGCATCAATCTTAGATCCCGAGGGAGAGGATTCAGTAGAGAAGGGTTCAAACCGTGACAATGAAAGAGGTGGCTTAACCTCAGCCTGCTTTACAGCAGTACTCACCCCCTCCATGGGAGACTCAGGGCGACTCACAGCCGTGAACACCCCACCCCAGACCATCCGAAGTTGCCTGCTGCTCAGGTAACTGAATGACACCTTTTCTCACCAAGTCATCCAAAATAATGGCCTTTAACTCACTCTTAACAAGAGATCTAGATACAGGAATACCATAGGGCACAGCAATCAAACACAAGTCATCCTTCCTACACTTGTCAAGCTGCTCCAAGGTATGACTACTTAAAAACCCTTCCAAATCAAACACAGCCATTCTTGTCAGAACTACTGCTTATCCCTGAAAGACAGCCACAACTCAACAGGTTGCGTCAAAAAGAGCTATGCTCCTGAACTACTACAAAATATCCTGGACTACTACAAAATATCCCAGACTACAAAAGATCCCAGACGAGCCCCCATTTATGTTACGACCCCTAAAAGTTGTCTAGGGTACCAGGGGAGTAACATAAACTGAGTCCAAGAAAAAGGGAGCAAAACAGGAATAAACTGAACAAAAGACAATTTATTTTACAAAAGGCTCAATCAGTAAGTCAAAGGAAGCTTTAAAAGGCTTCAGGGTGGCCAAGGCCAAAATAATAAACAAAACAACCCACACTGCCTAGAAATAAAATAACTAAACTGGGTTAAACCAAAGGTACAATTGAACTCCCTAACTGACCAAAAACAGGGGAAAAGGGGGGTTAGGTAAAACAAATGGCAGCACACCCCTACAGAGCTTCCATAATATCACAATCGGAGCCACAAAAGAAACAGATGAAACAGGAAAAATAGCAAATGCTACAGCACACACATAAACTAAGGGGATGGCTGATGAGTGGCCAAGTGGCAGTGACTGGAGCTTCTCTCCGGCTTTTATACTGGTCCTGATTGCCAACAAGCTCCAGTGAGGCCACCGCACACACGGGGGGGGGGGGGGGGGGGGGGGTCTGAAACAGAGAGAGACAGACAGCAACACACCTCAAACCATGGCCAGGATTTGGCATAGGCCGTAACAGTTTACAAAGGACATTTCAATCGTAAGACACATTTTATTTTTTAACAAACGTTTTTCTTATTTAACCATGAACAAGCCCTTTCCCTAACCTTAACCAAGTTGTTTTAGTTGCCTAACTACTACTACTTGGTCGGCCTCAGCCGGACTTTCAAAAGGCTGCTCCACACACTCCGATCCGCCATGAGGCTGGCCAGCTTGCTGGTCTTCTCCGCTCCGGTGTCCTTTTTCAGTACCCCGACATACAAGGTCTTCTGCCCGCCGCGCCTCTTCTTGCCGTGAGTTGGTTCCCACAGGAGAACTTGATGGGCCCTGAGCTCCGGGTGCCTCTGGCAATGACCTGCCAGCTGCATTCTTCGTGCTGGTATCTTGTCACCAACCCTTGGGAGCTCGCCGTAAAGGATGGTGTTGTTCACATGTTCCCACCAGGAGATGCCAAGTGCCACCCACAACATCGGGTGTAGCAGCCATTGAGGGACTTCTCGAGGGTGGGGGTGAGGGTCCATGACTCGCAGCCGTAGAGCAGGACAGACTCCACGGTGGCAAGGAAGAAGGAGATTTTGACCCCTCTCGCCATGTTGGAGCCCCAAATCTTCTTCAGGTCATTGAGAGCCTTTTATGCCTCGGCCTTCTGAATTTTGATGTCCTGCTCAGATGAGTTGATCCAGGACCCAAGATATTTGAAGTCCTTGACCTCCTTCAGCTCTCGACCTTCCAGTGTCTTCAGGGGTGCATGCTCAGGTGTGTTGTACATGACAACCTCTGTCTTCTTAGCGTTCAGGCAGAGGCCCACCTAACTGCATTCAGCCTCCACTTGGAGGAGCAGTTCTTGCACCTGTCCCACCTCGTCAGAGAGCAGTGCGATGTCATCCGCAAAGTCCAGGTCTGTCTCCACAACTGCTGGATGGCGTCTTGACCTGCTCGGAATGATGGTAAATCCGAGCTCGGCCTCTCGCCTGACTATGGCTCTCCGCAGTGTGAAGATGATGATGAACAGGAAAGGGGCTAGTGTATCCCCTTGTAGGACCCCTGCTGTAATCATGAACCAATCGGTTTCACCGTCCTGTGTTATCACTTTAGCACGTGTTGGTGTGCATCGACTCAATTGCACGGAGTAGACGGGGTGGTACACGGTAGGCCCTCAAGATTTTCATCATCTTGCCCCGGTGGATAGAATCGAATGCCTTCTTGAAGTCGATAAAGGTCAACACTGCTGATAAGTTGTTGGACTTCACCTCCTCGATGATGCGCCTGAGGGCCAGTATTTGAGTAACAGTGGAGCGTTTTGCTTGGAATCTGTTCTGGTTGTCTCTGAGGTGAGCATCAATGGCACCTTTCAAGCGGTTCAGGATCATCCTATCGTACATCTTTGCAACAATGCACGACAGACTGATACCCCTGTAGTTGTCTGTGTGGGACAGATTGCCAGCCTTGGGTATAGGGATGATGTTGGAGTATGACCACTAGTCTGGCTTGTCATTCTTCATCAGTGCGTCATTACACATCCCCAGCACGATGTCATCCAGGTCACAGTTCTTGAGCACTTCGGGAGGTATGTTGTCTGGCCCAGAACTTTTTCCTTGTTTGAGGGAAGCTCTGACTTTGGCGTACTCTACAGCAGTGAAAGGCCCGTCATTGATGTTCAGGTCTATAAGGATGTCGGGGATCTCCTCATTGGCACCTTCCACTTCTGGAGCACTGCCAATCAGGTTACAAAAGTGAGTGAACCAGGTGGTAACTCTCTCCTCTGGGCTTGTCCCTGCGACTTGTCCCTCTTTTGCCTTCTTGCGCCCTGTGATGTCATTGATGACTTTCCAGGCCTCGCCGTATTTCTTCTCGTCATTCTCCGCCTCTATCCTCTGCACATTCTCCATCAGCTCCTCCTCCTTGAGCCTATTGTATGTGTTGAGGAGCTGCTGCTGAGCCTCCTTCCATGCACTCTTGTTCTCCTCAGACTGGTTGCTGTCCAAGTTCTGGCATGCCCCCTTGACCGCTTTCCTCGCCTTCACAATGTCTGGGTGCTGTGTCCACAGGGACCGCTTGAGCCACTCCTTTTCTGGAACACACTCCTTCCTTGCCACTTCGTTCACTTTAATGAACCGCTCGTATCTCTCTGTGGGGTCCTCTTCCTCCTCTAGCAACTGGAAGCAGTTGCGTACCACGACTGTGTAATGCTCCTGGAGGTCTGGACGAGTCGAGAACAACTTCCAGTCGTACCTGATCTGACTGTTCGGCTTGGGAACCCTGAGGCTAAGCTGCGCCTTCATGGAAACTACCTGGTGATCTGAGCTGACTGTATTAAACGAGTTGTAGGGCTCAGCATTAAGGATGCTGTTCCTCCATTTGTGACGCACCAGGATGTAGTCCAACTGACGAAGCATGCCAGTGCCCCGGTCCTTGAAGGTCCACATCTTTCCTCGTCTCTTCTGGAATTGAGTGTTCGCGGCCAGAAGATCATGCTCGGTCATGAGTTCTGCCAGATATTTCCCGTTCCGGTTTGTGGTGTCATGGTATGTGAATGGTGCATCGTCAGGACCCAGCCTGGCGTTGAAGTCTCCCAGTATTGCCAGGAAGTTGTGTGCTGCTACACTCCTGATTGTGGCCCGTAGATCCTCATAGAACTTTTCGACCACTTCTTGGTGGGTGAGTAGACAACAAGGATGTCAGGAATCTAGGCTGAACCCAAATGCTGACCAGGACGAACAGGTAAGATCAAAATTACAGTGACGAAGAGAAGAAGACTGGTGGTTTGAGCTGGGGTCTTGGGGAGGGAAGTCTGTGGGGAAGGCAGCCAGGTGGAGGTGATTCCCAGGATGAGAGCTGGCTGGCAGGGCTTGGCGAGCAGACGAGGCGGGCAGGCAAACAGGCGTTCCTGGAGACAGGGAGAACAGGCGTAAAGCTGCTGGCAACAGGCAGACTGGCAAACAAGCAGGCAAAGCAGGCAAACAGACAACTAGAGAGCTGGAAGTGTGCACAACAACAAACCATGTATGGCACAACGATCCGGCAGTGACTGGCTCTCTCTGCAGCATCTTTATACTGGAGTGAAGAGGAGTGGTGATGGCTTGATCCGGGACAGGTGTGCTGATTGTGGATGAAGACCAGGTGTGGAGAGAGAGCAGGCAAGGGAAACAAATAGCCAGACAGACAAAAACCAAAACACACCCACAACCAGCAGACAGGTTCACGGAGGCTGGATCGTGACAAAGGATGGTTGTAACTGGATTGCTGTCAAACTCTGCAATGAGGATTCTCTCAGTATGAGGTCATGATCCGCGAAGGGCCTTCCTAGCACGGTGACTGAGTAGCAGCCCCACTCCTCCTTGTGATGCCTGAGCATCGTTCCTCCATGCTGACGATGTGATGAGATACCAACCCTCGATGCGGCTGAATGCTAACGGATCGACATGCACTCGCCTGTGCTCCTGTACTCCCAGGATCTCAACTCCATACTCCTCAGCACAATGGGCCATCTCCTTGGCCCTCACCTCCTCTCTCAACGTGTTTGTGTTGAAAGTAGCCATGATGAACGGCCTCTTACAACGCAGAAGCGGTTTGGACCGAGTGCTGTTCTCGGACGGTTCCCCCCCGTGAAGGTTTATGGAGCCGTCGTCATTCTGCCATCCCTGGATGGGAGGACCAGCACTGCTGTCCGCCACTTGAGTCCTATGGACTCCCGCCACTGGAGCCCGTATAGGATTTGAAGTTAGTTGTACAGCCATATTTGAAAGCCTTATGATGCGAAATAGAAGGGCTTGGCGGGTCGCAAGTCCTCATCCAAGTCCTGGAGAATAGTCGGATCCTCCAGCCTAGTCTCTGTCATGCCAATGACAATCTGGGAGACACCAGGTGGGTAAGACTTCTGTCAAGTCGATGACGAAGCCTTGCTTCTCTTGTAACCCTGAGAGGGGCCCTTTACCGGGTACTGACAGCCAGGGGAGCTGAGCCCGGGACTCGCGTAGGGCAGGGGCGTCATTCCCTGAGGTACCCTCACTACCCGCTACCCACTAACCATAACCTTAACCAAAACCTTAACCAAGTTGTTTTACTTGACTAAACTTAACCATAACCTTTACCCTAACCTTAACCAAACTTGTTTTACATGTTTAAATTTAACCAAAGTCGTACTTGCCTAAACGTAACGTTAACCAACCTTTGGGATGGAGCTCAATTTGTGGTGGAGGAACATATTTAAATTCGTGGCAGAGGAACGTATTTCAATTCGTTGTGGGGGAACGTAATTCAGTTCGTGGTGGAGAAACGTTATTTTCCCAGAGGGGTTCTCCAGGATGGCATTGAGATTTACCCTCATCCTCCTCTCTGCCACCGCCTCCAGACTGTCCAGTTTGTGTCCCACTACAGAGCCAGCCTTCCTCACCAGCTTGTTAACTCATTGGCCATTTGGTGGCTTTGCTTAAAAATAAATTTTATAGGTTGAAATAATGTCGTCTATAAAATGTTGAAATGACGTGGATTGATGTCGTCTATGAGCCGTTGAAACGACGTGGGTCGAAAGACCAACGTCAGCCCCTCCACTAGACGTCGTATCGACCTCCAGGAACAACGCTGATTAGACCTCTGATCGACGTTGAAATGTTTGCTGGGCACACAGTGTCCGTACTTTTGAAACTATTTATTCCAAACTTGTCGGGCCTCAGGATCTTGCACCAAATGTGCCTTCTAAGTTTATTCTAGCTAGTTCGATTTCTAGCATTAGCGGTTAGCTTAGCACAAATTGAAATTCGTACTGTGTTGTTGTTCTCAACAAAGTTGGCACAGTCCCTAGGGGTGTTGTCATTAATGTGCCCACCAAGTTCCAAGGTCATAGGCCACTGTGAAGTGGACATGTGATAGATTGAATAATGTCAGAATCGGATTGGCTAATAACTCAATCATCACGAAAAATGCTATTTATGTTTGGGCATGTCCATGGACCATGCATATCAAATGGTGTCATTTGGACTTATGGTTGAAGAAGATTATCAAAGGTTTCACAGAATTTCCAAGATGGCAGCCAATCTACCCAGACGGACCTTATGGGTCCTTGAGGCAAATTTGTTCAGCATGCAAAATGACACCTATACCAAGTTTCAAGTATCTAGGTCAAACGGGGCAGCGGGGCTGACCGTTTAAGTTTGACTGCATGTTATAGCGCCCCCTGTGGCTGAAGTGCTACCAAACCGCTTGGAGACCTGCTTACCGGGGTGTGCTATGTGTGCGCCAAATTTGAAAAACGTCTACCAATCAGATGCTGAGCTACAGCCAATACCAAAGGGGGAAGAATAATAATAATAAGAAGAATCTGACCAGAAACAATAACACCTAATAAAAAAGAAAATCTGGCCCATATTCCGGGCTGCTAATATACGCATGCGCTGTCCTCGTCCTATATTGCCTCAGGCAGACAGCGTAACCATGGCAACGGCTCTTTGATTCCACCTCTGCCCAACACATGATGTTGTTACCATAGCGACCATCCTAGCAAAGACCTGGAAAAAAGTTGTTTTTATTAAAAAAAAAAAAAAACTACTTAAAAATATATATACATTTTAGCTTTGGATGCTAACACTTTCAGCTTGCCATTTCTCCAAATAAACCCCCTATTTAATGTCAAATATCTTGGCACATTGTAGCGTCTGCTGTTTCAGCATACTAAAATGTTTAATAGCCATTTTTTTTCTTTACCATCAGATACTGAAAATGTCAAGATGGTGTACTGTCTTATGGATTTGGTTGAGTTGACATGGAAATACTAATCATAATTTTGAAAACTAGAAAACTACCCATAATACTGTAGAACATGATGTGATGGTAAAATATACCAATCACAGACAACAACAATGTAGCACTAGACATGCATTTTTTTTAATACACAGGTATAAAGGGTTGATTTTGATAGTAAAGACATTTTACTTATATTTGATGAACTAAATAAGAATATTCTGGTTATTGAATCTTTACATTATATTTGGAAAATATCATATATGCAAACAGGCAAATGAAAACACTTTTTTTTTCAAAATAGAATTTGTGTATTAAAATGGTATATAAGAAACAGTAAAGCAAGAAAACCCCTTAATGTTTGAAGGCTTATGTTGTTGTTTTTTTTATTTAAATACACATAAACAGATTGTGTGTTGTGTGTGTGTGTGTGTTTTTATTTTTATTTTTTTTACCTCTTATACAATGTATCTTTGTACATTTTTTGTATATAATTGCATAATTGAAAATAAAGCATTTTGAAAAAAGGGATTTATGTTTCACTGTAGTATGATGAAATTCAGGTTAGTATTGAACAATTCTACAATAAATATGTAATCAGTCAAAGTGAATCATATCCATCATATCAGAGGTGGACCACACTGACTGGACCAGATCTAATTTTTTTTTATTAAAAAAAATAATATTGGCCCCATTAGCAGACAACCCTATTCATATTCTGCTGTACGGTTGTATTAACTATTAATGGGCTGGACGGTATGAATTTTTTACGCTATATTTTGCAAACACCTTATCAGGTGTTATCATATCATCCTTATATGTGTTATGATATCATCTTACAGGAACATACATGCAGAAATACAGCAGCGTTTGCCATGGCAACGGTATTAAATGTCATTGGAAGCTGACAGAGAGAGAGAGAGAGAGAGAGAGAGAGAGAGAGAGAGAGAGAGAGAGAGAGAGAGGCAGGTAGAGAGACCCTGACAGAGACAGAGCTAATTCTTGTGCTAATTATCTCCACATTAACCAAATTAAAGAACCTCATTACAAAATACAGGAGGAGTGACATTTTTAATTCAATGCCCAAAATATGAAACCATCAGAAAAATATTCTTTCAAAAAAAAAATTAAATTTGAGTTTTTCTTTACCAGCTGTCATACTTGGAGAGGAAGATGATACCATGTTTATATTATATTTTACTAGTTTGTTGTTAATTTATAATATTGCACCTTAAGTTTCCTTTTTTCTTCTGACTTTTTGCATTTTAACAGTCATGCCAATAAAGTATATTTGAACTTGAATTGCAGTTATATTTAAACTTTATGACCATTGTTAGTAGCTAGATTTTAATTTTGATCATTTACTTTTTTGTAATTAATGTGTAATTATGTCTTGATTATTAAAATATTTACTTAATTAGACATTAGATTGTATTTAATCTAATTATCTAATCATAGCCTCTTTTGCATATAGCCTATCACTGTTCTGCTTTGGCAACATCGGTTGATTACCATTCATGCCAATTAATTAATTGAATTTGAACTGAATTGAATTGGATGTAATTGATGTTAGTAATATTCAGTATTTTTTATTTTATTTGTTTTACATTGTTCACATTTTTATATTATTACACGTGTAATATGCTTTGGCAATACAAACGTGTGAATTTTGTCATGCCAATAAAGTATCATTGAATTGAATATAATTGAATTGAGAGAGAGAGAGAGAGAGAGAGAGAGAGAGAGAGAGAGAGAGAGAGAGAGAGAGAGAGAGAGAGAGAGAAGGCAGGTAGAGAGACCCTGACATAGACAAAGAGACCCTAACAGAGAGAGAGAGAGAGGGGGAGAGAGAGTAGCCTACTGCATACAAGTAGAAGAGTTTGTGTTTAGGCTTATTCACACCTGGGATTTTTAAAGCAGTTTTAGGAGCCAATGGGAAGCCGAGAGACAGAAGCGAACATAGACCCCGACCTATTTCTTCTTCTACATCTTTTCTCCTGACTGAAATCAACAGGATGGGAGCCGCATTCTCTGCGACGCTGATTTTCTCCTTTCTTTCCTTCCAGAGACGCTGAACAGAGCTGATGAAAGGAAAACAGAGGAATTGATTTCCTCCGCCGCCTTCTGTTTCCTCCCGAGGGAATTAAAAGAGCAAACCTGAACGACACACGGATATAAGATTGACATTCATGACGATATGGCGACACTGAGCGGTGAACATAACGTGGCTTTTCATTTCTGTTTGGTTTCGCAAAACCTGTGTAAAACGGCTGGGAACATACTGAACGAAGCTGACACATAAAGGAAAACAAACGGACCGACCGAAAAACCTATGCAAAGGGATTGACATTGGTTTATTTTTTTTAGTTTAATAATTTATGTGGAGAGCGATTGAGATTGTACCAAATGAGTAAAACGAGGCAGAGAGGGAGAGTAGAAGCGAGGCCTGTTCGCAACCAAATAACGGATACATAATATGCTAATTTAGGGTCTGGAACAAAGATAACAATAAGAACAAGATATAAATCCGTGTATTCAAGCCAAATATCGACGCCATGACAACAAGATAACTTCCGGGTAAGTTAGGTAACTGTGTGCTAACCCTGTTAGTTCTAATATAGACATAAAATAGAGCAGGCTAAACGTACATACAGATGTTTCCTTTATTACTTAATAAATAATGCTTAGGCGTGCTGTGGTAACGTCAGCCTAAACCCACAATAACTGGGGTTGGTGCTCATTTTAACAGTAAGACAGGTAAACAGATATTAAAACACTACTTCTCACACAAAAATACTATAGAATAGGCTACTATTGCATACTACAGTACGTTCTAACAATAAAGCAACTGCAACATTCCTCAAATTACTATACTACGAATAGTAGCCTACTGTACTACACCATACTATAGTAAATACTGTAGAACTGTGTAGTATAGCCTACTGTGGTACTATTCAAATTGCTACATCTACCATAATACTATAGTAAATACTATTGAATAATGTAGTATACTGTGGTATTTTTCAAATGACCATATTACAGTTCTATCATAATACACTGTACTATAGTAAAATATTACAATCCAATGCTGTTGTATACTGTGGTATTTTTTCATGTGGGCGAACAAAATATTTATTCAGCAAAGCACAAATGTTGACCAAATATAGGTACCGTCAAAATCGAGAAGTATGTATGTAAAGCCTAAATAGCTGACCACCATTACAAATGCAAGCACCTGTCCACAAAGAGAATAAATATGAAAGTGGCAAAAGTGGACAACAGGTGGTTACATCTGAAGAGAATGTCTAAAACATAAAGCAAACTGATTCACAAAAAATAATGCAATGTAATTCCATGGGATATGAATCAGTGTTGGCAATTATACATGACCATCTAAACGGTTATGGGTTTTTTATTTTAAGTTGAATCTATTTGACACAATTGCTAAATCACTATACATGCATTTTTTGTGTTTTGTTCTTTTAGCTCCATCACAGTGTGACTCTAAATCCAGGTAGAAGTGATGAGATGGGTGTATTTGCAACCATCCCTCACTCAAATTCACACTCTGACATACATATATACACTATATACATCTACAATATGAGATATATGAGAATGTATTCCCAACTTTTATCTGCTACAGCAATTAATCGGAATTGACAATATGTGTAGAGTCACTCACAAAGACAATTTCTGACCTTTTTTCACCGGTTAATTAATAAATGGTGTCAAGACAGTGTCAGTCTGCATCTGTAAAAGTAAACAGCAGTAAACAAGGTTGTTTTCAGTTTCAGTTTCACTGTACGCTATCAGTAACTTACCAAAAATAAACAAAGAATTGCACTAGAACAAGAAACTAGTCTGCATAAGGGTATTTCAGAATTAAGTTAGTGTAGGATTTCTCTTCCTCTTTATCTATAATAGCCTCTGAACATGGATTTGTAAAAGGCAAGACTTCCCCATGTCTATTTTTCCCCTCTGTGGATGGATTTTGAGATCGTTCAAATGGAAAAATACAAGCGGGAGAGGAGGAGCTGTCAGCAGCTATGTTTGAAACCAGACCACCGACGCGCACTAACGCTAATCTGAATGGATGTGTGTGAGAGGAGGGATGAATTTCATTTGGTCTTTTTTGCCCTCCATCGATGGATCCGTCTGTTAGCGCGGCCCTGCAGGGCGGCAGTGGCAGCAACTACACCACTGACACCTCCGGTCCGAGCTTCACCCACCAACTAGGCACCACTGCACCTGTTGTTTCAGGGTAATTCCTTCTTTTGTAATTAAAACTGCACTTTGCACGTTGGTGGCCCCAAAAGGCTGCAGGAGGCAACTGAATTATTTGACTGAAAGGGGAAGTGAGTAATTTATGACTTATTTCAGCCTCTACCGGCGACCAGCAGGAATTGCAACAACATTGACTAGGCATGGGACAATATACAGTATATAGAACTTCAATATATCGCGATACAAAAATGTGACAATACGTATCGTGGGGCAGAAAAATGAATCGCGATATTGGCTCCATTTTATTCTGCTGTAGTAATCACAAATGAGATGACTTGCACGTCAATATCACAAACTCTCCATCCAAATTATATTGTTTGCACTTTGTAATGACATTTTAAAATTGTTGTTTACATTCTAGTAAGTCAATGCCATCGCTTGAAAGATTTGTGGCTCAGAAATAAACATAATTCTGCACAGTCATACTTTGTTGTCACTGAACTTTTATTAATTACATTGTATCGTGGTTGTATTGAATCATGAACCCTATATTACGTATCAAATCGCATCATGAGATAAGCATATAGTTCCATCCCTACATGGGACACCAGGTGAATGCAATTAACTAGTTGGTAGGATAGAAAACTACCATTACTCTGGGCCCGAGGACCAGGATTGAGAACCATTGAATTAGATGGTGGTTTTCAGCCCAGCTGTAGTGTAAACCACACTATTCACCCCTTTAGAAAAACACTAACAAACCAGGAAGGAAGAACATATTTAGGCCATGGAAGCTCTTCAACTTAGGTATGGAAAGGCAGGGAAAAGTCATGGAATTTCACATCAGGGCAACAGTGGGAACCCTGGCAAAGGTTAGACTTGAAGAATTAGTTTACGGCAGTGGTTCTCGATCCACTGGTTTAGGGAATCAGTGTCTTGCTTGAGGACACTTCAGTAGGGTGGATGCTTGCTGTCATGGGGGCTTGAACTCGTTGCCTTTCAGTCTCCTGACTCACACTGCCATCCTGCTGCCCTTACACCCAGCATTGCCATTTTTCAATCAACGGAAGTGGTTGGAAAACATCTGCAGCCACCTTGACACTTGATTTATCAATTGCTAGCATATTCACAATGTTGATTTCCTATATCAGACGTAGGGTTAGACTGATGACCTGTCAGCGTTGCCCAACCATATAATGGATATGATGCAGTTTGCTTCATTACATATTCACTGTAGAATTGATCAATACTACACTGGTTGTTTATGGGAAGAAAATCTTGGCTAGCAGCATCAGCCTTATCGCCACCCATATCGGTTGAACCCAACTGGTCCCATGAATTTGTTTACACTGAAAAAATGATATTATGCTGCCCTCTTGTTCTCTACTCCTAGTACAATGACCCCTCTTTGTTTTTGGTTTCCTAGGGTTGTTTCTATAGTGACCAGCCTGGTGACCGCCACCACAGAGGCCACAGTGGGAATCTCAGCCACAGGAAACCTATCAGAATTCAGAGACCAAAGAGGGAACGAGCTGGACCAAATCCACCAGGCCTCGACTCCCTCGGTGCTGAGTGCCGCCGAGAGGAACTCGGTCCTGCAGGGCTTCACGGTGGCCGCCCAGGCCCTGGTCCTCCTCTCCATCTTCCTCCTCTCCAGCCTCGGTAACTCCGCGGTCGTTATCGTCATCATCAAGCACCGGCAGCTCCGAACGGTTACTAATGCGTTCATCATGTCGCTGTCGCTGTCCGACTTCCTCACGGCCGTTCTGTGTCTACCGTTCTCCTTCGTCATGATCTTCAGTAAAGACGGTATGTGGATGTTCGGGGATCGGTTCTGCGTGGCCAACGGATTTTTCAACACCTGCTTCGGTATCATCTCCACCCTAACCATGACTCTAATCTCCTTTGACAGATACTACGCCATAGTAAGGCAGCCGCAGGCTAAAATAGGGCGCCAGAAAGCAACTCAGTTGTTGGTAGCCGTGTGGATAACTGCGGTTATTTTCTCCCTGCCTTGGTATCTCTTAGTCCGAACACCTACAGAAATCCATAAGCGGGGTTTCTACCACTGTATGTATGTATTCCACTCTGGGACCTCCCGCATGGGGACGGCTTATAGCATCTCCCTTATTGTAGTATGTTATCTATTACCCTTCTCTCTCATGTGTTTTTGCCATTATAACATCTGTAAGACAGTTCGGCTTTCTGAAATCCGTGTCAGGCCGGTGACCACATACGCCTACTTGTTACGCTTCTACAGTGAAATGCGAACAGCCACCACAGTATTGATTATGATCGTGTTTATTATTTTTTGCTGGGGGCCATATTGTTTAATGGGGTTGGTTACGGCAATGGGGGACTATACGTTCAACCCTGCCATGGACACGGTGGCTATCTGGCTAGCCTGGGCAAATGGGGCGATTAACCCTCTAATCTACGCCCTGAGGAACCCCAATATATCCATGTTGCTGGGGCGCAGCCGAGAGGAGGGCTATCGGACTAGAAATATCGCTGCGTACCTGTCTAACCAAACGCAGAACCGTGAGGGTCGGCTGAACCAAGCGGAGCGGATCAGGGACCGCTATGTGAGTCGGGTTGGAGTGAATAACAACAGCCGGCTGTCGAGTTCCAGTCCCGGAAAGGGAGGAGGAGGAGGAGGGGAGGTGGCGATGTGGGCCTGTAAAAACCCTGCTGTGTTCTTCTGCCGAGACGCCCAGCCGGACACCGCAGCGCTCCCCAACTCTGTCAGCGGTCCAAAAGTGAAGACAGCCGATACCAGCTTGTGACATTTTTGGAATATTTTGAAATATCCAATTTTTTTCAACGCATCCGTGTTTGTAGTTATGGACCTACAGAAGGCTGCTGCCAGTTTGGGACATTTTTGGAAAATTCTAGGTGACACAGGGACAGAATATAATGTTCTTGAGTGGACTAGAATGATCTATAGATGGATTATGGCTGGATTTTATAGCTATGTTTGAACTCTTTATGGCACAGATCTGATCTTCATTTTGATGATTGAAGAATACCTCATGGAATTTTTCTCTTCAGACCAGGGGTTCTCAAACATTTTCCTGTCACGGACCCCCATTTGATCAGATTTCGTCCTAGGGACCCATATGGGAAATTTATAGTTGTTGATTTAGTATTGAGTTGTAGAACTGTATGGGGGAGATAATAGTGGTGATAGAGAAACCTAGGATTACAACAGCCATTCATATTCATTCTCTAATTGGGATAATTTCCAGGGAATTACTCATTTTGCTGGGGACGCTCTGGAACTCCCTTAGGGATTCCTGGTCCCCACTTTGAGAACCACTGCTGAAAAGATAGGTCTGTCCCACAAAGGCGTAAATTTCAGATTATGTGTTCATGTGTAAATGCAGCATGTGTATGTGCCAAACATTGTGATGAAACACACATATATTTTAATGAAAGGATATAGCATTCCCTTCATTCTAATCCACAAATCTGTTTTTGGAAACCCCTTCCTCTTAAACAAGGTCAAGGTCAAGGTAAACTTTATTATCCCACAAGGGGACATTCATGCGGTCATACACATCTCGTTTAAAACACAGATGTACACTGTACATGCACTAACAAACACACACACACACACACATACACACACACACACACATACACACACACACGTTAACAGAATATCCTGAGTAAACATACTGTAGGTGTCGTTTTCATCATGTCTGTGTCTGTCTACCTAGGTACAACATTATTTTTATGGCAGTTCTGCTTTATTAATCAATATAAAGAAGGTATGAGCTGGAATGTGGCTCAATGTGGTTTTGGCCTGGATTCACACAGAAGCATCATTAAATTTTTAATCTTGTGAGCTAGATTTGATCTTTTTTTGACTGCTGGTACAACAGGGAAAAGCTGTTGGAAATGGAAACACATAGCGTGAAACATCACATTTTTCTGATATTTTGTGAATCCCGCCGCAGTTATCATGGTCTTATGTCCTCCAATGTCAAATCTGGTGAGGGGGATCACAGTTCACTAGCAGCACATGAGACCATAATATTTGAATATCTCGGTTAAATAGTCTTTGGTCTTTACCTGTTTTCAAACTTTGTCCCTGCAAGTCACCGTACACTCTGACCGCGAGCCAATCACATCAAAGCAACACAATGACTCTGTATCAAACAGGTTCCTGATAGGCTGCCTGTTACGTTGCTATACACACAGCATTAGTGACTAAACTTCTGTAAACTTCTCCTCGTATTTCTCCGCTGCCTGTGTTAGTTGAAACATTATTCCCATGTGGTGACACATAGCAGTTGTGATAGAACCAGAAACAAAAAATTAAGACCAAGACAAAAAAGATCCAGTGAGCGAGGGTTAGGGTTAGGGTTAGGTTTAAATCCAAAAACTCCAAATCTGTTCATCTCTTTATTGAACGTTTCAAACAGTATCTGATTCTATACAGGATATAGCATTTAAAACAAGCAGGGTGACATACTGACATACATATGGAAAATACATATTATTTTGGCCGACTCAAACTTGAGTTTACCTGTGCTTGGCAGCTGAGCCAAAAATTTTATTTTGGACACTGGGTGTATTATATTCAAAAGAGGAGAACAATTTGTGTTAGAAACCCCTATAATCCTTAAAAGAATGTGTCATTGTCACACAGAAACCAATTGTCTTATGAATGGCACGTCTTCCTTTCAACACAATTTGTTGAACCAAAGTGCTGCCATCAAGAGATGTTGTATTGAACACTGGCTACGTTTACATGCAGGGTGAACTCCCTTCTTGACCCGGGTACTCAACTTTGGGTCGACACATGTTAACATCATACCTGGGTTAGAATAACCTAGGTAAACTCATACTCTGGTTATGAGAAACCTGGTTAAGATGCCTGGCTTACTCCCATATCCCCAACTGGTTACTGTGGCATGGAAAAATCTGACTGCTCTCACTTTTGGTTTTCACCATCTGTCAGACTTGCACAGCATTATAGGTACATTTTGATGTCAATAAAAAACACAGAGCAGTACTTACTATTACTACTGGGATCATAATTTTTTTTGTTGTATCAGAAGTAAGCTCAGTCAAAGGGAGGAATAGGAGGAATATTCTGTTAACTGGTTTATTCATGCAACATAGACTCAATCGCAGGCTATTAAAGGTTCATGTAAACAGATTAACCTGAATAAGACTTTAACCAGTATGACCAGTAGTCTGGTTACTCTGGTATGGAAATGTAGCCAGCCAAGATGTGTGTTGTCCCTAACTAGACACGCATACATATTCAAACATGACTCATCCTTAGAAGATTGTACATGTTGAGAAAATAAAGATATTTGGGCCAAACCTTATGTAATCAAAAAAAAACCCGGGCATGCCAAGTCAGTTGATCTCTAACATTTCTGCATTCAAAAACACAGGAGCGGGACGGGGCTAATGTTTTTGTTGTTGTTTGAAGGCCCTCCTACAACGCCAAGGTCCAAGTCTGGCAATTTGTTTTTGCCTTACAAATCGGCAAAAAACACACATCAGAAAATATAATTTGAGACTTTATTACTAATCAGTAGGGTACTCTGGTAAATTCGGCATGTATATAATCCCCCCCAACAGCTCGAATTATAATGGACCGGCCCATTTATGCATCGAAGAAGTAGTGTACTTAACACACAAAATAGCGACTCCTTACCTTTGATATGTTCCAAAAATCCACAGACAGGAACCGTGGTAATGTCAGTATCCTAATAACGGCAAGTGTCCGAATAGAATTTTAGAATAAAAAAAATGTGCTAACTCGGTAAAACATAATAGAACGTTCAGTGTTGATGATTCTGAAACAGTCCAACTGGCGCCACCATGCTGATGATAGTCTTGCTGTACGGACTTTTGGACACAGTGCAATTGCTTTGCTTCAGAACACTTGGGTTATGCTGCACAAGCTGTTTTGAGTTATTTTTTGCTAATTTTGTAACTCTAAAAAACACATTCCCATTCACTTCTGTTGTTTTGGAGAAGGCTGGCATGGAGCAGCGCTCTGTGGATTCTGTGGATATAATACTCAACTGACATGAGTGTCAGTAAACAATGACATTTTCATTTTTGGGTGAACTATTTGTTTAAGAATTGACAATATGGAAGTCCTGTCTTAAGGGGCACCACTTTTTGGCCTGACAATGGCTTGCTTTAGGGATGTGAGTTTTTGAAAGCCAGTAATCTCAGCACCTTGCCAAGTAATCGTTGGCATCAATATAAATATAAAAAAAACTGTAGATGTGATACATCCCTCTGTACCCTGAGGTCTAGGCTGTTAACGTGGATCACATTGTGGTATAGGCTCAACCTAACCTTAAGCGCAATGACAAAATCAGCTTTCAGCTGCAACCCATTTTTTTTGTCTCAACAGTATTCACATATGACAAAGTCTACATTTAAATGAACACCAATGCCTTTTTTTGAAACAGCATTTAATCCATATGACTAAAACTCTCCACTGACACCAATTCTAATGAAACTATTTGACATAACATTTAGACCATGTGACAGTAAATGTCTCCATTGAAACCCATAGTAGTGACATTCTTTGTAACCAGGATTAATCAAATTCTTTCAAATGGGATGGCAGCAGTGGCTCACGCTGCTTAGCAGAGGAAGCGCTGCTCTGTACCACGAAAGCTGTTTCATCGATCCACATCCTGTACCGAACCCTGAAGGTCATCTGTGTTTGAAGATTGTTTGCCTTAAGGTCTATTTAAAGACAAACACAGCAAGGGACAGGGGATCTGAGGGAGGACTGAAGGGGACAGCACCCCATTTGTCAGCACAGGGTATGAAACATATCCCTCTTTTGTTTATTGTGACATTTTAAATTCTAGCCTGTTACTGGTCAGCTGTTCTTCCCTGAGCAGTTGTCACAGTATATTTCCATCTCACTGTCAAGTGAGGTTTACACAAACTGTTGAAATGCCGCAAAAAAAAATATGAATCAGGTGTGTTTCCATCAGCGTGAATAAAAGATCTTTCAAGAATTGATTAGTATTAATTAGTAATGGGCAATTTATTCTTGTTCTTCAGTGTCAGCTAATGTTTGCCGTATTTCATGCTCTCATTTGGAGATGAAAACAAAGAAATGCACTTCATAATATTCTAATGCATCAACCATACAACCATGATGGGAGTTTTATGCATGGGAGCCACAGCAGGTATGACATTTCTGGAGGTCATGGTGGACAATATTTTACATTTCAAAACATCCACAGCTTTTTTTTCGAATGTTGTGCAATGAGATTTTGAATCCTATGTCATTATGTATTCAACAATTCAACAAGTCTAACAGCCCCGTGACACTGAATTTAATTTGTCCCTGCAGGGATTTGAACACGGGTCTTCAGATTCAGATTGAGAGTCTGCAATCTAATTCCCTGCGGCGCACTTTCACCCACGTGACCAAAAGTGGTGAAGAGAGCGACCGACTGAACGACCGACATTGCAATCCATAGAGTTGAGACGTGAAGACATGGGCGTGGCCATTTTTCAGTTCCGGAAGCAAAATACCCATTCATTTTTCGCATACACATGGTCACGTGACTCGCCATTCAGAGTGTTGCAACTGTTGAATCACCTGAACCGCTACGGAGTGAGCCACTAGCTCAAACAAGTAGCAGCTGTGTCGGGAAAACTAGCAAAGTTGGAAAAAAAGGCTAAGGTACAAGACTGTGTAGATCTGGGTGTTAGAGGGTAAAGAAACTACTCATCCCAGAGATAATTGCGCCATGGAAGTCCCCCACTTACAGAGCTCACCCCATCGTCTTGTCATGTGGGAGAGACAAACTATATCCAGAGCTAGTCATACAAGATAGACCCAACGCTACAACCATGGACTGTAAAGGGTTACAACGTTAAGACAAGAAGAACATGGTCCAGTTTTGTACCTGGCTGCAACTATTGGTCAGGAGTGCACAACTGCACTTCTTTCTACCGCTTTCCATTGTTTCAGTCGGCAAAGCAGCGGTGGATCCGGCTCATTAGGTAAGTTTAATTTTCGACTTATCACAGCAGGTATCAGAGAACTGCTGGTTAGCTCGCTGGTGCACTGCACTACACAGCTGTCATCACTATAGCAACATGACGCTATAAGATTTACATTCGGCAAAAAACATGAATACTAATTCTACAATTCTACTGCTATGTGCTTGACACACCTACCAAATCGGCGTTGCGAGTTTGTTGTCCTGTCACCATAGTAACTCCCTCTAAGGATACTGTAGTGTTTGGTGACGTTTTAAACACGGAAGCGACAGTAAAAACACGATTTGACATAAACGAGGTTGAAACATTTATAACCGAGGATCGTAACAGCAACCTTTACTATCGTTTTCTGATGTCGGAGACTGAAGGGGTTCTCTGTTGTGTAATATGGCAGCTATTGCTAAAGTTAAAAATCCCAATGAGTCTGGCGGCTGGTCCGAAACTCTTCCGGAACTGAACATTTAAACTCTATAGAGCCCCGCGACAGCAGAGGCTGTATGGATTGCAATGTCGGTCGACTGAAAATGCATTTCCATCACTATAACATAATTTCTTTATTGACCATAATTGTCGACTTCAAGCAAGCATAAAAGCTTTTTTGTGATGTTAAGGAATTTCTGTTGAATTTTGCCGTACCATTCAGCTTTTCTAATTTGATACACCATAATTTGCAAAACAATACTTGGATGGAAACCCAGCTATTGTAGCAATTAAACTTATGCATCTGTGCTTCAGTAGCTGGCATAGTTAGCATTCTTCACTGAAAACATGGTACTACTGCTGCACCACTACTGGTTTGTAGTTGGCAAAGAAAAATAACACTAACATTCAAAATGTCACATATATCCTTTGATCTTAAGAATTTACAAGAGTGTCTATAAAAAGGACCTCCATCGGCAGCCTCCACCGCTGACATATCACGTGACCTCAGCAGCGGAAGTGGTTCTTCTTTGTGTTGTTTTTTTGTCATGATGACGCATTCGTGTAATCTGCATTTGGTTATGTTAAGGGACTGACTTATGCTGTCTAAAAAAATATAATTTCCCAAAGGGGTGAAATAAACTCCATCAGCCAGAAAGAGGCCAGGGCTGTCAAACTTTATGTGAGGATGATGTACCATGCTCCCACAAAATCCTGAAGAAATGTACCCATCACAATGTTCACCCATATTCTGGCCCTGGTGAGCCTCCTCAGTTTAGCAGCCCTCCACTGGTGTTTTGGAGTGATGGATGAAAAGATTATCTTCATCCCTGGGAACTGCTGGTGGAAGTGCTGCAGGTCCAGCTTCATCGCTGCAACAAGCTCGACACCTTTGATCTTCCCCAGGTCATTGCTGCCCACGGTCGATAAGCAGGACATCCGTGGTTGTTCTTCCTTCAAGGGACTGGTAGAAAAAGGGGACAAGTTGACACCACCTTAGTCCGCCCCAGCCGAACCACTGGACCAGAGCATCCAGTCCAAGGTTGGTACCCATGATCTACGCTCTCTCTTCCCACACCGGATGTAGCTGTTACCAATGAGCCATATTTTTTTTTTTACCTGTGGATTAAAAGTGACATTTTAACAGTTCCTACACAGGGCTTACCCGATCACCCAGATTGAGACTCCACACTTAAAAGAATCTACATTTACTGGTAATACATTTATCCTCTCTCATAAAGGGGCACACAGCAAATTTACAACAAATTATCCAACAATGATGCAGTCTTGTTTGGTCAATACCATCTTTATAACTCATTTACATTGAATGACACTGCCATAGACTCACTTTGTTGACGCGTCTTTGCAAATGATGTGATGCAGCAGTATGAGAAAACCCTGTTAGATGAATACGTGCTTGTCTGCCTTTTTCTCCATCCATCTGTGTATATCTATTAATCTACAGTACTTGTGCAGTTCAGATACTGATTTAAACATTTTATTGACTACTTTTACATGTATTGGACACCACATTATCTGTCAAAGAGAACCCTCATACTGTATATGGGAACATTATATTAACCCTTTCTGGACAATTTGTTTAAGCCTATTTTAGATAAATAAAACATGTCATTAACCTTCCAACCACTGGGTGAAACAAAGTTAAGTCTTTCAGCATTCAATTGCAGATGCAGTGTCTTTGAAGAGATTTGAGAAAATACAACGATACCTCCACTTTGTTGACAACATCACCGATGACCATAATAATAAGTTCTTCAAAGTTCGACCCATTCTCAATGAATTGCAAGCATGCTTCAAAGCTGCAGTGAAGCCTGAAGAATTCCAGGCGGTGGATGAACAAATCATTCCCTTCAAGGGCAGGCACTCCACCAAGCAGTACATACCCAAGAACCCAACGCCATGGGGTTTCAAAGTATGGGTCAGAGCACGCACATCTGTTTACATGTATATGTATGCTTGAACTGTACCAGGGGGTCAGTGGTGGAAGAGGTCAGATAGGTGACCTCGGGATGGCCGCTGAGGTTGTGATTTGCTGTGATGACATAAAAAACAACAGCCACAAAGTCTTTTTTGACAATTTCACATTGAAAATGTGACAGTGACAAGATGGCTTGACCATGCTCTTGTCCACTTGTCATCAACTGGTAAACATCTACAGGATGTAGCACAAAGATGGAGCAAAAAAGAGGCTGCTATAATCCAAATATGTCGACTACCTGCAGTTGGCTTTTACAATGCCATGGATGGAGTGGATTTGGTGGATCAGTGCATTGCACTGTATCCACACAGAAGAAAGAACAGAAGATGGTATATGCGCATCTTCTTTCACTTCCTGGATGTGGTCTGTGTGAATGCATGGCGGGTTTTTGCCCATGCACTTATCCATGCTGGATTGCAGGATTGCCCTGACTCCCAAGAGGAGGAACCAGGTAAATACCTCTCATTAAGTCCAGTATGGTGTTGGCAAACACTGGCCAAGATGTGCTGCCACCAAGAATGCAATGAGAAAAACAAGATTCATCTGTATCCAGTGCCAGGTTGCCCTCTGTCCTGACTGTTTTGAGGGCTTTCACACCAAACATTAAGGTATTAATGATTTCATGTTGTAAAGAAATGAGAAGCATATACAAAATACAAATCAATATAGTTTAATGTTATAGCCACTGTGATGAAATATTAATTCTTGACATCTTATTTACTTTGCAGTAATCAAGATTGAAGTAGACTTGATGAAGTGGCTCATATTACACTGAAGACCTGTTGTTGACACCCAACTAGCTCAAGACCCACTTCCATGAACCTGGAATGGCAAGCGTATTTGTTGCCCTTTGTCGAAACCCAACTTTATACTTGTTGTACTTAACCTGTAAAGAAACCCAAGCAAATCCTTGTACTTACCTGTCCAAAGCCCTGTGGAGAAAAAAAGTAATGATTGCATTTATTACAATACCTAATCACTTACTATACCTTGCTATCTGACCTTAAGGAAACTAGAATCATATAGTTCTATACCTAAACTTTTCCTACCTATTCCTGTAAATAATAGAGAGAAATGTATCTTTGAAAAAAATTAAAGGGAAATTGCCCCTACCTGAGAACCTTTATAAATGAAAGTAAGAAAATAATTCAACGTACCATCAAGTTTGTAACTGATTCAAGGAAGAGTTGTTGGCTGCATTAAGGGTCAATGGCTTTGGATTTGGACTGCTGTAAAAGTAATAATAGGGTATGATAATGTATCATGCCACGATATATCGTGATGCAAAAATGTGTCGATTTGCATTGTCATGATTGAAAAATGGTTTGCGATGTCACTTCATTAAAGGGATAGTTCAATTTTGGAGGAGTTTTACTATTTTTCCTACTTGTAGAGTCAGACTTGTGGATGCCCTTTTTTTGTCCGCGTGCAGTTTGAAGGTATGTTGAATTTGTGAGCTTAGCTCAATTGCTGGATGTCTAAGACCCCATAACATCCAGCAATTGAGCTGAGCTAGACTAAGCTCACATGTTCCAACATACCTTCAAACTGCATAATGATAAACGTCACACGTTAAACTTAAAAGATGGCCGCAACCAAGAAGCAGCACTTTTGGGGAGCAGATGAAATGGAACACATGCTAAGAGTTTTGAGAGACATGGACCTAATGTGTTTTCGTGATGGGTGAAAGCATCCCAATGGTGACATTTTTCGACATGTTTCTGAAAAGTTGAGAGAGGGTGGTCATCCCAGAACGAGCGAGCAGGTCCGTGTCCGATGGAAAGCTTTGAAGGCTGCGTACTTCAAAGCTAAAAAACAAAACGCAACCAGTGACTCCAACCCATCCACACTACCACATTTTGACCTACTTGGCAAAATTCTCTCACAAGGGCTTCTGGCTGACTTTCTGATAGTGTCAGTAGAGCATTTAGCTTAATAGTGGTGCTGTTGGCTGGCTAACCACTATAAAGATCTCTCTTTTCACTCACATCAGCCATTTGTTTACACTTTTAACAGAGGGGCGCATGGAAGACACCAAAGAACATGCTGACATGGGATCCACTTAACTAGAAGCAGGGGAACATGGCTCTACAGAATCTGACCAAGAGTCCACACAAACGGAATCCTCTGAACCTAGATGAATAGTGATCCACATTATACCCATAAATGCTGTACTGAAGGAGAGGACCTTGGGGTCTAGAGTCCAATGAGTTATAGATGCAAATTTAAAACTTCTGTTGAACCAGTGGTAGAAATTCAAAAGGGAATAGTACTTTTAAAGGCACTGTTTATCTGACAGCTGCTGTTAGTTGTCCTAAGAACGGTACTGTTAAAGAAACCTAAACTTCAACCTTTTCTATTTAAAATATGATGTGTGCTTTGAGCTATGTATTTTACCTGCAAAATTCTTGATGTTTACACACAGGAGCAGATGTGTCACGGAAGAACAGGAAGAGAAGGTGTACCTCAGCCATGTCTACCTGCTTTTCTCAGCATCAAGCTTTCTTGGAGAGACTGCAAAATAACCAAAACTGATGGATAGAGTCAGGAGAGGGAGCAGTGTAATAAATATTTTTTCACATAAAGTCATCTCCTCTGTTCATTGTATTGGTTTAAATTCAAACAAGCTTGGAATTCAGTCCTTCAGATGAGACCAGTTGATACTGGTGGCCCGTTCTTTAATTCTCATTTAAGTTAAATATCAGACACCATCAATAACTCACGCTACAGCGCACACTGTATTTCCCATATGCAGGGCTCTTGAGGCTCTGCACAGCCTTCTGGAAGTGCATACCATAATTCCCCTAAGCGTTTGCACATTGCAAAAATTGTTGCACACAAACGGACGAATGAACCAGCAAATACACAGAGCCCGGCCTGAGAGCCTGAGGTGCTCCCAGGCACCTTATAAATAGTCTGGCCTGATTTTCAGTGCCGTGCAAATGTGTCTGAAATGTAGCCTTTCCAACAGTGATTAATGGGAGAATTTAACTGAACCTGAACAGACCAGTCAGGAATGTCTACATATTTTATGTATCACTTCAGTTTTGTCACACACACACACACACATACACGCACACACGCGCGCGCACACATACACACATACATTAATTCTATTTGTGTTTTGGCATATAGCAGCCAGCAGAGAGATGTTTTCTGGACTGGTATTGTTGGACAACACATAGGAGACACACATACACACACACACACACACACACTGCAAACATAAACCCACACATACATACATGCACTATGAACAGAACACATACACATACACACACACACACACACACACACACACACACACACACACACACATAGCTCTCCTAGCCTCCCTCATACACACACCCTTGATACTGCCTGGAACACACCCTGTGCACCTTGAAGATGTGCTCACACACAGTACACACACACGTTTGCACGATTACACATACACACATTTCTGAGATGGTTGGCATATGTGTCCAAGCAAACCTTACAGTGTGCGATGTGTGGGTTTGTGGGTGTGTGTTCCAGTGTGTGTTGCAATGTCATGAGTACGTTACCTTGAGAAGTCTTGGAGTCTTCTTATTCCCAAATTGGTAACAATATGAAACCTATTGACTATAAATCATGCTTGTAGAAAAAGCATGTTAATGCATACATCTATAAATGTTAAATACAACTCTATGGGCCACTGTGGTATCCCTCTTATAGAATCTAGAATAATACTTTTAGAAAATAAGGCATTGTCTCCCCAATAATAATTCTGTAAGTCTCCCTCTGCAACACCTGCCCCAGCCAGGATTTTCAGGTGATGTTTACACACCCTCTGGCAGCCATATTGGAGGTCCTCAGCTCATGACACCAGTGGCTGTGAACAGCTGATTGTGTTTCTAAATGTACAACCTGTCCGTCTCAACAGAATTGAATAGACATGGTTAATTTGTGTGCTGTTTTTGACTGGGAACTAATCATTTCATCACCGACACATCTGATTTGTGGTTACATCACGCCAGCTTGTTAGCTTGCTAACCATCTGGACAGCTAACCATCACTGTCTTCTTGTAAACACATCTGATTTGCATACTAGCTAATTAAGCTAACATTAGTAGAGGCTGGTAATTGCATGCATGAACACATTCTCTACCCCCTCATAGATAAATCCTATAGTAAGCGCCAGTCAACTGAGGTCACAGTAGACGACAAATGTGCACCACCAGTTTGTTGTACTTTGAAAGCTGTTTATTACAACTGTCAATCCACATTTAAATTTACCAGTTTGTATGTTCACCTTCAATAGGATCTAGTTTAGGAAATGAGAGACACTGAAGTGTTAATCTGTGCATCAAAAACGAACAGTAAGATGTTATCTTATCCATCACATCATGAAATGACATGAGAATGCCATGAATACTCCTGGATGATTATTCACTCTTAGTCCCTTTCTCTCTGTTTGTGTGTTAAGAAGCCAGGTGACATTCCAGAGTATGTGAGACAAACACACACACACACACACACACACACACACACACACACACACACAGCTACCTGGCTAGTATTGTTGCGCAGCAGTGAAGCATCAGTGAAGCAGCAGTGATGTGACAGTGTGTTGTTCTTTCATGTCTGATGTAGAAGACAGCGCTGATGGGTAATGTCAGCTAGGATAAACTCATTACTACAAAGCTTGTCTGTCACATTAACTGTCTTTCATTGTCGATACCTCCCCATGCATTCAGCAGAACTTCCAAGTTTATACAGTGCAATTACAACTCTCGTCATCAGGGGTGAAGGAGCACGGACGGTGACATCCTGTGGACACTCTTTCTTAATGCAGTAGTTCACAACAACTCCATGAAAGATCTTCAGGACGTTCTAAAGTTCTCTTCACTCTACATCACCGTACTCCCTCAGGAACCCCAATCCCACCAATCCTCACTGCGTATCCTCATTTAAAAACTGCAGGATCAGCATTTATTTAGATGGTGCTGGTTGCCACAGGTCATCATCAGTTGCAGTTGCTCCTGGTTTCCTACAAATCTGAAATATGGCATTTTTAAGAAACCAAAACTTTTAGAAATAGGCCTAAGGCGAACTACATGATATGGTAGAGCAGAATCATGGCTGTAATTGTTTTTGAAAAATTGTATAGTGCCCCCCCCCCCCAAAATATTATTATACTATTATTATATTATTACCACTCCTACTTTTACGATAAATACTTCAGTCATGTAAACAGGATTGTTATGGGGAGTTGCCAGTTCATGCAATCATGTAAGGCTTAATCAAATTATTGCCTATTTGCAATAGTGCCATTACTGTGTGCACGTAAACATAGCCACACTTTTTAATCACCAAAGTAAAACAAACTACAGGCAACCTAAAAAATAATGGAAACACATTTTATTGTACTACAAAGTTATTTGTAACTGCACTCTGATTACTGTGTGAATCATTGTCTTCCAACATAAAACTGATGAAAACATGGTGACAGGGATTTCAGTATTTCCAGAAATGTGAATTCAACTTAAAAAGGGACATCATGGGGCATCTTGGTGGCCCAGTGGTCTAAGGCAGTGGTTCTCAACGTGGGGTCTGGGGACCACCAGGGGTCCTTGAGGGGGTTCCAGTGGGTCCTGGGCAAATTGATGAATTGTTAAACTTCACCATTATTTCATTTACAAGAAGTTAACACAATTGTGTAAAATGTGGAAGAATGACTATTTTGGTCATAGTTTCTCTGTTATCTCTCTACCTACAATACAGATAGTCATAGAATTCTGGACAAAATCATATCCAACAACAAAAATATTCTCAGATTTGGGTTCGAGACAAAATCTCATCAAATGGGGGTCCGTGGCCCTAATGTGGACTAAATTAGGAGTCCTTGATATGAAAAAGGTTGAGAATCACTGGTCTAAGGTGAAACCAAAGCAATTTCGAACATTTTATCCAATTGTGCAATCTGTTGGCCAAAAGTAGCACTGTGAGCAATGAGGAATATTTGAAGAGTCATGTCGTGTGAGTCCAGTTCGGTGATATTAGGTTGGCATTTTCACTGTTTGCAGATGATGTCCTCCTTCTTTCAGCAATAAACCTCTTTATTCTTGTTTTTGACCTTGCTCTATCAAAGGCAATTTGGGAGACATACAGTCTTACGCCTGGCTGCTCTTCAGCCACTGTTTGCACTACACCTTCGTTGTTGGGGGAAGCGGAGTTGTTTGAGCCTGGGCGGTTGTAAGTGGTGTGAGGGGCTCCAGCTTTTGGGGAGGAGCTTCTGTACGGCCCGTAAACACTACATTGACTGAAAACGAGACATCAACAAACCAAATGGGCAAAGAGTAGATTAGAGGTTCATCCCTCCACCATATCTTTTGACCTACTGAGAAGATTGTAGGCTAGATTAAAGTGAAAGTCTTACATAGGCTGCCTTTCAAATAGCCCTCACTTTGCTGGGGACTCCAAAATTCTCTCTCCCTCTCTCTTTATTTCCCTCTCTTTCTGTGTTTATCTTCCTTTCTCTCAGGGTATTTGCTTTGTGCCCATAGTGTGTCAACAACTTTTTCTGCATCAACCTTTGCCCACATAATACAGAGCTGTGTGTTGGGTTTGTGCATATGCACGTTTGTGTGTGTGTGTGTGTGTGTGTGTTATCGGTGTGTGTTTTTGTGTGCTTCTGCCAGTGAATATTCAAACGGCTCTAATGTGAAACTGTAGGCGAAACTGTGTGTGTGTATGTGTGTGTGTGTGTGTGTGTGTTATTGTACCCTTGTGAGTTTTAGACTTTCTAAGTGAGGACATTTTACCAGTCTTCACTTCATCAAAGGGCTAGATTAGGATTAGGATTTGGGTTTAGGATTAAGATTAGAATTAGGATTAGGTTTAGGTTAGGGTTAAGGTTAAAGTTAGTTTAGGATTTGGGTTTAGGGTTAAGATTAGAATTGGGATTAGAAGAGCATCATGGTCTGGGTTGTAGAGCAGCAAATACAATACTGATACCTGATATATTACTGCTGTCTTCTGTCACTCGGACATGATGAGAAGCTGTGGGAATAGATTGTCATACAGAAACTCAGTTGTGTTATGTCAATGATTCTCTCCCTCTCTCTCTCTCTCTCTCTCTCTCACACACACACACACACACTCACACACACACAATGCAGTGGGAGAAGCAAGGGTGTGACTGCCTCCAGTAGGAATGCAGTAGTGTGTGTTTTTATCTCTCTGCACATACTGCACACACTCACACAGCGGCTGATTCGCCAGCTCACTTTAGATTCTACATGACAGACAGGAAGCTTGTCACTTACCGAAACAGCAACTTGAATCTTTTTTTTTGGAGTAATCTACAGGAACAGATGAGAAGAGAAGAAGGAAATAAAGAGAAATAAACAGAGGCAGAAATACAACAGAAGGAGTTGCATGAATAAATGGGACAGAAATATAAGACAAAGAGAACTTGTGGTAGATCTTTAGCTGAATCCAACTCCTTTGTTGGTTTTATTCTCCAACTGAACTTTTATTTTTCTTGGCATTCGAGGATTCTATTTTTACCCAGTTTTTAATTGAATGAACTTCTGTGGATTCTGACTGCGGACTCCCTCTCTCTTTGTGGATTGAAATGGCCAAAAGCGGATTCTTTTTTGGTTTACCATTCATCTGAACAACGATTTTTTTTAAAGGCGAAGCCAAACTATTGCAGCTACTACAGCACCTGTCTCTACGGACTGAAAGAACTGGAAGATTTTGGCGTCACCTCAATTAGGCTTTGACCATTTCTCCCTCTTTCTGTGCATCTTTGTACGTCTTTGCCTCTCTCCACGTCTCGATTTCTGTCTTTCAATTCTATAGAAGTTGAACTGACACTAACCTCTGCTACTGCTGCTCCGCACACACTGTCGGGACTGAAGATGACAACTCACTGCATCACATAGAACTGGATCTTATATCTTATCTTAAAGGTGAGCAATCCATGATGATCCACACACTTTCTTTCAGTCCTGAGAGAGGATAGTGATTTTCTCTTATTAGTTTTTTCTCACTTTTAGGCCTGAGTTCAATTCTGTTTCAGTTCACTCAATTCACTAAATTAGTTTTCAACAAACTGTGAAAATTGATAAATGCCCTGCATATGAGGGATGTTATATCCAATGTAAATTAGAATAATTTCAGATGAATGCTCTATCATTTGCAGTTGACTTTCTGTTAATGTTTTGAATTGATTGAAACCAAATTGATTTGAGCCCAACCTTGGATGTTACTGTTTTGTTTGCCTTTGGAGCCTGACAGATAATCTATCTGGGGCGACTATTTCAGAGTTCAGAGAAAGTTTACACAGGCTTAGGTTTCCTATGGCAGGTTAAACTTTTAGTGACACTGTTTTTAAACGAAATTTATTTCAGCTGAATAGGGATGTCACATGTTATCAACCATATTACACATACAGAAAACACAAATAAATAATTGGATGAGTGGAGAAGCCACATAGAAAATTGTAGTTTCACCTAATGTATGATTTAGTGTGTGTTTATAGTGACAGTTTTAGCATGTGCGTAAGATTTTGTGTATATGTGAATTCTTTTTCCCATTTAAACTGCATCACTTGTCTGTTACCATGGTGATGAAAAGCTGGAGCATTATGCTATGTGTGGCTTGTGATTGTCGCTGTGGACCTCCCACCCAAAAAACATACTTACCGGTATGACATTTGTATGACGCATTTATCTATGAGTGCAAACTTTTTTAGCATGGGTGTCCCCAGTAGGATATAATCAAAAAGTAGGAAACGGCTGATGCGCTTTAAATTTAGTCCATAACTAATATGGAACTGCAGGTGTGTTGATTCCAAATACAAAGTGAATTGAGTCAGTCCTGAAGAATTTGCATAATGCTCATAATTATAAAGTGCATATGCAGAAGTACTATACAAACTTATGTCAAACGATTCGATTACATCTTCATCAGTGACACAATATTAGTGACAAACCCATCACAATATATAGAGAGATAATATAGGGAGAATACACACACACACACACACACACACACACACACACACACACACACACACATCTGATGTGCACTGGCATCAATTAGGGCACTAACATCACACACAAGAAGTGTCTTATGTCTATATTTGTTTAAAAGAAGTCAGAATTCTTGAAGCTGCAATCTTAAATTCAGTGTATAGATCAGCAGCAGCAGCATTCAACTCATTCTATAAGAGAGACACCAGTACAACTGTTAGAAAAACTAGATCCTCATAAAACATATTTATAGGGACTAAATCTATACATATGAATATCATTCATGGCCTACACAGAGCAGCTACATACAACATCTCACAGAAGATGAGTGGAAAGAAAGAGCTTGATTCATGTCCAGGGGATGTAATATGTTCAGGTAATGAATTCAATTACATTCTTCCCTCAATAGGGTTAGGGTTAGGGTTACTACTTGTTGTTAACTAATAACTAATAACTTGTTGTTAGATACCCCTTCAGCCAATCAGAATCGAGAATTGACAGAGACCCTGAATCCCCACCAGCTGACCTCTGACCTCCCTGTGGGAGGGGCTAAGGGCAAACACAGTTTCCCTACAGGGATCAATAAAGTATTGATTAAAACCCCGGAAACTCAGACTAGACTTGTTCATCTGACAGTCAGGATGGATTATAAACCCCCATTAATCTATACACACATGCACATGCACATACGCACACGTGGTGCTGATTACTGAAACCTTGTACCTCAACATTTGCTTTATTGTCATTGACAGTTGACATTGTCTCACATGTGCAGAAACGTTTCCATGCCATTGAAAATACATTGTGAAACATCAATAAGTACATGGACATTTGTGAAATGAATCAGGTTCAATAAAGAAGAATTTACTTAATAGCTTATTACACCAAAAGTTTAGAAAGGCCAGAAACACTGCCTTTAATGTAAACCCATATATATATGTTTATGTACTGTAGGTGTTGTCTTACGATGGCAATACAATTGCTAACTGGCAGATATGTAGTAGAAGGCAAACCCACTAAAATTGTTGGCATAACCACATGCCTCATATTAGCATTGAAGAGTAAATGAAAGGTAACCATGGCCATGGGATTACACAGTAGCTGAGATTGATGCCAAAGATGCAAATCCTAAAATGCAAGCTCACAATTCTGTACCATAGGATTTTTATGAGTTTGTTTGCTTTGTTTAGTCTGTGTATCACTCTTATTTTGAAATTTAGTCTTGGTGTGCTAGAGGCACCGCAGGGTCGTGCAGAACGGCTTTTGTCCAGTAGGGTGAAACAGTTAATTTCAACATGCATTGATCCAATTCTGAGATGTTCAAAGTGGGTTTTAATGGGTGTGCTTGAGGCTCCGTTCGCTAAAGTGCGTACTGCCCACAATGCCCTGGGTTTGACTCTGGCCTGGGAACTTCGCAGCACTCTGCCCCCCTTTCTCTCTGTTAAAGCTACACTAGGCAACATTTTAATGTTCAACTAATCCCGTCTCATCAGGCTAAATCACTAAGTGGGGCTGCAACAGAGAAGAGCATCCCATCCCCACTATTGAGACATAGTAGATTCGTCCTGTTTGTCCAAATGAAATTCTGGTGTTGGGTATGGTCACTTCTCCACCCACAGAAAGTGACGAATTGAAATTTAAGAGCAAAATCCAAACGTGTCTCTTAAACATCCCAGAGAAATCTGGACTCACCGACAGTAGGTCTTTTTCTTGACTTGTCCCTTTGGCATCCTTTGGTATGAACCAATCACAGACCAGCTTTTTGGTAAAAAAGGAGCATGTTGTGTGAAATTTACTGATTGTCACCTTACATGATCTCTTGGTACTGAAGTTCAAATAGTCACCTGTTTTGCAGTTTAGTGCAGCTTTAACTATGAAATAAAAGCAGAACTGCCCCAAAATTTTAAAGGGGAATATTAATAACGCAATCAAACCTTGAGTGTCTGTTTTTGGACATACTTTAGGAGGAAGGCATCACATTGTTCTCGAACAGTTGCTTCTTGCCGCACAGTATGTGGTCAAGATTTCCTCAAGGTTTTTGCGTGGGTCAGTTTCGGACTCAAGTTGCAAGTAAATGCAAATGAACTGAAGCACTACTCCCTTTAGAGCTTCTGGTAGTCGACCCTCAAGAACCAGTGAACTACACTGTGCAACTGACATTACTTCTCAGCAGCAAATCATAGCAGTAGCATTTTCAAGCATTATGCCTTATGACACCAAACAAAACGAACAGCCGCAGACATCACAGATGCCATAAGCTAATGTACTGCAAAGGTGGTTTTGTCATGTTTTGACAACAAAGAATACATAAACTGCAGTTAACTCTGGTTTATTCAGCTTCCACTTATGAGTAACAAGTAGCCAGGCAAGAAGTATCTTCATAATTGTTGTTTGACTGAAAATCTTTATTGTGATAACATTTTGGCCATATGGCCCAACCCTAGCTACACCACATGGGAAACAGTGTCCAAGACCCTTCACTATCAGTCTAGCCCCTAAGACCTGCTTCATTTTAAAGCATTTAAAACACAAGAGATGAACCATGTAAAGAGTCACTTCTTGCTGAGGCTCTCCATCTTTGTTCAGTACAACTTGATTCACAGTACTGCTCTGTTAAGGTCAATTAGTCTTCCTGCTGTGGGTGTGTCTCAGCCTGTCTGTCGAGTTAGCATGCTTCACATACCTCTCCTGCCTCTCCTGCACTACTTGTCAGGGATTCACCGCAACTTTTTTCACTGGTGGCATTGGTGCCGCTAAGTTTTTTTTAGTTAGCGGCACTAGCAGAAAATTTGGTGGCACTCTTTCCCAAGGAAGCTGCTTGACTCGAGGCGGCAACTTGTTCTTGGTCTATTTGTGGTTCATACAAAGTGGTTTGAATGGCTGAAGTGTGGACGCAGATAAAATTAGGTTGAAAATGTTGTTGTCCGTTACATTTTAGACAGTGGCGTTCCTCTCTGCAATCAGAGAGCTGTAGTTACCTCAGGTTTTGGAAATAAGCAGTGTTCACTAGCTAACTGGCTAACATGCTAGCCTGTGCAATTCCATAACAAAACAGTGCCTGGCCCTGAGGTTATTATAAAATACCAGTCTGTGATTTCTTACAATCATTAAAACATTTAGCTATATAATATACACATACATCATGTTGGTGCAGCAGTCCATACAAACTAATCAGTGAAGAACCCAGAATGCTCTCCCATCTTGTGAATGAGAGTCATTATGGTTGTTTGAAAATTTGCAGCTAAAACGTGAAGATTTATAGTTAAATTTTCACAATAATAAAACTTTTACTTCCTTTTATGAATTGCAGATTAATCTTTATTTGTAGAAAATTATTTTACCATGTGATCAATTTTATAGTGTACAGGTATAGAGGAGTGAAGTGTCTCATTCTGACTGACTAAGCTGAATTTGTCTCTTGGTGACCTATGGCAATACCAGCAGAAACTGTGACTGTAGGTTTTAGAGTGGGAGTAGCCTGCTCCAGATGACACACAGATGTATCTCAGCACTAAACCATCCACTCAGCTCCCCCCATAATCTCTTGTCAACTGCCTGCATGAAATAAAAATATGGATGTCATCTAACCTACTCAAGCTTAACAACAACAAAACTGAGCTCATGGTTGTGGCTTCCAAGGCGCTGCTCCGGAAGGTTGGAGATCTTCTGCGGTCCTCAGACATGGGTCTGCTCTCCACCCCCCACACCAGCCTGCGATCTTTTGGGGACAGAGCTTTCAGCGTGGCAGCCCCCACCCTCTGGAACTCTCTCCCGGCAGAGATCCGCAACGCCCCATCTTTTAAAAAAATCCTGAAAATCCACCTGTTAACCAAGGCCTATGGCCTCTAGTTAACTCTCTCATCCCCGGCAATTATTGCTATTATTATTTTCTGTTCTTGTTTTATTTGTTTTGTCTGCCTCACTGTGTAAAGCGTCCTTGGGTCTCTTGAAAGGCGCTATATAAATATAAGTTATTATTATTATTATTATTAGATGGGTCACAATATTGTAGAGACACCAACTAAAACTGTAGCGTGTGGTGGACTTGTGTAAAATGGCACTCACATCCCTATAAATGTTCAAATCCATGCCAAGTTTAATAGTAACCATCTTAATCGAGGATGCCAATAATTGTACACCTGCTGTCACCTCCTGCCCTGATTATGGCTTGTGTCCAACTCATTGTGGCCACAGAATGGAATTCCTTGTGTGACCAAAAATGCAGTTAACAGCTACAATTTCTGGATTGATTTCAACATCCATTCAATGACTTATAATGCATATTTGCATTTGCAAATATATACCCTCAAGTACTATCAAGAACCACAAAGAATACCAGACTTTTACTGGAAAAATGATGCTGTATAGAAAAACGCAACTTGCTTGAGACTACAATGCTTTACACAGGGACTTCAGCTGTTATTCAGGGTTACACTGTAACAGATTTGTGTACTGCAACAGCATATACAAACCAGGCTGTGGTTGTGATCATAAATCTGATTTTTGATGAAATAATAACACTGGCTTCAATAGGACTTCTGTTATGGAGGTACACTTGTGTGCTTATGCCACACCTCATGACTCACCTGTGTGAAAAACAGCAATTTCAGGTGTGGCTTTTCACTCACGCCCAACTGAATGTGTATGTGTGTGTGTGTTTGTATCCATGTTGGAGCATGCTAAATAGCATTGTGTGTGTGTGCATGCACAACGTCAGAGACATATTTGCATGTATGTATGCATGTTTAAAAGGTAGAATGTATTTAAAAGCTGTGTTTAGAAGGCTGTGTGTGTGTGTGTGTGTGTGGGGGGGGGGGGCATGCACACGCATGATGCCATCATGGTAATGAATCTAGCTGACATTAAACAAACGTTCTGCCTCTTCTCTCTTTTCCTCTCATTCTTTCATTTGTAAAAAGACAAATAGTCCATTGGAATTCTTATTCATTCACTCATTTTTACAAGATTCAACAGATTGCAGTGACATGACAACATAGTAGGATTTGGGAAATCCCTCTGAGGCTGGAAGACAATACAAGGCCTTGATTGTGGTGTTTCAATTTCATGAGTGAAGTGCAAAGTCTCAGATACAGGATAGTTTGTACAATGTAGACATTTTCAAACAAAAAAATCAATTCATTGCTACTTTTCTTCTTTCTCTCTAGTCGATAACGCTGGTCAGACCCTTGCTGTAACCATGGCTCCCCGAGATAAGCAACGGAATGGTCGTGGCCTATCGTCTCTACTCTCCTGCTGTTTCAAGGGAAGTGACCAGCCAGAGATCACCTACCTCCATGATAACATGACTACCATGGCTACACTAGAACCCACCCCGCCCATGCCCCCCCTTGAAGAGCTGGATGCTATGTTTACTGAGCTAGTGGTGAGTACAAGTGTGTTGTGTACTGACACAAGCTGAAACTGTCTTTGTAGACAGGCAATTTGGCTATTGCACTATTTCAGTGGTAACATCAGCGGTAAATGTCAGGTTTTGGTGTCAGTCCCTCAGAATCAAAGAGCGAGGGCTTCTAGAGCCGCCATTTTGCACCAAGAGATGTTCAACAATCATACAGGGAGAAATCCATTGTAGAGTAGGAGAGAGACCAATTTCTCCACCAACAGTAGCTTCAGTAGACCAGAATGCAATGCGGCCACTAAAAAGTACGAGTCCCGCACAAATGACATATCAGCATGCCCAATCAGAAGCAATGGATGTTGTTCCTTGTTGACTTTTTGTGCTCTTTATTTGGTCCACATTATACAACATGGGACAGGTAGCAGAGTTTATTTGTTGGACGTGGGACTAGTCAAAATAAGTAGAAGTATCCATAGTCAAGTAATCGATTTGAATATGGCATTATTAGAGTTGCAATTAATTTTTTAAAAATTCAATAAAGACAAACAACATAAAAAGCTTGTAAGACTGGTCATGGATATGGGAATTCATTTATATACCCTGCATTGTTGGTTCAAGGTATAGCCTCATACTCAGAAGGTAATAATCTAATCATACACTGCTTGCATGGTTGGAATGCGCTTTTACACATGTACTTTTTTCACACGTCATCTCCTCTCTTGTTATACCTCTGACCCACACAAGAGAGTGGGTCAGAGGTATAAGAGTGAGCCGTAATAGTGTGACCATGTATTGTCTTATGGTCACCCTCTCTTCTTAACTCACTTCCTTCTTCTCTCTCCTATCTCCTCTTCTACTCTCCTGTCATCTCTTCCCCTCTTCTTTCTTCTTTTCCTCTTCTCCTTTCCCTCCTTCCCAGGATGAATTGGACCTTACAGAGGAACATAGGACTGCCATGTTTGCTTTGCCGGCAGAGAAAAAATGGCAGATCTACTGTAGTAAGAAAAAGGTAAGAATACTATCCCTCAACATAGTGTATGCTAATGTGTTAGCATGGAGCTTAAGCCAGTGATCTACCTGGGACACATGCATTTGTAATTTGATGCCTAGTATATGTAAGTGTATCCATAACCTTGATCTGTGCATGTCTGTATGTGCATTTCAGGAGGCAGAGGAAATTAAAGGAGCAACTAGCTGGCCGGAGTTTTATATTGACCAGCTCAAGTCCATGGCTACTGTGAGTAACCTCTAAAGTCCAAGTTACCATCCTGCTTTGTTGGTTTCATTTTAATTCAGACATGGATGGACAGTTTTTGCTTTATTACCTGCTTTGCTTCATTAAAATTACCTGCGATTTTTTGATGTTTTATATTTGATAGTAATGCTTTTGAGTGAAACTCTCAACAGATATTACATGGGACTCAATGTAGTGCTTTCTGGCATTCCCTCCATAGTTTCTGATTTTACATGTGGTAAAAGTGCATTACAATTTTTTGTGGCAGACATGTTAGCTCCACATTCCTGTTCCATGGCTATAACTAAGTATTTGGTAATATTATACCAGCTGATATCACTAAAGGCACTGATATATTTACATATCTAACAACATATTGGACAATCTGGCCAACCCCTCTCTATCTTTTGCTGTGGTTCAGTTTTGCAGCCTATTTTGAATTTTCAATTGTTGTGAGCCATTTCTGTTTTCAACCCCTCTCTTCTCAGAGGAAGACTCTGTTGGCACTGGAGGAGGAGGGAGAGGAGGGAAGAAATAAAGTCATAGAGAGCCTGAAGACAGCATTAAGGACACAGCCCATGAGGTAGAAGTCACACACAATTTTGCTCTACTGATTCTCAGGCTGTTATTTCAGTCTCCTAAGTACAGGTGCAAACAAAGCCTCAGCAGTCTATTGCAACTGCTGTAATACATTATTACTATTTTTATCATTGTTTTACAACATTTTGTTCCATAACTCAAAAAGATTATTCTTGCATGACAATGTCTAAGCTTAGACATATTCTATCAGGATGTAAAACAAGTCTTCCCAAAAAAAGATACACTTGGTGTTAAAAGGGTCTGCCAGAAGCAAATGAGAGCAAACATTAGAAATTAATTAGGAAAGTCCTTAGGAAGGACTTCTGTTAATGCAGTAATCCCGCTAACATGGAGTAATTGCCTTAATAAAAATGAATAAATTCAATATTAATGATGATGATCAGACATTCAAATCCTATATTTGTGTTTTTGCAAATATGGTTTTGAAAATATTTGGAAAGTAACCTGTATTTCATCCCAGGTTTGTGACTCGATTCATTGACTTGGACGGCCTGACTTGCATCCTGAACTTCCTCAAGTCGATGGACTACGAGACGACCGAATCCCAGATCCACACCTCGCTGATCGGCTGCATCAAAGCTCTGATGAACAACTCCCAGGGCAGAGCTCACGTCCTGGCACACAGCGAAAGCATCAATATTATTGCACAAAGTCTCGCTACTGAAAACATAAAAACCAAGGTACGCTGGTCTAACATTTACCAGTTCACTGATTTTTTTGTAACATAATTTGAAATAGTCATAATTAAAGCTGCACTAGGCAACTTTGCATGTTGGCAACCTCAAATGGCACCGAGGGTGGACTGAAGTTTGAGGACTTAAATTCCCAAAAAACGCATAACATCACGTCAGTAAACTGCACATTATTGGTATTAGTGCATCTCAGTGAAACGACTCGTGGGTACAACAATATACATACAGCCTTGTGTATGAACAAAAACAATACCAGTAGGTGAAATAAAGAAGTCCTTTCTCTGTCTAGATTTTAGTTGACCCTTCTCTCCATCCCTAGGTTGCAGTGTTGGAGATCCTTGGTGCCGTCTGTTTGGTGCCAGGAGGCCATAAGAAAATATTAGAATCCATGCTGCACTACCAGAGGTTTGCCTCAGAGAGAACACGCTTTCAGGTGTGTTTTTGTGCGGGTTCATTTGTGTGTGTACTTTGTAGAACTGTCTGCAAAGGAATATACAAGTGTTGATGAAGTAGACAAATGTTACAATGATGTCTTGACATTGAATTGGTACTAATGTGGGAAAAAACATAGGTTGTTCAATTAACCAAAAAATGACTTGCTAACATTGCTAGTAGCAAGTTTCATTGGAACCAATGGGTGCCACTAATGGCAAATTAGCAGGAGGTATTCATTTGATTATCAAATCCAAGGATTCCAAGTTGATACTTAGAGACAAGTTCCAAGTTGGCACAAGTTGTTGATTTTCATATTCTAGCTGTTTCAACTGGCTTTGTACTACAGACTATAGACAACTATACTACCGAATGTACTACTATATAGACTACTATACTATACTACTATACTATTTCCCCTATATGTATTCTACAATAGCAGCCCGCCACATGAAGATCATTACCTGCCATGCCAAAACTATTTGCAAAATAATTGTACTTTTACTCTAAATGGTCTCTTTAAGACAGGAGGCAGGTGAGATACAACTGTGGTAAACACTAGCGCGCCACAGGCAGTGCGTTTCATCTCCTCAAATTCACCTCTGCTCTTTAGTCAGACCGAGCATCTGAGAAGCAACGACACCAGAGATAGACTGTAGTTGACGTTGACGTCTTTGCGACAGTGATGTAAAATATTACTACTAAGAGACTCAAGGGGTCTACTTCTACTTCTACTGGTAACAGCTTTAAGATTTTCTTTGTGTGTGTGTTGTTTTGTGTGTGTGTGTACAGACTCTGCTGACAGACTTGGATAGATCCACTGGCCGCTACAGAGATGAAGTCAGTCTGAAGACTGCCATCATGTCCTTCATCAATGCTGTGCTCAGCCAGGGAGCAGGAGAGGTGAGAACCCATGGGTCTCCCTCCCTTAACATCTGTCAACCCCTTCTATCTTTTTCTTCTTGTCTTCTATGATGCCTTTTCTTTCTTTCAATCTTACCTTCCTTCCCTGTTTCCTCTTATAGCCAGAGAGTCGCTTAAAGTAGCAATGTGTGTGTGTGTGTGTGTGTGTATGTGTGTGTGTGTGTGTGCGTGTGTTTTCAGGCCAGTCTAGAGTTCCGTATCCACCTGCGTTATGAGTTCCTGATGCTGGGCATCCAACCAGTCATTGACAAACTACGCTCCCATGACAACTCCACGCTAGACAGGTACATTATCACTGCAACTCCAAACTTAAAGGTGGTACATGTAGCATTTTTAAGCATCAATATATCAATATATTGACATATTAACTGTGATTCCTCGGTGTGATTCCTTCCGTGTCAAAAACACATCCTTTCATGACTAGCTGTGAAAGTTCTTTATGATTACTATATTTTACTATTAGTCAACCTACTCTTCATCCTCTTGGATGTGACATGATCATTAAACTGTGATGCTTTACTGCTAATCTCCAGGTTATCTGATGGATTTGTATTAGCAGATTGACAGGACTTGATTGTAAATGGATTTCTTGATTTGGTTGTTTTGTTTGAGTATTTGCTGTTGTGTTTCAGACACCTGGACTTCTTTGAGATGTTGAGGAATGAAGATGAACTTGTGCTGTCCAAACGTTTTGACGCTGTGAGTCACTCAGATGTTTCATACTGTCCAACCGCTTCAATATTGTAACCCTTCTTTACAATTACACCATTAAAACCCCATGCCTATTGACTGGTCCCAGACGCTAAGTAGTTGTGTGACAGCGTGATTGCACTGGATCTGGTCACGGCTAATCAGAGGCCATCTGATGAAGGAGGTTGTCAAATTTCGATGCTGACGTCCAAAAATATTGGAAACGCCTGTCTTCATCAAAGTTCCACATGGGCAAAATGAGGGAATAATGTTCCTCATCTTGCATTTTTGACCTATTTGAAGGACGCACATAATGTCTTCTTTTCAACTTTTTCTTTCAGCAGCAAATGATAGTGTATAAAAGTAGACAGAACTCTACGTTAGCCATTTTTAAATACCCCGCTCAGGGTGACTGGCCCATGGCTCCAGGCTTACTGGCTTTGCTGCCCCCTTGTGGATAAGCAGTTTATGACCTCAGACTGGTTTGAGGAAGCCGGTCGACATGCATGTACTATGTAAGCAGAGAGCTTGGTATGTCGCCAACTTGAGTTAGTGTATGTGTATGTACCAGGCCTTAGACCCATTCCACTAACAGAACATCTAATGACATTTAGATTTGGCAGCACACTTGCACAAGTAATGACAAGAAGACTATTTACATTTATGAGCATGCTTTGACTTCACTGTAGACTGACAGGTCTGTTGGGTCATTTCTTCAACCTAGTAGGACATTTGTCCGGTCAGATGATATGTGCTTCTTGTACAAAGATAATATCTGCAAGAAAAGTTTCCAAATGGGAGAAAGCTTTTGATCTTTTAATTTCCCCATGAGTAATCAGATATTAGATCAACAAGATAAAAACAAATGCTAGCCAAAGATTACAGAAGAGCAGTATGCACTTTAGCTGTTAGATGGTACTAACTAGTACCTTCCCTCTCCTATAGCCCTAAACAAAGTGAGGCTGAAAAATCCCCATGATAACAATTGGGAATCTGCAAAAAAATTCACTCCTATTCCAGCCACTGTTCAGCATTAAAATCCTTTCTGATGTCAAATGAAACATGAAACATGAAAATTCTAATAATTGCATCCCACCTTGTGTGCATAGTTTATCAGTCTGGTGTGTGATATGTTAGAATCCTAGTAATAATAGTATTTTGTTTGTTTGTTTGTTTCCCCAGATCCACATAGAGACCAAGAGTGCCAGTCAGGTGTTTGAGCTGATCCGGAAGAATCTGAACCACACTGAAGCTCACCCGCACTTCCTCTCTGTACTGCAACACTGTCTGATGATGCCATGTAAGTCTGCCTGCCTGCCTCATAAAGTTTCAATTTGAATTAATTTAGTGGTATGAGACTACCATAAAACATGATCCAGTCTTAGTCTTAGTTCACACCAAGCATGGCTGGAGCAGTTTATTCTCTCTCTCTCTCTTTCTTTCTCACCTTCCTTCTCTCGCTCTATCTTCTTGCGTCTCTCTTTTCGGTTCATTTGTTTAAACTGTTGCATTTTATACTTTGTTGTATTTGTTATAATGTATCATTATTATGTCCTGTCATATCTTGTTTAACGTTTTGTGCTGATCCCCCTTGGAAAAGAGATTTCTAATCTCAGTGATACTCACCTGGTGAAATAAAGGTTAAACAAAAAAAACAAAAAAATACGCTCAAACCTGGAAAACCTGAAACCAGAACGTTTCCTTGTTTAGTGTGGTTTGTTCCTCATGCTTGGAAAGCCTAGCATAACAAAATGAAGCGAGGGCAAACCGCAGTCTGGACTGATGCTCATAGTCTAAGGCTATTTCTTCATGTGTTCTTTACTGGTATGAACACCAGAGAAGAAGAGCGCAGACAAGCCCATCATGCTTGGTTAAAGTTACAGGGACTGGAATCGGATCTGCTCTAATTAGCCATCTTACTCATTGTATTGTCCATTTGGTTATTATTTCCCACTAAAGCAGCCGTCGCACCTGTTGATAACTGACTCTCTTTGATGGACTCTTTGTGTCTCTGTGTCTCTCTTTCCCTCTCTTTCTCTCGCTGTCTATTTCTCTCTCGACCAGATAAACGAAATGGGAACACAATTCAGTACTGGTTACTGTTGGACCGGATCGTTCAGCAGCTGGTCCTCCAGAACGACAAAGGTGACAACCCCGACGTCGCTCCGTTGGAGAACTTCAACGTCAAAAATGTGGTCCGCATGTAAGTCTCTAGGGTTCTTAGTTAAAGCTGAAAAGTTTATTCCAGTCCCAGTATTCAGTTTAGATTATAGCTGTTTCACCTCATCTCCTCTATGGATATATTAGTTTTCTCTTTGTAGTTTGCAGGGCAGGCAGGACTAAACTGTCTGTGCGCCTGTGATTGACAGGCAGGGGCAGGACGCCTCCTTGCAGAAGAGCTGTCCTGATTGGTTGTTAAAATTCGGGCGCCCTGAGATTTTGGAGTGGCTGATTACAGGGCCTGGGACAGCCACAGATACCGGATTTTTTTCTCAGAGCATTTGATTTATTGATAGCTGTCGGGATGCAAAACAAATTTCAGCAAATATTACCAAAATGTTTCTAAATACATTGTCTTAGCTTTAAAATAGCTCTAAATGCCGTGCGCAACAGCACAGGTATTTGGGGGGAAGAGTGAGTGTTAGTGAATTCTACAGTTTCCAGAAATTATTCGAAATGACAGATGATACTTAAAACTCATTAGACACTTGAACACTTGAAATGCCTCAGAGGTGGACAGGCTCCCTAGTGGAGGATGATAGTGGCCATGGGCCCCTGGACAAAACTCTTTCTGATTCCCCAACCTATCTGAATTTCTCCAAGAAAATAGATAAATAAATGTCAGCTGTCACATGCACTTTCAATAGAGTGTACAGATCAAGCACAATTTTGTCACATTTAGCTATTTGTAAGAGAGATGCACAAGATGCTTGAAAACCCTACTTTCCATTGATAAAAACTTAACTCACATCTGTGTGTGTGTGTGTGTGTGTGTGTGTGTCCACAGGCTGGTCAAGGAGAATGAAGTCAAACAATGGAAAGAACAGGCTGATAAAATGAGAAAAGGTACAACTACTGTTTTTTTTTCTTTTGTTTTTTCTACTTTGGCTCTGTGAAGCACATTGTGTTGCTATTTGTATGAATTGTGCTATACAAATAAAGTTTGACTTGCATACACACACAGACACATGTACACATGAATGCCACGAGGTTACAATCCTGATGTTGTAGTCTCCTAAAATATAGAAAACAATAGCCAAGTTATACATTTTTTATTAGCCAAGTTGAGGCAAGTACACCAAGCGCAAAATTAGCTTAAAAAAACAACAAAAAAAACCTTTCTTTGGCTTAAGTTTGGCTTAGGTTTAATTTAACCAATGAAATTAATCAATCATACCTCTCTCGACCTGCATCCCCCCTTCCCCCAGAGCATCACGACTTACAGCAACGCTTTGAAAAGAAAGAGAGAGAGTGCGAGGCGAAGACGCAGGAGAAAGAAGACATGATGTCGATGCTGAGCAAAATGAAGGACAAACTGCAGCGAGAGGGCAACGAACACAAGCAAGCCAAACTCCAGCTGGCAGAGCTGTCCGCCCGGCTGCAGGAGCTCAGCTCTGTATGTGCAAAAACACACACACACACACACACACACACACACTATTCTGTCCCTGTTTCATCTCTTCCCTCTCTTTATCACTGTCCGCCATGCTTTCTTTTTCCATCTCTTCCTTTCCATCTTTGTTGTTCCCTATCTTTCTCCCTCTCCGTTTGCATTCACTTGCTTTCCCTCTCTTTTTCCACTCAACTCCGCTCTCTCCTTCAATACATTTCTCTTTTTTTCTCAGTTTTTACTAATCATGATGAATGAGAAAAGCTGAATAGAAAGCAATATTTGCTAAAATTTCCCTCGATATCGCAAAAAAGATTTTATGTTTTTTTGGCAGTAAATCAATTAAGTGATAAATAGCAATGGAAAAGCATTTGCCGACTAAATATTGACATTGGCTTGGCATGATCAGCCCAAGGAATGGTTCAATTTTATTGTGCAACAGTTCAAAAAGGCTTTGGATGTTAAACCTAACACTAAACCTAACCTAAACCTAAACCTAACCTTAAACTAAACCTAAACCTAAACCTAACCATGAAAAATATCTGTCCACCACAACCTTCAGAATAGTTAAACCTGCTGTTTCTCCTCCATCGTAGTTGTATGACCAGCTGACACTAAAGAACAATCACAACTTTCCCAAAATTAATCAATACTCTTTCCATTTTCTGGTTGATGTGTTTTGTGACATTCAGGAAGCTCATTTGTTCATTTCAACCCAGCTGATGGAAACACATTATATTTTTTTTGACATTTTGAGATTAGCTTGACAGATGGATGGAAACAAAGTTACTGCCTCACTCTTTCCGTCCTTCTCTCTTCGTTTTCCATCAAACGTTTAACCCTAAACATGAAAGATGTCTTGTAGGCAGACTACTATAGACCAGATTTGTGGCTCAGCCAATCAAATCCCATGCAGCAATTTTTGGAGCACTTCAATCACCATAATACACAGTATAATTAGGGATTGTTTCTTTGAATATCCCTCTGAGACACATGAAGGCATTCCACCAGAGATATCAGAGTATACATTTCACATTTAACACTGTGTGATAGAACTGCTCTTTCTCATAATATGGATTGGATATTGATATGGATTGGAAATTTTCTATTATAGAAGCATACAATATGCTATGGAAGAGGATTAGGGCCACATGTGAAAATGTTTTTTTTAGTTCTGAGATTAATCTCAGAATTCTGAGAACAAAGTGACTGACTTTATTCTTAAAATTCTGACTTAAAAGAGAGAGATGTGGTGAGTTCTTTGCTGTTTTGGGGGACAAAATGGCCATTTCAGCTTTGTCTGCACTGAAGAGAAGAGAATTGCCTGTCATCCATCCATCAGGATTCAAGATTTTTAAAGAAATGGAAGATACATGTGAGAATGTCAATGTAATTAATCCATCTATCTGACAAAGTTATTTTCTGCTCTGCTCCTAGACTTGCAGTGTTCCAGGTGGACCTCCTGTTGCTCCTGGTGCCTCTGGAGGTTTAGTTCTTCCTCCTCCGTCAGTCGCCGGCCTCCACCCACCCCTCCCCCCTCCTCCTCCTCCGCCGCCACCCCCACCAGGAGGCCCACCGCCTCCCCCGGGTATGGCTCCCTTTGCCCCCCCCCCTCCTCCTCCAGGCGCTCCCCTGGGAACCGTCCAGAAGAAGAAGAATATTCCCCAGCCAGCTAACCCACTGAAGTCATTCAACTGGAGCAAACTGTCTGAGGTACAGTTACCACTACTGCTTATACTACTAGACTACTACTGCTACTATTATTACTGCTACAATTACTACTACAACCACTGCTACTACAAGTACTACTACTGCTATTATTACTACTGCTACTACCACTAATGCTGCTACTACTACTGCTGCTGCTTCTGCCACCACTACTACTGTTATCACCACTTTTACTAGTGATGCTCCCACTTCTACTACTATTACTAGTTCTACTACTACTATTACAACTGCTACTACCACTACTACTACTACTACTACTACTACTACTACTACTACTAGTATTACTACTACTACTACTACTACTGTTGTTACCACTACTATCTATCTATCTATCTATCTATCTATCTATCTATCTATCTATCTATCTATCTAGCTAGATAGCTAGATAGCATGGGAGAATAAAAAGAAAGAATCACAAGTTACCAAAATTGGGGACAACCAATGCAACTAGGCTATTACAAATCACTGGATGCGCCCAGCTAATAATAATCCAATGTGAATAGAGCTTTGGACAACAAAATATCAAATATTTGAATTGGACTTTCATGAAGAAGTTCTTCAATACTTTGGCTCACTTTTAAAGTCAGAATGTACGTATGCCCTTATGTTAAAGAGAGATTACTGGGGCAACTGATTTGTAATACTGAGGTTTTTTTAGTCTGTTTTTTGCATCTTCACTACTGGTTTGATTGATATATTACTGTAATTGTTCAATACTGATAAAGAGTATTTGTTGCACGGGAAGTAAAACAAAGCATAAATGTGTGTTTAAAGCCATCATCCATATACCATCAGATTGGTTGCTTCAAGCTCTAAATACCTTCACACACTATATTACCAATCGACCACTTGCTGACAGTTTTCTTAAGGGGCATGTGTAAATATTTGATAGGCCTATGAAATAACCAAAACAAAAAATGGAAGACATGGAAAGTTAGACAAATGAGGGGGAAAAATCAATCAATATAACCTGTGGCATCTAAACTGGTAACAGCCAGCCATCAGCTACAGTATATCATATACAGTATATATCAAATACATAGAATTATGTCTGTCAGGTCAATCTGGGTTTGGTTCTTTCTCACTATTTACAATGAAGGAACCTCAGTTTCAGTGGGAAACTGGATATGATTTAATGGTATAATTTAATTGTCAAGTCAGTTTTGAAGCATATCAAGACTACATGAGTCCTGGTAATCACAATAATGTCAGCTTCCAAACAAAACTTTTCACTTTATTAATTGATTTCACTTTAAAAACTGAATATCTCTTCTTTCCTTTTCACTACAAAAAATAGTTAGTGTTGATACAACATTGTATTATGTCATTTCTTTTGTTTGTTTCAGAACAAGATAGAAGGAACTATCTGGACAGAGGTTGATGATCTCAAGGTGTTTAAAGTTCTTGATCTAGAAGACTTCCAGAAGACCTTCTCAGCTTACCAGAGACCACAAGTAATACACATACTCACACTGAACACACATGCATTATATACACATATTAACATTAGACAAGGGTTTGACCGATACAGGTTTTTGGGCCTATACTGATGTTTTTGAACTGAAGTTGTCGATAGCTGATATTTTGTTCTGGCAATATCTTTAGAATTTACAATATCATAGAATGTACAAAATAATGGACAGTGATGTCACCCATTGACTGTACTGGCCTGTTTGAAACCCACAAAGTATGATTTCTAGATGCCACCATGTAGTATGGAGTCGCCCAGCCCAGCAGACGAGCCCCCTGGCTAAAATTATTCTATTCTGTCCCCTCTCTCCGTACTAACAGAAGGACAGTGAGGATGACCACTCTGTTGCCAAGAAGGTCAAGGAGCTGTCAGTTATCGATGGTCGCCGAGCGCAGAACTGTAACATTCTGCTCTCACGGTCAGTACTACCCATAATGTGTTATTTCTACCCATAATCAAATTATTTTTACATAACAGTCTTGCAAAATGCAGCTTTGATTTAAAGGCACTTTAGTCTGAATGTAACATATACAAAGGCAACATATGATGGTATGAAAATTAATGTGAATAAAATCGTGGCCTATAGGGAGCAAAGATATTTAAAAAAAATACTCTTCTAGTTATGTTAATTAATCTTATGTCACAACCATAGACTGTGAAAAAGGAGTCACAACTCTATCAATCAGTCTGTGAAGAGGTGAACAATGATGTTTCAATTTGTATATATGATCTCACTTATTGTTGTTCCCATCAAACATGCTTCTGAGGAATCCAATAAGCAATCTCATATTTTTTCAAAAGCAGCTAAAATCTGATTAACTGTGTTTTTAGCAGCCATTTCTAATAATAGTAATTATTGTAATTCCAACTCAGAAGCCTTTGGTTTGCTGCAGTTGGGATGCCAAATGGTGCCATTTAATGTAACCCACTGATGGCATTTACAGGCTGAAGCTGACCAATGAGGAGATCCGTCATGCCATCTTGACCATGGATGAACACGAAGACTTACCTAAAGACATGCTGGAGCAGGTACCAAAACACACACACACACACTGACAATTGTTGCCTTCTAGTGGAGCAATATCTTCATAGCAATCAGACAGAAATGGCAGAAACTGAACAAAAAAAACAAACAGCTGCAATTAAAATGAAATGATCACATCAGTTTAATCAATTTAATATCCAAACACCTAACAATATGTGTGTGTGTATGTGTGTGTGTGTGTGTGTGTGTGTGTGTGTGTGTGTGTGTGTGTAGCTGCTGAAGTTTGTTCCCGAGAAAAGTGACATTGACTTGTTGGAGGAGCACAAACACGAGCTGGAACGCATGGCCAAGGCAGACCGCTTTCTATATGAGATGAGCAGGTACACACTAAAACACACACAGACACAAACACACAGTAAGGACCATCATGTTGTGTTTGAGGTGATCAGCTACTAAAACACACATACAGCTAAGAAATGTTCTTTCTTTCAACACAGAGCTTTATAAAAAGCTTGATTTTTAAACTGGTATTGAATTAGACAATGTGTGATACCAATACTGGTTCCAATAGTTCTATTACTGACTCACAGAGGTGTGACCAAGTCAACTTTGTTCGAGTCCCAAGCAAGTCTCAAGTCAAGTCTCAAGTCTAAATGTAGATTACCAAGTCAAGTCCAAGTCAAGTCCATGTCATTAATGTCAAGTCTCAAGTCTAAATGTAGAACAGCAAGTCAAGTAAGAACAAATCAAGAGTCCAGTATCAATTTAATATCTTAAAGAAAACTAAATATCTAGGACTTTTCAATGCAACATGGTTTTAATAGGATAAAAACTTGGTAAGAGCATCATGAGTTTGATTTCTATAATCAGTTTCAACTTCAATAAATTCAATCATTCCATACAAATTCAGAAAACAGAATTTAAATTCAGTCGTCTGCTGGAACAAATCTCATCACTTTCAATCTAAGTCATTTACACAAACACAAGATCTCAAGTCAAGACCTTAGAAACCTTTTCAAGTCATCAAAGTACAAGTCAAAGTCAAGTCCTGAGTCACCAGAACCCAAGTCAACTCAAGTCTCAAGTCTTCTCTTCATGCATCAAGTCAAGGCTCAAGCAATCCAACAGCGTCTACAGTTGAAGTAGTGAACTGTTGGCATCTAGTCAGTCTCTCTCATGCTGTTCTGATAATTTATGCTGTTTATTCTCTTTCCCTCTCCAGAATCAACCACTACCAACAGAGAATCCAGTCTCTTTACTTCAAAAAGAAGTTTGCTGAGAGAGTGGTTGAGGTCAAACCTAAAGTCGAAGGTACTATGTTCTATCCATGCCACTGCCATCAGTAAAATGTCTCTATACTGCATTTTACACTGCGTGTTACCAGGTCAGATTTGGCTGGAAATCTGCTGGTTTGCTTTACGGCACAAAGGGAGGTTGCTTTACGGCACGAAACGGGAACCGTTTTTAATATGCAACTTCATTCCAGTTCCATTCATCTAACAGTTTCAACTTGATGTTAGCTCACCTTGTCTGAATGCAGAATGAAGTTTCACCATTGTGTATCTACAGCTAAATTAAACCAAATGTTTATCCCAAGGGACACAAAATGGTTGCAGAGGGAAGTTGCGGGCAAAGTGAAAACGAAAGATACATCTTAAAGGGTAACTTCAGTATTTTTCAACCTGGACCCTATTTTCCCAACTTTTTGTGTCTAAGTGACTAAAGGGGACAACAATTTTTGAAATTGGTTAAACCCGTGACTTAGTATTGGTCCAGTATCCAGTCTGTGTGTAACCAAGTCTCGCTCAAGTCTCGCGAGAGTTGAGTTGTTGCAGGAAGTTACACACAGACCGGATCAAGCGAAAGGTAAAGAAAAACATTTCATTTCTCTGTAGGGTCCTTTCCATAATGTTGTCAGACACTTATAATAACAATCTGAGCCTGTCAGTGGCAAAAACAAGCACTTTTAGTGGACGTACATTGACAGTGTGATTTGCCCCGTCGGATTACATTGCAGCCCGTTTCGCGGCTGCCGGCAACGCGATCTCGCTCAATACTGGACCAATTTCAAAAATTGTTGTCCCCTTTAGTCACTTAGACACAAAAAGTTGGAAAAATAGGGTCCAGGTTGAAAAATACCGAAGTTACCCTTTAACCGTGACAATGGATGACTCTAGTGTTTATTGTAAGATGCATTGCTGATCCCTGATCGCATCATTCTTTGAGTTTTCAATTCTTTTTAACATTTCATTCGTTACATCCAGAAAGTTGGTTGCAAGCTGAAGCCCATTCACCTAACATTGGTTGGCATTAGTCAGTTGGTTAGCAAGTGAATTTGTGCATATAATTTAAAACTCTGATCACAATAATTCTCCTTCCATTGGCTAGTCTGTGTACTACCACAGTATTGAAACAGAAAAGGAGTGGAATGACTTCATCCATCGATCTTTGTGCTTTCTCCCTCTGTCTTTTGCCTTAGCACAGAACCAAACCACAAACCAGTCATAGCTGCTACACTTCTATGAATCTGTAACCCCTCCTCCTTCTCTCTATGGTTCCAGCCCTCTCTCTTGCCTCCAGGGAGGTGGCACAGAGTCGGACCCTGCCTCAGCTGCTGGAGGTGGTTCTAGCCTTCGGGAACTACATGAACAAAGGCCAGCGAGGAAATGCCTACGGGTTTAAAGTCTCAAGCCTCAACAAGATAGCTGACACCAAGTCTAGCATTGACAGGTAAGATTCACAACAAACTGGTTTCTAGTTAGTTTGAGTTATTACTGTAACTAGCTAAGGAGTTGAAGTCTGTAGTGTTCCTTTTTTCAAACAGATCAATTAAATAATAAACGTAACCCTTTTGTTCCTTTTTCAATAAAATATTAATATGTAAGCATGTAAGTAAGTAATGTATAAGCGCACAACAATGATCTATTTTAGAGAGACGACAGTTGAGTGAAATTTGTTTCTCTTTCACTGCAGCCAGTTTGCAAAATGTCAGTTTTAGGTATAGTATTTCTTCCTTTTTGCAGTGGTTTATATCTCTCAAGGTTCTTATTGTTCAAGTATGTTATTATGTATGTTATTGGGGTCATGGTTCGGTTGTTACTGGTTCATTGTTCGGTACATTTTCTGCACTGGGGAAAGGGTGTCAGTACCTGCTAGTTGTGTTAATCCCTGAGAAAATCCATTCATTCTGCATTGACAAATACAAAATCATTTCCTTTAAATTAAACTAGATGAAATTCACCGGAACAGCAGTTTTTGAATAATTATCTATAACCTACAATAAAGCAGATTGCCTTAACTTAGTTTTTCACAATGTTTTTTTTTTTTTTTTACAAAGAGGCTGCAACTAATTACAATCAATAAAGGAACACGTTTTTATATGGAAATAGACAGTCATGTTTAATTTAACGTAATCTGTAATATAGTAAATGACCTATTCCTGAATTCCCTTTGGACACTTTTCTCACTGAGCTTTGAAAACAACCACCAGAGGGCGACATAATATCAAGGGACAAATGCTGGTTTTCATTCTTGCCATCTAATCAGGGACTGAGTTAGACCTGAAAGGTGAAAGGCAATTCAGCACCTGGTAGGATAGAAATTGTCAGAGGCGTAGGACAGAAAATTTAGCTTGACAATGCTGCTGTTTTATGAAAATCAATATTCAAATTGCTATTTAAGATTAAACAGAATGTAATTCTGTTCACATGTGCATCCCAAACTGAGGGAGGCATACCTAATGAGACAGGTTTTTGACATACAGTACACTGTTCCACTTTGAATTATGTAGAATAATATCTATATTCAACCTGTGATGTGATTTTGTTATGGGTACAATTCCATTACAAGACATGGATATGTGATAAATGTTTTATTGTCAAATGTATATACTCTGTGTGTGATTGTGTGTGTGTGTGTGTGTGTGTGTGTGTGTGTGTGTGTGTCTAGAAACATTACCCTGCTCCACTACCTGATCACCATATTAGAACAGAAGTACCCTAAGGTGGCAGTCTTCAATGAAGAGCTACAGAATGTTCCAGTGGCTGCTAAAATCAAGTAAGGACACGCATGCGCACACACACATACACACACACACACACACACACACACACACACACACACACACACACACACACACACACACGCACACACACACACACACAGTATGTTCCTGCTCCTACAGTTCAGTAACACCAAGAAAATAAAGTCTATTGAAATTATGTTTTTATGCCAACTTAGACTGCATTTCCTCTTTATGTGAGAGGCTAGTGGAGATTTTACTGTGGTGGCAGAACAACTTGTTCTTTGATCCTAGTACATTAACTGACTTATCAACAGACACAGCACTCTAAAATGCTGAGAACTATGCTTTATCCAGCAGTCAAGCACAAAAACACTAGGAGATGCAGTAATGCAGAAATAACAGTCATATAATACCGCATTTCTTAAGCTATCGATTCAGACCCAAAATGAGCCACGAGTGTATCCCCACTTGGATCGTTTTGTGACCTGCTAATGTCCATGTATGCCAGGCCGTCCGTGTAAATAACAATTTGTTCTTAAGTGACCTGCCTGGTAAAATAAAGGTTAAATAAAAATAAAATAATGTCCCATGTAATGTTTCAGACACATCTGTCTCCTCTCACTCAGAACAGCAGCTATTACACCAATACTCAAAAATCCTGGTGCAGATCACATCTATCTCAACAACTTCTGCCCCATCTCTAACCTTCCAATCCTCTCCAAAGTTTGGATGCCGACTCTGGACTACTAACAATCCTCATCCTTCTCCACCTCAGCTTTTGATACTGTCTCCCATCCACTTCTCCTGAACCGCTTGACTTCCTTGGGGGTCACTGGTCCTGACATCCGACCTCACTGGGAGACAACAGTTTGTCCAGCTTAAACGCCATCAGTACGGGCTAGCTGCAGTTACATACAAAGGATCAGTGCTGGGTCCACTTTTATTCATTACCTATCTCCTTCCACTTGGCCGAATAACGCGTCACCACCACATCGATTTACACTGCTATGCTGATGACATTCAGTTACACATCTCATCCAAACCCACTGACCCACCTGCCCCCTACCTCCACCAGCTGCCTCAATGACATCAATACCTGGATGCCCACTAACTTTCTAAAACTCAACGGGAAGAAAACAGAAGTCATGCTCATCGGTTCAAAATCCACCCTGTCCAAAGTACCTAATTTCAAGTCCCAATATAAAAGCCTTGGTGTCAGGTTAGCTTTCCAAACCAGAGCACTAGGGAATGAATTTTAGTCTCTTCTTTGGTACATCACTTACCCATGAAACAGCTAGTTTTCATTCTCACTGAAACCAATGGATGTCAATGGAAACCAATGGTGCTAATAATGTTAATAAATCAGATTCTAAGCAACTGAACATCCAGGGTAGAGCTCTTCTGTCATTGCAATTAGCAATAAGAAATTACTTGAAATTACTCTCTACTATGAAAACTCTACTCATTTTCTCCATCACCTCTAACCTTCCATGCCATCTGTCTCTGTCATTGTCTCTAGTATGACAGAGTTGGAGAAGGACATCGGGAATCTGAGATCTGGTCTGAAGAGTGTTGAGGCGGTAAGAGAGCTCGGTAGAAACCCTGATAATGTAGATACTGCTAATGTTGTTTGAAAATCTCTTAATTACAATATTGTATTGTTTTTTATTTGAATCGAAAGTTGACCTGGTCTTAAAGGAAAAGTCCAGCCTAGATACTAAGCAACATGTTGACGCCTGTTCACTGGGGGTTGTCGAAAGGCATTCTGGGAAATGTGCAAAATCATTAACCAATCATTAATCATTAAGTAGAGGTAGACGCGGCAGGTTGAGGGAAAGGGAGTGCACCAAAAAAGTAAATTACAACACTTTGTCACAAAATAACTCATGGAATGCATTGAACATCACAAATTAATGATATCTAACAGTGTAAGAGGTTCCGAGGGTGGACTTTTTTCTTTAATGTTCTCAGTAATTTTTTCTTTAATGTAAGTTTGAGTAAGTTTAATAAACCCATTCAAAACCCATTGTAAAACTTCAGTAAAACATGTTTTTCAAAATTCCTGAAAAGATAAAATGTTTAAATACAGAATACAGAAAATATTCAAAATCTGTGTCAGTGTATCTGTATGTTGGTCTAACTGCATGTTGGTCTGTGTGTGTAAATGTTCATTCTCTTCCTACCAGGAGCTGCAGTACCAGCAGGGTCGCTCCTCTGAGGGTGCTTCTGATAAGTTTGTCTCTGTGGTGAGCCAGTTTGTCACTGTGGCCTCCTTCAGCTTCTCTGATGTAGAAGAGTCATTCAACGAAGCAAAAGAGCTGGTGAGTGGACAAAGTTGATAATTGATATATATTATCCAGATGAATTTTGTCCCATTTGCTCATCCTCATCTCTGCTGAAAGCAATATTACCCGTCTCCATCTCCATTGCCTTAAAAATGATCAACTTTTGGTGAAAATCCAACATGTGGAACTGGCATATCTTGACAATTGCATAGTGATGGCGGAGTGCCATCTAGTTTATTATGTAATTAATGAATTAACCCCCAACCTCAGATTAGAAAGTGAAATTCACTGAAATCACTGGTGCACTGGGTAGAAGTGTATAAGGTCAACATTTTACAATTTGTCCCTTAATTATTTAGCAAAGTAAAACTTGAAGCTTGCGCAGAAAAGGTATTCAAAGAAACTTGAAATTGTGCAACAATGAGAAGATTAAGGAAAGTAAATTCCACACCAAATGAAATTATGGCTGAAGTTACTGAGAGTTCGATTCACACAGGATTAGTATTATCAGGGCATCTGTCAAATACAGTGGGTAATTTGCGGTGGAATTTTTACTTTACAAATTACAGACATGGCAGATTCACATGGGATTAAAATCATTGACATACCCAGGTAATATTATTCCTGTGCGAACAGGGCTTTAGTCACAGTGATGGGCTTACATTAGCAGTATTGCCGCTTGCAAATTACAAATTGATTTGCAAGCTGTTCCCTGATGTCCTCAAGTAAATCGAAAGTCTAAAAATAATTTATTCTTATGTTCTTGTATTTGAGAATTGCATTCTCTCCCTCTCATTTCCTCTCTCTCCTGTTTGTCCCTACCTTGATCTCTCTCTCCCTAACTCATCTTCCACCCGTCACTCTTTCTCTCTCTTTCCCATCAGTTTCGACAGGCGCTGAGACACTTCGGAGAGGACTCGTCTAAGCTGCAGCCCGATGAGTTCTTTGGGATCTTCGATGCTTTCCTCACAGCCTTCTCAGAGGCGAAGCAGGACAACGAGAACATGAGGAGGCGCAAGGAGGAAGAGGAGAGGCGGGCGCTCATGGAGGCGCAAGTTAGAAAACATATACATATACTCTAGCACATGATCAGCACACATATGACCATTTACGCAGACACACCTATAAATCATAATTTAAAGGGATGAGGGATGCATAAACATTTTTAACTTTTTCACCAGGTATCTGTCACCTAGTGGTTGAACAAATGAAAACTAGCTAACCTGGTTACATGCTTGCCAGCTGTAAGCATCTTGGCAAGTAATGGACCAAGTATTAATGTTTTTCCATGTCAGACAACATCCCTAATGTTTTAGCAACACCACGTATTGACAAGACCCAGGGTTTGGAATTAGAAAATGTTACAAGTAATTTGTTTACAGTCTTGGATAACATCATGACTACTGAGTGAGTTATTATAATGCAATCGACATGCAATGATTATTGTAAAAACATAAGATCAAATCACTAATAATAGCTCACTACTACAGCTTAACTAATGTTTAATGCTTCCACAAGCAATTTGAATTGCATAGAAATGTGAAATGGAAAAATCAGTCTTCCGATATAACTTCAGTGAAAACTTTAAGCATCAGGAGATCGGCAAATACTGCAGGCTTTTGCACAACAGCACAATATTTTCTATAATTAGCTTGTCCTGCTAATTAGGTTATTACCAATAGCACTGTTTATTTCAATGAGGGGTGCAAATGCTAACAAGGTTAACAATGCTAACAACCATTTTTATGGTAACTGAAGTTTTAAGTTTGTGTAGAGCCCCATTAGCTGGCAGCAAGGTGACAGCTATCTCTCCAGGGGTTCGAATACAAACGCAGTGCAATCACAAAGTAAAAGCCCTAGTCTCTGATTCAAAATAAAAATACAAATACAATAAATGTAGTAAGAATGTGTGGAAATCTGATTGACTGTTGTCGTCCGATGACCGTAAAAAGTTTAACCATGGCCAACTTTTCTCGGTCAACAAGCTTGTTGACTGTCCACACATCAACCGAGTTTCCATGGCCGCTCAGCTCTATAGGAAATGAATGGACGCCCGGTGACTTGTTGATAGTGTTGCTCACTCTGTGAACATATGGTAAAAATGTACAAATGTCTCCTATCCATCTATCCTCATACCGACTCTCACCTGCCTCCCTCTCTTCCTCTCCTCCAGCTGAAGCAGAGAGACAGAGAGCAGAAGGCGAGGAAAGCCAAAGCGAGCGGAGGAACAGAGGAGGGCGGGGAGTTCGACGACCTGGTGTCCGCCCTGCGGTCCGGAGAGGTGTTCGACAAGGACCTGTCCAAGATGAAACTGAACCGGCGAAAACAGAACTCGGCGCAACAGAAACAGAACTCGGGCAACAGCAGCCGAGAGAGACCAGCCAGCAAATTAAACCACTAACAGGACGGTTGGCTCTGTCTTGCGGAGTTGTGAAGATGTCTTGGTGGATAGACGCACAGAAAACCTGGGACATAAAGAGATCAAAGGGAGCACATAAGGAAGAGAACAAACGTCTTGGGAACATTTGTAGTTCTGTTGGTACTGTGGAAGTGCAACTCATACATTTGGACTTTGGTCTCACAACTCAAATGACAGATGAACTCTAACAGTCCATGTTGACCTGCAGCCCCAAGGAGAAAATATCTGCCACTGGAATGGAACCATGGAAGGCAGAGTCTGCAGGTTTCCATTCCAATCAAACACTCACTGATTATTTCTCTGGTTGATGGTGTGTTAAATATTGAAATCACCTGGACGCTAAGGCTAGAAGACTTTTAAAACTCATAATGAGACAATTATGGAGTGTCCTGGTGGCTCAATTGGCTAAGGCGTATACCATGTAACTGCAATGTTCTGGCCTTGAATCCTGTTCAGGACTTTTGTCACATGTCATCCCCTTCTCTCTCCCAATCTTTCCTGTCTCTCTCCCTACCATTTAATAGAAAAATTGGGAGTAACCTTTTTTGCATTTCACCCTGTTCACATTTTATGTATTGAGATGTCAAATGTTCATGCATGACTGTGACTACTGTGGGCCACTGTAGGTGGTTTGTAGGAGCCAATGACCAGCAGGTGATTCTTTCCAATGTGTTCTGGGTGTGAAAATGGAGGGTTATTTGATCAGAAAACAACCGAGTACACAGCCTGAGGCAGTAGAAAATGTTGGCACCATGCAGCCAGCAGTAGAAGAAAATGCCAACCAACACAAACCACTGGGTCAACAAAAGATAAAACAACCAATATGGTAAAAAGTCAACAGTGGATTTTAGAAGATGGACTGGTTTGGGGACAGAAAGGGAAAACAGTACTCTGTAAGGCCTGCTGCCACTTTCCAGGAGAGGGGGGAAGAAGTTAAAATAAATCTCAGTGGTACAAATTGAGTGTTTATTTGCCTATATGCAATGCAAATGTATTATTTCATAGTTCAATAAAATTGTCCTGGACTTGAGTGGCACTGGACTGTACTGAACTGAACTGAGCAGAAGGTTGTACAATACTGAGTGTAGTGTGTAAACAAAAAGAAGTGGGTAGAGTCTTTATACTTTCCTGTCTGTATAAACCTTCTACTGCACTCTCCCATTGTTTTGTATTGTACTGAAGGTTATATTCATTTGTCTAGTCTAGTTTATTTATCACAGTCTCAAAGGGCTTTACATACCATCATACACGTTGTATACCATACTACATTATACTACATCATATACATACTTAATATAAGAAAGTACAGGTCTGTTGGAGTGTTTTGACATATAACTTGTGCAATAAAGGAGAAATAAAAAAAAAAAAGTAGCAATGAAAGGTGACCTGTGCAGTGTCCAATTTATTCTGTGTTCTGTATGTATTCTGCACAGTGTATTATATGCAGACTTTATAGTCAAAAAATGGACACATATTATGGCATTTGCCATTATTATTATGACATCAAATATTAATCTGGGTGCACTCGCGCTTTTATTTTGAAGGCTGAACGCCCAAACCGGAAGTCTTACTTTCTGGTTATTCTAGATAGCGTAACGCATCTGAAAAGACTACGGACCGCTGCCTACTTCCTGAATTCACGGCAGCAAATGGAAACCATTGCGAACAGTTGGCGAGAAGCAACAAAGATCGCCCCGTGCGTTATTGTTCCGATAAGCACGCGTTATTAAACCAAAGCACCGTCGGCTTTGCTGTGGTCGCATTGCGGGAGCGCTGGTCTGCGGCAATGCTGGAGACTCCAGCGGGCTGTCCGTTTGAAGACATCCAGTATGAAGACATCCAAGTTGAAGTGGTAAATTCACACTCGCAAACAACACCTTGGCATGCAAGGGCGTTAGGTTGCATTTCAGCTCGGGGGGGGGGGACACTCTGGATCAAAGTCACACTGACATACCACTGCATGGGCATAGTAGCATAGCGGCTTCAATGCAACTCTGTTTCCCCCAGTTCATCAGCAAGATTGAAACAATAGATCATTTATTCACATGAGAAAAGTCTGCAGGTATGAGAGAGTATGGGGAATTATTGGTCAGTGTGAAAAGACGTCAAACTGAACCCCGATGTGAAGAGGCAACATGAATCAAAATATGAAACATGGCAGTCTTGTTTGCTGCTGAAACGCCTTTAAAGGCGTTAAAAGGAGTTTCTAACAAGTACAGGAAGGGCTCCATCGTTTAAAGGGGAAGGGGTGTTTGTGGTTTGTCACCAAAACCAACCGCGAAGCTCTGTGCTGCTAAAAACGAAGAGCAAGTAGAAATACAGTGCGTTTGAGGCCGAAATAATTGTGGAGGGGTGGGAAAATGAATCCTTCTCCCAATATGGAAGGGGACATGTCTTCCTGTCTCCCCCCAAATCCACGCCTGTTGTCTTTGTTTTCTCCCTCCAGGTTGTTGGCAGAGGGACATTTGGAGTTGTCTTCAAGGCCAAATGGAAAGGCAAGGATGTAGCCATAAAGACCATTGAGAGTGAAAACGAAAGGAACGCTTTCCATGTCGAGGTACTGCTAGCATCTTTTGTTGTGTCACATTTAGGGATGGGACAATATGCGATACGATTCGATACACGATATGGGGTTCACGATTCAATACGACCACGGTATGATGTAAATATAAGTTCAATGACAAGAAAGTATGACTGTGCAGAATTCTGTTTATTTCTGAGCCACAAATCTTCAATGGCATTAGCTTGCTAGAATGTAAACAAATTAAAAAATAATATATTGCAAATAATATAATTTGGATGGAGAGCTTGTGAAACTGTGATGGTCAAGCCCTCTCATTTGTGATTACTACAGCAGAATAACATGGAGCTAATATCACGATTCATTTTTCTGCCCCACGATATGTATTGTCACATTTTTGCATTGCGATATATTGAATTTCGATATGTTGTCCCATCCCTAGTCACATTTATTTGCATATTTACCAAACCTGGATGCCAGGCTCACTACATAATGCAGACCTGATGCTGCACTTTGTCAGTACATCTTCAAAAATGTCCTCTGTTACAATAATAATTTGACATTCAGAGACATGTCCTCCTGTCCTGACTTCTTGCAACTAGTTGGGGTAAAAGAATCCATATATTTGATGGGTGGAGAAGGTTCCACAACAGAGTTAATTTCCTTTATCTACTAGATCAGTGGTTTTCAATCCTGCGGCCTCATTTATCAACATTGTGCATGTACAAATATGTGCGTAAACCATGCCTCCAACCATTTTTAAGCAAAGAGAGCGATTGATAAATTTGTTCTTATGATTGTGTGTAAATTGTTGCAACAATGTCCCTATGTTGTCTATAATTCCTGTTTTGGCACATGTCTTCAGGTCAAACTGTTTTTAAAAATTTCTGCCTCTTGCCCCTCGTCGTCTGAGCCATGTTCAAGCATAGGGGAGACATCAGTGACATTCCCTGCAGCATTTAAAGGGAAGGTTGTTGCCATATATGGTCCATTAGAGGTGTATCTTTATGTTAATGAGTGGCTGTTCAGCAGCATAATGACGGTTTTTATCAAGGCAGATTACTTACAGGTGTGTGTACGCACATATGCCAATTGTCTTGAAGGTATGAACATTATAAATTTTACTCGTTAAGAGAGAATTTACAATCATTCAATTTCTCTAAAATTGATACCAAGAATGTTAAGGTGCAAGGACTTAACTTATCCACCATCCTTTAAAAAGTTCTATACTTTCCTCAATGTTTGTGCTATCGATTATTGCAAGAGTAAGTATTACTTTTTTTCTGATACTGGATTACTTATTTTGCAAGGCAACTCTTCATTCACTCGTGTGGATTAAAGTCATCATCCTGATTTGGGGGGATAATAAAACAGCAACACATAGTTGGACATTTAGAGACATGTTCTCCTGTCCTGACTTAATGAGATACGATTAATTGGAGTCAACAAACACCCTATATTTTGATGGGTGAAGAAGGTTCTTGTTTTATTTATCTCTTAGAAGTGAAACTCCTTAACAATCTTTGTACAGAAGTCTTCCCAAAATGTATATAGTCCAAAAGGTCTGGATTGTGGATTTAAAGGTAAACTCAGGGAAACGATTCCATAGCAGGAACTGCCAAAGCACAGCGGTTGGAGCATTACAACTTGCACAACTAGTTTTTGATCTATGCAGAATCTCAATGTGAATTTGGTTGTTGCAGCAGCAAAAGTTACAGGATTCAGCAGGGGAAAAATGACAAATAGAATGTGAAATCAGCAGTAAAAACAGTAACAAAAAAAACTGTAAAAAAAAAAGAATGTAAACAATCATGGAGTTACTTTCAACATATATATGCACATGTATTGGTTGGAAATATGGGGGAGGAGTATGGATCACTAACATGTATGGATTAAGCTACAGTTGTTACTGCAGTTACTTACAGTTGTTACATACAGATGTTACTAGTAGTCATAATTGCTTATTTAAATATGTATTACTAAATTAGAAATGTGTGCTATATATACATAACTACACAACAACGTAATCAAGATATAAAAATAATATATATACAGTATGAAATAATGGAACCATTATGAAAATACCATTAATCTATGCAGATTATAACAATGACAGAGATATATGAAAACTGAAGAAGCGAGTATGTGAATTTCCAGCAATATACGTGATGTGCAAAAGTGCGTCGTATGATTTATCATGCTTTGTTTCTGCAACAGTAACTTATTTATTTGTGTCTCTCCACAGCTCCGCCAGCTCTCCCGGGTCAACCACCCCAACATCGTGAAGCTCTATGGCTCCTGTGACAATCCAGTAAGTGAAAGCACTGGGGACTCGGGAGCTGATATCTCATGTATTCTAACACATATCAACGCACTGCTCTAGTGATGCACGGGTTGACTCGTGACCTGTGGGTTGGGCAGGTTAGGGTCAGACAAAATACTGCAGGTGGGGTGCAGGCCTTGAGAAAATAATGTAAGAGCCCTAAAAAGTACCATATATTCATTTAGCTAATTTTCCATATTTTTCCTGTGGCATGTGTGGCAGCTTTTTGCCTGGCAGTTCTTAGTCCAATCTCCAGCAACTGCTGCAAACTATGAAAGTAGCCAGCAAAGGTAATGGTGAAAAAAAAAAGTCATAACACTTGCAAACGATTCAGGAAAACTGCGAAATGGGCAGTAGCATATCTAGGACTTTTTAACTGGGGGGGAATGGCCACCACAATTTGGGGGGGGGTCCAAGGACCATAAGCATAAAAACAAGGTCAAGAGTTTAAAATGAACTATAATGCAATATAGTTGGATTGTTTTTAATCAATTGTGTGTACTGAAGTTTAAAAATGTTCCGAAACAAATTCTTACATGCAGGACAAAGTTCACCTAAATACTCATTGTACTTGTATTGTCCAATGAGGATTTAGGTGAAAACTAGACTCTGGACTGGACTGTGAAATATCTGGAAAAAATGAAACGACACCTATCATACTCTTCAGCACTTCCTTCTGTTTAAAAGGGTGCCTTGGTTAGTTAAAACAACCAAATCTTACATTTCAGGCAATTTCAATGGGTCAATTGGAGTTTAACAGCCAAAGGTGGCTAATCAGATTTCACATTTCTTTGTCTCCGCCCCTGGAAATGGGGAGTTAAAAGTCAAAGAGATACGAAAAACAGCAATAGCAAATGTGTTTGGGTGATGTTGAGAGTCATTAGTTGGATAAAGCAAACAGGTCAACACGTTTTTTTCACTGCAGGGTTAACATGGTTTGTCTTTCAGGTCTGTCTGGTCATGGAGTATGCAGAAGGTGGCTCTCTGTATAATGGTAAGACAGGATATTATATTACGGAATTATACAAAATTTAACCCTAAATTGACTGTATCAAAAGCTGAACAGCATAAACATAAATGTTATTCTGTATTTTGAAGCATTTAGAGGGGGGGAAAGGGGGGAAAATGATATTATATCACTGTACCTGTTTTTTTCCTGTCATCATGCCATGTGGTTTGTTGAGTCATTAACTGGGTTTCCATCCAAGTATTTTTGTGCGAATTTTGATGTATCAAATTAGAAAAGCTGAACGGAAACGGAAAAATGTGCTAAAATAAAAATCGCAATTTTGTTACACTTGCTTGAAAAAAGTTAGTTGTCAATATGCAATAAATAGAGTGGACATGGACTCGGCACGATCGTTAACAAATTATTCAGACTCACTGCACAACACTTCAAAAGTGGATTTGGATGTTGTGAAATTATGGTCTAATTATTAATATCTGTCTACCACCACACCTATATGTGTTGTTTCTGACAACTAACTTCTTCCACTGTGGTTGTATGACCATTAGTTGGTACATTAGAATATCACCAAGTGCATTTCTTTGTTTTCATCTTTGGGGAAAAGCATGAAATATGGGCAACATTAGCTGACAATAAAGAACAACTTGCCCAATCCTAATGAGTTCTTTAAATATTATTAACTTTTTTTGGTGGATGGTTTTTTGACATTCAGGAAGCCGATTTATTGTAAAATTGTATGTAATTTTTGTTTGTTTTTTTGTTTTTTTGCCCCTAAAATTCGATTGACAGTTGGAAACATAGCTAGTGATGTGTCATTGAGGGTCTGTGCCAGTTGCTGTTCATGTCTGTGTTTTTACAGTGTTATCTCTCTCTCCCTCTCTCACACTCACACACACATTCAGTCCTGCATGGTGCTGAGCCGCTGCCCCAGTACACAGCGTCCCATGCCATGAGCTGGTGTCTGCAGTGTGCCGAGGGAGTTGCCTATCTGCATGCCATGAAACCCAAGGCCCTCATACACCGGGACCTCAAACCACCCAAGTAAGGCCCTTTCTGATAAAGCTGAGTTTTAGAGTTTTTGTAAGAACCCTTTGTTGTTCTGTCGTCGTTTTTTCCTTAAAGGAAAAATCCACCCTCGGATCCTCTTCCACTGTTAGATGTAATCAATCTGTGAAGTTCAGTGCATTTCAGGAGTTATTTTGTGATGAAGTGTTGAAATTTACTGTTTTGGTGAACCCACTTTCCCTCAACCTGCCTCGTCTGCTTCTACTTCAGTTAGTGAGTTCCTACGTTTCCCAGAATGCCTTTCAACAACCCCCAGAGAAGGGGCGTGAACTTGTTGCATTCAGCTGTTGGTTTTATGTGTAGGTGGAGAAAGCGATAGCAATAGCATAGTAAGAGCAAGAGAGTGAGTTATGCCCCTTATTCAAAACACAACATGTCTTGTGGCTGCATTGCATTCTGGTCTACTGAAACTACTGTTGGTGGAGAAATTGGTTATCCACAGGAATAATAAAAATACACAACAACATAACAAAATGGGTCCAGAAATGCAAGGCACATTGCCAATTGCAGTTTTTTTTAAACAGTCCTAAAGTGTTTTAGGGTGGATTTTTCCTTTTAAACAACACATCAATCAAAATGTCATAAATCTTTAGTCTCTAAGCCCTATCAAATGTAATATTTCAGCCTGTTGCTTGTGGCGGGTGGCACAGTGCTGAAGATCTGTGACTTTGGAACGGCTTGTGATATCCAGACCCACATGACCAACAACAAAGGCAGCGCAGCCTGGATGGCGCCAGAGGTGTTTGAAGGTAAGCCATGAATAAAGCTTTCAGTTCTTACTCAGTAGCTCAAAACGTGGACAGGTTACAGCAGCATTCATTATTAGAGATATACTGTAGATAAGAATGGTGATGACGCAGCATAAAGGCCACGAAACCCTGTTCAATTTCTATGGCAAAACAATAAATCAACATTTTCTGTGGTTGCTTTTTCTGTCTTCTAATAGTTTACGTGAAATGTATATGGTGTAAATCATTTGTCGTTACCTTTTCATGGCTGTCAAACAACAGCATGATCGTAAAATGTTTTTTTCTTGTCAAAATACGAACACGACTCCTCTTGAACGTAAATTTGCACGTATGTTTGCTAGCTTGTTAGCATTTTGTGACTTCCAGGAAATAAACATTTTAATGATGATGCAGGTCTTTGATAGCCGTGAAAAAAGGTAACGGCAAATTATTTACGCCATATACATTTCACATAAATTATCAGAATACAGAAAAAGCAGCCACAGAAAATGTCTACTACAAGGTGAATGAACTATATACTAGAGCATCAATGGTTTAGTAAGAGCTATGGCATAGACCAACCACTAGAGGGCGTCTGGTGTCATTTAAAAACCCCTCCACCTCTCTCTTTTTATGTTTTGTTCTCATCCTCCGCTAGCTGCTTTAACCAGCAGTTATGTCTTTATCAAAGCCACACTTGAGCCCAGTGTGTACAAACTCAAAGAAAGTAAAGGAGTATCCGTTTCAGTGGAAGGCAGCTGTTTCTACCAGCCAGGAAGATGGAGCTAGCCAAACTAGCATGACAGCAGTTTAGCTGAGACAGTCTCTGCCCTTATGGCCAACGTGACATGAAAGATATAACGGAAAATGACTGGAAGTGATGCTTTTTGTCCATAATTTGCTTTAGCCTTTGTAATTTTCAGCACCCACCAAAAATGTGAGTATTCACAGACGGTTAGCTTAGCCATTATCCTTCACAAGTAGGCCACTGCAAATTTCTTATGTTTGTACTATCAGTCATTTTGCAAGAGTATGTGTTACTTTTTCAAATTCTCATTTTGAAAGTCAACTCTTCATTTACTCATGTTGGGGCTGACTGTGTTCCCATATCACTTCAGAGAGGAAGGCACTGGCAGGAAGTGTTATCATGCTGTATTATGTAAGAGATTTGAAGGCCTGTTAGTGTTGCTATATTCTAAATGTGAGTGTGAAGTATCAGTTTTATCAGCAACAGATTTCAGGTTTTGATAAAAAAAATGACTCTTTCTTGATATGACTCATAAGGCGCACCACGGAGAACAGTACTTTATACATGTAGAAATGTAATGCATGTACAAAAGTTGCCACTCACTGTTGTACCAAGGTTAATTTCAAACTTTTTCAGACCTTTAAGGATCTGCGGATACTCTGTACCTTCTGGCTCAGTGTTGTGATGAAGTTGAAAGTGGCTGAGAGTGTCGCCTAACTGCCTAAAATGCAATGTGTGTGTATGCGACAGGCAGTAACTACAGTGAGAAGTGCGACGTGTTCAGCTGGGGCATCATCCTATGGGAGGTCATCACCCGCAAGAAACCCTTCGACGAGATCGGCGGCTCGGCGTTCTGCATCATGTGGGCCGTCCACAGAGGTCAGCGCTTCAACACCCATGTCTCTGTCTTTCTTACCCATGTTGCTTTAACCATAGAACTTGAATGGACAGAATGGTCCTTCCACTGTTTGCTATGGTAATTTGGCTAGTGCAGCATAAAATGGCGATTATGTAATTTTAAGGGTTAATTGCTATGGTGACAACACAAGTCTGGGCATTAAGGCTGTAAAGTCTGTCACACTTGCTTGAGAACTTGAGCAAAACTTTAGCAAAACTCAACTGAAAGCTAACGTTAGCGACAAGGCTAAGCAAGGTAGCTTTATCAAAGATTTTACTTCTCTCTCTAGCTCTTCTAGTCAACATTAGCATGTTAGCAATCCATGGCAGCAAGGAGACAGAGAAGCTGCTTTGGTTCTCGCTGTAAAACCTCTCACTTCAGTGACTTGCTGTAAATCGGTTTATACAGAAGTTAGCCCAACGGTTTACATAAAAATGGCCGCTGCTCTGATCGTCCAGGAATGACCGTTCTATCCATTCAAGTTCTGTGGTTTTTAACTTCAGTGTTCCCACTGGTCATGGAAGTTCTGGAATTTGAGGGGTGTATTCTGGAAAGTCAGGGGATATCAGGGAATTTTACATGTATTTAAAGGTATTTAATGGTAAGATAAGATGAAAGATGAAACTCCAGCAGAATTCAGCTGGGATAGACAAATAGAATATAAGCTCATAAATATAATATTAAATTCAATTTAAAAAAATTTAAATAAAATGGAAACAGTCCCGTGTCAGTCCAATTATCCACCAATACCCACAGTTTGGAGGCGAGGTGGACGTTCTGCTGTTCACTCACTCGTAACGCTGTATGTTAGGAACAAGTGTTATCGTTAGCAACAGCTTTATGCCAGTTTAGCATTCCAGTCCACACACTGACTGGCTGGCTGGTGTGATGCAGGCACTCGGCCACCTCTGATCAAAGACCTCCCGGAGCCCATAGAGAACCTGATGACCCGCTGCTGGGACAAAGAGCCCTGCCAGAGACCGTCCATGGAGGAGGTGAAGAACACCATGAGCCATCTCATGAAGGTACACTGTCCCATGTGTTGGGAATGTTCAAACTAGTCCAAACTAATCCAACTACACAGGCTATACCCATTCAAAAAATAACAGTATTTATTCAAGATAAGTAGAACTCATTATTTTTCCATCTTATTGTTTTAAAGGTGCTGCTGGTGTAGCATTTTTGCACACCACTGTTACATTGTCAAACTAATTGCGATACCTCGGTTTAGTTACCATAAACAAATGAGACCATGGTGGAGAGGATTGGTAGCCTCTATCTCACACCAGTGGTATTGTTAGTGCTATTGTTTCTCAAAATGAAGACCGCATTTCCCATAAGCCCCGTCACTTCCTCTCCTCCTCTTCCGTCTTTGGCTTTACTGAAGAGGATCAGCATGTTGTAAGTGATTTTTCCTTTCACAAATTCCATCTGTCGTAAACTCTGAAAGCTTTAGCTCTCTGTGCTCTGGAAGAACAGCGCCCTCTTCCTGTTTTGTGCCGTAAAGCAATCCAGCAGATTTCCCTCCAAATCCAACCTTATGGCACAGAATGTAAAATGCAGTGTAGAGGCTGCCAGTCTTCTCGGTGATGGTCTTGTTTGTTTACAGCAATTATGCTAATATCTAAAAATGAATGTGGTAATGATTTGTTGATGTTAAAATGCTGCATGTAGCACCTTTAATGAGTATTCCCTCAAGAAAAAAAGATGCGAAACACATTTCTGGGCAAGGCTTCATGAATCAAGTCAAACTATGATGAGCTCTCTTTAATCTGTTTGTGTGATGTTCACTTTTGATTTTCCACAGTACTTCCCAGGTTCAGATGAACCACTCCAGCTCCCACATCAGTCAGCCAATAGAAGTGGCTCCTCATCAGCCACAAGCACAGGTCACTATAACCTCTACAGCCTAAACTTGTGCATGATCTCAGTTTCTGGCAACTTCAAGAAAATGTCTCTAGTCAACACAGGAAATATGTTAGTCAGGGTGGGCTTCTATCTGCCATTTTGGTTTAATATTTAATGGAAATAATTCAGTTAGTTTGTATTGTGTCTGACAAGTTAAACAAAGGCTACCAGTAGTTATATGCAGAGAGAAAGGCAGTGCAAAAGAACTAGTTTGAGGTATTTATCTTACTTGCTAATGTAGCCAATCAATGTTTAGACAGTGCGTGCTGATATTATAGCATTAGTGTTAGCTAAAGTTGTAAAAATGTACCAGTATTACTCTACTCATAAATGGAATTTTGGAGTTATTTTTATTGTTTTTTCAGTAAAGGTAGTGTTATTCTTTTGTGCAGGCAGCCCACCTTGACTATATAGCGCTGGGTGAATGCCTGGTATATCAGTGTTGCAGCCAGAGAAGGACTATGTTTTCAGACGTCCATCTTTTCCCACTGCAGGGTCGTATGCAGACTACACCATCAACAGTAACAGGACTGAGAACAACATGGAACACAGAAACTCACAAGGCAGAGAGGAAACCCTGAAAAGCACCGAGGCCAAATTTCCACTACAGTTCAAACCTTCAAAGGTAATATAGCCGCAAAATCCTGAGCACAGGACCGTCCAAAGTACAGTGGGACCCGCGGACCAAACTGGGCCGCCAGGGGGTTATAACATATTCTCTTTTGGTCTGTTTTTATACACCTTAATTTGAGGAGGTATTTTGAGATTACCTGTGTAATACATGACTTGTTAACAAGCACTACACTGAACTATGACCGCAGAAGCAAATACCTTCTAATGTTTGTAAACAGTCAATACCTGCTGTATCTTTTCACCCATGATCAAAAACCCGACTTTTTTGCTTGTGGTCCTCCATGTCAAAACCTTTGAGCACAGATGACCAATATTATACATTTCTGAGGCATTTTTAGAGCTATCTCTACACTGTAGGCTGTAATTATTGATCATTTTAATTTTGAATTTTGACTAACATTGAATATTTCAACATTTCAGTGTAACAAACTTTGTTAAAAAATCAACATCAACACTTTTTCAACCAATGCACAAAATTTCCATACATTGTAATCGGTCAACTAAATATGAGATCCCAATAAACCAAAATATTAAGCTTTTTAAAATATATACAAAATGATGAATAAAAAGCCACATTGACATATTTTGAGTTAATGTTATCGTATTTAGTGGTAGAATAATAAAATGCAGGTTCATTGTGCTGTGCTGTCTAGATAGGGTTTTTTTGGGGAATTTTTCAAATATTTGTTGCACTCATTTCAGCTGTTGTTTTGTGTTTCACCTCAGACCGCGACGTTACGAACTGGTCTGTCCAGAGCGTCCAGTGTGGACAGCCAACCAACACGCTCCCAAAGCCCCGCCCACTGCACCAGCCCTTCAGCCAGCATTGGCCAATCAGAGTTGAGGATGATGTTGAGTCCCACAGGTAGGAAACGTCTTGAGGAGGTCTTTTAACACACTGCGAGTGAGCACTTTAGAATGTGACCTGAATGTCGCTGAGGTACAAAACAGGAACCAGTCAGCTCTCAGTGTGGGCATTTACTTTATTTTGTGCTTTTTATCGCGTATATTTTAAATTTTTTTCCCAGTATCTAAACCATAATTATGCTGAGAATAGTTTGTAACACTATTCTCAGCATAATTCAATCTAGCGCTCTGAAAATTCATATTTAATCAGTTCTGACAACTGTACCAACTCCTATTTGTTTTTTATAATCAATTATGAAAAATATCACAGTAGTGCTGAACGTGTGTAACTGTATAAATGTGAAGCAGGGTGTTATTGGAAAATAGCATGCGTGCTCTGTTGTCTCTCCCTGGATAAATAAAGGTGAAAAGTTCAACCCTTATTGTCATATTGTGCTGAGTATGTAACTGTTGCCTTATGGATCTGCTGTATGTTGAATCAGAGCATGGTATTATGAATGATGCTGATGACAAACACATTGGGGACTCGAACTGTAAAAAGTGACATATGGAAGTAGTAAAAAATCGTTATTCCCCTCTGACCTACTTCAGCAAGTTTAGTTCATCAGCCTCTGGTTATAGGCAAAGTAAAAGCTGATCAGTTGTCATTGTCACAGTGCACCACTAAGGGGCGCTACATTGCAACTAGTGTTTTGATCTCCATGGGGTGTGTATGGTGTGTTGTACAGTAGCTCCAATGTTATTCTTTCACAATGAGCAAGATTTGATGATGACAGATTACATGCGTCTACAACTTTTCCTGGAGGCGCAACACCATATAATTGTACCATTGAGTATTCTCATACTGTATGTTGATCCATTTTAATTTAATATCAGTGCCTTGAGTGCCCAATTTAAAGTGTAAGTGTGTGTGTGTGTCCTTAGCTGTCAATGGCTTGGACAGCTCCATTCCCATGGCCTACCTGAAACTGGATCACCAGTTACAGGTAAGTTGAAAATATTTTTTTGCTTGGTTTAGATGATAAAACCTGTCCTTAATAAAAGATACTGTTTCATTGTTTTTACATTGAGACCCTGTGTTGTCTTTCCCTTGAAACGAGTTAATACCTCAGACTGTAGTTCTGTATTTTTATCCATTATCAGGAAATGTGGTAGCGTTATTGGTATCTCAAGGCAAGGATGCTAATGGATCCATGCATGGAAAATGATGCTAATGTCAGTTAAGCCTGATTTCATATCAGTGTAACAAAAATGCTTAGTGTTAATCTGATTAGTCCAGCCGAAGCACTTCACAAATGCTGGATTGGGTATGTGAAAGGTTTTATTCCAAAATACTATAGATAAAGTTTGGATATGAAATTAGCTAATGTTCGTTGTTCACTATTTCAAAATTACAAATTACATTTGCTAAAATCATGTATTTTTTTAAATTATGGACTTAAGAGGGCTAATAACTTCAAAGTGCTGATCTGTTCTGACATTTTTAGCCTCTGGCCCCTTGTCCAAACTCCAAAGAGTCCATGGCTGTGTTTGAGCAGCACTGCAGAATGGCTCAGGAATACCTGAAAGTCCAGACTGAGATCGCTCTTCTTGTTCAGAGGAAGTAAGTCAAGCCACGCTTTGTACTGTATGTAGGGTTGTTCAGTCATGTGTCTTTGTTGGGACTGTCTTGTTGTGCACCTGTTGAAATAAACTCAACGCCCTTCCCAAAGCCTTGAAGATCAGCTTTAAAGGGGTACTTCAACCTTTTGAATGTCCTCAGACATTTGTCACATTGGAGTAAAGTTTTATCCTTCAGTTGCACTAAAATGGCTGGCTGCATTATCATTGGCATTCCTGGTTGAAACCAAAGGGAAGGGATAGCTCAAAGTTGTATTACTTTTAGGGAGTTCAGCTACCCATGACTCCCCTGTCATTTCAATCCTTCCTTTAAAACGTGAAGACCTTTGGACCAATTCCTGTCCATGTAAATGAAACCGGCGGATAGGAATTTGTTCTGATGGTTGACCGAGGCTTTCTCCTGCGCTGTCTGTTCAGGACGGAGCTGATGTCCGAGCTGGAGCAGGACCAGAGGGACCAGCAGACCTCGTCCCGTCTGGTCCAGGAGCACAGCAAGCTGCTGGAGGACCACAGCAACCTGTCCGCCTTCTACCAAGGCCTGAAGAGCAAGCTGGGCCTGATCCAGAATCAGCATCCGCACCACAGCTAGGACAGCAGGGTTGGGCAATAAGCGTACATCCTCCTGTCAACCAATCATCACCACATATCGTCAGTCCCGATGTATTCATCCGGTCGTTGGCTGGTCTTCACCGGCGATGGACTGATCTGCTGCCAGATGGACTCTTTGGTCATGTATTCAAGCCGAATAGCTCAGTTGCTACAGAAAATGTCTGTTCATGTCGCATGCTTTGACACTGGTTACAATACCAGAATTCTGACTGTGTTACCGATACTAACTTTAGTATTTAAAATTTCTACTACTATGATGCCACAGCAACAAGTCAATGTGTTAACTTGACTTGGACAACTTTTCCACACAGCTTTTGATGTTGGTTGGGTGTTTGTCTTTGTTGGCTTAGTAAGTGAAATACTTCCATATTGGGCTCCTGGCAACCAGTTTAGCAGCCGCTTTAAGTGGACTGAGATCCAGTTCAAGACATTGTAGACTGTTTGAATGTTTTCAGCAATTTGACTCCGACTGCTGTCAAGAGCCAGTCTGACGCCTCGGTCTAGTTCTCTTCTTTTAAAGAGTAACTAAACGCCTGACATCTAATGGTGAAAAGTAGGGTACTGAAATGGCCATCTGCTATTGGCTGATCTTTGATGCCAGGTGGCGTCACCACCTGTTGTACTCTATAGAAGGTGACATCACCTGTCACCAAAGACCAGCCAATAGCAGATGACCAGTACCCTTAGTTACTCTTTAGCTCTTCTGATCTAGATACCATCCGCACGCACATGGCATCTGGAGGTGACGTTGAAATGGAATTTTTATCTTGCAGAACACATTTGGGCAACGTCCCCCTGGACTTCTATTGTGCGATAGAGTTGCATTGAGTGCGGCACACTGTAGATCTTTGTCACTCATCCCAATTTGAAGCCTCAGGTGTTTGGCTCTTGTTGCAGATGTCATTCCCCTGAAGGGTTATTAGTATGACTTGCCTTTTGGCCAGTCACTTTTATCTTCACTTTAAATGGCAGAAACGTCTAACTGCAATTGTGATTTGTAATGTCTTTATTTTTATATTCTTCAGTTTTAATCATATTTTTAGCATGTTTTATGAAAAGAGGAAAGACACTGACATTATAGGCCTAATCCTTTTAAAACATTTCATGTGAATTTGACTGTGCTGTTTTACCAAAGGAATTTTCCTTCAGAGACATGTTGCCTTGCTGCCAAAGAAAAGCTTTGTTGGAAGTGTTTGTTGGAAATGGTAATACCCATAAAATCACGAACTTGACAGATTTTTTTTTAATACATTTAATGTCTATTGTATTTTGCGATCACACACAATTAGATGTCACAGAATGCAATTTGGCTCTTTCCCAGAGGTATGAGGACACACAATCAATGGTTTCAGCACCATTCACTGCACTTGTTATTTGGGTTGAAGAAATGTTCAGCATACATTGTTCATAATATTGTATTGGGGGGGGGGCTTTGTTCAACTTTTACAAGGGGATTAGTTTGGTATGGGATTGTTTATTCTCTGTATTTGTTCACAAGTTGCCTTAGAATTTCTCATGTAATGTTCATTGAAGTTATATATTTTTTTCATCTCAGTTAATTTTTCAGAATGCAGTTATTAAGAACACATTTACGAATACCAGAAGTATTTTTCATGTGATTTAAACAAGAACAGACTGCAATTACATCCTTTGTGAAAAGAAAGGTTCTGGTATTTCATTCGTTGTCTTTGCTATAATACTTCTTTCATTGTCAAGTTTGTGTTTTGTCTGAAGGACGGCTCAGTGCCATGACGCTCCACCAGCCATTCACAAGCAGACAGATTATAATGCTGGTGAAGCTATGAGTAAGTGGAGGCACTTGTTCTGCTGTTGGCCTGAAGTGCTTATGTGAAACTACTTGGGCCTAGAAGATTTCCGCAAGGAAGAGCACGCTTTATCACCAAAATGACCAAATCAGAAAACCATGCTGTTCACTAACCGTGCTCAATCAGGCAAGGCCATGCAAATATTGTGCTCAATTCACTAACACTTCACAACACCAACTTCCCCAAAATACTGTTGCACATATAAGATCCTTTGAAAGGTGGCGTCAAGACTTTGCAGAGGGTTTTCCATCCTACAATTTCAGATCAGATCGGAGAACGCTCCAATTATAAAAGGGCTTTAGGACGGAAAAGGTGCCAGCCTTGGTGGATTAATCTTAAAACTGAAGCAATTTATGCTTGCAGTTAATGATGAACTGGCTATTTGCTTGTGTAGTGCTCTTTTCAAGGGCTTGTTTGTGCCACAAATTGATTTGCATTAATTTGTTACTAAGACAAAAAACTCTGCTCTTAGGTCAAGCAACTGTTGTGCAAATACAATGCAATCTTAGTGAATCTGGACCTCAGTCTACCTTAAGGAACATTTTGGCCACTCTGGTGTTCAGTTGATGAGAAATAGTGACTCATTGAATTCACTAAGGTTTCTGGAACTAACAAGCAGACAATAAGTAATATATACAGTATATAGTATAGATATTTTTAGTGTGTGGTTGCTAAAACCAAGAATGTATGTGCAAACAAGTTTTTTCCAGATAAAGCTAAATCAAAAATGTGAGTTTGAAACAGGTAACTGAACTGTAACTCAAAAAAGTTTCATTTTCAAGGTATCTGGGGCTCCTTAAAAAGTCTTAAATCCAGCTATTAGATGTTTTATTTTTTAATCATGTAATGACAGGTTTCTTAGCACTGCATGTCCACTCTTAGATGAATCCAGAACAGGGTTAGTAGTACAATCTGCGTCCTATCTGCTTTAGTAAACACAGTTGGACTTCATGACCCTTTACAATTCATTTCCTGGTGTCCTTTTTCTTATTCTGCCCATTTATAGTTTCACCACTTTTATTAGCTAAGTTAAATCAGAAACAGGCTTGTTTAACCACCTTTGTTTCTTTATTTTGGTTGTTAAATTGGTCATAAATTCAATTCCAGGTAGCGTTAACAAGCTTTTAAAGAGTCTTTCTGAAACCTGCAGATACCCCGATTTCATATCCTAATGCCAAGACATTGTATGCACAGCTGAAACAACTTCTCCTGGCATGTACACAGTGTCTGGTCTGGATCGTGAGCCTTGCTGTCGTCGATGTTGCAGTTGCAGGTTTGTCCTGTCGAGCAGAGCGACACATCAGTGATGACAAGGCTCCGGAGCTCACAGCGTCCCGCTGAGAAAGAGCTTTGTCTGCAGGATGACGGCTAAAACCTCCCACTCGTATGACCAGCTTGTCCAGGCCGTGTCTGGTGAGCTCACCGTCATTCCTGGCATTCCAGCAGCTTCTGTGTATAGGCCGTTAAAGGGGTCGTCCACCCAAATTTCAGAGTTAAAGGGGCCCATCATAGAAATTCAACTTTTCCTCTATTTAAATATGTATATGATCAAATATGTTTAATCAAATCACTGGTGAAATTTTATTTAGTTTGAGCAGTTAAATTTAAAGTTATTGTATTTTCAAAAATCCCCCACAACGCGCCAACGTATCACAACTGGACTTGGCCCTGATTGGCTCCCTAACGAAATTATTACTGAAATCCGTCCAATCAGGCCAGTTTGCAGCATTAGAACTGGAAAGCCTCCACCTCGTTTGAATTACAGGAGATGCTGTTGTCGGCCAATCAGGGTCCAACATTGTGCGGACTTACTCTTCAAATGAATTCAATAAATATCCTTTTAGCTAAACTACACTTATTTGCAAGACATCATGAAGAACATTATTTGTTTTCCTGAGCCGTAGTACATTTGAAAACAAAATCTTGAGAACTGAATACTATGGGAGCTTGGTTTTTGTTGCAGAAGAAAGGTTCAAACACAACTCTGCAAAGTCTGGAAATTAAAAAGGAATTGGCCATTTGGGCCTCGATAATTTTAGAAAATTGCTTGATTGACCCTTATTAATCACATATTTTTATATTTGTTGCTATGAAGAATAATCTCCATATATATAGTGAGAGAGATATGCCATAGTTCATAGAGGCAAGACAACTATCGGTGTAAATCACACTCAACAACAACCAAAATCTTCAAATCAAATCAAAAGTGCATAAGTTAGAAATTGAAACTCTCTAGGAACCCAGAGAAAAGTGGGTGTGCAGATGGGTTTAGATAGGCATTCCAAATTAATTGCAAATTAGCATCTTTCACAAAAATATATATCATTACCTTTTGTAATTTCATGCTCAGTTTATCTTCCATCTTAAAACAAGCCATTTAGCATGGCAAAATTGCTTGGGGACGAGATGAGAGTGTTACTTTGATTTGTTGGCAAATTGGGAAATAAATGAACAAATCAGATGTTTCAGTGAAAGGAAAACACTTGTCATCAACTACATTCATTTCTTCTGGAGGTTTTCGTCTAGTTTTAACCAAAGGACTCAATTCACTTGAATGCAAGTCTGCAGTTTCCATAGCAATGCAGTCGTTTTTTTTTAGGAGATCCCAGGAATGCAACTGTCTTCTTCCACAACGGTTTGATCTGCTCTGTGGTAATTTGATTTTACACACACACACACACACACACACACACGTAGAGAGAGTGAAAGAACTGGAATGCTACGTTTGGACTGAATTTGAACCCGGTTCCCCCCACCCACCGGCTCGCCGCCGCGATGCCACAACACACACGTCACTGCCGCCGCCCGCCTGTCACTCAGCACCACGTCGCCTTTAATCTGCCTTTTTAAAAGGAGGGAGAGAAAACACAAAGGAGGAGAGGAAATTAGAGGGGTTGATGGCAGGGTTTCAGCATTCCCCTCCACCCCGCAGCCTGGCTTCGCTTATCATCTACACCGCCTTTGTCAACATATTGGTTGCTTCATTATCGCAGGTGTCTTCTGCTACTTCAAGTCCAGATTTCCATTTCTGTACTTCTGTCTGAAGAAATACTCTGACTTCTTTGCAGGATATCCTCGGGTCCTTAAACCATCTGGAAAAAATCTTAAATTATCTCAGTTTAAGGGCTTAAAAGTATTATAATGTATTCATTTTTTCACCATGTAATGCAGGGATATTTTTAATTATGTTTCAATTTGATACAACTATAAAATCAGAAGTGTTGGCAGATCGTTTACATTCGAGGCAGAATCGGAAAGAAAGAAAAAAGGCAAATGCCATGAATTGTGCAGTTTCACCAAAAGATGTGAATGGGACCAGCAGTGGTGGTTTTATTTTCTTATGTTGTATTACATTACTAACACTGCCAGATGATCACATTACGCATGCCCACAGGACAGGGTTAATATATGACAAACATATTTTGCTTTCACCAGATCTGCTTTAATATATCCCGAAAAGATCAACACTATAAAGGCAAAAGATTTTGGGGGTTCTAAGAATAGGCCAACAAGTTGACAAATTTGCATATATATATAATTATAAATACTATTTCCTTGCTTTGTTTTGAAAATCCAACAACACCCGTTTGTACAGAAAGTGGGTCACTCTGAAAGCTGAGATATTTCAGTGCTAAAATTCAAAACAACAGTCAGATGATGGCAGCTTGGCCTTTCTTATGTTAATTTCCTTTTTCTTATACTCCCCATGTATAGTTTCAGAACTTTCACTAGGAAATAGGCTGCTTTTGCCCGATTTGTTTGTTTATTTTGGTTGTTAATTGGTCTGATTCCAGGTAGCACTAAAAAGCTCTTAAAAAGTCTTCAATTTGGCTTTCTGCATCCTTCAGATATCAGAATCAGAATCCTTCAAATTTCTTTGATCAGTTGACTATTGTGTGATGAGAGGATTGGTCGCAGTTTCACCTCTGTGTGTTCAGCATTTACTTCACTGTGCTGCATACTGGTGTTGATCATCTCAAAAATGTTCTGCACTGCAACGTACTAAATAATAGACATACAAAGAAACCACTACTAGTCGTTTTATCATACAATATTTAGCTGCCCAAAGAGCATATTTGCCAAAAAGTCGGTGTTGTCCCTTAAATGGATGTTCACACCTCATGTCACATTTTCCTGACTCGTCTTTGGAAAAGGCCTCCTAGGATTGAGGTCATGATGTCTCCTGAGATGTAAGGAAATGTTTACCCAATGATACACTGGCATTATTTTCCCTGATATGTACAATCCCCTGTACAAATGTAAAACATATTGTAGTAACACATGAACTAACACTTCCCTTCTCTGGTGTTCATACCAGTTAAGAACACATGAAGAAATAGCCATATATGAGCATTAGTCCAGACTTCATTTTGTTATGCTAGGCTTTCCAAGCATGCACCATTACAATGTACATGTGTGGAAATGCATTGTTATTGTGAAAGAATATAACCCTATTTAAACAAACAGAATCCAGGTTTTGCTCAAACTATATAATACCCTTTTCTCATTTCATATCTATCACCATATCTAAAACCAGACATTTTCAGGAGCGAAATCGCTGGAGGATGATTTGAGTCAGAGTCTATGTCTTTGAAGGGAATTTGGAAAACAAACGAAAAGTTCAGACATTTGGGCGGAATAATCCTGTCATAGTTATCACTGTGCTGACTTCTGAATTAGATTAAATTCTTTGTAAATGTTTGTATGATTTTAGCTAATGTCTACAGTTACAGTTAACAGGTTTTACGCTGGCTGGGTGTTCCTTGTCAACAAGAGCCTTGTGTTCAAAAAGACTAATCTGGTTAAATAAAGTGAAAATACGTCTCATGTCACGATTTTCATAAGTTTAGCAAATTTTGTGCAAGATAGTGTGAAATGAGTTGGAGTGAGGTTCTGGAGCTTCAACCATACAGTAAACATTTTTCAAAACCTTAGACCCTCACAGAGAACAAGGGAGAACTTCCACGAAAACCTCATTAGGAAAAAAATGGAAGAAACCTTGGGAAGGGCATCCTTCCAGGATGGTCAGGCTGCAATGAGTGCTGAGAGTGGGCAAACAGAAATAAAATGTTAATAACAAAATGGAGCATAAACAACATACACAGAATAAATACAGTAAGAACTAGGTATGGGACAATATATCAAAAGTCAATATATCGCAATACAAAAATTTGACAAAACGTATCGTAGGGCAGAAAGATGAATCGCGATATTTGCTCCATTTTATTCTGCTGTAGTAATCACAAATGAGACAGCTTGCCCATCACAATTTCACAAGCTCTCCATCCAAATGATATTATTTGCACTTTGTAATGACATATTTAAATTGTTGTTTACATTCTAGCAGCCAATGCCATCGCTAGAAAGATTTGTGGCTCAGAAATTAGCAGAATTCTGCACAGTCTGACTTTGTTGTCATTGAACTTTTATTAATTACATTGTATTGTGGTTGTATTGAATCGTGAACCGCATATCGCGTATCGTATTGCATCATGAGATAAGCATATCGTCCCATCCCTTGTAAGAATGCTTGGGTGAAACGTGGGGCATCAATACCAACTCAGTCCCCTTCATCTCAAGCTAATAGCAATGCGAGAAAAAGGTTCAGGATGGCAACTTGATCATCATTTATTGTCCCATGTAGTTCAGAGCAAGCGTCTCTGTCAGGGCAAAATCAACTACATTTACAATTTTTTACATGTACTTTTTCCCCATTGCCATTCGTATGAAATGAGTCTTTGCTGGCCTCTCCAAGGTGTGCCTTGAGGAGACGACTAACAGCTCGTCTTTTCTTTCCCATTTTGGATAACCCTATCACAGCGCTCATGGATACATCCCTAAGAACATCGCGTCCCCCCGCTGAGCTGATCTTAGCTGCCAGAGGAGCTGTGCAAATCAGTTATGGCTATTTATAACATCTTGACATTGAGAATGTGGGCTGATCTGAATCCAGCCGCTCAAAATGAGGCCCAAGAAGTGCCTGTCTGTGGCAACCTGATAAAATGTAATAGCTCTGCCAGCTCCCTCAGGATTACACTCCATATTAGAAACCATATTGTGCCTAACGCTGTCCTGTTCAGCCTGGGTTTGGAGTAGCCTCAGCACACAGCAAACATGTTTAGTGATTACCAATACTGAGCAGGCCGATGCCCTTGTTGCCATGTTTGTCTATTTCATTAATCTCTTTTGATTCAAGCATTAATTATGCTTTATATGGTCACATTTCTCTTTCTTTGTCTTACAGTTTGGAGTGATTAACTCCTCATTGAGTGCTTTGTTTTTTTCATGTGTGGGTAGCTACCAGATTACAGAGCCCACTCTTCTTATCATAACAGACAACTGTCATTGAACAGATACATTGTGTGCAGTGTCACTCCGTCAGACAATCACTACAATTAAATCGCTAAATTTGTCAAAGGATGCGATGTCAGACAGTTTGTGTCATTCTTCTGTGGTGAAAATAAAACATAGTGCTTGAGAGTCTTCTGTCATATAAGATGACATTGGGAGAATTTTGTAAAGGTGTGATTGGAACAGTCATTTTTATGTGGGCTGCAACTACAGTATGATCCCTATGCTGGAACATGAAACATCCTTTCCTTTATGAAAAAAGAGCTATAGTAATCCTATAATACATTTTAGAAGGATACCATACAAAGTCCTGATAGGGGATAATATCATCGGAATAAATGAAAAATACCATGAAGTACAATAAGGTCGCTATAAAGTCACTTTTGAGTAGTCCCTATTCATAGTATTCTGTTACATCACCACACGGCCATCTTGGCAGGAAAATAACAGGTGATGGTAATAAATTAACAATCAAATTAACAATCATTACAATCAAATGACAAACTCAGCCAATGAGCTGTGTGTATTGTAAAGTGCCATATTGGTAGGAAATGCATGTGACATCATGGGAATACTATGAATAGGATTATTATAGGAATATTATAGTGATACCATAGGAAATAAAATACCATCAAGTACAAGGTCAGTTTCAAGTCTAAATAGGAATATTATTGTGATACCATAAGAGATAAAAATACCATAAAGTACAATAGGGTCACTATAACCTCACTATTGAGTACCACAGGCACATCATAAATTCCTGTAGGAATATTATAGTGATATAAGAGATAAAAAAAAAAAAAAAAACATAACTCACTATTGAGCACCACATTGAGTCCCTATAGGAATATTATAGGAACATTACTGTGTTATTTCTCAAGGGTTATCATAACAGACCTTGGTCCACGGGTGGTTGAGGGGATTTCTAGGGGTCCTTGATGGGGTTCCATGGGTCCTTTAGGGGGTTTCTATGGGTCTTTTAGGGGGTTACAGGGGTCCTTTAGGGGGGTTCTAGGGGTCTTTTAGGGGGTTCCAGGGTTCCTTGATAGGATTTCAGGGATCCTCCAGCAAAATGATGAATAGCTAAGTGTCACTATAACTTAATTACTAAAAAATATCCCATTATGTTCAGTCTGTTCCAGAATACAGAATGGGTACAGATATCTCTCAAATCGACAAGTTACTTTTGAAAGCTTCCACTGCTAGAAAAGAAAGAAAAAAGTATTGCGTCTTGTGTATGATGTTTTTTATTTTTTTTACTTGTAGCAGATCCAGCTGGGCAAGAGATTTGGAGACTAGCTTACTAAATGCAAAGAAAATAACTTGTTCAAATTTGTCGCATGAAACGCTATTTAAAATCATTCACAAATTGCATGTTACTCCTATTATACAATGTAAACATGACCCCCTCTGTTCTTCATTTTGTAACACATGCAACATCAGTCAAGGTATTTTCATCTTTTTTGGTTTTGTCCAAAAATCGCCCAGTTTTGGAAAGAAGTGTGGAAAGAAATGCAATGTGTGTTAAAATGTCAATTGCCAAATGATCCTTCATACTGTATTCTAGGTTTAGACATGCATAATACTATTCCTAAGAAATATAAGAAAATGTTTCATAAAATTCATAGAAAAGAAGAAGCAAAATGCATTGAATTAAAAGAATCAAATCAAGTAAAATAGAAAGATAAAAGAATACAATCAATTTAAACAGTTAAAATGAAGGCTATTTAAAAGCTAAGCTGAAAAGATACATTTTTAGCAGCTTTTGCTTACAGAGCCCGCCTCTCTAATATTCTTTGGCAGGGTTAAGACACCTACAACATTACCTCAGTAGTATCTTAAAATATTGAATATTCTTCCTATGGAAATGTTATCTTATTTGATTGGTAACCCACTCCAAGAATTCACTGAACAGTGGACTCCAGTACTAACTTACTTGGGATTTAACTCATTAATATAGGTTGAAGCAGTTTAAGAATCCAGATTAAATTTATCAGATTGGAGGTGAAACAATAATACAAATTATATATGTTTTTAAGTAACTACTTTTATGTATGTAGTGAGTTCTCTATGTATGCTGGCCCATAACCCTTACAGAAAAACCACATGAATTTCACATGTGGAAAAATCCCATGTGAATCACATCACATGGACAATATGTAGAACACATGTACTTTGCACATGGGAACCGTGTGGTTTTGGAACATTTTCATGTGCTCCACATGTTATAACATGTGATAACATGATTAGGCTACATATGATAAAACATGTGTACACATGTGGAAAACATGTTATCACATGGCAAATTCATGTAGACTGCATATACAAAGCATGTTGATCCCCCCCTCCTTAGTTTCTGTTGTTTTGTTTTTTTTTGTGATTTTTGTGGGAAGGAAGGGGTGGTGATTGAAAGTGAATTGCTGTATTGTCATATATTGCTTCTCTTAATAAAAACAATGAAATGGGGAAAATATCCCAATTAAGGACGATTATTGCAATCCTAGGTTTTACCTGTAGATAACCTGTAGAACTGTAGATTCTACCGAATCTACAGTTCAATAAATCAACAACTAAAAATCTTCCCATAGTCCTCGCTGGGACTAAATCTGATCAAATCTGTGTTTTCGGGGCCATTGGGGGTCTGAGACATGAAAACATCTGCACCCCCCCAGATGTAGTGATGGCAGTTTTGAAGCGTGGTCGTAGCGCGAGCGTAATTCACCAAGGCCAGCTACGCCTCCGCTGCGTCGTAAAAGCAGGGGGGCTTGGCCGTTGTTGTGAATGAGGGCCAGCATGACGTCAGGAAGCCAATGTCAACAATGCAGCTCCTGGAGGAGAAAAGGCGTTTCATCCTAACAGAGACAAGTCCTGTCTGCCACACGCTGACTGATGCCCACGGTCCAGTGAAAAGCCGTTGTTCCAGCTCACAGAGGGGCTGCTGAGGAAAAAACACCATGTGGACTCACTCTTATTTCTGAGGAACTGAACGCGGACGAGCAGGAAAAACGGGTAGGTCGCTCGCTCCCCGCGTTATAAGGATAATAGGCAACCATTGGGGTTTACTACGCTTGAATAAACTAGACTACAGGAGCCTCTTGTCAGGCTTGGGTTTGCCTCTGCCAAACCTGCCTCTTCGCATTGGCTTTCCTCGCTTGTTTGTGCCTTTACTCGTGCTGGTGTTTGCGTTCATTGGGGTTAAATCATGATGTTGCTATTATGTGTGCACGCCTGATGTGTTTGGATAATGTGGTATTGGTGAGGAGGAATGTTTTGGTTCAGCGGCGTGTTCGGTGTTTTGCCAAAATGTGTTACCCCCCTTAAAAACGTGTTTCTCGATTTGACATTTAATTTTTTTGTTGATTGTTTTCCTATCTCAGGCTTTGCTAACGGTAATACAACGTCTTAGAACATTTCTTGCCATTACAAATAATTAAAGTACCCTACTGAAAGTAACCTAGGCTACTTGGCTGCCTCGTAATGAACGGAAATCACGCTTGTTTGTGGTGTTATCTCAAACCACAAGCGTCCATCGATTGTACAAGGAAGTTGTCAGGATATACGTTAGTCTACTTGTCATTTATCAAGCGTGGAAGTATTTCCCCACGATAAATTCCTTAACGGTCGCCGAGGACAAAACGAGTAAGCTACACACCGCCAGGGAAAAAACACGTTTTGGAAGGGATACAAATGCTGCTACAGCCACGACTCCAGCTTCTGTCATGCTGGAGGAGGAAGGGTCTGCAGGGGGACAAAGGATCCAGCCTCCCGGCCCCTTATTCCCGCCCTCGGCAACCGCACAGTCGGTCCAATTAAAGCCTCCGCACCTCCGAATGATGCAAGAATGCGTTAAAATCACAAAACCGTGGTTTCCACGGCAAGAAATACCGCAAAAAGTCACTTTCCGCCGCTGCATTCCGCTATGACTACGAGAATTTACATCTGTCAATATTAGCTGAGCCGCTGCTCCCTCTACCTGAATCACAATTTGCGAGCCTACATGTCTAAAATGTGAATTATCCATTTATCCCCCCCCCCCCCCAATACATCTAATATAGCGAGTAGGCTAACGTCTGTATTTAAATATTCAAATTAACGCGCGAATATTTAATTGATATCCTTATTAATCAAATAAATTAGGGAATCGATTTTTGGCTTTATCTCTTAACAAAATGGGTCAAGTTGTGTGTTCAGGCCTATTTGTATGACTGGTTGAAGCCATTCTGAAGGTGTCTTTTTGTGAATAGGTTCTCTCTTTGTTATCCTTGTATCCACAAAGCCACTTTCTCCTCTTCCATCTTCCCATCGCTCTCCTGATGGGAAAACAGCAACGCATCAGCATTTACAGCAATAGCTTATAATGGGAAGAGCTCTCTCTCTCTCTCTCTCTCTCTCTCTCTCTCTCTCTCTCTCTCTCTCTCTCTCTCTCTCTCTCTCTCTCTGTCAGGGTTTAAATACAGTTGAGTTGAATGGAGCAGATGAGAGGTGACAGAGGCCAATGAAATATTTACCAACTGGCGTCTGCTGCACACTCCTATCTTGAGCAAAGAGTAAGAGTGAAATATTTTTGCAGCTTTAGTGTAAATACACTTAAGTCCGGGTACTTGTCGGGAGTTTTATTAAAATAAAAGTGAAGGTACTGTTCACTAAAAATGCTGAAATATTTAGTTACTTTTAAGCAGGGATGTTGACGAACGGAAACGCACCTGAATATAAATCTGTATGATGCAAATTCATAGTGTGCATCATTGTAAGTAGCATCAAACTGATGCCAATTCTACGAAGATAGGTTCATTTAAAGAAACAAAAGTTGAAGTCAAAGCTTTTCTGAAAATATAACTGTTTTCCTAATGACTGGAGGTAATAGTTTACCCTCCTTTTTATTTATCAGTACATCAATGTTTTTATAGGCAGAAACAGCATGATTTGGCGCATGTTTTCAAAATCCCTCTATAACTACCACAGATGTAAAGTCAAGAGAGACTATTGTTAGTGGCTGTTGTAAGTGTCAGACTGCATTGTGTGCAATGCTCTTAAAACTGTTTCAAAATGAAGATATTAAAGTACAGACTTTTAAAAGTACACAGAAGAGTAGTGTTGCTCTAAAGATGTACAGAAACTGGTGTAGTTTTAAGTAAATACTAACCAACTCTGATCGTGTGTATAATAAAGTTGGCACAGTGAGACGTGTGACGTATTGATTATATTTGATTGTTTGAGATTGATTAAATTAGGTGATGGTGTGTGTATGTTAGACAGAAAAGAGTGAGAGAGTGTGTGCAGATGCATGCATTGGTGTGTTTTGCGTGGGCGAATTCTTGCGTAGGCCATTTATGTTGCTCTGTGTGTGTGTATGTGTGTGTGTTTACAGTGCGTATACGCACTAGTAGACCTGAATGGAAGGAAGGTTGGCGGTTTGCATCCTGTGAGGAGTGTGAGATGTGTTTTCTGTGGTCTGGACGGGGGCGTTCAGTCACCAACCGGTTTTCACTCCAAGATTCTCACCACTATGTACCGTAAATCCTCTAATATTGGCCCGGGCCTTTATTTACCTCAACTGCAGAGGGTACCAGGCCTTTATTGGAAGCAGGCTTATATTAGAGACAGGCCTTTATTTCTAATTCCCTCTGTTTGATAAGTATATTTGCTCATATTTTAGTACGAAGCCTCCTTGTTTTCTGATCTGCTTCTGTTGGGGTACGTTAGGTAGACGTTTTTTTGCTACTGCAATGCATTACGATAATTATGATAACCGACAACGGCATGCTCCAGAGACTTCCGCCGGCCGAGCCATCTTGTGGCACTTGTACGTTACTACAAACTACAGTTCCAAACAGGCACCAGGAGTTTACCGGTATCCACCGTTGTTTGCATGTAAGCTGAAGCTAACTGAAGCTAACTGAACCTGGGCGCCGATGTGTTCCCGGTGATCCGGCCGAGATTTCGGCGGGGGTGCTGACGCCGATGCGTCACCGGGCATCCGGGGCTTGGATCGGGAGGATCAATGCGGGCCGTGGGCGCGGTGGAGAGGACAGCGGCGGAGAGAGGAGACGGACACGGTCCAGCCATATACTAGGTTTTGACCTAGTCTTGTTTCCTTTGTTTTTTTCCCCGGCCTGTATTTGAGGCCGGCCTTTATTTGTTCGTGTACCTCACCGTCACCTCAGTGCATTTAGCTGTGGAGCTGCTACAAGTTCTCATTTTCTCACTTTTGAGATAATGCTAATCATCTACTATCACTCAACATAGTGTATGCCTACGTGTTAGCATGGAGCCTACTATTACCAGAGACAGTATTATAAAGAGGAGACAGGGCACTTCTCACTATATTCACACCATCAGTTTTGAATGGGAAAATTCGTAATGCTAAAGATGGCGGGCGGTTCTGACAATGTAAGACATGTCGTTAGCAAACCTGGCCAATCGCCGCACCTTTGTGTGCAAATCGTAAAGAAGATCCTCCAATCACACTTTCAGGTTCACGCAGCCACAGAACTAGTGGTGTAACGGACTGTAGTTGATCCGTGATACGTACGGATCCCCCCCACGGTTCGGCACGCATGTGAACCGCGGATTAATTACAAAGTTTAACCATCATAGTGTGAAATACATTTTTACTGCCGCTGTTACTTTTTAAAGTAATAATTCCCTAAATCTCGGAGTTGCAGTGAAAAGATACAGACAAGACAGATACGTGCTGTGTTTTACTCTGAAACGCAATGATTGCGTTAGGGAAGAAAAAAAAAGGAAGAGCGTCTGATTTAAAAGCCGTCGCTTTCGCCTCCATTGAGTGAAATCCCGTAGGCTATGACTTCGGGCATTTTCAGTGGTGTAACTGGGAAACTGGGCATGCTTGTCATCATTGAAATAGATCACAAGATCGTGATGTTTATTGCAACTTCGGCAATATGCTGCCTTCCCTTCGACACACAGCTCCGCTCGGAGAAGCTCCAGTCTCTTTGCCTGTCTGTGGCATAGCCTTCAGTGTTGATAGGCTATTACTCGTGACGTGTAATTTATTTTATTTATTTCCGTTTAACCAATCAGATAGTGCTGTGGGCGGGACATTGACTACAGAGTGGTGACTACAGACAGAGGCGGCTGCATCAGAGCCAAAGTAGCATATTTTTAAATTAATTTAACCGTAACCCCTTTTTTTTTTTTGCTGATCCGAAAAATGATCCGATCCGTGACTCAAAACCGTGATACGATCCGAACCGTGAGTTTTGTGATCCGTTGCACCCCTACACAGAACTATGTTATTTACAACTGATGTAATTGGGGGCAACAGCGGCCGGTACAAATTTGACAATAATCTGAAATAACATATTAATAACATGATATTCCCAGATGTTACCTTCAGCTCCTTACTGTGGACTGCATGCATGACATGACTGTTTACAGTTGATACCATGGCAGTGACAAGTGTATGGGACTGCCGTAAAACCAAATTTTTCTTGAATGTGGTAATCTTACAGTTTTGTTGCATACAAGCATCGGTAAGTGGAAAAAAACAGCTTCCTTTGGAACAAATTTGAACACTCTGTGTTGTATACAATGCGTCAGTGTTCCTAAATATGAAATGCAAGTGACAATACGCATGTCAGAACTTTAGATATAGACAACTCTCCATTCAAAGAGATAGGAGTCTTGTCTTGTTAGTCACAAACCTACTGCCCAGGGGGCGTTACAAAGATGGCGTCCAAGTGAACCCACTTCTCTTAAAGCAATAGTCCACTTAGTTTTAACATGGGGGTTATTTGGCACTTGACCGCCATGAAAAACAGAATATAAACGAGTCAATAGCGTTCGGATTTTTACTTCCCATTCATTTGAATGAGGCCACAAAAACAGCCTGAAAACGTACATTTAACACAGTTGTGAACAGATTCAAAAACAGATCCCGTTTTTAAAGGCCCTGACACACCAAACCGACGTCAAAGAACCAGTGGCGACGAAGGCCGACTGTTGCGTCGCCTCACGTCGCCTGCGTCTGGTCCAAAAAGTTGCACTTGAACACACCGCAAAGACTACAGCCGACGGCCAACTAGCACGTACGTTCTGCGCATGCGTGAGGGGAAATAACCATATGTCTGATAAGAAGTTGCAAATGGCACTGGCGTTGTCAGCCCTTGGTCTTTTGGTTGTGGAAGAGGCGGAGGCGAAAAATAAATAATACCGCACTAAATGGGTGAAATCATGAATAACGTTACTCCAGCGACAGGCTCAAGGGGCTTTCCCGAACCTGTGTGAGAGCTGGAGATAAATGAAACCTCCGATTTTAAAAATTTCGCTCGGCTCTTTCCTGTTCAGTTCCACATGTTGAAGGAATTTATCAGTCCAATCATCCAGAGGCAAAACACGAACTATCAATCAGAGTGATCTCTCTCACCGACGGGCTCCGACGCCGATTCAACATGCTCAGTCGGCCGAAAAGACGCCGACAGGGTCCGACTAGTGCCGACGGTGCGGGACACACCGCAAAAACTAGGGACACCGACGCTTACCGACGGCCCGACATTGGCCGACGGCCGACCGTCGGTTTGGTGTGTCAGGGCCTTAAGACAACAAAGCAGTCCTGGGTCCATCATCATTTTGCATTTCTATTCTTAGTTTACACTAAAATTAGTATTTAAAAATAAAAGATAAAAATAGATCCGGTCTCCCAAACAGGAACTATCTCTCCTAAACGGTATCCCTCCACTATGTTCTCTTCTATCATTAAAAATGCTATTCGTCAAAATTATGTTCTAAAACATTGGACCCACTATCCATTGAAAATCACAGCAGCAGGATCTGTTGTTGAATCTGTTCACAAACGTGTTAAATGTCAGTTTTCAGGTTATTTTCATGGCCTCATTCAAATGAATGGGAAGTAAAAATCTGACGCTACAAACTCGTCCAGCTGCATCTGATCTTGGTGAGTAGTTTATATTCTGGTTTTCATGGTGGTCAAGAGCCAAATAACCTCCATGTTAAAACTAAGTGTAATATTGCTTTAAGGGACTTCGCTATCACTCAACATAGTGTTTGTGATGATCTGTGGTTTTAGCATGGAGCCTGCTATCACTCATCACAGTGTAGTGTTAGCATGGAGCACCAGAGCCAATGATCTACCAGGGACACCGGGATGATTTTGGTGTCTGTGTTCTCATCACTTAACGACTAAGTCGACCAACAGGCCAGTCTCCTAAAAACTCCTTTAAGTCTTCATAAAAGTGAATTGTTTCTCATATTGTTTATGTCTCAAAGTTGCCGTTAGTGCTTGTCCAATGCAAAAACCCAAACACTGGTGTAGAAACCAGATGAGATGAATATAGGGAGTCATCCAGTGGGAAATTATATAGCATTGGTCATGGCTGTTTAGCTGCAGTGTTGGTTTGTTCAAGTGATTATTGCTGTTTTTTAGCTAGTTTGTTAAAGGAGGGTAAACAGAGTAACTAGTACAGACTGTAATGTGAGGACATACTCCCCGGGGGGTATGGGTGTGTGTGTGTATGTGCACTCGTGTGTATGTGTTAGTGTTTCCTCTGTCTATATGCACATAAACTCCCTATATACACACGTTTGTGTTTGTATTCATATACCTGTGTGCAGACGTGTATTGGAATGTGTCCATGTGTTCCCCCTGCACATATACCTAGAGCCATACAATATACAGTATATATGTGTGTGTGTGTGTGTGTGTGTGTGTGTGTGTGTAAATGAGTCATATTCCATTCACAGTGGCATTTCAGGATGTTCATCACCTTGTCAGTGGGCCTGCCACCACTGCTTACCAGTAAGTCTGTCAGAGCCAGATGGCAACCTGGGTAAATGTGCACACACACACACACACACGCCAACGGGCAGACATGGGAACACCGTCAAGCCATGTCAAGTGAAAGCACAGGACAGAGTTCATGATTTATGAAATGTCTCTGTCAGCAAGCCTTACTGTAACTCCACTTTCTGTGGTTGCCTTGAAAAAAACAACAGCCAAGCAGCACAGTCAGACACAGTGGATTTGTCTTGGTGATTTCCTGTTCAGAGGCATTTCAAATAAGCGAGGCTTATTTTAGCGCCAGTGGAAATATCATCTTTGTGTACACTCTTTCTTCATTGAAGTTTTACCGATATAAGCCAAAGCTAAAGCCTCCTCCCTTCTTGTCAGAAACACACACATCCCAGTGGGAGTGTGTTAAAGTCAACGCCCCGCCCCGAAGACACTACTCATCCAAGTTCAGCTGTATTGACGGGATTGGATCACACCAAAGACCTGATGGGATGGGGGATAGATGGGTAGTAGTCATGGCAGAGGGAAACAAATCGAAGTTGAATTTCCACTGGATTTGACTTATTCAATGTAAGCTCTGCAGCAGAGATACGCAGTGTGGACACACCGTAGCGTATTAACTAGTTATGCACCTAATTATGCCTCGCCAGTGAAATAGCCACACGTTGCATTGCAAAAACAATGACACAGCATTTTTACGGCACTGCTTTGGCTTCAAGTAATGATTTGTTAGGATTAATGATGTACACAAACCAAAATTTTCATACCACAGCAGTGTGGGAGCAAACTGTGGTTCCAACACCAAAATTAGAGAAGGCAAATAATCTATAAGGAACACATCATGCTGATACAGGATCACCACCTTCTGCTGGTGTTTTCCATATCTTCCTCCTCGATTTGAAAAGTCAAAATGATCACAGGTGTGTATTGCTGTAAGATGCTCAGGTAATACTGGTGCGTGTGTGTTTTTTTTACAGGAAGGAAGGCACGGTTTGGTTTTACCACAGAAGCCACTTATTTTCTTCCTGCTAGCTTTCACCTCGTGTTATTCTCTGCTCCACGTCTGGGAGGCTGTTTGAAACACACCCTTTCTAGTATGTAAAGCCCATACATAATTCACACCCTACAGAAGAGAGTGTTGAGTGTGTGTGTGTGTGTGTGTGCGTGTGTGTGAATGCGTGTGTGCAAGCATGGGTGTTTGTGTGTACATATGTGCAGGTGTGAGCGACTGAACAAGGGCAATCTGTGCGTGTGAAGCTGCCTGAGTGAGTGAGTGAGTGTGTGTGTGTGTGTGTGTGTGTGTGTGTGTGTGCGCGCGCGTCTGTGAAGGTGATGAGGACAGACTGTCCCAGGAGGCAGAGCGGTGCTCCAGGGCAGACAGAGGAAACCGAACAGAGAATGTCTGATGGATCTCTCTCTCTCTCTTTCTCTCTCTCTCTGTCTCTCTTTATCTCCACACCTCTCTCTCTCGCTCTCTTCTTCTGTATCCCTTCCACACCCTCGCTTTTATTCATGCTTCTCTCTGTACATTTTCTCTCTCTGCGCTCCCTCCTCCCTCTATTTTTATCACCTTCCGCCTCACCTTTTTCCTTTCTGACGGTCTGTCTGTCATTGCCACGGAGGAGGGTTTGGTGTAAAGGAGGGATCTTCATCACTTCTCTTTAGCCCTATTCACACATTCCATCCCATAGCATTCCTGATCATGCAAATCTTTGTCGTCTTCTCCTAGATGCACGATTTCTCTCTCCCTCCTGTCTGTAGAGGAAGAAATTGTAAAATCTTGACCTTGTACAATTGTATCCGGGGCGCTAGTGAATTCCTGTGTGAATGCGTTTTATGAAACGCGGCAGTTCTAGGGGGGTGGGGGGGTGGGGATTCATTAATTACACAAGGTCCCCACATAATGCTAGTCAAGTGCGAATAGGGCTTTTGTTTCGTGACCTGCCCACTGACTGCACTGCAAGTCCAGGCAAAATAGGTGAGAAACAGGCCATTGCAATTGATATTGATTGGCCGTGGGAGCCATTTTATTTTCTGGCATTGGATTGAAAAAATAGGTCTACTTCTATATTTTCATGTAATGTCAAATTTAATTAGATTGTATATAGAAATACAATGGAATTGCAATTTTAAGATAACTAAGAAAATTGCTATTTTCCCATATGCGTGGTTGTCATAGATAATAAAATGTTCTCAGTTCTCTTAAAATTGCAATTTCATTGTACTTCCATACACAATAATATTGAATTGGCCATTACATGATGACAGTTTCTGATGTTTTCCTTAACACTGCCGTGCTCCTTGGCCTTCCAAACATTGGTGGAAATTTATTTTTTCCAATCTTATGGTCAGTTCAGCAGATATACAGGAAAACTTTTGCTGGTGGGCCTAATGGAAAAAATAAAAATAGCTGCCACAGCCGATAGATACCATTTTTACCATAACTTAAATTCTGAAAATGTTCAGGCCATCGAACTGTACCTGTATACTAATTTTGGCACTTTTACATAAATCTGAACAGTTCATGCACACCTCTCCTGGACTAAGCCTTACTTCGCACGGCATTTTCTTAAACTGACAGTCAACAAACCCGCAAGGACGTTGCCAAAAACTTCCAAGGGTTTGCAATCGACTGCATGTTGAAAAGAATTCACAGTGGCCTTTTTGTCTTATTGCTCATTCAATATTTCATGGATCCATCTGTTCGCACCTTGCAACAATGAAATGTGTCACCGGCAGCAAATGTGTCATGGCAGAAAAGTGTCTTCTAATCCCAGCGCGAGAGATGGTGTTCCTGACATGAAAGCACTTCATCAAGCGCCAAGCTGCCGCCGCTTATTTGTGGCTTATAGCAGATTTCACGACCATTGTTTGGACTCAACTTGAGAGACAGATTGAGAATTCATGCTGAAGTGACAAGCTGGCCAGAATAAAATGTCTGCATCCCTCGTGTGGGCGCAGTTACAAATGGAGTGATGGTAGTTTGAATTAGAACATTGTTACAGTACATCAGTATTTAACCAAATGCAATTTTACCAAAATTCATATATCGCAAAACACATCCATGCCTTTTCACCATACAGCAGGAGCCACTCATTCACAACCAAACTATTATTGCCCAGGGCAGAGTCTGTTGGCATTTCTGTTCGGTTTTGTCTGGTGGATAACCTTGCCACAGATCTGGCAACCCATCTGGCATGGCTGGCGGTGATTGGTGCAGACAGGGGGGCAGATGGTGAGATGATGGTCGACTGTGGTCTTTGTTGTTTGGGGGGGGGGGGGGGGGGGGGTGCTTTAATCCACACATTCCATGGGAGGGCTGGCTAAGCTAAAGCTAAATCTGTTGTTTATTGCCGCTCTGCACTGCTGTGCCTACCTAGCTCAACCTCAGAGTCCACAGCATCTCTGATTGGTATTTATCAGGGATCTCTGGAAGAGAGTAGATAACAATTCTGGAGGAGTATTGATCTAGTGTAAGAATGAAATAAATGAAGAGGTGTGCTGAGGAAAGCTGGCCCCTTGCTCCGAGAAGCATGACAGATACATGGTCTGACTCATGACTGGCTTGTTGTTCCTGCAGTATCAGACTGTAGAATAATAAAAGAAGACGCTGTGGCACGTTTGATCGAAGGACCAACAGCCTAGGTGACGGTGCATTTGTACAAAAACAAAGGCAAATTCAGTGTGATAGCAATTGTCATATTTGAAAAACAAACAAGACTTGTACTGTGTTCACATTGCAATATATTGGAAGCCTTTAAAGGTGCTACATGAATCATTTTTAAACACAAGTTTATCATTGTGAAATTAATAGTGCAACCTTGGTATAATTATCGTAAACAAATGATTGGTAGCCTCTATTTCACACCTGTGATATAGATCTCAAAACTAAGACCACATTTCCCATAAACCCCGTTGCTTCCACTTCCAAGAGAATGTCGCTTCTTTGGTCAAAGGTTTTCTCTTTGTCTTTACTGAGGAGGATAAACCTGTCAGAAGTGATTTTGCCATCGGCCTTCCACTCCTTCCACCATCTGCCATTGCCAGAAACTCTGAAAGCTTTAGCACCTGGAAGAACTGTGCAAAAAAAAAAAAGTACTGTTTTTTTGTTGTACTCAATTAATTTTCTGAATATGTCATAGAACAGTCGATTGCCAAATGTATTGATCGCTGTAGTCCTAGTCGTCAGGGAATCCTCCAAGCAGAGCGGCAGGAAGGAAGCCGGTCAGAAGGTCAGCTCTAGGGAATGAGGTCTATTCTTGGAATGCATTCAGCTCCATGCTTAACACTGTCACCCATTCACTAAGTGAACCCAGTGAACCTGGAGAGGAGGGGTGGGGGTGGGGAGTGGGGGTGACTGAGGTTGATCCCATCTGCATCCTAATACCCAAAGACGCCTCCCTCCATTACTGCTTCACCTCCGTCTCTATTGATATGTAGACAAAGCGCACGGCTTAAAGCGGCGCGGACGCTAATGATGTATGAACTGTTTTGCACCAGTACAGGTTGTTGAGGCCAGGGGGAAGGGAGGAGACAAGGAAAAGGAGGAGGAGACACGCTTGACATTTGAGGAGCGGCCCCGGCGATCAGCGCTCACTCGGCGTGCGAGCGCGACGTGGCGTCATGTGCTCTGAGGGGGTTATCGAGTGGGAAAAGAGTCCAATCAAGTGAACAAAAACAAACAGAGTCTGCAGCTCTCTGTTTGAACACACAGCCGATGAGCCGCTTCTCACTTTGTTGTGGAACAAGCGATAGCCCGGCTTTCCTGAGGTTATTATGCATGCATCAGAATCATGCACAAAGTGATTAACTATATACAGTGATAACAGAAATTTCAATAGCACTGTTCCTAAGAGTTTATTACATGGTGCTACCGGCACACAATGCAATGTCATTCCCAGAAAGAAGTCAATAAAAGATGCATTTCCATAGAAGGTGATTATTGTTATGTAGTGTCAACAAACATGCTGTTCCATGATGGAGCGGAGGTGAAAGACAAACACATATACAAGGGGTGGAAAAAAACCACTAACACTAGATGAAAAAGGACTTTAACTTTGAACTAAATCACAATTACAAAGGTAGTTAGACAGATGAGTCATTAGGTTCAGTGCCAATTAGTAGTATTGTCAGCTTTAAAGGAACTCTAACAAACACCACTTTGATATGTGGGTTTTCAAAACAACATGAGGCAACTAACAGAGAGCCAAAAAGGCCAAATAGTTAATTCCCGAATTGCATCAAATGAGCACTGGGCAGGAAAACTGCAAAATGATTTAATGTGGTTAGGGGAAAGTACGGAAAATCATGACAACATATGGCAAATGCAGGCAAACTGCAAAGAGGAACAGTGGTGGAAAGTGGAAGCTCACTGACAGGGACAGACGGGCACTTAACAGGATAGTTGCTCAAAAATTCTCACAGAATTGAACCAGCACCTTTGTGATACAGTCTCAGCAAAAACTGTACTGAGATTCACAAAGCTGGTATTTATGGTAATTCAGAACCAGAACCAACACACAAAAATGCATAACCAGGTGTAAGGAGCACAAAACCTAGAGTTTCGAGCAAAGGAAAAAGTAATCTGGTCTGATGAGTTTTTCAGCCTTTTTCCTCCATTCAGATGGGTTTGTGTTTGGAGAAAACAAAGTGTAATAGTGTAAATCACTCTGTCAGTTGGTCTATCCATCCCAACATTTTTAAAAAGCTGTACTGTGCATCTGCCCACTAGGCTGCATCACTCTTTGAGCTGCATCACTTCAAATACAAATGCAACTACCCGTAGGTAGATGTTGTGTGCAAGTCATTGTGTGATCTAACCCAGAAATTATTCATTGACAATTAACAATTGACAATTTTAGCAAGTCATAGTGATTTTTCCGCGGTCTATGCACAGAACCAACAGACACACTATGGCAACACAGCCTGCTTATATTATCACTTGCAGTGTAGCTCAGTTTGTAAAGCTAAGGGGTGTGATGCTGGAGACCTGGGTTCAGATCCAGATGTAGGTCTGTTAATTGCATTGCCCACTTTTCCTTTTTCTTCCTTACTGCACAGCCAAATGTCTTCAAAATTATGTATTTATGTAAGATCATGAATGGCAAATCGAGCCACAGGTTCAAATTACAATAAGGAAGTAATAATTATAGCAAGCATTGGTCATTGTGTCCAAACTTCCACTGTTTACTTGTTTGGCAGATCTGGCAATTTAGCAAGTGCCAAACTGGCCGCAGCTTATCACGGATGTTGTATGTTGTTGCGTATGTAGTTTCATGAACAGCAGTGGCCCCAGTCAGCAGATCTAAACATCACTGAATGTCTATGGGAAGTAGATTTCTACCTCCTTAATCCCTCAAAGAACTGGATACTTACACACCGTTTAGGCTGCAGGACTGAAGCTGTTCTGAAGGCAAAGGTTGGCCCTACTCATTAGCTATTTGACATTCACATATTGTTAGAGTTTCCTGCCCCGAGCAGAGCTGCAGAAGCCGTTTCTTGGCTGATGTAACAGTGCAGATGAAGCTGCCGAGGCTCCTTGATGTTGTGGAGGTTCCACCTGTCGTAACAGATTACCATGCCCTCACATTCATCTCCATGTCTGCTGCTGAGAGAAGACATGGCTCTGGCTTTGATGTGATGGGATTAGGGTTTGTGTGCTATGAAGGCCTCTATGAAGGATTACAGCACTAGAGGTGGTAAACAAGCACTTTGTCATGCTCTGCGATGATACGGCGCACTTTAAATCTCCTAATGTGAAAAGAAGCGTTGGGTTTTTAGAAGGAATTTCTCTTTTCACAACGAAACTTTGCCGATGAATGTAGACCCTGCGCTCACAAACACAGAGCAGTTGTTTTTCAATTTGTTTTCTTTTATGATATGTATGAATTGAAGTTGAATTATTGTTTTAGCTCAACAATGCCACAAAACAATGAGCCTCGTTCCCTCTTTTCTTGAAGCTTTCGCTTGTAAGTCTTGCCTTCGCCTCTATGCTCCTATAATGTTAAATTTAAACGAAGAAAAAAGAAACTGATGAAAAAAGTACCAGATTTGTTTTTCAAAATATTCTTAGCAAGGGTTTGAAGGTTAAAACTGTTTGTACAAATGATTTATGCATGTGGCTGTTTGTTCCATTTTGTGTCTTATTGTGTTTCGCCTCCTTAAACACATTAGCCCTCTTGATTTTTAAAGGGCCAACTTCATCTATTACCAGCAGCAGAAGTGTTAATTGCACTAAGCGCCGCGTTATCTAGTCATTCTTATTTGACACCAACTGGTCGCTGTTGAGGGTCTCTGGGTTTCCTGCTAATTAGCCTCATCATGTCCAATTAGCACTTACCAAACTGTACAGAGACCGATATGTGCCTCTCTGGGCGTCTAGTCACACGGTAGCGAATAGCGACAATAATTAGCAGCATATTTTTGAGTGCATTGTATAATTGATGCTCATTTGATCCATGTGTGAGAGAAAGGCAGACGAGAGGCCAGATTCAATCTGGCATGATTTATTTCTCATGAGCTTTGTTCTTTTTCATGGTGTAATGACATTTAAGAATAATTTCCTACTGCTTGTTGTTAGTGAATTTGGCATTTGGATGAAAAAGCCTGTTCCCTGTAATTGCTAATTGCAAAGCACAAGTGTGTATATCAAGTTTAAGCCCAGCGGTAAACATTGAGGGGTTATATCTGTGGCCAGAAGCGTGTTTCTTTCATATTTTGATCCCATTTTCCTGTTTCTGTTTGAATTGGCCGGCTTCCCGGTGTAGTGAGTTTGAATTCCTGCAGCATTCCCCATCTCGAGCGTGTGACTCACGCAGTAAAACCTCCACTTTCCCTGAAACCCGACAAGCCTGATCCAGTTTTTTGCCCCGGGGCTCTGTGATGTCAGCCCGGTCTCGCAGCTGAAAGGAGGGGACGGAGGTGTCAGGAAACACCCGATGACCAGGAGGAACTCCCTGGGGAGGGAAAACCTCCTCCCCGCCCTGCGTTAACTGTCAGGACAGGTGAAATCAAACCCATCTAACCAAACACCAGAGCAGAGTCGGGGACTGGCTCCTCAATGGCTGCTGGGTTAATAAGGTCAGTGGCGTCATCCTAGAGAAGAGTGGAGGAGATGTGAGGAGAGGGATAGGATGCCACTGCAACCTTTTGGGAACAGAGAGGAACCTGGGAAAAGAGTATCCAGGACAGCCACGAGTCAGTCCGCAGATCAGGTCAACATCTGAGTCACGGAAGCTGCTGTTTTTCCTTAGTTTGCTGTATTCTACCTCCACGTTGCATGTTCCACCAGGTCACCGATGTTTCATGGCATTAACATCAAGGTAGTCGTTTTGGCTTTCCCACAACGCAGAACATCTGAAACACTGGAAGAATTCTCTGTATTTCATAAGGCCGATGTTAATCACGTCAGTTTTCCTCTATGGAAACTTTGGAGGCGTAGAGCAGCCCACATGTACTTTCATTTTCACGCCTACACATGTGTTGCCTTGTGAAGGAGATGAAATAATCCTCGGCTGAACATTTCTGCCTTTATGAGTCATTTGGCAACCGAAAGCTTTTGCACCCGCTCAATAATTATTCATTTATTGCACTGTTTTGATCTGACACTCGCACTGTATATCAACACAGAATTGATATTTTACGCTATCCCAAATTTAAGTGCTGAAACATGACACTGACTACAAGCAGTCGTCATTTGATTGGACATGCTGATGAGACTTATTATTTTCATGTAGAAAGGGAAGTGGAAAGAGTGGCTGTTCACAGCATGTACAGTTGACTGGCTTTGAATTGCACACAGTGGAGTTCCCTTTTCTCTAACAGTGGTCAGTGCTGTTCCTCTACAGTACAACCGCCCTCGTAAAATCTAAATATGGACCAGGAAAAAAAATGCATCAAAGCCACAAGAATTTTAAACGTCCTCTTTAAATATTCTTTCTATTCTTTGAATATTCTCAAATATAGCTCGACATCAGCAGTCTGTAGAGAAATAGAATAAAAATGTGATGCATAGAATTGGAAAGCAAAAATGGACTACACCTCTGATGCCTCAGCCGATGTGATATTACGGAAAACAGCCCAAATTAAAGTCTGATTAAAGGTTTAATTCATGTGGAGAGGTTTAATTAACCCGTATAACCAAGCACAATTTTGTGCCTGACGTGAACACATTTGAATTTTAAAGTCCAAATTTACAAAACACTTTCCACGGAACCTGAAAGACGAATTGAGAAAATACTGTTATTTCACCATTAATAGTCACATGCAGTATGCAGTTTTTACAGGCCAACTACAGTACTGACAGAACACATACATCTTTTATAAGGTACAAGGGAAAAGGAAACAAAAGAAGGAGCATCGCTGTGCTTTAACAACCAGATGAAATCGTAATTAGAGCTGGGTTCATGACAAGTTCCTCAGGTAAAAGAAGTGTGGGTGAAAGCTATGAGTTGAACAGCGGGAGGGCACGATGTGTAGGTGAATATGAGTCCAGTGCTGAATACAGCGACTGGTTACCCAGTTTTTAGGAAGGTTCAATAGCAAATGAAAAAGCAGTGAGGAAATATGATTTTAGTTTAAGTAATCTGCAAAATCTTCATATAAGAAAATGTCAGTTTTGCTACTCTCTATGACCGATTGCTATATCACAATAATGATTCAACCTATAGCCAGTTCATGAAAGCTTTTCCATTTACTGTTCTAAACACCTGGTGTCTTTCCTGGGAAAAATCCTCTGACTGAGTAGTTCTTCTATAGAAACACAGTCAAACACAGCGGCGCATACAAATGTTTGTATACTCCTTACGCCTTTGTACTTCGTTTATTTACACTCCATGCCAGTGAGGTTGCATGAAGGTTAAAAGGAAACCGGAAGTAGCGGTGACAAAAACTCAGAACGACAATAACGGCTGCAGTGAAAGTGGCGGCTGAGGATTTAGAAGCAGTTTGATCGTCATAAAAAAAAGATATTGACAAAAAATCTAATTGCCATTATTTGACAGAATATTGCAATTGCGATTTAAAATGCGATTCATATCATCACATCAGAGGTTTTCTTGTCATACATTTTTTTAGAACTTTAAAATTAGTTAAAGAAAAGTGTGCAAGATTTGCTGAGTTTGAGTCTGATGAAAGGTTTTCACCAATTTTGTACTTGATTCAAGGACCAAAGATTACCCAAACACCTTGTTTAGAAATCCATTTTGGACGGCCCTTTGTCTTAAGCAATTAATTCCAGCCTCTGCGATTTGGAAATTGCAGAAGTTCATATTGCGATTTAATTTTTGTTCGACAGATTTTTCAGCTCTAATAAAGGTGCAGAAATCATTTTGAAGAGTCGACCACTAGATGTAGGCATGCCGATGGAAACAAAGGTGACACAACCAATCTTGATATTATAGACCAATAGCAGATGGATATGAGGGGGGGTCTGGTGCATGAAGAATTAGCTAGTTCGGCCAGCAAGCCTTTTCACATTGCAGAGTCTAAAACCAATGTACCACTTTGTTTTTTCTGCAAACGTTTGATGTCTGGACCTGTTTTCCACTGTCGTAAAAGGTGTAACAGTTGAGTAACGGTATACCTTTTAATGTCAGATTGGTAGACTTGAATGAGGGTTTCCCTGCTTACACTGGCTATGTTTACATACTAGAGAAGCCTGGCTATTATCCATACTCTAGTTAAGGTCTTATTCAGGTTAAGCTGTTTATACAAACCTTTGATACCCTGCGATTGAGTCTCCTTGTTACGATGAATAAACCAATTAACAGAATATTCCCCCTCTCTTTTTGAGTGCCTACCCCGAGTAAGACCTTAACCGGAGTGCGGACAATAGCTGGGTTACTTTGGCATGTAAACGTAGCCAGCGACTCTGCTCTTGCATTGTTAGTCTAACACAGTCCCATCCAGTTGCATCCATTCAGCCTGTACGTGCTTGACCATGAATGAATGCAAGGAGCGTTGGCAGTACACACACATCCAATGGGGGTTATTTCTAGCCCGCTGTGTTGCTTTCTGTAATCCAGCAGCCTGTCTGCTCATTTTAGACGCTTCTGTGTGTGCGTGCGTGTGTGTGTGTGTGTGTGTGTGTGTGTGTGTGTGTGTGAGTGAGTCACCCCGGGCTCTGTGGGGAAGCTCTATGGGAAGACATGATTCACAGGAGCTCCATCTACTTGTTTGCTTTAATGCCCTTGAGCGTCCCAAAATACTCTGAGCCGCCGCTACCTTTCCCGCCGAGGGATTGCCAACCAAGACTGAGCTCGTTTTCAGATTAGCTAAACTGCCCTGCGGTAGGTAGCTGGGGAAACCCTGTAGTCCAACTACATGCCATGTCACTGAGGCACCAGATACATTTACCTGCATGGACCAACCCGGCTGTCGTCAACACCCTGGTTAAAGTCTTTTTCAGGTTAAGCCGTTTCTGTGAACCTTCGATACCCTGCGATTGAGTCTCCCTGTTCTCATGAATAAACCAGTTAACAGTATATTCCCCCTCCCTCATTGACAAAGCAATAGCTTACTTGTAATACAGGGTAAAGAAATGATGATCCCAGTTGTAATACTTGCATGGATGCACCAAAGGGCCACATCATGTAAAAGTGCACATCAAGCATAAATAGTACAATTTCAATCGATCTTGAAAGTTTAAAATAGTAAGAAAAAGATAGTTCTGGAGCATGACGACTATTTACCATTTACCATTACTGCTCTGCTTCTGATCTTTAGGATGCCATCTCTCTCTATCTACTCTCTTATCTTCCTCCACTCTTCTTACTATCACAAAAAAACTGTGAAATATTTCAGCCTGCTTTTCCTACACATCTCAGTACTGAAAATGCCCTTCTCAGGGTTACAAATGATCTCCTGATGGAAGCAGATTCGAGTGGCGAATGCTCTGCGTTAGTGCCGCTTGACCCAAATGCAGTCTTCCACACTGTGTGTGTGTGTGTGTGTTTCTGGTGTATGTGTGTGCATGTGCATTGAGGATGAAAGGTGAACACAGGTATTGATGGAGAGTGAGAAGGCATGCAAGCCAAAGTACCTATGTCAGCTATTCAGCATCTATAGATTGTAACTTAATCCGCTGTTAAACACACACACATTTTCTCGCTCTCTCTCAGTCACTCACTCACACACACACACACACACACACATAGAGAACTCTCCCTTGTCTCTCTCTGCTCGCACCACCTCATAAATGTCTTTTCCACCCCGTAATGTCCATTAATTCCTAAAGAGCCACGGTCCATCCTCCAACCTCTAGCAGTCCATTTGCTCGTCATAATTCTTCACCCAGCGGTATCCACTCCTGCACCGGGCCACTTGCCCTTCACACACATCTCCAGTGACCCTCCGACATACGATTACTCTGTCTGGAGAGCTGGCTACATGCCTGAGGGATGGAGGGGTCTCATTTGCACTAAATCCAATTTCACTCGACAATGCCAAGATGACTTATACGGGGGTTGAAGGAGGTTGGGGGGGTTGAACAAACACCGTTCGCGATGACCTCAGAGGACATTTATCAGGATCTCAATGACCGCAGTGGAAGTGAGAGCTTCCCCAGAGCCGGCTTCGCAACAAAGGCTTATTGTTGAGCGGGAGATGCTGATGTCATGGGCGTATTTCCGGAGCCCGGGGGCTCCCGAGGGACAAGGCCCCGGTAATGCACCCAAGACCGAGCGCTGTTGTCGCTAGCCGTGAGCTATTTTTTTGAGGAAATTTCCCCCCGCTTACCGTCTCGTCCCGTCACACGAGTTTGATCGGTTGACTTGAGGAATAAGTAGCAAAAGTGACGTTACAACAAGGAATAAGGAGAAAGCTGGATGACAATGGATAATGGCTGGTCTGACATCTTTCTATGGTCCAGCCATTATGATTAGCGGTGTGGTTGATATCTTCCTTGATGAGATAGTTGATGTATTGAAACGATTAATCATTAGTCGATCAACAGAAAATGAATCGATTCGCATTTTGATAATCGATTAATTGTTTAATCAAGTAAAAATACCAAACATTTGCTGGTTACAGCTGCACCATGATAGAGTCCTGCTTGAAGCTGATTGGCTGTCGCTTTGCGTCCATCTTGTTTGCATTGCACTCTAAATTGTTTTTGACATTCTGTCTGAATGTAGGATTAGCGATGTTTGTAGAAGAACATTTTTTAAGTGTCTGTTTTCTTCATAAAGAAATAAAGCTGGGCAATGTTTGGTTTATGGAGTATGATTAGCAAATAAATGTTGTCAGATGTTTTGGGCAAACTCACCACTTTTTCTTTCTCTCACAAACATACATACACTACATATACTGTATGCGGACACACACCCACACCCATACACACACACACACACACACACACACACACACACTACCCTATATACCCCACAGACACCATGCGTTGAAAATAAGACATAATCAGGGCAAGGGAGAAGGCAGGAGGGGTGGAGAGAAGTAGGGCATAGCAGTAGTCAGTACTGTACACACACACCCACACACACACACATACATACACACACACACACATAAACACACACACACAGAGTGGGGAGTAGTGAATTATTAGTGTTTGTTAATTAATATTTGTGTGTAGCGGCAGCTCGGAGGGAAGATCCCCGCCTGGTCTCGGGCTCTGCTGCTCCTGTGATGAATAATTTACTCCTGGATGCTGCTACATGGCCTGCTGGGCACTGTGTGTGTGTGTGTGTGTGTGTGTGTGTGTGTGTGCACAGCGGGTGTGCCTGTGGCCACCTGGGCTTGCTGTCTCTGGTTGTCTCAGGGGTTTGAATGGCCTTAGATGTGTGTGTTTGATTGATGCTGCTGCTGGGTTGAATGTAGGCTAACAGAGCAACTGGCTGACAAGGGGGAAAGTGCTGAGCGGCCACGGAGAGCTGCATTATGGGGAATCCTGGCAGCGGCGCTTGGACACAAGGAAACTCCTGCTGCTCTGCTCAACTTTGGTTTTGCCTGTTGATGCTGATTTTGAGAGCAGTATTGAGATGTGGGGAGTTTGTGGTGAAAGACAGCATTCCCTGTCATATAGTATTTTCAAGCATAAATCCATTTTCAACCTGGACCCTATTTTTCTATCATTGCTCTACAGAGCAGAGGTGTGACCAAGTCAACTTTGCTTTAATATCTTAAAGAAAACTAAATATCTAGGACTCTTCAATGCAATATGGTTTTAATAAGATAAAAACTTGGTAAGAGCATCATGAGTTTGATTTCTATAATCAGTTTCAACTTAAATAAATTAAATCATTCCATACAAATTCAGAAAACAGAATTTAAATTCAGTCGTCTGCTGGAACAAATCTCATCACTTTCAATCTAAGTCATTTACACAAACACAAGATCTCAAGTCAAGACTTTAGAAACCTTTTCAAGTCATCAAAGTACAAGTCAAAGTCAAGTCCCAAGTCACCAGAACCCAAGTCAAGCCAAGTCTCAAGTCTTCTCTTCATGCATCAAGTCAAGTCTCAAGCAATTACAATTGTAGCAACATCCTCTTTGACAGGAAGCAATGCAGGAGACGCAAAAAATCACCGCTTAACACATACAGATACTGTATATTTTTTTAATGAAAAACATTAGTACCAGAAATTGGTATTAGTTTTAAAGTTGGTGTTCTCTGGTGGTGGTAGTGCCATAGTACCCCAGTTATCTAGTGCCAAGGTTCTACATTTAGTTTTCCTGAGCAGAAAACAGTTTATAGAGATACAGAGTTTAGTGATACAGACAGAGGCAGTGTTGTAGTTTTGTCATGTGGGAGTTGTTGATCCTCCCAAGTTACACTAATAGGGTTCAGGTTGCTTGCTGCTCAGCACACCTGGCTGAGCTTAAAGTGGCCCAGCGGAGCAGTTCAATATTTCACAGTTATGGCTGTTTACAGCTTCCATACTATAAGGCAACTACAAAGATGGAGAGCACACTCCCACCGCACCCTTTATGTAGTGTGTTTGTTTATATTCTTCTGAGGTGTTGGATGCAGGAGAAATCCACCGTAAAACACTTTAACACTGTTAAAAAACAGCTACTGGTGATGTATCTTGCATTTCTTGGCCCATTTCTTTGTATTTTTCTTATTCTGGGAAAAGTAGGAAATCACTAACTTAAGTAGAAGTAGACGAGGCAGGTTGAGGGAAAGTGGGTTCACCAAAAAAGTCAATTACAAGGTTGATCGGTGTACTTGAACCCTTGATACCCTGTGATTGAGTCTCATTGTTGCCATGAATAAACCAGTTAACAGAATATTCCCCCAACCTCTTTGACTGAGCAGTAGTAGCTTACTTCTGATACAAGGGAAAGGCATGATGTTCCCAACAGCCTACTGCTGCTGACATGTTTTTTATCAACATCAGAATATACCCATAATGCTGTGAGAGTATGAGTTTGGTGAAAACCACAAGTGAAAGCAGTAAGATGTTTCCTGCCACAGTTACCAGTTTAATATGGGAGTAAACCAGGCATCTTAACCAGGTTTCTCCTAATTAGTATAAGTTTAACCAAGTTATTTTAACCCAGTTATGATGTTTACATGCATCAGCCAAAACCAGGCTAGTTGGGCTTCTCCTTTTCCCTCTTCTCCTTTCCCCAGTGGTAATTTTACAGTTTGGAGATTACGGATGTGTCAGTAAGCTGCCTGTCAGGCTAGTCTGCTGGTGAAACATGCCACCCCCCTACACACACATTAAAGCACACAGCTAGACAAGATGATGAAACCACTGGCAATGGCTTGTTTACCAAAGCCCCCCAACTATGTCTGAAAAATTCACCCAGCGTCGGTCGGGGGGTAAAAGAGCATAACACGGAGCAGTATTGCTTCAATTGTCAAAAGCCTGGCTAATTCAAAGATGGGATATGGCATTGTGTTTCTGCTACTTTCCAATTCAATTTTTTGTTTTTTTTGTTTTTGTGCTTTTTTGAATATAATGGTATAGTCTAGGCATTGCTATATTGAAGATGAACGTACCCCTGTACATCTCTGTCTTTTAAATCCAGTAACTGACTGGTTTTGTTTAGTTAGATGGTTTCTGCTACTATAGACCTTATAAATGAAACAGACTGCAAAGCACTTTGAAGTTAGAATTTCTCCTTCAATGATTTTGAACCGATGAAATCTCACATTTTCTACAATGTTTGCAGTTGCTTTTTATAAAGTATGCTGCTGTATTTTGGTTAAACATGTGACCGAACTGGATTGTGTATTTTCTTTGGTTTATGTTTTTTTTTGTGTTCTCTGGTCTCTCTTGAAAAAGAGATCTGGATCTCAGTGAGACTACCTGATTAAATAAAGGATGAAGTGAAAAAAAATGTGTTAGTAGCTGAATGGGAGATTTCAGATGTGAACACGGCACAAAGACCAAGCTAGGTTTATGCAAGTTATGGTTTTGGGTTGTAACCAAACCTGAGCTTGTCCAACATTTCATTTGGATGTGGAAATTATTCTAACACATGAATTGCTACTCATTGTTTTTCTTCCTGATACATGGAGACTGGAACTGGGGGGTTGGTGAAATATTTTGGTATAGACTTCTATTGTTGAGGCAGATCAAATTTGTATCCAATTTCTCTTTGAATTAATAAATAAACTAGAAGGCACACGATAGAGTGCAAACTTCTGCCACTGTTGAACAATTCTCTTGCAAAGCTGCAGCCTCCGTAACGGTTTATGTTTGTTTATTATTTGTCTTCCGGTCTTCATTTTTTGAGAAAATAGCATGTGAATGCACTGCTGTGTTGAAGTCCTGGATATCGGATTTTCCCACCAGCACATACACGCAGCATTGTTGTATTGGCTAAAAAAATTGTAATTGTCTAATGGCCGAAATTCCAGATTGAGATCATAACTAAAATTGAATCAACTGATACTTGGGCCAAAGGCTATCTGTCCACCAAATTTCATCCAAATCTATTTGGTACTTTTTGAGATAGCTTGCTGACAGACAGACAGACAGACAGACAGACAGACAGACAGCCAGACAGACAGACAGACAGACAGACAGCCAGACAGACAGACAGCCAGACAGACAGAGAGGTGACTTCAGTGAAGGCAATGAATTGATAAAATCAGACACTTAGACGGCAGCTTTTACTTTTTAGTGTATTTTTATTTTGGTGTTCTAAGTGGTGTAATGTGGAGCAAAGTATTTCCTTGGTTAACAGTACAATCTTGCCTCTTTGTCAGAGCTCAAAGTAGAAAGTGAATGAGCAAATAGTAAATTCACCTCAGTCAATAGTCTGTATACTGCAGCAGATGACTAGACACAACTGAAATGAATTCTGAAGAGCAATGCTAGTGCTTTTATCAGCCCCTTTCTTTTGTTTTCACTCGTAACAGCCGGAGTAGCACAAAAAATATGAACAGACTCACATAGTGGGTAAATTCTGGTGGTGAATAATTTGCGAGCACCATGAAGAAGTGTTTGGAGTCGGGTCTCGGTCTTAAGTGCTCCTGGAGGGAAGCAGGAGATGATTTACAATGCTGAGATGATTGGCCCGTGGGCTAGAGGGATAAAAGCCAGCTTACTACTGCACCAAGCCCCCCAACGCTGGGCTCTGCCTATTCAAAAGCCATGAATCAGCAGAAATCAGCCCCCTGTACGCCTGGTGAGCGCGCACGCACACACACACACGCAAACACACACAAGCAGAGCCCAGGGCTGATGAGACAGACAGACTGCATGCTCAGCTGTCTGTGTCGGGGCTTTATGTGCTACAGCATTGAAATGAAACACAATGAAAAGCCTCTGGATGGAGCTGCCTGAAATCAATGTGGAAGGCCGCTGGGCCTTCTTTAGATTCCCTGCATAAATATATATATATAAGCACTATAGCTTTATATTCAAATGTCCATTAGCTATGTACAAACAGTCTCAGGGTATGTGTAGGTTTCATAAAGCCAAATTTAAGATATTTTCACTGTTGTCTGCAATTGAATTTGAGAACAATTTAATAACCAAACTAAAGAAACAAAGCTGTTAAAAGCAGCTTATTTCTGACTGAACCTAGCTAATGAATGTTGTGAAACTATAAATGAGCAGAATAAGAAAAAGGATACTGGGAAATGAATTAAGGGACATGAAGACCAACCGTGTTTAGTAAAGCAGATAGGATGCAGATTGTATGACTAATCCTTTTCTGGATGTATTAATTAAAGCCCCGATGCAAAAAGCAGGACCCACACAACATGGTAAATCTGTCAATTGTTGTTGACAACTGGTGTAACAAAACCATTTATTAGCATGGACTTCATATGAATAATACAGACCAGTGTAACCTCTCTGCAGCAGAGGTTATCTGTCTCTGTGGGCATGGTCTGGCACTCTCCACATGAACACCTGTAAATAACACAATATATCTGTGAGATTCCTATGTATTGTGTTCACCCAGTGGTTCCCAACTCCAGTCCTCAGGACCCAAAGTACTGCTTGTTTTCATTATTGCCATCTAGCTAATAGGGACTGATTTAGACCTGGGACGCCAGGTGAGTCCAATTAACTACCTGGTAGACTAGAAAACCAGCAGTACAATAGGTCCTCAGGACTGGAATTGGGAACCAGGAACCAAATGCGCTCCAAGGAGCCTAATATGCATTATGCCAGTCCTTGACATAGAAATGAGCCTTATTCCCTTACTGAGAGAGCTGATAGCTACCTCTGTAGTTACAGTGCAATGCACAGATTAACAGCTACCATTAACCAGTTATATTTAAGTGTAAGTTGTCTCTGTGGCAGGTAACATGTCAAGCAAAAAAGATAACTTGACAATTTCAAGTATGACATTGTAGCAGGCTAACAAAATTACAAAAGGTGTAGAGTAAAGCAATTGACGTTTGGAGCAATGTTAATTGTATGTATGTTAATTGTATAAATGACATGACATGGCAGGGGCATGTATTGTGTAACTCACCATTCAGTATCTGAATCGGGAAGTTGCTAGTGGCTGGTGGCTGGACCTCTGCCTCACTATCTGAAAACTCAGAATCTCAGGGTTCATACAGGTATGGCTGAACTACGCCAATTCTGTCCGCTTCTGCCCGCTTCTGCCATCTTGCTGGTCTTGTTGTTAGTAGCAACAAAAGATGGTTTGCCTGAATTAGCTCGGAATACTGGACAGGTAGATGTCATGATCAAGCATGATCTGACTGCGCCCCCACAGTCCTGAGAAAATGGTCTGAGCAGCCAGATGGGCTGTTTTTGAGCTCTGTTTTATAATAGTTGTGAACGTCCCATTGAAACCTTGAAGCTATTTTAAGTGATGTGAAATTGATCTCAGAATCTTGTAATTGGCTCCTTTTTTGTATTCCCCACTTTAAACTGATAGCCCTTGGGTTAGAGACAGGCTATATGTGTAGCCCCGCCCCTCAGTGTTTGATTGGTCAGCCACTGCTTGGCCCGGTTACAACTGATTTTGCCCAACGATTCACAATAAAAAAGGATATGATGTCATGTGTGAGGGCAGGCATTTAAGAAAGGCACCATCTGTTATCTACCTGTTGAAGATAAATATGTATACAGAAGAGGTGAAGTGAAATTGTCATAATGCAAACTGAACAATGGAATTGGAATAAACTTGTGTAAGGAGGCAAGGTATTTTTCCAAATTCAGGTCAGGTGAAAACTTAAAACAGATTTCCATGCTTTTTTCTCCAAAGGATTCATTTTTACCTTAGGGACAGCGGCTAGTCACATGCACTAATGTACAATACAACATTAAAATATTACCACAACCTTGTAACCAGTCAGAAAATAGGCCACATGCCCAAGGTCAACAATGAGGCTTTAAGCCTACTACATATAGGTCACACCCAATGAATCCATACATCCAGGAATAATAAAAAACATAAGCATTAGAACCTATGACAATCATTCACATTAAAATCCTCAGTCATACCATTAGGGTATGGACTTTTAAAATTAAAGACCACTTGCCACATTTGAAATTACTCATTACCATTTTTTACTTTGTAAATTATCCCAATGCTTACAAACCACAGACCTTATATTACTTGTTTTTGGAGTGAACGTTGTGCAATATATAATAAAGACTCTTTTAATGTTTCTGACCAGAAAGACACATCAAGACATTTTTTTGTTTGTTTTTTTAGAACAGGCACAGACCTCCAAGATTAGCTGAAATTGGTCTTCCTTTCTACCTTTTTCTAGTTATGCACATGAAAATCCTACAGCTTGAACAATGAAAAGAATACCTGTGTTCTCATGCAAGCTAGTCATCCAACCCAGCTGATGTGGCGTCCCATCTTTCCTTTCCTTCCTCCATGCAGGGTGCTAGAGGGAGAGGGATGTCGGCAGGCGAGGAGCGGGCCGGCGAGGCGGCGGCGCCCGTGTACGTGTACGAATCCAAGGTGCACTGCGCCAACGTGCTGTTGAGCCTGGAGGAGCAGCGGCAGCGGGGCATCCTGTGCGACGTGACGTTGCTGGTGGAGGGCAGGGAGGTGCGCGCCCACCGGGCCGTCCTCGCCGCCAGCAGCCGCTACTTCCTGCAAGCCCTGCTGGGTCACACTGGGTCACCGGGCGAGCCAGAGCAAGTCATCAGCCTGCCAGACAAGGTGAAGGGTCACAACATACACACACACACACACATACAAAGACAGACCGCACACAAATACAGAAAGACATGCACAAACACAGAGAGGTGAACATATAGGACAAATTAACAATGGGGAGAGAAAGTCGTCACGTTGCCCCCTGCTGTTTGTGTTCAAAACTCGCCATCAAAATGAATTGGATGGTTCATACATTTCATCTTACACATGAGGTGCGATTGCACCTCTATATATAATTGAGAGTTATCAAAGTGTTTGAAATGGTCTGGTGGCATTACAATGAGCTCCAGCAATGGGGCATTTACAAAGATGCCAATATCCATTAGCTGGCTTGTCAAATACTTTAAAAAGCATCCAGTGTAGCTTTCTCTTACCCACCTCCACAGGGAGGTCAGAAGTCAGGGTCAGCTACAGATCACCAGCCCTGGAGCTGGTAGGGATTCAGCCAAACCCCAGTTTGAAGGACAGTCTCTTCTCTGATTTGCCTGTGTGTGCGTTTGTATGTTGAATGAGTGAGTTAGTGACAGAGAGAGAGCATCAAGGGTTTGTGACCGAAAGGGCACTGATTCAAATCCCTGGACCAATTGGGAAATTGTTGGTGGAGAAAGTGAATGAGTAACATTCTCTCCTTTCTCAACTATTGTCGAGGTATCCTTGAACAAGGCACTTAACGCCCAGCTGCTCCAGTGGAGCTGCTCAGTAGAAGATAGTAGAAGACTGGTTCTACTGTTCAGGTCCCAGTGTGAATGTGTAGCAGGGCAATGCTGGAGAAGAGCATGGAGCTCACTTGACTTGGCCTGGATAAATCAAGGTTAAAAAAAAAGAAGGGAGGAAAGGAAGGGCGCACGGAGGGAGAGAACAGGGTTGTCACAAATTGACTTGTTTATCAACTGTTTGCAGGATTCCTGAAAACACGTTGGGCATGAATATTAACGCCGTTGCCTTCTTTTAGTTTCTGCCACTTCCATCCACCAGTGGAACAGATCAGCCAACGGCTCCTGATCCCAGTGGCTGGCATTACCATATAATGCCCCAGATCTGTCATATTGATTAATATGTCTCTTTGACTCTACCTTATGCAGTAATCACTTGCAACGCCTCCACCACTTTACAAATCAAGCTCCATCCCCTAATGACTCTAAAGCATGGCTTTATTTCCCGCACCCCTTCGCTCGCCCTCCCACCCTTTCACTCTCCCTCTCTTAATTTACTGTAGCTCCATCTGGGCTTTATGGTATAGTTGCCACAGTTTATTCTCGGTTACTCCCATGTTCTGGCTCCCTTGCTAACCAGTTACCATTGTTTGGTGGTGCTTCCTACTGGCAGAGTTTGGTATTTCTAGGATTTTTAGGACAAAGAACATTGCCATTTCATTATGATAATCTGCCATATGGGAAAATGCCAATGTTCTTGGCTCTTTTAAAATTGTAATTTCATTGTATTTCTTTACACAATATCATTGAATGCATTATTACATGATGATGTTTTCCTTAGTACTATTGTACTCCTTGGCCATCAAAACATAGGTGTAGATGAATGTTTTCAACCCTATCATGGTCAGTGCAGCAGATATGATGGAAAATCCATTTTTGCAATAGTCACAGTTCTGAAAATGTTTAGGGTATCCAACTGTACACGTATAGCAATTTTGGTGCTTTTATTCAAATCTGAACAATTTCACCTATCTTGGCCTATTTCGCCTACATTATTATTGATTCCGTTCCGTAATTATCCCATTCTCAAGTATTTTGTTGTCGAAAAAAATTGGTCTTCTACCATTTTCGTTTTGGACTTGGTTTAGAGGCGTTTTTTAATGACCAACTGTACTCATTTATTCTTTATCCTTCCTCACTCTCTTCTATGCCATCTCTCTCCCTCTCTCTCTCTCTCTCTCTCTGCTGGTTCTCATTAGTAAGGTTGGTAGGAGTGGGAAGTGATAGAGGAGCTTCGCCTGGCTTCTCTCCGTTTCCAGAAAGATGTGCTTCTGCACAGGAGGCAGCTGCTGATGCTAGCTGAAAATAGACTTACACACACATGTAGACACACACATGTACACACACATGCACACACACGATACAAACATATACACACAGCAACACACACACACACACACACACCACTCAGCACTCTAACATCCTTCCATCCCACACACACACACATATGAACACACATACCAGCCATGCTGACTGTAAGCTACAAGAAGAAAGCAGGGGAGAGGAGGGGTGAAGGGTGGGATAGAAGATAGGAATGAGCAAAGGGATCCAGGCAAGTAGAGAAGATGGAGATATAAGATGAAAAAAAGAGGGGAGAGAATGAAGGTGGCAAAATGACTGACTATGAAAATGGTAGATTTGTTGCTAGAGGGATAAAATTCAGCTTCAGTCATCCATTTCCATCTCACCACCTCTTTTATTTAAAGCCCCAATCTGGAATCTAATTGCTAGAAAACACTTACACTGCGGTATATTCGCAGAGATTTCCATTGATAGTTTGACTTGAACATAGAAAATAAGGTTTCATGACCCATGGTAACTCACTTTTCTGTACTATTCTGCTTCACTTGACTTGTGTTTAGCTGTCACATACTATCAGTCCCTGGATCAAGAGCTCAGTGAACTTAAGAGTTAAAAATGTCTTCATTTCAATGATTTAAAGCTGCACTACATGATTTTGCACGTTTGGAAGGTAACTGGTAACTGTTGGAATTTTGAGGACTTCAATACACAGAAGTCATGTAACGCATTATCAGTAAGTTAAATTTATACAACATGTCAGACAAAACGCAACTTACTGTGATGGAGGGGGGGGGGTTCTTACAGTTCTGCTCTTTAAAAATAGATTATTCTATTTATAAACTGTTTGACACTATTTTGTTCCCTTGATTCTAGAACTTTTTCAAAGATAATTTTTTGGGCATTTTGCTTCATTAGAGGGTCACAGTGGAGAGAGACAGGAAAGACAGGTCAGAGAGAGGGGATGACATGCAGCAAAGGGCATAGGCTGGATTCCATCCCATGCTGCTGCGACAAGGACTTAGCCTTAATGGTACATGCTCTACCCCCAATCATAGTTTTTGTTTCTCTAAGATTTTTCATATAATACATATAATCATTGTGTTTTGATATTAGCTTGCACAGAATTGATCATATCAATTAAACATTTTGGCCTCATCAGACTGTGATCTCCACTGTGCACTGGAGTGGTTAGGGATGAGGAACAGCACCTCCAAATCTGAGGCCATGGCCTACCCAATTTTGGTGAGGGGTAGGCAACTGCCAAAAGTGGAGTTCAGGTATGTCGGTCTCTAATTCACCAGTGAGGGTAAAAGAGATTGTGAGATTGACTGCTGGTTAGGTGCAGTGGTTACAGTAATGGGAGCATTGTATTGGATCATGGTGGTGAAGAGAGAGCCACAAAGAAAAACTTTCAGTTTACTGGTCCATCTTCATTCCTACCCTCACCTATGGTCACAAACACTGGTTAGTGACCAAATGAAAGAGATCGCGGATACAAACGGCTAAAATTAGGTTATCCGGGACCTCGGAGTCAGGCTGCTGCTCCTCCTAATTGAGAGGAGACAGTTGAGTAGGTTCATACACCTGGTAAGGAGGCACCTCCCTTTGGACATGTACCAGGCATGGCCAACTGGGAGGAGACCCCGGGGAAGACCAAGGACACCCTGGAGGGACTATATCTCCCAGCATGCCCGAGATTGCGTTGGGATCCCCTAGGAAAAATTGAAGGAAGTTGCTAGGTAAAAGGATGTCTGGGCTACTCTGCTTGCCATTTTGACACCACGGCCCTGACCTGGATATGCAGCAAGAAACTGGATGGATGGAGTTAGGCCAACACAACTTAAACAGCTTTTGCATCAGAAATGCATCCTTCCATCTGACTCACACTTATTGTTTTCTCCTCCACAGGTGACAGCTAAGGGTTTCGCTCCTCTGCTCCAGTTTGCCTACACAGCCAAGCTGGTGTTGAGTCGGGAGAATATCCATGAAGTCATCCTGTGTGCTGACTTCCTGGGTGTTCACAACCTGGAGGACTCCTGCTTCCGTTTCCTCCAAGCCCAGCTACAGAATGATAGCCAACATGCCAGCAATGGCAAGGTGGCATATGATGATGACATCATGGCTGACGATGGGGTGTTGTCTGAGACGCCTAGGGCAATATCACTGGATGTTTCTGCAGAGACCAGGCGGCAGACCAATCATGTAGCCAGCACTCCACCACTTCCTGCTGACCTTCCTCGATGTCCCAAATACAGGAAGTACCAGTATCAGGCCTGCAACAACAAGCACAATGGCGAAAACCATCATGGCAATGATGATGTAATTTTGGCCAACCATACCTCAGTCAGCCCCTTGAGCTCACAACTCCCAGATAGCAGTGCTGCTCAACAAACTCTTCTCACCCCCTCCAGGATCAAAGAGGAGCCCTTTGTGTTTGAGGAGGAAGGGGATGACAGGGATGGTTGCAACCCAGAGTTGTGTGCTGAGGAGGTCTTGGAGATGGAGCTGGAGGTAGAAGGAGGCCCAGTAGCAGCTGAGCACTCCCCTAGCCGAGGCTCGCCTTCCTCCTGCCTGCGCTCCTACCTTCAGAGAGGTGGCCTGGATCTCAGCGGTGTGCCCAGCACCACCATCCAGCAGCTACTCACCAACAGACTGTCCCTCAACCACTACAGGGAACTGGTTAGAGAAAGAGAGAGGGACAGGGGGGGATCTCAGGGCTGCCAAGGGGACCTCAAGACCGGCATGGCAGATGCATTACCAGTAACGCTGACCGGCAGGCCCACCACCTGCGATGGCATCTCTAAACAGGAGGTGGAGCTAGACCGACGCAGTGTCATCTTCTCTTCAGCAGCTGGCGAGCGACAAGGAACATTGGCCCACTCCTATGTGGATCGGAAATTCCTAGAAAAGGATTTGCCAGAGGCCCCTCAAGGGCTTTCTCTCCCCTCTGGTCAGAATGTTTCTCCCTCCCCCATTTCCTCTTCTGTCTCAACCGTGATGCAGGGGGAACCTCCTTCCTCCGGCCGTTCACAACCCACCACCAGCTGCCCTGTCCCCATCAAGATATTAGCCCGTTCCCCTCCTCCCTCTGCGGAGCCCCGAACCAGGACTTCCAGCTCCTGCTCCTCATTCTCATACCTGGAGGATGGAGGCAGCGGCAGCTCTCCTTCCAGCCTGCCCCAGTTTGACTTCTCCTCATCCCCGTGCTCAGGCTCCGTCTCTGGACTGGCCCGCTGCCTGGCCGGGATGGGGGAGCAGAGGAACCCCAGTGGTGGAGAGGCTGTCTTCTCTCAGGATTGCACCAAGATCAAGTGTGAGCGGGGATTCGGTCCCAATGGTGCCAACTCCAGTGATGAATCAGGCTCCTTCTCAGAGGGAGACAGTGAGAGTGGCGTCAGCAGAATGGCTGGACCTGAGGTCAGTATGGTGCTTTATTATACTATACTTTCTTAGCCCAGGATAATCTTTTGTCCCAGAATCAGATTTGGCCCAAGGCAAGTTCATCTACTTTCCAGATAGACATAGTTACTAAGGGCTAAGCTTGTACTTTTTGGGGCGTTTTGCCATTATTAGATAGTGGAGAGAGACATGAAAGATTAGGAGAGAGGTCCCAAGGCCAGATTCAAACCCAGGAAGTCACAGTTACATGGTATGCACCTTAGCCAACTGAACAACTACGAAGCTTAATCAGACAAAGTCTGCTCTACAGCTGGGCTAGCAAAACCTGGGCTAGCTAACACTGATTCCTGGGCTAGCTAACCCTGAGCCAAAATCAGGATTAGCGCTCTGTATAATGTTTTAAAAAGCCCAGTTAGCCTAGGGTTAAAAAACACCTAGAAAATGGAGTCCACCCTGGTCTGGTGTTAAAAGGGCTTAAAATTCAAATACTCATGCTTCCATTGTATAATATCCTGTAAGTGTAGTTCATACCTGGCCACACATACTATGTATTAATTTTTTTATACCTTTTTAAGAATAATTTTGTCATTCCATTCTACCCTTTTCTTTCTCCTTGCTGCTTATGAATGGCAAAGTTTTCAATACCCTCACCAATTGAAATATTCAAATAGGCTTGGCTTTATTTGGTAGCCTCCTACCCACTTTATTGTGAATCAATTTATACATGCTAGACTGTTAGGCAGGGATTCATGATGATGTTCCCTTTATTCATTTAGGACATGGTACAGTCCATCCAAAGCAAATGTTGTTCAGTTTGTAGGATATAGTTTGGGTACATGGCACTGTCAATAGGAGTTTTGTTTTTTGTAGTGTTGTTGTTCTAACCAAGTTTCACTGAGAATACCAACCATCTCTAAGCAATAATTGGCCACATATAAATCTTATATACCAAACTTGTAAACTGCATTTTCCTTTTATCAGGTTGCTAATTTACAGAATGTGAACAGAATGAATCAGTAACATTTTAAAAGCACATTCTATGTGTGATTTAAAGCTGGGACTATTCTTGGACAGTTTTGTCTCCTTGGAGAAATGACGCACACACACACACACACATTGTGGAGATAAGAGAGCTACATGGTTGCCATGGTGATGCCTAAGCACATTCCATATCTGACGAGATGTGAGATGAGTTCTATACTGGAGCTCATATACACACACAGACACACAAATACACATGGGATATTAGCTGTATTGGATTTGAGTCAGTGTTGTTTCTGGCCTGTATGTGAGTCAGTGTGGATGAGTAAGTGGTGGAATGTGTTGCGGAGGTGAACGCATTGTAAGGTGTTCTGCTATTATTAACACACATACAGTCATGTAACGGAAACCCATTTTAAGAGTGTCAGAATAACAAAACCAGTCAATTTCTTTTATGATTTCCATAGTAAAAGGGTGTTTTCTTATTCAGATGTGTTACATTTTGATCATTTTGTATACATACATCACTTACACTGCATGAGTACACAATTATATTCAATCTGATCATATTATAAAAGAAGACTGTGGTTGCTATCCATTCTTGTAAGTAGTCTTCCTATGAAGTGGGAATCTTAATGCATATTTAACTATTTTTTGACAGGCACTCTTGTCCCACTTAAAGCCGTTTTTGTTGTGCCGGCACACCACTTTTCCAAATGTTCCATCTGCTGTTTTTATCGGTGTTGGTGTATGCTACAGTCATGCTTAAGAATTCTTCTCATGACCCAAAATGTTTTTGCATGTTTTTATATACACTCAGCTGATGACATTTAGCCAACCAAACAGACTATGGGTTTTTTCACATTGCAGGGACTTGCTATGGCTTTGAGAACATGACAAAGCTTCATAAATAATTAGTTAAATATCGTAAGGTGTTGATGATACCAGTTTCTCCATTGTGTTGTTTGTTTCCATGACCAACTTTGGGGCCCAAGTGAGACTTGAGAAAATGCAAGTGAAAACTAGCTTAGTGCTTGTTAGGCAGTGTTTGTCTTGGCTAACAAACGGTCTAGATTACTACAAAGCCAAGACAGACAAGAATGGCACCAGCTACAGTTTGATGGTAACCAAGCTGAACACAAGAAAGCGCACAAAACAAGTCACAACATTTTCAAGTTTTGAAAAGTTACCTGAAAATGTAATAATGAAAAATAAAATAAAATTGGCACTAATAGTTCACTACAACAACTTAACTAACATCACTGCTAGCGAGACCTACTACGCTAACTTTAAATTACACCCTCAACTAAGGATTAAGCACACTTTAAACAAAGACATCCAACAACAATACAAAACCTCTAATGTTGTAAAATGGCACGACTTATCTTATCAGGAAACCAGAGAACTTGAAATGAATCTTATGCTAGCTAGCTAAACGCTTTCACTAGCAATTTGAATTGTAGAGAAATGTGACATGGAAAAATTAATCTTCTAATGCTAGCGGCAGGAGCATCAGCCGACCTATAAGAGAAATGGCAGTTCAACAAGGACCTAATTAAAGTACTACAGGCTCTTAGACACATCAGCGCATGGAGATAAAAAGAGCTTTGTAGCCTACATTGTACATTAAACGTGCGCATACAGTAAGTGTTTTGTCCTTATGTATGTGTGTATGTGTACCTACCCACATTGTATATTACGTGTGTGTGTGTGTGTGTGTGTGGTCTGTCCCAGTTCTTTGCCTTGACCCAGTTGTCTCACCCGTAGAGCGGACACACGCACCCTAGGGTGCCCTGTAGCCAGGTGGAAGGTGTCCTGTCCACATCCCCTCTACCATCTGCTGCCCCCCCACCCCAGTTCTGGCCCTTCCAATCAGGCCAGTCCACCAGGCCAACCCCCCCACTAGTAGTTAAACTACATTTTGCAGTAGCTTGGTCTCCTTTAGTGTTTTTAGCAGTTTACTTTTTTGTCATTTTGAAGAATAGTTAACTATTACAACTACCAACTATTTTTGGCTAGAAAAGAATAAAAGTGAATTGATTTTTTTCATTCATTCATTTGTTTTCTTAACCTGCTTATTCCCATTCAGGGTGATGGTGGGGAGCCTGTATATCCCAGCATGCATAGGGTGGAAGGCAGAGAAACACCCTGGAAAACGTCTCCAGTCCATCATAGGGCTAACAAAGATAGACAGACACTCGCATTCATACCTATTGACAATTTAGAGTCTCCAGTCCACCTGACTGTTAGAGGAAATCCAGGAGAATGCAGTGAGGTCTATTCCCTAATCTGTATTTTACATTTTTTTATATACTACTACTTTTAGAGTTTTGTTGAATTCCTTGTAGCCTATGTGAAAACTGATTCTGATTCTGAACATGCAAACTCCACACAGAAAGGATTAGGAATCAAACCTGCAGGCTACTGGCTGTGAGGGCAAAGTGCTAACCACTGAGACACTGTACCACCTGCGTTTTTTCGTACTTTCATTTATTTTTTAAATTCGTTTTTTTAGTCACTCCTTTGTCAAAACTGTACAAGTCCAGTGTTACAAAGAGACCTTTATTTCTTTGTTTTAAGTTTACATCCCACTGAAAAATCACCATTCCTTATACTTTTTCTCAGTGAAAAATAAATTATATAAATACCAATGTTATACATTATACCAACAGAAAGTTAACATTGTGGTAAAGCCAGATAGGGTTATTTGGTTTGGACTTTTTTAATCGTTTTTGGTAGGCAGCTGTTGGAGTGTGGCCATTAGAAACACAGTCAATATTGCTTGCTCTTTATTTCAAATTATATACAATTTTTGTTAACATTCTACAGTCATGTGATTTTGTAGAATGTGACTTTGCAGATGTAGATATGATCAGTTTGAACTACTTTTTCTAAGTCACTGAAGTTAACAAAACTAATTCCCTTGAGGGTAGCTTTGCTGTAGTTCAACTTCTTCCTATGTGATATAGCTGGTAGCTTGTAAAACTAGACTTTCAAAGTAGCTTCCCCAACACTGTCATGGCCTGCCGCTCTACCACAGACTACAGGAATGAGCTTCTCAGAGGACCTACAGCGTTAAAAATGGAAACCAGAACACTAGAGAGAGAGATTGGGAGGCGGATTTATTACTGTCCAAGGCTCACTCTGTCATTCCAACCTTATTATGTGACTGGTGGGAGTCATGGAGCTATATATAGATGTGTACAGAGGAGAGAAAGAGAGAGACAGGACCTAAACAGACGCCCACCCCCACCCCCATCACCACCTCTCCTTTCCCTTTCCTCTGTTGTCGGTCAGAGAAGTGAATGATCTCATCCTTGTACACTGGCTGCACTGCACTGAACACTGCTGGTATGAAGATAACAGCATGCCGTGCCTGATATATAGCACGGCAATGATCTCTTCTACCAGTGGAATAGAGAATAGAGCTTATAGAAATGAGTAGACACATATGATTCACCTATAATGAATAAGCTTTGATGGACTGAACGAGTAATACTTGCTTTTGGAGAAAAAAGAATGAATGAATAAATACATACATAAATAAGCAAAGAAACAAATAAATATATTCATAAATAAATGCATAAACAAATAATCAAACAAATACATACACAAATATATACATAAAGAAATAATCAAACAAATAAATCCAAATGGATAAAGATAAACAAAAAAAAGACAAGTAGATGAATAAATAAATATTGAATACGTAGATAAATAAGTGTATTTACTTAAATAGTTGAGACATTAATTGAACACTTTTAACACAAAATTAGTATATTAAACGACTTGACTCTCAGCCTTACTGTTCCGTAGCTGCTGTATGTGAAACAAAGAGAGATCTTCCTGTTTTCTCTTTGTGTCAAAGCTGCTGGATTTGATAGGCAGCTTTGTAGTGACACCTAGTGGATGTTCTACCACATTGCCCTCCAACAGACAGTGATTATTGTTGAATGATACTAATATTATTGAATATTGTTTGTTCATTGATTAACCCCACTTAACATTGAATAGAGTCAAAATTACAATAACTATTCTCTAAATACACTAAATGTACAGGAATTTGTTTTGTTGACCAATAAAATGAAGTCAAATCATGTGGTCCCCCAGGTCAAGCTGCCCTTTCCTGTGGACCAGATCACCAACCTGCCGCGCAACGACTTCCAGATCCTCATCAAGATGCACAAGCTGACCTCGGAGCAGCTGGAGTTCATCCACGACATCCGCCGCCGCAGCAAAAACCGCATCGCCGCCCAGCGCTGCCGCAAGAGGAAGCTGGACTGCATCCAGAACCTGGAGTGTGAGATCCGCAAACTGGTACAGTCACATCAGCATCCACACACACACACACACACACACACACACACACACACAGCTTTAAACCAGTGGTTCTCAACAGTATGCCATTGACCTAAGAGTCTACAGATTTTCTAAAGAAACAAGATATAAGATATATGAGAAGATATGAAAGTAATGGAACAGGTCTGAAAATTTGGAGTGTGTGGCAGGCTAAGAGGCGTTTCAGGTGACATAACACACCCTCTGGTGGCCATATTGGAGGTCCTGCAGCTCATTCAAAATGCTTCAGTTTGAGCTCTGACTGGGACAAGTAAAACTGGACACCATCACACCTGTTATTAGATCACTGTGTTGCTCAAAGGAAGGGGGATCGGAGACTGTAGAGACTAGAGCTAAAGACAAGACAGATTACTGTGTTACAGTACCTTATCAGACCATTCACTTTTACTTCTAACATTGTTGAATTGACACAACAATCAATCAAACAAAGTACACCTAGCAACCAGCAGGTAGGATCCCTTGATGCCTCCAGTACAGCCTGAATTTTAGGCATTTTGGCTGACTGGATGGTTTTTGTTTATGCCACTATTCTCTGTAAACTCTTGACACTGTAGTGCAAATCTCCCAGGGGGCACAAACGATCAAACCACATTCTAAATGGCTTAAATAGTTTAATGGAACAGTAGCTGAAACTTTCCATCCTGGGTGCATCCCAAAGCTTTCACTTGGAGGAGAGGAGGTAGCAAGGGAAAGTGGAGACCATTTGGGACAGTTCATTTGCTACTCCATCTGCTATTGATGAAGCGACCCTATCATAACTGGCGTAGCCCAAGCCCACAATACGTGTCATAGCTAATCTAAGTTTTTATGCACACCCCAGCACAAAATATGAGCACATTGCGAGTTAGACCCCCTCTCTCGCATGCTTTAACAGCCGGAACAGCCGGGCACAGGACTTTTGTCTCCACTTCCCTCATCCCTACTTTAGAGGCTTGGTCGGTTGGGCTATGATCATCGTTATAGTAACTTGAAATTTATATATTTGCCTGTTGGTGTCATTACGGTAGCCAAAGTGCAGCGGAAGAATTTTAGTAGAAGAGTTGATGAACATTGGCTAGTTATTTTATTGTTCATAAGTCAAGTCAAGTTTATTTCTATAGCCCTTCATGACAAGCCTGTCTCAGAGGACTTTACAGAGAACGAGCCTACCTAGATTTAACTAATCAACAATCAATCACAAAACAAAATGGTGCAACAAAATAAATGCAATGAAAGAAAACACAAAGCAAAGACACAAAATAGCATGTTGAAAACAAGGAAAACTCCCAAGAAAAGGTTTCCAAAGAATTAGCTTTCTCTTTTGGAATTTTTATTGGATAGCTGAAAGTGGAGATAGGCAGGAAAGAGAGGGAGAGAGATAGGGATTTATGATAAGGTTTGTGGGCCAGATTTCACTTGCGATGTAGACCACTGAGCCACCAGGACACCCAAGAATTAACTTCATTAATTGCAAGAGGAAATTGGTTCCAGAGATAGGGAGCTCGGTAAGAAAACGCTCTGCTGCCTGCCGATTTCTGCTTTATTCTTGGGACAGTAAGGTAACCAGCGTCCTGCAATCGGAGGGCACGAAGGGGGAAAATGAGGGAGGATGTCGGATGTCGGATAACAGAATGTACAATTTATATGTTAGCAGAGGCACTTTGAAGACAGATGTGGCTTGAAATGGGAGCCAATGAAGGGAGGTCAGGATGGGTGTAATGTGATTCAATTTTCTAGTTTTAGTTAAAGTACTTTGTACGAGTGTGGTAGACCAGAAAACAGGATGCTCCAGCAATCCGTACAAGGGTTTCAGCATCGACCAGACGTTAACCCGATGATATTCTCTGTCATATGGACTTAGGTGTGCGAGAAGGAGAAGCTGCTGAGCGAGCGCAACCAGCTGAAGGTCTGTATGGGCGAGCTGTGGCAGAACCTGTCCTTCCTCTCCCAGGAGGTGTGCAGGGAGGTGCAGGGCGGCCAGCCGGGTCCCGTCTCCGCCAGCATTGACCTCACCTCCAACCCGCCGTCACCTTCTTCTGAAGAGGGCTCGGCCCGGAGGGGGTCGCCCATCTCACTGCGAGGTGAGGCCCCGTGTCCCTCTGACATGGGATCCAGTCAGAGGGGGCAGGAAGACAGGCAACCCGGGGTACAGGTGTCCGGTCTGGGGCAGGAGAACCCCGAGTGTCCCCTGGTGCGCGGATCCAGTGTGGATGTATGTAGCCCCACTGTAACGGTGGATTTCTGTCAGGAAATGACTGAGAAATGCACAACGGATGAACAGAAAAGAAATGACTGTAGTTAGAGGCTGGTGGTTAAAAAAAAAAAGTTGTTTTGTCTAAGACACACTCATACTTGTCTCTACCTTGATATTTAAAGTAAATTTGTAGTTGTGTTTTTTTGTAATGGATGACACTAGAGTTGTCTTATCAGCAATACTGTTCAACAGGTATTTTTGGACTGGTGACAATAACAATAGCACTGGCAGCTTTCTCTCTCTTTCCCTTTCTCTCTCTCCTTCTCTGTCTTTCTCTTCTCTGCTTCCCTCCCTCTTTGGTGCATCATGGGAGGTTAAACTCAGGAATTCCTCAGAATGTTCAGTAATGTCCCTGTTAACATGTACATGCACTTTACTTTACAGTCCTGTCATACCTTTTCAATTACTTCGTAAATCCCTTTGATCCATGGAAAATAATGTTTATTTGACCTTTGAAATCACATTTCCACCAACTGCCACTTTTGGTTTGGTTAAAACATTGAACATACAACACTATACATTATCAAATACATGCTCTATACAGTATCAAATAGCTTCCCTTTTGTCATATGAGGTAATTGACATTTCAAGTGACCTAGTAATTGTTGAGTGGCACAGGACTTTAAAGTAAAATGTTACCAAAGGTGTGTATTTGTAAAATTGTACATTAGAAGAAATGGTCAAATGAACTCTCATTATGCAAAGTTTCCTTTGTCAAAACTTCACTTTCACTTTTTCCTGTGCTCAGACGGTCGTTTCTACACATTCTTCTTCTGCCTTTTTCACATCTGTGCTAAGAGAAGGAGGGATACAGGGATGAATATTGCGTAATTAGAGAAGGATTAGGATTTTAAGTCGCAGCACTGCCCAACACCTCCAAGAGGTGAGCTATGGCATTGAATATAAGCAAACGCATTGACATTGGCACTTAAAATCAAGTCCCACGCCAGTCACTGAGGTCCCAAGACATGGTGTCAAAAAACTACTTAAACAATAACTTAAATCATAAGTGCTCTTTTTTTTTTGGGATCCAATTATTTATTGTCTTTTATGTAGTAAGAATTTAGTGTTCGTACTTAACTACGTATTTTTTGCTCCACTGTTGTTGTATTGTACATAAGCCAAATAACCCTATTAAAAGTATTCGGTATGTGGGTGTAAGACACCTAAACATGACAACGTCTTACATATGTAAATTTGTGAAAACAAACAATGACATTTTCCATTTCCACTTGCAATTCAGTATAGCTAATGGGGTATGATCAGAAGTTCAAAGCTCCAAACAAAAACATTGGTGCATTATTGATTGAGGGAGATGCCAAATTCATCTGCTGTTGAAAAGTCGATGGTGAAGCACGTGGCAGGGGTGAGTGTTGCCGTCTGCTGTGTTGCTACCCGCCACTTTGATGCACTAGTGGGGCATTTTTTATGGCATTTTAATCCTGGCAGTGTTTTTGGCTTCTTTGTCTGTCATCTCACCCGCTGTTAAGGGGAAGTCACTTTCAGCACAGTAAGTTCAAAATGTAAAATTAAACCGCAATGGACATAATTGCGCTTGCTTTTGTGGAAGTTTGTTAGAAGTAGTTAGAATTTTGAGGAAAATCTGCTTCATTTGATGGAACTGAAAGTGAACTGATCCTAACCCCCGATTCTCACCACAGTATAGTGTATGCCAATGACAAATCTCCGACGAATGTACTGAGTGCTCAGAGTACACTGAAGAACACTGATCAGCTGATTTTCATAGACTTTAATTCATTAATGTGAACATGTTAATTTATTTATTTTGGCTCTGTTGTTGGGGGTTGGGGTGGGGTTTAGGGGAAGGTGCGTAGATGTAAAATGTAGGCCACTACCCTTTCCTAGCATCGATTCTGTGTTTGTTAATGGTTGTATTTTTATTTTTTTTTATATATATATATATTATTATTATTATTGACGATTTGATGAAAGATTAGGTCTTTGATATTTTTTGAGTCACAAATGTACTTACTAAGGATAAGTTATGCGAAGATTTAAACTTAAAGGGTGTGAGTATGTTTACAAATTTGTGTGTTCTTTTTTGTTTTGTAAAGTTGCGAAGACCTGAGAATTAAGTCGAATAGAAAAGCTGATAAAAGTTCTTTTTTTTTTTTTACATAAATTTAAAGTGTAGGTTAATTTGTGACAAATATAAGCATCTGACAAGTGCAGCTACAATTCTTGCCTTAGAGGTTTCAGAGGCCAAAACTATCCAGTAAGGGAACGGAGGATTTTATTCAATCAAAACTACACTGCACCATTAAAAGCATCGCAAGGCTTGTCAGCAATGCCACAAAACATGGAGGCGGCCCCTTCTGACAGTGTGCTGTGTCCGTCTGAAGTCAAACATCATTTTGTAGAGGGAGAGACAACAGTATAGCTTCAGTTCAGTCTCAATTTTTCACTATTCACCAAGCGTCCTTTCCTGAGAAATAGTGAAACTGATAGAAACATGTTTCTGTTTGTGTTTCTGAGATATTCACTTTTTGAAAAATGCCATCTGGTCACCATGGAATATAATATAATAAAGACAGTTTCTTGCAAAAAGGTAATATTTGAGATGATGTAATCAGTTGTAGTTCTTAAATATTGAGCTAGAGAAAAAAAAGAGTGAACCTGCACACTAGTAAACATGAAAAAGAGGCAGAAAATCCTTTCATGGCATTTGTTATTCTATGCTCTGCTCCACAAAAAAGTGCAAAAAGTTTCAAGACAATAGAGAGCCTAAGTCCCTCCCCTTCCGGTGGACCACCATGGGACCTTATTTCGGAAAAAATATGTACGGTAGTCAACGGCGAGAGACAAATAATTGTTTGATCCCGTTTGAATTGTGCCATGAATTACACATATTATGTTTTGTCAATTTAAATGATAATTTTGCAAGTCAAGAAAGTCGCAGTTTGTCGTAAAACTGTTGAACTATAAGACTGTAAAAATACGTAATTAGAAAGACTACACACCCAAAAGTCGCGCAAGTGACGTAACTTCCTCTCTCCACAAGCTACCCAGAGCCGCTGAAGCTAAGTCCCTCTCAGATAGCAGGAGTATTATACACAACCTGGAAGGTAGACAGTAAGAATGGATTTAAACTGGTTTAGGATAGTTTTACTACAGTGGGGGCTAACGTTAACGCGATGCCTGTGTGTTTCCTATGTTTCGTTCCATGTTGGTGTTGGTGACGTATATTGTGCGAGACGAGAGATGTAGTTCACTGAGCGGTTTCACACAAAACTAAACGTTACTGTACTGTTTTACAACAAACTGCGACTTTCTTGACTTGCAAAATTATCTTTTAAATTGACAAAACATCATATGTGTAAGTCATGGCACAATTCAAACGGGATCAAACAATTATTTGTCTCTCGCCGTTGACTACCGTACATATTTTTTCCGAAATAAGGTCCCATGGGGGACAGCGGAAGGGGAGGGACTTAGGCTCTCTATGATGAGGTCGAAATATCGGAACATTGGTCTGTTGGTGTTTGCACTTTTTGCACTTATGCACTTTTCTGTGGAGCAGAACATGGATTATTATATACCATAAAAAGGATTTTCTGCCTCTATTAGCCTTTTGATGTTTGGTAATGTTCAGGTTCCCTCGTTTTTCTCTTCATACTAATTGGAACTGACACACCTGCTGCCAATTGAAATTAAGGCTGCCATCCAGAGATGTTGGAAAGTTGGAAATTCACTAGTTGGTTGTAATTACAACCTAAAAAAAACAAGGTAAAAACATAGACACCCGCCACATTTTCTTTACCCAATGTAAATACTGTTTCCCATGTTATGTCAGTGATATTTAACATTAACTAGCTAGTTAGCACAGAAAGCAACTGTAAGTGCAACTTTACATTTCAAATTTATGTTTGACCATTTACCTCACAGGTGTTTTGATAGATTTCTACTCATGCACTGCTGAAAATTTAACTCGATTGTATTTTGAGGATTATAAACACGTTAAAGTAAAACTGTGTAGCTTTCACAGCAGTGGTTGTCAGTTTTGTTCCAACCAAACACTATAGCAGCTGATTTCACTGAATAGTTCTTCCTCTCTGGTTGAAGGTGTGTTAATCAGTGAAATCAGCTGTTGTAGAGTTTGGTTGGAATGAAAACCTGCAGACTCTTGGCCGTCAATGGTACATGGTTGATAACCACTGGTTTACAATGTATACCGTCATGTTGATGTGACTTTACATAACTGTATCTCAACAACATTGTAATTGAGAAAATCAAGTTTTTTACTAGGAATTCTGACTTGCATTAGGATGTCAAAATTTCCAACTTTCCGACATCTCTGGAATACAGCATTAATCTATGTGAAACAGGTTCCTCTATTGTTAAAATAATGAGAAATTAATATCAGGGAAGACAATTGTTTTCCAAAATGGATATATAGCATTTTGGAATCAAATGCCTTCATTTAGTAATGAAATGGTGGAGAACTGAAGGAAGTACTTTCAGTTATTGAATTACAATCTCCGTTTACAGTATGAGTGGTTGCGGGCCACTCCTGGTGTACAGTAGACGAAATCCAGTGCAGCTTTGGCTGAATCCCAAGTGGTGATTGCAGAGGTTTTGTCAGACCTCAGTTGAACAGAGCGGACTCTTAACACTTATCTACCTGGACAATTCAGCATACCTCTTCTTTTGGGTAAGGACTGTATGATAGACATGTAGACAGTTCACGTGGTGTTGTTTCTAACTTTTTACAGTGGTTATATCATTGTATTTGTAGATTTTGGTGAGCCATTTTTTACATGTCCTTTTTTGAGTACCTGCAACATGACTGTTATATGCAGATTCAGCATTTTTAATTTCCTTTTTATCTTTGAAAGTTCAAATTACCTGTATTTTTTTTTTTTTTGTTGTTGTAAATATTGTGCAACATGTCGTGTTTTGTTTATTTGATATGCAAAAGTTTTGAAAGAAAACAACAGCATTTTGTCTAGGCAATTTCTGTTCAGAAATAAAACAAAAAGCATGAGACAATTCTCTGGTGAGTGGGGGTTTTGATTAAATGTCTGTTGACAAAATATTTGCTGTTTTGTTAAGAAGCATTTAATTTGAATATAATATAAATTAATATAATTTCATGAAATTACTTTGTATATAAATTACTACAAATACACAGTTACTATACAAGTCTTTGACTTAGAAAAAGTGTTATATTTTTAAAGTTACAAAAGTCCATGTTACAGAAGCATACAAATCCTCTGAGGATTTCACTCCATAATCCATGGTCTTGGTTCTGCACAATCTTCCACATTCAGCCTACACATGGAAAACTGTCCACAAAATGATACAATCCTTTTTCTCCACCAGTACCCACATAAAATCACAATAGTCCCTTTGTTTTTTTTAAACATCATGGGCGTTTTAAGGTGCTTGGAATCCAAAACATATTGGTGTTTGGCACTGAGTCTGTCTCATGATGGCTGAATGTTTGGCTGCCCCATGTGACTTGGCCAGCAGATCAATGTTGGTGGTTGGATCACTGATACAGGTTCTCCTCTGTTTCAGACCCGGAATCAGAGCTCCTGGCCACGATGTTAGCCTCTTCTCTTCACTTTTTCATGATAGAAGATATATCCAGGAACATACTCTGAGAAAGACAGAAAAAAGCTTCAACTTAGATTATTGCTGCTCTTGGACAATAATACATGTAACTCAAGGAATAAAAATAAAAAACAAAATGGCAATCACATAGCTTTTCTGTAACAGGAGCATTATGGATTTTATGCATGTTATCATGGGTTTATCCATAATGTGCTTGTTGATGAGGTAACATTATAATAATAATTTTTTTGAACCATTAGTCAATATCTACTAAAATCTATAATTACATATTAAATATAGAACCTTTAAAATTATCTATTTTATTATTAATTATTGTGTAATTTTCTGTTTTCATTTTCTGTTCATTGTTAAAAAATTGTCAATGTTTACACATCATTTATATTATTATATTATTTATATATATATATATAATATAAAAATAAATACACAAAATCAAAGTGTTTTAACTTTGATAATACCATTTTCACTTAGTTTCCATTGACATGCATTTACTAATGTAATGCCTTATGATTGAAGATAATTTAGAGATTCTAATATCTATCTGATGTCATTGCTTTTTACTAGCAATATCAATTTGTAAATTCAATTTTATGATGTTTCCAGCTGTTTTTGCAAGCGCTGTCTGTTTTATGAAGGAATTATGGCAAATTGCTTCTTAGGAATAGCTTCTTATTCATTGTTTCCCTCATGTGGTTTTCAAATTGCTATTTATTTGCTTGGCCTCATGTCATAATTACGGGGTGTTAATCTGAAACAACTTCATCAGCAATTTGATTTCTTCTAATTATTTCCACTGAGAACATTGAATGGACAGGCCACTGTTAAAGCTGCCAACTCATCCCTGTTGGGCTTCGTCCAGATTGGCTTTCTCCCTCCCTCTCTCTCTCTTGTTCCCTCTCACCCTTCCCTACCTTGAGTCATCTCTTCTGCTTTCTTTTTCCCTTTCTGGTTTTTATTTTCACACTTCTCTCTGCAGCATGTTTATGAAGTCCTGTTTGAATTGATGCTAAACAGATTTTTTCTTCAATTCTCTACATCGCGGCATGGTTTGGCCTCTACTAAAACATTGTGCTGTGTGTTGGCCACCGCTAAAACATCGAGCTATGTTATTACCACATCTATGTCATTTGTTATTTGGCTCAGTAGACTTGCCACAACTACATAACTCTACCAGTGGCTGGGCTTCAAAACTTAATTAGCTCTTTGTTCTTTATAGTAATGTCCTCTTTGACAATACAATAACATACTTGTTGCTTGAGGTTGAATATATATATATATATATAATCTAAAAACTAAATGTAAGACTATGTTGCTCACATAACAATGGGCAGATGAAGCCCAGATAGGAGGCTGCTTTCAGATTGTCAAGAATATGCCTTTCCTTATAACTTTCCCATGACCTCAAACATTAAATGTTTATGATTGAGGTTCACGAAAAGTTTGAAATGGAAATCTGATAAATGAAAGCAGCCATCTTTGCTCTTTACTTGCCATTGACATTCTTCGGCCTCCAGGAGGTGGCATCATCGGCATGTCTCCCTGCAGTGAACCCAGCTCATCGGACTCCTCTGAGGTATGTATGGATGGGCTTGTGGAGCCGCTGATGGTGGACATGCTCTCGGACGGCAGCCTGACCATGAAGCTGGTCTTCCTGGGGTTGGAGAGCAGGACATCACTCCCCAACGAGTCCCTTCGCTCATCCTCTTCCAGGTCCCTGACAATACTGGACCTCAAGGTTCTACTGGACACCAGAGTTTCCATATGGCTGGGTTGAGGGTGTTCTACCTGATGGACGTCCTCATGATGAGCCTTGTTCGTTGGACCTCCCTCCACATTGGGCAGGGCAGCAGCCCAGGCTGGATGGTGGTGGTCCGCCATGGCTGTGTGGATCACTGGATCGTCATGGGTTTGGGGGACTTGGATGGCACAGTTCTGGCCAGTCCTGGATGGCTGTGGGGGCATCTGAGGCTGGGGGTAGGTGCAGTTGGTCTGATTGTGATGAGCCAGGCTGTTGTGCCTTGGTACCTCCTGGTTTGCTTTGAGCCCAACGTTGTAAAGAGGAGGCTTCATGTCTGCCTCTGGAATCACCTTGAAGATGGTTTGAGTTAAAGGCCCATTGTGAGGTGACACATTGCTCATTACACAAAGGTGCTGTACGGATGGCTTCCTCTTTGGCTTATAAATCAAACTGTCATCATCTGTATACTTTTCCCCATATAGCGTCTGTTTGATTTTCTTGACGCCCAGGTGGGATATTTCCAGAATGTTGAGGAAAAGTGACACACCAGCAATGACAATCATGAAGACCATGAAGATGGTCTTCTCTGTGGGCCTGGAGATGTAACAGTCTACACTGTTGGGGCAAGGCAGCCTCTCACATTTATAGAGTGGCTCCAGTCGGATGCCATAGAGGATATACTGGCCCAGGATGAAGCACACCTCCACCACTGAGCGCGTAAGGATATGGATGATGTAGGTTCTCAGTAGAGAGCCTCTCAGGGGAGCCTTCTTCACCCTCTTCTGCTCGTCCAGCCTCCTCAGCTCCCTCTCCATGCGCTTGTGTTCGTTCATCGCCACCTCGGCCTCACCCAGCTCCTCCCTCAGCTGGGCCCGTCTCCTGTGGCGGTCCTTCTCCAGGGCTCGGATGCGGTAGAGGGCATGGCCCATGTAGACCAGCGAGGGTGCAGACACAAAGATGACCTGCAGGACCCAGAAGCGGATGAGGGAGATTGGGAAGGCACGGTCATAACACACTGCCTTGCAGCCCGGCTGGTCAGTGTTGCAGACGAACTCAGCCTGTTCGTCCTCCCATACGTCCTCGGCGGCCGCTCCCAGGACCAGCATGCGGAAGATGAAGAGTATGGTAAGCCATATCTTGCCCACGATGGTGGAGTGAATGTGGACCTCTTCTAGGATGCTGCCCAGCAGGTTCCAGTCACCCATGGTCAGCTGCTCACCGCTTCACTGCCACATGTCCTCAGGCTATGATATAGACATACGCAGCACATATGGATAAGCTCTTAGCTCCTAGCTCTTCTGCTTTTATTTCATTCATACAAACAACACATATAATCTGCTTAGAGTTGTAAAATGGTATTCACCTGACAATATCATAAAATATCACAAAAGGTTGCATTTACATATGTAAGTGCCTGTTAACCATGCAAATATAAATTACAAAACATACTCTAGGTTTCCCCTAGTGGGTGAGTACCAACTTCAACCAGACTACAGAATAAGGCCCTACTGTCTTTTCAGACCAAAGTATAAAAACTAGTGGCATACAATAATGGAAGTCCAATATTTACCATTACTGTTCACATCATCTGAGAGAGCTATTTTACATTAGCTACTATTGAGTTATTCCAGGTGTAATTTGTTGCAGCGTCACACTTTAGAGAGTATGATGTAACAGCAAATAACTCCATCCAATGAATTAGCCATTTCAACAGCTCACAGAACAAAAACACAACACTTACATATCAATGGTATGGGTTCTCTCTTTGCCTCTTGATGCAGTTAACCATGTTTACATTGACAAAAGCATCCCAGAAAATCACCGGCTTTGTATGATTACCCCATGGAGAAATTTGGAGGTTGCAGTCCCCTTGCGCCAGTCCCAAAAGCCAATCCCCATCCCTCTCCCTCCCTCTCTTTCTCTCTGTCTCTCTCTGTCTATCTATGTGTGTGATGTGGTTGTCTATGTGGTGGGAGTGCTCTCCCGTGTTGTTGCATGCAGGGTTCACAGGATGTGAGCATTGATCGTCTCCCGACGGGACAATGCCCCATGGCACCTCTTGCCAGGCAATTGGTCAGTCCCTCCCACCCCTTCTCCCCACACCAGCAGTGCCAACACAAACCAGTGGCCTCTAACCCCATCAATATCCGCCAGAGAGAAGAGATATTTGTTTACGGTTCATCTTTTTCATAGTGCCTGCCTTTGGTGCCCTTAACGTATAGATGTAACCTAGCTAATTGGTAGGCCTTCAATATTGAAAATTGAAGTCAAACTTATGTAAGTGTACCTATTCCCCCTATCTATGTGGAATCACTATAGCAGGCCCACTGACTCAATAAATCATGTCCCACCTCATAATTTACTGCACACTGTTTTTTGTTGTTGTTGTTGGGGTGCTGATGGGGAGCAGGGGTGTATGTGTATATGTGTGTGTGTGTGTCCATGCGCATGCATGTGTGACTGTCTAGCACCCTTGCTGTTGCTGTTTTGTTAATTTGTTCCTACCACACAAGGGGGCAACATGATGTTTAAATTCAGTCCGACACACTATGTATTGCACATTGTAACATTATGCAACAGCACTATGCAACAGAATATTTGCAGTAATGTATGGAGATCATCTCTTTGTGATGTAGATTTTTGCATTGCATGCAATTTTTGCCTATATGCATTGGTTCTGTTCTCTAAAGTGTGAAGTACTGAATAGGCAAGGCAGGTGAAGCTAGATTTACTATATATTTAGATCATCATTGCACAATTTATACTGCATTGCCATAAGTCAAAAATCTATTTTACAACAGAACATGCAAGGCCTAACAAACTTATATTCCAGTGTTGTGCCTCTCACTTGAACTTGCATACCCATGAGTTGAGAATCTACCATATTGAGTTCTGACACTATCTGCTCAACGTAGCCCCACAAAGCACCCTGCCATAGCAGCGGGGAGTAAAGCAATAGTACATAATACTGGCTTGATTTGAGAGCATGGGTGCTTGGCTGCATAAAATGACCAGCCGTGCCTGGAGGGCCTTTAATTAGGTTTCCATCGCGCGCTGACAGAGTCAATGGCCCATTGATTTGATTTTCCCTTCAGAAGCTGCTGCTGCTGCGGTCGCCGAGGCCGAATGCCAGATGTCACAGCAGGATCATCGGGTTATGCAACGGCTGCTTCATCAAGTGCTCAGCCGCCGGCCTGACTGACAACTGTGCACAGTGGGCGGGGCTTTGTCCAATCTGTCTGTCTGTTGACAGTGTGCCTCAACTCACCCACGTTTGTCTTTCTATACTTGTGAGGACCTTCCACTCATTTCCCAACCCCTAACCCTAACCCTAGCCTTAACTCTCACCACTACATGCCTAACCCTTATATTAACCTAAACCTAATCCTAGGCCAAAATGTCCTCACTTTGAAGGTCTAAAACTCAAAGGCTCTCAAAGGGAAAGAAGTACAGAGCCTTTGCCCAGACCAGTGTTGATGGAGAGGCATATTGAAGTAATTTGAGCCATCACTTACTACTGGTGTTATGGCCCCTAGTGGTAACACAGTACCAGTACTGAGACTTAGATGGTTCCCCCTGTATTCTCTACAATGTCATGGCTGTTTGAATTTGTGTGTGTGTGTGCCATTTGCAGTATTACATCATATTCATTACAGTGTTATGGATAATGCACAGAGAAAACAATCCTGCCCACACCTGTTTGTATCATCACAAATCCCCCATCAACCACATCTGGCACCATCATGGAGGTCCACTGAAGAATTGTCTGTGTGCAAATAATGTTGAAATATATATAAAATCCTGGTTGGAAAAAGAGATTAAAAAAGATTGTTGTGGTGCATGTGTAGGTCAATTCAGTAATTTAGTGGAGTTGTTTCCAAATTTAGGTTGTAACACTGAAAATTTCTTCTTTTTAGTGCTAGCTCCTTTAGCCCTAGCTGTACTACAAATCACTACGAATTGTAGCTTGAGAAGAGTTAACTGAGAGCCGAGTTAACCTGAACAGTTTTTGTCTTCATTAGTGTTACGCCCCCTCCCTCCTTTTCTCCTTTCTCTCCTGTTTTCTGTTCTTCCCTGGCTCTGTTGCTCCTGTGTTGGTGACTGATTGCAACTGTGTCCACCCTTTAAAAGGACTCCTGAAGCAGAGTGCGGCAGACTCTCCAACCTGGCAGTAGTTCTTTTGTTGTACTGTTATTGCTGAGTTTCTGTGTCTAGTACCCTTTTTCTTTTGGGGAAGGTAGCACTAGTTCGGTTTTCACTGTTTCTTTGTGGTCAGCATAGTTTTTTCCCTTGATCTTTTTTGGTAGCAGCCCAGGGTACGGCTCATCATGTGGTTGGCCCAGATGCTTCTCCATTTTTTTTTGTTCTGTTTGGTCGGGCCTTCTCCCTTTTTGTAGCTTGGATTTTTTTTTTTTTTAAATAAATGCTGCTTTTTTTTGTTATCTTAAACTTGGGTGGGCATTTTGAATACGTTGATGTTCTCACACATACGAGCCAATGAGTGGTGAGGCTGGAACAGTTAGCAAGCCAACTATCTAGCGCAAGCTAGTTTGGCTAAGCATTAGGTAGGAGCTGGCCACCTGACATTAACTACAAATCAGATGTAGTCCTATTAACAAGACTCACTAGTTAGCTGACCACATATGGGTAGCTAACTAACACGCTGATATTATCTAAATACATAATTAAGCCTGTTAGTGAAGAAATTCAGTTCTTAATCACAAACGGCACAGAAATTAACAGTGTTAACTCCATACTGGCTGAGTTGTAAGTTTTATAATCGGTAGCCATTGTTGCTCAAGAGCTGAGAACCTCCAATATGGCCGCCAGTGGGTGCATTGCGTTATCCATTATTTGACTAATCCTTCAAACTGCCACTATCATAAGCCCTAAAGCAAGACTGCTGCAGTACTTTTGCACTAGACGGAGATGTGAATGTGATGATCCATTCTTCTGGAAAGGAGTAAAAAGACTATAGACTAGAGAATAGAAAATTTGTGTGCTCAGTGTCTCTGCCTATGCGAAACTGAAACCACATTTTTACTTTGCTCAGTGGTCATACATAGTGGTTATACTGTTTTTCAACGGCACTCACCAAGCACTTATTAGGAACACCATACTAATACTGGGTAGGTATCAGCTTTCAGCTCAATGTCAACCGACTACCAAAGTGCCATCCGCCTCAAGGTTCGACGTGTTGTGCATTCTGAGATGCTTTTCTGCTCACCACAGTTGTAAAGAGGTTATCTGAGTTACTATAGCCTTTCTGTCAGCTCCAACTAGTCTGGCCATTCTCCTCTGACCTCTCTCATCAACAAGGCGTTTGCGTCCGCAGAACTGCCACTCACTGGATGTTTTTTGTTTTTCACACCATTCTGTGTAAACTCTAGAGACTGTTGTGTGTGAAAATCCCAGGAGATCAGCAGTTTCAGAAATACTCAAACCACCAGCCCGTCTGGCACCAACAACCATGCTACGGTCAAAGCCATTCTGATGTTTGATGTAAACATTAACTGAAGTTGCTGACCTGTATCTGCATGATCTTATGCATTGCACTGCTGCCACATGATTGGCTGATTGGGTAATTGCATGAATAAGCAGGTGTAGGTGTTCCTAATAAAGTGCTCGGTGAGTGTATGTTTTGTTAATTTCAGATTTATTCATGCACCATCTAGGTGACCAGCCCACATGGGCTTAGAAGACACTACAGTACATCACATACATATGTTCAACATGGCATCCCATACAATCAACAAACAAAAAAGTTTGTCTTCTTTTCCATGCTCTCTCTAGAAATGTATCCAAATAAAGACCTCTTCTTTGAAAAGCCATTTTAACATACCTTCACAAGACCAGAATAAATCTGAATTTTTCTTCTGCGTTTTTTTCAAACAAAGAATTCCTCAGGTCACTATACCTTGTACAATGAAAAACAAATGAAATTTATCCTCAATAACACCCAAAGTACATGAACACCTTTTGAATCTTCCCACCTTCCTTCTAAATTACAAATTATATATATTCCTCTGTATAAAATTCAGACTTAATTTTAATTTATAAATTCTAAGCTTTTGCTTCTTAAATATCCTGCTCCCACATGGAGTAGTTTTTCCCTGAAAGAGCTTATATTGCACTGCATGTTATTTCTAGCAATGGGTTGTAGTTCTAAATCAGAAAAATTACACTAACTTCTTTAGACAATGGATAACCATGTGCTCTATCCAAGAATCTTTATTTGTGAGCCTTCTGGCAACTGAACTAGGCGATTCCATAATCTTACCACTATTTGCATTCAGTTAAGTTCCTGAGGCTTAGTATCTTGGTGTTATTTTTTACCTTCATCTTTGCAAAGATGTGTTACATTTAGGCCTTGTCCACACTAATCCGGGTAAATTTGAAAATGCATGTTTATTTCTCCGTTTCCATCCACACTAAGACAGTGTTTTCAACCACCGGAAACTGAGCTTTCTGAAAACGCTCTCCAAAGTGGATAAATTTGAAAACAGCGGTTTTGTGTTGTAGTGTGGATGGGGTAAACTGAGCTTTTCCAAAACGTTGACGTGGGATTGTCATGTGATCTCACTCAGACAGTTACCTTCCGTTTGGGGCACAGCTCTATATATTCTCCTTGGCTTTGGTGGTCTTGTAGTCGTTAGTTACTTTCAAAAGCAGCTCAACTTTGTCATCTGTCCAGACAAGGAAGTCTGGCTTGCTTTTGTCAGTCTTTTGGACATCTTTTTGGCACTTAAGGCACTCTGCTACTGCAGCCCTGACAACACTTCCATACTTCCATAAACAGTGTTAACGACATAAAGGTCATGGGTCAGAGGCTTGCACATGCCCAATACGGTAGATTTCACCGTTTTCCTATCTTTTTTGCATATCAGTGTGGACAGGAACCTTTTAGCAAACTGCCTGGAAATGCTAGTGTGGACGGAAACGCAAACGACACGAAAACGCCGTTTTTAAATTTACCCGGATTAGTGTGAACAAGGTCTTAGCGAGTTTTACAACTCTTTATTATTGTCGTTGTTATCAGCAACTACAGTAACATCAGAAGAATGTCAGGGGCAGCTTTGTTTTCACGCACGCGCAATAAAAAGGGAGGGAGGGGGAGTTGTGTGTTTCTGTGTGTGCTGTTGTGCCAGCAGCGGCCACATGGAGACTTTGGTCACGTGGGGGTGTGTGTTTCTGTGTCTGTGTGTTGCAGGTGTGTGGGAAGTTTAGGTGTGTATGTGTCAGTGAAAGTGTGACATATAATTTATAATTTATAATTTGCCACCGACCCCGTGTCATCGGATGTGTTGTTATAATACTTGTGCCTTGGTGCCTGTCAGACAGCGTATCTGTCAGTCGGAAGGTGGGGGGTGTGTCAGTCGGGAGTGTGTGAGAGAAAGGATGGGATTGTATTTTACTTATCCTTTTCCGCCTATTGACAGCTGTCCTGTCATCATAAAGACCATTTGGGGATGTGTCTCAACAAAGTGAGGTATGTGTCTCGACATGTCCCAACAGGTTCCAAATAAAAAATCTGTGCAGTATTCCGCGGGCCACTATTACAACAGTAACAATAACATAATGTTTTTGAAATAGGTGTCCATTAGAAATTGTGGGGTTAAGAAGACATAGCTCATTCTATCTCCTACACAAGCAATGATGGAACAACCGGGGCTAAAATCTCAATATCATAGAGTTTCTTCCCCCCAAGAGGATGGTGTTGTTGAGGGCGGCTATGTGTCTGGCTATCCTAACACGTCTTACTCCGGTTCTGACAGTAGGATCCGGTACCCAGGTGTTTGCAATCAAGTGTGACTTCCAGGGAACTAAAGGATGGTAGACATATCGACGCCGTTTCTCCTTCCTATCAAGGCCGTAGCCATGGAGTCAACATTGGGGGGGACCAAATCTGCCGCGGGGTCTGGGGTCCCCCCCCCCCCACCCCAGAAAAAAATCGAAATTTGAAAACTCATTTCCTGCCATTCTAAAATATTTAACACATGGGATGAACTTTTTATTTATTCTTTATTTTTTACAATAATGTCTAATAGTGCATTGTATTACATTGCTCTGTTTTTTCTTTTTTACCTTTTCTTGTTTCATTGAATGTAATGGCAGAGATTAGGGATTAATAAAGTACAACCATAACCATAATCATATAAACAGAAATCTATGCATTGTTATATGAAGACAAGTCCAGATATTGTGGCCAAGGTTTAGCAAATTGTTGTTTTTATTTACATATTTACAAGTAAACTTGGGTGGGCAGCAGGGGCGTTTGCTCTGCTCTGCTCTCATTTTCTCCTCTCGTCCTATTTTCTCCTCTCCAGCCCTCTCTCCTCCTCTCCTCTGGTCCTATATTCTCCTCTCCTCTCCAGTCATCTCTCCCTCTCTCTCCCTGCCCTGTCGGCATCCTCATGCTCTCTCTCTCCCTCTCTCTCTTTACTCTGAACGCACCAGAGTGAACATGAAAGAAATATTATCAGTAAACAAGTGGTGTTTCTTGCCATGATGTTCAGGGATGGATTACTAACCATTTCTGATCTGAATGGCAATGAATGTATATTATATCAAGGCAATATTATGGCAATATTATATCAAGAAACATTGACTCATCTCTTGTACTACTGTATACTTCTATCATTTGACTGGTACTCATTTTCTCACTGCTCTCAACTTACTTTTCTTCTTTTCTGAGGCTGCCCAAAAAACTGACGAATGTCACTGCCACCCTTCCTCTTGCTCATGATGACACTTACTGTGAATGAAAGCTGACTGTAATAAAACTGCTTGCACTTTAATCAAACAAACACTAAAAATTCTATTTATCATAAGCAAGTACAGCTATACAGTATACTATACGAATATGCAATAAATGAAAGCTACTACTGTCTACATAAATTACACATGCAGTGCAACATAAATGATTGACACTTTACTCAGACTTCACGTGGGCTTTCTGACAAATATAACGTAATAAAGACCTTAACGTTAGTTGAATACGCCCGTGAGCACCATTGTTGGTCGCTGGGTGAATGTGTGGCTAATTAACTTTGCAGAAGTGTGGAGATAGGTCTGGCTATGCGAGACTACTTTCCAGGTAACTTAGCTATGATAGCTAACGTTAGTGATGGTTGATTGATTAGCACTCGCAAATCGGCCCGTTTTCACCAAAAACATTTGTTTCCAATCTCAGAACCAATCGTATATCGGTCTGACGACGATTAGACTGATACAAAATATTCTTTATTTCCACAATTACAGTTCCAGCGCAAAATGACATTGATTATACCTACCCACAGCGGTCGAGCACCGGCTTCTGCCGGGGTACGGCAACTCCACTTGGACAAACCACACGCAGAACTGCAGTAATACTAGAACCGGTAGTAATAATAATTGCAATTTGTTAAGTTTAGTTATGATTATGATTACATTTGCTAATGATGGTTGCCTGTCGTAGCCTGTCGTAAAAATGTATTTATGTTTTTTATATCAATATATTGGGGGGGACATTTTGAGGGGATGTGTCCCCCCCAATATATATTATAATTACGGTCTTGGGTAGATCAGTCCTCAGCTTGTGTTCTGTGTCCAATTCACCTAGCATTATGTTCATTCTTCTTCCTATTTTGAAAAAATCCAGTGTAGACCTCTGGTCAATTTTGGTCTTATGGATTTCTAGTACCTTTTTTGCGAACGTTTAATATTTGTTTATTTTTGTTATTAAGGCCTAGATTCAGTTGCATTCGTCCAGTCAACCTAAGCCGGACTGGAGAATGTGCCTAGGTCCCGTTGCATCCTACCAGTCAACCTAAACTGGACTGGCGGATGATAAGAGGGTGTGGTGTAATGTGCTGTTGTATGCGCGGGTCTAGCCCCCATAGAAGACTGGGCTACGTTTTGAAGGTCCTGATGCCCTGGACCACCACTCCCTGCGTGCGTTGTTCCTAAGCCCCGTTTCCACCAACATGGAACGGGTTCTGTTCCGGTTCGCGCACCTAATTTTGAACCGTTCGGCACATTTCGACCAAAAACAAATTGGTTCGGAACCCGAAAAGTTGGTTCCCAGCTGGAACCAAAATATAGCAGGTTTTCAAGTGCGAACCGTGACAACATCAGCAGGCGTGTCACATTCTACAGGTTGGAAAGAGAGGATGGAGAAGGCAACAATGGAGAAGTCAAGTGAGAAATCTTTGGAGAAAAAGAGCGTGCAGTGGTCTGCCGACGAAACCCAATGCTTGGTGACAATTTGGTCATCTCCTGAGTTTCAGGAAAAGGTAGAAAGTAGCACGAGAAAGAGTAAGCTGTACGCCGAACTAGTCGAGTTGGCCAAGGCTGGGTTCTATCGAACGCAAGAACAAATAATAAACAAACTAAAAAAAATGAAGAAGGATTACCGAGACTCCAAAAAAGAGTTGTCAAAAAGTGGAGCTGGACGGGGTAATATGTTACCATATTATGATCTCCTCGACGGCATGATGGGACCAGCAAACCAGATGACTGGGGCGCTGAATTCAGCCACAGCAATGCTGGAGTCCAGCAACCCTGCATCCCCGTCCACATTGGAATTTGATGACGGTAGGTTGACTGCATTATGTTGTCTTTTTATACCACTCATTGTAGATTGTGTATAGATAATTGTAGTGTATGTTGATCAAATACGTAACTTGGAATAATTCCATTAGCCTACATGTCGTTAAGTTATTACGTTTCCATGACTATCTATATTTCGGTAGGGGATATACATGTCTGCAAGGCCGTGTTTACATCTTAAATATCTTACAATATTTGTTCTGTCTTTTAAATACGCGTGCAAAGTTTATTTTGGGAAACTGTAGGCTATAATCGTGCCTGGCGACTTTACTGTCAACTTTAAGCATGCCCAAATTTCCAAGCTGTTTACATATTGTACATTTGCCTCATGTGTGACGTGTAAGTAGCCTTAATATTTTTGTGATTTAATATTGCCTTTAGAATTGTCCAACATCAGTGAAGACACCTCCACCAGTAGACTTGCTTCTGATACTGAGCCCTCTGCCAGTAGACCTGGTACCAGTGTTGCTTCTGAGGAGGGAGAAATCCCCGAAGAACAGGAGCAACCAAGGACAAGGGAGTAAGTATGTTGGGCAGGGCCTCCTTCTATTTTTCCAAGGTCAGTTTATAACCATTAGATATACCTGACCTGCTATTGAATATTCAGAAAGTATATTGTTCCCATATGTAGTCATTAACACAAAATTATTTCTGTATTGATTAATAAAAGTTTTCTTTTAAACCAATGCTGTTATTTTACTCAGGAAAAAGGAAGAGACAAGACGTCCAGGATGTCCTTGAGTATATGGAGAGAGCGGATGACAGGGCTGAGGAGAGAGAGGAGAGGATGCTGCAACACATGCAGCAGTCCACCACTTCTCTGCTGGGGCTGGTTGAGAGGATGGTCACTGCCATAGAGGGAGCCAGAAATCCAAATCAGTAATTACTTTTATTTGCACTGTTACTTTTGTTTAAAAAAAGTTGTCTGACATTTGGAGTCAGTTTGTTTCTTTTTAGTCAAGTTTGTTATCTTGACGTTTCTTTGTTTACATTTTTATATACTTTATACTTGCTTTTCAATGACTTATGTTAAGATAAAGTGATAAAGAATATTTTTTTTACCACAGACATTTGCACAGTCTGTTTTTATTTCCGTTTGTTACATGTAAAAAAGACATTGCAAAAAGTTCTATTTTCTTTTAATAAATAACTTGCTACATAACTGCTACATAATAACTGCTACAACATTGTGTACAGTGAAGTGCCAAAAATGCCACTGCTCTCTCAACTGTGCTACATAAAAAACAGTGCACAATAACTAAATATATACAGAATGCAGTGGATGCATATGCAGTAAAAAAAAAAAAAAAAGATAGGTACAGTACAATACAAACACAGAAATTAAAAAAAAAAAAAAATACAGAATGTACAGTACAATTCTGCTCAGTCCATCAGTCAGAGTTGAAATACTCTACCAATGCAACTCGCACATCAGCTCCTTCCTGCTGTTGACGTTCCTGTAACACGCGAACAGGAGGCTCCATGTTCACAGGCATCACTGGAACGTCTTCAAAGTACTGATCCCCATGCTCTTTACAAATATTGTGCAACACACAACAGGCCAGAACCATCTTCTTTGTAAGGTCCAATTGGCAGTCATTTCTCTTTAGGAGACACCTCCATATGGACCTTTGGCGAAGGTTCAGTCTGGAAGACTATCTTTTGCATGCTTAGGCTGTAGTTTTACATGCTCACTCATTATTTCCTTGCTGTCATTTCCCGGGGCCGTCAATTGAGATATCAGCTGTTCACATCAGCTGGTCACATCTATCCAATAGCACAGCGACACACCTCCATTGTTAGCCTATCGTCTTGCTGCTGTCTTTTTATGTTTCTCTCTCTCCGCTTTAGTCTGTTCATGCTGCTGTTATGCGCACCCCTCCACCTCCCCGTCACCGCCCAGTCTTTGCAGATTCATCAGCTTCATCACTCATCAGACTCACCAGCCTATCAGTCTCAGCAGAGTCATCAGCCACCACCACCAGTGTCTGGATTCCACGGGGGGATTTATCTTGCTGCTGCTCAGGGCTGGTGCCCCTCAATTACAAAATCTCCCTGTAGAGTCTAAGCGCCAAAGACTTTCTTGATAAATCTTAATTTTCACTATATCATCTGTTATAATAAACAATTATCTTTACTTCATTCACTTCTCTCCTGATTGAACTACCTTTTAGTCTCCCGAAGGTCGTCTCCACAATTGCCCTCGCACTGTTTAATCTGGCATTGTACCTCTGTCTGCCTGTATCAGAAAAAGGCTTCATCAGCCAAGTTTGTAATGGGTATGCAGGGTCTCCAATGAAGTAGTGTCCTACGTCATGGCCAGAGATATGACAGTGTGTTGGCTAAAAAACTGTCCATCGCTCACCACTTCCAACAAATGTGACTGTTTCAGCACTCATGCATCATGCACACTCCCGGGATAGCCGACAGACACATCCCAGAACAGACCCTTTCCATCAACAACATCACCTTGACAAGAAATCCTCTTGTAATAACCGGTCTTTACTGAAGGTCTGGTTGGCTCCTACCTGGTCCCTAGTGTATTATATATTATATATAATATGTCTGGGATCCCCCTGTTGAAAGTTAAAATGTAGTTTTCTAAGTGAATGTAGGTTTATGAATTTAAGAGTTGATTTAAGGTTGAGTTTATAGGAAAATTAAGTGGTTGGGTTGAGAATTAGTTTGAGGTTGTGTTTTGATTTATTTAAGGTTGAGTTTATAGGAAAAGTAAGCAGTTGGGTTGAGAATTAGTTTGAGGTTGTGTTTTGATTTATATTTGAGGTTGAGTTTAAAAGAAAATTAAGCGGTTGGGTTGAGAATTAGTTTGAGGTTGTGTTTTGATTTATATTTGAGATTGAGTTTATAGGAAAAATAAGCGGTTGGGTTGAGAATTAGTTTGAGGTTGTGTTTAGATTTATATTTAAGGTTGAGTTTATAGGAAAAGTAAGCGGTTGGGTTGAGAAGTAGTTTGAGGTTGTTTTTAGATTCATATTTAAGGTTGAGTTTATAGGAAAAAAGTGTTTGGGTTGAGAATTAGTTTGAGGTTGTGTTTAGATTTCTATACAAAAAAAGGGGGGTTAATAGGTTGGGGTTTAGGTGCATTTATAGATTTATATACAAAATATGAAAAAAGCAATAGGTTAGGGTTAGGAATTGGTTTAATGTTGGTGTTCTGTTTTAAGCAAATTTAGGTATATAATTTTAAGAATTGATTTAAGGTTTTTAGTTAGGGTTTAGAGTTTTGTCACGAACCGGGTCTAGTAAGTGACAAAAAGGGAGTCCACACATGAATCCAAATTCAAAAAGTAATTTATTTGAACTTAATTAAACTCAAGTGAACCAAAAATGAACCAAAAGGCATCAGTGGGAATAAATGTAAACGAAAGTTACGCATGTAACTACGGTTCAATGAATTCTGGATGACCGCCAGAGGCGGTGCTTAACACTGGATATCGTCCTTCTCGCGCACGCGCAGGTCGAGTTGTTTATACCAACGGAGTCACCCGTGACCCAGGATGATGTAGGGTGCTACCAGCCCCACCATATAAATGGCTCCGTCATCCTGAGTTTTGTCCCTACAGAATCTTCTCGTCAGGATTCTGAGTGACAAGGAACTCTGGCGGTCATCCAGAATTCATAGAACCGTAGTTACATGCGTAACTTTCGTTCTATATCATTCTTCCTGACCGCCAGAGGCGGTGCTTAACACTGGATGACTATTACCAACAAGGTCACAAGGAATCCCTCACCCACCTCCCTGAGAGCAGGCTGCGGGCTGAGGTAGAACAGCAGTCGCAATCGCTTGGGGAGCAGCGACATTGACCCTGTAGAATCTGGCAAAGGTGCACGGCGAAGCCCAGGTGGCCGCCGCGCATATGTCACCTAGAGGCACACCCCCTAGTGCTGCCCAGGATGTGGAGACACTCCTGGTGGAATGGCCCCTAACATTAAAGGGTACAGGCAGGCTCTTTGATCTGTATGCCTGAGCGATGGCTTCCACAATCCAACTGGAAAGCCTCTGTTTAGACAAGGCGTGACCCTTCCTGTGCCCACCGTAGCAGACGAACAGCCCATCAGACTGGCGAAAGCTAGCTGTCACCTCCAGATACTGCTTAAGGACCCTTACTGGGCAGAGCAGCACTGCTCTCTCACTTGCTTCACCTTGCATGAGCCCAGGATCATATGCCACTAGCTCAGTGCCCCGATTGGCATAGGAAGTAGACAGTGTCTTTGACAAAAAGGAGGGGTTAGGCCACAGGACCACCCCCGAACCATCAGAGTTCCAGCACATGCATGCCTGACTCACAGACAGGGCATGAAGCTCACTCACCCGTTTTGCTGAAACTATGGCCAGCAGAAATGCTGTCTTAGCAGACAGCCATTTCAACTCCAACTGCCCCCCGGGCTCAAAAGGGGGTTGGCAAAGGCCTTCAAGTACCAACGCCAAATCCCATGAGGGAACTCTTATCAACTGTGGGGGCTTCTGTCGCAGAGCCCCCTTTAAAAAACGACCAACAAGACTGTGGGCTCCAACAGTCTGGTTCCCCACCCCTACATGCCGAGCTGAGATCGCAGCTACGTACACCTTCAGGGTCAAGACCGACCGATTGCCCTCCAACAGGGACTGCAAGAACCTTAAGCATGGGAAACCAGGGTCTCCCGGGCCAATACGGGGCCACCAACAACAGCCTGTGGTTGCCCTCTTGGACTCTGTGTAGCATCTCCAATATCAGGGGAACTGGTGGAAAAGCATAAAGGAGGCGGTTCGGCCAGGGATGGTGTAACCTAGGTTAATATAACCTTAAACAAATAAAAGGTTAAACAAATAATATATGTAATTAAAGCAAATTAACTAACATCAGTTATTAAGTTAATCAACGTTAAGTCATAATAGTAGATAAAACTGTTGATTTTGCTATTTTACTTTGTGTACTGTTCCTTTAACAAGTGCAGCGGTAATAGCCAATCAGTGTAGGCTGACTATAGCACCGCTTGCTGGAGAGAGAGAACGATAGATCGTAAGAGACGAGCAACAGAGAAGTCGCAAACAAGTGAGAAGGAAAATAAGAGAAAAGAAGCAAGTTTGAGGAACGTAAACCTTTATTTATTTTTGGAGGATTTTGTGTTCACCTTCTGTCTACCTTGCTGGATTCTGGTTTTTGTTTGAGTTTTGAACAAGGATTTGGCCAGGTTTAGTTGTGAGGATCGCTTGGTGTTTGCACACCTGAAGCTGGGAAAGAAGATGGCGAGCCACCCATAGGAGGAATAACGTTGGATAGGCATCTGCTTCTGCAAGACCAACCTACACTCCAAGGATAAGGACACTGATTCATGCACCTGGATCGTGGTAGGACTAAACCTTGAGTATTTTGCTGCAACACGCAGTGGAACTCATTTGGACATGTAAAAGACTTAACAAAAGGACATTTAAAGGCAGTTGTGACATTTGAGTTTATTGATCATATACTGTATATTGATCTGTGGAATTTTGAGTTTTGATTCTGTATTCTATTTTATTTTCCATTTATTTTGTGCCGAATTGATAATGCAAATGGGTTGTGTTACTGTAAGTTCTAAAATTGTGTACTGGTTAAGTAAACTAACGAGAAGGTAGAACTAAACTCTTAAATAGGCCTAACTAAGATAAAACAAGAACTTAGAACTGAGTCAGCTCGAAGAGAAACAAGAAACTAAATAACAATTTAAAGGAACCTAAGTTGAAAATTATCTCTTAAACTCAAATAGGTTTAAATCAAACCAAAGTGAGATAGAATAGGGAGAAATATTTATTTATTTTCAGACTTTGGTTTTATTTTGGATGGTTACAAGGGATTTAAATGCACAATCTCTCTGTGTGTGTGGAACGTGTGATTTGGTACCAATTTATGTGTATGTCTACTACTATTTGTTCTATATAAATAAGCCGGCAGTTCAAACTTATCTCTTGGTCTGTGGTCTGTTATCCCTGAGTTCTAGTCATAAACTGCTCCTCCGAACCTAGACTCTGGTCCTAGCTATCTGTAAATATCTACAGTGCTACAATGGCCCAACGCGTCCTGTCCTAATGGGCTTGTAGTCTCTGCCAAGGAGAACCAGAGGGGGCAATGTGTCGAGGCCTCCGATGCATAGAGGTCGACCTCCGCCCTGCCGTATTTGCCCCAGAGCATGTCCACAACCTCTGGATGGAGCCTCCATTCCCCTGCAGGAGGTTTGTGGCGAGAGAGGAAATCTGCCACTGTGTTCTGTAAGCCTGGTAGATAGATGGCCCTGAGACTCGCCAGTCGAGGGAAGGCCCATAACAGGAGCCGCCGTGCCACCCGCAGTGACTGGACAGACCTGGTGCCCCTCTGGTGGTTTATATGGAAGACTGCCGAAGTGTTGTCGGATTGAATGAGGAAATGCTCGCCCTTTAGAGATTGCAGGAAGTGTTTGCGCGCCAGAAACACGGCCCGGAGTTCCAGCACATTTATGTGCTCCTGCCTCTGCCGTTTGCTCACACCGCCTCCCAGCCAGAAGTGGAGGTGTCTGTCACCACCACCTCCTGGCGGGAGGGGATCACACCCAAGGGGACGCCCTGCTCCTCCATTGCCGAAGGGCAAGGATGCACCGCCCAGATACCCGGACCCTCTTGTGCCTGTCCCGTCTGGGGTCCAAATGCAGGCCATTTGACCATACCTGGAGAGGACGCAAATGTAGGAGGCCCAGCGGAACTACAGCTGAGGCAGCTGTCAGCATGCCTGTCAGCCTGAGGAAGAAGCTGTACGTCAGTTTCCTGCCCTTCTGAAAACAAAGGAGTAGACTGAGTATGTCCTCCACCCGCCGTAGCGACGGGGAGGCCCTCATCCTTTGGGAGTCCAGCAACAATCCAAGGAAGACCACATTTTGGCTGGGTGTGAGGGAGCTCTTGGTCAGGTTGACAGTAAGGCCCAGCTGGGACACATGAGAAAGGAGGGTTGCTGTGTCCTGTACTGCACGCTCCGGAGTTGGGGCACAGATTAGCCAGTCGTCCAAGTACGGGAGGATATGAAGGCCCTTGGCCTGCATCGGGGACAGAGCTGCCCGCATGCACCTCGTGAACACCCAAGGGGATAAAGAGAGGCCAAATGGGAGCACCTTGAACTGATACGCCTGGCCCTTGAAAGCAAAACGCAGGAACTGCCTGTGATGCAGCGCCATTGGCACATGAAAGTACGCGTCCTTCAAATCGATGGACGTGAACCAGTCTCCCTGCGTAACCGCCTGGAGAACATCTGCAGTGCGCAGCATATGGAAGGGCAAAACCTTCAGAAACTGGTTTAGCCCCCTTAGATCCAGTATCGGCCACAAACCACCGTCTTTTTTTGGAATTAGAAAGTACATTGAGTAGAACCCACCCTGCTGCGTTCAATGATCTATGGGCTCTATGGCATCCTTCTCCAGGAGGGCAGATATTTCTTGACTGAGCGCCAGAGATTTTGTGGGATCGTTGACCACAGTCATCCTGACCCCGCCGAAAATTTGGGGCCGGTGTCGGGATTGGAGATTGTACCCTTGGGAAAGTGTGGCCACCACCCAAGGGTCTGATGTGTGCTCGTCCCAGTAGCTGAGGTGCTGCTGGGAGAAGCTACCGACGCCCGGCCCCGTGGTCTCATGCATTATTCCCTTGGCCTTTAGGGGCTCTGGGGGAACGCTGATTGAACATGCGGCCCCTCTGGGCCCTAGGTGCCGGCGGCTGGGGAAAACGCTGGTGCTGGTCTGGTCGCTCAGAGGACCGTGGGCCCCCATAGGAGCCACCAGGGCGAGGTGGTGGACGGAAGTGACGGCTATCCTGTCCTAGGGGGGGCCGTTGTCTAGTAAAGGATGTAGGCTCCCTTCTCAGACTGGCAAACTGATGTCTGGTGTGATTCACCTGAATGCTGCGCTCCAGTGCCTGCTGAGCCGCAGGACCAAACATCTCACCTGGGACCACAGGGAGAGAGCGGAGGACCCTCCTACATGGCTCTGACAGCGGAGACTGTGCTAGCCATACCTGCCGGCGGGCCAGTGTTAATGTTGACATGAGCCTGCCAAGCTCCCTTGTCATAAATGCACATGTCTGCAGTGAAGTGTCACTAATGCTCTGGGTAGAGGAGTCTGCTCCTGAGGCCTGCAAGGACTGGGAAAGGGCCAATGTGAGGTGGGACATTGAGTTCCCCATGTGGCCGGCAATGTCATAGCTCCTCGTGAGCAGATCGTCATGAATACAAATGTCTGCAGTGAAGTGTCACTAATGCTCTGGGTAGAGGAGTCTGCCCCTGAGGCCTGCAAGGACTGGGAAAGGGCCAATGTGAGATGGGACATTGAGTTCCCCATGTGGCCGGCAATGTCATAGCTCCTCGTGAGCAGATCGTCTGTGATGCGACACTGCGGCCTGGGGCAGCAGGCTGCAGGTCTCAAGGCCTCAAGGGAAGCAACCGCAAGCTGCCTGTGTCCTGCATGGCGGCAAGGGTCCTGCTGTCACTGGTATGGTGAGAGAGGGATCTGGGGTCCGGCCAACACCTCCGAAGCTCCTCAATGTAAGGCTCTGAGGGTGGTACTCCGAAGGCAGAAGGCTGTGGAGCTCCCCTAAAGAAGGCACTTGAGGAAGTAGCCACCACTGGGGCCTCGTCAAGCCCCAAGCGCGCTAGAGCCATACATATTACCGGCTTAACTGCAGCTGGGCCGGCCTCCGAGCCCTCCCTGGAACCATGCTCAGTCCCCTGGAAATTGGCCTCAGATGTTTTTTGCACATGGTCCCTGACAAATAAACTTAATAAACTAAACTAAACATGTGTGGGTGGCAGCCTCTGCCTCTTCCTGCTCTGTTCCCATCCCACACAACTGACTGCAGGAGGCTCTGGTGGATAGAACATCCTCATCCCATTCAGGGGCAAGGGAAGACCTAGCAGGAGGGCTGTCCGCTGGGGCCCTTTCCATCACTGTCCTGTCCGGCTGGAGATTAAGAAGCAGAGCCTTAATCTGGGAAAATTCAGACGACAAGGTATCCACCTTAGCAGCCAAAGTGTCCACTCTTTTCGCCGTCTTCTTTGGGGGGGCCCCCCTTGTCTCAGCTGAGGGGCGTCTTGGCCCCGGTACAACTGCCGCAACACCAGATGGGGGTAGCTCACTTGGATTGAACAAAAGAGCCTCCATCCCGGCTAGCCTGGCCAACTTCAGAGCCCTAGGCATGAAGCTACAATTCATGCATGGGTTCTCTGACAACCCCTCCCTCAGGTGTTCCACACCCAGATATGAGGGGCATTCATCATGGCCATCATCAGCCTGAAGAGGAACCATGCAGGTACTGCAAGCATGAGCCCCGAGCATGATATCGAACAAATTAAAACAACACAGAAAACGGAACGGAAACACTCCGTCTATAAGTGCTGCTCCAATAAGTGCTAGCCGCCTCCGGGATTAGAGCGGCCTTCTCTCCCTTTCTCTCTTTTTCCGGCGTAGCCGAGACCAAGCCGGTATTCATCTGCCGAGGCAAGTGAAAGCACCCGCCGATAGCTGCCCGCTGATGGCTATCGTATGGCTGCGAGCGGGACGCTCTATGCCCGTTGATAGCCTCCGCTACACGAGAAAACAGTTCTCACTGTATGAATCAAGCAACTTAACTGGCTATAATACCCACCTGTGCCAGGGCTAACTCACTGCTAGCGCTGGCCGCTGAAGCGATCGTCAGCTCGTGGTAACAGAGGCCGGCGAAAACACCGCTCTGACGAAAAAGTAAATAGAATAGACAGCTGTCGGCAGGTCGCAGCCTCTGGAGGATGGAACCCGTAGCTCCAACCTATTTGGTTACGAGGCTTCCACACGAAAAACCGCCAGCTAGTCTTTGTCTGTAGCTTTGTGCTACTTCTCACCTGTATTCGCGAATTTGTACGAGAAGACAGAAGGGACAAAACTCAGGATGACGGAGCCATTTATACGGTGGGGCTGGTAGCGCCCTACGTCATCCTGGGTCACGGGTGACTCTGTTGGTATAAACAACTCGACCTGCATGTGCGTGAGAAGGACGATATCCAGTGTTAAGCACCGCCTCTGGCGGTCAGGAAGAATGATATAGAACCATCAGTCATGTCTGCAATGTATGGATGAGTGAAGTGTAGTGTGTGTGAATGTTAAAAGCAAAAAGAACACAGGCTTAGCCCCACATGGCAGGTGGAGACCTGGGACCAAACACAGAGGTGAGTAGGAAGAGAAAAGAGAGAGAGCTGTTAGCATAACACAACAGCTTATATACCCTGAGCCCCAACTACCCAGGTGAGTTTTGTGGTGTTCCCGTAGTCTTGGTGTTGGGTTTGAGGTGGGTAGTTTGCTCCTCACCAGTAGGTCCTGTAAGCTTTTGTTCTTTTTGTAGGCTGAGACTATTTCTTGTCCATCCAGTAGGTTCTCTTTTTCCCTGATTGCCTGTAGATTGTGTTTGTATTTTCGGTTTACCGTTGTGCTAAATTTGGAGTAGGTGGTTATTAGTGGTATTAGGTTGTTCTTTCTTTCTGTTTTCTCCTCCCGTGTATTCCCAGGTGTTGGTTGAAAGTAGTCTCTGTGTGCTTTACGGAGGAAGCTTCTCGGGTATCCTCGTCTTTGGAGCGCTGAGAATAATGTTTTGATTGCTTCATTCCGATCTTTTTCTTGTGTGCAGATTCTGTCGAATCTAAGTTGTGACTTAATGAGGCCCTTGAATGTGTGTTTGGGATGGAAACTGTCCTTGTACAAGAGGGCGTGTGTATCTGTCTTCTTGAAGAATACTTTGATGTCCAGTTTTCCTGTTGTGTGGAAGTGTGGTCCTTTGTAGGTAGTTGTATCTAAGAAATCGATGCTGTGGTCATTGGATTCAGCCTTGATTTTGATTGAAGGATCATGGGAGTTAATGTTTCAAGAAAGTGTTGAAATTCTTCTCTTCCATGTTGCCATGTTCCCCAAATGTCATCCAAGTATCTGAAGTAGTGGGTGGGTGTCTTTTTACATCTAGGGAGGACTGTTTCTTCCCAGTCAGCCATGTAGATGTTTGCGTAAGCTGGTGCAAATTTCTTGCCCATTGCTGTCCCCTTGATTTGCAAGTAGTTACTGCCATTGAATTCAAAGTTGTTTCAGGTTAGACTGATTTCCAGCAGTGATAATAGGGCATCATCATCTTTGTTGCTGTGGGTATTTTTGGAACCATTTTCTGACTGCTTTTAGGCCTTCTTTTGTGTCAATGTTGGTGTATAGGCTGTCAACATCCAGTGAGAAGAGGATGGTTGGTCTCGTGAGGGTTATGTCCTTGATTTTGTTCACAAAGTCGTAAGTGTCCTTTATGTAACTTTTGTGGTAGGTTGAAAGCGGGTTCAAGAAATGGTCGATGTATTCTGCAATCTTGTAGCTTTCACTGCCACAGTCTGAGACAATGGGACGTCCTGGTGGTATTTTGTGTGGTATTGTCCATGTTTCTGGTGGCTTGTGTATTTTTGGCAAAAGGTAGAAATATCGTGGTCTGGGGTCTTTTTCTCCCTTAAGGTAAAGGGTTAGGGTTAGGGACCTTCAAAATCAAATAAATGATAACCATTGGTTTTGTTGTGTTTATATAGCTGTTTTGAAGCCTTGTTCCAATAAAAAAACTGGATAATATTTATGAAATATTTTAACTTGAAATAGGTCAAATTTGACCCGAACACAATAGGAGGGTTAATGTGTGTTAACAGAATATTGAACTGGGGAAAAATAGGACCCTGGGAATATAGGACCTTGGGAACTTAGGACCCTGGGAACATAGGACCCTGGGAACATAGGACCCTGGGAACATAGATACGCTCCCGTTCTGGGCTATAACTCATCCAAAATCAAACTGGTGACAGGTGTTTTGTTTTGCTCATGCCTTTTATAACCCGACAAGTTTTCACCCTTCCCCACATTCACACTCTCATGAATCCTAAACCCTGTGTTCCTACTTACTTCCATTTCCATTTCCTCTTCGTCCTCCACCAACTCTGCCCCATTGGGTTAGGTTAGGAGACAAAACATGAGCATACAATATGCCCAGTGTGTACGGGCACAGGCCAGGATTCCTTATTGATCCTCCTAATATACATTGCTAATCATGTTCATGGAAGTAACTTTTCCTCTATAGGAAATATAGAAGATTGACAGGGTGAAACAGAAAAAAAAGAAAAACCTAACTTTTTTTAAGCCAGTTTCATTTTAGCTAATCTAAACCTCATCATGTTACACAATGAAATACACTAGACCTTTTTAATCACTTTTATTTATTAGAAAACTTTTTAATTGAACACCATATTTACTAAAAGGATCTTTATTTAAAATCATGTACATCTATATATGCAAATTCCTACATATACACATACATATAAACACCTCGCTCTTCTATGGAGAGCGGATGAATCTATCTCCTGTATTGAACCCTTATTGTATTGTACCATACAACCAACAGGTTGTGTTGAGAGGAGCCCAGGCAGGAAACTTGTTAAACCAAATATGCAGGTGGAAATGGAAGGAGCCAAACCATTTCACACATAACATTTCTACAGGATTTCCAAACATCTTCCTCATTGTAATCATTCATCAAAATCCTACCTTTATTGGACCCTTCAGGCCTGTTTAAACTCTGATTCTAAGTTCTATAAAAAAAGACCATCCAATTCATAAGTACAGTTAACAGCAGTGACTTCTCTCATCCCTTTTGATTTGACCCTGTTTAACTTTTCAATAAATCTTTTTTAAGCCTGACTGTGTTAAGTCTCACAATCCAATTCCACTCCACCCCTTTCCTTTTCACCGTAGACCAACTTCCTTCAATCCCAAAGCACCTGAAGCTGTCAATATTATGTTCAAAGAAATGTTTATACAGGCTAGTAGTTTTATTACCCTTTTTAATGTGGTAAAGATGTTGGCTCATCCTCTCCTTCAGAGTTTTACTGGTTTCTCCGATGTATAACTGAGTACATTTATCACACTGTATCCGACAAACTAGATTAGTTGTAATTGAAACTTTTGTCTAATCAGGGCTCCCTCCTCTGAATTAGCACCTTTCACATTTGGCTTGTGGACAAAAAGAGGGTTCTTTGCTTTATTCTCATTCTTATCAGTCAGTATCGGCAGTATGGACCAAGATGTCCTTTAGATTTTTAGTTTCTTCTAAATGCTTTGATCAATCTAAATTGACTCAAAGCCTCACTAACCTGTTGGTCGCTTTTTCAAAGTGAGTTTTTAACTCTTTTTGGAAACCAGCTAAGTTCTGGGAATATGTCATAACCACAGGAATTAAGGGTACAGTGTTTTGTTCCTGCCAGGGCTCACTCATATTCGATAGGGATATCTGCTTGACCTCGGCCTTTATACTGCGAAGAAAACGTCTAGAATAACCCCTGGGTCTCAAGGCTGAAACTAGGATTTGCGTAGATTCCTCAATGTCTTGTTGGAAAGAGAAAATCCTATGAAAGCGAATAAATTGGGATTTAATAATACCGCTAAATGTATGCATAGGGTGATAACTGCTTTTATGTAATAAATCTGTTTCCTTAAAGTACACTTTGGTCGCTAGCTGTTTTGTTCCCCCCACTGGTTCTGAGAAGATGTTTAATATTGGGGTGGTGTGAGTTGAGAGTCGCCAAAAAGGATTCAAATTCTGACATAGTGCAGCCACAGACTTGGAGAAAGAACTTTCCATTGAATTCCAAATCGTTTCTAGTCAATGTCAAATGCAAGAGTTCCAAAATGGCATCATCTGGTCACTTCGAATCCGGAAGTTGTTTAAAGACTCTCCTCACAGCCGCAAGACCAGGCTCCGTATCTATGTTGGTAGACAGGGACTCAACATCTACCGTAAAGAGGAAAGCATGTTCTGGTACTTGTAATGTTTTTAGTTTAGCAACGAAATCATAAGTGTCCTTCACATAACTACAATGAGCATGCGATAACGGGTTTAGTAGACATCAATGTATTCGGCAAGTCTATATGACTCGGAGCCACGTTCATTTACAATCGGACAGCCGCTAGGGACCCGGAATGGGACAGTCCATGTCTCCGGTGCTTTATGAATTTTAGGGAGCAAGTAAAAACGGCGTGGGCGCGGTGTATCAGGCCCAAACAAGTAGTACATTTGTTTCGCTGTAATGAACTTAATATCATACAACCGAGTTACAATCTTACAAACCATTTCTTGCGTTTCCACCTGCAGAGGTTTGGCTAGGGAGACATAATATGTTCTATTCTCTGCTGTTGGCTTCGAGAATATAATTCACCCTATCCTGTAAAACCAATTGGCCTCCTTTATCAGCTGGTTTAAATATGATGTCACTTTGTTTGCTGAGGGCCATTAAAGCTTGTCGCTGGTCCCTTGTGATATTGGATTTAGCCAATGGTCGCAGTTTGTACTTCTGAAGTGAATTTAAATCCTCCCTAACCAGATTTTGCACTACCTCTGAGGCGGCTAACAAGCCTGGTTCCCATGTAGATGGATCAACAAACGGTGAATGTGGCCCCTCCGTTTCATAATGGAAATGATCAAGGATTTTCAAGCGCCTATGGTAGACGTGGAGGTCCTGCTGGATCTCCCTGCGGCTCTGCGTTTTGGGCTTGGGTATAAACGTTAGGTCCCTTTCCAAAACCTCCCTCTCCGCCTGCGTGAGCAAAAAGGACGCACACAAATTGGTTAAATTGGACAGGTGGGGAGTTGTAATATTACAATGTTCCCCCCCTCAGAAGTTTAATTGCTCAAGCCAATGGTGGATAATATAATTTGCTGTTTGGCGAGTCCAATGTACAGCGTCTTTTGGCTGAACTGGGAGGGGTCGAGTTCAAGCAGATATTCCGATTTTATGTCAATCTCATGTATATTCTCTATAATGTACTCACTGAGTTAATTGAGGAGGCTCTGCTGTGTCTGAGGCAAATGATCTGAAAAATTTAAGAACAATAGCATTCTGAAACAACTGTCCTGGCCGAACTGTCTGAGTTCCTTTGCTATTGTTTTTAAAGTTTGTTCTCTAAGGCAGTTATTCAGGCCCGCTGAAAAAACTGCCCTCTCAATTTTAGGATTAGGTTGCAATTTCTGTAACAAACTGGTCATATGGAGGAGAGCGGCTCCCAGAAAGCTGTCGACTTGGACCCCGTCATGAAAAAACTCAGGGATCCAGGCCAGATTGGAGTCCCCCATAATGACAATCAGTTTGTGTACCTTCAAATTCCATTGTTTTAACTTTCTATTCGTTTAAGGGTGTATAGTCGGTTTAGAGCGGGCAGCAGAGTTCAAAGCACCAGGAGAAAACAACTTCACGTTTGAAGGAGGATTTTCAGATTGGGTGATAACCTCAAATGATTGCGTTTTTAAGGCATCACCCATCATCATTGTATCCTTTCCTTCTTTATTGTTAAAAACAATACTACAAACTGTGTGTGTGTGTTTCTCCTGGCGTGAACAGTTCCCCCGTCTGGACTACAGCAGTATTGGAATCTGGAGGCGAGACCAAATGATTGTTAGTCGCATTATTATCAACCAGACCGAACAAGACCGGAAACGTGGCAAGGAAAATTGATGAGCAAACATTATCCTGAATATCTAACTCATGTAAATCATCAAAAGAAGAGGAAAAACACAGAGCCAATTCAGACACAACAGAGCCTGCATCATTTTCAAGAGCTACAGAATTTCCATGATTGGTCACAGTCAGGGCTCGTCATGAGCTCTCTGCGTTCCCATTGGTCTTCAGCCGCTGAAGCTCCTCCTCTAGGCGGCTGATTCGCTGCAGCAGCTGCTTCCTGTCCTGCTGTGCCCTGAGCTCCGTCTGCTGCTTGGCCTCCAGGATCTTCCTCTCGTACCAGCGCTCCAGCTGAGTCGACACCGTCTCAAAGAAACGCTGAGTCACCTGACAGAGAGGCAACAAGAAAGTTAATGCTTAACAGTCCCTTGATTGGTCAGATTAAGCAGAAAGAGGAAAATAAAGACTCCAAGATGCATTTTTTTGTGATTTCATCAATCTGATTGTGTTCTCTTCCGTTAATCCATACATGTAACTAATCCATACTTCCCACTCTTAAAGTCTATGTTACAAGTTGAAATTGCTGGCATATGTTTACATAACTCCACAATTATTTAGATTTTATTTTACTGCTTTAATTGTCTTATTTTTATTTTTTCTGCTGTTGCTTATTGCTTATTTTATATTTGTGTGCTTATATTCTATTTTTCTTTTTTCCCTGCTGATTTGTATTACTTTTGCTGCTGCAGCAACCTCATTTTCCCACAGGGATTCATAAAGCTTCATCTCATGTTTAAAAATCAGATTCATGCTAATGCATGCATGCATGCCACACACATAATTAAGCCTAATTTTTCTCTTTTTTAATTAAGCCTCAAGTTGCCTCAAACTACTGGATCATTTTAAAAACTAGTCCAGCATTGCCATCTACCACCAGCGTCATTCGATCCCAGATGTCTTATTAGGGAACTACCTGATCTTTTGTACCTAATTCATCTGTTGATTGCAACATAACTTGTCAAACACAAATGAACTTGTGAGCATAACTTTATTTGTTCATTCATTATCTCTGCCAACTTAATCCTTTTCAGGGTGGCAGGGAGCTGGAGCCTATCCCAGCATGCATTGGGTGGTTGCCCAGGGTTATGCCACTGACGTGACTGCTGTATAGTGAAGCAAGATAGATAGAATAGTGTGTAATTTATTAGGGTGGCATGGGGGAGGAGACACCCTGGACAAGTCGCCAGTCCATAGCAGGGCTTGCATAACTTCATATCCCAAACGCTCACCTCCACAGCATGCAGATTGTTCCTCTCCTGGCTGAACGTGGGCTCAGGGGGGCGGTCGATGAAGAACTCCAGGGTCCTGGTGCCATGGGCGCCGATCGGCTCTCGGCGGTGTTTCCTGTGCTGCCGGTGCTGGGTCCTCCTGGGCTCGCGGCTGCTGCTGTTAGACCGGCTGCTGCTGGCACTGCTAGAGCAGCCCTCCCCGCTCAGCGCCACGATGGCTGCTGCTTTGGGAGTGTCCTGCACTCCCGCAGGCTGCCAGTAGGGGTCAGCGGGGCCCACCAGGACACCTGAGGTGTGTTTGGCAGGAAGAGGAATTAGGGCTGTGTTCTCGTAGTTGTCTGACAGGAGAGGTGTGGGGAGATAGAAGAACAAGTTGACCACTGAACATGAAAAATCACATGAATTGAGGATCTAGAGAGGCGCAAGTGTTGCGCTTTCTCTTTTCTTTTCTTGTGGAAAATGACATCATCTGAAAATGATCAAAAATGAAATAAGCAGCAAAGTCCAACCTTTAAATTGGATTCCTTTCCTATAAGCCTCCCTAATGCTCTTCTTAATGCACTTAATAAGCCTTCTTATGCACTTTCAATACACATAAAGGTGCATTATATGAGTTTTTTACTGTCACAAAATGTGTATATCTGCAGGTATTGATAGGGTTGTTGATCAATACCAATGACTCAGTGATTGCTTGGTCAGCTGATGAGACTTGAGAGACGCACTCTGTTTTGGAACACAAACTCCCCATTCACTGGAGTTTCAAGACACTCCCAATGACTTTATTATTTGTGTCCATTACAGGCCACCGTAAGCTGCACCAGAATCCTGCTGACTTTGTTGCAATTCCTAATGTTTGTCGATAGAGATCAATAAAAGTCATACATATACTGCCCCTTTAAAAATGGTCTTGCTTGATTGCACTGTAAGAGTTCTTCTTTTTGAGGAAGATTGATCATCTCCACACTGCACAGGCAAAGCAAACTATCTGCGACCAATACAGATCCCCTTGCCCTTCTACTTTGTCTGTACCCTTTCTTGTAGACCCCAGACATACCTGGTGACCTGTTCACTTTCACTTCAAAGTACTTCCTGCTGGCCGTCTGCTCCTGGTCCGGGCTGACCAAGTTGTAGCTAGATGGGAATGGCACAACGTTGACGTAGGTAGCCAATGAGCTGCTGCTATCCCCAGATACCACCGACAACAAGGGGAGGGACTCCAGGTCACCATCTGCCAGAGATTGGTCCACGGAGGGCGAGGGGAGGAGTTTGTAGTACTGGGGTTGGGTGGGGATGTGGAGGTCCATGTCTCGTATTTGGGATGTACACCAATTCTTCAACTCATGGCTTACTGCTGCCTGCTTGAGATTAGAGGCAGTGTTTTTGGTTAGTTGGGAAAAGATGATGGGCCTTTTTGTTATAACAGAGATGACTACGTTTTGCTGTAAAGCATCTTCTCATTTAGCAATCAGTGCATTTAGCAATCCATTTCTTTTGTCATTGGGACAGCATTATAAACTAAAGTTAAAGTAATAATCCACATTTTTTTCATATAAATAAATGTCCCAATAGCAGTGTTTTGTTTGGAATAAACAAATGGAATGGAATAGAAGAAGGTAGAAGAAATATAAGAAGCTGAAGTCTACATGAGTGTCTTTATCATTACAGTGTGGCGGACTCTATGGACATTATTCACCATAATCTGTGGTTTGGGTATGTTTAACACACGCAGTTATATTGTGTGCTTCTCAGGGTTAAGGAGACATGGTCCCTTTAAGAAAGTCTGGTTTTCTGAGTGACGTCAGCTTGACGTAGGGTTGTTGTGTTTTTAGGCAGCGCGATGTAAATTGTCTTGCTCTGTGGGTTTCAAATAAATGACACACGAGTTGGTGTAGTCAACGAGAGAAGTTGTCCGTCTCCACATTCCTGCCACTTCTACAACAGGATGTTAAGCCAGTGCCTACATTAGTGCAAAACACCATAGCAATGACCGCTTATCACCAAAGATGTCGCCAAAATCAAGAAAAACTAGAATCTTGCAGATTGTCACTTTAAAACTAATTGTCAGAGGGGAGGCTGAACAGCAAACCAGCCATTTAATACACAGGATATGATGCTAATATCCCTTGTGCCATAATCCAATTTGAGCATTCCTATGGAGGCCCAATTCAGAGTCTAACAGAATGATACACTACCATACCAATGAGTACCATAGAAAACATCAGACTACACCGTCATAAATCTACAGAACCATAAGACAGGCAGCAACATTCACCAGCTACCTACTCTAGCTTCAGTTTGTCACGCTACCAAGCTAATGCTAGCACAACGCTAACTCAGATAAATACAAATCCTCTGCAACCCACCTATCTATCCCTCTGGGGATCACAAGGTGTTTCCCTAAATCCACTGCCATTTGCCAATTTCGCCCTGCCCCTAGCCCCGCCCCTAGCTACCCTACGACCTGCCTGCCTAAAATGGCTTCCCTCGTCTTTTCTCCCTCTCTGACAAACTTAATCTTAGTACCCTCTTTCCTATCAGGCAATGAATTTATGTCTCATCGCTTACCCTCAATTGCTGCTGCTGGGCACCTACAAACTTGTTTTACAACCTGATAGTATATGCCTAAGTGTAGCTATGCCTGAACACAGTGGGCAGGCAGGATCCTCACCTTCCCATTGGCTAAGATTTTGGGGAGAGGGTAGCACCTATGATAAATTTTATGCGGTTTGCCTCCTTCCCCCATAGCTCTCTTCAGCTGAGTTTCTTCCTCTCTACACTCTCCCTCTTCATCCACTGGCCCTGCTTTGCCTGAGACACTGCCTTGGCACACCTTGCTGTCTCCTGTTGATGTATTTGATATACAACCATCTTTCTCTTCTCTGATGAAGTTGCCTTACTCCATAATGGTTGCCCTATTCCCAGGCCTAAGCCCCCCCGCCCTTGTTGCACCTGCCCTACAATATCCCTATGTCTTAGTGCTGACTGCCTGTTGCACTGCCTGTTGCACTGCCTCTCTTACATGATTGCGCCAATCATGTAATGATTGGATTTCACGATGAGCTGGATTTCACGGCGACTTTCTCAAAGACATTTTTTCACTTCTCTCCCCTTTTTACTGAAAAAAGAAAATGTTGCACCAAAGTGAAATATCATTTTAAATTTGGCCATATTGTTTAGTGTGCAGGAGTACATACAACAGCCACTACGCTTGCATACCAGAGTAGAATGGCTATTGTCCATACTCTGGTTAAGGTCTTATTCAGGTTCATCTGTTTACATGAACCTTTGAAACCCTGTGACTGAGTCTCTCTATTACCATGAACAAACCAGTTAACAGGATATCCTCCCTCTCTTTGACTGAGCAATTAGCTTCTAATACAGGGGAAAGAAATAATGACTCCAATGGTAATGGTAAGTGTTGCTCACCACCATATTTTTTGTTGACATCAAAATGCACCCATAATGCTATGCAAGTCTGAATTTGATGGTGAAAACCAAAAGTACCTGTCTCATCTCTGTTTCCTCTCTGCCCTGAGCAGCCCTCTGCTCTATCCTGTAAACCATGTTCTTCCTCTCTGCTGCCACTCTTTCCTGATTCAGCACATCCAACACTTTGATCTGGCCAAAACAGAACAGAACATTGGTTAATGGCAAACCATGTTGGATTTCTGTATAAAAATATTTTTGTCAGATGAATTATGATACATTACATTCTGCTGCCACTGAGCTAATTTTGATTGGCACTGGTGTGGAAAAAGTTATCAAACCATGTTGTGGTGGTTGGAGAAACTACTACTCAAACACGAGGCATTATGGTTCTTTACATTAAACGCCATGTCACCTAAGACTGCCATCTCCCAGTTATACACCTGGTTGTGATTTGCGATCAGTAGGTGATCCATCCAAATTCGAATTGCCTCAGTCTGTAAAACTTGCCTTAAAGGAGAATACTGGTGCCATTTAGAGCTAGAGCTATAACCCATTTACTTATGTCTGTCGAGTTTATATTTCCCCAATAATTTTACAGTGCATGCTGTATAGATTTTACCTTTACTTGTTTCTTGTTGTTTTTAAAATACAAACTTTATGGTGTCAAACCTAGCTTGAAATTAACTGCTTTCCCTGCTAACAAAGACTAAATATAAAAAATAATAAAAAAAGACATGGATGTGACAAAGTTTGAAAGGCGACATGTTGAGGGATTATTTCCTAGAGGAGACTGTGGGTGTCAGGTGATTGACAGGAAGCAGAGCGTAACATAATGCGCGCACAATGAAATAACTATAAAACAGAAACTTTGACAAAACCAAATAATGGCTTCATGTTTACTGTGATGGATTATTTCACTCTGTGAAAGTTGTTTTTTATACTGAACAAGAATGAATGGCAGCAAATGGCTTCTTCTGAAGGGAGGAAAACGAGCCCTGATATCTCCAACTATGCTGACTGTGTGGAGATAAACCCATGAATAATAGAAAGGAGAAGGCCAACCTCGACCATTGGCACAAACCTTAAAAAAACACCAGTATTATCCTTTAAGGTGCTACTAATCCACATATTAGTCTGGCTATCAATGGCGTTTTAGTGTCCCATGATGGTATAAATGCTGTTTCAGAGGCTTTTCCATCCCGACAAGAATAAAATTCTGGGGGAAACACTGAATCTATGTTTCTATATGGCATGAAACTGTGGCAGCTTCAATAAAAAAATATCAATAGCAGTATCAGCCTTCAAAAACGCATATCATTCTAACCTTAATTGATATCCTTGATTTTAAGAAATTAAACACACATTCTAAAACTAAATTTAAGGCCATGAGAGCCATAAACCAAATTTGCATCAGACAGAGGAAGTCCAGACCTGGTGTCTGTTCCTGCGATCCATTTTGCCCAGTCTGCAGTTGACCTGCTCCTGGACGTTCTGGATCTGCAGCCTCATCTCCTCCTGGGTGGCTTGCAGTTGCCCCTCCAGCTTCTTGATCAGAGGTTTACAGTGGCACCCGTCAGCCGGTGCCTAGAGAGTGCACATTGGTCAACAAGTCACAATATTGTACACTCTAAACAAAAAGGGTTCTATAAAGTACCAGAAGATGGTTGTTTAGACTTGTAGCATAGCAGAACCCTTTTTGGTCCTGTACAGAACCATTTAAAGAGTAACTATATTTGGTGAAGCCTGACACCTAATGGTGAAAAGTAGGGTACTGAACTGGCCATCTGCTATTGGCTGGTCTTTGGTGCCAGGTGATGTCACTACCTGTTGTACTCTATAGAAGGTGACATCCCTGGAACCAAAGATCAGGCTTTACACTGATTTAGGTTTGGGGTTTAGTTACTCTTTAAGAATGTACAAATTGCTCCAAATCAGCAGTATTAAAGCTGCACTAGGCAATTTCACACATTGGCGGCCCCAAATGGCAGTGAGAGGTAACTGTTTGAATTCCAAGGACTTCCAGAAATTACCCAGGACTACCCAGAAATCCTGTAAGGTGATGTGAGTAAACTAAATGTCTTCTTACTCTGCTGTTCAGGAGATACTTTTGGAGTTCACTGCTATGTTTTGTTGTGTCAGTTCCTCTGTGGAGCAAATTTCCAGTGTCCATACCAGACACTGGAATTTAATTTGGCCAAATCAGGCAAATCTATGGTGTCTCAATAAGGGGTGGATTGGATGCTCTTCTCTGTTGAAGCTTTAAAAGATCTTTTTAAGAACCTACCAGCTTTTTACTCAAACAAATCAGAGGATTCTTTGAGTCATTACAATTCTATATATAGAACCACTACCTTAAAGTGGAGATGAAGCATTTGATAATATGACTGCATTTTACCTCAGAAAAGATAGGATACTGCATTCAAGCCTGAAATTCACCTAGATTTGCTAGAAAAATAAACAACAGTTCGCTTTTTCGCCACTAGGGCGCAGCCATCTTCCAACACTTCCAACAATCTAGGTGGTAACGTCATGTGAATGGTTCGTCTCATCTGCTCAACCTACATTTAACATTATTAGTGTTCTTGCTGTAGGCAAAGCACACTATTACTATCCTCTTATTATTCTTCTGGAAAAAAATTTTGCGCACTTTCTTTGTCTATAGTTTTTACGTTACATAGACATATCATACATCACACTGTGCATTCTACGTTGGGTGAGTGCACTTGTATTTTTCTAAGAGATTTGTCACAAGGTTTCTGAGATATTCACAATTAAATGCAAATTTTTGATCAGAACTGGCAGCTCCTGAACTGGCAACCCAACAGCTCCTGCTACTGTCCTCCAATCGCAGGCAGGGACAAGCAGGTCTCAGCTCCTCTCCTCCAATGACAAACAAGGATGTTAACCTTCAGTTTCTGACAGTGAAGTTCTGGTTTGTTGTTTATGTTTATGTTTTCATTGTTGTTTATGTACACACCAGGGGCCTATACTACGAAGCAGGATTTGGGGTTAGCGAGGTAACTTCAGGTTTAACCCTGGCTTTTCGGTCTCACGAAGGTGGTTCACTTTTAACCGGGGTAGATCACCATGGTAACTTATGCTGCACGGCTAACCTGCTCCGGAGCAGGTTAAGTTCAGGGTATCAGATCAAAACGTATGAAAGGCCCGCCTTCTGACCAATCAGCTCTCTGAAAACAGGGAGTCACCATTCCTACAGGATCCCGATATGGACAAATATACAAATGAAAATCCCAATAAAAAACTGAAAACTGTTATTTTTGAATGAACAGACAGTAAGAAGTGCTGTTCGCAGGGCAACGTGTTTACAGACCAGTAGAATCACGTTGTTTTCCATGATAACTTATTATATCGGAGATATAGCAGGTAGGCTACTTAACTGACCATATTATTAATGGATTAAAGTTACTGTTGCATATATTAATTGCGCTGACTTTATTTAATTGGATTCCCAACAGTGTTTGGTTCAATATAGGCTATTTCATATTCCATTACCACAGCCCTGAAGAACATGAGGCCGACTTTATGAATAGAAAATCTTTTTACAGCCTCAATGTGTCCACAAACTATTTTATCAATGGAAAATATGCCCACTGTGTCCTAATGACGGGGCAGTTCCTCCAGTAATCCTCTCTAGCCTTGGAAGCAGAAACAACTTTTACTTTTCGCGGTTATGTTTTGTAATGCTGACAGTTATTCATTATAAGAATTTGTTCTTCTTGAGAGAAGAACCCAATGTTAGTAGCTATCCATTTCTTTCCGATACCCATGTTGAAAATGTCAGCAGGAAATATTAGGGCTTATATCATCCTGTAATTAGGTCTATTGTCTATGGCTTTTATTGTTTGATTAGCCTATTTTATTATTTTCGCCTATTTTTAGGCTATTACTTATTTTTATAGTTTTGCGCTTATATTCTATGTCCTTTTCCCCGCTGAATCATATTACTTTTGCTGCGCAACAATCTAATTTCCCCACGTGGATCAATAGTTTCATCTTATCTTATCCGAATTGTCTGATCTGGATCTGTCCATGTTGCAAGTGATTGGCTATTTGTTACAAACCCAGCCTCTTTCATGTGAACGCGCTCATAGCTGGATAGGTAAATCCTGGGTTGACAGAGCCAGTTGATAACCAGCTACGTGAGACCGGTTATCAGGATCGCCAGTGTTAGGTTTAGTGAAACCGGCTAACTCAAACATACCCTGACTTTGTTGAACTTGCTTCGTAGTATAGGCCCCAGGACTGCAACACTCTCATTTTTCTCCCATGGTTTCTCCAAGAAGTATTTTCCAAAGCAGATTTCCTGCATTGTGATATACTGAAGTGTGAAAAGTAAACTACGCTATGTCTCGTCTGCTCCGGTGGATTCGGGGAGAGTGAGTTAAAAGGGACTGGACTGTAACTTTGGAACGCTTCGAACACTTCGAAAACATGGGTTGGCATCGGGCTACAAGCCCCACACTGGCACCACCTATTATTTCCAATGCACCTACTTTCGCTGTTGTTCTCCTCCATATCAGCTGGTCACTGCAATTGTTCTAGTAGGCTCAAAGTATATGCTACTGGGTTTCTGACTTGGTTTGTGGGTCTTTTGATTCATCAATGCTTTCAAAATCCTTAGTACCAACACTTAACTAGTGTGTACTCCAGTACTGTACTCAGGTTTCCTAGTTAACAACCATTCTCGTGACGTAAGTGCTGATGAAACTAAAGATGGCGGCGCGCTAAGCTACAAATATAGTGTAAAGGCATTTTTAACAATGGCTTACTTTTACAATGTTGTTTTTATTGTGGTGCATCTTAGTAATGCACAAAGCTATATGCAGGTGTCTATTTTGTTGTTTCATCTCCACTTTAACAAAAGAACCCTTGAAGAACCCTCCTTTTTCTGTCTGCAGATGTCCAACATCCAGACTGACAGAAAGTTGGGTTCAGTTTTTGCATTGGTTTCTCCAGAGGTTTGCTGAGCAATGTATTCTATTTCAGCAATGGCCTACTTCACATTCATACACTTACACATATTCAGACCCTGAAACTGCCTAGTACAACCACAGTTTTCTACCGTTAGTCACTGAGAAGCTTCACTGTAGCGACTGGAGCCTTGCTCATAGGCACCTGAATGGTAGTTTTTGAGGGAAGGGATTGTGTTACGCATTTATTTTTCCACCAAGATTCTCCTAACTAGTCTTTCAAACTAAGAACCTTATGGTCACAAGCCTGTTGCCATAATCTTTATCTAATCTGTTACTTTATCATCATTGTCATGTTTTTGATTCTTCATGTCCAGGTGTTAATGTAAAAGAATGGGAGCTTCTGCTGCTCAAGTGCAATTAAGGTCAAATTCATATGGGGCTTTTGTAGAGCAATGCCATGGGAACAATTGTCACTTGGAAATTCACAGCCATAATTTACATTTATAGAATTATTTGTCACTAACCTGTCTGATGTTGCCATCCTTGTCACGGTAGAGTGTGTAAAGCTGATACGTTTTGCCATTCTGGGGGGAAGGCAATTCACCATCACAGTAAAGCACATCCTTCTTTCTGTGGAACTCATCCTCGCCTCTTCTCAGACAATCTTCATCCAAAGCCTGGCCGGGAGACATTACTTCAAAGTAATGACTATGCTATGTTGTCTGCATATAATTATATACCCTGCTTTAAAGAATCATTCCTGTTTGTTTTCAAATGATATGCAAAAGGTTATTTGACCTGAGACTACTCTTAGAACCAGGTGAAACTGGAATGCATGGTGTGGTTATCTGGTTATCACCACAAGCATTAGCTAAATTTAGTATTAACTGAATTTAGCAAGCCACAGGAGCAAAATTGTGACAAATCACTGTTATGTAGCATTAAAAATTGCTGATTGTAAATAATAATCTATGATATCATAAATAAATGTCTGTTTTGATACTCTTTATCAATAATTGATAGAACACAATAGATCAATTGATAGATCAACCTGTAGCCAGTTCATGAAAGCTTTTACATTTGCTGTTCTAAACACCCGCTGTCTGGTAGCTCTTTCCTTGTAAAAAATCCTCTGGTGTACAGGAAATGATGTGTTTTACGTTTCCGGTTTGTTTGGAATAGAAGAAGAACTGGGTAGTTAGCATGAGCAATGATAGCCACCATGACTGAATAGACAAAGAAAAGAGAAACTCAGACTTCATCAACAGAAAATCTAAGGAAAAAGATGTCACATTACTGGACACACTGAGCACTTGGCACCAAAGATGGAGACGAAATCAAAAAGGACCACAGCAATGAGTGCTTAAACCAAAGATGGAGACAAAATAAAAGAAAACAAGGATCTTGAGGATCACAACTTTAGCAATTTGACCAAGTAATCTGAAACATGTTTTGGTTGCTCTAATGATTCCCATTCATTTAGCATTAAAGGTGGCTAAATTTTTCTGATGTTTGGCTGTTACCCGAGACCAGCACCATGAGTTTCAGTTTCACTATCTGAATATCACATGAAAAAACAGCTTCGTGGACTAGCTTAGCATGCTGATCCAGGCATCTCTATTCTGTGGACCCACCAGGTCCCTGAGTCTCCTCCTCTGCCGTCGGCTGTGAGGGCTGCTGGTGGCGGCCGGGGCCTTGTGGTGGTGGAGGCCTGTCTTTATGCCAGCTGTTCTGCTCACCACTTGTTCACTGCTTGGGCTTTCCTCCACCACAGAGCTGCTGTCCTGCTAAGGAGAGACGACCAAGAGGTATATGAGAGTCAATTTAAATGCAAACTAAAACTGCAAATAGCTATGTATATATATATATATATATATATATATATATATATATATATATAAATATATAGCTAAATATTGAGACTGTAGTATTTTCATTAGGTCCTTGTTGAACTGCCTTGTCTGGGATACCTGTGGTAGTAGCCTTTATAGGCCAGTTGAACCTGCTAATGCTAGTTTTCACTGCAGTTACATTGGAAGATTGATTTTTCCATTTCACGTTTCTCTACAATTCAAATCACTCGTGGAAGCGTTTGGCTAGCTAGCAGAAGATTCACTTCAAGTTCTCTTGTTTCCTGATTAGATAATGTTATTTTATAACATTACATTGTTTGATATGGGTTTTGCATGTTGTTGAACTTCATTGTAAGTGGGCTTAATCCTTTGTTGACGAACATTAGTGTCGTAGGCTACTAAGTGTAAGCTAGTAGTGATGTTAGTTAAGTTGTAGTAGTGAGCTATTATAGAAGAAGAAGATTTTACTGAATGTAAACCTGATTGTTTGGCAGAAGTTGTCTGGTTTTAATAGCCCACAATGAGACGTACAGCAAACTATCTCCTACATGCTATAAGGCACTACTCTTCCTGCTAATGTCTTACTTTGTTTGGCAGTATTTCTATTCCGGTGACAGAGTGGGTCCTGCGCTCAGCTCTCAGTCTTTCCCTCCGTTTCCTTATTGTTCTTCCTCGCGTAAAGCGATGGACCTGAAGACAATATAAAAGTTATTTATTATTGACATATAGCCTATGCAGATCAAGACAATGTGTGCTAATGCTCTTACTAGCAACATTATGGTCTTATGTGGCTCATTCGTGAGGACTTGGAATTAATACAAAAACGCACTCAGGACAGTATAAGATGCTTTGGAAAGCATCCACCAAATAGTAATACAACCTAAAATAGGCTGAATGTTAATGCAGATACTAACCTGAGGAGCTCTGGCCAGGAGAAGCGCCACATCTTTGTGGTTGTTATCCCTGGCTTTGTCCATGGCTGTTTTACCTGCCTGGAAGTGAACAGTGTATCATATCACACCAATACAAGACGCACAAGGAAACCCTCTATAAGGTTTCATGACCCATTGCAAAATGAAGAAAAGAAGATTTCAGTTGGAACTGACTCAGTCTTTTATTTTGTCTCGTATCATTGTTTTGTATCATGTACAGATTCGTCCCATGCTGCTGCCGTGTTTGAAGAATAAATGAGACTGATCTACTGTGAGTGCTGGTACTACTCCTCAACTTTTGGATATCTACTTGAACCTGCACCCAGCTTGAAATTTCTTTCACCACATTTCTGATTTTAATGAAACCTGGAGGGATAATGCGTATTCACACTGTGTTCCAGCGTTTTAAAAAAGAACTATACTCATTGGCCTAATGGGGGCGCTGCAATTAAAGGTAAAAAATTTTAATGCAAAAATTTAACTTGGAGAAACATGGATAAAAGATACATTATGGAACTGCAAGAAATCAATATCATCACACTATTGGCAAAATATGTAGTTCACACACAGTTTGACTAGTGTTAAAAGTAATTGTATGAATACTTTGGTGAAGGTCTACAAAACCAAAAGCTTTGTAATCAGTATGATTGAGACCTGAGACTGATCTGAGTGTGGAATAGTTCTCTCCATCACAGTATAGTTATACTGTGGTGATGGAGACAGCATTAAATTTTATACAGGTCCATTGAATCAACACTGGAAAATGTTTTGGGCTTTTTGGTTTCAGGACTAGGCATATTCCAGGTTGGTGAAATGTAACCTATTATAATTAGAAATTCAACTTGTAGATGGATCTCACATTGTTTCTGGTATTTCCATCAGTCCCGGCCTCCAGTAAGAGCTGAACTGTCTTCTTATGGTTCAGTGCAGCAGCGACATGGAGAGCAGTGTCCCCTGCCTACAAAGTCAAAAACAGACAGGTGTGTGTGTGTGTATGTGTCTGCAGTTTCAGCTTCTTCCTAGAAAGCAAATGTCTCAGCCATCACCCACACACAATGATAAGTTATAACTGGCTGTTTTTCTCTCCCAATTTGTCACTGCTTCTCATCTTTCAGAAAACGCCTCTAAAGTCTAACCATAAAACTCTGTGTGTGTGTTTGGCAGCTTAATGTAGCCATACTCATGAATGTGTGTTTTACTGAGCAAACGAGTTGAAGATGAGTGTGAGTGAGCAGGTAAAACACCATGTGATGTGAGTACCAATAATGCTGTCATGTGGATCAGATATACTGTCACTATGACATACAGTACCTGGTTTTTCTCTGTCACAGAGCACAGTGAACTCAGGAGAATCTTCACCACAGCCAGGTTGTTGTAGCGAGCAGCCACATGCAAACAGGTATCATCCACCTGGAACCAAAATGGAGTTCTTAGTTTCATCTAATGTATCTTCAAGGGATACCTTGACCAGTGGTGCATCTAGGTCACTTTGGGCCCTAAGTCTCTTAAGACGGCATCAAATGGAGTGGTGTTGTGGGTATTGCTCAGGTGCATTGTGGAATGCTGGAGGACTCACGTTGTTCTTGGCGTCTGGTCTGGAGCCTCCAAGCAGCAGAAGACGAACAGTCTGAGAATGAGCATTCTGACACGCCAGGTGAAGTGCTGTGTTTCCTGCCTGAAACAACACAATAAAATCACTACAGCATTCATACAGCTCTCCGTTGAGCTTTCACATCTTGTAGCACGCTTCTGTTTGCTGGTGTATACAAAAGGAGATTGCTTAATTTTTGTACAAATGCCATATAACACATATGCCATCATCTACAGCATGCCTATGTTTACACAGCAGAACTAAGTGAAAAGTGTTCCCATAGTATGTGGTACTGATCAGATTGGTTTGCCCACAGACCCCTTTTTTACAACATTATGGGGCAAATAACTATGTCCGCTTTTAAGTTTCGAAGTTTCCTTGAATTGGAATGGCAGCTTGGAGACAGAATACCTGAGAAAGAACTCACGTTAACTTGCTGACTTAACTAGCTTACTTTAACTGGCCCCGACTTAAGTAAGTTGGTTTAATGTAACTAACTTTACCTAATCTAAAGGAAAAATCCACCCTATAGCACTTGAATGCTGTTAAACAGCTATTGGTGATGTACCTTGCATTTCTGGGTCCATTTTGTTGTTTGGTGCTGTATTTTTCTTATTCCCATGGATAATTGGCTATCTAAAACATCAACGGTAGACGGATGTCAGCCCACAATTGAATTTCAGTGCCTGTGTAAATCCAGCCTAAGTCACACTAATCCTACCTTGTTCTTGACATGGATATCAGCCCCCGCCTTGACCAGCAGTTTGACACACTGACTGAAACCATGCCATGCCACCTCATGGAGTGCCGTGTTGCCATCCTAGCAGAGATTCAGGACATAAAATTGCCACACACTCAACAACTTGTCAGCATTGTCTTCCACACACAAATGAATTGTCTGGAGACTGTTTTCTGGAAGTCTTTGTTCCTTTATCTTTATCTTATCTTATGTGAGGAGAGGTAAGAAACAACCAACTGGGATTTTTACCTGAATAAATAAAGGTTGAATGAATGAATGAACTAAAAGTGTTTTTGGGGGAAATTTAGGGTGCGATCAGTTTATTTCTTACCATACACTGCCCAATTACAAGCTAACCAGGGCTTGTAAACAAAAGTCACACAAAGTAGCCTGTTTTGGTAAACTGTCATCCTGTCAGGTTTGGCAAAATAAATCTGGTGTTCATACCAATTAAGACCACATGAAGAAATAGCTGAATATGAGCATCAGTCAAGACTTAATTATGTTCTGCTAGGCTTTCCAAGCATGAAGAATTGCTGACTATCAGATGTCAACATCCGTCTCCCTCCTTGCATTTTAGGCCATTTCCTATAGTTGGTTCGAATTACGTTTTCACTCCTAACAAACCACACCACAGTTCTTTTGTTAGAGGAATGAGACTGAACTTTCTGCTGTCTCAGTGCGGTTATTTGGTGCCACCAGAGTTCGAATGGCATTGTTCTCACCTGGCGACATGAACCAAACTAAAAGAGTAAACACTCCTGAGTTTGAATAAATGCTCCTTGGTGTGAGCGCACCCTCACTGTGTGTAAGAGTGGGGACATGTATGTCAACCACTTACCCGGTCCTGAAGGTCCATGGCACAGCCTCCCTGAACCAGGGCAGCCACGGCATCACTGTTTCCCACCATAGCAGCCCGGTGTAGGGCCGTCTGGTGGCCCGGAGCCTGGCATGATGATGGAGGGACACGGACCAGTGCCTGCTCACTCATCACTACAGACACATGCATGCACAAAAACAGATATGAAAGATGCACAAACAAGACAGGCATAAAGTAAATCTTACCCTAAAACTATAGAATATAATTTTATTTGGATAACAAAAATAATGCCTGCTTAACTTAAGCAGTGTCTAACTATGTCTATAGGGCAATGATAACTAATGCTGGTTGAGTGTCATGGCACTTTCTCATTCCAACCCACCTTCACAAGGATGGTTTCAATCCCACAATGCTCAGGCGCGGTGGACAATGTGATTCCTGTTGTTGCAAAAACAAAACACCAAAAAAAAAAAAAATACACTGTTTAAAATTGGAAATTGGAATTGGTATTCAGAACTGCTCTAACTCTTCTAAAGAATCAAGCTACACAGGAATTGATGCTGTGTCATGCACATAAAATGAACACAGGTGATGCAAAGCTACAAGCTGCAGCAGCAAACAGTCTCTACCCATGCTGCTGTAATCTGGTACCCTGGGACTGCATGCTGCTGTCTGTGTGTGTGTGTGTGTGTGTGTGTGTGTGTGTGTGTGTGTGTGTTGAGCATTGTGGGTTTGATTGTGCATCTACATGAGCATTTGTGTATGCCAGAATTAAAGACGGCCAACAATATTTAATCCACCGGCTAGATCCCACTTGCTTGTTTGGAACTGTATCTGAGTTCCTGCTGGGACTCTGGAGAACCCAGCAAGATTAACCCAGTATCATCCCATCACTGCTGCTCTCTGATGAAACATTTCATTTTAACCAATGTACTTATATTGGATTATATCATTGTCAAATTAATTGTGATACCTTGGTATAATTATATAAACAAATGAGACCATGGTGGAGATGACTGGTAGCCTCTATCTCAGACCAGTGGTATTGCTAGTGCTTCTCAAAATAAATACCACATTTCCCATAAATACCACCACTCCCTGTCTCCCCTCCCCCTCCCAGAAGAGGATAAACCAAGCAGCCAAAACCACGGGTGAATTTTGAAACAATAAGGAAGTAGCAGCAGGCAGCAATTCCTCTAACAGCCACTAGATGCTGGCTCCAAAAAGACTCCAAACCCGGCCCGACTCCATGCAAGTCAATAGGACCACAACCCAACTTCTCACTCAAAATATAAAGTCAATAGATTTTTTCGTCAAGCGGTTATGGCCTCAGTAGCTAATTTTACTTCTTCTAATGTGTGTCCTTATGGCAATTTTCAAAATAATTGTGTCATTAATGGGATATAACGGATATAAAACGGGGTTGTTTTCCTAGTGATTGACAGGTCGCCGATCATGGACCAATAGCAGGCAGCGCTGCGGCTCTGCAGATGACCCGCGACCTTGCTTTTTTTGCGCTGGCTCCAAAAAATGCAGCGATTGTAAACCCGATCTATAGGCTTCAAAGCAGCCCTTCAGAAATCTATGGATCACACTCACTACATCCATCTTTTTTTACTGCAATGCAGTGTAGAGGCTGCCAATCTTCTCAGTCTCGTTTGTTTACGGTCATTACACTAATGTCTCAAAATTAATATGGTAATGATTTTTTAATGATAAAATAATACACTCAGTAGCACCTTTTAAATTATGCAGATAACCCAACAAATTATAAACATGAAATATTAAGAAAATATATACACATACAATAAAACAACAAGCAGGGTACATTATGTCACACAGCCATCCATACTTATCTTGAATCAGGTTTTGAATATTGTGTCAGTCTTCAGAGGAATTGACCTTTATTAAGTCCAAAAATGAAAGCCACATGTCAACGTCTTTAAGTAAGTCTCTTGTAAAGCCTATGGTAATTTTTACATACAGAGGGACAGAGTTCATCTATTGGCTGATAGTTGGTTTTTCAGGGCTTTTCTAAAGCGTAGCAATTGCATGTTTGGCTTTAAGTAAACAGAAATATACCAAATTCGTTTTGGTAGTGCGTAACTTACAGCTGCTAGGAAAAACACCAAGTATACATAGTTTAAGGTGTATTGGAAGATCAACAAACAAAGAAACAATACGAGACACATTCTATTACTTGTCCTATGCATTCCCAATGACAATGATATAATGTGCCCTTATCTTCAATACATTTAATTCACTGATCTGGGATATTTGGGTTAAAATTATGTAATACAGAGGGTATAATAATAAGTCCTCATTAACTATTTATGTTGCAAAGGTTTGAATTATGTGGTAATAGTTAAGACTTGGGATTCAAGATAAATATCCCTCTGGCCTGCTTAAATATTTCCTCCCACAATATCATTATTCCAACCAAATCTTTTGTCTTTGGGCAACTCTCAAATTTCCTCACAGCTTCCAGGGAAAGTATTATGATTTTCAACCATTAGCTTAGTAACAGCTGATGTAGCTCTAAATAGAAGGACTGCTGGCCCTTCTGGCAAGCATAAAAACACAAGGATGATGGTATCTATCTCCTTTCCTTTAACTTCTCCTTCCCTCACATTCTCTCCCCTTGATGTTCCTCATCAACTCCCTCTTTCAGGCTGTACGGTACAGATCTTTCAGGCTGGAGCAACATTCCTTTAACATCCACTGAGACAACGAATTAAGACATTGACCTCTGTACAGACATGACAGAATAATCAGAGAAAAAAAAGAGGCTGTGTAAGAGTAACACTGACCCAACAACAAGGAGCTTTAGCTGGCCCACATACTGTACTTCCTCCTCATTCACTGCAGCTGGATCTTAAGGTGATGATACACTGGCAACTTTTTAGGGCAAATTTGGAAATATTTTCTCACTGAAAACAATGTGTCAGTTTGAAATATAGCCAAGCTTGATTGGAGTGCGAGCTTTGGTTTCAACATCAACCAATCAGAAACAAGAAAATTGGTCAGGTGACCTGTCCTCAGCCCAAAATATTTTCAAAATGGTCCAACTGCTACTAAATAATAAACATAACTAGGAAATAATAGCTGTGATTCTTTTTTTTATAACATAATGTCAGTTACTCTTGTCCATTGCCCTTTTTGCCTATTGCCCAGTCGCTCATACTCATTGCCGGCAAATTTTGCCACAAATTTGCCATAAAAATTTGCCTGTGTATTATCAGCTTAAGAGTGGTGGCGGGGAAAGGAAGAAATGGGGAGATATCTGGGGACATTTTGTTTTTTGTCACTCTGCTACACATACAATCTTATGTGCTAGCCGGAAGACGGGGGTTGGCAGGGTACTACTAAACTAAAAACTAAACATCTACTAGTCAGCACAAGATAAATCCACCCAGCAAGGGGAAATAGTTAGGTTCATAAATAGACAAACAACACACTTTACTCCATATATCCGACAAGGTACTGAAATGTCTAAAGTGCCATCCTGTATTATTTATTCATGAGATATTTAGACTTCCAAGCCTTCAGGCCACGCTCCCCCTGCCCTCTGCCCTATGTTAGACTAGTATAGTAGGCCCTCTCACTAAATGACACTGACCTCAATTCTCCCATGCTGACTATCCTGCTCCTTTAATGTTAAGCGCCTGACCCAAATGACAAAGGATTTCCATGTCATTGCCACACAATGTGAGCCGATAGTCAGATTATGCTGCATGGCAAGGGTCAATCTTTAATCTTTGTTGGTGATTATAAACAGTCTTAAACTAGTGGTATGTGTACATACAAAGCAGTGATAGACTTGGAATCTCCCTTCCACTCCAACTTTGTTGTCTTCAGTAATCCCACCTACATCAAAAAAGGATGGAATGTTTTGGTTGATGCACAGAATGATGAATAAATGATGTTTGTAATTTGTATAATGTTTTTTAATATTTGCTTTGTATAATGTAGTATTTTTCTAATGTTTCATATAATCTGTTACTGACTGCTTGACCTCTGGAACCTATGGCTGAATTGTATTGTGTATTTTCTTTCATTGAATGTTTTCTGTTCTCAGGTCTCTCTTGAAAAGGAGACCTGAGAGAGACCTAATCTCAATGAGACTACCTGATTAAATAAAGGATGAATGAAAATGAAAAATGAAAAAAGGGTTTTACTTTTCTCAGTAATCCCCAAAAAATAATTCACATTATTTTTTGTGATGAAGGAGGCCTTTCGGTAGAAGGACAGTCTCCTTTAACATCGTGGTACTGCTGCCCATTCATACAGCTGCACATATTTGTACCTGGGAGCTACCCAGGACAACCACAGTCTTCCTTCTACTGGTGGCCACTGAGCAGCTCTACTGGAACAGTGGGGGGTTATGTGCATTGCTTCGCATATGAAAATCCCAATGGTACTTGTTGAAGCAAGGGAGCATGTTACTCATTCAATTAGCCCAACTACCCATCCAGCTGATCCAGGGATTTGAACCAGCAACCTCCAATCATAAGCCCACTTCTCTAACCTTTAGCCAACATTCATCCCCATGTCATGTTAGTATCCCTGTGTGTCAAGCATCAATGCAGTTTTGAGCAAAAAGGGCAGAATAAAAAAAATATTTTTATGCCAATGTTGTGGAGAAATTGGCAGCAGCCTCCTAACAACTTATCAATACACACACAACTCAAACCAAAACAGTCCTTATAAAATCAGCCTTCCAGAGAATTCAATGTAGTTTCAAATTGAAGTAGAAACTGTTGACTGTCCACTGCTACATAATTGATAATCCTATTATATGGGGTTGCTGCCAATTTCTCAAAAGCTCTATTACTGGTGTAATATATTTTTGAAGAATTTAAAGGAGTAACTATGCTTCATCAGATCAGTTCTTCATCTTAAAAATCCCAAACTCCGCTTAAGCCCTTTGCTCCTCTAGGGAGCATAGGCCATTGACAAATGTCCTCCACTTCACTCGGTTGTTGGCGGTTCTTTCGAGATCACCCCAGTTGAGCCCCCTCCCAGACATTTCTGCCTGGACACCTCTTCTCCAGCTGTTCCTGGAGCGACCTCTTTTCCTTGTTCCTTGGGGGTTCCATTTCAGGGCTTGTCGGGTGATGTTTGTGGCAAGATTTCTGAGGGTGTGTCCAATCCAACTCCACTTTCTCCTTCGAATTTGTAAGTCAATGGGATCCTGGCTTGTTCTTTTCCACAGGTCCACATTGCTTACTTTGTCCCTCCACCAGATGTTTAGTATTCTCCTGAGGCAGGTGTTAATTAATGTTTGCAGCCTGTTTGTTGTGTGTTTTGTTGTTCTCCATGTCTCTGCCCCATACAGCATCACCTGCTTCACGTTGGAGTTAAAGATGCGTATTTTGGTGTTGATTGAGATGTGTTTTGAGCTCCAGATCTTCCTGAGCATGTTAAACACCACCCTAGCCTTATTGATCCTGCTTTTTACGTCGGCATCTGTCCCGCCGGTGGTGTCCACAACACTGCCTGGGTATGTGAATGCTTCTACCTCCTCTAGGGCAGTGCTGTGCATGAGGATAGGGTTGCTGGTTTTGGAGTGGATCTTCACAGGCACGGCACTACACCGGGGCTAGGGGGTGCTATAGCCACGTCACAAATCTGCGTAGCCCCAGTTAAGCCCCCTCAAGCATTTTAGTATTTTTTTATTTTTAAATAAAGAAATATGTAAAAGTTAATAACCAGCCATTCTGTTCCCAATCCGATCCCTGGCTGTGTGCTCGTGCCGCGCGTGTACCCTATGACGTGTGTGTGTGTGTGTGTGTGTGTGTGGGGTGTTTCTGGTGTGTGTGCTCGCGCACGTTAGGCTACGTTATGTGAGATAACTTCTAGCTAGCTAGTCGCCCATCTTGCCCCGTTGCGATGGACCGTTTTCTGATCAAGAGAAGAGTGCGGGTAGAAAATGAAAATCCAGACGACGTGAGGGAGCACCAGAGCAGTTCGTCGCTGCTAGCTGCTCCACAGCCACCGTTAGCTGCACTGTTAGCACAACCACCGCTCCCTCTGATTTAAGCCAGTCACCTGTTGAAGAACCAAGGCGCCCTCTTCTTCGGCGTTATCCAGCCACAAAAGTTGGACAGCAGGATCGCTACTTCAATCGTAGATGGTATGAGGATTACAAATGGCTGGAATATTCTATTTCAAAGGGCCGTGCTTTCTGCTTTGCCTGCCGCCACTTTCAACGTCCAGGAAACCATGGAGAGAAGGCGGCATTTACCCACGATGGCTACCAGAACTGGAAGAAGGCGACAAGTTCGTTCAAGACACACAATGCTAGTGTGGAGCATAAATATGCAATGACAGTGTGGAATGAGTGGACTATTCAGAAAGGGTCTGGCTCAACAATATGCAATGCTCTGAGTGATGGACATTCGAAAATAGTCAGAGAGAACAGAGAGTATATGAGAGCAGTTGTGGAGTCATTGCGTTACACTGCATACCAGGGACTTTCACAGAGAGGAGACATAGAAAATGACATGGCTGTCAACCAGGGAAACTTCCTTGAACTTTTACAGGTCATAGGCAAATTCGACAAAACAGTTGCACAGAAAATCTCAAATAGTCCTAGAAATGCTAAGTACACGCATCATGATATACAGAATGAAATACTAGACATTATGACAAATATGATTAGGGATCAGATAAGTGGTGAAATACAAGATGCTGAACTATTTGAATTGATGGTAGATGAGAATAAGGACCTCAGTAAAACGGAACAAGTGTCTGTGGTGGTGCGCTACGTAAAAAATGATGAAGTTGTGGAGGAATTTCTTCATTTCACTCCAGCTGACGGATTAGATGCCAAGTCGCTTTTCGCTACGGTCAAAGAGACTCTTAGTAAATGTAACATTGATCACACTGCCTGTATTGCTCAGTGTTATGACGGCGCGGCCGTCATGTCCGGCGTTCACAGCGGGGTCCAGGAGAAATTCAGAGAAGAGGTCCCTCAGGCAATCTACATTCATTGCCACGCACACCGTCTCAATCTTGTTTTGGTGGACTGTGTCAGAAACGTGAAGCCAGCGGGGGATTTTTTTGTTATTGTGCAAGACATGTACAAGTTTTTCTCAGGCTCATTTGTCCATGCCCATTTCATTAAGAAGCAAAGGGAACTTGAGCCTTCACAGCAGCCCATTGAACTCAAGAAACTGTCTGATACGCGATGGTCCTGCCAGTACTACTCGCTGTGGGCAGTGCAAAAAACCCTCCCAGCCATCATTGCAACCTTAAAGGACATTAAGTCGCAGCCAAATTCACGCAGATCGACTGACGCGCGGTCACTACTCACACTCATTGATGCCGAATTCATCCTCCACCTTATCCTGTTTGAGGATCTGTTCCGCACAGCAAAGTTCATGTCTGACACTCTACAGTCCCCTGATCTTTTGCTCGAGACTGCCACTGACCTTGCACACTTGGTCATCACGAGCATAAAAGAAAAGCGCACGGAGGACTCTTGGAGAGCCATATGGAGCAAGGCAGCGGCCCTGTGCGCAAAGGTCGGTGTCGCCGTACAACCGCCGCCGCCCCCACAAGAGAAGAGACAATCCCTACAGCCTCGCCATCTACAGGACTTTATAGTTGAAGCTCCAATTCAAACCGAACATCCATCCATGTCCTCTCCGGATGAACTCCGAACATCCTCGTTCTACCCTGTCATTGACCGACTGGTGAAGGAAATGACCCGACGCTTTTCCACAGAAGCAGGTGCAGTTCTCATGGGAACGTCAGCCCTCAACCCCAAGCATGCCACATTCCTTCAAAAGGAAAGCCTTGTGCCCATGGCACAGCACTATGGAATCAGAGAGGACAATCTGCTGGCCGAGGTGCACCAAGTGCGCCGGCTCTTGGAAAGAAAAAAAGAAGAGGGCGAAACATTTAGCAGCACCCTGGAGTTCCTGTCCATGCTTAAAGCTTACAAAGACTCCTTCGTGGACATCTATAAACTTTTACGCATATCTGTCACACTGCCAGTAACCTCCGCGTCATGTGAGCGCAGTTTTTCCTGCATGCGGCGTGTAAAAACCTACCTGAGAAACAGAATGGCAAACCCTCGACTCAGCAACCTTGCCTGCCTGTCCATACAGGCAGAAAGAACCAAGGCCCTGGATGTCCAGAAGATTATAGACTCATTTGCACTGAACCACAACAACAGACGCATCGTCCTTCTATAAAACAACACGGTATTTTTGCAATAGAAATTTATTGTGATTGCTAAGATTGTGATGATAGCCAGCTCGTTTTACACCATGTGTGCACAGTTGACAGGCATAGGGTAAATGCACTTCTCGTTGTGGCTGCACTGTAGATATTATTCCTTTAATTTCTGACGTTGTGATAGACATTTAATCCGTAACATTATAACTAATGCACAGCAGGACGCATGTATATCGTTGGCCTACAAGTTATTTTTGTTTGCAATATAAATATAATCACTAAGATTATGATGATAGCCAGTTCATTTTACAAGTGTGTGCACAGTTAACGGGCATAGGCTAAATGCATTGCACTTCTCATTGTGGCTGCACTTTGGATATTATTAATTTCATTTCTGACGTTGTGATAGCCATTTCATCCGAAACATTATTACCAATGTTGTCTGAGCGCTGTCCGGTGCTGAAGTCTTTCACCTTTGCACATGAAAGACGTTTTTGTTATTGCCTTGTGGTCACTTGTATTAGGCTTATAGCTATTTTGTTGAATATTCTTTGGCCAAATTCAATTAAAAACTACATTTATATCGAATGTGCTGTGTGCCATATCTGCTTTTATTGAAAAAACGATAACTTCCTTATAAAGTAACTCTGAAGTCATGAAAATCGACTATTTTCTTAGCACCCCCACGTACTGGTCAAGCTCCCCCTTAGCACCGGGAGAGAAAAAATCCTGGCGCCGTGCCTGGATCTTCATCACCTGTGTCTTTGCTGTATTGGGTGTAAGACCAAGTTTTGTCGCAGCTTGTGAGAGTCCGTCCGTCTTCTCCTGCATTTGTATCTGTGTGTGTGAAAGGAGAGCTATGTCATCTGCAAAGTCAAGGTCATCCAGCTGCTCCCACATTGTCCACTGAATCCCATTTCTCTTCCCTTCAGTTGTTTCCCTCATGATCCAGTCAATTGCCAGGAGGAACAGGAATGGTGAAAGTAGACATCCCTGCTTAACGCCCGTCTTGATATTAAAGCTCTGGGAGAGCTGGCCTGCATGCATGACTTTGCATGAGGTTCCATCATACGAGTTCTTGATTAAGTTTATGATCTTGGTGGGAATTCCATAGTGGTCCATTAGGCGCCATACTGTTGTCCTGTCTAAGCTGTCAAACGCTTTCTCAAAGTCGATGAAGTTGATGGTGTTCCATTCAATAGACTGTTCAATGATGATGCGTAGTGTTGCTATGTGGTCTGTGCATGAGCGATCTTTCCTGAATCCTGCTTGCTGGTCCCGGAGCCTCTTATCTACAGCTTCCTGGAGACGGTTGAGGATGACCTGGTTGAGAATTTTACTGGGTACAGAAAGTAGTGTGATTCCTCTGTAGTTGTTACATTTTCTTAGGTCACCTTTCTTTGGCAGTTTCACAATGTGTCCCTCTGCCCATTCTGTGGGTGTCTTTTCCTCTTCCCAAATTCTCCCAAAGAAGCCGTAGAGCATGTCTGTTGATGAGTTTATGTCTACTTTAAGGGCTTCAGGTGGAATATTGTCAGGGCCAGCAGCCTTGCCAGTTTTCAGTTGCTTGATTGCAGCCTTTATTTCTGTTTTTGTTGGTCTGTCACACTTGATTTTGTAGTGGTATCCTGGCCTTATGTGGCTGTTCTGCTGGTGGTGGCCTGTTTAGGACCTCTTCGAAATGCTCTACCCATCTGTTGAGCTGCGCCTCCTGGGTTGAAAGCAGTTGGCCGTTCTTGTCTGTAATTGGTTTATTACTATGTGGATATGTCCCAGACAGTTTCCTTGTGATGGTATATAACTCCTTCATGTTCCTTTGAGTCACCGCAAGTTCTGCCTCCTTGGCTAGCCTCTCCACCTGTGTTCTCTTGTCCCTCCTGATGTTCTTTCGCACTTCTTTATGGCATCTGTTGTACTCCTTTTGGGCCAAAGCCTTTTCAGCGCTTGTTCTTGAGTTGTTCTCTTTTTCTTTGAACTCTCTCCTCTGTTGGATTATGTTGAGGATTTCTGGTGTTATCCACTCCTTGTGCTTTTGGGTCCTTCTCCCTAAGGCCTCCTCACAGGTTTAGCTCCAAGCAGCTTTTAGGTGCACTCCTCGTTTATTGTCCATCCTTCCACCCTCCTCAGCTGTAGCCCTGTGTTTTCCCTTGAGAGGATATCCTTGAACTTCTTCGCCACTCAAGCATTGCTGAGGTATTCAGTGTTGTATTTCGCTCTTTGACTTTTGGCCCAGTGATGTCTCTTCAGCCTTAGCTTGAATTTCCCTACCAGGAGATGGTGATCTGAAGCTGCATCTGCTCCTCTTCTTGTTCTGACATATTCTATGGACCTTCTGAACTTTTTACAGATATAAATGTGGTCAATTTGGTTTTCTGTGATATGGTCTGGTGACACCCAAGTTGTTTTGTGGGGGAATACACTTCCCCCAATCACTAGATTATTGTTGACACAGGTCTCAGCAAACATCTCGCCATTTTCATTCATTTTCCCCACTCCATGTGTTCCCATCGCTGCCTCATATCCCTCATTTTGGCCTCCAATCTTGGCGTTGAAGTCCCCCATCAGGATAGTGAGGTCTCTGGCTCCAATACTACGAGTAGGTGGTTCAAGCTGTCATAGAACCTGGCCTTGACCTCATCATCTGCATCGTTGGTGGGTGCATAGCATTGGATTATGTGGGCTTTCACTCTCCTGTTGTTGGTTTTGAAGGTTGCGGAGACGAGGCGAGAGCTGATGGGTTTCCATGCAGTTAGAGCCTTTCTGGTGTCCTTCGTCATCATAATGGCCACTCCCTCTGTATGCTTCGCTCCCTCGTCTTCATGTCCGGAGTAGAGAATGGACTGCCCACTGGCCAATTTGACCTCCCCCAACTGTGTAAAAGCTGTGTTTAAAGCTGCACTAAGCATTTTTTCGACCACTAGAGGGTGACAGAAACCGCAACACATTTGTAAATAAAGCCCAGCAAAGCTGCTGGACTACGGAGGCCACTAAGGACAAACTGTGCATAAAGGCTAATAGCTAAGCTAAATGTACCTACGGAGAAGTGTCGCCAGTTAACAGTCTCGCTTTGCCAGATTTTTCTCCCGCTGAAGGTTACATGTCCCACAATGACAAGTGAAGAGGTAGGTAGCAAGTTTACTAGTTTATCAAGTTTACTTGCTCGCTTCATTGATTCCGCCATTATGAGATTTTTTTCAGGAATGAGAGGGGGAGAGCCCCGCTTTCAAACAGCGATAGAGGAGACAAGCTAGTTTTAAAAGGCGACGTCAGTAAATTAAATGTCTTCTTCTTAGTGTGTGGTGGGGTGGAGGTGGTGAAGAGGTTCAGCCATTGTTAGTGAGTCCAGATTTCTCTGGACAGAGTCCAAAAAATTCACTTGCTTTATGGAGAAGATTTCCCACCAGTGATCATGTTGACACCAGAATTTAATTTGAGCAAATAGGGTGAATCTATGGCATCTCAATTAGTGGGGATGGGATGCTCTTCTCTGTTGCAGCCCCACTTCCTGATTTAGACTGGATTTTTACGTAAAAATCTTTAAATGTCTAGTATAGCCACCAGCATAGTACATGCAAGTACACACAGATCCAGATCCATCCAAGCAGCAAACATCTGGTGTCCAACTTTTCTCTGTAAGTGAACACACACACACACACACACACACACACACACTGCATTCGTACTCACTCTACATTACAAAATGCATTTGTAACAAAGAAGAATGAATCCCATATATTTGCACAATCTCCCTTTGAGCCTGAGTCAGAATTAATCTCTCTTCTCATTTGCAGTATTGATGGTTCATGAAATCATCATCAGTAAAAGGGTTCAGAGGTCAGGGCCAACATTATCTGGTCGGTGCTGGCTTTTTCACTGATGAGGGTCAAATGTCTTAATGGCCTAGTCTAGCAGAGTGGATATCCTCTGTGTTTTATCTTTTCCCTCCTATTTCTTCTCTATCCTGACCCATTGTACGACAATAAAGATTGATAAAGATAAAGACTTTGTAAATGTCTGTTGCCATTTTGCACCTGTGCCAAAAACTTGATCTTAGTATCAAGTATGGCAGCTAACATCATACTGTAAAACTATATGTAAATATGCAAGTTTGATACACAGTATCTCTCTCTCTCTCTCTCTCTCTCTCTCTCTCTCTCTCTCTCACACACACACACACACACGTTACAAGTTACACACATAACTCCTACATAACTTAAATACATAACTCCTCAACACTGTTAAATAGAGTTGTTTGGCTGTTAGGTTTTTGAGTGTGATTATCAACTAGATTTCCCAAAGGCTCTGACTCTCGCTAAAATGCATGTTCCATTTCTGTCCTCAAAGTAAAGTAATGCATGCGTCGTCAACTAATAACTATTTAATAATTTTACCTTATCCTCCATAGATCCTGGAAACTATGGCAAAAAGGAGCATCCATTTAAAATCCAAACAAGCCTTTCAAACGGTTGGTAGCTGTGTTTGTGGTATGTAAGAGGATGATGCTACAACAGCAACAGCAGGCTGGCTACTCAGTATGTGAAGATGTGCAGAGATGATGCCAGCTGTTCTAATGCATTACAGCTTACTAGAGAGAGAGAGGGAGAGAGAGAAAGAGAGATGAGGGGTGTGGGGGGGGGGGTGCTGTAGAACATGCATCCACAGTAATACACAACCTCCCACCCACACATGCACATACTGTCAGACACACTCCAAAGAATAACAGGATGTCATGTGTTTACCAATTCAAATGTCATGTGAAATTACAACGAGAAAATCCCAGTTAATTGTCAGCTTGTCCAGGAAACAGCATGCTATGAGCCTCTATTACCCACACACTGTATTAGCACAGCCCTGCATGTCTTTGGTGAATCTTTCTGAAATGCATTACGTGCGGATTAGGATCAGGACACCGAAATGAAATCTCTGACTTGCCCTGCTTTGCTGGGAAAGATGTCATTTTAATCTAAGCTTTTGTTGCATGAGATGACAAAATATAAATAGAAAAAAATTCTCAACCGTAATTGAAATTCAAGTAAGGCCTTAATTTAACAACAGCTGGGTTATGTACTGTATACTTCTTGCCAAACATGGCAACCTTTTGGTCAGACTTTGGAAATGAAGTTGTGGTTTGCTACCCCTATCTGTGGTCAAAGGCTTGACTGAATGATAAACTGGTGGAAATATTCACTTATTCCAGGTATGGTGTGGTGTTGGTGTGACTACTTGGCAGGTGCGCAATATCTCTAGTGCAAAAGACCCATTGCCATCCAAAGAAATAGTGGGTCTCATTGCCCAGGAAATTAATGCCCGATCACTTTGTCTCCTTCAGTAATTACCAAGCTTCTCAAGTATGTCCAATAGCTGTAAACAATACACACCCCTAAATCTCTATATACGTAACGGTTGGATCTGATGATCATGTGTCAAGCATCAACCAATATTTCTTGTTTCTTGTTGGCTATTAAGTGAATATCTTGATGTCAAAAAAATAAAATATAACTTAGTATTTTAGGTCCACTCAGAGTAGAAGAAGTTAGAGGCTTCATCATTAATTGCTGGGTAGCTAGTTAACCATGTATAGCAAAAAACAGTAAAGTGGTGCACGGAAGCGGAGGGAGAGGAAAGAGCAAGAGGAAGAAATAACTGAACTCCCTAAACTACTTTTCACAGCTGCTGCTGCCCGATAGCGTTAGCAGTAACAAAACCAGAGATTTGGACTTTTGCTGTAAATTTTTCGCATGTTGGCGGACCCAAATGGCAGCGAGAGGTAACTGTGTGAACTTTGCGAACTTCAATACCCAGAAATTCTGTGATGTGATGTCAGTAACACAGTTTACCAGCCTGAACGGTCTGTAAAAAGACCTAATGTTAACGATGGCAGAGCAAATCCACTCACTAACCCTAACCCTAAACCTCAAATGTTTCAGTACCTCATGGCAATGACACAGCCATCATAGATTTTATCTGCCCGTCCAGTATTTGCATACCAAAACTTAATTTTGTGGTCACCCACACCTTGCAATATGACTGAATGTTGCACTCCCTGATTGTAATAGTCTGCAGGGGTGTTGGGTGAAACCTTGATTCATGTCTCCCATGATTGGCTCCATCTACATTTCTCTTGAAAACCTTGCACTATCACTCTGAACTCTGCTGTAGAAGGAGGTTTGAACTGTTTGTACCGTGGTTTCATGATGACAATTATGGCCGTCATAGCTTCTTGGGTGATTATGTAGCTTACCTAACACAACTCCAACCCTAACCCTAACCCTAATGATCTACCAAAAGAGATACTTACCTTAATTAACAAAGACTGCTGGGATATCCGTCACCTCGCAATGATACAGGAAACACCAAACCTTCCTAAAGAAGAAGAAAAAGCCTTGCAAGAATTATGCAAAAATACCACCACTGTGATCAAACCTGCAGACAAAGGGAGTGCAGCGGTTATAATGGATAGAAGCGACTACATACAGGAGGCCCCCCGACAATTAAATGACCCCACCTACTACAAAAAAATGGATGCCCCCATCTATCCCAAAACAGCTAAGCAAATTGCCAACATTCTTGATTCTAACCCTAATGCTACCTGTCCAAGAAGCAAGTACGCTACCTCAAAGGCCAGGATACACCCCAACCAAGATGCTTCTACCTACTTCCCAAAATCCATAAACCTCCTGAAACCTGGACAGTACCTTTCTGGATCCCACCAAGGAGACCAATACTATCCGAATGTAGCAGTGAAAGCTATGAATTGGCTGAATTTATTGACTTTCACCTTAACCCCTTATTCACCTGACATGAAAGCTACATCAAGGATACCAATGACTTTGTCTCCAAAGTTAAAGCCATCCATCTGCAGGAACCATGTTTCCTGTTTTCCCTGGATATAGATAGCCTCTACACCAATATCAATCCCCCAGCAGGCCTAGCTGCAGTAGCCAGATGTCTGGAAAAATACCCTGACGAGAAATGTCCTGACCCTGAACTCCTTGAACTACTCTGTATTAGTCTCACCCAGTATGACTTCAAATTCAACGGAACAACCTATCTACAAACAAAGGGAATGGCCATGGGAAAACGTTTCGGGCCCTCATATGCGGACATATACATGGCAGATTGGGAAAAAACAGTTTTCCCCAAATGCACACACCTACTGTCCCACTACTACCGATATCTGGTAGACATCTGGGGGATCTGGCCCCATTCCCCACAAGAATTCCTGGACTTCCTTGACACCCTAAACAGCCACCATCCATCAATCAAATTAAAATCTGTTGTTCATGAGAAAGAAACTTTTTAAAAAAAAAAAAAATTTTTTTTTTATTATATATAACATATAACAACATATGACATATAACATATACGGTACATACATACATATCTGGGGATCACGTAATATGGCCAAAGCTCCCCCTGGCCACCAATCTAGACACACCATGGGATTGACATGTCATGACCAGAAGAACCGATCTAATTCCCCCAAACAAATACCATAACATATACACACATACAATACATACGCACACCCACATACGTCCACACAGATAATGTAATACATAATAATACACACACTCATGCTTACATACACACACACCCACACACATACACCAATGTAGTTGCATGAAATCAGAATATGTACAGAGGTAGGTGAATAGGCCAAAACAAGTAAACAAAAGAAAAAAATAAATAGATAAATAATAATATCAATAGTTATAATGGTTGTAATAATCATAAAAAATATATAATTAGATAAATAATTCTTCATCAGTGTAATGAGGTCCTAACTGGGTCAAGACCAGTCCACCGGGCATAGGACCAGCACCTGGGGCGGAGAACTAAACTTCCTGGACACCATTACATTCAAGGGACCAACCTTCCTGGAAACTTCCACCCTTGACATAAAAGTTTACTTCAAACCCACGGACATTCATGCCCTCGTACACCGGAAAAGTTTCCACCCCCGACACATTTCAAGGTATACTCAAATCACAACTATTAAGATTTGACAGAATTTGCACCAGAAAAGAAGAAAGGGACCAAGCAGTGCAGATGCCCTTCAGAGCACTCCGAAAAAGAGGTTACTCCAGAAGCCAATTAAGAAAGGCACATTGTGAGGTCTTCAGACCCAAGGACCACCACACCAACCCAAACCCTGAACAGGAACATCCTAAACCACTAATCCCCCTGGCCACGGTCTACTGGCACCCAAATTTCCACTTGTATAGATCATATTTTTACTAATGCAGCAGAGCTATGCTCTAAAGCAGCATCTGTACCTATAGGTTGTAGCGACCATAATTTAGTTGCAATTGTGAGGAAAACGAAAGTGCCCAAGCCTGGACCTAAAGTAATCTTTAAGAGATCTTATAAAATGTTTAATCAAGACAAATTTGTTGAAGATGTTAAAAATGTGTGTTTGGAAAAAGAGGCACTGGTGAAATTTGATGAAATCTTTATGCCCCTGGTTGAAAAACATGCACCACTGAAGAAGTTTACCGTCAGAAATGTCAGAACACCATGGTTAGACAAGGAGCTGAAGGAGTATATTGTGGAACGTGATCAAGCAAAATGAATAGCAAACATATCTGGTTATAAATCAGACTGGCAAATATATTGTAAATTAAGGAATTTTGTTACGAAGTTAAATAAAAAGAAAAAGAAATTGTATTATGAAAATAGGATTAATGATATTAAAAACGATAGTAAAAAATTACATACACTGAATGATCTAATGGGCAAGAACACCAAACCCACTCCATCTTTCTTAGAGACAGAAGGAAACTTCCTTACCAAACGAGCAGATATCGCTAACCACTTTAATAACTATCTCATAGGTAAAGTAGATAATTTAAGGAATAACATGCCAAAAATAGATAACGAAATATCTTATTTATTAATAAAAAATCAAATCATGAAAAGTAAAAATTGTAATTTTAAATTTGACAGAGTAAGTATAAGTAAGGTAGAAAAATATGCTAATAACTTAATATGCTTAATAAACCACCAGGTGTTGACGGCCTTGACGGGAAACTTCTTAAACTGGTTGCTGATTTAATTGCCCCTGCTATTTGTCATATTATTAACCAGAGTTTCATTGAAAGTTTATGTCCACAAGAATGGAAAACTGCCAAAATAATACCACTGCCTAAAAACGGGAAATTACCATTCTCTGGATTAAATAGTCGTCCTATAAGTTTATTGCCTGTTTTAAGTAAAATGATGGAAAGAATAGTGTGTGAACAAATTAAATGCTATTTTTCTATGAATAATTTAACCACTGATTTTCAACATGCATACAGAGAAGGGCATTCAACAGCTACTGCTCTGACTCAAATGACTGATGATTGGCTGGGAGAAAATGAAGAGAAAGAAAATAGTGGGTGCTGTCCTACTGGATTTTACAGCAGCATTTGATATTATTGATCATGAATTTTTACTGAAAAAACTAGAATGTTATGGCTTTTCTCAGTCTGCATTATCATGGATGGAGAGTTATTTAACTAACAGGACACAAATCGGTTTTTTTTAATGGGAGCTATTCAGATGTTAAAACTGTAAGGTGTGGAGCGGCCCAAGGAAGCTGTCTTGGGCCATTGCTGTACACCATTTTCACAAATGACTTACCACTTGTTTTACATAAGGCCAAAATTTCGATGTATGCAGATGATTCAACTATATATATGTCGGCATTCACAGCCAATGAGTTAAATACGGTTTTAAATTTAGAGTTGCGATCAGTGGTTGAATGGATAAGGAAAAACAAATTGGTCCTGAATGTTTCTAAGACAAATCATAATAATAATAATACACTTTATTTATATGTGCTTTATTTATATAGCACTTTTCAAAAAACAGAGTTTACAAAGTGCTTTACAGCATTGTATTTGGTTCAAACCACGCTCTTAGTACAAAACCAGATTTAAATCTTTGCATAAATGATGTGTCTATTGACCAAGTCCAGGAGACCAAGCTCCTGAGAATGATCTTAGATAGTAAATTATCATGGACAAAACACATAAATAAGATAGTTGCTGTTTCTGTTATTAAAAGATGTACAAGTTTTTTGACACAAAACTCAACTAAACAGGTGATTCAGGCTTTAATATATATATTTCAATCTTGACTATTGCCCAGTACTATGGTATAATGCAACAATGGATAAGATAAAGAAATTACAAATGGTACAAAACAGAGCACCGCGTATAGCGCTCCGTTGTGAATACAGAACAAATGTTGTTGCAATGCATAATTGTCTAGCTTGGTTATTTGTTAATAACATATTACTCTATTCATTACTTGTATTTATCAGAAATATCTCTGTTACAAAAACTCAGTTTATTTTATATAAGAAATTATCTCTCAGTTTAGATAGACATGACTACTCTACCAGACATGCTATAGGTGGAAATTTGACATTACCGAAAGCAAGGACAAACGCAATCAAACGAACGGTCATGTACCGAGCTATGCATGAATGGAATTTACTCCCTAGACATATCACACAAGAAAACAGTAAAATTCGATTTAAAATTTTACTAAAACAGCATCTTTTGACTAGAGATGTTGAAAAGATGTAGAAACTAGTTTGGCTAAGTTTGAATAAAATACAAATATGAGTTTGATTGTGTTGATGTGTCTTGTGGCCGTGGAGGGTCTGAGTGGACCGAGAAACTGGAGTGAAACGGACTAATTTCATGTATTTTGATTATTGTATTGAATACTAGCGTGAAATGGACTGTATTATGATTTGAAATGTGTTGGGGACACTGGAGTGAAATTGTCAGGAGCTTGTCTTGTCTGTGTGTGTGTGTTTTAGTCTTTGTCCTGTCTATTTTGTAATGTTATGTGTTATGATGTAAGTGTAATGGTTGCATTGTCACTATGTAAAGTCTGTTTTGTGGACCCCAGAAAGAATAGCTGCTGCAATGCTGTAGCTAATGGGGATCTTAATAAACTAAACAACTCGAAATATACAACACGTACCAACAGGAACCTCAAACAAAACTTTGAAAGAATCCTTTCAGGCACTGAAACTGGCCAACACTTCAAAATCATCTCGGCCTACAAGAAGAACCCAAACCTCAAGGACCTACTGGTTCGAGCAAAACTCCCCCCACTCGGGGAACAGACTGCAAGACCTACAACCCTATCCGCAGTCAAAAACAGGACCACAGGAGTCACATATGAATTAGCACGAGGAATTACTAGAAGCCACAAAACCTGTATCTACCTGATAAAATGCAGACAATGCTCCATGCAATATGTGGGTTAAACCAAAAATTCCCTGGGGGGACGACAAAGCTCCCATGTACACAGTATCCACAAAGGATCTAAGGACACCTACCTGGTACGATATTTTGAAAGATGTGGCATCCATAACTTCCGACTACGATGTCGGGAGTACAACCCAAACTGCACCACTCGAAACAGAAGACACGCAGAATACCTGTGGATACACCGCCTTGGAACAAAGTATCCAAGAGGCCTCAATGACAAAAATGAATGGATTGAAGATTCTGGCCTGGTGTTCAAAAAAGTTATGCTCATCACCGGACCTTGCATATAGTTATTTAATTTTAGAATTCTTGGTTCTAAAATTACTTACATATTGCTCCTTACGTTCAATTGTTAATCTCCACTTCAAATGTACAATGTATAAATTTGTTCTTTAATAAAGGCACAGGGCACATATGATGAGATGGGTCAATCCTCAAATAGCTACATAGCTATGAGAATACCCTTATCTGACTCTCCCCATATTGCCATATATTACTTTCTCAAAAACACATCAAAAATAGTAATTATATTTATCTCCTTCAATTGACGGCTTGTTGGCCCTTTCTTAGACCCCCAAAATCCAATAGGCTTTTTAGTGTTAAATTAAATATTTGGATTATGGAATTGACATTGATCCTGTGTTTTGTGCTTCCATCTTGTGGCAGCTGTGGGAAGCACAGCTCATGGAATGGGGAAATCAATCAAATATTGAATCAAATATTCTTTTTAAAATTACATATTCATCAAACAGCATGATAGCAAACATGGAAGTGTGTAATTCAGAGGCAATATTATATAAATATTATCTTTCATTCATCCAACCTCCATTATTACCATGGCTGCAAAATTTGAGGCAATAACAAGAAATTATGATTTTTACAACTATGTACTACATTACGTTTTGGATGGATGAATTCATAGTGCATGTTATGAAGCCACAGTAGACATCTGGCAAAAGGTTCCCAATATTATACACCATAAGTATATGAATGGAAGATATTAGCAGGGGGGGAAATTAAGTGTAATTAAGTGTTGTGTACATTCTTTATTATTACATAGCTACTTGGCAGACAATAAAATCCAAATCCAATAAAATCCAAAAATTAAAAAAACAATTAAAAACCGGGTTGAAAATGAGTAAAATAGGCAAATACTATAGGAATAAAATAGGCTAAAAAGATAGATAGCATTCAACATCATGCTTTTATTTTCTTGTAGCAACATCAAAAACAGCAACAATAATAACAATATTCTATAAGTTGTGAATACTGTGATGTGAGCTGTGTCCTCTGTACATACCTATATAGGCTTTTGTAAAAACTATTTACAGTACCAATGTTATGTTTGGGTTTTTGCTACATTTTTTTAGTAGACTTGGTTTAGGCAAGCATACTTTTTTCACTGCTAGACAACATTGGCTGAAATTCCATGATTTCTGTCTTGGTTCAACTTATATAGAATGTTGCTAGCTTATTTGGCTGGGGAATACATTACAACTTCAAAATGTTGCAGATTAAAAGCAAAGTCTAAAAACAAAAACAGGGCAGCAAGCAATGAACTTCTACATATGTCTACATACTCTCAAAAAACATGTTGGGCTATTTTACAAGGTTTATGCATTTAACAAAAAAAACAATCCACCCTTGGATTCTCTTCCACTGTTGGATCTCATTAATCTGTAATGTCCAATACATTCCAGAAGTTATGTTGTGATGAAGTGTTGTCATTTACTTTTTTGGCGTGCCCACTTTCAAACTGACTTGTGTACCTCTACTTCAGATAGTGATTTTCGATGTTTCCCAGCATGCCTTTCACCAACCTCCAGAGAAGGGGTGTGAATTTGTTGCTTTAAATCAAAGGTCTGTGTATGGGCATATAAATATACAGTACATGGCCAAAGGTATGCAGACTCCCCTTTGAATAAGTGGATTTGGTTATTTCAGCCACACCCATTGCTGATAGGTAATATAAAATCAAGCACACAGTCATGCAATCTCCATAGACAAACATTGGCAGTAGAATGAGCCGTACTGAGCTGAGTGACTTTCAGCGTGGAACTGTCATAGGATGCCACCTTTCCAACAAGTCAGTTTGTCAAATTTCTGCCCTGCTAGAGCTTCCAGGTCAACTGTAAGTGCTATTAATCTGAAGTGGAGCAACAACAGCTCAAGTGCGAAATGGTAGGCCACACAAGCTCACAGAACAGGACCGCCAAGTGCTGAAGTGCATAAAAATCGTCCATCCTCCGTTGGAAAATGATCTACTGAGTTCCAAACTGCCTCTGGAAGCAACGTCAGCACAAGAACTGTTTGTCGGGAGCTTTATAAAATGGGTTTCCATGGCCAAGCAGCCGCACACAAGCCTAAGATCACCATGCACAATGCCAAGCATCATCTGGAGTGGTGTAAAGCTCGCCGCCATTAGACTCTGCAGCAGTGGAAACATGTTCTCTGGAGTGATGAATCACACCATCTGGCAGTCCGACGGACGAATCTGGGTTTGGTGGATGCCAGGAGAACGCTACCTGCCTGAACACATAGTGCCAACTGTAAAGTTTGGTGGAGGAATAATAGTCTGGTCTGTTTCTCATGGTTCGGGCTCGGCCTCTTAGTTCTACTGAAGGGAAACTTAACGCTACAACATACAATGACATTCTAGACTATTGTTTGCTTCCAACTTTGTGGCAACAGTTTGGGGAAGACCCTTTCTTGTTTCCGCATGACGCCCCCGTGCACAAAGCGAGATCCATACAGAAATGGTTTGTCGAGATCAGTGTGGAAGAACCTCAACGCCATCTAACACCTTTGGGATGAACTGGAATGTAGACTGCGAGCCAGACCTAATCACCCAACATCAGTGCTTGACCTCACTAATGCTCTTGTGGCTGAATGGAAGCAAATCCAGCAGCAATCTTCCGACATCTAGTGGAAAACCTTCCAGAAGAGTGGAGACTGTTACAGCAGCAAAGGGGGGACCAACTCCATATTAATGCCCATGATTTTGGAATGAGATGTTCAACGAACATACTTTTGACCATCTAGTGTAGTTGGCTAGCGAACTGGTTTGTGAAATTGGGGCATGTCTATGATCGTGGCTACATCCCTTTGCTGCATTGCATTCTGGTCTATTTAGGCTACTGTCGGTGGAGAAATTGGTCTCTCTGCCTCTTCTCTTCTGATGGATTTTTCCCTGTATGATTGTTGAACATCGGTGCAAAATAGTCAGTCTAGAAATAAGCCCTCGCTCTTTGATTCTGATGGACTGATGAAATTGTAACACAAAACTTAAAAGGGTAATTAAAAAACAAATCTGGAATTAGACACATGATTCTTTCACCCCATGAAATGCAGGGCCATGGAATTCTGGATCATAATAAATTTCCTCCCATAATGTAGTCATCTCCTCCCAGTGCGTTTGAGACTCTTGGTACTTTTGTGGAATATGCACACCAAATATGTGCGAAATAACAACCATCCTTGTTTCAGCAGAGCCTTCATACTCCATGAACCTGGCGAACTGCTGAACTCTCTGTGGATCAACACTCGGAGGACGATGGGATTTTTGTTTTTCTACAAAATGTAGTAATCAAAATTAGGACAGGAGCATTTCACTTTACAATGGCTTCATTCCTGTGTAGAGAATTAACCAAGGGGAAAATACTGTAAGTACCCACTACTGTAAGTACAGAATGAAAATCTCCACGATACGATACAAGGGCTCTGCAATGTAAGTACAAAGTATACAAATATCAGATATCAGCTAATCAGTGTCTCCACCTCTGATATGATGGAGGTTCCTCCCTCGAAAAACTGACATGACATTTTAATTTCTTTGCACATTTAATTCATTTAATGGTTCAATAATGTTTTTTTTTTATAAATAATTTTTCATTTAGGCAGTAATGTATCCCAGAGTTTCTCTACCATTGAATAGGTGTGGTGGGTGACCCTGCCTTAAAGAGCTGCTAACACTAAAGCATTCCATTAGTGTGGGTTTCAGTGGAGAGTTTTAGTGTCTAAATTTAGGGTCTAAATGCTGTTTCAGAGGTTTTTCCATCCTGACAAGAATACAGTTCTGTGGGAAACACTGAATACTTGTAATTTTTGGCATGAAAATGGAAAAATGTAAAGACAAAATGACAAAACAATGACAAAATATCAGCTATCGGCAACTTTAGTACAACATTATCGGTATCGGTCTTCAAAAACTCTTGTCGCCTAGTACCAACACCACCACTGTTTTCTTTACTGAAATGTTGTGTCACAGATTATATTATATATTATTATATTACGTTATATTATTTGCCAGTAGAAAAGATATCAGTCAATCTGTTTCTATATCATTTTCTGAGTTACAAACTTATTTTAGTACGTCACATGTACACTTTGTACTTACATTTTGTTATTACGCCCTGCCTTGAAAGTATATTATGTATTAAAGACATTTTCATTGAGCAATTACAGTGTTATTGTGTATTTACAGTACTACATAGGAATAAGGCCAATTTAAGTAAATTACTGCCAATTTTGTCAATGACTTGCATGCTTTTACAAATATTATGTTTTGTTGAGTTTATATTGTAAGTCTGATAACAAAGAAATGAATCTTACCAAACTTGAGCAGAAGATTTATAACACCAAATATGATGGTGATTATAACCAAGAAACAAAGGATTATCATCAGAATTTGCCACTGGTGTCTGCCATCATGAGTGTCCCCATCTGCAATGAAAATACATCCTGAAAACCCAAGCAGTGATTCATCCAAAATACAGCCTACATTTTGAATATAGATTAAAAATAGTACTTTATGTTTACATTTTATGAAATTAACAAAACCTTCAAAACGGGCGCTGCGCTGCAAGCTGCCCACCGCTCCTGGCCTGCCCGTGGAGGAGGACGAGCCAGGATGGGATAAATGCGGAGGATATATTTCACGCCGCCATTAGAAGCGCGTGTGTGTGTATGCAAGCCACCATGCATGTGTTTGTGTGCATGCAATATGTGAAAAAATGGTTGCTTGTGACAAATAAAGACAGGTTTGTCCGTCCTGTTTCTGTAAACAATCAGCTGCTCCTTTATTTTTAAAAGTTTTGTTTTTATTTATTTTTGCCATCCAATGAAACTCTAAATGTAAAGTTCTGATTTAGCTCACTGCTATCTTTTGGCCTAACAACATGTTGTTGCATTATTTATCCAACAGATGGCGAGATGTATTTAAAGATCAAAAGGTCTCACCCCACAACACAGAGATGTTGTGACTGCTTGTTTGTACTTTGCAGCCATATTTGGTCATGTTTTGGCTTGAGATCTCAGCTGTTAGCCTCAGTATCACAGATCCATCTCCAGAGGGCAGCGGCCCAGTGACTGTAACCTGAGTGGCCCCCTCTCCAATCAGATACACTGCTCTCACTGACTTGTCAGTGCTTGTCACATGACATCTTAGCGACACCTTTGCTGTGTTAGGAATCGGCTTGGCAAGAATGCGCACATCTGGAGAGAAACAAGATAACATCAGCATCTGGAAAATAATAAAATACATTTACGCTCAGTTCACACTGCAGCTGTGGAGGACCGTAACTGCCAAAATCAAAAATAAATAAATAAATAAATGAATAAATGACTCAATAAATAAATAAATATGCCATTAAATGCATCAAAAATAATATTAAAAATAAATGTAGGCATTAATTAATTGATAAAATGTGACATAAATTTATATTTCTGTTTTAATTTGCTTCTGTATTTATTTACCTTTGTATTAATTCCCCTATTTATTTATATTTCTGTTTTAATTTGCTTCTGTATTTAAATACCTTTGTATTAATTCCCCTATTTATTTATATTTCTGTTTTAATTTGCTTCTGTATTTATTTACCTTTGTATTAATTCCCCTATTTATTTATATATCTGTTTTAATTTGCTTCTGTATTTATTTACCTTTGTATTAATTCCCCTATTTATTTATATTCAGAGATCAGAGTGACATCAGAGTGCTTTGTGGGAGCAAGGCATGTATAGTCGATCTGATGTCGATCAACCAATAGGCGAAAAGTTGACCCCATGACACACAGCCCCCTCATTTGCATAATGAAGCAGAAATGCATAAAAAAATGTAAATGTAAAAAGAAAACACAGGAATAAATAAGTTTGGGGAAATAAATATGGGGAAAACGCAAAGGGAAAATAATACAGAAATAAATACAGAAATAAATAAAATGAAAAGAATTAATAAATAAAATGGAAAATTAAATGGGAAAGTAAATAAATAGGGGAATGAATACAAACGTAAATAAATACAGAAGCAAATTAAAACAGAAATATAAATAAATAGGGGAATTGATACAAAGGTAAATAAATACAGAAGCAAATTAAAACAGAAATATAAATAAATAGGGGAATTAATACAAAGGTAAATAAATACAGAAGCAAATTAAAACAGAAATATAAATGTATGTCACATTTTATCAATTAATTAATGCCTATATTTATTTTTAATATTATTTTTGGTGCATTTAATGGCATATTTCTTTATTTATTGAGTCATTTATTTATTTATTTATTTATTTTTGATTTTGGCAGTTACGGTCCTCCATATACAACTGGAACAAGTGTCCCAATCTCACCTGTGTGTTGGTTTATTGATCTCAATTTTACATTCATGAGCATTAGGGGGCATTGAGTCTTGATGAAGTGGCTAAATGCATGATTCCTTGCTTCCCAGTTGTTCCAGCGATGTTCTAATGTTGTTGCTGTGGGAGACTGGGACATCCATTTCAGGGAGTACGGGTCAAAGTTCAAGAAGTCCTTCCCATTCACTGCCCATGCGTCAAAAGCATAGACTGTCCCATTTGCTGACTGGATGCAGCCACGCCTTCGTTGGACAACATCTAGAAAACAAAGGCAGGAATTTTGATTTCACTTTCACTTTCATTTAAAACGCAGTAACCCAACCCAAATGGAGTGATGGAATAATACATTTGTTTTTAGTACATATTAACACACAATCCTTGTTAGAATTTAATCAATAGGGCACAGAAAACTAATGCATGGTAATAGAATCATTTTGGTACTCTAACATTACTTCAATACTAAAATTCACTCATAAATTACATATATTGCTGCTGTTAAACATTTCCTTTTTAGCATCATCACAGGGTGAGAAACTTTCTCATGAATTAAATAAATACTTAAAATGTTAATCTTACTGGAATAGTTGTAAAATCACATTTCTCCAAACTCATATTTAAATAGATGTTTTCGTGTAAAAATGCATTATTACTTACACAGTGTGCTGTTAATAAATGCTGGAATCGTATGGAGAGATTCTAAGATATCACCATGTGCAGATTTACAGTCTTTAAACATGTTTTTTGACTCTAGGCTGTGTTTAGGCTCTTCTTCCTCTGTGACGCTGCTACAATAAGAGATTGTCACTCTATCAAATATAGTTAGCTGCTCAAACGATGGCCAATCTTCAGGCTGTACGAGTCCTATAGACAAGAACTCAAGAGAGTGGGAATCTGAAAAGAAGAGTTTTGTACAGTTGTATTGATGGCAGATATTGATACCAATTTTTTCTTCTGATAAAACAGAGTGACAAGGCATTCAATTTTGCTTACTACATTCAGCTGTTGACACTAGAAAACTTAGAATGAAAAGTACAATCCACTGCATGTGCATTCTGTAGCGTCTTGTTCTGAATTTTCAAAAAGAGTGAAAAAGTTATCAATCATTTCAGAGAGAGAGAACTAAAAAAAAAAAAGCAGTGTTTACTGTATGAGCAATTGGACTTAAGTATCCTTTTGAAATGGGAGTGGCTGAACGAGCTCACCTGACTGTGATTGAAATGCAGATATGTGACAAGTCAACAGCTCAGGTTTCAGTAGATCTTTAAAAACAACCTTAAGACGTACCTGTTCAGCCACACGTTTTCATAGGAACTGTTATTTGATTTCTTTTTATTTAATCTTATCATTCCCTGCTTTTACTCTTAATCTCTCATACACTTTATTTTATTGCTTGCACTATTATTTTTCTGTATTTTATTGTTTTATCTGTACTTTATTTTATAGGAAAGCACATTGCATTGCATTTGTTTGAATGAAATGTGTTATGTAAGAAAGGTTGATTTGATTTATTGAAATAGAGTGAAGGCTTGTGACCAGAAGGTATTCAGTTCAAATCGCTAGACGAGCTGGGAAATGTGTGGGGAAAGTGAATGAGTAACACTCTTCACTCCCTCAACAACTATGAATGAAGCTGAGTTGCTTCAATCAGTGGAAATGTACCTGTGCCAAGACCAATGCACCTTGTCAAGCAAGCTTTTCAAGCAGGCGTTCAAGACAAAACTGTAAGCCTACACGTCATGGACTTTTTTGATCAGTCGAAATTTCAACACAGATCATCTTTTTCTTTCTGCTAAATGTAAGCCTGTATCCTCTTTACATTGTTTCTGCAGAAAGACAAAGACCAAGAATGTCAAATATAAATCAAATTATGATGGTATGAGAGAGAAAACACAGTATCAAGTAGTTTGGATATTACATCCTAGCCAGCTAACATTAAGACAGAGTCTGGGAATGCAGTGGTGCATGATCCACACCCATTGTTGAACTAGCAGCCAAACAAAACATGGACGAGTTGGGTGTGTTGAGTTGTCTACCATTACGGAAAATGGTGTGGTTACTTCATGGCATAACTACGGTGGCCCTGAGGGTCAAAACACAACAACATTTCACAGAACACAACAATATTTCAGAAAACACAACGACATTTCAGAAAACACAACAACATTTCACAAAACACAATGACATTTCAGAAAACACAACAATATTCATAGGGTGCTGACTTTGAGGGCCTGTCATGACTTTTCTTAAACCATTTGGGCCTAAATGTTGATGTGTAGTGAAAGTACACATCTGCAGGAGTGTTTTGACATAGAACTTGTGCAGTTACACTAAAAGGTAAACTGTACAGTGTCCAATTTAGTCAAAAATGTCAGAAAGTGTAATATATGCAGCGTTTATAGTTAAAAATGGCACATATTATAGCATTTTTCATTATTATTTTGACATCAAACATTAATATGGGTGTTCACTTATTGAATTTGATGATTAAATACAAAGTAATTGGTTTAAAACAGTATTTCTATATGTTTAAAATATCGTGCTTTTATTTTGAAGGCTAAACGCCTGAAGCGTTATTTTCTGTTAATTTGAACCAGCGGAACACATCTCTCAGAGCCATTGCTCTGGTCCCACTTCCTGTTACCTTGAGTGACAACAAATACATCCAATCAGTAACAACAAAGAAAGGACCTACCTTTTCTGTTTTCTGTGAAAAGTTGAAATGTTTTCTCTTTTGCCATTGTGTTTTGTGAAATGTTGTGTTTTGTGAAATGTTAATTTGTTTTTTGAAATGTTGTGTTTTGTGAAATGTTAATTTGTTTTGTGAAATGTTGTTGTGTTTTGTGAAATGTTAATTTGTTTTGTGAAATGTTAATTTGTTTTTTGAAATGTGTTTTGTGAAATGTTAATTTGTTTTGTGAAATGTTAATTTGTTTTTTGAAATGTTGTGTTTTGTGAAATGTTCATTTGTTTTGTGAAATGTTGTGTTTTGTGAAATGTTGTGTTTTCTGAAATGTTGTTGTGTTTTGTGAAATGTTGTGTTTTGACCCTCAGGGCCACCGTACATACCAGTAGGCTTACATAAAAATTCAAACCAATAATACCATCACAGATTTTTTAACATCTTTTTCAACTACAAATACGTTGAATTACGGAAAGAAGACATTGAATGACGACTCATCAGACCAGATTACTTTTCCCCTTTGCTCAGGGCTCCAGGTTTTTTTCTCCTTACACCAGGTTATGCATGTTTGTGTATTGGCCTTGGATACGAGTGGTTTCTGAATGGCTTATTCTCCTACAATTCAGGCATCAACTATTTGCTCTTTTCAAGCTGACACCTACTGCTAATTGGCATTTGTTTATTTGGATCCCTATTAGCTGTTGCTAAATCAGCAGTTACGCTGCCTGGGGTCCGTATAAAAATAGAAGAGAACATGAAAATCAAATAAGTGGCAGAAAATACATACTAGTCATTGTTCTGTTTGCTCTGTCTACCTGTCCAGCCTTACTTTTGTTCTTGTTTCAAGTGCGTCTAAAGTGAGTATTGGGTCTATTGATTAATCTTGAGATTATTGATTTGTTGTTCTATATCTTATTAATTTCTAGAAATGGCTATTATTGATAATATTTTGTGCTTGAATAGAGTTTGGTACACAGCCGATTCCAGTGCTTGATTGATATGTTTACACAATGGGAAACACAAAACACATTTCAGGCATTTTATTTTTTTCTAATTACTGTATTTTGCCTAGACTAAGGGTGTCAAGCTCTAAGATGGCACCTGAGTTGATTTTTGGAGATTTCCTTTGTTTTTGCCATGATGAAGTGTTCATTTATATAGTCCTTTATCACAAGCAGGGCTTAACATGCCATCATATACATGTCATATACCATACTACATAATATATAGGCTATACACATACATACTATACACACATCATATACATACTATTATACATCATACTACATGGGAGTTCCATTCAAACATCACATGGTGCTTTACTATATAGTCTACACAACTCATTGGCTGTGGCTGTCATTTGATTATAATCACCTTACAATCACCTTCTATTTTCCTACCAAGATGGTTGTGTGAATACTATGAATACATAACTGTTCCTTTCATATTGTTTGCTCTGGGTATTGTAAAATGTCCATTTGTCACATTTGTTGTTGAATATGTATTGATGCTGAATTTTGCTTATACAGATTGGTAATTGACTTGTAGAGTCTGAGGAATGTAATGAGAGAAAAGATGGCATTCAACTTATATGTATATTGCCTTTGTAATGCTGATTTGACTTCAAAGCCTTTTTGTGATAATCTGCAAATTCTTGTTTCTCTTGATTTTGGCGACCGCTTATGGTGATAAACGGTCACTGCTTTGGTGTTTTGCACTGACCTAAGATCCTGTAATAAATAATCAATGTAGACTGCGACTTCTTACAGCCAATTTCTTCAGCATTCCAAACAAACTGCTGCTGTTGCCTTGTAAACAAAGATGGACCCCTCACAGGTGCAAAGCTTTCATGAACTGGCTATAGGTTGAATAACTACAGAATCGACCTAGAGTGTCAAAACGGACATTTATTTATATGAAAAGTTTTATCACTTTAAAGTTCATGCGGTGTTTCCGTTATTTTGTCCCCCCCTGTGTGGCTGCATTGTGTCGGACTGGAGGCAGAGGGGGTGAAAGTTCACAAGCATGGCTCTCACATATCAGGTGACAATGTGGAAAAGTTGGACTGCATATGCAGCTTAAAAAAACACAAACAACGAAAGAAATCACCATGACAAGTGAACGGGTGTCAAAGTTTAGCGGGGAGGATGAGGACGACGACAAAGCCTTGGGATATTACGACGAGGACGAAGACGACCTGGAGGCGTTTTCAGACGGAGGTCTGGGCTGTGAGGACGGAGGTAGGCGAACATTCTGCTGTGAGGTCTAATACTGTCCCTGCCTCGGAAAGGTCAGAAGCGGCAGAGACCACGGTGGAACGGTCCAGGTTCACTCTGTCTTCTGTCTCCGTTGCTGAAATGTTGCTGCTAACTACAGCTAGCTTGTCTTCTGTTTTGCACTCCTGACGCTGCACTTAATTCCAGCTGCCTGGCGCATTGCTGCCGACTTAGAAAAAAAGGTGCAATAGTTTTCTTTCTCGCTAAACTGGTAGTGGGCGTCATCTTAGTTACCATAATTGGAATTATTGATCACATTGACACCGTGAATTCGCTAATGAGCATAAAAGTTACCACTCAATTTGCCAGTCAAAAACAAAGCTGAGAGAAATTCGAGCTAACAAACAATATTTGTTAGGTTATGGAAGTGCTCCGACTTAGTTATGGAAAGTCATGGAAGAGTCCTGGAATTTGACATCAGGGCCACGATGGGAGCCCTAGATGTAACTGTGTACATTCTGTAATGATGATCCCCCTGCTGTAGTCTTTGCCTAGAAACCTGCTGCTCCCCATCCCTCCTAATGAACCAGCTGCCAAAGTGCATTGTTGCACCTTCCCAAATGCCTAAAGAGGCACATAGACTCATGTTTCATCCCATAAATGTCAACTCACATTTGTACAGATGTGAGGGTGTTCACACACTATGTTGTCCTTGCCAAAATGTGAATCCGATGAGAGAAATTCTGTTCAAATGGAAGATAATCAAATACATTTCAGATGATTGGAGACTATTTTTAGTTTTTAAATTGAAGTTGAAGTAGTGGCTATGGTTTTTATGCATGCAAAAAACAACAAATAACTTCCAACTACCAGCGCTGATCACGACTTGCAATTGAACTCACTTATCATTCAGTAGCAGAAGTTAAACTGAGCACGGTCATCATTCTGAACTCAATGGTATTCGGCTCTGAAATTCTTTGTGTCCAAACCAGAATATAAAATGAGCATACTGCATTGGTAAACAGTGGGAGTCAGCCAGACTTAGAGATACAATGGGAGGTATTGTTGTTATCAGAGAGTGTGTTGACCACTTATTTACTGTTTGTTGACTACTTATTCATCATTTGATAGCTTAGTAAACTATGTGGCCTCTTTCAGTCTTTTACAGCATAAGGATTTTCCTGCAACTCTCTCTTAGAATTGACTTCACATTCCTCAGTAGGGAGCGATCAAGGTCACAGTGCCAGTGTCAAAGGAAGCATGTGATTGGCCAAGCAGTGTGCCAAGCTGGGACACACACCCACACACACACTCATACACTTGTGTCTTGCCATGCTTGTGACGACCTTCCATTGACTACATTTGCCCCAACCCTAAACTAGCCCCTGGAAGAAGTGAGGACCGGCAAAATGACCTTACACTGAAGGTCTGAAATTCAAGCTGATTCGCACAAGGACAGAAATACTGGAACACACACACACACACACACACACAGTAGTCCCAGCATGCCAGTGTGGTGTGATGATCGATGCCATGTGTTACAAATCATAGAGTTATGTGGCTGTTTATCATCAGACCATTAGACAAATATGGAGTTGCTGCTCTCTCTGTCTCACTATCAGGGTTACTGTGGTTTCATGCCTTACACTGGGTTTTCAATTATTTCTATTTTATTTTTAAATTTGATCTCCATTTAAGCATACTTTCAGTTCGTGTTATAAACACTTCACTCACAGGGATTGTTTTGAAGATTAGTTTTGTGGTTATTTAGTAAAATGATTTTCTGTGTTTTCCTTTGTTTTGTGCCTTTTTGCACAGGCTTGATTCCCTGTGAAATCTAGTAGAACTACTACTAGTACTACTGGAAAGAAAGCAGCTCCCAGCGATAAGGCTATAGAACACAATGGTGATCAGCACAACTCATTTGACAACAGTATTCTAAGAGACAGTATGGAAAGGAAAGACAGTATGACGTCCAGTCTATCCTCTGTCCTACCCTCATGGCTTACATCAGATTGATTTTCCTTACTGTACTATTAATTATTTACCTGATTAAGATTTATGCCAGTCTCAAACAACGGTAAGTAAATTGGTGGGCTGATGGAGTTTCCGTGGGTTTACCTTCCACTGCATCCTTGCCCTTGATCCATTTTTTATGTTTCCCTTAGAGCCTACAGTTCCCATAGAGCAGCACAATAAAAAGTTTCCCCCCCAAACTCTTCAGCTTTGATTTTTAAAAATCATTTTGGAAACACATACAGCCTATATACTGCACTGTACCCATATGGGAGTAGTGCATACATTATGTAACACTTCTCTCCCTTTGTTGCTGTCAAGTGTTGGGCTTCAGTGATTCTCTCAGTGGGGAAGTGAAACCCCGCATCCTGCTGATGGGCCTGCGGCGAAGTGGCAAGTCCTCCATCCAGAAGGTGGTTTTCCACAAGATGTCCCCCAATGAGACCCTCTTCCTGGAGAGCACCAACAAGATCTGCCGCGAGGACGTCTCCAGCAGCTCCTTCGTCAGCTTCCAGATCTGGGACTTCCCCGGCCAGATCGACTTCTTCGACCCCACCTTCGACTACGAGATGATCTTCAGAGGCACCGGAGCGCTAATCTTTGTCATTGACTCACAGGTGAGGGCACTAGGGTTGCCATATATAATATGGAATCGTCCCTTAATGAACAGCAAGATGTTGCGTTCCTTAATGAGGCAATATGCGAGTTTGTTCCACATTTCCCTACTAGAAATTAAAGTGTGAATGAAACCATTTTCATTATAAAGCGTGACTGCAGAGCAAATTTGATAGCAAAAACTAGAGCCAGGAAGCTGAATATTGGTGGCTTGGCAGTGTGGGAGAGAATGAAAACAAGGTGAACTGCAGGAAACTAAACTAAACTAAACAGGAAAGTGTAGCTCTTTATAACCACTGTGTCAAAACCATTGGTAGCTAGCTAGTAACTGTAACTAATATTTCTTGACGTTATATCCATGTTCTCTTTTCTACATCTAGATAGAGTCAATCTTGCACAAACTCCTACCCGGGGACACATAGAATAAACACATAGAATAAACCAATTGGTCTCATTTTTCTACAGCCATTATACTATGCTATCAAAAGGAATTTGAGAATGATATATTGAGGTAAATATTCTACACAAAGAAGGTTTAATTATTACATTTGTAGTTTAAAAGTTAAGACATCTCTCCCAAATGAGTGTCACGTTTGCCTGGATTTTAAATCCAGCGTGTGAAATGAGAGTAAATCCTCCTGATGAATATTTATTCACACTAGTTATCATATTTATTGGCGCTCGCAGCACTTGCATGTGGTGAATGTGATGAAGGAAAACATGTTACCAGTAGCATATTATTGCTAGTTTTTCTTTTAAATCAAAATGCAGCCCTCATCATAATTACACAGACAGCATTTTGTCAACATTGCTTGCAGGTATTTATAACAACATGTCATCTTATTTTCATGAAATTGTTGCTTCTGATTAATACCTTGCTGCTCTATGGTGAGAAAAACAAATGCCAGGCAAGTTGTGATAGATTTTGTTGTTTAAATCTTAATTAAAATCTTAAATTGCAGCAGATTGTCAGGTCTTGATAGCTCTAATAGGACACATACAGGTATTGTTGTGTCATAAAACCTCACATACCAGGGTGTCTAGCTGATTTGAGTAGAGTATTTGATTTAAAAAATAATGCTCAGATTTACTCTAACTCATTAAAACGCTCCTTGGTTGATTTCATTAGTGGTAGTGTCGATGCACACACTCTCTTCAAATGGACTTGAATGATAAAATACTGATTTTCAGTAGAAAACCTTGGTGCGCCCCCCCCCCCCCCCCCCAATTTAATGTATTTCTCATTATTTTGATAAAGACCCTTGCTGTGAATTTCACTCAGAAATTCCCTCAGTTCACACCAGGAGGGCACAGTGCTGCATCCCTCTGGACCCCTTAAATGTCTTGAGTTGTTTAAGAAAAGTGCAGTTTCAGTTACAGTTGTGGATTCACACAAAGTGTTGCAGCTTTGAGTTGGACTCCAAGCTGTTAACATCCAGACTAGTCGGAGCAAGCGTTCTCTGTGGTGCTGATGTACTAATGGCACATTGACACCAAGCATTTTTGGAGCACTTTATTGGAGTGTTTCTCCCGAGGTGAGATCAATGTCATTCAAACTCAAGTGGCACCAAATAAACTTTTCTGGTTCAGACCAAAGAAAATGAACTGTAGATGCGATTGCACCCTAAGTATTGGGATTCTTTTCTCACCCCCCTCTGATGCTAGGATGACTATGTGGAGGCTTTGAGTAGACTGCATCTCACGGTGACCAGAGCCTACAAGGTCAATCCAGACATTAACTTCGAGGTGTTCATCCATAAAGTGGACGGCCTGTCGGACGACCACAAGATCGAGAAGCAGAGGGACATTCACAAACGTGCCAATGATGACCTAGCAGATGCAAGCTTGGAGCGAATACATCTGAGGTGGGTGTTATGTGAGGGTTTTGGTGTTTGGTTTGGTTTCAAGGGGAATTTTTATTGATTAAAGAGATGGTTCAAACCAAATTTCGAAATTATATAATGGGTCCCCTATCTTTAAGTCTGTTCAAGCAGGGGTTATCAAACGTTTTCATGCCACAGACCGGCGTTAGGTAAAATTCAGTCCCAGGGACCTATATGGGGCAGTTGTAGAACTGTCTATACTTTATGTGGGGAGATAATGTTGAGAGTGAAATCTATGATTACAGTAGTCGTTATTATACAACATCTCTAACTGGGATAATTTCTAGTTAAATTATAGTGAAATATTCCTTATTTTGATTGGGACCCCCTGGTTTCCTTAAACATTTTACAGAAGAGGCAGTATTGGGACAATAATGGAACAATTCAGAAATGTTAAGCTTGAAATGTGAATCTTTTAATTGATGTTTGGAGAATGTTTTAATTGATTGATGAATGTTTTAACTGATGATTGTAAATTCTCTTCTTGACCTCCACAGCTTCTACCTAACTAGTATTTATGACCACTCAATATTTGAGGCTTTCAGTAAAGTGGTCCAGAAGCTGATCCCACAGCTGCCCACGTTGGAGAATCTGCTCAACATCTTCATATCTGTGAGTAATCCTGCTGCATTAGGTCAACACACCACCCACAGAACAACTAGAAGGGAGTTAGGTTTGCCGATTGGCTAGTTGGTGAGCCTGGATCTCCCTATTGGCTGGGTTTCTGAAGCTTAAGAAACTCCTTTGTTTGGGGTGTCTTGTCTACAACATCCTAGATTCAAATCCCGCCTGGGACCTTTGTCACATATCATCCCCCCCTTTCTCACCCCATCTTTCCTGTCTGTCTCTACTGTAAACTATCCAATGAAGCAGAAATGCCATAGAAATGATCTTAAACAAAGTGACTCCATCCTTTAGTGAAATCTCTACAGAAGCTGTACATCAGTGTGCTTCTCCATGTTCCCCAAATCCTAATAATAAATTGGACTCTGTATAATGCATATGTATGTCCTTCTGCACTTTGCATAGCAGTCAGTAGGTGGCAATGATATCTAACAAATAGACTGGAAGTGTTGCATCAATCAGACATTGCATGGAATATTAATGCTAAACAACCATTGGTATGCATGTTACTGGTCTACCCTGCACATTAATTGTCCTTCAAGGACAAAAACAAATTTGTTAAACTGAATTTTCCCACTGACATGCCTGGATTACCGACCGGGTTTGCAGGCCACATGCCTTGGGCCACTGGACCACCAAGGTCCCCGAAAGCCCTGGGTATCCTTTTAGATAAAATTGCAATATCTCAATTTCAATAGGAATAAGTGCCCAAGGACCCACATTTATGTGATCGTACTGAATAGCAATCATTGCAAACGTGTCTACGAAATAGTTGTAATTCAGATTGTGTTACTGTTAGTGCTATGTTGTCACTGACCCATGCAAATTGACCTAAGCTCCTATATGACCTTTTGCAAGTTGAACATGGCTCAGTGTTTGTTGCTTGCCATGCAACCTACCTGAAATGATAATATGGTATTGCAGTGTCTGGATGGCAGCACACTCTGCTTTGATGGTCATAATGTCTTTGCTGATAGGCCACTCGTCAACTACTATTAAAGTAAACATTGCCTAATAGAATTTATTATGTAATGTTGCTCACAATTTGTTAATGATGCTTTTAGTTGCCCTTATCCTCCCAACGACATTGTGTCATCTTGACATGATCCCACATGCTGTTGATATTGTCACTGGTGCCTTGTAGTGCAGTTTGATATATCGGTTTGCTGATATATGGGGCTTAGTTTTAGTGTTTAGTTTTCAAGTTTTTTCCACCCTGACAAGTAGGGCTGGGCAATATGGACAAAATGTACATCATGATAATCATAAGAAATTATTTCAATATCAGTATATAACGATATCTGTTAACATGCAAAATCACATTAAATAATCAAGTGATTTTCATCACATTGAACTGCACAGTAATTTGTATGATAACAATATGATAAAACTCAAATTTCAAATATTCCCAAATTTGTCTCTAATCTCATTTTGTGAGAGATTTTAATTAGTATTTACTTTTTACCATTGATGTAGACAACAGAGTTGTTTATCACGATAACTGGATATCATTATTTCACAGATTCTATTGAAAGGCAATGATCATAAAATTGAATTATTGCCCAGCCCTACTGACAAGAAAAAAATTCTGGGAGAAACATTTACTAGTTGCATGTAAATGGCCACATGATATTGAATATATTTGTGATATATTGAATATATAAAAAATATTGGCTTCAATCCAAAAAATGATCTATATCAGCCATCAAAACCCCATATCGGACGAATCCTACTTTGTAGTCTGTGGCAACCCGGGGGGTGTGAGAGGTCGGTTTCACCGTGAAATAAGACAAGCAGTTTGACAATGAACAAAAATGATTTATTAATAAGTCTCTGGGGCAGGGGGAGGGAGAAAGTATAACTGAAATTCTTCTCAGGTCCAGGGTGTTCGTCAATCAAGGTAGATAGTGAGCATCTGTCAGGTCATTCCTTCACATGTTGATGAAGTGATTTAACATATAGAGGCATATTGAGTGCTCACTGTCGCTCCAAAGCCTGTGTCACTGCAGCATATGGACTGGAAAATAGACTCACTGGGTGCGCCCCAAAGCGACCTCACTGTGACCACGCCCAAAATATGCATCTGAGGCAGTTTACGCTACTGTATTGACTCCTCTACTACGCATTGTGTGCATGTTAGTGCTGCATACAGCAATCTGACTCTTTTCTGCTAGTGCTTTATACCTACTATTAAATCAAAACGATAGATCTATCTATTATTCTATCTCCATCATTCTATCTGTCTGTCTGTCTGTCTGTCTGTCTGTCTGTCTGTAGTAGTATCTTTATTATCCCTTAAAGTCAAATTGGTTTGTGCCATGTTTGAGATGTTTCCAGATGTATTTTGCCTCTTAAACAATGTCAGCTTCCAGGTATTCATATAGGCCTAGCCCAGTGGTTTTAGTCTGCAGGTGTTCATTTCATCCAAACGCTTCAGCTGCTAATTTCAGTGATTAGCGTACCATCAACCAGAGAGGAGGAACTAAATAGTGAAATCACCTGGTGTACTGTTTGGTTGGATTTTTGGGATGAAAATCACTAGAATCTTGGGCCTCTGTAGCACATAATTGAAAACCACTGGCCTAGCCTATAAGCAAGATGTTCCCGTCATTTGTTGTTTCAGTCTGTGGGAACCATTTCTCCCTCCACTAACTGTCTAAATCAATGGGAACAATTCCTCTGAAACCTGTCATTGTTTCTTTGATTAAAAAGACTTCCATTCTACCATTCATTGTCTGAGGTCAGAAAGCAAAGACGGTTTCAGTTTCAGTTAAGAAAATAACTGCTGACTGTGACTTAATATACAGTGATTCACTTCCACCATCCAATTAAATATTCATCTCGCATTCTGAGTTTGAGCGTTGAGTGTTGGCTGTAGCCTTCATGTTTTAAGTTTTTCTCTGTGTGGTGTTTTGACAAGCCGTGGAATGAGTGATTTGTTCTTGTTAATTGAATAACATGCTTACAAAGAAAACAGGTCATAAGAAATCTACTTGCATTGGCAGTATTTTTAGACTATACTAATTATTCACACATTACCGTCTCTTAAGATGTCATTGTTTTTTAATTGGTGACAGGTAGTACATTATTTTATATTTTTCTGTGTCTAATAGCATTTAATTGAAAGTTTTTTTTCCCTTCAGATGTTATTACCATTAAACTAATCTACTAATCTATTAACCTGGTAACTCTGCTATCCTGGTTAGTTCAATAATGTGGTTAAGCTCATACTCTGATTATGAGAAACCTGGTTATGATGTCTGGTTTACTCCCATATTAAACCAGTTACTGTGGTGTGGAAATATCTTACTGCTTTCACTTTTGGTTTTCACCGTCTGTCAAAGCTCATATTTGCAAAGCATTATTGGTACATTTTGATGGATACTGTTGATGAAAAATGTAATTGCCTTTAACATCAGGTTATTTGTCAGGAGCAACAAGAAGATGACAGATTACTATTGGGATCGTCATTTCTTCCCCCTGTATTAGCAATAAACTGCTATTGCTCAGTCAAAGAGAGAAGGGGAATATTCTGTTAACTGGTTTATTCATGGCAACAGGGAGACTCAGTCACAGGGTATGAAAGGTACATGTAAAAAGATTAACCTGAATAAGACCTTAAAGGAAGAATCCACCCTTGGATACTCTCATTATATTTCATCAATCTGTGATGTTCAGTGCATTGCAGGAGTTATTTTGTGATGAAGTTAGTGATTTCTTGCATTTACCAGAATACCTTTTGTCAACTCCCAGCGACTGGCTGTGAACTTGTCGCATTCAGCTCTGAGTTTTTACATGACCAGAGTAAAGGTAGCTTGATATTGAATATTGGATATTCAATGGATACTTGTTTTTCCACCTTCAATTACTTAGAAAGCAAACGAGATTTTCCAGTTGAGAAAAAGCGAGAGTTGTGCCCCTTACTCAAAACGCAACATGTCTTGTGGCTACTTTGTATTCTGGTCTATTGGGGCTACTGTTGGTGGCGAAATTGGCATCTCTTCCTCTAGTATGATGGATTTCTCCCTGTAGGATTGTTGAATTTTGGTGCAAAATGGCGGCTCTAGAAAGAAGCCCTTGGTCTTTGATTCTGAGCTATTGACATCAAAACTGTGGATGTTTTAGTTGTTTTCTGATATCAAACTCCATTTTAGCTTTAAATGGGCCCAGTAATGCAAGGTACAATGCCAAAAACTGTTTTTTAAACAGTGTTCAAGTGTTTTAGGGTGGATTCTTCTTTTAACCGGACTATGGACAATAGTCGGGTTACTCCCTGCATGTAAACATAGCCATTGAAAGCTCTTCAAACCCACCAGGACTCAGGTGGGGTTCATATCAAAGGCCTCCACTTAGTTTCCCTCTTTCTTGCCTCTGTCCCTGTTGTCAGAACTCGGGTATCGAGAAGGCCTTCCTATTCGATGTGGTCAGTAAGATCTACATCGCCACAGACAGCAGTCCAGTGGACATGCAGACGTACGAGCTGTGTTGCGACATGATTGACGTGGTCATTGACATCTCCTGCATCTATGGGTAAGATGATGGACACTCACGGCAAATCGCAGTAACACTAGCTATGTTTCCATCCAACTGCCAAACGAATTTTACACAGTGCTATGCAATTGTCAAGATATGCCAGTTCCACATTTTCACCAAAAGTTACTAATTTCTTCCATGCCTCATTACCAACTTGTTTCACATTAGGACACAAAACCACATCACCAATCAGCACTATATCTGTTCAGTGGCCATTAGGGGTGGCCTTCTAACTACCTTTTTGGAAAAATTAGCAGGGTGGTTATGTCTAAACCAGAAATTAGCTCTCCAGTGCCCCCATGTTGTTTGATTGGGCCAATAATGGAGGGTTTGCCTCTTCTTCTGTCTGCTGATTAATTGGCCACAAAGTCTGATGGTGTTAGGTGAATCCGTTCGGAAGTTATATGCCTTTTTATGAGAACCCTCTTTGGCCAATCAGCATGAAAAGTCAATCGGTTGTTCCTTGCCCCATGACCAACATTTCCATAAAGTTTCATGGTGTTGTGTGAATCCGTTCAGAAGTTACATGGCTTTTTATGAGAAGCCACTAAATTCCAATGTGGGGGAGTTTTTGTTCCTAAACAGAGTGTGGGCCGGAAAGTGAGTTTTGAAAGCTAGAAATCTCAGCACCTAGCCGGGTAATCATTGAGTCATTGGTTTTGATCAACAACCCAATCAACCCCCACAGATATATTATGGTCATTTTGTGCTATGGCTCAATACCCCTTTAATATTGTTTTGAGTTGTATTTAGTAGCAGTGCTAGTAGTTTTCAATCATAAAATATGACCTGCCCATCCCATTCCTGGTAAATCAGCCTGGGTAAGGTCACAATATTGGAATAATGTATGTGAATTCTGTTTTTGGGCTGTTGAAGGCTGGATTTTCAATTTGAGAAAACATTGCATTACAATTGCAATAGCCTTTGTCGTAGTAGGAGATGATTGGCAGGGCCGAAAGCCTTGGAGAGGCGTGCAACACAGTACTGTTTATCACATACTGTAGCAGTTGTACAATGTAATTTATCACAGGGGATGTATGAGAGATGATGCTGAGGACAGACCTGATAAGATGAAACGTTACTGATCTCTGTGGGGAAATTGTGCAATTTCAGCAGCAAAATAATATGATACAGATCAGAACAGAAATAAGAATAGAGCAAAATATGGTTACATAAACATACACAACCAATGATTTGAACACTAGAATGCGTTAAGTAGAATGAATGTATGAAAGAACGCACAAAAAGGTATGGATTACAGTATTAATAGGAATAAAGGCTATACATTATGAGAAAATAGAATACCGTAAATCCTCTAATATTGGCCCGGGCCTTTATTTACCTCAACTGCAGAGGGTACCAGGCCTTTATTGGAAGCAGGCTTATATTAGAGACAGGCCTTTATTTCTAATTCCCTCTGTTTGATAAGTATATTTGCTCATATTTTAGTACGAAGCCTCCTTGTTTTCTGATCTGCTTCTATTGGGGTTCGTTAGGTAGCCGTTTTTTTGTTACTACAATGCATTACGATAATTACGGTAATCAACGACGGCATGCTCCAGAGACTTCCGCCGGTCGAGCCATCTTGTGGCATACTGCCATCTTGTGGCACTTGTACGTTACTACAAACTACAGTTACATTATATAACAGGCACCAGGAGTTTACCGGTATCCACCGTTGTTTTTTCCTTTGTTTTTTTCCCCGGCCTGTATTTGAGGCCGGCCTTTATTTGTTTGTGTCGACCACGGCCTCGGCCATTATCGGAGACCCGGCTTTTAATTGACTACTGGCCACTATTAGAGGAAATACGGTATGAAGAAAAACATGTGAAATCAGCATATATACAGGATGTGCAAAAATGTGTTCATATTCACATTAACAAGAAGGCAATGCGTATGTACAGAAAGTGTTAAGGTGTGTAAACGTGTGTTGGAAAAAACACTATTCACTTTATCAAATATATTCAATTTACAGATGTAGATAACCTGTACAGACTGTGATTTTACAAATGTGCATTACTAGCTGTTCACATTATCAAAAATAAAACTGATTTAACTCATGGTCATGACTCGGAATTGATCACAGCCTTACGATGAGGTAGCAGTTATTCAAGTTTCTGAAGTCACTACCCTTCACAAGGTGAAGTATGCTGGCTGGCTTTATGTCTCAGGAACATAACCAGAGTGAAGTGGCATATGGGATATAATGGGAGCTTGAGCCGAAAGTAAAGCCCAAGGTAAACTCCCTCTACTGCTGATCCTCCATCTTCGTTGACCTGCGCTATATTCTCAGTTCAATTATCACTCCAGCTGGGAATGTAATTAGGCCCTAATCTAGATCTCTATAGTTCTCCATAGGATAGGATTTGACCAAAGCCTGAAAAAAAAAGAATGCGTGAATGCCGGTTTGACCTCTGTTAACCCTGAAGGGAAGGGAAGTAATCAATGTTGCTTTTTTCTCCATCTTTGGTGCTAAACTAGCCTGATATTCAGACTGAATGGCCATTTCGTTACCACTCCATTATTCAGCCTGTGGTTGCCTCCATGGTAGCTGCTCTCTGTGTGTGTCAATGAAAAACCGTTGCATGAACGGTTTAAACTTTAGTCCCGCCCGCAAAGGCACTGATTGGCTTGATTGTTTCTCAGAGCGAGAACAAGCCGTTGACCACAGCAACACCAGACTCTCTGAATCGCTCAACAAAATCTAAAGAGTATGTATGTATCCAGAAAATAACTCGCTCACATATTCATTCACTCATTCATGGTTAGCCTGTCTGCCCCTAGTGGCCGTTAGGAGGAATGGCACACAGGATACTGAGAAGCTGTGTCCTTGTTTAATTTTGTCTCCATCGTTGGTGCTAAGCGGTCATTGCTGTGGTGTTTTCATTTTGCTGTGGCATTTATTTTCCACCCAGGGATCAAAAGAGTCAAAATTGACGCTCAGCAATTCTAAATTCTTGGAATATAGCACTGACTCCCTTTCTCCTTTACCCTGGCCTTCCTCCAGTGTCACTTTTACTCGCTTGCCAAGCTCATCTCTCTGCAACCCTGTCTGCAGAAGAGAGCAGTATTGGATGAATTAGCCTTGATCAAGCAACAAAAATCTTGCTTTCACCTATCACCTGTCATTATTTCATTTTTTTTTCCAACATCAAAGGCAGCAACAGGGGAACAATGTAGAGAGCTGTGCACAGGGCACACCAGTCCCATTGGTTGGCTTTTATTAGATTTGGCAAGTTGAGAGAGAGAGAGAGAGATCTGTTTTCTAGCTGATGCAATAAAAGAAACTGTCTCTAGAGGTTTCAGATTTGCAAAAATGTGGCGACTGGCACAATCAGACTTTCCTTGTCCTATCCTTGTCCTCTGTTTTCCACCCTTTACATTTAGTAAATAATTAAAATCTCTAACCCAACTGAATAGTTGCAATCACCTGAATGGACTTAACACTAGCAGCCAATTGAAGAGTGGCAGTGTGTGTCATCAACTCTGCAAACACTTGTAATGCAGCTGGACGCTGCCTGAAGACCAGGAGGAGGCCAGAATGAAATGACTGGTGACAAACTAGAAAGAGCTAATGAGCTAATACAGTGTTGGGAAGCAGTTTCACTACATGTAATTAAACTCATTCAACAACATTTTGCAGTAGCTTTTTGTCATTTTGAGGCATAATTAGAGTAATAATCTTTGACATTTTCATATAAATAAATGTCCATTTTGCTACACTCCTAAACACCTGGAAAATCCCCTGCCGCACAGGAAGTGATGCATATTACATTTCCAGTTTGTTTGGAATAAATAGAAGAACTGGGTACTTAGCGTGAGCAGCGATAGTTGAACAGACAAGGAAAAGAGTGCCACCTACAGAAACTCAAACTTCAACAGAAAATCCAAGGAAAAAGATGACTGGCTTGTAAAAGAATAAAACATATGGGTAAATGTCATAGCGCATTTACAAGCAAATTCAAGACTGCTAATGTAGTCTTCAAATGCCTTATGGAAAACACACTCAATATATTTTTTTCTTATCTTAGGAAGATTAAGATTGATAATCAAAACATACTGGCAATATTACACAAACCCACAGGTTGTCCTTATTTATTTTCCCTTCTTCTTGGCTATTTAAAATAGGCTATATTACATCTTAATGAAGACCAAGGATGCATTTCAATAAAGTTGAGAGAGTGAGAGAGCTATAGACTGTCTAAACCTACTGTTATTTTTGCTGGTGCAAATAAAAACTGTATAGGCTAGCACAGATATCAAATTGTGTGTACATTATGAGATAAGCGTGACACAGTGTGGGTTTTATGCTCGTACCAAATTGTTAGGAGAATTTTGACTTACTTCAAGGTCTTAATTCATGCTGATGTAGTTTGCAATAGATCACCGGAGTGGAGTTTGCCGCGGATCTGCCCGTTGTAGTGGGCCTTTTTAATTAAGTTAGATTGTGTCACCGATTCATTAAACTGTGTCTGTATGATCAAGTGTAGTGTTAACAGGGTTCGCACAAAGTCCTTAAAGTGCTTAAAGTCCTTGAATTTAACTTTTAGTACTGGAATACCTGGACAATCTATCTATTATTTGTGATAGTGCTTAAAAAGACCTTGAAATAAATAAATAAAATGTTTGCAATGTTTGACAGAATGTAAGTCAAAACATAGAAAAGAAGACGGACATATTCTGGATTACTTAAAAGCATGTGATGCTCTGATTTAAAGCATTGATGGTTGTTAAAGAGCAGTAAGGTTTAGGGAAATGTTTCTTGCTTTTGTGTGGAGTCCTTATGAACAGAAGAATACTGCTGGAAAAAGTCATTGAAGTCCTTGAATTTGATTTAATATTGTCCATAGGAATCCTGTGTTAATGAAGTTACAAGGAGACTGAGAATAAATGGGACATGTTTATTGTCCTTTGCTGTAAAGAATGTGGTTCTGACAGACAAGGAAAGGTACGCTACTATCAAGCTATTCCGTAAACATAATAATTATAAATCAATACATCACATCTGCCATAAATGAAATTAAATGGAGAGTTTCCGATAGTGGTGATGGTAGTTTCCGATCTTGCGGGGGGGGGGACCCTTAACCCAGCGCTATGCTAGTGGTCACAGTACTGGACATGTTGTTTGATTGACAGGTGATCTCTGAGAAGTGCAGTGCAGAAACACCACAGCAATGAGTGCTGAGCACCAAAGATGGAGAAACAATGTTTAATAAATGAGGAACTCATGGATTACCATTTTATGTAACTACTGCAGGTACTAACTATTTTGGCTATAAAAGAAAAGAAGGGAATTATATTTTCTCATCCATTTATGTAAATAATTATGGCTCAATTCAACCTCTTTCGACCAACCTGCCCACCTCCCCCCTTTTCTTTCATTCACATTGCACTCCCACTGCATAAAGCTCACTGCCTATTTAATCAAGGGTACAGTATTACGTCACTGCAGATGTGCATATTTTTTAAAATGAACTATGAACTGCTTTTTCTCAGTAACTCTGGTTAACAAAACTAGATTTCTCTTGTGGGTAGCTTTGCTGTAGTTCAGCTTCTTCCAATGTGAAGTAAGTGGTAGCTTATAAAACTAAACTTTCAAAGTAGCTGGTCTGTCTGATTCTTTTGTCTAGCAACAAACTGTATGACCACTGTATGTGACCACTGACTGCAGGACAGGAGGATAGCATTTTGTTTGTAGTATATTTACGTACAGTTAAAGCTACAATGTGCAACTTTTTGCTTTGAGGCAGGAAGTGTATTGTTAGTCCTGCCTTCCCCCCGAGTTGGTCAAGTTCATGCCCCAACACTTGTCATTCATGTTGATGAGCTGTCTACCTTGAAACAGCATGTAGCCTGAGTCTGAGGTAACCGGCATCTGTAAAGCCTCCATAGGTGTTGATGATGCAGACGGACAATGCAGTCAATCTGCAATAGAAAAAGCAACTCTGATGTTCACCATGTTTTTGAACATTTAGCTTGGCTGTTCTTTCTTTTTTTGCTACTTTCCTCCATTGTTGTTGTTGCTATGACTTCCCTGCTATGTGGCCACTAGCCTCACCCTGACAACCACAATCTAGCTCACCACTGATCACACCCACAGCAATTGGTATACACCCCAAAACATCCCCAACATCATTAAAAAGCTACATTCAGGCAAACAGGGGATTTAGGCATGAACACCCAGGCAGACATAGCCTGATATTGTAGAGAAAATCCTATTTATTTATTATTATTTTAATGTGAAAAAAAGTTGCATTTTGCAGCATTAATACAATACTACTTTTATGACATGAATTTTATGAATAAGAATTCCCAACACTGCTTTTATAGGGAAAGTAAACGTTTTGGGGGTATGCACAACAGATGTAGTCATCAGGCACGGCGCCAGGATTTTTTCTCTCCCGGTGCTAAGGGGGAGCTTGACCAGTACGTGGGGGTGCTAAGAAAATAGTCGATTTTCATGACTTCAGAGTTACTTTATAAGGAAGTTATCGTTTTTTCAATAAAAGCAGATATGGCACACAGCACATTCGATATAAATGTAGTTTTTAATTGAATTTGGCCAAAGAATATTCAACAAAATAGCTATAAGCCTAATACAAGTGACCACAAGGCAATAACAAAAACGTCTTTCACGTGCAAAGGAGCCACAATGAGAAGTGCAATGCATTTAGCCTATGCCCGTTAACTGTGCACACACTTGTAAAATGAACTGGCTATCATCATAATCTTAGTGATTATATTTATATTGCAAACAAAAATAACTTGTAGGCCAACGATATACATGCGTCCTGCTGTGCATTAGTTATAATGTTACGGATTAAATGTCTATCACAACGTCAGAAATTAAAGGAATAATATCTACAGTGCAGCCACAACGAGAAGTGCATTTACCCTATGCCTGTCAACTGTGCACACATGGTGTAAAACGAGCTGGCTATCATCACAATCTTAGCAATCACAATAAATTTCTATTGCAAAAATACCGTGTTGTTTTATAGAAGGACGATGCGTCTGTTGTTGTGGTTCAGTGCAAATGAGTCTATAATCTTCTGGACATCCAGGGCCTTGGTTCTTTCTGCCTGTATGGACAGGCAGGCAAGGTTGCTGAGTCGAGGGTTTGCCATTCTGTTTCTCAGGTAGGTTTTTACACGCCGCATGCAGGAAAAACTGCGCTCACATGACGCGGAGGTTACTGGCAGTGTGACAGATATGCGTAAAAGTTTATAGATGTCCACGAAGGAGTCTTTGTAAGCTTTAAGCATGGACAGGAACTCCAGGGTGCTGCTAAATGTTTCGCCCTCTTCTTTTTTTCTTTCCAAGAGCCGGCGCACTTGATGCACCTCGGCCAGCAGATTGTCCTCTCTGATTCCATAGTGCTGTGCCATGGGCACAAGGCTTTCCTTTTGAAGGAATGTGGCATGCTTGGGGTTGAGGGCTGACGTTCCCATGAGAACTGCACCTGCTTCTGTGGAAAAGCGTCGGGTCATTTCCTTCACCAGTCGGTCAATGACAGGGTAGAACGAGGACGTTCGGAATTCATCCGGAGAGGACATGGATGGATGTTCGGTTTGAATTGGAGCTTCAACTATAAAGTCCTGTAGATGGCGAGGCTGTTGGGATTGTCTCTTCTCTTGTGGGGGCGGCGGCGGTTGTACGGCGACACCGACCTTTGCGCACAGGGCCGCTGCCTTGCTCCATATGGCTCTCCAAGAGTCCTCCGTGCGCTTTTCTTTTATGCTCGTGATGACCGAGTGTGCAAGGTCAGTGGCAGTCTCGAGCAAAAGATCAGGGGACTGTAGAGTGTCAGACATGAACTTTGCTGTGCGGAACAGATCCTCAAACAGGATAAGGTGGAGGATGAATTCGGCATCAATGAGTGTGAGTAGTGACCGCGCGTCAGTCGATCTGCGTGAATTTGGCTGCGACTTAATGTCCTTTAAGGTTGCAATGATGGCTGGGAGGGTTTTTTGCACTGCCCACAGCGAGTAGTACTGGCAGGACCATCGCGTATCAGACAGTTTCTTGAGTTCAATGGGCTGCTGTGAAGGCTCAAGTTCCCTTTGCTTCTTAATGAAATGGGCATGGACAAATGAGCCTGAGAAAAACTTGTACATGTCTTGCACAATAACAAAAAAATCCCCCGCTGGCTTCACGTTTCTGACACAGTCCACCAAAACAAGATTGAGACGGTGTGCGTGGCAATCTAATCTAATCTAATCTAATCTAATCTCTGGCGACTTGGCATCTAATCCGTCAGATGGAGTGAAATGAAGAAATTCCTCCACAACATCATTTTTTACGTAGCGCACCACCACAGACACTTGTTCCGTTTTACTGAGGTCCTTACTCTCATCTACCATCAATGCAAATAGTTCAGCATCTTGTATTTCACCACTTATCTGATCCCTAATCATATTTGCCATAATGTCTAGTATTTCATTCTGTATATCATGATGCGTGTACTTAGCATTTCTAGGACTATTTGAGATTTTCTGTGCAACTGTTTTGTCGAATTTGCCTATGACCTGTAAAAGTTCAAGGAAGTTTCCCTGGTTGACAGCCATGTCGTTTTCTATGTCTCCTCTCTGTGAAAGTCCCTGGTATGCAGTGTAACGCAATGACTCCACAACTGCTCTCATATACTCTCTGTTCTCTCTGACTATTTTCGAATGTCCATCACTCAGAGCATTGCATATTGTTGAGCCAGACCCTTTCTGAATAGTCCACTCATTCCACGCTGTCATTGCATATTTATGCTCCACACTAGCATTGTGTGTCTTGAACGAACTTGTCACCTTCTTCCAGTTCTGGTAGCCATCGTGGGTAAATGCCGTCTTCTCTCCATGGTTTCCTGGACGTTGAAAGTGGCGGCAGGCAAAGCAGAAAGCACGGCCCTTTGAAATAGAATATTCCAGCCATTTGTAATCCTCATACCATCTACGATTGAAGTAGCGATCCTGCTGTCCAACTTTTGTGGCTGGATAACGCCGAAGAAGAGGGCGCCTTGGTTCTTCAACAGGTGACTGGCTTAAATCAGAGGGAGCGGTGGCTGTGCTAACAGTGCAGCTAACGGTGGCTGTGGAGCAGCTAGCAGCGACGAACTGCTCTGGTGCTCCCTCACGTCGTGGCTCACGAATTTCTCTCTCCGACTCATCTTTCTTATCTCCCTCTTCTTCTTTGGCCACCTCGGAGACAGGGTCTGGGTCTGGATTTTCATTTTCTACCCGCACTCTTCTCTTGATCAGAAAACGGTCCATCGCAACGGGGCAAGATGGGCGACTAGCTAGCTAGAAGTTATCTCACATAACGTAGCCTAACGTGCGCGAGCACACACACCAGAAACACCCCCCCCACACACACACACACACACACACACACACACGTCATAGGGTACATGCGCGGCACGAGCACACAGCCAGGGATCGGATTGGGAACAGAATGGCTGGTTATTAACTTTTACATATTTCTTTATTTAAAAATAAAAAAATACTAAAATGCTTGAGGGGGCTTAACTGGGGCTACGCAGATTTGTGACGTGGCTATAGCACCCCCTAGCCCCGGTGTAGCGCCGTGCCTGGTAGTCATGGAGGCCTACATGCTGGGACACCTCATTCATAATCACCTCATTCATAATTATAAACTCTTCTGAAAACATTCCACCTCAAAAAGAGATGTCTGATTATCTCCTCCAGTCCCACTCAGAATGAGGATCAGGTATGCAGCAGGGAAATCAAAGCAGGGATGCACAGCTATATCTGTTTCAATTGGCCTAAATAAATTGTTTCTCCTATTTTGCCTTGTAAAACCATGATTTACTTGCTAGCAGTGATTTGTTCCTAGCTCACCTGCCAAGGGCTGGTAAGAATAGAATGCATTACCTGCCAAGAATACCTTTACCAGCCAAAATTATTCATATTTTTCATGGAAATATGTCACCCAACCTGTTTTCAATGCCATTTTGTGTTATCATGTATTGTGAACAGCATTCAATAAAGAGAACAGATTTAGAGCTTTAATTTAAAAAATCTCTCTCTCTCTCTCTCTCTCTCTCTCTCTCTCTCTCTCCTTTTTGGTGCCTCACACCAGCAATATGTTGCCACATGGGAATAACGTTAAAGGAATAGTTTACCCAAAAATAAAAATTTTGTCATTATCTACTAACCCTCATGTCGGTTGAAACACCGGTGAAGCTTGTATGTCCACACAACACACAGCGAATTAGCAAGCGCTGTTGTATGTCAGCCTTCTCCAAAACAACAGAAGTAGCCAGGAACATGTTCTTTAGAGTTCCAAAAATGGCAAAAAATTATCATAAATTATTCCAAACAGCTAGTGCAGCATAATCCAAGTGTTCTGAAGCCTAACGATTGGGTCCAAAAGTCCAATATTTCCCTCATTATCACCTAGATTTCCCTCATTGACAGTGGTAGAGCACGCTTAAGCAGCCCAATAACATGGTAAATACAAATGGAAAACTTGAATTTTACATGATACACAAGCAGCCAAGATGTGACATTCTTACTCTTTGTTTAACTATTAGGTGTCATGCATACACAACAACTTTAATCCGATAAACGCCTTAAAATATCAATTACATAGAACTGATGCGAATATTCTCTTCATTTTGCCATTGTAGCACAAAGTAGCTCTGCTCCACTTGGTTTCAAAAAGTCACCAAAGAAGCTACTTTTTTCTTTTATTTATTTATTTTTTTATTTCTGAAGCACTTGAATAAGCGACGACTTGCATTTATGACTGTTGAACTCAGAAGTAAGAGCTGATGAGGAGCACATGAAGGCAGTGTGACTCTTCAACCAGATCGATGTAGGGTAACCAGAGCTTTGTGAGTGCGGAAAATCTAGGAGATAATGAGGTAAATATTGGACTTTTGGACCCACAGTGTAATTGTTTGGCTTCAGAACACTTGGATTATGCTGCACAAGCTGTTTTGAGTCATTTTATTTACTTTTTGGAACTCGAAAGAACCAGGTCCCAGCCACTTCAGATCTTTTGGAGAAGGCTGACATAGAGGTGCGCTACCTAACTCGCTGTATGTTATGTGGACATACAAACTTCACTGGTGTATAGACTGACATGAGGGTGAGAACGTAATGAGTGAATTTTCATTTTAGGGTGAACTATTCCTTTAAGTTTTAACTAAACAGCCAATCAGGAGTCTGTTCCATACGGAGCGATTGTTTTGCTTTGATTTGATTGGCAGAGACCAAAGACTGTATATAACCGACGCATTCAACTGTTAATGTCTCAAAACGTTAGGAGTTTTGGACGCTGACTGCAAGGCTTGCTTTAAAAAAAATTTGCTGACGTTGTTGGTCTGGAGCTCTCATGTAACTCAAACACAACCATCCACATTGCTTTGAGAGATGGTGAAATCGTATGGTCACGATGCCTCCCTCTGGGCCAGATGATCCTGGTTTGACCCAGGCTTGTTGACGTGATAGTAGAGGAGTGTGTTTGCGTGTGTACATGTGCATGTGTGTGTGTCTGTCTGCCTGCTTCACCCTGGGCGTCACAGCTGGGGGTTCCAACTGAACTAGGCCACACTTGGCCTGAGGAGAGTGAATATTTAACCCGGGACAGCTGTGTTGGGAAATGTGTGGCCAAGGGCACAAACTGGACTCCTGCTAATCTCACGTTTTGGCCATGGATAAAGGTGGATGCCATATGTGCGTCGATAATGTTCTCATGTAAACCTTTGTAAGCACAAAATGGGTTCATGTCACTCAATCTACCGTAATGGTTTGCTTTAGAGAAGACATCCCTCTAAATAATGTGTGCACAGACACGTTTGCATGCACTTGTTTGCTTACACACTTGTGAATGCACCTGTATTGTGTGGGTGTGTGTGTGTGTCCATGAAGTGTCCGCCATCAACAAGAGTGGAAGCGAATGTAGTACCAGTTGGCCCTGCTCACCCAAATCAGCAGATTATTTTACAGAAGGCTGGCATCATTATCATGACAAAACAGCTGGGATATTATTGTTAATTAGAGGCTTTAGTAAATGGAGTCTTTTTTTCACCTCATTTAGTTAATGAGCTGCTCTGGTGTGAGCAACTTGGCATGCAAATCACTTGGCATGCTCAAATGGCACAAAAATATCCCTTGGCCACAAAACTGAAAAATCTTCACTCAGTGAAATGTAATTATTTCTTGTTCCTTTTGACAAAAATAATGAATTCACAACCCACTGACCATGCACGAGCCCTGCATGTTTCTTTAATTTTCCCTGATTCCAATCTGTGAAGCACAGGAACTCCTCTTTGCTTGCATATGTCATTGCGTCAGGGCCAATGGCCGTGAAAGCATGGATTAAATATGAGAGAGAGCTTTTATTCATTTTGATAATTACCATTTAATCCAGCATCTGTTGCATAGTGTTGGGCTTTGATAGGGGCAGGTTTGGTTATTAGCAATCAATAATTAATAATCGTGAAATTATTAATATTCATAAAATTATTGACGTGAGTCAATATTAACGGGGCTCCACACTGGAATCAGGGACCAATAACCGAACCTTCAATACAGTCTCAAAATGGCTGTTCACCCCCAAATGACAGTGTTTAAGTACCGCTGTACATTTATGAGTGAACAGTGAAGGGTGAATTCGTACACAGGCCCTCACAACCAGCCGTTATTACAGCACATATGCACAAGAAATCACAGACAACTTCTCTTTAAAAGTATAACAGAGTTTATTTAACTTTAGCAATATCAATCAATAATCAATAACACTTCAGTTAATCAACAACTATTACACAACTATAACTATAGGTCTAAACTAGCAAGCATAAAGGCACAAACAGCGTGTGGGGGGGGGGGAGAGAGCAAGATGGCGGGTGTGACCACGTGAGTGGGACATCTCGCGAGAGTTCAAAATGGCGGCCGTGACCGCGCAGTTTGTCGGTCGGCGGGACCGTTATCTCTCCGTGCACGGAACAACGGCCAGCTGGCTTTCCTCGTAGGCAGCGAAAGATATCAGCCAGGAGCCGACTTGATTGAAGAAACGTATCCTTACGTCGTCTTCTTGGAGGGAAGGAGTGTCCTTAGCTGTATTCTCTTCCAGTCCACTTCTGCTGGTCTGCTACACGGCAGTGCGTGTAAGGAATTAGAATGCCGGATACACGAACAGCTAATCTAATCCTTCTGGATCCAACAGTGTTACAGCTAACACTAAACAGTCTGGTCTCGTCCAGCGAGTTGAAGACTGCGCCTCGGCTAAACAAAAGAACAGTTTGAACGTTTCAGATACCACCTTGTTAGCAACGAAGTCGCAAGGAACGGGCGCTGCCGAAAGGTAGCTCTGGAATTTATACTCTTAGTGACGTCATGGGGACATCCCGGGGTTCGTCCGAGTCTCGTCCAATGAGAGACCGGAGTTTAGATTCAAACCAGTTCACACCTAAGTGTGAATTCCAGGGCCTGCTGGAATCTATTGTTTGAGGCTTTTAAGTTTCCAGGTAGGCCGCAGATTTAGGCTTTTAATTTTACAAGCAGGCCTTTCCTTTGTTTAACCACATGGCCTGGCCCAACAATAGAAATGCCTTTTTATCATATTTCAACTGTATGATGCGTTTGTAGCTGCAGGTGCATATATAATAAATGTCCTCAGCAATTTGATATTAATAGTAGTTCACACTGTCACACTCAGCCTGGTGTCAGCCTCCTCAGTTTAGGGATTGTATTCAGCATTTTACAGTAGTTTCACCCATAACACTGCAGTTGAGTCCCTCGTTACCATGGCAACCGCTCACTGCGCGTTGTGCATGATCCCCAGAGGCTCAGCAGAGATCGCTATTATTTTTGCAACTATCTATAAAAGTCACAACTTCCCTCACAATTTCATTAAACTGTACATTTCTGTGACCCCAAATCATGTCATACATACTTATGTCATCCAAACTATCATTTTTGTGTACTAGAAACAGACTGGCTACAAGCTAGCTAACAAGCGGTTATCTTGGTGAACTTAAGTCTTGCCAACAAGAATGCTGAAGCATATTTGGCTATCTAGCTAGCCAGCCTGAAGCCTCCTACACATAAAACATAATTTTCTTTGACTGTATTAATTTATTTGAAAACTATAAAATGTGCTCAGTAGAGCACAGACCTCCGCCATGTCTGACAACACCCCGCAAGGAAGTTATGCACCTTTGGTGATATGCCACGCCCCCACCTTTTGGCCAATCGACATGAAAAGTTAATCAGTTCTTCCTTGGCCCATAACCAACCTTCATACCAAGTTTTGTGCAAATCCGTACCCAACTTTTTGAGATATCGGACCGCACCTGTGTTTTTGCATGTTTTAGCCCATTTTAGCCCATACAATTCAAGTATATCACTACCGACCATATCCAAAGCATACCATACTTTTTCAGATGTTTGAATGCGTTTTTCCGCATTTTTATTTTTGTCAAAGTTTCTTTATCATTGTGTGGTAATTTAGTTTAATGCCCTCATTGATTTGAAAAGTCTACCCGTCTAATGGTGCGTTCACATGCTGGTGAGAAGCTCTGACATATGGCACTTCAGAACAGACAGAAAATAGTCCCTGAAGAGAAGATTGTGTTACGAACTAAATTCAAGCGCCCATGACTTCTAAACCCGGGCACGAATGTTAGCTAAAGCAATAGAGCATTTTAAGGTAGGCTTATCACACTTACAACTACTTATTCACAATTCCTGACATTATACTCCATTTCCTAAACTAGAAGCTTTGGCCAAACCTCAGATTGCGAAGACAAAATGAAACATTCAACAAAAACCTGATATGTTCCATCTAAATTAAAACCTTTACTTCAGATGGCTCACAGAAACCAGCAAATACATTAATACTGAATACACAATACACACTGGGGAGACAAATTTACAGCACTCCTTTTAAAAATTGTTAATGAATCACTTACCATATGTGTTTTCATAACAACCAACCTCTAGACATTTGCACTTTGCAGCAGCATGCTGCTGTGATCTACATAAATTATGTAAGGGTGCAAGTGTGGAAACAAGATCCAATATCAAAATTCAAAATATTATTTTCTGAATTTCAAATGAATTTGCCATTTTGCCAGAAACAAGTAAATGCAGTAAAAATCAAAGTAAAATTAATTAAATATACATATATCCATTTTTAGCATGCATTGTTCTAAAACATATGAACTCATCTGTGGCCCTTTTTATTCATCCTGAAGTTTGTTTTGCTTTTTGAACCATTAAGCATGTTAGTGTTTGCACCTTTAGGACTGTGTGTTAATTATGTTGAGTTGTAAAGACAAAAAATCGTATTTTGAAAGACAGTGCTTTCTACATGAAAACATGAGTTTACCTGTGCTTTATGGTGAGATTTGTGCACAAAAAGGCTCAACAGATGAATAATGCCTCTAAATTGTTGAAAGAGACTTTTTTTTGTAGCTAATGTAATGGTTTAGGATGTTTTTTTCATACACCAAGCGGGTGTCCCTTGTAATTTATTTTCAGTTTTGACTGGCACATGTATTTCAAAATCCCAACTGAAGGTAGATCTTAGTAGAATGCAGTTTTTAAAATGCAAACTCCTGAACAGTTCGGTTGATATAATTTCCTCTTTGCTTTGTTTCTCTCCGTAACAGAAAATGGCTTCACACTTGCAAATTGCATCGCCTTACAAGGGTGACCCAGTTTCAGAAGTTTTGAAAACCTATTTTGTGGGAGTTTTACTCGTCCTCAGTTGAAGGTCTAAGGTTGGGGGGTGTCACTTTCATTTATTGTTTCATAATGGGGGCATTGTGAAGCCCTTTGAGACTGTAATAGGGATTAAGGGCTATACAAATAGACTTGACAATTTATTAGAGGCTTTTTGTGATTCTGCTTGTAGCATGAATTGATGCTACAGTGAGCCTGCATATATACATATATATATACATATATATATATATATATATATATATATATACAGAATGAAAAGTCCCATGTCTATCAAAAAGAGAGAGAAGCCAAGTATTTGAACCAGGGAGAGAAAACTTGTAGAATATTCATCAGATGGAAATTTTCCTTTTTGTTTGTTGACTTTATGTGAAAACAGCATAAATTAGAACCGAAGGCCAAGCAAAACAACTCACACTCTGTCCACTCCACCTATTTCCCTGCTGAATTTAGACTCGGACATTCAGCTTGGTCTGTCCTTCTCCTTTTCTCTCTTCTTTTAAATTCACACTCATGGCCTGTAATTTACTCTCATATTCAGACTCCTATTTCTGCCTTAAACCCTCTCCTGTCACTGACTCCTATGCCCTTTCTATTCTCTCTCTCCCCTTTCCACATTGCTCTCTTTTGGTCCTTCTTCATCTTTGTCTACTTTTACTTCTACTACTTCCTATAATTCCTATTAGTACACGGCTTTGGTGAATACTCAAGTCTTACTGACCCATGAAGGCATTCTGAGGTCTGTTATTTCTGAATGAGACTGCTGTTTCATATGATAGACCACTGTTTCACATTTAATCATATCACTCTGCAGTCAAGAATTCTGGCAGTTTTTGTTGATTTCCAATGAGGTTAACTAGTTCCATCTTGTGGCAAAATTACATTATTCCTTGGTTACTGCAGACAAACACTTGGTTAACCAAGGTTAGGAGCATGGCACATTTTTCCAGTGTTACTTTTAATTCTTTTTCTACTGTTCTACTGATCAAAAGTAACCAATTTTACCGATTTCGTTCACGTTTCTATGGTTGCAGTCCTGCTACAGTGTAGTGCATTGATACTAGTTGCAGATGTTTCTATGGTTACAGTTCTGCTACAGTAGAGCCATGTGTGTTAGCTAGATGTTTCTATGGTTACAGCTCTGCTACAGTATAGCCATGTGTGTTAGCTACAGATGTTTCTATGGTTACAGCTCTGCTACAGTATAGCCATGTGTGTTAGCTACAGATGTTTCTATGGTTACAGTTCTGCTACAGTGTAGCCATGGTTTCTAGCTACAGATGTTTATGGTTACAGTGCAGTTGAACTTTTTTTGGTGGGATCTTGTAAATTACTGTAGCTTGTAATAAAATCATATTAATTTGGTAAATAGCTGTGTAAAACACAATATAATGTACTGCTAACCTCTGCTTTGCATCATGGTCTGAATTCACCCTGTCAGAGATTATTTTTCAGTACTGATCAGCTTGTTCTACATTGTCCCTTGCTTATTATAATTCATCTGTTCTTCTTCCTCTTCCTCAAGTCTGACTGAAGGTGAAGCTGGCTCACCCTATGACAAGGAGTCTATGGCCATCATCCATCTGAACAACACTACAGTCATGTACCTGAAGGAGGTCACCAAGTTCCTGGCAATGGTCTGCTTCTTACGCGAGGAAGGCTTCGAGAGGAAAGGTCAGTCAGCTTAATTAAAGGGACACTCCGGCGCAAAATAACATTTAGCTCATTTAACAGATTATATGACTATGTGAATATGTCTTGGAGGCTGGCAATGCAATCTCTCCACTCTTAGAAATAGAAGGGCTAACTAGAACCATACAGAGTTCTTTGACTTGTCCTCATAGAAGAACCCTTTTTAGCTGTAGGTGGAACCCCAGACTTAGAACCGTCTCAGAAGGATTCATGTAGAACCTGTACTAAATGGTTCTACTTAGAACTCACAGTAAGTGGTTACATCTGGAACCCTCTAAGAAGGGTTCAGCAAAGAACCCTCACAAGTTCTTGAGGTTCTAACATGAACCATACCTCATTACAGAACCCTTGCCTATTATGGGGTTATACCTTTATTCTGGAGTTCCACTTGGAACCTTTCACAAAGATTTCAGTAAAATCCCTTTTATATTTTCAAAGTTCCTCTTGGAACCCTTCCAGGGAGTTCTGCCTATATCCTTTTATGTTTTTTTACAGGTTCCTCTGCAAGCCTTTATATGGGGTTCTATCAAGATCCCTTTCATAATTTATTATTTTTACATAATCTATGAAGTAATAATACAATCAAAATCACTTTTATTGAGACATCTGTTTCATTATGAACTCTGAGCAATGACAAAGAATGTGAAGAGATTCACTGAAGATGATCCAATTAGATCAGAGTGGCTCTGTAGATCTTTTGGAAACTTCTGACACTCATCATTATTTCATATATAAGCACAGGAGGAGCTAAAGCAGCAAGCTAACTGTCCACACAAGCTCAAAACTTCAGATTCTCCTCATCTGCAGAGGGATTTCATATAGTCTTCTGCAATGGCAAAGAGGGAGAGAAAAAGATAGTGGCTGCACTTTGAGGTCTCCTTAGCACACCAGGTGAAGTTGTCTAAGCTCCTACTATGTATATAAATGGCACAAAGAAATAAAAGGGGCTTAATGTGAATAGTAAAAGAATGTGCACATTATGCTGCACAGTAACAACAGAATAGACCAAAAAATCCTGACGTAGCTCATTTCTACCAAAAATAAAACAAGAGACGAATAGTACTTTAAATAAGTAAATAGTTGTCCTTTCAATGCACTCAAGCTTTAAGCATGATGTTAGATTGAGCTCACCTTATTTCATTGATTTCCTTCTTTTGGAGATCTAGTATCTGGCTGTATACTCAACATGATAGGTTAGCTTGATATGTGTCAGCCGCACATGGTAGTGCACTGTGTTGTAAAACTAGAATCCAATCCAAAATGTGACTTTCTTTATGGATAAAACTTGAAAACGTAATGCTAGTAACTCATTTAATATAAGTGTGACAAATAAAGTGAGTGATTTTCTATTTCGGGAACCGGTTTATGTGCTGCCCATAGTCCTTGCTGAATCCTTGCTAACATGCCCAAAACACTGCACCCGCTACATGACCTTAAATTGGCAAGAGCACACCATTAAGGGTCAGAGTTTAATACCTGCTGAAAGTCAGTATTTTTAATGCTCCATATAAATGATGTTATAAATGTTGTTTTGTATAAAAACCCATTATATTTTCCATTAAGTGGTAGAAATTCACATGAGATAAGTGTCAGAAGGTACACATTTCCTTCAATAACTAACTGCTTTCTTGGATTACTGAATAATGCCAGACAGATTGAATTTTTTGCTGTCGACCTCGTCTTCTTTCACCCTCCAAAGGATTCCTGAAGAACTATTTCATCCAAAAGGGATCTTAATATAACTATTTGTCTAAGAAAGAACCCTTGAGGCACTTTTTCAACAAAAAAGGGTTCTTCAGGGGCAAATGGTTCTCGGTAGATCCTTACCCCTCTGCAAAGAACTCTTTTGAGTGTGTTGAATTATCTTAATTGCGGTGTCCGGATTTTTAAGTGGTTGACGTCAAAATGATGTTGGAAAAACTGGCTGTTGGAAAAACTACAACAGGCTTGGAATTTGAATTTTCTACGCCCTGCCCTAAGGGAAGCATTCTCAGTGGGGATGTTGAGCACTAACAACTGGTAGCTGGAACAGAGAGATTCAAACTCTACAGCTAGCTAACTTTAGCTAATATTCTAAGTATGGCTTCCAGTGTGACAGAGGATGATACACTGGACGACACTACATTTGGTGAGCCGCTTTTTGAATCGGACATAGAGGGATAAAGGTTTGAGCCTGAGTACACCACAGAGGAGCTGAGGGGAAGACGGGAGGAGAAGAAGAAGAGCCTTCACTGCTGCTGCAGGGCCTACTCCAGTAAACAGCGACTGGTGTGTTTGCTCTACAATGCTAACAGACATAGACGGTGTCTGTTGTAAGTCTGTTGCACAGTTTCTGCTGGCATCAATGGCAGATGAAGAAAAGGATGAAGAGGGAGAGTCTGTCTCATATCACATCAAAGTTTTGAACCCCATATGAACAAAGTTGAGACATTTTTCAGGATCCCCAGGCTAAACTGGTATAGACGACCATAACAACCACTACCGAGTAAGTACAAATAAATATTTTCACACTAGGATACAAAAAACCTTTTGTTGTTGTCGCTAATGTTAAATGATAGTACCAGCCATTAATGACTATGAAAAGTCTAAACCCACCAATGTATTTGCCACAATCAGAAATAACTACTATCTGTTCTACTGCAGGTTCATCCCTACCAAACGCCGATTAAAAACAGCTCGCAGTGACATACTGCTGACTTGACGTGATCCATCATTTTAAAATTACACGATTATTGTATTTTTTCCTAACATGACTTTATAACGCCACAATTATTGCAGTTGCAGCCCTGTTAAAAGTAGTTCCATTCTGCCAGAATTGAATGTGAAAAGATCATTGCTTGCCTCCAGATAGACTCCCACCCTGCCTCAAGTTTCGTTTTGCCTCCTCACTGCCACCAGAGTATCAGTATCGTGGCTATGTGAAGGTGGGGAAGACGCTTTCACTGGACACAATTTTCAATGTGTAATACCATAATCTATACAGATGGGTCAAAGTGCAGACTGTCTGTCCACAGCCTAGCCGCTGTGTAAACTGTCAATAACTGTGATGCTTCTAAAAATAATCTGCCGGCCAGTTTCATTGAGTGAAAGAGTGAAATAAAATCCCATTAAATCAATTTTCCTTCAGTTCATTGCTTTGCATTATTCATCTAGTTGTTGAAGAACATAGTCTTGTGTTGCTTGATGGCTTGCAATGTTGGGTCGCAGACAGTGTTGGGGAAAATTACTTTTAAAACTAACTAGTTACTTGCTCTAAATAGTAACTAGTTACGTTACTAAGTTAGTCTTTATTAAAAGTAACGCATTAGAGTACTTTCACATTACCCACGTAAAATCCTGCCTTTAAAATGCGTCTTCTGCTGATGTCATCACTCTTATTGTACATTGTCATCACGTTTGGGACACAGCCTTAAGTAACAACCTACTGTTGTCTAAAGAAAACATCAAGGAGCTTTCAGTTACCTGGTTCCACAGTAAATACTCAGTGGGGGCTTGGACTGACTGGATGCCTTTCTGCCGTCACTGCATCACAACCGCAGGTGATTTTGACTTTAACACTTCACAGTTCAACACTGTGAAACATTGGCTCTGTGTTCCTCTCTATAAAAAAGCCTAATTTGAGAAAAAATATGCTATCGACATGGAGCTATTGACGTTAAAAGGCACATCAACGGTGAATATCAAACTTCAAACTAACTTCACCCCGGTGATCAACGGAGCCTTAACCGATCCGGTCTGGTCTCAGTAAACTGCAGACTGCGCTCACAAGCGCTTTCAACTTCATGTTAGATAGTGAAAGCTAAACGTACAGTTAACAATAATGTTCTTATCCTTCTCTTCAATCAGTTCAAAGTAATGTGAATATCTCCAAGTTCTGCAGTTTGTTGTGTTGATTCTGAAAGCGAGTCGTATACAAGGCTCCACCGCACCGCAGCCTGCTGCACAGTCTGCTTTTAATAACATATGTAGCGTACAATACCTTACGTTTTTTTTTATTTGCACTAACTAAACATTTAACCAGTTGAAAGAAAAATAAAAGTAGCGAAATGTAACTTTGAGGAAGTAACTAATAACTGATTACATAAATTGAAAAACTAACGCGTTAAGTTACTCGTTACCACGAAAAAGTAATCTGATTACTCTAACGCATTACCCCCAACACTGGTCGCAGATGTGTTTTTTTGGCTCCTTCTTCTCTATTACATTTACACAGGTATGGCAAAACTCCAGACTCCGTACTTGACTCAATAGGCTACTTGATACAAATGTGTGATCTGGATGGTAATTTTCATCTAAGGTTCAATGCTGATGGAGAAGCTCTCATTCAAAACATCCTTAGACACTGTTGAAGGTCCTGGTCTTGGTTGCCGCACTGTCTGTTTGAACAATGTCATAATTGCACATTGTTTACTCCTGATCTTGGTTCCAGCACTGTCTGTTTGAACAATGTAAGGCTGCGTTCACACATAGCGCCCTTTCCCCAACTGCCAACGGCCTTTCCTCATTAAAAGTAATGGGAAGTGGCCGCAAGGCACACAAAAGGCGGCCGCTCCTGAAAAGCGCTGCAGCGGCGTTTTTTTTGTCAGAGCGGAGCGCTTTCAAAAGTTGAGAAATGTTCAACTTTTCAGAAAAGCGCCGGGTGACGTGAACCGCTTTTTCCCAGCCGACCAATCGCGATGACAGAGATGCTGGCCGTTTCCCATAGCAACAACAAATATGGAGAAAGTGAAAGTGCCGGTGGAGAAATCAGACGTTGTAATAAGTGAATTTCCGTTACCGCAACAGGCGGTATGGATTATACTGGACATGTATTGGAAATATCTGGTAAGCCTTTGCTTGTTGCACAACACTGTTTTGTCTGCTAGAAGTGCTAACCAGCTGGTTAGTGAGCTAGCAGCTGCTCAGCTAACGTCAGGTGACGTTGCCGTGATCCGCTTCATATTTCTCCTCACAAAAAGCGCTCCAGGCAGCGCTTTTTCCATATCAAAAAACGCAATGTGTGAACACAGCCTAATAATTGCACAGTGTTGACTCATCTTAAATGCAAATATATTGAATTGTGTGTGCACTTACTTTTGACATGGAAAATGCCATAGGTGAACTTGCATATGGGGCCTCTGCGTCCGTGCTTGCCATCAAACTTTCTGATGGTGGTGGTGAACCAGTGGGGTCTTTTTGGGTTGAGGGTAGAATTGACAACAGTACCTTGATCACACCCTGAGATTTTCAAAGGTAACACAACATAGGCTTACCAATACCATAAAACTCTATAATAGAATCACCAATATGTATGTATGTATTTTAGAATTGCTGTTGTCATTGGCATACAGGGTCATTCATATGCTGGACTGTAATGTAAGCCTAATGGGCAAAAACACATTTCTCTACAGTGCAGCAGTACAGTGGAATAATCTGCCCACAAATCTGAAATTGAGTGTTTCACAGAGCACTTTTAAAGTGGCCTTAAAGAAATGGTTACAAAATACCATGTAGCATATTCAATTTTAATTCTAACTTTTTATGACCAAGAAAACATGAGTATGTTGACATAGCTACCCCGCCGCCTGCTATTTATATGTTGATTGTATTGTCTTCGCTTGCTGTCTTCTTGTTTTGCTTTTATCTTGTGTTGTGTTAAGTGTTATACTGGAGGACCGCAATGGAAATAAGCCTTTGGGCTTTATTGTGTTTTCATCCTTGGTGATTTTTAATGTATGTAATGACTGCAATGCAGTGTTAGCCTATATGTGTTTTTTTTTTAATCATCAAATAAATTCATTCATTCATTCATTCATTCAATGGTTTTAATCTATTTTAATGTAATGTAATGGTTTTAATCCATTTACTGTTTTTAATCAATTTATTCTTTTAATCAATGTATTTTATGTAAAGCACTTTTAGTTGTATTTAGTTGTAGTTCTATGTATTCTGTATGAATAATGCTATATAAATAAACGTAAAATCAATCAATCAACTTTTCTTAATATATAGCACATTTTTGTGCAAACAAATGCAATGTGTTCAGATTAAAATTAAGAAAATAAAGTCAAATACAGTTAAAATACAATTAAGAATACAATAAAAAAATAAAGCTACAATACATAAAATAATAAAATACAGATAAAAATTAAGTGTGAGAGACTTGCAATAAAATGAAATAAGAGAAGTCAAATAATAGTTATAAGAAAAAGCAAGGCTAAACAAGTACGTCTTAAGCTTGCATTTAATGTCTACTGTTTGAAAGTTAAAAATTAAAATTAAATTCTAAAATTAACTGGTAACCAGTGTGGGGACTTTAAAACAGGAGTAATGCATGCTCTCTTTCTGGTTCCAGTTAAAACTCTTGCAGTAGCATTACAGAGAGAAGTGCATTACAGTAGTGACGCCTGCTAGTGATATGGGAGATTATGTTCTCTGTCAGTGGCTTCAGTTGTGTAATCATGTTCTCTTGTGAAGCCTTGGTCCCAGTTACCAGAATTCCAGTCTTTGTTTTATTGAAGAAAATTGTGTGTTGTTAGGGTTAGGGTAACCCACTGATCTCAGAAATACAAAATCCTCCCAAGGAAAGTGCTTGCTCCACAATCGCACATTTTTCAGCTTCTCTGTAGCTGTGCCTGAGGCTGTTGCTGTTCACAGTTGCTGTCAGCCATTGTTGTCGAAGTTTATTGTTTCCAGGGAGATGGTGAAAAAATGTTTGACCCCAGTCTGGCACATAACGATTTAACATTTTGTTGCTTGCCTGAATAAAATACAATAAACAAATCAACAGAGTCTTTATCATCTGGTTAGAAATCCGCCCCCATCTGCTCTTGCTAATTTTCAATGGAAAAGAGAGGCACTTCGAGAGAGAGCTGTGATGTTCAAATACTGTGTTTTAAATGCTCTTCATACTCGTGCCTCTTTTAGTTTACAGTTTCAGTAAAATTTTAAACTTTCTTATTAGTGTCTGTTTCATTCCTTTAATTCTTTTCATATAGCATTTAAAACAAGAGCAAATGGTGAAAATGATCAGTTACATGTACAATTTAACAAAATCTCCTGAAAAGAGCTATACTGTTTTGTAATCTAAATTAGACTATTGGTGACCAATAGAAAATAGAATACAAAGAGCTGTAAAAAGACTTTAGATTGGTTCAGCTGGAGTTGAGGCTAAGCCTGAAATCTTGCCTGACCGGGACCAGGCTAGTCTGGAAGGATACATTTCCATGGTAACTTAACTCAGACTTATTTAAACCTGCTTTGTGGAACCAAATTTCCTGAAAATAAGACAGACTTACTGAAATAAGCCTAGCTTAACCGGTAATCTAACTCCGTGAAACAGCCCACAGGTTCTCAGCTCATTCTACTCTATGGGTCAAACTCTATGGGTCAAACTCTATTGTGTTAACACAGGAAAAGTCCTTGGTGGAATGTTCCTTTAAGGCGAGACCACTAGTGAAAATACCCATTTTGACTGGATTGGATGTTGTATTTTACATCTGTAGTTGTATTAAATATACAAAACAATTATCAAAAACAACTATGAGTAGTTGATTTATGAAGCGAAGCCTGCGAAGCTAGTTCAGGCAGACAACTCGAGTCGCACTGCAGTCACGCGATGCACACACTACTCATACAACTCTCGTCAAGCACCCCCCTCTCAATAAGGCGGTCTATTTAAGCTTTCGGCACCTGCTAACACACTTTTGCATTGCCATGCTGCTGCTACGCTGCTCAGACTGCTGCTCAGTTATTGCCGCTGCTAACCATACATCATTTCATCATCCCCACCTCCACCCCAGCAACCACCTGTAGGCTCTGATTCTGGGTCTCCCTCGGGAGGGAAGTTCCCTATTGTCACTCCCTGCTCTCTTAGGCTAGCTGGGTGTATGCTCGCACGGAGTGACAGGATCAGAGCCTAGACGCCATACTGAACTCGGTATATATACAGTATATTTGCATTCATTCTCAATAATCTGTTTACGTGAGTTGGCAGACTGAAATACTGGACATTTTTATACCAACTGAGCAGTACACCAAGCACAAAATTAGCTCAAAATGAAAATTTTCCCTGCATGCAAACACTTTTTTGTAGATATGACCACCAAATTTGACTTTTGACTTGACCCATATGGGTCCCTGGAACTAGTATTGAATGGGTTAGGGTTATTAATAACTTGAATAATTTAAATAGAATTCAATTCTAGAAATTAAAATGAAACTACTTCTCATTTAGTTGGGGACATTTTAGAACCCCATCTAGGACTCATAGAAGTCCCCAGAACCCAGTTTTAGACCCACTGCTGTAGAGGCATGGCTAGGTGGGGAGATGAGGTTGACCTTGTAACCATAAGGTCACAGATTCAGTCCCTTATAACAATCTGTCCATCCCTGCAAAAGTGACTTTGTCTGTTGAAATGCTTGTGTGCAGTGTGTGTATATGAAAGAATAATGCAATGATGCATCTCCTGTATTCCTGATTACATGTGTTTTACAATGTTATAATATTGCTCCAATATAGATTAAATTAGGTTTGCAGAACTTGCCTTTTTGCTCAACATTCATCATTCTGGGCTGTAATAAATTATATTTGCGCTTTCCTATCAACAAGTACATTTAGATTTTTGGCAGGTTTATTATTCCAAATGGCTAATCCTTCTCTGATAAGAATGTTTCATGGAGTATTTGCATAAGTGATGTGACCACTGTCAAACTACAGGCTGCACCTTTGAAAGAAGAGAAGAGAGGATTAGCCGTTTTTTCAAAATTATTTGGCATTTCTGCTTTATAAGAGAGTGACAGGAAAGGTAGGAAGAATGTTGGTGTAGGATAATGACTGTCGCTGTAAATTGTCCTCAGGTATGAATGTGAGTGTCTATCTGTGTTAGTCCTGTGATGGACTGGAAACCTGTCCAGGGTGTCTGCCTGTCTTCCACCCACTGCATGCTGGGATAGACTCCAGCCCCCCATGACTCTGAAAAGGATTAAGCGGATGGAGAAAATGAACCAATGAACATTGAAACTCATTACACAGTGACATGTAAAAATATATATTCTACTGTTTGAGCAATTTGAGGGCAAATGAGGGCAGATTGGACAATTTCAAGTCAACTCAGCTACACTTGTTCCAGTTGCAACTGCTTTTGGACAGTCCTCTTTTTCTGTTAAAGGCACTAAACAATGGAACACACATGCGGTTGATATTAAGTTACTTTAGCAGTCTTAAAGCCAAATTAAAAATCTGGCTTAAAGCTAACCAAATATGCAACCACTCTTTTGCAGACTGTAACTGACGTAATCTTTAAAGTGCATGCACTTTGCACTGTTTTTTTTAATTTTGTACACTTCAGTGTTTTGTGTATTATGTGTTAGCGTTGAGTGTTTGTAATTGTGCAGACTGTATGTACGTATGTTTTCAATTGCCAAGGGACTGCAGATGAAAATGAGCTCTAAGCTAAATCTGGTACAATACATCAAATGGTAACATGTTTAACATTGTACATGGTCATAAATGGTACATGAATAAATAAACTGAAAATGAATCAAAAGCCAGAAATATACCCATTTAACTTGATAACCCAACTTTATTGCAATACTAAGCACTCCAGAAATCCTGAACATGCTTGGTAAAGTTCTGTTGCACCAGTGAGTGAAGTGATAGCAGCCTAGCTAGCCTCCCCAAACAGCTGTGCTCTTCCCTCCAAAAAAATCAAAACTCTCTAAAGGAACACACATCCTGGCTTGTGAGTGCAGACTAACCGCATCTATTTTGCCCAGTTTGACAGTTTTTTTGGGCTAAGCAGCAGCTCTGAGTGCTAGTGACCTTATAAACATTCCACTCTACCTGCAGGCTTCATTGTTGCCTCAGTGTTTGCTGGCCAGGAGAGGAGAAAAGCAGAAGGGGTTGGCAGCTGCCAGCAGCATGAAGCAAGACTCTTGGATGATGTATACAGGCGAAACAAAATCATGTTTTCTGACAAGTATTTGCCTGCTAGTCAACAGTACAGTGTGTAGATATTGGAAGGTTACATATGTAACAATGGTCTCTGAGGGAAGAGACTATCTCTCCACCCAGTTACATATTCCATGTGTACGGGGACTGACCCACGGGGTCAGGTGATAATTTCTTTAAGACAAACCACCTGTGAGGTGGCTGCGCACAGTATAAGAGCACCTGTGCCCCATACTATCATTGGTTATAATTTTGATGGAACAGATCCCAGAGTAGCCTCGAGCTGGAGAGATAGTCTCTTCACTCAGAGAACCTTGGTTACATCTGTAACCTTCCATTCTCTATCGTATCGAGACTATCTCTCCACCTAGTTACATATTCCATATGTACGGGGATTCTGTAGACACACCGTGACAGGATTGAGCAGTATCAGCTCCACAACATAGGCTGACCAGACTGATGAGATGTTGCTGCCACCAGGAATGCTCTAAACAAAAATACACATAATGGTGTGCATTCAAAAGAAACGTACACCAGCGTGAATGCCAGTGGGGCTGCTGCCCATGGCAAACAAACTATATACAAATGTACACTATATGCACACCCCTAGGCTAACAAGTACCACCAGACGCAGAATACTGTTGCCTCAAGACGCTACCAAGGGCTTGCCAGCCTCGCAAGGCGCTAAGGCTAAGGAGGGGTTGAGAGGCCACTCAGACCAGCCCACGGCAGGCTGACTGACAGGGTAAGGATAAAACACTGTGTTGGGCTTTGATAGGGGCAGGTTTGGTTATTAGCAATTAATAATTAATAATTGTGAAATTATTAATATTCATAAAATTTATTGACGGGAGTCAATATTAACGGGGCACCACCCTGGAATCAGGGACCAATAACCGAACCTTCAATACAGTCTCAGAATGGCTGTTCACCCCCAAATGACAGTGTTTAAGGACCACTGTACATTTATGAGTGAACAGTGAAGGGTGACTTCGTACACAGGCCCTCACAACCAGCAGTTATTGCAACACATATGCACAAGGAATCACAGACAACTTCTCTTTAAAAGTATAATGGAGTTTTATTTAACTTTAGCAATATCAATCAATAATCAATAACACTGCAGTTAATCAACAACTTATTATACAACTATAACTATCAGTCTAACTAACAAGCATAAAGGCACAAACAGCATATGGCACGTATGGATGCGTGCGTGTGTGTGTGTGTGTATGTGTGTGTGTGTGTGTGTGTGAGAGAGAGAGAGAGAGAGAGAGAGAGAGAGAGAGAGAGCAAGATGGCGGACGTGACCACGTGAGTGGGACGTCTCGCGAGAGTTCAAGATGGCGGCTGTGACCGCGCAGTTTGAACAAAGGGGGTTTTGGAACCAAGATGGAGTTGGAGTTAGGCAGCTAAACCAACACCATCTAATTCTTAGGTAGCAATGAATGTGTAGTGAGATGTGTGTGTGTGTGTGTGTGTGTGTGTGTGTGGGTTAGTAAGGGAGAGAGAGAGAGAGAGAGAGAGAGAAAGGGGGAAACACTCAGGGTAAACCTAGAGGTTCTACTCGCCATCTAGAGACACAACAATAGCCTTTTACCACACAGGAACTCGGGGTACGACTTGGAAATAGTACGCTGGGTTACTGGTCTTTGAACTGGTAAAAGGCAGTATATTGGCTTTATACAGTGGCTACTAACATGGATGCAAGCTCAGCGGCATGCAATTGAACACAAATCAGCTTCACATTAACACAATCAAATTAAGCAGCAAGCATAATGATTGAGGTATTATTCATACAGCATAATATGGACGCGGCAGTCCGATGCGCTTCCCAATACGCACAAATACAGCTTCTGATCAGTAAGCTTAATTAACACACCTATTCTAGTCTCTGCCCAGAACCAAAGCCTCTTACTTGGGAATCACTCTCGAGTGATTGGTGTGTGGTTGAGTCCGTCTTATCGATCCGGGGTTTTCCCAGGATATCTGCGGGACCGTTATCCCTCCGTGCACGGAACAACGGCCAGCTGGCTTTCCTCGTAGGCAGCGAAGATGTCGGCCAGGAGTCGACTTGGTTAAAGAAACGTATCCTTACGTTGTCTTCTTGGAGGGAAGGAGTGTCCTTAGCTGTATTCTCTTCCAGTCCACTTCTGCAGGTCTGCTACCCACGGCAGTGCGTGTAAGGAGTTAGAATGCCGGATGCACAAACAGCTAATCTAATCCTTCTGGATCCAACAGTGTTATGGTTAACACTAAACAGTCTGGTCTCGTCCCGCGAGTTGAAGACTGCGCCTCGGCTAAACAAAAGAATAGTTCGAACGTTTCAGGTACCACCTTGTTCAGCAACAGGGTCGCAATAAGGGGCGATGAGGAAAGGTATCTCTGGAATTTATACTCTTGGTGACGTCATGGGGACATCCCGGGGTTCTCCCGAGTCTCGTCCAATGAGAGACCAGAGGTTGGCTTTCAGCCAGTTCGCACCTAGGTGTGAACTTCAGGGCCTGTTGGAATTTTGGCGCTGCTTTCCTTTGTTTAAGGTCCCAGCCCAGCGGGTGGGCTAGAGTTCAGGTTTCTGATTCCCTTGCTAGGCCGGTGTTTTAGGCTTTCAATCTTACATGTAGGCCTTTCCTTTGTTTGACCACATGGCCTGGCCCAACAACTGCTACCGCTGGGCTACGCCAAGCACCCGCTCACTGAAGGACGTGCTCGTAGCCACATTAATTTGGTAGACCCGGACAAAAGTGGAAGGGACAGACCAAGTCCCAGGGGAAGCCAACAGACTGAATAAGCTGGTGAAGAAGGCCAGCTCTGTTGTTGGACTCAAACTGGACAGTCTGGAGGCAGTGACCCTAACACCAAGCAAGTCAGAAAGGACCTTAGGGAGAAATGCGGGATTCGGCCGCAGGACCACCCCTGCCCCCTCTGGCAGGGATCTGCACAGGTCCTCATGCACTGAGAGAGCCTGAAGCTCTTAGGGCGCTCTTGAAGGACAGCCACTTCAGGTCTACTGACTCCAGGGGCTCGCATGGGGCTCTTTCCAGGGATCGTAGGACTAGCTCCAAATCCCAGGGTGGGAGAGACGGCCTACAACGACGGCCAATGCATCTTCTAGCACCCTTGAGGAATTGGGATACAAGGTTGCACACCTTCTCAGACAACTCGCATCTCCCTACTCGAGCTGCCTTGATCGCAGCCACCATTCCCCTGAGGGTGGAGGGTGACTTCCCTGAGTCCAAGAGCTCTTGCAAGAACTGCGGAATATCAGGGGCTGAGCATGTGAGAGGGTCTGCCTGGTGTTCCCTGCACCATGTCACAAAGGCCCTCCATCTGTGTGCATAGATAGTCCTCGTCGATGGTGCCCGAGCTCCCTGCAGTGTCTGGACCACTGACTGTGACAGTCCCATAGCTAACAGCTCGGTTGTCTCAGGGGCCAGGCCCAGAGCCTGAGTCCCCGGGGAAAGGAATGGACCAGAGTTCCCTGCGCCTGCGACAGCAAGTTCCGTTGCGCTGGGAGCTCTGATGGGATTCCGTCCAACAGCGGCAGGATGTTTGAGAACTATGTCATGTGAGGCCAATACGGGGCCACCAGGACAAGCCTCACCTCCTCCATTCGCACTCTCTGCAGGAGGGATGGAAGAAGGGTGAAGGGGGGAAAAGCATAGAGCAGACCGCGTGGCCATGGATGGGCCATGGCGTCTGCCCCGAGGAGAGGATTGTCTCTCCCTAGGGAGAAGAACAGGGGACAGTGGGTGGATTCCTGTGATGCGACCAGGTCGACCGCCGCTCGTCTGTAATGGTGCCAAACATGGCAACCCCCAAAGCCTGGGCCGCTCTTTTAATCAGCCCTCTGAATTGGCGGAGCTTGCTGCCCCGCTCCACCTCCTCCGATTCAGGGGCAGCCTCCCCTTGCCCTGGAGGGAGCTCACTATCCGAAGAGTGAAACCCTACCACATCCACCTCTTCAACTTCCTCCTGCTCCTCAACCGAAGCCTCAGTGATCCTTGTATCACCCAAAAAGGACCTGAGTGGGGGAACAGTAAGGGGGCTAATTGAACTACACCCAAACTCTGCCCCCCCTAAGGCGTTCAGCCTGCCCAGGCCCAGTGGGTGGAGCAAATTGCTTACGCTTTCCCCCAAATACATGCACTGTAAACCCAAATAAGTTAGCAGAACTCAAAAAAATTAAGGCAACTAATTGCCTTAGATTTTTTAAGTTTATGAACTCAAAAGTCACACGTTTTCAGAGCTTAAATATTTGGAGTTAGTGTTACATGTACCATTTGATTAGCGTTAAATCAAATTACTGATTAAGTCAGCTCAAATATTTTCAGTTAATGCAACTTAGAATATTCATTCATCTCTCTCAATACAATAAGTTAACATAACTGAATAATTTTAAGTACACAAACTGAGCATTTCATGTTCAATAAACTCAATATTTATTAGTCTCTTTTTAAATCTTTTGCATACTCACAACTCAAAAACATTGACTTCTTGAAACTTAAAATCATTTACCTCGAAACTTAAAAAAATTGTGGCAACTGATTGCCTTAATTACAATGAGTACCACTAACTTAAAAAATATACATATACACCATATTCAAAGTGCAGAGAACTCAAAAATTGTTCCAAGAGTAAACTTTTCGTGCCACCCTCTCCCTTTTAACACACACAGTGAAATAAATATTTGAAAGACAAATAAATAACTATAAAAAAAGAAAAAACAGAGAAATATATAAACTATATTTATCTAAAAAATATACACAAAAAAAAAATAATATATATATATATATATAAAAAGCTATTTAACAATTGCAAAGGCACAGTGTGTACGTTGGGCCATCTGGCTGAAAACCTGTTTAGGGCAGTAGGGCAGCAACTTTTAAGAACAAAATTACATAAATGTCACCAATAGCTTATAAACTTTGCATGTAATTCTCTCACTCTTCACTAAAACTGTTAAAATGTCTAATTATTACATTAACAAGTATAAAGGCACAGTGTGTACATCTGGGCCATCGGGTTGATAACCTAGTGCAGCAACTTTGTAAACAAACCTTCATAAATGTCATGAATAGCTTACAAACTCCTCGTACAACTCTACATATAACAAGAAATGTTAAAAGGTAAAACTGTTACATTAACAAGTCCAAAGGCACAGTGTGTACTTTGGGACACCTGGTTGAAAATCGTAGTAGTAAGTAAATAACTTTGAACTAGAGGGTACATGTCCAACCATAAAATAGCCTTTTTTCCGCTTTTCAGACCAATTTTTACACATGGAATGGATGGGACAATACATCAAAATTCAATATATCACAATACAAAAATGTGATATTAGCTACATTTTATTCTGCTGTAGTAATGAAAATTGCCCCGGCTTGCCCATTAAAATTTCACAAACTCTCCATCCAAATGACATTGTTTGCACTTTGTAATGACATTTTTTTTGGTTTACATTCTAGCGAGCTGGTGCCATCGTGGAAAGATTTGTGTCTCAGAATGTCTTGTATCGCATCGTGAACCCCACATCACGTATCGAATCGTAACATGAGATATGCAGATCTTGCCATCCCTACTACACATGTATCATCAAGTCATTCTTGAGAGTCTGCAGCCTGGGTGACAGTTTACCACCTTCCATACCAAGTAAAATTTTCTGAGTGAATTCAAAAGTGTTGGTCAGTCCTTTGGGATAGCTGAGATGTAGTGCATAGATCAGGCCAAACATTACCAGGAAGGCATCGGCAAGTCTGGGGAGGTTGACCACGACATCACTTTCTAGGACGACGGAGATTCTCACAGGATGGTAGTGAACTGGACTCATGGCACTGTCGCTGACGACTGTAAGGAGGGCCACTGGTGCATCCCCAATCTCTGGCTCATCAGTATCATCCTGAAAGAATGAAAGAGAGATCACATTAATCACATCCACTTCATCTAAAACACCATGGGCACAAAAGAGAAGGTAATGGGCCTGATAATTCTTCAAAGGGACTTATCATGCATGCTCTGAAAAATCCAGAGATTTCCTCACGAAGATACACAGGAAGGGCATGTAGAACAGTGGTACGCCTTGTGTGGATATCATGTAACTCCTATGAAGATTACAACAGACGTGTAAATAACTAATCAATTAACTAATCAAACCTGATGCCAAAGAGTCCCAAGCAATTGGCCACCACATTGATATCTGGACATAAATCCACAAATAACCTGCCGACTTATCTGGGGCAATCAGAGAAATGGCAAAGACATAGAGAGGACTAATTGTGTAATTCAAAAGCTCACTTGAATCATTAAAAATAACACCAATATTACACAGATTTAACATGTGAAATGTGTAATCTCTTCACCTGTTCATCATGGATTTTAAAAATTTCAGCCAAAGCATCTGCTGTCTTCCCAGTTTTGGATGCCTTCTGTCTGAATAAGGTCATCAAACGAGGAGTGTGGCGATCAAGCTCAGCATAGAATGTGTTGGGCAGGTTCTGGTTTGTGATCCGCTGGAACTCTGCATACACCTACATTTAAATAAAGAGGAAAAGGACAGTACAGTGACATCAGTTAGTCAGTTCAACATTAGTCAAATTTGGTGAAACTATACAGAATGTAGGCTTGGGCCGGTGTGAGAATTTCAAAATTGGTCCAATATCCATGAAAGTATTTGCTAAAACCTGTAATGCCAACTTTATTTTGAATTAATATAACTTCTCTTTAGTTTAACCAACTCATTTAACTTACCTAATGACACATGGTGAAGGTGTGACGTTGGCTGTTCACTCAGCACTGCAACTCAAACACTGATTGGTTTCCCTGGATTATGAACACAGTGTCATAAATTACATTCTGCTATGCACCATTGCAGGTTTGACATAAACAGTTTCCACAACCACATCTTTAACTGTACGTGCAAGTAATGCAAACAATGCAGGCATTTCTGTTAAACTCCTGACACTGTGTGGGCGCCAGTCCCGCCTTCCATTAAAAATCACCCGGACAAAATCTTTGCGCCATTAACCCTTAATGTAGGCAACGTTTCCAGAACAAAATTTGCCAATATGATAAGATTTCTGAAAGCCTTGAACCCTTTTCTTTTAGACGAGTAAAACATATTTTGAATATACTTGCAATTAAGTATAAAATCTCACTTTTGTCTGGCTTCTCCCAACTGTTTTCATATTAAGGTCTGAAAAATGGCCGCTACTCTTCTACGCATTTCCCCTGTGAGCTGTAAAGCGTTAGCCCCGATTTTATACTATATTGCAAATATTTTCACACAATATGTTTCACACGTGTAACAGATTGGCGCCCACGCAGTGTAGCGCCAGTCCCAATGGAGCTAGCCTCTGACTAGCCTGCTTGGCTAACTAGCATCACTGTATCCAATTCAGGTAGGCTACAGTTCCGCTAGCTTAACGTTACGTGGCTAACCTGAATGCTAGCTCAGCACGTTCAACTTCCAAATATCAACAAATCATTAAAACAAAATCTAATTTCGTGTTTAATACTTACAATTAATCCAACAGCGCTGATACCGGGCGAAACGAAGAACACAGAAGCACACGAGGCTGCAGATCCACCATTTCTGGCACGTTCCCGCACCCGCACTGACGTTGCTGACGTCAGACGCACTAATGTTGAAACTGTAGAATTCTAAGTACAATTGAATCTATAATTGTAAATTCTGGTTACTTAATCCGCAAAAATAGTTCAAATGAATCGAAAATTATTGGTTTAATGAACTCAAAAGTAAGAAAATGCTACAGGCACTCAAAATGTTTAAGTTAGTAGAATTTTTTAACATATTTTAAGTTTTCACTACTTAATCCAATTAATTAATTTGAGCATTCGGGTTTACAGTGTGGTAACAGGCCTTGAGAGACCGTGCTGGCAAAATAAAGCAATTAAACAGGAGGAAGGGTTCTCCCTAGCTAAAGCAAATGCCGACAAAGCATGGCAAACAGTGGGCATCTGCTTCCACTGCTCCAGTTTCCACAGAAGCACCTATGACGCGTGAACCCCTTGAGAGAGTAATACGCCAGTCCAGTGCCCCAAACTCAGCCTAATCTATGGAGAAACAGCCACCCCAAGAGGCAACTCTGGCAACTCTCTCTTACACACGGCAAGTGGCAAAGACTGTCTTCTCACTCTCTTCACACAGGTGGTTTGTCTTAAAGAAATTATCCACGTCACCTGACCCCGTGGGTCAGTCTCCGTACATATGGAATATGTAACTGGGTGGAGAGATATTCTCTATACGATAGAGAACCTACTGTATGTTGCTGCTGATGTTATGCTTTTAAAGGATAAAAACACTGCCATATTTTAGTTTTTACTAGCTGGCTTTTAATAAGGGATAAAATCAATATTTTTGAATAGTTTTTTTACTTTTATGTATCCAGGGAATGCCAACAGAGCTTCATGCTCTTTTCCAGCAACACTCTGCTTCACATTCATACAGTTCCACACATTCACACTGGGAGCTGCCCAGTACAATCACAATCTTCTAACCACAGTCTTTGGTCTTTGCCTGTTCTCAAATTTTGTCCCTGTGGGCCACTGTACACTCTCGCTGACCTTGAGCCAATCAAATCAAAGCAAAGCAATGGCTCTGTATCAAACAGGCTCAAACAGCACAAAACAGGTTGCCTGTTACTCTGCTCTACACAAAGCGTTAGCGTCGAAACTTCTGTTTCTCCACTGCCTGGATGGTGAATTAGCCTAACGTTAGTTGACACTTAATGTTATTCCTATGTAGGTTTGATGTCACCAAAAAGTAAAAATGAAAACCAAGACAAAAAGATTGTTGTATAAAATGAAAAATATATATTGAAGGTCCCATATTGTGTAAAACGGGATTTCCCTTGCCTCTTTGATTATAAAGGAGTTGGATATGCCCTCTAAACATTGTGAAAGTATCAAAACACACGGTCGACAACTAAATCCACACAATCCATATTAGAAAACCGAGCCTCTAAACGAGCCATTTGGACTTCCATAACTTTGTGGCGTCACAAAGGCACGCTCATTATCATTTTTATAAGAAATAATAGGATAACAAAGTGTTTTTTCAAAGCAGTTGACCAGAATTTTCCCTACCTGTAGCTGCCAGTTCTGTGGTGTCTCACATTTCACTCTTGAAACGGTTAGCCAATCAGAACAGAGGGTCTTTAATATTAATGAGCCTTAAAGACACAGCAAGAAAAACAACCTGTTCTTTGTAAGGCTCAGAGAGATGCTGGGAAAATGAATGTGTAAAAATGGATTGAGATTGTTTTTGGTACATGACACCACACACACAGCTTTTAATGGACCTCAAGACATAAAATAAAACGCTGGAAAGTGTAGAATATGGGACCTTTAATATCCATATTATATCCTTCCCAGCCCCAGACCCCCAACATTACTGTTTACCATTATTGCAGTGTTAACAATTATTTTTGCATGAATGCATTTTTAGTTCAGCAATCTGGTTGAGGAGTCACTTTGAATTCTAATGTATGTCTCTCTCTAGTTCATATCAGCATTCATGTAACAGTCTGTTTCTTGGTGTCGAACATAAGCCATGATGCACTTTTTCACCTCAACTTCAAGCCAGTCAATTCATTAAATCGATTGCCAGTAGAGGCATATTTGGACAAAATTTAAACAAACCTCGTAACACAATCTGTTGATACATTAAGGATTGGAAATTAATTCTCACAATTCGATTAAACAAGATTTGTAGTTGAATCTCTATATTGACTGTGTTAATTAACTCACAGCCCGCTAATTTAATATGAATATGCGTACACAGTGGCACAAATTGTACAGTCAAGACAGATTAGATTTGCCGCACACTGAAACTCATAGACTCATAGACCTCCGCCAAGGAGGTAATGTTTTCGCCTGCGTCTGTGTGTCTCTCCGTCCGTCCGTCCGTCTGTTAGCAGGATATCTCAAAAAGTTGGGCATGGAATTGCACAAAACTTGTTACGAAGGTTGGTTATGGGCCAAGGAAGAAATGATTAACCTTTCATGTCAATTGGCCAAAAGGGGGCGTGGTTTTGGGTGTGGCATATCACCAAAAAGGTGGTTGTCACACATGGTGGAGGTCTGTGTCTGAGCGAACGACATGTTTGGCATCCCTGCTTCATCAGATTTGCCCATTAAAGACATTTCTTCCGATGGTACCATCTTTCTTTCCTGCTAATTTTCTCTCTGTGAAATCATATTTACCTTGGTATTTGTGATCAAACACTCTCTCTTTATTTTTCTTGCCCCAAAACCTGTCAGTATCTCTGCTGCTGGGACTGAACCTGGATAGTGGCAGCACCTCGCTAATATCAAGAGGACAAGGCCACGTTTGAAAGGAGCACATTCCAAAGCAGCTATTTTCCACTGTCACATTGTGGATAATTCTGATAAATGTTCTGCTAAGGATGGTTCATCACCTTTAATTCTGCATGGAAACTGAAGAGGTTCTGTTCTGCGGTATTCTGTTAGGTACAATGGCATCACCAGTCTCAGTCAACAGCTCAATGATGGGGGATGGATGACCCTTGAACGTAATTAGAGATGATTATTGAGCTTAAAGAGTAACTAAATCACACCCAAATCTTTGGTGAAGCCTGACACCTAATGGTGAAAAGAAGGGTACTGAACTGATTTTTGGTGCCAGGTGATGTCACCCTCTATAGAGTACAATAGGTGGTGACATCACCTGGCACCAAAGACCAGCCAATAGCAGATGGCCAATTCAGTTCCCTACTTTACACCATTTGATGTCAGGCTTCACCACAAATTTGGGTTTGGGGTTTTGTTGCTCTTTAAAGGAAAAATCCACTCTAAAACAGTTAAACAATGTACCTAGCATTTCTGGATCCATTTTGTTGTTTGGTTGTGTATTTGTCTTATTCCCATGGATAACTGGCCAAATGTAGAAGACGTTACGTCACATGCAGATATTTCCTGTGCAGCTATAATGGAGTTTGACAGCAGAAAATTTTTCAACTACCTAAAACACCAGTGTCAGTCCCTCTGAATCAAAGAGCAAGGGCTTCTTTCTAGACCCACCATTTTAAACTGACATTAATTCGGGGAGAAATCCATCATAGAAGAGGCTGAGATACCAATTTCTCCACCGACTAGCCTCAATAGGACAGAATGTAATTTGAACAACACGTGATACACCACCGTTTTATCCTCTCTCCACTCTTAGTTTTTTTTGACTGGAAAACTTATTTCGCTGTCTCTTTGTCCACCTACATGTACAGCACAGAGATCCCCCTTCTTTGGAGGTTGTTGAAAGGCATTCTGGGAAACGGAGGAACTCACAAACCTAAGTAGAAGTAGTTAAGGCAGGTTGAGGGAAAGTGGGTGCACCAAAAAAATAGATTACAACACTTCATCACAAAATAGCGCCTGGAATGCATTGAACATCTCAGATTGATGATATCTGACAGACGGGGTAATTTTCCTTTAAAGGAATGCACCAAGCTTTTAGTAGATTGTCCCATCGATCAGCTTACCCGGTAAGTGATGAGAACATAGACACCAAAATCATTCATGTGTCCCTGGTAGATCCTTGGCTCAGGTGCTCCATGCTAACACTTTTGTGCTCACTTACTTCTTGAGGTCCACCTGAAGTTCAGATACTGTACACAATTGAAACAAATTAGTTAAATGCTGGTGTTATGTAAATACATAAAGAGATTATCTTCATCTCAATCACTCGGTCTGTTATGCCTGAATTCTCCATATGACAATATATACAGCTACTACAGTTTAATATGTGCTTTTTCAGCATTCCTGACAATTAAATCTCATCATGTAAGCCTATTTCATGACTGTAGAAGCAACTAATGTATGTCTATCTAAAGAAATATGTATTATGCATCTGTATCTCCCTGTCTAATCTAGTGTTGCAGGAGAATTTTGCTACGCTTATTATTTTTCAGTATGTCCTCAAAGTGTTCCCTACCATCAACTCTCATTTAATATAAAACAATTTTGAGGCTTAAGAGGCAATTTTTGTACATTAAATTGAATTTCTGTCTGTCAGCCGTTCCTTTACTCATACATGCACTTTTGCTCTAACGTCTCCTCTTCAGTCTCTTTTGTTCTTCAGTCCCCTAACTTCTCACACTGTCTTTGTGAACAGAGGAAAGTAATTCTCAGTGACTGACAATGAAAGTTTTTGTTTGAGATTAAATGTCCTCACAGAGATCATCTCCCACGGTGCCTCACTTCTAAGCAAAAAAGTGCCTGCCACTGTCAGGAAAGCACAGACCATATGCTGCTTTGAACCTTGCCTTGCAGCACTTCAAAATAAACTTTACTTTTAATAAATGTGTCCTTTGTCATACAATTGTTTATGCCCTGTCCAATTTTTATTCACTTTATTTTTTGAGTTGGATCTGTTGTTGTATTGCTGTAAATTGTGTTTTGACTGTCATGAGCATTAAATTTGAGCTCGATTTGAGCTTGAAAATTGAGATAGTATAATTATCATCTCTTAATCAGGCACCTTCATAAAGTGACATCTGCCTGTATTTCCAGGTAACATATATGGAATATTTGTATTCACCATATTGAGTTTCAAATTATTAGTGAGCCTACCCAACATTAACATAAAATTCCCTGAGATTTTCATTTCCTTATTTCTTATTACAATATACAGACACTTTGAAGTCTCTAGAAAATGACCAAAGAATTGACGTATTTTACAACTTCTTCCCATTTAATTGCAAAAAATATCATGAGGATTGAACAGTGCACACATTTGGTCCAGTACACTCATAATACAATACAATACAATACACAATAATTAGAGATAGTGAGCATTAGATTATGAAACTGATAAATCAAATGGGGGGGGAAAATTACATAATTTCTTTCAATTTAAGATAACAGAAATCATTTAAAAGATACGTTATCTACATACTCTACCACGCTTTGTAAGCTCAATAACAAGTGCACTCATGGCGAAAACATAATAAATCTAATTAATGATCAGATTATTAATTAATTATGTGTTTATTCGAATTAGATCTCAGCTCCCTAGTTGATCAGCTGCCTTCATCTTTTCTATGGAGAATACAGTAACCTCTAGAGGTCATCTGACGTAGCGCATCATCTCATTAAGCGTTACCTGACTGACTGACTGCCTGACATGAATTTGGCTCGTGATGCCCTCGGCTGTGCCGTGGTTAAAACACTATTTTGAATGTATACTCATATACATTAACTCTGCCTCTGTCTTTGTGCCTTACAGGACTCATCGACTACAACTTCCACTGTTTCAAGAAAGCCATCCAGGAAGTCTTCGATGTTCGAGTGAAGGTTCAACAGAATCGCAAACTCCTCAGTCAGAGGAGGTGGAGCAAACAGACTATGACTAATGGAGTCCTCAACAACCCACACTGAGAGCTGGTGACATCACATATCAGTCACCCAAATGTAACTGAACTTTACCCTGACAAGTCAAAGAGATACCATCCTCATTCAGAGAAATACATCAAACTTGTGAGAGATTGTCCCATTCAACTTAGCTGTTAAGTGATGAGAACATAGACACCAAAATCATCCATGTGTACATCATTGACTCCGGTGCTCCATGCTAATTTTAGCTTTAGCTTACACTATGTTGAGTGATAGTTGCTCCATACTAACACTTTAGCATACACTATGTTGAGTGATAGTAGGCTCCATGCTAACACTTTAGCATACACTATGTTGAGTGATAGTAGGCTCCATGCTAACACTTTAGCATACACTATGTTGAGTGATAGTAGGCTCCATGCTAACACTTTACTATGTTGAGTGATAGTAGTTAATAGTAGTAATTGTTAGCATAGAGCCAGCTATCACTCAACATAGTGCTAAAGTGTTAGCATGGAGGACCAGAGCCAGCGATCTGCTGGAGACAATGGATTATTTTGGTGGCCATTTTCTCTTCACTTAATGGTAAAGCTGACCAATGGGACAATCTTAAAAAAAACTTGGTGTATTTGTTTAAAATCCTCATGTCCTGCTTTTCCCCTGTTATTAGACTCAGAGACTTGGGGGAAAAAGTGATGGATGGAACTATTTTCACAGTTGGAGAGCACTCTGGCACTATCATGGTTTTTGGTTTTTCCACTGCACAGGTCCACTGTGCTGTACTCATGCTGGCATCATGCGGTATGCAATGCAAAGGGGGTGTGGGCAGTGGATAGGGCTTTGTATGTCCATCCGTCCATCAACGTGATATCTCAGGTGATATCTCATACACCACTGGTCTGATTTTGAAACTTTGAGGGATGATGCAATGTTGCACAGTGTTCCAGCATTTAAAAAATCCACTGATTGGCCTAATGGGGAGGCTATAATTTAAGGTCAAAATTTAAAACTTTGAAAGGCCATAACTGCTACATCACTTGTCTGATTTTGATGGAATTTGGAGGGCTGATGCGTGTTTGCACTTTGTTCTGGTGTTTAAAAACATTACACTGCTTGGCCTGATGGGGACGTTATTAAAGGCCAAAATTTAATTTCTAACTCTGAAAGACCATAACTGCTAAACTACCAGTCCAATTTTTGGAGGGATGATGCATCTTGTTACTGATTGGCCCAAGGGGTTCTTGCATCATTTGTGGGGAACGACATGTTCACTGTTGCCTAGTTCCAATGTGCTTTCAGTTCAGGTATGCAAGAAGCCTGTAGGCATCCAAACATTTCAAAGGGAGCTGGGGAGGATGTCTTCATTACGTCGGTGACACGCAATCTATAGCTACAGTATGTTTCCATCAAACTGTAATGTGAATTTTATAGAAGCTTTTGAAATGTTACAAAAAATAAAATGAGAACTAGGTGTATTTCTACCATCTGGGTTGAAGCGATTAAATTGGCTTCCTGAACATCAAAAACACCCCTCATCCACAAAAATAAATTAAAGAGTCTTCCAAGGATTGATTAGTATTGATTATTAACGGGCAAGTTGTTATTTTTCTTTCATGTTTGCTAATGTTGACCATAATTCATGCTTTAATATACAGACAAAACCACCATTAGTAGCAACTAATGGTCAAATAACCTTGCACATGTTAGAAACAACACATGTGATTTTGTAATGCACCAACTAATGGTAAAATAACCATGATGGAGAGTAACAGGTATGACCAATGGTTCCAATGGAAAACCCAAGGGTGCTGATATTGTACCAAACCCCTAGCAAGGTATTTGTGCAATGGCAACACTCCTTATATTTCTCCCTTGCACACAGTAGCTGTTACTTGTAATCACTGCTTCAGTGCATATGACTTGGCAAGTCTACATTTTAAAGTTTGGGGAATGATTAATAGTCTAACGGCAAAATGAAATGACTGTGTGACTTCAGTGGTAATACGGCTGCATTCAAATTTGCTTTGGGTTTTTCAGTTTCAGTTTTCAGTCTAAAATGCAGCTATGGCTTGTGGAAGAATGTTGCCGTTAAAGGTTTTTGCCAATCAATTTGTTAATGACACTGTACTGGCATGTGCTGTATGACGTGACAGTATTATTGATGGGTTGTTGTGAGTCAATGCTATATCAGATTAAGGTGCTGATAAACCCAGTCAGCATAAGAAAATTGAAAACAAAAAGCCAAAGAACAAGTGTATTTTATTTATAATTTATCATTCGTTCTACTGTTTTTGTCGAATCCATTTGAATATAAAGTGCTATATTTTGACAGATACAGTTACTTGTGTCATCTTCAATGACATTTGCACTGTAAAACCAAAGTGTGTTGAACTTTGTGTTTGTATTGGTCAAGAACTTTTCAAATGATAGAGAGATCTTGTTTTCTGAATTGGAAATATAAATCTTAAAATTACCATAAAGGATGTTCAGTTAGCGCACATGGTGATATAGTCGTCATGCTTTTCAGCCCTGCCAACTATTTCATCATGGTGATGTTTCCCCAATTACTGTATTTTACAAAACCACCATTTAGTTTGATGTTAGCAGCACCAATGCTGCATGCCTCATTGATTTTGAACATTGTCTGGTCTGCTGTAACAACAAAGACATTTCAAACCAACATTTTATTAGCCTACTAATTTCCTAAAATTAGTTTTATTTATTTATTTATGTTCATCATTAAAACTATGTTAACATCGCACTGTCCTGTTTCTTAAGCTAGACAAATGTATAGAAGGCTGCTTTCTGAAAAATAGCAGCAAACTAGTCATGTTGTCACATTTCCGCATGTTTCAGTAAATTCTGCTTCCACTGATACTATTGCTGCTATTTGCTGGACATTTTTCATTATCATTCATACATTTCCACTAAATATGTCTGAGTAATTGTCAGTTAAATATGTTTATTTATTACATTGGTTTGTTGAATACTCAATTCTGATTGGCCATTGAACACATTACATAGTAACAGACTGCTGTTTCACATTTAATCATATCACTCCACAATCAAGAAGTCAAATTAACTGGCGACACCTTGTGCCAAAAACATGCTAGCCTACTCCTTGGTTACCGCAGACAGTCCTAGCTTGTAATAAAATGATTTAAAATCAATATTTTGTGCCAAATAATACCTTTGGTAAGTAGCTGAGTAATAAGCAGGATAATGTACAGTGAGCTGGCCGTAATCACAAAAGAAGCAAGAATCACCTAGTTGGACATACAGTACTTCGCAATAATGACCAGCTTGACCCTTACATAATACCCATTTGCTCTATTAGGCAAGGCAAAGGCAAGGCAAACTTTATTTATATAGCACATTTCATACACAGGGCAAATGCAATGTGCATCACATAAAACACAAAAAAATACATATTGTATGTAAAATGACATTAAAAAGAAAGATAAAAATTGGAAAGGACAATAATAAAAAAAAATGAAAGAAGTAAATAATAATACAAATAATAATACCTGTTACTCATACTATAATTTATCTTGTCACTACACCCAACTCTAAACCATGGCTGCAGACACATAATTAAGTAAAAGGCCACAGAGAAAAGGAATGTTTTGAGCCTACTTTTAAAACAGGTGACAGTGGGAGCACATCTCAGAGCATCTGCAGTGATCTAAGAACTGGTGTTCTTAGATCACTGCAGAGAGGTTTTTTGTTTTTTTTTGTTTTGGGAGACCAGAGAAAAGACCATTGCAGTAGTCTAACCTGCTGGTAATGAAGTCAGGTTTTGATATAAGACCTGTTATTTTGGCTATATTTTTAAGATGATAAAAAGCTGATCTTGTAATGCTATTGATCTGGTTGTTAAAATTAAGATCGAAATCCACAATAACACCAAGATTCCTAGCTTGGTCTTTACTCTTGAGAGACAAGGAATCAAGGTGAGCCCTAATTTTCTGCCTCTTTTCCTTAGTACCAAAGATAATTACCTTAGTTTTGTCCTTATTGAGCAAGAAAGTTTTGGTATTATCACTTCTATCCTATTTTCCCGCAATTTTGGACCTATATATAATTTGTCTCTTACATACCTGTAGTACTTGGACCCACAGAGAATATTGTCTCCAGAGTCAGCTGTTGGTTGAAACGGCGAGTTCTGTTGCCTCTTGCTGCTAACAATGAGTCCAAATGGGGTTTGTCAAAAGCTACTGATGATGTACCTTGCATTTTTGGGTCAATTTTTTTGTTTGATGGTGTATTTTTCTTATTCCTGTGGATAACTGGCCAAATATAGTGCAGCTACAATGCAGTTTAATAGAAAATGTTTCAGCGATCTAAAACATCAGTGGTAAACGTTAGGTTTTGGTGTCAGTCCCTCAGAATCAAAGAGCGAGGGCTTCTTTCTAGAGCCGCCATTTTGTACCAAGAGACATTCAACAATCATACAGGGAGAAATCCATCGTAGAAGAGGAGAGAGACCAATTTCTCCACCTACAGTAGCCTCAATAGACCAGAATGCAATGCAGCCACAAGAAATGTTATGTTCTGAGTAAGGGGTGCGACTCACTTTTTCTCGACTGGAAAAACTTGCTCTTTTGCCATTACTATGGCAATCACTATTGTTACTGCTCTCTCCATCTACATCTAAAACATGGTTGGATGCAACAACACCAGGCGAGTTATTTGGGGATTGCTGAAAGGCATCCTAACTGAAGCAGGCGTCACTAATTGAAGCAGAAGTAGACGGGCATGTTGAGGGAAAATGGATACAACAAAAAGGTAAATGACAACACTTCATTACAAAATAACAGATGCATTAAACATCACAGATTGATAATATTTAGCAATGTAAGAGTATCTTATGGTGGAATTTTCCTGAGAAAAAGGCTACAATCTTACATCCATTTGTGTGAAAGGTAGAGTCTTGTGGTGTGAGCAGTTCTCAGCCAAAAAAATGTAAAATATCTTCAGCCTGTTTGTACGAGCACAATCAGGCACAATCTGCCGAAGCTCTGTGTCTTTTGGACCTGAAACTTTAAGGCCATTAGAGGCCACTGGCCAAAGCACAAAGAGAGTTTTTCTAACATGACAGCTTCAACTGGAAGCAATACTTTTTTCACTGAAAGCCCTCTGTCACACTGAGCCGAGGCTGTTGAAACAAGGATTGAAATGGGGAGGGGGATAAAAGATGGGGAGTATGGACTTGTGAAATCAGCATGGAAAAAATAAAATAGCCCGGACCATTTACAGTGTCAGGCGTATGACAGCAGGCTATTAGCTTGTTGAGCAGCAGAATGGAAGAAGGGTTTTTATCTGAGAGAGGGAGTTAGAGAGGTGATTCGGCCACTCATTTTTGACAGATGGGTCAGTGTGAAATGTTTTGTACCGGTATGTACTGGCTTCAGATGTTCGAAATATTTGCATGAACTTGGCAGGAGTCAAAGGAGGGCATTGTTGTTTTTTTCAACCTTTATTTATCCAGGGAACCTTTTAATAACAACCCTTTTAACCTTTATTTATCCAGGGAAGGTTGAAGGTTTGCTCTTTTCAAGCTTCACATTCATACAGTTCCACACATTCAGTCTTCTGCTGTTAGCCATTGGGCAGCTCCACTGGAAGCAGTTGGGAGTTCAGTGTCTTGCTCAAGGGCACCTCGGCTGTAGTTGTTGAGGGAGTTGAGTGTTACTCATTCACTTTCCCCACACACATTTTCCCAGATGGGAAATCAGGGGATTCTAACCAACAACCTGCTTCTCTAACCTTTAACTGATGCCTCCAAGACTTGAGGCTAGGACTCAAAACAAGCTCACCACCTGTTTTGTCTGTGAAGCTGACCAAGAAGTTTAGCTAACAGCTTCAAGTATCAAACCCAAGTGTATCAATTGTACATTCACGATTTCCAGTAAAAGCTCTCCACCTAGTGATGAGCTTCAAAATTTTTCCATAGTTGTCATCCAGCAGAAATTAAACCTGCAATAAACAATATCAGACCTTATAACCAATCCTGAAACTAATGTATGCTATGTGGAGATTTCAGACATAATGATATAAACCAATATCCACACAGCAGCAGCTGTGTTGCTGTTTTCACCTCTTTTCTAAAGCTTGTTGTCAAATTCCGCTCCGGAATGAAGCTGCTCCCGCTCCATTCAGTAGCTTTTCATTTTTTTCTCCTCCCTCGCTGGTTCAAAGCGGCGCTCCCCCCCTCCCATTCCTGAAAATGTTCGCATAATGGCAGAATCGATGAAGTGAGCGAGTAAACTAGTTAAACTAGTAAACTTGATAAACTAGTAAACTTGCTACCTACCTCTTCACTTGTCATCACGGGACATGTAACCTTCAGCAGGAGAAAGATCTGTCAAAGCGAGACTGGTAACCGGCAGTTCTCCATAGGTACGTTTAGCTTAGCTATTAGCCTTTATGCATGGTGCTTTGCAATGTGTTTGTAATGCGTATATGTGTTTTTGGGATCGAGAGACAGGGAGGGAGATAGGGAGAAGTGGCTTTGCTGTGAGTTTACTTACATATTTGTTGCGGTTTCTGTCACCCTCTAGTGGTCAGAAAATTTTGCTTATTGTAGCTTTAAGCCATATTTGTCAGATTCCAGTGATGTGCTCTTGATATTATATTAAAACGTTTAGGACTATGAGAGACGTCATGTCGTTTACATTTTAAATGTAGGTAAATCCAAAGCCCAAACAGTTGTGTGACTGCCCAAAGCACTTAACATTGGCGCTGGAAACAAATGGAACTGTGGCTGCTCTGGATTGTGTCATCATTATTACAACACCACTGGATTAACATACAAAAGACAGGGATGTCCAATTGGGATAAATGAAGTCACCATGGCACACACACACACACACACACACACACACACACAGGACACCCTATAACACACACCTTTTTAAGACCCTCAAATGAATGTTTGCTACTGTATGGCAACTGTTTGTGTGTGTGTATGTTTGCATTGTGCGTATGTCTGTGTGTGTTTGTATTCATTTGTGTCTGTGTGTGTGTGTGTATACATACTGTATATGCATGTGCATGTTTGTGTGTGTGTACATGTGCAGGCATGCTTCCTTGCCAGGTCAAATGTGGATTGCGTAACAGCTGCTGGTGGCTGGACTGTGTGTTATCGTCTGCACTACAATGTGTTACATAAGACAATTTGATGTTTAGAGTTATAATCCGGCCTCCGCTCTGCCTGAACGCTCTCCATCTGGGATTTCCAGCTTTGCCCCATCCTGAGCTCTCCACTCGCCTTGACTCAGTGCTGCTTTTTCACACACAGAATGTGACTAGACCTCAAATAAAGACTAGGTCACACTACAAGACTGTTTGAATCTTTTGCCGACGAGGGCAGTTCAGACTAAACGATTGGTCTGCTTGCTGTCCCCGGTAAATACAGTTACAAAATAGGTCTTCTATTGTTTCTTGCTCCATGGTACATTTGTTACGTTACATTACATTACAAATGTATTTTGAAGTGACATTATTACAAGGTTAACATTAATGAAGAATATTGTGTGAGACTTCTTTCACTTAATTTGTAATTGCATTATTATTATTATTATTATGTGGACTGATCCACGGCTGTTGCCATTTTATACCATTTTATGTGAAGTTTTTTCCTCCATTACATGAGCCTGACCAGACTGTACAGACATGGACAGAAACATTGGAAAAAAATCTTGTCGGGTTCCAACTGGTCTGGAGTCATCAGGAGTCTTGAACCCATTCACACTACAGGATAATCCAACAGACCGTCTCCAAAAATTTGTGAAATGAGTGCAAACTCTGAAATGCAGATTACATCTTGCGGACACGAATAATGTAAAGATTATGTTCCTCCACCACGAATTGGATTATGTGACAATACTTTGAATTGGACACGCCACTTTCACCTGTTCGTCATGTGAAAAGGTTAGCTAACGGTTATGTTTAGGCAAGTAAAACAACTTTGGTTCAGTTTAGGGTTAAAGTCGAGATGAAACGGCATTTCGAGAGTATCTAACTTCCGTATCGTGACGTATTTCCGAGTGAAACAGGAAAGACAGGCGGGACATAACGTTGGGAGGAATTTGATTTGAACGCTGAAAAGTGGGTGTGTCATAACACCCGAAGACACACCGAAGTACCGTGCTGTTGCTAGCTAGCTAACTAATGAATCTTAGCCTCTTAGCTCTGTGCGCTAAAAGTTGAAGATTGATTGATGGGTGGATGTCATGATATTATTGGTTGAAATTAGTTATGGGCATGCTTACGTAAGCACACGGCATATTTTGTTTTACAGGAAGAAAACATGATTGAATTTTGATATAAGAATACAATGAAATTGATTTTTGGTATTTTTTTTGGCATATATTGTTAAATAGGTGCACAGTATGACCGGGGATGTGATCTAAAAGGGTTAAAAAGGCATTTTTCATTTCATCTCGTCTTTAAGGTTTTGTTCATGTTTAAATAAGAAAAACTTTTACAAAAAATTAAGACTTCACTCCCAGTAGAAAACTTCTTGTTGTATGAGTTGGGAATTGAACCCGGGTCATCAGAGTTGAAGGTGAATGTATCCGCCCCGCCACCCCCCCACCCCCCCGACCTCCACACCCTTACTTTCCACCGCGCTATTTCAATGTCAAACTACTGCCTCATTCTAGTTGTGTCTCCACCACCTAATCCTTTCATGGTGGGGAAACAGATTTCTCTCACACTTCATATGCATTTTAAGACAAATAACTTGCTCCCCCGTCAGCCCCGACTCAGCCAATGGTTGCTATGGTCCGGTCGGGATTAGAATCGGTGTTAAAATCCTCTAGTGTTACCTGGCCTTTAATTGACAAACCCCAGAACCCCCCAACAGGTAAAACAAGTCAAACAAAAATAAATCCTAAACATATCGCAGGCTTCTCCTCGGAGAGCGTCTTCCAATCTGGGAGATGAAGGGGATGTCAGGATGAATACACCGACACTGTTTGAAGAATACTTCTGACAACCACCCAGGCGGCTGCTGCACAGGCAGGAGGAGGCAGTGTGTGTGTGTGTGTGTGTGTGTGAGTGAGAGAGAGAGAGAGAATAGAGTGTGAATGCACCAGGTTGTGTTGGGGGCTGTCAGAGAAGATGAGGGTGTTTTTGAGGCCTGTCACACGTGCGCGCACACACACACACACACACACACACACGCACGCTGTCTGTAGTCTTGCATGCTGAGTGGGACTCAGCATGGCACTTTTCATTGTTGAAAGCATATTCAGCTTTCCTTTACCTGTGCCACAGGCAACATCACTGAACATAACCAAAGTGCGTTAGATTAGATTACATTAGATTAGATGAAATTTTCATGATCCCAGTGGGGAAACTGGGTCGTTACAGCAGCAAGTAGTAATAAGAAACAGCAAAGAAGAATAGGATATGGATAAGAATAGAGCAAATGGAGGTTATATAAACACACTCAATTGACAATTCCAACACTCAGACATATTAAGTCGAAATGTATGAATGAAAATGTAAGAAACATTCCGGCATTAACAGGATGTAAAATAGCAGCACTAGTATCAGTAGCAGCCGAACTTACTGAAACTGACAGACAATGTGAGATTTGTGTATGGAAAGAGATTAGTGCCAGCAGAGGTTGCATTTGAATTGCATGAATGTAGTAGTGGTAGTAGCAGTACGCTCTCTGACACATTTTCCTATTGTAAGTCCCTGGATGTGTGTCTGAAAGAGCTCAGTCTGAATGGAGAAAACTAAATTTAAATTTGTACACAGCTTTTTTTGACAGTAAAATAACAACAAATAGGATATATTCTCCGTTTTCAGTCTGTGTCTGTCTGTGACGCTGTGTGCCTAAATCCTCCATTGGCCTGAAATTGGCTTTTCAATGATGTTGGGGAAGTTTTGGGTTGTATACCATTTGTTGCCTTAAATTTAATAATAATCACATTCAGTTTCAAGCCATTGAATTCAATTTTTTAATTCTTTTATCCAGCAAATTCATTTTTTTAATTCAGCGGTTTAATATGAGCATGGCATATTCAAATGTACAAAATTCAAATATAATCTCTGCTGGCATTAATCTTTTTCCATATATGTGCATAATGAAATGGTGGAGAATCATAAAAAGTGTAAAAAAAAATATCTACACCACACAACATTGAGAGGAATAGGACAGCATGATAAAACACAATGTGTGAAAGATTACAGCATATATACAGCTGTACATCCTTCAGGCCATAATTGTGTCTGAAATCTTCAACCACGTCGGTTCGCTTGCTTGTCGAAGCCATGCGAGGGCAAACACCGCTCAAGCAAGCCGTCTGGATTAGGACGGGAACAACCCTCTGATGTATTTCATTCAGACACAGAAGGATTTGGGCACATCTGGACAAAGCCTGCGGCGGTAATAACACTGCAAGAACCTTTAAGACATCTTGAATCCTGCAAGCTGTTCACATCCTTGCCCACGCTGTTGTCTCTGTCATGGTGAAGTCAGAGATCTAGTGGAGTGTAAACCCACCTAAACTCAATCCACCCACTCCAGTGTTTACCAGCTTTTTAGCCTGACAGAGAATTTATGCTGTAAATTCATAGTATACATTGTAATAAATTGTATCAAACTATTGTGAGTTATATGAGGACAGATTAGATGAAATTTAATTGAGCCCTGTGGGAAAATTAGGTCATTGCAGCAGCAAAAGTAATAGGATACAGCAGGAAGAAAAGATAATAGAAGTAGGATCCTATGGGGAAGCCTATGGGGCAAATGATTTGACAGTGAAAATATAAGCTTGATTCATTATTATGCAAAAGTTCTACAGCTCAAAAATAGAACATTTTGCTGAAAGTTCCTGCAACTGAAATGGTGCCTCACATATTGCAATTTGAAAAATTGCCAATTTGCCCTAACCAGCATGTTAATTAGCCTCATCCTCACCTGTGTGTCAGTATAGTGGACAGTGGGGCAGAGACGTGTCAGTGTGGCAGAGGAAACCTCTTCCTCCTCATGCACTCCTACTGCTGCAATTATAACGTTGGTCATGATGAACCGAATCATATCAAATGGAAAATGGCTTTTGTAACCAAAATCAAGGCAGTAATTAATAATTGCAAAGCCAGCGAGTCATATTTATTAAACTTTTTCACGTGTTTCCAATGATAATTAATACCCTGGGAAACTGGCGGACTCAGGGGGGGGCGGGGGGGGGCAACCGCTTGAAAAACCGTCGCTAAAGTGCCCTCTAGAGTGGCGAAAACGAGAGGAAGTGCCCTATTGGCTGCCCTTCACATGGAAAAAAAATTATTGAGTGCCCTCTAGGGTGCCCCTTCATACAATAAATTATGATGATGTGCCCTCTAGAGCAAGAGAGCAATTCGATAACGTGTCTTAATGAGTGCCCTTCTAGTGGAGAAAACGTGATGCAGTGCCCTATAAGGTGCCCTTACAATGGTCTAAACTTGACGTTCCCTATGGGTGCCCTTCCAATGGAAAAGGGTGCCGTTATGAAGTGCCTTCTATGCCGCCCCTACATGACAGTGTCCCAAAAAGTGCCCCTCCAGTAGAGAAAATGGGATGCAGTGCTGTATAGGGTACTCCTACAGGTGAGAAAACATGATGAAGTGCCCAAATAGGTGCTCCTCTAATGGTGAAGTGCCCCTCCAGTGGATAAAATGTGATGCAGTGCTGTAAAGGGTGTCCCTACATGCGTGAGAATGTGGGGAAGTTTCCTAATGGATGGCCCTCCAGTGGAGAAAATGTGATGTGGTGCCATATAGGTGTCCTTACAATGGGATAAACTTGAGGTTCCCTACAGGTGCCTTTCTGATGAAAAACTCATGAAGTGCCCTCTTAGATGCCCTTCCAAGTGAGAAAACACGATGAAGTGCCCTGCAATGGAGAGAAAAAAATCCCAGTGAAGAAAATGAGATGCAGTGCCCTACAGTCTCCCCTACAACGTGCCCTCTCTAGGGCAGGCTTTCCCAAAGTGGGTGCCGTGACGACAGTCTAGGGGTGCCGCCAAATACTTTGATAAGATTTTGAATTTACCTCTCAAACCCTGCTTACATTCAAAACACATTGTATGGCCGCTAACAAATCTTTTCTGCATTTTTGCAAGGGGCCGATAAGTTAGGTTAATATCTAGCTAGCATTTTGATGTAATCTCATCTGCACTGTCCCTGTTTTTTATTTTTCAATGTACCCTTTAGGTTAGGTTAGATTATGTTAGGTTAACTGTATTTGATAGTAAAAGACAAAGTAAATTGTTGCCAACGGTGACACAATAAAGTTTAAAATACTCATTCCCATTGTTAAAAACTTACATCTATTCCATCCATTTAAGTTTTCAGTTTTAGCCACACCGCCTCTAGAATGTTCAGATGTCAGAGGGGGCTTAATACAGTCTAAGCTGTAACCCTGACATCCTACTACAGTGTGTGAGGTAGGTAATACAGCAAGCTTTCTTTGAAGTTGTAAAGATTGAGTTTTACCAATGATGCATTACTAAATACTAATGTATGTACACTGCAAGTGCTTTTATAGATAGCTGTATCACATTTTTTAGCCTAGATGCCTAAGGAGCTAGCTAACTAAACAGGTACCTTGCTTAGCTGATTCTATGCTAACCTGTGGACTCAATTTGGAAATCAAGCAGAAGTGTAAAAATCCTTCCCTAACCTGTTACAAACAAAGCAAACAAAGCCCCTAAACTACAGTAGGCCTATAAGTCTAACTGTTTACATTTTGGGATTATGGAGTTGATATCTTTTTTGTTATTTTAAAGGTGATAATGGTTAGTGGTGATAGACTATAGCCTATGTGAGTGCAATTTTCATATATTCTTTTTATTCACCATTTAATTTTGCATCCCTAACGAAAAATCACTATATTCTTTTTGGCACTTACAGTGTGTTTGTGATAGTCTACTCAGCGGTGAGTTTATCGTGACCTTGTGGCATAGCCTATAATCTCTTACAGTGGGCTATTACTTAATGCTTTTCTGTGGCATGATATTTTTTTGCGCGATAATAGACTATTCAAGTTGTAAAGTAACCTTCTAAGATGTAGTTACTGTGTTTTACTTTGGAGGTGTTTGTGAAATAAACAATTTAAAGGTTTATAGTTCCCTGTGTGTTTTTATCATAGAGGTGTGGTTATACTTTTAATCTGGATCGCCTAATAACATAATGTTAATCTTAATCAAGGATGAAGACTATTTCATCATACATGATGCATCATAGCTTTTTGCGCGCTGGTGGGGCCCCATGTCGTGCAGTAGGTGCCCTTTTTATTTTTTCGCCCCTGCCCTTCAAACAGCCTGAGTCCGCCACTGCCCTGGGACACAATGTAACTTAATTGATTTTTAATAATTTACATTTATTTTCATTGGTTAACATTAATTTCTACAATATACCATCTGACTAGATCAGGTGGTATTTTTTGCTGCGCCGTGTGCTTTCATGAATCGCTTTCACAATATGCAAATGATTAAAAGGAGTGGGAGTTGGGGGAAAACGTTAATGCTAATAACGACCAGTTATTTCACGTGAATGAGAAAAAAAATGAAAATGAGAAAACACCCTACCAGACAGTATCAGTATCACGTTAAACCCCTCTGTATTTCGATGACAGTAGCAGTGAAAAAGCGAACACGTGAAAACAGCATGTACCTCATCCACTTGGATCCTAGCTACACTCACTGAGAAAGCCTGCGCAGCCTCCCGACGAGTGATGTGGAGCCTATTCTGAGCTGGTAAAAAGAATGTTCTTTGAATTGTTTTTGGGGGAGAAAAACAAGGATAAAATAATAAACCGTGTGAAGCAGGTTCCTCTCTCTCTGCTGCTATTAGTGGCGCCTGCAGCTGTGCGCCAGTACGCACTGTGCGTATGTTCATTTTCAGCCATCTACCTATTCCTATCTTAAAGTTGTGATGGCAATAGTCTTTGCATTTGGACTCAATCCCCCACCCCCACATGTGATACATTGGTTGAGTCCACCGCTTGTTCAGTTGACGGTACCTTACCCTAAGCCAATGAGAACACAGGTGTTTTAAAAATAAATCGAAGGCCGATGATTGGAGTTGTTGCCTTTTTTTGGCGCTGTCTAAGTTACTGAATTGTCAACACTTGAATGCATTGTCGCCTGTCAAACTTGAGCAGAATAAATCAAATCAAGCATAAATCAAATAGCTAGGAACACAATTTAATTTTATTCCCTCAAATGTCTTTTTTATTGTTTATTGCTTTTGCATTCTGTCATTGCATTGTTGCTCTGTTTGGCTGAATTGCTCTTATATGCGGTTGAAAAAATCATCGCTATTATGTTTGTTTGGAATGGTTTTATTGCATGTGCGCTCTCTTGATGTGGTATTCATCATGCTGTGTCCCATAGCTGTTCACTGTGTGGTTGTTGTGGTCCGGCGAGTGGTCTCTCGACTGCAGTGTGATAGGCTGATTGTTTCAGTTGGCACATGATGATTGTTCAGCGCTTGATTTATATATGGGTTTTGTTGAGTAATGTAATGCGAAAACTCTATAGTGTTATCACGTAATGTATCACAAAACACCTTCTCTCCTTCTCTCAGTCAGTGTGTGAGTGTGTGCCTATCTGTTTGTGTGTGTGTGTGAGAGACTTGAAGGCTGGTTGTTTGCACTGGGCCTTTCTTGTACGCACTAAAAGACAGAATCCTGCAGGCACCGCTGACTGCTATGCGGAGGTGTTGTTCGACAGTTGCATGTCCAAAATACTGTCTGATCTCAAGGCCACGGATCACTTCTCGGCGGTCGATGGATGAATCACGGAGGATGAATCCACAGATTTCACCACCACAGCGCGGCTTTGTGTGATGGCTCAGATTTCAAATAGGAAATGACTTATTACATTCTGCCTTTAGAAACTCATACAACTGGCGAGGTGATTGTCGATGCTGTTGATGCAGGGGTTTTTTTTAAGGAGAAGGGATTGGATATGGGGAAATTTGAGAGGGGTCTGGCTGCAGAACTCCACTGTCAGGCCCTGTTGGGAAATTCAGTCCCTATGTGACAGACTGCGGACCATTAACTCACATGTGAAAACCCACATGTGAATTCAAAGCACATGCCCTTTTCGGACACTTGTTGCTTTTCATGTGAACATGTGAAATTTCTCACGTTTCCAGGTGAACATGTTTTCACGAGTGAATTGCCTCTTCGCATGTGAAATTGTTTTCACATGTAAAACGAATATTGTGATTTATTTCTTTTTTTTTAAATGTTTGCATGTCGAAAAAAACTCCACTTTTTCCAATTTTCTCATCTGAAGTAAAAACTTTTGCATGTGATGTCAGAATACAATGTGGAAGAAAATTCTTCACATATGAAAACTAACGTGTCCAAAAAGCAAATGTGCTTTGAATTCACATAACACTTTTTTTGTAAGGGATTGACAGCCAAGTATCCACTGTTCTGTGTGCAAAATTATCAGAAGATTAGAAGAATGCAATGGAAACGGTGATCAAGATTATGAACCACGTTGGTTTCAGGTCTAGCCTCACGTACCGCCTCGTCAAGAAACTTAAAGAAAACTTAAAGAAACTGTTACAAGAGACTGATGCTGGCACGACGACGTCTGTTGGCTGAGCAAGGACCGTGTTCTGGAACCATTTTTTGCTCTAAAGACAGAAATCAAGAAATTCCTTTCAGGCCAGCAATCAACAAAGTCTGCTGCTTTTTTGGCAATCAAATTTAATGCACAAGCTTTAGTATTTCAAAGCAACACTTAAAACATGGCTCAAGACAAATCAATCATGTGATCACTGACCTTTGTATGGAATCAACTGTTTTCCAACATGCAATGCATGTTATTTATATGTATATTTTGTATGAAGCTGTCCTATGTGATGTATTGTATTGTTGAGATTTGTTAATAGTATTGTTCTAATGTTTTCCTGCCCAGTGACCACAGATAGAACTGTTAGATACAACAATTAGATCAGATACAGCAATTATTTATATATATATAAAAAAGTCTGTTATAATAAGAGACTGCTAAAAATGTTCACCAACTGGTCATAGTTGGAGGTCATAGTTTACCCACCATTTTATTTACCACTACATCTGAGGATAATACACTATCTGCAGTGCTGATCATCGCTTTCCAGCTTTTCACAACAGACTCACATTCCTTGTCCTTTCAGATTAAAAAGCTCCTCAGTTTGCCATTTTTAGCGCCTTTCCGTCCTTCTGCCACGGTGGCCGGGGCGACTAGCGAACACGTCGTCTTACCACGGATTAAAAGCTTGTGCTGTGGTGAAGTCATCAATAGTTCAAATCAGCAGATGTTAGAAAACAAGGAGTGTGAACCAAACATCAAGATTAACACGTTGGTGTGTGGTCCATCATGTCTAGCATACGTCAACGGACTGAAAGACACGTTTGAGCTGTGGAAAACAGGCAGCATGTGTTGATCATGAGGATACGATGACATATGGTTTTGTCACAGCAAGTGTATTTCTTAGTCCACATTTTGACAGTGACAATTGCCTTAAAGCAATATTCCACTTAGTTTTAAATAACCCCCATGGTTATTTGGCTCTTGACCACCATGAAAACCAGAATATAAACTACTCACCAAGATCAGATGCAGCTGGATGAGTTTGTAGCATTCAGATTTTTACTTCCCATTCATTTAATTGAGGCCACAAAAACAGCCTGAAAACTGACATTTAACATATGTATAACGTATATATTGTGTGCCAGTTGAGTAATGCATAGCTCAGTACCATCTATTGTAATTCCCATAGCATCATCTCTTCAATTTTGTTGCCACCTTCAGTGCTAAATAGAAAATTTTCTTAACTAGTGTTACTTGGAAAAGGTAGTTCATTCTCTTTGTAAAAAAAAAAATATCATATGCACATCTGCAATGACATAATACAAAACCATATGACCGCAAAAAATACCCTTGATTGAATAGGCAGTGGGGTTTACGCAGTGGGAGTGCAAGGTTTGGGCCTTCAGTGGATGAAAGAAAAGGGGGGAGGTGGGCGGGTGGGTCAAAAGAGGTTGAATCAAGAAAGGCATAATTATGTGTGCTGTTTCTGCACTGCACTTCCCAGAGATCACCTGTCAATCAAACAGTGTGAGCTTGGATTTCTATTGATGAAGTTTGAGTTCAGCCATGGTGGCTATCACTGCTCATGCTAACTACCCAGTTCTTCTTCTGTTTATTCCAGAAACCAGAAATGTAAAGCGAATCACTTCCTCTGCGCCAGAGGATTTTTCCCAGGAAAGAGCTACCAGACACCGGATGTTTAGAACAGCAAATGTACAAGCTTTCATGAACTGGATATAGGTTGAAGATTATATCACCATGTGATAGAAAGTTGCAGTAGTGAAGAAACACTATACCAGTGTTTCTATCAGTCCACTCCCATCAGAGTTAATTTAACATAACAGCCACCCCAGAGCCATATCAGCTGTATGAGTAGACAAACAACTCTCCAATCAACACTTGTCAACTCAAAATAACTGTCGCACTTTGACACCTCGATCACCACATTCTTGTCTAAACAACTGATCGCTTATGGCTCACATTAACCTGATTGCACATAGCACTGCTGTTGTCTTCATAGAAAACATTTTATATTTTTTGATGCTCTATACCTTTAAGTGTTTCAGTGTTTTTCCCTCAAGGGCACATCTACCTATCTATCTATCTATCTGTTGGGTAAAATAATTTCTTGGCAAAGTTGAAGTGCTGGGGTGTGCTAAAAAACAAAAAAAACTATGATATGCTGTATAGAAGCAGATTCTAGAAAGATTTAAATGCATCTGACAGTGTAAAACGTATTTGTCAACCAAGTGAATATTGTTTCTGATGTGTCTGCTTGGCACAAATCCACTTCAGACCTCATTTGAGTAAAGCAACGTTAGACAGCGTCTTCCTCCAAGAACTCTTTCACTGAAAAAATAAAACTGATAACCTTTGAACTGTAATTATGAGATCCTTGTATATTGTTTGCCACATATCCTGTACTTTCTATTTCTAGCCATTGTCATCATTCGTGCATGTCAGTGAAGCTCTAAGCTATGTTGCATACAAAAACAAGTTGGTACAAGTTTACTTTTTATCGCATTATTTCTCCAGAGGGAAAAACAGTTTAAGTGTTTTTGTTGGAAATAGATGGACAGAAAAGCTTATCAGATTTAAATCCATATTTGTTTTGCTGTAAATGTCAGCCAACAGAAGAGAGAAATAACTTCCCTCCAAACTTTGGGGCTGACAAGTATAGATTGTTATTGCATTAAGTGTGATTGCTTTTTTGTGTGCCTTTATTATTGCTATGGTGCCTTGAGACCCAGATATAATGTGTGTGCTTTTAACTTCTGTTGTAAAAGTTGTCTTTTGCAAGAAATCTAAGAACAGGTCTCTCAAGATTGTGACTAATATGATGGGTTTTCTTCAATTTCCAAATCATTTTGGATAATTGGAACAACATGCAAGTAAGTAAGCCTCTTTTGAGCCAGCCAACAGTACATATTCTTCATTTTTTTATTTAATTAAAGAATAAAGTCGGGATGGTATGATGATTTCAATAACAGATGGCAATTTTCTTTTACGTTCAGAGGGAAGAGGAGCTTTTTGGAGCTTTGCCAGACTAAATAACCTGCAAACTGGACAAGGTCAACCATGACAGATATCAAAACTGACAAGCAACTGAGGCAATTTTCCATTTACAGCAGCAGCAGGTTTCTGAAGGTTTGACTCAGATGATCCAGAAAGCAGAAGCACCGCAGCTGCAGTTTTTCTTTTTCTTACTTGAATTGAATAATATTTTGTGTGGAGTGAGCTGCATGACCCGTTGAGCCTTTGAAACGTAACCCATAATATAATGTGAATAAAAAATATGGGCCTCAGTGGGAAAAAAATCAGTTTTTTTTCACTTGTGATAAACTTAGAATACTTGGCAGAACATCTGAAAATAGGAGTACTCATCACCAATCTTAAGTGTCAGGTCATAGAACTGTATTCTGTGCTTTACTGGATATGTAGAGGAAATGTCAGGCTTTTTATTTAAGAAGTCAGCGTGAACACACGCACATCTCTTTTCCAGGTGCTGAGTCGAAATAGTTCCTTCATGCAAATTCAAAAAGACTCGCAACACTGTGGCAGCTCCCAATATTTTGCTTATTTTATTCTACATTAAAAAGTACAACGTTTCTTGCAATGAATCAAACAGGATTCTGTTTGATTGATTCATTGCAGAAAACCTACCTGATGAAGAGCCTGTGAGGGCTCGAAATGTTGTACTTTTTAATGTAGAATAAAATAAGCAAAATATTGGGAGCTGCCACAGTGTTGCGAGTCTTTTTGAATTTGCATGAAGGCTTTTTATTTAAGGCATTGGCAAAATCTGAATTTGTTTGAGAGTTTCCCTTCAAAATGACCGTGACCCAACCCACCATTCGAAAAAAGTGTACCTATTTTTCAATGATGCTACTTTTTGAAGGATAGTAGCGAAACTAAAATCCTTGGTTGACAAAATATGAACACATTGTGAACATTAACACATACACACACACACACACACAGAGATTGCAATTTTAGCTTTAGAAACATTTTTCTGAGGCAGAGCTGCTCACTGGTTGAGTTAAGCCTCAATAAGTGGAGTCAAAGAACCACCGTTTTTCAGAACACAAAAGGTGGGGGGTTTGCATGATTGGAGTGAGCGAAACTACGTTGACTTAAAGAACTCTACCTACCAAAGTGCTGTGGTAGTACAGTATTAAGAGAATCGCAGAAGGTATTTAATTCATGCGTTGACTTAGCCACTTTAGTTAGAAAATCCTAGGCTAATGTCTGGTATGTGAATGCACATACCTTAATTTTCCTATGCACTACACAATGCAAAAAGCATTACACACTAACAAACAAACCAACCAACACACAGACCCTGAGGTCCTCCTGAGCACCTAAAACAAATAGAAATGGCAATGACTTATTTTCATTCATTCAAGACCATGGCGAGGCTCTTCAGCTATTTGACAGACAAGGTGGCTTGGAAAGCTAGTTAGCTTGCCAACGGCTGTTTGTCAACAACACCAAAATAGAACTTAAGCGCTGCGCCCATGACATCATTCAGGAGATAAGGTTCTAAATCCAATGCGACGCCACACCGACTTCAGTTGTCTAAACTGGGAAATTTGGGTCTGAGACAAAATCTCATCAAATGGGGGTTTGTGGCCCTAATGTGTACTAAATTGGGGTCCTTGATATGAAAAAAAAAAAAAAAAAAAAAAGAATCCCTGCTCTAGGAAACGGCAATAGCAATTTTAATCTAAAGTGAGGAAGGCATTCAAGGAATTTTTTTTGCACCAATGTCTATATACTGATCTTGCCCAAAAAAGTACAACATGGCATGTAAAATTTTTAAGAACAAAATTACAAACAAAAGTTTAAAATGTAGCAAAACAGGACATCGATACTCTACACATCGAAATACAAATGCATCATTCAAAGTTGAATTTGAATGCTTGAACTAATGTTTGAGTAAAATAAAAAAAAAAAGCACTGCACAATAGGCTGGAACTGAAGAACTGAAGCGATAATGGTGAGACTGCAGGAGTCATTATGTCCATTAGACACAAAATATTCACAATGAAATCACAAGCTGTACAAACGCCTTGTTACGACCCCTAAATGCTGTCTAGGGTGCCAAGGGGGTAACAAACTAAGTCCAGGAGAAAGAGCAAAACAGGTATAAAGTGAACAAAATATCATTTATTTTACCAACGGCTCGTTCAATAGGTCAAGGAAGCTTTTGTAGGCTTCAGGGTGGTCAAGGCCAAAATAATAAACAAAAAACCCACACTGCCTAGAAACAAAGATAGCTAAACTGGGTTAAACAAAAAGTACAGTTCTAAACTCCCTGACTGACCAAAACGGGAAAAAAGGGGGGAGTAAAACAAATGGCAGCACATCCTTACAGAGCTTCCACAATATGAGCCAACAAAGAAACAGTTTACAAATGGCAAGACAGTGAATAGCAACTGCTACAACACACACACACACACACACACACACAAACTGAGAGGATGGCTGTCGAGTGGCCAAGTGGCAGTGACTGGAGCTTCTCTCCGGCTTTTATACTGGTCCTGATTGCCAACAAGCTCCAGGTGAGGCCACCTCACAATCAATCACTGAATCAAAGGGGGCAGGTCTGAAATAGAGAGAGACAGACAGCAACACACCCCAAACCATGGCCAGGATCTGGCATAGGCCGTAACACGCCTACAAACAAGCACAAAACATTTATGTCATGACAAGGCCTCTCCTGGCCCCCAGCATGTTCTCTTTCTTCTGCTTCCCGTCTTCCTTGTGCTTTGTCCTCCTTTCCTCTCTAAAATAACATTCAGAAAACATCTATAAGAGACAAATGTTGAAGCATCATTTTAATTGTTATGGGAGACAAATCAACAAATATCAGCCAGTAGCGTTTTAATTTAACTTTATAAACCTTGTCTGGACTTGGTGCTATTTGTAATTTTTCTGATGCGAGTGAGAGATCAGAGACTTGTTTCCTGCTGTGTTTTCTTTGGTCTCTCCAAACGGCTTCAGTTTACTAATGAAAAAGTAAATTGTTAAGTAAGGGTTCATCTGTCTGCTGATGCTATATTTCACGGAGCAGACAAATTGCTAAATTTCACAGAGCAGACAAATTCTTGTTGGTTGGAACTTCTTAGAAGTTCCGCAGCTAGCTAACTAGCTTACCTAGATAGCTATAGGCTAGTATGGCTAGTTTGAACTGAAGGTCAGTTAGTCTAACTAGCTAACCTAGACTAGTAGTTACTTATGGCTAGATGCATTTTTTTCACTTTGTACTTTCACTAGCTCCTCTCCCTTGCCTTTTCTTTGGAAGCCTATTCCCGCCACTCAATAAAATAAAAAACTACTCAATTGTGAGTTTTTTTCTCGCAATTGTGACTTAATTTCTGAGAATTCTCACTTTATACCTCACAATTCTGACTTTTTTTCCTCGCAATTCTGACTTTATATCTCACAATTCTGACTCTTTCTCGTGCAAAAACAAAAATAAAAAAGTCAGAATTCCGAGATAAAAAGTCAGAATTCCAAGATACAAATATTTATATATATTTTATTGAGTGGCGGGAATGGGCTTCCATATTTTTCACTGGGCTCAGTGTTGCTAACTCTCTTCCAAGGAAAGTACAAGTCAAGTTCAAGTTCATTTATTTATATAGCCCTTTATGACAAGCATGTCTCAAAGGACTTTACAGAGAATGAGCCTAACTAGATCTAAATGATCAACAATCAATCATGGAACAGAATGATGTAAGACAAACACAAGGAAATAACAAAACACAAGACACAGTGGCTACATGACACCACACGTTAATTTCCACATGAATATATTTGATACAGCCTCCAAATCTTAGCCTCTTTAGCCCAACGGACCCGGTACCGACCCCACCCGTGGCTTAGTTACGAAAAATCGCGATGGAAGATGAAGTCTATTTATAGAAGATATGAATGTTATACTGTTTTGGAAACATGGGGTCTTGAGCTTTCAGAATCCGTAAACCAATTGTATGTTGTCCAAACTATTGTTAAAATACTTTGTAATAAGACATAAAGTTGTACAAATATAAACTTTGTAAATATAAGAGCAAGTTGTGATCAAAAGTGCCGGGATAATTTTCTCATCAGTCTACAATAACATGCTTGGTATCACTGGAAACTAGAAATTCCGAGCTTTCCAATGGCCCTAACCCTAACTTCTGCTATTTCCGGGATAACGTAGCTGTCAAACTTCACATTTAACAGTCACACTGACAAAAATCTATGTTCTTGCCAAAATATTTCACCAAGGCTTATTTTATTTTCGCCAAAAACGGCAGATTTTAGTTACTCACGTTTCTACCGTAACTTTGGGACAGTCTCTGAGTCTCTGCGATCAACGGGGGCTTTTCACCAGCCATTTTAGTCCAGACAGACTGGAGCTCTATGGTGGGAGCTCAGGCTCTTCATCGCCATCTGGTGGCTGTTTTTTATTTATTTTATTTTTTATTTAACCTTTATTTAACCAGGCAAGTCATTAAGAACAAATTCTTATTTACAATGGCGACCTGGCAGTATCGAAGTACTGACATCAATGAGCCTTATACCATTCGATTCCACTGACTGAGACGAAGCTAACGGTAGGTCACATGTCACGGAGGACCCCGGCGTTCTCCATAAATCTGCCTGTATAGAATGGAGCTCTGTGGCCCTGATTCAGTCATATATGAATATTGATCAATACTCATTGTGTTTACTATTTCAATGTTTTGGGGAGATTTCTGTTATTTGTAACATGGCTATATGGAAATAAATAGTATTTTGAAGTAAAATTCCCAGTAAACAGTCAGAAAACACAAAAAGCACAGATGGACACTTTGGCCAAAGCATGGAGACCGCCTGAGTGTATCTTTATAAATTGTATCAGAAATGTTGTATTTTAATCAAAATTACAGTTGTAGTCAAAGAGTAGGAGAACACATTCAGTTGCATCATTATTCATGGGATCCTGGTTATAATGGTGATATTGCCTTTGAAATTTAGATTATATACTAGGCAAGGATGAAAATCTTATTTTTTCCTTTATTGCATCTCCATTTACTCTGGACTGGTAATAGATATAGGTTTACTTACAATGGATTCATATGCCTTATGGTTGAGGAGCTATTCCTGATTCATTTTGAGTATGTTATTTTAGGCGTTTTTTCCTGAATTTTGGCTAGGGCCTAACAGGCTTAGCAAAGGGAGGGGGCTATGCTGTGTATATGGGAAGTGCTGTGGTTTAGGCAGTGTAGTGACCTGTTGGTCTAGGCAAGCAAGTAGTGCAAATCGCCAACAGCTGTACCAATTTGCTGCCAAATAATAACGTATCGAAAGTTAAACATTTTTTTTTACAATGGTCGGAAAAAAGTCGTTGATTGCTGCTAGTCGCTATTTAGAAATAAAGTCACCAGAGTGGCCTCAAAAGTCGTTAAATCTAGTAACAAAGTCACCAAGTTGGCAACAGTGACTGAGCTTCAGAGTAACATTACTTATTCAGAAAAACTGCGGTTCTTTGGCTCCGCCCATTCAAGTTTAACTCAACCAGTAAGATTATTTCTGCCTCCAGAGCAGCTCTGCCTCCAAGAAATGTAGAACTAAAACTCCATTCTGCCCACAACTGGACTTGGTCTTGATTTGCATATCTCCCTAAATAACAACTGTAATCCTTCAAGTCAGCTATTGTAGGTATTTAACATTTAACTGTGAAGTATTAATGTGAGAATCAAACACTGCTTCCTCAACACAATCACATTACATACAAACCCACATGTACTTGTTAAAAAAAAGAAAATTATCTAGAAGATGAATTCATTCAGACAATTATTCCTAGCGTGCATACACACCCACCAATAAATTCTCACTATAAATATCCTCACAGTGATCATATGCTGGCAGGCTCACTGTCAGCTGCATGTGGATTGAAAAACCATCAAACACTCTGCAGGTTTGTATTAGCTGAACTGTGGAGCTGGTACACTCTGTCAATCAGGCTCCACAATGGCTTTATTCTTCATCTTAATTTAAGAAATACTCTATATAACCCATTCCTGTTGAAGTACCAAGTCTATGACAAGAAAGACCTAACCCTTAGCTCACACAGCCTCATACAGTGATGACATTTGGTATACAGTGTGTTTTAGGCTGAATGAAAATAGCTTTTACTTCAGCTAACCGTCCCAAGTATCACCACAGATATTAGACTTGAGGTTTGATACAAACCTGTAACGGCATTGATACTGTGTGACTAACAACTAAAATAGTTCAAAGAAATTGATTAGAAAAATTTCTACCAATTTGTGCTCAGCTCTGCTAGTACTATAAATGTAATAAGTTGTCACAAATCTATCAACCACATCTGGCGTCATTATGAAGGTTCATTGGAGAATGAGCTGTGTGCTAATAACATCTAAATATATAAAATCCAGGCTACAAAAAGAGCGATAGCTGAAAAAGGTTGTTGTGGTGTGGGTATATCCATTTGGTAATGTCATAAGTAAAAGTGAATAGTCTGATAAGGTACATTTGTTTCCAAATGTAGCCTAGGTTATTGTGACACACATACAGTCTTGTCTTTAGCTCTAGTCTCTACTAAAACACTTGTTGTAGCTTGAGAAGAGTCAGCTCAGTTAACCTGACCAAACAGCTAACAAAGCCAACTAACCAGCTAACCAGCCAGCAGGCTAATTTAGCAAAGCAACCAATGTTAATGTTAGCATGAGACTACTAGCTAGTACATACATAGCTAGTGTGTAAATAGATAGATATGTTAACAGGACAGTGATGGTTAGCTGACCAGATGCTATGGTTTACTAGCTAACAAACACAAAATAAATCATATATATCAGTGATGAAATGATCAGTTCAGTCAGAAACAGCACAAAAATTAACTATTGTCCGTCTTCTCATTTCAGAAAACTGCTTGTCAAAGTTATAGGTCTTGTTTTTTCACCATGCGACACCAGCTTTCTTAGCGCTGCATGTCCACTCTGAATCCAGGACAGGATATGCATCCTATCTGCTTTACTAAACACAGTTGGACTTCATGTCCCTTAACAATTAATTTCCTGTGTCCTTTTTCTTATTCTGCCCATTTATAGTTTCATAGCTTTTATTAGCTATGTGTGACCAGGCTTACTAGGGGATTTGATAACTTGAATTACCGACTACGCCACCTAGGGAATTGCACCCCATAGGCTAGTGACAATGCCCCCAAAATTTTGAGATACCCCTACCGGAGGTAGAACAAAACACAACAATGTTTTTCCTCATCTCTATGGTCTCCCATATATGAAATGGATTCTTGTATAAAAATATTTTACTGCAAAAATGGTTAAATTGATAGATATTGTTATACACCCCAAAACTAAAAAAGAACCAAAATATAGCCTGGCCGTATGGGAGTTGAGACATATAAACTCATGTAGATTAATAATACAAGCTCCGAGAGCTTTCAGACTTGACATGCTAGCAGTCAGAAAGTTGCTTAACCTAATAGAAAAAACTGGATGTGAATATCTTGATGCATGTAGGAAATATAGACCTATGAACACATACCTAAAATAAGCGGAAATGTAAAAAATGAATATCTATGCAGAATGTTCTCATTTACTTTGTAGTAACTCTGCCATGGATTGTCATAGAAACACAGATGAGGGTTTGGAAAGGTATGGTTGTGCTGAATCCAGCAATATATGTGTAAATGTAGCTTGCATAGTCAGGGAGTTACATCACTAAATGTGTGAGGTGTCCCAAACGAAAGAAAATGAAACATTGACATAATGAAGTCTCCAGTCTAACACCCATTATCAGTGGTGAGAAGAATGTTGACAAATTCAATGTTACTGCAAAGAAAAGTCACTTGAGGAAAAGTGCTGGTCTATAATGTTAATATATTTATGATACATTTCATATATGGAAACAAAGATACAATTGAATCAGGTTGAAATTGAAATAGAACACCTTTATTGAAATATTTACATCCATTTTAGTTTCTTTTTGGCCAAATCATTACTACAGAATGGAAAATAATAGTGTTGTTACTTTTCAGTTTGAATAAGACTACCTTCTATTTTTGTAAATATTGGCTATGGTGAGAAGTCTCACTGGATTAGGTTTTAATTTTATTTGAGAACTAAGCTCATCCAAAGAAAAGAAATGTTATAGAGTTGATTAAGTTAAAATCTGGATGAAGGAATTTTGTTATTTTAGGGTAAATCAATCTGCCCTCCACTGACTCAAATCATAGGGTAGCAGCAAACTTAGAAATGCTGCTTCACTACCTCCCAATTTCCCTGCTTCAAATTAGAATAGAATAAAATACTACTTTATTAATCCCCATGGGGAAATTAATCTTCTGCATTTAATCCATCCAAACAGCCCATACACAAACACACAGCCATAAACTGGAGAGGCCTGAGGGCACAATGGCAGGAGCTTGCTAATTGGGTCCAGAACCTCAATTCCGTGACCATTCTCCGGCTAAGATGTTTTGATGATTGATTTGACTTCTATGGACCTTTTATAAAAAAATTTAGCCCCCAGGTCCAGGATTTTTTGCCAGACGGCCAAATCCAAGATGGCCGCTGGCGCCATCTTGAAAAATTCACTTTTGAACCAGAGCACCTAGAATCATGTATGAAGACACTTTTTCGTGTAAGTCGACCACGAGGATTCCGATTCTGACATCAGTTTGACGTTATGACATCATTTTGACCCAGAAATCCAAGATGGCCACCAGTAGAGTGAAAACGTAACTTTTGAACGGGAAGGTAAGATGTGGTGTTTGGGGTTTGCCATTTTTACAGTATGTAAGGAAGGAGAATAACAATGGTAAACTATAGCTATTATAAATACGAATCCATGCCTACCAAACATGTATGGTTTAGTAATGGCAATTTATGTTTTGGGGATCATTTCATAATTATGTTCACTGAAAAGATGTTAATGTCAAAACCCATTTTACCTTGGTACTGCTGTACTTTAAACAAACTACCTCCATAAGGATCTCTTGCAGTAAAATAATTGATGAATGTATGACAAGAGAACTAATTATACTTCAAAATGAGCTCTTTTTAATAGCTGTAACTTGAATAGCTGAATAATGAAACCACTTAAAACATGTCATATGATCAGTCCAAATCAGAGCATTCTGCCTCACTAGATTCTGGATCATCAGATTCCGATGAATCCCCCCTCCTCCTCTGTACATCATCATCTCCCTCCTCCTCATCATCCTCCTCCCTCTCATCTTCCTCACTCTCTTCAGCTGGCCCTGGTGCAGGTAGATGCGTCGGGAGAACAGGTCGCGTGTGGCGGACAGGGCGCCAGCGACCACCCACCAGCTCCCAGCCATGTCCGAGTGGCGAGGGGTGGCGCTTCAGGGAGGGGTGCCGCACTAGATACGCCAAGCAGTTGGCGCGGAGGCAGTGTTGGCGTAGGCTATCTGCATCTGGAGGGAGACGGATGAATGATTTGTTCTTCATTCTCTTCCACTTCGCGGCACGGGCTTCAGCCATGGTGCTACTCTTCTTGTCGCCATAGATCGCATGTCGTGTGAACTCGAAGAGCTCCTCTACCTCCTCCTCCTCAAGGTCAAGGCTATCTCCGCACTGGGAGAGCTGCCGTCATGCCACAGGGCTCTTCGCCACCTCGTCATACACGACGACTTACCCTTGCCGTAGAAGCCTGAGTTGGCATCACAGCCTGTAATACAGTGTAGCTGCACAATACAGTCTGCCATCTCCTCAGTCACCAGGCCACAGCAGAAGACCGTCTCCTGCTTTCTCTTGATACAGAGCATACCGGGCAGCTGCTGCGAGGGGACCGCTGCCACGACATAGGCATCGGTATCAGCTGTATCAATGACAACAGGGCCACTGTAGCCTGACTCGCGCAGAACTGCATAAGCAGAGAAGAGGATGGTGTCAGCCTCAGACTGGTCAAAGCTGTAGTTCTGCATCGGTTACTGGGTTGACAAGTTGGTGCAGTGGGAGCCAACAGAGTAGACAATCTCTGCATCTACATTCTGTAGAAGGACCTACCTACCTACCTACCTACCTACCTACCTACCTACCTACCTACCATGAGGATTTGCGTACCCAAGGGGAGTGGAGAATTGAGGGAGGAGGCCGATGACAGGGGAAGACTTGCTAACAGGACAAGGCCAACGACGTACCACACCACACGTGTTTGTGTCCAGGTCTCACAGACAGCAAAAGGTGAGCAAAAGGTGTTTAGTGGTGTTTAGTAAATTTAACTCTATAGCATGCAAGTGATTCAGGGAAGGAATCCCTATTCGAGGATAGCCATTAGTCAACCAACATAAAACCATTAAAACCAAGAAGAAAGAAGAGAAACACGTTACCTTGGTTCCCATTCAGTCCCAATCTAATGAGGAGCCATAAGGGTCCAGGCTGATCAAACCTATAATAAGGTGAACCAGTCAGTAAAATAGTTTGGAACCTGCTATCATTAATATCACACATCTAGCATACTAGGCTTACCTTCAGCTACACGCACCAGAGAGGAGAACACAACATAAGAGCACAACCACAGACCAGCGTGCTCCACACTGATCTCCAGCCTTATACTCCCTATGATGAGGAGGAAATGAAACTCAGGTGTGTCTGATGCTACCCATTGGCTGATACTTAGCCCATTGGCTTCCCTGATTACCCTTTATGTAAAGGGGAGTGTCACACAAACAGACAGGGATCTACCTGTGCTCTCTACCTGTCACATATGTTCAAACAGAAATAGGCTGGTTTGGCACGCTTTGTTTCTTTATTTTGGTTGGTAAAATGATCTTAAATTCAATTCCATGTAGCATTAAAAGGAATTTAGCTTTCTGAAACCTGCAGATACAATATCATGGTTTACAACGTCAGGAGTGCCAAGGTTATTGCTCTATTTCTTATCCCACATTCTGGTTAGGAAAAAGATCACAATCACATACAACCAACTGCAATACAATATTTTCCTATGACTTACAAATGGATGTTTGTCTTCATGACATTGTGCAGTCTGGCCTCCTTAAGTCCTTAAGATAGGAGTGAAAAAAGGAGGAAGGGATGTATTTCTTCAGTCAGCCCAGCCTCCTTATCTGAACTGTATACACCTTGGCAATATTCACTTAGAAGACATTTTAAAATAAATGCACATTTTGCATATCAATTATATATTAACATTTGCGCATCGCATCACAGCACATATGCTGTAAATTCCCATATTTGCTATATAGATTCCATGTGTTCCATTCCATAGTTATACAATTTTTCAACTTATTTTGTACTGCATGTAATTCATATTTTTGTTAGCCTATATTTCCATATCGTACATATTCTGCATTCCTTCTTTCTTTCATATAATTCTAATTGTTGTATATCATATATATATATATATATACTGTATATATACACTGTAGGCTATATGTTGATAGAAATCTTCCACTTATTTCATACTTTTCCTAAATACATTGTAGGACTGAAAAAAGGAGCTAAGTGTGACAGTATGTTGTGACATAGATTCAGTGTTCAGCATGTCATCGCCTGGATTTGGTGTTGCACTTCTCCATCTGCAGTGTTTCTTATGGAAATATGCCTGGAAATAACCTGGGGATATAGAGATCAGCCTCGCACTGCACATCCATTCAACACCAATGGGAATGTTCCTATAGTAACACAGGATGGAGGCCATAGATCTGAAACTATGCATTAAGGTAACAGATAAAATAAGCTTTATTGAACATATTTATTTTTGTTGTATTTGTCTGTTTTATTCATCTGTAAAGCCAGTTTTTAATTCTTGTCTGGCATTTTTATTGTTTCATAGTGAGCGCAGATACGCAGATGCGCAGATTCCCATGATTTTGCAAATTGTTGTTTTTCTGTATGTATGGTTCCTCCATCTGGTGTTTTGATAATGTGAACCACTAGTGATATCTATATATATCTATTTGATAAGGTGAATTGTTGTTTACACTCACATTTGCATGTCTAAACACTTTCTGTAAAAATGGCCTTCCGTACTCTTAATGTGAAGACGAACATTTGCACATTTGTGCATCACATCACAACACATATATGCTGTAAATTCCATGTGTTCCATTCCATATTTATAACATTTTTCAACTTATTTTTTACTGCATGTAGTTCATATTTTTGTTTAGCTCATTTTGTTTAGTCATATTTAGCCTATATTTCCATATTATACATATTCTGCATTCATTCTTTCTTTGTCTCAGTATGTGCAGTAGTTTGCACATCCTAATTTTCTCATATTTTTCATTCATGCTGCTTTATTGTTGGTTGTGAACGCTTGTACAACCCTCATTTACTATATTCTTATTTATATTCTATTTTGTTTCTCTGATCCTGTCTTATTACTTTTGCTGCTACAACAACCCAATTTCCCCACGAGAATCAATAAACTTTTATCTAATCTTACTGGCTTCTATTTTAGTTTTTATTGTATGTAAAGCACTTTGCGGCTGTTTTGAATAAAGATTATTGTTAACAGGAGGTGTCTATCTGGAAGAGAGCATTCAGATCAGGATTGGTGATTAGTTGGCTCATCACTCAGCCTTGCTTCGTATTTATTAACATTTAAATTGAATTAAGTGGGTTAAGTGGAAAGGAAAATGCATGTGGTTTTGATGTAATAAACATTCCTAATTTTCCCAGATACTGACTTTATTTTGGTTGTTATCTCTACCAGAGCGTCAAACCTGTTCTAATGCTATATAAATTTATGCATTTTTTGGGCATTTTTCCTAGTCCTACATCAGTCTTGAATTCACCTCTATAGTGCATTTTGAGACCACTGTGTTTTTGTTGAGTTGTTGTGTCAACACATATGCTTACAGAATATGAATATTACATTTTTATCTCCCTGGGGTGCTACTCATTTCCAGTTTAGGTGTAATATGGAAGATGCATCAGTAAATCAGAGTGGATTCTATGTCCTTCTCCTAATGTCTTTATCATTTCATGTTATACAGCACAACATTTTTTAGCTTCCACCAAAGTGATGAAGAACCAGTACGTATTGTATCATTTGATAGACTAGCTTAACAAAACAATACAGCAATATGAAGTTGTATTATTGACTTCAGAGAAAAATTCTCTACTCTTTTCCTGACCTTCTCTCCCCTTGTCCTTTTAGCCCTCCTGTCACTCCAAGCATTGTCGTTGCCCAGCAACAACTGTGTGTGTGTGACTGCTCTTGCAAAAAGAAAAAGGCACGTGTTGTTTGTGAGTTTGTGAGTTTGTGAGTTTTTGCACAGTGGGAGGACACTGTGCAAAAACTCACAAACTCACGCCATCTTCCTGCATTTTTACAATGGAATTGAATGATTTATGTCTATCTGAACTATAGAAAAAAATGGCATTCTCCTTCAGTTCCAGTGATCGCAGTTATTTTGTTAAAGTTTGATGTAGGGTTTGAGTCCTGTTCAAAGCAACTTACTAAGCATGGCTGTATTTACAGACACAACTGTTATAGCCCCAATTGCTTGTAATTTTTAATTTTTTACAATGTGATACGTTGTTGAACTGAATTGTTAGAACTATGTTGGGTGTTGCTTTCATTTCTGTTTTGGTGTGTGTGTGTGTGTGTGTGTGTGTGCATTAAATAGTCTTATCCCTCTCCAAGGTTCTCAATGTCTGGAATATTTCTCCATAACAGCCAAAGTGAATTGAAATGTCTACTATATCAACATAGAAAACGGAGATCATCGAGGAGACTGAAATGCCTGGATTATTAAAATATGCATGGAAAACATGGACATTTATGAAATCACTGCATGTTATTTACTCTGCAATGATGAGTACAAGCAGATAGCCCTAGTGGCAAATACACAGGCTAATAAATCCAAACAAACAACTGATACATTGCCTATTTGCCACTATTGCCACTGCTTATAAAATGTGAAATCGACTTCAGCCCAAAAGTGACATTTAATTAAACAGATTAACAACATGACGCAAGAGTAAGAAAATGTAAAAGCTCATGCAGTAGCTTGCAACAGTAATAAAATGCAAACCTTCAAATGCATAACTTTTTCAACATGAAGTCAGAACATTAACATATACAATAACTTGGTAAGTGAAAATGCTTTTCAGATAGATGCTTTATTATATGCCAGCCCAGGCACAAGCGATTTTAACGAGCAGCCAAACAAGCCATAAAGTTTTGCTCATTTGTTGAACATTTCAGACTTTTTGTTGTTAAGGTATGAGGTTCGCTTAACAAAGGCAGTTTCACCGATGTTGCCTCCTTTTACTGTTCAGCCACTTCAGGCTGATGTTACTGTGTGGGCGATGTCTCGTCTTCCTCACCGTAGCATATGAAATACAACACTGTTTTGATGGATTTTTCGTAATTTGAAATTTGAACAACCATGCACGACACACCGCATCATTGTTCTCTCTCACTTTTTCACAACTGGGAAAACTTACGCTATCTCTCTCTCTACCCCTTCTTTGGGGGTTGTTGAAAGGCATTCTGGGAAACGTAGGAAACCACTAACTGAGGTAGAAGTAGACGAGGTAGGTTGAGGGAAAGCGGGTACATCAGAAAAGTAAATTACAGCGCTTCATCACAAAACAACTCCTGGAGTGCAGTGAACATCACAGATTAATGAGATCCAACAGTGGAAGAGCATCCGAGGGTGGAGTTTTCCTTTAAGCCTCTACTGAGCACAGCCCAGATAAAAGAGTACAGTGGCAGAGAGGTGACCTACAGCTGTGATATGTGGAGAGGTTTTAGTCACAGCTCTCTGCTTTGGAAATAAATATAGCCACATGACCTCAGTCCATACTCAGCAGAGCAGTGTTTGGCTGGCTCATGTACCATGCTACAGGGCTGGAGGCCTGAAACAAAGCTCTCACAATAGGAGCACTGATCTCAGAGTGCTGAACAAGTCCTTGTAGCTGTGTGATACACTGTAATTTGGCAGGTAAAACCCACCCTGGATCGCTTGAACGCTTGAACACCTGGAGACAGAAAAAAAGATGCTGTAAGCAATAAGATATCCGCTATGCCATTACCTCACATTGATTATGCATGAAACTGAAAAAACACTTTGTAGAGGATGCCACCAAGCTCTGGATGTGTTCCCAGAAGGAGATGACCAGCAGAAAGATAGCGGACCAGGGGCCTCATTTATAAAACTGTATTTGGATTTAATCTTTAAAATGATATTAAAGGGAAAAACCCACCTTGAGATGTTCTTGTTAGATATCATCGATTTTTGCAGTTATTTTGTGATGAGGTGTTGTAATTTACGTTTCTGGTGTACCCACTTTCCCTCAACCTGCCTCATCTACTGCTACTCCAGTTCCTTTTCCTACGTTTCCCAGAATGCCTTTCAACAAACCCCAGAGAAGGGTCCAAGGTGCGCGTACGGGCATATACAGTTGTGAGAAAAAAATTCTGAAACCTTTGGAATTACCTGGATTTCTGCATTATTTGGTCCTAAAATGTAGTCTAATCTTCATCTCAGTCATTACAATAGATAAATACAATCTGAAGAAACAAAAAACGCACAAACAACTGTACTTACTCATCTTTTTAAATGGGGTTCATTTATTAACCGAAAGTCGGGAGCGGAGAATTCTAGGATGCATGAGTTCCCCCTACCTCTCTCTCCTCTACTCCCTGCCAATTCACCCAGATCATCCTCCAGAGTATAAAGCCCTCTCTAGCCAACACGCCTTCCCTTTGCAATCTGACTTCGATAATCACAATCTCCCCATCTCCTCCCTCTAGCAAAGTTCTCTCTAGGTTTCATCAGCCGTCCAGGGGGATGGCCTTTCCATCTGACAATCAGCCAGAGAGAGACCTCTTTGAGACTCTGAGCCCAAAGCACTATAGAGTTCAGGAGGCTGAAAAGAGCTACAAAAGCATCTCTAAAAGATTTGGGTCTCCATCAGTCAGCACTCAGGCAGATAAATGGAACAAGTGGGCGTCCTACGAAGATCACTGCAAGAGTGACGTACAAGTCTCAACAAGCATTTCTTGCACCTGCTAATGTCTCTCTCTATGTTTTCACGAGTCCACAATAAGAAAAACATTGAACAAGAGTGGTGTTCATGGAAGGATACCACTGCTCTTGAAAAAAAAAAGCATGGCTGCCTGTTGCAAGTCCAGCTCGATGTTCCACAACGCTACTGGAACTCTGGACAGATGGGACAAAAGTTGAACTTTTGGAGGACAATGTTTGGAGGAAAAAATAATAATACCAGGACCTCATCCTAACGGTGAAGCATGGTGTATCGTGGAGTATTTTATTTTTTTTTCCAAGTAAAGAGTTCTTAAGTATTGTAGTTAGCTACGTCAGTCAGCAAAGACTAATCTGGCTTTACTTTGTTTTTTCATTTTGTAATTTATCATGTTTCCAATTAAAAGAATCTACTTTGAACTCTGTCCTCTTGTATTTTTAGAATTGCATGGAAAAGATCACATGTAACAACATTCTATTTTCTAACTTTTACTCTGAGTACATTTTAAATGAGCTACTTTTTACTTTTACTTAAGTAGATTTTTACACTGGTAATTTTACTTCTACTTCCACTAAAATGTCAGCAAGGTAACAATTCTTCTACTTAAGTAGGATGTTTTAGTTTTTTACTTTGGTACAAAATGGAGGCTCAAGAAATGGCCAATTGCTGTTTTTTTTTATCAGTGTTGATGTATTTTAAGGCTTACACAACTCATTAAGAAGCATGCCTGTTTCTTACACACCAGTCTAAGACACAGGCATGCTTGCAGTTAGTTGGCTTTGTGAACCACAGCCCAATTGTCCTATAAATATGCACAGTTAGAAGTCCTTTGACACAGCAGGTATGGATCAGAAAAGAAATGAGTAAACACCTTGGGGTTGAAAATTAATCTTGCATTCCTCACGCTCTGAATTGTATTTTGTTCCAGTGTATTTGATATCTCAAGAAAGATTTTTGCTTTAGTTCTTTATATTTGGTTGTAATTCCTTACTTTTGTATGAATTCCAAAGAGCCCTTTTCAATGGACTAAGCAAATAATCAACTTATTAGCTTGAAAAGTATCAGTCTGCAAGGCATGCAATTTATTTCTGTTCTCATCATTTCACTGAGCTGTATTTAACACAACATGAGATAAGTGGCCTTATCATCAGGAAGACAAACTCAAACTAATTAACTCTCTCAAAAAAACATAAAAAATTGTGGTAGACTGCAGTTTTGGAATATGTGGGAGATTATGCGCATAATAAATCGGCTTTGTTTTTCAGTTAAGTGTCTCTTTTACTGAAAATGGAGCATAATGAAAATAACTTTTGCTGTCAGTGCTGAAAGTGGGCCTTACTAATTGTTGAATGGGAGCTACTGTTAGCAGAGTAAATCATTATGCAACTGCACATAGTCAAATCCATAGGGGTGATATTAATTCCTATCTCATAATTTCCTCGATCCCTTGATTCTTCTTTCTTCTCCCATCCCTCCATCCTCAAAACACAATACAGACAAAATGCTGCCTGTATTATTGCCCTCCAATCAATTAAGTTCAGTTTAATTCAATTGTTTAATCAAGTTAATTCAGGTTCAAAAAGTTTGATTCATGTTTCTCCTTTTACATTAATACAAGCTAAAACCTTGTTTTCAATCAGTTGACCTGGCTGAATTCATGCATTTGATGAGTGAAAAATGAATATGTAGCTCATTGTTTTTTTACTTTTGTTTTCTCTTAGGAAAGAGAACACGACTGTTAGTTAGTGGGATGGATAGGAATCCATCCCACTAACTAACAGTCGAAGAGCCTATAGGCACAAGAGAGGAATCATTTCAGCTACATTCAGCAGTTGCTAATTAGCAAATGAGAGATGCCTGCCTCCAAGGGAAACTCCTGATTTAGTGAGTTTTGTCTCAGGTGCCTGGATTCAGAAATCCTAGACAAAAAGAAACCAATAAGAACTTGCCCACTGACAAAAAAATGCAGAAATCCAAAAGAGGCCAATGGATGCAAAAAGTGATACAAAAAAAACAAACCTAAACCTGAAAACTATCTTAGAGCTACTTTCAAGCTTGTCACCTGTTTTGTCTGTGAAGCTGACCAATATAACAGCTTATATTCTGTCAAACCCATGTTTATCAATAGCACATTCAAAATTAATGTTTTATTATTTTACTATTTGTACTGTTTGCTTATTTTATACTCTGTGTGCTCATATTCTACTTGTCTTTTTTCCCTGCTGCATCCTAGTACTTTTGCTGCTGCGACAACCTCATTTCCCAATGGGCACCATCAAAGTTTCATCTAATCTAGACTAGTCTAGACCAAGATAGAGTCTTTTTCAAGGTATCAACATAGATAGTCAGACAATTCTGGAAATCCATGTCTTGCTAAACAACCATGGTGATCTCTGTTTGAGTTATTATGGAGAGCCATAAATAAAAGGCTAGGCATCTGTTTATAACTCCCGACCCATGTAGGACCACAGGCATTACAGAATGGCAAATGAATATGCAGCTCGAAGCAAACATTAAAGACACAGAGCATTACCAGGTCTTACAACATATTTCTAATGTCCAGCTCGCACTAAACCCCTTACAATAATCAAGAAGATGATGCTTCCATATTAAAACATGGCATTGAAGCGTCTGCTAAATGACATAATAATACATTGAGAAGTGTGGCTTTAAGGGCCTTGACCGGCTTTACGCAACCTGCCATCCATGATGCCAGCTCAGTTGAACTGTATCTTGGGATTTACTGCACTAAAGCATTGTATTATGGAGCTAAATTGGAACATGTATATGCCATTTGTAATAAAAGCAAAGCTGATCTCTGTGGCTTGATCGCTCTAAATGTGTCGTGTAAGGCGTTTGTTGCAACAACTGAATCTGTGTAAGTGGTTGAAGGCTGAACGCAAGCATATGTAGCAGCTGTTCATGCTGCCTCTCTGTGGTATTGCATTATATAATAGTAATGCAACCTGTTTACATCTGGTATGAAAAATGACACTTTATACATTTGGCTTTGAAGAGAGTTCTAGCTGAAGAGAAATTTGTTTTGCATTTGTAGTGACATCATGATCTGATGAAGCCTCAGGGCAAAATGCTGCCATTTTTAGCCGGCTAACCCCATTTTCTGTTTTTGTGCAATAAATAGAGTGAGTGTGGATCTCATTTCTCGCAAATGTATAAAGGCAGAAACAGTCTTTGAGCGTAACTTTAACCTGAGTATCTGGTCACTGGCAGAGGTGAGGTCAAAGCCGGATTTGATGGTAGATTCTGCCTGTTGTCACAGCAAGTCAAATCAAATGCACCTAGAAGCAGCTAGCCTTCGGTTTCATTTAGATCATGGTGGCCCTCTGCAGCTGGCCATTTTTTGTCCTTGGTGGGAGTGAAGGCAACCTCACAGAATGTGTTCACATCAAGTCCGGTAAAATGTTCTGGTAAGTTGCTTTAACAAAACAAGTGCAACAAAGGGCATGGACACAGATAAAAGCGTTTGTGTCTGTGAGCGTGAGTGTGTGTGTGTGTGTGTGTGTGTGTGTTCTGGGGCTAGTATACAGCGTTTCCCCCAGAATTGTATTCTTGTCCGGGTAGAAAAGCCCCTGAAACAGCATTTTAGACCGTCATGGGTCAGTAAAACTCTCCACTGAAACCAGACTAATGGAATTCTTTTAGGGTTAGCAGCTCTTTAAGGCAGAGTGACCCACCACACCTGTTGAATGGTAGGGAAACTCTGGGATACATTACTGCCTTTTACAGACTGTTTTTATCTATGGTCAGGGAGGAGCCTCTATCATATCAGCAGTGAACCACATGACTGGACAATAGCCAATATTTAATAAAAGGACAATATCCGCAAACCGATATATATCGGTTTTGCTGCACTCAGGTGAAAAACCACATATGTAAAAAAGTATGTTTTCAGAAGTGAAGAAAATAATGCTTATTTTCTCATTGATACCCACGTGTTTTGGAAATTACACAAACGCTTGAGAGGTTTAAAGCAATATTCCACTTAGTTTTAACATGGGGGTTATTCGGCACTTGACCGTAAAGAAAACCAGAATATAAACTAATCACCAAGATCCTGCTGCTGTGATTTTCAATGGACAGTGGGTCCAACGTTTTAGAACATAATTTCGCCAAATAGCAGGAGTGGAGGGATACCATTTAGGAGAGATAGTTCCTGTTTGGGAGACCGGATCTACTTTTATTTTTAGATACTAATTTTAGAGTAAACCAAGAATAGAAATGCAAAATGAGGGCAGACTGCATTATTGTCTTATTCATGTGTTGTTGAATCTGTTCACAAACGTGTTAAATGTAAGTTTTCAGGATATTTTCTGGCCTCATTCAAACACTACAAACGCTACAGACTCGTCCAGCTGCAAGTTTATATTCTGGTTTTCATGGCGGTTAAGTGCCAAAAAATCCCCATGTTAAAACGAAGTGAAATATTGCTTTAAAGGGTCAAAAAAACTCACTCAACACATAAATGACCATGTCAAGTAAGAAAAGGGAAAAAAACACAAAATTGCAGAGAAGCACAATACCGATATATGGAGCAAAAGGAACCAGGATCCATTATGCTTGTGTTTAGCTACAAGTAGAGATGAGTGTCTCTGGGCAGTGAAACAACACTAAAACACGACTGGTACACCATGAAAACAAGATGGAGAGGATACAGATACAGACTGCTCTCTGCTTCTTTCTCCTGCTGCCTCAGTCTCTGTTCATACCCCACAAAAATACTCGCTACAACACTGACAAAATATCTTCTTACACAAACAAAATCGCAAAATCCCTGGACTTGATAGCCTGCTTTGTCCATAACAGCGTTGTTCGCTTTCCAGTCCCAAGTGTACACCCTGCTGGAAAGGTTCACCATTTGAATGGGGAGGTTACCTGTTCTTTTTACCTTCTAAAACATTTCGGAGGTTCAAGTGTCTGCACTTGTTTGTTTAAAAGCAGGGAGTTGGCCTCACTCAGTGCTACAAATACCGCACTCGCTCCGCTGTGTGCAGTGGTCATTACCTGCACTCCTACAGCCCAGAGGAATCATGGGGGAACTTTTGAAGATGGCAGTCAGGGTTGTTAAACTGGATTCACACAGACAACAACCGCACCGCCATGCTGCTGTACGACGGCCAATTCCAGCTACCTGATTACTAGCTGTGGCGCCAAGAGTGCTGTCATATCTCTAGGGATTGGCTGCTTATGTTCAGTGTTACTCATAAGTTCCGCTGCAGCCAATTTTTGAAAAGGGTATGGACAACAAACAAGTTAACTCGGCAACTGAGGTCTATGTCTGCCAACATTTCCTCGGTCATAGGAAATCAGTGGACTTCCAGAGAGCTGCATATGTAAGGGATAATGTGCAGCGAGACAGTCATTATTGCAAAATAAGACCTTGAACCAAAGTAGAGATTGCTTATCGCATGGCTGCTTACCAAAGACATTCATTATTTGACACAAACTATTAATTGAAATGATTTTTTTTTACAAGCTAAAGTCATTTATGAGGTTCCACCACAACTCGTCTAGCAGGACTGCTTGGGGTAACCAAGCAGTAACGTCTTTTTGGCATAAGGATTTGCCAGTTAATTTGATTAGAAATCAACCAAATCAACTAGACTTGTTGATGGTGGAGTGATACAATTAGATGTGACACAGCAGTGTGTTATTCAGACATACCAGTGTGTTCATCAGCCAATCATAACCGAGTATTCAACAAGGCTAATGTAATAAGCATGGTTACAGACTCATCACTTTGGATGAAGTGCTGTTCAGCCGCACATATTGTGGTCTCTCGCGCAGATAATCGTGGGTCCAGCCTGTTGTCAAGGATGCTACTGTGTTTGGATGAGAGCAGATCGGTCTGGATAGCATTGAATGCAACAAAATGACTGAGCTGGCAGCATTCTCCGAGCGGGGCATACAGCATTATAGATAAACACAAAGGATGGCATCCTCCACCCCGATCTTAGCTCGATGGCAGGCCTCCAAAAGGGTCCAAGTGCTTACCAGCTGCTCCTCTCTAACCCCTTTAAAGGGCTTCATCAAGTAAGAGCTACAAGCCTAAAATCATGTACAGTCACAGGGCAAGCCTATACGTCTGTACAGCAGTGTGACCAGAATAGAGACCATTGTCCTTTTATCTGCTGGATCCTGTTTTAAGGGGCATTAAGTAATGACTTCCATCGACCTCTATAAACAGGTTTCTCTGCAACATCACAGCCCAAGTTCACACTGACCTAGGGCAGGTGACTCAGTTGCAGGAATACAATCTAATATTTTATTTTCCCCCTCTGACTTTTCATTGTATGTGCCTTATGGCGAAATGATGCAAGTATGTTCATTTATATTCCAATTACTCTCTGTCTTAGTGTCAGTCATTTTACGTTTAAGCCCATTTACCCATGCTTCCCAGTATGATCCCTTGTTTGTCTCAAATTAAGCATTATCTGTAAATGAAATAAACAACAAATATGTATTACGGACGTAGATTGAATTGATTTTCTTTGGCGGAGGAAAGCTAAGGTCTGTGTGTTCTACTAATCATTCTGAGTGCGGTGCTTTAGGAGTTTCTGTATTGTACTGCTCCAGTCCCTCTGGCAGCCACCCCAACCCCCTTACACATGCCCATTATGTACTACATACACCAAATTGGTATGTAAAGTATGTAATCAGCTAAGGGTTAGTCATTAAGTGAGCCGTTAGGTTGGCAGATTGGATGCAATTTCCATAGTTGTAATGTGATATATGAGAATAAGCGCATACTTCATTCTCTCCCCTTCCTTTCATCTAGCCAAACCCCAATTTGTAAGTGTCATTATGCGGTTATGTAACGCTCAGTTCACTGCTAAACACTGGAAAGGATGCAATACTGCTGAAGTTTTGTGTTGCCAGATATGCCTGCCAGCCACGCACTGTTGCCAGCATAGCAACTTTTCAGATCCAACTTTATTTCTCAAAAATGACTAGCGACAAATCAAGTGACTTTTTCCGACCATAGAGAGCAAAGTTAATGTGTTCAGCATTTGGTGACAAATCTGTAAGGCTGATGCAGATTTGCACTACTTGCTCGTCTAATGCGAAGAGGTCTGATGGTCACAGCGCTTCCTATAGAGGGTGTAGGCCTCCCTCTAAGAGCAGGGACCAAGGAGGTTTTATAGTAGATCTGGAGGACGTACAGTTCCACTGTTGAATACTAGCTGAAGTCCCCCACCACCCTCTTCCCCTCAAACCTTCAACAGGTAACTTCCAGGCTGAAAAACAGCTCCATGAAGCGTCAGCGTCTATAAACCCCTGTCTTTCGGCACCATTTTAAAAAGCATGCAAAGTCAGTGGGAGAGTGGGCGGGGCCAGATGATCCTGTAGGCCTACTTCCACATAATACTTCCATAATGTAATATAACAATACTTTTCTCATTTTAATTTTTAGTTGCATTGTTACAATAGTCTATTTCACTTTTGTAGGATGATTTTGAGGGAGATTTATAAAATTAATAAAGTGCAAAAAAACGAATATGATTGTGAGCCTCCAAGTTGCCGTAAAAAGTTCTTTCCTTTTAATGACGATTCGCCAAATTAGAAAATTGACAACTGATTCCAGCACTGATTCTCTGGTCTGCAGTGAGACAAACTTGAATATACTTGTTTTTACTCCAGTAAATCCATCTGAACCCAGCGGTTACTAGTTCATCTGAAGAAAAGGTTTTTGCAAAAATAAGCTGTGCAATAATGCACTTTTGATCCACATCTTAAGTGGAAGCAGAGGCAGCATAACCCTTTAGAGGTTAATGCAATCGGCAACTGAATGCTCTCAAACACTGAAATAAAAAAAAACCCGCAATGTAGAATGAGTACTCTTGAATTCAAGGTACAATGAAACTGATAAGCTTCAAGTAAAAAATTAAGGAAGGATGAGGTATGACATGTCCAGAAGTATGAAATGTTAAAAAGTAAGCCTTAAATCAGTGTATCCATTTATATTTACCCATCATTTATTTGATCATCATAACAAGCCCATTTAACCAGGAAAGAGCCAAACAAATTATATAAATATAAATGAAGCTCTTTCTTTCATCACTTTAGGTTGTCAATCAAACATAATCACACTTATTGCACATCAGTGTAATTTTATTCCTTGCGTGTACTAAATCTTGGCTCTTTTGTGTAATCGTGTGTCTTTTTTCCTACAGACATATCCCGCCCTCAGTGGAGGGATTAAGCTTTTAAAACATGATCCATCCATGATCCAGTGTTGTGCTCCTAAGATGCCATGTGCCATTTCCCCATTTCAACCGCTCCAGTATATTGGAAACTATCAGCCTGTCTTACACTGCATGATTCCCCAGAGACTGTTTGCTAGAAGGCATTTGTTTTTGCATTTAGGTGCAATTCTAATTTTCACTCGTCACTATTCCATTGTTTACAAGTTGCTACTAATACTATTTTGATAACCTCCATAACCTCACAGGTAAAAAATAAAACATTTTTATTACTAGACATGTTTCCCCAAGTATCTCTGGCTCCAGCAAAGTTCCTGTATAGTGAATGTCTGTACCTCTTATGAAAAAAAAAAAAAAAATTCATTCAATTTCCCCCATAGTCTTATAATTCTTGTACATTTCTGCCAAGCTTGACTGAAGCCACACAGTATAGACCAACTTCATGAATATGCATGTTGTGGTGCTGTAGCCATCTGTTATAAACATTATGAATGACATTTAATGTTAAGACTAGTTGGGTTCGCTAAAATAGTGTTCTACTCACGCAGAACACTATTTTGACAAAAGTGAACCTGGCACTGTACGTTAGTCTATAGCTGACAGAATTTGTTATTCAATCAGGCAGGAGAAGCGAAGACGCTTGTTCGTTCCTGAAGCAGACCTTGGAAGCACGTGCTTTGCACTGAGATAACGTCAAACACACAAAGTTAGCCTTTATCGGCTCTGAGTGTTGGGTAGTAGTTTAGCCAAGCTCAGCAAGTGTGATCAGCAAGCATGATAGCTTGCAAAACTAAACACATGTAGCTCTATCTAAGCCTATTTATCTGTAAGTAACAAAAGCAAAATGACAGACAAAATAGTCCCACAGCCAAAAGATAAGTGATAGCATTTTAAGCTGTGGTAGTTGCTGTCAGCTATGCCAACGTAAAGAGTTGTCAAACTTGCTAAATGGAATGTATATGAGGGTAAAACAATAAAAGGCAGTAAGGAACATAATTGATTGCGCTTACATTATACTTAAATTGGAAAAACTATGACAAATCTCAGAAAAAGTGAAATGTAGTTTCAGCTGGTGTTTGTATCCCCTAAAAAATGTGTTTCTCTTCTCACCGGTGTGTTTGTGTTTTGCCACTGCACAAGGAAATTATCATGGGGGACATGCAATTAATAACTCATAGACTAAATTACAGCCTAACCATTTCCTTGTAGAATCAATGGGCTACTTTCATTATTTGTAATTCCATGAAATGTTTTTCAAATGTTTTTGAAAAGCCAGCGATAGGAAAACAATCCACAAAATTGTAATGATTTTGTTAATTTCTTAATTCCCTGGCGTGAAATGTGAAGTGAAGACACACCACCAAGGGAAACACATTTTTTAGAAAATCATTTTGGCACAAGATCGGTCCATTGGTGACTAAAGAATTGCAACAACATGGACAGGTTTCTGGCACAGCTTACAATGGCCTGTAATTGATGTAAATAATAAAGTCACATTTTCCCAATAGAGATGAGTAAGTTAGCTAATTAGAGCAGAGAACCAACAGAAACATCAAACAAGTAAAGAGGTAATATATTACCATGCTAAATACTGGAATAATAATACTGCTTTGTCATTTGCTTGTTTGCCTTGAGAATGAGGCTTTTCAGCATTCGGAGCTGAAATGTATTGAGACGCTGGTCACTCGCTCAGAGCAGCATCCTCCATTGTTTAGCAGTTGAAAATACCAATAGGTAGGATGGGGGGTGGGGTGGGGGTATTGATCAATGACCCTATCAACCCTCCACAGGAACAATGTTACTTATTGCACCCTTAAGTTCAGTTCACTGTCCATGAAGCATCTCCTGTCACATACAAAGCAGATAATTCAAGTTCATAGATCTTCATCTTTCCAGCCAAGGACCAGGCCTATATTTGACAGTGGGCGAAGGCCTAGGCACTGGACGCATTGCAGCTAAATTAACCAGCAGGGTTTATCCCATTTTAATATGGAGAGAAAATTTTTACATAATACATCCCATCCCTTGGCGGCACTGGCAAGAGGCCAGATCACGCAGCGGCTGGCTGAGGGAGAGCTGCGCCCAGCGAGCTGCAGCGAAATCCAGGATAAGCTGCATTTCCTCTGAGGCTATACGGAGTGGGTGCTGGCTGAGTGGGAGAGTAGGTGAGTGGGTGCTGGCTGAGGGAGTGGGTGCTGCTGAGGGGAGTGGGGTGTGTTGGGTGACTCATCAAAGTTGAGGAACATCTGCTCCTCCCAGCGCTGGAGGTGGAGGTTCTCTACTGTGCTGCCATCTGGGTGCTGTGGGGAGGAAGGGGGCAGGCTCACCCACTGGGCTGTGCTCCTTCTGGCAAGGCTTTTAGCTGAGAGACAACCGGAGCGAATGTCTAAAAGTCAAGTGTCGGTGCATGAATGTGAAAATAATGCAAGTGCAACAGGTTGATGAAATAGGCTTATATGTGATATGTGAATGGACAATTGCATGGATTTCATTTGGTGTGTTTGCCCTGCAGCATCTAATGCTCATCTTCAACCTAAATGTCCATCAAGAGAAGCATAGGCGTAGATTTGAGCGGAGACAGGGGGATGAATTGATCACTTTTCTCATGTGAATAAATGATCTTTTCTTTCATTCTTGCTGATGAACCAGGGGAAAACGGAGTTGCATTGAATCATTTTGATCCAGAGAGTGTGTGTGTGTGTGTGTGTGTGTGTGTGTGTGTGTGTGTGTGTGTGTGTGTGTGTGTCCCCCTAAGTTGAAATGCAACCTAACGCCCTGGCAAAGGTTTTTATTTACTGGAGGGAGGAATAATAATCTGCCTCTCCGAGTGTTGTGTCATAGGAGGTTGCAAATAATCCCGTTTTTTCGGAGCATGTAGGTTACAGATGTTGAGATTCTCTCTCTCTCTCTCTCTCTCTCTCTCTCTCTCTCTCTCTCTCTCTCTCTCTCTCTCTCTCGAAGTGTAGGATCGGTAGAGTTTCCATCTGCAGCCCGGGCAGACCTGATGCCATGACCGAGGACGCATCCATCCACCCGCTGAGAGAAAGATGCGCTGCCGCTTGAGACTGGGTCGAAATGGACTGAGAGGGGCTTCTGTCAAGGGACTCACCTGTGGACTTGCGCGATCACGATGCCTTATTTGATCAAGTCGCTGATTTTACTGCTATGTCTGGTCGTTACCGGGGAATGCCGTAAGCACAACCACCGCGTACGGAGATGGACCGGTGCTGTGGAAACCCAAAAGCATGGCACGTAAGTAGAGGAAATAAATACAGGATAAATACCGTCTATAACTGTCCACGGAATAACTGCTCGAAACAAGGAGAAAATGGAGTTTGGGTACTTATTTGGACCTTAAACCGACAGGTGTAGACTATAATCATCATCACCGTTAACGAATTTTGACTGTCAGGAATGTAGAGATGCTTGTTGTGATGCTGCCGCCGCCGCTGGTGAGTAGACATTCATTAAACCGGTACCCAAACTCGGGGGGGGGGGCTTGAGGGGGGTTCCAGGGGTCCTTGAGGGTGTTCCAGGGGTCCTTGCGCACGTTACAACGGTCCTTCAGAGTGTTCCAGCAGCCCTTGAGAGTGCTTCGGGGGTCTTTGAAGGGGTTCCAGGAGTCCTCTGCAAGATTAGGAATAATTTAATTTCTCTATGATTAATTCACTAGAATCCAAATTGGAGAATGTAGCTATAAGAATGATTATTGTAATCGCAGGTTTCTATCTCACCACTATTATCTCCTCCATACAGTGTAGACAGCTCTACATTTCAATACTAAATCAACGACTAAAATTTTCCCATATCGGTCCCTGGGATAAAATCTGATCAAATGTTAGCTGCATGTTATTCTGCTGTAGTAATCACAAATGAAATGCATGACCGTCACAATTTCACAAGCTCTCCATCCAAATTATATTATTTGTACTTTGTAATGACATTTTTAAATTGTTTACATTCTAGCAAGCCAATGCCATCCTAGAAAGATTTGTGGCTCAGAAATAAACATAATTCTGCACTATCAGAATTTGTTGTCATTGAACTTTTATTAATTACATCATATCGTGGTTGTATCCAATTGTACTGTGAGATAAGCATATCATCACATCCCTATTAGTTATGTGGGTATATTTGGGCTCTGTGACATGAAAAGCACTGTATTCACCTAAAAATGGACAATGGGGGGAAAAAAATCACACTAGATCAAGGACAGAGACTAATCACCTAATTCCCCCCCACACACACACACACACAAGGATCAATAGAGTTTCATCTGGTTATATATTTTATCTGAAGTTGCTGGTAGAGAAACCCTATATCTGTCTGTCCAGGCGTGCCTTAGCCACGTGTCCGGGCCACGTTGAGTCCATCTGTCCTCAGAGGTGATTTAGCGCAGCATGTGTCCCCCCCCCACCACACACACACCATTGACAATTTTCACAGCATGGCATTATATTCAAATCAGGGACGCCGCTGAAATTTCAGGAGCTACATGTCTGTAATCACAGTGCCTGATTTGCATGAAGACAGACGAAACCCAAAATGTGATGACAGGTGAAGAGAGTAAAAGCTTGTATTGCTGTGTTGAAGCTCCTGACACATCTTGTTATCTGCAGACATCTTGGGCTCTTCGAAGCAACTTTTGGAAATTCAGAACTCAAATATTATCTGACTTTTACATTATCTTTTATACTGGCGCATTTCAGGTGAGATAAAACGAAACAGCAGTTATAGCTTGCACAGTACAAGTAGTCAGGGTACGCACTTCATGGTTTCAGTTATCAGACAGCACAGGGAAACACCAATTATCAGTTGTGGTGCATCTGTTCTCAGCTCTGCAACACACAACCATAGCTTTTCGATTGACTCTCCTCTGACAGTGTATGCTGTTCTTCTTCTAGCTCCTTGACGAAGAAGCCTCCAGATGTGACCAAGTCTCGCAAACTGAAGACAGAGCATCTTCTGAAAGTAGATGATCATGATTTCACTATGAGGCCGGCGTTTGGAGGTAGGTGTGCAGTGGACATCTGTTTTTTTTCCCCTTGCGTTATCACTCACACACGCGTGCATGCAGGCAGGCAGGCAGGCATTTGTCCATGCCCACACACACACACACACACACACACACAAATCAAGCTTGTCAGTTCACTCTTCTCCTTGCTGATGGGTCATTTTGCAATACATTTTGCACATTTTATACGTAGGAAGTTTCCAAAGCACGGACCCACCAAGCATTCTTTGCTTCTACTGTAGAATAATGTCTGAGAAGTGGAGGCTTCAATTTATGCTAGATTTGATGATAGGGACGGACGAAGAAAGGAATGGAGAAAAGAGGTCAGAGGCTCCAGAGTAGTTGACCTGAGTGAGCTGCAGTTCCGCCTGTCTTTTCTCCCTCAAGCCAAAAAAAAACCCAATTGCATGTCAGCACTTATAGCACTAGCCTCATGTCTCATAAATGATTGGTCTTTGCTGTCCAGAACCTCTGATATGTAGGGCGCTTTGATGTTAAACCAAATCAGAGTAGCCACCTCTCTCCTGGAATCAAGTGGGAATTCTTTCAAACCATGAAGCATCTTCTAGCCTATACCATTGACATTAATCCTGCTGCAAATCCTGGATTGCAAAGACACGTTTGTGTTATGTTGGACCAAAAGAAAAAATGGATCTAGTGCTTTTTTTCAGTCTGGCAATGTCACTAATCTGTAGTTCGGAAGAGAAATAAGCTAGGAAAAGGTTTTTGGTTGATTTTGTGGCACAGCGGATACATGAGGCAGCAAGAAGTTCTCTCCCAAGTTTGAAAGTTAAGTAAGCTCATCGGAGGCATTGTCCGATGGAAAGACTGCCATTCACAAGACATTTCACACACTCGTGTTCAAGCTGTGCGCCCCAACTTCTTTTCAACACACGGGTGAAATCTAAAGATAGTGGGAGCTTTATTACTGGAAGAGTTCAGAAGGAAAGCAGCTCTAGGCTAGGTCTTTGTTGGTATGCTTAAAAGTCTGTGTCCCCGCTGAGCAATCGACTGAAACTTGTAGGATCTGTGCAAAACACAGCTGAGCTTTCTTAATGATGTTTGGATACTGATACAAGATACATCCCAAAAAACCCACGTCCCAAAAAAAAAAAAAAACAGAAGGGGGAAAAAAGGAACAACTCTTCTTCTGATTGATGTTCTTCCTCTGAAGTTCTATCTTGTTGCGAGCAGATGATGAAAGCGTCTTTTAGGGGGGTTGCTTCTCTGTTAGAAGGATTGTTACTTTGGGGAAAGGCAGAGCATGTAGCAGGAGGTCATGGTGGAAATGTGACTAAAAATAGCCTGGGTACAATCACACAGTCCCAGTAGAGGATACATGGTTCTAGTCGCATTAGTATAGAGAGGCTCATACTCCACTTCTCTTCCCCCCAACAAAGGGTTATCTGCAAGAGGTTTCAAAGTACGACTGTGGTGGAAGGATTTTCAAGTCTCTCTCAAGCCTCACCTTGCTTCGGATCCTAGAAGGGTGTAGAAAGTTACAGCGTAAAATCTTTTGTGACAAAGGAAAGAGTCGCAAGGCACTCATCAAGCAAAAACTTAAATGGGATTTATTTAGTGGCTAGTTCAAAAGAACATATAAAATCAACTCCAAACCATGTTAATTTTAGCTTCTTTTGGAATTTTTGCCTTTATTCAACAGATCAAAGTAGAGACAGACAGGAAAGACTGGGAGAGAGGGGGAAATGATGTGCGACAAAGGTCCTGGGCCAGATTCAAACCCAGGACACTGCCTTTACATGGTACGCACCTTAGACCACTGAGCCACCAGAACGTCCCAAAATAAAGGCTTTTTACATTTTTGCTTAAAGAGTGCCTTCCTTTTTTATTCAGCAGCAACCCCAAACCAAAGAACATCTTCAACAAATGTCTCGACACATGGACACCCAATAAAAGTACCTCTATCCTCTCTTCCTTATATGTCCTGCAGACCTGACTTGCGGGTGTAGTACGCTCATAACGCCTATTTCAAATGATCCTTGCCAAAGTTAAGTGCTGCAGGTCTTTCATCAGACAGAGGGGAGTGAGAGTGGCTAACGTGTGGAGTGTATTATTGCTCTTAATCCTCGGTAAAATAGCACATTAAGCTTGTGGCTAATCCACGCAGAAGGGAAAGGGAGAGAATGCCCATCGGCCAGATCATCTGATGTATGGAGCGAGCGCTGTTATGATCTGTTGACTGTATACCGAAGCGACAGTGTGCTTTTCAGAAAATGCGCTGGCTTAGCAGTGTTGCGGATTTACTGGAGGTCACAAAGTCAGAGGTGGGGTTGTTTCACGCAGCCTATTACTTTAATACGTCCTCCACCCGGCCCTTAAAGGCACACTGCTGAATTCAGTGAAAATAGGTATATGAACGGTCTTAGTTGGGTTGAGAGGAATCCAATAAAGGAGAAAGCATAAAACCCACACAATGTAGTGGACTTTTCTGCTGAATGCTTCCTCTTGGTCTACCTCAGACTGAATTTACGCATTATAGATGTGAGCCAAGGGACAGTGGAGCGTGTCATATTAGAAATAATTGGCAGTAAACTTGACAAAAATTCCAGAGAGATAAAACAGGATAAACCTGCCACAGAAAGCTTAAGGGCATTTTTTACCGTTATCTATCCAAGGAAAGTTGACAGAGTTCCATGCTGCTCTCCAGTGACACACTGCTTCATATTCATACAGTTCCACACAATCATGGTGGGAGCAGTAGAACCACAGTCTTCCACTGTTGGCCACTGGGAGCTGTCCAGTACAACCAGTCCTCTACTGTTGGCCACTGAGTAGTTTTCAATTTGAGATTGATGTGCAGAGCTCTCAAAGGCAAAACTGCATGTCCACTAAAAGGTTTTATAGGCTATACATTTATATTGTTTGCAAACATAAACAAGTCAAATACTTCAAAACTCTTTGAAGGTATACATATCCATGCTTGATATGCTTGAGAACAATTCTGGAGAGGTGTTGCCAAGGTGTAGTTTGTTAGTACGCAAAGGCTGCAATTACAGGAAAGCCATGTAATGTGGGCTTAAGAGGCTCAAGAGAGGAATTTTTAGATTTCATTGTTCAGGGGTCATTGATTCCTCTGCATTACTGAAATGGACAGAATGCTATGACCATTTTTACATTCAGTTTAGAGGCTCTTAAAAACAGATTGTAAATTAAGCCATTGAATATCGGCCCCCGCAAGTCTTAAAAAAACGTGGCATGATATCCACCAAACGCATCAGGGCTGTGACTGTTGCTGCCATTAGTTTGATGTTGGGACTGTGGAGATTCAATTACTAGATTGTATCAAGCTCGCTACATCAAAGGGAAGACTGAAATAATCCATTGACTTTGGCTCACTGCTGCTTTATCATTTCGAACCAAATGAATGCGCTGTAGCTCTCCACTGTGTACATAGTGAAATATTATTTTGTATTGGCAGTAGATGTGGCTGCAGCTTATGAAATGTCATGATCAGCAGTAGCTTGTTGCTGGCTTTATCCCCGAGCACCAAAGTGACATGCTATCCCCTGTGAGTGTGTTTCATCTGGGACGGAGCGCTAGCTCAGGGGTACGTTAGAGTAATCATCGCAGTTTTTGTTTCTTTTTTTATAGCTAAAGCTTTAAGCAGTGCTCACTGATGGATGGGTTAGTAGCAGCCAGCTGCCATCTGGAGATGCCGGCTTAATTTGTGGTGGCTGGAGTAGCTCTAGCGGCTAGCTTAGCCCAGTGTAATTTTGCTTGCCTGTCGCCGTTAGCTTAGCCTAGCCTAGCCTAGCTTCGCTTAGCTGCATGGCAAGCCCCCCCCCCCCCCCCCCCCCCTCCAGCACTGATGACCAGATTAAGCTGGCAGAGGTAGCTCCTGTTTACAGCTTAGATTAGCACAGGCACCAATCTGTTATGCCACCAGACAGCTGTTACCCCGCAAATGACACTTTGTCCCAACTGGAGAACAGAGAGACAAATGAGAAGAGGTCCAACACTGACTGTAAAAGTGCATTCAATCACCAGTGTTGGGGAAGCTACATTTAACGTCTACATTTACAAGCTACCAGTTAGCCTACTTCACATTATTAGACTCTGAACTACAGCAAAACTACCTTTAACCTGTTCTTTCCTACCGCCCCCGCCACTGGGTCCATCATTACAAATGCAGGTTGCAAGGCCAAGCTTTGTTTTCCAAAGACACCAAATATGTCATGCTACATACAGGGAAATGTGTATGTAATGATGAACAAATATCTATGGTGCATATCAAATGGTGCAGCCATAAAAACATGGCATCTTGTATTTTAATATTTCAGTCAATATAAGCAGCTAGAGCTTCAAGAAAGCGTAACGAGCAGAATATGGATGTACATAAGATGTGATGTTGTTGTACAGTTAGGAAAAAAACAATTTCTAACTTTGAATCTACTTAAGGATAAATTTAAGGGTAAAGTCAGCTAAAGTCAGGGTACAAGGGGTTAAGAGAAATATAGTCTTGTTAGCTGAAATAACACAGAGTGAGAAAATCACATCTGCCACCTGCCAAATGCGGGTGATTTTGAGCTGTGGCTGTTCATATGCCTTTTTTTCCCTTCCCATGACCACTCCCGGGCACCGCACTTACAACACAGTTTCAAATCATTTTGACATGAAATCTTGTTACCAAGGAGAACATTAAATAGGGCAGCCTCACCGCCCACTACATCAGTTTAGCTTGTCTACCCTGAGGGTGATAACACTGTCACACTGGAAGCAGAATGTGGCATCAATGTTGTTGGAGTGAAGAGGCCAGCAGACACACATAATATGAGAGGTGGTGGGTTGCAGCAAGTGAAGGAAAAGACATCGGTATCTGGTTAAAAAAAAAAGTAAGGAGTGGCTGGCAGAATTTTGGAATGTACCACGGTGGCTAATAGACCAAAAAGTTAATCTCCCACCCAGAAGTAACATAGATAAAGTTGTTCAAACTCCTTTGTAAAAAATGATCATATCTACATAATCTCATGACTGCACAAGCGAAAACTAGCATCAGGTGCAAACAACAAAAGGTGTTAGAGCAGTGGTTCTCAACGTGGGGTCCGGGGACCACCAGGGGTCCTTGAGGGAGTTCCAGGGGGTCCCCAGTAAATTGATGAATTGTTAAACTTCACCATTATTTCATTTACAAGAAGTTAACACAATTAGAGAATGCAGAAGAATGACTGTTTTGATCATAGTTTCACTATTATCTTTCTACCTACAATACATAGTCATGGGATTCTGGACAAAATCATATCTAACAATAAAAATAGTCTCAGATTTGGGTTTGAGAGACAGAGTCTCATTAAATGGGGGTCCGTGGCCCAAATGTGGACTAAATTAGGGGTCCTCGATATGAAAAAGGTTGAGAATCACTGTCAGACAGGACAGGAATTGTACTGGAAAAAAAGAAAGGAAATATTAAACCCACTATAGTACACCCTGGTGAAGGCATGGGCCGTAGTTATTCTTTCATGTCTTAGGCCTCTCCAACTAAAGGCTTTTTAACTTTCAAACCCACTTAAGTGCCTGGACTTGGATTTTGTTATGCCACAAGAACACAACTGTGGTCGTATTTCCTTTCTTTCTTTTTCAGTGCATAGTGTTTTGGAATGAAACCCTTCCCTATTGTTTCTCATTGATTTAGCATGCTTGGCATTGAGGAAGCAACGGCATTGCCCCCCAAACGGCAGCCAAAACAACAGTAATAGCACTCAAGAAAAGTATGCCTGCAGTATTGACCAACTACTCCACAGTAGTCAAGTGAAGTGAGCTGTTGAATCCTCAGCTCTACACATAACTGCTCAATTTACACTCCTTGTCTTGATTGATTGAGCCAACAAGAGGCTTGTTCTTTGACAACAATTGAAATTCCTCCCATCACATGAAAAGTTGTTCGGTGAAATTCCAGAATCTAAACCGTCAGAAACCTGTGCTTTTTTCAGATGATTCATTCAATTTCACAAAGACTGTGAGGACCAAATGTGAAAATGGATCTCAAGTGGCCATATTGGCTAGGTCACTTGCTTTTATAGTACTTGACATCCTGCATAATTCCTGAGATTTAGGCAATTTAATGAGCAGATTAAACTGGCAGAGCTCACAATTTTATTTCATAACGGTTGACTTTAAACAGTAATAACGCTTCTGGATAGCACCAGAGGAAACTAGAGGCATAGAATAAAACCCACAATATAAATACTGATTATAGAATTACAGGAATAGCATCCATGTTAAGAATTCCTATATATTATTCCTATGATCTAGGACAGTTCAATAATTTCTTATGAACAGGAAGAATTCTCTCCCAAAGCCAGAAAACATTGTAGTGTGATGTGTACAGTGATGCCATCAGGTATGAAGCTGCTTAGTTGTTGTTAGTTTTATGTCAGTAAAGACTGTTGCCTCAGTCTTTATACCTGATAACATCACGAGTCTACATAATCAATAGTATGCAGCAGTGACAGAGACAACATGCCCAAAGAAATCCACTGGAGGCAGAACTTTTCTAAAAACGCACAACTGCACCCTCAAAAACACTCTCTATTAAAGTTGACAGTGGTTTACACTCTAAAGATCTGCATTGGCAGTGCTGGCATATCATATTTGAGTTAAAACAAAGCAACTAAATTTTATCATTAACTGTGTGCAAGGCCTGATTAGTCAGCATTGTGTTTCTCTTTGAACCAGTGTTAAGGTCAGCCTGGGATATTTGGGGCAAACGAAAGCGAGGTCAGAACATGGGGGAGGGGGGTGTAGACCAACCAGCACTGGGGGCGTTGGATACTGATTGGGTATCTGTATTGATTTCACACCAAGAGCTGGATGGGTCCAGGACTAAATTAATTTACCAATCAAAAATCTACATGTCGAATCTTCAAAACAATTGACCTGCCTAACAGGGCCGGTTTACCCTCTTTCATCATTTCTTCTGCATTCACAGATACATGGTATGCAAATTAGCAGGCCAAGCCACCAGGATGTACCCGCCCTATTAACTTGTTGTAATTATAGTCATGTCACAAGATGTAACTATGGAATTTGGTGGGAGTGTTTTCAGCATGTTTGAGCCAAAATCCCACTTACCCAGACCATTCATTTTCTTGAGTTTTCATCCACTGGCACAAACAAAAATTGGAAATTACAGCCGTGTCAGCAAGCACTTAAGCTGTAATTACTCTCAGCGAGGAGCTAATAGGCGTACATGTCAGTTATGAGAACGACTTTGATATCTAATCTCAGACAAGATACTTTGATCGATGGAAACTCAAAGAACAAAAAATGAACACGCGCTCCATTAAGTGGAGCTGCATCAAAGGCCTCTGAAACAATGTTAACGTATCCATTTGAGCATGATTTCAGTTCCACAGAGAAAGACCATTTATGATATATATGTATATTTATGATAAATAGAGCATGTACTGTATATAATATATATATATATATATGCTTATATATATATATAATATATATACGTATTGAAAACAAACAAAGCAATAAAAATAGAATAGACTAGAGACAGCTGCATATAAACATATGCAGCCGACAATTCTAACATGTTAAGCAGACTGTATGGATGGGAAATATGGTAAAGTATGGATTACTGACAGCTGTTACTTACAATTAGTTACTTAGAGTTACTTACAGTTGTTACTTATAGTTACAGTTGTTACTTAGAATTACAGTTGTTACAGTTACAGTTATTTAGAATTACAGTTGTTACAGTTACAGTTATTTAGAATTACAGTTGTTACAGTTACAGTTAGTCATTTACAGCTGTTACTTACAGTTGTTACTTAGAATTACAGTTGTTACAGTTACAGTTGTTACGTAGAATTACAGTTGTTACAGTTACAGTTGTTACATAGAATTACAGTTGTTACAGGCACAGTTGTTAGTTATTTACAGCTGTTGCTTACAATTACAGTTGTTGCATAGAATTACAGTTGTTACAGTTACAGCTGTTACGTACTTACAGTTGTTACTTAGTCAGTTTTGTTACTTACAGTTTCTTGCCGTTGCATACAGTTGTTACCTCCATAGTTACTTACAGATATAGACCATTTATGCTATATGTGGCAAGAACAGCGATCCACTTCATGCCATTGTTCCAGTAAGTGAAGAATAATCCCAAACACAGAGATCCCTCCACAGCCCCTCATCTCAATGGCTTTGGGGACCGGTGACTCTAATCTAGCATTTAGCGTCTCTGCTAATCTCTTTGGATTACAGACTGTATAGATAAGTGATGCAAAGTGGTTCAAATCGCCTGTAAATCTTCCCTCCAGTCTGGCATTATCTATGTACTGTGTGTTACTGTATGCTCTGGTAGGCTGACCAACTATATGTGAAAGGGTCATGTAATGCTGTTATCTTTAAGTAGAGGTCATAGGTGATGTCAAATATGGCAAAGAGACATGACTCCATCAAGAATTCGGTTACAGTAATGGATAATGGGATATAGTAATGGAATAGTGGCACCCCCTGTAGGTAGATTTCATTTATTGCACAGCCTTTGGGCTTCACTATGGTTTGATTGTAGTGTGTTGAAATTAATGGTATTCTGGAATAACTTCAGCCACTGATGGAATGGGCAGGTAGCAATGGGAAAGAGGAAATTCTAGCAACACTTGCAGTATAAACTGAAAAGTAAAGCCAAAAGTAAAGCCGAAACGGGTTGGTTTTACTAAGAATTCTTTGTTCTCAGTACTGGATGCTGGAATTTCTTCTTTGTTATTAAAATACCCCATGTACTAAACAGAATTCAGATATAGTAGCTGTTTTTGGGTCACTTATCCCACTTCCTGTGCACTTGTGATCCCTTGTCCCTACACTGCTTAAGTAAGGCTAGCGCCAATCCCTGGATTCCACAGAAGTTGGGTCACACACGAATGAGTTCAAAAACATGGAAATAAATGGGCATCATCAACTTGTTTCATTCAAATCCCATGTCCTGCTGTTAGGTCGAAACCCCAGTTTGTCAGAAAAAACGCTCAGCAAGATTTTGAGGTGACAGACAGCCTTGCCATGGTAAAGCTTTGCCAAGCGCTGAGCTTTGAGACCAGCTCCTCTATTTCTCCATGTAATGTAGGCATTTTTGATAAAAGCAACACACTTTTAAGAGTTTCTGTCCCTTTCCTGTAGATGCTTAGGAATCATATCTATTTTTTTTAATCTGTGGAGAAAGTAGCAGACGGACTGGAGAAAATATCTTTATTGAATTTATTAATTAAATTAATTGAAATTATCAATGCCATCCATTTATTTATCAGATAAAAAACTAAAATCTTAGTGGTACAATGAATAGATTTACCAAATATTTTGCATGTCAAAATGTCCCAATGTAGTTCCAGTGATCAGTTCAATGTTTTGAGTGCAGCTATGGGAAGATGAAGCAACAACCATCTTCCAATGCGTCCTGACTTTTCCTCAATATCTGATCTTTAACTGACCATGTAACCTCCATTACTGTCAAACACTGTTGTCTGAAAGTATGAATGTCTCAGGGATTCTAGATGGCTATAGCAGTAACAATCCAACAAGTCTTATCTACCTGTATTTCATATCTTTGTGAGAATTTTATTGGGATGTGGATGTGTTGGTGTTAGATTTTGCCTCTGACTTTCCACAGGATCGCACAAATCAATAGCTGTAGGCGTTGTAACAGTAAAACAGGATAATTGTATCAATTTTAGTTTTTTTTATATACATATGCTTGTATATTACCTCTTCTTTTTTTCTGTTATTTCTTCTATCTCACTATCTCAGTCTAACGTAAAAATGAATAAGGGTGTAATATTATGACCTTAAACTACATGAAACGCTAATATTGACTATTTTTGCTTTTGTGGGTTCCACTATTATGCATTTCTTTACTTGTTGAGGTGGATTCTGATGGGTTTTGTAGCTGCAATGAAAAAATCATTAGCCATGCTTAACTATAATATATTAATAGTATTATAATATACTAAATATATTTTGAAAATTCAGTAATGTGTTAAAATATGTGATCTCTTATTCATATGTAATTTCTACTTAACGTTATTTCAAAAATGGATCTGGAGGACAATTTAGATGTGTGATGGCTCTTTGGACGTAGTAGAACGTTTCCTATTAATTAGTGATGTCATTTAAGCCCCTCCCTCTTTCCCAATTCGCAGTTTTTTCCTTGTCCGTTGGTCCGTCCCAGAAATGTGAACAAAATTTGTGCTGCATTTCATCATCTACATCTATTGATCCCAAAGTTGCATTTGCATGAGTGATGGCTTGTCAGACTCAGAGTGAGACAGAGTTTTGTGTTGATTAGATGTAATTTATGCTCCTGCCCTTTTCCTAATTGTCTGTTTTTTCTATTGCCTATATCTATTGATCCCAAAGTCGCACTGACAAGAGTGACAAGCGTGATAGACTCAGGAGAGTTTTGATTTTCTATTTCTATTATACCCAAAGTTGCATTGACATGAGTGGTGGCTCGTCGGACTCGGGCATGAGTATCCTATTCATTGGTGATGTCATTTAAGCTCCTCCCTGATTTACTTTTTTTCTGTTGTTAATTTTTATTCATCCCAAATTCACATTGAGACATGTGATGCTCATTGAACTCCACTGAGCTCCTCCCCCTTTCCTGATTGGCTGTTGTGTTTTTTTTGCCTTTATTTGGATAGTTGACAGTAGAGAGACAGGAAACATTAGGAGAGAGGGAGGATTGACATGTGACACCAACCCACAGGAAACTCTGTCGAGTCCAATTAGCCATCACACATCTCAGTGTGGTTTCAGAATCTATTAAATCTATTAATTCAGAATCTATTGAATTTATTGCTCTACCTCGTCCACAGAAATGTAGTGGACATCAGCAGGTTTGGGAATTGATGTCCCTTATTAATGTTTTTCTAAACTAATTACAATGTAAAATTAATTTTAAAAATTGACAAATGCCATAATCTTTTTGAATGTTTAACTGGACTGAGCCTGTGGTTGAGTTTCTGCATGGTGTGGCACATGCCGTACATTTCATCTTCCAGCATGAAAATAATGATGTAGAGATGTAGATAATGAGAACCAGGTTAGCTAGAGAAGGATTTTCAAGCTTTGACACAGTTGAGATGTGGATTGTGCAAAAGGGGCTACAACTCAATATCAGGAAGATGTGCCTAATATTTTGTACACTGAGGGGCGAATTCACAAAAGGATTGCGCGGCTTTTGCTGACGCTAAACCTGTGCAAATAAGACAAAAAGAAACCGTCTAATTCACAAAGCACTCGCAAAGGGTGAAATGCCCCGCTAACTGCGCTGCCACGCAAATAGCGTCTCGGTGCCCCTGTGCTATTTGCACGTATTTAAATTAGGTAATATGCATACATTTGGCGCAAAATTGGCCCCTTTCTATGCAAATGAGCCTCACTGCAAAAACAGTCCAATTCACAAAGGTCGGCGCTAATTGCCACACGCAGTTAGAGTGAAATTATTAGCGTCTTCAGAGAGTTGGTGGTAACTGAAGCGCATTTATAAGGGGTGTCATGCCTAGACTTTATCACTTGTTGATTTAACTGAGAATTGAATTGAATTGACCTTGCAAATGTCTCTGCAACAATTCCACCTTTGTGTGACCTAAAAAATAAGATTGTCTGTAAATACAGTCTGTAAATAATATTTTGACATTATTATTGTTATTACTATAGTACTTTAACACAGATTGCTTCACAAACGAAAGCAAATAAATCAGTACAACCAAACAATCAATACAACTCAATTTCTCACTCTGAAAATATTTTCACTTATCTCACTAGTCAGCACAGTGGGCTTTATTTTGGCCTAAAGATCCAGCACCATGGACAGCCCCGCTCAAACTCATTTACAGTATTACATCCGCCAAGGAGGTTATGTTTTCAGTGCCGTTCGTTTGTGTGTGTGTTTGTCTGTCTGTCAGCAGGATTACGGAAAAACTACTGGCCCGATTTTCATGAAACTTCGTGGAAGGGTGTAGCATGGGCCAAGGAAGAACCCATTAAATTTTGGAGCGGATCCGTATATTGGTTGCACTTGCACATTTGCATATCATAGAAGACTGGATTGGCCTTGGCGGAGGTCTGCGCTCGCGAGTGTCCTTCTAGTTTATTTTGGGATGCAGTGATATGCAATGACAAACAAAGGATGCAGTGACAGGATGCAATTGTGTCATGAAAAATAAATGAATAAAGCTCCCCTACATTCTCCTTTGTTCTCCGCTTCAAATCATGCCATCTTCTTTTGCAGTCTGAAGGTGCGTTTGGAAACACCAACAGCACTGACAGAGTGGGATATTAAATCCCAAATATAGTTTCTCGCAGTCCCGGTTAAATTTCTTGCCTGAAGTTTTGAGGAATGCCTCTGCACCTCGTTTGTCAGGGCTTGCAGCTCGCGGTCTAAAAAAAATCTCTCTGCCATTGTCCTGTCTACTGTGTTCTTCGCGCAAAGGCAACGTTTATACTTTGCCACATTGGCAATTGCAATCAGACGCAAAACAGGGGCAAATTGCAATCAGACGCAAAACAGGGGCAAATTGCGCTCAGCTGCAACAGGTTATGGGCGTGTTTGCGCTGGCATATCATTAGCGCAATATCTTTTGTGAATCGGTCCTTGAGACGGAGCAAATAGCGGGTGCAAATGATGCGCAATTCATGGTGCTATTAGGGCCGCAATCCATTCTTTGTGAATTCGCCCCTGAGTGTATAGTGAATAAACAGTTGGTCACAGTCGAATTGCGGTCAAAGGGAATTACTCGTCCAAAACGGCCAGTGCAGTTGGCCTACCAGCCCTGTTGGAAAAATTCTTAAGTTTCCTTGTCGACCAACTGGGTTACACCATCTGCTGCTATATGATGTAGTTTCAACTCCTTTTGTTCTGAATGTGCTTTTCTTTTCCAGGCCCAGCAATCCCTGTTGGAGTGGATGTACAGGTGGAGAGCTTGGACAGCATCTCTGAAGTTGATATGGTAAGTAAACGTCTCTCTCTGCATACCTGCCTGCTGAACTGTGAGAGAATATTCCAGATGATGCATAAGATAAAGATAAAATGAAACTTGATTGATTCCTGTGGGGAAATTAGGTCGTTGTAGGAGCAAATGAAAAATAGAAATAAGACGCAATATAAGTTTAATAATATAATATAAAATAAACATTTAAAATGCTAAAAATAGAATATAAACAATTGTTGGGTTATATAAACATATGCAGCCTCAACACATTTGAGTGGCTAATAAAACACTTTGAGTGACGGTATGAGTGGGAAGTACTGGAAAGAGCATGGATTACTAACTTCTATGGATTAAGCAGTCCCACCAGGATTTCGCTGAATTTTGTTTTTTGTGTGTGTGTGTAATTATTGCCTCCCAAAATATTTGAATTTGCAGAGGCTTTAGCAAAAATTGGAATGCAATTTGTGAAAGTAGGAGTAAAATAATGACAGTATGCAAACAAAAGGCTAACCTTTTAACTAACAGTCTCATTCCATTACCAACTTTACTCAATGACAGTGAAATGAATTCAACACTCTTTGATCTTTCAGTGCTTGCTAAGGATTTATATGCCGCAGCCTCTGTCACAGTGCTTTGTCTATACTGTGTTTTTGCGGTTTGAGCTATTCTTTGCTTGTGCTTAGCGGTAGAGAAATGACAGTCGATTGTTGTCTTTCGTTTGTGCTCCATCACAATATTGCTTGGGGTACAAAATTATTTGCCACTACTTTCATGCATTTTTCTTTGGCTGTTATTTTTGTTGGTAAATGGGAATGGTTCACTTTATTCATCCCTGCAATACTACTGTTGTCAGTGCAGGCAGCCACAAAGTGGAATGTGTCTGCAAGACTGTTGATGTACAGTATGGAACACGGCTAACTAGTTGTGGCTCTGGATTGGACCATTTTATGCAGGAAAGTGCAGTGATTAGATGAATTTGTAAGCATTCTTCTGATTATTTGACCATTTTCTATGGAAATATTATGAGGATCAGACAAAATTGCAAGCTCTCACAAATATTGTGATTGGTTGAATTTGTGTTAATTCTTGTGATTGCAAGATTTCAAAAATCATGGAGGGACTGATCAAGTTGTCACTTGCAGTTACTTACAGTTGTCACTGCCTGTGCAAAGTGCGAGGAACTTGGTTGATGGGTTGATTTATTCTGACCAAATGTGAGCGGTGCGAGAGGCTCTGATTGCATCTATGTAGCGATCTGCAGCTACAAAGTTTTGAACAGGCAAATCATGTATTTTTTTTAACTTACTTTTTATTGCCTTTCATAATGTTCATTGTTTTGATGAGTTAACACAGCTAGCTAGCAAGCACTAATTAGGTAGCATCAATGGAAAATAAACAGACAATACAATAAAATGACTTCAGAGTTTACCATCAAACCCAACTGTGGATGCAGTTGTTCTCTAAGCATCGTTTATTCCTCTAGTCTTTCAAATAAAAGTTGTAGAGAACCAGGAAACATTGAATGGCTGTTATCAACGTCTCATCATTTTTGCAGTTGCCAGGCAGAGCTATTGTTCACAAAACAAAATCACCTTGGTAGGCAACCAAGGACTTGCTGAAAAGTGATTGGCTGTTGACAGCTGCTGTGGCCACATTTTCTGGGCCAAACTTGTTGACTCAAGCTCTACAGGAAATGAATGTACTTCTGGTGACTTGTTCTTACTTACAGTTGTTACTTACAGTTGTTACTTATTTAATCACTTGATTTAGCATGTTGATATGTTGTTTTGTTAGCTTTTGGTGATTTGTGGCATGCTGACATTTTTTGCTAGTAGCATTATCGCTCTTACAGTTACTTACAGTATATATATATACTGTATATATACAGATTATGTTGAATCTCCATACCTTCCACTTATGTCATGTATACGTATGTCAAGTGACAGTGTTTTCATATTTTTTTGACTAAATCCTCTGTGATATAATGAAAACATGTGCAGTGGCCTTTTTTTGCGCCAGTGGACTGTTAGAGGATAATCTTGTAATCTTGGCCTCTATATTCCTTGTGCTTCCTAGTGCTGAATGCTAAAACTCTGCGGACTCTATCTTACAATAAATGCTAAACCTCAACCTTGTGTCAACTAAACACTTCTCTCAAAAGACATTTATCATACTAGTTTGCTTTAGTCCTTTTTTTTTTATTCTTTCTTTCATGCTTTTTTTTATTGGCCAAGAAAAAATGAATGAAAAAAAATTTTTTTTGTTGCTTTGCACCAGAATAGAATATCTACCTCTTGAAAAAGTAGCACATATTTCATATTTAGGAATCCATTTTTTAAACAAGCAATCAATACATCTGTAAATAGCAACTGCCAGTAAATTCATATATTTAAGTAATCCATACGTCTCATTCTCTCTTACACACTACTTGTGCTGAACTGCCGTCTGCATGTTTATATAGCCCTGTTTGTTTGTATCCTATTTTTAAGTATGTGTATATATATATATATATATTTTCCCTGTATTTTATTTCTTTTGCTGCCAAAACAACCCACTGTCCCCACAGGGATGCAAGTTTATCTAATAGTATACTACTCTTACATACTTTCATCTATCAAAGGGAATTGAGAGAGAGTATCAAAGGGATTGATAGAGAAAAATCCAAACAAATTCTATCACTTTTTAAAGGATAATAGGCACGAAGTCCTTGGTTTTGACAAAATGATAACACTTTCACAGACTGGAACCTCAGTATTTTAGAGGCATTGAATTATGAACTTAATGATTTCTTTTTTTTTAAGAGGAATATATAACATTTTGGTATTGAACTCAATCATCTCCAATTTGTAGTCTTTCTGCTGAACTATTCCTTTGATTGCAATAGGACTTCACCATGACCCTGTACCTGAGGCACTACTGGAAGGACGAGCGCCTGTCGTTCACCAGCAGCACCAACAAGAGCATGACGTTCGACGGGCGTCTGGTGAAGAAGATCTGGGTTCCCGACGTCTTCTTCGTCCACTCTAAGCGGTCCTTCATCCACGACACCACCACCGACAACATCATGCTGCGCGTCTTTCCTGATGGACACGTCCTCTACAGTCTGAGGTCTGAGTCTGTTCAACACCTGACAAGTTTTACAACACTGGAAATACTAATTGTGTGTTAACTGTCAAACAGTACGTCGATCTGCTTTACAGGTTATCTGCTGTGACAATGGAACCTTTTTCATTCAAATCCCCTGCACCACAATTATTTTTAGTAGTAATTTTCATACTTTTCTCAGAGTCGGGAATACATCACAACCAGCACCATCACAGCCATTCGAGTAGTTCATGTTCATGTCCTTTTTGGGCTTTATTTGGAGAACGTTTCCTCAACTGTTTACACACATTGCCAGCCTTCTAGGCTAATGTTAGCATCGAGCTAGCCATAGCCTAACTAACAAGCAATCTTCGGCTATTTCACTATAGTTATTAAGGAACGTCCATGTCTTTTAAATTTGCACTTGTGGTTCATTTTTGGCTTTATTGTCCAAAATTTCTTACGTTCACGTATGACTCTGTGCTGTTCAGCCATGTTAAAAAGAGTGGTTACGTCACAACTCGACCAATTCATGCTGCATCTACAATCCTGATTTCGATCATCCAATATAATAAGGTGTTCATGTGGCACTTCCTGGCTGGAAACTCATTCAGACAATAAATCCGACACCACTTGAATGCAGTATTACAACCAGTGTGCACCCAGCAAATATTTAGACGTTGAATAGATGTTGATATGACGGCCTGCACCAACATAGAAAACTCGATCTAGCGCCAAAATTAAAGTTGAGATGACGTCTGCATAGTTTGGTGTAAGGGTGGGCGATACCGCAAAATTTGGTTTCGATCCGATACCAAGTAATACAGGGCCAGAATCGCCGATATCAATACCGATACCGATACCGATACCGATACCGATACCGATACTTTTTATTATTAAAAGCGGCTTATGTACTTTCATGTAGGGGAGAGCAGTGTGTCATGATTTATGAGGTGAATGCATCATCAATAGGCTAAATCTGAATACATTTTCATGACCACTAAATTATTTGCCAAAGGTTAGCAATCATTGTAAGGTGAGTGGTAGAATTTCTACCTGCCACCTATGAGACCCGGGTTTGATTCCCAACTGAAGCATGTATGTAGCAAGCAAAGCAAAAAAAAAATCATTTATGTAGCACTTTGTAAAAAAGTGCTACATAAATGAATGAAGCCAGTTTTTTTTTGCTTTCCACTGTTAATTACTTAATCACACGCATGTTAAAACACAGGACAGTTTTTAAAGGCAAATAACAAAAATATTTTTTTTTATTATTGTAAATTGAATGTGCAAACATGAAAAAAAGTTTTTTGAATAAACAAAGTGCACACAGTTATTTGTGAAGAACAATGAATGTTTTAAAACTTTCACAACTTTTATAAATAAGCAAAGTGCAAATAACTAAACAAAAGCACAAACTACCCTCAACCATTCTTCTTTCCTTCAGTTAGAGCAATGGTTCTGAGGGTGCGCGACGCATATGTTCGTTGTTTGAGTGCACACGACACGACAACAGCAGTGGAGAAGCAAAGAGTGCATGCATGCACTAAGATGTGTTCACGACAACGGAACGTTGTTTGCACAGACAGTTCTACTCTTTGATGAAATGGGCACAACGTAGAAGAGAGAAACTGAAACTGGTATCGATCCTATTGACGCTAGAATCGATCTTCAAAAACGAGACGTAGTATCTGTAGTATCGATATTTTGGGATCGATCCGCCCACCCCTAGTTTGGTGACATCAGGACCTAAATACCTTTCTGATAACACTTCAAAACAGTTTCCAAATTTTAACTGTGCCATAATATCATGTTTTGAAACTATTGTGCTTATTTGGGTGGACGGTGAACTTGTGCAAGCCTGCACATTGCTGTGCTTCAAATGCTTGATGAGCATGAACCAGAAAAAGCTAGAAACAAATTCAGCTACTCTTGGAGGCTGGTGGATACTGTAAAAAAGCATCTTTCTTGGTACAGAAAAAACAAGGGGCAAAGACAAAGAAACAATGGACCTCATTTTTTTTTTTTTAATGAGATGCGTTTGGACTGAATCCAGAAGCCAATACTGAGTCCCAGCAGAGTTCATCAGATGGGTTAACAATCAATCAGCTGCACAACTCAGTTTGCAGTACACTCAGTTTGCTATTTTTCAGTGTACAGCCAGTGCAACAAAACAAGACGTGTCAAGATTAAACAATGAGTTCTGTAATACAATTTCAACCACTTATTTATTCCTGTTTCCTGACAGTTTTATCACTGTTGCATACTGCTGCCTTATCTTGCCTCCTGCCTACTTCTATCATGCTTATCTGTGTTTGCTTTGCTGTTTTTTATGCTCCTGTTCCCTGTCTTCTACTCAGAGTAAATCTATCAACACATGATTGGTGTGGTAGGTAAGGTGCAGGGCTAGGAACAGCCGATACACAGGTGTGACCAAGTCAACTTTGCTTGCGTCCCAATTCAGTCTCAAGTCTTGTCTAAATGTAGATTACCAAGTCAAGTCTCAAGTCAAGTCAAGTCTCAAGTCAAGTCCCAAGTCTAAATGTAGATTACCAAATCAAGTCTAAGTCCAGTCTCAAGTCAAGTCCCTCGTCTAAATGTAGAACACCAAGTCAAGTCAGAACAAATCAAGAGTCCAGTATGAATCTTAAAGAAAACTAAATATCTAGGACTTTTCAATATGGTTTTAATAGGATAAAAACTTGGTAAGAGCATCATGAGTTTGATTTCTATAATTAGTTTCAACCTCAATAAATTCAATCATTCCATACAAATTCAGAAAACATGATTTAAATTCAGTCGTCTGCTGGAACAAATCTCATCACTTTCAATCTAAGTCATTTACACAAACACAAGATCTTTTGTCAAGACTTTAGAAACCAAAGTCAAAGTCAAGTCCCAAGTCACCAGAACCCGTCATGTTTTAAGTATTCAAGTCTCAAGCAATTAAAATTGTGACTCAAGTCTGACTCGAGTCCAAGTCATGTGACTCGAGTCCCAACCATCATGGAAGCATTCATATCAGGAAGAGACAAATCGTCTCTGCTACTGTAAAATCAAAAATCAAATTGTATTGTCTCTCGAGGTTCTAATATTTTAATGTATTGTACAACTCTGGAAAGTCGGACACATTCTTCATCTTTTAGCTCACACAAAGCTGTAATGTGATTGGACAGGCTTTGAAAGATCAGCAACAAATGGGATAAAAGTTGAAATATTTGAACTTTGAGGTGGAAAACCCGAGCGCCAAGGTAGCACTTCCTCTAGGTTCGGCGTCACCGCCCTCTCCATAGGAAAACAATGGCTCAGCTGGCGCAAAGCGGTTTTGCCGCAGCTGTGTTGACAGCTTAATCAGTCAAGTTACATAAATAACATGGCAGCATGTTGCACAAAGCCATTACTGAGGTCCAGCAGAGTTCAGTAGATGGGTTAACCATCAGTCTGGTGCACAAGCAAATCTGTTCAGCTACTTTTCAGTCTACAGCCAGAGAAATGAAACGGGATATGTCTGGAGTGTCTGACACTTTGGTATGAAGTGCTGTGTTTACTCATATTTCAACCCCTTATTTTGTTCAAACTCCACTCTACTTTCCCATACCTCATCTTGTCTCATGATTCTTTGCTTTCGCCTTATGCAACAGCACCAAAGACGGGGCACAAAGTAGAGAGTCGAGAGGAATTCAGAGTTTTGACAATGTTTGCAGTTCCGTTTGCAGTTTAGCATGACTACTCATGTCCAAATCCATGACATATAAACTCACAGTTACATTTCTTTGGATTTTCCCTATTCACATAATTCATATTTGAGTCATGTTGCAGTCTGACAGCTCACTTTAATGAGGCTCCGTAACACAGTGCATGTCAACCTACAGGGCCATCCAGATCATGAATATTTACCTTTTTATATGTCATCTGATAATTTAAAGAGTAGAGCAGGAAGATGTGGGAGAAGAGATATGAGAAGGAAAGGGAGATGGTGACATTATGAGAAAACTAGTAGAATGAGATTTATTCTAACATTGTGTGGATCGAGTAGACCTAACAACTTTTGAAATCCAGCTCACACCAAACATGTTTGTAGTGGTTTATTTGAACTCTGGAGTGTTTACTCCTTTATTTCGGATTGTTTGGACAGGTGAGAACAATGCCATTTGAACTCAGGTGGCACCAAATAACGACACCAAGACACCTAAAAATGCGAGTCTCAGTCCTCTAACAAGAGAACTGTGGTGCGGTATGAGAACGTAATCTGAAACAACTACAGGAAACCACCACAAAACGCAAGGGTTTATGGCAGGCTTCCTAAACAGTTTCAATTTCAAAATTCCATACTTTTTCCAGATCTTATTTTCTTGATTTGGTTTGAAGATTTTGGTTTTCAATACAATTTACGTAGATAGTCGTCTTGTCCCTACTATCACGATCACTCCAAGGATGAAGAAGATTTTCACAGTGAGAAATAACAGAATATTTTGGTCTAAAGAACAGAAAATGTGTAGTTGCATGTACATCGGGACATTCTAACAATATTTTTCCATAAAGTTCTGTGTGCGATTCCCAGCCTCTTCAAGACCTGGAAAATGACAAATTCTTTTTCCAGACTTTTCAGACCTGTGTAGGAACCCTGTTATGGCTAAAAGGAGATGGATGTTGACATCTGATAGCCAGCAGTTCCTCATGCTTGGAAAGCCTAGCAGAACAAAATGAAGTCTGGACTGATGCTCACATTCAGCTATTTCTTCATGTGTTCTTTACTGCTACGAACACTAGAGAAGGGAAATTACAGCAAAGAGCAGGCAAGTCCATCATGTGTAGCTCAAGTTACAGGGACTGGAATCAGATTTGTTTTGCCCCCCCACCCTAGTATCATTACTTTAGTGAATCTTTTTTTTTTTACCATGTGTTTTTATTGTTGTTGAACAGGGTGACCGTGACAGCAGCCTGTAACATGGACTTCAGCCGGTTTCCTCTGGATTCCCAGACCTGTTCGCTGGAGCTAGAAAGCTGTGAGTTGGAACTCTCATGTACAGTTGAATTGTGTTGTGAAATAAGCATTGAGTGGATATGCCATCGTCCCAATTAGCCGGTCCACAACAAATTTAGAAAATGAGTGTGAATTTCTGTGAAATGATCAGAGTTCAAATCGAGATTTTTCTTAGAGACTCCAGTTTAGGGTGAGAAGACATATATCTCAAAGATTCATAATTCAACATTCAACTAATTTAAGGGGAATACTAATCAACTTAAAAATGCACAAATTATTATTATTATTTTTTTTTTACAAACAAATTTAAAATCTGAAAGTTAGTTATATTCCCTATAAAGACGATCTTCATCCTAGAAATACAATTTCAAGGTTAGGTTGTAAAAATAATGTTGCACATCAAGATATAAAGAGAAAGTTGTAATATTTGGGATGGATTAATTTGGCCTGAGTTGGTAAAAAACTGTAGTCCATATCTATTACACTGTAAATCATAGGGTCGCGTTAAGTTTTTTATTTGGTCTCAAACTTCCCAGAGATCACCTGTCAATCAAGCAGTGTGTCCAGTACTGTGACGTCTTTTTCTTTGGGTTTTCTGTTGATGGAGTTTGAGTTTCTCTTTTCTTTGTCTGTTCAGCCATGGTGGCTATCGCTGCTCATGCTAACTACCCAGTTCTCTTTTATTCATTTTTTACCCCCTTGATCAGATTTTTAGAGGCATTTTGGTCCTTTTCAGGGGCAATTTTATTGAACTATGAAATACTGCATGTGTTTTAACTTCTTTCCCACTGCTGGAAAATGACAGCAGGCCTTACAGAAGAGGATGGTGCTGTTTTCCCCTCTCTGTGCCCAACCAGTACATCTACCATATTGGTTGTTTTAGTTTTTGTTGGTGCAGTGGTTTGTGTTGGTTGGCATTTTCTTCTACTGCTGGCTGCATGGTGCCAACATTTTCTACTGCCTCAAGCTGCGCACTCGGTTGTTTTCTGATCAAAAACAGCTCCATTTTTCACCTCCAGAACACATTGGAAAGAATCGCCCAGTCATAGGCTCCACAAAACACGGTGGCCCACAGGCAACAGTAGTTTGTTTGACAACTCTGAATAACAGGGTGAAATACAAAAAAGTGTACTTCTGATTATGGAGGGCATTTTTTGTCCACTCATTTTTATTTTCACAGGCATTTCATGAACTTTCAAAGCCCCAAGCCTCTGGTAATTTCTGACCCTATCATATAGTGTGGAGATTAGTGAATTTATGATTTGATTTGACTTACTTATGCTTTCCAGATGCCTACACGGATGAAGACCTGATGCTGTACTGGAAGAGTGGAGATGAATCCCTGAGTACTGACGATCGCATTTCCTTGTCCCAGTTCCTCATCCAGAAGTTCCACACCACCTCTCGTCTGGCCTTCTACAGCAGTACAGGTACATACTGTGTAATATTGTTGAGCTGCAATATAGTTAGTCACATACTTAGAAATCAATAGTATGTGTTGCTGGCTTCAAATGCTTGGCCCTGCCCTCTGTTGCAAATTTGATGACTTTGTCGCTATAGATTTAGCGACTTTTCAGACCCGCCTGGCAACTTGTGTGTGTTGAATCTTAAAGTATTTGGTGGCAAATTGGTTATTATGTTATGTTTAATAAAGGATTACATTTGTATACTGAAAAATTCAACCTTCCTATTAGGGATGGGACGATATGCTTATCTCACGATACGATTCGATACACGATTCACAATACAATAAAACCATGATACGATGTAATAAATAAAAGTTCAATGTCAACAAAGTCTGACTGTGCAGAATTATGTTTATTTCTGAGACACAAATCTTTCTTGCAATGGCATTGGCTTGCTAGAATGTAAACAACAATTTAAAAATGTCATTACAAAGTGCAAATAATATAATTTGGAGAGTTTATGAAATTGTGATGGTCAAGCCATCTCATTTGTCATTACTACAGCAGAGTACAATGTTGTTAATATCGCAATTTATTTTTCTGCCCCACGATATGTATTGTCACATGTTTGTATTGCGATATACTTAATTTCAATATATCGTCCCATCCCTACTTCCTTTCAATGTATATTAAAACCCAATAATGTAATAATTATTATGTTATCAGGAAAATGTCATCACATTAATAGTAGGGAACTTTTATAACATTAATGGGAATTTTTTACATTAACGGGATTATTACACTATTAGCTGCAGATTATTACATTCATGATTTATTACGTTAATGAGAATTTATTACATTAACAGGTGTAACAAGCCAGTTTAGTGAACGTAGGAAACATAAAATAAGTGAAGTCCTTAACAGAAAAAGTGCGACTGTTTTGTGCAACCAGCCACTGCACTGCTGAGTCTTTCAACATGACACCACATCTGAGTTGGTCTATTGTTCCGCTGTTTCCAGGCTGGTACAACCGTCTGTACATCAACTTCACGTTGCGGCGCCACATCTTCTTCTTCCTGCTGCAGACCTACTTCCCCGCCACCCTCATGGTGATGCTGTCATGGGTGTCGTTCTGGATCGACCGCAGGGCTGTGCCGGCCAGAGTCTCCCTGGGTAAAAAAAAAAAGAAGCTCATGCCAAATGTCCTTTGAAGCAATTCTGCATGCCTGAGGAAAATCTGTCTGTGTGAAATGATGGAAGCTGGCTATGACATAGCTTTTCATATAGCTCCGCCAATTGGGAACACACACAAACACACTCAAACACACAAACCTCCCACTCACTACTGCACTCACTTTTCCTTTGAATTCATTTTCTGCATCTGGGATATTTCAGTACTTGTCATATATGCGTTTTGTTGCTGTTAGACTGTTTTCCAACTTGTTTTTTTTCCAAATTTTTTGTCCTCGTTCCCCTTATTAAATTCAGCTGTGTCTCTGGTTGTCATCTGGATTTCTTTTTCTTTTAAGAGGGGATGCTTTTAGAAGCCCCTTTGAGATTACTTTATCTCAGTTGCACAGTTTGTAATCTTTTTCTTTTCTCTTTTTTCTGCGTTTTATCATTTATATATGTAAATACACAAACTTTAGTGATATGGGGGAATTGCCTAACTACATAGATTTTACTCTGCACCACGTGATTTTGTCTGTATTAGTTACACCTAGTTGTATACACAGATTTATTCTGTGGTTGTAGTGGCTATGGGGAAAAAAAAATACAAATTAATTCTCATACTTTGTACTAGTTAACATACCTTTTTGTTGACTTTTGGTGATGTTAAATTAGCTAGCTTCATTGTTATTTTCTTTCACTATCACGCAAGTTAGCTAATATTAACTTAAAGCTGGGGTAGGCAACTTTGGAGAAATGAGCAAGAATTTGAAAGTATACAACAAACCCCCTGCCTCCCTCCCTAACTCCTCCCTCCAACAAGGCTCAGGCGCACAGGACACAGCTCTGCTAGCTCAGTCTAGTTGTTACTAAAACATTCGCCAGCAAAAATAATTTTTGGCAGCATAGATTAGCCATTGCGGTTACAAACACACATTGTGATACAGACATTGGTCGAGCTAGGTTCACTGAGAGAGAGCGTCATCTTGGGCAAACGTGATAAATTCCAAACCTTTTACACCAAACACAGCTCTGCTAGCTCAGTCTAGTTGTTAATGAATTATTCGCTGGCAAAAAAATTTTTTTTGTCACACATAGATTAGCCACCACAGTTGCAAAGCCATAGCTACAGTATCAAACACCAGTTGACTGACTGAACTGAGCGTGGCTCCTTCCTGATGAACAGGTCTCGTGCAGTGGGGAAAATAACTCCTTACACTTCTTTAGGCAAGTTTATTCCAGTCACAGTATTCAGTTTGGATTATGGCTGTTTCATGTCATCTCTTCTGTGGATATATTTGTTTTCTCTCTGCAGTTTACAGGCTGGTCAGGACTAGACTGAGCTATGTTCCGGGAGCAGTGAGATTTTGGAGAGCCTGAAAATAGAGGCAGGGGTGATCACAGAGTCCTGATCTTCTCTCAGACCATTTGAATTACTCATAGCTGAAAAGGTGTTATGAAAGTTTCACCAAATAATACAAAAAGAAAGTTGCCTACCCTAGCTTTAAGCTACCGTTAATTGTAGCAGGAGAAAATGATTTTGTTCACATTACTGGCCACAGAAGGTGAAAACATCACTGTCCGTGACATGTCGTGGTTAGTGATGCCTTTACCATGTACTTGTTATGATGTACCTCTGCATGAAGCAAGAGTCAAACTAACTAGGTCCAATGTAACATTTAGTGTAGATGCTCGTTCAGCTGGTGCAACAGCCTGCTGGTTACACATCGTAAGTGAGTTGTGAGTTTAGGCTTACTTAGATTTAAACCTGGTGTATCTTCTTCTGCTCAGGCATCACAACGGTGCTGACCATGTCCACCATCATCACTGGTGTGAATGCCTCCATGCCCAGGGTGTCCTACATCAAGGCAGTGGACATTTACCTATGGGTCAGCTTTGTGTTCGTCTTCTTGTCGGTGTTGGAGTACGCTGCAGTCAACTACCTATCCACCGTCCAGGACCGCAGAGAGCGCAAGATGAGAGAGCGAGCAAGATCACAGGTAACTATGTGGGCAGGAGAATCGGAAAAGCAGGTTCACCTCCTCGCATTACCTGTTTCTCGGTTTCTACAAAACTTTTGATTGGTGGTTAGAGGCTGAACAGCAATGTTACCAGATTTGTTTTCATTGCTGTGGTTACAGTCCTGCTACTATGTAGCCATGGATGCTGGCTACAATAGTTTCTATGGTTACAGATCTGCTACAAACCTGAGTTCAAATATATTTTGCAACTATTAGAGGTTTTTTCCACACTTATATTGTCTGTAAATATTCAAGTTTTACGGTTGTGTTTGAGTTACATTGGGATAAGACAGTTTCAACAGTTATCTTGCATATGCATGTTGTATTTCTCAATTCTGCATGTACACCATAATAGATTTGTTCCAAAATAATCTTGGTTTTAATGTCAAATTTTATAATGAAGCATTGGGTGATGGATGGGTGGAGTTAATCAGGGATTTGATCTTTTAAGCACATCTTTCCAGTGAGTTGGTGTGGAATTGGAATTGAATTTTCTTTGAATATTGAATATTACACACATAGATGTGAGTGCATTTGGATGGGAAGGCTGGCACTATCAGTCAATTGAATTGAATTGAATTGAATGTCCAATACTATCCACACCCAATGAGTCAGTGTTTGAATATAGTCTATGCATTAGTGAATGAAACACCTAATTACATTTATGTACTGATGAATATAGACACATAGACACACAATTATATTGATATTATCAAGGAAGATAGTGAAACCGAGGTGAAACAGAGCTTGAAAACTGTATGATTTGTGGACCGGTAAATACGTCTGCCCTATCTATGGTATAATTGAGTCTGCAATGCTTGTTCCACAGTTCATTGTATATAGCAGAGGCAGATCAACTTGGGTCTACTAGTTATCTAGGATGAACTACTTTATTAGTTATCTAGTTAGGTTAGCAAATGCAGAACTATCTTCAAGATTCTTGATATTGGCAGTCTACCTCAAAATTACATGAGAAATGCCCAACTTAATGCTAGACACTTATCTTGTTGTTATGATGCCATACAATGCACTGTGGTACAGGTTGGAGGAGTATATGGCAAACCAGACAGTGGACATACTTAACACTAGAAAGGCCAAGGGAATTTGTTTTCACAGTGGGCTCCACGGACCTCCAGGAGTCCTTGAGAGAGACAGTTCAATTCTAAAATGACTGGCACTTGGCCTTTCTAGTTTTAATGTACTTGGATGGCATGAAATACAGAGAGCCAAGCCACAGTGATTTGGTTGTGTGGATTTGCAATTTTCATTTTGTGAAATGTATTACCCAATTTTAATTAGTCGCATACAGAAAGTAGCCAGCTGATATCATGGCTTATTTTCCCCAACATTATTAAAACCTTAAAGCCTTATAAGAGATTTGAACCATTTTAGCTCAGCAGTTCAAACACTACCTGGAGCTAATTTAAAGGTTGTTCACCTGTTTGATGATGAGAACATAGACACCAAAGTCATCCATGTGTCCCCAGCAGATCATTGGCACCGGTGCTCCATGCTAACACTTTAGCAGAAACTATGGCTCCATGCTAACACTTGAACATACACCATGTTGAGTGATAGTAGACCACTAGCATTTCTTCAAAAGTTTGCCTCTTCAGATGCAATTTTCATACTTCGCTTAAGTATGAGTTCAGGCTCATGATAGTAACTGCCAAAATTTTTTCACAGTAGCCTGACCATAGCTTGTTCCTTTTGGATGGAACATTCCAACTAGTGCGGCTAGGCTAAAACCCTGCTGGGTAGTGTAGTTCGGTAACTAATTGTGTTATTCATGTAAATAATACTGAATGGATTTTTGTGAAGCGAGATATGTTGATGCTTACTAGAACATATTTCAGATGCTTTTTAGATTGTTTATTGTTTATTGAAGTAACGCCCCATATACTGAATTGGGGTAAAGTCAAACCTAGGGTTGATGGAAATTCCTATATTTTCAGGCCCAGCAGCCAAAAATGAAAATAACCACTTTTCATGAATGTAGAATATTTATTACTATGAAGTAAATTATATTGATAGTTCATAATACACAATGGAAAAATGATTGTAAAATAAACAGCAAAAAACAAATGACAGCTTTTCAGTGAATGTAATGAGCAGTAACATGGGAAAAACATAATAAACAGAGGGGAAATTCATGAGGCTGGATTATAGACATAATACCCTCCTTACCCTCTGGGTTTGCCAGCCATCTGTCAACATTCTGAGAGTTCAATTGTTCCATGTCTGGGCCCTTAAGGCTAATGAAGAGGAGCTTTGACAATATCAAGAGTTTGCTCCTCCAGCCTGACTTGATGAGCTTCATAGCACTGAAGCCCCTCTCGCATCATGCAGTTGAAAGTAGGAGTAGCCTACAAGGATTAGCTAACACACACACATACACACACACACAACTAGTAATGTTATATACTTCTTGCAATTGTTACTTTTAGCTAGCAACATTGAGCTAATATTAGTCGCAAACAAATTAATTAGAAGGCTACAATATATAACGTTATCCCAACAGTAATGAGTGAGATGATATTTGAATGTCACTTGTCTTCGACACGCCACATCTGTTTGATACTGGGATCCCAAGATATAAAGCGGACCTGATGGTTGTCAGCCACCTGCTTTGCCAGCATACAGGCTATGTGCTGCCGGCTCTTGTCATGGCCATCAAGTGTATTTTTGTGATAATTGTCAGTCCCTTTATAATGAACCTGCTTGATCCGCATTACCCAGAAATTCCTGACAAACACTGCAGGGATTGATCTGTCATTTTCAACCCACGGGAACTGCTACTTTTGCCACAGAGTTTGAACTTGCCGCCATGTCTACGCCACACTGAGCTCAATGCAGGCACCTCTCTCTGAGGAGCAATCTGATTGGCCAGCATAAGCACAACAGAGAAGAGAGTGGGCCAGTGGCAGAGCAGAGTGGCAAAGATCATGCTCATCACTGGGTGAAAAATTGTAGGACTCGAACTAGATTGATCGGTCACTGGCGCAATTGGGCCAGTTGATTGATCAGTCACTGGCCCAAGATAACCTCTTAGTGGCCCCGGGCCATTGGGCAATCCTCACTGTCAAACCCTGCTGTGTACAGCAAACGATCACTCATACCTGAAATAGTTCCAAAATAATTCTGCTACATCAGCTATATTGAGTTAAAATTTCATTTTTAAATTGTATGAATCTACAGGCCATATAATAAATAAAAAAACCAACCAACTATCACAATCAATAAAAGATCAGTCTTCTTATTTTGAATATTGCTAGTGGCCTACTATCACTCAACATAGTGTATGATAAAGTATTAGCATGGAGTTTACTATCACTCAACATAGTGCATGTTAAAGTGTTAGAATGGAGTTTACTATCACTCAACATAGTGTATGCTAAAGTGTTAACATAGAGCACCACAGCCAACCATCTACCTATGATTTTGGTGTCTATGTTTCATCACTTAACGGAAAAGCTGACCAACAGGCTAATCGCCCACAAACTTGGCGTACTCCTTTAAAATTCTCAATGTAAAACCTATGATTATCTGTTTCTACCTCCCAGTCACTCCCCTGTACCTGCGGCATCTCCCAGACCCGAACCATGACCATGCTGGACGGCACCTACAGCGAGGCCGACACCAACAGCCTGGCTGGCTACACCGAGGACCCCATGGTGCCCGAAGAGGAGCAGGAGGAGTTGCATGGGGTTCCGGAGAAACCTGAGCACATGGTGGTACATTTGTCAGTGAGCAGCGAGTCCACCACCACCAAGAAAAAGAAGAGCCTACGCGCCCTCAACATCATCCAGAATACGCACGCCATTGATAAATACTCCCGGATGATTTTCCCCGGTTCGTACATCTTCTTCAATCTTATCTACTGGTCTGTCTACTGCTGAGAGGGACTCCTGAGTCAGGATCGAGGCCAGACAGAGTAATACACAGACAGTATGAATGCTGCATCAAAATGTTACACCTTCGGACTAAGTTTTAGAGAGCTGATGTATGTCTGGTGCTGATAGATCATTAGGTTCAAGGCCTTGGAAAATAACAGAACCTGAAAAGATGAGGAGAGTGATTGGCTTTCTTTCCTTCCATCTGCAAACGTTCTGCATGGAGAACTCGGGGATTGTTTGGGTCGCTCCTCTTTTGTTTTTTTCCTTCATGCAGCACTTCGAATGTTCATTAACGCTATTCAAACTCTCAAAAGGTAAAACAAAGAAAGCTATCCGTCGGAAGGCATTTGTCAACCGCTGTTGCTGAATTCTTCTCTGTCATTTTCAGCTTGTTTAACTGCCCTGAAAAGTCGTATTAATTGCTGTTGAAAAACTCTTTGTCCTCACGACTGCCATTCCTAGAAAATGACATTGGCTTTGGCTGGTTATAACTGCTGAACACGGTTGTTAGCTTTGCATTTAAGTCAATTTATGTAGTGGACTTCTATCATTGCTTTGAGTGCATACTGAATACATAAGGTACACTTACCGTGCGTTCACAATGTGAGCAACTTGGTTGATGGATCTCTCTATTCTGACTGATTGTGGGTGGTGCCAGAAGCATCTATGTAGCGGTCTGCAGCTACAAAGTTTTGAACAGGCAAATCATGTATTTTTCACTGCTTTGGTATTGCCTTTCATAACGTTACGTTGTTTTGATGAGTTAAAGGACTACACTGACTTTTTGGGAAATTGGCTCATTGGTCAACTTATCCTTTACGTGATGAGGAGATTGGCAGAAAAAAAACCAACACCAACTCTGGATTACATTATCTACTTACTTTTGACAATGCCAGTTGCCTCTTAATGTACTGTATGCCAAAACATTTAGCATGTGCACAGGAGAGAGATACCTACCAGAGACACAAGAGATGATAATAAATTGACCAACAAGCCAATTTCCCAAAAAGTTGTCAAAGCCTTTTAACGTAGCTAGCAAAATTACTTAACAGCTTACCATCCCAATGCTGGATGCAACCATTCTCCAAGTGTCGTTTTTGAGACGTTTATTCCTGTAGTCTTTCCAATAAGAATTGAAGAAAACTGGGAATTAAACAATAGGAAGGGCAGAAATCTGATTGGCTGATGACCATGAAATGTTCAGCTGTGGCCCACTTTTCTAGGCTCTAAAGGAAATGAATGCACTTCTGGTGATTTGTTGATCGTGTTGCTCATAGTGTGAACACATGGTTACTGACTTGAAGTTGCTTTTAAGTTGTTTTTCCCTTTAATAGTACATTGTTACTTTTTTGTACACAAGTCTCCATACAAGTTCAGGAGCAGTCACTTATCCACTCCATAGCCACTTCACTGTCACCAACTGCATTCAGGCTATTTTTCTAAGCTGTCATTATCATTATCATTTTTTCTAAGCTAAATTACTCTCATGAAAATGCAAAATTACCTCTTGAAAAGTAGGACCCAAGACAGTGACTGAAATGATGTTACCTAAGTCTCCTTTGCAGTGTTTGTATATGTGACTTTTTGGCTAGTTTTTTTTAAAAATTAAACTAAGTACTGTAATTGGTGGTGAACACGGATCCCCAGACCCCCCAATGTTAATGGTCGTATAAAGGTACAGTATGTGCACTCACAAGTGAAAATCTACCAAAGTGAAATATCACTTAAAGCCAAGAAAGTAGTAGACATGTACAAAAGGCCATAAAATAACTTTGATTTTTATGAGGTGGTAAAAACTGTGTTAATGAGTCTTAATGAGGCAAATTGTTCCTGTAAATTGTAAAGTACCATGCCATTTCTTTAAAGTAATACATGTGTGAAGTAGCAAAGCATTTCAAGCTGAGGTCATGCATACTTTTACAACCAGCAAGCACATCTGAGAAATTCTTTATTTCGTTGATGCATATGATATTAAAAATGACATTTGAAACATACAGCTTGTGTAAAAGAATGTATTGTAACCATGCAAATATTTCTAAACTGTAAAAATTCTAGTGATTTTGTACATCGGTGTGGCCAATTAGAGGTCGCCCATGCTGCAGAATTTATTATTTCTGAAAATGCAGCCACATTTGATGAATCCTAATGTACCACTACAGCATCTGATCATACTGACCAATGTGTTGGCAATTGGAGTGTGTTTATCTTGATCATCTGGGAATTTGATATTAATATTTTATTGACTGTTTCTGTCCACTGTAAAGCTTTATTTATATGTACAGTCACAGTATGCAAATCTAGAGGAAGGGAGAAGCATACACCTTAGTTTGGAAGCTGTTTCTATTTAATTTAATGTGAAGCCTGTGGTTGACATGTTTTTTCTTTCTGTAGGCCTATCACTGTACGCATTCATGAGTTGCTACTGACATTAAAGAATGTTACAATGTATTTATTAGGGGATATTAAATAAAACTACCATAAATGAAGTGTGCCTTTCATTTGAAACATTTACCCTTTAAACTCCATGTACATACCACATAAGGAACCATAGCCTCATTTTGCTCTCAGTTGTCAGATTCATGGTCACTGGAAAATAGGGACAATTAGGGGTTCAACTCATCTAATGGTGATGCCATTCCTTAAAGTCTAATGTTTGAATATACACTCACCGGCCACTTTATTAGGTGCAACTGCTCCTCCACACAGCGAATCATGTGGCAGCAACTCAATATATTAAGCAAGCAGACATGGTGAAGTGGCTTAGTTTATTGTTCGACCAAACATTAGAATGGGCTAGAAGTGTGATCTAAGCAACTTTGACCGTGCTCTGATTGTTTGTTCCAGCCTCAGGCTCCAGTTGTTTGTTCTAGAGTTTACAGAGAATGGTGCGATAAACAAAAAAAATCCAGTGAGCGGCAGTTCTGTGGCCGAAAACAGCTTGTTAAGGTCAGAATGAGCAGACTGGGTGAAGCTAACAGAAAGGCCACAAATGCTCAAATAACAGTCTTTACAACAGTGGTGTGCAGAAGGGCATCTCACAACACACAAGTTTTTGGCCCTTATGATAAATAGATGACCAGCCGGTACCAGATAGGCGAACCTAATAAAGGTAATATGGTCATGAAACTTGCTCACCACTTGAATCCTGAAGGCCCACAGGTGGGACGCAACCCAAGAAGTATAAATCTGTGTTGTTAATTCATTCTAGCCTGCCAAGCTGTATCCGCAGTTAATAGCGGAACAAGTCCAATTGGCAAAACAGAACACACTAAGCAGATGCAGCCCCAAACCCCCAACACACTTTCGAACACAGTCTAGCCATGCATCGCTCACCAGCACTGAGCAAGCAAGCTAACTAGCACAAAATGTCTGAAAAAGTAATGTTGATGCTGAAGGCAGACAATTTAAAGAGAGATGGAAGTCAAAATATTTGTTTACCGACTGTAAGGCAAAGCATGGCTCACTTGCCGTGAGAAAGAGAACTGCACAAATGATATGGAATGTGAAGAAGTCACCGGTTTCTGAAGACGTCACCGGTTCCAGAGCCAGAAAGGCAAAAAGATGCTCAGATTGAGGATGAAAGGTGATGAAATGTGATGTCGCTTTACTGTATGACACAACGGAGCATCTCACAGCATCTCAAAGCCCTGAAGTGAAACTGCAGATGCAAACAGGTGATCATAAATATGTATCACCTGAATATGCATGCTCACATTCTGACGTAAGTCAATGGCAAACTTTCCAGACAGGGATCCATGCACAAAGTGAACACACTGAAAATTTTGCAGATTGACTGACCATGAGGGCAAATATGAAAACAAATGATTCCAGTTCCTGTAACTTTAACTCAGCATGATGGACTTGCTGTAATTTCCCTTCTTCGTATCCTTACTGTTTTACATCACTGTAGATGGTTTTCCAGCTTTTATCATGTAATATTTGTTATTTACTGCACCCCAAATACTTTTAAGTTTAGGGAAGATTTAAAGAATTTAGATTTGCGGATATGAAAGTGAGCTATCAAGATTATTAATGATGGAATTCAAAGATTGTATCTTGTTTTTCAAAATAAGCTTTTACATCCTCACATTTTAATATCAATAGAGAAAGCAGTTTTATTTTGTATAAATTCTTTCATGTCACTCCATAATTTAAAGGAAGAGTTCGGCGATTTTGGACCATTATATAATTTGACAAATTATATTGTTGAAGGAAATTATGTTATTGTCATAATCAATGCATAATTTATACTTAATCAATATAATCAAGGAGAATATGTTATGCATAATCTATACTTAATCAGGGAGAATATATTCACACATTCCTTTAATCAGACAGCACACATACATGTACTATGCACAGTAAGAAGAGTGTAGAGAGAAAGAGGTACCAACCTTTGGTACCAGCCCATGCCAGTATGCTTCTTAAAAACAAGAAAGATTAATGGGATTGTTATTGCCAGAAAGAGAGGCTATAGTCAAACATTGTATGCAGAGAGCACTCGTATTGGGGACGGACTGGTACAGGAAGCTAGACCAATTAGGAATAAAGCCAAAGAAAAAGAATCAGAGTTTGTCTCATTCGTTCTGTGTTCAGCTCCTCGAACCTGAAGTGGAAGTTGAAGAAAGAAGAAAATCCACTACAACATTTGGCGAGCCAGCCAGGAGGGCAACAATCCCGACGTCGAGCCTGAGGTGGCTGCGGTGACCTGGGTCCACAACAAGTGCACACCTAAATTGACATAAGGTAAGCAGAAGCCCTTTATAAAATTCTGCAATCTGATTTATTGTTGTGAGAGTCCCTGGTCCTGCAGTGCCAAAGGTGAGAAATTGATTGGGTGACGCCCTTAACAGGAGCCGAACCATAACGAATGTGTATATTGATTGATATGGGGAAACTAGGTTATTGTTAATAGGTGAACTAGAATCAGTGTTGAAATTGCTAAAGCGCTTTACACTGGAAGTATTGTGATGATATAGTTGATGAAAAAATTCCACATTAGGTCAGCTGAAAATGTCCTTGCATTCAACACAGACTTAACTTCTCTCAATTCCTCGCAGACATCAACGCATGACTCAGGGCGGGGTCAGGGTAAAAGAATAAAATGAAACAATTAAAAATTAAATGAAGGTAAAAAATAAAATAAAATAAAATAAAATTAACTTATACTGAATAAAATTAAAAGACTGAATCGTACTAGTGAGATAAACGACTAAAAACATTGAAATTGTTGAAAACAGGAGGAACCCCATATAAGATATAACGGAAAATAGCGAATAAAACACAGACATAGAGAGATTAAAGCTGCGTTAAAACACCCAGAGGTTAGAGCTGCATTTAAAAAAACAAAAACAAAACACAGACATAGAGAGATTAAAGCTGCGGTAGAACACCCATAGGTTAGAGCTGCATTTTGTAAAGCGCATAGCAGTGACTGTGTGGAGAGTAGTGTGCATTTATCTGGCATTGTTTGCTATTGCCACTATATATAGTGATTCAGCCTATGCCTGTGGAGTTGCTCACTCCTTTGCTGGCATTTGGGCGCAAAGAGGTTTTCTTCGAGCAGATGACACTCCTGTCAAGCCTCTCAGCTTCAAGCTCTTTTGTCTGCAATTAAACTCCCCATCGGCCTTGCTATAGTTACACGTGGCGCTGACTTTGCCTCTAGAGGTAACTCTGTGGCTGACATCGCAGCTAAACATGTTGCAAATTCGACTGACCCTGTTGTCTCTGTCATGCTTCTGTCTGCTGAGGCTATTGATGTCGCTGATTGCAATCTCGCTGACTTACTAACTATACAGAATGACGCCACGCAGTCAGAGAAAGACACATGGTTAGCTGCAGGCTGTGTTGCCTGCCCAGAAACGGGTTTGTATAGGCAATTGGGAACAGGTAAAGTGGTGGCCCCTGCCTCCTTATTACCTGAATTGTGCAAAGCGGCACATGGCATTTGCCACTCTGCAAGGGGGGAGATGATTAAAGCAATTTCCAAATACTGGTTTTGTCCATATTTGAGTGCATATGTATCAGAGTTCTTAAACTCATGCACAATTTGCAAGACACAAAATCCAGAAAAGGGTCTAACGATGCCACTAGGACATATTCCTCCACCCCAAGGCCCATTTCAACACCAAGTAATGGATTTTATTGATATGACTGAGAGAAGGGAAAAGAAGCGTTACTGCCTTGTAGTGATATGTAGGTATTCTAGGTGGGTAGAAGCGTTTCCATGCGCTTATGCCGATGCCAAATCTGTTGCCAAGTGTCTAGCAAGAGAAATCTTGCCTAGATTTGGAGTATGCGAAACCCTGCAGTCAGATAATGGCGTGCATTTTACGGCCAAAATTACCAAAGAAACATGTAGGCTATTGGGCATACGCCAGAAATGTTCATGCATCTATCACCCCCAAAGCATGCAGGGAAACAGGTGGCACATGGGTGGAGTGCCTACCATTGGCCCTAATGGCCATGCGTAATTCTGTAAATAGAATTACGCACCTAACGCCCCATGAGATGATCACAGGGTGACCAATGGCAATGCCTGTCAAAAGACCAGAAAGGCCAGTGCCAAATCTGGAAGTACTAGACTCTGAGTTGAGCAAATATCTCAAGAGATTAACAGCAGCTGTAAGATCTGTGTACTTCCAGGTACACCCCCAAGGAACGGAGGACTTGACCAAAGACCCAGGCAGAACGACTAGTGGAACCAGGTGACTGGGTCTACGTCAAGGTCCACAGGCGTAAGTGGAGGGAGCCCAGACAAAGAGAACTGTTCCAAGTCATCTTGAGCACACCCACGGCAGTGAAAGTCAGCAGAGTGACAGGATGGGTACACCTAAATCACTGCACCAGAGCATCAGACCCAGCGGATGGAAAGGCCTAATCACCCTACTCATCATACTGGTAGGATGCACTGACATTGCCCGTGCTACACAGAGTGCAAAGCTAGCAACTGACACTCGACGAGCGGACAAGATGGCTCCACCAATGCCCACACATCACACTACACCTGCACCTACATACATTACTCAAGTACCAAGACAAATACGCACCACACTCATACCGTCATTACAACAAGTACAGAAATGTTTCACCACCCTGTTTGTTGAAGGAATAATATTAGCACCAGATACTAGAGCCTTGCTGCACAGAGAAGTAAGGTTTGATAGAGCACTATTCCATAGGGGCAAAATACATGGAAAGGTTAGACTCAGACTAAGTGTAGATCTTAAGGAAGGATACATAGATTCTAATGTACTCAACCCCTATAATCGACTAGTCCTGTCTCGAGGACTAGTCGACTAGGCCTGGAATGTAGGGTGGTAAATAAAGCCAAAATTTCAGAAGGGACCATTACGTGTGATAAATCATCTAAATGCATATCGACTGTAGACAATAACACGTATGCCAGTCCATTATACACACTGATCAGTGACAGCCACCTAAATGGGAAATTGACCTGTATGACCCGGAGACAGATTCACTTTTGTGACATAAAAAAATTATCTTTTCCCTGAAAGCTCTGAAGCCTTACTGTTACCTGGAATAGTGGGTGGTACGAAATTAATGACAGGAAAAGACAGAGGCGACAAACAGAGAATGAGATTGGGGATAAGGAAAATAAGTGGAAGGCCTTTGGATTTGATAGTTCTGTATTAGGCATAAAAGATTAGTGGGCAAAAGATAACATCTCTAGTGTAGTTGCAGCCTTGGAAGTCATCAGAGATGCATTTGGGCCTTCAGAGGGTGCTGGTAATTCCTTTTCAGACACAAGTAAGTAAGTAAGTAAAGTAAAATTTTGTTTTTATATAGCACCTTTCAAAACCTAGGTTACAAAGTGCTTTACAAAAGAATAAAAGGTTAAAAGAACAAACGATGACATTTAACAACATTACAACAACAAAGCAACAACAGTTAAAGGCATCACAAATCAAAATCATGTACATGATCACTCAATCATAAAAACACTTCGAAAAAAGATAGGTCTTCAACTGTGACTTAAAACACCCAAGAGAGTTAGCTGACCTGACTCCCAGGGGGAGACTATTCCACAGCCTGGGACCCAGGACAGCAAACGCACAGTCCCCTTGTGTTTTCAGTCTAGAACGAGGTACAACTAGCAGGCCTTGCTCAGAGGACCTGAGGGGCCTAGCAGGGGTATAAGGCATTAGTAGTTCACCAATATACTCTGGAGCAAGACCATTCAAAGCCTTATAGGTGAGGAGGAGGATCTTGAATTGAATCCTAAATTTAATCGGAAGCCAGTGTAGTGATATAAGAACCGGGGTGATGTGAGAGCGATATGAGGTCTTAGTGAGTAATCTTGCTGCAGAGTTTTGGACTAACTGTAACCGGGTAACAGCGTCTTGGCTTAGGCAGGAATAAAGAGCATTACAGTAATCTAAGCGGGAGGACACAAAAGCATGGATAACCATTTCCAACTGTTGGAAGGATAACAGTGGGTGTATTTTTGCAATATTCCTCAGGTGGAAGTAGCAGGACTGAATAACTGACTTAACGTGTTTATCGAATTTCAGCTGGTAGTTAAAAATAACGCCTAGGTTTTTGGAAAAAGATTTTCTATTCGTAGCCAATGGACCGAGTTGTTGGAGGATATTAGTAGAGACCTGATCTGGGGTGAAAACCAGAACTTCAGTTTTATCATGCCTTGTCATTAGGTGATACAAAAAACTTCCGGTTGGATAAATAAGAGGAAAACTAGTTTAGCGCTACACCAGATATCCCAACCCATTTTTCAAGCCGATCAATTAGGATAGCGTGATCAATAGTGTCAAAGGCCGCAGACAAATCTAACAGAACTAGAATGGCAATTTCACCGTGGTCTAACTGCATGAGAATATAATTTGTGACCCTGAGGAGAGCTGTCTCAGTGCTGTGTTTCTGGTGAAAGCCTGATTGGTATTTATCAAATATGTCATTTCCTTCCTTCCTTCCTTTCCTTCCAGTTCCAGAAGTTGCTTGCAGACCAATTTTTCTAAAATCTTAGATGCAAAAGGTAGCTTAGAGATAGGTCTGTAGTTTGTTGGTATGCTAGGATCTAGGTGCGGTTTCTTTAGAAGAGGTTAAACTGAGGCCACTTTAAAGGATTTAGGAACATTGCCTGACAAGAGGGATTGGTTCATAATAGCGAGCAGAGATGGTCCAATAATGCTAATGGCTTCTTTAAATAATCTTGGAGGTACAATGTCAAGGGGATACATGGAAGAACGAGTGTGGGAAACAGTATCAATCAAATCACTGAGGGAGATGGGAGAAAATTGGTCTAGTAAGACGGGACAGGTGTAAGATGGCTCAGTATGGGGGCTGGGGGAGCTGGGGGGCATGATTATTCTGTTGATTTTATCAACAAAAAAGGATACAATTCACAATCCTCCACCAAAGGTGAGGACATGCTGGAGGCTGAGTTATTTAAGAGGCGGTCAACCTAGGATTATGTTTGTTTGTGGTGATGAGATTATTGAAATAGGCAGTTCGTGCATTCTTAATTTTTTGATTTAGCAAGACCATCAGGTCTTTCATTCGAGTATAGTGGACAAGCAGTCGTGTGGTTTGGTCGGTCAAGTTGAAATGCAGCCAATAACTGAGGAGCCAATTGAACCTGAATTTCCTGACTTATATCCAACCTCTGACTGGATTAGTGATGATTTCAGACAAGTTGATACTGATAGGGTAATGCTTGACGAATTGGTAGTGAATGTGCCCAGACACACTAAAAATTGAATATGAACTATGAGTGGAGGCCCTTTGATAGACATCTATGGAGCTTGGGATCCCGATAGCTTTTTAACCCCTCTGACTGAAAAACAGATATTTGACCAGGCCTGTGACATAAAGCGTACTGTCTACCATGTTATAGAGGAGCAACATACCAACTGAGCCCACAACTAACGATTAAACGTAGTCTGTATAACCTAAGAAAGAATGTTGATTTTAGTTACGTCCTTAATGGAACGCGATATTGTTATAGGAATGGTCTCTTTTGGAAGAAGTTAGAAGTAATATCTCTCACATTAAACAATGACGTATTGTGGCAAAATCACCACCCTATTCAGTTGCAATATTTACGTAATATGCCTAGATGGGGAGGCATACACAAAACACACACATCACAAACATATTGAACATCTGGACATATCGAAGAGGATATGCTGCCACTTGCGAAGAGGATGTGCCACTACAGTATGGGACTCACCTTATTAGCCCGGCACTGATTGAGTGTTCTGAGGGCGTGGCCAGGTGGGGTAACCTCACCTGAGCTGAAGTAACACCAAGGTCCGATCTGGTTATCAGAGCCATGTGGTGCACCTCTTCAATAGGGCAGAATTTTGTTATATCACTATACCATTTGCTGTCATATCTTTTATGGTGTTGTCTTACTATATTGAAATTATGTGATGAGGAGTGAATCTTTTTGTGATGAGGGGTGAATCTTTTTTCTCTCCCCAGGTCAGTAAAACAATTAAGCCTGGGAGAGTTTTTGATTCATTTCTCATTAGGAGCCCAAGCACAACTTCTCACAACTACGGCTCTGAGCGTCTTGCTCCTAGTGTAGGTGATCAGCGTCTTGCTGGTAAGATCTTGTGCTCGGGATGAGTTATGATACTTATTCCCACCTGTATTGAAGACTAGAGATTAGTTACCCCAAGGGTGTGGAAGCCAGAAGTTCCGGGGCACGACGAGCTGCCCTGTACAATAGGAGGGAGATGGAAACCTTATATTCATTATAATCAATGATATGTATTTTCATTTAGTTTGTTATGGAGTGTGATACTGGACAGTATCAAAGGAGAGAATGTTGAAGGAAATTATGTTATTGTCATAATCAGTGCATCATTTATACTTAATATAATCAAGGAGAATATGTTATGCATAATCTATACTTAATCAAGGAGAATATATTCACACATTCCTTTAATCAGACAGCACACATACATGTGCTATGCACAGTAAGAAGAGAGTAGAGAGAAAGAGGTACCAACCTTTGGTACCAGCCCATGCCAGTATGCTTCTTAAAAACAAGAAAGATGAATGGGATTGTTATTGCCAGAAAGAGAGGCTATAGTCAAACATTGTATGCAGAGAGCACTTGTATTGGGGACGGACTGGTACAGGAATGAGGGAGGAAGACTCCTAGGCTGCGGTCGAATAGTCTTTTTTGCTTAGGAAGGTTCCTAACTGAGTGAAATGACCCGGAAGTACTTAAGTGGCAGCCATGATAAGAGCTGTTCGAATTCTCTAAATGCTAAGGAAAGGTGCTTCAATGCTTCCTTACTTAGCTCCTTTAGCATAGGATACACTGGACCATCCTTTATGAAAGGAAAGGAGATAATGCCGTCCCACAATTCTTTGCGACAGCAACGACGCACCATTTGGCCGTTCACGAAAACAAACGATCATGACCGACAAGGGACGCAGATCATCATGCAAGTTACCGTTGCTTATTAAGCATTTTCCATCTTATGCCATAACTTGCTAATATGCTTATATGTTTTGAACTTTCAACAATATGTTAAACCCATAGAGGCGAACTATGAACATTACGCTGCTGTTGTAAAATGATCAAAGTGAAGTTAACGTTGTAGCGTAACCTATGCTCAGTTTGCATTAGTTATTTCTTCATTCTGAGCGTTGTTGTATTGCCAGCCTTTAGGAATATCATTAATTCATTTTACTTCAGTCACAGATGCTGAAACCCTTGCCTTAATAAAGGCCTGTATCAGCCATAACAACTTCAAAGCACAATCAAGTCAACATTTCAAGGTGTTTAATGAGTTGTGTGGTGGTTCTTAAGCTATTATATGCATAGGCATATAATCAGATCATAATCAGCATATTAACCATAACACAGAAGTCTGTCTTTCAAGAAAAAGGGATATGAGACGTTTTTAGCCAGATGATGTTTTTAATTCAACATGTTTGAAACTTAAGAATGATGATATGTACAGTAGTAGATTTGTAGGCCTAACAAGTTATGCCTATCTTGCATGAATTTAACAATAATTTTCATACAATCATACTAATTGGGATTCATGTCGATAAATATGAGTGGACAGGAGGGTGAGCGTGAGCAACCATTCTCAATGTGACAAGTGACAACCATTTCGTTTCACTTTTGTGACTGGTAGCCTATATTCCTTTTTTATTTCAATTCCAACCTTGGTGATGAAGCAATATTTTTCACCGGGTTGTCCACGTTTATATAGCCTGCATGAAACAACACGGTAAGAACGCACGGGGCGAAGTATCTAAGATGCGCTTTTAGTAGTCCATCTCCGGAACATTGTAGTTTCACCACGGCAGACCCACGTCATTAACATCCGCCGTCGCATAATTACGTAGCCTAGTGTAAGTGCAGTCGGATTCTCTTAGCACCGCAGTTGTCTTTTCCTAAGCCCTTATAAATTCTACTTCACATCTTTCCTTGACCTCATGACGTTTTCCAACGAGGTCAAGGAAAAGTGGTTAGGAATAGGAGTTAGGACATACTTTTTTGACTATTCGACCGCAGCCCCAGTTTCGGCATTGAGGTACAAAACAACAGGTGCTTTCTGTCAGAAATAGCTGGAATTGATGTACTGACCACATCCCAACAGCTAGACCAATTAGAGAACCATAAAAGGTCAAGTTTAGGAATAGACTATCCCTATAGGTGGAAGCATGGTGTGAAGGGGGGCTAGAAGGTAGAAAAGAACATGAAGATGAGAAGTCTTGGTCAGACCCTTCACATATCAGTTATATTATGTACTCTGTTATATGAAGAATAAAGCCAAAGAAAAAGAATCAGAGTTTGTCTCATTCGTTCTGTGTTCAGCTTCTCGAACCTGAAGTGGAAGTTGAAGAAAGAAGAAAATCCACTACAACAATATGTTCAAAATCGCTGTACTTATCCTTTAATGCGGTGGTTCTCAACGTTGGGTCCGGGGAACCACCAGGGGTCTTTGAGGGAGTTCCAGGGGGTCCCCAGCAAATTGATGAATTGTTAAACTTCACCATTATTTAATTTACATGAAGTTAACATTTTTAAGTTAACATTTCATTTAAAAGAACTTATTGAGAGATTGTTTTAAGATGAAATTGTCCATCAAGTCATTCAGAGAACACTGAACCCTTGTTGTGTTAATTCCAACCCTCACATATCCCACATTTTATAAGGCACATTGACAAAGAGCACATTCTTATTTTCAGCAACAGCCTAGGGGGGATACTGAGTCATATGTTGACATGGTAATAGGTCAGGTGATTTTACAGGGGGGCGATTACAGGGTTCTTTTTCCTCATTGTATTTTATTAAAATGTTTGGTTATATTGTTAACTGTATGTTACTGGTGCTGTGACAATCAAATTTCCCTCCCAAGATTGTTATCATAAACTAAACTATGAAACCAAACCCATTAATTTTATCCCTGAAATGTCTTTAATTTCTCCATTACATAAACATGAATTATCCATTAAAAATGACAGCTTTAAAACAGTATGGTAGTATCATGGGTTTATAAGGGATTTATTCATGGGTTGATTCATTAAGGCACTAGTAATTAAGGGATTTTTCATGCCTGTTGTGCAGGTTTACAAGGTTATTAAGTGGAAATGAAAGGAAAAGTTCCTGTCTCCCTGAATTTTACATTAAATTAGAAAGTAAGGGGTCAAGATTAAGGGGTGTTTAAGGAGGTTTTGATGGGATCTCCTCCATTAATAACTCCCTTGATTAACTTTAAGGGGATTTTGCATGAATTAAGGGGTGAATTCATGTAAATTAATGAAAATGTAAGGTTATTTTAAGGGATGACTGGTTCGTAGAGAGGTGTTAAAAACATTTACGTGAACTGAAATAAAAAGCAAAATTAGACTTTGAAAAAAAAATACACCTGAACTAAAAACTATCTTGTCTACTTGTAAATCTAACTGAAATAGAATAAAAATATATAAACTGTTTAGGTGATTTGAATGCGTTTGTCTGTTAGGACGGTTGGATCGCACACTTGTGATTTCCATAGGCAGAAACAGCAGAGGGGGAAGTCACCATGACACTCCCCCATTCACATTCAAATTCTTGTCTGTCTCTGCCATAACATTTACTGTATTTCAGTAATTAAGACATCTCTGTCCTGTCACATATTATTATTTTTGAGAAACATGTCCACTTCTTAAACCACGAACTGGCTAACGATGGTGAACGAAAGCTGGTTGACTACTGCGATGTCAGCATAAATTTTCCACTCTGTTTTGGAGTTTCATTTTACTAGCCGCTAACATTACCTTGGTAGTCATCGTGCTGTATAATTCCTGGCCTGTTAGCATTTTGTGACACCGTTTTATGGTGTTACAGTTGTCTGGCAACAGAAACAGGGACAATGACAGCACTTGTATTATGTTATAGTTCGACTGAAACTCAAAATATGCAACAACAGACAGTTGGAGGTGATGGAAACAAGCTCCTGAGAACCCCCTATTATACCCTCACTTCCGGGTTGGAACTACCACTCCGTTTCTGTCCACCAATAAGAACATGGCTTCTCAGACGCGCCTCTCAGTTTGAATTGGTGACGTAAGACGCTCCCGGTCAGCAGCTGCTCCGGATTTGTCGCTTCTTCTGGTTCAATCTGGTCTGCCGATGCCTTCAAGTGCTGTCGGAAACATTATGATACAAGGTGAACGCACTTCAACAAGTGATAAATACTACTGGGAAAGCCGGGATTTTCGATGATACCCAAGTTTCAGAAACGTGACTAGTAGGGAGCAGAGAACATGAAAGGGGTCAACAACTGATTGTAACTGATGTATTTTATGTTATTATTTGGATTCAGTGTGAATTAGAATTGTATGTTTCTTTTTCACTCTTTGCTGAACTTTCAACTGTCATGCATTTTTGCTTTTAATAAATTTGTGTGGCTCAGTGATTGGCATTGTGGCCTCACAGCAAGAAGGGCCCTCCTATAAAAGTTTGCATTTTCCCCGGTGTTTGTGTGGTTTGTTACAGGTGCTCCGGTTTCCTCCCACAGTCCAAAAAAATGCAAATCAGGTGGATTAAGACTCTAAATTGTCCATAGGTATGAATACAAGTGTCAGTCTGTGTTGGCCCTGTGATGGACTGGCGACCTGTGCAGGCAGGGTGTCTCCCTGCATTCCACCCATTGCACAGTGGGATAGGCTAGTAGGCTAGTAGAGAGTGGGCGGGGAAAACAGAATGATATAAATGATAATGAATGATTAAAACATCAATTACGCGACTTCAACTCTTCATTCTGCAACAAACTAGATCCGTGCCGCTTAATTTTTAAACTAAAACCACAGCCACCAAAAAAGCAACTTTCGCTCAGAAATAGGAGTTTACAAGGAGCACTTGAAGGCAGCATGACAGCCTATGCGTTAATTCCAGTCTCCGGCCTCAGCTGCACTTCCTGCCTGCCATAACTTTACTGTGCACAGCAGGACACCGTGCACACATACGCTTCTCCTTTCACCAGATGAGCACATATCCGTAAGTGTTGAATTATTCCGATACAGCCGCGCTCCAGCGATAAGCCTATGCTATTGGGCTAGCTGAGTGTCAATACCTCCGTAAACATGGGAAACTTCCTGTAGCCGTTCTTGCTTACCGTCTGCACGTTAGCCTAATCATACTGGGTTACTTACTATACGACTTCCATATCGGTTTGTTGTCTGTTTAAGGCGTGCAGCTTACCGTTCGGCTGTAGGTGTTCTCATCTAAAATTAGCTTAGCGTATAGGTCGTTAGTACTGGACTGAAGTTATTTTGGGTACGCTCGAACATATAATAATTAGCTTAAAATGAACGCAGTAACTTCAGCATGACTAGTGAATATTCCTGTGAATGAAATTGATTAATGCGAGTTTACTATGCGAGCTGTCAAACTGAAGGGAGGAGGGGCTTCACTGTTAACGGATACAATCTGCAGTAGTTGCTACAGTTGAACCAAAAAGTAAAGTTTGTTATTTGTTTTTTGTTGTTAATGTAACGTTACGGCACAGTGTGCTACAATGGCGCCTGCTTTTTTGAAGCTACGTTATAAAGCATGTTTAGGAAAGAATAAAGGCATTCTTAGGAGGTGTACTCGAGCCTGGAGAGCACATGGAATGCTATAAAATGTCATTAGAAAAATCTTAATTTTTCCATAGCACATATGTTGTGAGTTACATCTTGTATAAGAGCTGGGTAATTCATGAGAAAAGGGTAAAAAAGAGATAGGGAGATGAAGATAATGGGATAGGGACTGCCAGGGAAAATAAAATACTAAATAATAATACAGTATGATAACATATATAACAATAAGTAATAAATGAAAGTAAATCAAATAATTGAAATTCTACGTAAAATAAACTAAAAGATAAATAATAATAAAAATATACAATATAAATAGAGGGATAGAGAAAGGGCTCAGCTATAGTGAAATTATTTTCCAAGTATTCGTATCTTGCCTGACTGTCTTTCTAATATGAGGGTGAGAGTTTTGAATGTTTTTTGTTTGTTTTCACCTAAGACACGGAGTTAAAAAAACAGTTTCTGATGCAAAATGATGCAAAACAACCCGATTCTGGGTGCAAGGAATGTTGTGGTGGGGAGAAATGAGTCATCCAGGAAAACGGCCCATGCTGCCTGGGGTTTTTATTTCCCCTGCAAGAAATGATGTGGTGCCCCTTTGTGCTCTCGCAATGCCAAGACTCCTCCCATGCATTTTTATTGTAGACTGTTGACTTGGTCTGTCTTGTTCTTCCAAAGGTTTTTTTGTCCCAGCCCCTTCTCCTGAGGCACATTTTTGTTTCTGCAGAATGACATACCTGTCTTTATGGCGGGGCTCTGGACTTAACTCGAATATCGTGGGAGTTTGAGAGGCGTATTCCTTTTTTTTTATTGTTTTGACAATATGCATAAGATAGGGGAACATAACTACTTCCAAGAGTATTAAAAATACAGAACAGAGGAAAGGAAGGTAAGGCTGCAAAAGGAACAAACAAAAACACCACAGAAGAGAAAAGCAATATACAGCCTGTTTCAAAAGTAGGTACATTTTAATATACATTATTAATACTCACTGTATTATTGAATATTTGAGTTTCCAGCTACACTTATAAATTGAATGATTGTTCAAACAGCTATATAGGTTAAAATGACAAATTACACAGCTTTATTTTTCATCATTATGATTATTAAAAAGTTAGCTGAGGTCATTGGCATCAACAAAGGCAGTGTCTAAATAAAAGATCATTAGACATTTGTCCAATCCTATTTTAACCCTTTTAAATAGTTCAAGAAATCACATTAAAAGAGTGAAGCAGGGTCTGTTGCCTTTCCTTTTGCTAATAGGAGTATGATATCTATACTGCATATGAGAGGTGTATCCCAGACTGGGATACCTTGGAATCTTGTTAATGCCACATACAGTAACACCTATAAGTTCCCACCCACGCAGACAGCGACACTATTCATGTGTCACTCTCACTTCACCACGCCGGTATTCAATAGCGAGGCGAGATCCCGAAAGCATGATAATTATAGGCTGTATTATTGTTTTATTTAGTTATGTGAAGTCGATGGACAAAAGCTGTGCGAGAGTGATTCTAAGCTAAGAAGCTAAGAAGAATAGAACTGGATGCCAGTCAGTGCGTGCTGGGAATAGTGGAAACAATGAGAATGCTCCAAGGTGCAGTTGCTCTTAGACAGCTTAGAAGAGCATGATAATAATGTTAGCCATGCCACCATGGTTTACACAATCACCAGACCCGAACCAGCCATTTTGATGTGTCATAGCAGGGTAAAAACGGGTGTAAATAATAACATCAATGATGGTTCTATTCCATTTAGGTTTGTCACAGCCATTCCAATGAGCCAGCATGCACAATACCAGGGCCCCGGCACTGGAACACCCAAGTGCAATGGAACCATCATTCATGTTATTAGTTACACCTGTGTTTACTCTACTATGATGCATCAAAATGGCTGCTGTGAAAAGGGTCCATTAAATAATTGTGTTCTCATTTCTGTTCAGAGTTTTAAAGGGGTCCATACCCAACACCGTTAGGCAAACTAGACCGTTTCTTGTTTGTTTGTTTTTTCGGCTGCAATAGCATGTGCAGTATTTTCCCTCCTTCCCTAGTATCTTTGATTGCACTCTTTACATTTTGAGTCATCACTTTCTGTGTGGAGAAGATTTCCCGCCAGTGTCCACACCTGAACCAGAATTTAATTTAATAGGGTGAATCTCAATCATCTCAATTAGTGGGGATGGGACTCTCTGCTCTGCAGCAGCCCCACTTTGTGATTTAGGCTGGTAAGATGGCTGCATTCTTAAATAAACATCTTGCAGTGCAGCTTTAACTCTCTGTCCACCACAGGGTCCTTTATGATCTGTTTAATCTCACCAAGAGACAGGAGTTCTTCCAGCTTTAACGCTGTTCTGGAATTTTGTGTAAAAATCCAGCCGTCTTATCCACAAAGTGGAACACGAATACAACATTTTAGTTTACTGATGTCACCTTACAGGGTATTTCTGGGTGTTGCTGCTGTTTGGGGCAGATGCGCCTAATGCAGCTGCTAGTCCTCAGTCCAACCAGACAAAGTACTTTTTTGTCCAAGTCATCCAATGCCAGCCTCTACTCATGTGGTTCTCAACCATGTGCCATGGAGGCCATGCAGGTTTTCATTCCAACCAAACAGCAGCAGATTATTCAGCCAGACAGGAGAAACCACAGAACTTGAATGGATAGAACGGTCCTTCCACTGTTTGCTATGCTAATTTGGCTAGTACATCATAAAATGGCGTATATGGAATTTTAAGGGTTAGTTGCTATGGTGACAACGCAAGTCTGGGCATTAAGGCCATAAAGTGTGTCACACTTGCTTGAGAACTGTGCAGATATGCCTGTTGCACGACTGCTTAGCAAACTGTCAAAACTAAACTGAAAGCTGGCGAGGTTAAGGTAGCGTTATCAAAGATATTGCTTCTCTTGCTAGCTCTTCTAGTCAACATTAGCTTATTAGCAAACCTAGCTGGTAAGGGTTAGGGTTAAACGAATCAATGAAATCAGCCGGTGAAGTGATAGGTTAGAATAAAAACCTGCAGAGTCTTGGACTTGGAGGGCACATGATTGAGAACCACTGCTGTACTCTGTCAGGCCTGGGACTCCTCATGACGCAGCAGGAGCAGCAGGAGTTCAGGGAGAGCCTGGAGGCGGCCCTGTCCTGGATGCAGGCCGTCCAGGAGAGGCTGAGGGCCAACGACAACACCCAGGGGCCTCGCGACGCCCTGGAGGCCCGGCTCAGGGAGACAGAGGTGAGACCCTACACTTGTTTGACCCTTCACCTCTGACCTGTGGTGACACTGCTGCACCCTGTCATGTGACTCCGTAGCGGAAACAGCTGTTTCTTGTACTTGCCTCTGAGCAGGGTATCTGTAGGTCCGTAAAAAGTCTAAAAACAGATTAAATGTCTCAATTTGTTTCACTATATTATGCAGGTGTATTTTTGATGCATCTATATAAAATGTTTCACCAAAAGATGTGAATGGAACCAACAGTAGTGTTGGTTTAATGTCCTTAAGTTGTATTACATTACTTCACTTCCAGTTTATCACAGTAAGTTTGACCCTCATGCATGTCCACTCTTAGATTAATACAGAACATGGTTAGCCTAATACAATATGACAAACATGTTGGACATCATGCCCCTAAACATTTAATTTCCTGGTATCCTTATTCCTATAATGCTCTTTTAGAGTTTCATAACTTTCACTAGCTATGTTCAATCAGAAATGGTCTGTTTTATCAGCTTTTTGTTTCTTTATTTTGGTTGTTAAATTGATGTTAAATCCAATTCCAGGCATCTTTAAAAAGGTTTTAAAAAGCCTTAAATTTGTCTGTCTGAAACTTGCAGATACCCTACTGAGGAAAGCACAGTTTAAAGTGATCAGAGGTTGGGGGATATGGATTCTGAAGTGGGAACTATTTTTCCTTTTTAAACGGATGTGGAAAAGGCTTTGTGTATAAGATCAGTTGAAACTTTAATTATCCCCGTTGGGAAATTGAGTTATGGCAACAGCAAATACTAAGAATAATAGAACAAAAAAGAAATAGAATATCAACAAAAGTATAGCAGATGTATATATATAAACATATACAACCAACAATTTGAACACTAGAATATATTAAGTAGAAATGTATGAATGATGAGTATGGGGGGAAATGGATTACAGCATTATTAGGGTTCAAAATAACAGCAGTAGAACTTACTGAAAGTGAAATAGGTGAATGTTTATTGAAATGAAAGGAGTCTGTGTGCATTAATGAGTTGCTCCTTCTCTGAGCCTCCTTTGAGGAATAGTGATGAAATACTACTGGTGTCTTAAATCTTAAAGATACTACATGTAGCATTTTAACATCAATAAATGGTTACCACATTCATTTTGAGACATGAGTATAATTATTGTAAACAAATGAGACCATTGCCGAGAAGGCTGGCAGCCTCTAACAACCTCTACACTGCATTTTACATTGTTTGCAACAAGGTCGGATTTGGCGGGAAATCTGATTAATTACTTTACGGCACAAAACAGGAAGAGGTTCTGTTCTTCTAGAGCAAACGGAGCTGAAGTTTTCAGTTTCTGGCAACAGCAGATAGTGGAAGGAGTGAAAGAAAGAAAAATCACTTCCAAAATGTTGATCCTCTTCAGGAAGAAACACTAACACTAACAATACCACTAGTGTGAGACAGAGGCTACCAATCATCTCGGCCATGGTCTAATTTGTTTATGGTAATTATACCAAGGTATCCCAATTAATTTGACAACGATATATTAATGTTTGAAAATGCTACATGTAGCACACTTAATCTGTCTCACACACCATCTAAAATAACATCACACTTGCTGCACTGTGCTCATTGTATAGAAAATCCATGAGTCCGAGCACGAGGGTCGTGTGAAGATGGACATGGTGCTGGTGGCAGCCGAGGTCCTTTTGCAGAGCGGAGACGAAGAGCTAAGGAACCACACCCACGCTAAACTCAAAGACCTCAAAACGCTATGGGAGGAGACCTGCACCTACATCATCCACTGTCACAGGTGCCATTATTTTAACGTCAAACTTAAAGAAGATCGAAGAGAAGAGTTTTTTAACGAGGTGTATACACTAGTCTATTCATGTAGAGTAGGACTGTCTGGGAATTTGGTGAAATGGCCTGTAGTAAGATGTGTAGGGATTCCTAGATTGTCACACCTCCTGGTTAGTAAGCTATAAGGACAACTTTGGCTTTTTTTCATATCAGATTCCTTTTTTGTAACCCATATCTGATAATAACATGAACTGACGGCTGTGTTGAAAAGGCACACGTGGCATAGTAACAATACCAAAAGACGTCACATCCATTTTTGTTTCCAAGACATTTTGATTACAGAATTTTTGAGTTTTGATTGAAGCATCTCCCCAAATACCAATCAAGTTGTGTTATTTGGCTTTCTTTCCATTGTTTTCTCATTGTCCTTCATGCTAATGCTAGACAGGTTACCTAGCTAATGTTAGCTAACATCAGCTAGGTTAGCATCAACTTTAATTCCCTGATGGTTTCTATTTCAATCAATAACTTAACATTAAATATACATGTATAATTTAAAACTGGTTGAAGCAATAGTGGAGACTAAAACATATCAGAACTAGCTAGCTAAGTACCTTCTAAGTTAGATGCAATGACTCTGAACTCCCTTGCTCAGCCAAGCTGCCAGAGTCAGCTCAGGTTAACTGAGCTGGCTCTTCTCAAGCTACAACTCAGAGTGTTTTAGACTAGAGACTAGGGCTAAAGACAAGACAGTTTTCTGTGTTACAGTAACTTAAATTTGGAAACAAATCTGACCATTTACTTTTATTTATAAAGCTACTGAATGGACCTACATACATCCACACAATCTCTTTCAGGTATCTCTTTGTCTAGCCTGTTTGTTATATATTTAGACTTTATTTGTGCACAGCCAATTCTCCAGTGGACCTCCAAGGTTGCACCAGCTGTGACACAACTCTAAAACCTCTATAGAATAATAGACTCTAAGTTGGAGAAAATGGAATAATCCTTTGAGATAAGTTCTCTTCATGTTTTCGGAAATATTTGAAACATATGCATGTGAACACAGTTTGCATACAGTTAGCCAGATTTGATCTGCTCAGCCTTACACTTGTCGTCATGTCCCTCCACCCCGCCCCAGTCGCATCGAGTGGGTGTGGCTGCACTGGACTGAGTACCTGAAGGCCTATGAGGAATTTGAGCTGTGGCTGACTCGGCAGCAGCGCAGCCTGGATGCCCGCGTGGAGCTGCAGCTGGGGGTGAAGGAGAAGCTGTGGCAGGTGGACCAGCAGAGGGTGGTGGTGAGCGACATCCATGGCCAGGCCACACTGCTGGAGAGGCTGCTGGACGAGGCCGCCGCCCTGCACAACCGAACCCAGGACCCCAGTGTGGAGCCCGAGGCCCAAGAGAGGCTGCAGGAGGCCTACAATGACGTCCGGGACAGGGCCGAGGTGAGGAGATGAAGGACGGCACGTCTATTTTTATGGTCAAAGTTTTATTGCACTTTTCAACTAAGTTAGAACACACAGAGGATACGGTAAAATGTGCAGCATGATACAAACCAAACAAACCAGGACAGAAGGAGTGACAAAAATAGCTAATTAAATAGAAAAAAAAAAAAAATATTAAAGCTGCAAGCAGCGATGATCGGGCCCTCGGAGTTCGCGCACGTCGGGGTGTGCCGCAGCCGTGGCGTCGTTACTGGACACCGACCGGTCGACGCGGTTCTGAATTTTCATTATAAAACATGTCATTTCCTTTTGCCAGTAGGTGGCGCTATGACTATAACTGCATATTGGCATGTAGATGTCTTCAGGCCGGGACTCTCATCAAACGTGTGAAGTTTGGGGCAGATTTGACCATGTACAGTTGAGTTACAAACCACTTCCTGTGTTGCCAGTAGGTGGCGCTATGACTATAACAGAATATTGGCATGTAGATGTGTTCAGGCCGGGACTGTCATCAAACAGGTGAAGTTTGGGGCAGATGTGACCACGTACAGTGCAGTTACAAACCACTTCCTGTGTTGCCAGTAGGTGGCGCTATGACCAGAAGTGAATATTGGCCTTTAGATGTGTTCAGGCCGAGACACTTAGCAAACATATGAAGTTTGGGGCAGATTTGACCATGTACAGTCGAGTTACATAGCACTTCCTGTTTCGTGGCGAAATATGGAAATTTGACGCCTCGCCACGCCCACGGCATTGGACGAAAACTCAAGCTTATACTAACTTTTAATCGTCAAGGTCTGTTATATACGCTGACCAAGTTTGAGGTGGATCCGATTAACCTCCTAGGAGGAGTTCGGTAAAATATGACTCCTGTAAATGGCCAAAAATGCACAAAAATGCCACAATAAATTCAAAATGTCTGACTTCCTGTTGGGTTTATGTCACGGGACCTATTGACCTTTTTTTTAAGTCTGGGCATGATACATGTGCCTACAAGATTTCGTACATGTAGGTGAAACGTACCGCGAGGGGTATTTTTTTTTAAATTTTGTAGGGGGCGCTATTGAGCCTTTTTGCCACACCATGCGCAAGAGCCATAAAATATCTAATTTTCACTATCACAACCTTGTAGTTCTCCCCAGGTGGACTCTGCAAAATGATAAATTCAGCTATACTTCGTGAACAATTAATGGAGAAAGTTTTATTTTAAAACCAACATGTTTCAACACACATGAATCCTTGGTTGTCCTAAATATATTACTCTTACAACTGAATTTTCTTCATTGTTCACCAAGTGGAGCTGAAGTTTTCTTTTTGACCTTTGTGAAGGAAGGGAAGAGGAAGCAAGGGGTTGATTGTGGCCACGAGGTCTTCAATGTTTTTGCCCGAGGAATAGATGGTGTGTGGGTGGCTGGTTGGCTGGGTATATACAGTACATGCATGTGTGTTTTCTGACATTTGTTACCAGTGTATTTGTGTGATTAGCATTGCATTTGTTGTTGGGTGAGGTTTCGAATCAAAGTGTGCTTATGTGTGAATGTGCTCACAGGTCAGTGAGGCCTGTTTTACATTTAACCTCCAAGCATGGCCTTAAGTCATGCTTGGAGGATGTAACACAACCACTTCTCCATTTTGTCTGTAGATCTTGAGCAAACCCCACAGCAACTAAATTGTATAAGTTTGAGGTTAATGAAAACCATGCTGATATTTATTCTGTGCATCTATAATCAGATCCAGGCTCTGCAAAGGGAGAAAACAGAGTAAATTGTTTACTGAATTCCAGAGGGTAATTCACAAGTAATTCACATGTTGAGCAGAGTTGCTATTCGGTCCAGTCAGCATTAACAAATAATTTGCTATATTCATGCAAGCTGCTTTTCTCTACCACAAGCACACAATGAAGTTGCTCTTCCCCTTCCCTTTTCATGTAGCTCTTTGAAATATCAGATGGATTAAAACAAGCCCACATCAGTCATTTGTTTTTCCCTATATAAGCAGAAACTGGTGGCAAAGCTGCGTTATTGAGTCAAAATGGGAATGTTATGATTTAAATAATGTTTTATTATAGGGCATAATGTTCCCTAGAAGCGCCTCCTACCTGTGAATTGGCTCCCAGTCTGTTTTTGATCTTGGTCTGTTCTCCAGTGGTTATTATTCAGTAGTCTGTCGTTCTTGTCGTCTGAAATTTCAACGAACTCTCGGGAGTCTCGTACTTGAAGTAACAGACGGCAAAGAATTTCACTGGAGACTACAAAAATGGAAATTCATATTTACATTCAGGGGATTGATTCAAGTACCCAAATGCTGACTTTGTGATGCCTACTGTAACATTTTCACTCATTCTGAACAATAAGATGCTAAAATTACCATGAGGTGTGTCTCACGCTGTGCTAGGAGCGTCTGTCGCTGCTTCAAAAGATCGCTGAGGAGCACCAGATGTACCAAGGCTGCGTTCAGAGGTTCCAGTCCTGGCTGCTGACGAAGACAAAGGAGCTGACTGATCTGGTGGAGAGGGAGGACACAGCCGAGAACAGACTCAAAGCCTTACAAGTGAGAGTAACTGTCAGTGGAATAATCCAATTGTGTTGCCAGTATTTCACGGTGCCATAGTCATAGTCTCAAAATCTGTCTTTATTCGGTCTATGATTTTCAGCTGTAGACACAGTAGAAGAAGCAGAGTTTGAATGGAGTAATCTCCATTGTACAACATGCACTTTGCATATTGTTTTGTACGTCAATGGTCCATACCAAATGATAAGAAGAAACGTTAACGATACCCGTGGGTAAATGGTGCCTTTGCAGCAGAAAACAGTAATAGGATACATGAAAGAAAAATAGGATATAAATAAAAATAGGACAAGAGTCATATAAACACAACGCATTCCAGCAATTCCAACACTAGAACATGTTAAGTAGAAATGTATGATTGAAGACGGTATGCAAAATGGCAACCGTAGCAGCAGAACTTATTGGAACACAAAAGAATGAAAAATATGTGAGAATATACCAAAAAAATGAAATAAGCCCAGATTCTGTCCAGTCCCACTGCATTTGTGGCAAATTAAAGACCTAATTAATTATCATTATATATGAATGTGATTTCAGCTCTCTAGTTGATCAGGTGCCTTTGTTTCTTCTATGGAGAATACAGTAACATAAGGCTAACTGGCTTGCTAGCTAACGTTAACAACTAAACCGTTAGCAAACATAGCTTATACAAAAGCAGACTACATACATACATACATACGTAGAAGCACTGCTTATACAACAATGTGCTTTATTATAAAATGCTTCAGTATCTGCTGCATTACCATTTTAAAAAGATTTAGCTATTGCTATATATTTATCACTTTATCGCGGCAGTCCATGTAAGCTAATAGCCAGAGCATCCAGAAGTAGGTTTTCCCATCGTGTCATTTTATCGAAACTCATTTGCATGTGAAGAGGTGTTAAAATCGATCAAATCCTGTCAGGCCCTGGACGACAGCGTAGCCAGCGAGGAGAAAACCCTGCAGCACATCGAGGGCGTTGCAGAGGCGGTGAGGACCAACACCTCCCCGGCGGGGGCCGAGGTGGTGGTGGAGGAGGCTGAGGAGCTGAGGCTTGGCTGGCAGAGGCTGCGGCAGGGCCTGTGCGAAGTCGGGGAGGGCCTCCGCTTCAGCCTGGACTCCCACAGCCAGTACCTGACCCGGTGCCACCGACTGGGGGACGGCATTGGGCGCCTCACGGTGCTGCTCCAGGGGCTGGACCGCGAGCTGGAGGAGGGCCGCGACGCCGGGGACCGGGGCGACCGCACTGAGGAGCAGATGGTGGGCCAGTGGAGGAAATACACGGTGAGTGTCTAGAAAAAATATATGATCATATACCGGGGCACTGGAAATGTTCAAGGTATCATTCAATAATGTGATACCATTTACATTCCAATTTCTGGTAAAATTCCACATTGTGCAATTTATTAAAGGAAAAATCCACCCTTTTAAAGCCCCTATGTGTAGAATATTTACCTCAATATATCATTTTCAAATTAATTTTGATAGCATAGAATAATGGCTGTAGAAATGACACCATCACCATGAAAAATCTTTTATTCTATGTTTTGCTTTCTCTGTGTTTATTGACAAGTCATCTTTGCGACAACTGACATAAAATACTACCACTAATTGGCCAATTGGTATGAAAAGTTAATCAGGTCTTCGTTTCCCTATGACCAACCTTTCCACAAACTTTATGAGATATCCTGCTAACAGACAAACAGGCAGAATGGGGTGAAAACATAACCCCCGTCCAACACCGTTGGTGGAGGTAAAAATAAGACTTTTACACTGAAAAACCCCAGCAATTTCCTTCCCAGTTATGACTACTTCCTTTTGTAGTTTTTCCTTGGAGTTGTAGGTTAAAAGTGCCTTACGAGCTGAGATATACCTGCCAAAACTCAACAACTGTAAACCACAATCAGTTTCTGTCTTAAATGGTAATTCGTAATCGGAAACTGAGGATTGTACCTGCAACATGTGGGTTACAATCCTGTTTATAGATTTACAGAACTGAGTTTGGGTTTTCAAATCATTGTTTTAAGCTTGAAACATTTCACAATGCTGAGTTTACATACGCTTTGTTTTTGGGGAAATATACCTCCCTAGGGGTTTCAACTTGTTGCTTTCAGTCAAAAGTGGGCATATGGGCATAAAAATATAGCCAACTAGTTTGTGAACATTGGAACACATCTTGTGGCGGCATAGCATTCTGGTCTATTGACAGAAATGCAAGGTACATCAGCATTAACTGTTTTTTATAGTGCCACTAGTAGTTGCGGCTGGAGCGCTAATTATACTATTCTCCTCTCAGACAAATGTGAAATAAGTCAACAGCCACTCAAGTCAGATGATAATGCAATACCAGCTGATCTGGACCAAGATGTATGCTACTGTACATGAAAAACATTTTAGCAAAGGATGGAAATGCAACAATCAAATACAAAGCACTTTACATCGATGTCTTAAGGCAGACACAGTCAACATGCTTGGCGGTTTAGTAGCTTGTTAGACTGGTTTTTGTTGGAGCAATGGGACCGCTCAGTTGGAGCCCCATTATATTTTGGGCATCTTCAGACTTGCCCAGTTTATTTTCATCACATGTTAACAAAGCAAATTCCTTCATTATGTCAATGATGTTGTTTTATACAAGCTTGTAGTCCAATAATTAGTAATTTGCATGATAATTTGCACAAAATTAGATATAATGGATTCAAGTGTGAAAGAATATGAATTAGCAAGGTCCACCTACTACGATGATGTGGCAGGAATTTGGCTTCTACAACAATATAAACATAAGATAAGATATCACTTTATTAATCCCCTTGAGGAAATTCGGGGACATGACATTATGAACAACTTCCATTCGCAGGATATTACTTTCACAATTGCATATCCCATTATATATGGAGACAATATCATGATATGAAAAAATGTATGTCGCCAACCCAAGTCTGTGGTTGTTTGACAGTGTTTTGCTTAATCCCTTCACTCTACCTTTTGCTTTTTCTTTGCTTGTTTGTAATCCTTTTGCTGTTCCACTCCAATATTTCCAACAGAACTCCATTCGTTTCTCCCCTTTCTCTCCCCCTTTCCTTCTTCTTTTCCTCTGTCTCTTTCTCGTACTTGCTTATTAACCTTATCCATTCTTTCTCTGCGGTTGCACGCTTTCATTTTTTTTCCATTTTTCATGCCTTTATTTTCCAAAACGGACATCTCACCTACAACTCTCTCCCACCCTCCCCTCCTCTCATAAATATCACTCCTCATAAAGCCGAACTTCACTTGCCTCGACATGACTCCTAACTGAATTTATATTCTCCATCTCATTATAATTTACCACCAATCACACAGGCCTGACACACTCAAACAGAATATCCACATGCACTGCAGCGCCGGAGCCTTCTTAAGTATCGTCGGTGGATTGACTGAATGCCTGAGAGAGGTGTGGTAGAGCCATAGTCAGATCGTTATTTTCAGTCTGGGTACCTCAGACTGTCACATACACCACATGCATACCGCACTTTGTCTGGCAAGTCACCACTGGCTATGCATTGATAACCAGTCTCCTCCCCCCGCATAGCTTTGTGGAAAAACCTGTGAAAAGCTTTGCCTCCATAGCCTTGCAGATCTCTACGAAGCAGTCATCCCTTAAAATAACCTTACATTTTCATTAATTTACACTAATTCACCCCTTAATTCATGCAAAATCCCCTTAAAATGAATTAAGGGAGTAATTAATGGAGGAGACCCCATCGAAACCTCCTTAAACACCCTTAATCTTGACTCCTTACTTTCTAATTTAATGAACAATTCAGGGAGACTTTCCATTAATTTCCATTTAATAGCCTTGTAAACCATGCACAAAAGGCATGAAAAATCCCTTAATTACTAGTGCATAAATTATGAATAAATCCCTTATAAACCCATGATACTAATCTTACTTTTTTAAAGCTGTTATTTTTAATGGATAATTGATGTTTATGTAATGGAGAAATTAAGAACATTTCAGGGATAAAATGAAGGGATTTGGTTTCGTAGTGATCACGTGTAATATGCGATAGATGGGGCAAAATCAACAGCAGGCTGTTATGAGAGAATGTGATAGCAAAGTGTACCTGTGGACTTTTTGCGGCTGCCTCCGTCGGGCGTGACTGGAACCTGAAATGAGGTGGTGCACTCATCTGTCTGTCAGCTGCTGCGATCCAGACAGACTATCACAGTGTGACAAGACTTGACTGGCAGAAGGTGTTGTCACCGTTGTATTAAGACATGCCAACGAAGCGTAAACAACTTTTGTTTATCTATATCGCCGCTGCAATGCTGTTTCAGGGGAAATACTCTCCTAATTTCAGTGCAGAATTCACTTGAAAGGTAATGCCACGAAATATCAAACGATTACAGGATGTGCGCTCCTGTGAAGCCCCTAACCTTAAAGAAAATACGGTTACGTGCTCTGCGATTCGATAAGTCCATTTAATAATTCATGAGAGCACATTTCAAGTGCTGGAAAGAAGCCGTCAGAAGCTCTTTGGTCCAAGTCAGTAGATAAGTAGAAAATTGCATATCTGTCAAGTGTCAAATTCATTTGGCGTTTGAGCCTTGCTGGACATACGCGTATGCCAGGTATGTATGTGATACAGCATCTTCCATCTTATTTCAAGAGAATGTAGCCTACACTAACTCAGAACCCCCAGCTTCAAACCAGAGGAGTTGACTATGAGCATATTGCTGCTGTCAGACAAAAACCCATATCTGCAAAAAGAATGTTTTTCAGGAATGAAAGGAAGAATGGGTGTTTTCTAATTTGGCTGCAATGCAATTTTGAAATTCCACAATGGGGTTTTATCAGTTTTCAAGGTCCCGAGACTCATGTCATTCACCTATAAACAAGTCTGAAAATGTTCACATCAAGTCAGAAAATGGAAAAAAAAAGATTGCAGTTAAATGACAGCACGCACTTTCATTTTGTTTTTCCATTGCTGGATGAACTCCACTGAATTAACTGACTTTACTCCCTTTAGGACAATTAGATTTCCCGATGTTTCAGCTCGAACTCATGTGTTTCCCATACGTTTGTGCCTCACAGGGCGTGAGGAACACCCTCTCAGCCGAGGAGTCAGAGGTGGAGCACCTCAAGGCTCAGCTCAAAGAACTCTTCCGATTCTCTGAGGACTCCCGCCACCTTTCCGATGACGTCCTGGCGGTCGTCAAAGAGCATCAGAGGCAAGTAACGGGAAGTATTTCTCGTTATGACCTACTTGGAATAGCAGATGGGAGGGATTTGCTGCACCAGGACAGTTCTGATTCATTCAATCACAGAGAAGTGTACTAAACAGACTTTCTTCAAATTACTGTGATTGTGTAACTTTAGAGCATGTTCAGTGAATTCTCTCATGTGGGAAAACCAAACCCATTACACTGACCTGCTCAGTGGCTAAAACAAACCAGAAAACGTCTTTGCAAATACTAAAATGCCCCAGGTCTGTTGTGGATTAGTGTGTATTCTAAAGCTGCACTAGACAGGATTTTAATGTAAAAATATGTATTATCCCAAATAGGCTTGAACGAGCCAACAGTGTCTCCTCCAACCTAGTCTGAACCTCTTCACCACCTCCACCCCCCCACACACACACTAAGAAAAAATGCAGTGGTACGGCAGCTGCCAATTGGGGTCCGCCAACATTGCCAAAATTGCCAAAATTGCCTAGTACTGCTTTAAACACTGGTCGGGAATTTGGATGATCAGAAAACTAAGAGGCAAACCAGAAGGGTCAAACAAATAAGAGGCACTCTGCTTGGATGGGCCATCATTCGGTGTTATAAAAGCTGTCTGGTTTCCATGCACACCAATTTCCTTTTATTGTTCAGGATATTCAAGAATTCCATTTTTGCGTTGCACACACACACACACATTATGCAGAAATCAACACGCAGCTGTGCTTCAAACTGAGCCGGTCATGGACAATTTGTAAAGTCAATGCACTTTTAAGCACATGTGTGGGCGGCCATTGCTTAGTTTTAAATGGTGGCTATAAAAATATTCACCCCCTTGATTTTTTTGCACGTTTTGTTGCGCTCTTATGTTATTTCAAAAAGCATTTGTTCGGGATTTTCAGTTCTATGCAAAATCACTCAATCAAAGCGAAAACAAAACTGAAGTAATTTATGCAAAAGAATGAAATTAAAATAACAGAGAAATTATGTAAGCAAACTTGATTGCTCTGTTGTTTTTAATTATATACTTTCACATTAATTCCTACAAATTTGTTTTCACTTTGGCAGCATAGAGTAGATGGATAGAGATAGAGTGCTTTGCATAGAACTCTGACTAAATTCAGAATAAATGCATTTTGGGCTAACTTAATAGCACAACTAACTGCAAAGTGCAAAAAGTCAAGGGGGGTCAATACTTTTTATAGCCACTGCAATATCGTTGATTACTGAGTGCTTGCAGTACTTGTGTGGAATCCAATGAAAATGTCTCATTTTCAATCCACTCAGGTCACGGTCTTCCCATAGACAACCATTGTAGTATTGATCAGTTCTACAGTAAATGTGTAATCAGTCAAACTGCATCATATCCATCATATCAGAGCTAGACCACACTGATTAGATCAGTCATTGTCAGTGATCAGTTCATTTTTTTTTTTTCAATGAAAGGACAATACACACACAAACACACACACACACGACCATACTATCCCACAGATGCAGCTCTGCTCCTTATGCGTGTTGCCATAATTAAATGTGCTTCTGTTTATCTTTTCATAAACTCCTCAAAATAACAAACTTTTGTCAAAACCTTGCGATTCTGTGATATTCCATGTTTGTCTAAATTCTGTTTTAAAATCCAGATTCTTTGATTCCGTCCGAAAACATCGCATATGCATATAAACATATAAACATCTCAAATAAGACCTTAACCAGGATATGAGCTATTATCCAGAATCTTGTGCACCTGTAAAGTCACACCCTTGATTTGCATAGACCAACTGCCTGTAGCGTGACACTGCGCTGCCACAATACACCTTGAAAATGAAATTAGGTCATTTTTTTTTCTCCCATCAAGTTGCAGAAGCTGAGTGTCTCTGAGGAATGCTGCATATGAGGGGATTTGGTATAGACTGAAGTGACGAATGTGACTGCAGACATTTTTCCCATGGAAGTGTGTGTGTGTGTGTATGTGTGTGTGTGTGTGTGTCAGGGTATCTGCAGATCCTTCAAGGAAATTCCAGCGTGATTGGAGTTTCTGCTCATTTTCTTAGTGTTTTGCATCACTGTAGATCGTTTTCCAGTGCGTTCATCAGAGATATTTGTCATTTCTCCCTCATCTTAGTTGTTTTTCAAACTAAATATTTTGTCTAAATATTACGAGGTACTATTTTAAGCTGTAATTCAAGGTAAAATCTTTTCGATTTTACAAACTATAGCTGACGGAAGCGTCTTGTTTTGGTTGTCTATTGGCTTTAATGGGTTGTGATTGACAGAAGGCGGGTCCTAACGTAACCGCACAGAACGTTAGCTATTGGTTGAAAGACAGAAAACGTGGAAATCAGAGAAGCAGAAAGCGGAAGTAAGACGCCCACTCCTGTCTTGTCTCGGCATATATTAAACATTAACATTTTGTCATAGTTTAATATCAGTATAGTTGAATTGCCTGAGAGTTTAACCACCATTTTAAACATCTCAGGTAGTGAAATTTTATGGTATAGGATTGTGAAAGTAGGCTATAGGAAAGTTTTCTTTGAAATCTTTGGAAATTTCAGCAAGATCTGTACTTAATAATAATAATCAAAACCCTGATTAAGGCTACTGCTGCCGAAACATGTTGATTTTTAATATTAAAGGATAATTCTGGTAATTTTCAACCTGGGCGTTATTTGTCTAGTTTTTGTCATCATGACGATTGATTGCTTTCACAATTGTGTCGCTTAATTCACTGTAGAGCTTTACATACCTCCAGTTTGCTGGGAGCGCTGCTGTCCAATACACACCTAGAACCCAGAAACCAATTAAAACAAGTTTTATACATTTGTATTTACAGAAAATCCAATATGACATGAACGCAGTCATGCTTTTTTAACTAGTGTGAGCTAGTTGACATATCTAATACTGAAATATTTCTATAATATATACAATATAGTTTCAGGCAATGGATAGTGGGAAATCAGATGTAGTGTGGGTGTTATTGTGTTGAAAGGATGTGTTTTATTTTTGGGTTCATGTTCACGTAAAGCTACAGTAAGCAGCCTATGTAAAGTTGACGAAATTTTGAACACAAGCCAACGTCACGATGGCAAAAACTAGGAAAATAAGGCCTAGTTTGAAAATATCCGGAATTATCCTTTAAAGCTTTGTCAATTGTTCTGAGTAGCTGAGTAGGCTATCATCCTTAAAAGTCAGTTTTATTGGAAATCCCCCTTCAACTGGTGTTTGCAGTGTGAAATGTCGAGTGACGAGGCTGTGCTCGGAGTCGGAGACGGGGCTGAGGAAGATCCTCCAGGACCCGCTGCTGGTCTTCGCCCAGTGGAGCCACACGGTCTCCCAGGTGCTGGAGGCTTCCGCCGAGGTCACCGACTTCTCCCACATCGCCATGTTGGTCCAGAACATAGAGGTAAAGCACACACGCTCGCTGTTTCCCTGGAGAATTGTTTGGAAATTGTTGGAGAATTTTCCTCATTCATCTACAGTCTTCATAAACAAGGCATTCTTCTTTTGTGAGCATATTATTTTATTTATTTGAACATAAGATATCATATATAATATATAGGGATGCCGCGATCGATCAGCCAGCAATCGGAATCGGCCGATAATCAGTATAAATATGAGATCGGAGAATTCCGATAATGCTTTATAGTCGCCGATTGCAAAAACCGATCGATGACGCAAAACACGTGAGCCATGTGCGTTTGTTTACATAATGGTGGTCAGAGATATAACGTCTTTTTTATTTTTTAATAATTGGGGTGGGGAGTAAGCTATTTGGTGTGATAATCAGAATGTTACATGTATTATAACATTGTAACCTTAAACCTTATGTATCAATCACTGTGATCGATACATATTCACATCTCAGTCAGCAGCAGCACAGCGTCTCCTCCTCTCCTCTGGCGCCGTGCGCACGCAGGCAGGTTGATAACCATGGATCCCATGCGTAAATCTGAACAGATTTCTGTCATTCAAATTTCTATGTAATCCGCAAAGTCTGATTGTTAATTCCTTGTGTCAATTATGTTTTTATCACCAGTCAGTCAAAGGTTACTATTTGAAATGTAAGTGTCGGGTTTTCGCTGCCTAAGGCGCCACACTCGCTTGGCGAGTCCTTTGCAAGAGGAAGTAGCCTAGGCTATTCAGTAAGATCCCGCACGTAATTCTGAACAGATTTTTGTCATTCAAACGACTCGGAATTAGTTCTACTTCTAAACAGCCAACTTACTAAGAAAATTTCGGTTTTAAACCGGGCTCGGGCCCATAAATGCAGCCAATGGGACGGGCCGTGCCGGGCTCAGACAGAACGTGCACGGGCTCGGGTAGGGTCGGGCTTGTTTTTTTGGGCCCGATCTAAGGTCTGGTCGAGACCCTAACAGCAGAGAGGCAACTGAAAAGTCTAATTTCTCTCCCTCTTAAGAACATTCACTTAGGCTATACAAAAACAAAGACTGAAACGGATATATATCTTTGGAGGGTGTCTCCATTTACTTAACTCGACTCAACAACACAGGCAAGTGGCAACAGTCTGAGTCTTGTGCTTCGGTTATCTCACTAAATCATGTTGGCTACCTAGAACGCACATAGTTTTGTTTACATAATGATCAAGTAAATATTGAGGTAGAAAAAAAGAAAATGTGGATACTTTTTAACCAGGACTCAATTTGATGGATGACATGTATATAAAATGGAAACTGTTAGACCTATAATACTGCTATACCAGCTGCTATAACAAAACAAAAAAACTATCGGTATGGCCGATCGGTATCGGCAGATATGGCTCATAGACGATCGGCGATCGGCGATCGGCGATCAGCGGCAAAAAACGTTATCGGGGCATCCCTAATATAATCAAAAGAAATGAGTGCAGAATGTGGAGAGTCCAACAAATCAGATCTCAGTCCCTGTAACTTTACTTAAGCATGATGGACTTGTCTTTGCTCTTTGCTGTAATTTAGGCTACCTTCTCTGGGGTCCTTCTACCCATTGCGTTTTGAGGTTGTTTCTCTCATTCCTAACAAACTGCACCGCAGTTCTCTTGGAAGAGGACAGAGGCATCGTGGTGCAGTTATTTCAGCCAACCAAACTAAAGGAGGAAACACTCCAGTTTTCAAATAAACCTCTCCAAACATGCTCGATATGAACACTCCCTCAAAGGATCATGTAATGGAGCTCAGCCTGGCTTGACCTCGGCTGTAAACTATGAGAGAAAACAGGCCACATTTGCAGGAGGTTGCCAGGTACAGCAATTGGATAAGCTAGGGAAATTAAATCAGACCCTGCATACTCTACTCTTTGGATCATATCAAATTGAATCCATCCAATGTAATTACTGGTAACTGATGACAAACAGAGGCACACTGACACAGAGAGGTAGACAGCCACATTCAACACACATATACAGGCAGACATGGGAATTAATAACATTGTAGGTAATATGAGGATCTCGCATACTGTTAATACAAAGGCATATCAGCTTTTGGATGGCTTTGGCAATCTCTTAACTCCTTTACATTTCCTTCACATTTACCAATACAACTTTTCTACGAGCCTCCTGACCCTTGACCTTCTTCCCATTGGTTGCTTGTAGTGTTGGCAGTCTAGTTCTTGAAGTGTATTCCACTCACTGTAAATTGCTCTAGATGAAGGCATCATATCCCTTTCCTTCCACTTTCGTCTTTTTTCTTTTTTGCTGCACCTCGAATTAACAAATGAACAAAGGAAGGTGTAACCATCAGGGCAGGCAGACAACAGATAAAATACTTATTTACATAAATCCAGGGCATTTGCAAACAACGCAATACACGTCGCTGGCTCATTGCCATAATAATTGGGTTTCTGATTTTCTTATCATTTCATATCATATTGCGTTGTGTGTGCCTTGTTTTGCCCCCTTGTTTTTACCTTTAAATTGTAGAAACAAGTTCCGTATCACTCACATGCATTCCCAGCAGCGTTAATCCGCCTCTCTCCTCTACGCTAGCGGCTGCTGAAGCGTAGCGTGCAGCTGCAGGAGCGTCTCAGCCTGCTGCAGGTGAAGGGCGACCTGCTGGCCTCGGTGTTTGGCCCCGAAAGGATGGACGGCCTGCAGGGGGAGCTGAGCTCCTCCATCAGGAACAGGGAGCTGCTGCACACTCAGCTGCTGCAGAGGAAGAGCAGGCTCCAGGTAGGAGGAGTAGAGGAAGGACGGCATCAAGACGTCTCTGTCATTCATGTGCATTTACTTGCATCCTTGTACCCGCTGAGGAATTGGAACAAGTATTGGATTTGAAAAAATTTTGACTTCTTGCATCCCTAGCACTGACCGTATTTGACAGCCAGCTGTCTTTTCCCCACTCTTAGGGCTTAATCTCAAGAACCAAGGACTTCGGCGATGCCTATGAGTCGATCCGCTCCAAGCTGACGGTCCTCCGAGACCGACTCGTCGCAGCTGACAACCTCCAGCCCGACATTCTGGCCAAGAAGAGCCAGTCGGACCAGCTCAGGGTGGGTTTAACCCCAGACCAGACCACACCAGACCAGGGCCAGAACCAGCCAGAAGCTCTGCTGGAACACAACATGCTTTTCATGTCCATTGACATACTGCAGCCTCTAGCAGATTAGGCAGATGAATATACTGACTTGCAACATCTCTAGTGTTAGGTCGTCATAGTGCAAAAAGCAGAAGTGACTCAATTTTTGCAGTGTACGCTTCATTATGTTGATCCTATGGTATTTTAGGGAAGATGCTAGTGCTTGATGGATTGGCGTATTCTTCTCTCCCACTGCTGGAAACTGGCATATACACAATTGGATCCAGTTCCAATGAAACTTTATATTTAAATTGCCAGTTTACCCGTCATATGAAATTATACAATGAGATTTTAGCATGTTTTAAGGGCCGATGAGTCATGAAACGTAACCCATACAAACCCATAAGTGACGGTGTAAACTTCACTAATTTTTTGCAATTTAAGCTTCATCTTGTTGATCATATGGTATTTGAGGGAAGACTGTTTATTAACGGTTACACAATTGGATGCAATACCAATAAGATGAGATAATATAGAAACCTTATCTTATCACTATCGGTATTTAATTTACTGGCTTAGCTGCTCTGCTTTTGAAATTATACAAAGACTTTTCAACAGGTTTCAACGGCTCAGGGATCAGGAAACTCACTCAACACACAAACCTTCAACAATTCACGCAAGGGAAACACCAGGATTGCAGTTGTTTGTTTTCCATAACCGAATCTTATACTGTGATGTGGGTTTGTGTTTCCTCAGGTGATGCAGAAGGACCTGGAGGACTGCGAAGCCCACATCACAGCGCTGGAGACCCTGGTCTCCTCCAGTCCCACCAACAGGACTCAGTTCGAGAGGCTCTATGCTGACTGGAAGCTCCTCTACAAGACGGTCAGGGTAAGAACGTTGAAAATGCATGAATTTGGAAGAAACTCCAGTTATGAATCACCTCTGCGTGACCATGACTGCCCCTGGAGATCAGATGAAAGCCCCAGCCTCCATCTGTAATTACAGCTTTCAGAAGAAGAGCCATTTTGAAAGCGGTTTTATAGTCAACCACTTTTGAGTGTGAAATTTATGTGTCTGAAAATACACAACTTCTACTGACCCCCATTAAATCTGACATTAACATGGGTCTCTCTGCTCTTGGATCCAGAATATCTTCCAGAAATATTTGGCTGTATTCTTTTCTGTTTTTCTCAGGTGAAAGTGAACGAGAGCGAGGAGAGCATCGCTGACCACGAGAGCTTCCACGACAGCTTGCTGAACGTGGAGAAGTGGCTGATGATCATGAGGCAGAAGCTGGAGTCTTTTCACAGCCCCGCGGGAGAATGGAGCGTAGACAACCGACAACACGAGGCCGAGGTGTGTGTCTACGTTTGGGCATATGTGCAGTTGCATGACTGGTCCTCAGTTTTACAAAGGGATTAGGATTTGGGTTAAAATTAGGATTAGGTTTAGGTTACAGTAAATGTTAAGGTTAGTTTAGGATTGGGACTTGGCTTTAGGGTTAAGTTTACAGATTCTTAAAATTCAAATTCATTCATTCATAAAATTCAGTGTTGGTGCATTGTGCTGCCTGTCTGATGGTCTTGTATATTTATGACAGCGTCCTCGATAGTGACCATTTGTACATTGTTGTTTTAACATCTGAATTGGGCTTCTGTATGAATGCTCAGCTTGGATTATGGCACAAAGGATTTCAATATCAAATCCTCTGTATTGCTAAATGCTTACCAACACTTAATAGGATATACAGTTTCTTGCAGGGGTAAGCAATTCAGTGAATTTCCAGACTTTTTCTGCCCTTTCTGACTTTCTTATGCACATATACAGGGAAAATGGCCCTCATTTTTCAAGGGGAAATGTGTCAAAGTTTGTTCTTAACACCAGCGTTATCAGTATTTGCATGTCAGAACATAATATACTGTCGCAATAATCCTTATCTCACTTAACATATACGAAAGCCTTGGAAAATGTCATTGATAATACTCAGCTGCCATCAGGTGACAAAAAGTAGATGTTTGGTGCATCTTTACAGACTGTGTAACCCTAACCCTATTTTTAAACCTAACCTGACCCTATATCTAAAATTAACCTCAACCCTAAGACCTAGCCAAGACATTGAATATCTATAGACTACTTTTTACACTATCACTTGAAACTCAGTAGATTTTTAGTGACATTATAGTCACTTGATAGGAAGTTTTAGTTGAGTATCAACATCAGACTATCCAAGTGTGACCTAATGTAACTAAAAAGGCAGTTTCATCACTATAGAAAGCCAAAGCACACTGCTTCCTACATGGCATGGGTTGGTACATTTCCCTCTACAATCAACATGTTTGGCTTTGTTGATTTCACTGGAAGCCAAAGCAAAGAGAATACATAAAGAAGAGCGTCCACAGGAATTAGGAGGCTTTGGAACATTTTTTTGCTCTGTTTGTAGTCTGGAAGTCCAGGACTGCAAGTGTCGCGGCCCATGATATCAAACTCATCAGTGAATATTTAAAAAAATCCCCATCCTTTAGATGCATAATCATCATTGAGTTTTTGTTCCGCCGACCGATTCAGTACAAGAACTGATCGCACATTGACCTTAAGGGACGCCCCCCCTGTCATGAATTTTAATGAGAATGCCAAGGAGATTCTTTGTAATTATAACGTTCATTATCTTGCAGACCTTTCTGCCCATCTCATCACTCACCATCTTGGGCTGAGACTGTGCACCTCTGTGTTTAATTAGCTCAGGGCTGTGTTAAATGTGGGTATGCCGCTGTTCAGAACTGTGCACTTTTGAACCCATTCACAATGGATCTTAAATATACTGGTTTGCAGGAAAGTTATGCTAGATTATACCTAAAGTTGCACTAGGCAAGATTTTTTATGTAAAAATACACCCATCTTACCAGGCTAAATCGGGATGCGGGGCTGCAGTAGAAAAGAGCGTCCCATCCCCACTAATTGAGATGCCATAGAGTCACTGTATTTTTCCACATTAGATACTGGTGTTGTGTGTGAACACAAATGATGAGTCCAAACAAAATCCCAAACTGTCTCATACAAGGCAAGGCAAGGCAAGGCAAGGCAAGGCAAGGAAAACTTTATTTATATAGCACATTTCATACACAAGGCAAATACAATGTGCTTCACATAAAACAGAAAAAATACATAAAATGACATTAAAAACGAAAGAAAGAAAGCTATTGAGCAGTCACTCTCACACTGGTGACACCTCTGGTCAGCCAGTATACACAGTCCAGAGAAAGCTGGACTCGTTAGATTTTTTCCTCTCTCATCCCTTCGGTATCCTTTGGTATAAAGCATCACTCATGCTTTATACCAAAGTACACCAAAGAGTGTGCTTTGTGCAGTTTATTGACATCATGCTACATGATTTTTGGGTACCTTGCTGCCATTTGGAGCCGCCAACATGTGAAGTTGCCTAGTGCAGCTTTAACTGCAAAGTCTTTTGTTTGAAGAAAATAACACTGTTCACGCTCATTCATTTGATGAATTTCTGAAGTGTCTATAAGATGTTTGACTTAGGGGAATCCCATGTTTGCCCAATCAGTGGAAAGATGTGTGCACTTCAGAAGTAGAACAGCCTTTCCTCTACAAAAGCTGAATGGACAGGTTCACTGATTACTCCCTCCGCTCTGGTTGAAGGTGTGTTAATCAGTGAAATCAGCAGCCCATCCCTGGCCACAGTGTATATTAATGCTTGAGATTGCTTCCCCCCCACTCTACAGAGGGCACTAGGGGAGTTCCCAGAGAAGGAGCTTCAGCTACAGCAGATGGAGGCCCAGGGTCTGGGGGTTTTGGAGAGGACTTCAGAGGAGGGAAGGGTCCACATCCTCCGGGACATGAAGCGGCTACGAGAGTCCTGGTTGGCCCTGCACAACCTCAGTCTCAACCTCTACAGGTACAGAGAAAAAAACAAGTTTTATTTATTTAACAAAGGGGCCTGGTATTTTCTGGGTGTGTGGCTGGGTGTGTGTAGACTGTAAACACGCTACTCCTTGACGGGGAACCTAAAAATATGAAAAAGGTGGAAAAGAAGCCACTAGATGTGAAACAGTATGCAATGAGGCTGACCTCCAGAAATTAAGGCACTATGTGGAGGATGAAAAAAGTTTGCCAGTGTCTTATGCCAAAATGAAGTTTAAGTCAGGGCAAGTGTGTGGACGTCAAACTAGCCACCTACTCATTTCAACCTTCATCATTTCTTTACCACCTCATTCACACAGTTCCTTCATTTTTGGTATCAACAGCTGCTGTTATCCAGACAGATACACAAGTTCAACAGTAAAAGATAAGATGAAACGTTAATAACCGATGTGGGGAAATTGGGTTATTGCAGCAGCCAATAGTAACAGGATACAGCAGGGAAAATAGCAAATTGGGGTTATATACTGTATATAACATATGCAACTGACAATTTCAACACAATCATGTTAAGTAGATTGTATGAGTGGGAAATATTGGAGAAAGTATGGATTACAGCATTATTATAATGTACAAAATAACAGCAGTAGGTCTTAGCGCTGAATATTTACAATATGAAAATATACCAAAAATGATCAAACGGTAGAATAAGTTTACATTTATGTATTACCAACATCTCAAGCAGCCAGTGAGTGTAAGGGGTAAAACAGAAGAGCCAATATTATCATGGTCACAAGCCTGTTTGTCTGACCTCAAGCCTGCATAAGGGTACAAGCTGATGAAGGCAAGAAGAAGCTATGAGAAGAAGAGAATTTTGCGTCTTTGTTGCTCAGCACTCTCTTTATTTTGGTTGAGGTGTGTTAGACTTAATGTTGATCAGTTGGTAAATTATGGAAACAGTTAATCTCTCTTTCTCTCTCATTCTCTCCCAGGCTGCTGAATAGCTCTACAGAGCAGCCAGATTCTGACCGGTGGAGGGTTAGAGGCCTGGCAGGAGACGACACAGCCCTAACAGCAGAGCTCCGTCTGGGGGAGGAAGACAGCCAGATCATGGGAGGAGACTCTGTGAACCAAAGGGGAGGCCAGCCGGAGTACAACCCAGCAGGGGGCCACCGTGCCTGGGCAGACCAGAGCTCAGGGCCTGGGAGAGGAAGAGGCCTGGAGGGAGAGGCAGAAGAGGCGGGGATGACAGTCAACGTCGGGGACAGGGCGAGTTACGGGCAAGTTGGGTGGATTCAGGGCCACGCCAAGGGTCACCTCAGACTGGTCGGACAAGACGAACATCTTAGCCTCAGCCCTTCGAGAACAGCCGAGGGAAGCGGACGCTCCTTCGGAGAAGATGAAGTAGACTCCTCAGCTTGGTCAGGACACATTCACAGCGTTTCCAAAGACCCCGCAGCTGATGGAAGCCCTGAAAGCGGAAGGTCAATAGTGGCGGGAGACAGTGGCCACTTGACAGGAGAGAGGCGGGGAGTAGCGGTGACCACAAAGGTCGGCTACAGCGAGGGCGGCGAGGAGGCAGGGGAAGGCCTCAGCCAAGGAGGAGGTGCTTTCACGTTGTTCAGAAGGGATCCGGCCAAGCAGCAGTCAACACTATCAGCTCAACACATAACGGTATTGTGGTGCAATGTTCCCTCTAACCGTGCGTTCACACTGCAAGCAATTTGGTTGATGGGTCACTATTCTGACTGATTGTGGACAGTGCAAGAGGCTCTGATTGCATCTGCTTCTAGGTCTGCTTTGAACAGGTAAATCATGTTTTTTGCACTGCTTTGGTATTGCCTTTCAAGCGCAAATTAGGCAGCATTAGTCGAACATAAAGAGAAAAAACCTCAATAAAATTCAGGCCTTCCCAACTTTGGAACTATTGCTCATGCAACAAAATGACATCGGTTGGGAAACAAGGAAGCACAGAAATCTGATTGGCTATTGATGGCCGATGACCATGAAAAGTTCAGCTGTGGCCACCTGTTCTCAGCCACCTGTTGTTGACCATCCACACAGCGGTCGGGTTTCTCTGCTCGCTCAGCTCTAGAGGAAATGAATGGACTTTTGGGGACTTGTGTTGCTCGCAGTGTGAACACATGGTTAGCCAGTGGTGTCCAGTCCTGTGCTATGGAGGAGTCTGCTGGTTTTCATTCCAACCAAACCTGATTTCACTGATTAGTTCCTCCTCTCTGCTTGAAGGTGTGTTAATTAGTGAAATCAGCAGCTGTTTGCTTGGAATGAAAACCTGCTGACTTTGCCATGTCACAGGACTATTGTGAGTCTTCCAGAATGTGTACAACACTGATATTTTAACATTGCATATTTCTAGCTCAGTGTCTCAGTGTTTAGCACTGTTGCTTACAGCAAGAAGATTGCGAGTTCGATTCCTTTCTGTGTGGAGTTTGCATGTTCTTTCCATGTTCCAGTCAGGTGGATCCGAAACTCTAAATTTCCCATAGGTATAAATGTGACCCTGAAAAGGTTTAAGCAAGGGGAGAAAATGAATAATGAATAATTCTAGTTCATAAAACAAAATGGGTATGACATTTTTTGGGTAATTTTCTAGGTAATATTCCATAGCCTTGAATTTACAAAATGCACAGTGAATACAGGGAAAAGTCACGATATTCTAAGTCATTATACAGCCTGTACAAGCATATACTCTCAACTATACTGCTGTTTCTTCATGTGAGCAGATCGCCATCGCTTGGTGGAAAGCTGGAATTACATTAAAGTCTCTTTTTTTGGGGGGCATGGCTACTGAGGGTTTCCAGCAACGCATAGTGTGTCAAATCCTTCTGAACTGTGACACTTTTACTCAGCAGCACTGAATTCTTTAACAATGATTTCAAGTATTTTTTTGTGGTTGTTTTGGTGTCCTGCAGGCGAGCGCAGGGCAGTATGAGGCCAGGAGGAGGGAGTTTGACGCCTGGCTGTGCAGGGAGAATGAACTCCTGTCAGGGGTCCTCAGCACCAAGGGAGGAACGCTCAGCACCAAAGGACTCAAGATCCGGCAGGACACGCTAAAGGTGGGTTCCCAGGTCCACCATTCAGACGGTTTTTTAAACATCCAATATATAGTTTTAGTATGACACCACTTTTAATGCTTGCCAGAAGGGCAAGCAACTGATGTGTCTAAGAGACTGTAGTATTTTTATTAGGTCCTTGTTGCACTGCCACTGCCACTGAAATGCCTGTGGTAGTAACCTTTATAGACCAACTGATGGGCCGAAAGTTACTGCTAGTTGTCACTACAGTTGCATTGGAAGATTGATTTTTTCCATGTCACATTTCTCTACAATTCAAATTGCTTGTAGAAGCATTTGGCTAGCTAGTAGGAAATTCATCTCAAGTTCCCTTGTTTCCTGATAAGGTAAGTCGTGTCATTTTACAGCATTAGATTGAAGATGTAACGTTGGCATAGTAGGCCTTGCTAAGTGTGAGTTAGCAGTAAAACTTGTAGTAGTGAGCTATTATTGGCGGATTGCTTTTATTACACAATTTGATACTGACAGCTGGCAAGCATGTATCTAGTGCTAAGCTAGTTTTCACTGTCGCTCCGGCACTGGCATTGATTACATAGTGATTTCCTGCATTGAAGATGTTTCGTCTTTTTGTTTTCTCACTTTTTTCATTTTGAAACTATGTACACAGTAACATTGTCATGCTGACTGAGCTTTTGATACAAGTACTGACTGTATGTGACAGCTTAACATGAGTTGTATATGTATTTCGAGTGCTTCGCCTTCAGCATTCACTGTAAACTACTCATGCATGAAAACGAGCTTGCCAACTGTAAACACTTGAACCAAAACCATCAGGAAGGCTTTACAAATGCACACCAACTAAACCCTGCTAGGAATTAACCTGTTAAAGCAAAATAAAGTCAGTGTTTCTTAGTGCTCAGGATGAATGTGTCTTGGTGCGAGTGAAACGAAACAACTCACCTAACTTTTGTGAGGAGCCAAGCTGAGTCAACAGAGAGGGGAGTTATGGGATTTGCACTTGTTTGTTCAGGGATGAACAACATATACACTGTACCTTTTGTTTCTGACAGAGATAAAGCACTAAGGATTATTTCTTTGAAGAATTCTTACTCTGTCTTTTGGCTGCGATGGTGTCAGCAAGGATTTAAGGTTAATACATTGTCACTGAATGTTACTGGAAGCATTCTTTTTGTTTGATGAAACTTATTTTTCCCCTCAAATGTATCCAGTTGTTAATAATAATGGGTGTCTTGGTGGCTCAGTTTGAATCCAGTCCAGGACCTTTGTTGCATTTCATCCCTTTCTTTCTCTCCCATATCTTTCCTGTCTCTCTCTCTACTGTCAACTATCCAATAAAGGAAAACAACAACAACTAGCAATGAATAATGAATTTTATAGCACTTATATAAAAGCAGAGTTTACAATATGCTTTTCAGGAAGGAATAAAAAACAGTAAAATACATACTAAGGAGATAGAAAGCAAGAGAAAACATGCAAGATATATTGAAATAAACGTTAATACATACATAAATAAAATATGATAAAAGAGTACATAAGAAACAACACAAGGTTAAAAGGATACACCGTCGACAATGTACAGACGTGAAGGATGTTATAGACTTTGTAACACCATTCTCAGAAATTCAGAAGTTATATTAATTCATAATGTGCGCATGTTGTATATCTATTTGCACACTTTTTATGCAACTTGAGCGCACATTTTATATATTGTGCTCTTTCATTAGCATTTTTGTGTTTATAAATATCTAAATATTAAAATAAATAAATCAATTTTCTCCTACAGGACAGCCATTGTCAGGCTCCATAGCCTGGATGTTTCACATGAAAGTGGAAACATTTGTTTAACACCGTACCTTGTTCCGCACTGATCTTCACTTTCTCTGCCTGTTATTCTCTTGGACTGAAAAAGTCTAGACAGACACAATATACAATACGAGTCCCTCTTCTCTGTCCTCGTCTAGGCTCTGAGGGCCGGAGTGGGTTGGGGTCAGGAGCAGTTCCAGCTCTTGCTCCAGGAAAGCCGGGGCGGCGAGGCCGGGTCCGGGCCGGCGGACGACATGGGTCTGGAGGAGCTGCGCTACCGCTGGATGCTCTACAAGTCCAAGCTGAAGGACGTGGGAGACCTCAGGGCCCAGCTCAGCATCAAGGTGAGCGAACGGCCAGCAGAAAGAGCTGACTATTGATCATCGTAAAGTTAAAACTGCCTGCATTGACACAGAGAATTCCCCTCTTAACCCGGTTACTTTGGTCGATGCATGTAAACATAACTGGGTTAAAATAACTTGGGTAAGCTCATACTGATTATGAGAGACCTGGTTAAGATGCCTGGTTTACTCCCATATTAAACCGGTTACTGTGGCATGGAAACATCTTACTGATTTCACTTTTGGTTTTCACTGTCCAACTCGCACAGCATTTTGGGTACATACTGTCAGACTTGCACAGCATTATGGGTACATTTTGATGTCAACAAAGAGATGACCACGAGCAGTACTTGCTATTACTATTACTCTTGGGATAATCATCTCTTTACCTGTATGGGAGTACGAAACTGTCAAAATATATTGTACTTGTATTATAAGATGCATGAGCTTGTAAAGCAAATGTGTACTCCAATGCGTAAATTTGAAGAAGAAAATGTGGGTATTTGTGATACAATTTGAAAACATTGTGAAAATATTTGCATTTCTAGGGTCATACCTATTGAATATTGACCGCTGTATCTTCACTGTGATCAGTTATCATGGGATTGCCGATGATGTTTATGCACTGTTCTGCTTTCACCATAAGGTGGCAGTGTAACATCATTGGTTAGGCTACTGTTGACATTGCACAGTGACAATAAAAAGTTGTTCTGTCACACAACAATGTAGTATACTGAATATAAAATGGGTTACTGGGCAACATTTCTCTCTGCTACCACTTTACTTGCCAGGATGTTGGCCAGGTTTGGTGGAGCACAACTGGGAAAAACGCCAAATGGAAATTATTGTTAAAGATGAGCCACAATGCTGTGCAGCATGACAGATGGCAAAATCAAGGCAACTGTGATCCTGGACATGAGTCAATGTGGTTTGAATGTAGTATTTTGAAATTGTCATATTCATATGTTCCGCCCATTGCTCGCAGGATCGTTTGTTTAATGGTCTCTGTTTGGATTGAGTATGTTTTGAACAGTTTTATATTGTACTATATGTAGTATTATGTAGTTATATATTGACTGGCATATTTGGTCTGTCTGCAGGGTGTCAGAGCCACAAAAGAGGAGCCTGCCAAGGCAAAAAGGGCGCAAAAGGTAAATATAACTGCCAAACAACCTATGGCACAAATCTATTTTCCACAGCAAGTACTTCATCATGTGACAAGCATCTCAGCAGCAGCATGTTCTGCCACTTAAGAGTTATGTGACTAGTTTGCCTCAGCTAATGCTAAGCGAAGTGCTCATTAATGTGGTGTTTCTGCACTGCACTTCCCAGAGATCACCTGTCAATCAAACAGTGTGTCCAGTACTGTGACGTCTTTTTCCTTGGATTTTCTGTTGATGCAGTTTGAGTTTCTCTTCTCTTTGTCTGTTCAGCCATGGTGGCTATCACTGCTCATGCTAACTACCCAGTTCTTCTTCTTCTGTTCATTGTAAACAAACTGGAAACCTAAAAAGCATCACTTGCTTTCATGAACTGGATATAGGTTGAATCACTGTTGCGTTATAGCAATCAGATAGAGACTAACAAAATGGATGTTTATTTAAAGGAAAATGTCACTGATTGTTTCTTTAATCTGAGGGACAGAGGTAATTCAAAATATCATAGTATGCCTTTAATCCGTCAGCCAAGTGCTATTTTGCGTGTCCTAAACTGGACTTTCCCTGTTGTCTCTTTATGTCTCTATCAGAGAGGTGTGGTGGGGGGGGTGTTGCTCTGTAAACCAGACATTTAAAATCTCCCAGAGTGCTTTTGGGCTTTTGGGAACTCACCACCTGACCTGACCACCCAGGACTGGCACCAAGTCAAGCGTACCAACCCCCCACCCCACCCCCCACCTACTATTCATTTAGCAGCCAGTGGGTGGCGAGAAGATTAAAGAATGCCATACCCCCCCCCCCCACTCCACCCTGTTGACCCCTCAGCCTCCCGGCCAAAGCACTTCAGACATTCCTGGCTTTTTTTCACTTGGGTCTTTAGAGACTGAAGTTTCTGCTCTCGTTTGCTTTTGTCAGCTTTGTCTTTCCGGGGGGGGGGGGCTTTTTTAGGTTTATTAATTAGTTGGTTGGTAAACTGAGTCATTTATTCATTCATTATATTGTCCCGCATGATGAAATCAGGAGGGCCTACCGATCGGCCGGTCTGTCCGTCACGCTCAATATCTCAGACGGCGCTGATCGCATTTTGACGAAACTTGGCAGAATGATGCGTCTCATCGCTGTGTTTCACCATTTTCAAAATTGCACTGATTGGCCTAAGGAGGGCGCTACAACATTTAATTGTCTGTACGTAACGCGCAGTATCTCAGACCCCAATGATTGGTTCCTCCTCTTCCCCTTTCCCTACCACATACAATCAAGGAACATGAGGTAACATATTTTCAACTTATTGCCCCACTACAACTCTACCTCCATCATTCATGGGGGAGGACATGTTTACTGTTTACTTGTTTTATTTTGTAGTGCAATGCAGCAAAAATGCTCAGCCATTGTACATTTGCAGTACCAAACACCATTCTTCGAAACAATTATCAGCAACAAAACAAGAATCTAGTTCTTGAACAGAATTGCTGAGGTGCCTGAAAGACTAAATTGTTTAAATGTAAGGCCTTCAAAAGTATTCAAATATCTTAAATCCAGTTATTAGAGGTCTTGTTTTTTCACCATGCAATGCCAGGTTTCTTTGTGCTGTAAGTCCACTCTTAGATGAATCCAGAACAGGGTTGGTAGTACAATCTGCATTCTATCTACTTTACTAAACACAGTTGGACTTGTTCCTTAACAGTTTATAGCCTGTTGTCCTTGTTGTTCTGCCCATTTATAGTTTCAGCACTTTGATTAGCTATGTTCAATCAGAAATAAGCCGGTTTTGACAGCTTTGTTTCTGCTAAATTGGTCTTAAATTCAATTCCAGGTAGCATTAAATAGGTCTCAAAAAGTCTTACATTTTGCTTTCTGACTGACTGGAAAACAGCATGACCACCTCATTTCTCCTTGTCCTCTCCTCACCTCATTTTTTAACACATTGACTTTTCAATGAATCGAGCACTTTTAAGCGATGCAGTTCATTCTCTAACATTAGTTATCCCAAAATCAGCAAATACTGACATAATCCTAACCTATTAATATTACACTGGAAACAAGAACAGATGTTGGATCAACACTGACTTTTTTTGCCTTTCATGTTATCTTTTAACCTTGTTCCGTTGTCACAGCTGTGAATGACAGATGCATAGTACACATGCACACATTCTTTTTAATGAGAATATAGCATCAGTTTGTGATAAAGACTACATAAATGAAGTTGCCTGCTGGACTGTTCTCATAGTCCATAAGCACTATCTTGTAGCCCACTGCCAAACATGGCATCACTACTTAAATATGATTCCCACTGTCCCTATTTACATGTAAAGTACATGGTATGGATCTGCCAAACTTGTTGATCCTGTAACTTTGACTAGTGAGCTAGATCATGTTTTCATCCCCGTTTAAATTTCTGCACATTGCTTCACGTACAGTAGTAGTGCACTTAAAGAATGCAGTCCTCCCTCCTTTACAGACAATTTGGTGACAGACAGCAAGGTGTGGAGAGAGAAACGCAACATTTGGATCCTCCAAATGTTTTGACTCATGCAGTGTATGTGGTCGTGGTATTCCAGTGGACACATTAGACTTGCACTTAGCTTTATTGTGTTCTTCCCAGGGACGTTCCCAGGGAAAGTATTAATCATGCTACCTGTGCTCAATGGAATGGCATTCAACAAGTTTATCAGAGTGCAAGTGTTGATTTAAGATTAGGCTGGGAATTACCACAGTACAGTACAATATTATCCACAACACCACTACTACTTCTACTCCTGCTGCTACTACTACTACTACCACTACTACTACTGCCACTACTATTCCTACTACTGCTGCTACTGCTACTACTACTACTAGTACTGCTACTACTGCTGCTACTACTACTGCTACTACTACTGCTACTACTACTGCTGCTTCTACTACAGCTACTACTGCTACTGCGACTACTACTGCTAATACTATTACTGCTACTACTACAGTACAGCTACTGCTACTACTGCTATTACTACTGCTACTGCTACTACTGCTATTACTGCTGCTACTACTACTGGTACTACTATTATTACTACTACTACTACTACTACCGCTACTACTATATTTTGATTTTATATTTTTATTATTTATTGTAATTATTATTATCATTATCTCCCTATCACATATACACATTGACAGTAAGCTGAGGGAGAAAGTCAAATATTACAGTGAGTGCTTATACTAAGAAACACACACATACCTTTGCCCTACAACTGTTTGTCATCCTGAGGTATACTTTTTTAGCTAGTTTCGCTTCCTCTTCCATCAGTCATTAACCTGTGCGCACACACACACACACACTTAGTTAAACACACACTCTCTGTATGTCTTTCTCTCTTCTTTCTCTGTCCACAACAGACCAGATAGACTTGCACCAGTCTCAAAAAGTTGAACACACGATTATGTTTGAATTTCATTCGTGTTCACATTGCTTTCCCTACCGCTCCCAATTCCTCCCAGTTCTTAATTCCTCATGACGTAGACATTGGTTGTTTCATAGTGAACTGTGTTAACAATCACCATTCAACACATCGAGGGGCTTTATTGTAATCACAGTGATTGGATCTCAAAATAATCCCTCAGTTTCACCTTTGAAACTACAAATAGAAAGTGATTGGTGTTAATGCATGATGCACAATGAAATTCAGAACTCCGTCAAACGATTGATGTATTAATTGAAGCCTGTGAATCATATGAATAGGGTGTCTGCCAGTTTTTAAAGACTTTTTAAAGGCCCTTTTGAGACATTTCAAGACTTTTTCAGGACCTGCAGGCACCTTCATTAAGGCCCGTTTCTTTTGCGCACCTGGAAACAGTGACAAAAGCGACAGAAACGAGGATGAAAACCCGACCATTTACCTTCCACCTCCTCTCTCCCTCCTCTCCTCCGGAGCGGGAGGAAGGCAGTTCAGAGGAGGTGTAGGAGAGTTGGCGGGACGAGTGGAGAGAAGCGGTGCGGAGGTCACAGATAACGCGGAGTGGGCGAGCGTTGAGCCGCCTCGCTCCGGGGCCTCTGCGCAAATGATCAGACTTCATACTGACACCTCTGATTACATTCAGCGACTTTATCTGAGTCACTCTGAATACATGCGTTTACACAGCTCATTTACATTCAGCTGGGCAGCAGGAGGAGTTTTGCGGAAATTACCCTTACTCTTACAAGATTATTAAAAGCACAGTATTAAAACAAATGGTCATTTTATAACACATCATAAGCACATTATGAGGTATCATAGCATCGTAGAGCATGATAACCAATCATAGGGCATCATAAGACATATGGAATCATAGGACAATCATAGAGCATCATAAGGCATCATATGGCATCAAAGGGCATTATAGGGTATCATAAGGCATTATAAGGCATCATGATGTATAGTGCATTATAGGGTATCTTGGGGCAATATAGGGCAGCATGGGGCATTATAGGGGATCATGAGGCATTATAAGGTATCATAGGGCATCATAAAGCATCATAGGGCATTATAAGGCATCATAAAGCAACATAGGGCATTATAAGGTATCATAGGGCATCATAAAGCATCATAGGGCATTATAAGGCATCATAAAGCAACATAGGGCATTATAAGGTATCATACGGCATCATAAAGCGTCATATGGCATTATAATGCATCATAAAGCAACATAGGGCATTATAAGGTATCATACGGCATCATAAAGCATCATGGGGCGTTATAAGGCATCATAATGGTTGAAAATGCATCATAGGGCATTACAAGGTGTCATAGGGCATCATCAGCACATAAGCATTATGAGATAATGATGATTATAATCAGAGCATGATATAATAAACACAGTGTGCAAAAAATGTAGGGGATTGAATACTTTTTGGGGCAACCATAGTTAATGCTGAGTTAATGACATGAAAATTGATTTTAAATGTAATTTTCTGATATTTTGATTATACTTACAAGTTTATCTCTGCTTCTAACGGGCTTATTATCTACTGGTAATGCATCACAATGCACTTCAAGTTAAGTGTTACTGTAATTTTTAAATGGTAGTAGGTAACTGAAAAAACGAATTCCTAACAGACCAGAGTAAATGAAATAATGAAGTCACTTGGGACTGTAGTGTATTCACAAGACAACCATATGCATAACACCTTAAAGAATTGCACCAATCCACCAATTTTGAGTTTATGTGTTATATGCTTGCCTCTGTGTATTTTACCTTTTCAGGCAGATGTACTGCTTTACGTTGCATTCTGATTTCTGATGTGCCTGCCTGATCCACTGTTCACAAGGTTAAATATGGACGTGGGCGGCAGAGGTGAATCACAGAATAACAAGAGGCCAAATGAATGTTCTGACTGAAACGGGCGAGAGTTTACAGGCTTCAGTCGGATCAGTTTGTTGTGTACCATGATGTTTCTCGCTGTGTGGGTGTGCTGTTTCTGCTTTCATGGTGTGATTGTGCATATTTCATATACTTATTGAGGGTTTTACGTGCCTGCGTGTGGACAAGAACGCATAATTCTTTCACATTTGTACTATGTTACTGCACACTTTACTTTTCTTTTAGAAACAACTCAATAAGCCTGAAATACACCAAAACCTATTTTAATTTTTATTTCATTGATCGTTTATTTAATTAAGTAGACTCATTGAGATCGAAATGTGCTTTTCCAGAGAGACCTGAGAACAAAAATACTCACAAAGACGACAAAGAAAATACACAATGCAATTCAGTGAAACGGCAACATGCAGAGACATTCAGTGGCTTCAAAGGAATACAAAAATGTCTTCATAATCAAATACAGACATGATTGTGCATTGTACACTGTTTCTGTACAAGCTAAAACGCATACACATGTATGCGTGCCAGTGTGCGCTCCACTAACCCTGTGTGTCGCTGTCGTTCTCCTTGCAGCAGCAGAAGTCCGGGTTCCTGCAGCGGGTGTGTCGTCTCGCCCTTCCCCTCTGGCTCCTCCTGCTCGCTCTGCTCCTCCTGGCCTTCCTGCTGCCTCTCATGGACGAAAGCAGCAGCTGCTCCCTCTCCAACAACTTCGCCCGGTCCTTCAACATCATGCTACGCTACGATGGGCCGCCGCCGACATAGGGAGCTTCGTCGGGACTGCGCGACCTACGGTAAGGTCCGGACCTCCGAACTCTCACTTTCCGCAGCTTCGACGTCACGCGCTGCTATGATGGACCATCGCTCGACTGATGAACACGATCTACTGTCAGCACCTCTGAACTTCAAATCCCACATTTCCCCCGCTGTTTCCACTTTATGTGTCGCTCTGACGGACCACCGCTTGCATGAACTTCAACTGGACTACACAACCTACTGTAACACCCACACCTCGGGACTTCAAATTCCACATTCCCCTGCAACTTCAACATCAAGCTCTGTTGCATTGGACTACCACCTACATACCCGACCTAAGCCGGACTACAAATCACCTCCACTACAATGGACCACCCGTCACCTGCATAAACTTCAACTGGACTACACAACCTACAGTAAGATGCTCATCTCTGAACTTCAAAACCCACGTTCCCCTGCTCCTTCAAGCATCAAGCATCACTACGATGGACCGCCACCAATGTAGGAAACTTTGGTCAGCACTTCGGATCTTCAGTTCCATTGCAACTTCAAGATCATGCTCTCTTACTGTATATCAGACTACTGCCTAGGATGTATAAGAGACTGCAGTCAGACTACAAATCCCATGCTCATTTTTAAAAATTGCACATCCCAAGTAGCTATTATATATTTCACGATAACAGCTTTAACACTTCTGAACCAAAGTCATTTTTCCTCCTCGTTCAGCGTCATTCTGTCCTATGATGGAGCGCTGGCTACGTAGGAAATCACACCATTTGCAACTTTAATAATCACCAATGGACTGTACAGCTTTCCTGACTGTTGTGATTAGGAATTCCAATTGGTATACCAATTGTACCAGTTTGCCTCTGTTTCCATCTGCTTTCGGCCACACTTCCCACCCAGAATATGACATGAATCAAATATGTCCAGCGTGTGAATAAGGCAAATTAACTAGCAATTGGCAAACCTGTGTGTAGATCAGTATAGAGGAAGCTCCACTCCGCTCGGTTGGACCAAGTGTTTTCATGGGAGAGGAGTTTGGTGTAGCGAATATCGCGATATTTTGTGAATATCACGATATTTCCTACAATATCGAATATCCCCACCCCACCCTCACACTCAGTTTACCTCAAGTGGTGCTCATAAGGAATCATTAAGCGCATTATAAGCCCATTGTGAGTGCATGATAACTATAATCAGTATACTTCATGGAGCAACTGTATCTTTAACTCCATGATGTTAAATTGAAAGAAACGTTCAGATGGTTGTCTGATTACATTGTAAGAAAAATGTATCTATGCTTCTGCTGGGTTTATAATCTGGTGGTAATGCATTACCAGACACTTCAAGTAAAGTGTTACCACTGCTTCACGCTTCACACTCCACTAGCACTTTGTGTGTGTGTGTGTGGGAGGCCTGCTGATGTAGCTCTCCTCCCTCCCACTCTCTTCACCACTCAAACGCTTTGACACAGCAGCTCACGCAAACCAAATTCACTGCTGTGAATTCTGGGTGAGAAGGACGAGCCGGTGCTCCGTTTGCTTGTTCAGTATTTGCAGAATGTACTTTGACGCACCAAAAAATCCTCTTGTTTTTTTGGGTTGATCCCATAGTCTATAGAACGGTTTTTAATGGTTTAATCCTTTTGTTCTTCCATGCAAGGGAAATATTTTTAAACCTTTTTGTTTTAATCTTGTACATAATACCTGTTAGCACTGTGTTCTTGCCAACTGATCTGCTACTGTTGATACAGGAAAAGGGAAGTGTTGCACATGGGTAAAGGCAGTTTGCTTATGTTTCAGTTTTCTCTATGTACCTGTTTTTGACCGTCTTGTTTTAGCTGTTCAAGTGACTTTTCTGAAGGTGCTATTTTGGGCCGAACACCACGATAAGTCTTTTAAGAAGCCTAAACCGCTGCTGAAAGCAACAATTAGAAAGCGGTCTTACCTTGGCCCCTGACATTTTCTTGGACCACAGTGTGCTCTTGATGCCAACTCTCTTTTTAGATGCCTGAGTTGTAAAAAATGGAAAACGCTCCTGGTCTTTGTGCAAACTCTGACATCCCATAATGACCTGCAACTTTTTATTATTATTATTTTTTTAATCCTGTATTTTCACTCCAACTGCCCCACAAGCACCCCCAAACACACTCTCACACACTCTCCCTTTCCCGTTCTTTGTGTGTTTTATGGACTTCACGTGTTGCCACGGCAACAGTGACCAAATTAAGTTAATCTATTAGGTCTTCTCATACAGCGAGAGTCTTTGTTTATAGCAACTCCACAAATAGTATGTTATGAATTGAATTATGAGTTCAAGTTAATCACTTTTGTTGGTGAGTCACAGGCTGTTGAGCAGAGAGAGAGAGAGAGAGCAGAGGTAAAGACTTCTTTTCATTTTTCGTATTTTAGAGCTATTGCCGAATCTTTCAAATGGGCCATATCCCGTCCCAGAAGAAAAGCCCATTCTTTTGGGGATTTTAAAGGTGTAGCATTTTTACATCAATAAGTCATTACCATGTTAATTTTGAGATGTTGGTATAATTACCGTAAACAAATGGGAACATTGGCAGCCTCTACACTGCATTTTGCGCTACCAGGTTAGATTTGGCGGGAAATCTGCTGGATTGCTTTACAGCACAAAACAGGAAGAGGGTGCTGTTCTTCTCAGAGCAAACAGAGATAGAAATAAATAGCTTTTTTGTTAACAACATCCTCTTCACAACAGGAAGCAATGGGGTTTATTGGAAATGTGGCCTTCATTTAGAGAAACATGAGCACTAACAAAACCACTGGTGTAAGATAGAGGCGACCAATCATCTCCACCATGCTGTTTTTTGTTGCCAGTAATTATACCAAGGTAGCACTATTCATTTGACAATGGTATATTGATGGGTAAAAATGCTACATGAAGCACCTTTAAGGAAAATTAAATGTACAAAACAGTATTGAAGACGTACAAGTTCTGATGGCCTTCAACCTCTTTATTTATACCACAATGTAATCTTATTTAATCAACTGTAATCTATGCCATAACCACACATATTTATTCAGTATCTAGCTTTATAAACCACTTAGGGAGAATGTACTGTATAATGTTTATGTAATCAAGTTAAATGCAAGGTTAAGTCATACTCCTATCATGGGAGGTGATGCTGCATTGTATATTGTACCGATAATTACACGGCACTACTGCTTATTGCACTGCTCTAGTCTGTTACATTATGCATGTGTCCCTTTAGAAAAGGCTATGCAATGCCTGCCTGAAATCTTCTGTGTGTCCATACATACCTTATGCAATATATTAAATTACTTGAATCTCATGAGCAGAACTGGTCCTTTTCGAGGGATAAGATACTGGATTTAAGAATCTGTCTGTCCAATGTGTGGATAATAATCTTGCTAAACGTACAGAACAATAGCATTCAAAATAAATGGACGTTAATTGCTTGAATAGACTTGGCGAACTTGTTACGCAAATAAATCCTTATTGCCGTTTTGCAGACGGAGATATTAAATGTTGATGATAAAACGCACAGACTTGAAGATTGACAACGGAGTGCTTTTTGTAAAATGGTACAATCATTCTATTTTATTACCGTTTTGAAATGCTGAGTAGAAATGCTTAAGATGATTCAAGAGAGCTTGTATTTAACTATTTTTTATTCTGGTGAAATGGAAAATAAATACACAATATAAACACACAGTGCCTGAATCTAGTGTTTGTGTATTTCCAGGATGTTGAACAATGGCTGATCTTCATGATTGTATGTATGATTAATATTTCCACCAGAGAAGATAGGAAAGATAAGGATGGAAGTCAAGGTGCTTTCTCCTGTTTCATAGTACGATGTAAAAAAATGGGTGAGTTCGATTTGAAGACCTAGCAGGGTTTTTCGCTTTTGTATTTTGTTTTTTTTATCACACACCTGAAGATTAGATGAGATGAAATTTGAATGATCTTCGTGGGGAAATTGGGACATTGCAGCAGCAAATAGTAATAGGATATAGCAAGAAAAAAGAATAAAAAATATAGAAAATGGGGAGGTATTAAACATAACGCAACAACACTAGAACATATTAAATGGAAATCCATGACTTTTAGTAGTATGATAGAAAAGGAGTTACAGCATTATGAGGGTGTGCAACAAAAAAAAAAGGAGAGGAAAAAAATATGTATGATATGAAAATATACCAAAATACTAAATATAGATAGATAGGTAGGTAGGTAGGTAGATAGATAGATAGATGGATAGATAATGTTTATTTATGTGTCACTCCTCAATATACAGATCAAACAGAGCAACATATTACCCCAATAAAAAAGAGGTTGAGGACTACTCAGTTATGAGACACAAAAATACATATACGTAAAAAATACTACATAGTATATACAGTAAATATATATATGTATGTATATACATATGCATACATGTGTATATATATATATAGACACAAATATACACACACATAAGTACATACATTAGTGCAGATACATAGATACACATACACACACACACACACACACACAGAATAGAGGTCACATTATAAAACAATTTTAGTATTGCATTAGACACTCATGAATGAACGTTGTGTTGCCTTTAAGGCATTTGTTTAACTTTCTCAAATTTCTTCTTTAAATAATTTGTCTGTACCTATTTCTAGTTGAAAATGAGAAGTGAATAACTACTTTACTGTTTAACAAACTCATTTGTAAAATTTATTAGTTGTCCTTTCGTGTAATGCCACGATGTCACTTCCTGTTTAGTCACTTCCTTTTTAGCTCTTCCTGGTTCTGCAGAAAAACGAGACAGACATGTAGTGCATGTTCTGAAAGTAATCCACTTGCTTCCACTACGAAGCATCATAGAGGCAATGCCATAAGTTGATTTATTTGACATTAGACATGTTAAAATTCATATACTAGTAATGATTTCGTTAAAAATGACGTTTGATAAGTTATTTAAAAACGGTTTTATTTACAATTGTGTGCAAGCTAACAGCAATACCAGTAGCCATGGTAACTGCTACCTACAGTGCAAGACAGCAATGTATACAGCTATGTACAATGTAATGTTTAGTTAAGAACACAGACACTGAATATTTTGTATTGTTTTTATTTACAGTTTTCACCAGCATGTTAATGAGGAAGTGTGACAGTAAATGGTCAATCTTACTACGACTCTGTCTTCATTGGCTACGGTTTAACTTGATGTTTAGTCAGAGTTTCGACACACTGCACGAGAACACTACAGTGAAAAGGCACCATTTTGATGTTTTGAAGTGGTCGAGATGGCAACAAGCAGCAAGTCATCTGTACCCAGTGCTAGGAGCAGCAAGACATCGGCATCAACGGGAAGTGTGGCCCGTGCCCGGGCTAAAGCAGAAGCTGCCAAGGTGAGAGCGTCATATGCTGGCCAAGAGGCTAAACTAAAATTGGAAAAGGCTGCCAGAGAAGCAGAAAGGATCACAAGAGATGCTCAAAATCAGTTGGAAACAGTAAGATTAGACACAGAGTTGGAAGTGCTAACACTACATCGAGAAGCTGATGCGGCTGTGGTGGAGGCACAAGTGCTGGAAAACGCTGAAGCAATGCATGCTGTAGTTGAAAATGGAAAATCGGAATCAGAAAGGGTTAAAATGGAACGCACCAGTGAATATGTCCAATCTCAAATCAACCTTCAGAATCGTTCTCCCTCCTTCTTATCGGTCTTACCTGTCGCTTCCCCATTCCACGCAGAATCACATGACAGGTTCGTAACATGGCGTCCACCTGTGAAAGACATTTCACAATTACAACCTATCAACAACAAGCTGAAGTCTGAAAGAGCTGACAATATGCACTTACCTGCACCAAACTTACCTGATCCGACAAGAGTTGAGACAAAGTCTGAAGTCAGAAGAACAAGCCCCACCATAAACGTACATGCTCAGTCATGTGCTCCCCGACATATTCCTCCAGCTAGCACACCACCTCTGACGGAGCCTTTGGCACAGTATTTGGCACGACGAGACCTTGTCAATTCAGGACTGTACCAATTTGATGATAAGCCTGAGAATTACCGTGCATGGTACTCCTCATTCACCAATGCAGCTGGCGAAGTTCACCTCACAGCAACCCAAGAATTGGACCTCATGACTAAATGGCTGGGAAAGGAATCTGGCGAACAGGTGAAACGCATACGCTCAGTGCATGTCAGCAACCCCAATCTGGCTTTACACAAAGCATGGGAGAGACTACGTGAGTGCTATGCTGCCCCCGAAATTATTGAAAAGTCACTGTTTCAGCGGTTGGACAGTTTTCCTAAGATTTCAGCCAAGGACCACTCCAAATTACGTGAACTCGGGGATTTGCTTATGGAGATCCAAGGTGCTAAAGAAGACGGATATCTCACTGGCCTGTCGTATCTGGACACTTCCCGTGGAATTGGACCAATCGTAGAGAAGCTTCCATATGGGCTTCAGGAGAAGTGGGTGTCTTCTGGGTCATGGTACAAAGAAGAGAATCACGGTCGCTTCCCTCCCTTTGAGTATTTTTGCAACTTCGTGTGCTATGAGGCAAAGAAGCGAAACGACCCTAGCTTCATTCATCAAGGCAGCACCACAACACCCACAAAACCAGACAAATCCATTGTGAAGAATTTTAACACCAACAAACCCATCTCAGTGCACAAAACGGATGTTTCAACAACCAATGACGACCCTAACAAGAACTGCCCATTACATAACAAACCCCATCCTCTCAAAAAATGCAGAACATTCAGAAACAAACTCCTCGACGACAGAAAGGCCTTCCTCAAGGAGAAAGGAATATGTTTCAAATGCTGTTCTTCGATCTCCCACCTCGCCAAAGACTGCAAGTCCTCCGTGAAGTGCTCTGAATGCGACAGCACCAATCATGATGCAGCCATGCATCTTGGCCCATCACCTCAAACCGTCAAGGCTCCTTCATCGTCACAAGAGAACGGCGGGGAGGGAGAAGATCATTCTAACACGGCTGTTGTTAGAACAAGCTGCACAGAAGTTTGCAGTCCAGGTCAGTGGAGCCGCTCATGCTCAAAGATCTGCCTCGTAAAGATATACCCCAAGGGTTCTAAGGACATGGCCATCAAAGCCTATGTCTCTGGATGACCAGAGCAATCGCTCATTAGCCAGATCAGAGTTCTTCGAGCTGTTCAGTGTGGAGAGCAAGCCATTCTCATACCATCTCAGAACTTGCTCTGGCATCGTAGAAACATCCGGCAAGAAGGCAGAAGGATTCCAGATCGAGTCACTGGACGGCAAAGTTCTCATCTCTCTCCCACCACTCATTGAGTGGTGGGAGATCTTGAACAATCGGTCTGAGATTCCAACACCGAGCGCAGTTCTACACCAGCCTCATCTCCATCACATTGCTAAGCACATCCCGGAACTGGACCCAGAAGCAGAAATACTCCTGCTACTCGGAAGAGACATCCTTAGGGCACACAAGGTCAGGCAGCAGGTCAACGGACCACATAACGCCCCCTTTGCCCAACGTCTGGATCTGGGCTGGGTAGTAATAGGAGAAGTGTGCCTGGGTAATGTACATGACACACACAAGCCGACAGTCAACACGTTCAAGACCAACGTGCTGGACAGTGGTCGCCATACAATTTTTCAACCCTGTTCAAGCTTCATGCATGTCAAGGAGATGCAACAAAGCTTTAACTGGCCTGGCAAAGCACCTGAGAGGATGCTGGGACAGACAGTGTTCAACCGAACTGAGCATGACAACAAACCTGCTCCATCCGTGGAAGACACCGTCTTCTTAAAGATAATGGACACAAACGTCTACAGAGACGACACTAGCAGTTGGGTCGCCCCACTGCCGTTTAGAGAACCACGCCAGCCTTTGCCGAATAACAAAGGGCCAGGTAGTCAACCGGTTCGCATCCCTACAACGAACCCTGAAAAGAAAACCTGAGATGCAGGAACAGTATGTGGCATTCATGGAGAAGATCTTCACTAATGGACATGCCGAAGTAGCGCCGCCACTGCGAGAAGGTGAGGAATGTTGGTATCTTCCAACATTTGGGGTCTACCACCCACAAAAACCCAATCAAATCAGGGTGGTCTTTGATTCCAGCACCAAGTACTCCGGTGTCTCCCTCAATGATGTGCTCCTCACAGGTCCCGACCTCAATAACTCCCTCCTTGGTGTCCTGCTACGCTTCCGGAAAGAGAAGGTTGCAATGCTGGCGGATATCCAGCAGATGTTCCATTGTTTCTTGGTGCGTGAAGACCACCGCAACTTCCTCCGTTTTTTATGGCACAAGGACAATGACATCAACAAGGAAGTTGTTGAGTACCGGATGAAGGTCCACGTCTTTGGCAACAGACCATCTCCTGCTGTGGCCATCTACGGGCTGCGAAGAGCCATCAGAGGAGGTGCACAGGAGTATGGTGCCGATACTGTCAAGTTCGTGGAAAGGCACTTCTATGTTGATGATGGCTTGGTATCCATACCGTCTGAAGCCGAGGCAATCGACCTGCTCCAACGAACGCAGGCCTCACTCGCTGAATCAAACCTCCGCTTACACAAGTTCGTGTCGAACTGTCAGGCAGTCATGGAGGCCTTCCCGCCTGAAGATTGCGCCCCAGTAATCAAGGACCTAGATCTGAGCGGAGAAACCGCACCCACACAACGGAGCTTAGGTCTGCTCTGGGAGATCACGTCTGACACATTTACCTACTCCACATCAACCACGAACAAACCATTCACCCGCCGTGGAGTCCTCTCCACTGTCAACAGTGTTTTTGATCCCCTGGGTCTGCTGGCACCCATCACGATCCAGGGAAGAGCCCTCCTCAGGGAACATACCTTTGAACTGTCTGACTGGGACACACCCCTCCCGGAAGACAAACTAAGTAGATGGGAAGCCTGGAGAGATTCGCTCCAAGACCTAAAACAGCTTCATGTTCCGCGTACATACACAATGACCTCACTCACTAAAGCAGTGCACACAGAATTGTGTGTGTTCTCAGACGCATCAGTCAAGGCCATCGGTGCTGTGGCGTACCTGAAAGCAGTTCAAGGAGATGGGCAAGCCGAAGTAGGATTCGTTATGGGCAAGGCAAAGCTAGCACCCCTGTCCGAGCCTACAATCCCAAGGCTTGAGCTGTGCGCCGCCGTCTTAGCAGTAGAGATGGCAGATCTCATCCAGGATGAGGTAGACCTAAAGTTGGATGCCACTAAGTTCTACACGGACAGCAAAGTAGTGCTCGGCTATATTTGTAACGAGTCAAAACGATTCTACACATACGTCCACAATAGAGTTCAACGTATCCGTCAGTCCTCAAAGCCTGAACAATGGCACTATGTACGTACAGAGGAAAACCCTGCAGACCATGCGTCGAGATCCTTACCTGCATCCCGCCTGGCGCAGACCTCTTGGTTCACTGGACCCTCCTTCCTGCGTCAGCCACCTGCAGAGAAAACACAAACAAGTGAGACATTCGAGCTAATTGAACCTGAAAAAGACTCAGAAATCCGACCACAGGTACAAACCTGTGCTACCTACCTGGAACCAATACTTACCTCTGACCGCTTCCAACGTTTCTCCACCTTCGCCTCCCTAGTAAGAGGAGTAGCATTCCTCGTCCACATGGCAAGATCCTACAAACATTCAAACCAACACAGCAAATGCAAAGGATGGCATAGATGTAACTTATCTCGTACTCCAGATGAAATGGCCCAAGCAAGGAATGTTATCCTTAAAGCAACACAAAAGGCAGCTTTTACAAAAGAACTGTCAGCCCTCCGAGCCAACAAAGTAATATCCAAAAACAGCCCATTGCAGAAACTCAGCCCAACCTTGGAGGACGACTTCATTTGCGTTGGAGGCCGACTAAAGCACTCTCACCTTGCAACTGCAGAAAAGAGCCCATTAATTCTGCCCAAAGATAGCCACATCTCCCTACTGCTCACACGACATCACCATGAGCAGGTGAAACACCAAGGTCGTCACCTGACGGAAGGAGCGATCAGGACAGCAGGACTGTGGATCTTGGGAGGCAAGACACTAATCAATTCAGTACTCCACAAATGCATAACCTGCCGCAAGCTGCGTGGGAAGCTGGAAGAACAACGCATGGCGGACCTGCCACCTGAACGCCTCAAAACCTGCCCTCCTTTTACGTATGTGGGGCTCGATGTATTTGGGCCTTGGTCTGTCACAACCAGACGCACCAGAGGAGGGCAGGCGGAGAGCAAGCGGTGGGCCATCATGTTCAGCTGTATGAGTTCGAGAGCTGTGCATATCGAAGTCATCGAGTCTATGGACACGTCCAGCTGCATAAACGCTCTCAGGCGCTTCTTCGCACTCAGAGGCCCTGCGAAACAGCTCCGATCCGATTGCGGCACCAACTTTATAGGAGCGTGTAAAGAGCTTGGGATGGACAAAATGGTGCAGAGGTACCTCAGTGAGCAGGGATGCAGCTGGGAATTCAACCCGCCACACGCCTCTCATATGGGAGGCTCTTGGGAGCGCATGATCGGCGTTGCCAGAAGAATCCTTGATTCAATGTTTCTACAGCAAAACACTCGCCTAACCCACAAAGTGCTTTGTACACTAATGGCAGAGGTCACAGCCATCATAAATGCACGACCACTCCTACCTGTATCTGCGGACCTGGAAAAACCCTTCATACTGTCACCATCGATGCTCCTTACACAGAAGTCAGGAGTTCCACCTCCACCTGGAGACTTCTCGGACAAGGACCTGTACACAAAGCAATGGAGACAAGTTCAGGCCCTTGCAAACCAGTTCTGGACCCGCTGGAGCCGTGAATACTTACCTTCCTTGCAACACAGACAGAAGTGGACAGTGCCTCGCAGAAACCTTCAAGTTGGAGATCTAGTTCTGCTCAGGGACAAGCAGACCGCCCGCAACTGCTGGCCCATGGCCAGGATCACTGCCACATTCCCTGGAAAGGATGGACATGTAAGAAAGGTTGAGGTGAAGACAACTGACCAAGGTAATGCAAAAGCCTTTCTTAGACCAATTGCAGAAATTGTTCTACTTCTGCCCAAAGACTGATCTAGAGACTAATGTTCTGGACTCGCAAAAGTTCTTAGTGACCTCACATAGGTCAGGCGGGGAGTGTGTTGCCTTTAAGGCATTTGTTTAACTTTCTCAAATTTCTTCTTTAAATAATTTGTCTGTACCTATTTCTAGTTGAAAATGAGAAGTGAATAACTACTTTACTGTTTAACAAACTCATTTGTAAAATTTATTAGTTGTCCTTTCGTGTAATGCCACGATGTCACTTCCTGTTTAGTCACTTCCTTTTTAGCTCTTCCTGGTTCTGCAGAAAAACAAGACAGACATGTAGTGCATGATCTGAAAGTAATCCACTTGCTTCCACTACGAAGCATCATAGAGGCAATGCCGTAAGTTGATTTATTTGACATTAGACATGTTAAAGTTCATATACTAGTAATGATTTCGTTAAAAATGACGTTTGATAAGTTATTTAAAAAACGGTTTTATTTACAATTGTGTGCAAGCTAACAGCAATACCAGTAGCCATGGCAACTGCTACCTACAGTTCAAGACAGCAATGTATACAGCTATGTACAATGTAATGTTTAGTTAAGAACACAGACACTGAATATTTTGTATTGTTTTTATTTACAGTTTTCACCAGCATGTTAATGAGGAAGTGTGACAGTAAATGGTCAATCTTACTACGACTCTGTCTTCATTGGCTACGGTTTAACTTGGTGTTTAGTCAGAGTTTCGACACTGCACGAGAACACTACAAACGTCTTCTGTTAAGGATGCAATATATGCAGTATGAGGTAAGTAGAAAACCATCAAGATATATGCAACATATGACATTATAAGGATATGAGTATATGAAGAAAACCTGAAGTTACAGTGCATATACAGTAGGGGTGTCACGATTCTCCAAATCCACGATTCGATTTGACTTTCAATTTTAAGGTCACGATTCGATTCGATTTTCAATTTAAAAAAAAAAATTTTCAGCACTGATGGCTATGCCATTGTTAGACTATCGAGTCTTGATTTGTAAAGATCAACAGATCATTGGTTTTATGCCCTGACAACTGTCATTTACATTTTCAAATTCTTCTTTAAAAAGATGGTATCAAATGTGATAACTGCCATATTTTTTTTTTTTGGAATGTACCACACTAAGGCCATATAGTCAAAGTTTTTCAAAGTTTTTCCATTTAAAAAAACACAACTTTCCCTTTAATTTGGTACCAAATACATGGCAAGGCGATTCAGGGCGTCCATTACTTAAGTGTCAACATTCACAGTATGACAACAAAACAGATCCTTCCTATCTTGGCTAACGATAAGCTTTCAAAATACATACAAAACCTCCAGCGCTTCAGCCCACACAGTAATAAGATCAGACAGTAACAGTCGCCAAACTTATATGGATAAAAGTCGCGGCAACCCGGCCAGTCCTCCTACCGACTCTTCAGTGCACTTCCTCCCGGAAAACAGCGTCCGTCTCCGGCGGTGAGAGCAGGCAGGTCCCGCTGTTTAGTGAAGGTGATCTTGTGTCTTGTTTTATCGAGCAAGAACAAGCGATTTCCATCAAAAGACTTCAACTCACAATGTCTTCGTAACTTTCCACTACATACGGCGGGTCAGGTTCTGTCTCACAGCACAATCTGACAGCTTCCAGAAGGTTTTAAAAGTGTAACGCTTAGCCGGCGAAGCCATTTTTACTGGTGGAGGACTAAACCCGGGGAAAATCAAACGTCTCAGTGTCACCAGATATACAGTATTTTCCGGTTCGTCGATGACAACTTGAAGTATATATAAAACAAAGCTGATAACTTGATTTTCAGTTTTTGGTACATTTTAAACGATTTAAAAATGACGGGCGCTCTTGGGCGCTATAGTGAAATATAGAACGGGCGTTCTCTAGCAGCTACGCTGTGTCGTCATTGAAATGTTGTTTTTTTTCTTCAGACGCGTGCAAGTAGGCAGGGGTGGAGAGAGAAAAAATACTGGGAGAATCGCGAACCTGCTTGTGATTTCGAAGGTCGAAATCGTATCGTATTACATATTATGAATCCCAGTACATGTTCCTATATTACAGTTGACGATTCCTCGCATGATTTTGAGAATCTAACCACTGGCTTGTACAGAAAGTGGAGGAAAATTTTGAAAGCAGAGACATTCAACTCCAATTGATGGCGCTTGGCATTTCTAGTTTTAATATACATGGATCAGTACTTTAATATGGCATGAAATACAGAGCCAAGCCACAGTGATTTGGTTGTATGGATTTGTAATATTCATTTTGCAAAATGTATTACCCAGTTGTAGGCTAATTAGTCACGTAACTATAGCTCATATCATGGCTCATGTTGCCCTACATTATTACAACCATAAAGCCTTATAAAACATTTGAAACATTTTTAGCTTAGCATTTCAAAGAGTGTTCTTTGAAAACAATGGCTGTAGTAAAGATTTGCGCTAAATAATGGTATAAATATCAGTCTTTTACACTCACTGTGCGATCGTTTGGCTTCAGAAGAGTTGGATTATGCTGCACAAATTGTATAGAGTAACTTTATGGTCATGTTTTGCTCTTTTGGGAACGCCAAAGAACCGGTCCCCACTGACTTCAGTTTTGGAGAAGGCTGCTACAGAGTTGTGCAGGCAAACTCCCTGTGTGTTATATGTACTTCCAAACTCCACTTGTGTTTCAACTGGCATGAGGGTGAGTAGATCATGACTGAATTTTCATTTTTGATTGAACTATACCTTTAAATGATGAGAACATCAAAATTATTCATGTGTCCCCAGTAGATTGTTAGCTCTGGTGGTCCATGCTAACACTTTAGCGTACACTATGTTGTGTGACAGCAGGCTTATAATACAAATCTGCACTGCACTTCCCACAGATCACTTGTCAATCAAACAGTGTGACGTCTTTTTCCTTGGATTTTCTGTTGATGCAGCTTGAGTTTCTCTTTTCTTTGTCTGTTCAGCCATGGTGGCTATCACTGCTCATGCTAACTACCCAGTTCTTCTTCTTCTGTTCATTGTAAACAAACTGGACAGATTACTGGATCACTGTAGTACCACATGATAAAATATTAGTGTTAAATATGAGGGAACAGTCTTTTGGGTATCATGTTAAAGAGGGGGTGTGATAGCCCCAAAGGCAGAAATACCATAACTTTTGTATGACACTGATACCCCTACCACATACTCACTCACACACACACACACACACACACACACCTCCTGTTACAAGCAGGAAGTGTGCTTCTCTGTGTCTAATGTAATCCCATCAGGCGTGTTGGCTTTCCCAACAGGTCTGACAGGCCTGGGTTAGCGTGTGTGTGTGTGTGTGTGTGTGTGTGTGTGTGTGTGTGTGCACATCAAAGCTTAGCATTGGCCATATAGGGATATCTGATTGAAAGAAGCTCTGAGCAGCTTTGTTTGATGGCTTGATGCGTATTATACAGTATACATCTTCAACTTTTTAATCCATCTCCATTATTCCAACTGTAATTTAGTTTCAGTTTTTTAGTTGCCATTTTACTATTTTGACAGCCAGGAATTGGAATAATGGGTCTGACTTTACTGTTTTCAGTGTTAAAAGAGGAATGCACAAGTATACGTTACACACATACACACACACACACACACACACACACACACATCCCAGAGCAACAGCAGTCGATGTAATTCAGTATTGAACCTCTGCCAGTGCATTTAACCTGCCTGCTAGACTAACAGTGTTTATGTCTGGGTTGAGTTTGTGCATGATAAGTAGCCAGAGGTGGTGTGTGTGTGTGTGTGTGTGTGTGTGTGTGTGTGTGTGTGTGTGTGTGTGTGTGTGCGCGCGCGCATGCACACGCATGTGTGTTAGTTGTTGTTGCTATAGTGGCACACTTTGCGCGGAAGAGCTTGCATGGCCTAATTAAATCAAATGGAAATCCCTCTTGGGACAAAGTGTTGGACTCTTAATGATCCCCCACCCCCCCACCCCCACCCCACCCCACCCCACCCCACACACACACACACACACACACACACACACACACAAACACATTAGATCTGCAGTGGTGCCATACATACGTCGTGTATGTGTGTTTCATTGCTAGTCTCCCCTTGTCTCCTGTATAATGTGTGTATAGAAATCAATATCTACTGATTTTTCCATCTTAGATTTAGGCTTAGGCTTAGATTTAGGCATTTATCATTATCAAAGCTCATTGTCGGTTGCATGTTGTATATATTAAGCTTTGACCGATGTGGGATTTTGGACGCCGAAACTGAAACCAATATTTTTAGATTGAAGCTAGACAATATTTTGTGCCTTTAAATTTGACCATTTTCGTGCCAAAAAAGTTGCAAATACAGTGTTTGCCCCAGAATTGTATTCTTGTCAGGGTGGAAAAGCTTCTGAAACAACATTGAGACCATCATGGGACATTAAAACTCTCCACTGAAACCAGACTAATGGAATTCTTTTAGGGTTAGCAGCTCCTTAAAGCCATTTCCTCTATTCTTATTTATATCCTATTACTATTTGTTGCTGCAATTGCCCAATTTCCTCACATGTATTATTACATTTTTAAGTATCTAATCTACATGCATGCGTCTGTTTGCATGAGTGCGTTCGTGAGTGTTTATGAGTGTTTGCACTTCCATCTCTTCTCTCTCCAGCCTCCCACTCTCCTCCCACCCCGGCCTCGCCGCCAAGCAGGCCGAGCTGTGCTGCAATCTGGAGGAGAGACTCTGCCAACTGGGAGTAAAAATACCAACCAACCTGTCTTCCAACGCCTGCCACTAACACATAACACATAGGAGCTTCTAGTCCTAATCAATCCACATTTTCATCCAAATGTCTACTTTTCTACTCTAGACAGAACACAGCAGTGATTCAACCTATAGGCAGTTTACATTTGCTGTTCTAAACAGCCGGTGTCTGGTAGGACTCAACAGAAAATCCAAGGAAAAAGACGCCACAGTACTGGACACACTGTTTGATTGACAGGTGATCTCTGGGAAGTGCAGAGCAGAAACACCACAGCAATGAGGCTGAGCACCAAAGACGGAGGGAAAAAAAAAATAGTAATAATGAGGATCTCAAGGATTTACACTTTAACATTTTCTGTGCATGTACTCTGAAATTTAAAAAAAATCTAGAAAAGCATGGAAGTTTGTGGAAGGAAATGTAGTCACATGATCTGTGAAAATTATTTAAATGTCCATGTCCATGTGTTCCCATCTGGCCTGGGACCTTTGATTGATTTAATTTATTCGATGGATCTTAAAAACAAGTACAGGAATAGGATTCAGCCAGAAAATAAATTCACGTACTTTATCGCACATCATCCCTCTCTCGCTCCCATCTTTCCTGTCTCTCAACTGTAAACAATCTACGGAAAAGGATTAGGGCCACATGTGAAAAATGTATTTGAGTTCTGAGTTTTAAGTCAGAATTCTGAGTTCTTCTCAGAATTCTCTGACTTTAATCTCAAAATTCTGATTTTTTTCTCAGAACTCTCACTCAAATACATGTTTCTCATGTGGCCCTAATCCTCTTCCATAACAATCAAAGTAAAGAAAAAATATCTTATGTTCATCCCTGCTTTGACTCTCAAGTTGCACATGTGCTCATTTTTCAATTTTCTATATTTCAAAAGTCATACAGTATTTTTGGACCGTTAATGCGACTTATCAGTGTGTCCCCCAGAATCTGATACTTTTCAGGGTAAAAAAAGCCTCTGAAACAGCTAAAAATCTGGCTAAAAGGAATCACTCACCTCTTTCTGAATGAGCCTCTGTATGTGATTTGCCATTCAGGCTTAAGTAATGCCTTTTGAATTATTAAAGAGTGCCATCTTTTTTTAGCAAGTCATGGCTTATCATTTATGATGCATCATCTGCTGATATCCGCCGATGTGTTTGTGTGTCTATGTTCATGTGCACACACACACACACACACACACATACACACACACACACACACACACACCAGATGGGCCATCAATCATGCTCCCCACACTCCCTTAACACACCACATCCCAGCATGCTTTACAAGTGTTAGCACAATGCAGTGATCGCTAAATCCCTTTAAGAGCAGTAATCCCCTGCTTTTCCCACTCACTCACTTTCAGTCGCATCTATTTATTTTATTATTTATTTTTTTCAGTTCAAACCGTAAAAGCAAGACTCCCATCCCCATGCAAGGTATCGCTGGGCAGCCTACGCTCCAGTTTTAATACGTTTCCCTCCCAATAGATTGTAATCACATTATTTTTCATGGTGCTTGACAGTACATTGTCTCTCATTAAATCCATTTTTCCACATTAGGGCCAAACAGGGGCTCGCTAGGCAACAGAAACCACCTGATACATGATTTCTGTTAGAAGCACGATGCTAAAAATGAATCCACAAACAAGGGAAATTGAGTTAGAAAATGTTAGTCAAGCCCTGTTTGGCCCTGTAGCGGAGGTCAGACTATTGATTCCTGTTATGGCCTCTCCTACTTTTTGTATCGGAAAGGATGGCTGGACATAGACATAGATCAGTGGTTCTCAACGTGGGGTCTGGGGACCCAGCAAATTGATGAGTTGTTGAACTTCACCATTATTTCATTTACAAGAAGTTAACACAATTAGAGAATGTAGAAGAATGACTGTTTTGATCATAGTTTCTCTGTTATCTCTCTACCTACAATACAGATAGTCATGGGATTCTGGACAAAACCATATCCAACAATAAAAATATTCTCAGATTTGGGTCTGAGAGACAAAATCTCATCAAATGCAGGTCTGTGGCTCTAATGTGGACTAAATTAGGGTCCTTGATATGAAAAAGGTTGAGAATCATTGACATAGATCATTGCTGTAAAATGCTCCATAAAATTCCTGCTTAATGGGCAGCTTGAGGAGAGGCTATAGTCACCATCAGAGACTGGACATAGCTAACTAGTTACCCACCGGATCTGTGCTGCCATCATTTAACCAATTAGACTAACCAGATTCATCCAATTCTCATTTGACTGCAGAGTAAACACAAGGAGAAAGCTGGCACTGAGCGGGATAAGTGAGAAGAAAAAGCCGATACACAAACAGAACTGATTGTATTATGTAGGTGGAAATTGTCCTATTGCTCTGAAATATAGCAAGAGAGATTGGTTTTGGGATGATCTGTTATGTGTTTTCCTATCTATGAACCCCTCTGTGACAGTCTCAGCAAAAACTGTACTGAGCTTCATAAAGCTGGTATTTATGGTCATTCAGAACCAGTTGTAGGCCAACACACAAAGATGCATAACCAGATGCAAGGAGCACAAAACCTGGAGCCTTGAGCAAAGGAAAAAAGTAATCTGGTCTGATAAGTCTTTCAGCCTTTTTCCTCCATCTAGACTGGTTTATGTTTGAACTCATTTTTACTGGGAATGACCTGATTATAGGAGATACTGAACTGGAACCCCGCAGAATCAATTTACAGCTCATTTAGAATAAGTAGCAGTTAGGAAATAGTTTTATTATAATTCAACTAGTTGAACTACATTTTGCAGTAGCTTAGTGGTAGTTCAGCTAAATTCAACTTTGGAAAGTATTTTTCAAAGTTCATTACTTTTTTGTCATTCTGAGACTACTGCAATATGGCTAAAATAATATAAGGGAACACATTTTTTTCATTCTTTTATTTTTTATCACTGCCTTTCATATCTTGATTCAATCTCCTTTGACTGCCACTCCCCTTTTTTTTATAAACACAGAAAACATTTCTTGCATTTATAATATACAATACAATATTTATTAACATCCTAATCAGGTATTTTTGAAGTATAATGTGATTTTGTATAATATGACATTGCAGATGTACATAATGTTCTGTTTTTAATAATTATTGAACTACTTTTTCTTTCTTTTACTTCATGTAAGTTTAGTCAACAAAACTATATTGCTTTTAATGTTAGCTTTTTTTGCTGTAGTTCACTTTCTTCTAGCGTGAAATAACTGGTAGCTTGTAAAACTAGACTTTCAACATAGCTTCACTAAGAGGGTGATTCTACCAAAATGGTTCAAATTGGGGGGTTAGAAAAAAGTTGAAATTTGTATTCTATTATTGCAAAACTTTGACCATATGTTACACCATATCTAAGGCACATATATCTACTAAAATTACAGTCAAATTTCATATAATGTAATTCCAAATTTTATGGAATTCCTCTCCTCTCCCAAAATATGTCACTACCAAAAGATGGTGTAAAATGTTCAAGATAATAATAAAAAATATATATATATATTTAAAAAAATAAAAATAAAAATAAAAATATATGTATATATATATATATATATATATATATATATATATATATACATATATATATATATATATTTAACATATATATATATTTTTTTTTTATCAATAAGTCATAAACAGCTAGCATGCATATGACAAGCTATGGACTGTTATGCACTCATAAAAATAGAATACTTTGCTTTTTAACTCCATTAGAGAAATTATATGTTGAGCATGTTAATGTCAAATGTCAGAATGTCAAAATTACACTTCTGTGTGTGCAGGCTAACATTGTGTAGTGACATGAAAATTGGTGGCAGCCTTTTTTTTTTTTTTACAAAATAGATCTAAATCTTTTCAATCTTTTAACTTCTATTAAAAAAGAATGTAAAACAAAAAAATAGGAAAAAGAAAGGGTAGGGTTACTTATTATTATCTCAATTACTGTGTCAATTAATGCCTTGGTTCAAGTTTGTTTATTTATAGCCCTTTATCACAAGCATGTCTCAGAGGACTTTGGTCTTAAGTAGACACTAATATGGTCTTAATAAATATCTAAAATCTGAACACATAATTGATTTTTTAAATAATATTCTTAGAGGGGGACTGCAATTTGAACCATTTCAGTAGAACTGCCCAATGCTGACATAAGTCTCCACCTCCACCCCCTCTCTATCTTTCCTGCTCTCTCTTTCACACTGACATTGACACACACACACACACACACCCACACACAATGACTTGCATATAGGATTACAGCCCTCAGAGACAGTTTATGGTGACTGTAATGACTGTGACGCTGCTTCCTCAGTGTATTCAAACACTTCAGGAATGTTTCAACTCTCGATGAAGACTGGAGCAACTTCCACTACCTAAAATAAGATTAGATTAGACAAAACTTGAATGATTCCTGTGGGGAAAAATACAATATAAAGATAAAAGCTAGAATAGAAAACAAGATTACAACAAATGTGGGTTATATACACACTGACAATTTCAACAAGTGTTAAGTAATTGTATGAATGAGAAGGATAAGAAGCACTTTATACATGTCTAAAATAAGATTAGATTAGATTAGATTAAACTTTATTGGTTCTTGGGTCATTGCAACAGCAAATAGTAATAGGATGAAGAGAAAAATAGAATATAGCCTAAGCATAATGAATTTAAACAAGGATATAGTGAATTAGTGATATAAACATATGCAACTGATAATTTCAACACGAGAACATGTTAGTTTGTAGAATGCATGAATGGGAAGTATGGGGAAAAGTAAGGCTTACAGCAAGAAAATGCAGAAAATTCAGCATACACGTTGAGTGATACTAGGCTCCATGCTAACACTTTAGCATACACTATGTTGAGTGGCAGTATAGGCTCTATGCTAACACTTTAGCATACACTATGTTGAATGACAGTATATGCTCCATGCTAACACTTTAGCATACACTATGTTGAGTGGCAGTATAGGCTCTATGCTAACACTTTAGCATACACTATGTTGAATGACAGTATAGGCTCCACGCTAACACTTTAGCATACACTATGTTGACAGTATAGGCTCTATGCTAACATTTTAGCATACACTATGTTGAGTGACAGTATAGGCTCCATGCTAACACTTTAGCATACACTATGTTGACAGTATAGGCTCCATGCTAACACTTTCGCATACACTATGTTGAATGACAGTATAGGCTACAGTGACCAGATGTCCCGGTTTGTCCGGGATTGTCCCGGTTTCAAGATGGGTGTCCCGAGTCCCGACAAATATCTGTAAAACACTAAAATGTCCCGGTTTTCAACATTCACTACCAAATTGTCCCGGTTTTCACCACAATTAAAATAATAATAATAGTATTATACTTGTTTTCAGCGCTTACATAGACGTTTATCATGTTCTGTCCCGCTCATTATTACCTAACCCAATCAAAAAACATAAACAATGCACCACGCGTCATTAGCAGTCATGCCGAAGAGAAAGTCACTCTTTTCTAAAGACCTCCAGAAGGCTTACTCTTTTCTTCTTGAAGTAGCTGGCAACGAAAATGCTGCGTTCTGCACACACTGCAAGAGTACATTTTCGGTCGCGCACGGTGGAAATGCCGGCATAAAAGATCATATTAAGATGGCCAAACATACGCGGCGGCTATCTAGTAGTAGCACCGTTGCGACTTACTACTTAAACTGGCAGCTCAGGAGGGGACCTTTGCCTAACGTTACCATCTGGTGAAACACAACCAGAGCAGAAAGGTATCTGACAATCAAAAAATATGTTATATTACACCAGTGCAATCCTTGTGTTTTGTGTTTACTAGTGTTATTATACAGTTTTCCAATAAACTATGTTTTGGTGGATTTTTGGAGACAAAACATCATTTTTTGTTTGCTGAGGCGTTGTCCATGGTGTTGAAAGGTGCAGTCACTAGGTGTGCTAAGCGCTGAAATAATTGTCCCCCATCCTGATGAAAACGCCTATGGTGTATAAGCGCATACATGTGCTCGTGCATGAACATGCGGTACACTTAAGGGTCCCGGTTTCGGGGTTTGAAAATGTGGTCACCCTAGTATAGGCTCCATGCTAACACTTTAGCATACACTATGTTGACAGTATAGGCTCCATGCTAACACTTTAGCATACACTATGTTGACAGTATAGGCTCCATGCTAACACTTTAGCATACACTATGTTGAGTGATAGTAGGCTCCATGCTAACACTTTAGCATACACTATGTTGAGTGATAGTAGGCTCTATGCTAACACTTTAGCATACACTATGTTGAGTGACAGTGGGCTCCATGCTAACACTTCAGTGTATGAGTGATAGTAGGCTGACTAAGTCCAGCAGCTCCATTGACACATGATCAGAAAAAGCCCCATCACAGTGAAGACAACATTTTCAATTTAAAAGCCGTTTGCAAGGACAACAGCGATTATTTCAGCAGATGACTGTGCTGTGAGGAGCTGAGGTGAGGTAAGGCTTATAGTGGGCTGATTTGTATTGGACAAAAGCCTGGTGGGGAGCGACATTGATTAGTCAGAGAGCTTTCAAAAGGCTCAACATTGCCGACAGTGGCACAAGAGGATTACCAGAAAAATTTCAGTCAGTACCATCATGAAAGATTACAAGGACACTCTTGTTGACTTGATGTAAAAAGAAAATCTCTCTAGATACATATTGCCATGTCATTACAACTGACATTGAAAGCTTTCTACATAAGGGAAGTAGAGCAGAGCATCCGTACAGCTACAGCTAAAGGTTCAAAAGATTGATACAATACAAACTAAATGTGCAAGTTTACGATATGCTTAATGAACCTAGATTGCCCATTATTTTGGCTGACTGGTAACTGTATGGTTTGTTTTCAACCTTCCTACCTGGATTCCAATCTAGTCTGTTAGCTGTAGAAAGGCCACTGGAGCCTTACATACTGGTATGTAGAGAAAGTGGGTCTAGGAAAAGTCTAAGTATAAACATACATTCCTATCACATATTCAACAGACTAAAATCTCATTTATTCTCAGCCTATCTGTTTTGATAATCCACACGTCTGCCTGTGTACTATAATCCCAAACAAATAAGGAAACTCATGCATATTGAATGAAAACCTTTTACAGCTTTACAGTAACTGTAGTAGCCTATATTTTGTGCATTGTCATCTAATGCTCTATTTAAAAGCCAGCTGTCTCAATTTTTGGATCCCAGTTGAGCTGATGCTGATTTTAAAGTGAAATGAATATGAATATCAAATGAACATCTACAGCAAAATTAAACAGGGATGTGGGGAAAAGACTACAAGAAGTCAGAACTTGCAAACAAGTCCCAGGAATCGCTTTTACATCACATTATTAAACTTGTATTGCCATGTCATTTTTTTGTTCATTCTTTCATTTAATTCCTTTGCTTCTTTTTTAACCATTACAATTTACTGTAATAATAAAAGTTTATCATTACTGTTAATTTTCCATGCTGCCACCTGCACGCCCACACACACTGTTTCATCCAGTTCCAGGTTCAGATGGAGACGCTCACTCTGCTTTACAGTCATACTCACTGAGACTGGACTGTGGTTATCTGCATGACGAGACAAACTGAATCAACTTTGTGTTTGCCCAGTCAAGTGTTGATTTGCCCTTCCTCTAACTGCATGTATCTCAGCGCATGGGGATGAGTGGAAGTGTTGTTGACAGCAGTGTGTGTGTGTGTGTGTGTGTGGTGAGTCTGTTCTCTGGCTGACTTCAAGCTTCTGTATCCAGGCAATCACACAACAGATGGATGGTAGATGGACACTGTGGCTGTGATAAGGAGGGTAGGAATTTATGTGTGTGTGTGTGTGTGTTTGTGTAGGTGGGGGTGTAAGGAAGGGGTGTTTGTGGCTGTGGGAACCTATTTCTGTCCTTTAGCTGCTTGTTTGTGGCTCCTTGCACTAGGCTAATTTTCTTTACCGTGACATGACATTTTCATTTAAATAAATATGTTTTGCTGCTCTCTATCACATGGTGATATAACACAACAGTGATTCAACCTATATCCAGTTCATAAAAGCTTTTCCATTTGCTGTTCTAAACACCGGGTGTCTGGTAGATCTTTCCTGGGAAAATTCCTGGGATAAACAGAAGAAGAACTGGGTAGTTAGCATGAGCAGTGATAGACACCATGGCTGAACTGAGAAACTCAAACTGCATCAACAGAAAATCCAAGGAAAAAAGACGTCACAGTGCTGGACACACTGTTTGATTGACAGGTGATCTCTGGGAAGTGCAGTGCAGAAACACCACAGCAATGAGCACTTCGCACCAAAGAGAAGAAGAAGAAGACAAAATAAAATTTGAAAAATGAGGATCACAAGTATTCCCACTTTAAGGATTAAGTACATAAATGTCTTTTGGCTGAAGTGAGTTTTTGCTCACTACCAGAATATTATAACATCTCCATTACACCCACGCAGCACATCAGCTGTGACTCCCCCGGCTTTTTCCGAGAAACAGAAAACAGAGATGTCAAGTCCTCCAGAAATATGCAAGTGCGCCTGGGCTCAGACCCAGATCTGGTTAAATATAGACAACCCTGCCATGTGTCATCTGGTTCCTGATTGGCCGAACGTCCTGCAGGCGACGACTTTGAGCTCGTTTCTTGCGCCTCTTGTCCTGCTAGCCTGTTTCTCAGCCAGAAAAAAAACGAAGGACTAACCTTGTCTCCCATGGAAACACTCCCCCTGAAGAGGCTTGTGACAACTTGATGCCTACACACTGTTGCATGAGTCACAGACAGCTGAGATACAGTTTGCACCTACCTCTACCTTTGCTTGTCCACTCATCACCTTTGCTGTTTCATATCAGTACTGATGATTCAATGTGAACTGGAGCGACAAGTCACCCTGTGTTTCACTCCACCTCCCTCCATCTTTTCACTATTTTATGCTTCTTGATGTGTACATAAAATCACAAATCCAGCAAGCATCTACATCCTCATCAATACCTGGTATTTATATAGGTTCTGGCTCTCTGAATTCTGTCCACATTGTGGCTATATCTCATTTTTGGCAAAGCAGGTGAGTAGGTGGGGAGGAGGCAACAAAAACTAACATGGCAGCTGTTACTGTACAGCCTGGACTTACTTCTCCGTTGAAGGGGTTGACTGTATTGGTCTATTTCTATAGCAACTGTCCATTTTCACCCAGACAGTGCTTTCACCCCACATTGCTATCAAACATCGGGTTTCTTGTAGGCCCCAGGGATAAGAATCGTCCATTTTTGGGCTGGTAGAGAGCAGAGGCCACGGTGATGACATTTCTACCCACAGCTATGACATTTCTACCTGTGACGATCATGTTTCCCCTCACGGTGATGACGTTTCTGCCCATGGTGATGACGTTTTTACCTGTAGCAACAATGTTTCTAGTCATGGTGATGGTGTTCCTAATCTTGGTGATGACTTTTCACAGCGATGATGTTTCTACTAGCTGTGATGACTTTTCTACTAGCTTTGATGACATTTTTACTCGCTGTGATGGCGTTTCTACTAGCTGTGATGATGTATCTACTCACTGTGATGACGTTTCTACTTGCTGTGACGACTTTTCTACTCCCTGTGACTACGTTTCTACTCACTGTGATGATGTATCTACTCACTGTGATGACGTTTCTACTCCCTGTGATGGCGTTTCTACTAGCTTTGTTGACGTTTCTACTAGCTTTGACGATGTTTCTACTCGCTGTGACGGCGTTTCTACCCGCAGTGATGACGTATTTACCTGCAGTGGTGGCGTTTCTGCCCAGTGGGTAGATACTGTCTCACTAATGAGACAGTACAAACTGCGTTGCATTTCTACCTGGCTGACTGGCAGATCCAGTTAGAGTCCCATAGCATATACTGTATGTGCTGTGTGCATTTACACCTTGCATTAACATGCGTTTTTCCTTATCCAGATAAAATATCCACAGATCAGATCACATTTTCATACCAGGTTTAAATGGTGTCTGTGTCTTGATGTGTCTAAGAGCCTGTAGTATTTTCATTAGGTCCTTGTTGAACTACCTTGTTAGTTAGTTACTGCTCTTGATGCTGCTAGTTTCCACTGTAGTTGAATTGGAAGAAATTTCTCTACAATTCAAATTGCTTGTGGAAGTGTTTGGCTAGCTAGCAAAAGATTCATTTCAAGTTCCCTGGCTTCCTAATAAGGTGAATCGTGTCATTTTACATTAGATTGATTTAGGGTTTCCATGTTGTTGGATTTCTTCATTGTCAGTGGGCTTAATCCTTTGTTGAGGATGTAACGTTAACATAGTAGGCCTTGCTAAGTGCATGTTAGCAGTAAGATTTGTTAGGTTGTAGTAGTGAGCTATTATTGGTGATTTGATTACATTATTTGCCGAGACTCTTAGAGCTGGCAAGCATGTAACTAGCACTAAACAAGTTTTCGCTTATTATTTCACAGCGTGCGATCATCCCTCCACAACAGCTTCCTCCACCTTCTGACACACCTAATGAGATTGAGGGCTCTGTATGCATGCTTCCCCTCATCTGTGACATTCTCCGCATTCCCTGCAGGCAATTACAAGGCTGATGCAGATAGGACTCGCGCAAAGCAAGAGGGTCAACTATAATAACAGCAGTGTGTGATTACATTTGAGGCTCCATGAGAGAGCTATAAGACCAATGCAATAACATGCTAGAGAATTTTGAGTACTGCAAACTGGACTAATTACAAGAAATATATATTCTATAATAATATATTCTATTGATCATATGGAACTATTGCTGAGTAATTTGATTATTTGTTTAGGACAAGCGGGTGCAGTCAAATATGCCAGATGGCTTTTAAACAGATTACTCCAGATGACATTGGCCGGAAATTTGCCGTTTTTAGCTCGCCGAAGATTAGGATGAGCATTAAGGTTGATACTTTCACTCCGGTACCTTTTTTCCCTTAAAAAAGCCTGTTCCTGTTAGTAGGAGGATGATCACTTTCCTCCTCACAAATGGTTACACAACAGCTGCCTCTGCCTCATGCTCTGCTCTATGTGGGCTGGCGTGCAATGACCTGCGCTGTTTGAAAGATAAGACTCCTAGAGGAAAAAAATAACCTCTTATCTTAACTGTTGCAATGGGGAAAAATCAACAAATGTGCTCTTCTCAGAATATCATAAACTCTCTCTCTCTCTCCCATCTCTCTCAATCTGTTTGATGTTTGATTCCCAGTTGGTGTAACAGCTTGTGTGGGTGGGTTTCTACATGTGGGTTTACCAGGGTATCAACGGGTCCTTGAAAAGACTGAAAAAGTCTTAAAATAAATTAGCTAAATTTAAAGCCTTAAAAGTATTAAAATGTCTTAAATTTAGTTATTAAAGGTCCTATTAAAGGTACAATCTGCATCCTATCTGCTTTACTAAACACAGTTGGACTTCATGTCCCTTAACAATTAATTTCTTGTTGTCCTTTTTCTTATTCTGCCCATTTATTATTAGTTTTACCACCATGTTCAATCAGCAATAGGCTGGCTTTGACAGCTTTTGTCTTGCATTCAATTCCAGGCAGCATTAAAAAGTCTTATCTTAAATTTGGCTTTGTGAAACCTGCAGATGCCCTGTTCACACATAAACACACATCACTTGCTTTCAACAACGAGTCACCCAGAAATAGAATCAGAGACAGAGGGAAAGAGAGGGAGCATGGAAGGTCATTAGTAAGTATAAAACTCTGCCCGCTAGGTTCGTCAGGCAGACAGATGCGTTGCATGACCAGACAGTGGACTGCGCTGTTGTTCCTCTATCTGTCACTAATTGGTTTGAATACATATGAGCCCATGCTCTAAGGGTGTGCTTGTTTATAGCTTGCAAGACAGACTTCAGCCAATGGCATTAACACCAAAGGAGCAAAATGTACAAAAACAAGAGTCAAACACAAACTCTTCCATACCATACTTCCAATTCTAGGTCCGTACATTTTGACCCTAGAAACCTAGAAATTTCTTTACCGACAACTTCTCCATCATGCATGATAATTCCAGGGTGACTGAGACATTTGCTATACCTATTGCTTGGATGCTGTGGCTCTGACCCTTCACCTCATTATTAGTGGTTGCTTGTAATGTTGGTGAGCCAGCAATATTGAATTGAGCTCTTTTCATTAATTGAATGTAGAATCTAGTTGAATCTAGGTGCATTTAACTGCTGCACTCATTAGGCTTAAAAAAAAAAAAACCTTTAAAGATGAGCGTGACCTCAGTGTGACTGCAGCCTGTTATTGTTTTTCCAATATTGTCTTTTTATTAAACATCATATCTTGCCCAGTCAGTGTCGTTCCCTCTGATATGGTGGATATGATGCAGTGATTGATTACATATTTATTGTAGAATTGCTCAATACTGCACTGGTTGTCTTTGGGAAGACCTTAACCTGAACAGATTCTAATGAGACATTTTGATTGGATTCCACACAAGTGTGCATGTTATTATTATTATTTGTTTCAGTGGAGAGTTTTAGTGTCCCATGATGGTCTAAATGCTGTTTCAGAGGCTTTTCTACCCTGACAAGACTCAAATTCTGGGGAAAACTTATGGGGCTTAATACTTATACACTGAACACTGAATACTGAAACCCACATCAGTCGAACCCTAATACATTTACTTGGCATATCGTATGCTGTCAAATCCTTTTTAATCACAGTCTCAATCTGCACCCGTCCACACCTATCATAAGTTCCGGCTCCACCACTGTCCGTCTAAAGCGTATAAACATGCTTCGCTAATAACTGATTCCCATTTCCTGTGTAGTGACATGGTACAGAAACCAGACGAGCCACACTCCGGGCTTAATGACCGCAGCGCAGGAAGAAGCACGTCCCAATTACTCAGCTACACATTTATTTTGAAGTCTTTCCCAGCTGGTGTTTACCTAAAATTAAAGGAGAAGTGAGAAATAAGTTATTTTTTCAAGTAAAAAAAACTCAGACTCCTACAATTCTCTCTGAATAATCGAAATAAGTACTTCACTCAAGTAAATGCGATTATTATGAGGAATTGTCAAATTATGGAATCACTTAAACGGCTTAATAGGTCTGCCTTACTAGCAGTATTGGCAGTAGTCACATTATTGTGTGCATGTAAATGTAGCCAGTGTAACTTGCCCATGATGTAATTGCTTGAATTGCATATCTAAGTTGTTTTTTGTCTGTGACCCTGTCATGTCATGGCCACTTTTGAGTGCTAGTCCATTAGCTGGAAAACTGGAAATGGATGAAAAGCTGCAGAGTGCACCAACTATTATATATTACACTTTGCTGCAGAGTGAAAGTGTTTTCCTCAGAATGGCAGCTGGATATGCATTTTGTGCAAACAACTACATTTATTTCACTGTATTTACTTAGTATTGTATTTTCACTATGCAAACGTCACTTATCTGTTATATAATACTCTGAACAGGTGCACAGCAGTTGTTGACCTCATACAAAGTTCTGCTTATTCATTATTCAGAATTTGGGTAATTGCTCATATCAGCTTGTTCATTACAGATCTGACCCTATAAAAACTACACTGTTTCAAAAGTAAGTATATCATTTATAATGATAAAAGCTGTATAATTTTAGTCATTTTTATCTTATTTAGTCGTTTTAACAAAGTATTCAACATTCAATTAATAATATTAAACATTTACGCATTTATTAAAACTACTAATTAAAAATATTTAATAATGGAGTATTAATAATGCACATAAAAATGTGCAAAGGAACTTTTTAATCTGGCATTTTATTTCACTTTTATGTAGAATTATATGTTTACATTTTAAATTCTACTCAGTTAAGTAGCAATAGATCTTACATCATGTATTCTTCCATGGCTTCGTTCTGATCATCTGGTGGAAATTTGCTTTAAGGTGCTATGTGTAGCATTTTCAACCATCAATATATCATTGTCAAATTAATTGTGATGCCTCGGTATAATTACTGTAAACAAATGAGACCATGGTGGAGAGGATTGTTCTATCTCACACCAGGGGTATTGTTAGTGCTAGTGCTTCTCAAAATGAAGACCACATTTCCCATAAATCCCATCACTTCGTAATCATGTTGGAAGTGATTTTTCCATCAGCCTTTCACTCCTTCCACCATCTGCCATTGTCAGAAACTCTGAAAGCTTTAGCTCGGTTTGGTCTGGAAGAACAGCGCCCTCTTCCTGTTTTGTGCTGTAAAGCAATCCAGCAGATTTCCCTCCAAATCCGACCTGGTTGCACACAATGTAAATGCAGTGTAGAGGCCGATAGAGGCTGCCAGTCTTCTCAGCGATAGTCTTGTTTGTTTATGGTAATTATACAAATGTCTCAAAATGAATGTGGTAATGATTTATTGATGTTAAAATGCTACATGTCGCACCTTTAATGTACATTTAATGAAGTGTAACCAGACAGCTCTGAGGCAGCTGGTGGATCCTCATTCTAAATGAATGCACTAGCAAGATTGTATCGTTCCATTAAAACCACAAACTGACATATAATCAATAGACTGAATAAATGGGTTTTCAAGTTGTCTTCAATATGGCCAAGTTGGCAATCAAAAGCCATAAAGACAGTAGTTCCATCTGAAGGGTGGCGAAGTGTCTCTCCAGCCCAAATGACCTGAACTAAAGGAAGAAACTCTATACAAAGACCCATTTTAGAGGGTCAAGCAGAAAACATAAGGAAAAAGAGAGGTAGTTAGTCTTTGATCAAAGCTGTCACTATAAACAGGCTCGTTCCTCAAGGGGGCAAAGACACAATTTGACTGAAAGCTGTTTGTTTCCGACGTGTTTCTATTTTTCAGATTCAGGCCTAAATTTAATCAAAGGAGCCCAAATCAGGGCACTTGTTTGGCATATTCTACCCACTGCAACTTTGCCAATGTGGCTATGCGGGCACCGTCTCCTGTCAGAAGAGATTATAACCGGACTGCTACTATTTCAGTTCGTGAGCTCATGTTTTTACATGTTGGATAAAGTGGATTTGTCACCAACCGTACACTCGTTTGTTAGTCACACATAACTACTGGCCCACTTTGATAAAACTTGGGTGAATGATGCATGATTACTGTATGTAAGCATATTGCATTCATCTTGAAAAAACAATGCCAGTTTTTCTCCTAATAACTAGGGATGCACTGATACCGATACTGGTATCAGTATCGGTGCCGATACCAGGCTAAAATGGAATATCGGTATCGGAGATTTTACCCAAGACTAAATCTGATACCGAAAGCCTAACGTGTAGAGTAACATGTAAGAAATAAAAGCAAACTTGATTTTATGCATTTGTGGCACATAGAAGCCTGTATTTCTCAAACAGTGGGAAAAACAAGGATTTTATCTCAATAATTTTGTCCATTGGACAGGAAGTAAGCCTGCACTGTTCAGTAAAAGTAATGGATTGGATCGGTACTCAGTATCGGCCGATACTTAAACTTTCATACTCGTATTCGGTATCGGCATTGAAAAAGTGGCATCGGTGCATCCCTACTAATAACAATATATTTTCTCATTATTATGACACATTGTCGCCAATATTTAACATTTGGACCACTATTTTGAGGTCAAAATCCCTTTGGATACCAGGCTACGAACAGTTTCAGTTTCATTCATGATACTGATGTACTGTATAACTGATGTACTGTATAACCACCTTGTGGTTATACAGTACATCAGTTGTATCATGAATCATATACCAACTTCAACCTTGTGCTCCTTTTCTCATTACGATCTCATTAGAACAAGAAAAGACCTTGTTATAACGAGAAAATATCACCTCACTACGAGAAAAGATCTTAAATAACCTAGATTGGCTTTCGTAATTAACTAAATTGAGGTGTGAACTCGAGCCAACCTTTTATCATGATGTGCTGAATGGCCACTTTTGAACACCAGGGCCAAGTTCGAATTCTAAGTAGTATTTTAATAATTCACATTCTTTATAACATAGGGTCAGAGATACTATTTATACATCCAATTTCCTATAGAATATACTAATTTATAGGAGATGATCAACGCACTGGACATTCTGCAGAAATAATGATTTTGTGGTTGAAGCAGTCTTGATACAAAAACATATATTGCTGAAAGGAACCGGAAGCTTCACTCAGACTCATGACCAAAGACTTGAAACGTGAATTGGACTCTCTTACAACTCTAAGACCAGTACTTGACTTGCATAAAATGGCTTATAAGCATCGCTGGGTGACCGATTCGATATTCGTCCCATCCCTAACCATTACCTGATATCCTTCATCAGATGGGGTCTGTGGTCTCATGCATCTCTGTTTGGGGGTCCTGCACATTAAAAAGTTTGAGAACCCCTCATCTAGAATATATTGACACATACTGCTTCACCTTCCAGCAGATCCACAATGGATGGAGGGATGTAGTGCAGGGTAAACCCACCTAAACTCAGTCTGCACACCTTTTAGTTTGCAGAAATAGAGTTTAACCCTGTTTTAGACGGACGTAAGTGGTATCAAACTGGTGTAAGTAATAGGAAGATGGGGTCTTTTAGTGGGGGAAAGCATAAAAGAGTGATGCAAATATAACAGATTTTTTTTTGGTCATACTGGGCTTTTTCCCTCCTTTGCCACCACATCCCTGCTGGTTACTAGTGTGTGTGTGTGCGTGTGTGTGTGTGTGCGTGCGGTGGGCGGGCACTGACTGGAGCAGCTCCATCCCACCTCGGAAATACCAACCAGGTGCTGCGGCTCCTTCCTCCCCCGTTCCCCCACTCATCTCCGCCGGGCTTTCCTGCAGCCTCGAGCCCGCTGCCGCTGCCAGCGCCGCTTTGCTTTGCAGGGTGTGGGGGAGAAAGAAAGAAGAAAACCCCGGGGGAAAGCGTTAACGATGCCCGGGCTGTGAAACCTACCCGTCTTAAGGCTTGTTTTCCCCATCATCCGTCCCGTTCTCCACCTCCACCGCCACCTCAGCCCCTTCTTTTTTGCCCGGGCGGGCTCGCATGGCTCCCGGTCGGCCGGCCGGACAATAGGCATCCCGCTGCAGCAGCAACAGCAGCAGCAGCAGCTTCGGGAGGTTTTCTCTCGCTCTCTTCGTGACCGAGGATCCCCTGCAACTTTTCCCCGCGGGTCCAGATGGCTGGACACGAGTGGGAGGACTGGTTTGAACGGGAGGAATTCATCGGACAGATCAGCGACATCCGAGTGCAGAACCTGCAAGGTAGGAGCATCCCGACGCGCTGATATAAGTGATATTACTGCTGTTTATTACAGTGGGTTAGAGCGGCGTGGCCTGGCGTACAGCCGTGTGTGTGTGTGTGTGTGTGTGTGTGTGTGTGTGTGTGTGTGTGTGTGTGTGTAGTGTGTATAGTGCGTATAGAATGTCTTTAGTGACCGAAAAGTGGTTTCGGTTGGCAAAGCAACTATAAACAATCCAACTTTGGGATTGTGGGATTGTGCTTGGTCGTTTTCCAGCATACAGCAGCCAAGAGGTTCCCAAACTTTTCCTATCAACGTCCTCAAACAGGTCCGCATTACATCACCCCCCCCCCCCCAACTTTTCATTTTTGTACATTAGATAAATATTTTTGTTGTTAGATTTGACTTTACATAGCTGTCTTGTTGTGAGGTACATAGTGCATCGGCTGAAATCAGTATCACCAATCATAAGCATTTTTTCCCGATATCGATCCATATATCACGATATGTTAGATAATCAAATTAATGTTCATCCCATTGACCCCAATGGTAATGATTGAGAGTGTCAAACAAAACAGAACATTTTCAAATAATATTCCGCCCTCATTTTGTCAGTTTTAAAATAAAATATGCTTATCATCAGTTTAGACAGCAGAATTATCATCACAATATCGCAAAATCGTCATATCATCACCCTTTGATTCCACTGAAAGACGATAAATGATAATATTGAATTATCGCCCAGCCCTAGCATCAAGTGCATGTATATTGCATGTAGTGCATAATGCCTTTGGTAGCCAAAAAAGTGGTTTGGTTTTTTTTGTAGATTACATTTATTATCTATTCCACTGTTGCTTTGCTTCTTGGTTGTTTCCCAGTATATAGGCCTATAGTAGCCCAGCAGTTCCCAAACTTTTCCACATCAAAGACCCCGACAGGTCTTCATTGCACCATAGCCCAAAATTTGCACTGTAGAAGGATGTTTGTTGTTAGATATGACCTCATGCAGAATTATGTAACTGCCTGTTGCAGCAGACGTAACAGTGAAACCTGTGAAAAGAACAGTCATCCTTACTCATTCTCTCCCTGCGTCAAAGGTAAAGTCAACTACTGCTACTGTGATGCTCTTCCACTGTTAGATATCATCAGTCTGTGATGTTCAATGCATTCCAGGAGTTATTCTGTGATGAATCTCACTTTCCCTCAACCTGCCTCTACTTCTGCTTCACTTAGTTCTTTCCTACATTTCCCAGAATGCCTTGCGACAACCCCCGCATATGAGGCATGAACTTGTTGCATTCAATCAAAGGTGGGCATTTGGGCATTGGGGGTGCGTCTTACTCAAAACACCCCCACTTTGGGAAGCATCATTATAGCCTATACTTCTATACCTAAAGGTGAAAATATGACCTCAGAATGTACCAATAAAATGTAGTGTAGTTACACATTCCCAACTCATTACTCTGCTTTTTGAACTGGACTGAACCTGTAAACCATGTGGGAATATCCAGAATCGCAGGTCACCTGTATATAAGTGTCACCCATTGGTCCAACTGGGCTCCACAAGGCATAAAAGAGCAGACTAACAACAACTGGTCTGCAAACTGGAAGTAATTGATTTAATGAGTGTGGTAAGAATGCCAGCTTTGTTTGGGTCTAACTCAGTTCATCCCCACGATATAGACAAGCCTATAAACAAGTGGGCCTCTGCCTGCCTTGTTCTTTCACTCCATTCAAAGCACTGTTTAATATTCGGATTTGGCCCAGAATGCTGGAAGAACAGTAGGCAGTGATGTAGTGTTAAATAAAAAGGAGGGCAAAGTATAACCTCCAGTCAGTTATTGTCGTAAGGCAAACAACCACCAATAGAGACAAAAATCAATTATTCAAGAAAACATTAATATTTATGCCTTATTTCCTTAACCTCTTGGAGTTGCGGTTATACGATAACAAACAACATATCGTCATATTTTTATGAATAATTTTTTGCTTGTACAGCGTAGACACAAACAGAAAAACACCCTCGTTGTTGACAAGCACTTTGTTGACATTATTCTGGGTGTGTTTTCAATACATTTCTGTGAATTTCTAAATCCGTTTTTTGTCTTTTGGGCTTCTGAGCAGCTATATAGCCTTTTGTACCGACTTCATGATAAGACACTTTTAACCCAAGGGTTAAAAGACCCTATCCTCACATAACTGTCATCAGTTTGATGCTACTTACTGCATTACGATGTAATAAATAAAAGTTCAATGACAACAAAGTCTGACTGTGCAGAATTATGTTTATTTCTGAGACACAAATCTTTCTAGCGATGGCATTGGCTCGCTAGAATGTAAATGACAATTTAAAAATGTCATTACAAAGTGACAATAATATAATTTGGATGGAGATCTTGTGAAATTGTGATGGTCAAGCCGTCTCATTTGTGATTACTACAGCAGAATAAAATAAAGTTAATATCGCGATTCAGTTTTCTGCCCCACGATACGTATTGTCACATTTCTGTATTGCGATGTATTGAAATTCATTATATCGTCCCATCCCTAATTAGTATTACATCAAATATTTAACCTCATGAAAAGTACATGTTTGGGTGTAGTGCTTGAGTGTGCACTAATGAGTAGGCTGTGGATTCTCCTAAGCGCTCTGCATTCTTTCTTGGCACTAAACTGAGCTTTCCCTATGAAGTTAGTCGCTTTCCGGCCTCTTGAAAAAACGCCAAACTTCAGCGCTCTGGTCCTTATTCACTGCGCCACCGTCTGATGAGCGGCTGGAGAGGCTGTGATTCGCAGCATGAAAGCAGGAAGAGCAGCTTTAAAACAATGGCCTGAAGGGTCTTACATAACACATGAGAGAGAGGGAGAGAGAGAGAGGGAGAGAGAGAGAGAGATAGAGAGAGAGAGAGCAATGCCCTCTGCATTACAGTGCTGCTGGAGTCCCAGAGTCTTACATTCCCACATCACACATCCCACACATCTTTCTCGCTCTCTCTCTCTCTCTCTCTCTCTCTCTCTCTCTCTCTCTCTCTCTCTCTCTCTCACACACACACACACACACACAGAGGCCCCCACCTCATTGGGATGCAGGCTTCCCTCTGAGAGTGCAGTTAACGGCGCTGGTCTGAGCTCAAGCATCTCACCGGGACAATATTCAGCATTTACATACAAATGAATGTTTGCCTCAAACCGATCGCGAACATACTGCAACATCACCTCAGTTGCGTTTTGCATAGCCCCCCCCCCCCCCCCCCCCAACCCCTCTGAAGTGCCTTGTCATATTCCCAAGCACATTACTTTATACCCCTATGTTACTTTATACCCCGTCGGCCCCCTCCACCCCCACACGCAGAGGACAGAGTTTAACCAGGAGGACTGCAGTCAAATCGATGCTGGGGGGAGAACACAGGCTCAGCTCGCATGAAGCACATGAAGCATCAGAGACTTGGTCAATATCAGACATATTAGCTGAGCTTCCATCCATTTTTTTTGCGAAGTGTGATGCGGCAAATTTGAAAAGCTGAATGGAAGTGGCGAAATTTGATAGCATTTCCTCAATATCATGTAAATTTTGCTTCATAGTTGGATGGAAACGCAGCTATTGTCAGGACAAAATTCCCTCCTTAGCCAAAGGTCACTGGCACAATTCATTCCCATTTTCCCTTGGCATGTGTGTGTGTGTGTGTGTGTATCTGTCGGTGCGTACGTGTCCAGTCCTGCGCGGCAGAGAGAAGCGCAGCATACTTCAGGATCTATTCCGAGAGGCAAAAAAACATCTGTGAGGTATTCCCCATAAAGCACGGTGCTGAGCAGCAAACTGTGGCGTGTCAAGGAGAGCTGAAACAAGCCGTGGAAAAGGGTTCTACTACTGTGCTTTTGTCTGAGCGAGACTGCCTGCAAACAGCAGTGACAGCACACACGGGGAAAGAGAGAAACTGCCCCCGTCGCTCACACTTGTTTGAATGTGCCGTTCTTGAACGTGTGCCCAGTTCCCCCCCTACATCCCAAAGCCTTCACAAACTCTGTGGTATGAGTTTTCTGGAGGTTAGAGTATGTTAGAGGAGGGGGTTGGAAACAACAAAGGTCCCTTCTCTTTACTCCGTCCCCTTCTTCTTTTTGAATTTCCCCCTTTCATATTGTCAGTCACTCCCGGGGCAAGGCGTCTAACCTATTTCAGATGTCCGCTTGATTTGCAGCAAATACGCTTTCTCTTTGGCACAGAACCCTCGGGCTGATGTTCACTCAGTAACAGCAGAATTTTTGGCGAGGCACGCAAGACTAGTAATTTAGACTAGTAACCGAGCAATACACACTCCAAGACTGTTGCAGAGAAAGGCTATCACAGATATTCTATAAAAAGCTTGTTGCAACTGATAATGTAATAACTGCTGGATGTGTCAATAACTTGTCAATACATAAAAACTACCCTCTAAATGGGTTGAAAACATAATGAAACCCGGTAATTAGGGCTGGGCGATGTGGTTGAAATCAATGTCACAATAATCACAAGGATTTTTTATATCGATATACTGTATATCACGATATGGCTCACATATGCAAAATCACATAAAATAATCAAATTAATGTTCATAAACAAAACAAAATGTGCTTGTTATCAAATTAGACAGCACAATTGTGTGTCACAATATCCCCAAATCACCATATCATCACAATATGAATCCACTGAAAGACGATAAATGATTATAGCACCAAGCCCTACTGGTAATTCAATAAATTCCCAGATAATGAAATAACATCACATTATTACATTAACCAGAGATTATTACTTCATAAGGGGTGTAACCTATCTTTAACAGATGATGAAATAATAATACTGAAAAATGATGTAATAATGACAACTTGAGTTGAAGTTGAAATATATTTTGAAGTAATAATCGCCAATTCATGTACCGTATTTCCTCTAATAGTGGCCCGGGCCTTTATTTACCTCAACTGCAGAGGGTACCAGGCCTTTATTGGAAGCAGGCTTATATTAGAGACAGGCCTTTATTTCTAATTCCCTCTGATAAGTATTTGCTCATATTTTAGTACGAAGCCTCCTTGTTTTCTGATCTGCTTCTGTTGGGGTACGTTAGGTAGCCGTTTTTTTGTTATTGCAATGCATTATGATAATTACGGTAATCGACGACGGCATGCTCCAGAGACTTCCGCCGGCCGAGCCATCTTGTGGCACTTGTACGTTACTACAAACTACAGTTACAAACAGGCACCAGGAGTTTACCGGTATCCACCGTTGTTTGCATGTAAGCTGAAGCTAACTGAAGCTAACTGAACCTGGGCGCCGATGTGTTCCCGGTGATCCGGCCGAGATTTCGGCGGGGGTCCGGGGCTCGGATTGGGAGGATCAATGCGGGCCGTGGGCGCGGTGGAGAGGCAGCGGCGGAGAGAGGAGACGGACACGGTGCAGCCATATACTAGGTTTTGACCTAGTCTTGTTTCCTTTGTTTTTTCCCCCGGCCTGTATTTGAGACCGGCCTTTATTTGTTCGTGTCGACGACGGCCCCGGCCATTATCGGAGACCCGGCTTTTAATTGACTACAGGCCACTATTAGAGGAAATACGGTAATAATGTGATGTAATTCATTACATTAACAGATTTTATTACAATTTCAACCCATTTAAAGGGGAAATTCTTATTACATTTTGACCTGTTATTACATTATCTAGCAGTTATTACAGTATCCGTTCTTACAAAGCTGTAAAGAGAGGCTATCTCTTCCAATAAAATCAGAGGATTTCATGCAACAGAGTACTTCAGTAATCTGCCTGCACCGGGTTTTTACATCCCAACTTCAGACTTTACATGCAATATTAATTTGCTTAGACAAAGCAGCTGCCTCTCTCTCCCTCACTCTCTTTCTCTCTCACGAGAAGCAGAATTAAAGTCACGTGAACTCACCACTTACAGTACATTTCTTGCAGATATATGACATGTGCAAGAGATGGAGGGCTTCTTCTTTCATCCTCTGCTCCACCTCCCTCATTAGCAGAGGATTGCCTTCCCACAGGTTGAGAGTATGGCTCTGTGGAGCTTTAGTATTGTTTAAAATCTATTTCTGTCCATCGGCCCTGTTCTCTAAGGTGCATGCATGACTCCTCTCAGTCCATGTGGGTGGGTGGTTGTGTGGGAATTTGCCTCATTTATATGATGGCCTATTTGATTACCACCATTATGTACTCGGGATTAGCCCTGATACAGGACCTTTTGGTCATATTGGTTGTTGTCTCTCCCAAGGGTCCTGTGCTGCTCCATTAAGAATTCTCCCAACAAAAGTCGGAGACGTCTATAACGAAAAAACTGTTGAAATTCACTTAGCCAAACAGTATGTAATCCTTCACTTGTCTACTTTAACTGTGCTGGCACGTGCTACATTTTTATGCACAAATTATCTTTAAAATGTAGTTAAAGACAAGTATACCCAAAATCTCTATTGTAACGAAATCAAAGATGGCCGACAGACGCCCCGACGTCTTTGCCGGTACTAGTTGTTTTAATTATGCTTCATATTCACTGGTGCTTCTTTTACAGTTAAATTGTTTATGCTAGCTGTGTTTGCTAGCTAATGTTAGTGTAAGGTGATTAGCTGGTTAACTGCTACTGTTAAAGCTAGTTGTTGGCTACAAGTTTTAGAACACAATTAGACCTTGTTGGTGTCAAGATAAATGAAGTAGACTGCTAACTTTAGCTAATGTTACGGATTCCCTTCAGTCCAGTTGCTCTAGTCTTTGATTTGGACCTTCTCCAGCTCTGCCTATGTTGACGATATCAAAGGATAATTTTGGTGTATGTTCTAATATAGTTGCTTTGCTGTCTTCTGCATGCTGTTTCCACCATGTAAATAAGGCGAAGGCTGGTAAGAGCTAGCAGTTGTTTGGCATAGCTGTTACGTAAGATAAATGTAATCTAATGTTGTTGCCAGATCTGCACCTTATCTTGGATGCTTTCAGTGGCTGCCTACCTGCAGAATACAGAATTGGCCCATAGACCTGTGTATCCCTGTTGTACATATGTTATGATATATATAAAAGAATGCTCTCTTATGGATTCCTAGAAGATTCTGGTCATGTATGCATTATGTGCACATTAAAACCAGTTAATTGTTGCAATGTTTGAGTTGAAGTTGAAAATACCCTGTAACTGATCTGCCAGTTTAAGATGTGGGCAGTGACACTATAGCATTCAAGAATATGTGTGCCAAGATCATGTTTCAGACTACCTTGGAACTGCTGAAATGACTTCATAGAGTAAGAATAACTGCAGCAGAATCTGTATAGCATAATTCCTTAAAAGGTTTCATCTGCAAATGCCTGGCTGTGGGGTGACACTATTCAACTCACATCACCTCCTCCACAGAAACCAGGTGCTTGCAAGGACATTCCTCTTTCATCATCTGGAACTGTTCTGGATCCAATTCAGCCCACACTGAAGCACACCTACACTCGGTACTCTTCATGTAACTGTGCTTATAAGTACAATGTCAAGAGTTCTGCATCTTTGTCTACACTTTTCATTTGAAGATGAAGTGTATCCACTCCATCAAAGCTGCACTTGGCAATTTTGCGCATTGACGGCTCCAAATGGCAGCAAGAGGTAACTGTTTGAGAACTGTTTGAACTTCAACATGACGTCAGTAAACTGCACACAACAATGTGATGCCTTATACCGAAGGATGCCAAAGATGTAAGGTTGGTGAGTCCAGCTTTCTCTGGATGGAGCGCTCACTCACTGCTATTTAGGAGACAGTTTGTGCTTCACTCTTAAGTTTCAATTCGTCAATTCCTGTGGATGGAGAAGTGTACATACTCGACATCAGATTTTTATGCAGGCAAATATGGCAAATCTACAGTGTCTCAATTAGTAGGGTTGGGACGTTCTTCTCTCTTGCAGCCCCACATGGTGATTTAGGCTGGTGCATTTTTACGTAACTACTGTAGCTCTTGCCTATAGTGCATCTTTAACCCACTCCCACTGGCTTTACTGTTCCAAGTAATTGCTTGGTAAGTGCTCAGAAAGAGCTAAAACACGTCTTGAAAAGTTCTCCTTTTATGAAGCCATGCCCATTTCCCTCCTCTAAAAATACCACAGCTCTTTTTAAAAGGTCAGTGGTTATATTGTCAGATAAACCTCTACTGAGAGGTGATGTAAGCCTGGGTGAGCTCACTCTTTGTCTTGAGGTCTATAACTGGTCTGAAAGGCCTGCTTTTTATTAGATACAGGTGCTTCTACTGCTTGGCGAGAAATGGCGCGGCACAAACGGCCCGCTGAAGGGGGAGTCGCCTTCTTAAGGGATAACGGCAATGACAACACAGAGCCGTGCCTCACCGCAGACTGTTATTAAAAGCAATGTTGTTTCCAAGAGATGATACTTTCACTTTGACCTGCAACCCCCAGGGCATTCGCTGAGCAGGTATGACTGCTACAAGAAAAACACCCACCCACAAGGGATTGCTTTCGGTTTCCCAACGCTTCGGCCTGATGTGTTATTGCTTTCTCTCCTGCTTTGACCCCTTTTCTCCCTTTAGTCATATATTTCAATCTATTATGGAAGTTCAAGGAAAGAGCAGCAGTTTAAAATGAGCCAAGAAAATGCTTAACATTACCATAGCACTTAATGAATGATAAATGCAGTCTCATTCCTTGAAGTAAGTAAGTAAGCAAGATTTATTGCTTTGCTCTCACAGGAGCTGCGATTGCTTTTTATCCTCCGGCATTGTGGAAGCTTATCAGTTTAATCATACCCGCGAGCTTCCTTCGAGAAGCTGCTTGTTTCTCTGATCTGTTGGAATGTGGGAGATGTTTGATGCGGACCGACATCAGCCGACGCGCCTAGTGTTTGGCTCTTCAAATGATTCAAACAGGGCTTCCTCAAAGACGCTCTCTCTGATTTGATCTGAGGGATCAATCAGCCATTGTCCCCTTGTGTTTTGTTCTCCCGTTTTTCAGTGTGCTGTCTCTCCAGTCAGGGAGAAGGAGCTCAATGATTAGAGTCAAAAGACCGTTAAACATTTTCTTTACCCTCACACAAACACAGACATGGTTGAATTCTCCTAGGTTTTGTCATGCTTGTGAGTGTGTGATCACTCCTACAGTTTATTTTCTTTGGTCTGAACATAATGGAAAGGTTTACTTTGTTGCATTTCTGTATTTGTTTTGTTAGGGTTCACACTGCCTAATTACAAGGGAACCAGGGCTTGTAAACAAAAGTCATATGACTCACAAGTAGCTTGTTTATTGGACAGAGATTTTGGCAATGGGGAGAGTCAAAACAAATTCAGTCCCAGTTCCTGTAACTTCAGCTAGGCATGATGGACTTGTCTGTGCTCTTTGCTGTAAATCCCCTTCTCCTCTTCTCAGTTAAGAACATATGAAGGAATAGCTGAATATGAGCAGCAGTCCAGACTGCGGTTTGCGCTCGCTTCATTTTGTTCAACCTAGGCTTTCCAAGCATGAGGAACTGCTCACTATCAGATGTCAACATCTATCTCCTTATACCCATAAACACTTGCGTTTTGGGGTCGTTTCCTGTAGTTGGTTCATTTGACTCGCATTTTCCGCATTTCTTCATGTTTGAAGAAATGTGTTTGTTCTAAAGCAACATTAAAGCATTATATGTTTTGATGGAGCTACACACCACCCACGCTAATGGAATGCAATAAAGCATTCAATTATTTCCTCATAGAAAAATCATTCTGAGAGATTCCTCTGCTGTAGCAGAAGCTTTCATTTTGTAGTGGTAGCTGCAGCTGGTTGGTGCAAAATGTTATTCAACTGTCATTTTGAAAAGGTCATCCACTTGCTGACCTTTAAACCTTTTTCAAAGTATTTAATCATGATGTTCTTGTGTTAATACAAAGAACCAAGTTGTTAGCAGATCTTAGGAATTCAGTGTCTTGCTCAATGACACTTCAACAGGTGTAACATTTGCTATGGCTGTTAATAGACTTGTTGGCTTTTAGTGAATTTAGCTAAACTCGCTCCTAAATTGACAACCCAGCGTTTCAACACTTGAAATGCATCTTTTTCAAACGGTGGCTTGTAGATTGTAGATTGAGAGTTTGTGGTTCAAGCTAGGCCAAGGGCAAGCGCTGAACACAAAGCACTTGCCATTGGCCACTGACCACTGAATACACACACATGCTGACTACTTTGTATGGATAAGAACTTTTTTCTCTTGTGCAACCATAAAAGGACGATACAAGGAAAAGAGGCCCTTTGAAAGAATTTGGCCCTGGATCAGTCCATGCCAGATGACCCACTTTGTCTGTAGTAGTTTCTACCATGCCCTCGGAGAAATCTTTCCCTGAGATAGGCCAGCAGTCATGATGGATGTGGTCAACAGTGATGTCCCAAGGGGATGCTGCTGCTTACTCCACAGGAGGATATCTATTGGTCCAGCTCTATCCCCTTCCAGAGGTCTTGCCTCCCATAGGACCCTCTTGACCCATTTGATTGAGCCTAGATTACTGGTCATATCTGGGTCTAGATTCCAGCTTGTCACTATGTCTAGCCAGCCTTACCAGATCTGTATGTAGGAGAGTAAATGTCAATGTAGGATCCTGTCTTCCTACTAAAGCAAAAACAATCAGTGGCATACTCTCTGCCATTTGTGTTAGTATCTGCTGCTTGTCTAAGTTTGTGGTTTGAGTGAGAAAATAAAGCAGGCTGTTTGGATTCCAAAAGCGTTACTTGAAGTTTTGAAGACTTCCCCAGTCTTTTTTGAAACTCAAATAACTCTTTATCTCTCTCCTCGTGTTCCATTACTTATTAACATTTCCTACAGATAAGTCTGAGAGTGTAACCTCAGCTGCAGAGATTGCGATTGGTCCACATCTTATCTATCAGTTTACTTTCCATTCAATCAGGGACGTGCCACACACAGTTAAGCTCGACATTAGCCACTAAAATTCTTTCTTTATAGCTATATAAGTGTTTAGAACCAGGTTTAACAGCTCAGCATGAAGTTAGTCATGGGCCAACATCAATCATTGTCCACTAAGAAATGACTAGACTTGAGAACAACTGTTTCCCAAACCGTTGCACAAACCGTTATTTGAAAAATTAGGTTCTGAGTGGGCTAATTTTAGTTTGTTTGTTCATACATAATGAAAATAGTGTACAACTAATTGATATGCAGGTACTTATACTAGCTAGGGTGGCATTCCTGTAGTTGTGTGCATGTACATGTGTACTGGTGAGTGAGAAAGAGAAGCAACAGTTTTCTGATGGAAGGATGAGGAAACTGATTTCACGACTCCTCTGTAAATTATTGATTAGCTGTCCACTGCCTGCAAATGAAATCAACAATCATTCGCCTTTGTTGTTAGCCAGTCGCGTTCCCCCAGCGGAGCTCTGCCATCCTAGAAACTACAGTTCCTTTGGTGTCTGGTTATATAAGCATACTTTGTCAGACATTGCACCCCTCTAACTATATTTTAAAGGTGCGAGACTTTTTTATTGACAAAAGGGATTGTTTCTATGGCAACTGGCTGCTGCAAATGCGCATTTGCATTCCATTATACCCCTACAGGGACCTGAAATATACACCTCCTTAAAGTGATCCCAAACAGGTAGGAGGCGTTGGTTACAGTTGTACAAAAGCCAAGAGGAAAAAGAGCTTTCCCCTGAACTCTTTGGAATTATGTAATACCTCTGGATGATGCATCACAGGAGTCTTAAGGGATGCCCCTATCATGTCTGCTGTATGAATATTTCAATGAAAAGCTCTCCTTTATTATTCATATTTTAACAGTTTCCTTATGCTGCGAGCAGACGCAAACTTACATTTGCACTCCCAGACTGAATATTATGTACAACGGGACCGAGAATCTTCGAAACGCAAAACAACCAAAATCATTAAAAGCATTTCTCAGGAAACATCCATCACAGAGTGTGTTTCATCTCCTGAGCCTATGTTCAAAGACTTTCTGCTCAGACTTTGGGATTTGCGTAGGTGGTTCCAGGACATCTGCAGGCGTTCCTGCTTTAGTCTTTCACCAGAGAGGAAGAACCCCGTCTGCTCTTCTTCATCGCTGTAATTGGCATCCAGTAAGACAGAAGTTAGCGCTGGGTCACCCTCAGCTAAACGTTGGGGTACACAGCAGGGTGCCGGCTACTTCCCATATAATTTTATTCCGACAGTGTAATGCTTGTTAATATTACTTTTTTATCTTTGAATTCAGTCTGACACACAGTGGCAATATTATGGGAGGATGCCTTAAACTGACTGTTCATCAAAAGTATGAAATTTAAGAGTTAATTTCTCAAATTGGATTACACTGAAGTTAATCATACAAAAAAATTGTGCAGCTTTGAGACACATTTGTACACACGGTAAGTCTGTATCTTTGATTTTCTTTGATATTAAGAAGGTGGGCACACCCCAAAAACAGCTGTATTGGATAGACATACTGCATTTGCATCTTCTAATTCTATTATCAGGGCAGATGCATAGTTTGCTGTTGCCTCTGATATCCATTAATCCTCCCTCTGAAAGAAAGCAAGACAGTTATCTTGTATACGCTGGGTGGGACTCACAAAGCAAAGAGACACTGACGCCAAAAGCCCCACAAAAAGATCAGTCATTATGTCTAGTTTTTACAGATGCGTGTTCACTTACAGCCCCCAAAGAGCTAATTGCCACTTAATTATGTTTGCTCGCTCCCTCTGTGCCCTGCCCTCCCCCTGTTTGACGCCCGGAAGTGTAATAAAAGAGTTGTCATGTTAAACAGATCATTCATGTACCAGTCAAAAGGCTTTCGCAGCCATATGGATTTGTCATACTGAACTGAGCCTCCTCTGTTTGCATGGCAAGCAAATGAGACCAGCCAGAGTAGTCTAAGTCAGAGAGTTCTTATATCAGACAATCTAAGAGACAAGAAAAAAAAAGAAGCAAAGGGGGCAAAGAATACTATCATGTGATTGACTTATATGACTGTAATCAGGTGATTCCCTATCTCATTTTTCATCTTTTTCATCAGCCTATCTGATGAAGTAGGGTATTTTGATTTTGTTTCATGTTCCACTGAAACCCATTCAAGAGATGGGACAAATCCACTCTCTGGTCTAGGTTCTTGCAGCCTGTTATTAGCCTGTCATGCCATTCATGTCAATACATCCACACTTGTCTTTGAACAACAGGGGGTTTGTGTTGAACATGTTGCAGGGTTAGCAGCCACCTCAGCACGCTGACCTCATCTTCAGCAGCAGAAATAATGTTGCCAGTCTGGATGCACCCGAAACTCAGGAAGTGACATTTGAGAAGCTTAGAGCAAATATGGATTATGAGAGGGAAAAAAACAATAATGAACAACATTGTATTCTCATATGCTGCTATCTGTCAGTCCTTTGCAAGTAAAGGGAGAAGTTCTGCCTTCATGTTAAAGCAACTGGTCAAGTGGTATGCCTCTTGATCAACTTGCACAGACAAAAAACCATTGGTCCAAAAAAATTGAACTGACAGATAAAGAGAGTTGACTGTTCAGTTTGGACTTCCAGAGTCATTCACCTGTATTAGAAGTAATTCTAATACAGAACTAATTGGTCAGTCAAAGAGGGAAGGGGAATATTCTGTTAACTGGTTTATTCATGGCAACAGGGAGACTTAATCACAGGGTATCAAAGGTTCATATAAACAGCTTAACCTGAATAAGACCTAATAATATGAACAATCATGTTCATGTAAACATAACTATGAGAGAGACACAGAGAGAGAGAGACTCAGCCTACGTAACCTTCAGACAAAAGCAAGTTCATTTTCATAAACAAAACTGGAGGTTGTATGTTCTGCAGTCAGTGCAGCTTTGGCATTTGTTTTCTATTAGTAACCTGTCAGAGGTGCGTGACAGGACACCTCTTCTACTCAAATGTCCTTCTTTACTTCCTTCAACCTGGGGGATTAGCAAGAATATTTTTAGTCTACACCCAAGGCCTAAGCCATACCATATCCATTGTACATAGTACAAGTAAATGCAACAGTACTACCATTTCTAATACTCTTATTTGCCCTCAGCCACACATGTTTATAATGTAACACATAATTTACATCTGGAATAGCACCATAAACCCCGCTGGGTAAAGGAATGAAGTGCTAACCGAAGGTAGGAGGGTTTAAATCTTTGCTATCTTAGCAAAGATTTCTCTGGAGGACAGTTTGTTCGGGACGGCTGTTCTTTGCTTCCATCCTGACACAGTGAAGCTTGACCAGGGCCAGAAGGGCCAGCATCTCCATGTTCTGATGTGTTTAAGAGACTGTAGTATTTTCATTAGGTCCTCCATGAAATGTGAGAGTAACCTTTACATTGCAGCTGCATTGTAAGATTGATTTTTCTATTTCACATTTCTGTACAATTCAAATTGCTTGTGGAAGCGTTTGGCTAGCTTGTAGAATTCATGTCAAATTCCCTGGTTTCCAGGATGTAAGTCGTGTCATATATTTTACATTTGTTTGATGTAGGTTTTGCATATTGTTTGTTGGACTTCATTGTAAATGGGCTTAAACCCCTGTTGAGGAATGAGGATGTAACGTTAGCATAGCAGGCCTTGCTAAGTGAATGTTAGTAGTAATGTTAGTTGTTAAGGACTAGTACTAGGACTTCTACTAGTGAGCTATTAATGGTGATTTATTTTTCATTGTAATATTTTCAGGTCACTTTTCAAAACTTGATGGCTTGTTAGCCAAGACTCTCACAGCTAGCAAGCATGGAACTAGCGCTAAGATAGCGTTCACGTGTTTTCGCTCTCTCACCCCTTTTCTACATTTCCTACACCAGATCTCTCTCCGCATCTCTCAGTCTTCCTCCCTTTTCTTTCACAACTGAGTGGTCAAAGCAATCGCCTGGCTGGTCCCCAGGCTATGACCAGATCCAGCTTTACAGCCCAGACTCTCAGGGATTTCATGGGCCACTGATCCCCCCCTTTCAAAAGTCCATGGTCGAACAGATGTACATACACACACAAAAAATACATTCAACAGTTGCTTTTTAAAAGGTTTGTATTGCTTGTAAATGCTTGAGTAAAATACAAAAAAAAGTGGCCCGAGCATTGAACCTTGAGGGCCTCCATTCTTGATTTAAGAATGTTCCGAGTCGGGGCGTCCTGGTGGCTCAGTGGTCTGAGGTGCATACCATGTAACCACGACGTCCTGGGTTTGAATCTGACCTGTGGCCTTCGTCACATGTCATTCCCTCTCTCTTCCAGTCTTTCCTGTCTCTCTCCACTTTAATCTGTCTAATAAAGGCATTAATGCCAAAAAATCCAAGAAAATTGAAAAATGTCCTGAGTAATCATCATTTAGCTGGACAGACTGAAACATACTAGATGTAAACTAACCAGGAAAGAACCAGGCGAGACTGGTGGTAAGTTGAATTTGAATATAGCATGCATATATGCACACACACACAAACACACACACACACAGTCTTACTTAAGTCACTTTTGGGGTATTTACATAGACTTACATTAATTTCCTGGAGACTTACCCTAACCCTAACCATAACCACTACTTGCCTAAACCTAACCCTTACCCTAACCCTAACCTTAACCACTGACCCAATAATCAGCTTTTTACCAATTGGGGACACAGCTTTTGTCCCCAATTGCACAAGCCGTCCCCAATCAACTGGTCTTAAGTCTGGTGTGTGTCCCTTAAAGTGACTTAAGTCATACCCACACACGCACACACACACACAAACCAATCATGCAGTGCAGCAAACTTCCAAAGCAGCAGACATGAGGAGATTAAACATAGAGAAGTATAATTGGGAGTCTTCCCTTCATGTTGTTGTGCCTGAGAATAAATGATCACAAATAAATGCTAACATTGCCTCTTACAGGCCTCATTTTGTAGGTCTAGCTCAAGAAATGATGATCACAGATCCACTACAATACAGTCTTAAGTGTTAGCCTCATTTCTGTGTTTTTGCAAAGCTGTCACTTTCCACATTAGGTGAACAACGCCCAGTTTGTGAGTAATTAGTTCATTACTCATCGTGAGAAAACACACCCAGTCAGCCTTGTAAAATAAAACTAGCCATAACTTTAAAAGAAGCCTATTATACTCATTAAAAGTAATTCCGTCAATTGGCGACTGTTGATGTCATTTTTCCAGGTATATTATCCAAAGCGGAGCTCTGGTTTCTGTTACGGAATCACCTCAGCCAGATCGGGACGTCCAGCGTTGGGTATGTGGCGTCTGAAGCAAGCAAGTGGCTGCAGAGTGTTTGACGCTTTTATGAAAGATTAGGTCACAGCATCCGGACTCGCTCGGATACCTCAGTGCGTATCCTTATGAATGTGCCACATTGTGAGTGCTGGTGATTTACTGTTTGCGAGTGGCCAAGAGCCTAGTCCTTTTACTTCTCTTACTGCCGGTTGCCTGTTCCGTTCTCACAGAGGGCGCGCTGTTCCAGCCAGTGATACCTCACTTTTTGGCATATGAAGATGGCTGGAGAAAAAGTGCAACTATCACGTATTGTATGTTTGTTTTTAAAGAAAGAGTCTTAAAGGAAAAATCCACCCTCTTGCACTGTTAGATATCATCAATCTGTGATGTTCCAGTTCAGTTACTTTGTGATGAAGTGTTGTAATTTACTTGGTGAACCCACTTTCCCTCCAACCTGATTTGTCTACTTCTATTTCAGTTAGTGATTTGCTACATTTCCCAGAATGCCTTTTGAGAACCCCCAGAGAAGGGGGCTGAACTTGTTGCTTTCAATCAAAGGTGGCCATATGGGCATATAAATAGCTTGAAAGGGTGATCACTCAGCTGTGGGTTATATCCCTTACTCAAACTGCAACACGTCTTGTAGCTGCATTGCATTCTGGTCTATTGAGGCTACTGTCGGTGGAGAAATTGGTCTCTCTCCTCTTCTACAATGGATTTCTCCCTGTATGATTGTTGAACGTCTCTTGGTGAAAAATGGCGGCTCTTGAAAGAAGCCCTCGCTCTTTGATTCTGTGGGACTGACACAAAACCTGAAGTTTACCATAATGATGTTTTTGATAGCTGAAAAGTTCTCTGCTATCAAACTCCATTGTAGCTGTGGTGGAAATATCTCAACGTGATGTTCATTTTTCCATGGGAAAAATAAAAATACACCACCAAACAACAAAATGGACCCAGAAATGCAAGATACATCACCCATAGCTGTTTTTAACAGTATTAAAATGTTTTAGGTTAGATTTTTCCTCTAATTTGCAGTGATGGTTGCTTCATAAAAGTTCTTGACTCTGCTATTCATTTTCAATCTCATCATTTTCATCTCCCCTCAGGCTCTGTGTCTCACTCCTTCCCCCGTCATCTCCTCTTCTTGTCATCTCCCTTTCTCTCTTTTCTCGCCTCTCTTTCATCGGCACTCCCTCTGTCCTCTGCCACCTCCCTTGTCGGTGCTCTGACAAAGATTCATGCATTAAAGCCTCAGCTACACCTCTTGAATACCAACCCCGACACCGGCGTTCGCTTGAGAACAGTTGGGGGTAGATTCTCTCCGTTGAGGTGTTTCCCTCGACTGGACAGACTGCCATTCGATTTACGAGGGCGCATACGCAAGGGAATGGCTCGGCCCTCCAACATGTGTCAGGTCCAGATGCCGCTGCTCTTCCATTGAGAGGCAAATATGGACTCCAAACACCTATCGCTGGATCTAGACAGGGTCTCCTCCAACCTTGACCCCTGCATGAGAAAGTGGGAGGTTTTCTGCCATCACCTAGACCACCACTTCCTATGTGGTTTCTATGGTTTTCACTGGAATGGAGAGCTGTCGTTCCCCAGTAGAGCCAGGCGTTTCTCATATTAATGCCGCAGTTTAGCAAGTCATGATTCCATAGGAGCAAACAATGAATATTATCACACTTCTTACCAGACGCCAAAGCTCACAGTTCCCATGCCGTATACAAAGCGGTGTTAACCCCCGTGCCTCTGGTGAGCCACACCGGACATAAAGATGAATAGCAGCTGACGTTGCTACCATGGTTACCTCTCCAGAGCCCCTCCCCACTCTTCCTAGTTGCCATCCTCCCCATACGTCTGCTTTCTTTAGTCTGCTGCAACCAAGGCAATCTGGACGGAGGAGGCTGAGGCTCCTTCAGGGCTGTAAATAAAGGATAGAATATTTGAATAGAAGCAAGTCAACAGTAAACATGTCGACCCCCTCCAATGACGCAGTGCCCCTCCCAGTCAATAAAAAAAACATGTTGCCTTGTTTTGACCTGCAGTTACCCCCCACCCCCCCCCACCCCCCACCCCCCCACCCCCCCACACACACACACACACACACACACTACAAAATCAATGTAATTATAAATATACTGGAGTGTGGTGGTGAGATGCATCATTAACCCCAAGTTTTGTCCAAATCCAATCAGTTGCTGTTGCTTCTAAGATATTGTGCATGACACATGGCTTAATGAACGAATGACGGAGCCCTTTGCTGCATAATTTTGCATATTAATGAGGAAAAACTGATTTTCTTGAAACTACTATAACTCCTTAATACTTTAAGATACAGAGTTCATGTCAATACCGCCCCTGTGTTATGTGAAGACAAGTATTGTTGACATTGAAATATTTGCTATAAATGACCTCGTTAGCATAACTGATTATGTTTAATATATCAAGTGCGTCTTGTTAAAAACGCAAAAATGCAGTGGTGAGATGCATCATTTCCTTAAGTGTCAAAATCAATCAGTGGTGTCAGATATTGACATGACGGATGTGATTGGAGGGATGAACAAATTAATAAATGGACAGAGTCTGATCCATAGCAACCCCCCTTCCCACATGGAACAATCAATACATGGTTAAATCACCTTCATAGGGAGGATCTAGATTACAAGTTCCAGTGTGTTTTCTTCATGGGGGACAGAAATTGGTTCCTACTGTGAAGATGTGATCTCAGATAATGTGTGTTTATGTGAAATGGATAGACAACAGAGAGAGAGAGAGAGATTGTAGGTAGGTGTGTGTGTGTGTGTGTGTGTGAGTGCCCACTGTATCCCATGCCGTTGCTATGCTTTGTTGATTTGTCCTAGCCTTTGGCAGGAGGTGATTCATGCTCTGCTCCTGCTTCAGTCTCTCCTGATGACTCACATGTTGTGTCTCCTGTGCCTCTGCGTTCCCATCCAGGCTTCAGAGCCCCGATGACCGACTTCTTTCTCTCTGTTTCTCTCTTGCAGTTGAACGAGAGCTTGTTCAGAAGAGGACCTTCACCCGATGGATGAATCTACATTTAGAAAAGGTTCGTTCGCAGCTCCGAGAATCGCACATAAACACACACGATTTCAAAAAGGAGAAAACCGTAATCATGGTTTCCACATTACTCCGTTATTATGGGGCTGCTCACCGGGAGTTGAATACGTGGAAAAAGACAATTTATTTTATTCCCTCCACTAAAAAAACAAACGACTACTTCTCGACCACAGTCCAAATCATTACGCCTGTGTGTGTTTTACAGTTCCTACAGCAGTCCAACGCCCTGTAGCGTCAGCCATGTACTGTACAGTTGCAGTCTCTCCATCTTGGTCTCTGAATTATAGATGCGGTTGTGTGGAATTGCCTGTGTGCGGCATTAAAGTTTGATTAGGCTGTAAAACGCTAATCTGAGAGAACAGTGGAGACGCTATCTGTCTAGCTCCCCCGGGGTGGTCACTTTCCCCTCAGTACAGCCCGGCTAGCATGATGGCTGGGGCTGGGAGGATAAGTAGCCTCCTTTTCGCCTCTTCTTTCACTTTCTCTCCAAGTGCAGGAGAAGTGCTTCATTATGACGACTGACACTCATGCCTGTCAACAACAGGGATGCACCGATCAATCGGCGACCGATCATAGTCTGCTGATCACATTATGAGTCTACATTTGTTAAAGTGATGTTGAGCTTTGGTAGTATCTTGGGTTGCGTAGCTTCCTGGCCATGATAAAACCCCAAAATCCCCAGAACCCCAGATTCTCTGTTATCTGTTGCTCCGCTAGAGGAGATTAGAGAATTGTGTTTCTCTCTCCATTCAGAGCCATTTTATGGAGGAACAGTCTGAAAATCACACTTCTAGCATGTAAACACAAACAAAGCAGTCCAATCTCCAATCTCCTTTATTGGAGCAACAGATAACAGAGAATCTCAGATTTTGGGGTTTTATCATGGAGGAAGATACACAACCCAAGATACTACCAAAGTTCAACATTACTTTAATTATGCTTATGTGCCATTTAACAATAATTGAATATATGCTTTTTTATTTTTTTAATAGAGAACAGGCCTATCTGTTCTTTAAGTGGCCTTGATGTTTTTTATTTCAGGGAAAGACTTTAGCCTCATTTCTGAACAGTTTGATTATTATATTCATTCATTATTTGCAATTGTTAATATTGACAGCTCATATATTCATTTCTGACGTGTTCTGAATTTGAATGATTAGAAGTGGTTTATGTATTGGACAGAAGGCAGAGCCTATGCTGCTGCAATGAAAACCCTTTTCATCAAACACACACTAACATGGAATAACTTCACATGGATAGGCAGCTGTTAAACACAGTGTGTGCTCGATTGAAATATGACCGTTTTGCTTGCTGGGCACTTTTACATGATGTGCTGTTGTTAGTACAAAGTCCGGCCAAAATGCATTATTTCAGTCAGCAATTGGACCGGTGATCAGCTGATTACACTGGTAACTAAATTGATAATTAAAAAACAGACTGGTGCATCACTAAAAGAAATTGCTCAAGTGATATCTTTTCTTTCCTTTCCTCACCTTTGTGGATTCTTTTTCGTTTCCATGCCTCTGCATTCATCTCCACTCATATCAAATGCACAATGAAATGAAAGTAATGGATTCTTGCTTGTTTCACTGCTCTTGTCTGTCAAACACACACGCTTGTGCAGTCCAACCCATGCCTGCCTTAGTTTCACCTTTGCATTCACACACACATGCAAATCCACAGACAGGCTTGTTCCTCCACCACAGCCTTACATCATAGTGTTTGCATTGGCAGTGCTGCGTGTGTTGTCTCTGTTCAGTTTCACCCCCCTGGCCTCCATTATCTTCTCCCAGTCACCCAACCAGGGCGACGCAGGGCGAGCTGGGAGTCCAAGAGTGTGATGAAACCTTTTGTTTTGACTCGCACAATGAGCCTCTCTTCTCTTACTCACTGTTTGGCGCACCATCAAATCCCTGACCCACTAATTGACAATCACACATTTGTCTTCTGTTATATCGGAAAGTTCCAGTCACTTTACCCCCCCTCCTGCCACCGCTCGCCGTGTACAGACAAGTTCATGAATGCTTGAGTTAGTAATGGCTTGTCATAATAACATCAGTAAATGCTTGATCAGTCAGTGCATGCTGTAGGTGATTGAGTTTATTTCTCTATTTCTATTTTAAAAGGCTTAACCTGTATAGTATATTTCTGTCTTTCTTTCCACTTAAATTACACAAAAAGCTGATGTTCAAAACTTCTTTGAAAGTTCTGCAGTTCCACCACATTCGCAATTTTGTAAACAAAATAGTGAGAGAAGATATGGCTGTAATTCTTCTCTCTGTCATGGAATCCATGAAATCAACCGCAGTGCCGTGAAACATGTGATTCTCCTAAGTGACCTGGGTAATCTCCCTCCTCTCCTCTCTCTCTCCCATCATCCCTCTATTCTCAGTGCGACCCGCCCATGGAGGTCCAAGACCTTTTCCGGGACATCCAGGATGGACGGATCCTCATGGCCCTGCTGGAGGAGCTCTCTGGCTGCAAGCTGGTCAGACTCCCTTCTCACAAGTGTTACACATAACCAAGTGCTTTTAGTGGCAGATATTTTCATTGACAGAATAGTAACTTTACAGTGTCATAGTGGTAGTAGCGGTAACACTTGCAGTAGTACTAGTAGTAGAAATAGCATTAGTAGTAGTATTAGTAGAAGCAGTAGTAGTAGTAGCAGTAGTAGTAGTAGCAGTAGAGGCAGTAGTAGTAGCAGTAGTAATAGTAATAGTAGTAGTAGTAGTAGTAGTAACAGTAGTAGTAGTAATAGTAGTAGTAGCAGTAATAGTAGCAGTAGTAATAGTAGCAGTAATAGTAGTAGTAGTAGTAGTAGTAGTAGTAGTAATAGTAGTAGTAGCAGTAATAGTAGCAGTAGTAGTAGTAGTAGTAGTAGCAGTAGTAATAGTAGTAGTAGCAGTAATAGTAGCAGTAGTAGTAGTAGCAGTAGTAGTAGTAGCAGTAGTAGTAGTAATAGTAGTAGTAGCAGTAATAGTAGCAGTAGTAGTAGCAGTAGTAGTAGTAATAGTAATAGTAGCAGTAATAGTAGCAGTAGTAGTAGTAGCAGTAGTAGTAGTAATAGTAGCAGTAATAGTAGCAGTAGTAGCAGTAGTAGTAGCAGTAGTAGTAGTAATAGTAGTAGTAGCAGTAATAGTAGCAGTAGTAGTAGTAGCAGTAGTAGTAGTAATAGTAGCAGTAATAGTAGCAGTAGTAGCAGTAGTAGTAGTAGTAGTCGCAGTAGTAGTAGTAGTAGTAGCAGCAGTAGTAGTAATAGTAGTAGTAGCAGTAATAGTAGTAGTAGTAGCAGTAGTAGTAGGGGCGGCAGTAGTAGAACTAGCATTGATATCATTTAATAATGTTTTTTTCTCATTCTGAATGGTCTTCTAGCTTCATGGGTTCAAGAAGTCTTCCCATCGAATCTTCAGACTCAACAACATTGCCAAGGTCCTGACTTTCCTGGAGGAGAGAAATGTGAGTATCACAGCTGGTTAGCATGAAGAAACGTCTTCCTGCCACTTGTTGATTGGCTGAATTGTTGCACACCTGTATGTTTATTACTCAGGTAAAGCTGGTCAGTATCGATGCTTCAGACGTTGCCGATGGAAACTCCTCCATTATCCTGGGACTCATTTGGAACATCATCCTCTTCTTCCAGGTAATATCTCCCTCTCTGTTTTCATCCTCTCTGTCACTCTCCTTATCTCTCTTCTTATTTCATTTTTCCTCTTTCTCTTTCATTTCATTTCTGTCTCACCCCTAACTTTCAGTTTCCAACTGACTCTGCCTCTCTTCTTCATCCCAATATGAGATCAGGCGTAAGAATGAACTGCCTAATTTACGGCCTATGCACTTTCCATTCACAAAGCCCTGTGAAAGTGCAGCTTCCCGGCTATTCCAGTAGAGCAGATCCGCTTATGTAATCCACACTCCAGCTGAATGCCTTGGACAGTCACCGTGAGGAAACAATTACCTCGGTCACACAGACTGTCCCCTCATTCCGGAGGTGTTCCACTGTATTATACTCTGCTATATTCGTCTGGGCCAATTCCAGAGATACAGTAGGAAACTATACATAGCACTGGATGTGGAGAAGATGAAACTACTTCACCAAGCAGTTTTTGGCTTGCAGATGACTTTACTTTTTAAGATTATATCTGTAGACAATCAGTATCGGCTTATTTGGGCTTTGGAAAGCACAATCGGAATCCGTTTGGTTATATTTTTATAGCCGACTGTTGGAACAGATTGTGTATAGGCGACCTGGAAGTGCTGCTTGTGTGTGTGTCTATGTGGGGAAGTTCTGCTTGTTTTGCTGAGCCAATTAGTTCCAAGAAGGAGCCGTGTAGAAACTGTCAGAGAAAAACAACAAAACTAATTAATTACTTGGTTGAATCATTTTTGTTAACCCCAACTCTCGTGATAATATTTGATTTGTTAGTTAGTCAGTTAGTTAATTAATTAGAATATAAACACAGAGGTTTTGGGAGATTGGCATGTTGGTCAACTTTGCTTAAGTGTTAGCATGGAGCCTACCATCACTCAATATGCTAAAGTGTTAGCATGGAGCCTACTCTCAACATAGTGTATGCTAAAGTGTTATGAGCCTCCTATCACTCAACATAGTGTATGCTGAAAAGTGTTATCATGGAGCCTACTATCACTTAACATAGTGTATGGGTAAGTGTTAGCATGGAGCTTACTGTCACTAAATATAGTGTATGCTAAAGTGTTAGCATGAAAACTACTGTCACTCAACATTGTGTTTGCTAAAGTGTTATCATGGAACCTATTGTCACTCAACATAGTGTATGCTAAAGTGTTAGCATGGAGCCTACTGCCACTCAACATAGTGTATGCTAAAGTGTTAGCGTCGAGCACCAGAGCCAACAATCTATTGGGGACACATGGATGGATTTTGGCGTTGATGTTCTCATCACTTAACGGCTTGACCAACAGGACAATCTACTAAAAACTCAACTGTATTCCTCTCTCTCTCTCTCTCTCTCTCTCTCCTCCCAGATTAAAGAGCTGACTGGAAACATCAGGAGCCAGTTCCCATCCTCCTCCAGCCTGTCGTCCATCCTCACCAGCTCGGACTCTGACACCTCCTACTCCAGCACGCCCTCGGAGGAGAGACGGCCGTCCACGGTGGCCATGCGTGACCACGGCAAGGCCATCAAGAAACTGCTGCAGTGGGTGCAGAAGCGAACACGCAAGTGAGTGTGGTTGATTGAGGATTACCAATTTCAAGATTACATTTTATGTCTTAAATTCACTCTTAGAGGTCTTAAAAATATTGCCATTTCTTCGGTGTGCTGTGTTTCTGGTGACAAATCAGCTCAGACATGCAGATCCATATTCTGATAATTGTTTTCAATGTGATGTTTATTGGTTGTATATTTAATTGTAACTGGCACTAAAAATGTCTAATAAAGTATTAAAATTATATTGATGAAAGTTGCAGACACCCTATTCAGTTGGCTGTAGCGCAGTATATTTCTACCTTTCCCATTGTAAAAAAAATAAATTTAGACTGTGCTGCTTTGTGTTCAAACTCTGTTCTGTCAAGCATGGATCAATTCAAATCAATTTATTGTTTCTTTTTTGAAATTCCAAAATTGGAAATTGCTACTATGCCAAGATATGATATAGAATCACTTCCTGGTATCTAGGTAGCTGAATGTCACTATTCTCAATTAACAATGAATCTACCGCAACATTTGCCGTCTTTACAAAGCTTCCCTGTTTTAGACAGGAAGAATAGCAGAGAGGGAAAGAGCAAGAGGGCTGTTGATTATTGTTTCAACAGTTGTGTTGTTCCTGCATAGATGTGCTAAGGTCACTCACTAATCAGAACATGAATGGAATTTGAATTAAATATCTGATAGAATCTGCATTAGATTTGGATTGCAAATTAGTGACTGTATCCAAAGTCTATCTCAGAACAGCAGTAATGATCCAGGATCAGTAGTCAGGGCACACCATATGAATGTCCCTATTACTTAAAAGGCAAACATCTCAGATCAAGAATCCCTTTCCAATGTATTTTATGAATACAGGCTAAGGCACACTGAGAGAGTAAGAAGGGAGATGTACTAATTTACTGGTGCTATCATCAAAAGTGCCCAGTGGGGCTACAGGTATCAGATGTGGTGACAGTGGAAGATAACAAATAAAACAGCAATTATGCTCAGTTATATGAATTGAGGCATAAAAGCGACTCCATAATCTGTAGTACAATAGTGTATTTGACAGGACCCAACTTAGATTGCAGGTTCCCAATTCCCGTGTGATATTAGCAATAGTATATTTTCAATGGAATGGTTTCTGAATTTTCCTAATTTTTAGAGCCACTGCTGGGGTATGTTTGGTTCTCTTTCTGGATCTGTCCTGACTCTGAGTGTGCGTCATGTCAAAGGTACGGTGTGGCGGTGCAGGACTTTGGGAAGAGCTGGACCAGCGGTCTGGCATTCCTGGCCGTCATAAAGTCCATTGACCCCAGCCTGGTAGACATGAGGAGGGCCTTGCTGAGGACTGCCAGAGAGAACCTGGAGGACGCCTTCAGGACAGCACACTACAGCCTGGGCATTCCACGCCTACTGGAGCCAGAGGGTAAGATGAGAAAGGATAGAGTAACTGAGAGTATTTGGCAAATAATGTAACAAAATCAAATCACCAATGACAGCTCACTGCTACAACTTAGCTAACATCACTGCTAACATACACTTAGCAAGGCCTCCCTAACGTTACATCCTCAGCAAAGGATTAAGCACACGCACAATGAATTAGTCCAACAAACAATATGCAAAACCTAACTCAAACAATCTAATGCTGTAAAATGAAACAAGTTCCCTCATCAGGAAACCAAGGAACTCGAAATGAATCTTCTACTAGCCAAACACTTTCACAAGTTGTCTGAATTGTAGAGAAATGGGAAATGGGAAAAGCAATCTTCCAGCACAACTGCAGTGAAACCTAGCGTCAGCAGGAGCAGTAACTTACGGTCCATCAGCTGGCCTATAAAGGTTACTACCACAGGCATTTCAGACATCGCAGTTCAATAAGATCCTAATGAAAATACTACAGTCTCTTAGATACATCAGTGTCTAAGAGACCCTTCTGGCAAGCATAAAAAATACAAGTCTGGAATGTAATATAGGCACAATGAGGAAGGCTAACAAGGCTAAGAAGCCGCTTTTAAGTAATCTGAAGTGTGGTATTGTTTTTTTATGATGGCGAGTGGGTGGTGAAGAAAAAGAAAAGGATGAAAACACAAAAGAACACAAACGCAATAATAGATGTAATAACAATTCCAGTCATGCCACACCTCCACACTGTACTCAAGATATATGACTGTAAGGAGGAAGACTAATATTTGACCTGGAACCCTTTATATCAAATCCCACTGTAAGGGTGTTGTTGAAATTGTTCTTCTTCTTCTCCCCAGATGTGAGTATCAATTCACCAGATGACCAGTCCATCATGACCTACGTATCACAGTTTCTGGAGCACTTCCCTGGCATAGAGGAGGTGAGAATGCCTGCACAATAAATTCACTGCATGCATGATATCTCAGATGTCAGATTTTGACAGAATTCCACTGATTTGCCCAAGGGTGATTGGATTTTGATTAAACTTGGGGAACGACATGTTTACTGTTGCCTTATTTTTTTCTTTGTTTCTGTCTGTTTTGCCAACTCCTCTGTCTCTCTCTCAGCCAGAGGAGCCCTCCCAGGTGATTGAGCGGAGCGTCTCTATGGGCCGGCTCAGCTCCCGCAACAGTGACTCCGACCTGTTGAGGAATGGCGTCCACCGCAGCCGCCTAAAGGAGAGGCCGTACATAGTCCGCAAGGACTGGGTCCAGCCCCCACCCAAAATCTTTATCTCCTCTGTGTCGGAGGACAGGGGGGTCATGTCACCCACCTCCCCGCCGGCCGGGGCTCGCTCCTGGGCAAGTGAAGACTCTTTGGCAGGGCCCACCCCTGTGGAAGACAGATCCACCAGTGTGGCAGGAGATCCTAAGGACCCTGGGAAGAAGGGCTTTACCATCTCAAACTCTAACTCCCCACAGCTGTCTTACGTTGACTCGCCCATTGGCTCTTCAGTGATTGAGTCAGTGAACACCGAGTCAGTGATCAGTGATTCGGCAATCGGCTCACCAGACTCCTGGGTGGAGAGCGAGGTGGAGGTGATGCCAGAGAGGTTGGGTGAGAGCCAAAGTGACAGTTCGCTGTGTGACAGCGGGACAGCCTGGGACGTCAATGTGCCCCCCGCCACCCCCGAGGAGGTCACCACCCTCGATGAAGGATTAATGCCCTCCATAGTGGATAGACCCCCTGATGAGCAGTCGGGTCCTGAGTTGTTTATCGATGAAGGGATTTACTCGTTGAGTTCATTGGAGAGCACCCAGGAGAGAATCCAAGCACAGTCTGAGAAAGAGGAGGACAAGAAGAAGCAAGAAGAGGAGAAGAAGGCCAGTCTCCTGGACCTCAACCAGGATTGGGCATCCAAACACGTGCCTAGTCAGAGCGAAACTGAGAACAAAGCAGGAGACTATAAACAGATGGATACAAGTCTACTTCAAAAGGACCAAATATCCAGTGAGCAGCAACCTTCTTTGACACTCTCTGATGCAACAGAACAGACACACTCGCTGGAACCTAATGAAACTAACCAATCACAACCCAGCTCTAACCCTAACCATCGAACCCCTGACCTTTTTGAAGAACTCATGGAACAGGACAGTGTGGAGGCGAACACCCACAGGGAATCAGAATGTGCAAAAGAAGCTGTGGACTTCCGTGGAGATTTACAGGACCATGAAGGACAGTTGAATGTTGACACAAAATGTGCGAGTGGGAGAAATAGTTCTGAGGAGTTTGAAGTGGAAACTGTATGTCAGAGAAAAGATTCGTCTTCAGAAGAGGGAAGAGAGGAGACGGGGATTTTAAAGGAAAGGGGTGAAGAGGCCATAGAAAATTCAAAAACACAAGATGAGGCAAGCATGGACCTAAATATTCCTCAGATCTCCATTTCCAGTGACTCAACAGAGGAGGACAAAGAGAGGACATGTGGCCCAGAAAGAGAAGGTCAGGCTGGGGATGAAGATCTAGGCCTGACAGGGTCCTCTGGAAGTCAGGGCTTTGACAGTCCTGAAAACTTGGGAGATCTATTATCTGAAAAGGTTCAGCCTGTACCTTCAGAACAAACGAGAGACATAGAAAACGGGCATTTGGATGATATGAACCAACATGATATCATGAAATCGTCAAATGCAATTTCATCTGGGTCTGAGGAAATAAGCAAAACACAACAGAAATGTGGGTCTCTTCATGACGACCACTTACTGGACTCACTTGCTCAGCCTCCTTCCACTGATGCTGAAACTCACCCTGTTCATTCTGACCAGGACATAGAGAGGAATTCAACTGATCAGCTCAATGGACACCAAGACAAACTGGGCACCTCCTCTCCTGTCGATGAAACAGCCATCGCACAGGAAAACAGATCGGATCTGATCAACTCATGGTCAAATGGCGAAAGAGGACCTATTTGCTATAAACCAGGTAGTGAAGCCAGAGACATGGACTTGTTTTATAGAGACATTGACAGAAGTTCTCCCTTAGAGGACCTAGTTGGTGACCGGATCGACCCCATGGATCTGTTCTACCCAGACAAAGAGGAACCCATGTTTACAGAGCTACCTGATAGGGAAATAGAGAGTCAGTCATCTGTTCTGAGTGTATCTGCTCTCCAGCCAGCACCAGCTTCAGAGACACTGCCAGAAATACCACCACCCAGCCAGCTAGGTGAAGACTTCATGGACGGAGTGAATTTTGCAATACAAGAGCAGGACAAGGTAATCTTGTGTTTGAAAGATTTATTTACCCAGTGAGGGGTGACTAAGCATCATGCTCCTTTTCAGCAACGTCCTACTTCACAGTTACTCATGCATATAGTGTTTCCACACCTGGGATATGCCCAGTATAACCAGTGAGAAATGAGGGCACCTTGATATTAGTTATTTAGGGAGGGAAAAGAATTACTTTCCTGCCTAGATTTTCTCAGCCTATCTGGGAATTTGAGTTATCAACCATTTGGTCACATGCCCACTCTAACTTTCAAGCAGCGTTGGTTAGTAGTTTCCCTACATGTAATTAAACTATATTTCTCTTTAGGGTAGCTTTGCTGTAGTTCAACTTCTTCCAATGTGAAGTAACTAGTAGCTTGTAAAACTAGACTTCCAAATAACTTACCCAACATTGCATTCAGGCTGTCTGTGTGTGTCAATGGTCAAATTGCCCAAACGACAAGGAACACGGAGCGATGTGACATTTGACACTTCCACAACGTCACACCCGTTTACAGCAGCCTCACCAGATGACCTGTTAGCATTCATCATCCATAATCACAACATTTTGTTCCACCAATGCTTTCTGAAGGCTCTGAGCTGGCCAGTGTGATGTTCTCATGCTAATGTTCTCTATTATAATGAATTATTTATCACCAAGAAGATATATTTAGAGAGAAACCAGCAGTGAAGCTCTGCATAACCACATCATGCGCCCTGAATATAAAACTGCCATTAATAAGCCCTGGCAAGGTATCATAAAGACAGTTTTACAGTTGAAACAAACAGGGATATATATTTCATTTAAACAGAAAGTTAGATGTGATTGTGACGTTTCGGCTTCAGAGGAGTTGAAGTAAAACTAAGTAGTTCATAGTGGCTCTGTGTATCAGAGTCAACTAGCTAGCTACGCTGTCATACACAAACCTTGTGCAGCTATCAATACTTAAGTGTATTCTACTTATTTTTACCCACAAAAAACATTAAAACCTTCACTCATATGCCCAGCCTCTACCTTTCCGTCATTTCATCCCCTAATTAATTTTCCTCTCTGTATTTTTCTGTATTCTCCTTCTCCCTTTCTCTTCCCCTCTCTCTCTCTCTCTCTCATTAGGAGATCACAGAGACCCACCAGGGAATCGACACACCATCTGAACCCCAAGAACAGCACTTGTTGCCTGGGGAGAAGATGGTAGGAGGCAGGGGCATTGATAGGCCAGCAGAAGGCAGTGATCTCAGTGAGACTCAGGAACAGAGCCAAGGCTCTGCCAGGGAAAACATGGAGCCTATGAGGTAGGCTTTCTATTCTTAGTCAGCTCCCTGGTACACTGAGAAACACACATTACCCAAGGGGAAAGCAATGTTATGGCAATGGATGGGACTGCTCTGACCTGGCCTCCAAGTTTGCTGGGATATTGCCTTAAATGTAGTAAGCAAAGCTATCTACAAAATCAGGCTGTTGGTGGAAATTATCCCCTATTAGAGCTAAGAGGCTATGACATGAGACATTTTTTTTCCTATCCATGTTTAACAGTGGAATTAAATTGTTTTTTATGTTGACTGTAAGGGGAAAAACAACAGCTGTTGAAAACTGAAGTGAAGTATTAAAGAAAGTGGTGGGGAGGGGGACGGACTAAAGGAGACTTTTGCAGACTTGAGTAATTAGACAGTAATTTTTGTTTTGGCTGCATAGTCTTATTATTTTGAATGTGAAATGATAAAAGAGGTCCCTATTTACAAGTATTCAGAATGCATTTGACTACTATGTTGTCCTGGGTCTGGTCTCTTGTTGAGACCTAAGCTAACAGACTTTGTTTTTTCAGGAGTGAAGCTAAAAGTTCCAGAAGACAGGACGAAATCCTGATCCCTACAGCTCTCCGTCATAGAAAGATGGCTAGCTCCACTGAGTCCATGGTTGGTTTCACATTGCATTTCAGTCTCTATGGAGATATCACTGACCCAGTATACATATTGTCCCAGATATACTGAGATGGGGGTAAAGTTAGTGTGGTGTATTACTGTGCCTGCTCTTTTTTCTGTTCACAGGACAATCAGACGACAGTGTCCACCAGCAAAACTCCCGGTGACAACTCCGATCTTGGGTAAGAATCATTCACTGTCTGTCTCAGAGTCAGTAAGCTTTTCACATTTAAAGCTAGGTCACACTAGACGATTTTTATGCTGGTCGTATTTTTACGAGATTTGCGAATTTTTAAGACACTGAGAGACTTGGGTTGTGTTAATGTGTGTGACGCCCCATCTTTCTTTCGTCAACAAGTGAACACCTTTCCAATGGCAAGGTAATGATTTACTCAAGGCCGGTCATTTAGTCTGAACTGCCCTTGATTTAAACAGTCTTGCAGGAGTGCCTGTAATTAAGCCTCTTTCCTCTGTGTGTGTGTATGCATGTTAAGGCAAGGCTTCCCTGGACTTGTGTGTGTGTGTCCCTGTGGGCATAGTTGGGCTAGTCTAGTAATCCAATGTAATGGTTACATCATTGATCTGCCCTGGGGAAGGGCACAGCAGACAAAAGATGAAAGAGGTGCCTGGATATCAGCAACTGAAGACAGTTGTTGAGCTTATTGAATCATAACAAGCACAGATCCAGTACAGGCCCATGGCGCGTGTGTTCAATTCAATTTTATTGTCATTGTACAATGCACAACTACAGGTACGAAACGTGGACTTGCGAGCTCCCAAGAGTACAGTGCAATCAAGTATAAAAAACAATTGGCATTTAGAATACCTGAAAATAAAACAAAACCGACCGTAACTACAATTTAACAGATAATTATCAGTGCTATGTAGTATATAGGCAATCACATCAGTAGTTAGCTAGCTAGCTAACAGTTATAGGATGATCATAGGTTAGCTAATGATATACTAGCATTAGCTAACCTTACCAAAATACCAATTGTATCGTATGATTATCGCTCATCCCACTAACGTTACTTAAATACCACAAGGTAATGACGTTATTATAAATAACGTTAAAGTTCATAGGGCAGCAGAAGAAGTGGGTGTTCGTAAATTAACGGCAGAGAGAGGGACTCTGTGTGGGGAGTCACTGTGGAATTTAGCTGATAGGCGAGCAGCCAAAGACGCCCTCTAGAGGCCATCTCATGAAGCGTTGCTGACAGACTGACTGACTGCCTCCCTGCCTGACCTAAATATGCCTCTTGATGCCCCCGGCTGCGCCATGGGAAAAATATGCATAGTGTTACACCTCATTTAAACCTAGTATAATGGTAATAATAAAGAACAATATGATCAGTTTAATTTACACCTGGTATTTATATGTGTTGTCATTGTCTACATTTGGTCCACATCTCTATTTTGATCTTGGCTGGCTGGTCAGAGCAGAGGCTGCAGAGATGGCGTTTATACCCATGGTGTGATGATGTTTCTACCTGTGGCGATAATGTTTACACCTGCAGTGATAACGTTTCTACCCGCTGCAGTGACATTTCTACCCACGGCAATGACATTTCTATCCACTGCGATGACATTTCTACCCATGATAATATTTCTACTCTTGGTTGTGATGTTTATACCCACTGCATTTCTATGATGTTTCTACGCGTTTCTACCAGCAGTGATGATGTTTCTACCCATGGTAATGACATTGATACCTGTGGAGATTACGTTTCTACTTTCTACCCATGGCAATGATATTTCTACCCTTGGTTATGACGTTTCTACCCGCTGCAATGATGAAATGAACAATAAAAAAAAAAAGCTCATCAGGAACCAGATTTCACCCCTTGGCTGTGTTCTATCAGTCTCACCAGTTTGCCTTTCCTCTCCCAGCAGCTTTGAGTCTATTTCCCTTGCCACTTTAACAGATAACATTAATAATATGAACTCCTCATCTTACCCCTTGGACGGCCCATACATTTTACGCATAATAAATAGGTTGCTGTCTTCTTGTGGTTCTGTAACTCTTTAAACATGCCATGGTCCAGCCCCTCCAGAAGAAACCAAATCTCAAACCCCTTGATCGCAATAACTATAGACCTATCTCCAAACTGCCCTCTTGTCATTACAGCTACTTCATGAATTCTAATAACATTTTTGAAAAATTTCAATCAGGTTTCAGAGCTCATCACAGTACTGAGACTGCTTTACTGAGGGTGGCAAACGACCTGCTCGTTGCCGCTGACAGAGGTTACTGCTCTGTCCTAATACCTTTGACACTGCTGATCACATGATCCTCTCAATCGCTTAGAAAATTGGGTCGGGCTCACTGGTACTGCTCTCAATTTCTTTAAATAATATCTTGCCAATAGAAAATCTTCTGTAGTGATTGGAAGTGCCCGTGCACATCTCAGTTGTGACATTGCCCAAGGACCGATCTTAGGCCCGTTCTTGTTTGTCCATTTACATGCTCCATCTGGGTGATCCGCAAACACAATGATTTTTCATTGCAATGCGGATGACACGCGACTGTATGTAGCCATAAAGCCAGGTAACTCATATAGCCTAAATAGCCTTAAGGATTATCTATCCGATATTAATAGCTGGATGTCCCAAACCTCCTTTCTGGCCCCCTCAACTCCATCAATCAGTCATTTGTATCTTCTCAGCCTTTGTTAAGCCTACAGCTAGAAATCTTGGAGTAGTAGTTGATTTGGAGCTATGCTTTGACTGTAGCAGAGGGCTGTTCAGTCATATTTCATCCAGTTAAAAAACATCTCTAAAATCAGATCCCGCCTCTCCTCTGCTGATCTGGAAAAAGTAATCCATGCCTTTATTTCATCATGCCTGGATTACTGTAACTCCCTCTACTCCTGTCTAAGTAAGAGCTCCCTCAACCATCTGCAACTGGTGCAAAATGCTGCAGCCAAACTTTAAACCAGGACCAGGAGACACGACCATATTACCCCCATTCTAGCTTCCCTGCACTGGCTTCCTGTCAGTTTTAGAAATGACTTTAAGATCTTACTGTTTTTAAGGCTCAACGAAGTCTAGCCCCAAGTTACATCTCGGACCTTCTGTTCCCTTATAGCCTGAGATACTTAGGCAGTGCCTTTCTAGCTGTCCCCAGATCCAAGCTTAAAGGTGACTGGGCTTTTGCAGTCAGAGCACCTTGCTGTGGAACCGCCAGCCTGAGGAACTCAGGCTAGCAGAGTCTGTCCTCTTTTAAATCCCTGCTTAAAAGCTTCTTTTATAGAAAAACCTTTTCATAATTGTTTTATTTTATTCAGTTTTTTACTTGTTTTTTTATTACTCTCATTTATTTTCTGTTGTATTGTCTCTGCTTTATTCTGTTCTGTTTGTCTTATTTTTGAGTTACTGTTGCACTTTGTAATTTTGTTTTAAAAGTGCTATATAAATAAAGTTATTATTTCTACCCTGGGGGGCGGATACTTTCTCACTAATGCGAACAAACTGCATTTCCACCTGGCTGACTGGCAGATCCCATCAAATGCCCATAGCACTGCATGCTGTGTGCATTCACACCTGGCATTAACGTGCATCTTTCCTTATCCAGATAAGATATCCAGCGACCAGATGTAAATGGGGTCGTAAAGATTATAACTTTTCAGACTAGACTAATCAAAACATCTCTTTCTTTCAGTTTAGTGTGACTGCATTCAGCAAATTGTTCCCACCAAGCTCTTTATTTTTGTTCTGTCTCTACTGACCTCATTAGGACCTCTCTTCTCTTTTTCTGTGTAGGCAGAGGGAGGGCTCAGAGCTGTATTTGCTGCTGCTGCTGTGGCTACTGCTCTACTGTCTGTGGCTGCTGCCGCAGATGGATGTTACAGCACTGCCCAGCCTGCTACTCAACCTGGACCACTGAACACACACGCGCATACACACACGCATACAGTAAAGGAGAGAGAAATTAGTCAGTTATAGTTTAGTTATCACTACAAAATGTACACAAGCAAACACACATACAGCTTTACTGCCACACCTCTTTCCATTTCCACACTTTATATCAAGAGCAAGTGAAGGCATTTATAAGATGTATATTTCAAAATAATAGAGTTTTTTTTTTTAGGTTTTTGCTTTTTGCTTTTGATGTGGCTTGAAGTGATCTGCTCCTGTTGTAAAGATACTATAGAAGTTTGTTTGTTGCTGTGCAAAGCAGACAGAGACAACCTGAATAGACAGGATTGTACAGCACACATTGGTATGTAGATAGAGATATATGGATGCACAGTTGCCTATTTGAATTGCCATTTAGCCGGTTGAAGATTAAGGCCTTTTGTTGATGAAAACTGGAGTCAGTGGAGCTGATTCAGGAATATGAAAACGAGAATATATGATTATGCCACTTAACTATGAACTTGTACTATTTTGAAGAAAGCTAAGCGGCCTGAATGAAGGGTGATTTTAGAGTCCATTGCACTTTTGAAACAAAGTATGCAAACTGCCAAAGATACAGCGTTAGAAGTGTTAATACAGAAAGTACACAATTTACCACAAGCCCAGTGATTATGGAATATAATTTTTAACATATAGCAAGCATAGTAACTGTTCTACTAATCCATCACCTGAGCTCTATATTGTATAATAGTTGAGGCAGAAATAAATATTTGTAATATTTTATGGGTCATAAGATATATGAATGGATTTTTAAAATGTTTTATGATAAATTCAAACAAATGTTTGTATGTGATTCAGCTATGCTTGAGCTTGTCCGAGCCTGTCGATGAAAACAAAATGCTTTACGATAAAATATCTTATGTCTAATCTTATGTTATTTTTGAACAATGTCTGTAATGAAGCACTATGAAAAAGTGATTTTGAACATTCTTCATTTATTTAAACATCCCTGTTTACCGTCTAGTCAGTCGTTGACGTATCCACCCATCCAACAAGCACAAACTTTGTTCCACACTGGCCGACCAGTGGGTGATTTCACTGTTTACTATGAATACAAACTATAGCTCCTCTAGGGGGGCAAACAAAAGCCATGCATACCAATTCAGTACAAAATAGGTCACCCCTATAGCACAGCACATCTTAATGAGATCTCAAGTGTATGTGTGTGTGTGTGTGTGTGAGAGAGAGAGAGAGAGTGTGTGTGTGTGTGTGTGTGTGTACTTCTATCCTTGTGAGAACCAGTTTTAGTTTTAGACTTTCAGAGTGAGGATCGTTTGGCCGTTCCTCACTTCTTCAAGGGCTAAATTAGGATTTGGGTTTGGTTTTGAGATTAGAGTTAGGATTAGGTTAGAGTAAGGGTTAAAATTAATTTAATAATTTAGGATTACGATTTGGGTGTAGGGTTAGGATTAGGCTAAATTTAGTTTAGGACTTGGTTTTATGGTTAAAAATCGAATTAGGATTAGGCTAGGTTTAGGTTTGGGTACATGTTAATGGACTTGGCCCATTGGTCACTTTACCCAGTATGTATCTGTTTGAGGATTAGACACAGAGCTATCTACTGTGTCCAACAGATAGCTCTGTCTGGTGTGCATGCTAACATGTTAGCATACAGTATGCTAGGTAATCGTAGGTGACTAGCGTTATCCCAAAAGCAGCTCTAATGCTGGATGATTAGTTCATTTTAACGATGCATCTAAGATCTAAACCTGCCAGGCTTGTTTAGGGATTGGTAAAACCGACATCAAATTCAACAAAAAGACGGCACTTTCAACAGCAGAAGATCTCTCTTCCTGGCAAACTTTAGCGAAGTTTTTTGCGCTGTCGATTCGTCATGATTTTCAAAAACTATGTATGTACAAGCCATAAAATGCAAACCAATACCGACTTTGGATTACTAAAAGGTTTATCTTCATACTTTGGATAATGCTAATCGCCTACGATAACGTACTGTATGCTAAAGTGTTCGCATGTGCACCAGACAGAGCTATCTACCAGAGATGATTTTGGTGCCAAATGTGTCATCACATATTGGGTAAGGAGACCAATGGGCCAAACTCCCAAAAAGAAGTTGGTGTAGTCCTTTAAAGTTAGGCTTAGGGGTTATGGAATAAATGTAGTCAATGGAAAGTCCTTACAAGGATAGTAGTAAGACAGACGCGACTGTGTGTGTGTGTGTGTCCAGTGGATATGCCCACAGGACATAACCCAACCCCCCCCTTCCCCCCCAATCTGACATTGAAAGGACTGACCTAGTAAAGCCTCCTTGCTTTTGTATTGGAACTTCAGTCTGTTCTAATTGTTTCAACAGCACCAGTCAAGTGCAATAAATGACATGTTTTAACCCTTTGTCCCTTGTTGTGGTTTATTCCTCAGGCAATCGAAATTAATTCAACCATGATGCATTGTTGATAAGCTGACTGCTCTGATATGTTCACCGCTGGATCCATCCATGGATCCTTAACATGTCTGGAAAAGTCTTAAATTATCTAAATGTACGGCCACAGTAAACCATGAAATGCAGGTTTATTTTTTAATTACATTCAATTCATCTAGGATAAAATTAGTTGTATTGACAGATTCTATACATTTGGTTATATTTAGACAAAGACATGTAAACTAAGGCAGTAGTGTTGGTTTGATTTTCTTGTGTTGTATTAGACTACTTGCACTGCCAGTTGATCACATTTTGCATGTCCATTCTTACATTAATACAGAACAGGGTCAGTACAGTATGCTAAACAGGCCTATATGTTGTCATCGCTTCTGTTCATGACCCTAAACAATTAACTCCCCGGTGTGCTTGTTCTTAGAAAGCACCTTTAGAACTTTTATTAGCTATATTCAATCAGAAATATTCTGCTTTTGCCAGCTTTGTTCTATATTTTGGTTTGTAAGTTGTGTTAAATTCAATTGCAGGTAGCATGGAAAAGGTCTTCAAAAGTCTGCAGATACCCTGCCATTACACTACTTTGTCTTTTCTATAAAATATGGAATGTTTGCTTGAGCAAATTCAATATAAGAGTTGTTTGTTAAAAGTATATAGATTTTCACACAGTATCTCAGGTTTTGACTTCAGTACTGACATCTCTGACTCTCGCCACTTCATGCATTGGCAGTGTGGTGATACTGCCATCTAGGGGACAACACATTACACAGTCACCAACTTCCATAGTGTGGGACACAAATCCCATTTTTTACTGCACTCAAAGGCAGTGAAAAGTGCTACTGCTGCTGCTCTACACCCTGAGAGGCATTGGTTGGAAAATGGAAAAAAGGACTACTGCATCATACACAGAGAATGGATATTATATCTCACACTTCACTATATAGAATAATCAGATCTGATGGGGGATAGCATGGCAGGTTTGGGCTGTAACTTTGCTACTCTGCTAAGAGCCTTGTAGCAACTGATGATGTAATAACTGTTGGATAATGTAGGCTAATAACTTGTCAAAATGTAATAAATTGTCCCTCTAAATGAGCAAAAAAAATTAATACCAGTTGATGTAATACATTTTCAGACTATGGTGATTTAAAAGGTTATGACCCCTTATAATGCAATGATTACTGGTTGTGTAATGATGTATTACATTGTCAGGAAAAAATATATCAGTTCTCTTGACTCATTTAGAGAGCCGTTTTATTATATTTTACTACATGAATTCCAGGGAAACCAGCTGAGCTTCAGTGGGAGATGTGATGAAACAAATACAAAACTACACTGTACGCTACAGCAATTGAAGTGCCCCAAAATTCCTTTCAAAATGTATCTTTCCCACAACCTACCCGTTTCTCTGGGCGGAGGTGTGTTTGCTCTTTGAATCTCCAGGATTGTGCTGGTTGGTCAAACAAGCGCATGTTTGCCTTCCATTCACCTGGCAGTAGTCCACCAGGTCATACAAGGACCTCAATGATTCCTATTTCAACCATGCAAACGGCTTAAAGAGCTACTACATCACAACCAGTGTTGTTTTTTTGACTCGTTTTACTATTAAAAAAAACAAGCAAAAACTAGCTTGGAGCTAGGGAACCAGTCCTGAATCGATTCACTACTGTTGGACAGCCCGAAAGAATCGAGTTAGTTAAAGTCTTCCCTGCACTATTTGGTATCCTTTGATATAAAGCTGCACAGACTGGTTTACTGTCATTACCTTACAGTACTTCTGGGTATTGGAGTTCAGATTTAACTCTAACCCTAACCAAACAGTTACCTCTCCTAGTGCAGCTTTAATGGTTACAGACATGCTAATATGCTAGCACTTCTCATGGCCTACCATGCTAACATTACATCCTCAACGAAGGATTAAGCCCGCTTACAATGAAGAAGTCCAACAAATAATACCTTTCCTTTACCTGCTTACTCCTTTTCAAATGCAACTGCAGTGAAAACTAGCATTAGCATCAACTGACCTATAACAGTTACTACCACAGGTATTCCAGACATGGCAGTTCAACAAGGACCTAATGAAAATACTACAGGCTCTCAGACACATCAGCATATGGAGATGCTTCTTGGAAGAAGGCCAGCCAAATGTATGATATTAAAAACGTAGTAGGGTTTGACTAGAATCATATCAAATCAAATGTATCTAAAGTGCATTTTACACAGAGGTGTCACATCTCGTTTCTGGCAAGTAGCTGTCAGATTAGACTAAACTTTAATGCTCCCAGTGAGGAAACTGGGCTGTTACAGCAGCAAAGTAATAGGATAGGACGAACAGGATATGAATAAGAATAGAGCAAATGGAGATTATATAAACATACACACCTGACAATTCCAACACTCAGGCATACTTAGGAGAAAAGTATGAATGAAAAGTGTGAAAAAAGTGTTGATTCAAGCATAACAGGATGTGTAAAATAGCAGCTGTAGTGAGACAGAAAGGCAATATGAGATTTGTGAATTATGAAGATTAATTATGAAAAAAAATCAATTTGATGTATAACAATGAAAGGTATATGAGAATATGACAAGTGAACGATTAGCATAAAAGATGTGCAACGACGCTGAATAGCTAGTGAGTTTTGAAAGTAGAGACTGTTTCCACTTCCCTAATCTTGGCAGTCAGATGATTCCACAACAGTGTCAGAGAAAGCTGTGGAACCATGTTTTTCTTAACCTTGGATAATAGACCAGTATTCTGGGATTTATAGGCTTTATAGGCAACTCCGTTGAAACCTGCTTGAATACAGTCATTCTATAAATGGCTTTGTTTACTTACTGGTGCAATGTACATTGTCTTGAATATATGTTTTTCCATTCTTAAATGTATTGTCTGGCGTATGAATATTTAGAAGACATAGACCATATTTTTGCTTCTGACTATCTCACCTCTTGTTGTAAAGACTAAGCAAGTCACAAAATCCAGAAGGAAACAGGCCTTCTCTGTACGTCTCAGTATTTAACCAGGCCGGTGACACTCCGTAACTGAATGCTAGACCTCCAGCAGACTCAGAATGGTGAAACCACGTTACGGGGGACTGGGATTCTCCATCGCCATAGTAAACGTACCGGCTAGACTGTGAGCTTCAGTTACGCAGATTACGCAAATGTTTTAGCGTAGCAGAGGCCCAGGTGAAAGGAAGTGGTCCCACGGTGGACGACTAGACAGCTAATCGGGACAGCAAGAGTGAATGGCAGAGAGGATATCAAACGAATGGTTACAACTCTTTTTACTCAAGAAGGCCAATTAAATAACATACACCAGGTGAGATGAGTTATCGGATTGTGTGATTATTCATTCTGGGATACTTATTTGGAGGTGTCGGCCTTCCACACATAGCCTAACGTTAGCTAGCTAGCTAGCTGGCTGACATGGGGTGATGGTGCATGATGGCTCCAGTTACTGTCCTAACATTGTTATGTTGTATTACACGCTGTAAATTCTGGCTAAAGTCCTGATTCAGTAAAGCTACATAAAGCATGAGGTCTGTGTCAGGCAAGCAAATTAATGGCTATGTGCTGTTGGTCAGTGACGCGGTCGAAGTCATTACTGGCTCCAGACAGGCGCGACCCGTTTGATCTAGGTAGCCATGCTAACTAGCCTGTTTAACGCTGCATGAGGGTCTCCATTTCTGTTGTGACTCTTTGCTCAGTAGAGAACGTTGTGTTGCAGGCTAATAAGCTATCCGATAAGATATCCGGTTTTTGTTTACTCCATTTGTACCCCCTATCCATTTTCATGGCGCAACAACATAGTAGCTAAGCGAGATAAGCTAACTTGACATATGGCAGCCCTAGTGTTTAGTTAGCCAGCTGAGTAACGGTTCTCCCTTCTCCGTCAAAAAAGGCCCAGAACACTTAAAGGCTGTGCTGTTTGAGTTTTTGATTATGTGTTAAAGACTTCTGAGAGATTTTAAATGAAAGGGTGTTTCATATATGTTGATGAACCCCACTAAATATGCTAGGCAGGAATATATTTGGTTGCTAGCTAGCTAGCTAACGTTACTCAGCATGGTCCCTGCTGGTAACGTTACAGTCAAGCTTCCAGCTAGCTAGATAACAGCTTTATACTGCCATACGGTAATTAATATTTAATGCTTGCACAAGAAAAGTAAGCTGTTTATCTAGTATAGAAATGAGAGAAGAACGTGTGTTGATATACAGGTTACATTTTAGATTAGATTTTAGATTACCACATGGCTGCATTCATGACTGAAGGAGAATCATGAAAATTAATAGGTCAGACAAGTAGTTTATCACAACTGCTGGATATGAGTAATGTAGAGGCAATGGAAATTCATTGTCAATGTCATTCTAAAGTTTGCTGTATGTGAGTGTTGTGTATGTATTGCTTGACACAGTGGCAGTGTACACTTTGCTGTCTGGCAGCTTGCAAAAGTTTCCTTGTCCAAAACTGCGGGACAGTAGCAGATGTGTTAGTATTTGTGACTATGGATTTACTGCTCTGAATAGCATACTAATTTGGGGATGAGTAAGAGCAGGGTCTGGGTTAACTAATAATGTAATGTAGTAGTTTTTGGTCACTGTCAGTGGAGAAACGTCTGATTTCAAGTTTCATCACTGCCTGTTGCTGTGGAGCCTGTGTACCAAGGAATGATGTCTATTGCTTGTAGCAGTGATTAAGTGAATTACTGTAACAGAGTATAGCCATGGCATGTCTAGAATTGGTGTTGAACTAGACTGTATTATAGCTGGTCTTCTCTCTGATAAGACTGTGATTATGACCTATTTATTTTTGTTCAAGCATTTGTATCATAGACTTACCTCTTCAGTCAAGGGCCACAACAATTACTCAACATAACCGACTAAATCAAAAATGCAAACGTAGTGATGTTTTTTTCTGTGTTCAACATGTCGAATTATTCATACATTTTCAGTCTGTATGCATGAAAAATAGGCTACATCTTATAAACGGTCAACAATGCAGTGTGCCAAGGAGATGCTGGGTGGCAGCTCTGTTTGACATGTCTGGCTCGCCGACATACAGCAGGAGGCAAGGACGTTTCTTACATTGACATTTAACCAAACTCATGAGACATTCAAAACAGTTGGAATATTTAAAATGTAAACCCAGGAACACAGTAGAGTGTAACCTGGCCTGCCACAGCAGCGCTACACCAACATTTAAAACAAAAGTATGCTGCAGCCATGTCTGAACCAGATAGGAGTTGGTGTTTATGGTACCCGGCTATCAATGATGGAGTAGCTTAACTACAGACCTGAATATGAATATACTTAGTTAACTGCATATATACTTAGTTAATATACTTAATAAACTTCCAAGATTAGAGCACAACAATAATTGAGAGCTCCTCCACCACACAAACCTTTTCCATAAAACCATCTGTGCTTTTCTTTGCCATAAAATGGATAATTATGTGAATTGTATTTTGTAATTTTTAATCAAGGAAAATCTCTAAAATGCACAATGTCAAAATAGAAGACACCTTTACACACAGAGAATCCATGGCATTTACAGGCATGAAATTATTGAATATAAAATCAACGTTTAGATTTAGTATCAAGAGAGATTTTTACCCTTGTGTTTTCGAGAGAACATTTGTTTATAAAGCTGCAATATGCAACTTTTTTGACATTAAAATAACAATAAATAAATAGGGTACACTACCAGTCTGTGTCTGTCTGTTATGGTGCTCTCCATGGTACTTTTTGTTGGAATGGAGCACAGTGGTTTTGTGACATTGCTTGATGATTTTTCGTGTTGGCTTCTATATTCTTCTTCCTAGTTATGAACAAAGGCGTATGAATGACTTCTCCTTCTGTACCCACTCCTCAAAGACATGAGAATCCAAGAAAGCTTTAAATCTTAAGCTGCTTAGTTCATTTTTCTTAGTGTTATGATTAATCGAACTGAGAAAATAAGAGTTGATTGATAAGTTGAAGAAATGCCCTCAACAAAATAATCATTAGGTGCAAAATATTAATGTGGGTGAAAGTGTGCCGCTGGGAGTTAGATTGCAGACTCTTAATCTGGAGACCTGAGTTCGATTCCCAGCAGCAACGCTTCCACAAAATTAAACATCACGGGGCTGTTAGACTCTTAGTCTTGTTTAACGAAATGTACAAATTCTATTGATAATACTGGAGCAGACCTTTATATCTTTAGCTGACTTTAGCTGACAATAATGTTGTGGAAAATGCTACCCTAAAGAGAGAAAGCCCTGGAGGTGGACTTCCACCCAGGCCCATTCAGGATAACATTCATTCAGCCTCTGAATTCCCTAGTGAAGCTGTTGTCACTTTCTCCATCTGAAATGTTGACACTGCCAGTGTTGAGCTTGTGTGGTTCCGTCCCGGTTTGAAACGGGTCTTTGGCCTTGAATATTTAAGAGGAGTCACTTCAGAGCCGTTTCACTTCATTCTTGGCACAGGCCAATGAATAATCAGGTCGGAATTGATTTAATGCTCGGATGTAGCTCCACGCTCGGGCTCCAGGTTGGGTCGCGTTTTCTAACCGCCAGCAAATGTGAGCCACTCCATTAAAATGAAGGCTTGTGTTGGCTGAACCGAGCTGACTGGCGGGATTGGTTGCAGCTGTGCGGCTCAGCGGTGGTCGTCGCGGAGTCGTGTGGTCTTGATTTCTGGGCCCGCGTCAAACGATGTGTTGAAAAGCCTGTCGTTGTCTAGCGTTTGAATGCTCCTTCCCTCCGCTCCGTTCGCCTCCCATCAGCATCCGTCACCCCCAGCAAAATGTTAGCGTTCTCATTTTCCTCTCTGCTTTTTCGTTTTTGCAGAGCTGGAGTACCCAGTCACAGTCCCTGCCACTTCCCATTTGTGTAAAGGTGAGATTTGTTTCACTGTTTACTATTACTGTGCTATTATATTATGGTAATCAATATTTGGGAAGCAGGAGAATGGCTATATAGTCCCTCGGGCTGCGGTGTTGTTTTTATTACTGTTAAGCACATTGGAAAATCTTGGCATGTTGTCAAACTTGAATGTATCCTGTAAATTTGATGCACATGCTGAATAAAGTGATTCTGATGTAGATTCTGTAGTAATTTGAGCGCAGGCACAAAGCATATTTATCACAGCCGCAGTTATTGCTGCTGATTTGCTATGATTTTGCACGGTTGGAAGCCCTCTTCAAAAATGTCTGCATGTTTATGCTATTGTAACAATGAAATGTTTTTTTGTTTCTCAGGTCAGTCCCCACTCAGAGATGTGGGGGAGCATCAGGAGTTGATTGAGAGATACCTATCATGAAGCCCAGATTAAGTACTATCTGCTTACCCAGAAAGTCTCTGACATTACCTGTAAGTAGACGTTACATTTCTTAAGAAACTTCAATTCCGTCTGGCATTATTCCAGTCCATCCTCTTCCGTTTTAGCTCTTCTTCTGTCACGCCCTAAACTCTACCACTTATACATTTGTTGAGATTTTAGAGGATTGCCAACTTTTTCTCTTTTTTCGCATTGTTTGCTACTTCCATTTACTCCCTGATCAATTCTGTAAATGTTGGTATACGTTTTGGAATGTCCGGTTGAAGTGGCAGACTCCCAGTTGTGCATGGAAACATTAACAGTAGTGTTATAGCAAGTGGTCATTTGCACAGTTAAGTACACCAGGGCACAACAACACAGGACTAGCCTGCAACTGTTTCACTAAAAGATTACCATGCAGAATAAAAGCAACCCAATGTTTTTTTCTGTACTCATAAGCTAGGGATGGGATGCTATGTTTATCTCACCATACGATTCGATACGTGATATGCGGTTCACGATTCAATACAACCACGATACGATGTAATAAATAAAAGTTCAATGACACCAACGTCTGACTGTGCAGAATTATGTTTATTTATGAGCCACAAATGTTTCTAGCGATGGCATTGGCTTGCTAGAATGTGAACAACAATTTAAAAATGTCATTACAAAGTGTAAATAATCTAATTTCAATGGAGAGCTTGTGAAATTGTGATGGTCAAGCATCTCATTTGTGATTACTACAGCAGAATAAAATGGAGCTATTATTGCGATTCATTTTTCTGCCCCACGATACGTATTGTTACATGTTTGTATTGCGATATATTGAATTTTGATGTATCGACCCATCCCTATTATCAGCCAGTTAAAACATCTAAAATGTGTAGAGTTTATTTTTTATGTTTCTTGTTCAATTGCTCACAGTAGTAATATTAAATGTAGGCCTAATCATTCATTCTAACAGCGGTCCCACTGGCTATGGAATTTCTGGAATATCATGGGATTTTGAGAGGTTTATTCAAGATAGGGAATGTTAGGGAATTTGATAAATTCTCTGGGGAAGTCAGGGAATATTTTCCAACTTGTTTGTGGTTTTCAGCTCAACTGTAGTGGAAATCAAACCGTAGACCCCATTAGAAAAACAACATTGAAAACAGAATAACAAAGAATAACAGTGCTTCTTTGGAAGTTATGGAAAAGTTGTGGAATATAACATTAGGGCCATGATGGGAACCCTGTTCTAAATGCCTTAGTTGTCAAAGATTTGTTAATGTGTGAATTCTGTTAAAACATCTCAGTCAATTCTACACTTATGGAGTTTCCCAACTATCGCCAAGTCCCTTCTTTATTTCAGTAATATCTGCATGGGGGGTAGGAGTGGTCACATGAGAATTAGGGGAGGATGAAGATCAGGTGGGCTCAAGCACTCTGGATGAGTTGCAGGGCTGAAGACAATAATGTGCAAGCCAGGGGGGAGTTAGATGAATCCAGATGGGAGAAGACTAGATCTTGTTCCTGCTGAGGAAGGATCTGGTTTGGTGGATGTTATACAGCACAAAGGATCGGTTTGTGGGCAAACATCCTGTCTGCTGAAACTGAAACTTCTTTTCCCTTGCAACTATGCCCAAAGACTGCTGCAACAGCTTGCATTTTATTTAAATCAGTCTGTTTTTTCTAAGAAATTTAGAACTGGGTCTCTGTTCCCGACCCTGGGTACGGTGATGCGCTTGCCACCTTTCTGAACACAGAGTGTGGCAAAGTGCGAACCACTTTAACTGACTAATGTGAGTTGCAGTATGAAGCACAGTAACACAGTATCCTCGTCTCCCCCCGCCAGTGAACTTTAAAAAGAGAAGGAGGAGGATGAAATGAGATAAGGTGGACGACTGGAGGAGCCCAGCCCCCCCACCTCCGCCCCCTTTTTGAAGCATGGCAGGCCTACAGCTTGTCACCCCCGCCTCTTCACCCATGGGGCCTTTCTTCGGTCTGCCATGGCAGCAGGAGGCCATCCACGATAACATCTACACACCTAGGAAATATCAGGCAAGGACGAGGGCATGCATTTGTTTCAGGCATCTACTATGTATGTATATGGTATATGTATGAGTGCCTTGTCAGTAACACTGAATCTGCCTTTACAGGTAGAACTTCTTGAAGCAGCTCTTGAACACAATACTATTGTCTGCTTGAATACTGGCTCAGGGAAGACCTTTATTGCAGTACTCCTAACAAAAGAGCTCTCCCACCAAATCCGTGGAGACTTCCAAGAAAATGCGAAGAGGACTGTTTTTCTGGTCAATACAGGTATCTGCACTAGGAGCTTGGTGTCTGTACACAATGCCTGCAATAGTTTGGAGTTTTCCATGTGTTTATGAATAAGTGTGTTAATACTTGGGAACTAAGTGTCCAGATCCCCCTCCTTTTATCAGAGTAATATTCAAAATGGCAGTGTTCATTCTCACATTCCACCCCACATTGGTAGTTGGCATGTATGACATTCTTGAGTATTTGTTTATTCAAACTTCAAATGCATCTTTGGATCTTGCAAGCGATTGCGCGTTTGAGCAGAGACCAATGTCTGCCTTGGACTAAGGTTTACTGTATCTTTGTCCAGCTTCGTCTGTGGTTCAGCAAGCAGCTGCAGTCAGGACTCACTCTGACCTCCAGGTGGGAGAGTACACCAGCTTAGAGGAGACCTCAGCATGGACGGACCAACAGTGGAGTCGAGAGATGATCGAGAATCAGGTGTGCTGATCATTCTCGTTGACATCTAAAATATTTGCTCTGTTTTGATAAGTGAAAACTAGCTTAGCGCTAGTTCCATGCTTGCCTCTCAGCACATGGAGATACTTTCCCAAAAACCTGATATAAAATGAAATAGCCCCATGTGTTATTTGCACCTTCATCAAGGGTCCCATTCCACGGTTGGATTGAATCAAACTGTAATCTTTGTCGACAATAATATTCCTACTTTCCCCTCCTTCCTCATTCTGTTTTCCATCATACAGGTGCTGGTCATGACTTGCCACATATTCCTGCATGTTCTGAGGAATGGAGTCTTGCCGTTGTCTAAAATCAACCTGGTGGTGTTTGATGAGTGTCATCTGGCCATCACAGACCACCCCTACCGGGAGATAATGAAGGTGAGATTACAGTCCTTAATGCCCCTGTCACCTGCCTGCTGAAAGGCTGCATACCCCTCTGCTGCATGAAAGATGAGTACTGATGGATAAGTAGCCATTATATCCGTTATCTTGAAAATTAGAATTGCCCCTTTACATGAAATGCCTTTGATTGAACTTCACTGGGGCAGCTTCTTTGTGGTTTTTCTCCATGAAGTCAGGACTGCAGCGTATCGATGTGAATGGGATTTAAACCTGGATGTGTTTTTGAGTTACCGTGGGTTTTACCGTGCATTCACACTGCGAGCGGCACGATCAACAACAACCAGAAGTCCATTAATTTCCTTATTGAGCTGAGCGACCAGGAAAATTTTCCATGAATAATAGTTCTACCTGTCAAGTGCAAAATGGAGAAGTTGATTATAGCCATTAAAAGTTTCCCAGTTCTCTACAACTGTTATTTGTAATAAACAGTAATAATCAGTAATAAACATTGCAAAAATCATACTTGGAGAACCGTTGCATCCATCATTGGGGTTGATAGTAAGCTCTGAAGTAAATGTTCTGTTTATTATTTGATTAATGCTATGGTTTTCTGATGCATGACAACTTTATTTTGTCCAATTCAGAATAAATTCTTTAAAGCCTAGTGATACTAGCAATGTTAACTCATAAAAACTATGCAATGTTATGAGAGGCAATACCAAAGCAGCAAAAAATACATTATTTGCCGGTTCAAAACTTTGTAGCTGGAGATGATTACATAGATAAAATGAGAGCCTCTCACACCACCCACAATCGGTCAGAATAGAGAGACTCATTAACCAAGTTGCTCACAGTGTGAATGCACAGTTAATCGACTTAGTTGCAATTAAATGAGGGAAATGAGGGAATCACTGCCAACTTCCCATTAGCCAAGCTTAATTCCATATGGTCAGTCCAAAGCCAAAAACACTGGACAGACTGCTTAAGAGGGGAAATTAGTCACTTGGTTTCAGTTTGCTGGGGTATAATGGGGAAACTGTCTCTCATACAAGACTCAGCCTAAGTGATGCATTTTCTGTCTGTTCAGCTGTTTGAGGGTTGTCCGTGCGGTCCTCGGATTCTGGGTCTCACTGCCTCCATTCTAAATGGAAAGTGTGACCCGTCAGAACTGGAGCAGAAGATCCAGAACCTGGAGCAAATCCTGAGGAGCAACGCCGAGACTGCCACTGACCTTGTGGTCCTCGACAGGTAGTGCAAGCCACTATACTATATCACCTATACCAGGGATAGGCAACCATGTGCCATGGAGGGCCAAGAGTATGCATGATTGAAGGTTCAAGGTTTTGGATGGGTCGTGTTTTGACTTAAGATGCAAACAAATCCAAATGGATGACAGCAATATGTTGAAGGCAGTAATGCTAGTTTGAATGGTAACTTGGCCGTATGCTGAAGTGTAACCTGTGTATGTCCACCCATTGCAGATATGCCTCTCAGCCCAGAGAAGTGGTGCTAGACTGTGGCCCCTACCTGGACAAGAGTGGCCTCTCCTCCCGTCTGCAGGCTGAGCTGGACGAAGCTCTCCACTTCTTGAATGACTGCAACATATCTGTGGCCAGAGAAGACCGCGATCCCACCTTCATATCCAAACAGGTCAGGATTGGCTAGAAAGCATAGTTCTAGTTTATGGACTTAGTACTGGCTTAAATTCAGGTTAAATAAATACATTTATAAATGGATCGGAAGTAGATCGAACAACCTGTAGCCGATGCCAATACCTCAAAATACACCCGGATCAGCTCCGATTCTAGTATTGGATATCGGATCTGCATCCCCACTACTAAGTGTTTGACATTTGGACATAAGTACTGTGTGCTGTGGCAGCTGGTGGTTATGGAAACAAAGTGCGTATCGCAGCACGTTTTCTACAAAAAAGTGGAAAGATGTGAGCACACCCTTAGAACAACTAGTTCAAACTAGCCCTCTCTGTCCTGTGTAGGTCCTGAGTGACTGCCGGGCAGTGCTGCTGGTGCTGGGGCCCTGGTGTGCCGACAAGGTGGCGGGCATCATGGTGCGCGAGCTCCAGAAGTACATCAAGCACGAGCAGGAGGAGCTCAACCGCAAGTTCCTGCTCTTCACCGACACCATCCTGCGCAAGGTGCACGCCCTCTGCGAGGAGCACTTCTCGCCCGCCTCACTGGACCTCAAGTTCGTCACACCCAAGGTCCTCCGGCTGCTGGAGATCCTGCACGAGTACAAGCCCTTCGAGCGGCAGCAGTTTGAGAGCGTGGAGTGGTACAACAACCGCAACCAGGACAACTACGTGTCCTGGAGCGACTCCGAGGACGAAGACGAGGACGAGGAGGTGGAGGCCAAAGAGAAGCCGGAAGCCAACTTTCCCTCGCCGTTCACTAACATTCTCTGCGGGATCATCTTTGTGGAGAGGCGTTACACGGCTGTCGTCCTCAATCGGTAGGGCTATGTCTTCTTCATGGCTGTTTCTCCTTTGGGGTGTGAGGTATACTATACTATGTATACTAGACATGGCACAAAACACCCATGCTCTGTATTTATGGTACTTCATTACATGGCTCCTGCTGCTTAAATGTGGCCCTGTGAGCATTTTTTGTCTCATATGTAGTAAATTATAAAAGCCCCTAGGCAGATTATAAGTACAACTTTGAGATCCTTTTGAACATCCAATATTTAGATATACACATAATTCATGTGTTATTTAAGCTTAGTTTCATCTCATCTAGGTTCTTGGGGGAGGGAGGACTTGACATGCACTGTGTCATAGGTGCAATGAATTATGGTCATTACAGTTTACAAAAAAAGATTTGCTGCTATCAAGCAATGAAAGCATGTTGGTGAACTACAACTACATTACATAGTTTATTACTAGTTTATTACAGGCTTATTACACTATATGAATGGACTTCATATGTGCTAGCTTATAGTCAAATATAATCCTAACTTGTCTTTCACCTAGTCTTGGAATGGCGAATGAAGGATGACATCAGGGAAGACAAAGTATCACCCTGAAATGTCTCTGCATTTGGGTCACTAGTTGTCTCATTAGATTAGCTTGATGGTGAAATTTTCCCAGCATGTTATCCATGACTCTCTGTGTCTCTCGGGTTTCTTCCTCAGTCTAATCAAAGAGGCAGGGAAGCAGGACCAAGAGCTAGCTTACATCAGCAGCAACTTCATTACAGGCCACAGCATTGGCAAGAACCAGCCGCGAAACAAGCAGATGGAGGTGGAGTTCAGGAAACAAGAAGAGGTACAGACACGGGCCTCTTATTTTTACGGACATTTGCTTGAATGGTCATGTATCACAAACACTCAGTATCCAGCCATCTCACATATACTTATTGGTTGCTGTGAAGAATAATCTTAATTTATAGAGTGATATGTATGCATAGTTAGTAGTGACAAGATTACTATCAGAATAAATCATACTGAACACCAACAAAAATCTTTAAATCAAAAGAAATTAAGGCCTGGGAAAATATGGATTTTTGAAAATGAAATGATGTAGAACCCCTGTGAATATCATACTAGACACCCAGGTATTTCTTTATGAGATGTTTTGTTATCATCACTCCATAAGAGTCATCTGTCCACATTAAACAAAACCCCCCTCTTCCTCTCACAGGTTCTCCGCAAATTCCGGGCTCATGAAACCAACCTGCTCATCGCCACCAGTATTGTGGAGGAAGGCGTGGATATTCCAAAGTGTAACCTAGTGGTGCGCTTCGACCTGCCCACAGAATACAGGTCCTATGTCCAGTCCAAAGGCAGAGCCCGGGCACCTGTCTCCAACTACATCATGTTGGCTGACAGCGAGAGGACCAAAGCCTTTGAGGAGGATCTCACGACTTACAAGGCCATAGAGAAGGTAATATTTTCTCTTTGTCCCGTTTGATTTGGTTGAATTGATTAACTGATCTCATGAAATTAATCAAATGGTTAAAGATTAGAGATTGTCTGGATACTGGAAAGTGGGGAAGATAGAACTAGTTGTGATTATCCTGCATTTTTATTTTGACCAGATCCTAAGGAATAAGTGCTCCAAGTCAGCAGAGGTGAGCGAGTTTGAGGTGGAACAGGTGCTGGACGACGACAACATCCTCCCACCCTATGTGCTTAGATCTGAGGACGGAGGACCCCGGGTCACCATCAACACAGCCATTGGACACATTAACAGGTATCCTGCCTGGTTCCAGTCTGTACAGTTAGATTTCTCCAATGAATCTCTTACAATTGAGATTTGACTAAGTCCTGAATCTTGAATTCGGAAAGGAAAAAAACACTCTAAAACACTTAAACACTGTTTTTAAAAAAAGCTATTGGCGATGTATCTTGCATTTCTGGGCTCATTTTGTTTGATGGTGTATTTTTCGTATTCAAATTCACTAACCCTGTAACAGTGTAATATCTCTAATATCATTGAAAATCAGAAGCCATTGTTCAAGAAGTTGCCAAGAGATTTTTTGTGTGTATGTGCAAAATGATTCCTCTTTATTAAGAAACTCCTAGTAGACTTGGTATTATACTGATAACCAGCTGTTTTGCTTAATGTCTTTTTTTTTACTCTGGTTCCAGGTACTGTGCTCGGCTGCCCAGTGACCCATTCACCCACTTGGCACCCAAGTGTAAGACTGCGGAGACACAAGACGGACGCTACCAGTCCACACTCTACCTGCCTATCAACTCCCCACTTCGAGTTCCTGTTAAGGTGAGGATGAAAGCCAAAAAAAGTGTATGTCACCGTTTTAAGTGTTTAGGTAATGCCACTAAAAAGAGGTATTTAAAAGATATTAAAAGCCATTCAATTCAAACTTAAAAATTGTGATACAGGTAGTTCAAAGTTAGTTCTTTTTCATGTGGTGTTTGGTTTATTTTGTCCTCCCCCTTTTAATTCCAGCCTCACTGCAGTTTATTATTAATGGACCATCAGATTGCAACTAATTCAGGTCCTTGTGTTAATGTGTTTCTGTCTTTACAGGGTCCTATAATGAGTTGTGCCAGGCTGGCAGAGAAAGCAGTTGCACTAGTATGTTGTGAGAAACTTCACAAAATAGGTAAAAACCTGAATTGAGAATATAACAAGATGTGCCTTCAAAATAGGAACATTCATTTTCGACCTCTATATAACTTTTCCCTGACATCGCTCTTGTGTATCTTCTTCCTTCCTTCCTTCCTTCCTTCCATCCATGTTCTTTGTACTTCCTTCCTTCCTAGGTGAGCTGGATGACCACCTGATGCCGGTGGGGAAGGAGACGGTGAAGTATGAGGAGGAGCTGGACCTTCATGATGAGGAGGAGACCAGCGTCCCTGGCCGGCCCGGCTCCACCAAGAGGAGGCAGTGCTATCCTAAAGCCGTAAGGGAGCTGTCCTGCCAAACTTCTCTATTCTCCTCCAATATAGCCAGAGTTTAGTGGAGGGGCAACTCAAATATGAAACCAAAAATTAATTTAGAAAAGATTGTTTAGAATTAAATTAGAAAAAATTTGAAAGAAGTGATATATAGCTGTCATATGACTGAGACAAATACTGAAGGATCTCCAATGAGTGTGTCAGACTGGCTTTTTGGACACCGATTTTATGGAAACCATGAATCCACAATCCATGAATCCACTTCTGAGCGTTTATACATTGCTTTTTGACGTGTTCAAAAGTCTTGTCTCTTTTTGTTTCTTTTTTTCCACTGTCTGTCATGTCCAGATACCAGAGTGTCTACGGGACAGTTACGCTGTACCGGAGCAGTCCTACTACCTATACGTGATTGGGATGGTCCTCACCACACCTCTCCCTGATGAACTCAACTTCCGCAGGAGGAAGCTCTACCCGCCAGAGGACACCACCAGGTGCTTCGGCATCCTGACTGCCAAACCGATACCTCGAGTATGTCAGCTGGTTATGTTATGTTAAGTGTTCTCTGTTCCAACAAACTTATGGTTTAATTAGAGATTTAATTAAATCTCCATTTCCTTGGACTAAAAACCGCAAGTCTTTGCTTTTCTCCTCTCCAGATCCCCCACTTCCCGGTGTACACTCGCTCAGGTGAGGTGACCATCTCCATTGAGCTGCAGAAGTCGGGCTTCGTGCTCACCGCCGCCCAGCTAGACCTCATCACTCGCCTGCACCAGTACATCTTCTCCCATATCCTCCGCCTGGAGAAACCTGCACTGGAGTTCAAGCCCACGCTGGCCGACTCAGCTTACTGCGTTCTACCTCTGAATGTTGGTGAGGAGAATCACGCCGAAGTTTTGAGGCTGAGCTTTACAACACTGGAGACGCATGTGACTTGTGCTTGCCTAATAAATGTATTGTGGCTAATCCAAAAAATGTTGCCACCACATTTTCCATGCTCATTTTCTTGGTCTATTGCGGGAAAGAAAAGGTTATGGTAATTTTCCCACCCTTTTTACTAAGTATCTTGAAATACAAAAAAACAGAGTTGTTTCCTATAGGTACATGAACATGACTTTCAACCATCTCAGGCAATGAAATTTACTGATGTCCAGGGACTGAATTTTAGTAGTCTTTTCCTGAAGCCGTATGTCATCAAAGAACTTTTAAAAATGTGTAAATTTTAGGGCAAAGTTTTTTGTGAAATTTTCCATTTCATGTTAATTAATTGCCTCTTTCAGTTGGGGATTCCAACACACTAGATTTGGACTTTAAGTTCATGGAGGACATTGAGAAGTCTGAGGCCCGCACTGGCATTCCTACCACTCAGTACACCAAGCAGAACCCCTTCACCTTCAAGCTGGAGGACTACCAGGATGCTGTCATCATTCCAAGGTAGTATTGCACAATATGCCAATACTGGAGTTAACTTGGTATTGAGAAATGGGTCTCTACGAGATGTTTTAAGAACCATTTCTGTTATATATAAATTGTATAAAACGTTGCAGTCACGTGTATATTATAAATGTAATTATATTAAAACAAGTGAAAATTAGCCAGACCTAGATAATGAATATCTAGGCTAACAAACCGTCTAGATTACTACAAAGCCAAGACAGCCACACTAGCAACTGATGGTAACCAAGCTGAACACTTACAAACAAAAGTGCACAAAATAATAGTTGGATGACCCTGATGAAGGCCACAAGCCGAAACGCGTTGGTCTAACAATAAAGTTGTTCTATATACTAGTATACAAGTGTTGCTGGAGTTTTTACACAAAATAATAGTTACCACATTTTCAAGTTGGGAAAAGTAACCTGAAGATATAATGGTGAAAAATAAAATCAAGTCACCAATAGTAATTCACTATAACAACTAATGTTGCAGCTAACATACACTTATGCTAACACTATGTCCTCAACAAAGGATTAGGCCCAATGACATTTTTTTTCTAATAAATTATTTGCAAAACCTAAATCAAACAATCTAATGTTGTAAAATGAAACAACTGACCTTATCAGGAAACCAGGGAACTTGAAATGAATCTTAGCTAGTAGCATTTGACTAGCTAGCCAAATGCTTCCACAAGCAATTGTAAATGCACAATAAAACATGTTGGCAGTGTTCCACTTTAGCCTGAGGGTCTCCACATCAAATTCTGTGTAATGCATGTCATTTCTAACTGCCAACTGCCGTCCTGACTTCCACTGGGTATGTTTTTTTCCAGGTATCGTAACTTCGACCAGCCTCATCGATTCTACGTGGCCGACGTCTACACAGACCTCACGCCGCTCAGCAAGTTCCCCTCGCCAGAATACGAGACATTTGCTGAATACTACAAAACCAAGTACAACCTGGACTTGTCCAACCTGAACCAGCCGCTCCTGGACGTAGACCACACCTCCTCTAGGTCAGAACCATGGAGATCATGACAATCTTATGTAGCTCTATGAAGTTGCTGGTAATTTACTAAATGTATCTAGTAGTGCGGTCAACTCGCGTTAGTCAATTCGGAAGTGGATTTTAGGGTTCAACTGATGCAGGTTTTTGAAGGCTGATACCAATATTTTTGCGTTAAAACTAGCGTGTGAGCAAAGCTAGCTAGCTGATATTTTGTGCTAATATTCAATATCATTAAAGTTAACTTTTTTTTATTCCCAAAAATGACAAGTATTCAGTGTTTCCCCCAGAATGTTATGCTTGCCAGGGTGGAAATTTTTTTTAAACAGCATTTACACAATGGAGCACTAAAACTCCATTGAAACCCAAACTAATGAAACTTTTAGGCAAGTTAGCAGCTCTTTAAGACAGGGTGACCCCATTCCTACCTGTTCAATGGTAGTGGAACCTCTGGGATGCATTAGCCCTTTAAATGAAAAATTATTGAACAATTACATGGAAAATTACATTATGAAAAGGAAATAAAATGTCAATGCAGGTTTTATAGACTTTATGTAGCTGTGGTCAGGGAGGAACTTCCATCATATCAGAGGTGGACAATATGACTGGCCAATATCCAATATTTAATAAAAGTCCAACATCGGCAAAGAAATATATAAGTTTAACCTTAGTGGATTTTGATTGGGTTTTTTTTCCTCCTAAATTTGAAAATTGAAAATCTTTTGCAAATAAACACATTCTCATACCTGTTTTTCAAAGAAGTTTAAATCAACCACAAACTTGGTATCTTATAATATGAACAGCACCAAATTTAAAGCACAATGAGTCATTAAGTCGCAAAGTAATGTCTGTACTTAGTATTGTATATTGCTTTTTGGACAGGGGTTAAGTTGGGGCTCTTTTTTTCTTGTACGTGCAGACTGAACCTGTTAACGCCTCGGCACCTGAACCAGAAGGGCAAAGCCCTGCCACTCAGCAGTGCAGAGAAGAGGAAGGCCAAGTGGGAGAGTCTGCAGAACAAACAGGTAACAGCTGCTTCCATTAGACATGCAGGTCAAGTAGCTGATTAACTGTCAACAACTCCTGGGTTTACCTCATACTAAACATGATGCTGGTACAAAGCTGATATCAGTGTATCTGTGCAAAAGGTGTGAATTCCACCTCAGAAATTACAATATTAGCTACATCACCTTTTTGTCAAACAAAGTGACATATTTCTTACCAAGTGTCTCAGTGGTTAGCACTGTTACCTCACAGCAAGAAGGTCGCAGGTTTGATTCCTTGTCCTTTCTGTGTGGAGTTTGCATGTTCTCCCCTGTTTTCTCCTGGGTTTCTTCTTGCAAGTCAGGTGGATTGGAAACTGCCTTCTACCCAGTGCATGCTGGGATAGGCTCCAGGCCCCTGTTACCCTGAAAGGGCCTAAGCTGGTAGAGAAGCTGGTAGAGAAAACGAATGAATGAAATGAATACTTATGACTGATTGGCCATGAGGGGGACTACATCATTCACTTGGACGGCATGTTTACTGTTGCCTTTTTTTTATCCTTTAGATGAATCTGTTCATCTCCTGTTGAGACCAAATAACATGTTTTCAGCTTTGATTCAACACTCCTGCTATTATTACCCTGTGGTGTTCTTCAGATCCTGGTTCCAGAGCTGTGTGCCATCCACCCCATCCCTGCCTCCCTGTGGAGGAAAGCTGTGTGTCTACCCAGCATCCTCTACCGCCTCCACTGCCTCCTGACCGCTGAGGAGCTGAGAGCCCAGACGGCCGGCGACGCCGGAGTGGGAGCCCAGACCCTCCCCCCCGACTTCAGGTCCCAATAAAATACACAGCACAAGCCAAAGCACCTCGAGTTCATCTAGTGCGGTGGTTTATTTTCATCATAAATTAATTCATTAGAGATTATCGCATTTAGCGAATATGTAAGAATGATTATTCTAATCCTAGGTTTCACTAAACCACTGTTATCTAATCCTAGGTTTCTAGGTTAGGCTTTGTAGGTTTCTAATCCTAGGTTTCACTAAACCAGTATTATCAGTAAACGGTTACACAATTCACTACTAAATAATAAACCATGACTGTTCTGAGTTTGGCTCTTGAAGACCATGCGAATAAGCCATGGTAAAAAGGTGGAAAAGTTTGAACTCTCCCCAAGAGGCATTTCTACACTACTTGTTTTTGGATGTTTGCCATGGTTCTCTTTGTGTCTCACAGGTATCCAAACCTGGACTTTGGGTGGAAGAGGTCCATTGACAGCAAAACTTTCATCTCCTGTCCCGAGTCGTGCACCGAGGATGGCGAGGGTCACTGTAAACACCAAGCGACTGTATCCCCCGAACCCGATGCCCTCACGCCACCCCGCAGCCACCACTCCTCCCCGTCTGAACAGGGGCCCCACGCGGCCCTTCGGCCCGGAGACGCCGCCTGCACCAGGAACCTAACTAACGGCACTGCCCTAGTCGCCGACTGCGACGACAACGGCCACCAAGAAGAGCACCTTCACCAACGCGACAATTGCCAACGCTCCCGGCCCGGCTCACCTCGGCCGGAGAGCCCCGAATCAATACAAACCACTACCTCAGTTCCTGTGCAGCCCTCTCCCAGCATCAAGAAGCCCAACTCAAGCCCTCCCCAGCCTAGTCATGAATGTACACCAGGGAGGACCTCAGACCACGTGAATAAAGCTACCTCAGTCTGCAGCCTGGCAGCCATGGGTCCCGACGCTCCCACAGCACCTTCCCCTGACCCGGCGGGCGATCGACAGCCCGGCGCCGAGGCGGGGGACTCCCCCAAGAGCCTGGGGCCCAACCCGGGCCTCATTCTGCAGGCCTTGACCCTATCCAATGCCAGCGATGGCTTCAACCTGGAGCGGCTGGAGATGCTGGGTGACTCCTTCCTTAAGCATGCCATCACCACATACCTGTTCTGCACCTACCCTGACGCCCATGAAGGCCGGCTCTCCTACATGCGCAGCAAGAAGGTGAGACAGCTATTAGACTTACTTGTGTTAAGGCAAGGCTTCTATAACTACTGTAGTTTCATAAAATACACAAAACAGTAATCAAAAACAACTTTACATAGTTAATTTATGGTTTTTATACCCACTGTGTCAAGTACACCAAGCACAAAATTAGCTTAAAAAAACATCACTGGACTGACAGCTTCTTCCTCTGTTTGTTTCTCCTTAAATTTTCTGTTGATGAAATTTGAGTTTCTTTAGGTGGCGCTCTTTTTTTCTTTGTCTGTTCAGCCATGGTTGCTATCGCTGCTCATGCTAACTACCCAGTACTTCTTCTGTTTATTCCAAACAAACCGGAAAATGCATCACTTCCTGTGCACCGGAGGTGTTTAGAACAGCAAATGTAAAAGCTTTGATGCACTGGCTATAGCTTGAATCACTATTGTATGGTTTACAGGTAGCAAGGTGAGGGATAGAAAACATCCGGTTATACCAAATCGCCACCACTTGCGGATTATATAAACATTTGTACAATTTACCTGAGCTTTCATCAGAAAGCCTTGCCATTTGCTCTTAGTATTGGTCACAGAAGACGGATTGTGGAAACGTTTTGATGTTGTACACACATCTCCTCCATCTTTGTACATCAGTGCATACGTCACACAATACTGTAATCTAATTGGAAGCGCTTTGAAAGATCAGCTGCATACTAATAGCCCCTAAGGCAGTGGTGTCCAGTCCTGTACCATGGACGAATGTGTAGGTTTTCATTCCAACCAAACGCTACAGCAGCTGATTTCACTGATTAACTCACCTTCAACCAGAGAGGAGGAATTAATCAGTGAAATGAGCTGCTGTAGTGTTTGGTTGGAATAACAACCTGCAGACTCTCTAATGGTACAGGACTGGACACCACTGGCTTATAGGGAACATTGCTGCAAACCTAGTGTAAGTTCAAATAAATGTAAGTTTCAGTGTAGCAACTCAGTGGAAATTTGTATCAGTGCACAATGCCAAAGGTAGCACTGCCTCTGAGCTCCCTTCTTAAGGCTCAGTCTTGTTTCACCCAGAGTCAAAATGATGTAATTGTGACCAAAACAACTAGCCGTGTTAGGAGTTGGGAGTTGCGTGCGTTGTCGCGCACCACGTGAAATTTGAAACGCCGCGGAAGAGCTGAATTTTCCCTACCTCACGCACATCTGACCACACAGAAAGCAAGAACCAGGCATTTAGGAGAACAGCGGCTCAGTCAGTGCGAAGCCATTTTGCCTGGTGATCATGTGCGCCGGCCTCGACTCATCCTCTCTTGTCCAGGTGAGCAACTGTAACCTGTACCGCCTGGGGAAGAAGAAGGGGCTCCCCAGCAGGATGGTGGTGTCCATCTTCGACCCGCCGGTCAACTGGCTGCCCCCCGGCTACGTGGTCAACCAGGACAAGAGCAGCACAGACAAATGGGATTCAGATGAGGTCAGCGGCTCTCCTTTTGCCTCCTCAATTCATTGTGCACATCCTGTCCAACTCTCTTTCTCTCCCGTGTGTGTGTGTGCATGCCCAGATCTTGTTATGTGTGTGTCATGATGTTGCCAAGCCACTAGAGGGCGGGGTTCCACCTTGCTGTCCTGCCTTTACTCTGTGTTTGCCATTCACAGTAGGACTATAACAGACTCTTATCAGCATGGCAGACACACACCCCACACATCACAACCTTAATTACCTGAAGTATTTTGATTAAAATTTTTGGTTTTGGGCCCATAACACTTTCTTGTGAGAAGAAAAGCTAGTGTTTTTTTGTTAAATAGTGTTACAATTTAAAATTATCATGCAGTACACTTACTTTGGATGAGTTCTCTTCTATCGGTCTTGTTCCAAGTTATATATGTAGTATCTATTGAAGACATCTTGAAAGAGTCAGCAGGAGGCTATAAACGACTGCGTAATTATTGTTTTACTGTCATTTATGGCAAGGGTATTGGCAAGTTCAGTATTTCTACAAACGAGCAAGTAATGGATTCACAATCTCTGTATTTTTACTACAGCTATAACACGATTGAACTCTCCTCACCACAATAAAAGAATAACATGTCTATGAGTCATGGAGTTGGCTAGGCAACATCTCCTTACACATCCCAAAGGCCTGTTTAGCAGACCTAGTACTGCGAGTCAATCTGAAACCCTGTAATCTCCTCAAATCCTGCTCAGCCTCTTGACCACATCAGACTCAACTTGTCTTGGAGGCCCTTCAACAGGAAGGCTTATTTTGATCAACACACATTAATACATTTCAGGTTGTGTACAGTGTTTCCCACAGGCTGGAGGGCTGTGTGTGAAATATTTCTTTATTTCTCTATTCAAATAAGATGTTTTAATATGCATGTTAATAATAGTAGGAGAAACCTGGCACCTGGCCACAGAAGCTCCTCCTTTGTCTTCCATCACATACATTAAACCCAAACTTACCCCAACTACCTCTCATTCCTTTGATTGCTCATCTCTCTCACCATTCCCGTCCCCTCCTCCTCTTCACTCAGGCCAAAGAGGAGCTCTTAGCCAATGGGCGATCGGGAGAGGACTATGAGGAGGATGAGGAGGAGGAAGGCGAGGATGGGGATGACGACGGGGAGCTGATGCTGAAGGACGAGCCGAAAGATGAGGTCAACATGGAGGACGACCTAGAGTACTACCAGGAGCACATCAAGTTCATCGACAACATGCTGATGGGCTCTGGCGCCTTCTGCAAGAAGATATCCCTCGGCACCTTCCCCCCCTCCCCTACCCCGGTCTCCGGCTCCTCCCCCGCCCCGGAGTCGCCTTATGAATGGAAGGCCCCCAAGAAGCCCGCCCACCACCCCGCGGCCCACTACACCCCGGAGGCGCCACCCGGCGGGCCCTCGGCCGAGGAGTTCGACTACAGCTCGTGGGACGCCATGTGCTACCTGGACCCCAGCAAGGCCGGCGAGGAGGACGACTTCGTGGTGGGCTTCTGGAACCCGTCGGAGGAGAACTGCGGCGCCGAGCTCGGCAAGCAGTCCATCTCCTACGACCTGCACACCGAGCAGTGCATCGCCGACAAGAGCATCGCCGACTGTGTGGAGGCCCTGCTGGGCTGCTACCTGACCAGCTGTGGAGAGAGAGCTGCCCAGATGTTCCTCTGCTCTCTGGGCCTCAAGGTTAGCAGTTCCTGCACTGCTTACTCCTCATACAAGTATCAGTACTATGGGTCACCATACCATACACTCATACAAGACTATGGGTCACCATACCATACACTCATACCAATACTATGGGTCACCATACCATATGATTCAATATTGATACGATACGATTCAGTATCGATAATACAAATCACGATACGATTCAATATGAATACTATAAGTCACCTTAGGATACAATTTAATTTCAATAGTATAAGCACCTTCCGATACAATTCACAGACTTGTTCATGCTAACAGAAAGGCCACAAATGCTCCAATAACAGCTCTTTACAACAGTGGTGTGCAATACTATGGGTCAAGATCTGACTTGACGAACAGTTGGCAGTGAATTGATACAAACTATACAGTGCCTCTGTTTAGTTTTTAGATATGTGATTATGTCCATTATTGATATGAATTAAGTGACAAAATGAGACAAAGCTGATTTTAATTTCTGTATTCCTCTTTATTAGGCACATTAAATGTGAACAATGCAGAATTTGCTGTAGTAAACTGAAATAACTTGCACTAACATGTTAACAAACACACTGAAAATCCACTATTGGGTGTGAGTTGAACTTAAATCCACACTAGTAAACACAGTCAGTTCTGTCAGATTTAGCATCCAAAGTCTCTTGGCTACTTTTTGCACACAACGGCTTTTTAAGAGGTTATTCAATTGATTTACTTATGCCAGTTCCTTATACTTTGGATATGGTCATTAAAACAGGTGTTACCGGTGGAGAGAAGGACCCTGACGGACCTGACAGTGGTGAGTCCACAGGCCACGACCCTCGACCTCCGCTACGGCTGGCTGAAGATCCCGCCCCGCTGCATGCTGGACCATCCAGACGCAGCGCGAACTCTCAACCACCTCATCTCCGGCTTCGAGAACTTTGAGAGGAAGATCAACTACACTTTCCAGAACAAGGCTTACCTCCTGCAGGCCTTCACTCACGCTTCCTACCATTACAATACCATTACAGGTGAGACCTTCCCCCCCGACAACACTGGGGTATCTGAACCTCACGGCATTCTCATTTCCATCTATGTTCAAAACTTGATTAGTTTCGGTGGTTAAATTCTCACGACAACTTTGGCGACTAAGGCATTAATTAATTAAAGTATTTCAGCCTCTTTAATGTGACTTAATTGCCTAAACTGGCTGGTGTGTCAGTTTCTTTTCCCTTTTTATTATGTTTTGAATTGTCACCGCCACATCAAATAATTTGATTAGATCAGGTGGAGCTGTACTGAATTGGACTGTTGCAGCAGGAAATAGTAGAAAGAAGAATAATATGATATAAATAAGAATAATATGATCTAGAAGAATAATATGATATAAATAAGAATAGAGCAAAGGGGGTTATATAAACATACACAACCAACAGTTCCAACACTCGAACATGCGAATGAAACTGTGAAAAAAGTCAGCATGAACAGGATGTGTAAAATAGCAGCAGTAGTATCAGTAGCAGTAGAATATACTGAGACAGAAAGACTGAGATTTGTGCATTATGAAAAGATTGAGATTTTTTCTAAAAGAATCTGTCTAGAACAGGACCACACATACATGTGTACAGAAGTGTTACAGTACGATCACAAATGCGACCAAAATTTTACCTGTGCCACTTGGTGATTAAATGTGGGCGCACTGGTTATGTATTAGTTATTGTTTGACATGCTATGTAAATAAAAATAAAGAGGAGGAGTGATGTGTGGTTCTGTTCTCAATCTCTTCCGATATCCAGTATATCCATAATATAAAATTGTAATGATTTTTCAGCATTGCTAATTTTTAGATTAGCAATTACAATAAGAAACTGCTAGAATGTAAACAACAATTTAAAAATGTCATTACAAAGTGCAAATAATATAATTTGGATGGAGAGCTTGTTAAATTGTGATGGTCATGCATCTCATTTGTGATTACTACAGCAGAATAAAATGGAGCTAATATCACCATTCATTTTTCTGACCCACGATACGTATTGTCACATTTTTGTATTGCGTTATATTGAATTTCAATATATCATCTCATCCCTACTGTCAATCTACTTTTATATCTGACTGTCAATCCTTTTCTCTCGCGTTATTTCTCTCTTAGATTGTTACCAGCGGCTGGAGTTCCTTGGTGATGCAATTCTAGACTACCTCATAACGAAGCACCTTTATGAAGACCCGCGGCAGCACTCTCCCGGCGTGCTGACCGACCTGCGCTCGGCACTCGTCAACAACACCATCTTCGCCTCTCTGGCCGTCAAGTACGACTACCACAAGTACTTCAAGGCCATCTCGCCCGAGCTTTTCCACGTCATCGATGACTTTGTGCAGTTCCAGCTGGAGAAGAACGAGATGCAAGGCATGGACTCCGAGGTGGGTCCCGTTCTCTTCCGACGCTGCTGCGGCTCGATCGGCATTGACCAACAAAGCCTCGCAGGAAGAAACCTAATCTTTACTATTTTAGTCTTTTTTTTTTTTTTTCTTAAATAATAGTTAACATTCAAAAATGTCCTGTCTGAAAAGCACAGGCTGTCAGTTTCTATGAATCTGTTTCATATTCCAATGATTTGAGTATTGAAGGGAAAATGCAGTTGGATTTAATTTGCCTGGAAATGGCTATCTTGGCACCAAATCTCTTCTGCTGGAGAGGTACTTTTATGCCTTAGGGACAACATGGGATACACAAAGAGGAAAAACATATTCCCCCAAAAAAAATCAGCTGAAAGAAATGGCTCCGGTAATGTGGTACCACTCAACTACTCAGTATTGATTTAATAAGAGTAATGATAACATTATAAAGCTGGTAACGTAGCATGTTTTGAACGGTTATGTGTACATTTATAGTTAGGTGCTGTGTCAGTGGATGATCAATTGAAAATGTCTAGGCGTCTAGTCTCACATTTGACATTTTACAAGCCAAGTATGCATATTCAATACACTTGAGATGGAGTGTGTTATGATGGTATAACATCCCAGCTTTGTGTGATTTTCTTCTCAGCTGCGGCGCTCCGAAGAAGACGAGGAGAAGGAGGAGGACATCGAGGTCCCCAAGGCCATGGGGGATATCTTCGAGTCGCTCGCCGGAGCAATTTACATGGACAGCAGGATGTCATTGGAGACGGTGTGGCAAGTGTATTATCCAATGATGAGGCCACTTATAGGTGAGGAGGAGCGAAAGGAAACTGATTTATTTTCATGTTTGTGTCATGATTGTGTAGCGGTTCACGCAGGGAACTTAAGTGATTGCAAACATTCTTTATATTTGCCAGTTGTGATGACATGTGATGGGAGAGTTGAGGAGGTATATTATGCAGGTTTTTTTTGCTTGTTTTTTTTATTTCATTACTCCCTCCGCTATGCCCATACAGAGAAATTCTCTGCGAATGTGCCCCGCTCTCCTGTGAGGGAGCTGCTAGAGATGGAACCAGAAACTGCCAAGTTCAGGTAGGGGATCAAATTTTATTATTTATTGTTACATTTAACATTTGTAATAGTCAGATTTTGATATTCTGTTTTTCTCAATTGGTCATTGTGTTGATTTAAACTAGTTGAATCTAGTGATGCACCGATCAACGGGCCACTGACTATAATCAGCTGATAGATGTTGATTGAATACAGGGTTTTTATTTCTTACTAGAGAAGCCGTTCTTTCAGTGGCCTCGCTGTTTTTAATCACAGAGAGAAACCATACCTGTTTGATTATGGTATTCATGTACTATTTTCATCAAATTGACAGCTTGCATATTAATTTCTGACGTGGTGTCATGAATTTCATAGCGTATATGATTAGAAACACAGCATGAAAACCTTTTTCATCAAACACACATTAACTCATACGGCCATAAGAAAGTTAAAGTGCACTTTTGCATGACATGCCATTGTTGATAAAAAAAAAGTCTAGCAAAAACGTTTCACTCGGTGATCGCAGTGAACAGCCGATCGCAGTGGTGCAAAATTAGTAATCAAAATCAGCCCCAAATCCCCTGATCGGTGCATCCCTAATTGAATCGCCTATCAGAGACTGTGTACTGTAACCCATGCTCCCCCTGCAGCCCCGCAGAGAGAACGTACGACGGCAAGGTCCGGGTGACGGTGGAGGTCGTCGGCAAGGGCAAGTTCAAAGGAGTCGGCCGCAGCTACCGGATCGCCAAGTCGGCGGCGGCGCGACGGGCTCTGCGCAGCCTCAAAGCCAATCAACCTCAGGTCCAAAACAACTGAGCTTCTCCCGCTAGCTCCCCAACGTTAGCACCTAAGCTATTGACGCTAACGGGAAAAAAAACAAAAAAAAGGCGACGCTCACTTCCCAACGCAGCACGATGCTAGCCCTGTATCTTCAGCCGTCGATGGCACAACCAAGGCAGCCAGGGAACACTGTGTGGAGACGCAACACAAGAAGCAGACTGATCTCAGAACAGATTTCACATTGGATGTTTGATTTTTTTTTAATTTTATTTTATTTTATTTCTTTATTTTTTTTGCGCAAACACAATCTTTACTTTCCCTCTCTGCTTTGTGTAATCACACGAGTGCTTTATTAACATTTAGCAAAGTGTTAAAAGAAAAAAAAAAAAAGGTCAGGTCGCAATGTCTATTCCTCACTGTTTTCTTTTTTATGTTTTTTTTTGTTGTTTTTTTTTAACCTCTGTGTCAGTGAGATGAGGCTTATGCTTATTGTGTAGTATTAGATTGTACATAGTTCAATCAAAGGTGTAAATCAAAGTATGTAGGAAGAAAAAAAAACAAACAAACGCTAAACTCCTCAGCCTGTGCACTAGTGCCAGTTTTAAAGCGGTTTTTAAAACGCTAATGGCGGACATGGCTAACAGAGACCGCTGAAGCAAAAACCCAGTGGCGTTTCTGTCTGAAATCTGTCTTGAAATGGTATTCTTAATCATTATTGCACTTATTCCATTAGGGTCTGTTATTTTGAGAATTGTGTGGTCAGATTGACACCAAAATCATATACGTAGCAAAGTATATATATATATAAAAAAATATAAAATACATTTATGATATTCTTTGCCTTAGATGCTAAGGCCCAACCCTCATATCCTGCAAAATGGATAGGAATTTCAACATTCCCAGTTACTGTAATTTAAAATAGTTTTTAACCGCACTTGAGGTTGCATGTTCGTGTAGCTTATGTATTAACCATGACAACTGGATGGCTTATATAAATGTTATAAATCTATCAATATATCTAGAGTGTGAGAGAGAGCGATTAGATGTTTATGGCATTAGTGAACATCTTGGTTTCGGTTTCACGTGTTTTTGATACCAAGAATGAATTCTTGAGCACTAAAATGTCTTTCCATCGGGTGAATTGTCGAGTTTTGATATAACAGCAGATCTATGAGAAAGACATATCACACGTACAATATGCTGCAGACTTTTCTACGAATTGGATACTCGTGCAAGACACACACACAGAATCTTTTAAAGTACAGTCTTTAGGAAAAAAAAGTTCAATTTATTTCAACACACTAGTGGTCCTCACATCCCTTACTTACCAAAGCTATAGCAGATGTGACACTATGAGGTTGAAGTCAGTTCCTAGGGATAAAGGATACCAGCCTTTTGTTTTTGTCATCTTTTCAGTTCCGACAAATTTTGCTTCTTGCCTAAATGTCATTTTTTGTTTTTTTGTTTTTTTTCTTATCAATAAGCCCTTTTCACTTGAATACCTCAGTTAATTGCATGCATTTTCTTTTTTTCTTTTTTTTTTGGTGCTATGTTTTTGTATTAAGCTTGAATTTCTCATCTTTTTGCACTGTAACTATAATACCTCTTTATTTGACCTTTTATTTTGAAATCTGTTTGGTTTGGTTGTCCTATTCTATCAGCCATCAAGCTGTAGAGAGCTGCATTGTTGTCGTTTTTTTCCCCCTCCCCTACTTGAGGTTGACGCTTGATGATTTTGGGGGGGACCGGAAGTGTATTCTCTGCACATAAGCCGAACTAATTTTTCCTCATTGATTAGCTCTCAGTTTCATTAATTTTGATCAATGGAGAAGCTACTTATGAATGCTGGGAAAAGCAAACATAAAGGATCGATCAGATGGGTATAAATGCTTGTAGAGGTAATCAGATTGCACTCTAAATCATAAGCTTTTCTGGATTTCTCTTTGCTCTTCAAGTTCCACTCCTTGCACTCATTTATGCTAAATGGTTAGAATTGTATCCCTAAAGACGGGCAGAGGGAAAGATACTTGACTTATTTCTTCAAAACTATCTTCACAAATAAGTGTCGGAAGAGACATTTGCCTGCATGTTTCCTAAACTGTATTACTGTGGCTAGCTGAAATCTAATGTAAAGTCAAATAATCCCACCCATAGGTGCTACTACCTCAAAAGACACTGCACTCTGCTCTCTGCCAGGCACTTGTCTTTATATATGTACATCAAAAAAAAAAAATCAGCAATGTTTATTCCTGGACAAGACTGCAATTTAACAACTATCTATGGCAGTGACACATACTGTAGTATTTTTACTGTGATATCTGTACCTTGAAAAATGAGGTCTTGTCTAAGTCACTTATATATGTATATATATATATATATATATATATATATATATATATATATATATATATATATACACACACACACATACAAACACAGATAATGCTTTGCACTGAGTCTACATTCCCTCAGAGTAATTTGTATCTGTCATATGTCTTGAACAACAACAACAACAACAACACAAAAGTTAATCCCAGTGCCTTCTATGGAAAGAGATTAGTGCCAGTAGAGACTTTATTTGAATTAAATAAATTGAATTCTGTCATGGTCATATTGAACACTTGAATTCAAAAAATGTATTTGTTGAATAAATGAGTTCAAAAATTTAATTTGTAAGCCAAAATTTGAAGTTGCATGCAATGGCTTGAAATTCAGTGTTATTATTATTGAATTTAACTCAAAACTATAATTTCACATCCAGTTTTCTCAACTCAGATTGAGCTCTCTGAGACGCACATCCAGGGATTTAGGAAATGCAAATGAGCAAAGATTCAATCCAACATCAGACTGCCTACTGCTACTAGTAGTAATTTTCACTAGCTAGTAGAAGTTTTGTCCTAGTCTCGTGTCTGCCTTTTCACTAGCTACCTTTCCACCAGGAAATAAAAAATTGCGCCAAAAGACCGGAAACCACTGAGAGTGCATGTCCAGAATTGTGAAAAATAACTGTCATTGTACCAGTACGCTCTCCAATGTTGTTGGATTGAATCTTTGCTTGTTTGCGTATCTTAATTCCACCCAAATGTGTTCTGTGATTCTGACTTGAGAATACTGAATTTGAAATTACAGTTAAAAGTTAAATTCAACAATGATCACATCACAGTGTGCCTTACAAATTCAACATTTGAATTCATTAATTCAACACATTTATTTTTTGAAATGTAATCGTTCAATATGAGCATGGCAAATTCAAATTTATGCAATTCAAATACAATCTCTGCTGGCACTAATCACCTTCCATACCTTTCGACTTCAACAATCCTAGACAAGTATCTAATGCCGCAGCTTTGTCAGCCGACAGCTTGATTTCTAGCAGATCCGTGTGAACGCAGTACCGACGTTGGGTGCCATACATTTCATTTGGCTTTTTGTTTGGGTTCCACAAATAGCCATATAAATAGTGAAGTGTGAATTCATTGTGAAATCCTTCAGTTGTTATGTGAAAAAAGGAATGTGAACTATAGTAGTGGAAATTCAGTTGCATCATCTAACTTTTTGGGGGTTAAAGTACCTTTTAATCTCACTATCAGACGGAGTGCAATCTGTAATTATTTCTCAAGCAAGTGTCTGACCCTGTACTTACATAAAACCTTAAATCTGGCTTTTGTTTTCCCCTTTAGAAAGAGAAATGGATCAGTGTCAGACTTGAGGCTTTGGAGTGTAACTGGACTTCCAGCCCCTGCCAGTCACACCATCTCCAACACTTCAGTCTGCAGTGTACCTACAGCCATTTTTACATTCATGTAAAACAAAATTTTTGATTTTGCTTTTGGGCCGCTGAATTCGTACAGCCAGACACTAATTTTCCACGTGAGACTCGAAATCTGGGAGGGAGGGGGGGACGGATTACTAAAAAAAAAGAATGTGAAATCACTCATACGGTGCCACGCCCATTCTTTATTTTTGTCTGTGACTGATGAAAAATAAGGACATTCTCACAAATAATCATTTAAGCCAGACGTGGCATCCAATTCCTACAACCTCGTATGTAAATTTTTTTTTTTTTTTCAGAGGGAGGTCTATTTTTGCGACTGTTGAAGTTAAGGTGGTCCTGCGTTATTCGCGGCGGACTGTGTTCTCTTACTGGCATCTTTGTTATTTTTTTGTTTTTTCTTTTTCCTTTTGTACATGTAGCACAATTGAGCATTGCACTTGGGCGCCATACTTTACCTCATGTCAGAGTGTGAAAGGGAGTGAAAGATGGGAGAGAAAAAAAAAAGTGTATATATGATGCCGTTATGTTAAAGAGGACTAACTTGTGGTTCGGGCTTTTGCTGCTGTTTCAATTGCTGGTATTATACAATTCTATTTAAAGAAGAAATAAGGGGCTACGGGAGGGGAGACAAATGTGCCTGCAGGTTATCATCTGATGAATACACTGTAGTAAAGAGATCTCCGCAATTTGGGGCTAAAATGTATGGACGTCGTGTACATAGATGTCCCGCCTTAAACGACTTTTTGAAATATATTGAATTGTAACCCTCAAACTACCATGTCCAAGCATGACTTGAATCACGCGAAGTGAACTGTCCCTCTTGGTTCAATTCTGTTTTGACTACTTTCATATGGAAATATTGCATGTCCTCCAAGCGATGCACCCGGTCTATTTTGTATTTCTCCTGTGGTGTGTTAGTTTGGTCTCGTGAGACAAACCTCCCCCAGCCCTTTATTGGCAACTTAAAGGAAAAATCCACCCTCAGATACTCTTACACTGCCATCATCAATCTGCGATGTTCAATGCATTCCACGAGTTGTTTTGTGGTGAAAGTGTTGTAATTTACTTTTATTTTTTTGGTGTACCCACTTTCCCTCAACCTGCCTCCTAAATTTCCCAGAATGCCTTTCGACAAACCCCAGAGACGAGGTGTGAACTTGTTGCTTTCAATCAAAAGTGGGCATATAGGGACATAAATGGCTTGCAAGTGTGATCATTTAGCGGTGGGTGATACATGTGCATTGCATTCTGGTCTGTTGAGGCTGCTGTTGGTGGAGAAATTGGTCTCTCCTCTTCTTCGATGGATTTCCCCCTGTATGATTTTTGAATGTCGGTGCAAAATGGCGGCTCTAGAAAGAAGCCCTCGCTCTTTGATTCTGAGGGACTGACACCAAAACCTGATGAAAAATACACCACCAAACAACAAAACGGGCCCAGAAATGCAAGGTGCATCGCCAATAGCTGTTTTTTTTAACGGTGCTAAAGTGTTTTAGGATGGATTTTTCCTTTAAGGTCCACTGGGAAAGTGTTAAAAGTTAAAAAGAGAAAATGCCTTTTGATAAATGATGGTATGAAAGCGGGGTGTGGAGCGCGCTCTTCACGCAGCATGACATTGGGCGCACAAAGCCAGCACGGAGCGACGGCGGCGACCCGCGGAGGACGAAGCCGCCGCTGCCGCCGCCGAACAGCAGAACACCAGCAGAGCGGAACGAAACGGAACGACGGATGAACTCTTTATCAGTATGGGGAATTATGGGCCATCACAACCTGCAGCAAAATTTTAAGGGACATCGGAATAAAAAAATTGAACTCCTCACTCATACTGTAATACCGTGCTGCAGTGGTTTGCGGTCTGCACCTTATGGATCACAAATACCTTTAATTTTTTGTTTTTGTTTTTTCTTTTGTAATAATTGTAGCCGAGTATATCTACAATAAAAGTAATGGTATGGTCGTTCACTTTTGGTCCTGTGGGTTTTTTTTGTTTGTGGTGCAGATAGTGACCTCAGCGCCGGTCTCGACTGTGGAAAAGCAGCTTTGCCCGCTTTATGAGCCATCTGAGGGTTCAGCCTGTCACTGTTCTGCAACCACAGCTCTTTGTCATTTTTATTACAACACACTAGGAGCAGATGAGGTATGTATAAAGAATTATTTTGGTGAGTGTACCTTTTTTTTTTTTTTTTTAACTCTCCAGGGACTTTTTAGAGGGACTACACGTAGAATCAGAGAGAACTGACTGGTTTGGCTGGGTTTCGTATGTGACATAAGGAATTCCCTCCTGATCTCAGCTGAACAAACATCTAAGCAGCTACTTGATGTGTCACTCTATTCTGACTGATTGTGGGCGGGGCCAGCGGCTCCGATTGCATCTATGTAGCCAACATGATCTCACACAAATACGTGAAATGAACACGAAATCTAAATTTACGTGCTGTGGACATGTATTATGGGAAAATAACGTTTCTCTACCACAAACTGAATTACGTTCCCCCGCAACGAATTGAAATACGTTGCTCCACCACGAATTTAAAGACTTTCCTCCACCACAAATTGAATTGCATCCCAAAGGTTGGTTAACGCTTAAGTTTAGGCAAGTAAAACAAGTTTGGTTAAAGTCTACAGCTACAAATTTTGAACTGGCAAATCAAGTTTTGACCAAGAAATCTTCAGCTTTTAATCGTCAATCGTCATATGTTTTGCGACACTTCACTTTTTTCTTAGTTTTTTTTGCCCATAGAAACAATTGGCAGAAAATTAGTAGTGACATCTGGTGGTCAAATTGTAAACACTTTTAAAAGATGAACTCTTTCCAGTGAGTTCAGCTGTTAAACCTTAAAAAGCTGAAGCAAGCAGACTCAACAGTTGCTTTCATTTAGCTCACACACATTTTCTACAGAAGATGTACGTTTTTAAGTTTTAGGCATTTAGTTGATGCTCTTATCCAAAGAGACTTACAATGAGTTTTAGTTCATGTTTAAAATGCAGGGGTTGGACTCTCTTTAGAAAAAAAGTGAAAGCTGGAAAAAATCTAACTCCAAAGCCGTCCAAATTACTTTGAAAAGGCTTTATGCTATTGGCTGATCCTATTAAAATGGTGAACACTGCCTAAATCACTTTGAATGGCTTCCACCAGGATATGGCAGCTGCTAAATGTAATGTGGACAAATTATGTTGGACACCGTTTTAAACTCATATGTGCTGCAATTTTTTTTCAAAGGTTTCATGCATATGTTACGTGTCCCATACACACAAGTTCTTCATTTGTTTTCTGCAGGTTTTTATACTAGAAATCCTTACTTTTTATTCAAATTGTAACAGGACAAAAATGTCATTCATATGAACTGCTTTGAATAACTTGAATAACTTTTTATTCAAAAACTAGATTGTGTAAAACAAAAAAAGCACAAGGGCATTCATTGACACCAAAAGATGCCTCTGCCTTATTCTCACTATAAAACCTCTTTAAAAATGGCTAATGAAATATAAAAATATTTAAAAAAAATACATCATGGTTATATGAAAATCACCTTTTATCATTGGCTTTGCCATGCTTTCAAGAATCTTGACAGTGTCCAGAAAGAGGTAGAACTTTGATTTCTTTTCTTGAAATCTTTTATTTGGTTGTTTTCTTGCATTCGATTAACATTTAATACCCATCCAAAACAATATATAGAGAAGGAAAATGACTGTAAAACCATAGTTGCCAATGGGATTAAATAGGTTACCTTTAACATATGCTGATGAAGTTAAGGATTTGAACTTAAATTCCCCTTTTTTTTTTTATGACAGACCTTATTCAAACCTGTCCCCCCCATTGACATGCCATTCAGAAATAGCTGTGTTTTCACTCCTTCCAGTCCCGTACGTCCACAGATCGTCTGCTGATCTCCCTCGGTGTCTCTGGGTCTGAGGCTCGTCAGCAAGCACCCACTATATTGGCTCGGTCCGAGGTGCCTGCTGACAATACACCATACTACTGCGCTGCAGGAACCGGGAACAAGCGGGACAGCTGCTGTACCAGGCCCTCGGGACCAAACAGACGGATCAGTCAAAGTCCGGGTTCCTTCTCATAAGCGGCGCCTATAGGATCAGTCTTCATCCTGGGTTTGGGTAATACTTCCAGGACTGAATAGGTTTACAGTCAACTCACAGTTCGATCAATTCAAAACATAAACTGCAGTTCATGATGAAAATTGGTATTTCTCAATCCAAGAAGTTTTCGATATTTCAAATTCTAAAGAGCGTCTACTTTCTGAATTAATTGAATTGAAAGCAGAGATGTAGTGACTCAGTTTATCAGCCTTTTTATTTGCAGAACAGTTTATCCAGCTTTTTAGGCTGACATAAATCTTTATGACATAAATATATAGTCGGCTACATTACACTAAGTAGTATCAAACTCATGTAGGTCATATGAGAATAGGGTCTTTTAGGGGGAAAAAATGTAAATGAAATCTTTTCTGATTGCAAGTGAATTGAACCGCAGCCTGACTGGGAGGCCACCAGGTATTTGCTAATCCCCTCATACTGTAGTGAAGCCTGTGTGGTTGGGCCTGCAGGACCTGGGTAAAAAGAATGAACTGTACGCCTTGTTTGATGAGGTGAACAAGGACGGTCTTCAGGGCAACATGATCTCACACAAATAACGTGAAATGAACACGAACTCTAAAACTTCGATTTACTGCTGTGGACACGTGTTATGGGAGAATAACGTTTCACAGTGCAATATAGTGAAACTAACTCATCTTTAATTGCTAACTCAATGGATGTCAAAGTTTGTCAGTTTCAACTTACAATTGCTAGTTATCCGCCTCAGAACTTCTTCAGAATCACGTGTTCGTGACTTGTGGCTTACAATGACGGGTTGAAAGAACGTCTTACCCAGCGCTCACTAAACTGATCATATCATCGTCTAATAAATAAATATTGAAATATTGCTAGCTTACTTGCAGACTTCCCAGCATGCATTGCATTGGCGTTAACTCTCCAGAAAAACTTCCTTCTAGTTATTATTATTGTTATTATTTTTAAAATAATAACCGTGAAACCACAAAATTAACTAATTGATACTCCTCCTCACTAATTAACTAAGTAAAATTGGAATGTGGTTCGTGGGCTGAACTAACAAATGCTTGTTAACAAGACCAGGCACTTCCTTCCTTCCATTGAACTTATCTTTAGTTTTACTACAGTAGAACAAGCAATAAACGGACATAACTTCACTACTATTTCAGTCGACTTTAACTTTTAAAGGCAGCAAAGAAACTTGTTTTTAAGTTGAAGCGGCTGAATATTGTTTTTACAGTGTGCGGATTAAATATCTTGCTTTCCCATTTATACTGTAAGTTCAATGCAAATAAGGTCAAGCACTGCGGCGGTCGTCGACGAGGGCGGAGGGATTTGCCAAAGGTCCAAAGTGTGGGAATGAGCGGGCTTAATGGTGACTTATTGCCTGTGTTGACAATGTGCAGGCTCTCGCCGCGTCATTTGAACCATTTATTCTGCGTGCTGTAAAAACAAAGGAGACCATGAATAAATATGCGAATAGAAAGGGGGTGGGGGGGTCGCTTGCATTGTTTCCCACTCGGCCCTTTGCCAAAAAAAAAAAAAAAAAAGTTTTGTGCTTTGACCTGCGGAGCTGAACTCCCCAGCTAGCGCTAAACCGTCCGTCACTCAGCGCGCACGACTCGCCCTCTCGACCTCACTGCATCTTGTTATTCTCCACCTTTTTTTTTTTTAAAGCCCCTTGGCATTGCGGGACGATTGAAATTGAGCGGAGCCGGCGTACCCGCACACACACACACACACACACACACAGACGCAAATGTAAAAGCAGACCTAAAAATTCATTGTCATGCGTCATTTACTCGCGGATATACGCAAGCGGCTCGGCTCATGTTGATTATTCCGTCTTCGTTTTGTTGTTTTGGAGGACGACACTAAATTACAGTCTGACAATTACAATGCACAGCGGTGGCTTGTTAATACTGAGGCTTACTGATGGGCCTGGTCTTCCTCAGGCCTAACCACATCCAGGTGTGTGTGTGTGTGTGTGTGTGTATGTGTGTGTGTTCCCTACTTTGGGCTTAGTCAGACATAGGGTGAAGAGTTATTTCTATGATTCTTAATGTTTTTTAAGGGAAATACCACCCATCAAATACAGTAGGTATAAAAACAGAGGTAGGATTTTCAAATGTAAATAAAAGCAATAAGCTAATGCTAAACATTTTTTTCTATTTCTCAAAGCCCTTTGTGACCACAGACATTTCCAATCTGTTGTAGGCACGATTTTTATGGCAGGATTTCTGGGTAGCAAAGTCCTCAAAAGTCAGACGGTTACCTCTCTATGTCATTTGGGACCACCAATGTGCGAAGTTGCCTAATGCAGCTTGAATGCATTTTAAGGGGAATACCACCCATCATGCCCGTCAAAAGTTTGGACACACCACATTTTTCTTTATTTTTACTATTTTCCACATTTTAGAATAACAGTAAAGACATCAAAACTATGAAATAACACAAATGGAATTATGCAGTGACCAAAAAAGTGTTAAACAAATCAAAACTATCTTATATTTTAGATTCTTTAAAGTAGCCGCCCTTTCCCTTGATGGAAAGGCAAAGGCTTTGGAAAGAAATTCATACATAGGATCAACTTCACTATTTATATTTGTCTAAGAAACAAATTTCAAGCATTTAAGCGTAAGCCTTTAGATCAAAATGGTTTTAAGATAATAGAGCTCAACAGTGACCGCCCACTTTTGAACGGCTCCAGTTCCAGGAAGTGAATTTCCCATTCATTCCTCCATTGATGTTTCAGAAAATCGTTTTAAGCCTGTAACCAAGCCAACCAACTACGAGATGAATCGTGACCATAAAACATTTGATTCGGAGCAAAAAAAAAAAAAAAAGGAAAATGGAAAAAAAAAAAAAAAAAACTTTGCCTTTTTTTCTGTTTTCCAATTTTTTTTGCTCCGAATCAAATGTTTTATGGTCACGATTCATCTCGTAGTTGGTTCAAAAGTGGGCGGTCACTGTTGAGCTCTATGAAAAAGATAGTACATTCAATCAGGTGTCCCCTGGTGTCAGGTGATGGGCAGTGTAAATAAAGGCAGTAAGCTAACTAAGATCCCTTTTGTATCCAAAGACAGTATTTTTCATTCTTTGTTTAATTGCCCCTTAGTAGCACCTGATATACAACTGCAGCTTTGGCCTCTGTAATGAAAACCAGTGCGAACCAGAAGCAAATATCGCAACCCTAATGAGAATCAAGCTGTTGATTGAAGCCTTAGAGAGTGTTAGTGAATAGGAAGACGAGTTGACGGCCCCTGTTTAGGGAGATAATCAACGTAATGTCAACTTTCCGTGATGTTGCGGCCGCTGCGGCTGATTTGCTCGCGAGGCCGGTCGGTTCGTAGCGACGGTCGCCGCGCGGCCAGGTTCCCCTCGACACTCGCTCCCCCCCCCCCCCCCCCCCCCCGTTTTCTGATGAGACGCAAATGCAATCTGTGAAATATTGAAATGAGGTTCGGGCATCGGAGGCTCGGGAACAGCATGGGAACTATTGGGAGAGATAGAGGGAGAGGTGCGGTGTAATTAAAAATATCATTTCGGCTCCTGCGCGGCCTATTTCCATCCGGTGCTACCGCCACCGGCGCCGCAGGTAAATTGCTCCCTCTGCTCCCGCGATGATGGTAATGAGCGGTGTTTAGGCCTGACATCACGTCTCTTTGATTTAACCTAAATGAGAAATATGCCATCAACAGGGGGGACTCAATCATAGGGACTTTAAATATGATATGAGCCCAGCTGAACTGGAGGGGGTGAATCACAGTGTAAAAGTATGATATTAGGTTGGCTGATGGAGAGGGATATTCAGACATCAGAGGTGTGTGTGTGTGTGTGTGTGTGAGAGAGAGAGAGCCTGCCGCTTGAGTCATGTCAACCCACCTAGAAAAACCTTATTATACAGATAATACATATGTATATCAGTTTCAGTGTTCTCGTTATCATCGACCGCAGGTTTTCACTTCATTTCACTCTCAGTGCGTCGCAAACTCTAATTGTCTACTTCATTCTGACACGAGAGACACCGAGATTTGATCCCCTCCCACAAGAAGTATTCATTTGAGAGGGCCAAAAACACATTTTATGGACTGAGACTAGACTTTCTGATGTCTATCTTCCATTAACCAGCAATCCATCATGGGGAATAAAACTTGACTTGTTAGCAGGGCCGGCTCTAAACTGCTGGAGGCCTCAGGCAAAATTTTTGTGGAGGCCCCCTTTTAAGACAAATCCTACTCACCATCATGCAATAAAGACTGAGTAAAATGTAGTGTTTAATGCTTTTTGTTTGTTACCAGTTATAAGATGCAGCACATGAATATCAAAATAAAATGTATTCATCTTTTGCTAGGGGTGATGGTGGGGGTGGGGCTTCCCCGAATCAGTGCTGACCAGAAATTCATTGAATTCAACACGCGCCGTGGGCCTGTACAGGATCTGTACTTGTTATTACTCTGGTTGTGCTGTAGTAGAGAGATGATTTTGGAATAATCCATTAATGCGCTGTTGGGAACACGATCAAACATTTTATTTTATTGTTTATTTTTACAGGGACAATGCACAATTTAAAAGAAATTGCAGCTTCCAGCTAATTTGCATCTGTTGTCCCTGGGCAGGAATACAAACAACATGCACAATCACAGGTCATGCTGTACAAAACGATAAAACACAGTAAAAAACAAAAAAACAAAACAGTATACCCAGCATTTTTCTGAAAATTTGAACATTTCTCAATTTTGAAAGAGCTGCAGCGCTTTTTGGGAGTGGCCCCCTTTTATGCGCCTTGCGGCCGCTTCCCTTTACTTTTAATGAGAAAAGGGCGCTGGCAGTTGGGGAAAAAACAGTGTGTGAACGCAGGCTAAGTTAGCTATTTCTTTTGAGAAAAAGAAGGAAAGTGAAGAAAACTATTTTCACTGTGTTATTCCATCAAATACATAATAGGAAAATACTTTTCTTGTCATTTGGCATTAAAATTATGAGCCTGAGATGGAGTAATCTTAAATGCAACCAAGAGATGCAGGTTCAACTGAGTGGTACAATTGTGCATTCTGGTTTCTTAAACTATGGGTTGGACCCAAAATGTACTACAAGCCTAGTTTTTCTGGGTCCTCGTGGCAAGAGTACAAACAACATGATCTCACACAAATACGTGAAATGAACAAGAACTCTAAAACGGCGATTTACGTGCTGTGGACATGTATTATGGGAAAATAACTTTTCTCCACCACAAACTAAATTACGTTCCCCTGCAACGAATTGAAATACGTTCCTCCACCACAAATTGAATTATGTCCCAAAGGTTAAAATGGTTAAATTTAGGCAAGTAAAACAAGTTTGGTTAAGGTTATGGTTAAGTTTAAGTTTAAGCAAGTAAAACAACTTGGTTAAGGTTAGGGAAATGGTTTGGTCATGGTTAAATAAGAAAAGTGTTGGTTAAAAATTAAAATGTGACTTATGGTTGAAATGTGCTTTGAAAACGCTGGGAATCGAACCGCAGTTGCCGGCATTGAAGGTAAACGTATACGCCCGTCCACCACCCCGACCTCCATGCACTTACTGGCCGCCGTGCTACTTCAATGTCACACTACTTCCTGTTTATAGTCGTGTCTCCTTCACATAACGTTTCATGCTTGGGAAACGTAAATTTAACACTTTATGTTCCACCAACACATAATTTGCTGTTAACATGTCGTATTCATTTCACGTTTTTCTGTGAGATCAGTCTGAGTACAAATATGTCTTCATTTCTTGTTTGTGACACAGGCTGAAAACATAACAAACCCTGCTCTTAGGGTTCCTGTAAAACAGCATTATCTGCATTGTAGTTAGTTGAACACCTTACTGCTGTGTTTCCAAGTTTATTATTGTTGTTGTTGGTGTTGTTTTTCTTTGTTTATTATTATTAGTGGTAGTAGTAATAGCAGTAGTAATCAGAGTAGTAGTGGGAGTTGTAGTAGTAGTAGCAGTAGCATTCAAGTGAATATATTAGATGTGTAACTGGGTAATTCAGTATAATGTCATTCAGCTGTAAATCTTTTAGAAGCCTTATAGTGAATGAAGGGAATTATGTTTGTTTTTTGAGTCGTGTAGTGTGTGAGGTATAACCACACCATACTGCATTTGGCCAAACAATATTCAAATTATATATACACTTAACAGGGTGTTATTTTTAGTAAACTGCACCCATGCTACAAATGGCCCAGGAAATTCTTACTCAGGATGCACAGTTCTAACAAGAGTATTGATTATAGAAACACAGTTCAGTTTGATTAACCAAAGTGAAAGAATTTGCTCTATTATGCTTATTTCAAAGGATAGGAATATACTATGAATGGTAATAATTTGTCAGATGATCAAATGCTGTTCAAATGCTCATGTATTTGTAACTGCAGATAAAGGATATCGACGTGCAACGAAAAATTCCAAAGGTGAATTGTGGGCTCTACTGAGAAGTCCCCGTCCTCATCGACCTATAACCCAGCTCAGGAGACAAGAGCAATGAGTGGGATGCCTCTGTCTCCAGGTGGGGTCCCCCCTGTGGCCCGAGCCCCTCCTCCTGGACCAGGTACCTCCGTCGTTGTGGGCCGAGCCCCGCCTCCTGGACCAGGTACCTCGTACAACTACAACCATGCCTAGGGATCCACGAAGTCTCGACACAGCTGGCTAACACTTCCATGTCATGTCTAATGGCAAACCAGCTCATTTCAACAGCCCTCAACCCCAACCACTCCCTGCTCAACCTGCTCCTGTTGAGAACTGTTGGTAAGTACAAGTTCAAGTTCAACTTTGTTTATTTCTACAGCCCTTTATCACATGCATCTCAAAGGACTTTACAGAGAATGAGCCTAACTAGATCTAACTGATCAACAATCAACCATAGAACAGAATGATATTGGACGAACATCAGGAAGAGCACAAAACACACAAAAGCAGATTTTAGCAAGAAGTAACAGCGTACCTATTTTACATAACCTAGCACCACCAGCCTTAGACCAAGTGTTGTGTAGCTGTCTACTAAGATACAATGGATAGCTGTGGTTCTGTCTATTTTGCGTACTGTTAAGTGAAAAAAAATCATTTTAAGAAAATACAGACTGTTTTTTTCCAACAAAATTGCTGTTGCTCTGGTTTGAAAAGTGTGGCTAATGACTGTATACTGTGACTTTATCCCTTGCCAGGCTGACAAAGAGAGACAGGGTGAGAGAGCAGAGGATTCAGATCTTGTCGGAGAAGCTGAAATTCCAAAAAGAGCACAGCGACCAACAGATTGCTGAGCTCAAGGACACCATCGAGGAGCAAAACGAAACGAGCGAGGAGCTCCGCACTGACAATGATACTCTGAGGAGATTTCAAGAGAGGGCTGGGGCCTATAAGAAGAGGGACAAGGACGTCATGCGCGGGCAAAAAACAACTCTCGAGGAGCAAGATCAACCCATGGAGGAGGTCCGCGCTGACAACGCTGCTCTGAGGACACAGCAGGGGGGGGCCAAGGAAATAGCGGGAAAGCAAAAGGCGACCATGGAGGAGCAGGATCGAACCATCGATGTGCTCAGCAGTGTGAACAACATGCTACAAAGATGGTTCCAACGAGTCTTGCCCAACAACAGACACCACGAGGCCACCACGTGGCATTGTGCCATTTACAACTATAAAGCTTGCTTATACAACAGTAGGTTCCGGTCGAGTAATTTGATTGGACAAGAGGCATTCCATGAGTGCTGATATACAGTATAACAGCACTGGGACTTTTACCTATATGTATCACTCCGCTTCACAAGTGTTCCAAATATAACCTTGATGGCTACACAAAACTAACTGACCTTAACCTTTAGAAGTCTAAGCCATTTTTTTTTTAACATTTTTCTAAAGTTTTTATTTAACTCTATTTTACCACCTTAAAAATGTTTTTAACTGAAGTGCTTGGTGTCATTTTTTTCAGCACAACCTCAACTTTTTGAATATATCAATATATCAAATTTTCACTTTCAGATAGTGTATAGATGCAACAGATCCAAAAACACACAATAAAGACAAACTTGCCTATAGAAAATCACATATTTTGTATTCAGAAATGCAAACAAAGACCAAATTAAATGTTTTCTGTACATAAAAATTATTGTTCCACACTTGTTGAGAGAAACTTTATAAATAAAAAACAATGGACCAGTGAAAAACTATTTACAAATAAAAAAGGTCTTTCACGCAGGTGTTTTGTGAATGGTCAGTCTGTGAGTGGTCAGTCTTTGTCTGTGTCCTCTTATCTGTGCCATTTTTCAAAACAGTTTCTGTCCAGTATGATACACTGTGCCACATCACAGGCCTTACACTTCCAAAGTGTCTACATTTTCTTCTTCTCAACAGTCCGGCAGCGTTCACAGGTGCTGCGTCCCTGTGTGGCCCTCAGGCTTGGGTCTGTGGGCTGGGCAATGTGTTTCAGTGGGAGCATTGCTGTGTAGATGATGAGGCCAAAGAATTTGTGCAGAGTGTCTGCACATTGTTATTTGAAAAAACATAGTTGAAACAGGTCCAGTGGGGTGTAGCTGGACTCCGGGCGGTCTGCGCGGCTGGAAGCGACTTGTTGTAGGGGCAACATTGGGGTCACTCTTTTTTCCAGGGCGCTCGTTCTGCGCTTGGGACCAGCTGTGTTGGCTGGGCTGCTGGAGACGTTGGTCATACAGATGAAGACCTGGCCCCTTGTCCCTGTCTCCTCAGCTGTGCGTGTGGGGGGGATTGATCTTCTTTTAGGGCTGCCTCTTCCCCTACTAGGTGCTGAAGATGAAGACGTAGATGTACTAGGGAGAGCTGCTACGTCTCAGGTGCTTGGTTGTGGCTCTTCCTCCTGATGTTCAACACTGTATATAGACATATGAATTTAAAAGAGAGGAAGAGGGAGAAGAGAGAAAACGAGGAGAGGAAGAGGGAGGAGAGAGGAAAGAGGAGAGGGAGAGGGAGGAGAACGAAAGAGAGGAGAGGGAGGGAGAATGAAAGAGAAGAGAGGAAGAGGGTGAAGAGAGAAAGAAAAGAGAAATGAGGAGAGGAAGAGGGAGGAGAGAGAAAACAAGGAGAGGAAGAGGGAGGAGAGAAAACGAGGAGAGGAAGAGGGAGGAGAGAGAAAGAGGAGAGGGAGATGGAGGAGAAAAAGAGGAGAGAGAAAGGAGATGAAGAGGGAGGAATGGGAAAGAGGAGAAGGAAAGAGAGAGGAGGAAAGAGGAAGCGAGGCAAGCGAGGAGAGAGAACGGAAGGAGAGGGAGGAGCAGAGAGAAGAGGAGAGAAGCAAAAGAGGACGGATGGAAAGCTGCGAGAGTGAGGAGGAGGAGGAGAAGATCAGCAGCCATCAGAAGGCCAGTCAACAGCAGAAGACTGAGGAAGAGGAGAAGGCCCTGAACCCCGAGCCAGAGAGGAAGGTGGTGATGCTGCAAGGAAAAAAATAATTAAAGTGAAGCTGGAGAAGCAGAGGAAGATCGGGCTGGAGCCTCCTCCTCACATTCAGAGGGCGCTGGAGGAGAGGAGGAAGGAACAGCAGCGGAAGGAAGAAGAGGAGAAGCTGAAACTGAAGGAAGAGGAGATGCAAAGAGAGCTGGAGGAGAGGAGGGCAAAGGAGCAACAAGACAGAAAGTTTGCTGAAGAGGAAAGAAGAGCGAGAAAGGCCTTGCTGGTGGTGAGGAGGATGGAAAAAGAAGAGGGAGGAGATAGAAAGACAGGAGAGAGAAGAGGAGAGGGAGAAGCAGGAGAGAGAAAGGCAGGAGAGAGAGGGAGGAGGAAAGACAGGAGAGAGAGAGGGAGGAGGAGGAAAGACCAGAGAGAGAAAGACAGGGGAAAGAGAGGGAAGCGAAGGAGGAGGAACAAAGAGAGCAAAAGTTGCAAAAGCTTGAAAGGAAAGGTTTCATCACAAAAATCAAGAGGTGGAACTTCAACAGGAAGAAACAGGAAAACCTGAAAGCAAATGCAGACACTTCAGTTTACTTACTTTTATAATATATTTCATAGAAGTACACTATGTCAGCGCTGTCTGCTGTAGATACATGGTTTCTTTTTTTTTTACTTGTATTTAAAGCCTCATAGGTATGTTTTATTAGTTACAAAAAGGGTAGTGGTATGCACATCCAACCTACATTAAGGCCAGATGCTGGATAAAATAGCCATGAAACGTGGTTCAGCAAAGGATTATCCGCACACTGGATTAGAGCTCCATTCATAATGCTGTATTTAATGCAGCAAAGCAACGTTTCGACACTAAGGTCTTCCCAAGATCCAAATGAAGCATTAAAGGATAAGGCTGGTGTTTTTTAATGCATTGCTTACCGTCAACAAATCCTATGAAAATAACAAAATCAACAATGTGTTTGCTCTACTCCCGTTACTTTCTGACTTCCCACGTACCGCTTTTAGCCGTCAACCCGGAAGTCATTGGCTCCAATTGTAAGCTAAAAACCTTGAAATACAGCTCACAAAGACATAGTTTCAATTTTAAAATTCGCTAACTGTTACCACGAAAAGTCAGGCTGTTGTAGTTATTACCAAATCAAATTCAAATGGGAACAAATTCTTCATTACGCCGGGGACTATTTTCGGTGCTACGGAACTACTTTCCTGAGATCGCAAAGTGTTTACAGCCGGCTTATTAAGTAGTTTGAGGAAAAATTTGGCTGGCCCGGTGCATCGTGATGATGAAATATGCTGCCCAGAGTAACAGCATGGCTCTTTGACGTGTTTTTAACCGTTTTTTTAATACAATGGAGTTCTATGGCTGCTGGGACATGGCTTCATTGGGCACCGGCTACATGGACGAGACTTGTTGGCAAAACAAAATCATTGCTGATTTTGTTATTTTCATAGGATTTGTTGACGGTAAGCAATGCATTAAAAAACACCAGCCTTATCCTTTAAGAACAGAGCTGAATGTGCAGCTGAAACAGACAGACAACATGTATTCTATAACTAGCCTACAACATACATAACTTTCACTAAGATGTGACTTAACCTCTTGTACTCATTCTTTTTTTTTTAGACATATTTTGTGAACATCTAGCAGAGGTAGTCCTGGCAGGGCTGGAAAAGAGGAAGGAACTGGTGAAAAAATAAAAGACAGGAGGAGGAGGATGAGTGAAGAGCAAAGATGAGGGAGAAGGCGCTAAAGAAAGTTGAGGTGAAAACGGAAGGAAAGGAGAAGAAATGACTAATTTGCCCCACCTCTTCATTAACCAGCCCTGTGTTTGGAACCGCATACGAATATACTACATACTACATAGTAATCAGTGTGTACTGCATGCTGTATACTCAAGTGATGATTCAGTGTACTCGTACCACTACTAGTACACCACATGACCAGGCCCCGCTACTGAAGAAAGAAAACAAAAATAGCCTCCTTTTATGGAATGGCACAGTACATTGTAGCATCCTGAGGAGAGCTTGTGGTTCAGAGAGTCTTAGCCCATGGCCGACGGATTTTGGAGAACATCGTAACGTAAAAGAACGGGTGAGAGAGAGGACTGTAAAGACGGCCACCGATGCTGACTCGGGCGGTTCTGTTACGTCCACGTGAGTTACGCTCTCCCGGAAAACCTCCTCGCCATCGGGAGGAAAGAAGCAGCTGGTGACCCCACGTGTATTGGCGTGTCCGGGGTGCTCGTCACCAAAACACGTCACTGCGATCTGAATTCCGGGGAATTCCATCGGCATAACTCTACTGAAATGCAGACGTACAGTAAGGGCGGATAGAAGGTGCAAAACGTCAAAAGAGCCCTCGTTCAACTTTTTGCAGCGGGACCGCCCTCGACCTTCGTGGACTTGGCGGGAGCACGCCGCCAAGTCGGGGAGTCTGTGAGGGTGGACGCTGAGACTGGGCCATTCTTGCCACTGTAGTATTCATCTGGGCACTTTTCACGTACACAAAATCAACACATACTATACAGTGGAAACATACTGTGAGTGCTATGCGGTTTCAAACACTGGGCAGGTTCCTGCCACTGCGCCATCCCTCAAATATTTGCACACCTCAACTGTTTTGCTCTGCCACCGAACACCTCCACCCGTTCCTGAGATTTCAGTCGCCTGACAATATCATCTGAAACCTCTGGATGACAAACCATCTTCACTACTATGGACACTCTTCAACACCGATCAACTGCGACCTTCTTCAGTGACATCAGGACTGGATTTCCTCAGCCAAATATCCTGTATAATCTACTCTGTTGCTATGATTGATAATAATTGATTGATAGTTGGCTAATAAAAACATGAATTGGCAATGTGGGTCTAATATTTCCATATTTCTGTTGTCTTATTTGCCCTACTCTGTAGGCCGACAGTTTGCACAATTCTGATCTGTGAGCTTCCACATGAATATGTTACTTCATCTGTAAATATGATCTGGCAATGAGAACAGCTAACAGTATACACTTGCACATCTGGAAACATTTCTGTATACAGGCTACCTCCATCTGTAAATGTGACAAGGTGAATATCTAACAATGCACATCGTAACATATCTTAGTCAACCTGTGTTTAAGGAATATTTCATTTTTCCAGGCCTGAACCTCTTTAGTTTACCTTGGCTTTCAATGAATATTCTTGGTGCATAGCAAAGGCTGCTTACCCTGCACTCAAGTGGTGTTGGATTTACAGTTTGAACGATTTTCTGACCAGGAAGTGTCACATGAACACCTTATTATGATCAAGTCAGAGCAATCGGGATCGTAGATGCAGCAGGAATTAGCCGAGTTGTGACATAATCGCTCTTTCCAACATGGCTGAACAGAACAGAGTAGTACGTGAACGGTAAGAAATTGTATAAAATAAAGCCGAAAATGAACCACACGTACAAATTTAAAACACATGGGCATTCCTTGATAACTATAGTGCTATGGCATTCAATTTCCTGTGATATTTACATTCATAATGCTCTGAAATAGCCGAAGCTAAGCTATCACGAACTCTATTGCTAACGTTAACCTAGAAGGCTGGCAATGTAGTTGAGGAAACGTTCTCCAATTTTCCGACCATAAAGCAGGTGAACGCGATGTTAAGTGGAGCATATACTTTTTTTATATAAACTATACATTTTTCAAAGATCTTGCATGCATGGTTCTACTGAGAAGGCTTTATGTCCAAGACTTTTTAGATGTGACGTTCTTAAAATGTTAGTTAACGTTAGCTAGCATTCGGCATAATCCTCCCTAAATTCAAGTAATGTCGGGTCGTACGTCGGGAATACGTCACAACTCGGCCATCCGGTTTGTCCCACATGCACAAGCTGGAGAACCCCTTCGGGTGCCGAGTTGCACCCTTTTAATTCAAAGTGTTCATCTAGAACTTTAAGAACTAAAAAAAATTGCAAAACTGCACCAAAAAAAATAAAATAAAATTAGTAATGTATTTGTGATGTCATAGTGGATACAATGAATTTTAAAGCGGTGAGTTTCACAAATATGATGAAATTGAAGGGGAAACCAAATTAAAATAACTTTTTTTTTTTTACTATTTCAGGGGTAATTGAAGGGAAAGGGATAATTGGCCCAAAATCCTGATCCTGGACCCCCCAAACAAACAGCAACAGTGGATTTGTTCAGAAGTGATGTGCCTGACTTCAGACAGCTGTGTGTGTGTGTATGTGTGTGTGTGTGTGTGTGTGTGTGTGTGTCTGTGTGTGTAAAAAGGAGGGCTCTGTGTTTCATCTCTCTATGTCAGACCGGTGTACAAGTGTGTTTGACCACCTCACCCCCTGCAATTCCATCCACAGATACATCATCAAATACTAGACAACCCACTACCGTGCTCAGTGGTAGAAGACTGGTTGTACAGGTCAGGTCAAAATGCATCTTTTTACTGCTGCATTTTATTAAGTCTGATGAAAATCTTAAACCACACTTGTACTTTCTAATATGTTTATACTTTTACATTTATAGTTTCACAGTTTTTACGTCTCAAACCATGTTTGCAAAGCACTTTGAGTTGCATCATTGTGTGAAATCTGCCCTAAAAATAAATCAGACTTTGACCTTGGAACTCCGTCGACTTTCCCTGGATAAATAAAGGCTACAAAAAGATTTTTTTGTCATATGCAGTGACTAATTTGTATTATTCGTGACACCAGAAATGGCCAAAGTTGAGCTGGCAGTTGTATCTTGCTTGTTGAGCTCCATGACTGACAATTTCTAGTCTCCCAAATACTAAAAGACACATACTGTAGTTTATTACATTAACCGTCTTATGCCAAGATGGCATCCTGCCTCTTTTGAGGAGCACAGCCCATCCCAGTTGAGTTGAGCTGACCTTATTATTTCCATTATGTTAGCCTATGATTATTAGTCATTAGTAACTCAAGACGAAAATATTAGCTTGATTGTGCCTGGTATTCTGGAGGCACGCTAGCACGCTACCAGCAGACATGCATTATTAGAATAGAAACTAAGTCGAATGATTGTTGTGTGCTTTGAGCGTTGGACCGCAGCAATTGGCGTGTCGGTTTGAATTAGAGGCTGATCACTTCAAGCTCTGCTGTCTGAGTATCATGTTTTCACTGCAAATCATGAAGCACCACAGGACAGAGGGCTTGGCGGTGATGTTTGGAGGATTTGCATGTGTGTGTGCGTGTATGACTGCCAGCGCACACTGCGAGCATCTTGGTTGACAACAGGCTCACAAAATTTGGTGAAATAAGCATGAACTCTGAAATCCCCAAATTTGTGCTGTGCACATGAATAATGTGAAGATTACATTCCACCACCCTGAAATAATTATGTGACAATAGCATGAATTGGACATGCCATTTTCACGTGTTCTTCGTGTGAAAAGGTTAGCTAAGTTAAGGCTTTGGTTAAGGTTAAGGTTAGGCAACTAAAAATTTGGTTCAGGTTAGGGTTAAGGTTTTTGTCATAATAGAAAAATTCTGAAAATGAAAACACTCCCAGTAGAAAACTTCTTCTCATGAGTTGAGAATTGAACCCGGGTTGCCGAAGTTGAAGTTAACTGTATTCGCACCCCCCCAGTCTTTTTTATGGAAGTCAATTCCATAAAAGTACATTGTTTTGATGAGTTGACATAGCTAGCTAGCAAGCGCTAATTTGGTAGCATTAATAAAAACGTAACAGTTAGGAACTGAACCCAAGTTGCTGAAGTTCCCCGCCAACCCCCACCCCCAATCTTTTTTTTATGGAAGTCAATTCCATAAAATTACATTGTTTTGATGAGTTGACGTAACTAGGTAGCAAGCGCTAATTAGGTAGTATTAATCAGAGCTTACCATTGACCTCAACAATGGATGCAACCGTTCTCCAAGCATCGTTTTGAGATGTTCATGCCTATAGTTTTTCAAATAAAAGTTGCAGAGAACTGGGAAGCTTTGAATTGCTGGAATCAACTTGCAGAACTATTGTCTGTGAAACTAAATCACATTGGTAAGCAAACAAGGAAGTGCAGAAATCTGATTGGCTGTTGATGGAAGATGACTGCGAAAAGTTCAACTGTGTCAACTTTTCTTGGCCGACACGCTTGTTGACCGTCTGCACATCGACCGAATTTCCCTGGTCGCTCAGCTCTATAGGAAATGAATGGACTTCTGGTTGATCGTGATGCTTACAGTGTGAACAAACGGCGAGTCATCAAATAGACTGTGAAAAGAAAGAGGTGCAGGGAGTAGGGTGATAGCCGAGGATGAGGATGAACAAGAGCCAGTGATTGTCCACCTCCGAGGGGAAAAGCATGAAGGTAATACCCCTCGAATGTGACTCTTGCCATGCTCTGTGGTGAGCGCTAAGGCCTCGTCTGACTGGAGATGAAGGAGTTATCAGTCCAGATGGTTCTGCCGAGCGTCTCCGCGACATCGATACTGCCAGAGATAAGCCGCAGCCTCTCGTCGAGGAGAAAAACCGCAGCAGTTGATGTCGAGCTGTTGTGATTGGTAATACAGTGCAGCTGTGACCATGAAATCAGGACTTAGCATAATTAGCCACTTTGAAGCGGAGATTTAATACCAAAATCTTCGACAAAATACCGGGGGATCTGGTGCTACTTGATGATAATCTGATATCCAAGCCTCTCGTCTCATGTATTTTCCTTCTTAACAACCATGCATTTTGGGGCCGAGAGATGGGACCTGGGTTCGATTTGGACTGTCTGTTTGCGAGCCAGACAGAAATGCCGCGGTGGAATACCCTCAATTCCTATTTGTAGGAGGGAGCCCAATATGACACATGCGCTTTTTGAAAGAAAAATAAGTCGAGTAAGTATAATATTACAGTGTTATTAGGGTGGCTTTTTCCCTGCTGTAAAGACCTCGATATTGGCCCCATACAGCTTTAGCGTTGAGTTGATTTGCAGTGGGTATATTTGCGTGAGGCCCTTGACAGATGGCATGCAGGTTATAACCTTATTCAGGGTGGCAAAACGTTCCTTTCCTTCCTTGATGTTGGCTGAAATATTTTTGCTGAATTGTGACATTTCCTCAGGACACCAGCAATTTTCAGTATATGGAAATTTGAAAATATGAATAAGTTACAGTATTAAATAATAATTGTAATGATAGACATAGTTTATGAGTAGATCAACAATGGCTCAAATTCATACAAAACCCGAAAGAAATTGTTTGGACAAAATGTAATATCTCTTCTTCCTCGCAGCTCAAACCGGTTTTTAATTTTCAGAAACAGCTGGCCTGGTTTGGCTTTTCTGCTTTTTTTGGTGATTGCTTTTTTGCGCTCTCCCTTTTTGGAGGATATCAAGCCGAATTGCTTCAGACAAAGTAATCCCTCTAAACTCGCAACTGGTTGTTTATGCAATATCCCTAAACTGCATCAAAGCTAATTTGGCCGACGGTGACTCTCCGACAACAATGTAAGCTGAGCCCTCGCCGGCCGATGATGAGGCATAAACGGACCAAATCAAGGCTCCATTCTGGGCTGAATTCGCTCAGGCCTCTCAGCTTTCGCCCTCAGCTGTTTAATGCCTCTTTGGAGCAGCGGGGGCAAAGCTGCAGCGTAGGGAGGCCCTAATGAAGTGCTTTCAGATGGAAAGGCTTTTCAGGCCTCACAGCAACCCTGTTGCCCCCCCCACCCCCCACCCCCACCCCCTTCCCTCCCAGAATAAGAGCATTAGCTAAGCCTTGTCCAACCCCCCACCCTCACCACCCCATCCTAAACACCAAACTTAGAGGCACCCAAACCACCCGTCTCAACGCCCCCCCCCCCCTTCATTTTTCCCCTCCAGTGCTGTCCATGTTTAATGAAGCTGTGATATATTTATGGCCGGCCAAATCCCGCTCTAATCCTACCCCTGATAATAACGGCTCAGTAACTGTTTTCCTTAAACATGCTTCATGAGCGCTGGCCAGAGACCCACGGGCCCTGGCTCTGTGGATATTACTCCGTAACCTAATTTGCACTTGCTGTATGTAATGCACACCAATATAAAGAGGGAGGGGAGGTAGCCGCACAGGTCAGTGGCAGGCTGCTGCATTGGGGGGGGTCGCTCAGAAAGAAGGGGGTCCTGTTTGCGTCATGAAATGGGCACCTTGAGGGGTTGAGGGGGCAAGGGCAACAGCAGGGTTACCTTAGCTAGTAACGAGGTGTTGCTGGACCTGTTTTTTAGAGTCGAATTACATCAGAGCTCATGAGAGCCATTGTAAACACGAATAAAACACGCTGGTCTCCAAACCGATATTTGAGAGAAAACAATAATCCGCCTGTACAAAATGACGTAAATGCATTAATGCTGTGTTTTGAGAATCATTCTGAAATTTCTATTGGCACAGATAGGGGTAATTTAACATTTTACTCTGCGCTATAAACAAAAAAGGAATGGACATAAACGTGTCGCTGCTCAGTCAGCGCTCACATCGCTGATACGATGCGTAAGAGTTTCAGATAGCTGTGGGATTTGAGGGTAAGACACCTGATTTAAGGTAAAAGGCCTGATTTAAGGTAAAAAGCCTCATCTTGTGCAAAACGCCTGGTTTAAGGTAAAGGATGTTGTAAAGGGTTTTGTTTAAGCCAAAAGACCTGATTCAAGGTAAAATGCCTGAATTAAGGTAAAATTAAGCCAAAAGACCTGATTTAAGGCAAAAAACCTGATTAAGTAAAAAAAAAAAAAAAAGAAGTAAAAATTTAAGGTTTTAGGTCAATTTTACCAATTTAAGGTAAAAGACCCGATTTAAGACCTGATTCGGGGTAAAAGGCCTGATTTAAAGTCGAGATGAAACGGCATTTCGAGAGTATCTAACTTCCGTATCGTGACGTATTTCCGAGTGAAACAGGAAAGACAGGCGGGACATAACGTTGGGAGGAATTTGATTTGAACGTTGAAAAGTGGGTGTGCTGTTGCTAGCTAGCTAACTAATGAATCTTAGCCTCTTAGCTCTGTGCGCTAAAAGTTGAAGATTGATTGATGGGTGGATGTCATGATATTATTGGTTGAAATTAGTTACGGGCATGCTTACGTAAGCACACGGCATATTTTGTTTTACAGGAAGAAAACATGATTGAATTTTGATATAAGAATACAATGAAATTGATTTTTGGTATTTTTTTTGGCATATATTGTTAAATAGGTGCACAGTATGACCGGGGATGTGATCTAAAAGGGTTAAAAAGGCATTTTTCATTTCATCTCGTCTTTAAGGTACAAGACTTGATTTAAGGCAAAAGACCTGATTTAAGGTAAAAAGCCTCATAATATGCAAAAGACCTGATTCAAGGTAAAGGGCCTGATTCAGGGTAAAAAGCCTGATTTCATGTAAAAGACACGATTTAAGCTAATAGACTTGATTAAAGCTAAAAGACCTGATTCAAGGTAAAAGGCCTGATTTAAGGTAAAAGGCCTGATTAAGGTAAACAGGCCTGATTTAAGCTGAAGGAAGGCAGAAGGGTGGAACAGAAGGTCACTGAGGGTGAAACTTTCACACCTGAGCTGTCACTACAGAGAGAGAGAGAGAGCGGGCAAGCGAGCACCAGAGTGCATACGACTTCCCTGCCGGTAGTCCGGACGCCTGAGAAATTGCAGATTCCTCTCTGTGGATTGTTGGTGCCATTTCAGGCACACTGTTTATTTTCACCGTTTCACACAAGAATTTTAATTTATTTCATCGTCCTTTCATTTCTCCCCGAGACGTCGGCCGTTGTTTAAGGATACCTCGGGTTCCCCGGGCAATTACTGTGTCAGGAAGAGTGAGCTTAAACATCTGCAGCCACTGAGAGAGATTTAGCCTCATCTTGAAAGGTCCTCCATCTGAACGAGTGCTCTGTATAGAGTTATATCCCAGCCACTCATCTCTGTCATCAGATCAGGGGAGATGTGACTTGGCCTGTTGATGGAGTGATGGTAATGTAGAGGGGGTTTGTACATTTACTTTAACCTGGTAAAATACTCAAAATGCTGAAAATGTGAATATACTGCAAATCCTGTTGCATTATTGTGTCTCAAACAGTAGCTGAATATTTCAACAACACTTCATAAACGGTGTTCTTCTACACTTTCTTCAAATCAAAAGAAAAAAACAATCTTCTTACCTCCCAAATAATTCAGTTTGGCTTTTATCTGCAGAACAACACCTCCCCTGAATATTTTCCGCAGGGCTTTTTATTTGCCAAGCTAAGGCCAGGCGGACTGAGCGTGGATTAGCATTCTTAGCCGAGAAATACCTCCCTATTACCCTTTTACACTGTGACAATTTCAGGGGCGATGCCTTTGGAGTATTTCTTTGTTTAAGCTCTGTGCCTCTCCTATAAGACCGACTCAGCTAAACGCACATGGGCAGTGTCAGCCGTAATTAGCTTTGACAGGGGCATTTAGTGGTTGTAATTCAAATCTAATTCAGAACATCTTAACCCTGAAGTCTGTCAAGACGCTTGAAATGCACTGGAACACTCATGGTCCCAATCAGGTCTGCGTTTGTGTGGCAGCACGCTGATGTGTCAACAAGCCCAGTTAGAAAAACAGGCATAGAAAACTCATTTACAGTACAGAGCCGGATGGGTTCAGTGCGGGAGAATGTGCGCCGGCCCAGCGCTGTTTAAATCCTCCCCCAACACACACACACACACACATAAAAAAAAAAAGAATATAACGTAAATACTGAGAAATCTGCTTCAGATTTTGGCCCCTGCCACAATGATTACCTTTAATGCAGGAACCGTCTTGTAGCTCCGTACTCGCGCGCCACCTTTTGAACTCCCCTGCGATACAACAAAACATCATCTTTGGTTCGAGAAAAGAAAACACACAAAAGTCGAGTTGAAACGGAGGAGCCCGGGGAACGCCGGAAACGCCGCTGACCTTCGGCGGAGGAGAGTCCGGGACCTTGAACAGCACGGAGCTTTGTAATCCTCTTGAACTGCACATGCGGCACTTAGGCTTCCGCGAAGGAACGCTTTTCTTTACAGTGAAGGTTTGAATTTGCGAAATAATTTGCACTTTTTTTTAATGTTCTGTAATCCTAGGCCTCTGCTCCACAGACGTAACATACATATACACACACACACACGCACGTGCATGCATAGTTTAGTATTACTGCTAACCTGGGAACATAGAATATTCCATTAAAGCAGGCTACTGTACTTCTGTGCAAGTTCGAGAAAAGCGCTTTCTCAATTTTTTGTTTAACTTTGGACACAGGTGCCTAATTATGTTCAGCTTTGCCATAAAATTACCACTGGATGATATTAGAGTATCTACAGCACTGTGATTTGTAATACCATTCGAGAAAAATGTTGAAATCTTTTTGAAAAGAAAAATGTCCAAATGTCATCCAATCCAATTCTGAGACCAAGTGAGCAATTCTTTACCAAAGTCTTCCTGTCGTTCTGTAATATATGTCCATAAATCTCTAAATCGTCAGACATCTGACTCGGGGCCAGAACACGTGTCCTTTAAAGTGACATTGTCCTTTTCAATTACACCCTGCCTGAGCACAGTGTTGTGCTTGCTGCCAGTGCCATCCTTCACTCGGCCGAGGACAAATCCTCTACCAGACGACTACTTGTAATTTTCTTTACAGTGAAAACAGTAAGCGGAGATCCAAAGCGGCGAGGGGAAAGCCAGCTGTCCAACAGCATCCATTTAAGCCGGCATATTTGCATTTCTCCCATAATATAACACTTCTGTTAAGTGACACATGATTGATGATGGGGAGTGAGGTGGCTTTTCTAACCCCTGTAAGTGCTCTAAAAACAAATTAAAGCTTTCATCATGGTAACATGTCTATTACAAGATGTGGTAATAGCCCCTCGTTGTATCAAATTATTTGTGTGTCTAAATAATTTTGAAAAATTAAACTATTAATCATCCCGGAGAGCGTCTGACAAAAGATCACGCCGAGGGCCCAGTGGAACGTGCTGGGCCCATTCACAATACACTTAGAGGTGTTTATGGCTTACTTTGTGAAATGGGTGTAATTGCTTAATTGCTCATCTGTTGGTGGCTGCAGTGTTTTCGGGGTAAAAGTTACCCTCTGACTTGAGTTTCAGCCGAATTATCCAAAGTAAAACCAAATGTTCACTTTGAGGTTTTTGTTACTAATTTGAAAATGTGAAGACTTTCGGGACATTTTTCACGCTGCACACAGGGTATCGTTCAAGCCCGAGGTGGCCGTCCTCCAAGGAAATGTGTAAAAAATAGAGAAGAACAAAACAAAGAGAAGAAAACATCAAAGGGAATAAAACTAATTCACAATCAAAGTTCCTGGATCGGAGCGGCGGGGGCTGGTAATCTCTTTCGCATTCTGCAACGCAACGCGCAAGATCGATTTCCTGAACATGCCTTATCCACGGCAACACGGTATTATGGTACAGTAAGTAATAGCTCCGGCGCAGCTTGCCCACCGTTTGTGGAGGAATAGTGGAAGGGGGGGGGGGGAGGGGGAAAAAAAGGAGAGAAAGTTCACACATGGAGGTAAGTGGAGGTGTCGGCTCTTCATGCTCCAGAAACTCTCTGAGACGTTCACGGGGAGAGCGATCCGCCGCCCGGCCCGGCCTACTCTTTGTTATTAAGCAGGTCCAAGCAAAACACAAAGGGATACTGTGTTTTTTATATGAGTAATGCATTAACCTGCTCAGGAAAAGTTCATGTTAAAAGTATGGGCTCGGACAGCACAAGATTTATGGCGATGGCTGCAGAAATTATGCTTTTCTTCCCCCCAAAGGCACTTTAATTATGTAATTATTGCCAGCTGCTTTTCATTTGCGGTCGCCGTTAATTAGGGCCCGGGGTCCGCAGTTCAAGTGCTGGGTCTCTCTCTCTCTCTCTCTCTCTCTCTCTCTCTCTCCCCCCCTCTCTCTCTCTCCCCCTCTCTCTCTCTCTCTCTCTGATAAGTCCAGTTGTCCCGGGGCAGCCGGACCTGAGATGATTAGCCAAATCCTCAGCAAAACTCATTTGTTATTCAAGCTTTACCCGGCAGCCTCCCGCCGGGCCGGAGAAAGAACCCCGGAGCCCAATTTCCTCCGCGTCCTCCGCTCCCTTATCCCTCCAACTCATCAGCAACAATTGTCCTCAAATAAGAAGCGGCGATATCTGTTTGCTTTCCTTATTAGGCCCCCAAACGCAGAGAAAACATATCAGGGCGGAGAGTCGAGGGGCCCCGGCACCTGATAATCTGAATTAATCTCCTCCATCCACAGTTTACAGTGGATTCCTTCGACCCAACAGCAGGGGGGGAACGGAGCTGTGAGGGAAGGGCGGACGGACGGGTGGAGGGACGGAGGGAGGGAAGGGGGTCTAACAGAGGCCCAGAAAGCAGATCTGCGCTCCCCCCGCTAATTGTTGGATTGATATGCAAGGCAATGTCATCCGAAGCAGACGAATTAACCGTGGGCCTTTTTCTCTCCGTCACAACAATGGAGGAGGTTGGGAAAGCAAAGCCTCAGAATCAGTTACGATACGCAGTGTCTGCTCTGATAAAAGCCGGATGATTCTCAAGTGTCCGGATTAACAATGTCGGGTTTTCAGGGGATCAAAACAAGCGTTTTTTTTTTGCAGCAAAACCTTGTGTTTGTAATATTTCCTTTTTTGTATTTCTCGCAGTTCAGTGAGCATCGTGTCGGAGAACCCAGAGCAGTTTAGTTAGAAACGTGAAACAAAAGGATGATAAAACCTTTAAAATTAAGACTTTCAAGACAAATATTTTAAATAATATATCTTAATACATGGCTATGATACAGTAAAGCTCACTGATAAAAGCCACTGACTCAGACTCCTCAAATAACATGACTGATAAAATTTCCTTAGATGTCCGATGATGATATTGGGAATAATCTCTTTGTAATGCACCATAATGCATTTCAAGTGTTACCAATATTTTTATGGATTTCCCGATGTCAAATATTAGAGTTGATTAGATACTTTAATGATGACTGTGGGGAAATTGTAGTAATAGGATACAGCAAAGAAGAATTGGATAGTACTAGAGCAAAAAGGGGGTTATAAACATACGCACATATAAACATAAACATAGCATCCTGATTATAATGGAACAATACACAGATTGTGAAATGTCGTCATAAGGGAGTTAAACAATTTGTTATCCAAAGTCTTAAAATATTTGATTTCTGTTCAAGGTGTCAGGTATATGACCCCATAACCCAGTAACACACACACACTGAGAGAACACATCATGATCTGTTAGCACTTACTAGCAGCCGCCACCATGCAGTGGGTTGTGAATTACAGTCATTAAAATGAAGCATAAATTGTGAGATCTATTCTGAACCTCAAGGGCCCTATAAACTGTGCTTAAAATCTGAATAATCACATGCCATGCATACATCAAAAAATAAACAAATCAAAAAAAAAAAAAAAGTCTACGAATCAACAGGAACGAAGGAAAACAAACAGACGAGACAAATTACTTTCCTTCCCCAAACCTCTTTAACCCACGCCAGAGAGTGTCTGTAAATGGTGCCAACTGAAAACAAAATGACTTGCACTGTGGCTAAGTGCTGCCATTTCTCTCCGTCTGCTCGCGGCCGGCTGGGCCAAACAGTAAACCACCTGACACCGAGCGAAGATGAGCGTCCCGCCGCTGCCCCCCCCCCCATGTGTCACACATGTGAATACGAATGCTTTCTTTCTTTCTTCCTTTCTTCCTTCCCCCCCGGAGACCACCGCCGTCGCATCCATTTGAGCAAGAGGCAATGGCACTCAAAAGGAAAACTCGGGGAAAAAGAAAAAAAAAAAAAACATATCTGGAGACATGGGCGGTCACAGAGGCTTCCCAGCATGCCTTGAGTTTGTGTGCGCGCGTGTGTGTGTGTGTGTGTGTGTGTGTGTCAGAGTTGACAGGTCTGACAGGGGCTTGATATTTTACTCATGGAAATGATGCCCTCACCCAGCCATCAGTGTCACAGAGTCTCCCTGGGTGTCCATCACAGGCTCGGAGGAATAAAAAAAAAAAAAAAAGCCCGAGAAAAAAAAGCCATGTTGTAAAAAGGATGTTTTTCATGTTTGGAGTGGCCGACCGATTGGCCTGTCAGCGGGGGAAGTGGTGAGAACTGACACCACATGTGATTACCTATGCATTAGGATAGATGATAAGGGCCTTACAGCTCAGGATGCTTCAAAAGAGCTGCGAAACATTAAGGCAACCTAGCATCAAATGCATTACAGCACAGGACTGTTTATCTGAAGCTTATGTATTCCAACTTTGATAATGCTATGGAGGAGATGACTTTGGTTTGCAATCATTGAGTCAAAATACACACAATGCACCAAGGCTTTCCGATCAGCCTTGGTCTCGCCGAATAATTTGTGCATGAAAAGTGGGAGAAATCCATTTCATTTTCATCTCCGGGAAAGGAGGTGAAGGAGACACAGTAAGTAGACTCGTGAGAAGATGTTTTCTACTGGGGAACCCTAACCTAACCTTAACCAGTTGTTATACTAGCCTAAATTTAACCGTTAGCTAACCTTTTCATCTGACAAACACATGAAAATCCACGCACGTCCAAGTCATGCTGTTGTTACATAATCCCAATTTGTGTTATTGTCACATAATCCTTTCATAGTGGGGGAACGTAGTGTTAGTGTGTTAGTTGTGGGGCATAATTCATGCCCACAACTCATAATCTGCATTTCAGAGTTCGTGCTCATTTCACGAAATGCTGGGAGTGTGTTATTTCTGGTATTAATGGGGGTTAAATTAACTCTAAATGTGAAAATAAGCCCTGAAAATACACCCTGTAACAAGAAGTAATTTCCACCAATCTCCCCTTCGCACTCTGATGTCTTTAGTCACAAATCACTTTCGTTCTTATGGAAACACATTGCTCAACAATAAAAAAAAAAGCTCATGAAATCGCTTCATAATGGAAAAACAGGGATTAAGTGTTGAATGAAAAAAAACAAGGTCTGGTTTCCAACAGATACACGATAGCTCTCCCTGGGATTTTTCTATCCACTTAACCAAAGCTTTACAACAAGCAAAGTTATCAGTAATAGTCCACATATCATACTCATACACTGTTGGATTGTGAACACGGTGGGAGTGGGTCATTTAAAGGGAGCATTAATCAAATGAAGGCTGACTTGCGCCTGATGGCTGTTTCCAAATACCTCATCAAGATTCCTCAGTCTTTAGGACATTTTGACTTGTTCACATGTGTTTTAGGAATTAGCTTCCATGCGACTTGTGAGGTTCGCTTTTCCCTTCAAACCGCAGCTTTGGGTCCCCGGTTTTTAAGATCTGATTGTCTTCAAAATGAGAAAACAGGCAGAACGGGGCGGCGAGTGTTAACGCACTACAGGTCTGTGAAAAAGCAAACAACGCTTTCAGGCTTAGTGCCCAAACGCCACGGCCCCCACGACTCAATAAGCCAAGTCTGGGATATTTTTTGACACTTACATAACTCAGTCACCAGAGGAGTGAAACCGCCGCGGGCTTGTAGCGTTTCGGGGCGAAGACGTTTCCCCCTACCAAACGCACGTCCATTAGCCAGGTCATCTTTGGATCGCGCTCAGAAAAAATACTTAAGCCCGAGTCACTCTCAATGCTCCGGCCCCTCACTCTTCACCATGTGCCGAGAGAGAGGGAGAGCCTTGCCTTGCTCTGCTCTCACTCAAATGAAAAGTACCATTGTTGGGAATTAATGTTAAAAAAAAAAAAGACAGGGGGTAGAAAAAAACGAATATATAGGGGGGAACCAGATCTTGATTTTTACAAAATCCAGGCCTCCTAAGCTGAAAGTTTGGGAGAAATACCCTTGATAGTTCATTTTATGAGGGGTTTTGAAGTCCCTCGTCGTGTAATAATATATAATGCCTGCCTGGGTCATCTGCAGTGAAGCGGCGGCCGTGACCTGGGGCAATTACAGACAGGCATCAGCGGAGCCTCCCTTTAAGTCCCGTTGTGTCTGAATTCTCCTGACAGTGCATATTACTCTGCTGTCAGGGCGCAGCGACCGCAGCGTTTTTTTTGGGCCAGAAGCCTGTAACTCGCTAATGTTTGGCCCTCTCGGAAACTGCGGAACATTATAAATCTAATCGGGAGAAACACCTCAAGCTTTTCCAAAAAAATAAAAGAAACCGGGGCATGTCGCAAACCCGCTCTCCCTTACTGGACTTGTAGGCAAGAGTCAGGGGTAAAAAACTCCAGGGAGACGGAAGGGGCCGGTGGGGTCCGCTGGAAATCTGACAGACATTTCGAGTTGTTTTTACTCGCAGGCATGTTTCTCGTTTGCGTTTCAATTTGTTAATTCAGCTAACACTCTCATAAAGCATGGCTCTTTCACTGAGAAGGTGTTTGCCAAGTCGATGGTGGGTATTTGGGTTGGAACGCTCAAATGAGTGCGGGTTCGTGTTTTTTTTTTTCTTGCCATTACATCTACTTATTTTCTGATGGGAGCACTTTTAGCTTCAGATAAAGGTTAAAAAAGGGCTTTTTTGAAAATCCGCAGAGCTGTCCGCATCTGTGTGGCCGGCTTGTACAGTGTACACTGAATATTTCGTGCACGAAAAGTGAGGGAAATCGACATCGAAACAGCACGGTGGAAAGTAAGGGTGTCTCAACATGACGTTTTGTACTGGGAAACCCTAACCCAACCTTAACCTAAGTTCTTTTATTAGCCTAAACGTAACCGGTAGCTAAGCTTTTCATCTGACGAACACGTGAAAATGGTGCGTCCACGTGATGCTGATCCAAATCCATAATTTTCCATTTTTCAATCCATCCAAAAATCTATTTTTTTGCTGCCAATCCACATGGAGCTGTCCGTATGTGTGGTCAGCTTACAGTATACATCGTCCCCATCCACCCACCCAGCGAGCATGACAGAAGACGCAGCCGACTCGCTCCGACAGTAAACGTATGATCCCTGTTTTCAATACTAATCCTCGCAGATTTATCGGTGCCTTCCCCCTGTTCATCCTGTGTTTTTTTTTTTTTTTTTTTTACTCCCCATTCTCCTGTTCACCCTTATGCAGGAACTCATAAAGGTTTTACAGGGTTCAGCAGCCGTTTATTGGCTCCAGCTGCCTGACTCCATATACTTTTATGGGATAGTAAGGATCTTCATCCTCAGGTCTCCTTATTACAAAGCAGTGGTTCAGCATTGGAAGTGTCTGGGCCTGGTTATGTAACAAGTAAGAGCAGTCGTAATCCTTTCTCTGATCTAGAAGCCAATCAAGAGAGGCCGTATAAAACGGGACGTCCCATCGATCGCAAGTGGGAGAAACAATGTTCAGTACTAGCAGTTACAACGCTGTTAATGCGGTTTCGCTTTTCTCGGCGTAGCCTCGTTAAAGGGTTGATTGGCCGGAGAGACGTGGTCAGCAGGTTCAACGTTTTAATCATTGACAAAAGACTTAATTAGCTCTTGAAAAAAGACAGAAAAAATTAAATTATTTAAATTATTAACTAAATATTATTTTGTTTGTATACATTATTGTCAGAATTACATTTAAACAGTGAGAACTGGAGGACTAATTTCTAAGAACTGTTACATTTATTGTCATACCAGTGTTACAGTAAAGTGAAAATGACTCAACCCACGAGTAAGATTACAAATATGATTTTAGAACCTGAAGTAAAGTTCAAACAATAAAAAGAGATATTAAATATGTTGATTTTGATAAATATTTGCTGGTAAAACACTACGTGAATTCTGATTTGTAATTCATAACGCCTCAGCAAGAGCTTCATATCAGCTATGTGACACATTTCTGAATACTGATTCAACATGTTCGCTTTCTTACAATGCTGTTGCCAACGCAATTATTTAGAAATTCTCGTTCAAAAAAACACATCGCTCCACTGCCACGCCAAAATGACATAAACCAGCAAGTGTTTGACGGACGGGGAGGTGCAGTGGGTGGCCAAGCTCAATGTCGACCAAAAAGAGCACAACATTTTCTCAAGATGATATTAAAAATTCAGATTCAACAGCTTTGGAAACTGTTTTGAACTGATAGAAAGGTATTTGGGTTCCAAATTCATCAAACAATGCAGTTTTAACATCTAGTCAATATCTGATTTGTACAGAAAATGGGCCTAGGAAAAGTAATATTCTGAGATATTTCAGTTCTAAAATTCAAAACAGAAAATTCAAACCTTTCTAGTGTTTATGCATGTGCAATGTAGCGGTTATGAACCTCTTTTCCATGTGCTATGAATAATATGTATAATCTGGAGTTCAGGCTAAGTGTAAGCCATATGTTTCATCATCAAAAACGTTAACTAGACAATACCTATTCATAAACCCGACTCGCCGCAGATTCGCTATGCTCATGATTATGTGTTTATCAGTTTGTCCCGGGTCATAGCACGATGATTATCTGTGTATTTTTGTGTCTACGTCTCCGTAATCTAGCGGTGGATTACATCACACCCCTGTGGTTTACCAATTACCCCAGTGACAGGCCAGGCAGCGGTAATGACCTGTGAGCGCTCGGTTCTGCTTTTTGACTACATCGGCCCTCCGTAAACCAGTTTGACTTTGGGTGTCTGTCAGAGCCGGCCTGTATTTACACATAACTCAAACAAGTGGGGCCTGCTCCCTGTGTGAGGTGCTCTGGCTCGCAGTGACAAGGCCAAGGTCGCCTGTTTGCCTCCTCTGCAGCCCAGTCATGCTAATACCAAGGGGCTGCGCTGATGGGGAACGGATAATAAAGCAATTTCTTTGTCAACAGCGAGGCGCGGACGACGTCGAGCTGTTTGGAAAGGAACGCGGATTTCCTAAGAGCCATCGTTCTTTTCCTCGGCCCTCATCAATGCGACACGCCCCGAAACCCCGCTGCCCTAGAAAATAATTCAGATGAAGTGGTCCCATTTTGAGCCTATCCATCCCCTCCCATCCCCGTCCTACTGATTTGTAGGTAAATCATGGCTGTCAGTATAGTAGCAACCCTGATTAAAGTTCAGGGGTTTAATAGATCATTTTAAATAACCCCCAAATTACTCCCCTCTCCCCAGCCGATCCACCTGGACCCCTGCCCTGGGTGCATGGCAGTTTTCAGCCGTCGCGGGGCGAGCCAAGTCCAGCCTCGCGGTTCCTGCCTATTCCCCCAGGATGGTGCGCTGCAGGCCTAGACCAACATTCTCAGCTGTGTTCAATCTGCTCTGAGACAAGCTGGCTATGAGAAAATGCAAAGGGAAAAGGCACTTGCGCACATGCACACACACACACACATATACGGGAGGAGAGACATGGAAAATCCTGGACAGTTAGTGCGCTTTTGTTCACTTGGTTCAGCTGGAATCCGTCCAGAAACACCCCCGACACACACACACACACACACACACACACACACACACAAACACACACACACACACAGCTCCCCTGGCGACCGGAGTCCGTTCCAATTAATCGTGTTTAACCATTCTAATCACACTTTAGCACATTAATCCTATTTTCAATCCAAAACACATCTGAGACGACCGGCATGTGGGCCGCTGATATTTTTTTAAATTTTTTTTTTTTTATTGCCACCGCAAATCAGATGAAACCCAGAGACTGCAGGCCCCTGGTTTAGCCTGCACTCTCACTGAACTTGGACTTTCAATCTCCCACCCCCCACCCCCACTTCGTAGGTAGAATTTATAGCATGATGCTGATGCCTTCACTCAAAATACGTCCCTGCAGAATTTGTACAATTACCCCGGGTGAGGTAATAAGTAAAAGGCTTGGTATGAGGAAGTGTAATTTTTTTTCCCCCCTTCGCTTGATTATATTGCATTACTGTGTATCGTGCGGATATCTCTTCCTGAGTCACAGTATCTTATCAGTTTGACATCCTAAGTCACCAAGACAGCCAGATAATGCAAGCGCAATCCATCTGTTATTGGAGTAGCCCTGGAGGCAGGCCGCGATACTGTATCTGCATTCTCATTTAATGCTCTTGGAATACATCTGAGCTGTATAATTTCACTATGGATCGTCCGGAGGGTAACGGTTATCAGGGAGAAAGCGAGGTTGTCTTCCTGTGAAATTATGTCTCTGGGGTCCAAAAAGGAAAAAAAGAGTGTTTTTGTTTTTGGAGTTATGGATTGGCGGCAGCGGAGGCGTTTAGCGCCCCCCAAGGTTCCTCCTGGAAAGCCCTAGAAAAATCACAGATCTAACCTCTGTTGGAGCTCTTAAAAACGTACAGTCAGGGGTCCTGTAAAAGGTGCTGGTGCATTGATAATTAAGCCCTGCAAAGCAAACAAAGCGTCAGAAACGGCATTTTAATGGCCACTTTTCAGGGGCTTGCACCAGGCCCGATAGAATGCGAGAGACATTAAGCTAATTGAGTTTTAGAGTCGATGTAAAACTGGCAAAGAGCGATATTCAAAATTAAGAAAATAAACAAAAGGGCTACTCATAGGAAAACAAATGGCTTGGAAGCTAAGTAAACTGAGTGACATCACCGAGTCCCAGCTCAGCATGTGGGTAGAATGATGTAATGGGAGTTGGAGCAGCTTGCCTGCCATTGACTTCTTTAACCTTGAACAGCTATTACCCCCCTCCTGCAACTCCTTACCCAGTCGTATACCCAGCCATTGCCGTGCTTGGGGAGTCATTTTTTAATTAATCATACGTTCATTAGTGCAGAAAAGCTAGCCTTTAACTAAGACTGTTAGACATAGGAAAAAACAGTTGTGATGGCATAACAAGGGCTCCTCTTAATGTGGCTGCTTAACATAATGGTGAGCAAACAGACATTAATCCACAAGGAAGTGGGAGGGCGGGGAACTGGGAGCTCTTTGCATAATCTCTTGTTAGCTGTAAACACACAGGACTTCAACTTGGAATCAATATAGGGCCTGTCCTCTGTCTTTCTCAGGTAAAACAAAGCTGTTGATAGAAGTAAGTTAATGGATATTTGTGGACACGTTCCTCTCTTTCCTTTTTATCAAAGTCCATATATTCATAATCCTACATCTCAGCCCTGCCAGTCATACAGTGTCCTTCTACAGAGTGAAATCCTCAGTTTAATTAAACTGGCGTAAAAATCAACACTATGCCAGTGTTTCTACAGTCGACACCCATCAGAGTTAATTTAACACTGCTGTTTTAACATCCGCCCCAGAGCCATATCAGCTCTGAGCAGACAAACAGCTCTCCAATCAACACTTGTCAACTCCAAATAATTGGCAGTGAAAAATAAAGACTTACTAAGACTGGAAAATCTGCTTTGACCGGTCGTCTGTTAAACATGATTTCTCAGATGATATCTCATACACCACTGTTCCGATTTTGACAAAATTTGGAGTAATAATACAACATTGGCACTGTTGACTCTGACTTTAAATTATAGCGCCCAATGGGGGCGCTATAATTTAAAGTCAGAATTTCTAACTTTGAGAGGCCCTAACTGCTACACCATTAAGTCCGATTGACACAAAGCTTCCTTACAAGTTACATTTATCGCCTAATGAGGGCGCTGCAATTAAGTCAAAATTTTAAACTCAAACGTAATATCTCATCCACCACTCCAATTTTGACAAAACTTGGAGAGATGATCCATTTTAGCACTTTGTTAATAACATTACACTGATTGGCCTGGTGGGGGCGCTCACTAAACATCAAAATTACTAACAACTGAAGCTTTTCTTAGTAGTTACAGTGACTGGCCTAACAAGAGCACTAAAGGTCAAAAATTTTAACTCAAACGTGATCTCTCAGACACCACTGGGGCGATTTTGACAAAACTTGGCGGGATGATGCATTTTAGCACTGTGTTCTGGTGTTTAAAATATTATACTGATTGGCCTAATGGCGCTATAATCAAATTAAATCAAAATTTCAAACTTTGAAAGGCCATAAGTGCTACACCACCAGTCCAATTTTGATGAAACTTGGAGGGATGATGCATCTGTTACTGATTGGCCCAAGGAGTGTCTGCATTATTTGTGGGGGACGACATGTTGACTCATTTCACTTGAGTCACTGTCAATGTTGTAGTCAAGACCATCCCAGTTGAAAGAAGCCCTGCTGTAGTCGTCATCAAATGAGTTAATATAACAGCATTGGTTTCCTCACAGAGAGCTAAGGTCATTGGTAATCAGTATTATCACCCACAGCTGTTTCAGGTTTGGAGATGAACCTGAAAAACCTGCCTCTCATTCCTTGTTAAGCACCTTACCTGCATATAAGCCTGACAGTCTCTCCTCAGCCTCATGGTGAGCTGGAGCTGGTGTGGAAGCATCCACACAGTGGCAATGGGAATTTTTCATTGCAGGATGTTTGCTTGTGTACAGAAGGGTTATAATGGTTTGGGATTTTTCAGTAGTTTTTATTTTATATAATTTCAATTTTTCTATTTCTATTTTCATTTTTGTTGTAGTTTTCAGTGAGGGTTTCATTTTTATTTTGTTTTAGTTGTGTTCAATGGTTTGTTATTTAAAGGTATAATGATAGAATTTTATAACAGGTATTTTGTATATGTTTGCAACAGGTATTATGTAAATAAATAAATCATTTTTCAAATATATTTACATTAATTTTTTAATATATCCTCAACTAACTTAAAGTTGGGACCACCCAAAATGCATTCTCTTTTTTAACCTGCACATAAAAAGACTAGAAACAAAAACAAAACAAAAAAAAACATTTTTTTTCATGTATATTAAGTACTACATTAAGTATTACAAGTAGACAAGATAGTTTTCATTGTTCCACAAAGTTAAATTTTTATTTTTATTTCAGTTCACAACCAAATTTTTTTAACACCTATTAGTTTTCGGTTATGATAATAACCTTGGTGTACAGAATCTTGCCCCACTAGCATGGAGAAACCACAAAACGATCTACCGGGGACACATGGATGATTTTTTTCTCTCTCTCATCACTTGACAGCTAAATTGACCAATCTACCAATGACTACATATTCCTCAAACCCCAGCTAATGGTCTTTCCCCTTTCTTTCAACGTGGGTATACTATTATATTATTTAACTGTGTTTATTATTATTATATATGAACTTTTAGATTAATCTGAATCTGAGTCTGGGGGAGTTGATCTTAACTGCCAAACATCCCTGTTAAGTAAATGAACACTCAACCAAAATGGCAAGACACATCCTTTACCTACGTTTTGTCAAATACTGGCCAGTACATTTGAAGACATCATACCTGACCTAAACACAGTGACAGAGCCTGATTCTGCTGTATGGGGGACAGCCACCCCAGTTACTGGACATTATGGTCTGTTACAGCTGTGGACTGTGGACATTTTATCAGCTGTCCTCCATGCTGTCCTTTCCAGGGTGGTTCTGGTGGGAGGACGCCAGGGCATGTGGTCAGGGATGGCTGCTGACCCTTTTCTCCACTTGAGCTTTGACTTATGATGTGATGCTGGGTGGAGGGAGGGTGGGGGGGGTTGTATATTTTCCAGCTGGTGGATGCGATCACACAACACAGAAGCCCTGTGGTACTGGAACATGGCCTCTTGGAGAGGACGTCCGCTCAAATGTATTCTAAATTGCATATTGTGCTGAGCGACGTCCAAATATAAACATATCTGGTTACGTTTGCCTGGTCACTGAACGGTCAGTAGGAATCACAGTGGGAAAGAAGAGCAAGTACTCAGTAGTTATGGTTTATTTGACCGAGACCATAGAAATATATAAAAAAAAAAACATCTGTCTTAACCAAAAAAAAATAAATAATTATCAGCTTAGATTGGACCATGTGTCTTTATCTTTCAAGATACGATCACCATCATCAGTTTGTTTAAAAAAAATATATATATTTTTTTAAACTTTCTTAACCCACTGTATCTCAAAAGGTATTTCAGGGTTGCCAAACTTGGTAAAGGTAAACCACCCTTTTATAGGCTGTAAATCTCATTGAGAAAATCTATATATATCACTATGTACAGTAGAAAAACAGCAAATAGTGCAGCGACCGTTTCAGCAGAGGGTGCCATACTGCAGTCACACATTGGGTCTTTGAGGAAATGGAGATCAATCTTATTTAGTCGCGCCTTCATGTAGGCTAGTATAAGTCCATCCAAAATATTGCTGACTGCTTTGGTGTTGCTTGGTCATTTTCAGTGGATGATGTAAAATGCTCTGCAGTTTCTCAACTCTGACTCTGTGAATTATGTGCAAGCTGAAAAAGGCTTAGGACCGGGTCGATTTTCCCACTCTGCAGCGGAACAGCATGAAAAAAACTCTATATTAACTTTACACATGGTCTGAGAATGACTCTTTGTTTCCTCCCTTTTCCACAGCCACCACTTAAAGCTGTGCAGAATAAATAAGCTGGCAACACAAGGAAACACTGGAGAGACAGAGAGTGTGTTCTCTGGACTCGTGCCACGGCTTGGTTGTCAACGTGAATGTAAGTAGGCCGCAAGTGTGAGCAATCACTGGAAATTATACGCTTTTAGAGGGATTTGATATAAAGGTATTAAGCTGGTCTGAGATGTTTGGCAGCCCAAATCGATGGGAATTATATTCATGGACATGATATGCACCACAACTGCGGCTTCTTGTCAATTCCATCGTATCACATATTTTCCGACTGTTTGTAAGCGTATGAAGTGGATCCCGGCAGATTGGTGTAATAGGATAAATGCAGCTATGGAGTGGGCCCGGGCCCGGTGAGGGCACCACATGGTAGGTGGGATGGAAACTCTACTCTTTCGGTCCGTCTCCCTTTCCCAGTGCCTCCGCTCGGCTCGCGAGCATCACTGGAAACTTAAGAAAGCCTCTAAAGGCCGCTGAAGGGAGGACGGTTGGGATGAGCCAGGCCGGCATTCATTTAGACTCCACTTTTCTTCTTCTTTTTCAGCAGCCTCGCTTTAGACTTCACGTGCAAAAAAACACGGCCTCCACGATGGGAGTGGACGACGAGTATAGCTAAATGATGTCTACTGCATTTAGCCGGGCGGGATGCTATGGTTCAGTCTACCATCAACTCTCGGTGTGGCGAATTGCAGTCGGCGCACAGCCACGCAATCAGGTCCAAATTTCAAGCTCGGTTTAGCTCAGCGTCTGACATGGTTTCTCGGAGCGCACGGAGACGGTAACAGATACGCGGGTATTATGACGATACACTCCTGTTTATCGGGTTGTAAAATGCCTGAGATGGAACTGATGAGATCAACCAGGGTGTCCCTGTGGTGAGATCACTGCACAGCTGGAGAGGTGATCTCCTCCCGCTTTCAGGTTTGATTGTAAATGCTCAAACCTGAGACGGAAACTCAATAGGCCTCCATGCCGCTCCGTTTCCTCCAACTGCTGACTAACGCGCTTTGGAAATTCAGTTTCTCTGCAGTGTATTCAGATCTAATTAACTCCTTTTTGCTTGCATGTATCTTCACTCTTTTCTCTTCATGTTTTGCAAGATGCAAAGACTCATAAGCTGGGGCAGAAAAGCAATACAATTACCCGGTGTCTTCACTTGAAATTATAGGGAGTTTCTGCATCTTACTCAATTGTTTGCACCCCTGTCATCATTTCTACAGAATGCTACCTTATAAGATGACCATCAAGCATTGAATTCCACAATTTCCAGCATCTACAATTGCCATGATCGCATTCCTTCTCTCCTGAAATGGAAGAATTCTCGATTAAAATGCAGCTATAATACTTAAAAAACGTCTCTCACAACTAAATAACAAGGTCTGCCGCAAGGAAAAATAACAGCAAATAGAGTAACTCGGACCACATGTAATGAGTATGAAACAAATTAAGCATTATGGCACGAGGTATGCCCTTCTTATTCTCCATCTCCGTATCTCCAATACATCTTCTCTATCAATACAATCTAATCCGCGGAGGCCGAGCCAAGAGCAACATTCGCTAAACGGAGAATTGCGTGTTCGGGGCCGATGGTGTATTCATAAGGTACGGCGGACAAATGAATTGATTTGGAAGGGTTTTTTTATTCATCACTGACATGCTGTTATTAAATTCTTATGTTTGCAACGTGAAGCTGACATGATACGAGGGCTAAAATGCATTTGCGGAATTACGGCGGACAGCCCTTGCCATTACTCTGCATAACAGATAGCCTGTGCTTGATATGCACCTCCAACTTTCATTTCTCGGTAGGAGACGGAGATTTCCCAAGCCTCACGTAGGGATAAGAAACTTTCATATTGCTTGTTTTGACATATGGGAGTGTTAAAATGGCCTGCCATTGTAAAGCCATTTGCCTTGTCAGAGATTTTTTAGCCGCGAGAAAATGTATTTGCTGTCGTGTTATGGATCCTGTGTGACTTTTCATCTCCAAGGGATACCGTATAGAAAGAAAAAATAACTATTCCAGGTGGTTTGACAGTCTGTTACCTTTATAAATTTGTATTTGTGTTGTGCGTGTGTGTGTGTGCTGTGCGCGCACGCACGCAGCCACATTATTTTCAGTTGTGGTTATGGGAGAGGAGGTGAATTTGGAATCTTATAATGTAATGAAACTGTATTGACTTGGAGATGATTATTTCTCATATTCATTGCACAATCTAATGTCAAAAAAACCCATGAGAAAGAATGAGAATTCCACAAAAATGGCTTGAATAACACAGGAAAAAACCAAAAGACTGTGAATGTTATGAATGTTAATATTTGTATTGATTATGTATTAGCTCTCTTCCCCCCCCCCCTTTTTCCCTTCTCATCAAAGCCAGTCATCGCGTGCTCTGTAATTACTTTCATATGGACGAGGGCCCGAAAACGCAGGTTTCATCAGCCGCTCTCGTCTGTCACCTAAAGGAAGACAAATGGGGGAGTTGTTCATATGCATGTACATTTCTACATGGGCTACAGAAACCCATACATTAAGCTACCTGGGTTCACTGCAAAGGCTACGCTGGTTTCCTGCAGCCTGAGATCAGATTCACCTCTTTGATTTTTAACGGGTAACGCAGTCCGCCAGCTGCTGAAAAAGTGTCAAAATGCCTTAATTCTGGTGGCGAGTAAGTAATGATGAATTTAGTGGAACACTTTATGTTACAGCCCAGTTTAGTGAGTGTTTTACAGGCAATGATGAAACACCATATGTTTTTGTTTATATGTAAAATATCTCTCCCTCTCACTATTTTTGAGATATAGATATGAGCTTAGATATAGATGTAGATATTGACATAGATATATAGATATAGATATTTGCTTAGACATATAGATAGCCTGTTAGCTTAAATATAGAGATACAGATGTAGATAATATTGATATATTAGCTTAGATATATAGGCTACAGATGTAGATATTCTCTTAGATATAGATATACAGTTTATATTAGCTAAAGGTATAGATATTAGCTTAAGATAAAGATATTGATATTAGTTTACAGATATAGATATTAGCTTAGATAAAGATATTGATGTAGATATTCACTTTGATATAGCCCACAGTTGATATATTAGCTCATGATAAAGATAGCTTAGATATAGATATTAGCTTGATATCGATTAGCTGAAGATATTAGCTTAGATATAGATTGTATAGCTTAGGTTAAGATAAAGACCAATTTAGATTAGCAATATTAGCATTAGCTTAGATATTAGCTTAGATAAAGATAAATCGATATTAGCTTAGATATAGATATTAGCTTAGATATAGATATAGCTATTTGATCTTAGCTTCGATATAGATATAGCCTAAATATTAGCATAAATGTAGATATTGCCATAGGTCGATATTGATACAGAATGTAGTTGTAAATAAAAAGGAGGGTAACCTCCACTTGGTGATCATCTTGAGGCAAACAACCACAAATATGCCAAAAAATCAATTAGCTATATTTTCACTTTTTTCACACCCTATTCTCTTCTAACTTACATCATTTTAATACCACTTTATGTGACAGGCTATATGATATGATTTTTTGTCATAAGGATTAATGTCAGTCTAAAAACTCTTCTGCAGATAAACTGGTTTAGGTCTTTTTACCCTCCTCGACATGCCTGGATATAGATATAGATTTATAGATGTGTGTACGTGCGTGTTTCTGACTTTTTTTCAGGTTTCTTCCCGAATAATAATTTGGGACAGGCTCTACGTCCCGCTTTGCCATCAGAGTCCATCTACTTCCACTGAGGTGCTTTGGCTAAACCCAGTCCTATGCGGTTCCATTTAATATTGGCTGTGTACCTGGTGAAGAACCCACGCCAGGAAAAAAAAAACTCCTGACATTTCATGTTTTGTGTTATCTTACAAAAAAAACGTCTTGGTCTCCAAATCAAGCAAATAGAAAACAGCAGCATTTTTAAAAAGGGAGGAATAGGCCTGTTCACGGTTCCCAATCCACAACCACACATATTCCCTTTCCCCCCTTCAAAATAATTCCGATCGTTCCTCGGAGCTCAGTCGAAATCCCAGCCAGTGCTAGAGAAGACATCTAGATCTCCGAGGTTTAGAGTCCAACATGGCGGCGCTGGTCGGACCACCCGTAAGGATCAGATAAGTGTGTGTGGCGAGCCTGGCCCGGATCAGCATGGCACTTGAAATTACACTGATGTTTGCCCCCCCGCTCCTCCCCCACACTCCTCCCTCCATCCTCCCCAGCTATATAACCACACTGTTCTCTTGTAATAGATTTCAGCAGGTTTTTTGCTCTCCTCTGCGCTTGTTTATTATTGTTCCAAATGACAGAGTGCAGAGTTTAGGGTGGAGGAGTAGCACTGGTGGTGGTGGTGGTGTGTGTGTGTGTGTGTGTGTGTGTGTGTGTGTTTCTATACTCACGAGTGCCAAATATCCTCACAAGCATAGAAAGATGAGGAAAATCCTCCAAGGTGAGGACATTTTGGCCCGGTCCTCACTTCTTTAAGGGGCTAGTTTAGAATTAGGATTAGGTTCAGGTTAGGAATGTAGTCAATGGAAGGTCCTCAGAAGTATAGCAATACAAACGTATATATGTGTGTGTGTGTGTGTGTGATGGGGCTGGGGGGGCGGTTTAGACTGAAAACAATCATCATCAAAGCAGAGTACGCCAACTGTCACTCCGCACAGAGAAAGGCTGAGTTTTAGTCCGGCGGCTCAGGAGGTTTATGGGGTTTTAAAAGCCACATATCCTGAAGCCGCCGTCCGTCCGTTCGCTTAACCGTCCTCAAGCCTGACGGGCAATTTGCTACCGAAGACGACGGCGACCCCCTCAGACCCCCCTCTGCCCCCACCTTTAAAAACATCTCTAAACACAGCCGCGGTGTTAAGAATAGGTTTCTTTATTGGCGAGGAAGGGTGAAAAGGGGGTCATCAGCAGCTCTCCTTGTGTATCGCTCCATGGCCCTTTACACTATAGCTACCAGACCCCATAATAAGCGCTGTAATTCCCTGTCTACTGCCGCAGCATCGAGATCCCCGTGGTCATCATCCTCCCCTTCTGCTCAGCTTGTGTTTAAATGTTGTGTATGTGTGGTGTTCCCTACAGAGCTGACCTACAAGCAGAGATGTCGTGGCAAATAAAACGGAAGGTCAACTATGATCATCAAAAGGCAAAGAACCCTAACCCTATCAAAATCAACAAAAATGAATAATATTTTCACAGTTTTTTTTCTCCTTAGAAAACCCATCCTCATATCACTTTGATACTACTTACTATTAGGGATGGGACGATATATCGAAATTCAATACATTGCGATACAAAAATGTGACAATACGTATCGTGGGGCAGAAAAATTAATCGTGATATTAGCTCCATTTTATTCTGCTGTAGTGATCACAAATGAGACAGCTTCCCCATCACAATTTCACAAGCTCTCCATCCAAATTATATTATTTACACTTTGTAATGACATTTTTAAATTGTTGTTTACATTCTAGCAGCCAATGCTATTTCTAGAAAGATTTGTGTCTCAAAAATAAACAGAATTCTGCAGAGTCAGACTTTGTTGTCGCTGAACTTTTATTTATTACATCGTATCGTGGTTGTATCGAATCGTGAATCTCATATCGTGTATGGAATCGTATCGTGAGATAAGCATATCGTCCCATCCCTACTTACTATGCTGTATACTATGAATTTACCTCATTAGGATTTTTTTTAGCCTAGAAAGGCGACTAAACTCTTACTTTCGCAATTAAAAAGGTGGGAAAAGTGAGTTTCCCCTTCCACTACATCCCCACATACAAGACTGTTAACGGCACATTTTACAATCTGCTCCCAAAATTGTATCATACACGTCTTCCCAGCATGCCCCAAGACTAGTCCCCCCGCAACACCACCCCAAACACACACACACACAGCTGCAGGTCTAAATGGATTTAGCGCTTTAAGCCGTTTGTTCCCCAGCCTACTCCATTGTCAGATTAATTACGGCGGTATTTATTAGTCCATTCTAATTGAGATGGGATTAGGCGACTCCATGGGGTTTAAGTCAATTGGCTCGTCCCAGTGTCTCTCAATGGACTCAACTAAGGAGGCTGGTGTTAGCATTTCTATTGACACTACACTATTCTCAGTACAGCCTCACACTGATTGACTGCACCGACTGAAACTAAAAGCAGTATTACAGTTAGTGAAATTGCTATTTGTTGATCCAACAGGGAAACTTTGGTATTAGCAATGCATACATTCTATTTTTCCGCAATTGCAAGTCCCAGTAAGAGAAAAATGGGTGCTAAGAGCCATGTTTAGGATCTGGAGGCTCATGGAATACGTCTTATTTATCCCAAACATTGTATGAACTCCAACGTAATTAAATAAGTTTGAGTCTGAGGGGGAATCAACGCGCAATCTGATACACCGACTTCAGCAACAATTGAATTTTCAAAATATCATCCCTCACCACCAGAAAGCGGGACCGAGTCTCTTTAGCAACGCGGAGAAACTTTATCCCGGAGTTCCCTCCCTCCTCCTCCGCCTGGGCAAGATGCTTGAATTTCACTGCTGATTTAATAGAAATGAAACAGGATGGATTTGGGGATATTTCATTAATCTTCCTTCCCTTTCATTGCAGAGGAAATTAAAGCGAATAGAGTTCAAAACTGTTTCCCCCCCCCCCCCCCCCGCCTTCCCTCCTCAGTCGGGCTAAGGCTTGCCAGTGACTATTCTCTCTCTCTCAGGAAAGTTAAGACCCAATTAGTCGGCCAAATTCCCGGCTGATCCCGCCGACTGGGTGGATGTGTATTCTGCTGCAGGTGTAAACATCACTGGAGGGGTTGAACTACCAGAGGCTGTCCCTATATAATACTGAAAACCAAGCATCTGCTACATTATTGTATGTGCAGATTCAACCCATACTGCCTGACAAATTCAAGTTTTGTGTGTGTTTTAAAGGTCAAAGGTCAGGATGAGGGTTTAGATTTCTTCCCTTAAAAAAACAAAACATAAGTGCTATTAAATGAGAGCAACAATGCTTCTTTCAGGCGAGGAGATAATCTTTGAAATCATTTTCTGAAGGCATAAATGTTTACTCTGTCCCCGTCTGTACAGAACTCTATTTTTGCATTTGCTTACATTGTCCTGCATGATGATATTCGATCATGACAGATGAAATCATTTGCTATTTAATTTGCGGTTTACCAACAGCGCAGGAGTCTGTTTCATTTGTGAAACCAGCTTGCGTTTGGAGCTATATCTTGTTCCGCTGTCCGAGTTTTATTATCTGCATATCTCACAGATTTTTCCCATAAATGCATATTAAATCAGTATTACATTAAGCATAATATAACCCAGTGAATCTATTTGAGGCTGTGACTAGAATGCCCTCATTCTTATTGAATTACCCAACCTTCGATAAAAATCTAGAGTTCTTACGTGCCAATAACAACACACTGAGAGGGGTCTAATTTGAGAGGGTGCAGTTTGAGGTTGAGTAAAGGTTTTAAAGCATTACCAGGCATTGTTTATTGCAACAGATACGCTTGCCGTAATGAAATGTTCTGTCTATTTTAGGCATGAAGTGTCTTAGACAGGGAAATGCACTGAGTGAATTCCAGCCATTAGACAGGGACAGCCTGGCCCGCTAATAGGATATGGCAAATGCCCTCATCCCAAAATGAGTAAATAAATATCTGCACAGCGCCATATCTGGCGTGTGTTTTTCCTGCTAGGAACAACATTTGTCTTTGCAATTAAAATACATTGTGCTGATTATTTGAATTAGTCGAATGCAAACTCTGTAATTCAATTTTACACAGATTCTTTCGGTAAAAGCCTCTCTCTTCCTCTCTGAAAAGTGTGGTTGGAAGGGAAGGGGGGAAATGTGGAAGTTGACCTTGCAAACCTCTGGGGAGCGACTGCAGATCCAGAGCGCCGGAGGGCGAACCTTTGACAGTTTGCAGCTACGGGGGAATGTTAATATGTATTTCCAGGATTATTGAATTATGTATATGATAAACTTCCCTAAGAACGTACAGTATTAGCTTCAGGTTCATAAACAGGGGCCGGTCCTCTCCGTGCTCCAGTTACCCCTAATGATGGTAATTATTACATGGCTTAACTGTAATACTGGATTGATTCTCAGGCTCCTGAATAACCCTCATACTGGCACCCCCCCCCCCCCCGGCACGGCCCAACAAAGGCCACGTTGAGGCGGGCGCACAAGCGCACCTCGCCTGCGGGGGGTTCCCCCCCCCAGAGCCAGGCTGGCAACCTCTGTGTGAGTGTTTTTGACGGGGGGTTAATACTCCAGCCATATAAAGACGGGATTAGGCTCCGGGCTTACACAACAAGGAAGAAAATTGAAAGTTTGGAGGGAAATATGCGGCTAATTCCATTCTGTCATCGGTGGATATTAAAGATTATTAGCCGCTACGTCAAATTATTTGTAAATCACAATGGTGGCACTGTTAAAAATCATCCTTAATTTCCAGGGGCTCGAAGTGACCAGGGAGTTTTAGTGGGGTATTGTCCCATATCAAGCCCTCATAAGACCTCAAGGTTTTTAAAGGATTTAGATCCTTTTGTGGAAGTGAAGCTACCTCTTTTCTGGTGCCTGACTTCCCTGATTTCCAGAGATATGGCGCTATTTTCTAATAATATTCATGGGTGTGCCTGAACAGGACCTGCTGCATATAGGAACCACATGCAAACAATAAACAGACATCGAAAAACAAAAATCGCCTCGTTCACCCAGACAGGATCTGAAGCTAACGTTTCTCCACCCCTCCGCCGGTCTCATTGCAGTGGGTAGACTGGGCTGTTTGGCACCTGTGCTGGATTAATGGGGTGGGTTGGAGGGGGGGGGACCACTGCCAGTAGCTAGACAGACTTAAGCTTTTAGATTGGGTTACGCAGAGGGGCGGGACCCATGCAGGCCAGGTGCTGGCTGGGTAATACCTCCCAGATCTCAACAATCTGGTTCTGTTTCAGGGCCGCGCCGCGCTCTCCTTCCCCTCTCGCCCCGGGTCTTGGTGGCGTGCCATCACACTTGGTATTTATCTAGACTCTCGAAGTGGACGAGGCAATCTGCGATCGGTATACCGGCCTCGCAGCTGGTCGTGAAGAAGAGGGTCTAGCTAAGGAGCCTAGAGCAGAACTCCAGCTAGGGTTTGACCAATATGGATTTTTGAAGGCTAATACTGATGTCGATAGCTAAATCTTTGTGTCGACAAGTATTCAGAGTTTCCCCCAGAGTTTTATTCATGTCATGGTGGAAAAGCCTCTGAAACAACATTTAGACTTTTTGACGCTAAAACGTTCCATTGAAACCCAGACTAATGAAATTCTTCTTTACTTCTTTTATTTCTTCGAAGGTTGGTAGCATTTTAATCAGCTTAAGTTCATTGGGGGTGAAATTTGCATTTAATTACTATGGATTTTATTTTTAAAGTGCTACAGGAATCATTTTGACATCAATAAATCATTACCACATTAATTCTGAGACATTAATTACCATAAACAAGACCATCACAGAGAAGACTGGCAACCTCTACCGGCCTCTACACTGTATTTTACATTGTGTGCCACTGGGTCAGATTTGGCAGGAAATCTACTGGATTGCTTTACGGCACAAAACAGGAAGAGGGTGCTGTTAAAGGAGCTAAAGCTTTCAGAGTTTCTGGCAATGGCAGATGGTGGAAGGAGTGAAAGGCCGATGGTAAAATAAAACTTCCAACATGTTTATCCTGTTCAAAATGCAGAAAAAAAACTGAAAAGTGTATTTCCAATTCATCATTGGAAAATTAATTGCAATTTCAGGCTTTTCCTAATAATTTTTTTTTGTGTTCAGGTCAGGCAGGCTTCAATTTTTAAGGCCCAAGTCAGGCTCTTCTGATGTTGACCATGTCCGATTTGATGTTGTAATTGCATTGCAATGGAAAAACAGATCCTAGATCAGTACTATAATTGATCACTACCAGCCCTGGACACTGTCCATGTCTGGGCCATTTAACAAAGCTACTGGAAGGAGAAACACATGGTGAAATGTTGTTGCCCGTGAGCAAGTTCATGTCATCATATCACCTCTCACTTTATTCATTTTCTGGCTGTATTTCTAGTGTCCAATACTGCATAAAATATTTTTAAAATAGATCATAAACTTGCGAGTTGAGAGAGGATACTGGAGTGTGTTCTTGTTTTATCTCCCAGTAACAATTTTTCAAAATTGCTTGCAAAAACACAGCTCAGGAGTCAAGAGTAGAGTCCATTTTGAGGTAAAAATATTTTTTAATTTATCTATATTATACATGTTTCGATTTTTCAGCTTTTGCACATTAAAGATTGTCTTAGCTTTGTCTTCTTTAGACTTACTGGTTTATTGATAAATTATGTAGAAATAAAAACCAATGGAGATTTAATAAGTAGATGCAATGGCTGTATTACTTTATAGGAAAACACATGCAGAAGCTCTTACATTTTATGCCATATATCCAGTTATGTTGTGGTAAATAAAAAGGAAGCTAAACTATGACATGATCATCATGAGACACAAGCACCAATATAACAGAAATCATTTATATTTTCAGAAAATCATTAATGCATGCTTTTTTCCCCCTTACAAGACCCTGTCACCATAGGACTGACATCAGTTGTTTTTACCATGACGTATGCCATGAATTTACCTCATAAAGATTTATACCGGCATTAAAGGTGGTAGTGCAAATAAAGCAGTGCATATACTGAGTTGGAGTAGTTTTACCCTCCATTACATCCCTGCATGTGTCTCCTAAACACCATATAATGCAGACTTATTGCTGAGATGATGGACATTTTACTGCCTCTCTGGAGCCTCTGGAGTATCATTGCTGTGAGCGCCCTCCAATGGCAAGTCAGGTAGAGATGGGTCTTAACTTTGGTTTTCATAATAGACATTCACAATTCACACTCAATCCCAAAAGACCCAACTCTTGCACAGGAAATTCATCCTGAAAATCTCACGTATGACTATATCATGTCAGGAGCAGATTTTAACAAAATGAGGAAAAAGCCTAATGAAGCGAAAGGTGTAACAAGGTTGAAGCGATTGAGCCGGATGTATAATATTTGAATGTAATTGGACGCCCTCTTTTACACGCTGACATGACAATCACATGAGGATATGTTAAAAAAAAAAAATTTGAAAGTGCATTGCAGTCTTGTGTTAAGACAGGGCTGAGGTTTAAATTCTAATGTGTTCAATCCATCCCGGCCGCGTCTGTGCCCGGGCTTGTTTTGATAGAATAATTCTAGGTTTTATTATGTTCCTGCCACAGCCTGCCGAGCTGATTTGAATTTCTTGTAATTCCAAAGTGTGTTAAGTAGCACCTCTGTGAAAGGACGGGGGGGAGTAAGAGAGCATGTTTCAAACCTTCTAATGTGTAAATGTGTTTCTGATTCCTGACATGACACACAGTCAGACAGCAGTGTGCGTATGTGTGTGTGTGTGTGTGTGTGTGTGTTTCCTTGATCCCGCCACATGACTAGCTGCCTGTAATCAGTAATTACTAGGATTGCCTGATGGATTCTCGTTATAATGAATGATTGATGACCTCTGAAAGAAAGCAGCCAGGCCATTTCTGTCCTCTGACAGCATGACGTTCGCACTGAATTGAAACCATTTAAGTAGAAAATGACTGGATGCAGACGAGGGCTCAATAGCAGGTACTACACTGCCATTTTGAAAATGGACACGTTTGCATTTGCCCCTCTTTGAATAGCCTGTATATTCATGCAACCCCTGAAATCTGAACTTGCGCTTCTGCCAAAAGCTCAGGGGCTGTTCTTGGGAAAATCAACCCAAATAGTACACAGACTTAAATCCTTCTAAATTGAATTTCATTGACAGAAATGTTGGAAAACGGAGTAAACTGTTTTGTTTTTGGAGTATGTGCTATCTTTTGTGGGTTACGCATATCTACATATCTTGGTTTCGTTCGAGGCATTCTCATACCAAGACATACTTTGCCTCCATCCAACTGGTAGAGTGGATGATGTAGGTGTATTAGGGGTCAAACCCTGATTTTGATTTGGGAAATAGAAAAATATGGGATCAACTAAAAGAAAAAATACAATGTTTGTTTGACCCAAGAGGATAGCATAAGAAAGTGTCAGTTACTGCAAAACACTTGTTTCCATTGTGGTTCTGGACAGAAGGGCTTGATGACTCCGTCCTTGTATCGTAGATGAGATTTTTGAGTTTGATTTTATGGAAAACAAATACTTGCACTTTGTATGATATTCTGGACCCAAAATATGATTCTTTCCTTTGAAGATCCCACCATATATTAGCAGAAGTGATATATAAACACAGTGCCAGATGGATTTATGAATTTCAGATGTGTCGATTTTAAGGACTCAAGTATGGTGAACTGCTAGAGGGTGTGTGCTTGAAAAATAAGCACATTTTAAGGTATTGATATGTGGCAAGCCATTATATATACAGTATATATATATTATATATATATATATATATTATATATAGCACGTTGGCAGCTCCAAATGGCAGCAAGAGGTAACTGTTTGAAATCCCAGTCTCATAATATTTTGTGAAATGAGCACAAACTCTGAAACGTACATTACATGTAGTGGACACAAATTATACGAAGATTACGTTCCTCCACTGCAAATTTAATTGTGTGACTGTAGCACGAATCGGGACACGCCATTTTCACTTGTTTGTCACATAAAAAGGAAATCCCTCATAAATTTTTGTGAAATGAGCACAAACTCTGAAGCGTAGATTACATGTTGTGGACACAAATTATGTAAAGATTACGTTCCTCCACCACAAATTGAAGCATGAATCGGACACGCCAGTTTCACTTGTTTGTCACATAAAAAAGTTAGCTAACGGTAAAGAGTTAGCAAGTATACAACTTTGGTTAAGGATAGGAAACTAAAGTAATTTGGTCCAGGTTAGGGTTAAGGTTTTGACCGTGCTTAAATAAGAACCACTTTTGCTAAAAACAAAGGCTTCACTCGCAGTAGAAAACGTCTTCGCATGAGTTGTGAATTGAACCCGGGTTGCCAGAGTTGAAGGCAGATGTATACTTCCATCCACCCCGGGAGAATCTACAACATCTCAATTAGCGGGGATGGGACGCTCGTCTCTGTTGCAGCCCCACTTTGTGATTTTGGCCGATAAGATGGCAGGATTGTGACATAAAAAACTCCGGCCCGGCGTAGCTTTAAAAGAGCACAAATCATGCGATTGATTCAGACTTTGTCTCGGCGATCTCTTCCACATTGTCGATCCCCTCTGTCTCGGTAGGAGAGGCATGTTATGAATCGGGGGAAGCGTCATTCATCACTGCCAGTTATTTTCCAGTAGGCAGAGAGAGGCCTTTTTGCGCAAAGGAGAACAAAAACTACATTTTGTGACTCATGCCGTTTGATGTGTTAGGCAGATATTAAATTTGTGGTCGGGTTACAGGCACTTTGTGGTTTTGTTTGAGAACCAGACGTTTTTCATGGGGTGGCGGTGGTGGTGGGGATGGTCGGGGGAGGGGGGGGGGGGGGGGGGGGGGGGGGGGGGGGGGGGGGGGGGGGGGGGGGGGGGGGGGGTGGGGGGGGGGGGGAGCGTCCTTGAACTGTTGCAACGGCTCTCAGCAACACATGGGTTTCATCGCGGACATTGAACGCAGCCCCGGCCCGATCCAACAAAAGGCACCAGTGTAAAGCGCTGCTGCAGCCTCCACATGACAGCTCTGACATGTACAATAAATATGGATTTCTGCAATGTGTGTGTGTATGTGTGTGGTGTGTGTACATGTGTGTGCGTTTGAAATGATAGATGGGATTGAAAGAGGTCTCTTAATCGAGCTCTCTGTGTGTCTCCTTTCAAATACACAGGAAGTAAACACACACACACCCACACACACACACACACACAGGCCAGTCTGGCACCGCACCAGCCTGTATAGCTCTGTATATGCGTCTAGCACTCACTTGCGCGCGCACACACACACACACATGCAGACACACTTTGACTAGACTTCAAATACACACACACACACACACACACACACACACAACTCACACCCAGTGATAGTGATAAATAAAAAGGTCAACTCTGACCTGCATAACCCTAACAACCACCAATACCATCAAAAATCAGTTGATCAATTTATGCTTTCTTCACTTTAAAAGCTCCTTTTCTCATAACTTACATCGGTTTGATCCTACTTAATATCATGTATTCTATAAATCTGCTTATAAAGATTTTATATTTCAGAAAAAAAGTATTAATTGATGATCTTTCTCCCTTAAAAGACGATCGGCATATAATTGACATCAGTTTGATGCTATTTACTATGATGTGAACTAGGAATTTACCTCATAAAATAATCCATGTCAGCCTAAAAAAAGTGGTAAATTCCATAATAAATGAATAATATAATAAATAAAAGGGTTTTTGTGGTTTTGCCCTCCGCTACATCCCTTCTCACACACATGTATAGGCTACACTGATACACACTATCAGATCTACATGTGGGACAATAGACAACCATCTTCAGTTCACTACCCCTCCCCTCCTCCCCCAGACATTTCCACACAATCCCCCCCCCCCCCCCCCCCCCCCACCCACCCACACACACACACACACACACACACACACACACACACACACACACACCCACAGTCCACATCCAGCGGTGAGGGGATTAGCTGGTTATCAGGCCCAGTGTACAGGAGTGACGGCTGCCTCTGTTTATTTAACTGGGGAAACTGGACTCTGACTGCTGAGAGGAAATGGTTGAGAAGTGCCAGTCTTTATTTTCCCCCCGCACTGCTCACCAGTTTCACTTTGCGGGTTAGGCTACCTACAAAGAGATAGACAAGCTTAATTGGATTATTGAATGCAAATAGTAGCCTATGTGTAGCCTACCACTGATTTGATATCTCTGACATTTGAATGTGTCTTTGATAGTGTATTTCACATGTCCTATGTATGCATATGTATCTACTTAGTTATATGATGGGTTAAAAAAAAGCCTAATAGCCCATATTTTTAAGTTAACATTTCATGTGAATATCTATCTATCTATCTATCTATCTATCTATCTATCTATCTAGCCTATCTATCGAGCTACCTATCGAACTAGCTACCTTGCTAGCTGGGTTAAAAAACGTAGCCTAATACGCTAGCATATACATTTTTTCTCTAGAAATTCAACCCTTCATGTGAATATATCCAAAATTTCATGAGCAAATATCTATCTATCAAGCTAGCTAGCTATCGAGCTACTGAGCTAGCTACCTCGCTACCTCAAAAAATGTAAAATAGGCAATAAATATTCCATATAGCCTACAAATTGAACCCTTCATGTAGTCTACAGGCCTACCCAAAATTATCTATCTATCTATCTATCGACCTATCTATCTATCTATCTCTGCCTATGTCTATATGTCTATCTGTCTGTCTGTGTGTTTTTTCCCGATGGCATTTAAACTATGCTGATGCTACTTTCTCTTCCAGTAGGCGACAATATAAAAGGACATCATTCCTCCCCAGTGAAAGCCTGGAGAGCCGTCACCATGTATTTATCCTTTCTCGGAGGATGCATTACCAAGTCTCCATGTTTTATTTGCTGTATTTAACCAGGTTTTACAGATCAGGGCTCTGATATATATAAAGATGCAGCAGCTATTGTAGCTTTGTGAGTCCTGGACCTCCATCTGCGGCCTGATTGACGCTTCTATTCAACTATACGTAGCCTAAGTGCTGCCTTCACGGCGCTTCCACGGCTTTTAATTTCAAATGGACGTTTCGTTTTAGCAATCCTTTTGACTCTGTCCTTTCACTGCCACTTGGAGGTAGAAATATAGAAAAAAATGTGAAAATAATAACAGCATATGACACTTTTTTTCTCCCCTCCCTCTCTCCGCCGCCTGTGACTGTATTACAGAAAGGCTTTTCAGCAAGGAGGAGATGTTTCCACATCAAAAGGCAGCAGTCCAGTTTCTATCAGATTCATGCATGTAATGAGTACTAAAGCATGAAGCATGCATATAAACACAGAAAAACTCCCAATATTGGCTGATCTTTCCGTATTCTATTACGCACAAATAAATAACAGTGTAAAATTCACATTATGTCCGCCTGCAAATAATTTAAGCTGGAATTTAGATCGGGTAATAGAATAGGTAAGTGGTAAATATTTTTCCACGGATAGGCCATAAGACAACATGCATGGAAAATACAGGATTGCAAGAATGATAGTGGATTATATTTTTCTCAGTGTTTGTATCAGTGAATTGGATATGGCTCCATTTTAAAAGTAAAACATTAAACAAAACCTACAACACTTTTTCAGGCTTAGTTTCCCCTTTAAAAAAAAAATATTTTATCCATTTTATCAGCTGGCCATGAAAATATAAAATAATTAGTCCAGGCCTAAAACATTGTTTGCTATTGGAATAACCATTGTTTCCTAAAATATTTGCTGTCATGTTGATAATTCTGAACTAAAAGTAAGAATTTTGTTTAATTCTGAAATCCGATGTAAATCACAGTTTTACCTTTGAATTCAATATAGCAGGCTGGTCTTGTTGCAGGACTAAAAATATTACACAAATTATATTTTAGATGCTTAAACAGCAATACACAGAGCGGAATCCCCTTTAGAAATGATTTAAATAATTTGTTTTAATGCATTAGAGGACAATAAAATGTGTTGCCAGCTCGCCACCTATTAATACCTGTAGCCTTTGTCTGTATAGGGGTAATCATTACCCATTTCTATCTAAATGACACATTTTCAAATCACAAACTGTTATCTGTCAACCTGACATAAGCATGTGTTAAGACCCATTCAGCGCTAAATGCAATCAGCGAGTCCCCATTAAGGTCTGAACTGGGAATCCACGTTCCTCCACAGCCAGCAGCACCATTTCCCCTCCACTCACCCCGGCTGATTAGCGGTGTAAATTGCAATAAGTTTTCTTTTTCCGGGCTGAATGGAGGCGATAATGGCCCGTTATCTTATCCCAGTCGGGGGGGCAAATGTTCAGCGGTTCGGACCCCGCGGAGAGGGAGCTGCCGCCGGGGGGTGGGGGTGGGGGGGACGCGCCTGATCTGCTCCCCGCGGAGAACCGAGCGGTCGGTTGGATAAGAAGAAGAGCTGCGAGATAACGCTCGGCCCCTCCTGTCTGACACGGAAATATGTGTAATATTAATTTTTCCGTGTAGGAAAAGGTGAGTGCGACAGAGAAAAACAGAGATTAAGAGGTCTTGATTGGAGTTTTACAGCATCTTTATCTCTTTTACGCCCACAGACACATCTTTTTTTCCTCATATGTATTAATAACCCATAATAATAACTGTTTCCAGTAACTCTACAGGCCTATAGGTCTTCTATATAAACAGAGAAATTAGTAATAATAATAATATACACCTAAAGGTTGCCTGAAGATTATGATTTCAGAGCTAAATCACCTAAAATAATAACTTTTTTCCAGTAACACTATCGGCAATAAATAACCTAGAATACTAACTCATTCCTGCAGCTATATAGGTCTAAAGTTGCCTGTAGGTTATGATTTTGTACATAAATCACCTATAATAATAACTTTTTTTACTCTAAGCCTATTGGTCTATAGGTTGTACATGTATTGATCAATAAATAACCTGTATAGCTTTTTCCTATTATCCTATAGGCACAAAGTTGCATACAGGATAGTTGTAATGGATAAATTACTAATAATGGCCTTTTTTCCTCTAACCCTTGGTCTATAGGTTGTAAATGAATTGATAAACAAACAAAAAAGCTATAATAAAACATGTTTTGGCTGTCATTCTCTAGGTCTATACTGTATATGAACTGATAAAAAATAACATATAGCCTAATAACTTTTTTCCTTTAACCTTTAATGTTCAAAATTGCCTGTAATCTATGAATTGGTGGATAAATAACCTATAATAATATTTTTTTGTGTAACTTTATAGGTGTGTAGGTTACATATATGAATTGATGATAGATAGATGATAGAAACGGGCCCTATCTATACTCACAGGTAAAAGATGCTGTAAATGTATTCCTTAAATTATAATCCCTTCGCTGACAAGCAAATTAATCTGATTACTGTGTAAGGAAGAGCCTCTCTGACCCAGCAACGGCTTCCCAAAGTCTGCAAACAGTACGGATTATCTTAATTGAATTAATTCTCAATACACAGATCGGTGCCATTCACGCCGCTGCAGCGCTGATCCCAGAGCAGCCCACTCCGCCGTGACGTCAGCAGCGTATAAAAGCAGCCCGGCTCTCTCCGCTGGTCCCATTAAAACCCAGTCTGCAGCCTCGGGACGAGCCGCGCAGGACGAACCAAAAAAAAAAACACACACACACACACACACACACACACACACCCCACCAGCGCCATGACGCACTTTTAGGAAACTTTCCACAGAGCTGGAAATCTGTCACGCTGCTTCTCCGACTTTTAGGACTTTTTTTTACCGAGCATTTTTTCCCCCCCAAAGCCGTTTCCCCTCTTTATCCGCCGCCGCACCGGGGTGATGCCCGCCGGGATGTTCAGCATAGACAGCATCCTGTCCGGCCGGCCGAGCTGCAAGGAGCCGCTGCTGCTGCACCGGAGCGGCCCGGTGGTGCTGTCCGGCCTCACGGACTCTCTCTACACCGACTACAACGGACTGTACTCGGCCACAACCGGGCCCTCTCCCGCCGGGGTTCAGTCGGTGAACGGGACCCGGATAGGATATAACGGCTACTACTACGGACAGCTGCACGTCCAGGGCCCCGGAGGGCCGCCGTGCTGCGGCTCGGTGCCCAGCCTCAGCCCGCAGCAGTGCCCCTGCATCCCGGCAGGTAGGACAGCCACAACTCCCTCGGCATCTCTGGAGAGTTTTTTACAGCGTGTCTGCTGGTCCTGGAAAACTATTGAAACGTCTTGAATTATATTACATGAAGTCAAGGCCTTAAAAGCTCTTGAACACAGCTAAATAAAACAGTTAAAGTCTTAAAATTCAGTCTTAAAATGGCCCGTCACATGGGTCCAAAGCTGTTTTCATTCTCCTATTTATTTCAGTTGCTAAATTTGACTTATATTCAATTCTAAGTGGCATTAGCAAGGCTTTAAAAAGTCTCTAATTTAACTTGATGGACTTTGCAGACACTCTGTAATGAAACCAGGCTTTATTTACCCCCTTAATGTGTGTATAATGTGTCATCTAAAGGCTAAATATTGGTACATATTGTATTTTTTAACCCATGGCGCATGGTGCTTGACATATGATGTTTCTCTCTGATGCTGACTGGTTTCATGTCCTTGGTTCTTCTTCAAATTTCCCTGCAGGGATAAAAAGAAAACAACTATCTCATTTTTGATCATATTTCCAATTCGTCCTTTTACGCATGAACTCAAATCTGCATGTCTAGACGCAGTGAAAACCCGTTCCAAACACTTAAAAACCATCATCGCCGTCATATCTGATACTAGGCGTATGATGATGTTTTTATCCTAATGTTGACTGGTTTTATGTCCTTGGTGCAGCTGTGGCTTCAAATATCCAAGACAAACTTCCCTGCAGGGACAATATAGTCAATCTTCTCTTTTATGTCCAAATTGTTGTTTTACGCATGAACTAAAATCTGCATGTGAAAGATTGTTCCAGCGTTTCCAATTTGCCGTTTTACGCATTGACTAAAATCTGCATGTAGGCTGTAAACACAGTGAAAGCTTGTTCCAAAATGCCCAATTTGCTGTTTTACGCATGAACTAAAATCTTGAAAGACAATCCCAAAGTTTTGCCGTTTTACGCACGAACTAAAATCTGCATATACATAGAAAGATTGTTTCAACGTTTCCAATTTGCTGTTTTTACGCGTGAGCTAAACTCTTGAAAGGCAATCCCAAACTTTCCATTTTGCTGTTTTACGCATGAATTAAAGTCTACACAGCGAAAACTTTCTCCAAAAACTTGAACTCACCCATATCTGATGTTTCTACCCCCTCCGTCTCTGCAGGCTACGACAGCCCGGGCTCGGTGCTGATCTCCCCGGTCCCCCACCAGATGATGTCCTACATGAACATGGGCAGCCTGTCCCGGACCGAGCTGCAGCTCCTCAACCAGCTGCACTGCCGCAGGAAGCGGAGACACCGGACCATCTTCACGGACGAGCAGCTGGAGGCTCTGGAGGGCCTCTTCCAGGAGACCAAGTACCCGGACGTCGGGACCCGGGAGCAGCTGGCCCGCAAGGTCCATCTCCGGGAGGAGAAGGTCGAGGTCAGAGCCGGTTTGACTTATTAGATATTATACTTTCTTCCTGTTTCTATCGATTAATTTGACAAATTTCTAATTTCTTGGTTCCAAATCAGGCTAAAACTAGTATTCTGATATGTCTGTTTTTATAAGGCAGGAAAAGAAGCATGCTTAAGTCATGGTGGGTGACATTATTATTATTATTATTATCATTATTATTATTATTGTTATTATTATTTCCCAAACTGGACTCTATCCATACTTTCAGCTCCACAGTAATTAAACTAATGCAGTGACTACAGCTTGTTGGTAATTCAAACAAAATTAAAATTTGCATAATATTTTTTGTAGTTTAGTATTGCAACTGCCATTTTTGTCTTTAAGAAAAGAAGGGAATTCTATTTTTTTATCCTTTCATCATTATTTTTAGTATTTTTTTTATTGCTGCTCCTCTTAATTCAACCTCCTTTCAAGCTCCCCTCTTTATAAACAGTCACTATAATTTCACTTTAAAATAAAATAACCTACTATTTCTGTTATTTTTGCAGTCGTGATTTTGTTAGGGTTAGAGTTAGGGTGATTTTGTTTTTTACGACATTGCAGATGTAACCTGTTTGAACTGCTTTTAATACGTAGTAATAACTAATTAACATAACTATATTTACCTTGAGGGAAGCTTTGCTGTAGTTCAACTTCTTCCTATGCGAATTAACTGCTAGCTGGCAAAACTAGACTTTAACTGGTTTTAACTAAAACTAGACGTAAACACCAGCTGGATAAAAAATGACGCACCAAAACTCACCATATAACATTAGACTCCATACGCACACACTATTTCACACCTATTCACAGATTATTCCAGCCCAAGAAACACATTCTTATTTACATCTTTTCTTAAGTGTCCAACAAGCAGCACCAATGAATAAACATACAAACATTATAGTACACCTCGTATCCTCATGTCCCCCATCCCTACCACCCCTCCTCTTATACGCACACACACACAAACACACACACAGGAAATGTAGGCTATAACGGAAATCAAATATATATATATTCCCATGATTTGTGGTGTACATACATAAAAGCTTAGGAAATATGTAAGGTAGGGTTTGTTTTCCTTAGAAAAAAGATTACACACACACACACACACACACACACACACACACACACACACACACACACACACGTAGTCTACATACACATGTGCATGCATCAAAGTATTATTGATCACCTCTAGAGAGATTTTCAAAGTAAGAAAATAATGAGTAGTACCAAAATTCTTGAAAAATATACATTATATAAAATATAATATGATTATTTATTTCTACAGTTAATCTCTAATGGTAAAAAATCTGATATTTGATCCAAGAATAGCATCAAAATTGGTGGAGATTCCTCTTTCCAGTATAGAAGAAACAGCAATAAATTCGATTAGGATCTACTCATTTCTACCTATCACCTTGTTATAAAAAAAAAACCCAAATACATCTCTAGACATCGATATTAAAACTGTGCTTTTCATCCTCGCATGTGTAGGTGTGGTTCAAAAACAGACGCGCGAAGTGGAGGCGGCAGAAGCGCTCCTCGTCGGAGGAGTCGGAAAACTCGCAGAAATGGAACAAATCGACGAAAGCGTCCGCGGAGAAAACCGAGGAGAGTAAAAGCGAGGTGGACTCGGACAGCTGATACTCACAAAAAACAACAACAAAACCCTCCGCCAGTCAAAACTCGAAAGTCACGTGGACTCGACGACATGCTGGTGTGATGAAACCGTGTTGCCATGTTGCACAGTTGTACAGTAAATATTAACATTTTATTAATTGATTATGTGTCCGCTATTTATATTTAATTTAATTTTTCTTTTTTTAAAATGTTACGCACGCCAGGTGGATGTGACGCCCGGTGGATTTTATGGATATGTCTGAATATATCGCGATGTTATGTGACATTTTTATGGATATTAAATGTTGTAATTCTGGTATATATATATTTTTTTCTCCATCCTATAATGGTGTCGACTATTCGTTGCGCTCCAGCAGCCACAGGGAAAATATAATAAGCCTATATGAGCTGAATTCAGTAAAAAAAAAAAAAAAACATTTATAGGCTGTTCACATTATCACGGGGAATATGCCGGTATTTTTTATTTTATTTTGCAATTTAAGAAAACCTACTTAAAAGAACAATGAATATACATTAAAAACATAAATGAAACATCAACACTGTCTGATTTGATTTCATTAATTTTCTTGCTATGGAGAGATGTAATATAAAGCTTTATTGTTATTTGGAGTCAACGGGATTAAAAATCTGAGAATTGAGGGTGTGAGATGGGAAAAATAGATTCCGTCGTTTTCTGAGTGGCTGAATCAAACAATATAAGATGGACTATTAAAAATACTATTTTAAAAATATATAATAAAATAAAATCTGATAAATTACGTAGGCCTACGATTTTGCAAAAGGCATTATGACAAATAATTTAAATACAAGAGGACTTTGCATCAGAACAAAGATAAAAATCATTAGCCTAAAATATTTATTTCACTTCAAGTTTTGAATTCACCATTTGATAATTGCATATTAGACATTAGTCATTAGTCTAAATCTGTCAGTGATCATTTTTAAATATTAGGCTCACCAGGATTTATTTTCTCTTCATTAGCGTTATTTTCTGATCTGCAGGCTTCACTACAAAACCCTTAATTTACCCCTTAAAAATACCTTAAAATCCCTGTGTGAAATGCCAATATAGTTTTTAATAGGAGGATCTGGAACACACACTTTATTGTCCTTAATTCTTTCCACTGTTTTTAGGATGATTTCTCTGCCTATTAAACCTATTGTGCCTGATATTTTTCCACCACCACTGGAATCATCCATAACCACTGGGCCTGTTTATGCTCTCAGTCTGCTTACTAGCTATTATACTTTACAGTAGTATATTCCAATATATAAAATCCTTTATAGTCAAGTAAGTAGGGAGTAAATACAACAGATTTGCCTCTGTTACAGCCTGTAATCTCAAATTAAATATGTGGAAACTGGGAATTATCATATACTGAGAATGGTTTCACTAACATTGATTTAAAATGATGATAATTTCCCCAGGTTCGGACAATATGAAAAAGCCTGGCTTATATCCAGCGATGTAGTGGTAAATAAAAAGGAGGCAAACTATGACTTACATAAGGCAAATAATACAAATAACAATTGATTATACTTTCAAAAAGGCATTAATTTAGCCATTTGTGTTCCATAAAAGACTGTATCCTATTATAACATCAGTTGATACTGCTCACTATAATGAACAATTGACTGATATGAGTTTTTGAAAGCTGATAATGATATTTTTGCATTGCCTACGGCCGATATTTTGTGCCAATATTCAGTAACTTTCAATTGTCATGGTGGAAAAGCCTCTGAAACAGCATTTAGACCGTCATGGGACACTAAAACTCTCCACTGAAACCAGACTAATGAAACTCTTTTAGTATCAGCAGCTCTTTAAGGCAGAGTCACCCACCACACCTATTCAATGGTAGAGAAACTCTGGATACATTACTGCCTTTAAATGAAGAATTAATTCACAAAAAGCATTATCGAACAATTGAATGTACAAATAAAATGAGTACAGAAAATCAAACGTCATGTCAGGTTTTCCAGTCTCTTTTTTTGTAGCTGTGGTCAGGAGGAACCTCCATCATATCAGAGGTGGAGACATAGACATGGCTGATATCTGATATTTAATAAAAGGACAATATCAGCAACAGGATATATTGGTCTTACCCTATGAATTGACATGATAACGATTTCTATCAGCCTAAATAAACAGGCGATAAAGTCTTTTCTGCAAATAAAACAGTGGGTAAACTTGGATCCATCATGGGATGTGACTGATGACGGATGCAATAACTTATAAATAAGTTGAGGCAATGTAATTACTCTCTGATCCATTTGCACTTAATGACAAATGCTGTTTTAATATCACAGCATGACAGCGGCTCTGTGATCTCTGGTTCATTCTAATGAGAGCTGACTGCAGGCCGGCCTCCACAGCCCACACAGCTAACCAGGAGTGGACACAACAAACACGCTATTTCAGAAGTGGTGATTTTTATACGGCTATAAAAGAAACCAGAACGCAGTATGGCTCCTGTCATATCAGGCCGCTCTATAGGCTGAGCTATTAACATGGAATTTATGGTTCATCGAGGCTGAAGAGCTGGTTTGGAAATGAAACTTTTTCCAAATTCCAACAAAGATTGTTAAACATGTTGCTTGTATTTGCTGCATTTAAAGGGGAACTATTGCAAGAATTCAAATTTTCCTTAAAGTGAAAGTGCTTTCAAAAATAATGAAATGAAAAGTTTCTAAATATCCAAAAATGTACTATAAAGAGCAGTCTGCTGACACACTAATGCAGAAAACAAATGAACATCTAAGACAAAATTTATATTAAAAATCTAGGGTGCAAAAGACTTTTGCACAGTACTGTATGATCAAAGATGTACAATTGTTTGAGAGGTTAAATGTAAAGTTATCGCATTTTCAAGATTTTTGAACGCCTCACAACTGGACTCGGTCCTGATTGGGTCCCCTCCCTAAAGAATGACTGAAATCCTTCCAATCAGGACGGTTTTTGCCATATTAGAACCATATGTTTAATACAAAATTGTGAAAACTGTATGGAACCTATAACCGAGCCAAATGTTCTTTTAAGAGGGGAATAGCAATTCTAATTTTGTTGCACATTCTAAAAATACTAGCCTCTGTATTAGGATACAAAAGGAGGGTCTTCTTTTTCTTTTCAAGGTTTAATTCAACAGTCTTGAATGTTTCCTATAGCTGCAGTATTAATTTTACTATAGACGTGTGACAGTTTTTAATCCAGCGAGCATTTTTGACCAAAGGACCAAAGATGTAACCACACCAACCTATAATATTCCTACAGTATTCCTATAGGGGCTTATAGTGTGTCTGGGGTACTCAATTGTAGATTTATAGTGACGTTATTATACTTGATGGTTTTTTTTTATCTCCTATGGTATCATTACAGTATCCCTGTAATATTCCTATAATACTCCTATAGGAACTAATAGTGTGTCTGTGGTTCTCAATAGTGACTTTATAGTGACCTTATGGTACTTTATGGCATTATTGCTATAATATTCCTACAGTTTTCGTCTAGGAATTTGTAGTGTGACTGTGGTGCTCAATAGTGAGTTTATAGTGACCTTGTGGTGTAATATTCGTATAGCAGCCTATCCTGTAAAATGTATTATAGGATTACAATAGTTTTTTAGGGCTCTCATGACGCACAAAGCAATGCTACAGGCCCATCACACCTTTTATTACCGTTTGGAAATCAGAAAATAAAACCAAATATGTAAAGTTGCACAACTGCAGCTGGTAACACTCCGCGGTGCTGACAGTGATTGAAGTAACAGAGAGGAATGGGTGACAGTAGGTTCAATATTGCTGTCTGGAGATATAGTGCTGATGCTGGAAACACAGACACAACCAAAAAGGAGGATTTGTGTTGTAAGAAGGCAAATCCACTGTATTTGATGAATCTGTCGGATGTCTTCAGTGTGTATTTGTGTACAAATCCCCCCGATATTCCCATTTGCTGTATTTCAATCAGGCACAATTGGAGTAGTGTGAAGTAATATGCTCCAATGTAAGGTCTTTGACATATTGTCCATTCATTACTATAATAAAAACTATGGTTTGACTGATATGGGTTTTTGAAGTCTGATATCAGTACTGGGGTTTTGTGCCGATATTCAAGTATCTTTAAATCTGACCGTTTTCATGCCAAAAAATTGCACAGAACGACAAGTATTCAGTGTTTCTGCCAGAATTGTCAGGATAGAAAAGCCTCTGAAACAGCATTTGGACCATCATGGGACACTAAATCTCTGACTCTCCCAGACTGATGGAATTCTTGTCAGTGTGTTAGCAGCTCCTTAAGGCAGAGTGAGGCAGCTTTCACTGCAGGTTTTAGACACTGTTGAATAAAATCATATCCTCACCTCCATCATATCAGAGGTCGGCAACACCGACTGGCTAATATTAGATTTTTATTGAAAAACCAACATCAGCAAACTGAACCTAATATACCCACGATAGTGTTGTTTTTATTACATTCATATATTTCTTCTCATCATTACAAATGTGATATTCAGTGAAAAGATGAGAAAGTAAAGAGCAGAATATCCTGCCATGATAATCAATCCAGCATTAGGAGTACATTTTTACTCATGTTTTTATCATTTTCTGTTCAAGACTGTATAGTATTAACAACACATTACAATATGAAGCCTTCAGATAAAACACTGTTACCCCACATCTGGCTTTGTTTCCATGGTAATTTATCAGATTGAAGATGTAAATTTTAGAGCCAACACTAAGTGAGAGTTAAACAGGAGATTTACTGTAAAGTGTTGCTTCACACTTTAATCTTTGTAAACACTGCAGTGAAATGTACCTTTAATTTAATGATGGGTTAAAAAAGGCCAAAAAAAAAATACATCTACATCTACAAAATTCCACCCATCATATGAATACACCCCAAATTTGAAGAGCAGACATTGATCCGTTTATTAATCTATCTACCTGTGTTAAGATCTTGCATATATTACAATCAAAGGGGGAATTATCAGCCTGGCTTCTCAGCGTTGCTGACGGATCACAAGGAAAGTAATCACACCAGACATCTAATGTGACTTTTTAAAAACAGATTAGAGCCGGGCCAGATCAGGCACTTAGAGATTTGGCAACAATACAAACCATAGAAACACACCATCCCTAATAATTCCCTGTATGTGCAGCGGTGATTTATTAAGTGTTTCACTGCACCAGCACCAGCGAGATCCACAAAACCCCAGAGCCAGAGTCATTAATCTTTTTTTTTTTTTTTTGTTCACCAGCAGTAATTTTCTATTTCACAAATTGAATGCAACTCTTTTTTGTTTTTTTTCAAACCATTATTTCTTTGACCTTTTTATGCATCGTTCCCAGCACTTGGAAAAACATAGGTGGAGTCCAAGAAAAATTAGGTATTGACTTAACTTTCAGAGTAGATAAATCTTTCCTCCTTTTTTTTGCAAGCGTTTTGAAAAGGGGAAAAAAAAAAAGGCTTTGTTTTTCATTTTTTTTCTTCTTCTTCTTCTCTCTCTGCGCGTTGCTCCGTTTTAGTGACATTTCAGTGGGCGAGCTGCTCTTACGTAAGCCCAGCTGATGATGCTGATGCCTGATTTATTTGCGCTTTTCGTCCAGAATGCCTCCGTATCGTACAGTATCGGGCCTTGTGGGGGTGTGGTGGAGGGGGAGGGGGGGTTAAGAGGGGGTGGGTGGGGGGGCGGGGGGGGTTATGTCTCTGAATGATGTTGTTAGTGTTTGGGGGTCTGGAGAGTTTTACCAGTCATGGATTTGGCCCAGGCCAGACTGACAGCTCTTGGGTGGATTCCCTGCTCTAAAGATAGACAGGGGTGTTGGCCGCTCTGTGGTCCGCTTCCAGAAACATTTCAGAAAACGGCCTCCCTCATCACGGGGGCAGCTCTCGGGGCGAGTCGTACGCAAAAAAAAGCTAAGACAAATAATGCATATTTTTACAAAATGTAAACTTCCTCCTCTATTATTACCATATTTCACTGGGATGACGTGCGGTTTCGGAGTTTCGGAGTTTGTTTTCTCGTCCACGACTGTCTCTCTGCCTCTGGCTCGGGGAGCAGGGTTCGGCTCCTTCCAGAAGTGCTGGAGCCTTGAGGCCGGATTAGGTCTGCATGGATACACAGACATGCACACAGGCATGTACACACACACACACACACACACATAGTAGTAAAACAACCATTTAAATCCCCAACGTGTGCAGTATGGAGCTTCCCTGTTAAATCGCTGTCACCCCTCCTCTGCCTTTTGTTGGATTGAAGATGTAAATTTTCACTGAATTTCATCATGTGAGCGTTTTACCCAAGAACCAACAGTATATGAGAGCTAAACAAGAGTTTTACATGGATTTTGTGGCTGTAAAGTGTTGCTTTACACCTTTAATCTTTGTAAACACCGCTGTAAAATGTACCTCTATTTGGAGCTATGATGGTAAAAATCATATAAAATGTGACTATAGCCAAAATTTGAAGAAATATCTATCAATCTATCTGGGTTAAGGCCGGACGGATACACAAACATGCACACAGGCATGTACATACACACACATACGCACTAAAAATGCACATGCACATGCACACAAACACATGCTATTCAGCAGCATGGCAGCGCTGCCTTCCACTAAACAAATACCTAAGTGTAAGGATCCTTTTATAGGCCGAGTTAGCGCCCGCGAAAGCTCTTAACTACTGTAATGTTCTTTCTGACCAGCCGTGTAATTACACTGCCTGTCACCACACAAATCACAGCACACCAGTCGTCCGCTGACTTCAATTAGGCGACCCCCCCCCTCCCTCCACCCACCCCCCCACCCGACTCCCCCTAACCCCCCCCACCCGGCTGGGCTTAACCACCAAGGAGCCTTAAATCTGAGGAGCTGTAGCGGCGGGTCAAAACCCGACCGCTGCCAGCGTTCGCCGATCTCCAAGGTGGAAGAGGTGATCGTAAAGTCTGTGACAACCCTCCGCAGAGCCGCCCTCCGGGGGCCAAGACCCTGTACTGTAAAAAAATATATATTTAGGCGCTTTCAACTTTAAAAAACACTGGGTTCTTTGCTGTCAAGCTGGCTGAAATAGCAGCGAAGAGTTTGGTCTAAGTGTATTAGCCGTTCCGATGCGGGAAAACTCACCGAGTCGACCTACGACAATAAGTTTGATCAACCAATGTCCGGTCATGTTCACAAGTGTTTATTAGTTGAATGGACTAATTGATGTGTTTAGTGTCTTTAAAGGGAAAATCCACCCTAAAACAAAACGTCCAGGGATTTCCAGCAGCTACAAAGGAGTTTGATAGCAGAACATTTCTCAGCTATCTAAAACATCTATCTAAATGTCAGGTTTTGGTGTCAGTCCCTCAGAATCAAAGAGGGAGGGCTTCTTTCTAGAGCCGCCATTTTGCACCAAGAGACGTTCAACAATCATACAGGGAGAAATCCATTGTAGAAGAGGAGAGAGACCTATTTCTCCACTGCCTCAATAGACCAGAATGCAATGCAGCCTCAAGACATGTTTTGTTTTGAGTAAGGGTCACCTTTTTGACTGGAACATCTCTCGCTCTGCTATAGTTATTACTCTCTCCACCTACAGGTATAACCCACAGCTGAGTGCAGCAAGTTCACACTGATTCTCTGGGGGTTGTCGAAAGGGAAACGCAGGAAATCACTAACTGAAGTAGACGAGGCAGGTTGAGGGAAAGGGGGTATACCAAAAAAGCAAATCACACTTCATCACAAAATAACCCCTGAAATACTCTGAATGCCATAAATTGATGAGATCTAACAGTGAGGGTGCATTTTTCTTTTAAAGATGAGTTACTTTTTCTGTACTACACTGAATGTTTTACAGTGCCACTTCTATTCTGGAGGTCTTTAAGGCTCGTCTCGCTCCGCTAAGGGGGTATAATGTGTTTGCTGCGGTCAGCTCACGCCAAGGCAAACACGCATGAATAATATGGATGAAGTATACCTATCAAAACACGTGTCCGCCTTTGCCCACCCTGCCCGGCGCGCACCGCAGGTTGGGGTAATTGGGGTTTTCAATTGGTCGATGATGGAGAGCGGGGCAAGCGTACATCGGGATGGAGGTCTGACCACTTATTACTGCCTCGGGCTGAACCTAAGACTGCAGGCCCCAGGGAGGGGGTGTGGTTTTGGGGGGGTGGAGGTGGGATGAGGGGGGGAGGGGGGGGGGGGGGGGTATAGGGTTAGCGAGACATGCGAGACATGAGAGAGGCAGTAAAGGGAAAGTAGTTTTAGCGGATACTTTGTGATGAATAGGAGGTGGGAGGTGTACCGAATGGAGGTACATTTAAGAGTTTTTAAGACCTTATTATGGTACCTGAGATTTGATTGTAGCCCAAATTACAAAGCAAAACAGGGCAACAGTAAACCTGCATCCCCCGCGAAGGATCAAGTCCTCGTCTGGGCCAATCAGTTACAATAATGTCACCTTGTTTTGAGCTGTAATTGTAGCTTCCCTTGGACCATAAATGTGAGAGAACACTGTCGCGAGATGCATCATTCCCCCAAGTTTTGGCAAAAGTAAACAAACGTTGTAGCGCCCCCCTTTGCCCTATCAGTGTAATTTTGAAAACACCGGAACGGAGCAATGACACGCATCATTCCGCAAAGTTACATCAAAATCCAATCAGTGGTGTCTGAGATATTGTGTGTGACGGATGGACGGACAGACGGGCGGATAGACAGACCTGGCTGATCCATAGTCCTTCCTCTGATTTCATCAAGGGGGACGATCAAGAATGCAAAAGCTCAAAATCCAAATCAGCCTATTTCTGATTGAACATAGCTAGCTAGCTAGTTAAGAAACTATAAATAGGCACTGAAAGAAAAAGGACACCAGGAAATCTAAGTTTGGTGGTGCTGGGTAGACTTGGCAAGGCTATAGGTTAGGTGGGCTTGTTATGTCTTTCTTTTGTGTCTTGTGCTTTCTTTTACCTCCTTGTGTTTTATTTTGTTGCATACTGTATTACATCATTTTCTTCTGTGATTGATTGTTAATTAAATCTAGGTAGGCTTGTTCTCTGTAAAGTCCTTTGAGACATGCTTGTGATTAAGGAATATAGAAATAAATTTTACTTGACATGTAAAGAATCTGTCACTACCGCTATCTAATTTTATAGCTGCACCAAAATGAATATTACTTAAAGATAAACCTGCATGGAATGGATGGGGGGGGTGTTGTAGGTGTACATGCCCTGCTGACCTGCTGTGGAACGCATGCCCCGAGTTCAAACCCAGCCCCGGGGGATTCCTGGGCTTTGGGGCCCCCGCCGCTCGACTCCGTCGCCGACATTATCCAGAAAACCTTCCAAGCAGCAGCGGTCCCCGCCGCAGCGATGCCTGCACACCCTGAACCTCCAGCAGGCAGCACATTTATACATCGCCCCCGCCACCGTCAGAAAACCCATCCTCCCCCCATTCGTCTCCGCCGATAGCCGGGGGGGGGGGGGGGGGACTCACAGTAGAGCGCTTGTTTTTGACCCCGAGGCGTCCCCCCTTGTCCTCCTCCACTCTGTCTCCCGGTTGCTGAGAGCGAGGGGTAAATAAAACAATGTGTGGATTAATGATCAAGTGATTTGAAGGCCGTGTTCTTCCAAGGGCCAGCGCGGACTGCTCTTTATTTACCCAAAGGATAAATCAAAATTATGGGCTGTATCAACAATAGAACGGCGGTCCCCGGAGAAATAATGAATGATATATCATCAGTGGAAAAGAAAACGCTATGAATTACACAAAGTCCCTACTGTCTAGTTATCTGATAATAGCCGCTCCTCGACACGCAAGAAAATGACAAACATAGCTGATGAATCTGGGTTTTCTGTTAAATACTCAGTCATAAGGAAATCCACTGTGGATTATGTCACATGTTGAGAAAGCTGAAAATAAATAATCGCATGAATAATTCCTCCAAACTGACGATATGTTCCTGCTTTTTTGGCTGGTAAACTACATAACTATTTGGATCAAATGTGGGGCTTCAGGCTGCCAACATGGACACAGTCTCCATTTACAGGAACATGGGAGCTATAAAATCATAAGAAAATGCGACCTCACATGTGAAAGCTGTATAATATTCGGTGCTTAAATTCTTTGGCTTTACAGTGGTAATCCTTGAGATCCTCGTTTGTTTTGTTTTTGTGTTTCTACACTGCGCTTCCAAGAGATCACCTGTCAATCAAACAGTGTGGGCGGAGCTTGGATTTTCCTGTTGATGAAGTCTGAGTTTCTGTAGGTGGCGCTCTTTTCTTTGTCTGTTCAGCCATGGTGGCTATCACTGCTCATGCTAACTACTCAGTTCTTCTTCTGTTTATTCAAAACAAACCGGAAACGTATCACTTCCTGTGCGCCAGAGGATTTTTCCCAGGAGAGACATTTAGAATTTAGAATTCCATGAACTGACTATAGGTTGATTCACTCTTGTGTGACAGCAATCAGAGATAGAAAGTAGCAAAACAGACATTTATTTATATGAATATATCATGGATTATGACTTTGTTTCACTGAGCATATTGAGACTCCAATCCTTGCATACCTGAGACAAAATTTCTACCTCTTTAAAATTCCATGACTTTTCCATGACTTTCCATAGTCAGTTAAAAAATACATTCTTCTATATTCCTATAATGTGACCCATTTGTAAAATTCCCTGACATTTCCTGACTCCCCTAGAGAAATTGATCAAATTCCCTGACTTTCCCTGTCCCTGGAATACACCTCTCAAAATTCCATGATAATACAGGAGTTCCATGACTATTGCTATATCAGATAGCTCATACTCATACAGCTCATACTCATGGCTTCCCTATTTTTAGTGTTCGGGGCAGCGCTTAACATTTCCTATCTTTCAGCATGTATGTCCTATATGGGTTTTCCCTGGAGCTGCTTCACCCAGGAACAGCTGTATCTGCTTATGGCCGACATGCAGGGAGCCGATCCTAATTGACTGTTGCATTAGATTTGCTTGTCTTGCCCAGCCGGTCGGCTCACAGGCCGACAGCCGCCGCTTTAAAACAGCTAGTGGGAGAGAATAATGTGCACGCAGAGTGAGAGATACAGTAACTACATGGGTTTTTAATGTGTGAACTTTTGCAGAAATATGCATGTCTACGCAGGGTGAGTCTACCCTCTTGTGGAATAAAGCTGTAATACAGTTAAGGACCTCTAATATGTTAAGACTGAGCTGTGGAAAATCATCATCTAACCTCCTGGACAATGTTCATTTTTACAAATTTGTCATTTTAACATTGTTCAATGCTGACATTTTAGCACAGCTTGTCACTTAATGCAGTGATTCTCACTGGTTGAAAACTATTAATTATTTCACAAGATAACAGCAAAAATGAGGGGAAAAAATCAGAAAAATGGACATCATAATAAAATTGTTGAATGTTTTTTCCTATAGCAACCCCCTTATCTATGGACCCCCCAGAAGGTCCTGACCCTCAGGTTGGGAACCACTGACTTAAATGTCAGTCCCATAGCACAGAATGACCATAATACATCTGTGAGGGTTGATAGAGTTGTTGATTAATACCAATGACTGCTGAGATCACATACACACACACACACACACACACACACACACACACCTACTGGCATTTTCAACTGCTCAACAATGGAGGATGATGCCTATGCATGGTGATATATTACCTCTTCACTAGATGTTTCTGATGGATCTCTGCTCTATTTAGCTAGCTTGCTAATGGGAAAACGTTATTGCTTCTGTCCACTACAGGTCACCATAAGCTGCGTCAGAGACATGGTGATGTTGTTGCCAACAGAGTTCCATAAAAGTCATGGATTACTTAATGCCCCTTTAACAAAAAGTATTTTAAAACACAACATAGGAGTGAATTTATCCATTCTACGACATTCGAAAAATAAAAGACTAACCCTGAAATCGACTGTGTGACTCCGAGACATTTTCCAACGAGCTTTCCAAAAAAGCCGGGACCATCATCCTAATTAAAGTCCGTACGAAAATCACCGAGCCGTGAAGTCTGAGATAACTATTTGCACGACACCGTGTCTCACGTTGCCTTGTTGCTTTTCCAGAGAGACGATATGATATCTACAGTGTCTGGTGTTGCCTCACCCGTGTATACAGACTCGGAGCGTGCAATCAGACCCCTTGACTCGCCGAGGCCTCTCGGCTTGGCTCGGAGCTCCACATCCTCCCCTTCACCCGGATTAAAAAGAAAGAAAGAAAGTAAGCCGTGACGGACAGCGAGTTTATGCGGCTCGTCAGGCATTAACAGATTTGATCCTTACTGGAAGGAGAAGTCATGGTCAAGGGAGGGTTCACGCTCATATATCTGATTTAAGGCTCTCTCTCTGTGTGTGTGTGTGTGTTCCATGAGCTCATTAGTAGTATCCTTGCATCCAGCGCTCCACCTCACACACACGGTCCGCATAGACATATACGCATGCACACACACTTTGACTACACTTCAAATACACACACTCGTACACAGACCAGGTGGAGTTCTAATGCAAATGATTCAAGTTCAAAATAAATCAGAATATCGCCACTCATTTGCCATTTGTTGTGTAAAATACTAAATGAATAAAAATACGTTTTTGTTCACATTGCAGCAAATGTATGCTCAAAAGAAGTACAATTTCTCACTTCCCTAAATTTCTTTACTGTCAACTTCAGAGTTAATTTGTCCAAGATCTTTGATGATACTGTTTTGATTAGCAAGTTAAGTCATCAATTGGTGTGAGTTCTTATTCACCAAGGATGCTGTCAATTTACATTATTATAAATAGTGTCTTGGTTGCAATACCCATTAAAGAGCTAAATGTAAAAGCTTTCATGAACTGGATATAGGTTGAATCACTATTGTGTTGTAGCAATCAGAGATAGAAAGTACCAAAACAGATGTTTATTTATATGAAAATGCTATGGATTATTACTTTGTTTCACTGAGCATGTTGAAACTCCAATCCTTGCATCCATTTTCCTGAGACGCAAAAATCACAAATCTCAAAACTTGATAAGATACAATCAACGACAAAATATGTATGATTATATCAACTACTACCTCCTTAAAATTCCATGACTTTCCATAGTGAGGTCGGAGCACTTCCACAACCTTAAAATGTTATTGCTGACCAAATACCAGCATCAATCTGACAATATTACTGAATGACGATTATATTCAATGGGGTTGGTTGTAGCATCCAAACTCTCCTCCTTAAAGATTAACTAAACCCAAATCTGTGTGAAGCCTGACATCTAATGGTAAAATGGATGCTGCTGAAATTGCCATCTGCCATTGGCTGATCTTTTGTGCCAGGTGATGTCCCCTTATATAGAGTACAACATGTGGTGACATGACTTGGAACCAAAGATCAGCCAATAGCAGATGGCAATTTCAGCAGCATGCATTTTACCATTAGATGTCAGGCTTCACACAGATTTGGGTTTGGTGTTAAGTTACTCTTTAAAGTCAATATTTAGTTCCAACTTTAATTTGTAAGGACTTCAGATATAAATGTATCTTGTTATAAATGACATGCCTAGCTGAATCAGTTTCATAATAATTGACCAAAGAGTAAAACAGTGTGACAAAACCCCAGTCTGTCCCATATTCTCCAGCGACGGCTCTGAGCAGCAAAGGGCGACATTCATCGAAACACCTCTGTGATGTTTCACGAACTATGAAATTGACTTAAAAAGGGGAGCTAACGCAGAAGTGTAAATATTTGACTTTGGTTTTTCAGGTGAGTTGAGCAAAAGGGCAGCGGGCTCTGTTTAAAGATGGATCACAGGATAAGAGGGTGGCTGGGTTGGGGATACAGAAACAGAAACCGATATAACTTTTGATTACAGTCATCTCCACTGACCCCAGAAAGGCTGCGGTGTTGGCAGCCGCTCCCCCGTCTAATCTCCGGTGAGTAAGTGAGTAATTGGAAGTGAGAGCTTATGTATTTTTGTAATGAGCTGACAGCATATTTCCACTCCTTGCCCAAAAGGTTCGTCTAATCAACATGGTCACGCTGTTTCTCTCCTAGTGACAGCTCTCGCCACAATGGCCATGACAAAACAAAACGTCAAGCGGTGAAAGGATGTGTGTGTGTGTGTGTGTGTGTGTGTGTTTCGGGTGGCCTTCATATGGTCCCCCAGCGCTGCATCAATATCACTCCTTCAATCTACAACCTTGGACATGAAACCAAGCTTGCTCACTCTCTCAAAAGCCCTCTTGTCCCCGTTGTGTGATAGGCGATTTACATTGAAATGGCATGTGTGTGAATGTAGCCTTTTTATGTCCACCCTACACACACACACACACACACACACACACACACATAACCACACACTCACTTGCAGCGACAGTAGCAGCAGTTGCGTACCAGACACGATTTTGCGAGGTGAACAGTTCGCCTCCATTCATTGTCTATGCCAAGCGAGTAACCTCGTTCAAAAGTTCAAAGTTCAATATTATGTAAATGAGCATGATGGTCACAGTGCAAGCATCAAAAATCTGGTTCTCAAATTTGGTCGATCATTAAATTTTTGTTGAATTTTTGTTTCGAATGGAAGATGGAAGAGAGAATTATTAGGACTGTGTCTGGATTTCTTGAATTATACGATTATCTCTGTGAGTTTATAAAGATCTTGACAAAAAAAGTAATGCATGGAGGAAAGTGGCAGAGATTGTTGGTCTTCCTTGTGTGTAACGTCACCTGATGTAGCCTAAAATATTTTAGCTTCTAACTGGCAGCTGCTGGTAGGCTAAACAAGTAATATTAGCTTGCTAGCCTGTCTATCTCATCACAACCAAATAGCTGTAGTGTCTTATTGTTTTAACATCAAGACCCACGATGGAAATAAGTTTAAGACTTTATCGTACTATCCTTGACAATTTTTCATGCAAGTTCTATGACTCATGTTTTAAAACTGTTCACCAAAAACTAACTTAGCTAGCTAGCTAGAGTTAAGCATATTTTCAAGATTGCGCTTACTAGACATATGATTATGGATTGTATTTGGGCAAAATGAAATACAAAAAATGTACACTAGATCTATGTAAACAAATAGAATAGGATAGGAGAATTTGCTCCGAAGCTTGACCCCAGATCAGTGAAACGCTCACAAGTGTCGACTTTCGATAGAGGCAGGCTACGCAAAGTGGTTGTGCTTAGTCTGCATGTACCATGAGGCAAGGCGGCTGCTAGTACTTGTGGGATTATGAATGCTAAAGCTAGGAAAAAAACAGAGCCAAAAGGGGTGAAAAGGCAAGTGATATAAGAGGGGTCCTGTCTTTTAAATCTGTAACTCAAGCTGATGGGGCTACGTGGGAAATCAGCTTTGGCCGAGGGCTTCACGGATTAGGCCCTATCTGCTCCGCTCCCTCTGGGCCGACACCCGAACCGCAAACCTTCAGCCCTCTATCTCCGCCGAGGGATAGGCAGGCATATGGGAGGTCACCGTGGATTGCTTACGGAGGTGTTCCATTTAAAAACGCCAAAACAATTTCCCTCTGACCTGCTGAAAGTCTGTTTTGGAAGTCCTCCTCTGCTACTTCGCCCACAGTGCATTCCTGACATGCGACACCAGTGAACCCACGTTAACCTGCGCGGGGGTTGCAGTTGGTCAAGACCCGCTCTGGGCCTCACATGCTGCGAACCGCAAGCGAGAAGGGACAAAATACACTTGTGTCATGAACACCGGAGACAATCCCAATGCGTGTTACATATTTCCTGGGAACTGAGTCATTACAATCATAGCCGCTCTGTCTTTTTTCCCTCCATGTGTCCTTGCACTAATCTGGGTTTTGAGTTCTGACGATTGCTCAAGGGCCGCTTCAGTCTCCGGTATCTGCAGCACGGGGCACCAACCCATGCGTGACCATATGTAATATAATCAAAAAGTCAGTGCTGTGTTTTATACAACCAATCAGAGCCAATCAGTGTGAGAGGAGTGTGTGATGGGAAGGTGGAAGGGGAGGGGAGGGGGAGGGGGGGGGTCAGCGGGGCCCTGGCCGAGTGTGTTACTCATCAGTCTCCCAAGCCCGGCGCTCTGTTTGGATTGCTGTGTTTGGATAAAGCAGATTGGTTTGCACTTAACCCTGTAATATATGCAAAACTATTCTCCTGATAATACTCTTTAAGCTTGGCCAGTCACCACTCTGGCAGATGCCGTAAACGTGGCATGGTTTGAAGAAAAATGGCGCATAATAAATTGTGACATAGTCGCCGAGGGGGGCACATATGTCTCTGTTGCCCCCCCCCCACCCCAACACACACACACACACACACACATACACATACACACAAACTCCTCACCTCTATGACATTAACAAGCAGGATATGAAATATGGCAAGGAGATTTACAGATGCAGGTTAAAGGGTCAATCTTTCTTAAGCATGTGTAGCCTGTGTGTGTGTGTGTGTGTGTGTGTGTGTGTGTGTGAGTGAGGGAGAGAGAGTGACAAAATAGAAGAAGAAAGCATGTCAGTATTGGAGCATATATCATTATTAGTATCACTGTTTATAATAATTTAAGACCAAACAGACAGCTCTGTATTAATAGATGTGATTTACATTAACACATGCTTGCTGCTCCATAAAGCATGACAGATACTGGAGAATGGCAAAGTTAGCAAAAGTTACCCCTCTTGACACTGATCAACAATCTTTGGTTAAATAATGAACTCGCTGTTTAGATACTTAATAAATAGATATCTACTTCCACAGAGACTTTGTTTGGGTTGGAAGGCTTCTTGAGTGATGTAGAAAATGACTGACAGGCATCTCCGCATGCACTCGGTTTACAGTATCATTAAAATATCTGCCAAATGAAAAGCCCTACTGTGTTTTGCCTCTGGACTATTGCCATGAAGCACTGCAGGACCTAATGTTTTATCATAACCAAGCATCAGATGGGATCTCCCCCATGTAATAAGTAGCCGTGTGGTTTTCATAGTCCACTGCTATGCTGAAATGTTGGCCTAACCCGGCGCTCGGTTGCCAGATTTCTTCATGAAACTTAATAAGAGCCTGGTGCATGAGACTGGGGGGCGCAATGCAAATGATGACATAATCAAATATGTCTGTTTTCTCGGAGTTCAACTGCACCCTGAAGGTACCTCCATTGCCAGGCTCAGAGGAAATATAAAGTAATGAATGCACTCTTCAACTGACCCAGCTACAATTAAGATCTTTTTTTCTACTCACCCCCTTCTCTTTTATTTTATCTATCTTTACTTTCTTCTCTTACCCTCCATCTCCACATTTACCTATGTTTGTGCCCCCTTTTGTCTTTCTCTCTTGCTATATGCCTGAGTTGAGTTTTGTACTACATAACCTGCACAAGATATCTCAGTAGATCCAAATGATTAACGCTTTTGATTCAAGATAACAATTCAAAGTCACTTGCAGACCTGATAGCGGTAGACAAAAGAATAATCAAAAAATATTATTAATATATTGAACACTAGGGGCATCAGAGGACACAGTTTTGAATCAGAGGTGGAGCAGTTTAGCATAATATTGAGGGCCAGATCAGCCAAAAAATTATAAATAATTGAATAAATAAATAAATGTCTTGATAAATAGATACATACATAAATAAATGTGCAAGTAAAGCCCACCCAACATCATCTTTTACTACTGGTAAATTGTCTATAGGTTATCAATTTATTAACTGACAAAAATGTCTATCAGAACAGATTCTTCGCAGTCTTTGAGACCCTTTTCAAAATGGCCGTCAATGAATGAATAGAAACACCAGTTGCGAGTTCCTTCCGAAGACTCGTTCACACATTTCTAAAGGTAAGTTTCTGAATTTTAGTGCATGCAAAATGCTCAGAATGCTGCTAGAATGTAAAACATTTCGTATTGCTATCGTCTGAAGAAGGTCAGTGATTTAAAAATCTTCACAATGATGATTTAACTTATAATGACACTTACAATGATGCTTATAATGATATAAACAAAAAATTCCTGTATTAAGAATTTATTTTAATGTATAATCATCATCTGGGTGTCGAAAAAGCACATCTGTTAAAATTAAAATTAATTGATTGTGCACATTTTTGAAAACATCAAACCATGTGGTAGGAAGGGGGTTTGGCTGAAAATGCGTGTTAAGTGTCACAGAGAGGGAAGTGTACTATAAAACATGATTTTGTTATGAGTTATGAGTGTTGGCTACTTACTTTATGAAAAGGAATAACAATGTTGGCCATGACTTGTGTGGTGGCCTATAGTCACCAAGCTTTAACCAGAGTGCAGCGATGTTGGGATATACACAGAGGTGGATAGATCAACGATGCCATGGGTTTTCAGTGTGTTTTTTGTAATGTCAAGTAATAATGTTTATTCAATTGTATGGTAGTTAGGTATTATTGATGAATGTGTAGCTGCATCAGGGTATGACAAAGATGATTGAGGGCAAAAGATCATGGGCAGTAGTCAGATGTGTAGCAACTGTTCAATGAGAGCTGAAAACTATATTAGTTGCTACTAAATGATGCAATGAATGATCAAATATTTTGTGACAGTGAATGACAAAGTAGGGGGTATTATGGGCGTCCTGGTGGCTCAGTAGTCTAAGGTGCATACCATGTAAATATGACATCCTGGGTTTGAATCTGACCCAGGAATTTTGTTGCATGTCATCCCCCTCTCTCTCCAAATCGTTCCTGTCTATCTCTACTTTGAGCTGTCAGATAAAGGTGAAAATGCCCAAAATATAATATTGCAATGTAGGGTGTATTATGTTCATACGTACCATGCATTATTTGTCTCAGCATGGAGAGGAAGACGTATTACACTAAGATGCTATTGTAGTCATCACAGAGGACTGTGACTCTGAGGGTTACCCACATGTAGGAGATTCTGATAATGAAGAACCTGAAAAGATGCATTATAATGATGATGATGACCATGGTGATGATGATGAAGACTGCATGCCAAGCCAAAGCACAGTTAAGAGTGACTCTATCAACAGTAGCAGCGATGTGGAGAGTGCGCACGTCAGGACTGGAGCCAAGCCTTCTTGGTCATGAATCCTCTAGCTCCTCACCCACACCCAAAGGATATTCCTGGAGGAAAAAACAATTCTGGCTACCTGATAACACATTCAAATGAGAGCTGCCACAGAGCTCTGCAGTTAAGACACCTCTATCATACTTCAAGCAATTCATTACACCGGAGATGACTCGGCTCTGAGAGACCAGGCTAATCTGTACTCTGTACAAAAATCTCCCTCCCATCATTCAGTAAATACCACTTAAAAGGAGATGGAACAGTTCATCAGACTCTATCTTGGCATGGGCCTCAGCAAAATGAGTGGAGGTGTTCGTTTCTTCTGGGAAACTGATACAAGAATTTCCATAATAGCAGACTATATGTCAAGAAACTGCTTCATGGCCCTTTTAACTGCCATTCATTCCACAGACAACAATGCACATAGGGAAACAGTAGTGACAGACAAATTCTGGAAAATAAGATCATGGAGCAATATGCTTTGAGAGAAGTGCCTGGGGGTCACCCCCAAGGAGCACAACTCCATCGATGAACAGATGGCACCCTTCAGAGGCAAGTCCTCTCGCATGTGACAATATGTGAAGGGCAAGCTCCACCCATGGGGGCTTAAGATATGGGCCCGCTGCTCCTCCTCTGGTATCCTTGGTGACTTTGAAGTCTACCAGGGGGCCACTGGGAAGAAGACAGTACTGGGGTTGTCAGGCAATACAGTAATGAAGCTCTGCTCAACTCTGCCACCAAGTACAAAGTCTTTGCCGATAAATCTGCAGCCCTCCTGGAGCAGCAGGTCCTATATGTGGGAGCCATCCATTCCAACAGGATTGGTGGCTGTAGACTAGAACACGACTGTAATCTACCCAAGAAGGGCAGAGGCTCAGTTGACAGGGTGGATAAGAAGGAGTAGATGGTGATTGTAAAGTGTTATGTCACCAGATCAGTCACATTGACCTCATTATACAGTGCTACTGAGCCTCAAAATGATAACCACCGCTGGAGCAGAGAAAATTCCAATTCCATATATGTCGCATAACGCGTGGCAAGTAGCATATGAAGTCTTGAAGGTGGTATTTGTGGGCCCGGTGAATGCTTGGCTAATTTATCTGAGCTTCTTGATGCTCACGAAGAGGTGTGGGCACATGGCAGGTATCAGGGTGCAGGCTTCCAGGCTTCTGGCAATGTTGCCAGACTGCCACCTCAACATTGGCAGGGGTTCCAGTCTCACCCTCAGCTAGAGAGGCACTCCAAATGAAGCACCCTCCCAAAGCCTCAGGCTGGTTCCATATAGGGGTGGGGGGCTGCCTGATGAAGTTCACTGCCAGCTGTGCCTGGATAGCTCTGAAGAAAAAGTGTCAGATCCCTGGGTACTGGCTACAGTATCAAGGGGATACAGAATAAAAATGTCTTCAACCTTTTTCCAGGGTCTGTATAACCGTGCTGAGGGACCCAGTCCATAAATTTCTAAATAAAATTATTTTTACCAAAAAAGTATAATGACAACATAAAAGGTTTGGAAAAGCAACTTATTTTTGAGTGTGAACCATCTTTTTTCTATGGAGGTATAAACATCCTGCCATATCTGGATGATTGGTTGATCTGTGCTCCATCTTATAGCCAAGTTGTTGCACATCCAGTCTCTGGGTTTCAAGGTGAATGTGAAAAAAAGCAACCTCGAACCGAGGCAGCAGGCAGTCTTTGTTGGGCTGTGCCTACATCCCTCACCATGACAGTGTCCTCAGGGTGATGAGAATTGTGTCTTTCCTAGATGGCTTTCGTCTTGGCAAGCAGGTGGAGAAGCTTCAGTTCCAGACATTACTGGAAATTATTTCAGTGGCGATGGCTGTGGTGCCGTTTCTCAGGGCTCTGCCCTTGCAGAGATGGCTGAACACCTTCAACCTCCATCCCAAGAGGGACAAACGTGAAGCTTAGGCTAACACATTCATGTCTTTGGGCTCTGCACCCTTGGAGGGACAGGAAGCTGTTGACCTAAGGGGTCCCCCTGGGAAACCTGACATCGAGGAGGAGGGTGGTGACTAAAGATGGGAGGTGAGGTGTGTGGGTGCAGTCCACCTTTCTCTGAAGGCCCTTCTCCTTTCTCGTTACTGCAGAACCGCTTTGAGACATTCAGCCACCATATGGATGGAGGTGAGTGTGGGGGTAGACATAGGGGATAAAACTCTTGAGGAACACCTTTCTCCTAAACGGATGCCCCACCAGAACACCTCTTGTTCCTAAGCCAGTCCCTGCTCATTGGGTTACGTTCTTCTCCTTTACCTCAGAGGGTAGTTAGATCTTGCCTCAGCCGTAAATCAAAAACTCGGCCTCAGGATAAAACCTTAGCAGCTTTACCAGTGGACGGAGAAGCAAAAGAGGAATTACAATTAGACAATCAAATATCTCTTTTGAGTCCTAAGAATATCTTGGATCCTGCTGTGTCTCAGGCAACCTCTTTGTTAGATCGTGTAGAGGTAGGAACCGGAGGATGGAGTGCAGAAAACCATTTAGTTCTTTTTGGAAACAATAATACAACAGGAAGTTGGGAAATGGGAGGGAATAATCAGGGAGGAGAATGGGGAGCATGATAATGATATAGCTACATTGGTTAATGAAGATGACCAGGTGGTGGCGGAGCCTGCCTTGGGGAACACATATGTACAAAATGAAATTACGACTAATGGAACGGTGGAATTTATGATGATGGGAGAACCGTCTAGAGCTCAGTCTTTGGATAAACCCTCCCAATCTGAGATACCTCCTTCAACGACAACATTGAGTCTTTCTGTGAATTTGAGCTCTGCCCCCCGCCGGAACCCACGATACACCTTAAAACCAATAGGAAACTAAAACAATGGAACCTATAGTCATAATAAGAGACTCTAATCTTGCTTGTATCTTGTTGTTCTCCAGGTGCCACGCTGCTACATATGACAGGCCTACTTCAGAAAGCCTAATCCAATGATAGAAAAGGTAGTCAGCTGGCCTAAATTATTGTTTAAGGGAGCAAACTTTGAGAACAGTTTAAAAAGAGCTTTGGCAATTGCTGAGAACAGCATGCCTTGCCTTCCCCAACGCCATAATTTTTATTACTCTCTTGAATTGCTCCACTTGGTTGCCGCGAACACAGCAGAACCTAATTAAATGGTGGATACTCATAAAATAGACATTAACTGGATATCTGTTTGACCTCAATGGTTCTCGCTTCCGCATTGAGGCTAGGGATCCTGTTCACTGGACTCGGCAGACAGCCAATGACATTCTCCATCACTGGTTGGACCAATGAAACTTTTGAGAGGGGATGAGTGTTTTAATACAACTCCCCTCTCTTCAAATATAACTAATCTTTGTGCTTCCTTTAGACCCACATGGTCTAAGAGAGAAATTTTGGAGCAAGGTCTCACTTTTATCCCAATGCCGAGACCACCATACTGCAGGGAGTTCCGGAGGGACCTCCGTGTATATCACAGGTGTCCTAAAATATTAGATCATTTTCACTGTGAATTGAATTATATACACGTGCCATACACTGACTGTTCTTTGTGGGAACCGAACTTGGCGGCTGTGTCAGAGACTATTCAAAATCTGGTGAGGGAGGATGTGGCTTCTTTCCAGTGCTCTAAACCGAGACCGTTGACCAAGTGAGTTATCTGTCCAGATACACCGCACCCATGACTATTCTACTTATTACCAAAACTTCATAAGCCTCCCGAGATGTAGACAGTTCTCTTTTGGGTTTGTTATTGTATACTTAGGGATATGGTACGAGCTCTAAATCAGAGATACCAGCCCCCATCCAGAGACAAAATCAGCAACACGCTTATCCCTGCGTAGTATGCTGTTGAAAAAGAAAAAGTCATATTAGAACTCAGAAAAAGTCCCAGAGGCTGCTGTTATGTGTGACGGTTGGACCAGTATCACCAGGGATCACTACCTGTCACCCTCCACTTTGTAAATGAAGCCCGTCTCCTGCAAAAGGTGCTGAAGACTTGGTCTGTTTATGAAGCACAAACTGGACTGATAGTAGCAGAGGAGATTGAGGCTGTACTCAAAGAATTTGGCATAGACCTTAAGTCTATTGCTGCAGTTGCTGTTGACGGTGCATCTAATATGCATGTGGCAGTGAAAAGCAGGATGGCCAAGGTTGTCATGAGGGAGAAGCAGTGTCTCCTGGGTAAGTAAACCTGTCTTTAAATATAACAAATGTATTAGTCAATAATATTCTACAATACAGACAGACATCATGTGTATGTAAAATTGTGAAAAATGTTAATTGTGAAGTACAATTAAGTAATTTAGAAAATGTATTGAAATTGTTAATCTCTTTGCAAAAGTCTGTGTGTGTTTAATTGCAGGCCTACAGCAGCATGAGCTGCTTCTTGATGTAAAAACCCGATGGAACTGCACATACTTAATGATCGAGTCTTGGAACTATACCCTGTCATTAACGCAGCCGTGCTTGATTCAAGAATCAAGAGAGGAGTGGAGAAGGACAAGTGAGTATTATAGTTATAGCGTTTTTAAAGTCACTATTTACATTATGTGACTATAGTGTTTTTAAAATTACTATTTAAGTGCACCTTTTTGCATTGATGCATTTATACTTTATTAAATACTGCACCTATCTCTTTAATAGAGTGAAGAGAATCAGCAATGACGAATTTAGGAAAGCGGAGGAGTTCATCTGTATTATGAAAATTCTCTACACCTCTACCCTGGCTGTCTCAACTGAGAAGACAACAAGAAGTGGGCAAATCCTTCCCATTTTGCTTGGGGCTCACTTCACATTGACAGATGAAGTTTCCCTGTTTGCTGCCTCCATAAAGGATACCATATGTATCCTAGTGACCTAGATAGTGACTTATCCAGTCGCTATCAGGTATTAATTATGTTTACCAGGGATCTGTCAGATGTGTAACCTTTTACCACCATTAACTTAACACACTGGCAGAGGCTAAGTGGAGCAACATACCCATTTACATCTATTCATGTGATCTCAATATTGTGTGTTAGGATGGTGGATAGTGGCATGATGAGGATGGTGAGATCTTGGCATTCCTTGAGGAGGCCACTGCAATGGATCCACGTTTCCAGGCTGAAGTGGGCAATGATGTGGTCTGGGGCAATGAAAACAGTATGGCCACCCAAGAGATCACCGGTGTCAGAACAGGTTAAGTTAAAGTCAAATAAAGGAATTGATAAAGGGAATCGTTAAGGAATCGACATTGATAAAATGTGTGAAAGCCTCATTAATGGGATTATCAAATCTCAACTGAAGCAATTTCATAGAATTTGTATGTTTCAACAGGATGTTGAGGAGGCAACACAGATTCTTTTTTCAGCGTTACGACCTAGAGGATACTGTAGGCGTTTTCTTAGGGAGATTGAAGTCTACGTCAGGCAGATATCGCATAGGGAGGGAGAGCCCGGCCAGCTACAAGAAACCTTCCCTGCCTAGTTCCTTTTGTGGTAACTTACTCGCAGAATCTGGCGAGCCTTCAGAAGGACAAGTTCATTTCAGCCCAAAGGCCCAACACAAGGGTGAAGCCTTAGGGAATTTCCAAATGATTTCGGAACTTCACTCTCTTGCCTCCACCTCTCTTTTTCTTTGTTCACGTTTTGGTTAAGTTTATGGTTTACATTCACAATACATGTACACAAAGCACATAACGACAAGACACATAGGTTTTGTTTCAAACAATATACTTAAACTTTATTAGCATTATTGATATCGTAACTACGCAGCTCTAATGATGGTGAGGATTCTCTGAGCCACAAAACAACAACAGTAATATACAGTGTATATATATATATATATATATATGGGTATATTTACACAGATATATTAATATACTGTCTAGACAATACATTAATATATCTGTGTATATATTAATATTGTCTAACTGTCTGGTATTAAATATATTTGATAAGAATTTCGGTGAGATTTATTTAATTAGACTTTTTCATTTGTTTTATTAATATGACGATTATGTAAGGTTAATATAGATCACTTTTTTCAGAGTGTATATGTCTAAATTTTGAGGAGAATATGTGCATTCATCAATATGTAGGAAGTATAAGAATAGTAGAAAGAGTTTGTGGCTCCAACAGATTTTCCTTTTTTTTGTCTTTTTCTTTTCCTCTTTTGGCCCTGGTTCTCTCTCATTTATATATTTCCTATTTTTGGCAACAGGGTAAGGGTTCTTTCCCTTTTATCATGGTTATCAGTGCATGTTAGAAGGAGGTATAAGGAATTTTGTCCTGTGCCCATGCATATTTGGCATGTTTTATGCCAATCTTTGATCCCCTAACCTAACAATAACCCCCTAACCCTAACCCTATCACACGTATCCATTAGAGGGAGCAGAATTTTAAAAGAATGTTATACTACGGTAAAATAATGACGTTTGCTTATAGCACTGCAAAGAATTTAATTAGTATTCATTTTTGAAATACAAAAAAATTGAGACCTAATGTAAAGTATAAAAGCAAATCAGTCAAATACAGAGCACATTAAGAATATGTAGATTAAAAACATGTGGCCACCAGGTAAATCAGGTAAGTGTATTACTAATTTTCTTTTCACAGCTAAATCAGGTAAGTATATAGTCTTCGCTCATTTCACAATTTAAGCTGCGTTCATGAGTACAAAATGTGAATTATACTTGTGGCCGCCACATTGCGTTCAATTCAGGAATATCATCATATTTTCTTATGTCTCTTGACCTTTTTGACTCATATGACTTACAATATATCTACAATATTCATTCACACATTTTAATTAATACCTTTACAGACTGCTTTCTAAGAAAATGTCATCCCTATATGACAACCCTCTTACTTTGCAGAAGGTAACATGGTTGACATTTCAAGCTTATATCGGCCAATACTCCTCATGTGATGAAGAATATGGGAACACGTGGCATGCATGTAGCGAGGGTTGACATGGATTGATTAAATAACTTGGTTGATATAGTGTGATTGTTACCATCAGTTAAACATTTTAACATATTCAAAAACAAACAAAATAGAGCTGGGAAACTTTCAAAACAACCTTCTCACTGTTATTTTCCCTCCATGAAAATGTCTTCTTGAAAATCATATGACTTGTGGAAAAGTCAAATTTTTAATAGGTGAGTTTCATTGACAGTAGATTTAGAGACACAAATGTATTTGATCTTTTTTAATATTAAAAATGCATTCATTATTATTAATGATATCAGAAAAAGTAAAGTAATACACTATTTATTCAAGTGTTATATTTTGTAGATTCTATTAGTTTTATTTCTATTAGAATTTAAAATGTAATTTAATTTAAATGAACATACTTGCACTCACCTAATACAAATTTTATTTTATTTATTTATTTAATTTATTAAAGGAGATATGTCATAATTTAAAACACATTTAGATTGTAGTGTTGATAGACATTTTACACAAATTATATTGAAATATGTCAGAGGGACTTAAAATGCACTGATTTGGAGGAATGACTCTTATATTGATACTTTTGAGTATAGTGGTTTTTAATTAATATAACATAAAGAGTTTAGTGATTTTACAATCATATACTGTAGAGAGTACAGTGATTTTACAGTAATATACTATAGACAGTATATTTTTCTTTCTATATTTGTTATGGTTATGTATTTTAATTGCTAAAATATATTGCTAGCCAAAATTTCCTAGTGCATATGTAATAGAATTTTATGTAGTAGAATTTACATTTTGATTAATAAAATCCAAAGTAGATTGAGGTTTTTATCTTCTCTTTGAACTCTTGGGTATAGAACATGAAAGGAAAGGTGGATTCTCTATCATAATTGATTTGTGGGAGTGATTTTTTCATCAACTTGTGAAGCAGCAGAGGCTGTTGTTAATAAGGCTGTATGGTGCAGTGCAGTATATCATGGGTTGTCAAAGTTGGTTCTCTCTAATATCCCACTTGGAGACCAGAGGCTTATTGTGCTGTGTGGAAGCACACCAGCCACCAGATGGCAGCAGTTGATTGTGAAGTGAAAATGAATCTGCTCACAGACTATCAGTCAACAGCTCAAGGGAGTTCTCTAAGGACAGATTTAGGATCAGTTCACCCTTGTCCATTTGTCAATATCCATTAGAAATCTGCTCAGACCTATGCACTACAAATTAGCCACAGGAAGATATTCTTTGCTGCAAAAATTAAATTTTGGACAGCCGCACTCTACAGCTGGTATCCAACACCTGCACCTACTGTCATATAATCAGTTCTTATATAGCCTACTCAGCTGTGTTCTATATAGCTATATATTTATATCTATTTATACTTCTGTTTATTCCATTCCAACTTTTCTTGTTTTTTTCTTTCTTTGCGCTCTGAACCTATTGCAATATTCTCTAGATCTGTATATATTTCACTTCATAATTTTTTATTTTTATATTATATTTATTTATTTTATTTTTTTTTATACATTATATTTATTGCTGACTTCCATAGCTTTCTACCAGTGTAATCAGGTAAGTCAGGTTTCAACAAAGAACCATGTGCATACTGTACAGAAGAGAGACCTATTTCCTAAATTTCTATTTGTACTTAATTATACATATTTAATTATACTTTCTTTATATACTACTCCAAAAAGAGACCTATTCCCTAAATCTCTATAGACCTATGAGCAACACGCCAAGTCAAATTCCTTGTATGTGCAAACTTGCTTGTTCAATAAAACTGATTCTGATTTTATGTAATAAAATAAATGTACTCATGGTGACTCTCATGAGGAATATCACCCAAGATGGTGGAAAGATGTTGGACTATATTATATATATGTTATATATATAAAACTTCCTGTCTGCACAAGTGGCCGTTAACTCTCCTGCATGTGCTCCAGATAGGGCAGGCAAGCAACATGCAAACCAATGGTACAGACCTCTAACAATGTTGTTTTCCCTTAAAAACTATCACAAAAACATAGCTAAAAATATGAACAATGATTTCAGCTTGTGGAGAACTTGGCCTAAATTAACCTTGGTTGTTGTTAACTGAAGATATTTGCAAAAGTAGACTAGAGTGAGATATTTCTCATCTTTTCCCATTAATGCCAATATATTGAGAACATACTGAACTCTGGTCTGCTGTGTCTCTGCTGCCATATATTGTGGTAACACTGCAATATCAGTGCAATGTGGAAGTAGGGGTTTGTAGCAGAGTGTGATATTTCACTTATTTCTCAGATATATTTCAAATTCCCTAACCAAGTTTGAGTTACATCATAGCCCCTTAAGGCTACTAACAGCAGGAAGTGGCTGATATATTTCCCAGAATCCACCTTTAATATGCAGCACAAGGATTTCCAGTTGTCATTCAAACGTGTTTGATGTCAAATGAAGAGCAAAAGTAAGTGGCATCAGACCGTCTAACATCTCTACAAACCATTTTTGGGATATTTACAGCTTTCTCATCCACAAAAAAGCAAGAGTTCCCTCGGATATCCACCAGGCTAGCGGAGATTTGTGGAACTTAAATATAGTCCACCCACATGCTGAGAGGAAAAACGGAGCAAGCACACCAAAGGGACATGCAGGTTGTCGATGTGAAGGATCTTCAATTACCCTAACATGAGCAAAGTGCTGAGGCTAGCAGGAACGTGGTTGAACCTAGGCATGATAGAGTGCTCAAAACTTCTTCGATCCAAGGTCCCTTGAGGAGAAGATCTCATCTGACTGCACAAAGACTCTGGGTCCCTTGAGGGTATCTTGTCAACGTGAAGACTTCTTATTGGACGATCCTGCACTTTATTTCACATGGCCATACGTATTTGGGAATACAAAGGCGAACACCACCTAGGATAGTAGTTCGGGATGTTCTGGTGTCCTGTGTGGGCGTGTTGTATAGGCGTACAGCACTGAACTGATTGTGGCTATCAAGGTGAGGCTAACAGCCACAGAGCAGGGACGTCATAGCAACAAGGACAACAATCGAGGAAAGCAGTAAGAAAAGAGAGGACAGCAAAGCTAAACATTCAAAAACATGGTGAACATCAGCTTTACTTTTTTATTGCAGTTTGGCTCCGTTCTCCATCTGCTTCTTCAACGCCTGTGGAGGCTTTATGGATACTGGTTACGTCAGCCTCAGGCTAGACGCTGTTTCAAGATAGACAGCTCATCAAGATGATTGACAGATGTGGGAGCAGGAACTTGACCAACTGAGGGGAGGAGGGTGGGACCAAAGGAGGAAAAGGAGAAAACTTGCATATTGTCACTGATTTTCTGGGGATCAGGGTCATCTTTTGGTTTGGAACCATTAGAGATTCAGGCAAACATTATATGAGTCCACATTCCCATTTATTGGTAGAAGCACCAGGTTGCTCAGACTTGTTCCAAAAGTTCTTCTGCAGTCTGTGTTCTGCATTTACACATGCAGAACATGTTCACTAGCGTACACCCACCTACACATAGTGTCACTCTCTTAGTCATGTAGTTTCCCCAACATAAAATCACCACCAAACTTCACAACTTTTCAGTCAGTATGAATAGCATGTCAGAATTTTTACAAAAACTGTGGCAATCTGAGATGTCTGTCTGGGGGATTTGGGGGATGGTCCAGGCAGACAAGCACCTTGCTGAGTTCTATCAAAAGCAGACGCTCTGAGAAAAGCATAAAATAAATCAGATTTCACCACAATAAATTGCGGAAGGAGAAAGGAATGCATGCTATCCTAGCCAGTCCATCCAAATGAGGCTCTAGGGAAAAGACAGGAGAAAGCACTTTGGTAGTGGGAACAATACAAACAAACTACAGGCCTAAGAATATCTTTGTCATAAGAATTCATTAAAACTCACATCACAGAGAAAAATCAGATCCAAAGACATCCCTTGGGGATTTTAGGTTGTTAGTGTTATCGGTCTATGGATCTTGGTGTGGAGACAAAAACAGGATAGAACTACACTAATGATGAACATAAATAATGACTTGGAAAATAAGTACTTGTTTCCTATTTGATTCAATGCCACAACGTTGAGTACTCAGGCAGATAATAATACATTAGATTTCCCACATATAGTAATTGTTTCCTATGAAGTATTGCATTTGTTGATTGTTAGAGGCAGCTATGTTGTAGTACATCAGTCTTTGCTTCACCCACTTTATAAGTATATAGTGGTTTGCCACTAGATGGCACTAAGGTGCCAGACTTCCACAGATCCCTCCAAGTACTCACTTGAGTGTCCATTTCCTGCTTCTTCACCACCTTATTATTCCTCGCCTGAAGGGACCTTCTGCCTGAAGGGACCTTCAGGCAGAAGGTAGAACTTTAATATGTATATTTTCCAATGGCTGAGCCACATTTAAGTGTTTCACAAACAGGGATAATTATTTGTGAATGGTGGATTGTGAGCACTCCCCGCCGACCCCTTTACCTCCAGCTGGTATGTGCCTCAACCCATTGCACAACCATTTATTCCCCCCCCCTCCTGTATATCTCCCAAATCCCCTCTTTCTTGGGGTTTTAATTGGCGTGATCTCCACCGGCACAAGGGAGAAGCTAGACTGGTTAGCCCCTGTGACAGCACCATAGAGCTGCTGACAAACAGTGTTAACGCGCACGCACACACTCGCAGAGTATGCACACCATCCATACCATGAGCAGTGACACATACGGACCTCGAATCCCCGGTGCCTGACTGAAATCAGCCTACTGACTCCCCTAACGAGGGGGAGAGGGTCACAGCGCGAACATGTAGCAGCATGGCTAATGAGCGAGTGAGCGCTATGTGGCGACGTGTGGCACATTTAACCCCAGGAGGATTCTGCCCCAGAGGGAGGCTTCAGAGGTGGGGAAATAGAAGCTGATTTGCCCTTCAGAGGAACTTGCCAGAGCATTTTTTGATGTCCTAGGTTGCCTCTTTGGGACTTGATCACACATCGTCAGATCAAGATGTCAAGATATCAATATTTTACAGGCGTCTCAGGGAGCGAGAGACAATACATATCGCCTAAATCAGGGTGGAATTTGTATGAAAAGCACAAAAAGCGGCCGTACTGTCAACAATGGTTTAACGTGACAATCTGCCAACCCAATAACTCACCATGTTTTGTCAGAAGTTCTCTGATGAATGAGTGCAGCAAAGTGTTCTTTTGGCACTGTTGCTTTCCCCTCACCCAGGTCATTGAAATGGATCAGGTTTTTTTTTAAGGCAGTCAGGGGATGTTTTGTTTACTCTTTGGTTCTTCCAAGTCAGTGGCTCGGAAGTGACCCACTAAATCTAAGTGCAATTATACTGTGCTCAGTCTACTGCACCTCGCAAGATTTAACACCTGTCTTTTACAGGGAAAACAATCCACGGATGATATTTGGGGTTTTCATGCCTCATCCAGAGATCACCCCTATCACTAAACCTCCCCTATTGTATCTCATGTAGTCTGTGTGTTATCTATTGAATTCTTCCATCCAGACAAAACTCTTACAGCCAGTACCTCTGCATCATAAGGAGATCTAGTTTGACTAAGTAACCGTGTCTTAACGTGTAACTAATCTTCCCTTAATCACTAAGAGAAAACGAGAAAATAAATGCGAGGGGAAAAAAGTTACTGTGATTGCTGTCTGGGGAGTTCTGCCTAGAGAATAATCCTTATTTAATTGAACCGCGGGTTTTCTTTTCATCTCATGCCTCTGACAGTGGGGTGTTGGTACAGTTTGCCTGTAGGCGTTCAGATAGCGTGAGATGCACTTCCTTTGCAGCACCGTTCTGTGCTTCTAATCACTGATTATTAGCTGGAAAACTCTCAGTGACAGGGGGAAAGAGTCAGTGAGAGAATGGGCTGAGATGCTCTGCCTTCACTGGAGGGACTGAGGAATGCAACCGCAGCCCGAATACTGATGGTGCAGCCGGATAGGAGATGTAGTCTCCTGGGGCCTAAGGGTGCTGTCATGCAAAGTCTCCACTGATGCTTTAAGTCATATTTACTAGGCCCTCACCTGAGAGTGGGTTGCAAGGAAGAGTGGGTTTCCCTTTTCCCATTGCACACCCCCAGTTATGGTATCAATTAAAGTGCTGTTGAACTTTGGTAGTACCTTGGGTTGTGTAGCTTCCTGGCCAAGATATAACCCCAAAATCAGTGATTCTCTGTTATCTGTTGCTCTGGTAGAGATGATTGGAAAATTGTGGGGTTTTTTTCTCTTCATTGCCATTATATGGCGAAACAGGTCTCAAAATCACACTTCTAGCACATAAACAAACGCAAACAAAGCAGATTCTGACAATATATAAAAAAAACTACCAATAATTGTAAATAGGGGAAAAACTCGTTTTTTATATATTGGCAGAATCTGCTTTGTCAAAGTCCTGTCTCCCACCTTTTTTTGGCTATTTACAATTATTGATAAACATACTATTTTCTTCCTTCCATAGGCATAAGTTTCCTCCAACCGGATTTCAGTGTTACACTTGTTCAAACTAAAAGTTTTTTGTCAACTCAATAAACCAAAGCTGTGTGTTGAGGTTTATGAAGGTTTTCCTCACAGGTTTGTGAACTGTAGGCTTAATTCTCTGAGCAATATGGTCGTTGAGGGTTTTCCATTAACTTAAAGCCCTACCTAAAGGCTGCATGTTTTGTAAGAGTGACATGCTCTGGTCTTTCTGGCAGAAGAAAATATTTTGCCCTCAAAAACTTCTTCTTCTTCAAATCTTTACATCATTGGGTTTTGATCCATAGTATCAGCTTTGTTGACTCACCAAAACCTGACTGAATTTGAATTAGATTTGTGTCTATATCAGGTGCATCAGTGCTGCTCTGATGTGAAAGCCTGCATGCCCTTTTTGTTCCCCAAGACCATAATTGGAATAATTGGATTACTGGCACTTAAAGTCCTGCGATGAGCGCAAAAAGCGGAACTTTCACCACCCCCATTCTCCCTCTCAATTCCTCCACCGTGAAATTCCTTTTCACCGTTTTCCCTTGTGTTTAGCATGCACGTGTTAACACGTATGGAGGTGGATAAAATGCAATAAGACAAACGAATGTCAGCGCTCCAACACAGCCGCAGCCGCAGCCTCCTCTGAGGTTACAATATTTTGACTGAGGGACAAAAACAAACACCCTGGTACGGAATCCGGAATCTGCGCGCATCCCCGGAGCAGATGGTGACACGAGGACTGCAATACAAGTATGTCGACAGGGTTGCAATATCTGCAGACCCGCGAGGCGAAGATGAAATGTGCTGTTGTTGACACAAAGGGATTTTGGCTAATCTATTCAGATGCGAGGCTCTTGGTTTTGTCGGGGAGATGGTTGACAAACACAAAAAGACCGTCTGAATGTGTTTTTGCCCACCGGGGCCCGCTTGCTTCAGAGGCAGCTTGTGTCTTTCTCATCAAAGCAATCATTGACTTTGTACTTACTGCTATTTGAATTTAATTAAGTGGTAATAATGCAGAATTAAGCGGTGGGAAGGGCCTCCAGGCAGTGTGCATACCCTAAGCATTGTTTACGGGAGCTTTTCACACTGATTTGTACACAGTCTTCGGCAGTCGCAGGTTCAGAGAAAGTTAGTTCAAACACCCTCGTGCTGCTTACCCATTCCAAACACACTTCACGAAGTTCAGGCTGGAACCGTGGGATAGAATGCGATGCCACACCTGCAGAAGAAAAGCAGAGTATGATCATATGCTGATTTCAATAGATTTGAATAATTTTGCAGATTTTGAATAATTTAATTTTATTTCCTCTCAAGGAAAATCTTAAGGCACATCTGAGATCCTTCCTCGGCAACCTAACCCTCCTACCTCGCCTCATTGGTTGACAATCACCTCAATATAGCATCTGTGTAGACGACAGATTATTATTAGTAATGCCTTAGTATATATATATATATATAACATTTCTTGAAGCCTTCAGGACGCCACACTATCTCACCTATCCTGGCAGCATATTAGAGGACACACCACAACATATCTTCCTATGCAGGTCATGTCTGGCAGCCCCAAGCATTTTTATAATAGCTGTTTACTCCTGCATGGATTTCTCTGTCCTAATTGCATTTTCCCTAACAAGCCTTTGTTCACAGAATCCTCATTAATCTTTGCTCAAACTATTCGAGATGGAAGAAAATGTGGCGCCCCGAACCCCTCATGACTGTGAAATCAGCCGCCGCGGATTCCTCAGAGCTCGGTGCAAAGTTCTTTATCAACTCTATTTTTCCCCTCTCCTGGTTAATTGTTTGTACAGGATGTGACCCTGCTATTAGTAAATCCTCAAATCCCCAAAAGTGTCTTTCGTAGGCTCAGGGGAAGCATTCAGGCGCGCTAATCCGTTCTCACTCAGTACGTTCGGAGACGAGGAAGAGCTGAGCTACGTTAACCAAAGCCATCTTATTTGGCTGTGGCGGTGCATTGGCGCTCTTACGTAACCAAGACAAAAAGCTCTGGAAGGTGTTTTTTCCATGGCTGGTATAACGCATATTTACATGTTTTTCCACTCCAGACATAATTAGGTCAAATGTTCATTGTTGCGAGACATGTGAGTAATAAGAATGATGATGGAGTGAACTAATTTGGCATTGCCAAGACGCTGCAAATGTGTATAATTCCGGGCTTTGGCCGAAACAGATTGCCTCCGGCTTTCAATTCTGGCAACATGGAGGTGATAAGCAGCGTTAAAAACATTAAAACTTATGCAAATAGCCGTCTGAATATGAAGCCAAATCATCGCTTGTGTCTTTCCCATGTTCATTGAATACCTATGTTCAGTAAATCCCACCTTAACTATCAGTGTACCCTACCAATAAACCCAGTAATAGTCTTTCCTAAAATAAAGCAGGTTTGGTCGGAGGATCTGATGACACAGGTAATATAGGACTAGATTCCTTTTACCCTCCTGCTGTGACTTTGACAAATGGTCTATACTTACCTTATCCTTATAGGTTCAAATTGACCATAATCAAGATAAATGCTACTTGCCGGGCCAATTACATCCGTATGGCTTGGAGCTCCTTAAGACTCTTATGTTTTAGCTTTGCAGAGATCAATAAGTTATTTATTGTGGCCTTTTCTCCCTCGATGCTGAGAAACTGTACGGGGGCATCGTTGGAAACACCTCTACTTCTGTTGGTAGCGGAGAAGACGTGGGCATTTAATTATATTTCCCGATAATCCTACAGTGTTTGATGGACAAATGGCTTTTCCTCCATATAGGAAAGTGATATTGGAAACAATGGGAACTAATAGGATCATGCTGAAGTGGCCCAAGCAGTGACACTTCAGCCCTTCTAGTGGCACATGTAGGAGTTGTAATTTGAGTGTGTTCGGCAGTGAGTATCACCGTTGTTGGATATAACTACACATCTTCCAAAGAGTAAGAAATGAAGAGAGGAAAGCTGATTTTCCTTATGTCACACGTGTATTTTTAAAATTCCAAACTGGAGTATGTAACCGGTTTCCAGGGCTTAAGGTTCATAAAACCCACTCAACAAATAACCTTAAATTTAAAGCTGCATTAGGCAAGATTTTTATGTAAAAATACACTCCTCCTATCAGCCTAAATCATGAAGTGGGGCTGCAACAGAGAAGAGCGTCCCATCCCTACTAATTGAGGCTAAATAGGTTCACTGTATTTGCCCAAATTAAATTCTGATGTCGGGTATGGACACTGGTAGGAAACACAGAAAGTGGCAAATTGAAACTGAAAAATGCAGGTTTTATGTGCTTCTTGAAATTGAAATTGAAATTGAAATAGAAAAAGAAAAATACAAGGTATCAAGTTACCTCAGAGGAAGACATTTCCACTTTCTCTTGAAAATGATCTTTTGCTTCTTGTCCTTTTTCTATCCTTTCATGAAAAGCAGTCACAGACCGGCTTGGTTGGTAAGCATGAGTGATGTGCAGTTTACTGACATCACTTAACAGGATTTCTGGGGATTGAAGTCCTCAAACTTCAAATGGTCAGAATTGTGAAAATACACCCATCTTATCAGCCAGAGTGGGGCTGCAATAGACAAGAGCGTCCCATTCCCCCTAACTGAGACATTCAATTCAAATCCAATCCAATCCAAATTAAATTCTGCTGTCAGTATGGTCACTGGTGGGAAATCTTCTCCCCACAGGTAGCGACAAGTTAAAACTCAAGAGCAAAATACAAAAGTGTCTCCAAAAACAGTGTCCTAGTGGCTCAGTGGTCTAGGGCATGTGCCATGTGGGCCCAACATCTTGGGTTCAAATCCTTACATCCTTACAGTCACAAACAAGAAGGAATTTAGGTTTGAGGCGTGTGCAGTTCACTGACATCACATTACATGATTTCTGGGTAATGAAGTCCTTCAAATTTTCAGAAATTCCAAAAAGGATCTGGCTGCAGACCTTCGCTGTCAGGCCAGCTCCACTCTCAGGACTCTTCTTCAAAGTTGCCTAGTGCAGCTTTAAGTGTTTTCTTGTATTCTCATAACTCTTGAACTGACCCTAATAAGTCAGTGCAATATTAATTGGCCCCATGATCTCAAAACAAAATGTAGTTGAACGATAGGTTGTCTTTGGAGATGAGAGGAATGTAGTCTACATTATAACGATGCCCTATTTTAGTACAAAGTGAATCACAGGGGTTTCAACTGTGAGCTGTTGACACTGACACTCTCCCTGTATGACTCAGTGGAGCGTGGCATTATATAGGCCTACCTCTCACTTCTCTCTCTCTATCTCCTCCCCACCACCACAGCGTTGTTGTGTTCATGTCTCTTCCATGGCACTCTGTTTTCTTCCTTACTTCCTCTGTTTTATTATTTCTTAATCGACTTTCCCTCCCTGTCTGTTGTTCTCACGATTCTCTAGCCTCCTGACAGTATCTGGGCAATATGGCGGTATAGGGAGCGGGGGAGATGGAAATGGGCTTGAGTTTTAGAGAGTCAGTTTAGTCACACACACACACACGCACAGAATGCTGCTGATATTCCCTGATGGCCTATGGATGGGCTAATACAGAGCTGCGGGGCAGAGCTGCTGGATGTGGCTGATAACCATGCAGACAAATGGCCCACTGCTGGCTGCCTGGCTGGGCGGTAACATCACTTTGCTGTGGTACACCAGCCAGGCAGCGCATACACACCAAATAATGAACAAATATACCACGCACATGCAGCTAACCACCCACAGCTGGCATGTGGACATGCACACACATGCATAGCCTATGATGCTTTCGGTGACATAACACACTCTCTAGTGGCCATATTGGAGGGCCTCACAATGGTTGAGAACAGCTGACATTTCTAAAATATTGACATGGCCATCTCAACAACAGTGAATAGACATAGCTAGCTAATTTCTGTGTTGTTTTTAGCTAGAGACTCTTTCATTACTGATAACATAATGCTTGTTAGCTAGCTAACCGTTAAAGGCTATCCTGTCAGCTAATTATTACTGTCTTGTTTTTAACAAAGCTGACCAGTGGCGGACTCAGGCTGTTTGAAGGGCAGGGGCGAAAAAATAAAAAGGGCACCTACTGCACGACATGGGGCCCCACCAGCGCACAAAAAGCTATGATGCATCATGTATGATGAAATAGTCTTCATCCTTGATTAAGATTAACATTATGTTATTAGGCGATCCAGATTAAAAGTATAACCACACCTCTATGATAAAAACACACAGGGAACTATAAACCTTTAAAATGTTTATTTCACAAACACCTCCGAAGTAAAACACAGTAACTACATCTTAGAAGGTTACTTTACAACTTGAATAGTCTATTATCGTGCAAAAAAATATCATGCCACAGAAAAGCATTAAGTAATAGCCCACTGTAAGAGATTATAGGCTATGCCACAAAGTCACTATAGACTCACCGCTGAGTAGGCTATCACAAACACACTGCAAGTGCCAAAAATAATATAGTGATTTTTCGTTAGGAAAAATTGCACTCACATAGGCTATAGTCTATCACCACTAACCATTATCACCTTCAAAATAACAAAAAAGATATCAACTCCATAATCCCAAAATGTAAACAGTTAGATTTATAGGCCTACTGTAGGTTAGGGAAGGATTTTTACACTTCTGCTTGATTTCCAAATTGAGTCCACAGGTTAGCATAGAATCAGCTAAGCAAGGTACCTGTTTAGTTAGCTAGCTCCTTAGGCATCTAGGCTAAAAAATGTGATACAGCTATCTATAAAAGCACTTGCAGTGTACATACATTAGTATTTAGTAATGCATCACTGGTAAAACTCAATCTTTACAACTTCAAAGAAAGCTTGCTGTATTACCTACCTCACACACTGTAGTAGGATGTCAGGGTTACAGCTCAGACTGTATTAAGCCCCCTCTGACATCTGAACATTCTAGAGGCGGTGTGGCTAAAACTGAAAACTTAAATGGATGGAATAGATGTAAGTTTTTAACAATGGGAATGATTATTTTAAACTTTATTGTGTCACCGTTGGCAACAATTTACTTTGTCTTTTACTATCAAATACAGTTAACCTAACATAATCTAACCTAACCTAAAGGGTACATTGAAAAATAAAAAACAGGGACAGTGCAGATGAGATTACATCAAAATGCTAGCTAGATATTAGCCTAACTTATCGGCCCCTTGCAAAAATGCAGAAAAGATTTGTTAGCGGCCATACAATGTGTTTTGAATGTAAGCAGGGTTTGAGAGGTAAATTCAAAATCTTATCAAAGTATTTGGCGGCACCCCTAGACTGTCGTCACGGCACCCACTTTGGGAAAGCCTGCCCTAGAGAGGGCACGTTGTAGGGGAGACTGTAGGGCACTGCATCTCATTTTCTTCACTGGGATTTTTTTCTCTCCATTGCAGGGCACTTCATCGTGTTTTCTCACTTGGAAGGGCATCTAAGAGGGCACTTCATGAGTTTTTCATCAGAAAGGCACCTGTAGGGAACCTCAAGTTTATCCCATTGTAAGGACACCTATATGGCACCACATCACATTTTCTCCACTGGAGGGCCATCCATTAGGAAACTTCCCCACATTCTCACGCATGTAGGGACACCCTTTACAGCACTGCATCACATTTTATCCACTGGAGGGGCACTTCTCCATTAGAGGAGCACCTATTTGGGTACTTCATCATGTTTTCTCACCTGTAGGAGTACCCTATACAGCACTGCATCCCATTTTCTCTACTGGAGGGGCACTTTTTGGGACACTGTCATGTAGGGGCGGCATAGAAGGCACTTCATAACGGCACCCTTTTCCATTGGAAGGGCACCCATAGGGAACATCAAGTTTAGACCATTGTAAGGGCACCTTATAGGGCACTGCATCACGTTTTCTCCACTAGAAGGGCACTCATTAAGACACGTTATCGAATTGCTCTCTTGCTCTAGAGGGCACATCATCATAATTTATTGTATGAAGGGGCACCCTAGAGGGCACTCAATCATTTTTTTCCCATGTGAAGGGCAGCCAATAGGGCTCAGGGGGGGGGGGGGGGGGGGGCGGTCCCCCCCCACCCCCACCCCCTGAGTCCGCCAGTGAAGCTGACACAATCGCTAACGTTACATGGCTAGTAGCTACTAGTGGCTAGTAGCTGCATTTTAACTTCAATATTAGTTGCTTTGCTAAGTTTTTTTGCTAGCTAACAAAGTCAAAACTTCTTCTCAAGCTATAGTTGAAGTGCTTTGGAGTAGGGACTAGGACCAAAGGGGCTTAGTTGGTTAGGAGGCCTAACCCAAATTTGGAAGCAAATCTACCTTATCAGACCATTCATTTTTACTTAACATTACAGAATGGACCTACACCCATACCTTGGCTGTTTTTTTTTTTTTTTAGACATCTCTCTTTTTCTTGCCCACATGTTAAACATTTAACCATTATTTACACAGCCAATTCTTCACTGGACCTCCATGATGACACCAGACGTGGTTGATAGGAGATTTGTGACACAACTGCAAAGCCTCTACAGGCTAAGCCAACTCAATATTGTTTCTGTCAGGGACACATACTCATGCACGTGTGCATGCACATTATTTTCTAGTCCAAAAGGCTCACTGTGGAGCCCTCTCTATCTCCCTCTTTCCACACAACACACACTCACACACGGTTCCTCATTACTAGACACTGGGATGGACAGGGCCATTAAAAGTTGTGGACATGGCCTGTCAGCCCTGCAGATTGGAAATGCATTTCATGGAGCTGGCTGGACAATCCAGTAGCAACAGAGGATGAGTAGGAGCCCAGTCAGTATCTTGCTCACTAGTATGCTAGGAGCAGCCTTCTGAGCTGTTGTCATGTTCCCGACTGTCACTGACTCCTGATGAAAGTCCAGGATAGGACTGAGGGGAGAAGGCTGCTTGCATGACCTATAATAATTGGACGTAGAGGGTTGAGGAGGCTTGGGGGAAAGGGAAAAAAGGTGTGTGTGTGTGAGAGAGAGAGAGAGAGCGTGAGAGACTGAGAGAGTAGAATGGAGCAAAGTGAGATCTTGAGTGTAGGAGAAAATGAAAATGAGGACCATATTCATTAGGACAATTAACTCGATTACTTTTCATCCAACAATTTTCCATCCAACTTTCTTCATGCATGGTATGACCTGGTGTTTTTGAATTTCACAGGTCAGGAGGTTATTTTCCATTTCAGACTGCCAATTATCCCACTACATTGAACATATTAGACGCCCCTGCAATTAATAATCTTTTCCTCTGACAGCCCACATGTCTTGCCATCAGAGGCAATAACACAGACTCATTTCCTTAATGATCTGCCTTCCTCTTACATTTTTTAAACAAAATAGGACCCAATTATGCACCCACATTAATATTCATCAGTGATGCATTCCACCTTATTAAGCATTTAGAGTAAACAAACTGTTAAGGATCATTAGAGTTGAAATTTAAAGACAAAAGGTGGCAGCAGTAGAGGAGGTCTTTCGGAGGCCAAAGAGAAGTGCATGAATCACTTGCAGTCACTGATAAAGAGTGTGCCCCAGCTAACTGAATTAATTATTAAATGCGGGTTGGATCTCTTGTGATTCAGCAAACATTAAGATCCTTCATTACCTGCAGTAATTCACATCGGGGGTATGCAGTCTACAGCGTTTCATCAATAAAATATAGGAAAGATACTAGAAGGGAGTCTTGGACGAGTTATATATTATTTCAGTTATAAATAATAGTCCATTACTCCATGATGCCACTAGGATGAAGAAGTGATGTCAGCATATTTTGTCCACCTTTGATGACACCTTTGATTATCGTTACAACTTAATAACATTCTGAAAGTTTCCTGACATTTTCCAAGCACTAGGTGTAGATTTCAGTGACTCAGAATTGTTTGGCGCTGCATCTGGTATGCGAAACAACTCATATTCTATTCCTTTTAATCAGAGCAGAGATTCCTTCCCTGTGGACGCAATTACATGCCTCATAATCCAGACCTGGCACTCTCAAGCAGGCTCCACATAAAATAACACTTGTTTCCGCCTCACAAACATGCTTTTTGTACCTTGACACAATCATTGCCGGTTGTTGATCTAATTGTTAACCTCAAAGCACAAATGTAAAAATGCATGCTGACTGAGACCTTGGCATGCTTGACATATCAATCATATATAATGTAGTGGCATACATGCAATAATGTACAATTCAACTGTGGCATGTTCAGAGCTCATGTCAATGATCTTAAGGCGGCAATCAACGGCCAAGTGTTTGTGACACTGGTTAAATTTGTCATATATTACGCATGTCCCCAAACACTTATGCTCGTTCCCTCACACCCAAACATTTCCTGAGAATTTTCAAGATGTTGCTGAGTTCATTTGCATTTACTTGCATCTCTAGTCTCAACACGACCCATTCAAAACCTTGGAGGAAATATTGAAGACATATCAAGCACAGAAAGTTGGCTGGTTGAAGATGGGATCTGATGCAAAGGCTTGGCCGATAACCAAATAAACCCAACAAATAGTTTTGTATGATACAACACTGGGATTTTATATGTTAGGATTTGCAGGTGCGGTCCAACTCACAGTTAATTTTAACAACACAACTGAACTTTTGAGTGCCTATTTTTCACATCATTCTGTTTTGTATATACTCAAGGAGGAAGCCATACTATGGTAAGTAACTCTATGGTCAACGGTCATAGAGTATAAATGTACAATGTCATTGATTGAGTTCCAAAACGGGGCCAGAAAGTGAGTTTCAAAAGCCAGAAATCTCAGTAATCGTTGAATTGTTGGTACTGATCAACAACCTTATCAACCCCCACAGATATATTATCATTTTGTGCTATGGGGCAGGAAAAAATATACTTTGTGCCACTGCATTTCCATATTTACAAAATTATACTGATTGGCCAAAGGGGATGCTACAATTACAGGTCAAGGCCAAGCCATCTCTCTTGGATTTTTATTTTATGCTATTTTAAATTTCTTGAAAACAATATTTCCTCTAAGGCTTTTTCATATTTTGGCCTATCTGTACCAAACTTGGTCCACAGCCTAAGGAGACTGAGATACACCTGTACTACACATATATACTGTAGCAGGAGTTCCCAAACTTTTTTATGCCAAGGAGCCCCCAACGTTGCATTGCCTGCTGGGGCCCCCCACCAACAAAATATAGGCTATTGTCCACCCACATACTGTGCAAGGCACAGTTGGGTTTGGACAATACTGATATTAAATAACCAAGATTTAGCTTAATTTCCTTTTCTCCTGTTCTTTTTATTCAATTTATTACTCTTGTAAGTATTCAATTCCCATCTAATATTCAGTGTCCTCAACGTACCTTTCAGTAAAATCAGACATTACACAGTATTCATTTGCTAACAATCACAACGTAATCAATACTGTATTATTTTCCATATACTCAGTATTAACTTTTAAGCATTTACTGTATTCACTTTTAAGTATTTACCCCATGATCAAAAATCAATACATGTGTATGAGAGAGAGAGAGAGAGAGAGAGAGAGAGAGAGAGAGAGAGAGAGAGAGAGAGAGAGGAGAGAGAGAGAGAGAGAGAGAGAGAGAGAGAGAGAGAGAGAGGTATGTATACTCTCTAGTGGGAGGGATGGTCCTGGTGGCTCTTATTCAGTTTGCCAATTCTTGGTTTCAGCTTTATTAATGCCATGCACATATCACTGTCCCCTTCAAGCGTGCTCTGATTTAAGTACATTCACAGCTGAAAATGCTGCTTCACAAAGGTAGGCTGTGGCCAATGGAAGCAGACATTTAATAGCCTTCTCAGAGTGGGAAGCAAATTCATCCTTTATATACAGCACATCCAGTACTCACTGTTTGACATGTTCCGCTTGGGACTTCATATCCAGGTTGGCCCAAACCCCTGGAGCAAAAGGGTCTCTGATCCAGGTTTGACGAGCATTGTCCAGATCAGGGTAATAGTCTTTGAAATATCCCTGCAAGTGTGCAAGGTATGAGAGCACAAGTGGTGAGATGCTGTCTGACCCTTCACCACTGGCCAGAAGCTCTTGATGAAGGTGCGGGAACATCTCCAACCTTAAATTTGTTTGTCCCCAAGGTGATTTTCTGTGTAAATGCACAGAATGTTCTAGACATGTCATATGTATGTACCATGCCTCTACATGCTCTGATTCAGTGCTTTTAGATGTTGGAATATATCAGACATATATGCAAGTTTCCAAAACCACGCTGCATATGCAAGGCGCCTTCCAAGCTGGTGGTTTTCAGACATGAGGAAAGCTGCAAACTCCTCTCTCAGCTCGTATAACGGTTCACAACTGGCACCCATCTCATTGCACAGAAGAGCAAAAAGTCTGTGATTCAGGGGTGGGCTTTTATAAAGTTTACTATATTTCGTTACTGTGGAGTGAAAACATTACATTTCCAAAATGTCAGGTTTTCAGGAACGTTGCTTGACCGCCGTACATTTTTGAGTTTATCTAATTAGTTTTGAAAGGGTTTCACAAGACCAAGGGCCGTAGAATTTTCTCAACGCACAGAGAAGCATGTAATCCTTCAGCTGAAATTGAAATCAACATCCTGTAGAACTTGATGAAGTTCAACATCAATCCGTTTTGCCACAAGCGCCTCCCGATGTACGGGGAGTCATGGCAGCAGCCCCATCGGTGCAAACACCCACACACCGAGACCAGTCAACTCCATACGATTCTATGTATTCAATAGATGTCTTTTCAAGTGGTCCTATATTTGAGTGCTTTGCAAAACAGTATCGCCTCCAAAAAGTTCTCCACACACAAACTGAATAACTGGTTGACTTTCATCTTCTCCAAAAGTTGAAACAACACGTCCTGGGCTATCTCACTTAGGCATCGGGCCACTGTGTTGGAGAGCGGTACTACATCAATTTTCCTAGCAGCCTCATCACCCAGTTTTTCCCGAACAATGTCTTTGGCCGTGTGTGGTGTCTTTGCGCAGGAAATGTGATATGAGACAAAAAATGACTCCTTCAGGACCAGCTCAGAAATGGTTGCTTGCTGCTTGAATGCAGATGACTGTCTGTTTAGCTGGTCTTCCTTACATGGGAAGAATTTTCTGCTTCGTTTGGGTGTTTTTTTTGCAAGTGTCTTAACAGTTTTGATGCCTTCAAACACTCATTACAGAGAGTTTCAATCCATAGAACACATTTTGGGTTATCGTGTCTATCCTTCCTCTTTGCTGCGGTGAAGCCATACTTGATATAGACAAATTCATATTTGCGAAGCTTAGTGCTAGCCTTACTTGGATTTTTTGCAGCTGAGCCATGATCTTCGGTCTCTTTGTCAGGTGTTCGTCTTTTCAGAAACGTATCCATTGACTGATGACAGGTGCATGCAGCACATAACAAAAAAATATTCTTATTATAAATGATAGTATGATATTTAATACCAAATGATAGCCTTTATGTGCTGAGATTTTACATATATATAAATATATATATGCATTTTATATAGATTTTTGTAAAAAAAAAAAATCCCCTTTGCCCCTATGCTGCCACGGAGCCCATAGTGCCCCCTTTGGCCCCCACTTTGAAAACCACTGCATTATAGTACGGTATATACATATACAGTATATGTTATCTATTGGTGGGAGGAGCAAGGAGATAAGGGAGCTTATGAGTAAACGGTGTAAATGCACAAGAAAGATCCATGCAAATGTTTAGACAGAAAGATTGAGATCTATTAAATGATCTGATTCGAATGTCCTTCCCTCTACAAATTCTACCCCACCTAGAGAGATTTTACAGTAGATGTGAATGGAGTATGGTGGGAAACACAATGCATCTCTTTTCACTGTACAGTAGCTTACTTCCAAATTTAGACTGGTCTTTAAAGCATGTTCAAATGAATTGACATGCTGATAATATTTGGGGGTTTGGAAATATGTGCTACATAGTGCTTTAAAGCACCTTGGGGTGATTAACATCTTATGACACTTGATAGCTTGATTTTGAATAATAAAAAAAAAAATCTAAAAATATTAAAGAACACTGCTTTATAACAGCAAAAACAACAATAATACATTATAATAGCCTGTTGATATTTTTCTTTCTTTCTATATTCGTTGCAAATGTAAGAATGTAGAAGCCCTGAAGAACTTGAATGTGTAGTGATATCTAACACTGAAGAAAACAAGTCTGCAACTTTAATTTTTAATGCAAGTTCCATGATTTACAAGACAGTTGGGATTCCTGAAGATGCAGTAGAGTTCAATCTCGGTACATGAGCACTTCCTGCAGTACGCTGCTGCTGTGCCAGTACTTAGACAAAGCAGCAGACATGGCTTTCTCCACTGTGTGACCACTTTGTTTTCAGTCTGCCAAACAACAACTCTATCAGAAAAACTCACCGAGAGAGTCTAAAGATGAGAGGTGACGTGACATTTTCAGCAGTATTATATTATCTTGGTTACGTTAAGTTCAATTTTTTTTAGGCCTTGCACTGACTTTCAGCTTGCCATTTTGTTTCTTTGATCACTAAGACCCTGAAGTCGGCTGTGGTGTTTTCATCGGCCAAAAGTGGCCGTGTACAGGTGGTGAAATCCCTCCTGCATGCAACCATTATCTGAAGAGGCCATTGAAGTGTCAATAGAAGCTTGTCTTGTCTGCAAGTCACAGTACTACTATTACTATTTACTGTTTTAAGTCACACTGAAATATTATTATTTTTTTGCCTTTTTAGCTCATTCAAACCATCATACCATACACCTGTTTGACAATTTATGCCCAAAAAATGACAACAATTTTATTTTCTTGTGTTTTTATAGCAAAATCTCATTACTTTTACTTCCTGGAACACGGAAAATCTTTGCTGGTGACTTTGTGTACCAGGAGGCATACATACAAATTCCAACCAATAAAACGATCACAGATTTTTGAACAATCCCCTCCCGTCAAATAAAACTGCCTTTCTCTCCCTAACTGATATCCCATTGGTTTACACTTCCCATGTTATGTCCCGCCCCAACATCCTGTTTCAACAGGAAATACGTCACATAAAGCAAGCAAGATGCTCACAAAATGTGGTTTCATCGTGATTTTAAGTAAATGTTGAACTCTGCAGGTTGGCTGTAGTAGGTAAGCTTTGGGGGCAGCTGATGGTTCTGTATGATTACTTCCTACATATTGTGCTTTGGCCTGTGCATAAAACCTTTGACACATTTGTTAATAAAGGTTTTATATTGAAGGTTGTGACTGAAAATCCTTTTTTTATTCAAGTTCCTAGCAGTAGCAGTTGAGATAGTGTATATTTTGGGGATTATAAGTAAGTAAGTAAGTAAGTAAAGTTTATTTATATAGCACCTTTCACAGAGCAAAGTCACAAAGTGCTTCACAGGAGTAAAATAGTTAAAATAAGACCATCAAATAGTAAGAAACAATAAAACATAAAAACAAAGGACATAAAAACACACAGAAATACAGACACAAGAGGCTAGACAAAGGCCAGTCTGAACAGATGAGTCTTCAGCTGCTTTTTAAAAGTGTCAACAGAGACCGCAGATCTTAAGTCCAAAGTACATAACATGATCAAAAATAACACCAAGATTTCTAAGATTAGACTGTACAGTTGAGGAAAGGGACCCAATACACTGAGCAACCTTGGAAACGATACTGTCTGAAGCAATAATAAGAACCTCAGTCTTGTCTGCATTAAGCTGTAGAAAGTTGTTGGCCATCCAGTCCTTAATGGCAATCAGACAATCATGCAAAACAGACAGTTTGTCAGTCTTATCTGGCTTAAAAGAGATGTACAGCTGAATATCATCAGCGTAGCAGTGATAAGAAACACCTTTAAATTTGCTAATAATCAGTCCTAGGGGAAGCATATATAAAGCAAATAAGATAGGACCCAAAACAGAACCCTGGGGCACACCGCAGGATAGGGCAGCAGTTGCAGACATGTAGGGACCAACCGACACAGAAAAACTCCTATCCGAGAGATAGGAGGAGAACCAGTGCAGGGCGCTCCCACATCAGAAGACATCATGATATCATTGGAGACTCTGAGAAGAGCTGTTTCAGTGGAATGCTTCTGACGGAAACCAGACTGGAACTTATCAAGAATGTTGTGTGCATTCAGAACAGCAGTGAGCTGTTTGGCAACAACTTTTTCTAAAATTTTTGAGATAAAAGGCAACTTGGATATAGGCCTATAGTTTTTGGGCACGGATGGATCAAGGTTAGTTTTTTTTAGGAGAGGCTGAACAACTGCATGTTTAAAATAAGATGGAACACAACCAGATTGCAGGGAGCTATTAATAATAGACACCAGGCACGGACCAATAAGCACATTTGGTTGACTGTCTTATGAGGTTAGCATTGAATATGGTAGCAATGTTGTCTTGTTTCATCAATAGATAGGTATAGTCACTAAAATAGCCTTGTCTAGTTAGATTTGCAAGACTGTAAACTAATGATGTGTGTAGCCCAGTTAAATTTAGATAAGTTAGATAAGTTTGGTGATTTTGGACCTATATATATATAATTTACATACCTGTAGTATTTGGACCTGCAGAGGATATTGACTCCAGAGTCAGCGATCAGTTGAAATGGCGAGCTCCATTGCTAGGCCTCTTGCTGCTAACAAAGAGTCCAAATGGGGTATGTCGAATTTGGCTAATCTAAACAGTAAAAGTAATGGAATTTATGTTTACTGCTTTCATGAGCAACTGTACTTCACTAGGTGACCAGGGAGGATCACCTTCTGGGTTTTATTTTGGAAGATTCTCCGGCGAGTTTCTTTCCTTGATTGTTTGCTAGCTAAACCAAAAGGTTAGCTGAGGTTCATGGGCAATTAGCTTTGATGGAAAAGATAAAAGCTTTCATGAAACTGACTGTGGTATTACTGATTTATGTGATTGTGAAAGATAAAAAAACAATCTGAAAATATTTTATGCTGTGTACATGTAAAATAAGCAACGCTAATCTTGTGAATTGTCTCATTTTTTTTCCAAAGACAATAGTTATGGAAATGTGGATGTTCCAGCTAAATGTAGCAATGTGACATTCTGCTTTCATACATCGTGGCTGCAGTTATGTTTATGCTGTGAAATCATTCTTAATACATTTCTTTTGAGAATAAGAGATACAGAACGAATTAGAAGTACAAGATCTTGTCATTTGAATTAGAGTTGAATAGAACAGTGATTAAGACCTGCGGTCTTAATCACTGTTCACGGAAGCAGGTTTTTTTTTTTTGTTGTGCTTGATTCTAAGAGAGAGACCGTGTGAGCTTTTCCCTGCAGATGCTCCTCGTTCAGATAAGCAAAAAAAATCTGAAAAGGGAGGCCTCCACCCACTCAAAAAGATAAACAAAACAAAATGAAACTACCCGGGTAGATGTGACCATTTATTCTTTTTATTTGCAACTTGAACAGAACAGAGCTGAACTGAGCAAATAGCACAAACTAAACTAAACTGAACAGAGCTCTGACATTTTGTTTTTTATTGGACTGGAACATTTTTCTTGAGAGTGCACTTATTTTTATCTTTATTATTCGGGGTGGGAGATTATTATTATTTAAAAGGGTCTTATTGAGTCATATGGTTATAATTGTGTAATAACTGCCGTCGTGTAGTGGTGTTTTACTTAGCTGAACCCCAAACCCAAATCTGTGGTGGAGCCTGACATCTAATGGTGAAAAGTAGGGTACTGAACTGCTATTGGCTGATCTTTGATGCCAGGTGATGTCACCACCTGTTGTACTCTATAGAAGGTGACATCAATTGGCACCAAAGACCAGCCAATAGCAGATGGCCAGTTCAGTACCCTAATGTCACCACTAGAGGTCAGGCTTCACCACAGATTTGGGTTTGGTGGTTTAGTTACTCTTTAAGATTCTGTTGAGAGTAAGTGGATCATTATGATGCCCCCTGCTGGAAGACATTTAAAGCCACTCTTCTTTTTAAACTTGATTATTATCATATGAAATGCTAATGTATTCCCATGGTTTTTCATTTGTTAGGCCTCAGTGATTGTAACATAATTAATTATAGCACCCTGCTATGTGTTGTGGAGTTCTGGTTGTCACAGTAGACAAGTGAAATAAAGTCACCTTGGCACCTCGACTATATAATATGTGTGTGTGTGTGTGTGTGTGCGTGTGTGTGTGTGTGTGTGTGTGTGTGTGTACGTGCATGTATGTACGAGAGTGTGTAATGACAAGTCAACAAGCAAGCATCCTTCTCCTTGAGTAGTCTGCACTGACAAAAATACCCTAGAGCACTTCAAACCTATCATGACTTCTCACACAAGCACTGCTCCTGTGTCACTGCAATAGCGCTGAACAATGTACAATGAATGGCAATTCTTTCCACAAAGCTGTTTTCTCCATAATGTTGAATTATATCCTCATTGAAGCTTGGTTGTACAGGGAGAAGCCAAGTCCTAAACATTTCCCATGAAGATCTCTGTTGTCCAGTACCACAAGAGTATGTATTCTAAGTTTCAAGATTTTCTCCTATTGTTTCTCAGGGTTTTAGGTACATCAGTTGAACTACTTGCCAAATCAAGCCAGGCCAGATGTAATAGCGAAGGCCACAGTTTTTCTCATCAGTAGAATGATGCCTTTACGGTCAGCCCTCATGATAATTGCAGCCAGTGTACAGTAATTCCTTGTGCAGAAACCCATCATGTGGGACCCTCCCCTAGATTTATAGGAGCAGAATCGGAAAAAGCAAATGCCATCGTCCTGCGAGGAGAAATAAAGGGGACAGCCTAATGGGCAATTTCCTTGATGAGAAAGATGACGATATTTCAGATACGCTGGATCGAGATGATGACCTGCAGGTGGATAGTTCAGGGAACAGACGAGACAGACAGACATATACAGTCAGACAGAGACGCGCTGACAGCATGCTGTGCGCTTCAACGGACCATGAAGGAAACTAAGAAGAATAATGTCTTTGGTCTCACTTATTACCAGACATTTGTTTCTTTGAGTAAAACACCGGTTCAGTTCATTTAGAGCCAAAGCCAAGGGACATAATGTGGCCTAGTTCTTCTGATTTATGATAAGATGTCAAACAAACTCTCACAGACTTCTCCCCAGTTGACTTGCGTATGCAGGATTTTGTGTGGAGGGACAATTAGCAGGGATTCAGCATTGCCGTGGGTATTGAGTGTGTTTGTGTGTGTGTGGGGGGTGGGTGGGTGGAGAATTGTCTTTTGAGTGTTTTCAGAGTCTTTGAGAGGGTGTGATACAGCAAAGAACTGCACCTGAGTATAACAAACATCTGTATGTTTGTGGATGTGAGCAGTACAGAGAAAAAGTGAGAGAGACTAAAGTTAAATATACCTTAAAAAGTTTAATTTGATGCATCAGATAGTGGAATTGACTCATTCTTTACATTTGGTGATATTTAGTTGAGGCAGAGTTGGAAACTAAGGCAAACAAAATAAGGCAAATGCCACGAATTGTGTAGTTTCACCAAAAGATGCGAGTATGACCAGCAGTAGTGTTGGTTGTATTTTCTTATGTTGTATTACATTACTAACACTTCCAGTTTGTCACAGTAAGTTTGACCCTCATGCATGCCCACTCTTAAATTCATACAGAACAGGATTAATACAATATGACAAACTTGTTGGACATTGTGTCTCTAACTATATATATCTATATTTTTCTTATACTGTCCATTTACAGTTTCATAACTTTCAGTAGCTATGTTCAATTAGAAATGATGTGTTTTGTCAGCTTTTTGTTTCTTTATTTTGGTTGTTCAATTGGTCTTAAATCCAAGTCCAGGCATCTTTATAAAGTCCCATTCTGCCTGAGTGTGTGTGTGTGTGTGTGTGTGTGTGTGTGTGTGTGTGTGTGTGTGTGTGAGAGAGAGAGAAGTGTCTAATTACCCCGGAGGATAGAATGACTGCCACATTGAGGACAGGTGCCTTCCAACATGTCTACAACTAAAACTACTGCAACACCCACACACTGCAACAGCCCGACAGAGAGGACCTGACACAAACTCTGATTTTAAACAAATTCTTTCAAAAATCTATAGTTTACCTACAGTATATCCAATATCATATAACCTATATCCATTGCCAGAACCAGCACTCAAAAACATTAGTTCATCTGAATCATGCGTTTTTTGCATCTATTTCTTTGATATTTGAATAAAAACAGTTGGGCCGGTCCCAGAGATGGACCCATGACTGTTGGACTTCCACATTATCAAAGACACTTGATGGTTGTGTCGTCAGTGCCCCCTATTCAGTGGAAGATATTGCCCATTGCAAAAATTCAGTAATAAAATACTCAGATGAAAAATGATGAACCAGTGCAAATATAATACCCATCAGTGGAAATCATGTAAAGGGTGTCACCTCCAGACTTCTAAAACTCATCAAATAGGGATTCTTTCATCTGAAGACCTTTTTTTTTCTGTCTCTCGGGGAGTTGTTACAAGCAATTATCAGTCTAACAAGGCAAAGCAAGTCTCTTGAGCCCCACATCAACATAATTAGCCACTGATGTCGAAACATGGCCTTTCTTCTCTGCAACAAGACACAAGCGGTGGACCTCAGAGATCTTTACGTTTAGGTACGACTGCTGGGATGTGTGGAGATGTGAGATAAATGATGCAATTTACCCTGCGCAAACTGTCGTGAATACTAATTGGCAGAGTGATATCGCTAGGTAAACCTGGGGCAACATATTAGGGAGTGAGTTTGAAAGGCGTTGGTGTGCAAACAAGCGTACAAATTGTATGGAACATGTAGAAGAGGAACATATTTTAAGTTGTCGGTGAAGTCATCATTCATTGCTGTCCATAAAGAGTGGGGTGTCAGAGAGTTTTGAAAGTTTCATAAGCTGCACTGGAAAATTCCCTCAACTTTACGTCACTTGGTATACAATCTGAATCACATTTTTGAGATTGAATTTTCCTGTAAATCAATGAGTTCCAAACACCTTAGCTTTGGACATTTAAGAGATTAGGATGCACTGCACTGTCAGGAAGTATCACCCAGTGAATGGATCAAGTGGTGAAATCCTCTGATTATAAAAGATCATACAATATTATTTTATCTGATGTTGATAGTAGTGAAAAAACTTTTATAGAGTTCATATTAGTGGGCTTTTTTAGTAGGTTATCTATCAGCTAGGGTTTGCCTGATACAGGTTTACTGATACTGATATTTTTGCATTGAAGCTGCCAATTGCTAATATGTTGCGCCTATATTCAATATCTTTGAATTTGACCATTTTTACGCCCAATAAATGACAAGTAGGCCTATTCAGTGTTTCCTTCAGAATTGTCAGGGTGGAAAAGCCTCTCAAACAGCATTTAGACCATCATGGGACACTAAAACTCTCCATTGAAACTCAGCCAGCCAAACCTTATGCTCTCCAAAGCTTTTCCAAAGGAGCGATATTGTGATTGTATTGTGACATGACTTTATTTTGTGGCTTGTCCATAATCGCCATGATGCTATTCTAATATCTAATCCTATTAAACTACATGTGAACACTAGGGCTATCTGCCGTGCGAGCCATGTCAGCACTGAAACACCCACAACCTGAAGATAAGTACCCTCCTTTCTCTGCAGCCCTACTATCCTCATGCATAGAAAAAAAAAATCATAATATCTCTCATTTGGAAAATCTTTTGAGAGCATAAAGTTTCTGGCCGTTCTTGGTTGGCTGATTTTACAAATGTACTCTGCTACCTTACACTATCCCTCCCCGCCTCCCACCATCGTTCGCTCTCCGACCTCCCCGGCTCTCTCCTCAAGGCTCACTTCCCATGAATAACAAACTAGCTCCCCAGACCATTAATAATACATAGAATAACACACACACAGCAGCTTAACGATGCCGCGGACGGCTGACAGCCCTCTACACCCGACGCCTACAAGTGTATCCAAGTTGAGCGATCCGGCTTTCAGAACTTCTTGGGCTGCGTTGGATTTCCATGTTAAATTTCTTGATTTATCATACGGGCTCGGGCCTGCAGAAATTAATATGCCCTTCATCTGGCAGGAGGACGTAAAAACATTCCCCACAGTCGGCCATGATGTGTGAATAAAGGTGGACTCTGCAGGGCAGGAAGGCGGCCTCAATGAACCATTAGAAAGTCATTATTACGGCTGTGTATGATTGATCCTTTCCCAGGGACCCGCAGTACACCTTAACAATTAACCCACAAGCTATTAAACACTGGCAGTATAGCAGAGTGGCAAATAAATCACAGTGTTTTACACCTTCGGATTCAAGATGGGCGAGGACTTTATTAAAGTGGCATATTGAATCAATTTGAAATTAAGCAAGGGAAAAAGTTGCCCCTTCTCACAGGATCTACAGCTACTGTATTCTAGATTAATATATATGCTGTATTTATTAAGACCGGTTAGATTTGTCACTTTCTGTAACAAAACTTGCCGTAATGGAACTGAAGGATGACGAAAAGTACAATGTATGGATGTTAATGTAGTTTTATATGAATCTTGAAAAATGAGGATCTATTTAATGGAAAATGTGTTGGCAAACTTTGCGGACTATGCTACTTCTTGATAAAGCTGAGTAAGCTTTGAATAAAATGCAACCCAGGTTGAATATTAACTGGATGAATAAGAATGTGGTAGTTTTGTGTTTTGGCTTTACTAGAATAAATTGTGTCTAGTCAGGCAATTTTCAGCACACCTGTGTGTCTAGTATTTGGAACACACATTCGAGTTACTCTAACTGTTAATGGCAATGTACTATATGTTGTGTCAATATGTGTTATAATATGTGGAGCTGTGCCACAGACTTGTGTTGGAGACAAGTTCTAGCAATGTTGTTGCAATAGACCTTATTCACCAACATGGCTGACATACTTCCACAGGGTATAGATCTGTACTCACCATTGCCAGCAATGAAGCCAACTTTCTTTCTCCTTTTTATTGCCATATCTTTCATTTTCTGTTGTCAGACGACTACACCACTATAAAAAAGTGATATGATTGAGGGTCACAAAATGCTAACTGGCTAACCAAGGCTAACGGTAATTTCTGTACTGTTAGCAATTTGTGAGCCATCAAATGACTTTTTTTTCAACAAGTCCTCCAACCCATACGACCACATAGGTTGTTTGTTCCTACCCTCTAATACGACCCACAGGAGCGTTTCCAACGAACGTGATCTCACAAAAATACGTGAAATAAAAATGACCCACAGGAGCGTTTCCAACGTGATCTCACAAAAATACGTGAAATGAAAACAACTTGGGTTATGGTTATGGTTAGGCAACTAAAACAACTTGGTTAAGGTTAGGAAAATGGTTTGGTCATGTTATTTCAATGTTGAGAGAGAAACGTGGCAGTCACGTGACGTGGACGCAGACCAACGTAGCACATTGTCGTTATTTACATGACCGCTAGAGGTCGCTTAACTTTAAAACGTAACTATAGGTCGTAATAAGCTGCTTATACAAACAACCTATGGTGTCGTTTTTTGGGGGAGGACAGGCTCTTTTTTTTATAGTGGTGCAGTCATCTGACAACAGAAATAGAAAGATATGTCAATGAGAACACATGTTTTGTGTTTTACGCTATATTGAAACACAAAATAAGTAATCACAGTCATGGTCGGAGGCAACAGAAAGTTCCCTTAACATCGCTGCCAATGGTGAGAACCGATCTGTACCTTGCGGAAGTACGTCAGCCATGTTTGTGAAAAAGGTCTATTCCTATAGGTCGCCAGTAGAGGCCGCTAAAGGTCACAGATTACTCAACGCCACCTTTAAGAGTGAAAGTTGTGGTATTGCAAGGAATTGGAGCAGCTTGACGACAACCGTGCCCACATGCTATCACAGCATCGACTTTGCTTCCTGTCCTCCTTCCATCTGAGATCAGAGTTCACTCACAATAAGAACGTGAGTTAGCGGTACCAGCCGGTACAAGTCTGTCCCTTCTTTTCCATTTAGATTAGGATGGAATTGCCCATTTGGGAGGACCGAGACACGTTTCACTTTAGCGCTCATTGAGAAACAGAGGGTGGTTCCGGCGGGTCGGACGGCACCAGCGCCTATGGGCTGACAGGACCAGGCACGCACCACTGTGCTGAATCAGAAATAATTGCTTCTCTGCTTTTCGTATTAAAGAAGCCATCATGCCTCATCTGAGGAAGGGGAATTCAATTCTTCTTTTGTAATGCAATTTCATTCAGTCTGATGGACCTGGGCCAGATGATATTTAATGGCCTTTCATTTTACCCGGCGCTCTCTTTAGCCCAGGGACTCTACACAGATTTCTACACAGGTCACAGTCGTATTCGTCGATGTGTGTTGGTGTGGATTGCTATGGATTGTCTCTATACTGGGGAATGCCTTCCCTTCACACACTGCGTGGGTCTTTGATTGACAAGCCCTGCTATAGATATATTATTCGGCAGTGTGATGAATCAAAGACCAACGGCATGGATGTTAATCTTAAAGCAAAAAAGTCACAGTCCTTATCCCTATTTCTGTGAATCCATGCAAAATGAATCACCACTTAATTCATGCCTGTGTCATAGGAAAATACACAACAAGAAACTGCTTTTTGCAAACTTTGAAGAAGAAGAAAGAAACCCTCAAGCAGGAGTTAGAAGGATTGCATTATCCTGCATTTACATCTCACATTGAACTGTAAACGGCTCATACTCGTACAAGTGAACATTTAATGGCTGATTAGTGTGGTGAACCTCTGTCATGTATAATGTCCCCTCCACATGAACGGATTTATTATGAGAGGACAGTGTGTGAAGCAAGATAAACTGTTTAACCAGCAAGCAACTGTTGTCACGTAATTAAAAAAACGGCCTTTGAAAGGCTGTGACCATCAACACCAACTGCCAAGACATCTCCTATTAATTAAGCCACTACGCCTATAGCAGCTCATTTCACAGTGTCAGTGCATTAGAGTGTTAGTTGTGTCTGTAAGCACTGCAGATATCACAACATTGTGGTTTTGGTAATGAATTTGTAAGACTTGCAGACTTGCTTTGCACCAAGGTACGTAAGAATCAACAGGGGGCAGTAGGGCCAAATGCATGACGGCAGAGCAACTGAATACCAGGAGGAGGAAGAGAAGCGGAGAAAGAACAGAAGCGAGAGAGACAGAGGCTGAGAGATTGCATTTGTTTTACTCGAGTTAACAAAGAACACAGAATTGCCCTGAACTGCGAGCCAATGGGGCTGTTGTGGTACAATGTGTAATAGGTAGGTTGTGCCTCGGAAAGCAAATCCATAGAAAAGTTACGTTCGCTGTGTCCACAGACAATGGCAGAGTTCCAGCGCTCGGCGTTACGCTTCAGAGGCCTCCAGAGATTTTTGAGAGACATTCAGCAGTTGAGTTATAACATTTCACGGTAATGGATCGGAAAAAAAAAATATTTGCCCTGCGCAGACAGAGGCATGAAGCAATATGAATGAAAGAATAGTCACACGTCTATGAATAGATGATGAACTCTTAAGAAGTGTCTGAAAGGCTCTCTTCATTGGCCTGTCTTTTTTGGCCCATTATAATACATTACGGGACACTTTGCTGACATGGGGCGATGATTTTGATAAAGCGATGCAGACAGTGGAGATGCTTGATTGTACCGATCGCGGCGCTTTTGTCATCGCACCCCGCGCCTTCGGACGCGTAGAGGCGCGTGTGAGAAAGAGATAGCGAGAGAGAAAGAAAGAGGGATGGAGATGGAGGGAGACGGGGAAGAAGGGAGGGAGGGGAAGAGTGAGATAGCGGGGATATGAATCCATTAAAGGTAGATAGAACTCATTTTTCCTCTAAGACCTCAAATCCGCCTGCTGCTAAATGTGAACCCCCCCCCCCCCCCCCCCAAGATAGTTAACGCCTACCTGCCTACCATTTTTTCCAACTTATCTCATTTCATTTGCACCCTTCAATCCCCTCAACTGAAACGTACACTAGCAATGGTTTCTCACACACACACACACACACACACACACACACACACTCTCTGCCGATATCATCCTCCATTCACAGCCCTCTGTCTGAGATGTAATTAATTCAAGAGCCAATACCGGTGGAGATGAACACACCTGCCCTCTCTCATTTCCATACAGTGGCATGGCGGCGGGATTACAATGCGACCGGAGACAACACCATGAAGTTATCAGCCATTTAAAAAGGCAGAACACAGTATTTGCCTTCTCATCCAAATATTCCCGCGCCTGTTTACTTATTCATTGGACCAAATAAAGGCAAGGTTCCCCAGTTGGCTACAAGCTTGACGGTGACTCAAGGTTGTCCTGGGAGGCAGGTTGATGATATTGCTGCGGAATTAGAATACACAGCAAAAAAAAGGCACTTCATATGAGATTAACTAGTGGTGAGCTAGACCTGTTAAAAGGAGATGAGCAAGTACCTCGGGGGGGGGAAAAAAGCTTATCTTCTGCTGCTTCGGTCGGAGATTACGTCGCGTGACATGACAACAAAGATAAGCGTGAGACGTACGTCCGGATGAACTATGGTACCACCTTGGGTAACATAGGTAAAGATGCGCTAAAAATCACAGATGCAACTCATATCTTGACACAGGTTTCTCTTCACGATAAGTATGTTCTTTGTGCTACTGTATCTATTAAGCCCTGTGTCAGCCGTGGCACTCGGAAGACAAGTTGGTGACAGAAATCAAGGCCGTGCAGACAGGCCCCGCGCTGCATCTTATTTATTCATAGCGGCGTTAAAGGTGTAGGGGATCTGACAGCGAGGACGGCTGGAAACAACTCTCATATGCGCGGCGTGAATTATATTCTAATTTCGCTGCCACCACTTGCCTTGATTATATCTCCTCTTGCAGTGGAGGGGGAATTAAACTCTATCAGCTCGAGAGCGCTGATGCAATCTGAGCAGAATGACATGCAAGGCGCCGATGTGTCAGCGGGCTGACTGCCGTCTCCCTCGGCATCTCTATTGATCTTGACATTTCTGATCCGCGGGACAAATTGATATGATTGAGACATGATGTCGCTTTGACACCGGCGCTTTAACGGTACATGGCATTGGCACGCAGTGCTGACAGAGTGCGTGGTGTCTGTTTCACGTTATAATCCTTCCTCCAGTGTCACCAGCACTCACCTCAAGTCAGTGAATTACATTGGCATTAAAGCAGTATTCCACTTAGTTTTAAGATGGGGCTTATTCGGCACTTGACCGCCATGAAAACCAGAATATAAACTAATCACTAAGCACCAAGATCAGATGCAGCTGGACGAGTTTGTAGCGTTAGGAATGAATGAGGCCACGAAAATAGACTGAAAACTGACATTTAACACGTTGGTGAACAGATTCAACAACAGATCCTGCTTTTAATACAATAAAGTTGCATGTCTATCCTTGCTTTACACTAAAATTACTATTTAAAAATAAAAGTAGATCCGGTCTCCCAAACAGGAACTATCTCTCATAAATGGTATCCCTCCGCTATGTTCTCTTCTATCAATAAAAATGCTATTAGGTGAAATGACGTTCTAAAAAGTCCAATTGAAAATCACAGTAGCAGGATCTGGCCTCTCAGCAGCTGGCCAAGTAATCGTTGAGTCTTTCGTATTGATCATCAACCCTATCAACCCCAGCAGATATATTATGGTCATTTTGTGCTATGGGGCAGTAAAACCATACTTATTGCCCCTTTAAATGCCACTGAGTTCCAGATTAGTTGGTCGCCACATGCCCACACTCTGCTTTGGTTGTGGTTGTGGGGGTTCTTTTCTATGGCATTTATGCTTCATGAGATTATGTACAGTGGAGAGTGACAGGGAATACAGGGGAGAGCGGAGAGGGCATACCACAAAGGTTATAAGGCGGATTTGAACCCATGACATTAGCGGAATACGGCACACAGCTTATTCTGCAGAGCCCTCAGGATGCCCCAGGCTGTGTGGCTCTCCATGCTTCGGCAACATGAACACACACTGAAGGCTTCCCACTGCTACTGGAATTTCTGGAATATTATGGGATTTTGAGAGGTGTATTCCAGGCAGGGAAAGTCAGGGAATTTAATAAAGTCATGTGTTTTTACTGGAATATAGCAGAATTTGTTTCATACATTCATTGCGTTAGATGATCTTTTTCAGTTTTTCTCCACAGCAAAACCAACTGCATTAACAAACCAGGCAAGAATACAATTTTATTCAAATTTGTTTTATTTTTTAAAATTCACAAAAACTAAAGTTCACAAAATATTCATCCCCTTGACTTTTTATACATCTTTTTGCTGTGATAGAATTTGAAAATGCACTTATTTTGATTTAAAAAAAAAAAATGTTTTACTGTGATCTTTGCAAATAATATTTTTTGTATTGTTTTATCAAAGTCTCCGTTCTAAAAACTCAGATGAATGTTTAACAAAATTGAACTAAAGCAAAAATGTCTTTCGCTTCTTTTGGGCTAAATTATCTTACAGGCATTTTTTCCCAGACATTCTATCATGTCTTACTCAGAAATCATTTTCACTCTGTTAAAGGTTTTCAATAATATTTTCCTCTCTCTCTTTTCTGCCTTTCTTGTTAGTTCCCCTTCAATATATTTTTGTGTGATTTTCAGTAATGTGTGTAATGTAATTTCTCAATCAAAATACTTAGATAGATAGTGTATTTAAAGCGACATTAGGCAACTTCACACATTGGCGGCCCCAAATGGCAGTGAGAATTTTGGAGACTTCGTTACCCAGAAATCTTGTAAACTAAATGTCTTCTTCTTTGTGTGTGGTGGATGGAATGGGACGCTCTTCTCTGCTGTAGCCTCACTTTGTGATTTAGACGATAAGGCGACTGCATTTTTACATAAAAACCTTGCCTAGTGCAGCTTTAAATGTTTTCATTCTAGAATGTCCATTCTGACTTGATTGGATAAACTACTTTGGGTGACACTTTAGAATGGACCACATATTAACTATTAACTATGGGTTTTCCCTCAATAGTTTAATCATTTCCCTCAGTAAAATGTGATACTTTGAATTGAGCCCAATTCATGTGCAACAACTTCCTTACTGACTGCTATAAGTACTAATTTAGCCAAAACTCATAGTTAATGGGCTATACTTACGTAGAATACAATAGTACATAATAAGGTGTTAATAAGTGGTTTGTAATCACTAATACTGAATCAATACACTACCAATATGCATGTTAATAAGCAACTTATTAATAGTTAATATGTGTTCCCTAATCTAAAGAAACAACTTCCTTACTGACTGCTATAAACACTAAGTTAGCCAAAACTCATAGTTAATAGGCTATACTTGCAGAATGCAATAGTGCAGAATAAAGTGTTTTTTAATGACTAATAATGAATCAATACACTAATATGCATGTTAATAAGTAAATGCATTATTATTTTAAATCATTTTAGCACATAAAATGTATAAAAACTGAAGGGAGTCGGGAGATGAATATGTTGTGGCTGACTGTAGATTGAACCCGTAGGCTTCATTCAGGTGGACACTGTGCTGCACTCCATTGAATTTCACGTTGCAAGTCTCCACAGCAGCAGCTTACCACTGTGCTCCTCCGCTGCTTTGATGTTCCCTCCATCTGCTCCGCTTGGTATTCCCACATGTGCATTGCTCTTGTAATAGCACTAATTGTTTGAAAGCTTATCTCACAAGGCCCTCGAGATTGCTAGCTTATTTGGATGAGCTCTGTTAATGATTAGGAATGTATTCCACTCATCAGCACTGTACGGATTTGTAGATTAGTGCTTGGAGAATCAGCACTAACCTTGGCAAATAGGAACGGAAGAACACATCACTTAGTACACTATCGGTGTTAATGTTCTAGTTTTCTACAAATATTCAGTCTTTTTACATAAACTAGAATATCTTGTTAAGGTGAAACACGTCTTGAAAACTGCAAAATAATATAAGATGAAACTTTATCGATGATTGTGCAATTAGAGTCATAGGATTCAGCAGGGAGAAAGAAAATAGAGTAGAAGCAAATAGAATATAAGCAAGGACATACAAAACAGTAGAAAACAATAAGAACAGTAAAAATAATAAAACAATAAAAACAATGAATTATAGAAACAATTGTGGGGTTTTGTAAATGCATGCTGTCAACAATTTCAACACTTAAAGAGAATGTGCAGAGATACTGTGTGTCCAGAGGAAAAACAGTGCAGCAAATAGAATTTATGCCATATATGTAACATGCATGAGTATAGTGATGGGTATGTATAAACACAATGTTGTAAAATCAATGGTAAACGTCAGGTTTTGGTGTCAGTACCTCAGAATCAAAGAGCGAGGGCTTCTTTCTAGAGCCGCCATTTTGCACCAATAGACGTTCAATAATCATACAGGGAGAAATCCATCCATCAATCACAAAATCACTCCTGGAATGCATTGAACATCACAGGTTGATGAAATATATTAGTGGAAGAAGTTTTCATTTAACGGCCACAAAGCATTATCCGTACTCTTAAACTTTACAGCAATGTCTCAATCGCTGGTTTTTAATTTTCTCTCCAGACTCGCCCATCCACACTGCCCAAGTCACCAGCCAGAGACAATAATGCGTCCCCCTCTCTATCTATAATAGTCACTGCCAACGGTAACGATCTGATGAGACAATTAGAGCGAGAACGCCGACTCGTTTCAATCCGCCGCCGTCGTGCAGGACTAGTAATGAGGAACATGGCAGGACAGTAATTTGGCAGGGGATAAGCTTTGAGCCACTCAGCCCGTCTCCTCGGCTCCCTGTGACAGTTCCGTTAAGTTCCGGTAATTACTTTGCCATTGTTTATTTGTGAAACTGAAGGGCCAATCCCGCTCGGTCATACACACTGCGCACGCATGAGTGTTGGAAATTTAATTACAGTCAAACCCCATTTATCTGAACCCCCGAGGGAAGGAAGGTCGGTTTTACATTTTCTGAGCATTTATGGGCGTTGGGAGGGTTTCAGATTGTAAAGATGGAAAAGCTGAAGATCTCCATTTGATCTAGGGGTTAGCGAGACCGTTGCCCAGCCAATGGTTTACTGGCCCTATCTGCCGAAGAACCACTTGAGCAAGATAGTTAACTCCTACCTGCCTACCATTTTTTCCAACTTATCTCATTTCATTTGCACCCTTCAATCCCCTCAACTGAAACGTACACTAGCAATGGTTTCTCACACACACACACACACACACACACACACACACACATACACACACACACCGAGTTGAGGCTCGGATATCTCTGATTACACTTAATCACAATAATTAGATCAAACGTAATCAACAGGCTAACTGTAGGCTAAATATCATCACAATCAAATGAACGCATTAGCTAAATCTAGATTCCAACAACAAAGCCTGCTTATCAAACGCAAAATCCGCAACAATTCCAAGCATCCTGAAGTGGAATTGTTTCAGAAGACAATATGAAAGTGACACAGATCTCACAGACATCTCAAACAGCCTGCAGGCAGCTGCTGTAGTGAAAATGTGAAAAAAATGCCCCCAAAGTCTGTAATCTCTCGCATTGGCTGTGAAAAAATACCCCCAAAAAAACAATTCGGGTGCTAAAAGTTCACCATTCTTTGAGCAATGTTTTTATTAATGTTAATTAAATTACAGATTCTGGGCACTCTTGGAATTAATATTCATTTTCATCTCTGGGTGTGTTGGAAGAATGGCTCTGGGAGACAATTAGCTCGAACATGCAAAGTTTTAATTAGTAGACTCAGGCCTTGGCCCACTAATGCTCCTCTAAGCCCAATCAGGAAGTTGAGGCACTTAGTTCATACTCTATATGACTGGGGCTATTAGGGTTGGACCGATATTTTGATGTGCTGATATATGGGGCCGATAGTGGCTCGGATATCAGCCAGTCAGTGTCGTCCAAGTCTGATATGATGGATATGATACAGTTTATTTGATTATGTGTGTACTGTAGAATTGACTTATTATGATCATCCTCAGTTTCAATGGAGTGTTTTAGTGTCCAATGATGGTCTAAATGCAGTTTCAGAGGCTTTTGCACCCTGACAAGACTTAAAATCCAGGGGGAAAACACTGAATTCTCGCCATTTTTGGGGGATTTTTCTGGCCGTGAAAATGCTAGATACTGAATATTGGCACCAAATATCAACTCTGTTTTAATTGCACTGAACAAGCACGTCAGCTTTGTGCAAGCGCAAGCACAAGGTGTGTGTGACGCGAGCGAATCCAAGCTGCAACTTTCTCAAAGTGACTCCTGTTTGCTGGCGACTCCTCTGCCTGCTGCCGTGCGCCGGGCCCTAACTGTTATTGATAGCCTTGTTGTAATTCTGCCTAAGACAGCACAGTTGCCGGTGCCCTTGCCTCTGGTAATCACACCGACTTTTAGTGATTGGGATACTTGTCTGACAGCAAGCAGGAAGAACCAGGCAGCTGCTTTACATATAAATGCATCTCCAGCCTTACATTAAAAAAGACATAATTGAAAATGTTGCGAAGTCGTGTGTTAGTAGATGCTTTGGTGTAACAGACCGACTCTTCAGCGCTGCATGAGGTAAGTAGCCCTTTGAAATGACCAGTTCACTGGATGATAAAAGATATTTCGATATGTTTTTTGATGTTTTTGTTTCATAATTATCATATTGGATATGACACAAAGAATGTGATATTAAAGTACAGATCATCAGCTTTGATTAGATCAGATAAACAGTCAGAGAACTGTAGCCTTTTGTTACATTGTCACTCTGTTTTCACCCAAAGTATTGGACTCATTCATTTCTATTCAGTATTGTAAGTCATTTTTAGAATCTAATCAAACATGTAAACTACTTTAAAGGTGCTATGTGTATCATTTTTAAACAGTAATATATCATTGTCAAATTAATTGCGACACCTTGGAATAATTACGATAAACAAATGAGACCAAAGTGGAGACGATTGGTAGCTTCTATCTCACACCAGTGGTATTGTGTTTCTCAAAATTAAGACTACATTTCCCATAAGCCATGTTGTTTCCTTTTTGTCATGCAGATTAGCACCGTTTGACTGACCGCTGGACTGACTGACCTGAATTTGGCTCCTGATGAACACATCTTGTGCTGTGGGAAATATAACTCGCCTCTTCAAGTTTATTCAAGTTCCATGATTTAGTTTGCATTATGTTACCTCTTCTGTATACATAGCCTATGTGTCTTCATGCGTCATCAAGTTTCAAATTCTACTGGCAGCAGCTTTAACCCTCTGGAGTCGACGGACGCAGCTCCGTGTCCATATTACATCATAGCTACTCTATATTTTACGTCTGTAGACCAAGGGGAAGCAGAGGTATCTCAATCTGAAACTGGTATAAAATTCTTCTTATTACACTATTATTTTAGGAAACCTTTACATTTTTGTGCATTATCTTCGCCATTTTTTGATGTAGAAACAAGCGTAAAAAAGCTCTCAAATCTGCTGAGTCGGGAAAAAAATGACACCAAGCACTTGGGTTAAAAACATGTTTTAAGGTGGTAAAATAGAGCAGAAAACTATATCAAAACGTAAAAAAAATGGCTTAGACTTCTGAGGGTTAAAATGACCTTAGCTTCCAGTAAAATTGTAAAATCGATTCTAACACTGAAAAGCTGTGAACCTTCTCCACTCGACTTGAACCTGTGGAACCGGACTGCAGTGATTCAAAGCTGCTTTGATAACTCAGACCCTGGTTTACTCGCAGTCATTATGCCAATGATGTACTTCATATTTCACCACCATAATTCAAAGCCAAGTGTATCCCTCAGCTGAATCCTCCTAGAGATACTCTATGTAAATGAATGCAAAAATCCTGTGTAGTGAACATAAATTTTAGATAAGATTCAAGTGATATGGTTATGGGTTATACTTTTAAACCTTTAGAAGCTGTGAGAAATGACACATTTAAGGTGAGGCACCACAGGTGAATAGGAAGAAAATAAATTCCCTTCATCCTGTCAGAATGAATATTTATATGTTGAATATGAATATATTCTATATATATATATAATACAAAAACACTTTTTGTATTGTTACTATTATTCATGTTGTTATTAACTAGGGATGGGACGATATATCAAAATTCAATATGACATTTTTAAATTGTAGTTTACATTCTAGCAGCCAAAGATTTGTGTCTCAGAAATAAACATTCTGCACAGTCAGACTTTGTTGTCATTGAATTTTATTTATTAAATCGTATCGTGGTCGTATCGAATTGTGAACCCCATATTGCGTATTGACTTGTATCGTGAGGAAAGCATATCGTCCCATCCCTATTATTAACATATTCAAATTAGCTAACATTTCATAAAATTTTTTGCAAATTTGCATGTCTGATATGGGTCATGTCAGGTTCTCCAGACTGTTTTTCTGTAGCTGTAGTCAGGGAGGAACCTCCATCATATTGGAGGTGACTGGCTGACATTTAATATTAAAAGGACAATATCAGCCCCATATATTGGTCTGACCCTAGTTTGCACATCAATCTCAAGAGCCATTGCATCAGTTTCACATCTAAAATAATGGAAAGAATGCAACTATGCCTGAGCTTTTGTGCTAGTGCAGACATGCAGTATCATGGCCATGCAACAGTTAAAGACAAAATTAACATAATTCATCTTTGTAAAGAAAACAACTTGTGCTGACCTAGAGATCAAACTAATATAACTGCTATCAGCTTTCAGAGAGGCGATCAAGGCTATAGCAACTAAACAAATTCTGTGTGCAGCACGGAGTGAAAGCATGGTATATTTTTCACCTGGAACAGCGTAGTGTTTCACCTCAGAACTGCCATAGCTTTCCACTACACAGAACGCTATGGCAGGTTGATGGATAGAGTTTATAATTGACTTCATATACAGTGAGCATTCATAATTTCTCTGCAAGCTGAACAGACGGATGCAAATTGATTAATTGAATCCTTTTTGTCTTTTGCCTAGTGCCTTATTTTAGAAACAATGTGCCTAGTTTCGACCCGTCACCTACACATTCAGTGAAGCTGGTAATTGATCACAGGCAGACAGGCAATAGTTTATCATTTAGAAGACGTTTCTATGTGGCTTATGGGGAATGGGTCAATATTAGCTCTCGCAGTGGACAGTATGAATACATTTTGTCCATCACGAATCCCTATTAGAGTGTGGTTACCTATACTGAACTATCTTGCCGCTTTTCTTTTGTTTATCTTGGTGGTTGCGATGTCTGCTCTAATACAGTATGGAAAAATATTCAAGGTCTGGGCCTGGGCGGTTCAATTATGGGTGCCCTCTGACAGGAGAAGCAAGGACACTACTGAATCTGGAGACGTTTCAGTTTTAAACAGTAAGAACCTCAACGGTCCGCAGCACAGCCTTATAAGCACAAGCTATGTCGCCAATAGTCTAATTAGAGGTTAACTGAACCTAGGCTGACTTACCGTTCTTTGCTTCAAGAAACATTAGGCTTGGTCAAGTCCAGTCTGAAATAATGATACATTTGTATCTGTCTACAACAAACTCAACACATTGCCCAAATCTGGTTCAGCCACCATTACTAACTTACTATTATGTCCATTCAATTCTTTAACACTAGAACCGCCAACATTCCAATACCCCCTAGAACCGCCAGGGGGCATTTTTACCCCCTGCCGCAACAGCGTCAGCAATCGCAAAGATGTCATTTCTTGAAGCAGTTAAGTTGTTCATTTTCATCTATTTTTTAAAATAATAAGTAAGACTTGACAAAATAACTATTTAAAATTCAGTTTATGGGGTTTATTAATTTTACAATTGCTTTATTTCATTACCGATCGAAAAAAGGCGCATTTTAAAATACATTTTAAAATTCATCAATAAACTGTAGGCTACAACAAACAAACAACAAAATAATGAACACATTTAAACAATTTAATTATTGTAGAAGAAGAACATTAAGTAAAAGTTAAAAACGAATTTTGGATAATAATGTGTTGTTTTAGTTACGCTACTGGGAATAAAGAAACGGAGCGCTCGCTCGCTCGCTCTCGCACTCTCTCTCTCTCTCTCTCTCTCTCTGTCTCTCTCTCTCTCTCACTCACACACACACACACACACACACACACACACACACACACACACACACTACTCACAACAGCACACACTCCATAAACTCCGACAGCAGAGGCGTCCCGCGGTGGCGATATGGGCAAGATGGGTGGTCGCTCTATTGAGAGTAATTATACTATGATATAGATTGTGATGTTTGTTTTATGCTATAGCTAGAGTCACGCATTTTCAAGTTGAGTTGTAGGAGCCTACCTGTCACCAGAAGCCTTTTTTTTTTACGGAGTGGAGGCTCGTACTCCTCCTCAGATGAAGATGATTCATCAGGTGAAAATGAAGGGTCAATCATCTCTCCCCCATCAGATTCTCCCTCACTCATGTCCTGAAGCATTTTCAGTGCCTCTTGGACATTCATCTTTCTTCTTTTGTCACCGTCCATTTCTTGTTTTTGCTAAGCTAGGTAACCTACTGTAAGCCAAAAAGACTTCTTGACTAAACAATGGGCGTTGCTAGGCAACCGGGCGTGGCGCGAATGTTGAGCACAGCATTATACAGCTGTTTCTATGAGGGGGTAAAAATGACCCCTCGGCGGTTCTAGGTATAAATGATCATAATTTTTTTTCTTTTTATCCCACACCCCCCATAATTCACTAGATGATTAATAAACTCATTTTAGGAAAAGTCATGAACTGAGAGATGTAGGGATTTTATTTTAACAGAGTTACATGCACTGAAGACGCAAGGGGGGTAAAAATGACCCCTTGGCGGTTAAACCGGAGATGGTTTAAAAGCTCACTGAGCAATATACAGAATCAATTCATTAAGTAAACCGCTAACGCACTGAAAGAATGTATAACTCACATTTATACCACGCTTTGACCAAAAGGTGGCGCTGTCTAGCTGTCTACTAACTTATACACTAGCAACTAAACTGCTGAACCAACTGAAGGAACGAATCACTCGCATTTGTACTGTGTCTTTTGACCAAATGGTACCCACCTTAAGTGTTTGTTCATTCTGAATGAAACATGTCAGCAACTGAGCTACTAACCCATACACTAGCAACTGAATTGCTGAACGAATGGAAGAAATCATACAGTGTAACAACTGATACAGAACGATGAGGAAGAAAGAGCAGCCACATAAGCTCGAAGTTTATTAGGAGCTAATAATATCCAAACAGTCTTTGGACTGGCTTCTCTTTCTCCCTCATTAATCTGTAGCACCTAGCTCTGATTGTAACCTGGGAGTTTACAACACTGGACGCTATACAAAACAGTATTAACGTTAGTTGTGCAAATGCTGTTAAATGATGTAAAGCTAAATGATATAACTCTAATATATATGACTGAAAGAGAATGAAGAATACTTTACTAGCTATGTTACCTTCGACCTGCGTAACCTGGTAACGTTACGTTAGGTAACTAGACAAGAGATCGTTTCCCTTCGTAGTCATGGTGATTCTCAAAAAAGAGCCTGTAGCATTTGTCAAGCTTCGTCCTCTCTGGAATCGAGACCTAAAATATCTTTGTTTGTGGTAAAGTTAGAGGGATAGACCTAACTGTACTGGCATATGTGTTATAGAGACATACACTGATGTGAATATCACAAGTAGAGCTGAGTTTGCATCAAACCCCTTAAGCAGTTTCTAGTGAGTCTTACTTTGAAGACTGAAGACAACTGAAAGAAGCTACTGAAGACTGCAGTCTCATCTGATCTGATCTGATGTAATATATAGCAGAAATCCAATTGGGTATTAACAATATGATCTACTGCATGAATTCCTTGTTTGAAGGGTGATAAAGCAACAACTGAAATCGGTCTCCAGTGTGAAGTTTGCAATATCCTGAATACTGGATGATCAAAGGTCTTGTGAATGCTCTTGTGACAGTATCACTGTCTATTGGAGCCATTAACATTGTCAGTGTACCCTACTGCCCCTTACATGACCTGCAGACCTAGAAACACCTCCCTAGACAACTACAAATCCTTCAGGACCCTAATGTTGCACAAATCATTTGATGGAACAAAACTGATACGCTCCCCTGGCAGATGGACGATACCTGCTCTGCTAGGCAATATCAAATCAGCAAAATTCACTCCGATGCTCACAAACCCATCTGGCAAGCCAGTGCAAAGCGCAGAAATCATTATGGCTTCCTTCGTGACTTGAAAAGCGATCGCGCCGGATTCATTCTTATTCCGTTCAGATGAAAGAGAGAGAGGAACGAAGGGCTCTACCCCCTCGGAGGCCAAAATCAAAATATTCTCATTGATCCCCTGTTTGAACACCTCTCCAAAGAATGATTGCCATTCCTCCGAACGCTCATTTTGCCAGCGGGGACTCAATCCAAACTGAATTATACTGTATCGTGGATGCATTCAAAACACTGACTGCACTTAACAATCCTCAGACCACACACACACACAAACACACACACAGTCCTGAACAGCCTCTTGTCTAAATTGCAGGCTGGGTGTTAAAGCAGGATGAGTGGCCTCAGTTCTGTGATTGATTTCCACGGCTGAGTGTGTGAGGGAGGGCGGGAGGGCAAATTGATCGTGTCATCGACTGGTAAGCATTGCGAGGGCAGAGGGAGACTCGCACGTGGCTTGTGTTCATTGATCCGACCGCCGAGATAAATTAATTTCTCTCTCTGGTCTGCGTGTCGCGCCGCTAACTCCTCTTGCCCAATCAGTGGGAATGGATTATCTCCGTGGAAACGCAGGAGTGTCTATTATTCTCTTTATTAGATGATGAATGCCCTTGAAAATTAGACCTCGTTGCACAGGATCCTGCCGTAATCTCATTTCCTTCCTCGCTTCCTTGATATGTGTCAATCTGAATTGTCTGTTAATTCAGCAGCTGATTGAAGCGCTACAATGTCGTTCCAAAATCTGTTTAAAGAAATAAAGAGGTCGCGAAAATATACATAATGCGCAACTATGGTCATGATGAGGCAAACAACCATCAATTATATTTTCAGAAAAGCATTATTTTATGCTTTTTCTCCATTAAAAGACCCCATTTTCCTATAACTTACACCAGTTTGATACTACTTACAATGATGTATACTATGAATTTATATCATAAAGACTTATTCAGCCTTGGGTAACGGTGGGTAACCACAAATAAGAAAGGTGGGTAAAGTGAGTTCAGGTGGGTTTACCCTCCACTTCATCCCTGGCTACACCTTAATAAGTAACAGCAGTTTTATCTAAACCTTAGATGCACAGCCGGGACCTTATTTCCAAGGCCATTCCTGGTATATTCCGGAGGAGGCATAACACTACAGCTGTTGCCAGATGGTTTAGGGCATGGACCCAGACTCTCAGTGCTTTGTTTCTATTACTACCACACTCCAGCAGCCCCAGAGGTGCCTTTCTGGCAGCCTGCTGCAGCCCTGGAACAAGGCCTTGGAGACTCCAGGACCCAGACCAATTCATCAAACACCCTTCTCCTCGCGTCTACCAAGCGTTGAGGACTGAGGCCCGTCGTCATCCCCCCCATCTCTTAACAACCCCGTCTCCGAACGTCCCCCGCGCAAAAGGGACACTCTCTGGAAATAACTCGGCACCCTCACCGGGCTTTATTACCGGTTGACACGCCGAGAGCCGCGAGGACGACCGGAGAGTGGATCGGCGAGGCGGGGGAGTTGAACTTTTTGGGTTTTGTTAAGGAGGACGTGATCCCATTGGAGTCGATTGATCTTCATTAAGGGTTGGCGCTCTTGTTTGTCGGTTTAGACTTGGTACAAAGGTAATTGAAGGAGATAATGATAAAATAAGATGAAACCGTATTGATCCCCGGGGGGGAATTGGGTCGTTGCGGCAGCAAAAATAACAGGATTCAGCGGGGGAAAGACACTAGAATATACACACACCAATAGAATATAAAGTAGGTAATAAAAAACAGTAGAAACAATAACGAAGTAAAAATATTAAAACAGTAAAATGAAATAAATGCCAACAGTTTCAACACGAACAGGTAGATATAAAGTATGTGCAATAAATATAAGCAAACATAAGTAGATGTGTAACTATATATAAATATATGTATGTAAAAAAAATAGTGTTTTAGAAACATCTTGCTGTGTAAATAAATATGTATAAATACAAGAATGTATGAACACATAGAACAAGAAAAATGTCATATATGCTGATGTACAGAAATGCAGAAATATGTCCAGAGGAAAAACAGTTTAGCAAATAGAGTGGATATATAAATATAGTTGTGTATAAAAAATATATGCTATTGTATGTGTTTAAATATAGTAAGTAAGTATAAACACAACATAAAATATAAAATGATCATTTTGATTAAAATTTTCATTAAAAAACGCTTTTCATCTGCAAGTCAAGTGATAAATTGTTCATTTTTGGGTTCATTCCCTCTCAAATTTGTATTTAATTCAACTAATTTTTTATTCAATTTAACTCAAAACAAATGCTTCCAGACAGTACATTTAAGTTCTTTTTGCCTTTTTGATAGCCTCAGATCTTTTGGGTTTAGAAGCAAATACATAATAGACTTTTAGCAGACATCTAAAGACTTCAAAATCATGTCCAATCCAGTATTTCAAAGCCAATAACGGGCATTCATCTTAAATTTCTACTATCTCACTTAAGGACCTTAATTGGATCAGAGCAGTTTATAGACAAGAATTACTTGAAGAAGCCTAGAATACATATTTCATTTTGATTTACATGTCCGCTGCTGTCCTGTCTAGTGTAATAATTCAGTAGGTTTTGTTAATCTATCAGGAAAGAATGTAGAGAACATAATATGTAGAAAGAAACTTGAAGCTATAGGAATGAGCAGTTTACTCCAGATTGGGTGTCTTTGGGGCAGAAATGATTTCCTAACGAGGGACCAAGATGACAGATCATCCTTCGAGCAGGGCCATGACTTCCTTAGCTTTAAAAAGCCACTCTAAAGCCCACATCATAATTTCACTTTTCCAGAGGTAATATGGAGTCAAGCCATTAGCATTCATTTTACGTTGCCGATTCAGCTCCCCTTGATTGTTTTTTTCTTTCTTTCCCCTCCATCATCTGGAGAAGGGGCTGCGGACCCGGGGCCTCGGGGCCAACTCTGGAGGCAAATGAAAAATGAAATGGTAATTAAGTGTGAGATGGAAGTAGCGCAGGGGCCTGTCGGCGGGGAGAAATTGAGGAAGTGAAGGCATCGGGGTTTTGGAAAGCGGCTGAAACGCCCCGCCGCTGCCGGAGCTCTGGAGGCACAGTGGAGCCATTGTTTCACCGGTGACAGATCTCAATAAGGCCCGGCTAATTTATTTCAAGACTCTCATTACTGGCTCGGGCCCTCGCAGGTGTTGCTCTATTAAAAACACGAAGCTTTTAACCCCGCTGGGGATACTGTGAGCCTGTCCGGCGTGCGGGGTGAAACTCAGCAGCAAAAAGGAAGGAAAGTCCATTACATAAGGGAGCTTGCTGCACCGCCTAACTGATGTTTTAGGCCAAAATAAACCCAAATCAAACGGCACCGCGCCATTAATTCAGCATTATGCCTCTTAAGTGATAATATACAATGAGGTGTCTGCTTATACTATATGAAAGAATCTTGTTGATGAATACTTGACCAGAGTCAAGTATTCACTCAGGCCATGGCATTAAGGCTATTACCGTATTTTCGGAAATTGGTGGCCATTGGATGGAGACCTCAGTGAGGAATAAGGTGCAAAGTCTCTATATGAGATTTATATGGGTACATGCTTAATCATTTTGTCATGTTTTTAACCACAATTTTCTGTCTCTCTTTCCCACACACACATACAAACTAGTCCCCTTGTTTAAAGTAACAATCTGCAACTTTTTCATTTACATAAATGTCTGTTACTGATATAACCTTATAGTGATTCAACCTACAGTAGCCAGTTCATGAAAGCTTTTCCATTTGCTGTTCTAAACACCTGGTGTCTGGTAGTGCTTTCCTGGGAAAAATCCTCTGGCGCACAGGAAGTGATGCGTTTTATGTTTCCAGTTTGTTTGGAATGAACAGAAGAAGAACTGGGTAGTTAGCATGAGCAGTGATAGCCACCATGGCTGAACAAACAAAGAAAAGGGAAACTCAAACTGCAGCAACAGAAAATCCAAGGAAAAAGACGTCACAGTCTGATTGACAAGTGATCTCTCGCTTATGCTGCATTCATGGCATATGGGAATAACCGGCGTAACAATTTGATAGTTAAAAACAATGACTAGGAAGTGTTCATATACTCAAACTAGTTAGAAGTCGTGAAATGCCACTACTGACATTTTCTGCAGACTTTGGCTGCTCCTGATCAGCTTTTGCACACTTGACACGTGAACTCAGTGATGATATATTGACTTCTTCTCATTTTACACTTTCACACTGCAATGTTAACCACAAACTAAAAATCCAGCGAGTAGTTGCGTCCATGGCACTTTAAAAGTAGTGATCTCAAAATGACTTATGTGATCAAAATCGTTAATTTTATTTGAAATTAAAAAAACAACATAGAAATCAGCATCCTCCCCCAAAAGAAAAAATATATATTTTTTTACCTCTAAATGGACCATTTTCACACATTAATGTGAGGGTGTACTCATCAACAAAACTAATTATACACACTTGATTTACAATCTTTGTTGATTGGGAAGTCTTACTTTAAAAGAACCACAATGGTACAGCTAGCAAAAAAAGAGGGAAAACATTGCTAGCAATACAACAGAGAATGAAAAAAATGAAGTATAAAACAAACAAGTGTAAAGCAAACATTTGCTCATACAGACACTTAGGCCTCATAAGCCATTTTAAAGGTAGGGACACAGTTTGTCAAATTTGTTGTCTCTCCATATTGTTTCCATTACTGAATAAACTTCATAAAATGGAAGACTTCATTCAGTCTATTAAATTATTCTAAAATGCTGGTGTATTCAGAGAGAACAAGAGTGATGGCTGTCTATAGGAGACTTTTTAAATAGCTATATTCACATTAACACCATATTCACCACCATATTCAGATACACCACTGCAACATATTTAGCTAACGTTACAGATAGCTACATATTCCTTCACTCTCCTGGCCATGCTAGGTAGCAAACTTTAAACTATAGTAACTTCAGTTACAAATATGAGTAATGGGAAAATTACAATAATATTTCTGTTTGTTTACAAGTTAAATTCATTTGAACATACTGCGTTATCACTCACATTGGGTTAAAAACAAGACAGAGTGTCTAGTTCTTCTTTCCCGACATTTTCACAACACAACTTAGCAGCTCCGCGGCTCAGATTAAACTGTCTGTTTAGTTTCCATTTTTAAGCACTGTGATTTGCCCGCAGGGCCAAACGGCTTCAAACTGGAGCACTCAATCCATCCCTATGGCCCGGTTTTCTCTCGTACCAAAATGAAATGAACTCAGGTAGAGGTAGAGCGCTGAGGGGGAAAAACACTCAGAGCTAGAAAAAAAACTTCAGCCTCAAAAGCCCGGGCCAGGCGACGCCCATGCACCAAACCTCAAGTTTCTAAGTAGTATTTACCAACTGAAAGCTGAAGTGAACGGTATTTTCAAGTCAAGCTCTTATCTAGCGTCTTTCCCGTATGACGTGAACCCAGCATTAGCAGCAAAGATGTCGCCAAAACAAAAGAAAAACAAGAAAAAACAAGGAACTCATGGATTACCATTTTAAACCGTGAAAATACACGTACACGTAAAACCCAAAATGACGATGACGCATGGGAGTCAGTGCCTTGACTAAACTTAGACATGCCTCACATGCTTGTGCATTATGATTACCTTCACCTAAGTCTGTGACAAGTCTACTGAAGCCGCGAGCCATATGCCCCTGAAACAAGTTGGAGAGGACTTGGCGATGGGGCGGATGAGGTAATGCTGTGCAGTGCTGGTGATTTATTTGGTGCTACTGTGCGGTAATGTAAACCCACAGCGTCCCGGCCAGGCAGGCAGGCAGGGATTGCTGGGTAATTTTTGGACTGTGACAGAGTTGGGGAGGAAAGTGCACGGGTGGATGGGCCGCTGATTGTCCAGCCTATTCCACACATCTTACTCTGTCACAACACTGTGACACACACACACACACACACACACACACACACACGCACACACACTGAGTAAACTCTCTCCCGCACTGGTATGTATACACACACACCTTCACCACTACATCATTAAAGCAATATTCCACTTAGTTTTAACATGGGGGTTATTCGGCACTTGACCACCATGAAAACCAGAATATAAACTATTCACCAAGATCAGATGCAGCTGGATGAGTTTCTAGCGTTCAGATTTTTACTTCCCATTCATTTGAATGAGCCACGAAAATAACCTGAAAACTGACATTTAACACGTTGGTGAACAGATTCAACATATGGGACAAAGGTCCCATATCGTGTAAAACAGGATTCCCCTTGCCTCTGTGATGATAAAGGAGTTGGATGGTCTATGTAAACATGGTGAAAGTATCAAAACGTACGGTCGCCAACTAAATCCACACAATCCATATTAGAAAAGCGAGCCTCTAAACGAGCTGTTTGGACTTCCGTAACTTTGTGGCGTCACAAAGGTTCACTCATTATCATTTTTGTAAGAAATAATAGACTAACAAAGTGTTTTTTTCAAAGCGGTTGAGCGGTTGTCATTGTTTATTACCGGAGAGTTTTCCCTACCTGTAGCTGCCGGGCTGCGGTGTCTCATGTTTCACTCTTGAAACGGTTAGCCAATCAGAACAGAGGGGTCGTTAATATTAATGAGCCTTAAAGACACAGCGACAGAAACAGCCTGTTCTTGGTAAGGCTCAGAGAGATGCTGGAAAATGAACATGTAAAAATGGATTGAGAGTGTTTTTGGTACATAACACCACACACACAGCTTTGAGTGGACCTCAAGACACAAAATAAAACACTCAAAAGAGTAGAATATGGGACCTTTAACCCTAAACCCAAGTCCTAATCCTAAACCTAAACTATCTTTTCAAAGAAATGAGGAATGGCTACACACACAGAGTGTAGCTCTGTTCCCTCCCAGTATTGATGTAACTTATAAGGTGTCATCTCACTCTTCCCCCTCCTGTGGCTCTCTGGACATGAAGCTGAAATGAAGCCAGACCTAATAAATGGATTCTTTATTGCTCACAGTCGCTACAGTTTTACCTGTGAAAACAAGCACAGGACTGCAAGCACAGTGAAGCATTTATCAAGCGTTAAGCCGAGAAAAAAAATCGACAGTTTCATTGATTAGATTACATTACATTACATTAAATGAAACTTTCATGATGCCAGTGGGGAAACTGGGTCATTACAGCAGCAAGGAGTAATAGGATACAGCAAAGAACAGGACATGAATAAGAATAGAGCAAATGGAGGTTATATAAACATAACAATTCAACCAATAATTCCAAAACTAAGACATATTAAGTAGAAAATGTATGAATGAAAATGTGTTTCAGCATTCTCAGGATGTAAAATAGCAGCAATAGTATCAGTAGCAGCAGAACATACGGAGACAGGAAGACAATGTGAGATTTGTACATTATGAAAAATTATTTTAAAAAATGTAAACATATTTGCTCTCCTTTTCTCCTGTTAGGATTTACTTATGAGTAAACAGAAGCCATCTGATCTCTTTATTGCAGTGTGAAAGAGCCCCAATTGGGGGAAAAAAGTAGGAATAAATGATAAAAGCAAATCCTGTACATAAGAAAACGCTATTGAAACACCTACTGTTTTAATTGAATCTTTATTTCCCCGCTTTTAAAGACCCTGGGAGCTATTTGCATTTCCTTTTACCCATATGTTTGGTCTTCATTTTTATGAGGGAATAAAAGGATGTTATCTGTCTTTCCATTTCTCTCCTTTTTTTTGTGTTTTTTTTTTCCTCTTTCCTCCTTTCTTCGGCATCTCTCGGCGGAAATCAGCCCCTGCCCTCCCCCTTCACTCGCTCCAGATTGCTTTCCTTTGTTGAGGACCCCCTCAGGTGCATGCCACTGTCTGAAGTGAAGATGAATGGAGGGAAAGCAAAAGGAGGGGAGAATAAAATATTGACAAAGTGAGAAAAACGAGAGACCCTCCGAGTCATAAAGTGTGGCGAGCGGCGGAGGAGAGGAATGAAGTTTGTTTTCCCCTTGCTTCACACCAGGAAGTGATGAAGGAGGATCACGCAGGATACTCCGCTCTCTCTCTCTCTCTCTCTCTCTCTCTCTCTCTCTCTCTCCACTTCCTTGTATTCTGCTACCTTTCAAAGTGGTTCAAAGTCCAGACATGATGATATGATGACATTCAGGGAATCAGATGAGACAGCGAAACTCTTTTGGTTCTTCACTTCTAAATCTAAACTTATAGAAGACTTGGTATACTTTGTTGCTAAACGACATTGCAGATCTCTTAGTTCCCTTAGTTCCCAGTCCAGACTCAAGACTAAAGGTGAGTTTCAGACTGTGGAACTTGAGCCTGAGGAACTTAAAGGTCCCATATTGTGTAAAACAGGATTCCCCTTGCCTCTGTGGTTATAAAGGAGTTGGATGTGCTATCTAAACATGGTGAAAGTATCAAAACACATGGTCGCCAACTAAAACCACACAATCCACATTAGAAAAGCGAGCCTCTAAACGAGCTGTTTGGACTTCCGTAACTTTGTGGCGTCACAAAGGTTCGCTCATTATCATTTTTGTAAGAAATTATAGACTAACAAAGTGTTTTTTTCAAAGCGGTTTAGCGGTTGTCATTGTTTATTACCGGAGAGTTTTCCCTACCTGTAGCTGCCGGGCCGCGGTGTCTCACGTTTCACTCTTGAAACGGTTAGCCAATCGGAACAGAGGGTCGTTAATATTAATGAGCCTTAAAGACACAGCGACAGAAACAGCCTGTTCTTGGTAAGGCTCAGAGAAATGCTGGAAAATGAACGTGTAAAGATGGATTGAGAGTGTTTTTGGTACATGACACCACACACACAGCTTTGAATGGACCTCAAGACAGAAAATAAAACACTGGAAAGTGGAGAATATGGGACCGCTAAGACTGCTTATTCAGTATCGTCATTTCAATCACTTCTTACAACATACTTCTTTTGGCTTGCTTTTAGGTAATCGTTTTGATTTTGCCCACTTTTAATCTTTTTTTAAAAATCTCATTTCATTTTGCATATTTATTTATTAATTTGTCTTTTAGCCTATTTTTTTTTATTGTTTCCTATTTGTATATCCTCGTTATGTATTTTACTATTCTTGCTTCTGTGCTTTCCTGTAAAGCAAGTTGTAAACTCTGCTTTTAGAAAAAGTATTATTATTATTATGTTAAATATAATATAATATTAAACATTAGGCTACTACTACTACTACTAATAATAATAATTTATTATATGTTACGATGATACTTCAATGTATTATATATATTATTATATTTATATGAATCATATATCATATAATAAAATATATAATTTATAATATATAATAATATAACAAGTATTTTGTTGTTGTCTCTCTCTAGCATGAGTTTACAGCATAGGGATTATTATTATAATAGCATAGTTTATAGTTGTTTTTTTTAACTTGCCTACTATTTTATTTCCTTTTGTAAAGCACTTTGTAACATTTGAAAAGTGCCACATAAATAAAGTCTTACTTACTTGATGATGAAGATGATGATGATGATGATTGTTGATCTTTTTATTTGATTTGTTGCACTCATGCAAACTGTGCATGTAAAATGAAATATACAAGTTTTTTATTTCTATACTAGTAATCATAAATAAATAATAATAAGAATAATGATTTGAAAAGTGCCATATCAATAAAGTCTTATTCTATTATAGATGATGATGACGATGATTGTTATGTTCCTTTTGGAACACACTGAATTGCCTCCATTCATTGGCCGGTATTTTGTACTGTAGCCATGGCAATCCCTATGCTACAAACCCAGTGCGGAGCTGTCCGTGACTGCAGAGCCAGCGCTGTGATCAGCTCTCATCACTCCTCTCATGTGAATGGACGCAGGGAGATGAAATTGATGGGGGAGGTTTAATGTAGTCCTGGAGAGTTCTCATCAGCATGATCCCAGACAGGGGATTGAAACCCAATGAGTTGTTTATTAAATCTCGGGACTTTCCGACACACACCGTCTCTGGGTGACAGTGGAGAGGCCCGCAAATCACAACAGCTGGACGTGTGGGGGGATTAAATCATCGCACATCCGGACTGCTTGGAAACACATTTAATACTGGATTCACGATCAGTATAAATATCTCTTCTGGTTCACTCCCGCTGCTTTGTTTGCCTTGATTGATTACACTGTATTTGGTGTATACACGTATAAAAACACACTGAAATATATGAAAAGTGTATTGAAATGCATTGGGTTTTATTTATTTTATCTTTTAATAGAGTCAATCAAAAGTCTAATCAAGATTAGTATTTCTGGTTATAACATGCTAATGTGATGCTGCACCATTTTTCATTATTTGGGTTAATTTGTCCTTCAAAGCCACAAGTGAGCATTTATTTGAGTACCAATTCAGAGTGTACTGTAAACACACACATTAACTACACATTAACGTCAATAGTTTTAGCTGAAAATCAAAGTATTTGGTCATATTGTAGTGAAATATATAACTTTTGTTCTATGGTCTAACATTATTGTGTATATATGTCTAATTTTCTACTTGTGTACAACATTTTACAACTTCCAACTCACATTCAGCAGTCTGTTCAGAAGAAGAAATGGAAAATTACCTATACTAAGCAACATTCCTATATGCTCACTTATTATGTAACCTTAGACCCATATTTACACCTTAAACCGTGCCTAAAACTCAAGAATACTGAATCTGCTTCACCATTATAAGATTCAACTCTAAAGTAATATCTTGTGTGTTTCTCTGAGCTTGGAATGTGCAAATGCCCAAATCTCATAGATAACATTGATGCTGGCCTTGACAAAATAATAACTGGCCTTGACAAAATAATAACTTGTTGTCTTCTAGAAGATGGTGGTCACCTCTTATTACGCAGCTCCTTAAAGTGCTAGAACTGTAATTATCATTGGTTGTTCAGTACTGTTCATATGACCTTATGCTTTTTGACCAATAGCTTTATTATGTTATATCTGTATTAACATAACTGAGTTTTCTTCCACAAGAACAACAAAAGAATTGCCCCCAATCCCATATTTTGACTTTCTGCGACCAGGCTATGTGTGTTTGGATTAATGATTGCACCTTTAATCTCACATCCACATACAGTGGTAGCCATCATGCCTCTGTCCTGTGGCAGCCTTTTCCATACAGTATAATTAAAGTGTTAATCCCAGACTTCCTTGATTTTTTAAATTTAGGTGCTAAGTGCTCATTGCTGTGGTGTTTCTGCACTGCTTTTCCCAGAGATCACCTGTCAATCAAACAGTGTGTCCAGTACTGTGATGTCTTTTTCTTTGGATTTTCTGTTGATGAAGTTTGAGTTTCTGTAGTTTCTGCTCATGTTAACTACCCAGTTCTTCTTCTGTTTATACCAAACAAGAACAGCAAATGTAAAAGCAGAGACAGTATTACATTGAAGAGACAGGGAACTCTAACAAAAAACTGTGTAACGCTGATGACGGTGGCACCGATAGTGAAAGGCATACTTGTGAGAATATCAAAGAATATTCAGTTTTGCAGGTTCACACAGCCGCAAAACTGTTATTTACGACACCTGATGCAAGTGGGGGCAACAGCGCCTGTACCAGCCAATACAACTTTGACAAACGCGAAACTTTCATGTTATATCAATCAGCAGTAGAGTAGCAATATGGACGTTTATCTATATGATTAAAGGTTTACATACCATAAAAATCTAAGATGAAAGATTTAGATGATCTATAAATCTTTGGGGTTTTTACTTTAAGTAGGTCTATTGCAGCATAACAAAACATAACAAATTTCATGCCTCAACAACCACAACCACACAAACAACCAGTTGCAAAATCATTCTTTGAGCCCTCCAGCTGCTGAAAAGAGAGAAAACAAAGTTGTTAGGGTGGAGCAACAGCGCAACATAAGAATACAATCAAGAATACAATTATAATTGGGACCTCTTTAATGGCTACAGTTCATCTGTGGATTTCTAATCAATTGTTACCACTGCCTGGACTGCTTTAAATGTAGTCATAATAAGTCTAAACCACACAAACTCACGAGTAATTAATAATTAGACAGCGTCCTGATGACTCAACGCTGCTCTGCTCTATCACTGGATATTAGGCCATATAGTGAACTTAGCATTAACAAGCACACACCCAACAGATGCTAGCATTTATCAGGTCTCCAGGGTTCTAGAGAGAAAAACAGCACCATGATCTCATAATCAGCGACTGGTCCGATGAGAGGAGGATCATGTCTGGGCTAAACTGTGCCCATTGCTGGCTAATGTCAGTGCTGTGCTGAAGGCCATACAGTGCTAATATGAAGGACTTAATGCTGAAATATCAGAAAGTGGTTAAGGATGCTAGTCACTGTATTGAAGTCTGCCCTGAAAAGTGTTTAGAATCTCTTATCTTCTTTACCAAAAAAGTAGAGGTTATAAGAGTGCAGATCTCTGGCAGGGGCATATCTGTTACTGCTAGTAATTCTGATGTGAATAACTGTTTTGAAGCCATTTCCTAAAGTGTCTTATAAGAAGTCTTCTACTTGTCCTCTAGATGTTGTCCCTGCAGGATTCTTAGAGGTCTTGTCTCCTGCAAACTGCAGGCCCAACTCCAAACTGCTGTTATTTAAGGTTTTAGAAAAAGTTACCTCAACCTAATTATTATGAGAAATTCCAATCTGGTTTTAAAGCAGATTGGTTAGAGTGACCAATAGGGCTGGGTATCGGTACTCGATACCTTTAAGGTATCGACCGAAATAACCCAGTACCAAGTAGTATCGAAACTTCTCCAGTCAAACGATACCTGCATTCAATACTTTTTGTACACAGATCTAGAAAAAAATGACTATTTGTACGGTTTTGCTCGCAGCCAATTACGCAAGCGTTGTTCGATTTAATGTGACGTGTGATTGGCCCACTACCGCAGCAGCTACAACCCATACAGTCTGTGGTGAAGTCGAGCGCGGTGTATGTGACGGAGTTAGCAGTTCAGCGTGCCGAGATGCCACCAAAACGTAAAAAAAAAGGTATCGAATGAAGTACTCTATTGGTATCGGTATCACTTTAAGGGTACTGGTATTGGTACTGGCATCATACATTTTTAAACGATACCCAGCCCTAGTGACCAATAACCTTCTTTCAGTGGCAGACGCTTGGGAATATACCAATTTAATATTTTTCTCTCAGTTTGGCCTTCGATAACGTAGACCATACATCTCAAAGATAAAGCTCTCCACAGGTCTCCAACGCCTATCTTTCCAGTAGAACGTTTCAAGTCAACATAGGTTCTGTAATTCATCTTCATCATCAGCAGACATCACATGTGGTGTCCCACAGGGTTCAATTCTTAGCCCCATCTTATTCTCCATTTACTTGCTTCCACATGGATGTACTATTCACAAATTTACACAATATTAACTTCCGTTATTAGGCCAACAACATGCATTTCCATCTGTCTATAAAACCTCACAACACTAACAGTCTAGCGCATATTATAAACTGCCTCATACTCATAAAGGGATGTCACAGACTTTTGTACAGTTAAATGAAACCAAGAACCAAGAAGTAATCATTTTTGGCCCAGTCAACCTAAATCTATTCATCATGAATTAGGTAATGTAAAGCCAGTAGGAAGAACTGTGTGATTTTTTTTTAAATGTTAATTTGAGCTTTAAATTGAGTTTGTTCAATCTTGTTTCTTTCAAATGAGGAATATTACCAAAATTAAAAACAAGAGGCGATCGGTTCTTTACCATCAGGGCTCCTAGGCTTTGGATCGACCTGCCTGAGGAGCTCAGGCTGTTAAATCTGTATTATCTTTTAAACCACCTCTTAAAACTCATTTTTATAGTCTTGCTTTTTATGTAATGACCTTTAATTAATTGTTTTTGACCTCCCATTTATGGTTCATGCCTTTATATTTCCTACCTTGCCTTTATTGCTTTTGCTGTTAATTTTATCTGTCTGTTTTTTACTCCTTTGCAAAGTGCTTTTGTAACTGTATTTTGAAATGTGCTGCTTATTATATCATCATTTCACCATAGTAGTCTACACAGAAGCCTGCTGAAACTGCCAGAAATGTGGTCATTGATGCTTTATATGTATTTTGGTAAACAAATGCATCTATGACTGGTGAGTTAAGCATTTGTACAAAGTCTGTTGATGCTACAAACATCATGATTAGTGAACTAGTCATGTACAAATCTGGTTGATCCTCAAACAATTTTGCATTTTGCATTGCACTCCCAGGCTGTCCTTAGAAGACTGGTGAGCAAGCCTTTTTCATTTCCTGTCACACTTGACTCTCTCCTCCAGAACAAACTAATGAACAAACTCTGGGCCACATCACACTCCCACCCATATTGCAACCAAAAAAGCTGCCTACCATAAAGCAAGGTTTTGTTGTTATTGCTTTTATCGGCTATCTTAGGAATACTAAATTTCATATGCATTCTGCTAGCTGCGCGCACCCTCATAGAACTTCTGCCTATTATTCCCAAAGCTGCATTTGGCTCAAAAATGTTCTGGGGACATGAAGAGGGCAAGACCAAGGAAGCCAGACTAAATTGCCGCTGCAGTCTGGGGAGTTGATGTGTGCAAAGCATAAGCACGCCTTGGAAGCTGGCACTGATGTCTTGAGCACAACTGGATAAGAGGCTATTGAGTTTCTGGGGTCTTCTGTGGCCGTGATAGAACTAGAATTATATTGTGGTTGAAATCTTTTCACCGCTGCCGCTCGAGGACAGTCTATATAACTGTAATGATGTAAATTTGAAATGAAGCATGAAACTGTAAAATATCCCCGGGCTCTCGGCAGCGAACACTTTTCGAGAGCTTGAGGCATGATAAGTTTGCTGGCGCGGAGAACGAGCGTGATACTGGGGGCAGATCTGGGTGTCGGTACGTGCTACAGGTAAGTCTCCACTGCCCACCCTCAAACCCCCCTAAAGCCATATCTGGTCTGAGTGTACCACTCCTTTCCTCCCCTCTCTTCTTTATTCTGCTCTATTATAGGCAAATTACATTAACGGGTACACACAAATCTCTGCACTTTCCTACTATTTTCTCTTTATGAAAGCAAGAGATATTCAGTACCGCATAATTGTTTGAGACCAGCTGGTAATTACCCATGCAAAGTGTAAATCCCTGTCCTGTCTGTGTTGACAAAGAGAAGGGATGAGAGGGTAATTTATTCTGTGAGAGATGGAAACACTCCCTTCCCTCTCGTTTCCATATCTCCATCTTCAATCACTCTCTCACATCTAACAAACTACAACAAGTTTGATAATCTTTGCTGGGAGACATATGGCTCCCCTGTGAACTCTGCCAACATGGCTTTGAAGTTAGGTGATTTTCTCCTAATTTGCCGCTTTCTTCCCCCAACTACAAAGATCTTTGTTCGTCAACAATTAATATCCCCCATTTAAGATAATGGAGAACACCAAAAACGTTAGGCCATTTCAATTCAACATGTCAGCTTTTGGCATGATCGGTTCCTCTGAAGACGTTTCTGAATTTACTACAACAGTGAGATGTTCAGCACTCTTAGATTCACAATCCCTCTTGAAATTGTGCACCTTTTACCTAGTCCCACCCCACCTAGGTCTGCTTCATTGACAGAACATGTGCTTTCCAGTGATTAACACTGATTTTTGTAGATTCAATACTGTAAACAAGGAGAGGATCAATTAGGACAATAGAACAGGTCAATATGGGGTTGGTATCGACTCGGCAGAATGTTTACCTTGGCTTGGAACCATCAGGCAGTCTTTAGTGCTGTTTGTGTATTTGCGTAATGCCATTTACCCTCCCTTATTATCTCACAGCATTCTGCATAATGCGGCCCGTGGAACACTGGTCAGGAACAAAAGAGACTATCCAGGCCAAGCTCTTCAGCTACATTGGCTAATCAAATCACATTTATATGAACATAAGGCCTAATGTGCCGTGCCAGAGGAAATGTTCGTAATATCTTCTCTTTTGCTACATTACATGTTGTAAATGTTTGGTCATTTTTTCCGTCTATTGAAGTAGGGGGAATATTTTTTTATTTACATTTTGCAAATTCAACTATATAATGAAACAAAGTAAAGGGTATAAACAGCAAGTATATTTGTAGAGAAATACATTAATTAGCTAATTTCCCCAAGGGGATAATTAAAGTTTGATCTCCTATGAAATGTACATTTCAGTCAGCTTGACACCAGGGTTAGACCGATATATGGGGCCGATACTGAGCTTTTATTAAACATTGGATATCGTCCAGAGTGATAGTTGATTTCTTTTTGCACATTCTATGTTTTCATTTAACTGTCCAATAATGTTTTTTGTAAATGAATTCTTCATTTAAATGCACTCTACCATTGAAAAAGAGCTGCTAACCCTAAAAGAATTTCATCAGTCTGGGTTTTAATGGAGAGTTTTAGTGTCCCATGATGGCCTAAATGCTGTTTCAGAGGCTTTTCCACCCTGACAAGAAGAAAACTCTTGGGAAATACTGAATATTTTACATTTTTGGGGCATTTAAAACAGTACTGCTATCAGTCTTCAAAAACCCATCTCAGTCAAACCCTGCTTGATACACAAGCCAAGGTACACAGCCTAGAATGAGCTGTCCACAGCCTGTAAAGATGTTGCTTTCAAGTCATCTCTCTCTCTGCTTGTGAATGCAACGGTATGGGTCTATAAGTAGGCCCCGACTAATTACTATTCTTTGTGTGTTGATAAGCACTAACATGTTTTGCCGGCCAAGAGATAACTGTTGGATAACATTAGCCACTCCATCTGTAACCCTCCCTTTACATTAGTGCTGCTACTATCAGCCCTATTAGCAAAGCTAGCCTCTGGCAGCCTGTGCTGTTGTTGCTGCGGATCCAAGGACTGGGCCCATCCGTTTGCCCCCCCTTTTCCGTGATCAGAGTGCAAACACAAGCTTGGGCCCAATCAGAGGAAAGTGATATAGTGGCAAGACTTGACACACAAAGGCACCGCTGTCCAAATGACTGCGGGATTGTGGGTAATGGTATACACTTCCTCCCAGCGAGGCAATGAACCTTCCTCACCAAGGAACCTTAATCATAGAGGTGAAATGCCAGTGTACAACTATTAACCTCAGCCATCGACGGGGTGGACAATTTTCCTTGTCTTCCCTTATTCTTATTTTTCCCGGAATGCTCACTTCTCACTTTCTTCAGCGCAACCCGGTTCTCCATTTCATTTCCCCACTTCCATCACTTACACAGCCTGTCCTGTGTGACAGCTCCCAAATGGTAGAAATATGTGCAGACAAAGCGCCATGATTCATTTTGCCTGACAGTTCTCAGGAGAGCCAGCTAAGGAGCATGCTATTCAGATTGAGAGAGGTAAAGTGTCAACTCCCCGCTCCCCCTATCCCCCATCCCTTCCCGTCCCCACTGAAACTGATACATCTTATTGTTTTCTTATGAGATTCCAGTATAAGAACATCCTGATTGCGTGCTTGAATTCTGCCGCGTTCGTCACTTCCATTGCTCTTCTGGGACACGCCGTGATAGCTCCAGCCCCTGACATCTTTGTTCCAGGAGAGAATTGTGTTTTTCCGAGGGAAAGGCGCACCAGCAAGGGCCCGGGATCTTCTTCTCCTCCTTTGAATTCTGACAGACTTGTGATTAATTAGGCCCTCGATCCGGTGCTGCCCTCAGACCTCGAGGGGAAAGACTGCTCTCATCCCCCCAAAACAGACTTTCTTCCTGGGTTGGAGACTTGAGTTGATCCCCTGACAGAGTTACGTTTGGCCTCAAGGTGCCTGTCCTACATTTCACATGGCACTCGCGTTCCCATATGCTTCTCGGAATCGGACAAGGTGGTGTGCATATTAAAGCGCTCTGGCGTGGGTCACGTGGGTGGAAGATTCACCGGTAATGGTGACAACGTGAAACATTTTTTGTTGTAATGAGTCGTGTACCGTAAAGGGAATCGTGCATGAGAGAATGACAGGTTGTCACTTCATACCATCTAAAAGCAAACCCCAATTATTGAAAACATCTGAGCTGGAGCAGTTGAAGACTTTTGCCACAGATAACCCAGAGCGTTTTTCCTCTGCCGCGTCACATATCGCGGGTTGCTCTCTCCGACCGAATTCCTGCTCATGTCATGTCTCTGTCAGACACAATCGAAGATGTTTAAAACTGCACATGCCACAGACTTTGTACAAATGTGAATTTGCGCACAAACTTCCCACCAGCAGATAATGAGGGTGAACTTGAAAGCCTGGGCTCTGATCTACATTGAAGCAAGCAGATATTCTGGATATTCTTCTGCGCTGATAAGTTTGTAACGAGACTGTTGGCTCTATATCAAAGTCCCCTTGATCTTGAATCCTGCTGTAAAGGCTGACATTTTACCATAACTCATGGGAAGGGAATACGGTGCATGCATATGCAACACTCTGTGTACATATTCTTCAGATACAGAGTGATAATAATACAAATGGGAACACAATTCACTAAATTAAACACTGTGACATACTGTAAAGATTCAATCCTAATAGATTGTTGTGAAAATTCCCTTCCCTGCTGCTTGTTCACACTGTGAGCATGTTAGTTAATGCGCTGCTCTATTCTGACCTATTGTGAACAGTGTGAGAGGCTTTAATTGCGTCTATGTAGTGGTCTGCAGCTACAAACATCTGCCCGAGAAAAATAAACTATGCTTCTGCTGCTTTGGCTTTGCCTTTCATAATGTTACATCGTTTTGATGACTTAACATAGTGAGCTAGTAAGCACTAATTGGGATAGCATTAATCACAACAGGAAAAAACAGACTTCAGAGCTTACCATCGACCCAAACTACGAATGCAACCGTTCTCCAACCATCGTTTTCGTATTCCTGTAGTCTTTCAAGTAAAAGTTGTAGAGAACTGGGAAGCCTTGAATGGCTGGAATTAACTTCTCCATTTTGCACTTGGCAGGCGGAACTATTGTTCATGAAACCAAATCACACCGGAAGAGAAACAAGGAAGCGCAGAAACTTGATTGGCTGTTGGCGGTCGATGATCACGAAAGGTTCAGCCGTGGCGACAAGCTTGTTGAGCGTCCTGGCCGCTCAGCTCTATAGGAAATGAATAGACTTCTGGTGACATGTTGCTAGTGTTGCTCACTAGGTGGATGCACAGTTCTACCTTCATGGTGGCTAATGGAGAGATCACTGCCACTGAAATCAAGACAAGTTTCATGGAGGTAGGACACTAAGGTCTACTATATTCTGGGTGTTTGGATGGCCTTGTGATTGACAACCTTGTAACGAGTGACAAGAGTATACTCCAGTGTCAGTATGAAATTAAGTCATTGCCCTCAAATTCATTGTCACCTACAGTATTTGCACTCACATAGCTATCTGTGTGGAATAGACTGGTCACAGCAGTGGATGAACCTCATATCACAAAATGTACAATTCCACCACAGAGAATAAAGATTGTTGATTTATTCTTCCCCACACTGACAGTGCAGCGATAACACAATCTATCTGCAATTGCGCAGACGTTGGGTACTTCAGGTCAGCTTGCATTCAGCCCGAGTCGTTCTCTGCTAACCGTATTCCGAGACTCGTGGGTAATGTCAGAGGGTTGAAAGGTTGCCAACAATCACCGGAGGTTGGGTGTCTCAAAGTGCCATCCTCGCGATTCATCGAGGTCGTCGTGGAGGAAGTAGAGAAAGGTCAGCTCAGGATTAGAAAGACTACAGAAGACCTCAGAGGATCTGCCTTTGAAGGTCAGCTCCGGAGCTGAAAGACGACCGTTAAATATAAGGGTTTGAACCGAGGACGAAATGGGGAAATATGCGAAAATGGAGCCTCCAAGAGTAAGATGTTGACATGATTTTGTGATTACTTTACATGATGTCTTGACCACACACCATGAAACTGAGGAAGGCAAACATATTACACAGACTAACTCTTACCAGAATTCACTGTTAATCTCTAATACAGTTGTGACAAATGCTGCATTCACGTGCACCTAGGAAATCGGAATAAGGAATCTGTGAAAAGTGTCATCGATGTCCAATGCTTTTTTTTGTTTTTTAGCAAAAGAGAACTTTGACTTTTGCTGTCGACTTTTTCATTTCTAACATATCCTGACTTTCCAATTAAATTACAATAAAAAGGAAATAAAAATAACATAATTGAATGAAATAACATTAACACTATACATACCTCTGTCCTGGTGCTTTGTAAAAAGTAATGCACACATCTGATCGGCACGTTCTGTACATATGCCTTCTACATCTGTAAAGTCAATATATTTGATAAGGTGTATAGTTTTTATAGTCCACACGCTGCAACACTTTCTGTACATATGTATGGCCTTCTGTAGACCTGGTAATGTGAATATGACACACATTTGCACATCATGTATATTGCAGTAAATTTATATATCACCTTCTTCAGTTTTCGCATATCTCCCTGATGGATATATTAATTGTATATATTTCTTAATGGTTCCACTATTTCATATTGTATTCATACTGATATATTTATATTCCATTATGTTATGTTCATATATGCTTATTTATATATATGTACAGTATATATATATATTATCTACTGTATATGTCTAGTTTTGTAATCCATATTTGAGTAAACAGTCATGTCCGCTAGTAACAAATGTAACAACTGTAACTGCCCATACTTACCACAATACATTCTACTTAACGTGTTCAAATTGTCACGAGCATACGCTTATATAACACCACAACTGTTTACACTCTGTTTACATTCTTTTTTGTTTTGCTATATTATGTTTATTTCTTATTTTATATTCTATTTGTGTGCTTATATACGACATGTCTTTTTTTCCCTGCTGAATCATTTGCTGCTGCAATGACCTATTTTCCCCATAGGGAATTATCTTACATAGATGTAAAAATATACAAGTATATCTCCTACTAGGATTTTCTTTAGAGCACATGTCCAAGTATATCAAACACTGTTGAAACCTCAACATCATTTTAAAGCTTTTCACGTACAAATAACATCATGGACAGCTAGAGCTAGTCAAACATCACAAACTGGACTGAGGTACGGTGGGTAAACTCGTAATGAACTCTGTGCTAAATACAGAGCTATACTGCCAGCTGATTATAGTAGAAAAAAAGATGCAGCACAGCTCAACTTGAAAGACGGGGAAAGAGAGGCAAAGGCAAGGTGAAAGACAGATAAGGGGGTATCCAACAGAAGAGAGGAGAGAGAAGGACACAGCAGGAAAAAGAAGGTGAGAGAGAGATGAGAAGGAGAGAGAGAGACAGAGAGAGAGACAGAGAGAGAACAGAAGTGAAGGAGGCAGGTCAGAAACAGTTGAAAGTGAGTCAGAGAGAGGAGGAGGAATTAGAAGACTGAATAAGAAATAGAAGAAATGGAGAGACAATAGATTAGATTTAGATGAAACTTTATTAATCACCGTGGGGAAATTGGGCCATTGCAGCAGCAAGTAATAGGATACATCAAAGAAGAATAGGACATAAATAACAATAGAGAAAATGAGAGTTATATAAACATAATCAACTGACAATTCCAACGCTCAGACATATTAATGTGGTAATCCTCCAGATCCTGATTTTTTGTCTTCTTCTTTGGTACTAAACGCTCATTGCTGTGGTGTTTCTGCACTGCACTTCCCAGAGATCACCTGTCAATCAAACAGTGTGGGCAGAGCTTGGATTTTCTGTTGATGCAGTTTGAGTTTCTCTCTTCTTTGTTTGTTCAGCCACGGTGGCTAATTACCCACTTCTTCTTCTATTTATTCTGAACAAACTGGAAATGTAAAACGCATCACTTGCTGTGCACCAGGAAAAACCTACCAGACAGCAGGTGTTTAGAACAGCAAATGTAAAAGCTTTCATGAACTGGATATAGGCTGAATCACTGTTTGGTTATTTAAATCAGCAATAAGAGTAGCAAAAGGGACATTTACTCATATGAAAATGTTATGGATTATTACTTTAAGTAGAAATTGTCTGAATGAAAATGCGCAACAAAGTATGGATTTCGGCATTAAGAGGACGTGCAAAGCGGCAGCAGCGGTATCAGTAGCAGCAGAACTGAGACAGAAAGACAATATGAGATTTGTGCATCATGAAAAATGTGGAGTAATTATAACAATGAGAGGGATATGAAAGTATCCAATCCAAAGTGCGTAACAGTGTTAATGGAGTTGACCACCTTGCCCTCTGTATCAGCTCTCCACACGGCTTCTCCATCAATCAAGGGTTTTAACTCCCTTCTCCCCCACACTGTGGAAGGAGAAAGGCTCAATGTGTCTCTATGAGAGGTCCCTGCCCTCACTTAGAATGACTTGTGAATGTGTGTTTGGATGCACTCCAAAACACACTCCGGGATATTGCTTAGCGTTTAGAGAACACTGCGCCCCTTTTATGTTCACACAGTGTGAAAACTGCAGCAGCTACTGAGTCCAACAATGCAGTGGAAGTTGTTTCAATTCACACTCGTAGCTGGGGTTTTGGACAGTGTCTTAAGAGTACATAAAATACCTTGAGCAGTCTACTTTGAAAACACTTCTCAGTGAGCGGTTCTGTCAAAATGTATGTGTGTGTGTGTGTGTTTACCATGCATGCCAGTCCATGCAGTTGCAAGACCTTGGGACCAGTCTTATTCAGATTACGGTAAGATTTTACGAGAGCTCCACACACGTAGCGTAGCTGTAACATTGGTGTTACATAGACTTACAATGGAGACCCAGGAGCTAGACACATGTAGTGTAGCTGTAACATTGGTGTTACACAGACTTACAATGGAGACCCAGGAGCTAGACACACGTAGCGTAGCTAACATTGGTGTTACATAGACTTACAATGCAGACCCAGGAGCTAGACACATGTAGTGTAGCTGTAACTTTGGTGTTACATAGACTTACAATGGAGACCCAGGAGTTAGACATGTATAGTGTAGCTGTAACGTTGATTTTACATAGACGTACAATGGAAACCCGAGTTACACAAATGTAGCGTAGCTGTAACATTGGTTTTACGTAGACGTACAATGGAGGCTCTGGGGTTAGACGCATAGTTTAGCTAACATTACATTACATAGAATTACAATGGAGACCCAAGAGTTGCACACATTTAGGCTAGTGTCGCTCTAGCATTAGTTCTACAGTGACGTACAATGGAGACCCAGGACTTCACACACGTGTAGCGTAGCTGCAATGTTGGCTTTTGGCTACATAGAGTTACAATGGAGACACAGGAGCTACACACATGCAGTGCAGCTGTAATGTAATGTGTAATTCCTTTAATTTAGGTGTGGTGTACATTTAAGTGTTCACATAGAATTGATTCAAGAGTGTAAATGACACCTGTGCACCTATGTTAGGCTACTGTAGATTTATCGTACACGTTCACGCATTTACGCATCAGAGGATTTTGCTATTTTGATAGTTTACTCCTTAGAAATGCCTGCCTTGAAAATTAGTCTTTACACCAGGCTCAATAGCAGCATTGTCAAATACACTTGAGATTGGTTCACCAAGCTTGCCAAGACCCTATGGAAAGACCTCAGACATTTAAAAAAAGAAAGCATCAAAGTGGTGATATCTTCTAACGTGTAAACAAGTGTGGATATTGGCTCTCTAGGATAACGGCGGAAATCTAACATCATAGCCGATCAGATTTAAGACATTGTGTGTGTGAGTGTGCGCACATTCCCACCCTGTGTCTGTTATGTCATTGATTTTCTGTCTTTATCACAGGAGTGACTGGTAAACTGCAGCCTTTTTCACAGCCTGAGATACATTACTGATGTTACAATTAATAAAATGTATTGATGGTTGGAGTAATGGACTATATTTAATAAAATTGGAGTAATCTGATGTTACCATGCTAGGTATTGTAAAAAAATATATAATAATCAGATAAAAGATACTTAATTCATAGTATTCCCATGATGTCACATGCATTTCCTACCAATATGGCACTTTACAATACACACTGCTCATTGGCTGTGTTTGTCATTTGATTGTAATCGCCTGTTAATTTATTACAATCACCTGTTATTTTCCTACTAAGATGGCTGTGTGGTGATGTAACAGAATACTATGAATACTACTACTATACTAATGTGTTGAACTCCCGCATTATGAGTATTTCAACCCAAAGGAGCCCTAACCCTAACCCAAAATTCCAAAATTACCTTTGACCTTTCAAGGGACAACTTCTGGATCAAGTGAGTTCTCACAATGGTGGCTCTTGTGTTATGAAGAGAAAACGGGGCTTTTACGATCTAAATGATCTCATGAGACTATAGCTTGACATCTACACCCGTTTGTCTGGCTGGGTCAGGTCATCGTTCCCTCACCTCGTCAAATGTCAGCTCCAGTGACTCATTTATTTTGAGGCTGGGTGAGGCCAAAGGCAAATACGATGTCCAAGACAAAAGCCAACCTTGATGGATCGCATTTGCAATGTGCATATCGTAACCTCTGGCCGGTGATGGATGGAGAACAATTTTGAGGGTTTATTGACATGGGATGTGACTCATTATGATACTAAAGGGCAGCAGTTGGGCTCTCATCCATCCAGGGGCAGATGATGCCTTTGATAATCACCTTTCGAAATGCCTCACTGTGCTACAGCTGCAGCGCTTGACAGTCTGCCAAGCAACTGACTGCATCCATGGCGTCTGCACCAGCGTTGAAACCTTACCGTCTGAGAAATTTGCCTTACAGCAAGACGACATTATACATAACATTATACATAATCATATTTGACAAGAGTGCAGACATGTACGAGACACTTTAAAATGAAACACCAGCTTGAATCGCCAGGGAAGTGGTGGGCATCGGGACCCAAAGTCGTGGGGAGGACTTGTAATTTTAGCAAGTCTTTAAGAGTCAATCTGTTAAATACTGTTATCACTGGTTCTTAAATACTTATATTGTTAATTTATACTTTCAGCTGCTAGCCCTGTTGTAGACTGGTGAAACTGGCTCAAAAGATACCTCTGTTGTATATGGAAGCCCATTCCCGCCACTCTATAAAATAAAAAATGACTGTTGCGAGTTTTTTTCTCAGAATTCTGACTTTATATCTCACAATTCTGACTTTATTTCTCACAATTCTGACTTTATTTCTCACAATTCTGACTTTATATCTTACAATTCTGATTCTGAAAAAGTCAGAATTCCGTGATATAAAGTCAGAAGTGGGGGAATAAGTCAGAAGTGGGAGAAAAAGTCAGAAGTGTGAGATATAAAGTCAGAACTCTGAGAAATAAAGTCACAATTGCGAGGAAAAAAAACCCCAATTGAGTAGTTTTTTATTTTATTGAGTGGCGGGAATGGGCTCCCATAGTTGTAGGAGTAGTAGTAGTAGTAGTAGTACTTTATTAATCCCACACTGGGAAATTACTTTGTTACATTGTTACACTCAAGCATTCCAAGAAACCGTACATATAACAGCACAAACAACACAAAGACATACACACAACCCAACACACTTCAACCAGGTTTCAGGGAGGCCAGCTCAAAGAAGGGTTCCACCATGCTTTTGTTAAGCTAGTCCAAGGGCACAGTTCACCAGTCTGAAGAATTGTTTTGATGTTGATTTATGTACTGATGCCACTTGTAGACAGCAGATCCGCCTGCAGCATCGTTGTTGACATGCTTTCACATATAGCTGCTCACATTTATTTTCTTTCCAGTGCTAGTTCCCTGCAGGTCATGTAACTGTACTGGTGAAAGACGTTCCCCCGCTGTTTGGTTCGCCTGTGGGTGTGGCGCTGACATCTATGCTTTGTGTTCAATGACATGCCATATCAGTTTGTCGAAATGTGTCCTTTTGGCAGTAACTCATGCTGCGTTAAAGGTTCGATGTGTACTGTTTCTGCTTTCCTGAAGCATTATATGACTAGTAAATATCAGCAGGGGAGGCTGAATGGAGATTTGTGCGTTCAAAAATACAGGAGGCTCTGACAGAGACACATCAAATCGTACTGTACCAAGAGAAATACAATAAAATGTTGAATTCATGGCTGGAGAGCATGCAGAAGCAGAGGGACAGGGAGAGATTCAGAGGACTTTCAGTTCCAGTCTGATTACAGACAAACAACAGAGCACCTTGGAATTCTCCGGTTCCCTGCAGGCCAGTTAGCATGGCAGGAAATACACAGCATGTCTAAAAGCAGAGGAGGAGGAAGCTCTTGATTGTCAGCAGACATTCAGACTGTATGCTTACAGTATAGTGCAGTATGTCTACATTGTTTTTTGTTTTTTTTATTGTTCCCTCCTAATTAGCTAAAGGTGAGCAAAGTGGAAATGAAGAATATGCTCATTATCATGACTCAAATAGTTCTGTCAGTGCTGTAAAATAAAAGGATTAAACAAACCTAGAACCTAGCAGCAGAAAAAGCACAAGACTATCTAACAGTAATACATTCAACAATATGAATGCACTGAAATAATAACACTTAGGCTTGAAATTCCACTCAACAACTCAGCAGACTAAATATCCTATCAAACTGAAGCCAAATGCAAACTTGAACACTATTTTAGTATAATGAGGGCAACAAGTTATCAGTCAAATGGAAGTTTACAGAAATTCAGTTCAGTTTTTGTCTGTGTCACTGCCAACTAATGTGACAAGTGTGATACCAGCACTGGCAAAATGACTCACCTCTGAATATTATTCAAGTTATTTGCTATGTGGAGCCCTGAACATTATATCCCTAATTAAAAACATTCAAAAACACATATTTTCTCTATTCAAAACTTCATAGAAAGGGATCAAAGTCTACACTGAGACTGAGGGGAGCAAGGGAGTGTAGCTGCTTCTCACCAAAACGTATAAAGATCAGTCTATTTCAGTGGTTCTCAACGTGGGGTCCGGGGACCACCAGGGGTCCTTGAGGGGGTTCCAGGGGGTCCCCAGCAAATTGATGAATTGTTAAACTTCACCATTATTTCATTTACAAGAAATTAACACTATTATGGTTGTGAGGTTTGCCCGAGCAGTCAAGGAGGCAAATGAGGAGAGCATCAAACCAGGTTGGCGTTCCAACAAGAAACATTTATTTTTCTTGCACCGTGAATAACACACTTGCCCAACACCTGCCAGCATACACCTTCCAGCCCACCAGACACATATAGACTACCTCCCTTATAAAGGGTGTTGGCTCTACTAATGAGCTGGCACATACCATTCACAGGGATATGTAAACCCACATAAATATCTACACACATGAATGACAATAAATATTTACATAAACTATTACCACACACATTTACATTTATAATAAATATTTACATACCCAAAAATAGATACGAAAAATACCAATAAATAACCTACATCAATAAATACATTCAAACAGTACAACAAACTCCCCTCTACCCTTTTCCCGTTTGCTGTAACCCTCCCGGAACTAATAATAGGTGTGCGGGTCCCCGGGGAATTCTTTTGCCCAAACACCCTGGGAGAAGGGGAACAGGCAGAGGTAAGTTTGTGCATGACAATACATTTCATTGTACTGTTATTTAGCGTCGCATGAGTCACATTATACTCCTTAAATATCTCGCTACAATTGAATTGCAAATCAATGCGCCTTATTTTATGTTCACAGGCGAACGACGAGGCGGAACAGCCCAGCGTCCCTGCTGTGAAACACGCGACTCATGCGAGCTGCAATACACAAACAATCAATAAATAAGTACATTTATTACCATACCACGTGTGTGTTTATTTAACCTGTGTACCAATATCTGCAAATCTGTGCATCAATTAACCTATTTAATCTAGCAATAGCATTTACTATTCACTCGGGGAACCAGTAACGGCGTACCTCAATGAGTACCTCAATTTTCATGTACCCGGGAGAGACAGTCTGCCACCAGGTTGGCTTTCCCTGCACGGTACTGGACAGTGAAGTCATAGGGTTGCAGGGACAGGTACCATCCTGTGAGACGTGTGTTGGAGTTCTTCATCCTGTTCAGCCACTGCAGAGCCCGATGATCTGTCTCAAGGAAGAAGTGACGTCCCAACAAGTAGTACTTCAATGACTCAATGGCCCACTTCATGGCCAGGCACTCCTTCTCCACTGTGGAGTACCTCGTCTCCCAGTCCAGGAGCTTGCGGCTCAGGAACAGCAGTGGACGTCTCTCCCCCTCCGTCTCCTGTAGAAGCACTGCTCCAATGCCGACACCAGAGGCATCCGTCTGCAGTGTAAATGGTCGGGAGAAGTCAGGACTGTGGAGAACAGACTCACTTGTGATGGCACTCTTGAGATCCTTGAAGGCTCTGTCACACTCTTCATTCCACTTCACTTTGTTTGGAGCTGAGGCCTTGGTGAGATCAGTGAGGACGGCTGCCCTGTCGGAGCAGTGGGAGATGAACTTGCTGTACCATCCCACTAGCCCCAGAAAGGCACGCACCTTCCTCTTGGTCGTGGGCACAGGATACGAGTGGATGGCATCCACCTTCCCCACTCGAGGCTTGACCACCCCCTGTCCGACGACATGGCCCAGATACACCACCTGTCTCTGTGCAAAAGCACACTTGCGTGGGTTGAAGGTAAGCCCAGCTGTCTTGATCAGGTGGAGGACCCGCCGAAGATGAGCAACATGTTCCTCCCAGGTCTGGCTGAAAATTACGACATCATCCAAGTAGGCGGCTGCAAACTGCGGCACCTCCCTCAACACATGGTCCATGAGCCGTTGGAAAGTTGCTGGCGCCCCCTGGAGACCAAATGGCATCACCTTGAACTGATACAAGCCATAGGGTGTTCTGAATGCCGTCAGCTCCTTGGCCTCAGGTGCCAGGGCCAGCTGCCAGTACCCCTTGCTCAGGTCAAGCGTGGTGATGAATGTGGACCTCCCCACTCTCTCCAGCAACTCATCGATGCGGGGCATTGGGTAGCAGTCAAACTTCGAGACTGCATTAAGGTACCTGAAATCAATGCAGAACCTCAGCGAACCATCCTTTTTGGGGACCAACACGATGGGACTGCACCACTCACTGGTTGAAGTTTCAATTATCCCCAACTGCAACATCAACTCAATCTCCTTCTTGAGCTTTGGCACCAGACGTTCAGGGATCCTGTAGCACTTCCGGCGGGGAGTGGCATCTTCCTTTAGATGGACCTTGTGCTGGACCAAAGTTGTGAAGCCAGGTTTTTCTTGGAAAAGCTCTGGATCCAGCAATGCTCTTATCCCCCCCTGCTGGACAGGCTGGAGATGGGACACATCCAGTGAACTGGGCTCGGAGATGTTGGTGGGGAACGACTGCTCTCTCTCTTCCTCCCCGTCAAGGGCACGGATGAGGAGCTGCTGCTGGACAGGCTGCTGGATTGGCCGTGAAGGCACCTGAAACTCCTTCAACAGGTTAACATGAAAACACTGATGTTTTTTCAATTTGTCCGGCATGTACAGTTCATAGGTTACCTTACCCAGGCGCTTGCTGATTTGGTAAGGCCCTTGCCACTGGGCCAACAGCTTACTGTCACTGGTTGGGAGTAGCAGCAGCACCTGCTGGCCTGGATGAAAAGTCCTGTCCCTGGCCTTTCTGTCATACCAGGTCTTCTGGTTGGCTTGCGCAGTCTTCATGTGCTCCTGAGCAAGAGCCGTCATCTGTTCAAGTCTCTCTCTCATTTTAACCACATAGGCAACCACATTCTCCTGCTCTGCAACTGGATTCTCCCAGTGCTCCTTCAGGAGGTCCAGTGGCCCCCTCACCTGGCAACCATAGAGAAGCTCGAAGGGAGAGAATCCTGTTGAGGCCTGTGGCACCTCACGGTATGCAAACAGCAGGTATGGCAGCCATTGGTCCCAATCAGAACCTGTGTGGGAAACAAACTTCCGCAGCATGTTCTTGAGAGTCTGATTGAACCTTTCCACCAGCCCGTCCGTCTGGGGGTGGTATGGGGTGGTCTTAATGCCCCTGACTCCTAACAGTTGATACACTTGCTGCAGCAGTTTGGACAGGATGTTTGTCCCACAGTCTGTGAGGACCTCTCTAGGTATGCCTACCCTTGAAAACAGTTGCAAAAGACAATTGGCAATCTGTCTGGCCTTAATAGATCTGAGGGGGAAGGCTTCTGGGTAATGGGTGGCATAATCACAAATAACCAATATGTACCGATTTCCTGAGGAACTTCTCTCAAGGGGCCCCACTACATCCATGCCTATCCTGTCAAATGGGGTGTCAATGACTGGCAACGGCTGAAGCTGGGCACGGGCTACTCCCCTAGGTGAAGTTAGCTGACATGTTACACAGGAAGCACAAAAATCCTTAACATGGGTATACATGCCTGGCCAAACAAACCTACTGGCAATTCTGTTGAGGGATTTTTGGAATGCTAGGTGGCCTGCCCAGGGGATAGAGTGACCTAGCTCCATGACCTTCTGTGTAAGGCTCTCTGGCAAAGCTAAGGCTTCAACCTTTCCCTGACGCTGGTAGAGAATACCACTCTTAAGCACATAGCTAGCATCAGCTACACAGTCTACTTTGCCCTGCTTCTCACCCTCAACCTCTGAGACCTTGTCAAACCAGGGTTTTAGCGTTGGATCGGCTTGCTGCAGTGCTGCTATGTCGGAGGGGATATGAAAGTCTAAAGGCTGGCTGGGCTTTGCTGCTGCCTCACACGGTTTCCTGGCCGTAGCCAAAACCTTTTCCCTCCTTCTCTGAGCTCTGGACTTAGGCTGCTTGACTGAACCTACCTCCACCTCAGCACGGTAAAAAGGTAACTCCTCAGGAGTATTTCTTGCCTTCTGAGCCCTAGTTGTGACCATGTTACATGTTGTAACTGCAGGTTGGGGATCTTGCTGCTGCTGCTGCTCAACCTCAACTGGTGCCTCAACAGTGCCCTCTACATTTCCCTCACTGGTAACCTGGTTATTACCTTTGGCCTGCTGTATCAAGTCTAGCAGTGTGGGGACATCATTGCCAAGGATGACTGAATATGGCAGTCTGGGCACTAAAGCTACTGACAGGAGATAAGTCTGACCACCTACTGTAAGATAAACCTCAGCTGTGGGGTACACTTTCACATCACCATGAACACAACCAATGTTGGCCGTGGTGGTCTCACTCCACAGTTCTCTCGGAACTATGCTGGACAGAACCACAGACTGAAAACTGCCAGTGTCTAAGAGGGCCTCCTCACGCTGACCATTGACTAACACTGGTACAGTGTGCACCTCTTCCTGAACAGGAACTGTGTGAGTGGGTCTGGGGACTGAACACAACAAGGAAGGCTTACTCTGTCTGGTTGCAGGGCATGTGTACTGAGTATGACCTATCTCATTACACTGATAGCAGCGTGTGTCTTGCCTAGAGCTGGAGAAGGACTTTCTACCGGTGTTGGGTTTACTGGGAGAGAACTGCCTGGCACTGGACTGAGGTCTAACCTGAGCTTGACCACCCCTTTCACCCCCAATGGACTTACTGCGTCCGGTGAAGTAGCTGTCATGGCCGAAGGTGGTTCTTCTGTTTCCGATTCTGGCGGACAAGAAAACCTCTGCAAGCCGGGCGACGTCTTCTGCAGACTTCGGGTCACGTTCACGGATCCAGACCTCCAGCTCCGGGTCCACCATCCTCAAAAACTGCTCCAGAATCAGCAGCTCAGAAATGTCTTTCACCGTGGCATTCTCTGGTTTGACCCATTTGTTAAATGTGTCCTTCAACCGTACATACAGTTCACGTGGGGTTTCACCCTGATTAACGGCCAGTGAACGAAACCTTCTCCTGTAGGTGTCTGCTGTGATCTCATATTTAGCTAGAATAGCCTCTTTGACCTTTTCATAGTCTTCAGCATCAGAAATGTCCATGAGAACATAGGCACTGCGTGCCTTACCTGTGAGCAGGGGAACAAGGTGAATAGCCCACTCCTCTTTTGGCCAACGGCCGACAATGGCCATTCTTTCAAACGTTGTCAAATGGTGTTCAATGTCATCATCAGGGGAGAGTGGAATCAACTTGGGGCCTCTGTGGATGTGTGGCGCCCTCTGTGGTGGTGGTGGTGGCTCACTCTGCTGGCTGGCTTGGCTGGCCATCGCCCCCAGGTCTTCCCTGTCGTCATAATCCTCACCGTCACGCCGCTCGGTTCTATACTCATGTTCTTCTCTCAGTTCTTTCACCTGTGCTTGAATCTGGAGGAACTGGTGCTGCATGCTTCTCCATCTCTGCTCTTGGCGTGTGGACTCTTTCTCCATCTGTTGATCTCTGCATGCTTGGGAGCGGGCCAACGACTTCACCAGGCTTGCGACTTCCTCCAGCTTATCAGGATTACTGGCTGCTGCGGCCCCCTGCTGGTCAGTTGAAGTACCTGGTTCCTCGTCATCTCGCTCCTCATGGTGCTCTGTCTTCTTACCTCTGGTCATTGTGCTCTCCTCAATGTGCTGTCAAGCCTTTACTTCTGACACCATTTGTGAAGTTTGCCCGAGCAGTCAAGGAGGCAAATGAGGAGAGCATCAAACCAGGTTGGCGTTCCAACAAGAAACATTTATTTTTCTTGCACCGTGAATAACACACTTGCCCAACACCTGCCAGCATACACCTTCCAGCCCACCAGACACATACAGACTACCTCCCTTATAAAGGGTGTTGGCTCTACTAATGAGCTGGCACATACCATTCACAGGGATATGTAAACCCACATAAATATCTACACACATGAATGACAATAAATATTTACATAAACTATTACCACACACATTTACATTTATAATAAATATTTACATACCCAAAAATAGATACGAAAAATACCAATAAATAACCTACATCAATAAATACATTCAAACAGTACAACAAACTCCCCTCTACCCTTTTCCCGTTTGCTGTAACCCTCCCGGAACTAATAATAGGTGTGCGGGTCCCCGGGGAATTCTTTTGCCCAAACACCCTGGGAGAAGGGGAACAGGCAGAGGTAAGTTTGTGCATGACAATACATTTCATTGTACTGTTATTTAGCGTCGCATGAGTCACATTATACTCCTTAAATATCTCGCTACAATTGAATTGCAAATCAATGCGCCTTATTTTATGTTCACAGGCGAACGACGAGGCGGAACAGCCCAGCGTCCCTGCTGTGAAACACGCGACTCATGCGAGCTGCAATACACAAACAATCAATAAATAAGTACATTTATTACCATACCACGTGTGTGTTTATTTAACCTGTGTACCAATATCTGCAAATCTGTGCATCAATTAACCTATTTAATGTAGCAATAGCATTTACTATTCACTTGGGGAACCAGTAACGGCAACCCGTCGTTACAATGGTCATAGTTTCACTGTGATCTCTCTACCTACAATACAGATAGTCACGGAATTCTGGACAAAATCATATCCAACAATAAAAATATTTTCAGATTTGGGTCCAAGAGACAAAATCTCATCAAATGGGGGTCCGTGGCCCCTAAATTAGGAGTCCTTGATATGAAAAAGGTTGAGAATCACTGGTCTATTTGACCCTTTTAACAGGTATGAGATTGGTGGCACAAGACATTCAGATTGTTTTCTTTCACCCTTGTTCCGAGTTCTTTAAGCTCCACAAAGTGTACCTTGATTACATCAGTCTTGTTGTTCATGTCACCAAATCTCAATGTCCAAGATCATAGGAATAAGGCCTTTAGGTTTGCTTCTTATGATAAATTCTGCAGCCGACTGTTGACCACAAAAACATTCTCAGCACTACTGAGTTGTTTGGCAGCCTGAATGCTTGGGTCTTCAATGCAATTCAATTCAAATCATTACCACACAAATTATCCACTTTGTAGCTTTTAGCGGAGCCATTACTGTGAAGGGGGAAGGTTTGAAGACTTTCCAACAATTATTGGTTTCTATACGTGATTCAGTAAATGATGTGGTAGTATTGTGGACAGGTCATCTGTGGGTCATCAAAACATATTTACCAGTGAATAAAGTGTCTGAATGAAAAATAGTTCCCAGCGCCATCCTAAGTACACACCGATACACAATGCTGCGGGCTCGCTCTGAATAGAAATGCAGTTATGAGATAATGCCACTGTACTCACCTGTAGTACAAGGACGAGTTCGGCACGGGCTTGTCTGTTCCTCCAGCCTCGGCGCTTTATCGCTGTTGCTTCAGATGATGCTGCGGCCGTGTCGCACCATTCATCATCCAAGGCCAAGCCTATATGCACCCAGCTTACAGTGGACAGTCTGTTTTCCACCATTATCACTTCTATGCGCAGTAATGTTCATGGCCTTAGAAATGATTTAATAATTGATTTGGTTTCAACTTTCAATAGTGTAGACATTTTGCGGTGTTGTGCAAAACCACTGGCTGTTAGTTTAAATCTTTTTCATATCAAGGACTCCTAATTTAGTCCACATTAGGGCCACGGACCCCCATTAGATGAGATTTTGTCTCTTCGACCCAAATCTGAGAATATTTTTATTGTTAGATATGATTTTGTCCAGAATTCCGTGACTATCTGTGTTGTAGGTAGAGAGATAACAGTGAAACTATGATCAAAATAGTCATTCTTCTACATTCTCTAATTGTGTTAATTTCTTGTAAATGAAATAATGGTGAAGTTTAACAATTCATCAATTTGCTGGGGACCCCCAGGGGTCCCCTCAAGGACCCCTGGTGGCCCCCGGACCCCACATTGAGAACCACTGGTTTAGATCATCTCTAGTATTCTGCGCTCCAAAGGCAAACTACTTTTAGCCTCCAAAGGCAAGCTACTTTTAGTCTGTTTTAAAAGGTCAAAGGTCATGACTAGGGTTGAGATTTAATATCACCAAAAATTATAGCCATACATACTGCTTAATAAGATGTTGTCCACTTCTGTACCAACAATATTAGTGGTGGGCCAGAAGAAAAACCTTGAATTTGTTTTTCTTCGCTCAACCACTCACACTGTCGCTGCTCTCTGGCTTTGAGGAGCTGCATTAATATGATTAAATCAGTGGCGACATTTGAAAATCAGGTAATATATTTTTCACTGCCATTAACGGCGCTTTCCTTCCTTACTGTTTAGCTGCAAATGCTTCACTTATGTTGAAGGGTTTTAGCAAAGTCCAATCCATCCTCCCACACACTTGACTCAAGCATAAACGCTCCCACCTTGAATGCAGGAAATGAATAATACCCTCCGAGTACAGGCCACCCCAAGGTGATTTATTTACTGATTCCTTGTCACACAGTAATTTATGGTGCAGCCTTTGGTCTTCTTGGATCCACTGGGCAATCATCAGCACCGCAACAAACTAGAGAAAATTTGTAGATCGGCTGTAGCATGATCAGGTTATAACAAATTATCTATGGTCAGTTCATGCTTTTTACAAGGACTTCAAAAATTAAAACCGAGCCACAGTTCTAAGACGTTCCTTATTCATACTCTTAAATCATAATCTGTGATCTGTATGTCAAGGACTCCTTTGTGACCATGCATACTTAGCACACAATTATAATACAAGTTTCACATCCTGAGGCAATCTCTCAGACAATCCTCCTTTTGAGTGCAGCCTTTCTTCAGAAATTACACTTTTCCACTGGTTAACTGAAAGATAACTGAGGTCAAAACGCATGGTAGCAACTCCAGCTGCTCGCTCACAGCTCATCCTGTATAGAACCCATTTTTTTAGAGCAACTCTCCAAATGACACAAATACTGCTCCATACTCTCGATACACACGTCCACGAAATACGAGCGCGTGTATAGGCACTGCTCTTGCATCGTCTAGTACGCCTGGGAAAACGGATGGCCCTGATGAGGCATTGATGGCGTTTTGCGTCCCGAAATATTGATGATCCTCTGGCTGTCCTCTAGGTAACAACATGCTGTCAGGAAGTGCTGCCTGGATACCGGCTCGCTGGCATGGAGACCGGAGGCTGGTTGCCAGACGCTGCTGTCTTATCAGCTGAACACCACAGCGCCATTGCCTGTCTGCACTATTTGGCTTAAGTACAGGCACACACGAACACACATTTCTACAGTGGAAACATGCACAAGCACACACACACACACACACACTCACACACACACACACGCATACACTCATACCAAAATCATTCATCCATAACTCAAAGGTGCATTAAGTAATCTATGACTTTTATCAACCTCTATCGACCAACAAGGAATTGCAACAACATCAACACGTCTCTGGTAGAGTTTACGGTGGCCTGTAAGTGACATAAATAATAAAGTCACATTTTCACAATAGAGAGGAGTAAGCTAGATAATTAGAGCAGAGATCCAACAGAAACATCTAGTGAAGAGGTAATACTGTATATCACCATGCTAAATACTGGAATAATAATACCGCTTTGTCATTTGCTTTTTTGGCTTGGGAACGAAATGCTGGGAGGGGAGTTTTTATTCCAAAACAGAGTATGAGAAAGTGAGTTTTGAAAGCCAGAAATCTCCTGGACAAATAATCACTGAATCTCTGAGTCACTGGTATTGATCAACAACCCTATCAACCCCCGCATATATATATATCTTATGGTCATTTTGTGCTATGGGACAGTAAAAACCTTAATAGACTTTTAAACCTATTAAGGCTCCAACAAACAATTATTTTGCTAATCAATTATTCCAGCAATTCATCGATTTGTCAGCTCATAAACATAAAAACAACATAAACAATGCCAACGTGCCCCCATATTCACAGCAAGCAGTGGAAACTGGAACTAATATCACTACTACTGTAGCAAACACTATGCTAGTACTTGTTGAGAGCTCTGCAGTCTTTTGCTTTAAAGAATAGTTCACCCAAAAATGACAATTTTGTCATTATCCACTCACCCTCATGTCAGTCGAAACACCAGGGAAGTTTGTATATCCACATAGATAATGAGGTAAATTTTGGACTTTTGGACCCACAGTACAATTGCTTGGCTTCAGAACACTTGGATTATGCTGCACAAGCTGTTCAGAGTCATTTTATGGTAATTTTTTTGCCCTTTTTGGAACTCTAAAGAACCAGTTCCCAGCCACTTCAGATGTTTTGGAGAAGACTGACATGGAGCTGCGCTAGCTAACTCGCTGTGTGTTATGTGGGCATACAAACTTCACTGGTGTTTCAACTGACATGAGGGTGAGTAGTGAATTTTCATTTTGGGGTGAACTATTCTTTTAAGCATTAAGGACATTTTCCTAAAAAATAGTGCATCTAAAATTATCTCACTACAAGCACCAATGCTAAAGAAACAGATTTACATCTACTTTGTAGAAGCTCTGCCATCTACCACACCAACATGTTTTAATTTTCAGATGCTAAAGCAGCAGCGTCAAGCTAGCTACAGATTAGCTAGCCTGGAAACAAGGCCATTTGCCTTCTGAATAAAACTTTAGTCGTTGTTTTGAGGGCTTTACTATTTGATAATTCAACATTTGTTAACATTGTCAATAATGTCAAATCATACATACAGCACACATAATCTTTTTCTTTTTCTCCCAGTGCACCAATCAACCGTCCCTGAAATACTTACCAAATTTGTGGAATAGCTAAAGTTGCTAGCTAATGGTGAAAGTAAAAAGTAATAAGTAATAGCTGGTATGATTTTTTTTACAGTATGTATTTTGTTGATGATGCTACTGAACCTGCTAACCAGCCACAACTGACCAATACTGTGTTGTGAGAATTATGTAGGAAATGCAGACTATTAAGACTACATCTAGTATTGCCAAAAATGAAGCCGAATTGGGGAATCAAGTCACACTCGGTCTCACGTCTGACTCAAATCTCATGTTCATCAAGGGAAATGACTTGGGAGAAAAGTTGTTGACTAAACATTTGGTGTGTTAATTGTATTTTGTGTTTCTTTGCCACACTGAAATAATTTATTCTTATTTAGACTCGGGAAGATGTAGAATTTATGAGTATCTTTGTGGACACAATTTAGCAGAACTTGGAATTTTGCTGCCAAATTTCAGCCTCTGATTCTTTCATACAAAAACTTCTTACACCATCTGTTTGGCTTCATAATGGCTTTTAGGCAGGAACTACAGTGTCCCAAACCTTTCCGTAGTCATTTTAGGTAAGATTCAGGGAATTCTGTTCACAGATGTTCAGCCAACATTGTCAATGTGCCCATCAAATCTATCGTATGAGTCCTCTAACTTTAAACTTATCAGGCATCACTGATAGTCCATACAGTTCCAGTCAAACATCACTCTGCTTTGGAACATCAGCACTTGCCTCGTCTCCTGTCTTTTCTGTGGTAATAAAAGAGTTTACCTTAAGTTTTTACTCTAGTTACTGTAGTACAAAAGTCTCCGCTCTATGCTGCCAAAAGCTTGACTTTGCTAACCTTTTTGGTGGTAAAAGGACTTATTTAGAGCTCAGAGATTTTACAATGGTAAGACCTTACCTCTGCAGCAACATGCATCTCTGCTAACCTTGGATTGAATCCAGCCAGCACATTGTTTCCAGTGTCTCCCCTATGCAGTTGCCCTCTGATCTTTCCTACAGTTGCAATAAAGGGAAAAGCATGTTAAAGGGAACAAACTGCCCACTCTCCTCTAGAAAATATCCAGAAATAACGAGCAAACAGTGGTTCAACTTAATATTCTCAAATTTAACCCTCTGAGCAAAGTGGCAATGACGTCACAAGAAAAATATAGAAACAGATCTGCCTGGAGCTTTATTTCCAGCGAAAAAAAAAGCGAGTTGAGGTGATCATTTCAGTATATTTCCCGATATTTGTTCCAGTGAAAAGCTGCATCATGGGGTGTTGGACAGAAAAATCGGGTTAGGCAGGTCACTCAACAGTGAAATTAGTAAGACACCGGAGGTGCCTCTAATGCAAAGTGTGAATAAAATTACCCTTAGGCTGACTTGGCTCTCTCCATTCACCAGCCTTCCATATTGTGTTTTTTGTTCCTGTCTTAGAAGAAAATTAACCAATGCATAAATATGCTCTATAAGTAGCTTTGGCAAATATGTGATTACACTACTATATGTATACTCGCAATTAAGGGTGTGAAAAACTCAAGTTGCAAATGAGTTTTGAACTTGCAGGGTATTGACTCTTGTTTTACACAATGCAATTTTGTTCAAAATAATAATTAAGGTTTGAAGAACCGGACGTACCGCAGAGCTCTAGAGGACTCTATTTCTTTCAGACCAAAAAGAAGAGGTTGCTGCAAGACATCATTATAATTAGTATAATTGGATAATTAGTATAATTACCTTTCAACAACTTTTAGTGGATATTGGGGTGAGGTTTATGGTTGGTTAAAATTCTCAAACTGTTCCTGTGCTGCACTGTCTTTTGAAATCTCACGCTCTTCATCTGCCCAGCCTGGAATTAATTGATGTGAAGGACCCTTAGACACAGAAGGTGAGGCCCGGCCACTCTCCATGACTCCAGTAACAACCATCGATGAATCAGAACCCATTGGTAGGCGAAGCAAACCCCACATTCCCTTGAATTGCAAATGCTGTCTAACAGAATTCTAATTAACAAATCAGCTTTAGCTGGCATCTGAATATGAATGTCCCTCGTGGAATGAGGTCTAAGAAAGAGAGGAATAGCAAGCGAGCAGCAAGAGAGACAGACTGTAACTTAACATGGCACTTCTGCAAACTGTGGTGGATTTCTAGCGGTGTCGGAGACGGGTTGAGAAAGGACAGCTTGACAACTTAACAAACAGGCATCTGTTTGCAAAGAACATTTGCGGTGGCAAGCGCATTGCCAAAGGGCCTGCTTTGAACACAGGCAAACAAAAGAGTTATGGCAAGACTGTAAGAATCTTTTATTGTTTGTATATATTTCAAGCTTGATTTAACTTCGGAAGATGATAGGTTGCCTCGCTATTTTACCCTTGCGTAGTTTTTCTGTCTCAGAGAAAGAAGTTTAATTTCCTCTTTTCCTCAATCTCCTTATTATAAATAGATGGTCTTTATGATAAATAAAAGTTGGTTCGATTTTTTGGTCAAACTAGCACTGGACAGACAGAACGTCTGCTATGGATTTGGTTGAAAATGGGATACTAATCATACCAAAACTCTTGCGGCAACAACAGATTATAGCAAGGCATACATCATTTAACATGCTGTAGATACACATAATAAACCAAAGATCTTCTGAAGTGATCTGAGGTCAAAACTGTTATGACACATTGAGCAAAATGTCTAACCTTTAAAGTGTAGTCCCATTATTTTTGCACGTTTGATTTATTACAATGACATCAACTCAAAACTATAAATAATTAGATGTTAATTTTCATCATCTAATTATACTTAGTCTATGTGCTGAGTATGATACCTTGCTACTAAGCTGCTTTGATGTGCCTGACAACTTCATGTTGCTAATGACAAATTAAAGGAAATATACATGATCTATAAGTTAAAATCTGTGACATTTTCATATAAACAAATGTCTGTTTACGCTCTGTTGGCAATTTATATAATTAGAGTGAGGACTGATTTGTTTTAGTGGACAAGGGGGAATGGGATCAGTTTTGATAATTATGCCACAGAGAAGTTTGGAGAAAGTTGTTTACTGGTAAAGAGAGACTGCAAATTGGTCACAGATTATTATTATCTGAATAAAAAAATAAAGTCTCATCTCTGTTATCACTGCTAACTGATACAAAGGGAGGAAAGAGACAGAAACCATGATACTATTACAGTATTTATGCACACTTAAAGTAATAATCCGTGAGATTTTCATATCAATTAATGTCTGTTCTGATTCTCTATCGCCAACTAATATAACAAAAAAGTGATTCAGCCTATACTCAGTACATGAAAGCTTTTATATTTGCTGTTCTAAAGACTCGGTGCCTTTAGAGTGCCACCTACAGAAACTCAAACTTCATCAACCGAAAATCCAAGCTCCGCCCACACTGTTTGATTGACAGGTGATCTCTGGGAAGTGCAGTGCAGAAACACCGCAGCAATGGGTAAATTCATGAAACGTGAGCAGAACGAATTTGTGCGTAAAACGGTAGTAGAAGGGAACTTACGTATGATTTGGTATTCATCAAACTGTCGTCTTTCACTTGATGAAGCTGGACATTAAATAGGCTGCTTTGACCATATGCCTACTTTTTCTCAAATTATTAGCATCAAGAAAGCAATATTTCAAAGAAACTAACATTAATTTGTTGCAGATGCTATTTCAATTAATGACTGATGTTCCTTTACTCTGTAATTAGAGGCTATTTAATGGGCTGAAACGCTGCAAAGTCCCAAATGATCTGGACTCGGAGGAGAAGTGGGGCGAGAGATATTTTCCTTCCGGTCATCCCATCCCGCAGTCCGATGAGGTCTGTTCCCTTGAGCCTGTTGGCCGGTGAATAGCTTACAGCTGTGGGCATGATGTCGCTGTCCCTATCTAGAACAAAGCCAGAGACCAACACATCCTCAGTGATGCGGCACCGATGTGCTCATCGGTTTTGGGAGAGCGCAGCAGTTGGTCTCCTCTTATTTCCCTGATGTTCCTTTGGTTGACTGCGATCCGATTATTCGTGAATGGTTTTAAATCAAACCACTTTCTTTTAACTTCTCGCACGGTTCTCTGCTAGGGTGTAAAGACGTTCTGTGATCTCCTTCCATACGTCCACTTTATGTGGAACTGTAATCCTGCTGCTCCTGCTGCAGAAGATTGTTTTTTTTCAGCGACACTGAGTATCACCTCCCTTTCTGCGATGTCAAAGTTCTTCTTTTTCACTTTCTTCAATGCCATTTTAGTCCGTAAGATTATGAATCTAGGTGTACTCCTTTGCCTGATATGGCATTTCTGAGGCGGTGGCGTAAATGTTAATTTGTGATAATTAAGGTCCTGTGAACGCGCTTCCCATTTGTGAGCGATTGGGATTCATTAGCATACGCACGTGAATATGATTGAAAACAAGTACTTCCGAACGTTTGATGAATCTACCGTGAGTTTTTACAGTAGTCCGACTGTTTTTTATGTGCAAATATGCTCCGAATTGTTTCATAAGATACGTAATAAGATAAGATAGTACTTTATTGATCCCCTTGGGGAAATTCATCTTTTCCTGCTTGTTTTTATTCTCTATTTCCTTTTATTCTCTTATTCTCTTATTCCTCTATTGCTTTATTTCATTCGTTTGCTGTTCTTTTATCGGTAAAGCGGCTTTCTAAACTCTTTTGAAAAGCGCTATAAAAATCAAGATTAGTATTATTATTATAGTAGTAGTAGTAGTAGTGGTAGTAATAGTAGTGGTAGTGGTAGTAGTAGTGGTGGTAGTAGTAGTAGTAATAGTAGTAGTAGTAGTAGTGGTAGTAGTAGTAGTAGTAGTAGTAATAGTAGTAGTATATATACTCACAAATTTCTGAACATTTCATGAATGAGACCCACTGAGCGCTTACCATCCAATATGGAGACAAAATAAAAAGAAACACCACTAATTCTGAGTCAAGCGGCCCTGCAGTCTCTCTATGTTCTGTCAGTGTTACATAAAACAAAGAGAAAGGGAAGCAGGGTTAAAGCCTGCATAGTAAAACAGTCCATTTAGACGCTGCAGACCACAGCAGCGCTTTAGAAGGTGCAGGGGGACAATGAAGTGATTGAGTTGCAGGGCTCCCTGAGCTCCCAGTTTGATTTGCTGTAATAAAAGCTGAATGATTATTTAGAGAGAATAAAGCTACTATTAAACACAATTGACTCTGGGCAAGACTTTATGAGTGCGGCACAGAGGTCTAATATTACTCTAACCAATATTTTAATAGTTTACTTCCTGGTAAACAGGGCCAGTGAGTACACATACTGAAAACCAATGTCCTTCTGTTCCTCCACATGGATGAGCTCTGGTAGAAAAGGGCAAATTATGCATGTATTTCATGTTACAGTGTGTTCACATAAATAATACACAGCAGCTCCATATAGACCGGGAAAGTCAGTTACGCCTAAGGGTGTTTACATAGGCTATGTTCACACTGCCAGAATTTGGTAGTGACAACTGAATTTATGAATGAGAGTGAATATGTATGGGACACATTGGAGCACAGCGGAGTAAAATTACTGTGTATGTACGGGTAACAGGAGTCACTCCGCTCCTCCGATCTTGCGATGGCTGCAAATAATGCCTGTAACCATAGTAACGTTTACTTCAGACTAATATGGTGGCTACCATCGGCTGTGTTTTCAGTTTACTTGACATAGTAACACCAGTAACCAGAGGCATCAATTTATCCATAAGATCTTAATAAACCTCCACCAACAGTGGCGTCATATTCTCTTTTTCCACCGCATGGATTTGATACTACTTGATACAACATTTGGGCCCAAGACCACAGAACTGGTAGGAACAACCGTAATGTTGAGGAAACAGACTGGATAGAAAATTTCAGAATGTCTCACAACACTTACCTCCGTCTCTTTCCGATAATGTTAAGTAACGTAACAAGTATTGCGCCTTATGTGACTCAAATCCGTGCTCAAATTCTGTAGTCAATACCTGAATTTTCAGGTAGTGAGTTTGGTTGTAGAATGTGGTTGTCACTCTCCTTAATAAATGAACTGTGTGTGAACTTAACAGGATTATGCTCCAATGAGGAGTGACCATATTTAGCTGCAGTGTGTATGTAGCCATAGACTCTGGACAAATCCTACATGCTAAAATCCCATTGAGATGTATGGAAGACATCTGATACCAGATTTTTTTAGCATAAGGGGCAAAATTATCAATTCTGAAAGGAAGATATTGTTCAAAGAATTCTCTCTTAGCTACAAACTAAAATGTGAAGCCTGGGTAATATCTGATATAAAATGCAATCCTTTTATTGCCCCTGAAATTAATGGTTTGATGAAACTACTTCAAAGCAGCCCGGTGGCCATTCTGTTTAGTCTTGTATTAGTCTTTTTTATGGACTTTGGAACGACGGATTCGGACTGACATTGGTATGAGGGGAGTCAGCCTCTACCTACATAGAGGGAGGTGAGGAGAGATGAGGATTGCAGGCACCATCTATTTCCCATCGGGTCTGCAGGCCTTGGCAATGGCAGGGCTATGACAATATCTCTATTAGGAGTGATGGAAAGTGTGTCGCTTCCACATTATTAACTGTGCTGCAGGTCTGAGATCAGCACACCGTGGCTGAGAGTAATGCCTGCCGCCATCCTCTTAATGTACACTCCAATCCTGCCACCGCCGTCTCCTCACTGCCAAGGTCATTTGACCTGATTGGTATCAAAACGTATTAATAAACCATTCGTTCCAATTACATAGAGGGCGTGCTGGCAAAGAAATACTGAACGAGGGAAGCTAAGGAGAAGCTTTGCATGGGCATGGAAGTGATGCACAAAGACTGCATTGTGCTACAATATACAGACACTCAACTGATGGAATATATCACCACAGTTCTGCCATGCAGCACACTAAACTGAGTGATAACTTGCAGCTTTAATATGCGTGCTAGAAAGGCAGAAGTGATAAATTCTGATGAATTACTGTCTAAAAAAAATACCAGTCGGTAATCACTTATCATGTGAATGACTCATAAATGACAGGTAATCTGCCATATTTTCCTTCTCCTTATAGTTTAAAAGTGCATTGCCTGGATGAGATAACTTTGGTTCATTATATACATAATTGCATTCATATTTCAAGGGCTTGCCCACCATTCTGGGGACTTGTCAATCAAGTGAGCTCCAGAACTCTCCACTGACATTCAGTGGCCTTTTCACATTTCCTCTGGGGAGCTGAAATAATAAATCGCGTGACTTCACTGACCCAGAAGGCAGAACATGAAAAGCAAAGGCAAAGGGAAGGCACATTACGACACCCTGCCTGATTTCTATGCAAATCGATTATCAGCCGCAAATATGCAAATTTGCACACACCCACATGCGCAGAACACACACACATTTTCTAATGTGAGCCCAAATAAAATGTAGAGGGAATCAAGGGATGGAAAATGCATAAATCGCTAAACAAGACAACAACAGTAGCATTCTGCAAAGCCTCATGGATGTTTGAGAGGACGCAGGTGTCTTTCCAATATATATTGCTGTAATTCACTTTCCACCATCAGACCATTCAAGTATGTGATTATTTCCAGGGAAAGGCACTAATTCAATTCACCACTCGTGCAATTTGTTAAAAAGGTCATGTTTGATCAAGATGCCTATTTTTTCTTCACTAGATGAATACATAATTACTCTTATGGCTGAAGACCAGAGCCGTTGTCAGGGAGATGGGGCCCAGAGGGGCTCTTATAGAAAGATTAATCATGTGGCATCGGATTTTCACAAGTAAGGTCATAAGTAAGGTCTGTAAAGTTACCCTGTGGCCGATGCTAAGAAGCCTGTGTACACAGCCCACTCAAGGTCCTTAAAGGAATACAGGACATTTTTGGGAGATTGTCCCATTGGTCAAGTTAGCTGTTACGTGATGAACAAAAGAACATAGAGATCAAAATCATCCATGTGTATGCTGAAGAGTTCATGCAGCCTGCTATCACTCAACATAGTGTATGCTAAAGTGTTAGCATGGAGCCTACTATCACTTAACATAGTGTCACTCAACATAGTGTATGCTAAAGTATTAGCATGGAGCTAAAATTATCTTAAATTGAAGCCTTTTACCTAATGATGTTAATCCTGACAATGAAACAGCAAAACGTTGTGGAAAAAGGTAATTCTTGAGCAAATTCATTCACAAAAATCCACATTCCTCCTTTTACATACAGTATTTCCCTTTATGAAAACCTCCTGGCCTCAAACATTGATAATATGACACATGCATTAGTAATACAGAGGCCTTCCTTGTTCCTTCAAAGAGAAGGGAAGAAAGAACTAAAATCAGTAGGCGGGGACGCTGCTCATAAGGATCCAATAATCCAAAACCATATGGGAAATCATCAGTGTGGAGAGCTGCAGGGCAAGACAGGGAACCGATGGGATTTCTCTGTCTTCCTCTTTACTGTCCAGCTGCTTGACACTGGCACACACATAGACACGTTTGTATTACTATACTTGTGAGGACCTTCAGCGACTACATTCATTCCCTAACCCTCTAATCCTAACCTTACCCTAACCCTCACCACTACATGCTTAACCTTAACCTTTACTCTAACCTAAACCTATTCCTATTCCTAATTCTAATCTTGACCTTTAACTCAAGACTGAATGGATTGATTGTGTTCAAAATCTCTTTACATAGCCTTCCTTCAGTTCGCGCTCCTCTCTAATGCTCACACACACACACAGGACCAACATAATCTCTAACAGTTGAACCTAAAAAGCAATTAAAACACATCCTTCCAACATAACACCCACTCTGCAATGAGACCTGCCTACATCCGATTTCCTATTATCCATTGGCTGAAACTTGCATATATTGCGGTATTAGATATGTTATTTTAACTAGCATAGTTACGTAACTTAGTTGACGAGCAGAACGTTCAAAATACTCTGATGCTGCGTTCATTTCATATCAGATTTTCTGTAAATATGAACTGCTGACTGGGAAAAAACGTTCAAGTCAACCTCGTAATGGTAATTACAAGTAGGTGTGATTTTTGCCAGCTTTTTTATCTCCCATCTGGCATCACAAATTGCATCAACACACGTCAAAGTGTGTCAGCACAAGCTGTAAACATAGCAGGGAATCCACCAATGTCGCCAGTCCAAGGTATTAAAAATCTAAATTATGAGTTATATTCACACTATACTCAACACATATTTTCTATACTTATTATGCTGAAAGGACCTATTTTAATAACTTTTTGGCTTCAACTGTTGGAGACTGTGTGGGCCCTCTAGGTGTGTATTGGAAAGCAGTGTTCCTGGCGAACTGAAGCGACGTCAAGCTCTATAGTGAAGTAAGTGATGAAATTTTGAACACAATCGTCATGATGATAGGACAATAAGGTCCAGGTTGAAAATCAGCTTTCTCCTTTAAAGAAGTGAAGACCAGCAAAATGTCCTCACTATGGAGGTTTTTCTTCACCTTTGTATGCTTGTGGGGACATTTAGTCCTCCCAAGTATAGAAATACAAGAACACACACACACATCTCTTCTCACACACTGGCCATCCAAGTAGAGTCTACAGTGTTGAGAATGGAGTTGTGATGTTATCGGAGAGACAGGTTGACACTGCCAAGGGTGGTGTATTGACCGTGTAATCCCTGACAATAGACTTTGCCTTGATCTGGCATTGACACGGATTTACAGGCAATTACTGCTTCTCACCCAGCCAGGAAACTCGAGTCAGAGAGACAGACATAACCCTTGCTAACCCAAGAAAGCCCCACTTACTCTACAGAGTAGCCACTGTGAGCACTTCCCAACTGGGATAAATTTAGATCGCCGTGGGGCCCGCCAACCTCCCCCTTGACCAGCGGTTCTCACCCATGTGCCATCGAGGCCTAACAAGCAGTATGCAGGTTTTCATTCCAACCAAACACTACACCAGCTGATTTCACTGATTAACACATCTTCAACCAGAGAGGGGAACTATTGAGTGAAATCAGCTGCTGTAGTGTTTGGTTGGAATGAAAACCTGCAGACTCTTAGCCCTCCATGGACCATGGTTGAGAACCACTGACCTAGACTCATCTTTCTCCCATTCCTGACTGTCAGATAGCAGTCAGTGGTATAACACACACAGAGAAAGTATCCAATTTACCACACAGGCAAGAGCTTTCCTCTCTCTACAAACACATTATCAACCAGTGCATTCATTAGTAACTGTTACCACCGTCTGCCACTCTTTTCTCTGTTGGAACCAATTCCCTATAATATTTCCATTTTTTATCTAGGGAAAGAGCAGCAATCACACATATGCAACCTCAAAAGCGAATGGGCTGCAGATCCCTGACTTACTATACTATTTTTTTAATACTATTTAATTATTTTATTTGCATCTCTCTCTGCTTTCTCCTCCAATCGAAGTAATCAAAATAGCAGATGGGTCCATGCCTTTGATTATGGACAGACTTCGGTTTGGGAATGTTTCATTGTATGTTTGAGTATGTAATTCTACAATATATCAGTGGTTTTGAATCATGTGCCATTTTGACCCAAGAGTCTCCAGGTTTCCATTCCAACCAAAGTGGTTGAAGATGTGCTAATCAGTGAATCGGCTTCTGCAGTGAGTTGGAATCTCGATGGCACATGATTTTAAACCACTGGTCCATGGCATCTACATGCAAACTCGTGATTACCCAACAAGGCCGGCGACACAAGAAGATTATCAGACCGATTTCCACCAGATTTGCTGATTCTGACAGTCAGAGGGGAAATCCACGGCGGCTTGGTCAGAACCAATGTTCAACAAAGATTATCTGGTAGTGCGAGGGCTTTATAGATTCATTCAATCTGAACAGACCACCATGTTGGATACTTACCACCTGATCTGCAGGGTGCTGAACACGGATCACAGACCACCAACAGCCAATGAGAGCTCAGTTTATAGTGAGTTGAGCCAGAAGTGTTATATTAGAAAAGTTATATTATATATAATAATGTGTTCTGTACCTATTTCAGGTCCCTGAAATTGAAAACTTTGGGAACTCCTATTTTGCAAAAAATGTAAGTTACTAGCCTAGCAAACATTAAAGAGTAACTAAACCAAACCCAAATCTGTGGTGAACTGGCCATCTACTATTGGCTGGTCTTTGGTGCCAGGTGATGTCACCCTCTATAGAGTACAACAGGTGGTGACATCACCTGGCACTAAAGACCAGCCAATAGCAGATGGCCCTTTCAGTACCCTACTTTTCACCATTAGGTGTCAGGCTTCACCACAGTTTTGAGTTTAGGGTTCAGTTACTCTTTAAGTCTACTCACCTTTGCCCACGTTGACGGCGTCTCTAGCCATGGCTTTACCCAAATTCTCTTTTTGTGCTTATTAATACATATTAATTCACAAATTGTGTGAGTTCGTGTCAGATTAGAGGTTGTGACTTTTCAGAAGTCAGAAGGATCATCTCACTTAAATTAAGTCTGTGATACCCATCCTTACCTAATTGTCTAAAGTGAGCAAATGTACCACTGACAGACTAAATATCAGTGAAATCTGTGTGATTCAATACGTTTATAAATTCAGTTAGGATTTTAAAAGTCTTATAATGTATCCACCTCACCTGCAAGCCTCCATGAGCAACTCTCCCACATAATGCTGTCTCAAAGGCGTAATTCGAAGCCTCCCAGACCCAAACCTCAGCCAGACCCAGCCCTGTCAGCCCTGTCAGGGAATCAGGCTGCTATTTCTACCCTTCCAACCCCTGAAGAGCCAGCACCATCCACGACGCCTTGATTAGAGCAAACCAGATAAGGGCCTTGGCTGCCTGGGGAGTGGACCTGAGGGTGGGTGGGTGGGTGGGGGGGGTGGGGGGGGGGGGGGGGGGGGGGTTGCAGCACAACAGAAGATGAACTAGCTGTAATGAACCTCTGCAGCATCTCCCACTGCCCCAATCCTGGGCCTGTCCAATAGGGGGGGGGGGGGGGGGGGTTGCAGCACAACAGAAGATGAACTAGCTGTAATGAACCTCTGCAGCATCTCCCACTGCCCCAATCCTGGGCCTGTCCAATAGCTCATCACAGGCTGATCACTCCACTCCAGCGGCTAATGGCTCCGTTGGGCCTCTTCTACCCCGCTGCCCCTGTCTGAACTCCACCGGCGCCCTCTTTCCCAACCTCCCATGATGGACGTGTAATAAATCTGCAGTGATGGTGGTGGAGGGAGAATGGGGCCAGGCTTGATTTGATTCATTGATTACCTCACTCCCCAAGTTGACCAGAAGCTTATTGTTTCAGGTGGTGGCGGTGGCGGGAATCAAATGGACCAGGCCAATAATCAATTTCATCATCGGCTTGTTTACTGCGTTCGGGGAAGGCGGTTACTCCTGGATTTAACAAGTTCTTTCGCAGTTTTTTCATGCTGTATCTACTGTATATCCTTAAGAGAAGATGTTGGCTGGGATTGGTTAAGTGCACTGCTCCCTGTTATTTGCTTCATCTTAACTTTGAAAATGTAGTTATGTGAAATTAAATACCAAGAAAATCTTACAAGATCATCATATTTTGACCAAATTTTGTCATGTGTAAACCTCATAACTCCACTTTTGGTGATTGTCTTGTTTTAACTTCAATTTAGGGATTACCTGTTCCTGTGTGGGTTGAGAAAATTCTACAATACAATTCTACATTCAAACCCTGTTGGATGAACTCAAAAATGCATGGTGGTCATGCTAAAAACAAGGCTGTTTTTCTTAGTTCCTGAGAAGGTGACATTTTGGAGATAAAAGGTTTTCACCCAACATTGATAATATTTAATTGTACTTAATTTAATTTCCATATAAAGCTTCTGAGAAGTAATCTATCTTGCAAATAGAATAATTTCTCTTTTCTTAATGGAAAACTACTGAACTTAGGCTGCTGTTTCTATCAATACATTTATTTGTGGGAGAAAAAAACAAAACAAATTATTTTTTGTTCAAAGCAAGGGTCAAATGGTGGTATTTGAGAATAAAGCTGGAGGAATTAAGATGCATAATTTCAGAGCGACATATTATGATGCAAAACAGCATGTGCAACATTAAGATCTAAAATGCCAATGCTGTCATAATGTCATGCTGCACAAGCATATCTCTCATCCAAATGCCAAACTGAGACCGTGCATACAGATACCTCCACCCGTTTCCAAAAGAATCAACAACCGGATGAGCTATTAGGCTCCTCATGGGGAAACAATGAGCATGCTAAAAATAAGATAAGAAATGTGCAAAATGTTGTGCTGCACAGTATATCTGTCCAAAATGCATGCCTGTGTGTGTGTTTGTGGGTGTATGTAAGGATACCATACGCATCACTCATTGCCATACTCATGTAGACATACCATGTGTGCATTATGTATAAAGTGTGCTTGTGTGAAAGTGTGCTTATGAGTGTGTGTGTGGGGGGTTTCATCTCCATCTGAATGCCCAATGAGACAGTAGTAGATAATGGAGGAGTTCCAGACCCAGAGCTAGCAGTCGAGCTGCAGCTGCCCAGCGTTATTAATGATTCATCCTCTGGGCCCTCAGGTGTACATTCTACACAATGTCTGCAGCACTTCAGATTAGAGCCTGGGGAGATCACCTCAACCTCCTGTCAGCTCACCCTGGCATAAGTGTGTGTTCTATGAGATGACCAAAAAAAGGGTGTGACCAAAAAACATGACATTTAATCATTGCCTCATCAATTCTGAGACATTCACTACACATCATTTTACATTTTAAGCACCGGTTTCTGGTGGTGAAGTTTGTGTTTCTGTAGGTGGCGCTCATTTCTTTGTCTGTTCAGCCATGGTGGCTATTGCTGCTCATGCCAACTACCCAGTTCTACTGGAAATATAAAACACATCACTTCCTGTGGAGCAGAGGATTTTTCCCAGGAATGACACCGCTCTCTATAAATGTTTAGAACACCCCAGAGTTACAGAACTATACAGCAAGTCAAGTAAAAGATGGAATCGATAGTTAGCAATGTTATGCTATCGGCTACACGCACTGAAAACCTGCGTGATGCCAGCAAGGAACTACTAGCAAATCTCTGAAAATTCCTGCTAGAGTCTTTTAATGTGTGATGCTGCATGATTCTCAGTCTTAACAGAATCTTAACATGTGAGCAGCTCTAGGACTAACAAGCACAGATCCTGTTTAGACCCACGCCGCGTGTGTTAAATACCACAAGATAATAGCATTACATACTGTTAAAGTTTGTAGCGCAGCAGAAGACGTGTTACTGTCTACAAATCCCGTTACTAACTGTGGAATGTTAAGTTTCACTTTTGTTTTCATACCGGGAAAGTGTGGATTGAGTACAATGCTGCTGGTCTGTGCATCTCAAAATGACAAACATGACGTGATGCGCACATCAGGCACATTAGAGATCAATTTAGATCAGTTTCTGTACATTGACCAACTTTTGATTTTGTGCCTCTGTATGGGAAACACTGCATCTCACAATCATCTGATGAAGCGCATCATCACACAAAGCGACAGGTGACTGACTGCCTGCCTGACCTGAATTTGCATTGTGTTGCCCTCGGTTGCGCTGTGGGAAAAACTCATGTGAGAGGGTGTCAGACTAAATGTCCTCTAATGTATGGTAGGCATTATGCGCAGCAAAGCTGTGGCAAGCTAACGTTTGCGATGATCAACAAGAAATGTTAGCTAGCTAGCTTGTGTGGCTAACATTAGCTACATCATAGCTGCTTAGCTGTCCAATAAATGTAAGGCCAACTCCGCATTGGTCTTCAAGTTTTTCAGAGTCTTAAAGCGACCTCCACCTTTGAAATGTGGCAAAGGTTTTGGAGCAGGCTTTGTCATTGGCCTTTTGGGCTTTAGAATTAGGCTTTTTAGGCTTTGTTGCAGAGGTGTCATGCAAAGCCGGTCATTTGGTCGCTGTACATTCTTCCATGTTTGTGTAAATGGAACTGAAAGTTCCGAAAGCAAGGGGGGTAGTTCAGGGGACGGCAGTGGTGTAGTCTACGTGATACGCAGGTATAGGCCGTATACCCACTAAGAAAGCTCCAGGATTTCCGTATACCCACTTAAAAATGCACAAGGATACTTAACAATATAGTTTGGTGACAGAACAGTGATTTTGTTTCGCAAGTACCGGGTAGAGTATAACTGCAATAAAATAAGTTTTGCAGGGGAAGGCATATCCTCCATTCACACTTCCATTCATAAAACTAGTGCAGTGCCCGTTCGCCCCGCTGCTGCACAGAGCGCTGTTAGCCCCGCCCCACTGCTGCACAGAGTGCTGTTCGCTTGTTTATTAATATTGAACATGTCGCGTGTCCAAATTGTCAAAACCAAATCCGACACTGCACGTCCTTGGGTCCCCAGCAATACACCCGCCAAGTGTGAAGTAGATCGGACGAACGGTTCTCGAGATATGCGAAGGACACACACACTCACTCACAGACAGACAGACAGACAGAGATTCCTTGCTTTATAGTTAGATTCACCCTGTGCGCTCTGTCTGTGTTACGAAGTGCGGAACGTGGTGGCTTCCCATGTAGGAGGGGCTTTGTGTTTGGCCGTGGCCCGTGACCTAGACCTGACGTCACCTACCAACGAACACAGTTGCTTGACATCATCATGTCATTTCCCCGGCTTGACAGTTAAGATTATGTAGGGTTGCTGTTTCTTGACTTAATCCAAGAGGTTAGGTGGTGTAGAAATGCAGGAAATTTGTTTTAAATTACTATTTTTTTTCTGGGGGAGGACCGCCAGACCCCCCCCGCCTCTTTGCTCTTTGTATCAGTTAGCAGTGGTAACAGAGATGTGATTTTATTCTGTAACCAATTTGCGGTCTCTTTTTACCAGGAAACACCTTTCTCCAGATTTCTCTGTGGCATGATATCAGAGCTGATCACATTCCCCCTCGTCCAATAAAATGAATCATTGCTCACTCTAATTGACTCAGCAAATAAAGCTATTTGATGGCATTGAAGCGTTCAGATGATGACAGGTCTTTGAAGCGAGAGCTTTTCCATTTCGGAATTAAAGGCGGTCACATGTGATTCACAGCAAGGAGAATTACACGACACTTTGAAGTTCCCTTTATCAAATAGAACATGAAAAGCCAATCTATTAGCATAATCTGATTCCTTTACCAGGGACTAACAGGAAAAAAGCTGTTAGTCTCTCAAAGGAGAGTTGGGGCTGTGTGTCCACCTAATACGAACTTACCTTTGATGACTGAGCTGCAAATTAATGTGATGATTGCATCAAAGACAGGGGTCTTCATTTAGGGAATTTCATTAACCAAGATGTGACTGTAGATGGCTGTGGGTAAATCTTTGAAAAGATTAATCAGCATGACAAGCCAATGATCCAAACAACTCAAATTCCATAAATGTTGTGACATTTCCAGAAATCTTTCGAAAAAAACACTGTTCCCTTAACTAGTTGCAGTCAGAATGAAAGATATATTACAGCCCTAATTAAATATGCTATGATGTGAAATGAATTGATCAAACAAAATTGTGTGTGTGTGAGAGAGAGAGGAGAATAAAGAGAGAATAAAGGGGGAATGAAAGAGTAAAAAAGTTTGGACTGTGTTTTTCGTACTGCATACTGTTTCCTTTCACTTGGAAAGGAGGCCAAGCCTTTGACCCTTTAAAAGTGAATGAATATTCAAATAGTCAGCTCTAACTTCACTAGCTGAGTTCATAACAGCAATGCCAATGAAAACAATGTTTGTGTTGTTTAGTTTAGTTTATTAGGATCCCCATTAGCTGTCACCAAGGTAACAGCTAGTCTTCCTGGGGTCCTTCCTGGGGTGTTATGTGTGTCAAGTGAAAATTTTAGCGGCAAGACAGAAAACTCAAATGATCACCATTAATGCTAACCTCCAACTGCCTCTCTCATGTGTTTCAGAACTAGGTTTTGACAACTGCTGTTGCAATCTGTTCTCTGTCTATCTCTGCACATGTAAAATGTTCTCAGCACTGGGTAGAGTTTGTCTTCTTCGTTGCTCTGGCAATGTAGCAATGTAATTTTGCACAATTAACTGCTCTGATTGAATTAAACTGTGCTGACCGTTTGACTTGCTACACCATGTAGATTGATGACGATTTTTCCTAAGCTTTACAGTCTCTGCAGTGGAGTTGTGGTGACCAACTATGCGACTATATTGTATTCTTTCCATATGTTGATAAACCAAGTAAATTAGATATGAGTTTATGCACTACAAGGCTTCACAGTCTGCGCTCTGCCTGGAGCGCTTCGTGTGAGGATAAAAAAACATTAGCCCGCTAGCTTGCTAACTAACTTAGCTGGTTAGCACTTCTAGCAGATAATACAGCGTTGTGCAACAAGCAGGTTTACCAGATATTCCCAATACATGTAGTATCCCACATTGCCTCTTTATGATCAGTGTTGTGGTAACGGAAACTCATTTACTACAACGATCAGTTTCTCTACCGATACTTTCTCCATCTTTGTTGTTGTTGTGGGAAACAGCTAGCTTCCTAACAGCCTCTCCTTCATAGAGATTGGTTGGCTGAGAAAAAAGTGGTTCATGTTACCTGCCGCTTTTCTGAAAAGTCAACATTTGAAGATTTTTAAACTTTTTAAAGTGCGCCGCTCTGCTAAAAAGGGATTTATTCATGGCTTTGTTCATGGAGACAGTAGAAATTAAGGGATTTTTTTATGCCTTTTGCGCATGGTTTACACTGTTATTAATGAGTTATTAATGGAAAGTTCCTGTCTCCCTGAATTTTACATTAAATTAGAAAGTAAGTAGTCAAACATTAAGGGGTGTTTTAGGGGGTTTTGATGGGGTCCCCTCCATTAATAACTCATTTTAAGGGGATTTTGAATGAATTAAGGGGTGAATTCATGTAAATGTAATGTGGTTCGTAGAGTTTTCGAGAGCGCCTGCCTTTTGCGGTCGCTCCTCATATGTTTTAATGTAAAAAAGGCGGTGGCACTTTTGAAAGAAAGACTATGTCTGAACACAGCCTTATTGAATATTAAATCTGTCAAAATACATTAGTCTCTCTGACATTTGGGAGGGAGGGGTGTGTACAAAAAGGGTCTGTTGGCACGGATATGATTGGTAAATTAAAGCTGAAAGTCTGCACTTTAACCTCATTGTGATTTCATCGTTTCACATCCAAAGTCACAAGGCCATGGAGCCAAAACATCAAACTTCGTTCTGCTGTCCAACTACTTCTAGAATTCACTCTATACTGTACACTGTGGTTCTGTTATGTTGCAGACATACGGCAAGCTAAAGAACCTTGACACAACGTCAAGGAGTCCGCTTCAACACTCTGGAGGCCTGACTCTTACCCTCTCCATCATCAGAACTTGTGCCCTAGAACAGTAGTAAGGTTTGTCCAGTCGTGCTTGACAGCAGATGTCTCTCTTTCTTTATGGATTTGACACATTGACCCTGACAGGTGCTGTGAGATTGCTCTTTTAAAGCTTGAGAGTAGGTTCTCTGGTTCAACAGATCCCCAATCTCTGAAGATTTCTGGGGTTTTTTTTAGAGGTAAAGAAAGATAGAGACAAGGCTCCTGCTCTGTATCATCACATATAATGTTGTATGTAATAGAAAGCAGACAATACTGAATTTTGCCTAGAATACAAAGGTCCATCTGGCACTCGCTAAAAGTAATTGGAATGATTTGATTACAGTTAATAGAGATTTCACCTCTCTTGATATCATTTCGTAGCCTGTAGAGCCACATCCTATGATTAAAGACAGTATACAGTAGAAGCCATTACTATACATGGCAGGTCCACCCACTTAACAATAGAAAACCATCCAAATAATTACTTCCCCTTATCCTCCCCTTTCCAAATTCCATTTTGGCCATATCCATATCTCTTGGGAACAACATTTAACATGTGGATAGCAGCCAAATACTAATCAATAAAAGTAATTTCAACCTGTAATCAACAATCAGACAGTACTATTCCCGTTTGTACATTCAACAGATATTTGTGCAAATAGCAAGGCGGCGTCTGTCCATGATTTCAGTCCGTTAGCCGGCCAGAACGAAGGCTCGACTAGGGAGGAGAGGGAGGCCCGGTATTCCCTCCATGTTTTCTCCATCAGCAGATATTAAAGACCCATTTCCTCCGTGTCCTCCTGGGTGTCTTCAGCCTCGGCGAAGAGAACTCGGCGGAACGGCTTCGCGTAGGCAGGGAACGGCTGCTGGTTGGTTAATCTGGGTTATTAGCTCGTCTCTATCTTCCTCTAACGTTCAATTCTGGTTCACGATTCGCTAAGATTACGTTGCAAGGGCAATGTGCGCGTTTTGGTCTTACCCAAATGTATGCAAATCAAGTTGTGACGCAAACAAGCCCTACAAGCAAACAGCCCCCTCATCACAAATTGCAAGCGCAAATTGCTTCAGTTTTAAGACTAATCCTCCAAGTCTGGCACCTTTTCCGTCCTAAAGCCCTTTTGTAATTGGAGCGTTCTCTGATCTGATCTGAAATTCTAGGATGGAAAACCCTCTGCCTTGCTGTCTGACACTGCAGCAATGATAGCAGTCATTCTGAATGGACCTTTCAAAGGATCTTATATGTGCTACAGTAATTTTGGGGAGTAATATACAAATGCATGACCATGACAGTCACAAAGAGGCTTTACTTTCTGACCAGTGCTGTTTGGCAGCTTTCCACTCATTGAGCATGGTTAGTGAATAGCATGGCTTTCAAAATTCGGTCATTTTGGTGATACAGTGTGCTATTCCCTCTGCAAACCTTTAGTGAATCTGGGCCTTTATTGTTCTCATGCTCACTCCCCAACTCATCCCTCAAATCTACAGTGTACAGTCAAGTCTATGGATCCTACAGTATGAAAATCAATGGAAATCAAGCGTCACCTTGAAAGGTGTAGGTCCCTGATGCAGTACCCTGGGGTATACAGTGCTTCTGCATCGGCTGTGACTGTAAAAAGAACTGAATGTCTGTAACTTTGTAAAAGCTTGACATGGTGAAGGATGTTTGCACCAGGTCTAAAAGTGGAAGTGAGGACTTTGCAGGGGAAAAAGCACCAATGAAGTCAATACTGTAGCTCTCCCCCACAGCAGAGGTGTCACGTTTGACAGTTTTATCTCCATTAATCAATCTAGATGAAATCTGTTAGAATGACTAGTAATTGGTTGGGTACAAAAACCTGGTCTACCAAGGCTCTGTTTAGACTGTAAGTCATCCGGTCCTCTGTAATCTAAATTTAATCAGCGCAAGGCTAGATTTGACCACCAAATTTGACATGCTGCTTCTAAACAAAATAGCTGGTAATGGCTTTTTTGATATGTTTTATTATTTCTATTTTTATATCCTGTTTTACATGAAAAAAAATGCATTAAATATGTACAGTATACAGTATTTTGAAAATAATATATAAAAAAGCAAATTTTCACATATCAAAAATGTAAATTACCAACTATAATGTTATTGACCAGAATGGAACAGGAAAATGCACTCTGACTGAGGGGGAAAAAAGTGTTCTAGTCAAAAAGTCAAAAAGGGAAAAGGGGATTGGGAGAGTTTTCAAACTCCGATGGGTGGGAAGATTTTGTTCAGGCTGGAAAGTGAGTTTTGGAAGCTAGAAATCTCAGCAGTAATCATTGAGTCATTGGTATTGATCAACCCTCACAGATATATTATAGTTATTTTCTGCTATGGGAAAGGAAAAATCTAAATGTACTTTTAAGAAACTGCATTTTTATATGACACTGTAAATTGATGAATTGACCAAAAAAAAACACAATTTAAAACCACTACAGTATACTCACTAAGTTTTTGGTTTGCTGTAGAAAAACATTGGAAACTCACTATAGAGGGATTGGGGCTAACCATTGCTACCAGACCAACAGTGTAAGTTCCAACCCTCCAAACACACACACACACACACACGCACACGTACACGCACACGCACTCATTTTGAGATATTCAACAGGTAAAAAGAAGAATATAATGCAAAATTACTGTTTATTGCCTATCAAAGCGACCTTTCTCTCAACATCAAAAACATGTAATCTGACACTGTTTTATCAGAGGCCTCCATCCTTACAATTCACTAATTATTCCCCTCTGTGTATGCTGGTGGACAGCTGTTTACCTAACATTTAGATAAACTACACTCAGAGGAAGGTTTTTAATGAACAGGTCTAACTGATGGTCACTTACCACTGGCGGGCAGTTTACCTCAAAGGGATAATTTGGATTTTTTTTACCCTAAATCTTGTAAATTACCCACCCCTGCAGTTGATGTTCCGAGTATCCCTCAGTCGGTAATCCCAGAATCTTGACCAAAACAAGAAAATTTGACCACATGTCTATCCAGATCACAAAGCGCTGGCTACTTATCTGTCTCAGCAGTCAAAAAAAAAACCCTGGATATTATGTGCATGTAGTTTATGTTTTCAATATTTAATCTCTGTTTGCCCACGTTTGGCACCTGTTGCACAAATAAATAAATAGTAATATTAAATAAAAATAAATAATTGACACATTGAGGTTTGCTTTGACTTTTGTCCTAAATAATGAGACCACAATAAGGAAATTAAATTGCAAATGTGAACCTTCAATTTAATTTTAAATATGGCTTTATGCTTTGGAGTACTAAATGTTAATGGATTTTTCATTTTCATTTCGGCAGTAATAATGTATTTCCCAACATTAAAATGAAAATTGGATTATTTCATTTTAATTTTAATTTTGTCGTACATTATGCACACATATATGGGAAATGCAATTGCATTTAATGATTTCAATTCAATAATGTCACATCTGGACCAATACATTTTAGACTGTACCTGTCATTAAGGGCTATGCGAATAAACTTGACTTGAGTTGATTTCCATGGCTTAATTTCATCCCGGCTAAATTATCATTCAACTTTGTAAGCAGTGCTTTTGTACAGGGTGCCATTATAGTAATAGTAATGATATCTATATGCTGTCACGTACAGGAGGCGAATCCCTCTCTGCAGCCTCTCCCACACTGGACTTGAAATAGATTTTAATGATATTTGGTCAATCAAATGACACTATTTACACTACTTATTACACTATTATACTATACTGCACTGGAGATCTCTCTTCTGCTGTTTGGCTGGATGATGTGTTGCCAAATCATACACAACAATAAACCTGTTTTCCTGCATTTTGTGCTGATGCATCAATCAGCTGATTCCTAACTAGTTTGTCAGCCTCTGTGTTGTCACATCAAGGGAAATCTCTCTTTCTAAATCCAGGAGCCATATGATCTAAACCGACTTGTATCTAAAGACACTCGCTTTGAAAATAGGACTTCTTCTGCCCTACACCTTGATCTAGGGAATATTTACTATTTTCATGAGCTTACACATAAAGCGCAAGACATCTGGTGCACTGCTGTGGTGTCGGTAGGGGAATTCATTAAGCCCTTAGACTGACAATGCTCCTGCATGACACTGCATTTCACGTCCCTTTTCCATTTTGCTGAGCTAACGTCGTTACGGCTCCCCCCATCTATGTGCATCTTTCCCGGGTGATTTTGTATTATGTTGTACCTTCTTTTGTCGTTTTCTGAAGCTTTCCATTTCTCATTGTGCTGTCTCCTGTACACTTGTCAATTTCTCGCTGTCACTCAATTTCTTACGTAGACCTCTCGGGGTCTGAGAGTGGCCGCTCTCCCTTCAGCATGTCTAGCAATATTTTCTAAAACCGTATTAATACTGTAGGCTCTCCTCTTTTCAACCCTAGGCCATTTCACTCTTTCTGCCCGTTGCTCTATTCTTTTGATGGCTGTCTGGTCCTCTCTGCCCTCCGGAACTTACATTTCGGTGCTAATGTAAACCCAGGTAACCATGCAAACCCAGGTAAACCCAGGTTTGAAATACTCTCTCCACCAAATGACGCAACTTAGTTATGTCATTTGGTGGAGAGAGTATTTCAAACCAGGGAGACAGAATGAGTGAACATAAAATGATTTACTGAATGAGATTTGTCGGGACCCCCCCAAAGCTGGACCGTGGCTGGACCAAGGACAGCCTCCACCTCTAGATCCCCCAAAAGAGGGTAGAGGGTAGGGTCCCGCCTGTCCCGGCTGCATGCTGCAGGTGATGCTGGGCCCAGAGATCTGTAGAGAAAAAGCCACAACCAGAACCGCTCTATTTCTTATTCTGACACTGGTGCACATTAGTCGACACAATACAGAATCCAACCCTGCCAGGCAGCTTTGCTGCAATACTACTATAATAATTAACACATCACTGGGTTAATAGCCCAGTTGAACAATTTTAACTGGGAGATTAAAACTATCTAAGTCTGTATCTTCAGTCAGCTAGTTAATAAATGAATAACATACCAGGAAATTACTACCATTACACAAAATGGTATGCAGTTTTTGCTGTCTCAGTGGGTTTGTTCATAATTTGTAGTTAACCTTCACAGCTACCATATGTCATTACTGTAGATGGTAATTGGATGAAGTATTTCTTTCTTTCAAGTATTTGTTGTCATCAAAATATACCCATAATGCTGTGTGAGTCTGAGTTTAATGGTGAAAACCCAAAGTGAAGAAGCAGTCAGATGTTTCCATGCCACAGTAAGCTGTTTAATATGGGAGTAAGCCAGGCATCTTAACCAGGTTTCTCATAATGAGAGTGCGAGCTCATCCGGGTTACTCTAACCCAGTTACGATGTTTCCGTGCGTTATTTGGGTGGGTTATTTGAGTAAGGGGAATTCTCTGTGCGTGTACACGTAGCCGGTGGTGGTTACTGATATCCAGCGGAGTTTGGTGTGCTACCCGCTGCTGGGCTTCACCTGACTGACCTCTTCAGAAATACTAATCATTGCAAAGTCCCTGCACTCCCCTCCATCAAGCATAAAATATCAGCAAAACCTCAAACGCTAAAATTAGAGTTTTCTCTCCCTTAGCCAGTATAGTTGGCACAGATTCTCTTGTAGTGTGACTGGGTTAAGGACTTAATCTCATGCCTCCTGATCAAGCTGCAGACCTGTCGGAGCGCTCCAGGTTTTTTTTTTTTTTTCAAAGATATTTGACATTTACAGCTCAAATGTGGAGCGATCTGTGAAGGCTCCTGTACTTGGAGTTGGCCAGTAATAGAAATCAGTGATAAGAGACTGGTAATAGAGTTGAGCTTGCAAAAGAGTACGCCTGCCAAATTGATGATTGGCAATATTATCAAGTGGTGTGTATGGCATTCAAATGATCTCAAATTAGGCCCGCATAGCATATCTTTCTGAACATGTCTCCATGTATGCATTGCCTTGCACTGTGGCAAATGCTATGACTAACAACTACGGCCATTGTGCTGCAAATTCCAAAACAGGTTAATGTATGCTGTGACAGCGCTCTTTATTCATAATGTGTTTCATATAGCTCCTATGCGGCATGTCTCAAAGGCAGGATCGAACGCATGTGCAGCTTATATTACGGATTCTTTGCCGTATTCACCGCCATTGTTGATTTGTCAACGCCTTCATCTGTAGGGAAAGACTCAGCTGCATTTACATTAAGTGTAAAATTACAAAATGGGTCAGGGAAATTGGATAGATGCATAGCCAAGCATGGAACCGCAATGGTGAAAACCGCTCTGTATTCATAAGAAGGCCGACTCCGCCGCTCAAGTGGCAGATAGTTAAATTGAATCTTACCGTACATATTGTGGGAGAGCAAAATGTGTAGACGGTCTCACAGTAGCCAGGATGGAATTAACCGTCCACACACAGGCGTGTTTGCAAGTGCAAAAGTCAGAATATCAGAATATCAGTTTTTTCTCAGTAACTCGCAGAAGTTTGTATTTTGGAAAAAGGAGGGGGAAAATTAAAGGAATAGTTCGCCCAAAAATGAAAATTCTGTCATGATCTACTCACCCTCATGCCAGTTGAAACACAGGTAGTTTATTTGTCCACATAACAAAACAAACACACAGTTTTTTCAATTTTATGGTTTTAGCATGTCATTATTTTATTATCTTAATTTTATTATCACTTTTGTATCAAGTGTTTTATGTATTTTATATATTTATTTTCTTTTTCCCTTAGCTGTTGTAAAGTGTCTGAGTACCATGTAAAGCACTTCTAAATACAATGTATTATATTATTATTTCTATTATTATAACACTCTTTTCATTTGCTCTGCTGCTTTGTGTGTGTGTCTGTCACCGTGCTGCATTGTGTTTTCAAGCTTCTTGTCTGCGGAATCCTGTCTCTTTCTCCTTTGTACCGTGTTGTCCTCTGATGTTGGCACATGGATAGTATTATGTGGGGACCGCATGTAATTAATGAATTGCCTCTGCGTTTCATGAAGTGCATTCACACAGGATAATGACTTTTTCTGAAATCACCGGTGCCCCAGATGTAATTGTACAAGGTCAAGGTTTTACGGTTCTTGATGTAAAACTTTGCCGAAAATGCATTCAAAACCTTCCTCCATAGCTTTTCTACTACTGAATCCCTTTTTCCTGACTTGCATGTCTAGAAGAAGAAGAAAAAGAAAAAGAAATCACACTCTAAAAACAAACTACCGCTGAAATGACCAAGTTCGATTTGCATTATCAGGGGATCTTTACACTGGAAGTTTTTACTTTATAAATTATTGGACGTCCCCAGGTGATATTAGCCTCATGTAAATGGGATTATGTCTTTGTTTAATTACCTCCGCCAAGGAGGTTATGTTTTCGGTGCCGTTTGTTTGTTTGTCTGTTTGTTTGTCTGTTAGCAGGATTACGGAAAAACTACTGGCCCGATTTTCATGAAACTTCATGGAAGGGTGTAGCATGGGCCAAGGAAGAACCCATTAAATTTTAGAGCGGATCCGGATCCGACTCACGAACAAGCAATAATAGCACGAACCTTGGCGGAGGTCTGCGCTCTCCGAGTGCCCTTCTAGTTTTAGATTTTTTCTTATCCACTTCATCAGGAAATGCCTTCTGCTAGTCCTTCATTGAGAATCCCGCGCACGGACAGTCGAAGTTCACCGCGCTTTCATGTCTATGTTTGAGGATTAAACGCTGTACATGTGCGAAGCAGGGTGGGCTAATCACAGACTACCCTCCTCCGTACATGAGGTGATCAGGTTGATGTCTGCCTGCCGCTGCTGCTAGCTCTCCTGCAGAGAAACATATTGCACCGAGACACAGCAGAGGATGGGGGATTTGGTCTCGCGTTAACGCCGAGCCACCGTGAGACGACAGCGGCTGATCCCTGTCATGAGATAAGTCCCCGACTGACTGGGGGAGTTTGATGTGTCCCTCATGAAATGGAGTATTGAAGAAAGAGAACACCAGTGCTCCCATGTATTTATTCATCCCACAACGTTCCGACTCGAGGTCTTCCTCAAGTCATTATTGAGAACGAGCCTTAGGGCACATTCAAACCACCATGAATTCACCCCTTAATTCATGCAAAATCCCCTTAAAATGAGTTATGTCCTCTATAGTCACCATTTGTGGTATGTACATTTCTTCTGTATGAATGCTCAGCTTGGATTGTGGCACAAACAGGGGTTAATGTGGGATTTGGCAGGTGGAGGAACCCTGTTTCGGGGTGGGTGGGGGGGTAAGATACATAATTGGTGGGGGGGTCAGAAAATAAATAGTAATTTAAAACAAATTTCCTGCATTTCTACACCACCTAACCTCTTGGATTAAGTCAAGAAACAGCAACCCTGTATAATGTTAGATTTCAGCATTGAGGTGCTAACATTCATGATTTTGCATAGGCATACTAACCTAAAAACCTATTATTGGGAATCGCGAGAAAGTTTCAGAGCGACAGAGACACAGAGCGTCCCCGTAACCATAGTAACTCACTCTCACTCCTGCCTGCGTGCGCACGGCGTGAGAGGAGAGGGAGAGACGCAGAAGAGCCGCTGACTGAGATTACTCTGAGCACCATGCATGGGAATAAATTACAATATAATAGATTTGTGTATATTTCTCGCTATTCAGATGGTCTGAATAACTCTCTGCTGCACGGTGCTGCTCTGTCTCATCTGTCCGTGCGCTGTCAGCGTCTCTTTTCGCGCCGCGACATTATCAGTTATGAATTTGTTTTTCACTGCATGAGAAAATGGACTTGGCGTTTTTTGGCGTGAGAGCGTGTGAAAAATGTAAATTGCGAGAGTCTCACGGTCAATGCTGAGAGTTGGCAGCCCTGTGAACTCGCTTGACATTATTATGTATGAAACTGGCAATCAGATTTATTTACTTATTAATCGAAGGTGCCGGAACGCCGTTCCGGATCGTTCCGGTCCACTTTAACCCCTGGGCACAAAGGATTGCAACATGAAATCCTATGTATTGGCAAATATTAAAGTGGACTGTCGGTGTTCTGCTTTTATTTTACAACACTTTGTAAGTGGCATAGTTATTAATACCATTATACATTTTCATACCAAAATCGCACTTACACAGTTTGATCTATTCTCATTCTCATAGTCATTCATTGCCAACATTACCTCTGCATGATTGCATTTTGGATGGATTGTGTTGCATGAGTTGGATTTATCATGCTTTTTTGCTAGATTTCTGCAGTGATTTAACAATGAAAATATTTTTTCTGTGAATCGAAGCCACACTAAACATGCATCTCGTGCTTCCAGAGTCACAGTTGTACTCAGTACTGATGTTCCGTGCTCAATCTCAATATGGGATCCTTGCATAGATCCTTGTATAGAACTCTGCTCATTGTTTGCAGCAACATTTTGCATTATGTGTTACGTGTATATGTGGTGTTATATGCTTAAGTATGAGGGTACAATGCTGTAGCGATACCAGGGAGACATTTGCAGAAAGCCCACAACCTTTCTGTTGTCTTCTTGAATCAACACCAAATGGCCTATCACAACAAGTGGCCATAAAGGTGTCGAATGGACACAGTCCATGGCTCAAGGAGTTGAGTCTATGCCAGCCAGAGATGTCTCCACAGGACAGCTCAGGAAATTAACGACAGGATACCAACCTGGCGAAGAGCTTTGAAACTCACACATTCCACAATTAATGACCTTTATCTTTCAGCCATCAGAAGGAGAAGGACTCAAGAACTCAGGAATACTAATGAACTATACAATCACACATCCATACTTCTCACACATCTGAATATAGGGAATCACCCTCCTTTCTTCATTTGGAGTACCAGACTGTTCTGGTTAATCAGAAGGGACAGTCACCATTGGGTGAGAACGGGAATACACACCGTGTCAATACGAAGGAACCAATGACTGCTGTTGACACTTTCCAGAGTCTCATCACTACCCCCTCTCTGAATCAGGACAGTCATAAATCTCTTCTCTTTTCACATTCCTTTAAAACCTACTTTCAACTATATTTTCCCAATGTCTTTAATGGATCTATTTTGTAGTTTGAAGTATACTAGATGTGTTGACTATAGGCCCATATATATGTTGAAGATGTTCAATAGCTAAAGTTACATGCATAGACCATGATGCGTTAAATGATTGAAGTGTATCAGATATTCATCCAGAGACACTCTCCTATTTTCATGGTCCCACACTGCCACCTTGTGGTCATTTATAGCGACGACATGTCAGTATAAAATGTCAGTGCGTCCAAATGTCTTAAATGATTAAATTGTTTTTGATATTGATCACGCAGTTAGAAACACAAGTCACATATATGAGTTAACTTGATGAAGACTTTATAGCCACAGATTGTACCAGGAAGGTTTATTTGATGTCCTTATATTGATGTGCTAGCTATATAAGTTTGAATGTAAGTTGACAGGTTTTTATTATTTCGATCAATTGACAACAGTAATTGGTGGAGATGTAAAATACCGACATATTGTTTTAAAAGGAATCTTTATTAAGATCACTTAGTAATAGATCCCAAAATAAAATAGACTAGAGGAATGATTCCTCTTGCATTCCTTTCCCCCCTCCCTCTCGGTTCGGGGTGAAATCTTCTCAAACAAAGAAATTAATTAGTAAACAGAAAAAGAGCGCGAAGCGTGATTTGCATGGCAAACCACGCCTGAAAATTCAAAGAGCTATAAAATGTTCATATCTGGGTTTTCAGGGAGTTCAACATTCCGCCCTCGCCAAGAAACCTGCTGAAGCCAAGACCAACAATTTAGCTACAATTCGACTTTAGCTGAAACTTAGAGTTTGAACCTGGAGTTAGAGACGTCTTCTCCAGATGAACTTAAGAATCTCTTACAAGAAGTTTGAACCTCGCGTCTAATAGTCAAGAAGTTATCAACGCTCGGCCAAGCGAAGATTGGCCGAACATTTACGAACATTTTCGAATCTATTTAGGAACGAGATAATTTAGTTTTATAACAGTTAGAAGAGCTAGAAACGTCAACTCTTCCAAGACCAGCAGTCAAACACTGGTGCAGCATCGCCGCAGTGTTCCACATCCAGAGAGGCCTGTTGTCTACAGCTGTGAAAAGCCGGTAGCACTGCTTGCCTCGACGTGACGATAACACATCAGAGACCAGCTGTTCCAGCGTCTGCCGTTGCCAGGTAACCGGCCAAGCCGAGCCCGTCTCTCCGAGCTCAGCGGGACCAGACAACCCGACCGGCAGGACCTCCCAACTGAACAAAGTAGGCTCTGATTATCCACGTCTTTACCGCTGAGAGTTGATGCAAAAGTTTGGATTCAAATTACTTAAATAGATCAGGAAAAGTTAGGCTTTTATAGTCTAGTTGCCCCGTAGCTTTCCGCCTCGTTTCTCTGGTTGATTGATCCATACATACCTCCATTTACTGCTGCCAATTCTTATTCCCATATTTCATTATCATTTCCCTTTCATTCTTAATTTGTTTCATTGCATTTCATGTCTATTTTTAGTCTATAGTTTCCGTGCTTCATTCTGGTGATCAATATACGTGCATTATATTGCTTATTTCATTGAATTTGTTATGCTTGAATAGTTAAATAAATATTCCCATTTATTACAGAGAAGTTGTTATGTGTTTCCTTACTTGCAGAGCAAAGTAATCCCTGTATTGAAAAGATTTCACGATCTTTAGACTGATGACTGATTAGTATAAGTAAAGGTCCTTCATCTACGAAGGTGGTGCCCCTTACGAGTGTAAATTGATATCTTTATCAAAGTTTCATATTTTCATACCTTTACTAAATTCTAGATTTGATAATTTCGACTCTACACGCTACAATGCTGCTGAATCTAAATTTCAATCAATACCAATGACAGCTAGTGTAGTTCGGGATCTAATTTTGTTGCTCATGTAAATAATGCTGAATGGATTAAGCCAAGTGAGATGTGTTGATGCTTCCTACAACATATTTCAAAGCCATATGCTTTTTAGATTGCTTATATGAAGTATACATATACAGCAACCCATACATTGACATAGGGTAAAGTCAATCCTAGGGTCCCTATGGACCGACCTCTTAGGCACTGTGGTGAGGTGAGATTTGGTCGTCCATCACAAGTTTAGTTCCATTGACTTTCACCATATTCTGACAGGTACATCCAGACAAGCCAGCAGCTAATTTACCCTTACTGATTTACCTGGATGTCTGTCTTGTTGGCACCTGGCAGGACTTGAGCAGCCTCTCTACACCTTTAGCACTGGTATTAATGTGTGGCTGGAGCTGATAGTTGGGGGTAACAAGACACACCGTTGAGTGCCTGTCAGCCAAGTGGCATGTAAATACTGCATATTTGCATATCATTTCTTTCCCATGGATCTCGGTGCCCCTCTGTCATTGTGCAGAATTCATCGGTGTGCCTGGCTGTCTAGAATTTCTTTGACTGCACCATCTCCTCTCGGTGGGATTACCGAGTTCCCATACATACGGAATTCGCAACTAGGTGGAGAGACAGGCTTGTGATGATAGAGAGTACAAGGCTACAATGTGGAGTAGTGAAGAAACTATCGCTCTAGCTCAAGGCTGGTCAGAAGCATGTTCCAATCTAGGTGGTAAATAATTACATGCGTGTACGTCCCTTTTATAGGGTGTACCTGAGCCAGAGTGCAGCTGGTGTGTCCTCAAGAACTATCTGACCAAAATGATCACCCGCCAAGTGCCAAATACCAGGAGAATTTGTCTTTGGTGTTTAAATCAATAAGCGTCTCCCGCCACAGTGGACATTAACGCTTTGAGACGTTAACATATGAATGTCTCGGTTATATACAGTCTTTGGTCTCTGCTTGTTCTCAAACTTTGTCCCTGCTGCTTTGTCCCACTGTACACTCTCTCTGACCATGAGCCAATCAAATCTGCTGCCTGTTATGCTCTACACAAAGTAGTAGCATCTAAACTTGTTTCTCTGCTGCTTGAATGGTTAACTAGCCTAACGTTAAGTTTTAAATTGAAAATGTCTCTTTATTGAATATTTCACACAGTACTGATTCAGCATTTAAAACAGGAAGGGTGACACATTTCTATGAACAATGTATATTAATTATTTTGGCTGGTAAAAGTATTCTTGGCAGGTAATTTATTTTTTGTTTACCAGCCCCTTGGCAGGTGAGCCAAAAAGTTCATTTTGGACACTGCTTATTATGCATATGGAATATGTAACTGGCTGGAAAGATGGTCTCCTCAGACTGAGAGCAGTGGTGAAATCATAACCTTCTGGTCCCAAATAGGAAGAGCTAGTGACTGTTCATGTATTCTGAGTGTCCTGGCTGTTTATGGGTCTGTTTATTGAGGAATATTTTATCACTACTGAATTATGTAAAAAAAAAAAAAGTTTGTCGTTGCCGTCCTTGGCCCGGTTGTTGTTTACAAAGTTGTTTAAAGGAGGCAGAAATGGCCATGTCACAAAGTAGTGCAAACAGCAGAAAACACGAGCCAGCTCCTGGAAGAGCCTTATGCTATGATTAATTTGCAACAGCCTTTATTACACTATGCAATCTTCTTATATTAAGATGAATTAAAGAGCAGCTGGAGCTGGAGATTTAATTAAGATTCAGCATTCACCTTCTGCTAAGGTACCTTTGTTACTTAATTTAAATTAGACCATAGGCCTGGCTAAGCGTTGGATTCAAAGCTGTACAATGTGCTGATATCCTTTCTTTGCCCTCCACACAACACTCCAATAACGGCAATATTGCAAAGCCCATATGTGTGAAATAACCATAGCTTGAAATGCCGTCTCCAGGCAGAACTGGGTTACAGCTGAATGAATTGAGATGCTCTTGATTCAGCTTGTATTGCTGTCAGATTTTGAGGAAGCCTGTTCAAATAAGTATTGTGATCCATATAGGGCAGTAGGAGGAGTTTGGCTTTATTATAATAGGCGTGTGTAGGTTCCACAGTGTGATAGCATAGGAAAACGACAGCAGCCCGCACATGCTCCAGTATGAGAAAAATGTCCAAACTGAGGCTTACTGATGAAAATATATTTATTTACAGGAGTGCAAAAGAGAGCAAAAAAAAAAAAGTGATTTATATCTGCGCTAGGACACTTACAGAGATAACTGTTGGAATTTTTTAAAGTTTGAGGGACTAGTTGGAGCCACAAACAATATTAGCTTCCGAGTCAGCTGTCTGTTGAAACAGCGAGCTCCTTTGCTAGCCTCTCACTGCTAACAAGCAGTCCAAACAGGGTATGTCAAAATAACCAGTCTGTAAAAACCATATGGTGACCAAGTCTTCATTTTCACAGCCTGAGTGGGTCTTCTCCCAAACGTGTGCAATTGTTTACAATCTGATGGTCCACAAAACTAGATCACGCCGCCAGTAATACACTGTCACCTCACAGCCGTCTGTGCTGTGGCAGAGAAAATAGTTCTGTTATTTCCAGATTAGTGAAAGTGTGTGTGATGGCAGAACTGTGTCATGAAATGAGACCTAATTTTCATTTATTTACTTTGCAACTTTTCTGTTTACTCTCAACTCCCCTGGAGCCTACAAATTGCTTTTTTGGAGATATTTGGCAAACCCCATTTGGACTCATTGTTAGCAGCAAGAGGCAACGGAGCTCGCCGTTCAACAGACAGCTGACTCTGGAGTCAATATTCTCTGTGGGTCCAAGTACTACAGGTATGTAAGAGACAAATTATATATAGGTCCAAAATCAATGAACCTATCCTTTAAGTTTTGATTCATCACTTCCTGTGAGGAGAAGATTTCTGACCAGTGACCATACCAACACTCAAATTTAATTTGGGCCAATAGGGTGAATTTATGGTGTCTCCATTAGTGGGATGAGACACTCTTCTCTATTGCAGCCCCACTTTAGACAAATAATATTAATTGAAATCTTGCTTAGTGTAGCTTTAAGAGAAAACATTTCAGTATTAACAATTCACATGATCTCAGGTTTTGAGGAATGAGCACAATTTGTCAAAAAAAAGAAAATAAATAAAAATAAAAATTGAATCTGTAAGCCTCTGGACATTTTCCCTACTATGAAACATACAAATACACACGTGGATTGTAAAAATGATTAGAGAAATGCCACACTGGATTGACAGACCAGACAATATGGCCCGGATTACTACTGACATTTGGATTCCTGTGGTAATAAACAGTCTTGAGGGTGAAGAAAAAATTTGTAAACTTCGGCGAAGTAAAGGCAAGCGAGATGATTGACGCCTCAATAAACGCGTGTAGATCTAATCTGAATTCACCGCCGCCGCTCGACGCTTTGACGTCACTCTCCCTATCTCCCTCTACAGTTAGAACATCAGAGCCGTGACAGGGCCGCTGCTGTGGCTGCGTGCGCGCGATTACATTATGGGATGTTTGCGGTGTACGCCAGCCGGCGTGGCCGCCGCTTCTGTGGTCCAATCCGCAGCCTCCCATATGTCAAACCTCTCATGTTGAAACGCAAATTAATAATTTTGTTTGATTAATAATTCAGAGAGAAAATGACAACCAGTGTACTGCCCCTTAACAACTGATACAAAAGCCTTAACTGAATGTTAATTGCGTAATTCACTTGGAAAAACAGTTTCTGGGAGAATGGTGATAAGAAAGGAGCTTGTCTTTAATTGTAAATTAAATGTGCCGACAGATCACTACTTCACTCTACACTGTACGACGGAATCCCACTGTTGTATTAAATTAAACTTCACTTTACAGCCATCACTCTGATTACACAGTGCAATTACAATCAGGGGAATGTCATGAAAAAAACATGTAGAAAACAGCCGGTCGAAGAGGCATTAAAGAAGTTTGGTAGCCTACGGCACATGCAGAGAATATCTTAATTATAATTACTTTTATTGAAAAACACAATTGTTCTGTCTTGTGACATTTCCTCAACCATGGTTATGGTTTGGGGTCGATACATGTAAACATCATAACTGAATTAGAATAACCTGGGTGAGGTCACTTTTGGTTTTTAACATCACAATCATCAAATACAACCCATAATGTGTTCCACAGTCATAAGTAACTAACGATATCAAGGGAGGCACTGTTTAATTTAGTAATAATAATAGTAAACTTTATTTCTTTATGTTCAAAGACCATTTTACTAATCCGATTCTTGAGTGATGCGAAAGCTCTAACAAGTTCATCTTCGTCCCTATCCATTCTTCTATTTTTTTTCTCCAAGATTTGTTATTCTAGCGCAAGTAAACAGGTCTATATAATGTCACCAAATCGTACAGTAATGTGGAAATAAGAATAACGGACATATCATAATCATAAGATCATGAATTAGACCTGCTCATGTGCTCACAATATGTTATTAGAAGACGTTGCCATTGCAACACTAAGCAGAGTCTGATTTCTCTGGCTCATGATGATGATTGATGTTTATGTCCAAACCAGGTTGTGAGAATGTAACTTATACTATCCGTTTATAGTTTCACAGCTTTCATTAGCTATGCTCAATCAAAAGTAATCTGGTTTTGCCAGCTTTGTGTCTGTTTTCTGGCCTTGCGGAAACCTGGAGATATACTCCTCATACCTGAACATGTTTTTTCTCAACATCTGAAATTAGTTTGCAGGCAGGAGTTCATGTACATGTTTAATAATGTTTAAAGCAATATTGTACTTGTCAGTTTTCATGCTATTTTCGTGGCTTTATTCAGATGAATGGGAAGTAAAAATCCGAACACAACAAACTCGTCCAGCTGCATCTGATCTTGGTGATTCATTTATGTTCTAGTTTTCATGGTGGTCAAATGTCAAATAACCCCTATGTTAAAACTAAGTGGAATATTGTTTATTTCATTTTTTTTTAAAGAAATTCCGTATTTAAAAGATTTATCAGATTTGGCTCTGAATACTTGAACCCAGTTTTGGTGTTGACAGATGCCCTTTTGTTAAGTGACTCTCCCTGCTGAGCTAGCCCCATGCAGCATCTATCAGCCAGCCTCTAAAAAGTCGATAAAATGAGGGCCGCCTACAAATGAACGCATTTACCACTTCTGCTCCCGAGGAACTGGGAGAAGGGATGGTCTTTGAAGGCTGGCCTGATTGAAATAATGGAAGACTTTCGACCTCAAGGAGGAGGAGGAGGAGTAGTGATCGCTTCGCTTCCTGTGCTCTCCCGCCTGCCCCTTGCGGCGGACGACGCTTCAAAGGCCGGGATCAATGCCGCTCCTCTGAGCCGCTCAGTGTGGGCCGACCGAGAGGCCTTCATTTGACACGCTTTTGATGCTTTGAATATTGAGGGGTGCCAAATGTGGAATTCAAATACATTCTGTTCAGTGCTACAATCCAGGGTGTACCTCTGGAGGGTGTCACACACACCTACACACACACACACACACACACACACACAGACATCCCGTCTAATTCACAACCATGCATGAGTAATGAGAGAAGCGAAAAGTATAATAACCTAACCTCTAACCTCTGTTACCACATTTATATGGGAATACCATCTGATAGTAAATTATATTTTGTATTGTTGACACCTCAGGGATGGTGTGGGAAAAGGGAAGTCTTCCACAAGAGAGTTCATTAAAGAATGAGAGATGTTCCTTTACAACTTCATACAGAGCTTTCAGGTGCTGTAACATACACTAGACGGCCATATTGGAGGTCCTCTGCTCACCTCACGTCTCAACAATATTCACTAGATACGGTAAATTTTTGTGCTACTTTTCACTGGGAACTGATCATTTCATCACTCATACATGTGACTGATTTAGTGTTTAGATAATGTCAGCTTGTTAGCTAGCCAATCATAGTATCTGGTCAGCTAACCACCACTGTCTTGTTGTTAACACATCTGATTTACACTCTAGCTAATGTTTTTAGTAGAAGCTAGCGTTAGTAATGGCTAGTAGTCGCATGTTAACACTAACATTGGTGGCTTTGTTAGCCTGCTGGCTGGCTAGCTAGCTAACAGTTTGTTCAGGTTAACTGAGCTGACTCTTCTCAAGCTACAACTCAGAGTGTTTTGGAGTAGAGACTAGAGCTAAAGACAAGACAGTTTACTGTGTCACAGTAACCTACATTTGGAAACAAATCTACCTTATCAGTGTCTGGTTTTCAGAGTCGTTGTCCGCCTCCAGTCAGAATGGTCGACTGGACATTTAAATGTCCAGTCAAAATCATTCTGTAAATAATAAGCCACTAATTCTAGCCCTGCCAAAATTTCCCTTTCATGGGTGGGTATTTGTTGCTTGAACAAGCTAAAAGCGTTCTGATAGGCTCATGACTAGAGCAGAGGTAATTTCCACCAATCACAAGTGACCATTTCATCCTGCATGGGTGGGTGTGTGGACTGTGTAAGCGCAAAGTTTTGAATAAGGAACGGCTGATATGGATATTTTAAGACCGATACTGATACCATCAAGCTGTACTCAAGCTACTAATAGCCAATATTTCATACCAATATTTTCGTTTACCTTAGAATTTTGATTTAAAAAAATGAAACACCCACTGCATTGGCCATGAGATTGGGTAGCAAGTGGTCACAGTGTTATATTTGCAACCTGTGAGGTTACTTCCCCAGTGTAACAACAAGAGGTGACCTCACACAGATAACTAAGATCAGCCACTAGCAGACTGCAATGTCAGTAGCATGCATTTAATCATTAGCTGGCAGCCAGACTCTATACAGATGTGGGCTTGGTGTTTGGTTTCTCTGTAAGTACTGGTAAGAATGTAGCCTAGCTGCAGAAGCCAGGAAGCAATATGATGTTTGCAGAGTATGTATAAGCTCACTCCCCTCAATATATAAAAGAAAATAATAAACCATGACGCGATTGACACCTGTCAATCAGAAATGCCTTATATTATCATTATATGTGCATGGGGCACAGGCACATCTAATAGTGACATCAGGCAACTGGCGTGTTTAGAGGGGAATATACATATTTTACCTTTCTACAAATCAATAAGTCATTTAGAAAAATGTCAGTCTGGATTCAGCTTTGTAGAAGAGATCAGCATGAGAAGAATCACGTTTGATGATACTTCCTCTTTTTTTGTGATTTTCTAGTTCTAGTTTACTAGTTCATCTTAGTGTGACAGTGCTTACTGTGCTACACAGCATTGATATGACTGTAAATGCTCTGCCTGAGGATGAGTGTATAGACCGACTGTTTCAGTGAAATCATACAGGAAAGCAAGGTCTCAATACATTCAATATCAAATGTAATAATGAACAGGCATAGAAAGTATAATATTGTTGCTGAATGATGAATGATGAAACTGAATTACATTTAGGTTACCCAGGTTTGAGCTCTATACACACAACTCTATTTATCAGACTATTCACTTGTATTACTCAATTGACCTCCACCCACCACCACAACAACATGTGGACCTCCATGATGATGTCACACATGGTTGATAGATTTGTGAAGCACCTATACAGAGGAGACCCTTAGTATTGAGACCACTTGCTAAAGATGTGGCTCAGAAGTCCAGTCTACCCTTCAAAGGAGTAAATACCGCTCAGCACACCTCTATGAGCGCGATGTGATGTGATGCGTATTCATTATCGCCGCCTTATTAGAGGGGTCAGTCCGGAGGCCGGAGTGGCCGACCCGCCGCCGCCGAAATGTCCGGCCGAGGCGGACGTCCGGCCGACTCCGCTCTTATCGCCGCGACCCCTTGTGCCCTGCGGGTGTCTATTTTCGGTCATCTAGCCAATTAGAAAGCTCATGGGTATGCATAGGCAAGCAGCGCTCATTAAAACATGACTTCATTTTTACAGGCCTGCCAAACTTTCAAGATTTCCTCAAACCCCCCATCTTCCAAAAAAAACAATACATTTCGGGTGCAATAAAGCGGCGTGTCCTAATTATGCATTTTTTAATTGGTTTTAGGTTTGCGGTAGCGTCAAAAGTTGTCAAATGATGCTGGGTTTACTACACATATTTCATCTGGAGTTTGTTAATTCATTAATTTGTTGGCATGTGTTTACATACTTCAGATAAGTGCCCACATTTCGCTTGGGGCATCTCTGTAACTGGGTCAAAACACTGTGACTCCAATTAAACAGAAGGGCTTGTCATTCTAGGTTAAGCAGCAGTCAAAGGCAACATTTTTCTTCTTTTTTTTCTCTTTTAGGTTTAGTTTGTCTTTGTAAGGATATTTAATGGATTACTATCATAGTAAAACGCAGACATGCACAAGACTGCATTTAGCTGGCAAAAGAGAAAGTGATGAAGCAATGAAAAATTACACTTTACGGGTTTGTTGGGTGTCTGAAAATTCTGAAAAGTGCTATACAATAAATACATACATACATATAAATAATTCCTTTGAGAGCACCCCAATGGATTTTCTTCTTTATTCCCTGTGTTCCTCCAGTTCACTGGATTTGTGTAGCTGTTGGGGAAAGCCAAGTAACTGACTCAGATGAATTCTGAGTTTCAAGGGAAGAGTGCTCCACCTATAATTTAGTTAAAAGCCTCCCAAATAGTGCAACTCCATCTTTTTGTCAAAATGTATTGCTCACCATGGATGAATGCCAGCATGACTTTTAGGTCTAAATTTGGGTCACTTTATTGATACTAATTGAACATCATCTCAGCAGTATGGTCAAAGGGAAAGAAACACTGAATCAGCCCACTTGTCATTTTGATATTGTTGAATCATTGACCTACTCAGTCTTAAAGGGGAATACATGAATCATATCTCTTTGCTCTCACAATCACCTTAACCATTTTTCACAATTCATTCTCTATAGAGAGTCCATTGAAGACCTTTCAGAGTTTACACCTGTATCACAGTTTGGGTCTTAGTTCTGGTTCCTGGTTTCTGGCTTTGGGAATTGCTTATGGTCACAAATACTGATTGGACTGTCCGAGATCATAGAAATAACATATGGGAGTTTTGAAATTGAACGCTGTTGTCATGATGAGTGTCCGTTTTAGACTTTTTTTTGCCAATGGGAGTCCTTTTTTTACTTTTACATTTTGGATGTCCTTTCAGATGCTTCCAAAATGTAGGCTGTCATTATTCCTTGTGGATGAGATGATCAAGGGATCGCTAAGATACATTTTCATACTGTTCAAATGCCTGATCATTCATATCTTTCATTATAAAATGTGTCTTTGATTTTAAAATTGAATGTTTGAGAGGAACTTGGATATGTCAGGTGCGAGTTCCTGTCATCATTTCAGATCATGTCAGAAAAATACAAACACAAAGTTTGGGTTTATTAGGTTTAACATTAGCATCTCACATTGCCCAGCAAGCATTTGACAGATGGCGGCGTGCAGGAGGTGGCCAAGTTCACCAAATTTTCACAATATAATACTATGGTACAGTAAAAATAAAAAAAAAACAGCTTGGAAACTGTTTCGAAGTGTTATCAGAAAGATATTTAGGCCCTGATTCCACAAAATGAAGCAGGTTGCAGCTCTGGAGGACTAGAGACATTGTCACAACTTTAAGTTTTCTATGGTCGTATCAACATCTATACAACGTCAAAATGTTTGCTGAGATTGGCCTGACGCAAGCATGTCATTAACTGATCCTTGTTTCAGTCTGCCCACCTCCAAAACCCTTTTATGTCATTTTACCATATTTAGTAAGATTTTGAAGTTGTCCTCGCATACGGTGTTTTGTTACAACTTCTCAGTCAGGATCGACAAGTTGGCCTTCAGTGTGGAATTTAAGCACGAGTTCCAACTATTTCACTCAATAATACATCTTTGCATCATAGCACACCTCATTTTTCATTCACTTCAGTTGACAGCTTGGATGTCTGTGGGTGAGAAATTCTACTGTAGGCTATTACAATAATGTCTCGCAAGCTTGCAGCTGACCTATTTCGACACTAGGAAAGGTGTGCACAGGTACTACTTTGACGGAACTTTCTACCTATGCATTTCGATGGTCAAGTCTGATCATTAAATCTTTAATAGAGGTCCCTGATCACCGATCCAGTGATCCTAGATTGTACCTTTTCACAAGCCCACAAGATTTGGCCCAATAAGACCAGGCCCAGTTTTTACCGTACTACATGGGCCTGTTTGCAGAGAGCTCAGATGATGTCATATGCTTCTGTAGACCTCAGTTAGAGGGGTGTTATACTGCAGCTCGAACACCAATATGCAGTAAACCAAACCAAAACCTCTTCTTGCATGGGCCACTGTTTTATGAGCTAGATCTACTTCTGCGGAATAAACATAACCGTGACGTCCAAGAAGGGCTAGATAAATGGAAGCGCAGCGGCTCGCTGTCGACGGCCGCATCATTAGATAGGGCTGTGTGTTTTTACAAGGACCCCTGTCTTCACAGATGGCCACTTTAACAAGGCAAAAACAAATATGGGAGACAAGAGCAGCGTTAAATGGGACATGAGCGGCGAAAAACTGCTCCGTTCTAGATGCTATCTGCCGCGGCGGACCCAGGCTTTTTCACGCTCAATTTAAAGTTTGAGGAAGCAAAAAGTTGCCGTGCGCTTTTTTTGATCTGGCTCGCTGCAGTTTTGCTATCCATGAGATGCCGTGATTAGGGGAGAGCCACTCTACTGTGTCAGACACAGAGGAGGTGAGGTGTTATCTATGCCATTCACAAGATAACAATTTCACCTTAAAGCCCACGACAGTGAAATCGGAGTGTGATGGCTTTGTTTTATATTTCCGCTTGATGTGCAATATGCTGTATGGATAAATATGAGCCCAGACATACAAATGCTCTGACATGCTGGTGTGTTGCTTTTGTCGCCTCCTGACCTGCCTGCCTCTTCTACTCCTCTCTGATCTCTTTAGTCTGTGTGTCTTGTCTACGTGTTGTGTTTCTAGGTCCTGTTCAGAGCTTCAATCAGTCCAGCCCAGCGCCTCCCCGCACCTGTTTCTTCATGTTCCAGTCTGTATCAACTGGTTATCTGAACTCTGCCTTGTCTGGCTCTGCCTTGCCTGATCCCTGCCTGGTTTGTTTGCCATTGTTTTTTGCTTTACTCACAGTAAAGCATTTTTCACCGTTTACCTGCCTCCGTGTGTCTGCATCTGGGTCTAAGTTTGCCTGTTTGTCACGGCTTTAGTGTTACTCACAAGCCTCAGTGCAGATAAATGTTAAGCAAAACATGTAGCTAAATGAGAGAGAAGTGGTGGTAATAGAGGTAGTTATTGTACTGTCATTAAATATGATATATAGTAGAATGTGGAACACACAGTATAAAATGTTTATTTTGTCCTCATCTGCATGTCCTTTTCCTCGCTATGAAAACCCAAGCATCCCTTAAAGGGCAAACCGGTGAGGTGCCTTGAAGCCACGGAATGTCTCACCGCTCTTATTCACGCTAAAACAACCTATCTATAAACAGGAGGAAGTTCTGTGTGACCCTTCAGCTGCCTCCTTCGAACGCATCGCGGCCGAAAATGACGCTGCATTTTCTTCTCTCGAGAGAAGTAATTAAAATGACATTGTTGTCAAGAAGTCCAAAGGACGATCAAAGGCAAGCTGGTTAAATCAATGGACGTTAAAAAAAAAAAAATGTTAAAAAGATGCTTTCAAATTAGATATGACACTCATAAATGTGTCATAATGCAGAGGGCCGCGGTGACGGCTGGCCGTAATGTATGCATTTGTAAGAATCTCATTACTTAAGCGCCGGTGGATGGAGCTTCCTTTTGTGACGCTGATCCCGATCGACATGAATCAGATTTAAAATGCCAGTCAGATAACCATGGCCCTTCACAGTTCTAATCGGCATTCAACGGAACAAATTCAATGACCTTAGCATCTCAATGTGCTGCCGCCGCCGCTCACCAAGGCCCATTTAGAAACAGATCGAAAATATATGCAGGGGATGGGTGGGTGGGGGGGGGGTGCCTTTCAGCACCCAAAACAAGGCCCTGTAAACAGGATTGGAATAATGATGCCCTTGGAATTACACCGTGACAACAATCCCTGCTGTGGAAGATCATTATTACGCAGTTATTTTTTATTATTTAGCTCAGTGGACCTGCACTTTCGCAACGGCTCTCGGCGCGGCGGTGATCAGTGCTGAAGAGGCCCGAACACCCTGAAGAGGTGTTTATCCTCCGACGGCTCCCAGAACACCTGGCTCCTTCAGAGCGCCGCGGTCGCGCTCGTTCATCATGATGTAACCGCTTACACAAACACTTTGGCGGTATCCACTCCAACGGAGAACATGGAGAAAATACAAAAAAACAAAAACAATGTGAAGTGCAGCAGCTTAAGTGTGTGAACCCTCCCAAGCTTTACAGGGAGGACTAGGAAGAAAGGATTTGTTCAATCGTTGTACTCAATCTCTTGAGTTTTATCATTTTTAGGGCCTGGAGTGAAACGGGCGTTTGTGACATTTTCCTCATTTTATAGCAGAGCAAAAACAAAACTCAGAAACATTCAGAAAATTGATCTTCTAAAAAGCAGTTATACCCTTATGCATCAGATTTAATGAAGGATTTTCACTTGAGTCTTGGATTTTTCCCTTTATTTGTTTAGTTTATGATGGCAAATGTATTCTTTTGACTTTCAACACCCCTTTTTACACCACACCTAATTACTCTGTCTGTTCATCACTTACAATGTGATACAACATCAGCTTAACCTCATTCCAAAACCAACTTCACCATTATTGACTAAGTTGTTGGCTAAAGTGTCTTGTCAAGATCCAGGATAGTGATCTCTACTCGTCTGTGAAGCTGAAGCATCATAAGAAATAGTTTGGCTTCCACTAGATGGCCCTCTTTCATATGTGTTTCTCTCTGTGACCTAGGTGAAAAATGCTGATTAATGCAAGTGTGTGTGTGTGTGTGTGTGTGTGTGTGTGTGTGTTGAGCTGGTCATCACCCTCCTAGCAGCTGGCCCATAGCTAATTGCTTCCATCTTGCAGCTGAAATAAGAGGTTTCTTCTGCAAGGTTCCTGTCCCATCCAAACGAGTACTGACTGCACCGCAGGAATCAATGTAGAATTCACATCTCTGAAAATTGAGGAGCCATCACAAATAATTTATCAGAGAGAGAGAGGAGAGAGAGGAGAGGAGAGCATGTGTATGTGTGCCTGTGTGTGTGTGTGTTTGCACTCACACCTAAGAAAATACAGCGCTATTTCACAACTCGTATTTCATGCGGCGGGGACAGAAATTCATTTGGCCTCAGGTAAATCAAGGGAAGTGGACCTCAGAGAAGTCAATAGCCAACCCTCTGCATTAGCTTCAGTCAATGATGCCTATAGTTTCCTCTCTTTCTACCCACTCTACCCTCAGACAATACATAATCAAAGCCAACACTGCAGTTATAATTAAAGGCAATAACCAAAAAAAAAAACAGATTAAATATGACCAATTCAAGAGGTTAATGAGGTTTAATGAGCCAAAAATTGAATGTGGGATACAAAAACAAGTGCAAGAAGGAGCGGAGGATGAGGAGAGGTGGTCAGAGAGGAGATGAGTGGGAGTTAGGAGAGTGGTGGAATGATATCAGCGGTTGAGAAACCCTACTTTATATTCCCTGTCTGCCAATCGGGAGCTGAATGCAGATTGCTGTCTAATGGATTTGGCTTTCCTCTCCATCCTCCACCAGCAAAAACACGTAGTGAATGTGTGAGACGAAGCGGCATGTGTATGTGTGAGTGTGTGTGTAATGTTACCATGGATGAGCATGCGCCAAAACACTGCAATGACACATGTGATGTAGACGTCTGAGATGAACATATCTCTTCAGCCGTACATGCATGTTACATGAGCTGAGAGAGGCTGCGTATGAACGGAGCTGTAGCTGGACCAAATTTTTAGTGAGGTCCAAAAATCCAAACCCTTAGCAGGGGTCTGGATTTTTGGACCTCACTCCCACAGAAAATTTCCTGGCCATTTAAAAACCAATCTCTTGCAATTTTAGAATAGATTTGCATAATTTATGTCCATTATGTCCATCTGCAACTAAATGACTTACTATCCTGCAATTCAGTGATCCCAACAGCCCAATTACTATGTTAAAATGAGATGGAAGGCCTCCTAAAGAGCTACTGGGTACAGAGTGCTGTGAGCCTGTTCAAGGCAGCTTACCAACAAACATAACAGTATATAAACGGAGGAACTTTCAGAAGGTACTACTACACCAATATGATCAAACCCCTTGGACTTTTTGGGATTCCCTTTTGATTATCGTTAATTGCATACTCTGAGGATTTTTCCCAATTTTTGTTCTTTCCCGATCAAACCCCTGTTAGCATTATAGAAGAATTACACTGTATTGGCACAGAAAACAATATTTGGTGTGATTTGTGCAAATACCTTTTGTTAGCAAATACCTTTTGTGGCTTAGCTACAATATACTGAAGACATACTGGGTAAATTCATTGTTAGAATTAGCTAAAAAACCTAACCTAGCAAGACTTAGCAAGAAGCTAACTTTAGCGCGACAACATCAGAGGAATTATCCCATTTCCTGAATACTAATCCTGACACATGACACATCAAGCTAAAGGCCGCACTGCTGCATCAACATGGTTTCGACAGCACTTGCAGCTGAGTGACAATTTCCAAATAGGAAAAACATTGCCAAGGTCTGGACCTCACTGTCCTCATGTGACTATGGCATGAATATTTTTGGTTGTATGTTGACTGTTTTTGTGTGTTTGCGATAGAGAGTTTCAATCTATTATTATCTAGCAGGTGTGGTGGCTTGGTTGGAGGACACACGACTCCCAGCTGAAGGAGACACGACTATAAACAGGAAGTATTGTCACATTGAAGTAGCGGGTGGTGGAGGTCGGGGTGGTGGATGGGCATATGCGTTTGCCTTTGATGCCGGCGACTGGGGTTGGATTCCCAGCGTTTTCATTTCAACCGTAAGTCATATTTTCTGAGCTAAGTTTCACTTTTATTTTCAGGCGATTTGCAGACTGTGGATTGAGTTCAATGCTGGTCTGCTGTCTGTACATCTCCAAATTACAGAGATGATGTGATGCGCGCATCAGGCGCATAAGAGATCAATTTAGACCCATTTCTATACAGTGAGCAACTTTTGATTTTGTGCCTCTATATGGGAGACACTGCGTCTCACAGTCAAAAACAGCCTCTAGAGGCCATCTGATGAAGCGCATCATCTCACTAAGCGTTACCTGCCTGACCTGAATTTGCCTCGTGATGCCCTCAGCTGTGCCGTGGGAAAAACATGTTTCCAAATATACCATTTGGATCAATATTGATTTCATCCAAGTTTTTGCCCTGGAACTCTGCTAATCTTCCTTGCTCCACTGCGATCAGACGTTCGCTGATCTTGGCTAGTTGCAGGGTCTTCTCAGGGAGCCGATAATACTCTCAATGGATTCTGATGTCATGACCGAGGAAGTTAGCCAGCTGGTCCATTTCAGTATCCGTCAAGTTCAGCATAGTTGAAAGCATTGCAGCATGCTTCTGCAGTTTTGTTGATGTCAGGGACTTAGGCCTAGGGATGGGTATCGTTCGGGTTTTTTCCAATACTGGTGCTAAAACGATACTTTTAAAACGGTACCGGTGCCTAAACGGTGCCTGAACAGATACTTTTAAAAAAATAAAGTGCAAACGACGGTCGACGACATTAAAGAACAGTTTTTTCATTGCAAAGGCAAATTTGAACTTGAAATTGAACAATATATTAACTCTTACTGTTTAAATTATACTTAAATGTAGAAATAGAAATAGAAATAAATACAAAACTTAATGACTTGCCTGGTTAAATAAAGGTTAAATAAAACATTTTTTAAAAAATAAAACACTAACAAATTTACATAACAAATTCACATAATAAATAAAACCTAACCCAACTACAATAATTTAACAGTAAAAAAAACAACAATTACAGTACTAATAATAAATAACAGCAAAAGAAATACCAAGTGCAAACTTGGTATTCTTGGTATTCTACAAACTCTACAAACAAAATATTATCATATTTGCTTTCTCCGGCAAAATGAGACACCTCTCCTGACTAATGGCATGTCCTGCACAGGAGAAAACCCTCTCAGATGTTTCCAAAAAATATGAAAAGGTAGCACATCTCAAATTTCCAAGTCAAGGAGGACAAAATACTAACATTTCACTTATTTATTTGGCTCACATCACAATAGCAAAACGCTTATGCGTTTCAGCACAGAGCCTTCTTCAGAGCGTTTTGCGATGGTGTCGATGAGGCCTGTACACACAGGTATGTGTTTGAAAGTGCAGACAATATGGGATTGAAGGCAGACTTATGTAGATCTCGATCTCTCTCTGGACCCGTTCAGCAATAGAGAGGGCACTCCTTGTAGTGGTCGTTGCCTGAAGAAGCTCTCGGTCCTCATCCTCGAACAGCTCCTCTAGCGCTGACTTCTTGGCACGCTTCTTGTGAGATGGAGGCTGAAAAATACATAAAAGTAGTGCTTAGAAAACATGATTCATAACATAACGCATTCATTTTAGACATGATTATGAACTTACATGTTCCTCTGCCTTCTCCTCCTCATGGTCATCCGATCCTTCTTCCTCAATGCCCTTTTGAAGTTCCTCCATTGGAAGCTGAAGACACAATTTTGCACATATAAATAGCAATAGTTCATCATAGAAAGTGTAACATGGCACACATTGGAAACAAGAATGAGCATTAAATACCTGTCCTGTCCCAGGCATCAGCAGCAGCACATCCAAGTTTGCCTTTGAAGCGAGGGTCCATCAAAGTGGCCTCCCCTACTCAGGACTCCTTGCGTCACAAGCTTTTGCAAAACTGCGGATACAATCGGAGCCTCTAAAATGTGACATTGCCAATGGTCTGGCAAACATGTAACTATTGTCTTTTACCACTCGACAAACCTCTCTCTTACAAGCAGTTCTAAAGCGCACAGCATTTTTGGAGTCAACAGAATTGGAACTGGTTGTCCTCTTTTTCGCCTGATGACAACTTTTGAGAAGTGTCTGCAAAGTTTTTTTTCCACTTCAAAGAGGGCCCAATCTAGATCCTCATGAGGAGTAGAGGTGTCCCTTGAGAAGAATGCAGATAAGGCCATACTTGCCAGGTCAGACCAGGATTTGGCAGAGGGCTGTCTAGACAACGTACAGAAGCACTCATCCTGTGTTTTATGGAGACATGCATGCAGTTTTTGAACATCTTCTGTGAAGGGCATGACAGTGGGTGCATTCCACTTTGCTTCTGTGATGTTACGTAATGCTGTTGCAGAGATCAACTCATTCCACCTTTCTTTATGGACTAATTGGAAGTTATTTGCTTTCTGCGCCAGGTCTGCGTCATTTGTGATCAAAGCCTGAGCTTTCAGAAGTTTTCTGATTTTCACCAAGGTGTTCCCAAGTTTATTTTCCAGAGATGGAATTTTGTATTGGTGTGTTTCACTGTTGTATCCACATGTCAATTTAACAGCTTTGATTGTCTCCATGTAGCATTGTGGGTCTATGAAATCTTACATTCTCTTCAAGGAAGTTACTTTTCTGGCATTGATCAGCAGTCTTCCCAGTTCTCGAATCTTCTGTCTAATGCACTGTTGACTCTTGGCTGATGCACCACATTTGTTTAGCAAGTGTTGCCCAACTTGAATGATGACACTGTCATTTTTGACGGGAACTGTAATATCATCAGGATTCATGCAGCTGATGATTTTCCATAACTCTGTACTAATGTGTGAGGGTACTGACCTTGTGAATGTACACAGGGATTGGACATGTTTTTTTTCCAGGCTTGAGGGTGACAGATTTAGGACTCAATTTACAAACTCTCATATGTCGCCAGAGGACCTTTCTTGTGAATAATCCCGGACAATATGCACAATGCATGAAGTAATTTCCCTTTGCATCTTTAGGTGGTTGTTTGTAAGGAACCAGTTGTCCCTTCCCTGACTTCATAACAGCAGCATTGTGTACAAAGTTTCCTCTGTTGCGAAACGTGCCATTTCAGAATAGGGCTTTAGGCAGTACAAGCAATAGTGTTTCTTGTTGTACGCTCTACACCTAGAACTGTTCTTTTTTACTGCATTGACTACTACCACTTCATCATCCATGTTTTCCTGACTTGTGCTGGGTGTCTCCCCGACTCCCATGACCTCAAATGTCATGCTGCTACTCTCAAGGTTGATGTCACCTGGAGTCGTGCTGTCACAGATGGGGTCAGTGGGTTGACAAGACTCAGGTATGTCACTGAGTTTCAACTGATGTTTGGATATTTCGAGGGAAGCGCTAATGTCTGAAATACTGTCTTCACTTTCATCTGCTGAATCTGGGACATAGTTGTCTTCGCTGTCAAATGTAGAATCAAACATTTCCTCAGAATCTTCAGGAATTTAATTGTTGATCTACCCAAAAATTTTTTAGATTTATCATGAAACTTCAGGAGACCATATTCCCCTCAGACATCATTCAGTAAGAATCTTATAACTTTACAGATAGTGAAAGTTCTTACAAGGGCAGATATGCTCCAATGCTAGGATACTTTTAGTCCTTCTCAGTCTAGGTACATGAACTTCTTTGTCATCATTTTTCTCTGAACTCTGAAAAAGCAGAAATCATGACAAAAACATAAATTGTATGAGGGCAGTAAAAAACAATTATACATGTGATGAAACTCATGACAATATTTCTTATTCACTGCATTGAATACTAATGGAGATCATGCACGTCTTGACTGAAGCATGTTTTGAGGGGTCCTTTCACACACCATGTTCAACTTACTTGTGGGTACTCATTCACTCTGGATTGATGCATTAGCCCATCTCCGGCTTCACACACACTTGAACTTGAGGTGTGGGGCATTGCTAAATACGCAACCTACAACCAAGAAAAACCACACAGTAAATATGTAAAAAGCACAACCCAGCAAAAAGTCATGAAAATAACCTTCATCCACCGCAGTGGACGCACCCGACGCTTAACGTACCGGACGCACACACATCGCCCGTTTTTGGTTAAAACGTTACGCTACATTCAAAACACTCCCCAGTTGTGTCTCATGTCAAGTATTAGTCAGTTTTATCTACCTAATTTCCTTCTATATTTGCTCATGTAAGGGTCTAGTAAAAGCATGCCACATCAACTATTCACATGCTGTTCAACATGTTCACAAACTGACTAATACTTAGATGGTTAATACTTAATTATCCAACTAAAACATTTGGTTGTGAAAACAATGTTATTTTAAAATTCATTGTAGAATTTGAATGAATTCCACGGACAATACAGCTAACTATAATCTAGTAACAAGCTAGAAAGCTAGCTAGCGGATTGCTAGCAAGCTAGAAAACTAGCTATCACATCAATAGTTAGCAAGCTAATTTAGCTGATGGCTAAACACATCTCAGTCCGAGAAATTTAATTATTTTTTGTGAATACAAAAATGAAAGTAATCCACTCATACTCTGGAAAACCGGAAAAAACAATGCTAACTGGGAAAAAAACAGACACGGTATATCTATCCAACACTTGTCAGTAGCTCATGCTAGCTACTAAGCTAATGGGGAAGCTAGCACATAATTACATGGCGTCTCACGTGAAACCAATGTTCTTCTGCCACACCCAAGAAGGTTTTATACCGGAGAGGACGTGCTTGCTGATTACTGGGCGGTACTCTACCATATTTGGAAAGTGTGTGTGTGTGAACAAGCCGCATGTGCAGTAACGTCTTCAGACTGCAGGGGTGCTATAGAGCATCCTTCACACACAACACACACACACACACACATGCACACACACACACCCACATACACACACACACACACACACACACACACAGACACACAGACTGTTAACATGTGGTATGACTCCAGTAAACATGTGGCATGACTCCTGTATTCATTAAAGGCTGGTCCCATATGGGGACTAGGTTTTTTGTCCCCATGAGGTTCTTGGTCCCCATGACGTGACTGTAAACAGCGAGATGTCCCCATGACATGATGAATACACACACACACACACACACACACACTCAGACACACAAACCCCAAAACAAAGCAAATACGTGGATAAAAAAGCTATCCCCGTATTGTTAAATCCAGATGGTCTCTTATTGTGTGTTTAGAATTGTTAAGCTTAAATAGTGATTGCTGTTTGTTTCTGTCCAAAGTGCAGGATCAAAATATAGGATCAACTGAGGTGCCATTTTGGCACAGCCCGAAGCTTTTATCGTTGTGCCACTCTTCCCTTCCCATCAATGGCTGCCAATTCACACATTGTGCCAGTAAATGTAGGGCTTTTCTGGCCTGGTAAACAGGTTGTGGAAAATGTATTAATAGGCAGCAGGAATGACACTCGTTAACGTAGTTTTCTAAGACCATTAAGAGCAATAGTTTGTCAAGAGTTTTTCATAACTTCATGGTGATGATGATGCCTATCTGCTGGTGTAATTTTATTTCAGCAGAAAATCTTTTCCACTAACAGCAAATGTAATTTCTTGGCTACATATGTTATTGTAAAAAACATATATACTATATAAACAACAAAACCTTCCCATGTGGCGTCCCTGGAACAAAATCAGATGGTGGTACGTGCATTTCTTTGTTTTGTTTTTGAATGTTAGCACGGAATATGCTGGCACTAAAGAACAATAACAACTTCCCCAATACTAATAAATCCTTGAAAAATACTCTTTTCCATTCCATTTTTTATGCTGAATGAGTTTCTTGACATTCAGGAAGCCTATTTATTTACTTGTACCCAGCTGATGGAAACACATCTAATTCACATGTTATTTTTTGGGACATTTTCAAGAGTTTGTGTAAAATTCACTTGACAGTTGGATGGAAACATAACTTGTGGGCCCTGTCAGGCCATGGCTGCAAATCACTATGACATGCCTATTGATAGAGGGCCGATGCCACCCTGTAGCTGCTGATGACGCTTCCTGTCTGGTGCTGATCCACAGACAGAAGCAATCAGATGCTGTGGAGCGAGTGATGTAAGTGATGTAAAATAATAGGGACCATAGTTATAGGGCTTCTTGCTTTGTCTGTGTTTTTACCATAGCACGGTCCCCGCAGTTCTGTCGTCTTCAAGAGACAGATTCAGAAGGATAAACTGGAAGTGAGACATTTCACTCTATAGCTGGGCGCATGTTGTAATATAATTTTGTACAAATCAGATGCAAGTGCACGTGATACGTATTACTCCCTCGTTTTGGATAACTCATACGTGCATTTTCATAATTTTTTAACAATTTATTATAGCTAAATCTTTTTAGGATTGTAAGACAACACTAGCATTTTATAATAAATCACATTGTTGTACAAGTAGTTTTTCTGCGTTATGCTATGTTTGCCAACTGCTCAGTTGCTAATGTTAACGAGCTGCCAGGTAACCTTGTCTTCTCTTCTCTTCTCTTGTCTTCTATTGTCGTCTCTTTGATGAAGGCAGCTGAAATAACATAAAAATAAACATTACATTTGGTCAGAAGAATATCTAGCCATATATCAAGGCTTCCAACTTTCCAACTATCGTTAATGGAACAAGATGGAGGACAATGAAACAAGGAAATGTATCAGTATACTGGAACAAACAATCTCAGCATCTAACTTTAATTAGAATTAACTGATATTACTAATTGTGTAATTTGATGGATGATGAAAAGACATATCAGATGGTGATCGACATCTGACAATTAGGCCACACGTTTGTGTTTCTTTTCAACACAACATATGTTAATGACTGTTAGGCTTGACCCGATTAGCGGCTGGATTCACAGCAAAAGAGGCGGTGATACGGTGCAACCAAAGGTGTTTATTCACCCACAAAAATGACATAACAAGACAAAACAAAGCTAGTTTGCAAAAATGAGAGCATGGCTGTGAGCAGCTCTCCAGGGTCCTACCAATAGCAGAGTCAGATGAACACTGGCAGCCTTTTATACTCTGCCTCAGGTAATTAACCTGGATGCTACCAACTATAGGGGTCACTTGAATAGCATTCAACAATACAATATACTGCCCCCTTTAACCTACCATTCTACATATCTATCAGATACATACAGTTAAATAGATGTTGCTCTCAAACAATAAATACTGCAACATACAAACAATATACATTTGAGTTCAAACACCCACACACAACACACCCCTCTGCTATCCCATCACATGGTCCCTCCCGAAACTATATATAGGTGCTCGGACACCCCGGGGACCTCTTTTGCCCGAACACCCTGGAACACAGACAAGACAGCACAGGTAAGTGATTACATGAACCAACAATTAAAACCCTTACATTGCACCACTGTAGTATTGCACTTAGAAATATAGATTGCACTTAAGGTATTGCACTTAGAAATATTGCACTTGCCCATACCAAATCATGATATTCAACCAACCAATGAAAACCCATTTCATGTCAGGTTAAGTACTGAACATTTGTTTGTTTCCTTCAGGTGGAGCTTCAGTCCTTACCCATGCTGAGTAACTGCTCCAGCAGGACAAGATAAAATAACTCACACAAACAAACTTAAAATGTTTAGTAAAATATATATTCAATAAAATACTTTAAATCATGACTCGGTTTGCAGTTATTAATGCTGTGCAAATGTTACTGTGCAAACCATGCTGTGCAAACCATTCAATAAATCAAGTGTACAATACAAATGTGCAAATAGTGCAAAGGATTAGTAACGAAGTGTGCCTTCGTTACAATGACAATACATTTTAACAGAACATAAGCTGTTGAAAATGAACACTCAAAGAAGACATGCATTTGTTCAAAATGACACATGCTTTTTAGGGCTATAAAATTGAACATACACGCTGTATATAGTACTTATTTTATTTAATTTACTTGTAAGATTACCTGATTAAACAGCTAGCTGGGTCTACTCAGAATATAATGATTGTACTGTAGAGATGGAAATTCTGATTCTTTTGACTAACTATAGTGAATCAGTTCAACTCATTCATATGATTCAGTAATACAAAAATGAGAATTTCAACAGCAGGCAACATACAGTATATCTAACCAAACACCACTTTTGGGATAGAAGTGTTCCCCTTGTACATGATATTCATGTAGTGTAAACAACTACGCATCAGGCACTTCCGGGTTCTTTTTGACTGCTAACTTGAAACTGGCAAAAAAAAAAGTGTTTGCAGGTGTAAACAGAGGTTTTCGATGGGTAACGGATTGGGATTCTTTTGTTTTCCATCAGGAAAGTCAGAGCAGGCAAATAAAAATACAAAGAGAGGACTGGGTGAAAAAAATTCAAATAAGAGGATCCGGAGCAATAAATTGCTGCTGCTGGCTTGATATGTTTGCTGAAGAGGCTGATACCCGTTGGGAAAGACTGGCAGCCAAAATCATCACTGTTTGCAGGAGACACAAGTAGCCTATTTATTTTTCGTACAGATGAATGAACCACATGAACCACACGTCCATTTGCTCTCAAAATTCTGGTTACTTTATGTTAACCTTGTGAGCAAACACAACCAAATTATTGAAAGATTATTTTCAGCCCAATAAATCTCCTGTAGCAGATTATCCTGAGTATAGCTACATCGGACAAACCTTCAGATATATAATGACATGATATTTTATATAGCTGATTACTTCAAAACCTTTTCTTTTTTTTTTCCTTTGTTATGATTGGGCTTCTGTCTATACATTGGGGACAAACAGTATTTAGATGTAACCTGTGTCAGTGCATGTTTTTCACTGATTTTCGGCGTAAAACTTTTCCCCCTAACCTTAACCAAAGTTGTTTTACTTGCCTAAACTTTGTTAACCGTTAGCAAACCGTTAAAATGGCTTAAAAGGCCGTGCCCAATTAGGGTTGCCAGATGCCCGGTTTTCAACCGGACTGTCCGGTTTTCAGATGCGTTGTCCGGGTCCGGTCAGAAGGCTCGACCGGACGTTCAAATGTCCGGTCAAAACCATTCTGTCAACAATAATCCACTAATTCTAGCCCAATTTTTCCCTATCATTGGTGGGTATCTGTTGCTTGAACAAGCTAAAAGCGTTTTGATAGGCTCATGACTAGAGCAGGTGTAATCTCCACCAATCACAAGTGACCATTTCACCCCATGTGGGTGTATGTTTTATTGTGTGGGCTGTGTAAGTGCATAGCGCAAAGTTTTGAATGGGCTGAGTTATATCAGACCTACGTGATGGAGATAAAAAGGTAAGAGAAGCAAGCGTCTGTCTGTCTGGTTTGTGCCGGGATTTCTCCCCACGTTGAATATTACGTGACTAGTTTGGGTCTCTGTGTCTGTGTTTTTTTCCTTAGTAGCTTACAGTCTATGCTTAGTAGCCTATAGTTGCAGAGGCCATGAGGCAATATGATGTTTAATACGCTTGTAGTTTACACTATGTGATTATCATATATTGCAGGTGGAGTAGAGAGAGACCCATGTTGCTACACTGCAACTGAAGCACATTTAAATATGCATGCAAAGGAAAACTTCTGTTATTACAAAAGCAAGATAAAAACATTGTAAGGAAGAGAGGAAAGTGTTTCACAAGATTTATTTACTTTGAGTTACATTGGCTCACACTGGAAAGAGAATACAACTTATGTGGACAGCCATCTTTGGAGTTTCTGATTAAAACAATATGGAGCTGGTGTCACTGAAAACGATAGGTGGGTTTGCTTAAATTCAGCCTTCCTACATCCCCATATATAAATAGGGCATCATTGGCAGTTTGTATACCTTGTAAACACTCTTGCCATGTTTTCCATGAAACTTGAATTAATTGTATAGGGTTTGCATGGTGTATGGATTCTGTACGCCACACTTATATATAGTTTTAAAGGGCTTATACATGTGTGTGCTTGTTACAACTGTTAATGTAATAACTCCCCTTTAACTCAATAAACCATTTATGTAATAACAACGTTCAGCTAATAGTGTAGTTAATGTAATACATTTCCCATTCATGTAATAGTTTACTTGTTAAAGTAATAATTTATTTGCTGTTAATGTAATAATTTATTGGGTTTTATTACAGTAACAAGAAGGTAAAGGTGAACTGATATGTATCCACTTTGAATATTACATTATCAGTTCATTAGTACATTTTTGAAAACTGAAAATTTCAACCATCCTGCTAATGTAGTAAAACCCAATAATGCAATAACTATTATGTTAAGAGGAAAAAAAGGTATTCTAATGGTAGTTAACTATTGGTTTACTTACGTTACTGGGAAGTACATTACATTAACAGCTGTAACAGTGCTCATAATATTTGAGAACATATACATGTGGGGGTGTATGTGTGAATACACACTACAATGGTTGTGATAAGGTTCTCCACATGCCTTCCGGGCATCGCCACACACAGGATGGATGACTTTTACAAGCGGTGCCCTCTATAATATATGATGGCATCTGCGGTGTGACAAAAAGGATTACACATTGCTTATGCTGTGATGAAATAACACATAATGTGTAGGGGTGCGCCAGCGCAATATATCCCAGCAACAGGCGGCAATTGCATTTGGAGGCCATCCAAGTCAACAATACCGAATGGTGAGCACAAAGTGTTCATTCTGGGCTGTTGACTGGGACATTTTGGCACACTGATGATGGCAGCAACTTTCTGTAATTAGTTGCCAAATCCCCTCCCCCTGCAGTTGTACTCCATAACTTTACTATACATATTTCAGAAACATGTTTTCTTTTATAAGAGCAGTGTAGCTTTCTTGCATTGTCTTCTACATGCACAAAAAGGAAATACTGTACACGGTCATGGTACATGTTAGTGTATGATGGAAGGTTATGGGGCGTGGTATATGTTCCTCCAAAGCTCTAGTGTTGTGATATTATCGGTCAGTTGTCTTGGGCACTGTACCATGTTATTAGACACAATAAAGTTGCCTCTCCTTCGCAAATATCAAAAGAGCGACATTCATAACAACTGGAATGCAGAGAGAAGCTTCGATAAGAAGAGTGGCATTAAACCCCAAAAACAACAAAGAGTTGCTTACACAAAAGCGAGTGCACACATGCTGCTTCATGTCAAAGCAAATTCATATTCATAGCGCTGATATCGAGAAGGATGCCATGCCGCATTGTTCCCCTTCAAATAAACTTTTCTTCAGACGTTCCTTGTCTTGCTCTTGCGCGTCATTATCAGCAGTGGTGCAGGCCCTGACAATTTGTAATTCATTTTGACTTGCCTAGTGTGCACTCGCCAACAGAGAGCTCGGAGACAAAGAGGAAGAGCTAATGAAGCGCCAGGTGCAGTCCTTTGATTTGGGCTAGCAGCGAAGCCGGGTTCCCGCGGTAGGGAGCCAACTGCTGTGTCCCAACCTTGAAAAATCCCTCCGCGTAATCACCCAGTCGCGTTGGTGATCCTCTTGTTCCACCAGTGGGTACCAAAGCAGGAGACAAGGTGGCAGTTGGAGATTCCACTCAGGAACAAAACGTGGAGTGTCATGAGACGTTCCCCCACGCACAAAAGTTGAACACTTGGCGTAGGAATTAGAACAGAACTGAATGGGAAGAGCTCCACACATCGGAACAGTGGGAGAAGCTGGACAAAAGACAAAGCAATGCGTCCATCTGTCGCAACGTCCTCCCTCTGCTCCCGCTGAAAGACAAGACGCTGGACTAATACCAGGAAATTTCTAGAAATCTTGGAATAGATGGATTCTGAGGTAAAGACTTATATCTCCTTACTGTTCTTCTCAGATGACAGACAAACATCCTTCCCTGAACTTATAAAGCCAAGCATTTCCTTGTTACATATGGTGAGACTTCAATCAAAGCATGTTTAGGCCTCCTTTGCTATAGCAATTAGAGAGCATAATGTTGCCCATACATTAAAGAAGACTTTGAAAGTGAAGACGTCTCTTGAAACAATATTCCTACCCTTGATGCAGGAAGACATTTTTTTTTTTTATTTACATAGGAGAAATTCAATTTGGACCAGAAAACCATTTGATCTGACAGCAGAATAACGGTGATATGTTTGCCTGAAACAACCAGGGATTTCAAATTATGCAACACTCACATAACTCTTCTCTCAGCTTCTTTATAGAAGGGGCCAACACACTCAAGCTCTGTAGTCAGAGCCATCCACACCAATAATCAAATGTTTTAATACTCGACTCTCTCATAAATCGGCATTACAATTGGCATCGCTTGAAAAAGGATGTGAACCCCCAACCCCTAACACACACAACCATGTCACCAGACACACACACACACACGCACACACTGTACCCACATGCACAGCAGACGAACACACACACACACACACAAAAGTATTTGTTGAAAAGTTCAAAATGTCACCTGTAAATGGCAAATCAATTCTAGACCAGCGTCATTCAGCAAATATTGAGAACTACAACTTTTTCATTGCCCTTTTCCAATTATCACATTGCTGGAGGGTTCAATACATTAGAGCCAGTCTAGGAAAACAGGTATTTAACTGAAAAGGCACAAGAATGATGTGTAACAGGGCAGTGATAATTCACAAAATATATTAAATTGATCTGAACTTGAGGCCATTAGGAAATCTGAAATTGGCAGATTGCTGATTTGGTATCAAAATACCTGTTGAACTCTTGTTAAAACACCCAAAAATGCCAGAAACGTGCTTCTTATAATTGTGCATAATAGATTTTTCCATCACCACAGAATTTTTTTAAACATCTGACAATTCTGATGTTCAAGCTCAGATAAGCATGTTTCTGCTATAGGCATAAATGCAAAGAATCTAGGGATAACTAAAAATGTATTGTGTTTTTGCATAGCACAGTTGTTATGTTTCCACTTCCACTAGTGGTGTCATTCTATGAAGGTGTCAACACATTTCTTCCATTTTCTTTCCTCAAATGGAGCTTTTTATAACCTTACCATGTGATTTTGTCTTTAAAAAATTAATGCTTGGACAATTTCCAGCCACAATCCCTGAGTGTTTTATACCATTTAGTTGTAATGGCTTTCTTGCTCGCTGCAAGTAGTATTTTAACAAGGTAGAAAGGATAGATTGATAGATAGATTTCAATTCACAAACAGAGAACATTTTGTATCGTGGGCTCAGCAGACGGAGCAGATGAGAGGATTTCATCGGCCTTCTGACTGGAATCCAAAAACCAAAAAGATCTTGTGCTCAAATCATAAAAATAAAGCATCAAGGTATCACGAAAAGTGCAAAAATGGAGAGAATTTATTCAAGTAAAAATAACAAAAGTGAAGCTACTAAGTGTACTCGAGAAGCGCTCAACAAAAAAAAATGTTTTGGTCAGTCAATGCCATCATGAGTGCTACGATTTAGAGGCCAGTAATGCGGCCTGCCATTCTATAACATTGTGACCTTACACAAGTCATGGTACTGAATGCTTCTAGTGCACATACTGTCCCTTTAAGCTGGACAGAGAAAGGTAAGAAAGCCTTTATAAGCTCACCGCCCACTGTGTGGAATAGCCTGCAGAGAAACTTCAGGAACTAGTGTTTCTCTCACTTAGTTCAAAGCCTTAGTTAAAGCTACAGAAGATGAATCCTTTGAGAGTTGCTTTGAATGTGCAGTTGTCTGGCTTCCTCTGGCGCTACACTCTGTACTGCTTTCTCTCTCTCTCTCTCTCTCTCTCTCTCTCTCTTTGTCTAAGACTTCATGCATGTCGCTGACTTCTCGTCCAAGTTTCTTTTTTTAAAGGAGAATTTGGATCTAAGCGGGATGAACATTGAATCAAGGTTCAATTAAAAACTCCTTTTCGAAACACCCCACAAAGTCTTTGATCAAGACCCAAGGTGTCACTGTCTTAAGTTGCTTTCAACTTTCAGATGGAGCGGTGGATATCGCAAACAGCTCCACCTAAGAAGGCACTTCTGCTCTAGTGTAGGGAGAAAGCTCTTCACACGGTGGTAGGCAGGCCATCTAGAGTTGAAACGTCAAGTTCTGGAGGTAAATTTCCCACTCATGATTCCCATAGGGTCGTTTTCCTAGTCATTTTCCCATCAGGTTGTGAAATCAAGTTTTATTGCTGGGTTCCTTATGTAATACTATACTTCCCACAAGCTTCAGCAAGTTCCCACCAATCGGAGACATCGCTACCATAGAAACGTATACCTGCTGCAAAGCTGCACATGGTTGGTAGCCAGACCAGAGCGAGGTAACGCACAACGTTCGCCAACTAAATCCACACAATCCATATTAGAAAAGCGAGCCTCTGAACGAGCCGTTTGGACTTCCGTAACTTTGTGGCGTCACAAAGGTTCGCTCATTATCATTTTTGTAAGAAATAATAGATTAACTGTTTTTTTCAAAGCGGTTGAGCGGTTGATATTGTTTATTACCGGAGAGTTTTCCCTACCTGTAGCTGCCGGGCTGCGGTGTCTCACGTTTCACTCTTGAGACGGTTAGCCAATCAGAACAGAGGGTTGTGAATATTAATGAGCCTCAAAGACACAGCGACAGCCTGTTCTTTGTAAGGCTCAGAGAGATGCTGGAAAATGAACGTGGAAAAATGGATTGAGAGTGTTTTTGGTACATGACACCACACACACAGCTTTGAATGGACCTCAAGACAGAAAATAAAACACTGGAAAGTGGAGAATATGGGACCTTTAAATGATGCAAAAATACTTTTTGTTAAGGATAATGTCGTTGTTTCCCTACTGCTCATTCATGCAAAAACTGTTCCTAACCTAAAAAACAGATGACACAATGTCAGTGTGTGAATCCTCCCGTATTTACCAGTGTGTCCCTGTCCAGATTGCGGTAGTATGTGCATGTCCTTGTCACTCAAAAGGCCATCTGGCAGAATACAACTGTGGCATATTGTGCTGCATAGCGTCCTTCTCAGGGGAGGCGTAAATGACATTAAACTATCAATTACAAGAGCCTAGCGAGGGACTTACAGAGGCACCAGGTTTGTGCCACAAGAACTTGACGAGGTCCAGATTTGGAAAATGACACAAGGTCACAAGTGACTTTTAAAACACTTGCTTTTACTCAATGCTTCACGCAGTCGCTTTTACCAACTTTTATTGCATTCATTTTCTTTGATAATTTTGGACTCCTAATTTAGTCCACATTAGGGCCACGGACCCCCATTTGATGAGATTTTGTCACTCTGACCCAAATCTGAGAATATTTTTATTGTTAGATATGATTTTGTCCAGAATCCCATGACTATCTGTATTGTAGGTAGAGAGATAACAGTGAAACTATGATCAAAACAGTCATTCTTCTACATTCTCTAATTGTGTTAACTTCTTGTAAATTAAATAATGCTGAAGTTTAACAATTCATCAATTTGCTGGGGACCCCCAGGAACCCCCTCAAGGACCCCTGGTGGTCCCCGGAACCCCACGTTGAGAACCGATGCTATAGTGTATACAAATTAAGATGTTTAATTTCATTTGTCTGCCTTTCCAGGGGACAAGGGGACAATTCTTTTCATTTGGGTTGAGATGATGGTCCTCAGGAGCGATCTGATCTGGAATTCGGCCCTATCAAAGTACTTTGCAGCAACACTGCAGCAGGGACAGAATTGAAATGCGACCAGTGAAGTCACTCAACATGGGAGCTTCTTTGAAGCTGAAGAGAGGTGGATAGAGGGGTGGGAGAAAAAAAAAAACCCTAGTCAGAGACACGCCATGAATATCTTCTCTTTGAGGTGTTCAGCGGTTGTGGAACGCCAGCCCCACGGTTCTGCAGATAACGGCGCTACGAAGCTATCTAGGCCTCTAGATCCGAGATCAACCGTATGACCGAGTGTCGCTCCCAAAATGGCGGCCGGGAGATCACTATCGCTGCTCGCGCTCGTGCATCATTCTCAAGCGTCCCTCTCTGCCGCTCACTTCTCACTGCGCCGTGGGAAAAACAACTCGTTTTATCACTCTTTTATCAATCCCGTCGAAAGACGGAAGGCTAAGCGTCGACATAAAAGGAAAAGAGAACAACACATCTTCAAAATCACTCCGTTATAGTCGGGGGTCGACAGTGTAATAAGCCTATTAGTGCCAACACAGTGGCAGTTATGTAATAGTTTCATATATTTGTAATGAAATCATTTATTATCGATGATATAAAAGTTTCATGGTCACAGTCGGTGATATTTATTTTTTATTTTTATGTTATCCTTTATTCATCCAGGGAAAGTGGACAGAGCTCCATGTTCTTTTGTTCCAGCAGCACCCTGCTTCACATTCATACAGTTTCACACATTCACACTGGGAGCTGCCCAGTACAACCACAGTCTTCTACTGGTGGCCACTGAGCAGCTCCACTGGAAGCAGTTGGGGGTTCAGTACTTTGCTCAAAGGCACCTTGACAGTAGTTGTTGAGGGAGGGGAGAGAGTATTGCTCATTCCCTTTCATATCTCTACCACTTTTCCATTACAGGTTCGGTTCATTTTTTTACACCAAAGTCTGCTGGCGGGGTTGTGTTTGGACCTTCGGGCTAATCACAGTGCTTGAAATGTAAAAGACCGCCCAGCCGGGAAGCCAGCTTACGTTAAACAAACGCACAATCAAATGACAAGTGCAGACACTTCAACTTGTTGAGAAATGGCAAGCATTCTGTCTTCTTTTCAACCCAATGTGAGCGATAAAACAATGTGTTGAAGTGAATTTCAATTGTAGACAGACATGCTCGTTATTGTCATTTTTCATGGCAAATTTCTGAAGTGGCTAGCTAACACATTCTTCTTTTTTTTTTTTGCTTGCTTGGTCGCAAGGAGAGTGAAGGAATATGTAGCTTTGTGTCATTGTTTGATTGACTGTAGTGTTAGCTAAATATGTAATTTATTATATTTGAGTTGATCTGAATATAGTCATTTAAAAAGTCTCCTATAGACAGCCATCAGTCTTGTAACCTCTGAATAAATGTGCTGCTCAGATGAGGGGAGACAGGCCAGCAGAGTTCAGGTGACTAGATGATGAAGAAAGTTAATAAAGCTAAAATAAGTGTATTCCTAGTTTGCCTAAAGACAAAGCTAAACCTGTTGGTGCCATCATATAAATAAAATAATAAATATATAATCAAAATATGAATATAAAATTTAAAAAAAACAATAAAACTGCAGCAACCATATATGCAATGCTGCCATCTAGGGGTTCAGTGCAATGTGTAGTAAAAACGTGCAAGAATGTTTGGATATACATTTCATGAGCATAAATTAAATATAGCTCATATTGCCTAAAAACATGCACTTTTTCTTAAAAAACTTTCATTGAAATATAATCCAGAGGTATGTTAAAAGATCTTTAATTTTATCAACAAGCTTCAATGTTAATTTGAATATAGTGATATATGCAGTGTTTCTGTGAAAAGCTCTATTTGGGGGTAAGAACGTCAAAGGTCAAATTATCACAATACCTGCCAAGTTATCATAGTATTTGACATATGGCTTAATTTGTTTTTAGTGTAAATAATACTAAAAACACCAACAACAAGAACACATTAGAAATTGGGTTCTGGCGGTAAAATTACTTGGATCCCTGAAAAGATCTTCAATAAATAGTAAAAAAAAAGAATGTAAAAATGCACAAAATTACATGTGGTGAGCAAAAAAGCATTTTCAGACATTTTGTATTACTTACAAAATACTGTCTTCGCCAAGAGAGCGCACGAGAGACATTCTTTCACAGCTTTGCACTGAAACATATTAAATAATGAATAGATTTAATGTCTACTTCATCATCAAATGTGCTACTCTGCCGAGAACAAGCGCTATCATTTTTGGGGCTGTTATGTGCCATATGCTGTTCAGGGAAGGTACGCAATTAGGCATGTCTAAATCAAACTGACAAGGACGTTCCATCAATTATTTGTCAAAATGTGTTTTTTTTCTACCTTTTTATTTCTACACCATGCGCCGAATACCACTAAAACATTGTGCATTATTCATCAAAGCCCTGTCATCACAGCAAAGTGAAATGTTGAAAATCCTTAGTGCTTAGTTAAGTACGTGTTCGCCAGTGAAACATTTGCTACTTGTTTCGCAAATTTTGACCTGTGATAAAAACTGACATTTCTACTTTAAAGATGTGATGAGAGATATAGTTTTGTTGACTAAAGTTACTTAGGAAAAGTAGTTGAAACTGATCACATCTACATCTGCAATGTCATATAATGTTGCTGTTGATGTCAAAGGACTACGCTGACTTTTTGCCTGCCAGAAACTGGAGTCCAAACCAAATAACCCTATGCGGCTTCATCACAATGTTCCCCAACAGTTTCACTCTGTCTAGTCTGGACCTAAACCCAAACCACACAACACAATTTGGTTTCTTCGCAGAGAAAAAAAACACAAGGAATGTGAACTTTCTGTTGGATGTCATGTCCATCACTCCTACATTTCCACTCTGTCTGGACCCAAACCCACAACAAGCAACGCAATTTGGGTGTCTGCTGGGCATTGCTTTGCAACGGTCAAGGGTCAAAGGAGGTGGAATATAGATATGACAGGCAGTGATAAAAAACTAAATAAAAAAATTAGAAAATACACCGCTTTTATTGATCTTTTCTTACTTTTAAAGCAAAAAATATTTGGTAGTTTCAGTAGTTAATAAAATGACAAAAAAAAAAAAAAAAACTACTTAAACATTATCCAAATTTGAATTTAGTTCAACTATCAAGAACACTAGAAAGGCCAAGCCACAGTCAACTGACTGCTGGTTTGATTTTTAGAATGGAAATATCTCAGCTTTCCAAATGTTCCTCCAAGACTTTTTCTAGATCCACTTTCTGTACAAACGAGTGTTAGTTAGATTTTCAAAACCACGCATGGATTTTTAACTACTGTATATTTACTATCTTCAATTGATGGCTTGTTGAAAATCTATCAGCCATGTAGTGAAACTCCTTCCCAACACTGCTAACCTACCCATCCCTGTTTTGTCCTCCCACTCCCAATATGCTTTACGTCCCTCGGCTACCCAGAGGGACTTTTAAGACACTGTGTGGCTAAATGATGCTCTTACGTCGCCGTGCTGCTGCTGACGGACAGGTATACATGGCACTACATCTGCTGCCGGTTGGCACTCGGTGCCGGGCCAGATGTGGCCTGCCGTTTGGTGGCATAAAGCAAACACAGCAAATGACACCCGCCATCTGGCCGTACCCAGATCAGGAACATGTGCCTCGGTCTTAGCTTATTTCGGGCTCGGATGGAGAGATACTGTCAGGACATGCTACCTGCTTTAGGGACGATGTGGCTGTAACATGGAGATTTGACAAAACTCCATCTTTATTCGCAGTTTATTTTACATTAAAGCTGCACGAGGCAAGATTTTTATGTGAAAATGCAGTTGTTTAATCAGGCAAATCACACAATGGGGCTGCAACAGAGAAAAGCGCCCCATCCCCACTAACAGAGACACCACGATCCAGTATTTCATCTTTTAAACCAAAGCCTGCTGGTTTCATATTACATCTTTTGTCATATTTCAAGGCAAGAGGACATGTGCTGATGCACTGTTTACATGCGCCACAATGTCAGACTGAAGTGCCACTTCATTTTCTGATGAAACTGAGTGACACCACGGTGATGGATTGCTCAAGGTGGCACATTCGGTTCTGTCGTGAGCTTTTCTTTAATGAAAAAGCACATTTTGATTTTCAATATGAAAGGCAAGATGCAGAAGCTGTCTGGCAAATTGATGTGTGCAGTCAAGGGATGGCTATACATTACATGCAAAGGACTGATGTTGCTGGAGGGAGGGGAGAGAGGAGTAACATGCTGCACGGAGAAAGAGAGCATTCTGGGACATTGTTTTGCAATAACAAGAATAAAAAGGAAGATATTTTTCTCCCTTTCCTTCTCATGGCAGGGTTAAATATTTGAGTTTGAGTTTGATCATTAATTAATTTTACAACTCATGTAATTTGTCTGCAGTAAAAGAAGTGTGAAACATAAGTGCCTGCATCTTTCATGTCATAATGAATACCTTCGCAATGAGATCAACTCTTTGTTTATGAGATGAGAATTCCTCACCTAAATAGTAAGCGCAGCCTTGTGCATGTCCCCTGAAAGGAAATCCCTAGATACAGCAGTGCTTTTCGTTAGTATTTTGAGGCACCTTCAGGGGCAAGATAAAATGCGTTCGGAATGATTTCTTATTGGCCATTAAAGTCTAAATGGTTTTGATGCATAATAGTGTTTCGAAATGTAGTTGGGAAGTTAACAGATAAGGAAAAAAGAAAAAACTGGCGCTAGACCTAAAGAAAAAGTTGAGTAAAGAAATTAAGTGTAAGCCCATTTTACATCGCTGCTTCTCCCCTGCTTTTGTTTTGAAGTAGGGAAATAAAGCGCCGGAGAGGCAGTGGACTATGTGGGCGTGTTATCAGACATTCAGCAGTGCCTTGCACACTTAAGTGGCGAAGAGCCAGGTAAAGGACAACAAAGCTGGCAGGTAGAGTGGAGGTTTCTTCATTAGTATTGCTAGCAGCTCTCCCACAAAATGACCTGTGGCAGTGCCTCCAGGTATCTCGATCGCTTGAACACTGGCCTTCATGTGTAAAGTTATTTATTTGCTATATTTGAAAGTGAAAAAACATGTCATCAATGCTTCTCAACTAAAAGTCTTCCCCGGCTTATTTCTGCATGTGCTCGTCTGCGAACAGAAAGTGTTTTTTGTTTAAAGTCTGCGGGTTGGAAGTATAACCTTGAAAACTAAGCTGTGATGTGATCTCTCGCAGGTCCAGGGGTACACTTCTCATATTGATCAGTGCACTTTCAGTGCTCATGGAAACAGAACAAATCCATATGAAGCAACTGAAAAATGTCCAATTGAGTTTGTGGACTGAAATCCTCAATTGGAATGTAAATGGAGGGCTTGATGAACACCATATGGCATGAAAACAGATACAGCTACAGTCATTGTCACAAGCTGCGCGCAACTTGTTGCTACAGTAGTTGTGCGTCTCCTCATTTTGCTCATGGAAAAGCTGCAAAACAACCATGTTTGATTGGCATATATTAAAGCGATGTGTATGTCCACTTGGAAATTATGTTATTTCAAAACAGTATAGCAACTCATAATGTAATAACTGCCAGATAAGGTAATAGCTTGTCAAAATGTAATAAAAATGTCCCACTAAATGGGTAAAAAACAATCAAATCTGTTGATGTAATAAATTGCAACATAATAATATCACATTATTGCATTAACCAGTGACTACTACCTCATAAGGGGCGTAACATTTTTATGGGAATAAACCACTTGCCAAAATAGATTGTATTGTAAGATGTGTGAGGCTATAACATGACCTGTAATCTTGTAACACAAATGCATGAATGTGTACACCGGTCCATAAACTTGAAAAGCAAAATGTGTGTGTGTGTGATACAATTTGAAAATGCGAATATTTGTGAATAAATACTACATTTAATCTCTCTAAACTATAATCAGAATTATAATTTAAACTTCATTTGCGTGGAAGAACTCACACAAAGTCTTAAATATCCATGCAATGTCAAAACCTGTGAGCAGTCATGTAAGCCTAAAGTGAAAAAAAAAAGATTAATAATATATATATATATATATATACATATATATATATATATATATATATATATATATATATATATAAGCACATATGAAAGATAACGAATAATTTTCATTTTCAGACTTTAATTGATTAATTAGGTATATTTCAGATATGTTACAGCTGTCCTTATGCACAGGGAAAGTTGTATTTGTGATTTCTATATAAATCCGTTCTGCGACCTGTTCATCTGTTTATGTGAACATTTAAATAAAGTATTTAAGTTGGAGATACACTTAAGTTTATAGCATAACAAATTGGCTGTTCTAGTGAAATGGTTTTTTTTTTAATTACTGTGTTAACACACAACACAGTCTGTCACCATCAGCTCAGAATGTACCAAAGCAGTGATGCACTTATGACCAACCCCCCAAGGAAGAGGCCAGCCGGTCTACAGGACTAACCAAACAGCCAGGGATTTCTTTTTATCTTATTGTATCAGTCTCGCTTGGCTCACTGCTGGCTCTCAGGTCGACTGGCCCACCGAGAAAACTCCCGGTACTCCAGAAGATGGCCAGTCTGCCTAGGGTAAAAGATAAGTAAGCAAAGTAATAAGAAAAAATAACAGCTGCCTCAAGATAACTGCATATTACAGTCAGTAGAGGAGGGAAGATAGGATTCAGTGGGGAGAGGGTGATGTACTTCTCAAATAGGTATGTTTTCAGTCATTCCGCCATGGGGGCGAAGAGTTGGTTGCCTCAGGGAAGGAAGAGTTAAAGTTACTGGAAGTGGCAGAACACAGAGCCCAGCCTGGTGGGCAGGACTGGACCATGGTCTGGAGGAATGGGAGTGTAGAGCTGGACAATGGTCTGGAGGTATTGGTGTGTAGAGCTGGACCATGGTCTGGAGGTATCGGTGTGTAAGACTGGATCATGGTCTGGAGGTATGGGGGTGTAGGGCTGGACCTTGGTCTGGAGCTATGGGTGTTTACGACTGGATCATGGTCTGGAGGTATGGGGATGTAGGACTGGACCATGGTCTGGAGGTATGGGTGTGTACGACTGGATCATGGTCTGGAGGTATGGGAGTGTAGGACTGGACCATGGTCGGGAGGTATGGGAGTTTAGGGTTGGACCATGGTCTGGAGGTATGGAGGTGTACGACTGGATCATGGTCTGGAGGTATGGGGGTGTAGGGCCGGACCTTGGTCTGGAGCTATGGGTGTTTACGACTGGATCATGGTCTGGAGGTATGGGGATGTAGGACTGGACCATGGCCAGGATGTATGGGATGTAGAACTGGAGCATGGTCTGGAGGTATGGAGGTGTAGGGCTGGAGCATATCTAGGAGATATGAAGTTATTAGGGAGTGCAGGAGGAGACTGACATGGTAGAAACCCTCTCACTGAATCTTTTATCTCACTGAATTGTCTGGATCCTTGTCAAACTTGAAGATGTACTTCAACTGCCCATGCCAGGGGATCAAACTTCACCCTCAGACAGCAGGGGGTTTGGAATCAAAGCGGGGTGCTGGAGCTGCAGTTGGGTGAGGACAGTGATCTGCTATGCTACTGCCATCTATAATTCATCTGCTGCCAGTGAGAAAGCAAACAGTGGACCTTAGAACTTGTCTTTCATGCCTTTCAAATGTCATCTTAACAGTGAGGTCTCTTCAGTCAATGTACCAAAAGAAGAAAGCCCTGGCATATGATGTGCCCAGGTGTATGGTAACACTAGTGTTAAAAGTGGAATCAACAGTCATTTTAGACCATCTTGACTGGAGGTAAAGTCAAACAGAGAAGGATTTAGCTGTACAGCTATTTTAGTCCCAGGAACCCATTTGGCAGGGTTTGCAGAGTTCTTAGTCATAAGGTGGATTTACATGGATTACTGTGTTGCAGACCTGCCAAACTGTACGCATTTTGCGTAGCAGGTACGCATTTTGACATCAAAGTACGCTGGTACGATTTGTCACTCTAAAGTACGCAAAAAGCTGGTGACGCCTTGTGAGTTTGACCAATTGTGCAGTACTCAAGTTCACCAGTCATTTAAGTTGGCAAAGTAAGTTATATTGTCCGTGTGTCGCAGATTGTTAAACGTGACTTTTTATAGTATTCATAATATTAATTATTATTGCAGCCAAACCCGTAACTGTAATGAGAGGAGCAGATCATGGCACCCCTGGCTGAAAAAAAAAGCGAATGCACGCGCCGCAGAAATACCTAAAAAGTTACCGGGAGAGATGACCATGCCTCCGCATCTCCAGACTTCCCCACCATACATTCTGCACAGTCTGCAATACTGATATTGACATCAGATCCAGTCAAACTGCACACATACATGCTCCCACATAGGCTACATGCAACACACTTAACTATAAATAATTCAACTAGCACTTGTCTTGGGCAATGAAATTTATAACAGCTCCTTAGATTCATTCAAGACAAATAGCATCATCCAAACCAACGCTGGAGTTTTTATTTTCAGGTATAAATTCGAATTTAGATTTTAATTGTTTGATTTATTTAGATTTTAATTGTTTGATTTATTTATTCATTAAACCTTTTACTGCCAGACTTTATATTAAGCTACTGTAAATGGGTCACTTTATTTTCAGGTGCATGCTCAGTCAGAAATTATTTTTTTCCTCAAGGTCATGCTTACAGTCAGAATTTTATTCATTAAACCTTTTCCTGCCAGAGTTTATATTGAGCTACTGTAAATGGTTCAGTTTTTATTTTCAGGTACACAGTTCGAATTTAGATTTCTGACATTAATAAATGAGTTGGCTGTATATACTATGTGTTATGTCTGTTTTTGGCCACACACATGTACATGAGCTGAAAATTTTTTCGGCATAAGGTGGTACTCCAAGACTTTCTTCAAGGTTGGCAGGTCTGGTGTTGTGATCCTGCCTTAGCGGTGACATTGTTGACTTGGAGGGACAGGTGGAGCTCTAAGATCGGCAGGGGACATCAGAGCAGTCGTCAGAGCAGCGGAGTCACAGTCATGCAAAGAAAATTCCCTCAAGCGCAGCCAAGAGATATGTAATTGTGTGTGTTTGTGTAATTGCATTATAGACAGATCAATGGCAAAAGTCTGTGACAGAGAGTGAAAGAGAGTGTTTGAAGACTCTACACACAAGAGTATAGCTTGTGTGTAGTGAATATGGGGAGTCATACAAACGCCCACATGCCAAATCACATCACATAGAGCATCAGCCACATCTCAGGCCTTCAGGGAGACAGTCACATGCATGATATCAGACGGCTGGTCCTTCTATTGTACAATCACACTACAGTGATTAAATTGCTTAGAATAGAATCACCTTGGAGACTAATTACAATTGAATTTTACACCAGAAAAGTTTAATTAGGTCTTCACAAATGCATTCATACTTTTGAACAGTTTAGGCTTTGTGCCAGATTTCAGAGAGCTAACAATGCCATGATTGGAAAAATTAGATGGAGCATTTCAGCTAACTGAAGCGGTCTAATTTATCGCACTCTCTGCCAACTAATCAAAACACAAGATAGTGCACGTGTCAGTCATTAATTAGAATTTATATATCATGGCACAGCGGTGATCAAAATAAGCTAACAATATGATCCAAGCACTTCAGACATTTTTGTTAGCCTTTTTTCTGCTTGGCAAAAGTGGACAGATAAAAATACTAGTAGCTTCCTCCCAAGGGAACTTTCCAAGGGAAAAGATGATGAGTGAAAATCTTTAAGGCAAAATGCTGATAATTCAGTAAGCTTGCCTCTTTAATTAGCAGATGACAAGTCAAATTTTGCACAGAATATATTGCACAACAGACAATTTTCATTAGTGTACATATGAGTGATGATTTCTCAAAGTGATTCTTCTTCAAACCAAACTGAAGAACATAATTTTGCATTGTGCCAGAGGAAAAAAAGAAAAGGCAAATCCTTTGAAAGTTTTAGCCAGACAACTGGGGAGTTGATTTTAAAATGACGATCATGTTGGTTTAAGCTTGTGTAACAGTAGCATAGCCATTTTTCTTGCAGAGGGAAATCCACTAGTTTGTCACCAGGAGTTTGCCAGAGAGGCGGAATGTGGCAGACCCAACACACATGAGTATAAATAATAATAATAATAATAATTGATTACATTCATATAGTGCTTTTCAAGGCACTCAAAGCGCTTCACATATGGGGGGGAGGGGGGGTAACTCAACTCATCCACCACCAGTGTGTAGCACCCACCTGGGTGATGCACGGCAGCCAGTTTTGCGCCAGAACGCTCACCACACATCAGCTATCTCAGTGGAGAGTAGAGGACTGAAAGAGCCAATTAGGTAACGAGGGATGATTAGGTGCCATGATGGAAGGAAGGCCTGTTTTTTGGGGGGAATTTTGCCAGGGCACCGGGGTTACACCCCTACTCTTACCAATGGGATCTTTATTGACCACAGAGTCAGGACCTCGGTTTAACGTCTCATCCGAAGGACAGTGCTCACTCACAGGACAGAGTCCCTGTCTCTGCCCTGGGGTATTGGGGATATTATTCATGGGACCAGAGGGAAGAGCACCTCCTACTGGTCCTCCAACACCACTTCCAGCACCAGGTGGTCTCCCATACAAGGACTAACCACAGCCAAACCTGCTCAGCTTCCCAGACAAGCTAGCGATGTGATGCAGGAGCTATGGTGCTGGCTAAAAATGAACACTGGAATATTAGTAGGTTAATCACCTCAATTGTAATTTCTAAAATGATATATATACTGTATATCCTATATGGGATTTTATTTGTTGTGATTCTACTGTCTCAATTAAATAATCCCATGGTTCAAAACTTGATGTAAATTCATAATTCAGTGCTGATCATAAACTGACTGGTGTTTACACATTACTTCTGATTGGCAGAGCTGACTGCTGTAAGAATGAACATCAGAGACTGCATTTATTTCCTATGCATATCATTGGTTGTACCAATCAAATAGACATAACACACATCAAAATCACAGAATTACACTTGAAATCACTTTTAAAAGCAAGCATTTATGGGTGTGGTGTTACCTATGGGAGCTGCATTGCTTTAATACTATAGTAGATTACTTTTCTTTTAGACTGTTTCCTATGTTGTTGATAATAATATTATTATTATTATTATTATTATTACTATTAACTTCAGTAAGTTAATATAAAGTAAGGTAACTGAAAATGAATACTCAGCTCCATTTAAGTCAGTAATACTGAAGCCACACTTTTAATAATGAATGCAAACACCAGAAGAATAATGAGTCACCAAGTGGCCCTTTGGCTATTTTACTAAAATGATAGATTCAAGTGTCATTGATCTAACTCCTCATCTTGTTCACTTTGCAGCACGTACTCTTCCTTCTTGAATTCACAGAAGAACTGTCCACTGGGGAAAAGAGGTGGTATATATAGATTTTCAGCACCATCTCTGAACTCCCCTGAGCTTGGGATTGTGGTTTGACCAAGGCAAAGTGCATCATTCGGATTCTCCCCGTGCACTCTGGATGCCTTCAGAGAAATCCATTCTTACAAACCCAGAAAGCATCGTCCGGGCAATTTCTACTGCTAATGTAGCAGTCAATCAATGTTGGTAATTAGCTGTTGCTCAACTTTAGTGGGTTGAGATAGAGGTTTAGGCCAGAGGCCACAGAAATTAAAGCAGGAGTATAGGGTGCCTGAACAAGAAGATCTCATGGCTCAGTGTTTTTTCCACATCTGGTTAAAGGCATGTTTCTAATATATGCATCTTTAGTGTTGATGGACAAGGCAGAGCTCAGGGAGTGGAGCATTTGCCCACACAGTGTGCAGCCCTAAAAATAACCCCAGACAACGGGAGGGGGAAACCAGAGAAGGGAAACCAGTTTGAAGATCAACACAAATTAATATGAACATAAATAAGCAGTAAGGGATCTATGGCACAGTTCAAGGAGCAGCATGGAGCTGGGATAATATTTGCCAAACGTCCAGTCTGGTCTCTGGGCCCGTGTTATTGGTTTTGTTCTCAGCGGGGAATATGTGCATTCTGTGTTTGGGTATACAGACATGCCTGCTGTACTGCTGCAAAGGAATTTGGCACATTCGAGAGCCATGTTGAGAGACATCTGGGCAAAATGAGTCAATTGCAAGGACCGTCTTACTTTCCCTTCCCCTAGGTTTTTTCCCTACTTTGCCTGTCTGTTACCACTCACACTGCGAGCAACATGATCAACAAGTCACTGAACGTCCATTCACGTCCTATAGAGCTGAGCAACCAGGGAAACTTGGCCATTGTGTGGACGGTCATCAGGATTATTGGTTGAGAAAAGTTGGCTGAACCAAAGATGAACCTTTTGTGGTCATCGACCGTCAACAGCTAGATTTCTGTGCTTCCTTGTCTTCTGATGTGATTTTGTTTCATGAACAATAGTTCCACCTGCCAAGTGCAAAATGGACAAGTTGATTCCAGCCATTCAAAGCTTCCTAGTTCTCTACAACTCTGAAGTCATTTTATTGAGGTTTTTTTCTGTTTATTTTCGATGAATGCTGCTAATTAGTGCTTGCTAGCTAGCTATTTTAACTCATCCAAATTACATGATTTGTCTGTTCAAAACTTCACAGCTGCAGACCACTACAGAAATGCAGTCACAGCCTCTCGCACTACTCACAATTGGTCAGAATCATGACCCATCAACCAAGTTCCTCACAGTGTGAACAAGCAATAAGTTATTTTTTTTTCACCCCTTCCACTGTCTTTTTCCTCTATTCCCTGTACATTCCCTTGCCTCACCCTCCCTCCCTCCCTCCCTCTGTCTCCTCCCCTCTCCCTTTATCATTAGAAGCGTCTCCATCTCCCCACCCCAACTGTTTTGATCCTGATATGCGTTAGGTGATTTAGAGATTATTTCATGCCTAATGTGGCCTTTTATCAGACGTCCCGCAGCCTGCTGTCAGCACAGCCATAGATTCTTGGCTGCTGTTCAGTCGCAGACACAAACATCTCATCTCCCTTGCAACAGCACAAGCTTTCCATTTACATTAATCAAATTCCAAATATGAAACAGATTAGTCAATTTCAACCTGTCATGTCTGCGGTTGTGCAAGAAAATGATTTCAATGGAAACCCGTATCAGTGCAACGGCTGGGCCTCATATCTGATTCAGATGCTATGAGACACGCTAATTTGCAGGTAAATGATACAGCTATGACCAGATGCCAAACATATTATTAATTATCTGGATAAATTAGCTATTTTGCAGTGGGATGGAGATTATTTAGAATGGATGAACGTCTGGAAAAGATAATTACAGAACCGATCCGAAAGATGCATTTCTGCTGGAATAACAGTCTAACACCAGCCTAGGAGCCTCACTATAGCAATTTGTGTTAGTGAGTTCTGCTACGGGAAGTTGGGAGTCCAATTAGTGAGCAGTCGTGCTTCTGTAGCACACGTACCAGCAGAGTTTCCTGGGAATAACACTGCGGAATTGGAGTGAGATCTTAAAGTGCCTTCAGCAGATTCAGCATCTGCCTTTTCCCTTTAGGCCAGCCAGGCTTTCAATCCTAAGCCAAATCTGTGAGACACACTAGTTAACCAAACCACAATCAAGTCAGGCTCGAAAACTTTCCACCAGAGCAATGTGCATCAACCCCCCCCCCCCATCTCTCTCTCTCTCTCTCTCCATGTCTTTCTTCCTTGTGGAAATTCCATCCATATCCATGGACTGCTGAACCACAAAAAGTACAACAAACACCCCGACGGGAGAGCGGCGAGAATCTTGCATGTTCTTACTTTAAACACAGCCGCGGATCGCCGGCTTAAATGCTGGCAGAGGAGCCTTGTATTTCATCTTCAGGATGTACAGACGAGGGGGGATGTGAACACGATATGCCAAACCAAATAACCGCGGCACATGGCCTGTAGAAAGAGCAAGCACAGAGGCAACTGAAAAAGACAGCTGATGGTTTCACTGGAGCGCCTTTTGCTTCAACGGCACTTTCTCTTTAATCCTGGAATGGAGGTGTGGGTATATAATAAATGGTGTGTTATGCTGGAAGCTAGGGCCAAGAGCTGGGCTCCTGGCCAGTTCAAATACAGATGTTGGCCCCACAGAGTGATCCATTTAGCTGTGATCCCGCTCTGGGACGGGACCCGGTTGGTGGTGCGCCTTTCCCATGGCTAACAAGGGAAATCAAAGCAAAGCAAAAAACCTTGATTTGCCTTGATTTCATATGCAAAGCAAAAAGACACGAAAGAAAAGAGAAAAACAATAACAATCACTACGGCTTCAGAGCCCTTTGGAATTGAAATGTACCAAAACTTAACAGTGGGATTTATTATGACCAAACGAATATATGAATGGGAACATCCTGAATATTTAAAAAGTGTTCCGAAACAGTTCCTCTTGGCTGGCTTTATCCCTACAGCGTTCCCATAGGCAGACACAGATAATGGTCTAAGTAGTGATTCATGATTCTTAAGAGTGCCTGATCAAGATTTATAAGTCAACTGTGCATAAATTCTCCAATCTAATCCATCAGCCAGACAAAGGAGAGGGTTGCAATAAAAGCCAAACTTCCTCGAGAGGAGGGGAGATTTATCTGCTGCTCTAAGGGTTTACTCAAACAAGGCTGCATAATGCTGCAGCTACAGCGCGCCCAGACAGCTGAGATTATTAGAAGCCATAGGTTCAGCCAAAGGAAACTTTACAAGTCGGTCTACTGGCTTAGAGTGAGAGCATCTACCCACTACCATATGACAGTAAACACATGCAGAAAAATCTATAGTTTTAAGGGTAATGGCTTATTTGGCATGGGAATGCCTCATGTGCATCGGTCCTTGCATGTGTTTTACTCCATGTAAACTACAGTATGTATCTCAGTGGCCAAAGCTGGAGGTCTGCACAGCTTTCAATGCATCACCAATCTTTTCCTGCAGGTTTACAGTGAAGACAGTGATATTAAACAACTGTGACATAAACTTCTCTTTGCAGTGACTGAGATCGTGGCCATGAACCCCTACATGCGGATCCTCTCAGGGGTTTTCGCTCTTGTCTCCCCCTTCATTGGTTTCCTCTCATCCATCAAACGCTCTCAGAAAAAAGAACATTTTTGCAAAGGCGATAGACTGCCCACTCTCAGGATGCACTGATGATAAACATACGTTCCTCTAAAGCGCGGGGCCATAACTCATCACTTTCTCCTCGCTGATGGTCTCGCAGGAAATTACTCCTTGGCGTGGAATCCAGATGGGGACGTCAGATGACAATGGACCTGAACCGCCCTTGGTCTGTATCGTCAAGTCCAACAGGACAAGAATTTGTCAAAGTGTGACAAAAACAGGAATTGGATGGCTACTCATGTCTTTGTTACTGTAGTCCGGTTTCCTGTCTTTGTTTATGGCCACAGTTAGACAAATGGAATCGAGTGTGCAGTATTAACACTAGAGCCAGTTCTACTCTGCAGTTCTGCATGCATTTTCTATGGCTTAAGCCCTCTCCAGACGCCGTTGTTATTACCAGGGGAGGTCAGTAATTAGATTTTACGATGCACATCGGTTATTTCAGTCAGTCAATCCCAACGGTAAAATAATTTTCTGCGGAACTGTGGTAATCTGGGGACCCACCACACATTACCCACAGTACAGCAAAAACAAGTGGCTCCATATCTTTGTAACACCTTTTCCATTCATTTCTCTATTTTTTCAATTTTGTTTTGGCACCAAACTGTGCAAACTCACTCTCCATTTTATTACTTATTTTATGTTCTATTTGTGTTCTTATTAGGTGTTCAAGCCCTAGGGCTGAAACTCTATTGTTTTTTTAATTATTATTTTATTTTTCTGCCCTAAAATGATCTGTACCTCACAGATCGTAAGTCCTAGAGCAATCAAATTTGGGCAACTCGGGCAACACAGATTATACCCATTGGCAAGATGTTGGCGCTAAAACATGCACCTTTACATTTTGGCCAATAACTCCAATCAGTGTGTTGTGATTGGACAAGATAGAGGAAAGAATATACAAACTTGTACCTTATAACTCCAAGGGAATCACTCCACCTTGTTTACATTTAAAGGCAGTCTATGTAAGGTTTTCACTTTCATGTAGCCTACAATCTTTTCAGTAGGTCAAAAGATATGGTGGAGGGATGAACCTCTAATCTATTCATTCCCCATTTGGTTTGTTATTGTTCCGTTTTCAGTTCAGTGCAGTTTTTACGGGCCGTACAAAAGCTCCTCCCCTATAGCTGGAGCCCTCACACCACTTATGACCGTTCAGGCTTAACCAGATCTGCCTCCAACAGCAGATGTGTAGTGTAAAACATGGTGAGGCATCCAGTCATAACACCGAAAAACTGTGATAGAGCAAGGTCAAAAACAACAATACACATTGGTATTGCTAGGAGGAACCTGAGTCAGACCAAAGGAATTAAAACTGATGCAGAGTTGACTGTTTTTCTGCTACATGGGTAAGTGTAATTTACATTATGTAGCATAATGTAAATTGCCCTAACCCAAAACCCAATCAGTTCATCAGGTGTTTACACAAGAAACAAACGTTTCTTGCATTGCTTAGCAACAAAAGCAGTAGTAGTAGTGATTTGTGTGTGAAAGGGTACAAGCCGGAGAATTGATGGCCTGTTAAAGACAGTGTGAATGGGTTTGGAACTAGCAATGCCGCATTCCCAGTAACGCCTTTTTGCTGGCTTCTCTGTCTGAAAGGGGCTATACTCAAGGTCGTGCTATATGGTGGTTCTTGGCACCGGTGAAGCCAAGAACAAATTTTTTTGGCCAATTCAGCACTTAAAAAAAACAACCTTGAAGTCAAATATCCGAGACTTGTGTTCAGTTTCTGTTAAAGGGGCGAGTGGATAAGTTTTCTGGGCACCAAAATAAGCCAGCAGTTTATTTTTCATCACAGAGGAAAACACAATGCCAGGTATACTTTTCAATATGAGCACTTTTCACTGTTTCGCTCCAGGGCACTTGGAGAGAATTAGAGACAAATGCTGGCATTGGAAAGCAGACCTCACATTGCTTTCTTATGAGCCGAGCCCCCCCCCCCCCACACACACACACACACACAAGCAAAGCATTGCCTCATTGAAAACACATACACTCATACTTTCTTTACTTTTTCGTGTGTGTGTATGTATGTATATGTGTATCAATGTATCTGTACGAATGTATGTACTTATGTGTGTGTATATTTGTGTGTATGTACATATATATATATATATATATATATATATATATATATATATATATATATATATATATATTCTAGTATTGTTTTTATGTGTATTATTTTTAGCCTGTGTCTCATAACTCTAAATGAGTGGTCCTCAACCTTCTTTTTTATTGGGGTACTGTGTTTGTTGCCCTGTTTGTCCTGTATGTTGAAGAGTGACACATAAATAAAAATTATCTATCTATCTATCTACTTCCACGCTGACAAAGCACTGACTTTTGTGCCACACACATTATCAGAGGTGGTTTGACCTTGCTGTGTTCAGTTGGAAGTGTATGTCAACTCTAACACTGTTGACTAATGACATGATTGTCTTTGAACAGATAGAAGGAAGTGTGCACAGGCCAGAAGAACAATGTGCTACATAAACACCAGGGCAGGGTGGAGTGCTGTGCCCTGAAATTATTACACATCAATTGTTTGATTGTCAAAGGTAATAATAGGACTGACTGTTATGGGGGGCATTTACAGTTGCCACCTAAATTCCATATTCTGCCCTCAGGAAGAAATATTTAGCAGACCTGCAAACTCATAAGAGGTGAAAAAGGTGACATGTTTGAAAACCAAACCCCTGTATGGGGCTCTGGGGGCATTCTCCCCCAGAAGAAATTTTTTGTGATTTTAACATGTAAACAAAGCATTCTGGTGCACTCTGAGAAGAAAATAAAGGGAAAAGACAACATTTATCTTCATTCATATCATTTATCTTTATTTTATCGAAACTCCGTCAGTGATGTGATCCGTCATACGAAATATGACATACGTTCGATTTAGTTGCTATATAGGCCATATCAGCGTGACGTCACAACAACAAAGAACTTACTTCCGGGTGGATAGTCGGTGGTGCTGCATCGGCACTACAGTATTTTTCATGTTATTTAACCAAAGTAAGACCCCTTTTTCAGCTCTTGTGATTAAAAATACACAGACATTATGTAGTTCTGGCTGTCCACCGAAAACGAGACGTTCCTGATGTCGTTGCTGTTGATATTTGTTAGTGTATAACCTAACATAACCTAAATATATAGCCTATTTAAGCATGTGTCCACAAACTACTGTATTTTACCAAAATGTTTAGAAATGCTTAAAAGTTCTGTTTTGGCCACTGTCTTATACAAATTAATCATAACTTTCAGTTTTTATTTTATATTATGTTATATAGCCAAACAGTGACAGCCAGTGACACAAAGTAGGCTGTTAGTGTGATTCAGCGAGCAGAAGTTCAAATTCAAGTGCTGATCTAACAAAGCAACCTCAAACCAGTCATTCTTTAGTGTTTTGCTTTATAGTAGAAACTGTGGACTGTTCGTTATTCACTTTCAGACTTGATTGTAAAGCATCTTGACTGTAAAACTGGGTATGATAGCAAAGCCAGATCACAAACCACTATGTGTGTTGTGCTACTTGTGCTGTGCTAGAACCGCGGCCTATTAAAAACTGTGCGGATAAAACATTTGTGGCACTTTGACAATATGTTTTATTCGTGTAACAGAAAATGGCTCAAGGATTTCAGAAAGCTTATCATGTTGGCAAAATTTCGGTCAGGAAATCTTACCTACATGAAGTGAAAGATTTTACCCGAATGGTTTTTAATGGAACGCCTTGGGACTGGCAGTGCAGTGCCAGTCACAACGGAGCTACTGCTGTGCTAGACCCAAACGAGACTAGCAAAACCGAGAGACTGTATTACTGTCACTCTAGCAAGCTTGCACGTTATGCTAACCAACAGCGACGTTTATAATTTTTATTACTGACATGTAAGAGAATGCCTGCCGCAAAACCCGGTCATGAGTGGCTGCTGCCAGCCTGTCCTCAGTTCTGTAGATGCAGACGGCCTGTAAACTATTATCTGTATCCACTGATTCCGTTAGGCTGCTTTAAAACTGAAAAAGCCTAAACCTAATCCATTATGTACCAAGCTATATTTGGCATTACAGCCCCAAACACAACCCGATTTCGGCATAATCGCTAATGTTTTGTTTAGTTGACTCGTATTTACTGCTGTTTAAAACGAACGATTTCCGCTGCCGACAGGTGCGAGTTATCCACCCGGATATAAACAATGGGGTAACGTTAGGAAGAATTTATCACGACACACTTCAGCTTTGATTTGGCAAGGTAACGTTACTTTAGCAACTATTTACCTAACGTTAAGTTAGTTAAACAGCATATTACGTTAGCAGCAAACGAGGCTTACCTCAAAACCAGTGTCCGTTATAGTTGTAGTACCGCAAGATCGTGGCGGAAAAGACGACAAAGCAGTTATCTTGGTTCTGATTGGCCAAATGACCGCCAGACTGCAACTGCTGGTATGAAAAGACTTGAGACGTGTCTCACCAAAGATGCTCTATAACAACAACTTTCTGAACTGTCTCTGGTCTCACTCCAGTCTAGCCACTTGCTGGCAGACCTCATACCTCATACCCCCCCCCCCCCCCCAAAAAAAAAAAAAAAACTCTTCGGATCTACACGATTCATGTGGATGACATATTTTGAATTAAAAACGGCGAATTTCGAAAAGCGACTCGTTTGCAGGTATGATTTAGGCTGCGTTCACACGTAGCATTTATTTTTTTTGTGGAAAAAGCGCTGCCTGGAGTGCTTCTTGTGAGGAGAAATACAAATTTTATTTGACGTTAGCTGAGCAGCTGCTAGTTCGCTAACTAACTTGGTTAGCACTTACAGCAGACAATACAGTGTTGTACAATACACGTCCAGTATAATCCCACATTGCCTCTTTATAATCGGTGTTGCGGTAAGGGAAATTCACTTACTAGAGCGACCAATTTCTCCACCGGCACTTTCTTCATCTTTTTTGTTGTTGTGGGAAACTGCTAGCCTCCGACATAGCATGCTTCTCCTTCACAGAGATTGGTTGGCTGAGAAAAAAACGGTTCATGTCACCTGTCACCACAAGGAAAATGACGTCACAGTGCTGGACACACTGTTCGATTGACAGGTGATCTCTGGGAAGTGCAGTGCAGAAACACCACAGCAATGAGCACTTAGCACCAAAGATGGAGACAAAATGTAAAAAAACAAACAAATGCGGATCACAAAGGTTACCACTTTGTTTTCATAAGACAAAAGAAAGAAATGTGATTGGTAGTGCTACCTTCGCTTTTGATCATTTCTCCTGGATGACAGCAACAGAAAATAACTGCTTTCTCTCCAAGTCCTGCTCTTTGCTGTCAGGTCTGACAGTATCTCAAGGTCAGTCCTTACTGGGAAATCTTTGTATTTTGAATTTTTATGCAGGTATCTGTGTACTTGGTGCATAATGGGGGAGATGTGTTTCTGCGTTTGTCTTTTATCTACATAAAAACTAACCAGTTGTCATTAGTAGCATTTCTGAGTGAAACCAATGGGTATTTCTAGCTACAAAATAACAAGTTAGCTTGTGGCTAGTTTTACCGATCCGTTTGAATCGAGATTGCTAACCATGCTAACAAGCCATTTTGGGGATATACTGAAGGAATGCTATGAAGGCTAAAAAGCCTTGTTCTCAAGCCAAAAAAGCAAATGACAAAGCAGTATTTTGTTGGCTATCGTTGCTCATGCTAAGTACTCAGTTCTTCTTCTATTTATTCCAAACAAACTTAAACACATCATTTCCTGTGCGGAAAGGCCTACCAGACAATGGATGTTTAGAACAGCAAATAGAAGCTTTCATGAACTGGCTCTAGGTTGAATCACTGTTGTGTTATAGCAATCAGTGATAGAGACTAGGAAAACAAACATTTAATTTATATGAAAATGTCATTGATTCTTATTTTAAGGATCAATGACAATGAGTAGATAAAATAGGTTCTGATTAAATCTTAAACAAATAATTTAAAGCAGGTGGCTTAAATACTCCTAAAATAAATCAGTTTTTCCAATCCTGGGGAAGGAAATGAGGAGCACCAGTTGAAATTTTAATGCTCCCAAGTTGTTTGTGTTTGCAGGAAACACCGATCAGGCTACCAGGCTGCTCGTCATGCCGCCTGAGTCTGACAATCTCCAGTTCACCCCCCCACCCCCCACCACAGCCGCTCAGGTAGAGAAACCGCCTCACTTCACAGCCACACTGTGTCTCTACCACATGATTCAGATTCAGGGGATCCAGAGGTTCTTTCGCCTCCTCTGTAGCATAACAAGCATAACCAGGCCCGGTTTCTCCCAAGGGAAAGGACACTAAAACCTTGATCTAGCCGTCTGGAGAATATATCCAGCGGCAGGACTGTCGTGCTGAGTAGAGAGCCACCGCAACGGCAGGATGTTTATGAATTTTGATTTTCGGTGGAGGCGTATGCTATCCTGTCAGCGAGATTGAAGGGTGTTGACTTATTGGATGCCTCCGAGATTCTAACAGAGGTGGGCTAGCCTTGTCAGAATTTGTTTAAAGCTGCGATATGCAACTTTTTTGACATTGAAATAACAATAAAGAAATAAGTTATATTATGCATTATCAGTATGTGTCTGTCTGTGACCCTGTGTACCTAAATCCCCATCGGGTTTTCAATGATGTTGGGGACATTTCGGGGTGTACACCGTTTGCTGTAGGCGTGGCCAGCGGTGAGCTGGTTGTGGCTATCAAGGGCTGCGGTCGAATAGTCTTTTTTGCTTAGGAAGGTTCCTAGCTGAGTGAAATGACCCGGAAGTACCTAAGTGGCAGCCATGATAAGAGCTGTTCGAATTCTCTAAATGCTAAGGAAAGGTGCTTTAATGCTTCCTTACTTAGCTCCTTTAGCATAGGATACACTGGACCATCCTTTACGAAAGGAAAGGAGATAATGCCGTCCCACAATTCCTTGCGGCAGCACCATTCGGCCATTCACGAAAACAAACGATCATGACCGACAAGGGACGCAGATCATCATGCAAGTTACCGTTGCTTATTAAGCATTTTCCATCTTATGCCATAACTTGCTAATATGCTTATATGTTTTGAACTTTCAACAATATGTTAAACCCATAGAGGCGAACTATGAACGTTACGCTGCTGTTGTAAAATGATCAAAGTGAAGTTAACGTTGTAGCGTAACCTATGCTCAGTTTGCATTAGTTATTTCTTCATTCTGAGCGTTGTTGTATTGCCAGCCTTTAGGAATATCATTAATTCATTTTACTTCAGTCACAGATGCTGAAACCCTTGCCTTAATAAAGGCCTGTATCAGCCATAACAACTTCAAAGCACAATCAAGTCAACATTTCAAAGTGTTTACTGAGTTGTGTGGTGGTTCTTAAGCTATTATATGCATAGGCTTATAATCAGATCATAATCAGCATATTAACCATAACACAGAGGTCTGTCTTTCAAGAAAAAGGGATATGAGACGTTTTTAGCCAGATGATGTTTTTAATTCAACATGTTTGAAACTTAAGAATGATATGTAGGCTACAGTAGTAGATTTGTAGGCCTAAACAAGTTATGCCTATCTTGCATGAATTTAACAATTATTTTCATACAATCATACTAATTGGGATTCATGTCGATAAATATGAGTGGACAGGAGGGTGAGCGTGAGCAACCATTCTCAATGTGACAACCATTTCGTTTCACTTTTGTGACTGGTAGCCTATATTCCTTTTTTATTTCAATTCCAACCTTGGTGATGAAGCAATATTTTTCACCGGGTTGTCCACGTTTATATAGCCTGCATGAAACAACACGGTAAGAACGCACGGGACGAAGTATCTAAGATGCGCTTTTAGTAGTCCATCTCCGGAACATTGTAGTTTCACCACGGCAGACCCACGTCATTAACATCCGCCGTTGCATAATTACGTAGCCTAGTGTAAGTGCAGTCGGATTCTCTTAGCACCGCGGTTGTCTTTTCCTAAGTCCTTATGAATTCTCCTTCACATCTTTCCTTGACCTCATGACGTTTTCCAACGAGGTCAAGGAAAAGTGGTTAGGAATAGGAGTTAGGACGTATTTTTTTGACTATTCGACCGCAGCCAAGGTGAGGCTAGCAGCCACAGAACAGGGAAGTCATAGCAACAGCAACAATGGAGCAAAGCAGTAAGAAAAGAAATAACAGTGAATCTTAAGGCCCATTCACATCTAGAGCAATAACTATAAAGATAACTATAACTACTAAAAGATTTCAATTGCTCTAAGTAAATAGAATGTCTGTGTTCCTACTACAATGATAACTATAAAAGCATCCAAAACTATAACGATATTTATATTTTTTTGGATGCAAGGACAACTATAAAACATTTGCAATCAATCAAAAAAGGGGGCGGAGAGGAGAGGTGGGGACTCGAGTCACATGACTCGAGTCATAATTTGAATTGCTTGAGACTTGACTTGCTGCATGAAGAGAAGACTTGAGACTTGACTTGGATTCTGCAGACTTCGGATTTGACTTTGACTTGTACTTTGATGACTTGAAAAGGTTTCTAAAGTCTTGACTTGAGATCTTGTGTTTGTGTAAATAGATTACATAGATAGATTGATAGATTAGATTGAAAGTGATGAGATTTGTTCCAGCAGACGACTGAATTTAAATTCTGTTTTCTGAATTTGTATGGAATGATTGAACTTATTGAAGTGGAAACTGATTATAGAAATCAAACTCATGATGCTCATACCAAGTTTTTATCCTATTAAAACCATATTGCATTGAAAAGTCCTAGATATTTAGTTTTCTTTAAAATATTAAATTGATACTGGACTTTTGATTTGTTCTGACTTGACTTGGTAATCTACATTTAAACTTGGGACCTCAAGACTTAAGACTGACTTGGGACTGTAGCAAAGTTGACTTGGTCACACCTATTGGATATCATTGTAGTGTGAATGCTTGAGGGACAATGCATTACTAAGACAGTGCTCCATCCTTGGAGAGAGACAGGGGAATTTGAGTCTATCGTGTATCATGGATGCATACTACATGAAACACAGGCACACCTACTGTAACTGTCTTCACTCTTGAGATTTCTTCTAACACAAGAAGTCTAGACATTGAACAAAAGTCGATATATTGACGCAAAGCTTATTAGGCCATTCAGAGGGTAACAAAACACTGTGTGATGGTGAGGGAAAATGTGAGGTGGGCTGGAGCAGGTGGGAGGTTGTCAGGGTTTATAATAGTTCTTGATTAATAGGAGCTGTTTGAACATTTCACGGCATGAGTCTTAGCCCCAGACTGATTAATAACATATGAATTCAAATGATTTTGGGGGCCTCAGAGGGGGGAAATAGTACTCCCTATAATCAGGGATATTAGGGTTATTACGTCCAAATCCTGTCCATTTCTCATTTGTCTTCAAATGATCTCTTTAATGACCTCGGATACACACTTTTACCCTTGGAGATGAATTATTAACTCGCCGCGATCGCCCCATCTGGAGCTCGATAGCTGCAAGACGGCCTTTTAAGGAAGCAAGGGGCACAATTTCAGACGCATATTTAAGCAAACAGGTAAGTGAACCTTTTCCTCTGAAGCTGAGGTGCTCGCATATTGCCTTCCGATTTCACGCGACGCGCTCTCTGTTGATTCATCGTCGGAAACTTTTCATCACATCTTCCGAAAACTTCCTCTTTCGAGATTCTCGGAGGGTGGATTTCAAAACACTGGCGTTTTTTGTTTGCTCGGCAACGCATTTTATGGGGCGGAATGATTGATAAAAATGGGCGAGCATGTGAAAACCCGGAGCACCGCATGATGAATGAGAAGTATGGGCTTCCATATTTCTCCGGGATGGTGTATACCTCTCATTTTCCCCCGAATAAAGTATGCTGCGGATTGAGGCGAGGGCATCGGAGAGATTCATGTTGTCACGTTTTAAAGCCAGCACCCCCCCACACACACACACACACCTCCCCTCCACCTATCCCTTCCTCAATCCCTCATTTCAGCTTCATTGCCCCTGATTTAGGTTTATGAGCTGATCATGCATGAAAGATGAAACCCAATCTGCGGGGGTGCGAACGCGGGATCGCCGGCTCTGACTCATTTCGTGGCAATATACCAGGTGAGGCTGATGAATGCTAAAGTCTCGACGTTGTTTTATTCCTCTGTTTGTTTTTGCGGCGTATGAGGAAGAGCGACTTGAGGCACGCTTGTGTACACTGCGATGCAATAAACGCGGCAGAAAAAGGAAAAAAATCCAAAGCAACTAAAACCAATTGCAGAAATCCACACAATAAAGATCAACAGATGACAGCGTGCTCAGTGGCGGCGGCGGCGGTTAATAATACACACCTGTCACTAGACGGAAGCGCACTTTTTCAGCGTGGTCGGCTGTGAAGGACAGGTTGTGTGTTGTGCGGGGGGGAAAACATTTATATAGTTTCCATGGACACGCTGAAGTTCAGCAACATGAGAAGCTCCCGTCAGTGACATACACTGACAGACACTGTGTGGGGATCATATTGTGCCCAGCCATGCTGCCAAAGCCACGCAAATATGATTTACGGCGGCACCATAAGACTGCACAAATCAAAATAAAGCTTGAAAGAGTGATAACTGCCATGTTTTATTGTTATAGGGTGACATAAAACAGATTTATTGTGGAGACGGGTAATTCTAGTACATAAAGAGATTGTAAAGCACCACAAACCAAAGATTACTGGCACTGGGATGTGTCTTGTCAAGTGGTAAATGAAGGGGGCAGAGCAGATTTAAATCTTCTGAGTGGCGTTAGCAACATGTTATCAGTGCGTTGTTGAGCACAGCTGCCATGTTGTCAAGTACAATTATTGTGATGCTGTTTAAGTGCCAAAGGCAGCCGTAATCATAGGGGAAAGGGATGTTTAGTTTCCACTCAAAAAGCAAATAAATCACTCGACGAACGGATAAATGTCACAGCGGGGTAAGCGGGATGACAGTGTGTCGTTGTTACTGTAAGTGTCGTGAAGTACAGTGATTCGGTTTTGTTCTTAATCATTGTACTTGCGGAATGCTTAAGGAAAGCTATGCCATATCATTTTGCTGGTTTTGTTAAATCGTGAAAAACTATGCAGAAGCCTTTCCCCATCGTGAAGAATCTTATATCATCACTGCGGGGGGAAACATCGTAGTCATTTTCATATGTTAATTTTAATTGAAGGATTACATGGTTCCTCTATGGGTTGAGAAAAATCTACAATTCTCCTATGAAACCCTTTAAGATCCCATTGGATAACGCCAAAAACGCACGTCTTCAATCTAAAAACAAGGCTGTTTTTCTTAGTTCCTGAAAAGTTGACACTTTGGAGATACCAGGTTTTCACCTGACAGTGGCGATATGGTAATTTCATTTCCAATAGGTTTAGGCAAGAATAAAACACTGTACCTAAGGTTAGGGTAAGGCAAAAACAACGCAACCTTGGGTGAGGAAAGGATAGAGGATGAGGAAACTTTTCAGGTTCAGGTTAGGGAAAAGATTTGATTTTTAGGTGTTAAAAAAAAAAATCTTTGCTTGTTAAAAAGCCAGTTTCCTTGTTTTGGGGTTTGAAATCTGTACCTTTGATGTTACAGGCTTTGTTTCCGTTTCATCCACCCAAGCCAACCCCCGCCTAAAAACGCTTTGCACTGTCAGATTGGATAACTGATTTCCCCCAGTTCAAATTTTGGTTGAGGGCTTTCAAAACGGGGGAGTGCAGCTTTCACACGAGTTCCTGCAACTTACCACAACATCAGTCTGAGTTACTTTAATAACATTTCCAGTTTGTCGGACAGTATGTAATGGATTCTGATGGAAAAGATGCGAGGGGGGATGATATGTGACAATGGTTCATGAGTCAGATTCAAACTTATGAGTAGCTTGGTAGGCGTCTCAGTTTGCTGAGTCACAGTGGTAAATATAGAGGAGGGTAAAATATGACCTCCAGTCGGTGATCATCATAAGGCAAACAGCCACCAATATGAACACAAATTTCATATTATTCCCTCCTTAAAGGCGTTACAGGTTTTAACATCAATAAATCATTACTACGTTCATTTCGAGACATTAGTATAATTACATTAAAAAAAGAAGCTCATCACTGAGAAGATTGGCAGCCTCTACCGGCCTCTACACTGCATTTTACAATGCGTGACACCTGGTCGGATTTGGCGGGAAAACTGCTGGATTGCTTTACGGCACAAAACAACAAGGTTCATGGGAAACGCAGTCTTCATTTTGAGAAGCACAAAACGCTACATGTAGCACCTTTAAAACAACATATCCCACATAGGTTACACCAGTTTGACACTACTTACTCTGATGCATAGTATGAATTGACATTACGAAGATTTATGTTGGCGTACGCTCCACTACATCACAGAGCGCCTCGGTATCGGGATACCATAAGGCTCTCTAGTAAACACAGCTGGACTATCACACTCAGCACCGTCCCAGAGGAATGAGAAACTCCGCTCTTGCTTTGCTTGTCAGTGCTTTAAAGATAACATGCGTCACTCTAGTGGTTCATGCTCATGTTTATTCATTTCATACACACATGATAACAGTAAGTATAACACGTAAGGCTGCAGGCTACAGGGCAAACGTCATTTTAACAGCTTGTGTTATTAACTTATTATGACACCTCAGGACATATCTGACCTCTCTATCCTCTGTCACTCTCTCTCTCCATACAGTGTTGTTGATACTTTGACTTGAACCTGTGAAGCTTTTTGCGCTACATGTTTGATTGACAGTTCAAGCAAGATTCCTTCAACATCATTTCTTTATCATCCTCTGCATTACCTGTTATGATAAATATGTAAATGAAACTTGAATGCTTGAACTTGACTTGATTCATGCACGTTTTTAATATGCATACGGTCATGTTTTCAAACTCCTTCACCAAAGGCAGCTTGCATCATTTTCACTTCTGATGAGTTAAACAGGCTTATCACTGCAGCGCGATCCTTGGATTCAGAAGCCTTGATTGACAGCTTCACAGACGGATGTCAGACCAGACTGTCATTGAGCACTCGGGAAATCTGCCATTTATTACATTTATTACATTCATTACATCCACGCCTCGTCTTTTCCATCACTTCTCTCTAATTGATTGGATTTGCATCTGTGATGAATATTCCTGCAAACGAGTAAACAGTAAACATGCCACCACGAATGGTGCAGAGTTGTAGTGGGGCAATAAGTTGAAAATATGTTACCTCATGTTCCTTGATTGTATGTGGTAGGGAAAGGGGAAAAGGAGGAGCCAATCATCGGGGTCCAAGATATTGTGCGTTACGTACAGACAATTACACGTTGTAGCGCCCTCCTTAGGCCAATCAGTGCAATTTTGAAAATGGCAGAACACAGCGATGAGACGCATCACTCCAAGTTTCGTCAAAATGCGATCAGCGGCGTCCAAGATATTGTGTGTGAACTAATTAAAAAAAGACTGTGGTGCAATTTTGAAAATGGCAGAACATTTGTATTGTCCATATATATTTCAACTTGTCCATGCTCAGCCTGCTGCCGTTAGTCTTTACATTGACACTCCATAGCCAGTGGCTGAATAAAACAGATTTTACATTTTTCATAAAATTGGTTTCACTTAATCCCCCCAACAGTGTTGAGAAAGGGATCAGGAATGTGAAAACCAATACTTCTAAAAATATATTTTCACAAAATTGTGCCCTGCAATGCAAGGCTACATGCTGTTTGTACACACTATTGTATGATGATGCTGTCATATGCAGTTGTATTGAAATCTATCTATTGTTTTATGTATCTTGTAAAAAACATGTCATTTCATATTGTTCTACTCTGTTTAACTTGAACTTTACCTACTGACTGCCATTTATGATCTCTGGCTTGCTGACCCCTGTATCAACAGCTTAATGGCTGCTTCAGAGAAAAGACTGAATGTTATGAATAGATATAGTCATAATTTTTAATGAGACATGGTCATCAAACGGCATTTGACAGACTTTTGTGGCGACACCGTGCTCCTACTGGCGGAAATCCATTCATCATTCCATATTCACAAGGGGTGGTCGTGTCAGAAAGGCCCAATTTGGCTATTGATTTATGCAATGCATGCTTAATGAATGATCTAACCTTGGCAACATATTGAAATGGGCTCAATCAGCTGCATGAGGGAGAGGGTGAATAATGCATTAACAGCTGATCAAAACAAACAGCGCTTAAAAACCCACTGTGAATAAATTACGGCGCCGCAATCGGCGAGAGGCCGGGACCTTTGTTTCATTAGCGGGTTCGTAGAAGGCGAAAATTTGCCACGCATCTCAAAGGACCAATGGGAGCTTTAGATAGCATCAACAATAACCGGAATGCATTCACTATGGAGCCTTTACTTTAGATTGAGGTTCACCCTCCTCTCATTGAAAGGTGGTATTTGGTATTGTGCTTCTTATTATGAAGGAAGGGAGGTCAAAAAGGATTAGGATGACGCTGTGGAACTGCTTTTAAAGATGCAGTCATCTGCATATACATATACAGTATATACACACACAAACACATGCATGGATGCTTGTCTTACTATACGTGTGAGGACCTTGCATTGACTAGTCATTCCCTAACCCTAAACCTAATCCTGATTCTAATCTTAACCCTGAACCCAAATCAGAATCGTAAACGAACCCCTTGAAGAAGCGAGGATCAGCGAAAATGACCTCGCTTCACAAAAATGATCCAACTCCAACTGGTTCTCACAAGGATAGAAGTGCAAGTCTACACACACACACACACACACACGTGGAGGACTGGGCTGCTGCTGAGTGCTGGCTAACCTCCTATGGACTCCCACAGAAGGCAATATCAGGGAGAGGGAGAGAGCGAGCGTATGACTGTTTCTGCTGGACAGTGTGTGTACTTGTTAGTGTGTGTGTGCATTTGTGTGTGTGTCCATGCGTGTCCAGGCTGAACACTTATCCCATGTGCCGCTTTGAGTCCCCGCAGCTCCCGGCCAGCTGTTGTGTCGGCTGGATCAGGCCTGTTTATCCAAATCCGGGCCAGCCATCTCCTCCCGCTGCCTAAAATCCACATTTTCACACTGCTGCATCCACAGCCTTGAGCCTTGTTACTTTCCCCGTTTGGCCAAGTGCTTGTGCGGCTTGTTTTTGTGTGTGTGTGTGTGTGTGTCTATGTATGATGAGGATGCAAAACAGAGAAAAGAGAGAGAGTGGATTTTTTTTTCGTATACGTAAGTTGAAGCAGGATAAGAAGGGGGGAGCAGCTTCCTCGCCGTAGAATTATTCAAACCCTTCATCTCCACCTCATGCTCCTTTCTCTCTCGGCCTTTATTTCACGCGCGCTCCCTCTCACCGTTAATATCCTATCTTCGGAAAATCAAGCTTGAAACGAACGCGTCGCAAAACCGCTTGTAAACCCCCCCCCGACCGCAATATAAACTGCTTTTTCGTGATAGCAAATCCTCGCCGATGCCACCCATGTAGTCAGAAGGTAAGTAATCAAAATGAACATTACACCCCCCCACCCACTTCCCCTCCTTCCCTTCCCATTTCTTCCCAGAATTCTAAATGAATTATTTATCAGGGGAACACAACTGCTGACTCCAAAACTTCAAAGAGCATTTTTTTTTTTTTTTTTTTGGAAGCAGCAGCAGTCGAGGCTCGCTAATTAATCAGCCGTGTCGAGATCTGCCGTCAGTGGCGTGAAGGGCACTAAGAACTCGCCTCTTCTAACCAGTCGAGCTAATCAATGGAGGCTGGGATATTGACGACCCGGTTTTCAAAGACCGCCATAGAACATACAGGGCGCCCCCGAGGCTTACCCCAAACCAACACATATTTGGCACCGATAATGATTGTTTTCTCTTTTTTTCCACGGGTTCAAAACACTGGAAACCCAGTGTAATATTCTCTTCATGCCTATTATGTACACTGCCCGTCAAAAGTTTGGGGACACCACATTTTTCATTATTTTTACTATTTTCCACATTTTAGAATAACAGTAAAGACATCAAAACTATGAAATAACACAAATGGAATTATGCAGTGACCAGAAAAGTCGAAACTATCTTATATTTTAGATTCTTAGCCGCCCTTTGCCTTGGGCAAAGGCTTTGGAAAGAAATTCATACATAGGCATCAACTTCACTATTTATATTTGTCTAAGAAACACATTTCAAGCATTTAGGCAGAAGCCTTTAGATCAAAATGGCTTTAAGATAATGAAAAACATTTGGTGCATTCAATGAGGTGTCCCCAAACTTTTGACGGGCAGTGTGTATTTCCATTTAGTTTTTCCATCACTGATGTCCATAACTTCCTATCAGGTTCTAACAGAGAACAATGTGTATAGAAAAGAGACCTATTTGCTAAATTTCTATTTTTAAATATTTTATATACAACTTTTTATATACTACTACTCTACATACTCTCACTATATATACTCTCTACTCTCTCTATATACTACTACTATTTTGTATACTACTTTTAATTTTGTGTTGTTTCATATTTAAAGCAAATTCCTCGTATGTGCAAACTTACTTGGCATAATGTTAACACACACGCACTTACACACACACACACAAATGAAGTACAAATGCAGAAGTGATTTCTGTGCGGTAATAATTTGCATGATGCTTTCCCTTGGTCATAATTTAAAAAAAAAAAAAAAAAGGAAAGCTAAAGTTTTGGATTTGACAATTTGCTTCTTGCTTAGATTAGCGGCTTGAGTTAATAAATGCATTTCCAGATAGAGGAGTGCGGACGGTGGGGGGGGGATGGTGGTATTGAATCAGGTTTATTTACACAGCTTTGTGTTCGGTTTAGAAAGGATTACATTTCATGCCCTAGCAAATACCTAATGAACAGCCGTGAGAAATTACAGGCCGGCCCAAGAAACTGAAATCTGGAGGGGCAATCTGAAAAACTGGGCACTGATAGTCCTCTTACCGGGCATACTTTCTAAATACGTTATTGATTTATCTCAAAGCTATGAAGAAAAGTGGGGCTCTGAGAGAGTGAGAGGAAATAATGTGATGTGAATCTCATTTTCAGCCCGGCCAATCATATTGTTATTTTTACACATTCTGATTAAGATCTCTCTGTCAAAGCACTTGAAAAATAAACTGCATTGCCGCTCAATTGGATATTATCACCAATTCAAATAGAGATCCTTTTCACCTGTCCTTGTAAATAATTAAAAGCGGTACAGCTGAAAGCAAACACAGACACATGTGCCTTGAGTTTCACTGCTGAATGGTGCCAGACTTCCAGTGCATAATTCTAATTAAAAAACGTCAAATTGAAAGATTATCTGCAAAAAAAAAAAAGGAAAGTCTGGCTTTTACCGCGCTTTGAAATGTTAATGTTTCAAAAAGGACACAAGCAGTCCCTTTGTTGTTTCTGCCGCACAGAAAAAAAAAACACAGTGTGAGGTTACATCGTCTGGAAGATTCAGAAAGCGGAGGCACGCTTAAGGCTCAGCCGAGCGTGAGCCTCCAAATATGTATTGATCCTTCCGGTGGTCGAGTGGAACGGACCTATAGAATCAAACCGCACCGAATGGCCCGAGGCAACAAATTAATTAAGGCTATGCAACGGGGGGAAAACGTGCTGCGTCAACATAATCGCATAATTATTGAAGAAACAATTATGTTAACAACTCTGTTTCACTGGATGCACGCCGGCGCCGTATTTCATTTTTCATAGATACTCGCCGAAGTGGCGTAGGAACAAAACACGCATAATGAACAGCTCAAGTATGTTAACACGTGATTAAGATGTTCTCAAACTCAGCTGAAAGGCAGTTTGGATTTGAGTTGAGTGAACTTTTGGTATCCTCCATATCTAAGCATGTTACTTGAAGAATTTATAGCAAATAGGTGGTTTGAAAATTGGATTGTAAATAGAGGTCCCATTCGTTATGAATGCAATTTGTCTCTCTTGCAGCACAAAGTGGTTATTGTGTTTGTTCCTCCCAAAAGGTGCAGCATTCATCTTCAAATACATTACTGTATGTCTAGTGTTAAAAGTCATTATGGAGTGGAGTGCCTTGACTAATACTATAATATGCTCTCTGATCAGCTGTGTGCACTAATATGGAAAATAATACCCTCACTTGTTAAAGTGGTAATCTTCAAGATCCTCGCTTCTTTGTTGCTCAGCACTCATTGCTGTGGTGTTTCTGCACTGCGCTTCCCAGAGATCACCTGTCAATCAAACAGTGTGTCCAGTACTGTGACGTCTTTTAACTTGGATTTCTTTCTTGAACTTCTGTCTTTTGAGTTTCTCTTTTCTTTGTCTGTTCAGCCATGGTGGCTATTGGAGGATTTTTCCCAGGAAAGACCTACCAGACACCGGGTGTTTAGAACAGCAAATGGAAAAGCTTTCATGAACTGGATATAGGTTGATTCACTGTTGTGTGTATCACATCAATCAGTGATAAAGAGTAGCAAAACGGACACAGACCTATATGAAAATGTCACCAATTATTACTTTATTCTGTCATTCTCTGTGAGCTCAATTAGAAATGGTGTTTTGGTGATGTTGCTATGAGGTCAGATGATATCAAGTGTGCGGGAATGACACACAGAAACGTTGAGAGCCAGACTTGAACTCCAGATGCTGATATCACGGTGTGTGCTTCGGCCCGCTCCCCCATCGAGCACCCGGAGCAATCCAGTTAAAATCTTGTTAAACTGAATAAATCAACTCACCAGCATCCCAGGCATTGTCCCATTAGTTTGTAAATCTGGCTCATCCCTCGGAGAAGCGTTAATATTTCAATGGGCATGAAGCCGCCTATCGAGCGCCATGCAAAATTATATTCACAGGATGTGCCAGCTGGGTGCAAACACTACTTTTTGTAAGTACTGAGAAAATAAATCATTAGCATTTCAAAGTTTCTCAGCACAACCTCTTGTCATGTTCAGGTATTAAAAGGGATTTTCCAGGCATAGTGTGGCGCTCCCTTTTTGTACCTGGAAACCGATTAAGACCCTTTGAGGGAGTTCACTTTCGACAGGGTAATTCTTGTTGACATGGCTATCATGAAAGCAGGTACACTTTGTGAGGAGTCAAATGAAGTGATTGATGCTCCGGTAGCAGAGTTTTCGCAGCTGAACTTTGTGGATTCTTAGAACTTCACATGACACCGTGCGCAGAACATTATACTGTAAGGCAGGTTTAGTATTTCTTAAGGATTCAGTTCAGTTCGGGGGTGGCACAGTGTCGCATTGTGGCCTCACAGTCAGAAGGTCCCAGGTTTGATTCCCGGTCCTTTCTGTGTGGAGTTTGCATGTTCTCTCTGTGTTCTCCTGGGTTTCCTCCCACAGTCAGCTGAACTGGAGACTCTAAATTGTCCATAGGTGTGAGGACTCCAATGCGATGGATTGGAGTCCTGGGCGTCTCCCTGCCTTCCACCCAATGCATGCCGGGATTGGCTCCAGCCTCCTTACGCCCGCGATGCAAATAAGTGGGTGAAGAAAATGAACGAACGGATTAACTTGTGCTACCGATAGACAGAAAAGAAAAAAAAACACAGTTTTTCCATATTGAGGTTCAAATTTCCATCTGGGTTCGAGACCAAAGTGAATCGATGGTGTGTAATTTAAAGAGCAGCTGTCGAAAACATTTTGAAGTCAAGCTGAAATAAAAATAGAGATTGAGTGGAGCAACCGCAAGTTCTCAAACTATCACCGCTGCTCTATTTCTGCCGGGCCAGAGTGCTGCATTAGCCTATCGCTAGCCTCTTCTGCGGTTTAGGAGGCTTTTAAAGCCGACTGAGTACCATTTGGCTAAAGGAAAAAAAGCCTTAAAAGAGACGACGAAAGCTCTACAATGGTGCATGGAATCTATCATCAACACAAGAAGTGCTATTATGAGAGCGTGCATGTGCGATCCGATGCATTATACCATTAGAGTGAGAAGTTTTGTTCTTTTTTTGTATCTTAGGTAAGCCTGCCCTGTTATAGTCATGTGATTCCCAACCACCTCCGCTACAAATGTCACAGAAAATATTTAAATTCCACTGTCTTCTCTGCTACCAGGAGACTCTTCCAGCCCTCTGATTATGCTGTTGCTTCAACCGTGGTGTCTTCCGTAATTACCGCTCTCTAAAGGCTGATAGTGATGAACATGCGATCGGGCTGGCACAGGAATCCGAACGATATTTGCAATCTAAACACTTCATCTGCTCGACGGGAAAAAAGATGATGAATGGCTCCGCCCAGGACATTTTTTTTTTTTTTTTGGCAGATAAATATATAAATAAGCCAGGAGTTTCTGCCAGGTGCTTATGGATGAAGAAAAATGACGCTTGCCGAGCCTCTTTTGTTACGGGCGGAGGAGAGCTTCTCAACACACCACCGAGGAGGTTAACAAATGAGAACGAGGTGGCATAAGAAAACCAGTTTATCAACTCTGCGCCGTTCCTCTGGACTCTGGAGGGTTGGTAATAATGATAAAAGATGTTTACCCCATATATTGTGTCACATTCCCATACATATTTCACCTGGTGGTCAAGGAATGCCTGGAATTCATATTAGAACAGCTGGGAGAGACATATGTTAGGGGGAAACCCTCTGATTAAGGAAATATTCTCTTTCTCTCTCTCTCACACACACACACACACACACACACCTTATCCACGTACACTTGCATTACATTAAATCCTCAGCACCTTGTAGAAAAAGGAAAAGATGAGAGAACCTCAGGGTCGTACAGTTTGTTGATTCAACTTTACAGGAATATTTTGCTTGTGTTACATTATTCTCTCTGAACAATTTACACCAATTGGTAGGAGCAGTGTGTTACATGGCAGAACAGCACTTTTCTTTTTTCCCAATGCTTCAGTAGTTCCTAAGCCACTCAATATATCCCGAGAGCCAGAGTGCCACTGCAACACTTGCTCAACAGGGGCTCAGCGACCCAAGCACGCTTCACATTTGCACAGCAGCCCCTAAGAGCTGAACTATTGATATTTCCAGAGACAATGGTATAGATAAATGATCAGATTTTCCCTCCACTGCCAACTCCACAGCCAAGGCCAGTGGTTTTCAATTGCTTGCCATCACCATCATAACCCAAGTGAGTCTCTAGGTCTTCGGTGGAACCAAACACTACACCAGCTCACTCCACTGGTTAGTTCCTCCTCTGTGGTTGAAGGTATAGTAATTCAGCCAGGCCTCATGAGATTTTGTGAAATGAGCACAGCATCTTAAAATGCAAATAACAAGCTCCGTGTACGAAAAGTGAGAGAAATATATGCGTTTTCCTTATTTAGCCACAAAACCTAACCCTAACCTTAGCCAAAACTGTTTTACCCACCTAAACGTAACCGTTAGCTGATAAACAGGCAAAAACAGCATGTCCAATTCCTGTGAAATGAGCTGCTGTAGTGTTTGCAGATGCTTAGGTCCCGATGGCAAATGACAGAAAACCACTGGGCTAGGAGGGAGTGCATGAGTAAATGTATGTGCATATAAAATGATATTACAAGTGTTAATGTTGTAACTCTCCACTGACATAATTAACCACTAAAGGAAAATCCAGATATTTCCAGTGCAGCTACAATGGAGTTTGACAGCAGAACATTTTTCAGCTAACACATCAGTGGTAAAAGTTACACTATTTGCAAGTCAAATCAAGTTTATCTGTGTAGCCCTTCATCACAGTTACAATCTCAAAGCATTTCACAATGGCTACATTATGAAAACAATGAATGAGAACGACACACAAAACCCTTTGACCCTTAATAAGAACAAGGATAAACTCCCATGCAAACCTCATTAGGAAAAAGAATGGAAGAAACCTTGGACACTGCTACTCAGCCACAGCCTGAAACACACAGGAGACGCAGCCGTACACACAGCAGACAAACTCATTCACTCACTCCCACTCACACAAACAGACACAATCAACATGAATGGATAGGAGCACACAGACCAGGAAAGCAGGACAGACAAACAAAATACCCATCAGCAGGAACCTGAGCTAGTGAAAATAGTGAAAATAAATAGGTTTTAAGCCTGGATTTAACAACATATATAGAAGTTGTTTTGTGCTGTTAACAAGTCGTGTTCATTTGACGTATTTGTGTGAGATCAAAGCTCTGCTACCTGCAGTTTTCTTTTTGACTGCTGGGATAGCTAGCTAGCTAGCACATGGGGCTATCGGACAGTGCGTGGTGGTGTATATATAGTGCAATGAAATCTGCTAAACAGGACGGTGCTAGCCCATGTAATATTTTATGTTAGCAGAAGCACCTTGAAGTCACATCTGGCATGAATTGGGAGGACAGGATAGGTGTCGTGGTCAATTTTTCTTGTTTTGGTCAAAATTCTGGCAGCAGCATTTTACATGAGTGGAACATTTTTAAGTTAGCCTCAGATAAACCAGGGAGCAGGACGTTGCAGTCATCAAGTCTCGATGATACGAATGCATGTTTGTTATTACGTTAATCGTTTATAACAATAATGGCAAGTAATTCCATGAACAGCTGTAAAAATTGGTCAAAGAAAGAGTGCTTCTCTAGCCAATAAAGTCTTTAAATGGCAAGTTTGGTTAAGAAGCTGTTTAACAGAGCTCCGATATGATGCTCCGTGACCTTGAAATTCAATTGTGTTATCAGTGTTTGAACAACCAACCATTTTGCTGAGCGATATCACACGCTTGGCTGGTGGCATGAAAAATGAAGTGAGCGTCTTCGACTTCTGCAACACCACTCACAACTAGCCTTAGATCAGATATGAAGAGAATGTTGTATAGATGGACTAAATGCTCATTTGGGTTGCCGTAGGTGGAGTTGCTGGCGTATTTCAATTATTAATTGGATGCTGGAAGCATGCTGGGGGGGAGGGTGTGTGTGTGTGTCTCTGCAGTCTGTCTCCTTTTAGTTAGGCTAAAACTCAAAAGGAAATGTTCAGCTGCAGCCAACCTTTCCACATCAACAAATGAGGAAAGGAAAGGAGGCGACTGTGGTCAATATCAGCCAAAGTTTTCTGGCTGTAAGAAATGAATGGGCTTCCAGTGACTGGATTCTGCAGATGCTGACAGTGTGTATGCATGGTAACGCCTTCTTAGTTCCATCATATGTCAATACAACAATGACAACCTTCATGCTAAAATGCTTGTGGGAGAGCCAGGTCTGAACGCCACACATTAAAATCACCTTTCTCATTTAGAAATTGACAAGTCAGAGTCTGTCATGAGAGATCACACATTGCGTTGCTATGTGCCTGGACTGTCTGTCTGTTGCACAATGCAGGCTTTCCTTCTCTGCATCACATTAGCAGGCCAGCACCTTTGCCTGTAGCTGCTAATATTCTATGTACATCTCGAGGCCACAAAGAGTGAACAGAAGAAAGTGGCCTTGTTGTTCTGGTGTTGCGTTCAGGTTACATAATTGATGATGCAAAATTCGGGGAGATTTTTTGATATTCAAGTGCCTTAGGCTAGGTACACACTAGAGGATTATTGAGTTGATTTCCACCAGATTTGCTCATCCCGACAATCGGAGGGGGAAAAAAATCCCAATGTGATTGGATGGAGAAGGTGGTGATGTCAGCAGTGGGATAATCTCAGTTAGATGGTTCGGTGTGTGATTCCCCATCCTGCCTAACCGTCTAGTGGGAGTAGATTTACCACTGATTGATTAAAAACCTGTGAAATCCATTGTGTGATGCAATACGGTGTCAACAACGGTTAGAATTTTAAAGGTGTTCTAGTGTGTCCCCGGTATAAGACTCTGTTGGGTCTATGGGAGAGAAAGCACATTCTGCTTATGCTTGAGTATGATCAGTTAATGTGTGTCTGAGATGAGAAGAACTTTTCAATAGATTTGGGTGATTGACGTTTTAGTGTTTGGTATTTCTTTCACGCATTTTCTAATTTGGCCTAACTTGGGTCCAGACGGAGGTCCAGATTCGCCATTTGTGCATTTTTTTTTTTTGCACCTCAGTTGCTTGAGCTAAAAGCACAGAGTTTTTGTCTTATTGACTAACAAATTTATGCAAATCAAGTTGTGGTGCAAACAAGCGCACCACACAGGCAAATTGGTTCTTTTATCACCGATCGCAAATGCAAACTGCTTCAGTTTGGAGACTAATCCACCAAGGCTGGCACCTTTTCCGTCCTTTATAATCGGAGCGTTCTCTGATCTGAGATGCGAGGATAGAAGGCCCTCCGCCTTGCTGTCTGCATTCCTGGCATCGATACCTGCATCTTATAGCGGTGATAGCAGCCATTCTGAACGGACAAACGCTTCACGCTAAGTCTTTACGCCTCCTTTCAAAGGATCTTCTAAGCGCTATAGTAATTTTGGGGGAGTGTTAGTGAAGTGGGGCAATCTCAAACTGCATGGCCTCACCTACAAATACTTTACTTTACATATAATTTACATATGTATGACCATGAGAGCCACAAAGAGGCTTTACTTTCTGACCAGTGCTGTTTAGCAGCTTTCCACTCATTGAGCACGGTTAGTGAATAGCATGGCTTTCTGATTTGGTCATTTTGGTGATACAGTGTGCTATTCCCTCTGCAAACCTTTAGTGAATCTGGGCCATCTGGTGGATGAGGCAGGCCAATGTGTCATCAATTTGAAAATAAATTATAAATATAAAAGTACTGAATGCTTAGTCTCTCCATGAATAGTATCCTGAATGAATTGTACATACTTGAATCAAGAACCTTGCTGTGTTATGAAACATAGAAACCTGACCACATTTTGTATCACTCATCATAAGTAAAGCCCACTGCTTTGTTGGCAGAAAAGTGCAAATAGCCCACATGGGGTGAACATGTGTTCCTCCAGTCCACCCCATGCAGAACTGTAATGACATCTGTGTCCTGACATCCAGGGTTTGGAAAGTCATCTTCCCTGGGATACGCTGTAAAATAATAGTCCTGGAGAGGCCGACCGTTTAAACCAGGAAATAAATAAAATCCTGTGGGGTTGGAGACGGCGGCGGCAACCTACATAATGAAAAAAAAGACATCATAAGATTTCGCCAGCTACGATTTCACATGCATATACAGTTTCCGTAAACGCGCCGTTCACGCAGTGCCGTTCGACTCTGGACATTTGAGTTATACAAGTTGTCAGGCTATCAGAGATGGCAGGAAACGCCGGCTGACAGAATCAAAAGAGCCAAACTGGGATTAAGAGGCTGTTTGGCTTTTCCCTGCGCCCGCTCGCCTCCCAGTCAGAGGTGGGTTATTAGAGTGTAGCCCACTGAGCCGGCTTGTCTTGGCTTACATGTATCACTGGCATTTCCTTCTCCACATGCAATCTGTGCTGTGCGTTTTTCCCTCTGCGAAGGCGTTTCGGGAATGACGCCAAGGGCTTACATTAAGGCGCATTGACTCGCATATTGTGCCACGTTAAGGTTAATAGATTCTACTTAGGATAAGCTTTAAGGGCGGCGCGATCGAAGATGTGGCAATCACTGTTAATCATATCCACTGGTGTCGGGTATTAGCGCTGCGAGGTCAAGGAAACACTCAGACGGTCGTGCTTGGGAAATGTCACATAATAAGGGTGTGTGTATGGAAGAGAGAGAGACTGGGAGAATGAAAGAGAGGGAGCGAAACTACAGTATGTGAGAATTCTGTGGTACATTCAGTAGGATCTCTAACATCACATCATGACGCTTTGTCAAAGAACGGAGGCTGGGAAACTGAAATATTAATACGTATACATTAAGTTTTTGGGAGAATCGGAGAAATTCTCTCCCAGCATTTTTAATGTGAATGCAGCAAAAGTAAACATCCTTGAATGTATCTCTATTAATTCAAGACTCTCAGCATGCTCAGCCTTTCAGCAAACACACACAAAAGCTCATGGAAAAGAAACATCCATGTCATTTCTAATCTTTTATATAACATTTTCCTTGACGCACGCATCTAAAAATTATTGTGAGAACTGTTTAATTGTATTTGACAATTACCATCACCATTGTGCTCACCATTGTTGTACCTACATTATACATCCTGAATTTCCCCAAGGGGATCAATAAAGTGCTACAACTCAGGACGCTTTCTAAAATTGGCTCATTTTTATCTTTTATGAATCTTGAAATCGTTATCCATGCATTTATCACCTCTTGCCTTGGCTACTGTAACTCCCTGTACACCTGTCTGAGCCAGCAGAGCCTTGCTAGATTACAGCGAATCCAAAACGCTGCAGCCAGACTCCTTACACGGACCAAGAAGAGAGAACACATCGCTCCCACCTTGGCTTCCCTCCATTGGCTTCTCGTTCAGTTTAGGATTGATTTGAAGATTTTATTGATTAGCTTTAAGGCGCGTGTTGGGCTGGCACCTGGTTACATTGCTGACCTTTTAACCCCATATGACCTCGGATCGGCAAATACAGCTTTTTTGGTCGTTCCAAAATCCAGGCTGAAAACCAAGGGTGACCGGGCGTTCTCCATCACGCCTAGACTCTGGAATGACCTCCCTGAGGAGATCAGGCTAGCCAGCTCCTTGTCCTCCTTCAGATCTCTCCTAAAAACACACTTTTTTAGACTTGCTTTTACATAACTCGTGTTTTTGAGAATGTTGCTTATTTGTCATACTTTTCTGTTGCCTTTTAACTGTTTTTTACTTTATCATGTATTGTCTCCTCTCACTACTCTTCGATGACATCAAATTTTAATAGATACATTCCATTACATTTGTTGTTGCTGTTCTAAACACCTAGTGTTAGATTTCCTCTACTATCACTCAACATAGTGTATGCTAAAGCGTTAGCATGGAGCCTACTGTCACTCAATGTAGTGGTTGCTAAAATAGTGGAAGCCCATACACTCAATGTTGTGTATGCTTGTGTAGAAATACGTCAGATTCTCACTAAATATCACAGTATAATTGTGATAGAGACCATCAGTGCAACATACTCTGGCAGATTTCATTATTTTCCCTCAGCTGCATTCGATACACTCTCAAATAGGATGCATCATACTCCTGATACATTTGTGTCATTTTTCATCACAATTCATCAAATACAGCACATATTTTGTTATTGATGTATTGTGTTGAAAAGTAGTGTATTGTCCCAAACAGCTGTGCATCCACCAGAATTCACAGCACCAACTATACATTTGCCAGAATGAGAATATGCCATCATCATACATTACTCATAAAAAGCTCCAACTTGTAAAAGAAAATATTAGAATCCACATTTACCTATGTATCATTATTCTTATCCCTTGTGTTGTTTCTTGTTGTATAGTGTATGATTAATCTTTGCAACCAGTGCTTCGATTTTCTGTCCATCCTCTGTACATGTACAGTTATCCAATGTCAGTTACCACATTTTGAATTTGACACTGGCTCTTCAGCTTAACATTTTGATGACTAGAACATAGACCACGCTCTCGACAGAATTGCCTTTCCAACATTTTGAAGCGTTTCGATACCTCCAGAGCCCCATTGATGTCTTAAAATCAATACGAACACCCCAAAAAAAGTACTGATGGGTATCGTTGTTCAATACCCAGGCCTGTCCAGCACCCGGGCCCTCTAAGAAACATTCTGCTGACAGCATGTCTGACATCCTCTCATCACACTGGGATTTACAGTAAGAAGACACCTTGGTCAAAAGTAAATCGTGCGGTGAAAAGCCTCTTGAACCGTCATCCTCTCATCATGGTGAACAAGGAAATTCAAGAGTGCCTGTTCAATAAAGCTGCGTTTCTGTCTTGAGTGCCCTTTGAGAGCAGTTCAATCTCTAACTCCCCAAGCAGAAACATCAGGTCAGTCGAATGCGAAGGTACTGTTAATTCAGGCTTCCCATTCCCATTTGTACTGTCAGTTCAAACTTTATTGATTTTGAAATGTCTCTTGCCCATCTGCTGCAATGTATCAAATTTTTCAGTTTCTGCTTAAAATCTGTCTGGAAGCAAGCTGTTAGCGCTACTGTTTGTAATGCTGTTTGAAGACCGATACCGATATTTTTTGATTGAAGCTTGGTATCATTCTCCAAAAACCCATATTGATTAAACGATATGACTGGTGTTTTTAAATACATTTCTTATCGTCGACAAATCCTATGAAAATAACAAAATCAGCAATGCGTTTGCTCTACTCCCATTACGTTCCCTTTTTAGCCTTCAAACCGGAAGTCATTGGCTCCAATTGTAAGCTAAAAACCTTGAAATACAGCTCACAAAGACATAGTTTACATTTTAAAAATCGATAACTGTTACCATGAAAAGTCAGGCTATTGTAGTTATTACCAAATCAAATTCAAATGGAAACAAATTAATTACCAGTGGGACTATTATCGGTGCTACGGAACTACTTTCCTGAGATGGAAAACGTGTTTTCGGTCGGCTTATTCGGCCGGCTTAGTGTTCGAGGAAAAAGTCGGCCGGCCCGGTGCATCGCAATGATGAAATATGCTGCCAGAGCAACGGCACGGCTCTTTGATGTGTTTTGAATAGTTTTTTTAATACAATGGAGTTCTATGGCTACTTTATTGGGCATCGGCTACAAGACTTGTTAGCAAAACAAATTCTTTGCTGATTTTGTTATTTTCATAGGATTTGTTGACGGTAAGAAATGCATTAAAAAACACCAGTGTTATCCTTTAAACTCTAATAACAATGCTGTTACTATCGCTCTTTCCACGTACACGTATAACCCATAGCTGAATGCAACACATTCACGCCCGTTCTCTGAGGGTCGACAAAAGGCATTCTGGGAAACGTAGGAAGTCGCTAACTGAAGTAGAAGTAGATGAGGCAGGATGGGGGGAAAGTGGGTTCACCAAAAAATGTAATTACAACACTCCTGGAATGCATTGAACATCAAAGAATGATGAGATCTAACAGTGTATGAATATCCGAGGATGGGTTTTTAATAATAATAATAATAATTACTTTAATAATTAATGAAGCTAGTGAGATTTTTATATTCTCAATAGGTTTACTCAACTGGTTACTGCATTGACTCTTCACCATAATGAGTTAGCAGTACATTTCCCAACCAAAATGTTTTAACAAAGCCTTGTATTGTCTAAAGAAATAGCTGTTTGCTCTTTTGGGGTATTTCAGTTAGTTTGGAGCTCTGTTGTGAGAGTTGACAGCTCTGTTAATGACGAGGTGAGGGGTGGCGCAGGGGACAGTTACCCACACTGCTAAATGTTTTTTAGTTTTTGGAAGGTTAATAACTGATAATTGTACCTCTGGAGATGCATGCAGAGCCAAGGCTTGGCTTTGGATCTGGCTGCTGACTCTGCAGGGCTCAGGGGGAATGATTAGTACCCGACAAGACCACAGTCTACTTCTCTCACACACACACACACACACACACACACTTGTCTTACTACACTTCACTTTGTCTTATAATTCACACACACACACACACACACACACACACACACAGTTTGTCTTCCTACACATATCATCAATCTATGATGCATTCCAGGAGTTATTTTGTGGTGAAGTGTTGTAATTTACTTTTTTGCTGCCTCGTCTACTTCTACTTCAATTAATGTTTCACTACATTTCCCAGAATGCCTTTCGAAAAACCCCAGAGAACGGGTTTTGCAAAATTGTTGCATTCTGCTGTGGGTTGTAAGTGACCAGAATAGTTGACTATATATTTTTCTTATGCAACCTAGTCCATATGGGAAACTATTGAAATTTGAATGTGTATTTATGTCAGAAAAATATTTTCGCAAATATTGAAACCAGAGGTTGTAAACGGTTCTTCCTCTTCTGATAATCACAAATACATTCATCAAAGTGGTTTTCTTTTTCTGTTTTCTTCTTCCTCTTAGTTTTTGAAGCTGGAAAAACCAATATCCACTGAATATCCAATATCAAGCTAACTTCACTCCAGCTTTTAGGTACTGGTGTAGAGAACAATAGCACAAGCTGTCGTTGCCAGTGGAGAAAAAGCGAGAGTCCCTTACGCAAAACCCTAAACCCAAGTCCTAATCCTAAACTAACATTAACCTTAACCCATACCTTAACCTGAACCTAATCCTAATTCTAATCTTAACCCTAAAACCAAATCCTAATCTTAAACTAGGCCTTTAAAGAAGTGAGGATCGGAGTAGAAGTACAAGAACACACACCCACACACACACCATGTATCCTGGCTGCCAAGGAAACTGCTTATCACGGGCAAGTAAATACTCAATTGCAGTCAACATTTGGAAAATTACGTCTCCATGGAAGCAGTTGGGACTGTGCAAGAAATAGAAGCATAATGACTAGTTCCAGTCTGTAATGGACAAGGCATCATGTGCTTTCTTCACACACCCCCCCACCATGTAATGGGTGGTGGGGTAATGCACTTCAAGAACTGAAAAAACTGTTGTAATCACAAACTCATAATTAACTAACTCAGTATTTGTTTTTATATTTTTTTCTTGTTGTGTTTTGAAATATATGGCTGTGAATTAGCATTATTAACAAAGCCAGAAAATAAACGCACCAAAAATATTCAAGAGGAATGTGATTGTAGATGCTGTGTGAAAATCATGTCCACCTGTCATGTTTACAGTTTTGACTCTTGAGTTTATGTATAGGGGTTCACTACGTGTCATTTTACAAACTTTTTTTTATGTCATTTTACATTTTTGAACTTTTGGTTTTGCATGTTGTTTATCGAACTTCATGGTTGTACACTGTAAATTCTAACATGTTCAGTTTACTTGAAAAAAGTTTGGAAACTGATTGCCTCACTTTTACCCAGCAAACTTCAAAGCCAAATTAAAGTTAAATTAATAATCAACTAAAAGTTAGGTGAACAGATTGTTTTAGAGTAATGTATGGGGTACATTTCAAGTAAGATTTCTGAATGATTAGTAAATTTACTCTTGGACCTTCAGTTATCTTACTAAAGACTTGTAAGTTAGGGGTTAAAGATTAAGAGCAATTCTACATTCGTCTTCCATGAAAAATAAATTTGCATTGTAATGTGTGCCGTCCTTGTAACTGTTGTATCGACCTGAGGGATCACCTGATGCCAGCACCTTGTCCAGAATTTCTGGTTTATTTAACAATTTCTGTAGCATCTGAAGAATTGGGACAGAAACACAGGATTGATCATCTCCATCTATCTTATATTCAACAGGCATGACAGCTGGAAATTCTCTCAAAAAAATATGATGCTCTCCTATTGACAGTTGAAAGAGGCCCATCGTCCTCCTGCTTGGCTGCTGCTTGCAGCTTTCTCGAGAACCGCTCATCCAAACAACTTCACACTCGACACTGCACATCCTTGGGTCCTGAGCAATACACCCGCCAAGTGTGACCTAGATCGGACGAACGGTTCTCGAGATATGCGAAGGACACACATACAGAGATTCCTTGCTTTATAGTATGATGAAGTAGCACATTGTTGCCAGCAACTGCTCTGACAAGCTCTTTTACCAATGAGCTGTCTACATCCATACAGTGCTCACTGAGTATCTGGTGTATAGCCCTACCTATCACTGGCTCAGAAAGCATATTCATTTGATTCAACTGTTGAACTATTTATTGTGTTGCACTGTCTGAAATATGAAGTTGTGTTCCAGCTGATGTTTTAAGTCATCCAAGTTCTTCATCACCTTGTTCATCTTCACTGCCTGAACTGTCATTAAAGACAATACTCTCCTGTGTGCCTTCATTCACATCATTATTTTGAATATTTGAAACAATACCTGGTTTGAAATGCTCACTCCATTGCTGTTGGTGTATCTTACTTTTATGCGCATTAAATGTTGAATAGACATTTCAGTCAGGAACACTTTAGTCACAAGATAAAACCATTAATTGCAACTAATGGTAATACAGTTATGTTTGGCGGATATGGCCCTGCTCAATCAGCTCCCTGCTTACCCAGCAAGCATGCTGAAGGTATAGCAGGGGCGCCATGCAAATCCCCCGATGGGAGAATGCAGAGCCAGAGCAGCAACACTCAGCAGTGTTGACACTTAAAGAGCCACTGTGGCTCGACTGCATAGACTATAGGGTTGTCAAAAGTATTGATACTTAGATAAATATCGATACTAAAAATTTGAAACGGATACAATACTCATTTGCAACAGTATCGATACCAGCAGTGCTTTCTCTTAATGAAAAAGCAAACATATTATTTCTCCGCCTCCACTAGCCACACACACACACACACACACACTCTGCACCGCTGCCCACAGCCCCTCCTCTCACTAGTAGCAGTCAGCTGGGTTGTTGCCTCAGTCAGCAAACAATGCTACAGAGTGGTGCCGACGAAGGGGGGTAACACGTCAAACTTGGTTTGCCAGATGCCCGGTTTTCGACCGGATTGTCCGGTTTTCAGATGCATTGTCCGGGCCCGGTCCGAAGGCTCGACCGGACGTTGAAATGTCCGATTAAAATCATTCTGTCAATAATAATCCACTAACTCTAGCCCTGCTGATTTTTCCCTATCATTGGTGGGTATCTGTTGCTTCAACAAGCTAAAAGTGTTCTGATAGGCTGATGACTAGAGCAGGGGTAATCTGCTGTGTAAGTGCAAAGTTTTGAATGAGTTTTATCGGGCCTACGTTATGGAGAAGCGTGCGTCTGTCTGTCTGTCCGTCCATCTGTCTCGTTTGCACCGGGATTTCCCCCTGCGTTGTCGGATATTAAGGGACTAGTTTGGGTCTCTGTGTCTGTGTGTTTTGCTTAGTTGCTTACAGTCTATGCTGCAGAGGCCAGGAGGCAATATGATGTTTCACATGCTTGTGCAGTATAAGCTCACTCTCCTCAATAAAAAAGAGCAAATCATGACGGCGATCAACACCTGTCAATCAAAAATGTGTTGTTTGATCTCAGACAACTTTAAAATATTGTTTTCATGTTAAAATTATATTTTAACATGAAAACAATATTTTTTTTAAAAAAGATTGAAAATTCATTTTTCCCCCGTGGTATCAAAAATGGTATCGCATATCGATATTTTCCTGGGTATTGTATCGAAGTTAGAAATTCTAGTATCGTGACAACCCTAATAGACTATAACAGGTGGAGGCTGGGGCGGTAGAGGTAAAGCTTTACCGAGCAGCAGAGTGTGCAGCAGTTGTGAAGCAGGAGGAGGTGGCCATTTAAATAGGCCGCCTTGTTATGAGAATGGATTATGATTGGTGTGCGTGGCGATCAGCTGGTAGATGACTAGCAATGTGTGACGTCCGTGCCCTGCCTGAACTAACGCGATGCTTCATTTGTCTCAAAAGAGCAGTCTTGGAAGGGACACTGGACTTTCTGGTTAGCCTTCAAGTGTCTACGCAAATGGGAAAAATAATCTGCCTCTGGGCATGGCTCAATAAAGTCACAAAGATGGTAAGACACTTGTGTATTTTCAGATGGCTTTTCAATTTTGTTTTGCTTCTGTAAGTGTATCTTGTGTCTTGGCTAATTGTATCTAGCTTGTTAGCCTTGTTCTTTTTCATATTTGAATTTACATGGTCACTCTGTGTTCAGTGAGTTTCACACTAATACAATCAACCATACCTAAGAAAAGTAAGAAATATCTGGTGTAGTTCGTTTATGGTTGTTTTAAAATTCATAATAGGCCTACAAATTATGTGGGTGTTCCAACGGGTAAAACACATCAAAAATGCTATTGAGCTGAAACAACAAAAGTTCTTCCGCTTCTTCCGACATGACCTGAGCGCAGCAGAAAAACAGCAGAAGTAAATAAGGAAGTGTGTGAGCAATGCTGCAATTGTTCACAGCTATTTAAAGATATGTGTAACTGCAGTGTGAGTGTTATTGTGATGAAAAGACGTGTTGTTTTTTTGTTTTTGGTTTGGTTGGCGAACTGGAGGTATGTCAAGCTCGACAGTGACGTAAGTGATGCAATTTTGAACACAATCAATTGTCATGATGGCAAAAACCTAGGAAAACAAGGGTCAGGTTGAAAATAGCCAGAATTCCCCTCAGTTTCATCCATAGCCCTGATCGGTCCCATCGAAAGGTCATTTTCCGAACATCACTTGTCTGTGTTTGTGTGTATGTCTCTGTCTGTCTGGGTATCTGTGTGTGTGTGTGTGTGGGGGTGGGTGCATTCAGAGTTCATAATATTCTCCTTCTGTCCACTAGTTATGTTTGACAGGTTGAGGCAGAGGCCAACATTGTGAAGCAGAGCTGCAGTCAGACCACATCACCACAGGGTGAAACTACAATCCAGATGAGAAAAATCCTGCAGTGCCGCTATCGGTCTGCAAGTACAGTTCAAGTTTGATTCCCACCATGGGTGAAACATAATGTATTATAATGTAGTATAATGAAATGACCAAAATGATACCATTAGAAAAGCTCTAGCTTAGTACAAATTGAAAAGAAGCACTCACATTATCATGGCCTCTCTGTGCCATTAGAAAAAGTAAATGTAATATTGCAAATAGGCAAATATCACACTGCAAAAATGACAAGCTTGGCAAGGGATTTTATTTTGTGTCCGGACTTATCAAGTTTATTTAAGGATATTTTAGTCCAGTCATCTCACTGCACTGATAGATAATATTGCCAATTTCAATACATGTAACCTTTTTCCTGATAATTTAACTTGTGTTATTAAAGGAAGTTTTTTCATGATAATGTAACTTGGGAAGGAAGTTGTTTGTTTCAGGGTTTAAGTCCTGGTTTTATGATTATTTCTTGAAAGATGTCACACTGACATGAGTACAAGAATTTGGCTAAAAGGGCCAATAAGTCTGGACTAGGGCTGAAAGATATTGACAAAAACTTTAATCTTGTCCTATTTTTTTTAGAACTTTAAAATAGTTTCAAGAAAAGTGATTTCGTAAAAAAAAAAATTAGATGTCAGTGTGCAGGATTTACTGAGTTTGAGTCTGATGAAAGGTTTTCACCAATATTGTACTTGATTCATGGACCAAAGATTACCTAGAGCTCTAAATCCATTTTGGACGCTCCTCTCTCTTAAGCAATTCATTGCAGCCTCTGCGATTTAGAAATTGTTCATTTTGCGATTTTGATGTTTTCTCGATTAATTGTTCAGCTCTAGTCTGGATCCAAAAGTGTCATTTTTGCAGTGTGGTCTGATGCAAAGTGTGACGCTTTCTGACACTCAGTTGAAGTTCCAAAAAAAGTTTGGCTGTTGATTTCTTTACCCCCCCGACCCCCCCTTTCCTGGACGGCTCATCTCCATGCCGACGTGGTCCGCCTCCTAATACCTGCATATGCCCTTATTTGGACCCAAGGTGAGCTCTCTGACATTTTGAGCTGATTAAGAATTTGCCTGGGCCGTGACCTTTGCGTGGCGTGAACCTGGCTGTCATTGCATTAGCGCTTCCATTATCATGCAGTCACATCTAATCTCACCTGGAGCTCGGGGCTTCCCGTGGAAATGCAACTAAAAGCCTCCTAATGTATGTGGGGGATCATTTGAATATAGCTCAGACTATTAGTTAGGGCTGAGGGGCGAAGCGTTTAGCTCGGGCCAAATCAAATAAGTGTCATTAAAAACGATTCCCTGATTCCTGGCTGAACATTTTGCTTCAGTTTCATAAGCTAATAAGATTGTGGTAACACTCTATATTCTGGGTCCACAATTTCCTAATAATTTCCTAAATAGGAACTGTTAATTTCTTGGAAAGTTTCCTGGAAAGAACCATGAAATTATGTAGTAGTTATATAGAAAATATAAGTCAATTTCTAAAAGAGTTAACTTTTTCTTCCAGTGAATTATTCAAAATATAAAAATGCCATTTTTTAGAGAAGAAATACACCAGTGAGTGAAAAGTGTGGCAACATGCCCCTCCCTCCCCTACATAATGTAATGGTTCTTTCCAGGAAACCAGTTCCTTTCTAGGAAATTATTAGGAAATTGTGGACCCAGAAAATAAAGTGTTACCCCTCTTTTTTCAGATGAAGCTAGATTGATTTACTGCATCTGCACTTTGTCATTCAATATTCTTAAGAAAATGCCCCGATGTTGCTCTCCCCACTCCAATAGAAAACACAACCTGGACCAAAAATGACCGTGGAATTCTGCCTTGCTACAAAAAATACTGACCATGCGTGTCTCCAGAGTCATACGCCATTGTATTTCTTAACAGAAAACAGAAGGACCAGGCACTTTAAAAAAAAAAAAAAAAGAAAAAGCCCCTAACCGTATAATGGTTTGCAGCTCCAGCAGCGGACGGGAGGGAGATGTCTGCAGGGAGATGTGCGAGTTTCAACCCTGCTGCTCTGAATTGTAAACTGTGCTCAAGGGTTCTGCCGCCGCGACAAAGAGAAGCCTCCTTCCTTCTTCCAGGGCCACCTGTGACCCCACCCCAACCCCCTCCCTCAACCCCCATTCCCTTTGATTTCCATCCAGCTTACCTCCCCCGGTGCCTCTCTCTATACCGCCTCAGAGCCCGAGACACAGGGAAGGCTGGGAGTCAAAAAAAGCCTCTGGAGCTAGCATGGTGCAAGCTTTTATTGGCTCACCCTTTTTTTATTTCCTCGCTTTTTCATTCATATCCCCCCAGGGACATGAATTAAAAATTTCCTGAGCTGAAAAAAAAACATAATAATAAAGAATGAAAAATGTGGCAGGTTCACATTTTCAGCACTCAGACAAGTGGCTATGTGAGTGACAGACCACTGGGAGTCTTATTATTTTGTGAAATATATCTTAATTAGAATCAATATATCAAGTATATTATCCAAGCTTGTGGAGTTAACCACATGTTCCTGTCTTCCTGTCTTAGACTCAAGGATGAAAGAGCAACAAACAGACCCGAGACACAGAGAAGAGCCAAATGTAAAAACATGGTATTAAAGTTACTGGTGCTACATGTAGGATTTGATGAATAATTCTGATAATATCCATTACCATTGGAGGTATGCTCTTTAGGCCCTATGAGCTTCTTTTTATTGGCCAAACAGGGGGTGGACAAAATAACATAAACATCAAATAAAAAAAGGGCTTTTACTTTTCACTTTGAAGTAACTAAATCACAATTACAAAGGCAGACAGGCGAGTCATATTGCTGAATGTCAATTAGTAGTAAGTGTTGGCTTTAAAGGAGCTCTGACAATCACCACGTTATGTGGGTTTTCAAAGCAGCATGAGGCAACTAACAGAGATCCAAAGAGGCCAAACAGTTGATGCCAAAGTTATATGAGGAGAATAGTCTGGAAAATCATGACAACGCATGGCAAACACAGACAAACTGCATTGACAGTGGTGGAAAGTGGAAGCTCACCAACAGGGATAGATAGACACAACAGGATAGTTACCAAACACCACAAAACTACTCAACACACAAAGCTGGTATTTATGGTCATTCAGAAACCAGTTGTAGGTCAACACACAAAGATGCATAACCAGGTGCAAGGAGCACAAAACCTGGAGCCTTGAGCAAAGGAAAAAAGTTATAGTAATTTTCTCCATCTAGACTTTTTTTTACATTTGGAGAAAGCAAAAGGAAGCCTTCAACCCACAATGTCTGTCACCAACTGTCAAAGGATACGGTGTTCTTCATGTTTGTGGCAATGGCCTAGGTTCTCTTCTTTCCATTCTTCCTGCTGGTGTTTGCATACAGTCGGAGGTAGACATAGAAAGACAGCTGGAGATATCAGGGCCCGTTTTCCTCCTTTCAGAAGAAGCCGTTTGCTGCTGTTCATTCTTAAAAAAGTACGAAAAACAACTTCCACAGAGTGAGAGAATCCACCACAGGAAACATGAAGCCAGAATTTGGTTTTGTCAAAGTTTGTATTGTCTGAGTTGAGTGTTTTCATATTAGTGCAAGTATTACGTTACTGTCTGCTTACTGTCCGTCACACCCACAGGGAGAAATGGAGATCTCCTCCAGGAAATAATCCCAGTGAACAGTAGTGAATTTCAAGCTAGGTTTGACACCGTAAAATTTGTATTTTCAAAACAGTGAAAAATGAGTAGATGTTAAAAATATGCAAAATGATTCAGGAAAATGTAAATTAGACGTAGACTGATGTAAATGGTAACACTAAACAACACCAGTGTTCTCCTTTAAACGTGGTGGATCTACTGAGTCATTAGGTGTGATGATTGATCTGCATGGTTGTATAACGGCCACATAATCCATTTTACAGGACCAGGAGCACCCTAGGGTGCTAACACTGTTCCTTCATGGAGTTCCCATATTCCAAGATGATAATTCCTCCATGCACATTTCATAAACGGCAAGATGAAGTCAAACTCCTTCCATGGCCCCAGTCAGTAGATCTGAAAACATCATTGATCCTTTATGCGAAGGCGATTTCCACTTCCTTTATCCCTCAAAGAACTGGAGGTTTCCTTCTTGACGAAAGGTCTAATATCCACTACACACAGTTCAGGATGCAGCATAACAGCAGGACAAAGAGGATTGAAGCTGCTCTGAAGGCAAAAGGTGGCCATATTCCTTATTAGATATTCATATATTGTTAGGTTTTTCTGTTATGTAGTCCACCCACCTTTTGATTTCATCATTTTCCCTCATTATTCCCTTTAATGCATAAACAGACTCAGGAGGGATTTTGCAGTGAACCAAACCTGAGAACTAAACTAAACATAGGCCAAATGGGCGTATTTGTAACAGCAACAGCTAAAAAAAAAAAAAAAACTATTAGCATGTGTCATCACAACAGTATTCACACTGTTATCTGATCTCCAAAATGTCAACTTTGCTTCATTTTCACATTTACAACCATGTACTTTTGATTATATAATGAATTTTGAATGGGCTTTGTGGCCCTTTGGGTTATAAAACTCACCTAGCACTTAAAAGACCATGTCAATTTTTAGTTAAAAATAAATAAATTTGTACATTTGTGAACATGTCATCCCCCGACAAATGATGTAACCCCCCCCCCATCATTGGTGAGATGCATCATTTCCCCAAGTTACGTCAAAATCTGATCAACTGCATCTGAGATATTGTGTGATGTAATGAACCGGTACGAATGATCGGCCGGAGGCAGATCCATACCACCATACTGTAGTTCCCATTGTTTCACTGTGGGGGACAAAAACATAAAAATTGTATTTGCAAAGTTTTCATCCCAAGTGATACAGTCATGAAATCAGCCCCTAGTGCTGTGATTTTTTAGTTGAGTTGTCTCCCAAGTGAATCCGTTCATGCTGAAAGTTGAAAGTCCACAGTTCAAAGTTCAGAGAGGCCGTCCTATCTCCATTTCTCTACTGAAGGACTTTTTTCCCTCCCTCAAATTCCCTCTACTTCAGAGTGAGCAAGAAATAAATTGCCCCGCTGCAGTGTTTTGGTTGTACAAGGGGGGGGCGGGGGGGTGCTTTCATCTTTGTTCCCTCTTTCGTAGGCTGCATGTGTTTTTTAAATGGAAGCAGGCAGAAAGTGTTGGATTCCCAGACAAAAATGTCTACACATAAAACAAGCAACACACTGGCATTTTTATATCTGGGAAATGTTTATGTAGATAGCTCTCTCTTTCTCTCTCTCTCTCTCTCTCTCTCTCCCTCCCTCTCGTTTCTTTTTTTTTCTCTGTTTGTGTGTGTTTGTTTCAGCAAGTTGTTATGAGACAGCTGAATGTAATATGCAACTGATCTCCATGGTTTGCTCACTTAACCCCACCACAGTGCGCTGGTCACACTCTGCTTACTTCCTACAGTGTGTGTGTGTGTGTGTGTGTGTGTGTGTGTGTGAAGGTCAGCTCTGCAGGCCACGGGGCTGCATGGCCGCAGCACAGCCAACTGTTGTTGGCAAAGTGGCCGACGCTCACATTAGAGAAATGAAAGTCCCGGCTGCCGCTGCTGGACTGAGATGGGAAGCAGATGTTGCGGCCCGGTTTCCCAAAGGGCAGAGAGGATTAGCGGGGTTAGGACCATGCAGTCACCACTCTCTTCTGCTCCTGTCATCTTCCCTTGAAATGGAGAGGAATATTATTGCCACTGACAAAATCTCATTTCAAGGCCAGAGATATTGGCCCCGCTGTGGGTGTGTGAAGTGATTTTACCATTTGTTTGTGCTGGTTTTACATTACTCCATACATCCAATTGGTCTGAATATACACAAGTTGAATGTAAAATTTCAACTTTAAAGGAATAGTTCACCCAAAAATGAAAATTCAGTCATTATCTGCTTACCCCCATGGCAGCTGAAACTTGGGTGAAGTTTGTTAGTCCATACAACAGGCCCTGAGCTCCACAGCGGAACGGTGTAGAAGCCTTCTCCAAATCAACTGAAGTTGCTGGGGACCCGACTTGACTTGACTTCATCAAAAAATAACAGAAAATAACCATAAAGTGGCTCTATGCAGCTCGTCCAGCATAATGCAAGTCTCCAGAAGCCAAACGATCCCAAAGTGACTTGAAAAGACCGACATTTACATCATTATATAGCTTTCTCTGGACAGAGCGCTCACTCACTGCTGTTTAGGAGACACCTTTGGAGTTCACTCTTAAGTTTTGATTTGTGTGGAGAAGATTTCACAGTAGTGACCATACTGACTCTAGAATTTAATTTGGGTGATTAATTCAGGAATTTATGGCTTCTCAATTAGTGGGGATGGGACGCTGATCTCTGTTGCTGCCCCACTTTGTGATTTAGGCTGATATGACTGCTGGATTTTTACATTAAAGTGCAGCTTTATCATCTTGTTAAACAACTCGGAGACAGACCAACTTCTTGGGTCCGCCACTATAGTTGGTAGCTGCTGCCAAATGCTAGCCCAGCCAAAAAGCAGTAAACTGGTCACAGTAGGGCCATGCAGTCCCGACTCACAGAAAAGCCGAGGTGACGCGTTATGGCATGAACGGAACGTTGTTTATGACGGACGGGAGCTTTGAGCGGCTTAATCAGACACCAACACAGGTTCAGGTTACCTCAAGGAAAAAAGGGAGATGAGGGAGGGAGAGCTGTGACATGATATCAGTGCTCAATTGTGAGGATCGCAGTCCGTTCTCAAACGTGAACCGCAAATACATTCCGTCCGATTGTTGTCTCGGCCGTTCAAGCCGAGTTGCCATCAGTCTCCAGCGTAGAGACAAAGAGAGAGAAGATTCCGTATCACTGACGGACCGCAGTGACCTCATGAGATGCTCCACATTGTCTTATGACAGGCGGAGACTCGACTTGTTGAAACAGGCCCGGTCAGTCTGAATACGCCGCAGTGTCACTCAGGATCCCGCCGCTCGTCCCTCCCTGAAAAGAGAGGAATTAATAATGCAAGGTCATCTCCATCTCATCGGGTCACTGGGTCACTTCCCTGTTTACAGGAGGGTGGTTAGTGTGTGTATGTGTGTGTGCATACATATGCGGGCGCAGTGATTATCAGCGGGGATGAGATTACAGTTTGGTGTGAAAGAGGAGAGAAAGCTCAGACAAAGAGAGGACTTAGCTGTCCCTCTCCACTTACTGGCCGTCCTTGGGGTGAGGTCTGTCTGCCAGACTGATTGTGGGGCCTGTCTGCGCGACGGAGGTATCACTTTCAGTCAGAGGTGGCCAATCAACATGCCTGCTTAATGAGTTTGACATTGACATTGACCCACCGCGAGGGCGAAGTCTGAGAGGAGGCGCTCATGGCGAAAGCGCATCGAAAAAGACGTGTATTTTCATGCTGTCGCTTCGACAGCCTTTCGCCCATAACTCCCATTTCCTCTTTTCTCATTCATATCCTATTCTTCTTTGCTGTATCCTATTACTCCTTGCTGTCGTAATGACAGTTTCCACTGGGATCATTAAAGTTTAATCTAATCTAATCTAACTAGACTGAAATCTGTAAGATCAGCAAAATGTACAGCATTGATCACAAATGCTGGACTCTTAGCTTGGGCCGATATCGCGATATTTCGTGAATATAGCGATATTTCCCGCGATATTTTGGCGCGACAGTATCACGATTATTAACTTTTGGATATCGCCCAAGCCTAGTGGACTCATATAAAGTCCAAGCTTTAACAGGCAAATGGCTTTCACTTTCCAGTTGCACATTCACACACTGGGGAGACGACAGACTCTCATTTCCAGCTGCAAGGGAAAATAATGCAGGCTCACTAACACAAAACGCGCTGTCCTAGGGCGCGAGGAAAACATTTGAGGTTTGAAAGTCGGCATTAACCTTTCCGACTTTAAAGCGCGCCGTGGCGATCTACAACCTCGCAGCGGCTGGGCGTCATGATTGGAGAGGAAAGCCAAGACTTTCAACCTGCGGTAGATAAAAGTGGAGAATTAAACATTTATAGAAATGAAGGCGGCCAGCGCCACCTTGGAACCCATTAATCTTGTTACACTTCCACACACAGTGCTGCGCTCATACACTCCCACTTATACACACTGTATCACTGCTCCACACACACACACACACACACACACACAGGAGAGTGGAATTAGAGCCATGAGATAACCGGGGGAGATCTAGCTGATCCTCAGATTCCAGCTGCAGATTAGAAGGGTTAAATCTCCGCAAGGCCCGACCACAACTTCTGTATGCAGCGTCTCTGATAAGAGTAAGGAGAGCAAGAAGAGATGGGAAGATAGAGCGAGAGAGGGGTGAGAAGCGGAGGTAAAGTGAGGAGAGAGGGGCGTGAAATAGGTACTGGTGGGATAGAGAGGAGCTGTTGCAAAACAGAAAGGGCAAAAGAAAGGTAACTGGAATACGGATGGGAAAAGATGGGTGCAAGAGAGAAATCTCTCCATACTGTCCATCAGAGTTTCCCTTATCAATGAATAAGTGGGGTGGCTCACCCTGCCTTGAAGCATAACTCCATCCATTTTCAACCTGGATCCTATTTTCCTATTTTTTTCCATGATACTAGGGACGGGACGATATATCGAAATTCAATGTATCGCGATACAAAAATGTGACAATACGTATTGTGGGGCAGAAAAATTAATTGCGATATTAACTCCATGTTATTCTGCTGTAGTAATCACAAATGAGACGGCTTGACCATCACAATTTCGCAAACTCTCCATCCAAATTATATTATTTACACTTTGTAATGACATTTTTAAATAGTTGTTTACATTCTAGCAGCCAATGCCATCGCTAGAAAGATTTGTGCCTCAGAAATAAACAGAATTCTGCACAGTCAGACTTTGTTGTCATTGAACTTTTATTTATTATCGTATCGTGGTTGTATTGAATCGTGAATCCCAACATATCGTCCCATCACTACTCTATGGTGAAGTAATTGACAACGTTTTGGTCAGAATCCATCAGTACAATGGAAAAAGACGGGAAAACAGGATCCAGGTTGAAAATGGCTGGAGTTGCACTTAAAGGTGCTGCCAACCCAACTAAAACTGTCACTAGTCTGGGTTTCAGTGGAGAGTTTTAGTGTCCCATGATGGTCTAAATGCTGTTTCAGAGGCTTTTCCACCCTGATAAGAATAATATTCTGGGGGAAACACTGTTGTCTATCAGCAAACCGTTTTACCCATGGGCTCATGCTACTATCTCACGTGTGGGACGGGGCGGGGTGGAGGGCTCGGCAAGGTTACCCAGGATCCTCTCTTTATTTATCCACCTGAGCTCTGTCATGGCCCCCCTCCCAGGCTCCTTTGCACCTCCCAGAATAGACCGGTGAGGGTGAGCCGGCGAGCCTGATTACACCCCGCACATTTATCAGTTTCCAAGGCTATCATTATCCCTCCTGGGGGAAGTTGTGAATTCACTGCGCCAGTTGACAGGTGCGGGGCAATTTTGAGATTATTTATAATGACGGCTCCACCTCAGAATCCACCGTCATTGGCAGCTGTCCTCAGGAATATGTTACACCGACACACTGGCAGGCGCAGACTTTTAATGGCGGAGCACTTGAAAAAGCGGGAGGGAAGAGATACAGGGCACAAGCTCTTAAGAAATACATGAGAGGAATAAATCACGTTAATGATTTGGACGTTTTTCTTCTTTTTTTTTCGTAATCTCTGAAGAGCCAGATCCTCGAGGGGAGATACGTCACGGCAATTTCGTCGTTGATCTTCATTTAAAAATGAAGTGTTCAACTTGTGGCATGGCATTACTATAGCGAGGTGCTATACTGTCATTATTAACACTCACATAGCTTTTATCCCACCTGGAGGAACCTTGTCAGTGATTTCCCATAGTTCCCAATGTAAAAAGAAAAATCTATTTTTATTTTTGGAAGAAAGACAGTATGTGATTTCTAGAATACAAATGCAATATTAAGAGCACCTACTCCCACTTATTTGCATTTAATAAATATTAAAGAATTACTACTTTATTTAAAGTAGTAGTCATTGAGTCACTGAGTTTCTTGTTTTTTTTATTTTTTATTTTGTCTCCATCTTTGTTGCTCAGCACTCATCGCTGTGGTGTTTCTGCACTGCACTTCCCAGAGATCACCTGTCAATCAAACAGTGTGGGCGGAGCTTGGATTCTCTGTTGATGAAGTTTGAGTTTCTCTTTTCTTTGTCTGTTCAGCCATGGTGGCTATCACTGCTCATGCTAACTACCCAGTTCTTCTTCTTCTGTTTATTCCAAACAAACCGGAAATGTAAAACGCATCACTTGGAGGATTTTTCCCAGGAAAGAGCTACCAGACACCGAGTATTTAGAACAGCAAATGTACAAACTTTCATGAACTGGATATAGGTTGAATCACTAAAACAGACATTTAATTATATGAAAATGTCACGGATTATTACTTCCTTAAGAATTCCTGTATGTTATTCCCATGGTTGAGGACAATCCAGAAATCAGACGACTCCATACAGAATGAACTGGAGGCGTTTATCTCTGGAGTCAAGTTTCACAACTTTGCCAATTCACTCTCTCTAAAGCGGCTTTATCTTGCCACAGCTTGATGACCTCACCGCTTCTTGTTCTTAATTCTCCGGTTACCGAGCTATTGTTCACAGATATGTCCTGGACAATAGGATTATAGGACAACAGATACAAATTCCAAAGATGAGCGGTATTCCCCTTTAAGGCTTCTCATTATTCAAAATGTAGACATGCAATGCAAAGGATGCCACACACACTGTGCAGAAACAGGTTTGGACAGGCGAGTCATTAAAATATCTCATTATAGGCAACATTTTCAAAGGACGTCTTCTCTCCGTCAGGCTTACGGGCGCAAGGTGAGCTCCCGGTGACTCATGGGAAGTGCTCATCGTGAATGGGCTTATTTTCATCCAGCAGCCTCTTTCAAGGTTATAAATACTGCTGGACAGACATGCCTGGGAGGTGAGGGGGCTACGACAGCTACTCGCATGTCAGTCAAAGAGTACGAGACTCCTGCCTGGGAGAGGAGTGCCTGTGTGTGTGTGTGTGTGTGTGTGTGTGTAGGAGGGAGGGGTGGTGGGGGGGTGGGGTTGGTTTGCAAGCAGTGATGTAGTGTTAAATAAAAAGAATAAAACGGAAGGTGTCCAGTTGGTGATCATGATATTTTTATTATTTCATCCTGTCCTTGTGTAACTTCCAGAGGTGGGGACTCGAGTCACATGACTTGGACTCGAGTCACAATTTAAATTGCTTGAGACTTGACTTGATGCATGAAGAGAAGACTTGAGACTTGACTTGAATTCTGCTGACTTGGGACTTGACTTTGAATTCAGATGACTGAATTTAAATTCTGTTTTCTGAATTTGTATGGAATGATTGAATTTATTGAAGTTGAAACTGATGATAGAAGTCAAACTCATGATGCTCTTACCAAGTTTTTATCCTATTAAAATCATATTGCATTGAAAAGTCCTAGATATTTAGTTTTCTTTAAGATATTAAATTGATACTGGACTCTTGATTTGTTCTGACTTGACTTGCTGTTCTACATTTAGACTTGAGATTGACATTAATGACATGGGCTTGACTTGGAGTTGACTTGGTAATCTACATTTAGACTTGAGACTTGACTTGACCAAAGACAAAGTTGACCTGACCACTCTTTACTATGTTGTATTCTATGAATTCACCTCATACAGGTGTATGTCAGCCTAAAAAGGTGGTAAACTCCATTCTGCAAATAAAAAGCTGTAAACTGACTTTGGGGGTGGGGGGGTTGTATCCTCCACTGCATCCCTGGGTTCAAGTAATTCAAAGGGAATAGAAGAGTTGCATGTATTGAGGGAGGTTCCTTGGAGGGAAAATCCATCCCCACCCATCTCTCCAACCAGAATTCACATACATTAGCCCCTGTACCTACCAGGCACGTTTCTTTTTTAGCTCGCTTATGGCTCCTGCTGTTGCTATGAGAATATTGAAAGCCCCTTTGAAGCATGGCGCAATTTTGCTAAAAGTTGAAATATTTGTAACTTCTATATCTCAGTGCTCTGAGTGCTAAAAAAACATGCAATGCTTTCAATTCTGCCTGCAACCAGCAAAACAGCACGTCCTTTCCCTTTAAACTAATGAGGAAGAAGAGAAATTCCTGGTGGAGATACAGCCTTATTCCTGCGGTCATAGACAGTTTAGTTAATACAGGAACGTCTTGTTCCCAAAGCTAGAAAACCAGAGAACTGAAGACACAAAACCTCATTGCAGATAACCAGGAAATGTGTCCTTCTGTGAATTTGGTTTTTGGGTGGAATTTTTTTTTTAAACAAATTTTCCATGTCATAATATACACCTATTTAACAATAAATGCCAAAAAAATGTACAACATTTTTATTTTCTTGTATTTTTATATAAAAAATCATGTTAAATAAAAAATTGTTTCCAGGTTCAGGCCGAGCTGAAAATTGTGGTCACCCTCCTACCCCAAGTAACATCATGACACTGATGTATTAGTACCAGAGTCAGAATCTAACTTAGGCCAAGGTTAGTAGACTCTGACCAATCAAATTGAGTTATTTGTAGGCACTGAGGCAGCAAGAGAGCAGCTTTTACAATCTGCAGATGGAGAGGAATCTGGAGCTGGGACACTGCTGGTTTATAGTCATGTGGCATGAATATTTTATACATTTTCTTGGCAGTCTCTATTTGTATTCTGTTTTGTGCCTAAAACAATCAGCTCAATGGCATTTTTAAAGATCAAAGTTGGCATGGAGCAAATTTGATAGAAATACTGGATGGTTGGATTTTCAACCCTATTCAATTGATATCAAGACAAAGCAGATTATGGGACTGAAGGCTATTGTGGCTGTGTAAAAGCTTGGATTACTCCCCTTTAATAGCCGTGTCAGTAGAGATGATCAAATATGTTCCATGGGCTTTATAGACGTAAAGAAAGCTTAACTTCATGAGCCCGCCTTTAAACTGTGTGTATAACTGTCAAACATGGACGACGAGAAATATTGACCCTCTGGCGGATGGAAACGACCAGTTCGCTGAGCCACGAATCCGTCATTACATCATAAAATTTCCACCAGGGCCCCACTGTTTTATCTGCGCACTATCTATTTTGAGAAAGATAATACCATGCTTTGGGCTTTCAGAAAACCATTTTACCACGGTATTGCTTTCAGCGATGCCTCTGTTTTTTCAGTTGATGTGTGAAACTGATTCCTCTGTCCTCCGCAAAGCTCTGCCATCTGGATTGCTGCTTAAGACCGCATGCTGGTCACGGCGCATCGCGGCGCATAGATAAGCTGCTACTTCATACGTGCTATAGAAATGCGCGTCATAGTGTATAAAAGGTCAACACAAAACAAGGATTACTGGCACACTATTCTTCTTTTCCAACGAATTGCAGATGTCTTCCTTAATGCAAAAAGAAACAAAATATGCAAACGAGGGGCAAGGGCTGTCAAGTTTAACATTGCCAAAGTTCAGTTTAGAGTTATGTAAATGTTACAAATGCTGATTCTTGGGTTACATTGGGTTAAGAGAGTGAAAAGCCATATGTAAATCCATTGGTTCATGGCAAAACAGCTTGCAAACTAAAAGGCACTTGGAGAGTGCAAACCTCTTCCAACGCTGAACCAATTTGCTGTTACATCCAAAGTCATTTACATCATTCCTATGGCTTACATTTAAGTTAAATAGATTTCTTGACCCTGCAGACATCCCTTTAGCATTTGGAATCAAGTCTGTGTCTCCTTTAGTTTCATAGTTATGGCTTAAAAAACGATAATCATCTAATGGTGGAAATCCCTCATCCGGATCACCACCAAAACCGAATCAGTTGTTCCTTGGCCCAAGGCCTGTCTGTCCACTGAATTTCACGGTAATCCGTCGGTAAATTTTGGAGCTATCCGGTTGACAGACAGACAGACAAACTAACAAAAGCCTGGCAGAGTTCAACAAAGATATAGGCTTTAAAGCTAAAGATGTATTTTACAAACCTGCACAGTCAATGCTCAGAAACCGTGTGAGCGGCGACAGCGTCTCATAAAGGGGACATGACATGAGAGGCGTATTACCATAACAACTTCTAACGGAGCGATATGGCCCAAGGCTGTTTGCAGTCATTATAAATAAATAAAGCCGCTTGTTGCAAGTGTTTTTTAATGCATCCTCACTGCTGATTTGACAGGGATGCATTAATGAGAAATCACTCCATGGGTTCCCTCCTCAAAGGCACACTCATGGTAGCAATGGAAGGGGGGGAGAGTCTTTCACTTGTTCACTTCCTCAGCCAGTCCTGAGGCCTGTACTACGAAGCAGGATTTGGGGTTAGAACTTCAGGTTTAACCCTGGGTTTTCAGTCTCACGAAGGTGGTTCACTTTTAACCGGGGTAGATCACCATGGTAACTTATGCTGCACGGCTAACCTGCTCCGGAGCAGGTTAAGTTCAGGGTATTGGATCAAAACGTATGAAAGGCCCGCCTTCTGACCAATCAGCTCTCTGGAAACAGGGAGTCACAATTCCTACAGGATCCCGATATGGACAAATATACAACTGAAAATCACAATAAAAAACTGAAAACTGTTAGGCTATTTTTGAATGAACAGACAGTAAGAAGTGCTGTTTGCAGGGCGACGTGTTTACAGACCAGCAGAATCACGTTGTTTTCCATGATAACTTATTATATCGGAGATATAGCAGGTAGGCTACTTAATTGACCATATTATTAATGGATTGAAGTTACTGTTGCATATATTAATTGCGCTGACTTTATTTAATTGGATTCCCGACAGTGTTTGGTTCAATATAGGCTATTTCATATTCTATTACCGCAGCCCCGAAGAACATGAGACCGACTTTATGAATAGAAAATCTTTTTACAGCCTCAATGTGTCCACAAACTATTTTATCAATGAAAATTATGCCCACTGTGTCCTAATGACGGGGCAGTTCCTCCAGTAATCCTCTCTAGTCTTGGAAGCAAAAACAACTTTTACTTTTTGCGGTTATGTTTTGTAATGCTGACAGTTATTCATTATAAGAATTTGTTCTTCTTGAGAGAAGAACCCAATGTTAGTAGCTATCCATTTCTTTCCGATACCCATGTGTTGAAAATGTCAGCAGGAAATATTAGGGCTTCAGTGTTTCCTCTAGGATTTTTTTTAGCAGCGGGGGAAAGGGTTTTGTGGTACCTGGATGGTGCGCGCGTAGTACGCCGGCGGTCGGAGTGAATATCAATAGGTAATTAAAAAATATGAAATAAAGTGACACTTGACTGCAAAACAAACTTTAGAACATACTCCACTCTCCTCACTTTCTGCCCTCTCTCCTGCTTCACTCTGCTCTCCTGCTCCACTCGCCTCCACTACTCCTGTCTGTCTACTTGTCTAATAAGGTTACATTTGAGAATGAGTAATAATTCTCTCACATCACAAATATTTGATCATGCAACTAGTGGAACATTAAAATATTGTAGTAGCCACCACTAACGTTACATATTTTAGAACCAGAAGGTATTTCTTTCCCTTCAAAACTTCGGGGCATAGCTAAGAACCTTGAGCCCCTCCCTAGCTAAAGTAACGTTACCTGAATATCTTCCTCATCGACATCAGGCATCTTTCTCTTCTTGGAGAAATATTTTAACAAATTCATCTGAAAATGCAATCAGCAATATTTTAATACATAGTTTATATAAACATTGTTTATCGGCAATTATTTTACCGACGTTTATTGAAGTAAAGCTGCGTTCACACATAGCGTTTTTTCCCCAACTGCCAGCGCCCTTTTCTCATTAAAAACAACGGGAAGCGGCCGCAAGGCGCACAAAAGGCGGCCATTCCCAAAAAGTGCTGCAGCCAGCATTTTTTTCATCAGAGCACTTTCAAAAGTTGAGAAATGTTCAACGTTCAGCGCCGGGTGATGTGAACCGCTTTTTCCCAGCCGACCAATCGCGATGACAGAGACGCTGGCCGTTTCCCATAGCAACAACAAATATTGAGAAAGTGAAAATGCCGGTGGAGAAATCGGACGTTGTGATAAGTGAATTTCCGTAGTATGGATTATACTGGACATGTATTGGAAAAATCTGGTAAGCCTTTGCTTGTTGCACAACACTGTTTTGTCTGCTAGAAGTGCTAACCAGCTGGTTAGTGAGCTAGCAGCTGCTCAGCTAACGTCAGGTGACGTTGCCGTGATCCGCTTCTTATTTCTCCTCACAAAAAGTGCTCCAGGCAGCGCTTTTTCCACATCAAAAAACGCTATGTGTGAATGCAGCCTTAATCTACCTTTCTCTCTCTTCTCTTTCTTTTTCTCTTCTTTCTCTCTCTCCCTCTCGCCTTGGCCGGGTGTCGCCACTTCCTGTATCCATCATTTCAAATTAAAAGCCCTCTGCAGAGTCGTGTAATTGCGACTTCATGACATTTCATAAAATTCTGAAGCAGCGGCGGCAATAATTTTGCAGCGGCAGGCCGCCACTGCAAAATGTATATAATGGAAACTCTGGGCTTATATCATCCTATAATTCTTCTAGTCTATTGTCTATGGCTTTTATTGTTTGATTAGCCTATTTTATTATTTTCGCCTATATTTAGGCTATTACATATTTTTATAGTTTTGCGCCCATATTCTATGTCCTTTTCCCCACTGAATCATATTAATTTTCCTGTGCAACAATCTAATTTCCCCACAGGGATCAATAGTTTCATCTTATCTTATCCGAATTGTCTGATCTGGATCTGTCCATGTTGCATGTGATTGGCTATTTGTTACAAACCCTGCCTCTTTCATGTGAACGCGCTCATAGCTAGATTGGGAAAACCTGGGTTGACTTACCGAGTTGATAACCACCGTCGTGTGACCGCTTAGCGTGGTTGCGGTTGTTAGGCTTAGTGAAGCCAGATAACGAAAAGAATATCCTATGTTGAACTTGCTTCGTAGTACAGGCCTCTGGGATCCAAACCTCATGTCCCTCATGTTTCTTGCAAACCTTCAGGCTACCAGCCAGGCTACAAGATATTTGACAAACATTTTCCAGAATCTTAAATTAAGCACTGAACTTGAAGAAGTCAATTGAGGGCAATCAACTTGCATTTTAATCAATCCATTAACAGAAGGTGTGCAATCTATAAATCTCTAAATAAATGAAGTGCATATAAGAATTTTAACTACTGTGTTTTCATGTAGTATGTATTATATTTATTTCCAAACTGTTAATAAAAAAAGAAACACACAAAAAAACATGATTTTCATCATTCAAAACCTCTAAGAATGGATCCAGTCTGTAAAAGCATTATCATTTGTCAACAAGGCCATAGGCTACCTGCTGTCCTCCTAAGATACCATAATAATAATTTTGTAAGAATAGGTGACACTTATTTTAAATGGTGGATATCTCATTTTATAACAGAACTCTAAATTCCGTCCAAGTCAGAGCTTGAAAGGGTAGTAGCTAGTTTCAAATCCTGCTGTCTCCTCCCTCACCAACTGCTATGAAAGTACTCTAGCTGAGCTGAACAATTACCATCAATACGAGAGTGCAGTTGTATTGGGCAGCTGTGGGTTGTGAGTGTAAATGTAGGGCTTTGCTGCCAAGGGATGAAAATGAGACAACAGTTGAGTCCTCCCATTAGACCCCGTTTACACCTGGTATTATAATGCAATCTGTATCAGCCAGGGAGGAAATCTAATGCTAAATAAAGTATCCGCCCATGGAGTAGAAATGCCATTGCCACGGGTAGAAACATCATTGCTGCGGGTATAAACGTCCTCGTCATGAGTAGAAACATGATCATGGCGGGCAGAAATGCTGTCATTGAGCGTAGAAACTTCATTAGTGCGGATGGAAACATCATCACAGCGGGTAGAAATGACATTGCTGTGGGTGGCAACGTCGAGTAGTAGAAACGGCATCACCGAGAGTAGAAACGTCATCACCGCAGGCAGAAACATGATTACCACGGGTAGAAACGCCATCACCAAGAGTAGAAACGTCATCACTGTGGGTAGAAACATCATCGCTCAGAGTAGAAACTTCATCACCGAAAGTAGAAACGTCATCACTGCAGGCAGAAACATGATTACCACGGGTAGAAACGCCATCACCAAGAGTAGAAACGTCATCACTGTGGGTAGAAACATCATCGCTCAGAGTAGAAACTTCATCACCGAAGGTAGAAACGTGATCATCGCAGGTAGTAACATCATTGCCACGGGTAGAAACGTCATCACTGCGGGTAGAAACATCATTGCCACGGGTAGAAACGTCATCACTGCAGGTAGAAACATCATTGCCACAGGTAGAAACGTCATCACTGCGGATAGAAACGTCATTGCCACCGGTAGAAGCGTCATCACTGCGGGTAGAAACGTCATCGCCACGGGTAGAAACATCATCACTATGGGTAGAAATGTCATCACTGCGTGTAGAAACGTCATTGCCATGGGAAGAAACGTCATCACTGCGGGTAGAAACGTCATCACTGTGGGTAGAAACGTCATCACTGCAGGTAGAAATGTTATTGCCACAGGTAGAAACGTCATCACTGCGGGTAGAAACGTCATCACTGCGTGTAGAAACGTTATTGCCACGGATAGAAACGCCATCACTACGGGTAGAAACGTAATCACTGCAGGTAGAAACGTCATCACTATGGGCAGAAACATCATCACTGCGGGTTGAAACGTCATCACTACAGGTAGAAACGTAATCACTGCGGGTAGAAACTTCATCACTGCGGGTTGAAACGTCATCACTGCAGGTAGAAACGTCATCACTATGGGAAGAAACATCATCACTGCGGGTAGAAACGTCATCACTATGGGCAGAAACATCACTGCGGGTTGAAATGTCATCACTGCGGGTAGAAACGTCATCATTACGGGTAGAAACGTAATCACTGCGGGTAGAAACGTAATCACTGCGGCTAGAAACGTCATCACTACGGGTAGAAACGTAATCACTGCGGGTAGAAACGTAATCACTGCGGGTAGAAACGTCATCACTACGGGCAGAAACATCATCACTGCGGGTTGAAACGTCATCACTGCGGGTAGAAACGTCATCACTATGGGCAGAAACGTCATCACTGTGGGTAGAAACGTCATCACTGTGGGTAGAAATGTTATTGCCACAGGTAGAAACGTCATCACTGCGGGTAGAAACGTCATCACTGCGTGTAGAAACGTTATTGCCACGGATAGAAACGCCATCACTACGGGTAGAAACGTAATCACTGCAGGTAGAAACGTCATCACTGCGGGTAGAAACGTCATCACTATGGGCAGAAACGTCATCACTGTGGGTAGAAACGTCATCACTGCGGGTAGAAACGTCATCACTACGGGCAGAAACATCATCACTGCGGGTAGAAATGTCATCACTGTGGCTAGAAACGTAATCACTGTGGGTAGAAACGTCATCACTGCGGGTAGAAACGTCATCACTACGGGCAGAAACATCATCACTGCGGGTAGAAACGTCATCACTATGGGCAGAAACATCATCACTGTGGGTTGAAACGTCATCACTACGGGCAGAAACATCATCACCACAGGTAGGAATGCTACCTGTGGGTGCAAAACATCATCAATGTGGGCAGGAACGTCCCCACCACGGGTAGTCAGCATCCCTGGAATCAACAAGAAACTGGATGTTTGGTAGCAATGTGGGGGTTCACAGCAGTTTCAAACACAACTGTGGCAAAATGACTTGTGTTTCTGTTTCTGTTGCCTTTTGCTAGAGTGGTAGAAGCCAAAGAAAAAGTAAGTCCAGGCTGTGTACAGTAACAGCTGCCATGTTTTTGCTGCCTCCTCCCCACTTACTCACCTGCTTTGCCACAAATGTGATCCGATCGCAATATGGACAGAAAGCAGAGAGCCAGAACCCATATAAATACCAGGTGTAAATGCAAGGTTGTGAAGAGGCTGTTCATTATCCAGATAGCATATCCATCTGCAGACCACATTTTAAAAGCAGGTGTAAATGAGGTTTTAGTTTGACTGGGATGCTTCTGAGGAATGGCATAGAAAAAGAGAATCAGCAGGAACAACCAGGTTTCATTTGTGGTGCTCTGATGGCTTGAATAAAAGACTTTCATGTTTCGCTTTTGGTGTGGCGGCTACATCACACGATTTCATCTCCCCAATCCAAAATCAATACCGTGCAATCCACTAGCAATCTACTTTCCAAATGGCCTCCTGTGAACGAAGAAAGCAGGAATTACACTTATTAAGTGGAGTGCCTTCTGTAGGTTCCCCTGAGAGGAACTTTTCAATCTAGTTGATGTTCTTTATCCATAGTTGAAAGCTATATTGATATTTTCTACAGATTCTACATTTGTTAAAAAAAAAAAAAAAAAAAAAGGTAACAGACCACAGCTGGAATGGTAGGGAGAGAACACAAGAGTTACTGTTGACTTTTCCAAGATCACAGATTACCAATAACTAATGTTAAATACTGGTCATTACCCAATAATCACATTCAAATATTACCCTGACATCACCCTGCTATTGGCAAGTTATAATGTAAAGTTTATAAACTATCTCTGTTCCTAGGTCACAAATAATGAGCTTTGTTGGATGTTTGGAAACTGCATTGGTAACTAATACTATCTACCCATAACTAAAGCAAATTGCTGGTAATTTCCAAGCAATCACATAGATATTACACTGGTAGACACTGGTTGTTATTGCTGAACTGTAGTGTAAAGCTGTACTGCTTTAAGATAGAAACCAGGATGAGAACTCACATTTTTATGTGTCGAGGTCAATGTTGAGTATGTTTCTCCACAAAGTAGAAAATTTTAAACAACAAAACGTGGCTCTTTCAATAAATACATTCCTCCAATCAATGTAATCTAAGTGTCTCACATTTTGTTTGCAAATTAAGCATAAGGAGATTATATGCTCTCTTTGAATCCACATCTCCATAGCAAAAGCAGAGTTAAATCAGGTTATATCAGGTTGCCAAGAGACACGTACTGCAATGATCATCTCGGCGGCTGCTTTTTTTTCTCCTTTTTTTTGTTGGTATAATGCGGCTGTAAAATGGGTTTTGAATGGAATAAGATTCTGCTCTTATCACTCCGAAATTTTAATGCCGCATTAGTGACAGAGAACTTGTTTTGAATTTGTATTTCCTAAAATGGAGCGTGCTGAGTGCAGAAAGAACATTTCCTTGTCTCCCCTGAGCCAGCGCTGCTGTTATGTTGTGTTTATGGGGTGAATTTACAGTTCAGTTGAAAAGGCGAGGAGAGCCTCTCTGTATTACCAGGCCCCACTGAGTGGACAGATTGTATCTCTCTGTAGTTCAAGTGTCAAATTGACTCAAACTGTGTGAAACGTCTCCTACTCTTGATACACTCTCTTGGTACACTGTCTCTGTAGGTTTTAAATAAAATGATACTGAATGATAGAGGAAAAAGTTGAGTGGTGTCAGCTCACGAGTTAACACAACTTTATTTTCTTTCTGGCTCAAAATGTAGTGATCAGATTAGGTCTGCCTTGAAGCAAGGCAAAGGTCATTTAGACAAACAGCAAGAAACACCGATTCCACACTCTGTACATGCAAAAAAAACACAAAATGAGAGCTATTTTTTTTTAGAAATTACAGCAGAATAAAGTAGAATGACTAGAAGAACTCATGAGTGAATGCATTTCTAATTATGCCATGGGCATTCTTTTAAACCACTTGACTCGCTGGTTCCCATTTCTAAGACTGATTACACACTACAGGATTGTCAGGTAGATTAACAAAAGATTTGTCTGTCCTGACTCATTGAAGGCTCGATCAGGACTGATGGTCCACCCAGGTTATCTGGTAGTGTGAGGAGTTTACAGAATCAGTCTGAACCATCCTGATCGACTTGCACATTGATCGGAGCCACCCTGTTCATATACCCTATATACCCTACAGCAGGGGTTCCTAAACTATTTAATGTCAAGGATAGATGCACCATACATTTGATAAGATCCAGGGAACCTCATCTGAGAGCATTTTTGATGCTAGATATGATTAGTTACTAGGGATCGAATAAAAGTTCAATGACAAGAAAGTATGACTGTGCAGAATTACGTTTATTTCTGAGCCATAAATCTTTCTAGCAATGGCACTGGCTTACAACAATTTAAAAATGTCATTACAAAGTGCAAATAATATAATTTGGATGGAGAGCTTGTGAAATTGTGTGGTCAAGCTGTCTCATTTGTGATTACTACAGCAGAATAAAATGAAGCTAATAATGTGATTTATTGTTTTGTTGTTGTTTTGTATTGCGATATATTGAATTTCGATATCTCATCCCATCCCTACTAATTACAGACTTATACAATTGCCTATACTGTAGGTAAGGAGGTAACAGTGGATACAATGAAACCTATGAATAAAATAGCTCTCCTTATACATTCTCTCATTGTGCAAACCTTTAGTGAATGAAGTAATAGTGCAATTAAATTACTCCTCATTTTGCCGGGGACCCCCTGGTACCACCCTCAAGGACCCCTGGTGGTCCCATGATCCCCACTTTGGGCACCACCGGGCATAGGGATGAGCCTTACAGACTGGAATAAAGACACTATGGGCAGAAGTGGTCACCTTGAGTGTTGAATCATGGCGAATTTTGGCGTCTGAAATGACTTTGTGACTCATGCCAATAGATGTTAATGGGAAAATTATTGACAACTAAAAGACATGCTAATTCACATGCATAATGGATTCGGTGTCCTTGTAGTATTTTGTGTCTGTGTGCAATTCCTCATGAATAGAGAGAAATTATTCATTCAATTCCAACTTGTTTCACATGCACTGGCTTCAGAGGGAAACATACACTTTGAATGTGCCTTTGATATGCCCCGCAGATTTTCGCATTTTTGAATTCAGCTCAAAACAATGTAAACACTTAGCATTTATCAGGCAGCGGCGTGGCAACAGTCCGCCAACCTTCAAACTAAACATCATTTAATCTCCCGGGAGAAGCTTTTAGGGCCTCAGTTTCAAGTTGTTTACTTCCTCTGACAGGAACTCCTATGCCACTCAGCTGTAGCGCGCTATAGCAACAGAAATTCAATTATTCATCGGCGTAAAAAGCCGAGGCGTTCATTAAATATTATTTGCAAAGGAGAACAATGGCGTTCAAAGGTTCACGAAGACAAAAACAGGGTGCATGCTCCCTCATCCTCTGCGCTGCGAGAGAACAACAAACTTTTACATAAGCAGAAGAGCATAAACTCCAAGTATTGTCTGTATTCTGTTTTTTGTTTCAAGTACAGTACAGTCTGTGACGCAAGAAAAAGCTATTCAGGTGACAATTATTATGTCTACACGAGTTTGCATGTTCACAATACTGCCAAGTGCTAATAGAACTGATGAGACATGTCCAACCAGCGGGTCTTTGTTATCTTTTCAAAACAGAAAGAGAAAGGGAAGATAGAGGCAGACCGAATGCCTGCCAGCCTGAAGCAGAGAAAGAGAACATCTTATTCTCAGAGAAAACCCCCCCCGCCAAAAAAAACAGCCACAAACACTGCTAACAAGCTGAAGAGCTCTTTGCTCTTTTTCTCTGCTCATTTGAGCACTGCTTTTTTTTTCATCTGGCAGGGGAAAAGGAGAGCAGCGGTGAGAAGAATCGCAAAAAATTAAAAATACGGTTTCAAGCCGTAGCGAGCCCTCATTAAACAACGTTAACATGGCCCGGTTGCTGCTGTCCGTCTCCCACTGTCATTCCCAGCATTCAGGCCCAGTATGAACGCCTCCTGCGGTGTACACCCAGAGGACGAGATGCCGATTCTTTAATCTAAATCTTATCAGGTTATTTAAACTCAGTGGGACTCCAAGGCTGCGTTCCCATTACAGGCCTTCCGATTTCTCGCTCAGATCCGTTCTCATTCGTGTTTGAACGGTGACCTATATATCTGACATCGCTGTGAACAGACCGTGAAGCGACCTGCACACGCATATGAACAACAAATGACATCATATTTGCGAGCCAGTACATGGAAGCTGGTGAAAGTGAAATTGCAGTCCAAGCGTTAATCTTAAACCTGCAATAAGCGATATCAGACCTTATAACCAATCCTGAAACTAATGTGTGCTTTGTGGAGATTTCATTGAGACATAATGATATACCGTATTTCCTCTAATAGTGGCCCGGGCCTTTATTTACCTCAACTGCAGAGGGTACCAGGCCTTTATTGGAAGCAGGCTTATATTAGAGACAGGCCTTTATTTCTAATTCCCTCTGTTTGATAAGTATATTTGCTCATATTTTAGTACGAAGCCTCCTTGTTTTCTGATCTGCTTCTGTTGGGGTACGTTAGGTAGACATTTTTTTGTTACTGCAATGCATTACGATAATTACGGTAATCAACGACGGCATGCTCCAGAGACTTCCGCCGGCCGAGCCGTCTTGTGGCACTTGTACGTTACTACAAACTACAGTTACAAACAGGCACCAGGAGTTTACCGGTATTCACCGTTGTTTGCATGTAAGCTGAAGCTAACTGAAGCTAACTGAACCTGGGCGCCGATGTGTTCCCGGTGATCCGGCCGAGATTTCGGCGGGGGTCCGGGGCTCGGATCGGGAGGATCAATGCGGGCCGTGGGCGCGGCAGAGAGAGGAGACGGACACGGTGCAGCCATATACTAGGTTTTGACCTAGTCTTGTTTCCTTTGTTTTTTCCCAGCCTGTATTTGAGACCGGCCTTTATTTGTTCGTGTCGACGACGGCCCCGGCCATTATCGGAGACCCGGCTTTTAATTGATTACAGGCCACTATTAGAGGAAATACGGTAAACCAATATCCACACAGCAGCAGCTGTGTTGCTGTTTTCACCTCTTTTCTAAAGCTTGTTGTCAAATTCCGCTCCGGAACTAAGCTCCTCCCGCTCCATTCAGTAGCTTTTCATTTTTTAAAAACTAGCTTGTCTCCTCCCTCGCTGTTTAAAAGCAGCGTTCCTCCCTCCCATTCCTGAACATTTTCTCTTAATGGCGGAATCGATGAAGCAAGCGAGTAAACTTGTTAAACTAGTAAACTTGCTACCTACCTCTTCACTTGTCATTGTGGGACATGTAACCTTCAGTTGGAGAAAAATCTGTCAAAGTGAGACTGGTAACCGGTGACACTTCTCAGCAGGTACGTTTAGCTTAGCTGTTAGCCTTTATCCTGCCATTTGTCCTTCGTAGGCCTCTGTAGTGCAGTGCTTTTGCTCTAAGCTTGATGCAAAGTTGATTGTAAAATTGCTTGTGGTGCATGAAACATGGCAGTAATTCTGTTTCTGTTTGATTGTGGGCCGCTAAAGCAAAAGCTTAGTTTAAACCTAGCAATTATCCCCCCTGAAATGACTGCCCCGGCAAAGTTAATGATGTTAATTTCTATGAAAGAATAGTTTTCATTTTTCAACGGGGCTGAAAAAACTAACACGGTTGTTTTCTCACGAATGAGCGTGGCCGACAGGGGTGCTGCTTTCCACTCTCCCTCTTCAGTGTTTTCCCCCTCCCCCCCGCCGAACGTCATGCAACATTAACGTGGTCGTGAGTGATGCTCTTTGGTAGGATGTTCATTAGCCATGCATTAATATGTTTTGCGTCTGCTAATACCATTTTTCTCTTCTGGCCCCCAAACGATCCCACTCCAGATAAATCACAGCCGGGGTTTTTACACCCAGCGTTGTAATTCATATCATTTTCACATAATCATAACTCATGCTGTCGCCATAATTAGTTAACCGTGTTTAATCACACGCAAAATTGATCCCCGGATAAGTAATGTTTCAAGAAATCCCCTCCCAACTGCGATGCTGTTGCCCACTCATTTGTAACGCCGTTGTGCTAATGACTGCGCTCGTGGTCAGAGAGTGGAAGGCGGCAGGAGGTCTGGGATAAGAGGGATTCATATTTTCTGGCAACATAACAACTCATAACAGGCCTGGCCCTTATCAATAATTCCCTTTGGCTTGTACCACACACCTTTGAGGAAAACCAGGGGGGGGAAGGGGAATGATGGAGGAATGACCGCCTTCGCAAGATAAAGAAAGAGGCGTACACGCCATTATGCAGGCTGGAATCTCCGCGGGACAGCCTTCAATTTCTCAATACTGCTCTCTCTCCTTGTCTTTTTCTCTCTCTCTCTCAATCTCCTTTTTTCCCCTTCTCTCCATCAGTATCACAACACACAGAGCGCTAATTAATTAGTCCCACAAGACCCGTAGAAGTCAGAGATAACAGTCGGAACTTCCTCCTCAAAACCCAGCCCGCCGCTCAGCTTCGCCGATCTTCAGACGCCGCGGCTTCCCGAGCCGAGGCCCCCCTTTTCTCCCACTCCGTGTCTTTTGTAGGACAGGAGCGCTCATTAAATCCTACCCCGCCTGGGGACTGTTAAGATATGCAGACGTAAACTAAGCAAAAAGTTTATATTTCCTGTCCCCGCGAGCTCTTTCTCCTGCCCGGCACTTATCGCGCGGGGCACCTTTTCGCAGAGGTGATGCCTTCGAGGCCGGGTCAGCCCGTTCACAGGACCCAAATAGAGGCGAGAAGGGGGAAGCCGGGACCCGAGATCATCTCTCGGTCTTGACAAAGGTGTCAGACAGAAACAAAATAGACATGCCAGGGTGAATGGTGTTTGCAGGAGTGTAATTTTTCTTTGGACTCAACACTGTTCCCATGCCACCTTAGGAAAAGCTCTCTGCCAGCCAGCAAGGTGGGCGATTATTTATTTACCATATACATTATAGATAAAGACTGCAGTCAATATGGGGTATAAATATTCTACTGAATACTGGATTCTACTGGGGACGGAATACGGACACGCCGATCGGACATACTTTTCCCATATCTTTGGCTTCGGTGCGTTCACTGCTGTAGAAACTGTTTTTCTTTCTTTTTTTTCTCTCAGATGTACACCAGGGAGAAAAGGGAAACCATTTTGTAGAGTGTTTTTCCACACTGTACAGCTCCCTCCGAAGCCCTACATTGTCATTCACCCCCGGAGCATGTAGTCACTTTCCAGGTTTTTTGGAGTGCTTTAAAATAATATGCTGAGCTTCATGAATTCTGCAGGTCGGTGCGGGGAGGGGGGCTTTTAAATTCATGTTACATATGCTCCTAAAACCACCGTTCATATAAACACACATTGCATGGAGTTTGAGTGGAGCCCTATCCTCGCCACGCCAGGCATCTTGCGTAGTGTAAGCGGATGTTTTGTAGGCTTATTTTTCTTCACTTTGTCAAGCGGCTGTAAGTACATGTTTACACTGAGAACACAAGAATACATTATACATGACTGCATTCAGGCCAGTCGCACAAGCGGGAAGAAAGCAACGAGAAGCCGGCCAGAAGACGAAAACAACACTGCAAAAGTGAAAACAAATTACCCCTCTCTCGCTTGGATACACAAACCGCCTGCTGTCATCGTTCCCAAAAAAAAAACCTTGGTGAGGTTTTGTCTTATCGCAGCGAAGAGGATCCTGTCTCACCACACTCGCGCACACACACACACACACAAACATAAACCTGCAGTCGGGGAATGTGATTGTGTTGCTCGGGGTCATGCAGACAGCCCGGGGGTGACTGCCTGCCTGGGCAGCCATCACCACACAGCATTGCGCTATCTCTGTCTGAACAAGGAACAAAAGAGCCGGGCTTGATAGCCGCCCATGCAGACATGGCTGATACCAGGCGAGGGGAGGGGAGCCGCAGATCCTGGACCAGACAGCTTGATGTATGCTGGTTGAGGCAGCTCTACTAGGCCCAGCAGCACAACACAGTGTGGCCATGACCAGAGCTGTCAGCACAGATAGCAGCCGCCGCTGAGCCTCTTTCATCTGACGGCTGGTGAGGGAGATGAGCGGGACGCGAGCAGCCAGGCGAGCTGCTATGTTGGATTACATATGCTACCGTCTGGTTATGCTGAGGTGCACCGTCCACGCAGATCTTCACAGATGCATCTCCTCATGCTAAGATTGTCTTTGTTTCATTAAAAGCTGTGGTCAAAGATGATTTAAATGCTAATTTGCCCTTAGGAAACTGAGCCCTGGTGGCTCAAGCTGAATGTTTTCTTTGTGTTTTTTTCTGTTCTGTTTTTTTCTGTTCTGAAGCCCGGTGAAAAAAGCAAGGAGTAAGGCTAAAGATAATTTTCAATGAGAAGTGGCAAACCACTTGCGCGGAGCATGATGGGATAGCTGGCAGTGCAGGGCAAGCTGAAAAGAGCCGGGCGTGATAGCAAGCGGTGGGAAAAGTTTAAATGAATGAACTTTAACCCAGAGGCGGCAGAAAATCACGGCGCAGTACTCAGTCAGACTTGAGCAAAATATCCTTGCCAATATTAGTTCCTAGTTCCACATTATCATCATGGAGGAGAAGCTAATAATGACTGTAAACACAGTACCTCAGTATATAAACTGCTGTAGCAACAGCAATAACTTTCCACCATGATCCATGGCAGAGAAAAATAATTAAAAAAGTAGCCTAATTTTACCTTTGTTTTCTACTTAATGCTATCCCATCAAACGTCAAACAGGAAAGCATGTGATACCCCCACAAGCAGCCAATTCTAGGAGGCTGACAGAGGCTGTCTGATGGCCTAGCAGCTGCTTTCTGTCTGGCTGTACTCAGAGATATGAGGTAAGTAATATTATGAAGCCTAGCACTCTTGTTAACTGAATAAAATGCAGTCTAGTCACACTAAGTTATCTTTAGCTAGTTAGCCTAGCTGACCTTCCAAGTTCAGACTAGCCGTACTAGCCTTTAGCTATCTAGGAAAGCTAGTTGGCTAGCTGCTGACCTTCCAAGATCATGAATGCCATTGTCATGAATTGCCATATGTTTTATTTATATTTTGAGTTCCTTGTTTGCCATTCAGGTCTGCCAGTTAGCTAACTTGTGCTCCAAGAAATCTGTGGTTCTTTGGTTCCATCCATGAGGTTTAACAGAATTCTGCCTCCGAGAAATGTTTGTAACTAAAACTCCAATAAACGTAATAAAGTGTGTTACCTTATCTTACAATATTAAAACAGTCTCGCCTAAGAAAGATGACAGATTAAGATAGACAGATTAGCTAATTTAGCTAATGAGGCATGTATATTCCACAATCTGAGTGCACCAGGATTAAGAGTTAGGCACTGGGAAATAATCGTAAATTTCTTTTCAGCATCTCTGTATCCTATGCAATGATGGGAGTGGATGGGAACTGTAACAAAACATTGGTCTAAATACAATTTCATTTTTGAATGAGCAAGGAAATCTGACATTCAGGAACTTCATTTTCTTAGAAATGCCTGAACAAGGCTTCTGAATAATGATCACCTACCAAGAAGTTTTCTCTATTCCGTTTATGAATATGATGTTATAGTCTCATTGCCAATGGAACAGATTGTGCTCTTGGGCATGTGAATATATTTTCATGTGTTTGCCACATGAAAAGGAAAAGTTAGCTAACTGTTAAATTTAGGCAACTAAAACAGTTTGGTTCAGATTAGGGTTAAGATTTTGGTCATGGTTAAATAAGAAAAACTCTGAAAAAATTCACGAGTTCAGAATCAAACCCAGCCAAGGTAAGTAAGAATTCGCCCATCCGTTCGCCCTGACCTCCACACAATTACTTTCCACTACGCTCAATTTCAATGTCAAACTACTTCCTGTTTTTAGTCATGTCTCCTTCACGTAATCCTTTCATAGTGGGGAAACATATTGCATGCAGCGTAGTGAGCATCTCACATTAAATTCACATTAAATGCTCAATCATAGTATGGGCCCTTGAACCTTTGGGCGGGATGAGGAACAGAAAGATGGCCCATTCAAGTGCTCATAATACTTTAGCTTTGCTGAATATCTCTGATTAGTTCTCCTTGTGAAAGCAGAAGTGGGCCTGATTGTGGACAGACCTTTGACACACATTCAGTGATTTATTTGAAAGGCTTTGTTCACTGGTTTCAGCAAATGGACTTGGCTCTTTATCACAGCGAATGGGAATATATAAATACATTAGATTACTTGCTCATAGAAACCAAAGATATGAGAGGTGTATTTGGATGGAAAATGACATTGCATTGTAACATCATTTCAGAATGGTATGTCATTTTGAAATTACTTTAAAACTTATTACGCCATGGACAAAATGCAGCGAATGACTTTACACCACTAATTTCCAAGTGTTTCCACATAATCACTGAAAAGCTTATTACTTATCAAATACTGTCCATTTATTATTTTGACCTTGGTTCAATCTCATTGCACATTTCAGAAAGGGCTGTGGATGTTCTGAAATGTCTGTAAAATATCTGTCCACCAACATAAGCTGACCATAAAAAACAAGAACAATTTGATTGCATTTTTCTTGTGTACGTTTTTTTTTTTTTTTTTTTTGGACATCCAAGAAGTCTATTTATTCATTTTAACCCAGCTGATGAAAAAACCCCAATTCACATTTTACTTTACAAAATATTTTTAAATCTTTGCTAAAAATTTGATTTACATTTGGATGAAAAATATATCTGTTGTAATTTTGACAACTGGCAATGCAACAAGTTGTCTTCTACTAATCATTTGACATGAATTACTCTCTGTCGTCTTTTCCACACCTTCACAGCTTGCCATTGACAGACATTGACAGTTTTAAACATGGTGTGACTGGTGACAAGGTCAACGCTGGTATTCCTTAAGTGACACTATGAACTGTTTAGGAGAGACCTCCTCTCAGTAAAGACGATGGGACACCATCCGGTGCAGTTCCTAGATCAACAGGTCTTGTGTTTCATATTCAGTCTCATAAATAGGCTTTCACTGCTTGTAAACTACTCTGATATCAGAACCAAATGATGTTATAAGCTCACTATTCCAGCAGTTGCAATATGCAAGCCCTCATTAGGAAAGGCTCACCGGGGGCTCGCGGCTCCAGGCTCATAAAACTTCACAAGGGGCCATTATTTATTTTTAATAGCATTACGTGTCATCTTATGTAAACTGGACTGCTATTCTGCACTTATATTTTATTTGAGTTTATGAGAGGCAAACAAATGCCCCAAAGGGTTTGGCTGTCAAAAGGCATTGTGGGAAGTGTATGGAAATCACTAACTGAAGTAGATGTAGACCAGGAGAAGGTGGGTTCACCAAAAAAGTAAATTACAACAGTTCATCACAAAATAACTCCTGGAATGCATCCGACATCTCAAATTGATGATATCTAACAGTGTAAGAGTGTGGATTTTTCCTTTGATTTACAACCCAAAGTTTGTATCTTTCTTTAATATTTTATACTAAAAAATATACTGTATATATAAAACGAAAAGTGCAAAAATGTTTTACATGTTGTATAAAAGCAGTAACATAGTGGAAGGAAGTGCTAGTGCCAATAACCACAGGATACAGTAGCACTCCCTCTCATATGTTAATGCTTAAGGCAACAACCCTGCCTTAAAGTAGTTGTTTAGGGAGGAATGCCAATTAAGACAAAGTCTAGTTGTGATGCATTAAACAAGGGATCATCTGAAACTACCTGCAAAATGGCGTGACTTTTGAAAATGCAATAACAAAGTTGTAGATCTAGGATGCCCGGATGTGTATGTACAAAGTTTGGCTTCAATTGGACTTGCTGTGTGAGAGTTACGGAATACTTACGAACACTTTTAGCAGAGAAAAAGAAGAAGAAAGAAGAAGTAGGAGGACAATTCCAGCAAATACAATAGGGTTCCAATATAAAAACAAGGAAAGAGTCATAAAAACGAGGTCAAAAACAATGATAAAAGATTTCAAGATGATACAGATTTAGCCAAATGACTTCCAGTCTAGCACTTTCACAGATCCACAAAGGAAAGAACAACACATCAAACTATTATCCTCTAGAGTCAATCGCTGAAATTATTGCTGTTTAATGCCAATTCAATTTTTTGCTCATCTTTGGATCTGCCAACATTGAGGCCCCAAACTGCTCTCCTTCGAAGAAGCAGCTCGGCTCCGGTAAGACTATTTAGAGACAATGGATGTTTAATCGCTCATTATCCACTTGGGTAATGTTTCAGCATGAGTGCAAGGGCGTTGTATTGTTTCACCCAGATATTAAATGAGAAATGATGCGTGTCAAAAGCCTGCCTGATCATGAAGGCTCATCAACGTCAAGTCTCCTCTCAGGAAAATGACAGACGGTGATATCTAAGAATGCCCCGACGTCAAGCGATTAAAAAGTTACTTTGAAGTTGAGTTTGTTAGGAGTGATTATGATTTGGTTACGGCGAGACATGTGTGCAATCAAACAACTAACGTTCCCCACGCACAAAAAGTGAGAGAACTTCCTCACCAAGAGAGGATTATATGGAGGAGACACAACTACAAACAGGCAGTAGTTTCACATTCAGATAGTACCATAACAATGTGGCCTTTTACTACCTGTCACCATAACAACGCCTCTCCTTTCACTCACCCTCCACTTCAGCAGAAAAGGCCAGCTTTCTCCTCATTCAAAGTGGAAACGTGTCTTCGAGTCCCAGTCTGAGATTTTATTTGTACTTAATCAGTTATAGGTATACATGCACATATTCTTAAAGGGCAGGACTTGTGCAGTATTAGGAAGCTTTGAGCATCAGTTTGTTTTGCTGCACAAAGATTCAAACGTGAACCTTTTACGGATTCAAAATACATTTAAAGCTGCACTAGGGAGGCAGTGAGAGGTAAATTTTGCGGACTTCATTACCCAGAAATCCTGTAAGGTGACGTCAGTAAACTGAATGTCTTCTTCTTGGTGTGGTGGAGGTGGTAAAGAGGTTCAGCCATTGTTGGTGAGTCCAGCTTAGTCTGGATTGAGTGCTCACTCACTACTGTTTAGGAGACACTTTAGTATGGAAAGAGATTAGTACCAGCAGAGTTGCATATAAATTGCATACATTTGAATTTGTCATGCTTATATTGAACCACCACCATTTGTAAGGCACATTTTGAAATTGAATGCAATGGTTTGAGACGGGATGAATTTGAATCTTGAATTTAACTTAAACTACAGTTCTAAATTTGACTTTCCGCATTCAAATTCAGTTTTCTTAATTCAGATTCAGCTTGCTGAGACACATATCTGGACACAAGGGACTTTTGTTCCCTGAGTGACGACTGGAAGGCAGTCACTAGTAACTCAACTAATGCTGACACTAATCTCTTTCCATACTTTTGGATTTCACATTTCCTATGTGCAGATATTTGGGATGTATTCAAGACTTTCTCAGCCTCCAGGTGGAACTCCTCTGACATTGTCTTGGACCTGTACCTGTGTTAATTAGTCCTATTAGACTTACCTATAACTTAGCCCAGTGAACTGATCTGATTGGTCATTTGTCATTGGTGGGGGTGTATATATATACATATATATATATATATATATATATCTTGATGTACATACATGGTACATACAGTGTTTTTTACAGAGAAGATTTCCCACCGGACTTTGTGATTTAGGCTGAAAAAATGGGTGGATTTTAAGAAAAGAAAATCTTGCCTACTGCAGCTTTAATGTATTATTTAAGTTTCATTTGACATCCTCACACTGCTTGCATCAAGATCAGCAGGAGTCATTTGTACTGTAGTAAGGTGCATGTCATTTGAGCTCGCATCACGTGGAATAAAAGCAAGCACAAAATTCCTTTCTCCACATGCAAGAGGAGAAAATATGAATGTCATGCTTGCTTGCTTGCATTCCTGTTTTTGGCGCTGGTTGCTCCACCAGCGGAGAACCCAGCAGTGTTACCGGAGTCGAGAAAATGCCACCAAACAGCAAGCTGCGGCGGGCCTGTTATCAGATTCCCATGTGGGTTGGAATGGGCAGGGTGTGACCGGTCGGGGGACTCCAGTTGACGCAAACAATAACAACGCATACCAGAGCGCCGACGCTCCGGGCCAATGACATTTCTCATGGTTCGCCTCCTGTAATCCGGCGAGGTAGCGTCCGCTGTAACATTAGGCGCGTCTCCAAGCCAGATCTGAGCAGGTGTTGTATTGAATGTTGCTCTTGAACGCTCGACGGCAGGGAGCGGTGGGGGGATTCCTGAGCTTGTTGAAATAAATAGGCAACATAACTCACACACTTTAGAGAACATCTCGCTCTGGAGAATTAGGTTTCAGTCCCGGTTCTTTGATATGTCAGACGTGTGAGAGCTTGAACAGATGCTGCGATGAGATGCACTTTGTTCCTAAACACTGCTGAGGTGTTCGGAGACACTGGCAGAGGGCTTCTAGCTCTACTGATGATCTAAGATAACGCTCCCAATGTCTTCTCGGGTGCAAATGCTGGCATTTGTTGATCATCATGTATCATTCAAGTTGTCCTTTTTGCTCTTAATAATGATAGCTGTGAAACAAAAGCAAAGTATAGCTAGTCATATTCATTTCAGTTTCAGTATGGAAGTTTTCTAAAGGCCCAAGAAAATTTGTTTTGATTTTGTTTTTCACTTTTTATTACGTTTTATAATTTACTATTATTTAGTAGTAGTAGTAGTAGTAGTAATCCCCAAAATTATACCAAGGCTTTCAATTTTTCTGGGCAACAAAATCATGCCTTATCAAAGCACTTTCTCTCCCCTTCCTGAATAATATATCTGCACTGATACCCCGAGTCCTCCCAGCTCCTGTACATTATTTATCATACAGCAAATAATGCCAGGGACTCTCTCAGGCACACTGATTCATTACCATCCTTATAGCTTCTAATACCGCCCCACAGGTCTTTTTTCTGTATCCGGGCTTATATTTTAAAAACCTCAACAGGTAATATAAACCTGTTTTACCGCGCTACGTACATATTAACGACGAGGGCGGAGTAAAATTTCTCGCTTTCTTTCTTGTAAAGTGTATTCCAGTGAAGTCATGAAGATTGCATTCAACCTGGGAGGGGTTATGATCTCACTACACTTTAATAATATCATACAGATGTGATGCCTGTAGCGTTGTGATTAGACACATCTATAATAGTTCACACAAGGGTTTGACCGATATTGGATTTTGAAAGCCAATACCGATATTTTTGTATTGAAGCTGCTGATAGCTGATATTTTGTGTCGATATTCAATATCTTTAAAAGCTTCCATTTTCATGCTAAAAAATGACAAGTATTCAGTGTTTCCGCCAGAGTTTTATTCTTGTCAGGGTGGAAAAGCCTCAAAAACAGCATTTAGAGCATCATGGGACACTAAAATTCTCCACTGAATCCCAGACCAATGGAATTATTTTAGGGTTAGCAGCCCTTTAAGGCAGAGTGAACCACGAGGTCATCAGAGTTGATAAAGAAGGATATGATACTATGGCCTGCTAGTGGAATTCCCCTTGGAAACAGCAGAGCCACTGCATTGTTCACATTGACCTCATGTGGAACCACAGCTCAAAACCTTTTTCAGTTCCTTGAGGGAGGCGGCTCCTTGTTCTTGAGAGCTTATTTCCCTCAACACAGGGCATCGCGAGGTTAGTGCCTGTAAAGCCTGGGGATTTTTTATGTTTTGCATCCATCACATGGTTCTCATCTGTGAAAGGGGGCTGTCGCACCGTCCCAATCCCAGCCCCCCTGCAGCCTCAGCTGGCCTGGACGATCCCCCCCCCCCCCCCTCTTTTCTCCCCTTTGTTTCCTGGTTCTCCTCCAGGCGTCACTACCCAAGCAAAAGTCCCGGAAACTCAAACCCACCTGTGATCTCATCGCTTGGACTTTGGGGTCGTGCGGCAGAAGGGGGAAAGGGGGGTGTACGAGCTGGTGCTGGATGGTGGCTCGCTGCGGAGAGTAAGTCCAGAGCTGCAGGGGATTCAGAGGAGGAGGGAGAGGGTTAAGTTACACCGAGGGGGGGTGGGGGGGGTAGGAAAGAGGGAAGCGGCGAGGTGTTGACCTGACTGAGCAGTCAGCCGAGCCTCCGTGCAGCTCCCCTCTTCTTCTCTCCTGGGCTCTGGGAGTTTGTAGGTCACCCGTGGAGGAGGTGGAGGAACCACGCAGAGAGGACATCCAGAACACAGGAACGCAGCATCTTTGACTTTGTGCCACTCTGACACCTTTTGAGAAGGTAAATACCTGGATTACTAATTGCCTGCTGTAGTGACCCGTGCTGCATGCTGTATGAGGAGCTGACGTTTAAGAGCCTCAACAGGCACTTGAAGGTTGCAATAAAAGCTCACTTTCAATTCTGTTTCAATAATTGTTCAGTTTAATAATTGTTTTGATTTTCAAGAGTCAAGCTGATTTAATCGTCTGTTAGAACTGCATTTATCTGAAGCTGACTTCATTCATCAGTCAGTTTAATTGTATGTCCTTTATATAATGACAATGGGGGAATACTTTTACCCTGTTATGCATTATTTTATTCAAACAGTGACATAAAACTTCATAAATGAATTCAAGCCAAGAGCACATGCAATGCCTTCATAATGCAACACATATGCAGCGTTGCTCAAGTTCTCGCAGAACTTCTCATGTTTTCGTTTGCGGAACCTATTCTCTAATTTCTTGAACATCGCCTTTGTGATTCAACAGCACATACCATCATTTGTTTGTCATATAGCCTGGATTTTCATGCAGTTTGTTTTCAATCAGCTCAGTAACATATTTTCATCAGTCTAACAACACGGCCTATTTTATGAGCTATATTTAACAATTCTTGGGAAATGGGCTTATGTTTTCTGGTTGATCAAACATATGTATATTAGCGCTTTGAATTTCAACTCAAGAGTCAGAACAACTCCAAGCGGCCTACTGTCCATGAAAACAAAGATCTCTTCATGAGTCCCCACTTCAGGGAGCGAGCGCCTGTAATAATAGATATCAAACAATGTAGACACAAAAACATCAAAGTCGCCCGCTCGTTGTTTTACTTGACAGAATAGAGAACAGCATCCAATTGTTGCAGTCTATCATCTTGTCATGGGAAACCAGCGCTAGGATCCCTTGAGCATTGGGACGGGGAAAAGGATTTGAGGGAAAGGTTGTATTTTCCACATGCTAAATCACCATTTTATTTACACACCATGCATATGAAGTCCACCCGCTTGTGTCGAAGAGGATATCGATTGGAGGTGAAACCGCAGTTGGCTCGATCCCGTCGGCAGCACCTCCTTTTTAGCTCGGGCCCGGCAGTTTTATTTACAGATGTTGATTATTGAATTAAAATAGCAGGGCCAGCGCCTGTAAATCATCTGTCTTTCACAGCGGTTCTCGGTAGGAATAATTCAAGTCACAATGTCAGCACATCAGTTTAGAAGGGCAGGTGGTATTGAGTAAAATAGAAAGGCACTTAAGTGTGTCCAATCTGTTGGCTGTCTAGCTGTTGTGTCTTTTCAGATTCAGAATAGCTGGCATTATAAACACACACTCAGCCATGCGAGACAGAGATTCTTTATGCACAAAACAATGGAAAGTTTACAGAACACTTCTGAGGTTATTTTCCGGGGGAGCATTACACAGGGAGCTGCATTGAACTACATCCAAATTCTCGGTTTGAAGTTGAAATTAAATTGAGCAACAGCAGACGTCTGCTGTTAAGTAGAAAGGGGTATTCAGTCAAAACTGATTATGGAGGTGGAAGGCATTCTTTGTTGCCCTACGGTTGCTATTGTGATGAAAATGCATTTTGTTGACCGTTTTGTATTGGAACAAGCAACCGCCCTTAGGGTATCTGACTTTCCTCGTGTCACACATAAAGTCACAGCGGATTGTTGTTGTTGAGTCAATGTGGAAGCTGCTGACATGATGGTTTCGCTGCTGGTAACTGACACCATAGAGCTGGAGGAAAGATTAATCACTGGAAGCCTACGTATGATACACATACACACACCCCCACACACACAAACCCACACTACACCTACATTGACAGTACAGTGATTGGGCACCTAATGAGCACAAGATAAGTATGTGAGTAGATCTGCTCTCGGTGGGCTGGCTGCCTTGGTTTGGGAGGCCGTTTAAAGTGGGTTCCAGCCCCGGGGCAGAGCTGAAATATGCAGGAGGAACACACTGTAGGAAAATGAAACGGAGAGCAAGTTCTAGATAGTTCCCGGGGTATTCTCTTACATAAATGAGGCAAGACGTATTGAGGCTAAGCTGTGACTTTCCCTTCTATAAGTCACAAACTGTGAACAATGCCAGGGTGGGGAAAATCGTTTTTGTTCCCGTTAGCAGTTCTCAATGTGCCCCCCACCGGCTCACAGTTTGGTTTTGGCCTTTTGTCCCCCTTTACTGAGTGTCTACAATATGGTCCACAAGGTTAGTTCATCTAATTCTAGTGAGTTGTGTGAGTTTCTCATTGGGAGGGCAAACACATGGTAGAGATGCACGTATAAACACATTAGCGAGAATTCAGACCCAATACTAGGTCGTCACACCTTATCATCAGTTTACAATGAATTTCCTGTAAATACAAGATATGGCCCACTGAGATTAAGTGGCTCCAATTCATCATTGTGGTGAAAGCCCCATTGAACAGATAAAATGGCTTCAGATCCTTCTGTAATTCTGAAAGAGTGAATTATTTCTGAAGCAATGGCATATTTATCCCAGAGACCTCCCACCTAGGCCCAGCCAGGGGTTCAACAGAGTTTTAGTTACCATTGAACTCCACTGCCAGCATTGTGATGTTTTGCCATACTTTTGGCGGCGGGAAGAACATCTGTGCCATGCAGAAAACAACCAAATTAAACTTTATTTCTCTTTATTTCAATGAGAGAGAACTCGTGCGTCAGCTATCGAGGATTGAAGTTTGGCGATTTTTTAGCTAGCCGCCGGATGCAACGTGAATGCAACACAACACGAATGCAACAGAACGTGAATGCAACACGAACACAACGTGAGCAGTGGAGCATCTTTCAGTGCTTTTAAAGGAATTATTCGTTTGATGGCTGACAGCCAATGGCTTTGCCTGACTGTTATACAAACATTTCTTGGAGGTAATCTGATTGGTTGAGTTAAACCTCAATGACGGGAGCCAAGATATGTTAGACTGAAGCCCAGTGAACGTAGCTAATATTATAAAACCTAGTGTTCTTGCTATTAACTGAAAAAATGCAATCTAACTATACAAAGTTATCTTGGTTAGCTAGTTAGCCTAGCTGATCTTCCAAGTTCATCTAGCCAAACCTGCAGCTATCTAGGTAAGCTAGTTCTCCAGCTGCTGGCCTTTGAAGATTATATGAATGCTATGAATGAAAAAGTCGCTGCCATTCATATTTTTATTTATATTTTGATAAGAATTAATTCTTTACCATTCAAGTTTGCCAGTTAGCTAACCTGTGCTCCTAACCACTGTGGTTTTTTGGCTCTGTCAACCAGTGATATCTCCAGAGCAGCTCTGCATCCAAGAAATGTTTGTACAACTAAAACTCTAATCTGCTAAAGAAGTGAGTTGTGAGGAAGAGATTAGCTCAATGTAGCATTAGCCTCATAATTAGGAGCAATATTTACTCAAACGCTTTCCAAGTAGGCCTATTTCCTTGCTAATAAACATCAATGTGTGTTGTATTTTCTGAAAGCAGTCAAACTTCTCTCCAACACTGTAGACATTAGGGTTTTCTTAAGAAATGTGTTGTGCTTGGCTAGAAAAAACATGTTAGCACCAAGAGGGAGTTGAGTGGGGTAAAAACATAGGAACGTGACTAAACTCCCTCTAATTGGCATTTTTAGGGGGTCTGGAAGTGTAGGGCTGGCAACTGGTGGGTTGTGTTTGAAAAGATGCTGCCAAGAAACAAAGCGAAAACAGTGGAACCGCCGAGGTCTGCCAACGGCTGGGATGCATTGGATCTTTATTAAAAGCTTAAGTCCCAATCAGCAAGGCTTTGCTCCTGCCAGCTAAATTATTTCCCCTCTATTAGTAGGCCCACACTCAGCCAGTACCTTAGATATGGATGCCAAAATGTTCTTTTATTGCTATTCTGTGAAATAAACAAAATGATGCAATGACTTGTAAACAGCTCTTCCATTTGCTCATTACAGTGAGCTTGGGAGAGAAATAGCTTTTAATGTACCGTAATTTACATTGAATCAAAGTCAGAAAAGTTCAAATGTCCTCTTGCATAAAAGATTGCTGGCATTCGGTGTTAAAGCGACGGCGTGAGGCCCTACTTGACCAAGGTCTTTGTAATGGCTCAGTTGATTAGCTGGTCAGGCCCACTGCTGTTCACAAAGGCGGTCAGTTATTCTTGTGGCTTGTACATTAAAGCTGCACTAGGCAAGGATTTTACGTAAAAATCCAGCTGTATTTTCTGCCTAAACCATGAAAAGGAGCAGCAACAAAGAGCGTCCCATCCCCACTAATTGAAACACCGTAGATTCCCCCTCTTTGCCCAAGCAAAGTTCTGGTGTCGCTATGGACACTGGCAGGAACTCTTCTCCACACAGGAAATGACGGAACAAAACTTCAGAGTGAAATACAAACTCAGCAGTGAACAGCTTTCCAGAGAAAGCCTGGACTCACCAATGTTAGATTTTTTGGTATCCTTTGGTATAAAGCATCACACACCGGCAGGGGCTGTGAGCAGTTTACTGACTTGCCTCGCTGGATTTCTGGGTATTGAAATCTCCAAAATTCAAAGTTGTCTTGCGCTACTGGCAGACCAGCTGAAAGGCAAAGAATGGACCAGAAAGAGAGAAGAAAAGAGAGTGAAAGAGTGCGACAGAGGCATGGCCACTGCACTCAGATTGGGCTGACGGAGTGGAGTTTAACAAAAATGTTTCGTTGATGGGTGGGTGAAGCCGTGGAGGCGCGCGGAGCCAGTCAGTGGGTGGCAATCTGTGGTGGAAAAAACAGCATTTTGCGGCCACACAGTTCTGAGTTGCAAACATCAGTTGCGATCGAGTCTAGACTATTAGAAATGTGAGCTGCACCTCACCCTCGTCTCTATGGCTGATTAGACAACGAGTCTGCGGACAAAAAGCCCTGTGCATGTAGATTTTTCTTCACCAGCTGCACATTTGAAACCACTCACATCATCTAAGCATGAGAGCAACAGCTATTGTTGTCAGGCTATGAACAGTAATGGTCTTGATTGTGATTTGTGGCTGAAGGAAGGCATTTGGGAGGCAGCACTCCAGTAACTCCGCACGGCCGCTCAGCCATGTGGAGGAGATTATGCCGATCGAGAGAATCTATTGCCTCCAAGAAACCACATGTACAGCGTGTGTGGATGTTGGATCAATGTCACTCTTTCGACATTGTTTTGCAGTTTGGATAATTTATTCACGTACATGGACCGTTTCGAAATGCACACATGCCCCATGAAGTGCACTGACGTGATTTCTTTATTCTCTTTCTTTTTGTAGATGCTACCAGACATGATATTGTGAAAGAATAAATGTTATTGTTACAAAGCAGGCCTCTAAAATCAGTGTATCTGCAGGCTTCAAAAAGCCAAACTTTTGAGACCTTTTTAATGCTACCTGGAATTAGATTTAAGACCAATTTAACATACTAAATAAAGAAACAAATAGCTGGCAAAACCATTTCTGATTGGACCTAGCTAATGAAAGTTGTGAAACTATAAATGGTCAGAATAGGAAGAAGGACATTAATTGTTTAAGGACGTGATGTCCAACTGTGTGTGTTTGTTATATTGCATTAACCCTGTTCTGTATTAAGAGAGAGAGCATGCGTAATGTGACCAACTTGAAGTGATGTAATACTACATAAGAAAATAAAACCAACACTTCATCTTTAAGTGAAATACAGTTTGCCTTATTTCATTTGACTTTTACTTTACAACTCTGCCACAACTAAATATCACTGAATGTAAAGAATCAGTATCTAATTTTATAGTTGCATCAAAATGAAACTTAATAAAAAAATCTACCTGCATAACACGGTGAAAAAAGTAACACCTCTAAAACTATTCAAGGCCGTAAATTTGGATACTTTTTCAGACTTTTTAAGGACCTGCAGATGCCCTGAACAGTGCTGCCAATAGATCCATTTAGTATTTTTAGACTCATTAGAAATGATCACTTCCCATCAAATTCATCAAATTAATGCTGCTCAGATTTGGGAAATGGGGTATTAAGTTGAGAACTCCCTCCCTGCTCTTATAATAGCAGTCCATAATAGCATAATAGCACTTTAACTATTTGTGGCTCTACACTGTGCACCATAGAGCCTGACTTATAAGAAAAGTCAGTGATATATTTTGAGAAGCAACTGACAAGTCGAGCATCTTGCTGTAAACTGCAGTCCTATGTCCAATTCCTATGTTATTACTTTGAGTTGGTTATTTTTATGGACCATGTAGACAAATTGTCTTGAAGCTTATAGCCAACGTCACTAAAATTTGCCTCATTTCTAATTTGACAACGATGTAATTAAAATAACAATATGGAGTGTTGAGTGTCAGTAATCAAAACTTACATAGCTTACTCTTATAAGTTAATTATTTGCATATAAGCATCCTGGGTTTCAGGTAACTGTTCGTCTCTCATGTTTCCAGATAACAAAATAAATTTAAATTTAAAGTAGGCTAACTTTCCACTTGATAACAGGTACAACAGTGGAATGAATAAAGGTAATTAGCATTTGAGTTCAGTAATCACCTCCTAGTAGCACAATGGACCTTTTTGCGTGCGCTGCGTGCTAATGCCTCGCAACGCATAAAATCCCTATATTCACTGTGGCATGAACACAACAAAACATTGAGGAAAGTACTTTAATGGGCATCTGTGGCTACATTACACAGTGCAAGAGTAATTTTCCACTCCCTCAAAGGACAGTGCTGCCATATTAAGCAAGGAGCCATTAAAAGTCATTGAAGCGTAGTAAAGAAATTCACCATGCAATCACATACAACTTGGAAAACTGGCACAAACATGGCTCTAAGTATGGGAATCGTCTATTGGGAGTGCACTTGTTCATAGTCTATAGGCCAAATATGTGTAAATGCTCCAAAATTGGTTTACATATGCATTGCAATATGCACATGACTCAGAATTGGAGCCGTCGCAAAAATGGTACTGATGGTAATGATATATTTGCTGAACTGGCCGTGATGGGATTGAAAAAAAATATGTGTCTACACTTAAGTTTTCATAAGCAAGGAATACAAAAGTGCTAAGGGAAACACCATAAACTGCTCAGATTATATCAATTTAAAGGAACCCAGAACATTTCCCCATATGCCCGATCGTCATGGATAGTTCAATGGGAATCTTCTTGGTTCTCTTAAAATTGCAATTTCATTCTATTTCTTTCCATAGTACGATTGAATTCGCTATTACATGATGATTTGAACAGTTTGTGATGTTTTCCTTGGCCATCTAAACATTGGTGTAGACATATTTTTTCAGCCCCGAACATGGCCAGTTCAGCAGATGTGGAGGAAAACATGATCTGTACCACTTTTGCGATCGCTCCAGGCGTTTCTGACCGATTCATGCACATTTGGCCCGGAACTAACTGCAGAGTCCGGAGTCCATCCTCGCCTCCCGCTACACACCCCGGCGTATGGGATTCTGAGGCAGTTAATACTTCAGCGGCGGCGGCTCGTATATCTTGTGCCACGCATGTGTCGGAGTCCATCATGCCAGCATGTGGAAGCGAGTCCGAGGCGCGAGAGCAGAAGAGGGAGCAACATCAGTCTCCATTTGTTCAGCTGCTGCGAGACATGATGAAGTGGCTCAGATAAGAACCAGGGAGACGCCATGTCCCCCCCCCCCCCCCCCCCCCCACACACACACACACACACACATATATATACCGCCTCCACACACAAGCCGCACAAACACCGATGTCATTAACAGGAACACTTTCCCTGCAGTGTATATAGAGTGAACTTAGAAAATGAGAATGTACGCACACACACTCACAGAGGGAACATTCCAGTGATAACCTGTGGTGGTGGAGGGGTCAGATTACGGCATCTCAAAGAGGACAAAACTGGTCTTTGATTCCTGACAGGCCGTCACTCAGCGCTGCTGTCAAGAGTCTATTGGAAGGACCGAAGCCTCCTGACTTATAGCTGCAATCTCCCCTTTTAATGGATATTGTTTTAGTGGTATGATTTTTAGGGAGGCTTATACGGGCTTCCTGAGTAAATATGAGAAAGTGTGTGTATGTGTGTGTGTGTGGGAAGGTGGGGTACCGACCTGGAGGCTGCAGCGCTGCCTTGCCAACACAAACTGACTCACTTCTTGGAATCTTTCAATTTGCCACAATAAATCACAGCACAGAGCAGCGGCCAGCCAATCTACTGAGGGGCTGAAACTCGAGACGCCGCATTATGTGTGTGTATATGTGTCTGTGCGAGTGTGTGTGTGTGTATATGTGTGATTAGGATTCTTATGCATTCTTATTTTATAAATTCACTGTGTATATATATGGCTTTAGACACAAACTGTGTGTGTGTGTGTTATTGTACTTCTATCCTTGTGAGAACCAGTTTGAGTTTTCGACTTTTGGAGTGAGGAAATTTTTGTGCAAAGTGAGGTCATTTTGGCCGATTCTCACTTATTCAAAGGGGCTAGTTTAACAGATTTGGTTTTAAGGTTTAGATTAGAATTAGGTTAGGTTAAGAGTAAACCCACTGAGTAATTTTACACTGATTAGCCATTTAAAAGACGTCTCAATGGTTATAGATGTCTAGGCTAAAATTAGGGTTTAAAAGTGAAAGTTTAGACGTCTACGTCTTCTGGGGTGTATGCCCAAAACAAAGCATTGTCCTGTACATTTGAAATTCTCTGGTGCATATTTGTGTTTTTCCAGCTGTTTATGTATTGTTTAAATATGTAATAATTGCTTGGACTAAAAGATCCTGGGCTATATGAGAGCTAAAGCATGGACTTGAGGAGGAGGGTTAGTTTAGGAGTAGGATTTAGGTTTAGGGGTAAAATTAGAATAAGGCTTAGGTTTAGGTTGAATGTAGTCAATGGTACGTCCTCACAACTATAGTAAGCCAAACGTGTGTGTGTGTGTGTGTGTGTGTGTGTGTGTGTATTGCAAGCGAGAGCAGCTTGGCATTAGCTTTATGATTTGATTTAGCATTATGGCCCGCTGCCAAAAACCTTGCAGTGGAAGTTTACCAGCATGTTTTGACTCCTCTTGTTCATATTTTCTCCTGTCTAACTGTCTAACATTATATTAGTGGAGGTGAAAGTATAGAATATGGGGCCGGATCTGCTGACATGTCACAATTCCAGGCGCAAAAGAAGCGATGTTTTACCAGCGCATAAATAGTCACTCTGGGACGACGTAACAAATGCAGTGAATGCAGGTTGGGCACCAGACAGAGGTAAAGAAGCGGAGGTAAAAAAAGTGCTGTGTGATATGAGGAGGTGAACCGAAACGCTTACCACATATAAAGCCTCTACGCGTGCAACTGCTGGTGTTCCCTCTGAAGAAGGGCCATCAACTCCCTTGGAGGAGCAAATGCAGGAGAGCCTGACTGAGACGCAGGTGACAGGTGTGGGAGGACTGGAGACCTTGTGAAAGTACAGTTAAATATAGCTGGAGAAGCCAGCTTTATGTATATATGTATGATGTAGTATGGTGTATGACATGTATATGATGGTATGTAAAGCCCTTTGAGACTTGGCTGTGATAAAGGGCTATATAAATAAATAAGACTAGACTACACTAATAAGTGTTAGCAAATTGAAAGAAGAGCGTGCAACTTTCCCCGTTCCATAAATCCCTTGCTTTCAAGCCCTGTTTGCTGTGTGCTGTTTTAGTAGATTAGATAACAAGATTTTTGCACCCGCAATTCGATTTGCAGTAGCGCAAATCTTTAGTAGATCCAGGCCCTGGTTGTACCAGCAAGCCTAGGTATGGGATAATACCTGAACAAGTGGATGTTAAGCCATTTGAATGGTTAACATGGGGGCCAAGAAACACCTGATGTAAAGCTTTGGGTGGTTGCATCTGTGGAATCCATACAATTCCATAAAAAAACTAAAGTAAGTACTGTTAAATCAAATTTTGGGTTGTTTGGCATTCAGCTAAACTTAAAACATTTTGCTAGCAATATCTGGTAAAAGAGTCTAACTAATGCCTTAAACACAATCACTCCCATCCAGGGGTTAGTGTGGGATTAAGTGGGATTTGGCAGGTGGAGGAACCCTGTTTCCGGGGGGGGGGGGGGGTAAGATACTTAATTGGTGGGGGGATCAGAAAAAAAATAAATAAGTAATTTAAAACAAATTTCCTGCATTTCTACACCACCTAACCTCTTGGATTAAGTCAAGAAACAGCAACCCTGTATAATGTTAACAAAAATGTAAAATTATGTTATAATTACTAGATTTCAGCATTGAGGTGCTTACATTCATGATTTTGCATAGGCATACTAACCTAAAAACCTATTATTGGAAATCGCGAGAAAGTTTCAGAGCGACAGACACAGAGCGTCCCCGTAACCATAGTAACTCACTTTCACTCCTGCCTGCGTGCGCACGGCGCGAGAGGAGAGGGAGAGACGCAGAAGAGCCGCTGACTGAGATTACTCTGAGCACCATGCATGGGAATAAATTACAATATAATAGATTTGTGTATATTTCTCGCTATTCAGATGGTCTGAATAACTCTCTGCTGCACAGTGCTGCTCTGTCTCGTCTGTCCGTGCGCTGTCAGCGTCTCTTTTCGCGCCGCGACATTATCAGTTATGAATTTGTTTTTCACTGCATGAGAAAATGGACTTGTGGCGTGAGAGCGTGTGAAAAATGTAAATTGCGAGAGTCTCACGGTCAATGCGTGAGAGATGGCAGCCCTGTGAACTCGCTTGACATTATTATGTATGAAACTGCCAATCAGATTTATTTACTTATTAATCGAAGGTGCCGGAACGCCGTTCCGGATCGTTCCGGCCCACTTTAACCCCTGCTCCCATCCCATAATTAGCATGAGATTTGTACACAGTGGAAACATTACTTTACACCACACAAACCTGACAAACCTTAGTAATGATTTATAGTCCCCAACCAACAAGCTAATGCTAAGCTAGCGAGCCTTGCTGCTAACATTCCCAGTTGGAAGTCAGCTAACCCTATCTATAAATATGTTTAGTAAGCTAGCTAACCCTTGTCTGCCAAAACTCAGCTTTTTGTTATTCAATTTTCTGTTTTGTCCTTCTACCTCACAGACTATCAGTAGAATTGGGGATATGTATATATTTTTTAACTCTACTTGCTTCATTGTACAGAAAAGTTTTTGATAATACAAAAGTTTCCAGTCCAGACTACAATAGTAGAAGTGTTGCTGTAATAAACAGCAGATTTAACTGTGGAATTAAAATAAATTGTAACTGTCCTCAACAATTCAAAACCTGCCTTGTCATCATGGAATAAAATGCTGCCTGCAGTGAGTGTAGAAGTAGGCTACCTGCCTTTGGCATGTCCCAATGGAACAGGGATCATTATCTCTGTTATGTTTGCCCAGCATGGCAGGATCCACTGAAATGGTAACTTAAAGTTTTCTAAATACCTTCTCAACTTCTCCAGTTTTCCATTTGTAATGGACTTTAAACCTTTTCAGTGCAGCTTTAAGTATACAGCTCAAGGCTAGAGTTCCATGTCTTGGCTCCAGGCATTGGGGGGAACTGGCCTCTGGCCTGGAAGCTACAAATTCCCAGTTACAAGCTGCTGTCAATCCTGTCCAGGTCCTGTAAAAGCCTGGAGAGTGCCGCAGAAACCTGGGAGGAAATAGTCTAACCCACAAACACCAGCAAGGAAAGTGCCCCTGTTAATAACACTTGTTTTTGCGTGGCTGTTTGAGGAGGTGTGTGTGTGTGTGTGTGTGTGTGCGACATGATGTATGGGTGCCAGTGCAAGGCGGCCTCTCCCATTAACCAGGTTTTACTGGCTGCGTCGTAAACTATGACACAGCATTTTATATACAGGTAATGCACACTCACATAAATGAGCTGAGTTCACACTCTGTGCACTTGGAGCTTGATCTGCGCTGGCTGTATCTCCTTGTGTCCTGGACGGGAATCTGGCGTCATAACCTTGAGAAGTTTGGATGAGGAATAATGCGATGCAGTCAGAAAAGAATTGGGGAATATACGTACTGTAATTTAACCGAACACCTGCATTTACATTTTTGCTTTTGAAGCATCCTCAACAATAAGAGAGCTGCTTAGGGAAGAGGCATCTTAAACTCTACATTACAGAAATGTCCTATAATATCAGACAGAATTCTTTGATCAACTCAAAAGCAGTGGTTTATTTGAAAAAATATGTAATGCAACTTATTTTATGTCTTTGAGATGTCTGCAGTAAATGCTTGCCTGACTGCCAAAAAGCTTTGTGGATCAACTGCAATTTTGTAAAATGTTAGAATAGATAGGAAAAAGATACTCATTGGTTCTGAGATGTGTAGATGCTGAGATTCATTGGATGCAAGAGGGAATCAATAGTACCACAACTACCATGCTACCTAGTTTAAAGAATACTTATTGATTTAAAGCAAGGCACCACAGCTCAATGGGGGAAAAAAATATATATATATATGTCATCCTATCAGAATGACATTTGATATGTTGACAATGGGCACAAATACAAACACTTTTTGTATTATGACTTTTATATATTCTTTCATTTCACCTTTTTATATTTCTTTCAAATTAAATATTTCAAAAAAAATGCATGAATTTGCATATCAGAGCACTTTGCTTAATGGAAGTCAGAATGCATTTTCCTGGTTTATCCTGGATTTGTAAAAAATAAAATTAAAAAAAAAAAGTTATTTTAATGAATTATTTACAAAATATTATAATCATGGTGAAAATCTATTTATTTTGCTATGTTTTTTAAAATGTAAAATACCTCACAAAATAGAAATGACAGAAGATATGAAGAAGTCTTTGTAAATTACCAGTTTTGGGAGAAGCAGCATGTAGAACTTAGTGGTCATATGTATAAGTTAAGGGAAAAAAATGTTTTGCATACAGAATGTTGTTTGGGGAAAATGGCTTACAAAGCAATTTCTTAAAAAAAAAAAAAATAAATAAAAATAAAAATAAAAAAATAAAAATATATATATATATATATATACACATATATTTATATTTATTACACATATATTTATTTATATACACATATATATATATTTATATATATTTTTTTTATATTTTTTGTTTTGTATATTTTATGAAACTACAGTTATTTTATTTTATTTTAAAAAAGTACAGTCCTTACATGGTATTAACCATCCACCATCATACAGATTTACATTACTTTTCTTAAAGAAAAACAACATATAAACAAACCAGTACAAAACATTCATGACACAGCGCCACTATTGTTGTATCGACTTTGTGCTGTACATTTTGTGTCACGATAGAACAAATGAACAAAAGAAAAACAAAAAACAGAACAAACAATGAAACTACAGTTATTATAGAAACAAAATATTATAATATAAAAAAAATGATCATATCAAAATTGACCAATCTCGCCAAAATCACCATTTTCACTTGTGGGGCCTCGCCTCACTTCAGATTTATATTAACCTTCCTTGTATAACATACAGTATATCATTATTCTCGCTCTGTCTCCTCTTTCAAGAGATCACAGTGTTGCTCCCGTTCTGAAAAACGTGCGTTTGCAAAGTGTGGTTCCTCCCCCCCTCAATCCCATATCCCATCCTCTGCATTGAGATGAAAGCATTTTGTCTGTGGCAGTGCACAGCATACAGATGAAGGCCAGGCCTTGGCCATGAGCCTCCGAACGCTCAGAAGACTCGGCGAGTTAGAGTGGACGCTTGTTAGGAATCCAACAGTCTCCCGCTTGACTCTGTAAACAGCACAGTAATCTGTCCTCTACCCAAAGAGGAGGCATACTCTCAAGTAGTGCAGTGTCTATGGATTTGTGTGTCTGCATGTGCAATGAGTGTGTGTGTGTATGAGTGCGTCTCAGTGGGGTAGAGAGAGAGTGTGTGTGTGTGTGTGTGTGTGTGTGTGTGTGCTGCAGGGCAGGGTGGGTAAGTATTTCTTTCCATGCTGTTTGGTTTTAGAGTGGGTAATGTGGTCGTCGATCTCGGGAGCTGTACAAAAGTATGGGCCAATAATACATTATTTTGGCTTTTTTTTTTAAAGAACTTCCAGCAGAGATTGCAGACTCAGAAACTCACCAACACACTTTTTTGGAATGCGAGTCATTTTCATTTTGTGCTGGTTTCTGATGGAACTTCAACAAGCCCACGCAAAAATCTCATTTTCTATTCTATTACGTTGACCACTAGCAGAAGAAACTCACAACCACAGACTCTAGACCTTTTCACATTTTCCCAGCTGGTCCAGGGATTCAAACCGGCAAACCTTTAGTCACAGAGAAATTATAATATTCAGGAGACAAGAGTGAGAATACTCTTGTCTGAAAATTTTAAAGAAAAAAAAACCCACAATGTAGTTCATTCTGCATCTAGTAACCTATTAATCTGGTACAATACTGCTGTTTAAAGCTGACGCCATGCAATTTTTGCACTTTGGCGGCCCCATGTAGCAGCGAGAATTGAATTTTGAGGACTTCATTACCCAGAAATCCCGTAAGGTGACGTCAGTAAACCAATACCACGTTCACACCATATCGGATGAAGCAGAAGACCTGGGATGACATCTTGTTGCTACAACTTGGAAGCGTTCACGTTTAATCAATTTAGATTTTTGTTATCTTGGACATCAGTGGATTCGCTGCAGTGTTTGCTGCTTACACAAGTCATGATGCCAAGTGGGAGATATCAGAGACAGCAAAACATTCTCATGTCCTATTTGTAATTACCGCTAGGAGGCTGAGGTGAATGGTTTTTCTCAGTTGGCAGCATGTATTTATGGTAAATCCGACATGATATGAACATGGCATAAGTGTCTTCTCCTTGGTGCCTAGTGGGGTTTGGTGAGTCCAGCTTTCTCTGGACGGAGCGCTAACTCGCTGCTGTTTAGCAGACACTTTTGATGTCACTCTTGAAGTCCCCATGAAATAAAATCCCATTACTTTACTTCCTGGAAAACAGAGTATCTTTAATGGTGACCTCTTGCTGCACCAGTAGGCGTAAATATAAATTCCAACCAATAAAACCATCACAGATTATTGAACAGTCCTGCCCCTCCGCCCCTCCCATCAAATAAAACTGCCTTTCTCTCTCTTGACTGATATTCTATTAGTTTACACTTTTGAATGATCTCTCACTGTGTTATGTCCCGCACCAACATCCTGTTTCAAGAGGAAATACATCAAATCAATGAAGTAAAGATGCCATTTCATGGGGTCTTTAAAGGGGCAGTAAGTCATTTATGACTTGTAGCGACCTCTAGTGGAAACCACGGAATTGCAACAACATTGACAGGTCGCTTACGGTGGCCTGTAATGGACAGAAATATAAGTCACATTTTCACAATAGAACTAGTAAGCTAGCTAATTAGAGCAGAGATCAGAACAGAAATAGTTAAGAGGTAATAAATGAGCATGTAAAATAATTCTGCTTTGTCATTTGCTTTTTTGGCTTGAGATCAAACTGTGTTGCAATGCCTGTTGCTCGTTTCTATCACTGTCCTTCATCTTTGGGCAGTGGAAAATGCGAGTGGGTGGGGGTTTTGTTTCCAAAGCAGAGTAGAGGTTTTGAGGTTTTGAAAGCCAGGAATGTCAGCAACTCATCAACAACCCAATCAACCCCCCACTAATATATCACAGTCATAGTTTTGATGCATCACTTCCTATGTTTAACAAATTCCATAACGCCAAATTTAATTTAGACAAATAGGGAATGAATGGATGGATGAATCTACGGCATCTCAATTAGCGGGGATGGGACGCTCTTCTCTGTTGCAGCCACACTTCATGATTTAGGCTAAGACAGCTGGATTTTAACATAAAAATCGTGTCTAGTGCACCTTTAAATCATTCCAAATCAAGGAAAAATGCAAGTACATGGCCCATGAGCGAAAGAGCCACCAAGCTCCTCGCTGTGTTTAGACGATCCAGGGCGGAGTGGAGATACGGAGGTGTAGGGCGTTGACAGCTGTTTTGGTCCATGGGGCTTTCTGTGATAAGAGCACTCAGTGTGGGAGGGAGGTAGCGCTGCACTGTACCATGCACCGCCAACCCTGCACTGCAGCAACCTGGGGGGATTAGAGACCATACTGCCAGAGAAGATACTCTCATCCCATGGAGCAATTATCTGCAAAGGAGGGTTGGAATTTCTTTCTAAACGGGGTACTTTTATTAATCAAAGAAGTTTTAGATTTCGATTGAGGGTTCAACTTTAATGATGCCCATGGGGGAACTAGGTCATTGCAGCATCAAGCAGGACACAGCAAAGAAAAATAGGAATAGAAATAGAGCAAATAGGGGTTATATAAAATATAGTCAATAACAATTCTAGTACATATTAACTAAATGTGCAAAAAGTCTGGATTCTAGCATTAGCAGGATGTAAAATAGCAGCAGTAGTATCAGTAGCAGCAGAACTTACCGAGACAGAAAGACAATGGGAGATTTGTGCATTATGACAAAAATGTACTGTTGATAAAATGTACTTACTGTAAGTCACTTTGGACAAAAGCGTCTGCTAAATGACAAAATGTAATGTAATGAGAAAAAAATGTGAACAATACAATGTATTACAAAGAGAGGATTTTGAGAAATTACAAATTATGTACAATATTAAAGCATATACAGTGTACAGGGTGTGAAAAAATGTACTGGTATTCACATTAAAAGGTCTACATTGAGCCATACATATATAGAAGTGACTAGACATGTAAATATGCATTGAGGAGAACTATTTAGACTTTCATTTCGCTGAAAAATGTGGCCTTGCATACGCTGAATGTTTTTGTCTCTTAAAACCACCAAGTCCACATTTCCTGGGGTTGTGAAAACGTTTCACTTTGAACCACCTAATGTAAAGGGAACAGTTGCTGGCATGTTATTCCCTCATATCATGTAGGATCAGCCTCACGGCATGAGAGGCAGGGTTCCCACTGTGGCCCCGATGTTAAAAATTCCATGTCTTTTCCATGACGTTCCATAACTAAGACAGGCCGCTTCCATGACCTAAAAATGTTCTTCCTTCCCGGTTTGTTGAAGTTGTTCTAAAGAAGTGAGCAGACTGGTTTCCACTCCAGTTGAGCTGCAAACGACTGCGATGCATGTGTGAAACAAGTTGGAAAATACATTCTGATATATTCCCCCACTAAGTGACCCATTTGTAAAATTGGGTCCCTGTACACCTCAAAATTCCATGACATTCCAGAAACCCCATGACCAATGGGAAACCTGGAGGACAATTCCAAATTTACCTCTCTGAGTATAAATAAATGTAGCATCTGTAGTTCATTTAGCTGTACTATCAAATCACACTGCTACATTTTAGAACTTTCCAACTCAATAACCACTGAAGAGATATTCACATCGACAGCAACTCTCAGCTCATACTGTACCTGCCACATTGACACCGTTGCTACGGCTGCAATGTCAATGGCAGCTCTATGAACACTGGGATGATGAGCACTCCATGCTTTCCAAACCTTGTGAATGTGTAGAGCCACTGGAAAGTTGTGAAAACCACTAAAAAACGTTTCCAAAATCAACCCCCAACAAAAAATCCGCCCTCGGATACTCTTACGCTGTTAGATCTCATCCATCTGTGATGTTCAGTGCATTCCAGGAGTTATTTTGTGATGTGTACCCACTTTCTCTCAACCTGCCTTGTCTATTTCTACTACAGTTAGTGGTTTTATGCATGCCTAGAATGTCTTTCAAGTCCCAGAGAAGGGGCCTGAACTTCTTGCTTTCAAAGGTGGGTGTATAGGCCACTAAATAGCTTAAAAGATCAGGTAGAGCTTCTGATCATTCAGCTGTGGGTAGTAAGTGTAGGTGGAGAGAGCAATAGCAATAGCATAGTATGAGCAAGAAAGCGAGAGTTTTGTGTCTGCTTTGCATTCTGGTCTATTGAGGCTACTGTGGGTGGAGAAATTGGTCTCTCTGCCTCTTCTATGATGGATTTCTCCCTGTATGATTGTTGAACGTCGGTGCAAGATGGCGGTTCTTAGACTGTGGCTATTAGACGATAGCTAAACCAGTCCAAAAGAAAAAGAGCCACATCTGCATCGCTTCTCATCGTCCCTTCTCATCTTGGAGTGCTTTTTATCTTTGGGAGGCAGTTGCGATGTCCAATAGTTTTGGCTCGGAGACAGTTACATCTCTTTTTAGCATGCGTGCCTTCCTCTGAGCGATTAATCTGTTTCTTTGTCCGTTTCTTTTTGGATTTCCTATTGATGAAGTTTAAGTTTCTGCAGGTGGCGCTCTTTTCTGTGTCTATTCTGTCATGGTGGCTAAGACTATGTTTACATGGACAGCAATGATCCAACTATTGGCCTTATTCTAAATAAGACAATATTATGATTAAAATGTTTACATGTGTTGCTTATAGAACTATTCCGTTCATATTCCTGTGTACATTCCACGGAGCAAAATCCGATTAAAAAGACAAAGGAGAATCACAGGAGACGCGGGCAGTTTAAGACTTTATTTAAGGTGCAAATAGACGAACGTTTCAATGCCCACAGGATGGTGACAGTTTCAGCCTCACCCCAAAAATGTTGGTATTTCTTTTTTCATCTTTTTTTTTCCTCTGGAAACAAGTTTGCAACCACTGGAAGGCAGAGCCCAACTTTGACATATCTTTGGCATATCCCTTTTTGAGATATGCCTTCCAGGCATATCTCAAAAAGTTGGGAACGGATTTGCACAAAACTTGGTATGAAGGTTGGTTATGGGCCATGGAAGAACTGATTCACTTTTCATGTCGATTGGCCAAAAGGGGGCGTGGTGGTGGGCGACGCATATCACCAAAAGCTGCAACTGCATGCAGTGGCGGTTCTAGGAATTTTTAACTGGGGTGGCCCTGGGGTGGCAAAGGGATGTCTAGAGGTGGCCACAATGTGTTGTTAATGTGCGTGCACAGCGCGCAGAATTTTTTTCTAATAGGCTAAAACATAAATTAATAGGCTACATGCATACACATAACTGTTGATGGTCAGTCTCCTATTTTGCAGAACCTTTATACCGTAGTCAACTAGGCTAACATTAACAGTGACAAATAAATAGGACCCTTTTCTGAGCTCATTTACAAAAGTTAAGGCTATTAAGTAGTCAAATGCTCTAAGCAAACCACCAAACAAAAATGCATTATGCAAACCCTGGGTTCTATCTTCCTCTAAATTAACTCAAAATGACTAATCTGAATTATATAGTATACCATACATTATAGCATATACTGATATAAAAAGACAATTAGCCTGGATGTTTTTGGATAAAGAATAAAAAACAGGTTCTGACCATATTTAAGGCCGTTAAAGTCATGGACTTTGTTCTGCAGAACAAACTGCAAGATGTTCCATGGCAGGCGTTCCATGGCAGGCAATCCCTGCCATGGTACACCAACATAACACCAATTTACAGGCTTGTTTTAATCTGAGGAGACTAGCATGAAGTGACTGGATAAGTAACATGCATCATTACAGAGTTAGTGAATGTGATTTTTGGACAAAGCAACAATGTGTATTACCATCTTCAGGTTCCTGAGCTTTATTATAATAAATAATGCTCTGACCTGTAACTAAACCTATGCAAGTATTTGTGGTCATGGATCTATAACAAGCCATTCAAAGAGCTGATGAGGCCTTTTACCAAAAGGTAGGCTACTTAATAATAAAAATAATAATAAACTGACTTCATGAAAGCTATACCTCTGCTATAATGAAATAAGCTTGCAAGAGACTATTAATTAGAATCACAACATGTCATGTTTATTGTCATTCCAAACAAAACTAGGACTGAGCAATAAATCACTTTAATCATATTCAATAGCACAAGCAGCACTTCTATGTGGAAGTAATAGGCATCTGATTAACAAGTGCAGATATTGTACAGTATTTGTATTTATCTCTTATCTGGATTAAACAAGTGGCATGTTCATATCACCAGCACATGTAATAATCATAATCCAGAATTTACAGACTGTGAGAGGAGTGGTGTGGACTTGGGCAACAGATATCAAAATAAATGGTGAGGGAGGGAGGGAGAGAGAGAGAGAGAGGGAGAGAGAGAGAGAGAGCGCGTGTACAGCTCTGGTGATACAAAATAGACTGGGTAATCAGAGCAGCCCTAATCTTTCATGGCTTTAGGGTAGAATTGAACTTTCAGTTTACAAAAATACTAGCTGATGCATTATGTGGCTATATCAGGACATAATTAGTGGACTGGAGAAACTGAAAAATCGCTATTAACGTAGCTGTCTCATTAACGTCACAACTAATATGAAGGTAAATATGTTGCAAAATGCGAGAGCTTGTAGACTTGATGTGAGAACTTGTAAAATACGATGTGAGAACTTGAAGAACAAAAATGAATGTGAAGTCACAGAAAAAATATTCACAAATGTGTAGATTGATATTTACATGAATACAATGACAGCTGCAAACTTGTAATCCAACATTTACTCATATTTATTTATTTTACTTGAGTCCATTTTCCAGTACAACCACAACTCCGTGATTACAACCTCTCAAATCGGTCACTGCAACTTCACAAATGTGCTCTCTTGCATCACAAAGTGACGAATCTGAGCGCCTTGACTTTTGCAACACTTCTTGCGATAAATGTGTTGCAAAACTCACTTGTAGCTGTGAGAGAGCGCCCCCCCTCACCCCCCTCCCCGCGGGGGAAGGGGGTGAGGGGGGGCGTGGAGGGGGGGCGGTGGTGTACCAATCAGAAATCGGAAGACGAAGCGCTCTTTTGCTCTGCTCCATGTGCTGTCCTCAGGACGTCCTCCATGTCTGCGAAGTTAGATCTGCTAACCTTATGGCACACCAAGCAAGGGTAAGTTAGTAAGGTTAGCGGATGGGGGGGGCACTCTCTCACATTTATCGCAAGAAGTGTTGCAAAAGTCAAGGCGCGCAGATTCGTCACTTTGTGATGCAAGAGAGCACATTTGTGAAGTTGCAGTGACCAATTCGAGAGGTTGTAATCACGGAGTTGTGGTTGTACTGGAAAATGGACTCAAGTAAAATAAATAAATATGAGTAAATGTTGGATTACAAGTTTGCAGCTGTCATTGTATTCATGTAAATATCAATCTACACATTTGTGAATATTTTTTCTGTGACTTCACATTCATTTTTGTTCTTCAAGTTCTCACATCGTATTTTACAAGTTCTCACATCAAGTCTACAAGCTCTCGCATTTTGCAACATATTTACCTTCATAAGGGAATTACCTTGCCTGGGTCCAGACCTTTGAATCCGCCCACTCTGGAGTGTAACGAGTTGACAATTCTGTCTGATATCAGGCAAGGAATTACCTGAATCTGCTGTGCAGCTAACGGTATCTGTGGAAGGGATACTTTGTTTTCAAGAGCCTCTTCAGCTTACTTGGCAGCACTGTTTGCATCAGTTGGCATTAGTGAAGTTAGCTAACATAACTTTTCACTGCAGATCACGCTCTCGGGTTGAGGGCTATTGACATCTCCAGACAGTCCAAATAACTCAAGATAATTTTCATATTGTCTGTTGCCAATTTTTACACTTTTTTCTTGATGTGGACTGCCTTCCTTGTATCACAAAATAGATGGAGTCGTTCATAAGATTTTGCTAGCAGCTCGTTATGCGCGGCGTCCTGACATTTGATGTGCAGCTAAATAATTATTCCCCCTCCTGTTACCAAAATGTAACGTTCCACTGAAAAGTTGTGTCCTACTGGGGTCCCGGTGCTTTGTGTTGAGAGTGGAGTTTCGTTTGATTTATGTTCCGCCGATAGCAAAACAACTCTCCCCTTAAAGGCAAAGCGGGACAGACGTACAGGTAGAAACAAACTTGCTGGCCAAACACCCGCCCCACAGCGAGGTGGAAGCCAATGACGTGGCAGAAATTTTGGGGTGGCATCTGGGGTGGCCAATCAGATTGTAGGGGTGGCACTGGCCACCCCAGCCACCCCTTTAAAACCGCGCATGACTGCATGGTCTGTGCTCTACTGAGCACATTTTCTAGTATTTGAATGGAATTCTTTTATGTAATTATTGCAATTTGATGGACGATTTCCATCACACTTAGCACTAACAGCTACATACATAAAATGAACGCAACAAAGGCTACAGTGAAGTAGATGTGGATTTGGGATTTGGTTGGTCCGGCTGCTCTCTGCTGTCTCCCTGATCCTGACTCATGGACTTGCCGTCCTTGCTATGATATTGATAGAATGGACAACAATACCTTTAAAAAAAAGTATTATTCATTGTTTCGTATTTTTCCAGCATTTCATGCCTGGCTATCACTAATATATTCTACCACTTCCCTCAAAACTGGCTCAACTTCCTCCTGCTAGAGGAAACATGACATAAAAAGTCAGCTCTCACAATATCATCCATTAATATTTATGTGCTGGATGAATACTTGAGGGTTGTCGATTAATTTCAGATAACCACATGGCTCTGACACAGTAGTCCTTATCACTGGTCTAAATTAATGGACCATGTTGAGACTTGCTTACAAATTGAGTATTATTGTGTACAGGGATGCTATTTAGGAGATGGCCATGGCTTTTACATGATGACACCAACAATAGCTTTAGCAAAACCAGGAATACACTTATTTTAGCCCCAGCTTTCTTCATCATCTAGTCACCTGAACTCTGCTGGCCTGTCTCTCCTCATCTGAGGTTGATCCTCCTGCCTCCATCTGGCTCATTTGAATAAAGCAGCACATTTATACAGAAGTTACAGGACTGATGGCTGTCTATAGGAGACTTTTTTAATGACATTTCTTCCACTTGAACATGTTGTTTTATGACTCACATTGGGTCGAAAATATGACAGAATGTCTAGTTTCTTCTTTCCCGACATTTTCACAACACAACTTGGCAGCTCTGCTGCTCAGATTAAACTGTCTGCACCTGTCATTTGATTGTCTGTTTGTTTAGTGTAACCAGGCATCCCGGATGGGTGGAGTTTTCTGTTTTTTCAGCACTGCGATTGGCCCGAAGGTCCAAAACCTGCTCAGCCGGTAAGAATGATCCAAACCAGTTGTTTAAGCGCCAAAAACTGGTACAACCACCAGTACTGCTTTGTATTTAGTTTTTCAGAATCAGAATGCATGTTCTATCATCAAATTCACTCCCGGACCGCCAGTCCAGTGCATTCTGGCCCAATGACACCCCTGGTGTTATATCAATCGGTGTCAGAAGGTGGCAAAACAGACGTTTATTTATCTGAAAAAGATTATTAGTTTAAATTGTGAAAAATGTGCTGCTATTTAAAAAAAACAAAGGCAGCAGCTATCTATGAAACCCAAGTGAAATGAAGAGGCGAGGGATGAAAACAGAGATGGAGAGGGAGAAAGAGAGGGATGAAAACAAGTGGGGGGCTGAAAAAACAGAAGCATCCCACGGCATGGCCGGTGTTTATAACTGCACGCTGTCATGTAAAAACACTTCATTAGCAGATGCTGCTGAAAGATGGACATCGTGTACGGATGGGGGGGGGGGGGGGGGGGGGGCTATTACTTCCCCCCCTTTGATGGGGAAATGCCTGACTGTTATTTTTACCCCCCGACCCCTCTTCCCTCATCTATCCGTCCATACGTACCCCTCCCTCCCCTGCTCTCATTGCTCAAAATACAATACCTAGGCTTGTTTGAGGATTGCAGATTCCTGTGGGGGGGGAATAATAATAACAATAGGAGTCTGCCAGCTCTGGTAGTGGTGATGGGAGCCCCCCTCCCCAAGCTCTGAGGTCCGACTGTGGACGAGGCCGAGCTGCATATTCCTCCTCGCTCCGCATGCAGAGACACAAGAAAGAGGCCATTCATTAAAACAAGTCCTTCTTGTTATGCGCTCTATCAGTGGCATTGGACCAGGGCCAAGGCATGACCCCGCAAGGATCATTTCTGCCCGTCACTGGAATGTGGAATAGTGTGTGTTGGTGCATGTGCATGTGTGTATGTGTTTTTTGTAGGTGTGTGTGCACACATATAAACTTGCTAGTATGAACACACCCATATAATCCAGGGGGCAGTATTCTGAAAATGGAGGTGGTGAAAGTGAATGACTAATGCGCTCCCCTTTCCTTGACGACTGCTGTCAAGGTGCCCTCGAGCAAAGCACCGAACCCCCAAACTGCTTCCAGTAGCTGACAGTCCAACAGTGGAAGGCTGTGGTTGTACTGGGCAGCTCCCAGTGTGAATGTGTGGAACTGTGTGAATGTGAAGCAGGGCCTTGCTGGATAGAAGCATGGAGCTGTGTCGACTTCCCTGGATAAATAAAGGTTGAAAAACAACTGCACTGAAGTATGGCTCATTGAATGATCGGGCCATATGATACAGTAGAAAATGTATTTAAAGATTTATGAGTAATATAATATACGTGGTTTGGATTTGATGTGAAAGGCACATGTATCTTGATGGATGGCTTGTCTGTCTGTATGTCGACCTTGGACGATTCATATCTCAGAAATGTCAGCTGAACCTTCACTATCTTCTGACCGTGTTGCTGCGTTGTGAATTACTGCCATGCAGTAGACTCCTTTACTATGCAATGATAGACAGTCAGAATTGCTTAAAAAAACAAGACAGCCCAATAGCTGTCATGAAAAATAATGCTAGATTTAGAAAGTAACTGTGAATTAATTACTCTGTGAATTAATTTTATCTGGTCATATTAAAAAACACATATTGCTGAGAAGACTGTGTGTCTAAAACTGTGTTTCTTTCACGTAAATTTGATTGTTTTTAAAGTATCTTCTTGAAGGAGATACATATATTTAAGAATATGACATAATTTCTTTCCAAAATGTTTGCCTACAGGTAAAGTATATTATCATATATAGTACAGTATATCACAGCACAGTACAGTGCATTACAGCGACATATGTTCTGATAATTGGCACATTTTCTACACCAGTAGAGACTAGAAAATCAGTCATCCTGTTTAAATTTATGAATTAAAGTTCAATTTTATCTTCAACTCCAAAACATGATCTTATATGGCTACTTGGCTCATTTGGAAACCTTGGCATATTGGCTCATATAGAAACCCTCCATCTCCAGAAAAAAAGTGAAAACTAGCTTTGTGATAATTACATGCTTGCCAGATGTGAGCATCTTTGTCAAATAATGTAATAACCCAGTGAATACATTGTCAAAAATATCAGTGAAAGATCTCACTACTAACTTAATGGTTAATATTACTGCTCACATATACTTAGCAAGGCCTCCCTAACGTTACATCCTCAACAAAGGATTAAGCCATTTACAACGGAGAAGTCCAACAAGCTAAGCTAAATCAAACAAGCTAATGTTGTGAAATGACACGACTTACCTTATAATGAAAGAACTTGAAATGAATCGACTAGCTAGCCAAAAACTTCCACAAGCAATTTGAATTGTAGAGAAATGTGAAATGGAAAAAGCAATCTTCCAATGCAACTGCAGTGGAAGCTAGTAATTTACACTGTAATCACATATGAGGCTTTTTCTCCTGCTCAAATGCAAAGCTCAGCTGTGAGCGCAGCAAGTTACAGAGAGAGCAAGAGCTCAAAGGGTGCAAGTATTGTCATTCTTGTTCCTATGCAACAACAACTTGCAAACAATCTAATTAGCCCTTTCATTTCACTATGTGATTTAATGTTAGCTACAGTTAGCTAAATTGGCCAGCAGTCTTGATGTGCTAAAAAAAAACTATTAGTACTGTTACTTTGCTGATATTTTACTTAAGTAGAAGTAAAGGTACTGGTGTAAAAATCTACTAAAGTAAAAGTAAAAAGTAGCTAATTTAAAATTAAAAAGTTACTTTTTTTTTTTTTTAGAAAAGAGAACATTTTTAGATGTAATCTTTTCCATGTAATTCAAAGTTCAAGGTAGATTCTTTTAATTGGAAAAATTGGAAATTACAAGAAGTGCCCAAACAAAGTAAAGCCAGATTACTCTTCTCTTATTTGCTGACTGTGAATGGCTCCAATTTGTCAATTTACAATTCTCCAGTTTCTGATGCTTATGGAGAGCCATACAATCTGTTCTCTGTAATGGATGTGAATTAGAGTAAATGTAATTAGTTACCTCCACCCTTGTTCCACTCAGTAACTAAAGTTAACGTTACTGACTGGGAAACCTTACAATCTTACAAAGAAGAGTGCAAAAAATCAAGTTCTTGACTTCTGTTGCTTGTCTTCTCCTCTTCACATTTAGTCCCTCCTCTCAGGCGATTTGATTGGTCAGTCAACCAGAGGATGACATTGACATAATATGTGGTGTGAGTTAAAGTTACGTTTTTGGATGCTATCTCTGTGTTTTATTTCTATGTCTAGTGCTCTCTTTTCATTTGAGTGTGAGTGTTTGCACCTGTGCTAATGATTATTGATGCTGTCCTGTGTGTATATAAGAGACTCAACAGAGACAGTCTTGTTCATACCCTGAGGAAGACAGGTTTCTGTCGAAACGTTGGTTTTTACACAATAAAGAATTCTGTATCGGAGCTATGGGAGTGCGGCTACACCTTTTTTACTGTGAGTTAAAGTTGAAACGTTCAAATTGGCCAAATCACGTTGTGACCAAAACATAAACCAAACCATGGAAAACAACAATATATAAGAGTTACTACCACAGGCATTTCAGATAGTCAGGCAGTTCAACAAGGACCTAATGAAAATACTACAGGCTCTCAGACACATCAGCACATGGAGATGCTGGCCCTTCTAGCAAGCGTTAAAATAATATCCCCTGGCTTTGGGCCCGGCCTTTTAAACACATTTAAATGGTCCTCTCTCTCCAGAGTGTCATGTTGTATTCTGGGGGCCGCGGGGGTATTTAGCAGGGGCAGATAAATAATGATCGCAGAGGGGCTGATTTCCTAATGCTGATGTATGGCTGTGACGGGACAGGTGCTGGCTCCACAGCTTCCCAGCACCATGCCAATTAATCTACTCTGTCATGTGATGAACCAGCCGTGAATTACCTAACACTTCCACTACAGCGCTGTCCATAGGCTGGTTATTACACACACACACACACACACACACACACACACACACACACACATCTGTGAGGGGATATAGGACAAACATACGCTCTCTTTTCTTCTCTGTCTCTCATGCTGTTTTCTTGCACAAACTCAGTTTTTTTCACCTTTACTTATTCAGGGAAAGCTGACAGAGCTCCCTCTTCTTTTCAGCAACACCCTGCTTCACATTCATACAGTTCCACACATTCTCACTGGGAGCTGCCCAGTACAATCACAGTCTTCTACTGTTGGCCACTGAACAGAGCAGTTGGGGGTTCAGTGTCTTGCTCAAGAGCACCTCAATGGTAGTTGTTGAGGGAGGGGAGAGCATTACTCATTCACTTTCACCGCCTACATTTTCCCAGCCAGTCCAGGGATTCGACTTTCCAGTTACAAGCTCACTTCTCAAACTTCTAGGCTATTTCCTCCACAAAAACGCACACACACAAAGGTCTAAATGTTCAGTTTCAGCCTCTCTTAAAAAGTTACCAAAGTTAACCCCAGCGAGCGAGAAGCAACTCTTCCCAGTCTGTTCATCGCAGCAGAACTATCTGATACCAACCATATGTGATTCATCGGAGGGAGCCGAGCCTCCATTAATCTCGTCGCTCGGCCCGGCGCCACCCGACAAAGAATTATCTCAGTAGGTCCGACCCGCTAGTAAATAATTGGAGCAGAAAGTGATCCCACCTCATTAATACAGCTTGTATTAGCATCAGTCACTGGCCTACTTAGTGTAGAGCCCAGCCCGCTGTGAGGCCAAGGTGCGAGCAAGACAGCCAGACACCGGGAACTGCCGGAGGGCTAAAGGAAAGCTGCTACCTGTGTAGAAGTGCGCCTCAAATGAAACCGATAGGACTGTTGATGTTTTAGTTTATTCTCCGAAGTTCTTCAGCAGTTTGCTTTGTATGTGGAAATAAGTTAGATCACCTGTCAATCAAATTCCAAACAAACCGGACACGTACAATGTATCACTTTCTGTGAAATCCTCTGGCTTGTAAAATCTTTCATGAATTGGCTATAGGTTGAATCACTGTTGCGCTATATCAATCAGCCAAAGACCTTTCAGAACCCATAACCCATGATACCACATGAATGAAAACATTGAGACATTAGTGGACTGACAGTGTTTCAACAGAGGAACTATTGTACACTGTATTGCACATTATTCCACACTGCAATCTTAGACTGGGGCTGTTAAGGATTTCAGGATACAGTAAGGGTTTGAACATGCAGCCATGATGATATTTTCACATACAGCACAACAATATTACAGCATACTGTAACAGCAAAAGCAGTGATTTGTGGTTCAGAGGGAAAAATTCTCAATCGTCAGTATGCATGCTGAAAAGAGGCCTTTTTCAATTTCCCCCAACACCAAAAACCTGCCTAGTAGTGTATCTATTTTATGTCTGTAAAAAGTGCCTTTAGAATTTCCTCATTGATTACCATTTACAGTCAGAAAAGAAGATCTCTAACACACTGTAGCGCCCTTAAGAGAAAATGTATTCTTTCCTAACTTTCCTTTCATAGCTATTCAGTGCAGTCTACCTAGTGCACACTGCCTCTCAAATCAAACAATACCATGAGTTAGTTCACCTTGAAAATCCGCATAGTCTTATCTGTAGCTATTATTTAGTCTTAGACACTGCATATAGAAGTCTGACATTTATAACTTGAAAGAGTGAATAAGGCTTCTGTTTCATATTTTGCTATCGATTTTTTGCAATCTATGGTCCAGTTGTCTTTGCAGTTCATTTCCACTCATATCTTCAACGTTAACGTGAAAGCTGGAAACAGTACAATTGGCGTTCCTTTGCTGTTCTAACATGAATCCATATGTATTAAATTTGAACATGTTGCAACCATTTAGCGATTTAGAGATTTCACCTCTCCCTTCAATATTTAGTAGTTTGACAGTGTACTAAAATTTTGATCGTTTTTGCTTTACATCTATCAATGAAAACTTGGTAATCACTGGATCTGTGCCAGTGTCACAACATGTATCTATATCTACGTAGATATTAATGGATATAGATATAGTTATACCTAACATCAAAATCTTGTCCTCTTAACTCTTAGCTTTTTATGAACTAATTAAACAACTGGTAAATTACTTCTGCTTAAAGGAAGTTGGAAACGCTCTGTAGGGCTGCAACTATCTGTACTATATTTCTTTTCGCAGATTGCTTCATTTGCATTTGATGTATAACTTACCAGTTCGCCAGAAGGGTTTTCTTGGCTCTTGTGGGGATTTGACGCAAAATTAAAGCATTGGACCAAATTAAAGCATAAAGCAGATCATCACGACTATTGTACGGTGATATTCATGTTTTATTTGTTAGCATTAGAAGGTGCCATCAGAAATAATTTCATAGCAGTATGTTAACAAGAAAATCCCAACCATGAGTACCTTGTCTAATTTCAAATGTAATGCCTGAATTGTGAGGCTTAACAGTAATTTAGCGCCACACATGCCTTGTAGAACTGTCAAGAACAAGGGCTACTATCAACTTGAATAGGCTTTTACATCATACATAGACATACACAAACACACACACATACAAGTATTCCCATGTGGTTGATTTCTCGCTGTCAGTAGCGTGGAAGAGCGAGTGGTCAGATGTTGGACTGTCTGCAGCCTGAACAGGCCTGGCTAGCACCATATGGATCAGCAAAAACTACTTATTTACACACCAGCAGGTATTCTGTCTCACACATATGGGCACACATGCACAGTCACGTGCATGCAAACACACACACACACACACACACACACACACACACACACACACACACACACACACACACCTAAATCCACTCCTACACACCTGGAGGTACTGGTCTCAGGAGCTCTACTGGATTAAGAAAAAAACACTATTTACTGAGTTTCCAGCTGCATGGTCTCATTTGACAATCCGCTCAATAGATTCAACACAAAACAATAGGCAGAAAAAAAACAAAAAAAAACAAACAATAACTGCTTCAAGGTAGAAAAAGCAGCAGTTGCATCAGCATGCCGACTGTAGAAATACTGATCACTATTTTACCAGTAGCTTTAGCCAGATCATTTGAAAGCTCCTCACAGCTGCAAAACATGTGCCTCATTCTTGCAGCGGCCATTTTGATTTACTTGAGGTGGCAGTGAAGCATATAGAAACAGCGGTCAACTCAACCTGTATATAGTCAGAAAATTTAAATATACACCAAAGTTATCCTTCAGTGTTGTGGAGAGATGAGCAGACCCTATTAACACAGAGTCATTGCAGGAACGTCGCTGCAATGTAATTTTTGCGATGTTATACGTTGCTGGAACGTCACATGTTTAATGTAAAAATTCCAGAGTGTCGTCGCCAGCACGTCATTTTAAACGTCACCAGTACGTTGTCCCAATGTTTCCAGCACTTTTTGGAGATGTTGTGACAACGTCACTTTATATTGCTCGGATGTCGCATGCAATGTTGTGTAGAGTTTTCAGTTACATCCTTACATCCATGTCTTTCTCACCTACTGAAGTACTGTAACTCCTAATATAACCTTTATAACAAAATGAGGATAAACTACTAACATACTGTAACATTGTGACATAACAGGGGGAAATTGCAATAAATCATATTTCCAGGTGTTAATCCAGCATTAATTTATGCAACAAATTCTTTGTCAATACAAAATAGAGAAGAGCATTGGACACACTGCTCAAAAGTTATTTTTCAACCAATTGGAACTGAATATGTTGCTCTTTCCATAGCCTATTATGAAAAACCACCCATACTCACTTACACTAATCAGTGTAATCAGTGTAATTTGTGTACAACAAAAACATTGACTCAGTGTTTCTTAACTGATACTCAAAATGTATTATAAACTAGGCATGGATAAGGTTTACATATAATGCAGAGGCAAAGCATGTATCTCAATAATCACATTTCCAGCCTATCGTGCAGACAGCGGGCAGTTACCGGTGGCTCTGCCGCACATGATGTTGATGTTCTTGGTTTTTACTGGGACTCAGTCGCAACAAATAGCTATGCATGCAACACTAGTCATCTGCATTTCCAGTCTGTGGTTCCACTGCTCTTCGTGCTGCATCAGCCTAAGGAATTAAATTTCTAAGAAAAATACATGGCACCATTATACAACTACCGTTACACAAAAAGCACTGCTTCAGCAACGATCATAGTAGGAAACTCAGCAGCAGCGGCGGCATTTATGAATGGGAGATAGGCCCAAAGGGCAGTCAAAGTTTAGTGTCTACCATAGACGTATTATTCTCATTCATAAAAGCCATTATACAACTAGCATTATACAAAATGAATGAGACCTACAATACACATGAAATGAATAACGTTGCAACAACGTCCTATTGTAAAGTACAGGATATGCCATGTTGACAACGTTGCACAGACGTCGCAAAACAACGTAAAACTTCCATTGTATTCTGACATATCAACAGTGTTGCAGATATTGTAAAGGATAGGTTCGCTGGTTTATTATGACATTTCAACAAAGTTGCACAGACTTTGTACAACGACCTAGAATACCCGGTAAATTGTAAAGTTTAAGCAACATTGCAGCAACGTTATTATATAAAGTCCAGGAAACGTCATGCAGACAACGTTGAACAGACGTTGTAAAACTACCTTAAAGTACCTGTTGCGTTGTTACATTTCAACGACGTTACAGCAACGTAACTGATAGTAACATTGTAAGTGTAATGTTGCAGTAACGTCGTTCCAACGTCATAAATGAAACGTAACAATCACGACGTTGCAGGGACATACTGTGTTTGTAGGGGAGCTGGAGAAGGAGCAAATCAAAGGCTACAACAACTTGATTGATATGTATCTGTATTGTTAGCTAATGCTAGCAGCTACTTCATGTTGCTGACATTATAGCCTATTTACCAGCAAACCTACAAGGTCAAGTTGTGTAAGTTCTAGTTTTAACAGTAGCAGTTTTAACCAGCTAGCCACCTAACACTAGTGTTAGCTAGCCACAGCTAACGTTTGACATTTCACACAAACAATTTCACTGTCAAAGAGGCACCAGTAAAGATTTGAAGGATATTATCAATAGATAAAGGCTGTTAAAGCTGACAATAGAAATGCCTCCTTGGTTTGGAGATGACTATATTCTACACAACATGAAGTAGCTGATTGCTAATATTAGCTAACGTTATGGGTCAATATAATGAATTTTCCTTCAGTCCAGTTGTAGCCTTTATTTGGACTTTCCTGGCTAATTTGGCCCAGGAATATTTTTAAGTGTACAAGTATTCAAGTCTAGTGGGTAAGACCAGCAGCCTGCAGTTATACAGTTACAGATCTGCAGTTGCACGAGCAAATTGCTCTCATTGATTGTTGCGTTTTTTAAGAAGTGTACAGGAGACAAAATGGTCAGGAGAGAGAAACGCTGGTGTCCATTTTTGTCTAAATTAGTCTAATGTTATCGCCTGTGTCACTGTATCTCCATGAGGTGGCTTGGGTATTTTTCTGTGGACATTGATGCATTTAATCCTGGTTTATAATCATTCTGACAGAGATGCATGGGTCAGTTCTACCCGCTCTGAGACATTCACTATCTAACAGCTGGACCCCACAACCACAACCAACATCCCCTCACATAAATATGACATAGTACAAAATGGAGTGCATAAGAAAACTGGTAATTTTGCTGGTATTTGGCTTACATGTGAGTTCACAGGCAGAAAGCAGTTGGAGTAGAGAGTCAAATTCTGGACTTCTGGGACACTTGTAGCTTCTCTGTGACTCAGTCCATCCTCTTTGTACTTGTTTATTTCTCAAGCCTCCCTTCCTCTTGAATAAATATTTATCCTCAGACTCTGTATTCCATCTGTCTGTGCTTTGGGTTTTGCTTTCTTCCCATCATCTCTCTTCCTGCTCGTCTGCTCCTGGAGGAGCGATGGGTCGCGGGCCAACCTCTAAGGCTCTGCTGGATCTGAGATCAAGCCGGTCCAGGCTGCGGCCCTCAGGCTTTTTTCTGGCCAGATCCTCCACTCCTGCCCAGCGGATCGCTATCTGCCGGCCCGTTGGCCTCCTCTCATCCTCCCTCCTCGTTCTCTTCCTCTCTCTCTCGCCGTTGCTTTCCTCTCCACTCTCCACCCTCTCATCGGTTCTTCTTGGCGCCAACTGGGGGGAATCCTTCATGTTTCGTCTACGATTTCCGTCTTTCATCTCTCCCCTTTGTCGTTCTACACCGTTTCTCTCTCCACTCCAGCCGTGATTTTTTTTTTGCTGGAAGTCCTCAGTTAGCCTCATTTGCTCCCTTCCCCTTATCTTCCTTCTCCTCAAACTGCTTCTAACAGCTAGTTCAGTTAGTTTTCCTCATACTCTCATCCTTTACATGGTCATCCAGCCCTTGAAAAGTCTGGAAGTCCTTGAAAAGTTGGAAAAAGTCTTAAATTGCCTTACTGTAAATACAGTTATTAGGCTTTATTTTTTTCCACCATGTATTGACAGAATAATTAGAATAATTTAATTAAGAATAACATAATTTATTAATGGTATTGGCAGATTGTTTACATTCTGATAGTGTTGTGCATGCAGGGCTGTAAAGCAGAACAGGGTTAATACAATATGCAAAACATGTAATTAATAAACACAGTTGGACTTAATGTCCCTTAACAATTAATTTTCCTGTTGTAGTTTCCTGTTTTGCTTTTGTGTTCAATCAGAAATAAGATGGTTTTGACAGCTTTGTTTCTTTATTTTGGTTTTTAAATTGGTCTTAAGTGTTAAAAAGCTCTCAAAAAGTCTTATATCTGGCTTTCTGACACCTGAAGAACTAACTATATTTTCCAAACTATCCATGCATACAACCAACCCCTCTCTGCTTTCTACTCTCCTATCTCTTATTTCATTCTCAGTTTCTCTCTTCCCTCCTCTGTCTCCTCATCCCCACCGCTGGGAGCCTGCTGGCTGCAGCGGCCGAGTTCAGATTGGAGGTTTTCCCCGCAGACCCTCCGGGGTCCCAAGCCTGCTGAGATGTCAGATCTCCCCCCCCCACGGTAGAACCGGGTAGAGTAGAGAGGTCATGCGAGGTAAGAGAGAAAAAGATGGCGAGGGTGTAATCTCTCTCGTTAAAATAAAGAGTCCGTCATGGCTGTGTGCTTTTCGGTTGCTTAAAAGCAGGAATAGCTTCCGAACTCCAAATTGCGCCCGACTACCAATGCGCAGCTGATATGGGGAAACCTGCTGCAGGACTTCAAAGAAAAAGTTTCATTAAGACGAGACAAGGCACTGCGGCGGCTTCAAACTCCTGACCTGAAAGAAACTGTGAGATAATACTGCGGGAAAATGTCATGTTTGCTTTCTCTCAGTGAGACTTTTTTTTTTTTTTCTCAGTGAACCAGTCATTTTGTTGGCCGGAGAATGCATCGATCGAACTTTGGAGAAGGTCGAACGGGAGTGCTTCCCCTTGTATAGTACCAGTCGGTGCAACTGGGTGGGTGCAACTGCGTGGGTGGGGGGCATGCTGAAGTACCAAGGCTTGTAAGTGTAGAAAAGGCTAGAGAGAGCCACCGTCAAAGCCACAGCCCTCTGCGGCCAATTTCACCTTCCCCCACCATCCATCAGGGTTTTTCTAGGTTCAGATAATGTCATCCGCCGATATTGCTTGTTAACATCGGCAGCGGGGTGCGATGACACTCGGATTGGGGTGAGGGAGCGTTGTATGCTGATACACACCCTGGACTAGGCCTAAAGCTATGAGTAATTTGGCTCCTCCTCCAAGAGGGTATCATCACCGCTCTCTCCACAGAACAGTTACGTTAGTGTGTTCAGACAATCGGCAGGTGCAGCTGCCTTATAGGGCCCGCGCAACGCTTATCGGTTTCATTTTGGAATTCAAAATCCCTCACAGAAACGCGTGGGAGTTTGGAGAATTGGTCTTGAGCGCAGAACCGAGGCGGGGCGAGGCAGGTCCCGCCCTCGCTTTGGTCTCCTCCATGCCAGTCAATCTTGAAATGGAAAAATTGCTCCTGTTTTGTGTTCAAGACCAGTATTTCAATTTTGATTTGTTGAAAAAAAAAAAAAAAATGTTGAAATTTTGAAAAAAGAAAAGTCTTGAAAATTGCATTAAATTTTCTGTTTTTGTATTTTCAAGTTTTAATTACAAAATTTAACCGATGGGTTTAATAAAAAATGTAACCGATGGGTTTAATTTTTTACATGGGCCTAAAAGAAATACACTTTATACAGTTTTTGGCTAAAAAAAAAAAATGACTCAAGTCAACTTAACTGAGACATTAAGATCAGTAGCCCTATAGTTCCACCTCAGTTTGTACAGGATACCTTTTTATTGTGCTACAGTGCGTATGCTAATGCGTTTGAGATTATGCTAAACTGTCAACTAACAGTTTTCTGAGGTGATTGGATGCTAAATAAATACTGGAGGTGCAATTGATGTTCGGGTTTTATCACACGCAGCGGTAAACTGATCAAAGAGCTTATTTCCCCCCCAAAAAACCCCATTGTCATCCCGTCAAAATGTGAGCTTTGATTGAAAGTGACCTTCAGTCAGCATCTAAGATCTCGGTGGGGAACCCCCTTTGATGCCCGCTGTGGATGTAAAAGTGACGAGTACAATATGAGACCAGGAGTCAGCGGAAGACACCGGCAATCTACAAAGGGATGGCAGCTTAAATGTAGGGAATGTGCTGACGCAATTTGATTTCAAAGAGAACGGATGAGGAAAGATACGTGGAGGAGGAGGACGGGGTGAGGAGAGATAGTGCCATTATACTGTAGGCTTCGGGAGGTTCGGCTGGAGAGAGGGGGAGGAAGAGAAAAGCGAGAAAAAAATAAAAACCAAAAGAGATAAAGAGGGAGAGAAGGTGAAATCAACTGAGAAATAAATAGAAAGAAAGATAGATCTCTATCTCTGGGCATTCCCTGCTGCTAGTCTTTGTTTCTACAGCTTGAGGCGCACACACACACACACACACACACACACACACACACACACACAATGGGAAACGTGCTGTACAGCGCCTTGAGAAAGTTTTCAACTCCCTTGACTTTTTCCACATTTTGCGGTGTTGCAGCCTGAATTCAATATGGCCAAAATTCTGATTTTTATTTATTCATGTTTTTTTTTGTCAACACTCTACACAAAACATCCCATTATGTTTTTAGAATTTCTGCAAATGTACTGTAAACGAAACACAAAAATATCCCAGTGAAATAAGTATTTTAGGAGGCGTCCAATCACGTTGCAGAGACATCTCAATGACATTCAAAGGGATGTAGATGCTTTGGATACTTAGCGACTCAAAACATTTCAGCTTTTCACTTTTGTAAAAAAAAAAAAAACTGTAATTAAAATCCACTTGCACAAATCCACTTTGACGTTAAGGGTAATTATGTGCAGATCAGTGACAAAAACAACAACAAATATCCTAATTGAATCCCATTTTATATTCAGGCTGCAGCACCACAACGCGCGAAAAAATGGAAAAGTCATAAAGGGATTGAATACTTTCCAGAGCCGCTGTCTCTCGCTCTGTCTCTCTCCTCAAAACGCCAAATGGATGGATGATTGGGGGCTTTTTTTTCCCCCTTGCTTGATAACCCACCCCTGACTGAGCCTCACCCTCATTAGAGAAACCCGACGCTGATTGAACCGCCCGTCACCCCCCCCACCCAAGTCCTGACAAAACCTTCTTTGTTGTTGTCTCCGTTGTCGGCGGGCCCGATACTGCCTGACTATTAATAGTAAAGATGCAGGGGAAAGGCGCTCTAAAGGTCGTGTCACACTGCATGATTTGCGGGCTTGAATGGATGCGTGTGTGTGTGTGTGTGCGCGCGCGTTAACCTGGGGCAAAACGTAATAGGCGAACAAAAGAGTGAGATGCACGCATGAAAAATGCATTCGTGTTGACACGGTGTTTCCAAGGACTGTTAATGTCGAAAATCCCCCGTCCCATATCTCGAAACCTGCATACCTTCGCCCCCATTCAAACCAGGTATCAGAAATAGCCACAGGCTTCTTTGTCACCCCTCCACCCCCCTCCCCTCAGGGTCAAAGCGGTGTGTTTTTTTTACGAACGGTTCACAGTGCCACACTTAAAGGGGTCAAGAGGGAAGTCAATACCCTGCGAGGCTGTGTGGGTATTTCATGTGACACAGTGGTTCTCCCCCTGTCCGGGGACAAATGGTGCAGTCCTGTGCGCCGCTGCCACCTTGATACGGCGCGTTGAACCAGCACCTGACTGCACATAAACCATGCTGGGAAGGGTTCGTGAGAAGGCAAATGTAATGTCATCAGTGTAATAACAAGGTTTTAGAGCATAAAAAACACCGAAACTCAAAAAACCCTGTGTGTACCCACCTCTTTATTTTCAGAATGGACTTTACCACCTTTTTAGCTTGGTATAAATCATTTTATGAGGTAAAAGTCATAGTATACATCATAGCAAGTAGTGTCAAACTGATGGAAGTTAGATGAGGATACACTCCAAAAGATCTCCATCTTAACAAGTCATTTAGTCTCCTAAAAGAGTCCTAAAATCATAATTTTCTTAAAACCAGTGAAAAAATCTGCCAGTGGCGTTAGATAATTTTACTTGTTTCCAATGCAAATCAACTTCTTTCAAGAATTTTGTTGAATCAAGTGTAATTTTCCTGATAGTGGTGCAGTGGATCTGCCTTATTCTGACTTGTTTCAAGAAAAATCAGATTTGAAGGCTGGATATGAGACTAAATGACTCGTTAAGATGGATATTTTTTTGCAGAGTAGGCCATTTTAAGGGGGGATAAAAGGGCATAAATTAATCCTTGTGGTCATTGTTTGATCACCAAAAGGCAGTCATAGATTTTATTCACCATTACTGTACATTAACTGCCCATGCCATCAGTTCAATATGTTTTGCTCTGGAAGCCTGGTACTGAGGCATCTCAGATCACATCTCTAAGAGCAAACCAGGTTATAAAAGCAGCATATATTATGTCCTTTTTAGTGTCAGGTTCTCATTTTCTTGTGTTTGTCAATCAGGACAGCAGTGGAGTGGTTGCTGACTGGATGCTCCAATCAGAACAACACTCCTACTGTGTCTAACTAGGCTATAGGGCTGACTGGGTTACTCCAAGGTAAATCGATTACTTTTGGTTGGTTTTTGGATTTGCCTCCAGAATTGCTTCCGAAGGGGTTCATCTACAGCTATGGTTAGCAATTGCCTCAAGCTGCGTATAGTGATATTTGATATTTCTCTGACAACCTAAACATGTAAGTAATCTGCAACATTTCCATATAAATGTCTGTTTTGCTACTTTCCGTCGCTGACTTGATATAACACAACAGTGATTCAGCCATGAAAGCTTTGACATTTGCTGTTCTAAACACTGAGTGTGTAGTAGCTCTTTCCTGGGAAAAATCCTCTGCCGCACAGGAAGTGATGCGTTTTACGTTTCCGGTTTGTTTGGAATAAACAGAAGAAGAAGAACTGGGTAGTTAGCATGAGCAGCCATAGCCACCATGGCTGAACAGATAAAGAAAAGAGCGAAACTCAAACTTCATCAACAGAAAAACGGGAAAAAGACGTCATGAGCGCTTAGCACCAAAGACGGAGACAAAATGAGAAAAACTTTAACACAATTTATTCCAATTTTTTTCAATAGTAACTGTAATTTTATCACTGTTTATGACTAAACAAACTAGATTCCCCCCCTCTTTTTGTAAACAGATTACTGTAATCCGGTTACATATACGGGTAATCCATTAATTCTTGCTCTGTTTAATCCTGCTGAGCTGTGGCAAGCAGCTGCCCAGGTTGCCGAGAGTTTTAGACACTAACCAGCCGGACGACAGTGACACCACACAAACACGCCGCGCTAAACCGCCATCATCATGCTAGCGCCGCTGTCGACCACGCACTCCACCCACACTCTCATCAGCCGCACACAGATTTAGTCTGCATTTTAATTTAATAGATTAGAGCGGCGAGAGGCAGCAGATGTGACGCTTGGCACCGGGCGTTTCTGACCGACAGAGCTGTGAATAGAGAATATGAATGAAGTGGTGTGTGTGCGTGTGTGTTTATATGTGTACGAGACATAACTACCGGCTTCATTATTATCCCCCTGTATGCTAGAGAGCGCGCGGCTGAGGGTTATTTGAATAGCAGTGCGCTGGATGATGGTGTTACTGGCCTGAGTGGGAAGAATTAACACTGATGCTTTATGTGGGCCATTCACAGCAAATAGCTGGGTGTAGAGCGCAAACTAAAGCAAGAGGTTTTGTCAACAAAGCCTGTGTGTGTGTATGTGTGTGTGTGTGAGAGAGAGAGATGGTTTGTGGCTTTATCTGGATTTTTCTGCATGTCTGAGGGTGAAAAAGTTGGTCTGATCACATTAACATATGAGTCCTCTGATAACAAAAAATATTCTAAGTCAAACAGAATGATGTACCTCGGCCATTCACACGTTTCAGTTCATTTTTCATCCTCCAACTGGATATCTGACTGTATTCGCTGCAAAGGCACCAATCCGCCTACAAGCAGAAACCCTTCATTAAAGGGAATGCAGTGTCTCAAAGCACAAAATGTCTTCTTCGCCACAGGCGTATATATACAATGTGCACACAGACCAAAAAAAAAATAAAAAAATGTTTGGACGAGTTGGTAAAGCTGCGTGAACTTCTCTCTCCGTTTACTGCGGGAGTTGGTGACACATCAGAGGAGATCATGAACTATAAATAAAAAAAAGAGAGAGAGAGAGAATAAAGATCGCAGCCAAGGAAGAAAACTAGTAACTGCTGCCTTATAGCAACAGTGATGTGGTGGCATTTATTCTCTCTTTGCAAAATAAAAAATACATTTCATATATACTGGAGAACAAGTTTAGAGGGAGATTTCAAAACTTGGTCAAAAGATGTGTTTGCTTATGCAGATGACATTTGTTCAAAGTGTATTTTAGACAAAGCAAATACATTTTCATCCTTATGTGCTGCTGGCAACATACTGTATCTGCATGTATATCTCTTTTTTATTATATTTCAAGTGAATCTATGTGGGCAAATGCATTTTATGGGCAATAAATTTCTAAATATATTCAGAAGTATGTATAAAATGTAGGGTATTTAAAAGAGAGAGAGAGGAGGGGGGGGGGGGGCACGCACGCACGCACGCACACACACACACACACACACACACACACACACACACACACTTTGTCCCTCCTGTTCAGGGAGAGAGAAGGGGCGATAGGGTGAGAGAGGAGAGAGATACGAGGAAGAGAGAGCAAGAAAGAGAGGAGAGGAGCAAGCGAGAGAGAGGAAAAAGAGAGAGAGGAGACAGTGGGAAAAAAAGCGAGAAAGAGAGAGAGAATCATAGAGCGCCAGTGTGCGGTAAGAAAGCGAGAGAGTGAGAGAGAGTCTCCGGGGCTCCAGGAAGGACCAGGCAGTCTCTGGACCCGTGTACCCAGACTATGGACGTCAGATCCCGGGTTGCTGTCGGCGGAGCGGCGGGGGTCTGGCTGGGAGCCTCTAACTCTGCTGCTGCATGTTCTCTGCTCCTCTGAAGGCAGCGGAACTTCACCGGCAGCTCCGGAACAGCCCGGCCGGCCAGAAGTGAGGCAGTCGGGGGCGGAGAGATGCGGAGCAGACCGCGGATGACCTGAACCTCCAACCTCCCTCCCTCTCTCCCCTGGATCCCGCTCCACCAGCAGAATGCCCCAGTTCCCCACCAGCGAACCCAGTGAGACCAGTCCCGAGCCGCGGCGGGAGCGAGGAGTAGACGCAGGATGCGGACTTTTTGCCCGGTCTGAGCGCGGCGGGCTGGGGAGAAAATGACCAGACCAACTGGATGTACAACAGAAAGACTTTCAGCCTCCCCGAAGGTAAGAAAGACGCAACATTCTTGGGCAATCAGATGCATGATTATGTCTAATTTTTTCTTAGGCTGTCCATTTCACGTTGTTCCCAAATAGTATGAAAATTCATTTTAGAGGACAATGAACCTACTCCTTTCGAATTTATAGTCAGAATAAACGATGAATAATTTGCAATAATTTTAAGTATCCTATTTACTGCAATATTATAATTTAAGGATTTTTATTTCGCATAAATGTTATTAGACACTTCATCTTCATTAGGCGTAAAAGGGAATACAGGTATAATGAAGGTCCTTATAGAGCCATATGGATTAGCTGAAATCCACTGCGCTCTCTCTCCGAGGCGCAAAAACCAGTGAACTGACCCCAGTTCAGCCAACACCTGCAAACTGGGACAGCGGCTGAGAAACAACAAAGGCTCTTGTTCATCAGAATCAGAATCAGAATTGTTTTATTATGCCAAGTATGTTTGCACATACAAGGAAAGTGACTTGGTGTGGTTGGTGCATAAGGTACATAAATATAGCAAAATACAAGAAATATCAAAATATTAACAAATGTCACTTTTGCAGGAATATATGAATATGTCGCAGATTTAATGCCAAGGACCCTGCTGATAATAGCTGTAGTGAGGTCGGGTCAGTGTAATTGGACCCAGTTTGATGCCTTGTTTGCCCCCCCAAGGAAGATTACATAACTACTGAACTGCCTTGGCCACAAATCAATGCAATCTGTCAATTGGCTGCTGTTGCCTGGTGCCATTTCATTAATCCTCACTACCACCCAACTTCACCACCGCTAATATTACATTTTTGTATTATCACCTACATTATTTACAGCTTATCGAATTGTTAATTTATGAGTGCACTAGGATGGAGAGTTACCCATTTGGATTTGCTCAATATTTTCCAGAATTCAGCCAGATAATGAGGCTGTTATTTGTGTGCCGAGCGATATTGTCGTTATGGAGTAGGAGCGGATAAATTAGTCCACTTTATTCCAATCTTATGACCTTGTGCGCACAGCAGCACCTTTCCTCATTGGAAGAGGCCCACATCGATCTTAGTTTTGTCCCTGTGCAGGGAATTTGTTCCGTCTTATCTCTGCTGTGAGACTGCGTTCATCACCGTCCACCACTCCTCCTCTCATCCTCTACAGCTAAAATTTGTGATTCATTGCATTTTAAGAGGTATTTAGTGTAAAGGAATGCAAAACATAAGCCTAATTTAAGATTAAATTAAGAGTAAATATTTGGCTTTGTGGCAAGTTGTGCCTCAGTATGTGTTTGTGTGTGAGAAAGAGAGGGGTATCGGCCCCCACATCGCCCCGATTCCCCTCCCTCCTTCAGTCCTCCCTCGTTCATTCCTTCCTCGTTCCCCTCTTCGTCATTCCCCCCAAGTGCCGTGGAGCAAGGCACTGTCCGTCAGGCTGGACTGGATGACAGATTCATCATGCTCTTCCTCTACGAGTTGGGAGGCACGGAGCCAGTCATCTCCTTCACGTTGCTCACTTCACAGCCGACTGCTCACAAACGATTTTTGGATGCCATGTTTTAATCTTTGAATTTGGTTGTTTTAAACGTCAGTTCGTCTCATTGCGTATTCAGTTTGTTCACGTTCCTGTTTATCAACTCTGAAAGCAAAATGTCTGAATCCGCTTAGCATCACTGAATGTTTTCATATAAGATTAGGCCTCACTGTGGGCCCCACTAGACTGTGTCTGAATTATCACAGACATCCATATTTCTCTTTAATAATCTACACATAGACTTTTATTTTTTTTTGAGTTATTCTTTCCACCATTTGCCACAACACAACCTTTGCTCTCAGTACCCTTTACAATATCCTTTTCAGCTGGCTGTATGTGTCGGGTGAGGAATATGTAACAACTACGTTAGTCATTTGTATGCACACTGCTCTGCTCACCCAATTTACAATGCCTCACTTTGCATTTATGGGATGCAAAGGGAAACATTCCTTTGCTGTTCACGCAGAGGAAAGCATGCATTTAGAGAAAAAATAAAGCCACTGATTTTCCCATTATTCTCATTTTGCAACAGGTTTCTGGATCCAAATGTCAAGTCCAAGGGAAGCTGTATCATTCTGGGGCCAGCAGTGTGTAACGTGAAAGAGAAAGGAGGCGAGGAAGAGGACTTCCAAGGATAATCCTCCCGTGTATTGTACATGACTCCATCAGCCTTGCTTGCTTTGAAAAGAGCTCTGCCCGATGCTGAGAGGGGAAAAATGTGATGAACTTTACTAATGTTCCCCAGCTCAAGAATGGACAGGCTGGTAAAAGAATCACATTGCTTAATGAGACCATTGCTCTTGTGTTGGGAAGCTTAGGACAACTAATTACCAAGGGATTACTCAAGACCTTCTTCAGCACCAGGCTACGCACACTGGTGTAACAAGCCAAGCACCAAAATCTAATGAGAGAACTTGGTTCTGTTGGATTTTTTTAATCCAATACTAGTTTTTCATCTTTTTTTTCCTGTGATTTGGTTTCTGGTTTTTCTGATCTTTTTGAAATGGAGATACAGTGGCGTTTATGGAATAAGGACTGGGCCTCCTTTGTAAGGCCATGGATACCCATACTGCTAGGGCTTCACCTCCAATTCTCCCGGGCCTCCAACTGTCCTGAGGAGTGCCGTTGCGATCGCACCTTTGTTTACTGCAATGAGCGGAGTCTGACCTCGGTGCCTCTGGGAATTGGTGAGGGCTACAAGACCCTCTATCTCCACAACAACCAAATCAATAACGCTGGCTTCCCTTTGGAGCTCCATCATGTGGCTTCTGTGGAAACTGTGTATCTCTATGGCAACCAGCTGGATGAGTTCCCCATCAACCTGCCCAAAAACGTGAGGGTTCTCCACCTCCAAGAGAACAACATTCAGACCATCTCCAAAGCGGCTCTGGCTCAACTTCTTTGGTTGGAAGAGCTGCATCTGGATGATAACTCCATATCTACTGTAGGGGTGGAGGAAGGGGCCTTCCGAGAGGCGGTGAGCCTAAAGATGCTCTTCCTCACCAAAAACCACCTGAGCAGCGTGCCTATTGGTCTTCCAGAGGATCTAAAGGAGCTACGATTGGATGAGAACCGCATCGCAGTTATCGCAGAGGAGGCATTTAGGAATGTCACTCGTCTGGAGCGCCTCCTGTTGGATGGAAACCTGTTGACCGATGACGGGATTGCGCCAGGGACCTTCCAGGACCTGGCCACTCTAAGGGAGCTGTCGCTGGCCCGCAACTCACTCACCTACCCACCTCCATTCCTCCCAGGGGAGGTGCTGGTCAAGTTAAACTTCCAGGAGAATCAGATAAATAGGATCCCTGTGAGGGCCTTTGCAGGATTGCACAAGCTTGAGAGGCTGGATATTTCCAACAACCAGCTGCAGTCGCTGACACAGGGGGTCTTTGACGGCCTCGTCAGTCTCAGACAGCTCACTGTTCGGAACAACCTTTGGCTATGCGACTGCAGCATAAAATGGGTGGTATCGTGGCTTAAATCCCTGCCAGCCTCACTCAATGTGCGTGGCTTCATGTGCCAAAAGCCTGAGAGGGTCCGGGGCATGGTGATCCGGGAGCTGAGTGCTGAGCTGGTCCAGTGCACGCAGAGCACACCGGTGGCACCGCTGCCCACCCACCTGCCCACCTCACCAGCTGACACTGCTCTAGCCCCATCCCCCTCTCCTTCCATAGAGTCCCCCTTAGTGACTCAACACTTTTCCCCCTCCTCCAGGCAACCCTCCTTCCCCACACTCCCCACCCTCCACCCTGTCTATCCATCCAGAGAGGGGGGACCAAGGACTAAGCAGCCTCTGGACCCCCGGAGAGAAACCCTGCAGGTCACCTTTGCCATACTCAATGGCTCGGCTATCCATGTCAGCTGGGTGGCTGCCTTCCCAGTCACCGCCTATAAGGTGACCTGGGCCAGGATGGGGCCCAGTCTGACAGGCGACACTGTCAGGGAGAGGATGGTGGGTGGGGAGCATCGGGGCATTCGACTGGCTAATCTTGAGCCAAAGTCCACCTATCGGATCTGTGTCATTCCCTTGGATGCGTTCAATAACTACCGGCCCAAAGATGATACTGTGTGCACTGAGGCTACCACCACGCCGGCCTCTTTCAGCCCTGACAACAAGAGACCGACGGGACCTGAGCAGGCCACGCAACAAGACCCCAGCTCGCCTTTCTTGCTGGCGGGGCTGATTGGGGGGGCTGTGATCGTGGTGCTGGTCGTACTCCTCAGCATCTTCTGCTGGCACATGCACAAGAAAGGGCGTTCCAAGTCCTCCACCAAGTGGAAATATAATCGGGGTCGGAGAAAAGACGACTATTGCGAAGCAGGCACCAAGAAGGATAATTCCATCCTGGAAATGACTGAGACCAGCTTCCAGATAGTCTCACTCAACAATGAGCAGCTCCTCAAGGGAGATTTCCGCATTCAGCCTATTTACACCCCTAATGGGGGCCTCGGCTTCCGAGACTGCCCCCTGGGGAACAACAGCACAGTCTACTGCAAGAACAATGTTCAGGATGCAGACTTTTGTCGCACATGATGGTTTTGGAAAGCATCAGGAGCCTTTGTATTGACAACTACCCATACTTTACAGGACACTGTACAGTGTTAATATTATTTGAAACCCCTGTGTCTTCAAGAAATGTAATTTATACAACCGGCTGGACAATAATTGTTGAAATTCAGTTATCTTTTATATACCTTAGTAAAATTGGATTTATAAGTTATTGGTTTCTGGAGTTGTGCTGTTTCAGTTCTGTGCTGACAGACATGTACAATCAGGACTCATTTATTTCTAAGTATTATGGCTGGGTTTCATTTTGATTTGACTTTCAGTAATACTGGACCATTTTGAAGTCATTGTATACTGTGACCATAACAGACACAGAACTCTACCTGTAACTGCAGTACATCACTAAGAATACTAAAATCAGCTGGTAAAAGTAAGGATGAGAGAGAGAGAGAAAGGAGAGAGGCACAAATCAGCCACAAACACCACTAGAGGGCATAGTTTTTGGGACATTAAGTCAACCACAGATGTTTTCCAACAGATTTGTTTTTTTTAATCAAATCAACATAGTATGGCACATTTGAATAAATTCTTGCTCTAAGAAGAGGACACATTTTTCATGCAAATGAGAACTTCTCTTAGTTTCAAAATGAAATTTAAAGGTCATCCCCATTGAGGACTTTGAGAAGCATACTCCAAACATTAACAAAAAGTGGGCAACAATGTTTCAAATGAATTTATCTGCAAATATACAGGCCACAATGCTTTCACCTGATTTTCAAGATATGTTCATACATTTACAATGTAAGGGATCATGTTATTTGTGCTAGCTGAGTTGGAGGGTGAGTGTAACCCGTGAGAAAGTGAACAGCAACAAGCACATCTGCCATCTCTGTTCAAACCATTGGGAACCAACTATGTCATTTTTGTTCAGCAAAAATAATGTTATGGTAAAACAGTATATATATGTGCCTTGAAATTATCAGCTTACAATGTCTTTTGAATCCATGTTTTTGCACAAAAGTGTACTGTATATACATTCAATTGAATTGTTGTTGAGGAAAAACTCTTGCTCTTGATTATTTATTTACCTCATTACACATTTTGTTCAAAAAAAAAAAAAAAAAAGAGCTTATCTTCACAATCCATCCCAGAATGATCTCCGGCTCAAATGACAAATTGACAAAAAACAGTTGGGTCCGTTGGGAGAGGGAAGGGTTAATTTGGGGATAACTAGTAAAAGGTCAAATGTCACAAAGAGATGGGAGTTACACTTAACACAAAACCCTATTATAAAGCAACCTGTCACTGCTGAATTGTGTGTCACTGTGGGCAAACACAGCTCAGAACTATCTGTATCTGTAGCAGCTCAGGTCATTGTATGCCTGGATGTAGAGGATGCCAAATAGGTAAAATAGGGAAGTACTAAATGATCTGCAATGTGCTGAAAGTCCACGACTGAAAGCTGACATTGAAAAATCGATTAGGGATGGGCATTTTTCTTTTTTTTTCCACACATCTATTATATTGACATGATTTCCATGTTGTATGTAGTCACACAAATGTCTCAGAATGTAGTTTTATGTTCCCAAATTCTACCAGGCCTAATCAAAGTTAGAGACAACCCTACGTTTGAGCCTAGCTCTTGTGAAGGGAAACAAGCAAATCTACACGTTCTGATTTTATATAACTGAAGTTAATAAATTAAAAAGTAATAATACTAAAAATAATTATAAAAGTAATTATTGCGCATTATCCATTCTTACAAATATATATCCGGATGTCAAAAGTTGATTTCAACATCTACTTTGACTGCTTGTGCCCATCCCAAAAACTGAAAAATGAATATTTTGAAATTAACTGCTTTCGGTGGATCCTAACTCATTTAGAGCTGCATCATAAAATTCCGCTGTGGCAGATTTTTTTGAAAGATCTGTTACAGCTGAATACACTTTGATTTGATTATATTTGATTTGATTTGCATTGTCCTAAAATTGTCAAGCACAGCCCACATGCCTGCCATTCAGATTCAAGTACTCTAACTGAACTATGAATTTTAAGCAAATCATGGCCTATATAATCATTTCAGAGAGTATTCAACCCCCTTGACTGAAGTCCACATTTTCTAATGTAAAAACAATATTTTTTCAATCATCTTTGTGGGATGTTTTTTTTTTGCTCTCAATTTAATTAAAGTCGAAAATATCTTTTTACAATTTAAGTAACCATATAAATAATGAATCAAATTTGAGACGGTATGCCTCCTTGGCATCATAGGGCTGAACTGCCTCTGGGACAAAAAACTTACTAAACAGATGATGTTACTCAGATTTCATTGTTGGACTGTATAAATTGTTTTGGACAATATTTAATCTTACAGATGGTTACAGATCCATCTTTCTTGCCAACGAAGCAGATATCCGATCTCTTCAATACATCTCAGTAGACACACACAGAGAAGTGAGGCTAAGGCAGGGAAAACAGACAAAGCGGCTCGGATCCGAAGGCTGCGGACTTGGCTTCCCGTCATATCCCACATAGCTGCTCGTTGTGCGGATTTTGCTCCAGAGCCCTCAAATAAAATGCGGGATACGGTTCACTTAAGAATGGCATGAATCTCCTTTCTGAGGTTTCATCACCTTCCCCTCTATATCTTAAAGGTTATAACTCATACGGTTGTGCGCATTCCGCTAAACCACTGAGTTCCACAGAAGCAGTTGGGAGTTAAAAAAGTCTTGCTCAAAAGCACATTGGTTGATGGAGGGGACAGCATTACGTATTCATTTTCCCCGCCCAGATTATCCCAGCCAGTCGGGGGATGTGAACCATTGAGCCAAGGCAAGAAATGAACATTTTGTTCATTTCACAGTGGCTGATGGTCTCAAAATTCACCAGCCACTTTGACTCTTTTACCAACTTTTACCAATTTTTGAATTAGAACTGGACCTCAAAATCATAGCTGGCAAACAGCCAAAGTGGCCGGTACAGTAAATAAACTTTAAAACTCTAAACTTTAACAGCATTCGGCTGCTGTCGACCTTCTAGAAATGAGTCTATTTTTAACATTCATGCAACTGCTCCCCTCTGACATCAATAGTCAAATTTACCTTTTAAAAAACTATTAAAAAATTGGACCTATAGGTAAATCTAACAAAGCCATACCACATTCATAATATAATGTACTGTGATGTATTTTGATTTCATTATCACACAATCATATTTTGCTGCCTTATGATGCCACAGCAAAGAAACAGCAGTTGTGTTTCAGTTCTAATTTCAACAGGTCAGGTCGTTCTATCACCTGATGGGTTTTCTCCTCCATACGCTGCAAAGATTGTGGGGAAGGGAAGGAAAGGAAATGCAATCAATTGAAGTCACTCAGCTGAAAAGATTTACTCTTCATCTGTGCAAACCGCTATGGTATTGAAATGGCCCGAGCCACCGAGTGTTTTTGCTCCCGCTGTGGCTTGTGGCGTTTGGTTACAAGTAATGAACTGGCTTTGTTCCAGTCCGGTTCTCTATAACCAGTGGCTACAGTAGAAACCGGCAAACCCAAACCCCTCGAGGAATATGAAGCTTGCCGAAAGTAGTGAAAGTTTTTGGAGAGACTGGAATGCGGTAACAAATTAATTCACTGTATTGAAAGACTAATTAGTAGTCCAAATTAATTCACACTTATTTACAATTCAAATTATTAATTACAAACACGAGGACCCATTCTTAAACAACCCATATAGCGTAATTTCTACTTTCTTGCATGAAAGTATCAAAGAGTAAGTTTCTAACAGCTTATCATTTTATAATTATTGCAGATTTTATTCATGTTACCCAATGTTGGAGACTTAATAAGACAGGTTATAATGTTGAAATGTGCTACATGTATCATTTTTACAACAATTAATCACTACCACATTAATTTCGAGACAGTATAATTACCATAAATGAGATCATCGCTGTCAGCCTCTACCAGCTTCTACTCTGCATTTTACATTGTGTGCAACCAGGTTGGATTTGTTGGGAAATCTGCTGGATTGCTTTACGGCACAAAACAGGAAGAGGGCGCTGTTCTTCCAGAGCAAACAGAGCTAAAGCTTTCAGAGTTTCTGCCAACGGCAGATGGTGGAAAGAGTGAAAAGCCAATGGAAAAATCAATTTGAACATGTTTATCCTCTTCAGGGAGGGGGCGGGGGGCGGGGGGGTAGGAGTGGGGACCCAGTGGGGCTTATGGGAAATATGGTCTTAATTTGAAACACTAGCACTAACAATACCGCTGGTTTAAGATAGAGGCTACCAATCATCTGCACCATGGTCTCATTTGTTTATGGTAATTATACCAAGGTATCACAATTAATTTGACAGTGATATATTGCTATTTCATGTAGCACCTTTAATCAAACCAATGCCTTTTCTTGAATGGAACAATTCCACCCTGTATGATGTTTTTAAACGGTTTTAATTCAACAGCAACGGCGGTGGACTAAATCCACAAAGTGTCTTTTCCTCTTTAATTCATAGTAGATGGCTAAAATGGCCCTCTGATTCCCAGGAACGTTTGGCTTCCATTTTTCTCCCAGTCATTACCATGGTCAGCTTGCATTAAATTGCATTAGAGAGCCACTAAGAGCCTCCATTCCCTCGTCTCACACACACACACACACAAATCCACTCTACACACACAGAAGTATTGATCTCCGGAGCTCCATTGGATTATGAAAAATGGCTACCAACCTTAATGACATTTCAGCTGAGATAGACTGCCTCTCTCCACTACTGTGCTAGTAAGGTGAAAATGCGTGCACGGGGAAATCAGCGGTAAAATGTTGTCCCGACTTGTCCCTTTGTCTTCTCGCATTGATTAACTGCTCAAACGGAGATATAAAGAAATAATTTATGCTTTGAATGATGAATGGATTGCACAAGGGTGGGCCATTTGGAGATGTTACAGCTCCACATCACATTATGCGGGACGCGCTTTTCATCAGCGCTGTCACAAATCGTGTTCGGAATCAGAAACACGCACAGGCAATTATCATTAAGGATATACAGGCTTCACCTGACAGGCAATCATCGGGAAATAGGGGAGTATCCTAAACTGAATGTGTCCTTAATCGCGTCTCTAGCATTCAACTCACCCTTGCTGCATTTTTGTTTAAAAAGTAAACCGGCTCATCAAGAATTTGACAGTATTCTCTGTGCCGGCAGTGATGAGGAATACTCGGCTGACCAAATCCTGTGTTTTCCCCAAAGGCTGTGAAAAGTTGGTGGTCTGGCTCACTTGGTTTCCACTTCCTTTGACCTTGACACAGCTCTGTGCAGTCCAACTGGCTCTTCTAATCAGCCTGTGCTGTAAAGCTCAGCCCATTGTTACTGTGTGTGCGGGTGTGCAAGCGTGGAGGTGTGTGTGTGTGTGTGTGTGTGTGTGTGTGTGTGTGTGAGTCCCAATGCAGACAAAAGGTTAGTTATAGGATGCAGCCTTGCTGGCTCACACAGTGTGTCCTATTATCCCCAGCATATTGGACTGGTAGGCTACATTACTCACGCCGTTGGCACCGAACCAACAACCTCAGCTCTCTTTCATCATCATGGGCAATATTGCAGTGTTTGCATAATGACAAACTCAGCTCCATCTTAAGAGAGGATTAAAAAAAAAAAAAAGAATCATCCTGCTTCAAAAGGTCTGTCCAAACAAGGGTTAAACTGCATCAAGTTTCCAGGTTTCTTTCAAGGCAAGGTCAATCCAAAATGTTGTTCTCTCTTTATGTCCAGTTTTGGATTTTTTTTTGATAACTGTAGGGGTTGTTTCTGTATTCATATCATGTTGGATTTACCAAAATTAAGAGCTGCCGACCAGGAAAAAATGTTTAGCCTCCTAGTGGTAATTAAAAATAGGACGTGGGACTTTTTGTAGACTCTGACATCTCCAATTTGGCGTCACAAATTGTGGAAAGTGTGCCAACACAGGTGGCAAACATGGCAGTGAATCAAAATTATCAGTTATATTCTATAATTATATTATTTTGGATGTGTTCAGCACACGAATGCTTCCAAGTTGTAGCAACGAGATCCATCTTTCGATATGACATGAACGCAGCATGTGCTAAAGATGGCTTTTCCTGAGACAGAACGGCATCCTCTTCCTAAACTTCAAAGAAGTTTTTTTTATGGTATTTGTGCGTTATTACACAATTACGGGACACAACAAGGGACTTTGCAATGCCGAATTCTAGCTAACTGAGCTAGCTAGCTTACGTCCCTCCAAATTCTAGCTAACTTAGCTCCAAATTCTAGCTAACTTAGCTCCAAATTCTAGTTAACTGAGCCACCAGGTGGTGTCATCTTCAGAGAAATCTTCTACTAACTGTAACCTACTTCATTGCTCACCCATTTCACTAACACTGTCCTGTCAGTAGCATTATTTAGCTCCTATTAGGGTGCGTTCACACTATTCTGCTCTTTCTAAACTGCAAATGCAGTTTAGAGGGTGAATGAGGCTTTCAAAAGGCACTGTGCCTGGTGTCTTTTTAGGCAGAGTGGAGCGCTTTCTAAAGGTGACAACAGTTCAGCTCTTTAAAGTTGACCACACAACGTCAACCGCTTTTGTGAGCCGACCAATCTCAGTGCAAAGGAGGCGGTACATAGACAGCCAACAGTTTAGGACAGCAACAACAAGCAGAATGAAAATGGAGAATGTAGCGTAGAAAAAAAAGTTGGTAGCGGACTATTCTGACATTGGCTGTCTTGTGGAGTGTCTGCTAAATGTCTGACAGCTTTACACTCAAATTATCAGAACAAAATGTATTTGAGGGAGCGCTTTTTTTACAAAATGGAATAGTGTAAGTATCTCCTTATTGGAAGCTACTTGTTTAGCTGCCTTATTTTCATTCTATTTATTTTATTCTTGCCCTGGCGCCAAGCCACTCCAAGCAAAGTGACAAGCTGACGTGTGATGTAGACATGTTCCATGATGGATATTACCCATAATGCTCAGTGAGAGGCTCTGCTTGCCACTGCATCCAGACACATCGGAGATGAATTGCTGTGTGAGCACCCATTGATTCCCAATCCAATGTGCTTTCCCCAGCGCACACACTCCCATATATAGACAGACGGGCTTGATAGATACGTAGCAGAATTGCATATTTTCTGATTCATTAGATGAGTATCTGGCGTTAACCCCGCCCGAGGTGTAGGGATTGCTGAAGCCGCTTTGATGTTAATCTGTTCAGCCCCCTATCTCAGGCTTAATAGCCGGCTGACACTCCTTTATCGCTTAATGACGGCGTATGGAGGCCTGCGAGAGATCCTCACAACTTAGCCTATTGACACCGAGGAGAGAGATGCCTATTGCCTCCCTGCAGTCATCAATAAGCACACTGATTGCTTGCTAACTGGGTTGCTGTAGTGCCTTGTTTAGTAGCTAGTGTGCCATCACTACATCATACACAACTTCAACAATTTTTTTGAAGTGGTAATCCATGAGTTCCTTGTTTTCTCAAATTTTGTCTCCATCTTTGGTGCTAAGTGCTCATCAGTCAAAGTGGGTCCAGTACCGTGACTTGGGTTTTCTGATGAAGTTTGAGTTTCTTTAGGTGGCGCTCTTTTCTTTGTCTGTTCAGCCATGATGGCTATCGCTGCTAATGCTAACCAGTGTCCGAAATTTACTTTTTGACTCACCGGCCAAGGTGGCTGATAGATGAAAAAATCCACCGGCCAAGCATATTTTTTACCGGCCAAAATAATAAATTGCCTTTCTGTGTCACATATACATATATATATATATATACACATTCGTTTCAGTACATTTCATTGAAATAATAAGGTATTATGTTGAATACAAACTTAAAGAAGAGGCCAGAGCAAAATTTGAAGCAAAATTATTTTAATATATTGATCAATAGTTAATCAATTGAATGCAACTCAAGAAGTCTTGATCTCAAAACCCATAACCCATTTGCTATTAAATGTACTTAAGGATCAAACATAAAAGTAAATTTGAAGGTTTTGTAAACCTATCGGATGCTTAATCATTTTAATCAACTTAAACCTCCTCATCAGACTCCTCACTTTCTACCCTCTTTACACGGTCCATGAAGTCTGGCCTCCTGCTCCTGACAGAGTCCTGGTGCCACAGCATCACAGCTTTTGTGGGATCATACTCCCTGATCTCTGGAGAGGACAGCTGGACCATAAGGAGATCTGACAGTGTATCAGACCTTAGGTTGGACCGCCAATCGGTTTTCACCTGTTTCATGGTATTAAAACCTCTTTCACATTCAGCTGTGGAGGCAGGGAAGGACTTACTCCTTGTAAATATCGCCGCATAATAGCTATTTAGTTAGCCTAATGGTAGCTAGCAGCAGACCGGCGACAAGTGACAGTGGAGTATCTGATGCCCCGTACAGTAAACAGTGCTGCTAAACAAGGAGAGCTTGAGACGGTCTGTGGCTGGCGCTCCTGTGTGTGTGTGTGTGTGTGTGTGTGTGTGTGTGCGTGTGTGTGTGTGTGTGTGTAGGAGCTCAGCCCCGCCCTTGTGAAACTCTGACACAGATGTGATCTCTCTCTCTCTCTCGCACTCTCTCTTTCTCTGTCTCTCGCTCTCTCTCTCTCGCTTGCTCTCTCTGCGCGCCCAACACCAAAACGCGGTAGAGACTCTCAGCATAGTTTTTTACTACATGACTATTTTGGTACAAACATTTACCCGCCATGTGGCAGATAGCCTTCCGAGATTTACTCGCCAAACGGAAAATCTACCCGCATTTGCCGCTTGGCGACTGTTAATTTCGGACCCTGATGCTAACTACTCACTTCTTCTTCTGGCTCACAGGAAGTGATGTGTATTTTTTCCCAGGAAAGACCTACCAAACGCCAGGTGTTTAGAACAGCAAATGGAAAAGCTTTCATGAACTGGCTATAGGTTGAATCACTGTTGTTTTATGTCAATTAGTTAGAGAGTAGCAAAACAGGCATGTATTTATATGAAAATGTCACATATTAATATTTTTGTTGTCAGAGAAATATTGAATAGCACAAATGTCACTACACACAACTTGAGGTAACTGATATCCATAGGTGCAGATAACAACCTTTTTCAAATGCAATGCTGGAGGCAAATCCAAAGGCTCACCAAAAGTAATCAAGTTATGCTGGAGTAATCCAGTGGATTACAGTACTGATAGCAATTTTATCACATCATCTGTAAATGATCCTTCCTAACCATAAGTGTAGCAAAACACTTTTATTTATATGAAAAAATCAAAGATTATCACTTTAAGATTTTTAGATGATTGTGTAAATATAGGAATTAATTTAGGCTATTGGTTTCATCCTTTTCATGTATTTCATAATTGCAGTTATGGCATGCAGACCGAGGACAGTTAAGTATATCACACAGCGGTGTAAAGAAGAGTCACACACTAAAGATGTTCTGGAGGGGAGAGCACATCTCATTCAACGCTGAGAGAGAGCAAGAGCTGCAGTGTAGTACAGCTAAAGATTAGCTGTTGGTTGTAGCAATAGAAAATCTCGGCCATCTCTCATCTTCTAACCTGGGCGGCTCTCTATTTTCCCTCCTCTCTTACCGTCTCTCTCTCACTTACAGAATGAGAATCTTCCTCCCACGTTCACGGAGACCTGATGTCCTTTCAAATCTGCTGCTCAGTAATGACCTCCCTCCCTCCCTCCTTTTCCCTTCCCTTTCCCCTCTCGCCACCCGTTCAATCCAGCCTCCGTCGCCTGCATATCATTTATCACTGCTCGTACACTTAATGAGAAACCTTTCCAGGGCAGAATCAGAAAGAAAGTCATTTAGAATCAATCAATACTCAATGAAGATATTAGAGCATGTGGTATTTTGCCATTATGTAACCCAAGTGCAATACCGCATGCGGTTACTGGTTAATGTACAAAGGATTAGATTAATAAAGCTGGGTGGGGGAAAAAAGAGGAGACATGTGGCCTGCTGACAAGTAATCAATTGTGGGTTATATTATTGAAAATGTCAATACAAAAATGCACTACTTTTATGCTACGAGGACAGCAAAATGTGTTATAAGTAAGACTTCCTTGTGCTATCCTCTTGGGTCAAATATATATTTTTGAGTTGAGTCATATATATTATATATATGACAACCACACAGCCTCTTCAAAATCAACCTCTGTACACATTGGAGCTCATTTACAAAATATTATCTATGCATAAATTCCGCACTCATGACCAAAGCAAAAGTTGCAATTCAGGAAAAATTGATCTTTTTGTCAAAATGAGAGTATAGATTGGAAGCTGCAAATAATTTCTCATTATCCAAGGTATGAAGGCCATAGATTTTCATTCTTTTTTTTTTTTAATCATAATGTTTAATGATTGTTATACCAAATTTTGTATAAAGTGAATGCACAATTTCATTGAATATGACAAACTTGTGACACCCCATCTTAAAATAATGACATCTTTACACTCAGGCAGTTACAGTTACAGTGACAATAAAGCCCTCCATTAGGAATGCAAGACAAAAAAAAAGGAAGCAAAGAGTGTAGTTTGATAGCCCTCATAATCTATCTAATCCAGCCAATTTTAGTGAGTCAAAAAAGGGCAGGGGATTAATTTAAATGATGGCTATTGATTGAGGCATTAGACCTTCAAACTGTCTGAGAGGAATTAAACTGTTCAGGAATGTGCCTAAAATACAAAGTGGGTCTCTGCGGCAGGCCGTGGTGAGGAAAGAGGGATGGGAGGTGGGGGTATTACTGCCTCGGTGAGGTAAACCGAACCTCCAATTGGACGCCTCGAGCAATGCCACGGCTCACGGCTCAGTAGCTAGATCACATGCTAAACAGGCAGAGGAGAAGGGGGGTATCTTAGCTTCTGGGAGATGCAGAGGTGGGTTTGATGTTGGGATGCGTGCTAGTTTGATGTCAAGGGTACACTCCTGTCCTCGCATACAGTATCTCCAACAGTTGTGGAGTTGGTGACGTGGAAGCGGCAGCGCACAAAGCATATAGCATATATGCTATATTTTGTAGGTTTAAAAACATACTGAGCAGGATTTTCCCCCTTGAACTCATCCAAAAAGTATCCTAGTCAATCATTACTTATGGCCCATTGGTAGTGTGTGATAGTGTGTGTGTCTGCAGAGAGCCTTCTGTCTTCTGCCTGGATTTTCTTATTACTGAATGTTCAGAACGTTTCTGACCATCGACCTTTTGGCAGTGGGTGTGAATGTTTTATATCTCAAAGCCACACTGGCTACGATAGCTGTTCCGAACTCTAATACAGAGTAACTGGAGTTCCTGGTCAGAGCTAGTGTGTGGCAGCTAGCTACCGTTGTTAGAGTAGCTTCATTGTAGTAGAAAACCTGATACCTAGCTAGGTAGCTAACTAAACTAACCGGCACCTACCTGTCCAACAGAAAACAGGCCAACTCCACGTCGCTCTTCATCCCCATCCTCATCTTCAATACTCACCAACAGGTGAAAGCCAACCCCAGAATCACTCTCATTTTGGAACGAGCCTTGTCTGCTTGGTGTTTCGCCTAGCTGTAATTGCGTTTTGTGCCATTCTGGCAACCACGTTCAAAATCCTACTCATGCCTATGCCTTTAAAGGGGCAATAAGTAAAGTTTCAAGAGACTCCCAATGTTGCAATTCCTACTGGTCGCCAATAAAGGTCATAGATTACTTATTGCCCCTTTAATAGTGGCAAGTTGAACATTACCATACAGAAAGTCTCTAAACAACAAACACCTTTAGACCAGATAGAAATTATTGGTATTATGCCAAGCATGCAGAGGCTCCCGCTGTTTACATACTTACCTCAGATCAGCTGTTGATTGGACCCAAGCCTGTTTGAAAAATTACCACAGCCAGAGATCAGCATGGTCCTCCTGTAAGGTAATTGACACAGCCAGAAAGTCCTACATTATCTATCATTGTATAATGAACATGAATTAAGCACTTACACTGAAATCTATTCATTTTTTCCTATTAAATAAAAACTCATCTGTAAATATGCAGTATGTTGAGTGGGCCAAAAACTTATCAGCAGGGTTGAAAGATGAGTTTTGATGACAATGACAAGGCTAATTTGCAAGGATGCAGCTCCGCTAGCATATATGCTATACTTTACTACGTGACAACTACACGTGGATTAGAATTAGTGGTACTAACAACGGTAAGTATGACACCAAAAGTAGATTGTCACAGGCTAAATATTTACAGACAAATTGGTTAACTTACTTTTAGAAGGCTCGCACACACTCTCTCATTAGCAAGCATGTCCTCTGATCTTTTATTGCCAGCAGAATGAGAAACAAACCTAAAACTTCAACTTGAACCTGAGCTTTGGGGGCGGGCAGTAACACAATGTCCGTCAATTTCAATCAATGACTCTTTGAAGTGCACCAGCCTTTTTAACAGATATAGCTTGTTTCTACCACTTGATTAGAAGAATAAATTCAGTACACTATGAATTTGTTTAAATATTTCATGTAAAAGCACCACGAGGGGCTCGTGATAATAGAAAGCCTGACATCAAAGTGTACCAAAGCCTTTAAATGAGGCTAAAGACTCCCTGGGAATAAAAAGATATCCAGTGAACACTGCGATTACCATGTCATACAAGCTCTTGTGGGTCAGCTCACCGTCGAGCAAGCAGATTCGTGTGTCAAAATCCCACCGCATGCATACATTCATGCCTCCCTTTGCATGCATAACAGCCATTTCAATGCCGCCACGACCTTTTCGTTTTCCCTCGGCCCCACAGGGGAAGTGCCGAAAAGGCAAAACCTGCAGATTAATCACAACGCCTCCCTGAAACGTAGCTTTGATTTCACTCAGAATGGAGAAAAAAAAAAAAAAAACGAATGGAAGTGTGCTTCTGCAATATTCCCAATCGGATTAAGTTTCCTCCTGTCCCTGAAACGTGCAGATTGGGGATCAAAGTGGGGAGATGGTTTAAGCTCGGTTCTGCCGCTCTGCTTCAACACAGCTTCATCCTGCCTCGCTGATAAAAACTGTCTTTCCCATCTGGAGAATGTCACATGTACATGGCATTGTTGATGTGTTTTCTTTGATTGCGCTGTATGTTAGCACCTTCCAGGAGATTCCATAAAGCCAGAGGGAATGATATTAAAATTAAATTTGCCGGACGTGTTTTTCTATACTCTGCGGTGGACGATGACATTTCTTTTAGCTTCGCTCAACATGTCTATCACAGCTCCTGCCACAGTATTCGAACATAACTTTGGCAAAACATCACATAGTGTGCCTAGGCCAACGCCTCTGGCCTCTCACTGCTCATCTCATCATGCAGTGAAGGTCAATTGCAGGCTCATCTTGCTTGACGGAGCCTCTGTCGAACATTTGAATTATTTACAGTTCATTCCCCATTCTGAGGATAATAGATAATTGAGCTTTTTGCAGGATCAATCCCATTAAGGCTCCGCAGAGGGACAGAGGGGCGTGTTGGAGTTTTCAAACTGAACAGAACATGCTGGTGTGGTTACTACATCGCTGACAAAAGAGCAGCCGCTAACAGGGTTTGTGGCAACACTCCAAATTGATGTGTACAACTCCTTCTTTTGCTGCAATATTGAGCTTCAAAAATGAATCATAGCTCTGTGCTAAAAGACACTGGCAGATAAAGCCTGGCATTAAAATTGATTGAAATCACCAGTTATAAAAAGTTACCCTATACTCTTCCATAGGCGTATTTCATGCAGCCGCCATCTTGGAATCTAAAGTTTTCCCCCTTGCCTTGCCTTGCCATTAAAACTATCGGGAACTATCAACACAGTGTGCGGATTCTACCTCTTTCTCTCTGTTCATTTTCTCTGTTCATTTTTATCCAGCACCTGTAGTAAGTTTTTTGGATGTGTGCACTACTTTCTTCTCTACTGGATTTTACCACAGGATTAAAACAGAGGTCCCTGAAAGTTGGTCAGCAGAGCACACACAGTCCACAGCTGGTTTACTGACCCACACAGTGAAAGGGGCATGACACCATCAAAAATGTGGCTTTTATGCGCCTGATTGCCTTCTTCAAGTGGATCCTCAAGCGGGCATTCTCTTGTGTATATGTTATGTTGTCTTTACTGAATTGTCCACTTGGCCCTAAGAATGTCGGGATTTCAAGGTTTACATTGATGTCAGCAAGCAGGTCTTTGATAAGAAAGCCCTTATCTGCCATGACTTCGTCACCTGGCTCCAAGAGGTTCAGAATGCCTGACTCCTTGGTAATTTCCTGGAGCCTGTGTAGAGATTGCTGACTAGGCTAATTGAACCAGAGGGAGTGATGCCAACCAGGTATTTCAGTGTTGTGGTACCACTGAAATGGGAGTATGTCACTGTTCAGAACCTTTTTGCTTGCTGTTTGGATGTGGATCTCAGTACAGTCTAGCACCACCCGTGTTTTGGGAAAGGTCTTTCTGAAGAATGGTAGCTCATCTACTGCCTCTCTACTTGGCCTGGTAGTGTGCCAAGCATCAAGTACAGGTAGTTGCCCCATGTTATACAGGTCCTGCTGACCGCGGCCTGCGACACATTGAACTGCACTGCTAAATCCACAGCAAAAAAAACCTGCCTCACACGGCAAAGGAACAGGAAAAACTGGTCAAAGAGGCATAGGTGTTGTGCATGGAACCCAGCTTTCAAAATGTGTTCTTCAGTATGATTGAGCCTTTGCATTTGACTCCATCGCACCATAGACTCTGCTGTAGGCTTTAAAGCCAGGTGGAGCTCTTTGAGGGTGTCGTAATCTTTAAATCCAGTGTAGAACATGATCAACTTGGGCTCACACTGGAAGCGTTGGAGACAAAACTGCTCACTTCTCAGCTTTTGAATGTCTTCCTCCAGACAAGCAATCTGATTCTGTGCTGCGTCAAGCTGCTCTTCCACAGACAGGGGCTCCTCCAGATAATCGTGATCATGTAGTGCCTCCAAAACCTGGTTGGAACTGTGTGTTAGAGAGAGAAGACAGAAATAAGAAAGTAAGTACCAAGCAGGTTGTTGAGGCATCACACCACGACCATGATTAGACTGTATGCAGGAGCACTGTATAAAAGCAGTTAAATGCAGTGTAAAAGGAGACTGCTTGCATATTTAGACTGCTTGCCAATATGCTTTACACTACATTCAAAGACTAATCGTAAGAGCTCGATTCAGAGCACAACATACAGTATATCTCTTCAACCAGATCTTGCTGTGTCAGTGCCTGGTGAGGCAGAGACCAAATGGCAGTAGTGGCAGTGGATGAGCTATTGCCCCACTACTCTACAAATGATCTTCACCAAGACTTGAGTAATGGTAATCTGGGAAAGTAGTCAGCTGCAGTTCCATGCAACAATCTTTTCCAGTTGCTATGCTACAAAGCTCACCCTGAACATTCCAAATGATGATATAAACCAAATTCATGATTTTCATTCATTGGTTCTCCCACAGAACTCAGTTCTAAAGTTATATTCAGGTTGCACCATGTAAAGCCAGCCTAAGAGATTGCTTGGTTGAGGTTAAGGATCCATGTGGAGAGGGCATTCAGAAGACTCAATGAATACCACAGGGTTAGAGTACATACAAGGTAAAAATAACAGACAGTGAACCTACATCCTATAATCATTATCCTGCATAGCCTAATCTTGCAGGCCAATCATAACCCAAAACACAACTGTCATTTTTCGCCCTCATTTAGATTTGGAAACTCCTGCTCCTCTTCTTGTTCCTCCACCTCATTACAGTCACCAATCTCACTACAAATACAGGAGAAAAACATTAGCCATGATGATCTCAATGTTGGCAGTTGACAGATGTACAGTTAAGGTGTAAAACATAAGTGCATACTCACTATTGTTCATTTTCTAACTGATGTTGATGCCTTTACCCCTTGAACACGAACAGGAACCCTACACAAAAATGACATTTTATATTAATGCCAATGCATTTATCATCTTTTTCATGACAACATGCAGGGGATTTAGCTAATGCCAGCTAAAAGTTACCTCTGGATTTGTTGAATTGTCCTCCTGGGCTTGTGTTGACACCATGTAAACAAAGACGGCACACTCCCACCTTTCAGTTTATTCAGACCGGTGAGTGATCTGACTATGCAGTCCTTGGTAAAATGTTTGGAGCACGCTCTTGTGTTGTCTGTGATCTATTGAGAGATGGAATCTGTTAACATGTAGTTAACATGTAGTAACATGTAGAAAGCTAGAAGCTAACATAATTACCTGAAAATGTGGTCCAACATTTTGGCAATCCATTTCCGACGGGTGTGTGGGTGACTTTGGAAAGACAAGCCTTGATCACATTCTCTCCTCTGGTAAGATGTACAGCCTGGTACACAACAATATGACAATATGACAATATGACATGACATGACAAAATAGAAACAGTAGAAGAAAAGATGAGATCAGAAACAAATACAGAATATAGTAATTGCACTGTAAGTAAACTGTTTGAATATTGCACTGTTTGATCAAATAAATAAATAAATAGGTGCAAAAATGCTACACATGTACCTTTAAGATAGATAGATAGATTATTGACCTTTATCTTCAATGTTACAATTACCAACTTAGTCTATAAATGTAGAAAACATGATAATATATGATAATAACATGCACCATATAAAATGTTATACACTCAATTTCACATAATTGAATATGTTTGGTGATCTAGATATTGCTGCAGAAAGACGGGGTGCTCAGCTACTCTAGGCTGTGCTTTTTCTGTGTAGACATGGACAAAATTTTGACATGATGTCTGAGTTGAAGCTGCATACCTGAAAGTGCACTGAAAACAGTCTTGCACAAGGATTTGCCTCATGTAACAACATGTAACTGGGTTATAATGAATGTAACTGTCATATCAGTATTTGTTAACTTCCAAATAAACAAAACTGTTGCAGTGCTACATAAACTTGTTAAAAGAACCAGACACAGAGGTCAGGATGCAACTGCTGAACATTTGTGATCTCTAAATTAGTATTTTAAATCTACTTAAGAATTACAATGTGTGTTCACACATCTGTGTGCTAATATTAGCCAAACAACTAGGTTGATGCTATTGCAAGATTGTAATAAGATAGAAGACCATGTTGATGTTCTATTCTTAAGTAATATATTTGGGATATCGTGTTTTAGCATATTTAGTTTACTTTTTTTCATCAAATAAGCTTTATGAATTATGCATTAAGAACAGTCAGTAACAGTGTGACAAGGGTTCCTGGTGTCACCTCACACTTCTGTATTAGTTTCAGGTTTTTCAGTAAACCAAGACAGAGTATGGACAGAATAAAACAGCAAACTGCATCTTTTTCAAAATAAAGACACAGATGCTAATTTTCATTTCTACCATCTCCACCATGAACCTACAAAAAGCTCCATGTAGATGGTTCTTAAATTCATAGCAATCAGTGTAAATCATGAATATTTCATTACATTACAGCTTTCAACTGTTTATCAATGTAAGTAACGAATCAACCTCCTGTCCTCCTGTAAAATGAATTAATTTGTCTATTTGATGAGCAACTTAGCTCACTCTAACATTACTGTCTTGCCTCCAGAGAATGGGGAACAAAGCTTATCAGGCTGAATTGAGCGAGCTAATTGCTTCCCATCTAAATACCAAACAACCCCTACACAATTAGCACCTGTCTGGGGGGTATCCAAACCATCACAAATCAAAAGCTGTGTCTTTGTGGAGTATATCTCAAATACATCTAGTCTACACCGGGTCGTGGGAATGAAAACAGAAAGACAGAATACACAGAATGTGAAAGTGTGAGGCCCATGGAGATCCAGCCTGACAAACAGAGAGTATAAAAAGCAGTGTGAAAGTCATCTGAAGGTAGACGCGCTCCCCTGCTCTCTGTTTCTATTTAATTTCTGATTATCGCACAGATATGTGGTGTGATCATTACAGAGCGCCGCCAAATGCCTATTGCCCTGTTTGCTCAGGGCCCCTCTCCTTGGCAAACCAATCACTGATGAATATTTAAAGCTCTTGCAAACCGAAATAGATTGTCGGGGTCAAATGAGGTATCTGCACAAAGTGCCCCCCCTCCTGTTTCGATGGCTCGATTCAAGGACTCTCAAAAGCCCCTCAAAGAACTGAAGGTTAACAAGCAGGTCTGAGGCTACTGCTAAGCATTCATTTTTCACAGCTATGCAGCTATAACCATGTGTTCGGCAACACGATCAACAAGTCAGCAGAAGTCCATTCATTTCCTATAGAGCTGAGTGACCAGGGAAACTTGGCTGAAATTTGGCTGAACTTTTGAACATTATTGGCCATCAGATTTCTGCACTTCCTTGTTTCCCTACCAATATGATTACGTTTCATGAACAGTTGTTCCACTTGGCAAGTGCAACATGGCCGAGAAGTTGATTGCAGCCATTCAAAGATTCCCAATTCTCTACAACTTTTACTTGAAAGACCACAGGATAAACGTCTCAAAAACAATCCTTTGAGAACAGTTGCATTCATCGTGGTAAGCTCTGAAGTCATTTTATTGAGTTTATTTTCTGTCTTCTAACGATTATTTTTGCCATTGTTGTTGACAGTGGAGAGCAAAAGGAAAAATGGAAGAGAAGGGGGAAGAAATGTGACAAAGGTCCAAAGTACGATCTGAACCCAAGACATTGCAGTCACATGGTACGCACCTTAGGTTAACCTTATGTTAACTCCTCAAAATGCTGTAACATTCTGAAAGGCAATACCAAATCAGTGAAAAATACTTGATTTGCCTGTTCAAAACTTTGTAGCTGCAGACCGGTACATAGATGAAATCAGAGCCTCTTGCACCGCCCACCATCTGTCAGAACGGAGCGACCCATCATCCACGTTGCTCACAGTGTGAACACACAGGAAGGCTTAGCATACAAGGTGTCAAACAACTCAGAGAGAAGCGATTGCGTCATCTTGACAACACAGACTCTTTATCACTGGTTTCCAAAGCGATTTGAGCGGCCATCTCGGCGGTGCCCACTCTGTCTGAAGATAAATCAGGTTAGCAGTGGATTAGGTGGAGGCACCTTGTTTGTGTAATGTACTTTATTTTCCTCAGAAAGCCTTCACCGGTGTCAGGAGGCATTAGTGCTAAATTGTCAATCTTCCTCTCTCTCTCTCACTCTCTCTCTCGCAGCTGCTATTGCTCTCTTTCTCTCTGTCAGACTTTCTCCTCAGAGATTTGGTGAGGTTGGAGGATGATAGTTACTTCAAGTATATGTCTCAGCTTTTGAGAGCTGATGTGGGTGGGAATGAATGCTGAGACTGGGGAGACTTTGATCTACTTAGGGTGTCATAATCCCGGCTGTAAGGTCCTGGCTCTACCAAGTGACAAATTGTCAACTGCTAATCATGTCATTGGGGCAGTATGATGGAAAACAGTTCTTCTTTTTAGCTAGAGGTTGTTGGTGATATGCACTGACTGTATTACAGAGGCAGCATGTTTTTGTTTTTTTTTAAATCTGAGAGAATTAAAAGCCAAAAGAATCAATCTACAAAGGAGCTCAAGGTTGGTATGTTATTTGAGCTGCCCACCCTTTCATTTGAGAAGCATTTAATACAGTAACTCAGCTTTTGTGTCACTCAGTTTTGGGGAGAGAGGATGTGTTGATGTGAAGCCATTCCAAACTGGAACAGCAGTAAATTGAGAGTGCACTGGCTCAGGCAGTGTTTATCTAATGAATTCATGAATGTAATTCAGAAATTATCCTTTCTCTGCCAAAGCAACTGTTCATGTGTGCCAATATACCCATAAAGTTACTTCCCCTTAAAATTCTGATCTAGCATCAGGCCATTTACACAGAAAAGTTTGCTTTTGTCAGAAATGGCTTTGAAATGATCTGCAGTTACATAATCTGAGTCCGAAACTTATAGATACGTGAAATCCATTTACTCACAGTGACATGGCGAATGGTTTGAAAGTGTGGGGAAAAACATGTCTAAGAAATATAAGAAGTCACTACTGCTTATCCATTTCCAGTATGTCTTTATAGTAGTAATCCGCAAATTCCTTGTTTTTTATTTTTATTTTGTCTCTGTCTTTGGTGCTAAGCGATCATTGCTGTGAATCAAACCGTGTTGCCAATACTGACATTTTTTTCTGTTTGAGTTTCTGTAGGTGGCGCTCTTTGTCTGTTTAGCCATGGTGGCTATCGCTGCTCATGCTACCCAGTTCCTCTAATCCAAACAAACCGCTGCTGCAGCTGCTGGAATTCTGGAAACGTAAAATACATCCGGAGGATTTTTCCCAGGAAAGACCTACTAGCCCCGGGGTGTTTAGAACAGCAAATTTCAAAGCTTTCATGAACGGGCTATAGGTTGAATCACTGTTGTGTTGTGTTGAGTAGCAAAACGGACATTTATGCATATGAAATTGTCGCTGATTATTATGTTTACTCTTTGTAGAACTGGTTCACATGCAGGATTTCTAAGCATCAATGAGGGATTTGTACAAAGAAGTGACACAAATGGCCAAAGGGGCCAATGGTAGGATTTTAAAAATGTCTTTTGTTAGCTGCAGTATTGGATACGGCTAAGCTGAATAAGTACTGACCTGCAGTGTATACAGGGTACATTGGAGCGGATCTCCAGGCAGGATGGGAAACAATGTCATGTGACAGCTTGACAGGTTCTTGGCGTCGAGCCGGTGGCTGAGAGTTGTGGTCGATGTACGCACTGAGGCTCTTTGAGAGGAGAGCGAATGTTTAATGTTTGTCTGGGCAAAATGTTCGGAAATGTACGGGTGGAGTGCACAACCTCGACCACAGCTTGAAGTGTTCAGTTGAGTTCTTGGCTGGATATTGTGCTCCCCTGGTGACCAAGAGATGATATTCCCATCCAGAGACCTTTGAATGGATGTGACCAAGCCAATGCAATGTTACAAGTTCATGAGCCATGTCAGTGTCTATAGTTTGAAATCGTGACTGCGATAGTGTAGTTGGAAAAAGTTGGGTATACGTAGCTATGGGTAGTCATTGAAATTAATCTAATTCTCTCTTCCTGAGCAATGTAGGTCAGTTTACTCCAAAGTATAATGTGGCTTGACTACAGAATACCTGTTTGAGAAAATAAACTTTATTTTTTAATTACTGTGATTTGAAAGTAAGTTTATAAAGTAAGTGTATGTACTTTTGTTGCCATTTTCATCATTTTAACCCCTGAAAATTCATACAACAATTCATGAAGCAATCCATGATGGAAGTGTAATCCATGATGGAACTGTAATCCTTAAATAGAGCTACAGTTAGACTGACCTTGTACTGAAACTCTGGTTGCCTCTCAGAAACCATAATCACGATTTAAGATTTTTGATAACATCGATAACACAGTTTCTCTACAGTGCTCAACTCAAGGCGATGCCAGGTAACAAAAATGATTGATATTTTCAATCAAGGTGCGGCGGATTCGTTTTTTTTGGCTGTTGGCAATGATGCTGTCAACTTAAGGAAAGATGTGTTCACGAGGCCTCTGGAGGGAGGCGCCGGTTTCCCTGGGACTAAGGATGCTTGGCCGGTTGACAAGGACAGGGGAAGGCTCCCCGGAGAGTGCGCAGGAAATGAAATATGGATCGACCAAATCTATTTACTGTCAGTACACTTTAACAAAGTGAGATATCAAAGCGCCTGGGTGCCTCCTAATGGTTGTCCTCCTCAAGAACACGGCACTCAGAATGGCGCTTGTCACCAGCCACGACGGACAAAGATACTTCAGCGGGTTTCAAGGTTTGAGTGTGTACCGATGGTGCGTTAAAGAGAGGGGCCACCATGGAATAAGGAGGTGGGTGGGGTTGACAGAGTGCAAAGCGATCGAGCATTGATCTGTTTGCCTTTCCCAAACTCATTGTCCTTTGGTGTTCATGGGTAGCCAAGTAGACAGTTGACTTTGTCCACTGCTACATGAGCAAATAATTGAAGCCCATTTAGGCTTGGCATGACTGAGCCCTATTCGCACAGGACTAATGTCTAGTGATTTGAAATGACTGCGGACATCGTCAGTGATTTTACCCCCGTGCGAATCTGTCATGTCTATAATTTGTAAAGTAAACATCTACTAAATAACTTACAAGTGCAATTATTGTATAAATGCTGGTTACGTTGAAGATCCAATAAACAAAAGTTTAAAAAAAAAAATTGTAAAGTAAACATTCCAGTGCAAATTTCCTACCGTACTTTAGAGACAGAGGGGCCCTGATAATACTAATCCTATGTGAATCAAACTTTCGGTAGTTTCAGCCGTAATTAGTTTTTGACACGCAATTTATTTTTGCCCTCTTCTTCTAGATGCATGATTTGCAACTTCCTCCTGTCATGTAAAATGGAGGCAGTGGCGGAATCTATGCAGGAAGGTTTTTAATGCATTTTCAGTGCAAACTTCAAGTTTTGCCTTGCTAAATCAAAACGTGACAAATGTGTAAAATCTTGACCATATACAATTGCATCCAGGGCATGGATGATTTCAGCAAATTTCATTATCCCATTCAAAACGCAGAGGTTCGGGGCTTAATTCATTAACTGTATGACGTCCCCATGTAACACTAGACCTGTGCCAGTAGGGCTTTTGTCATCTGGAAATCCTTGGATTGATGTTGATCGGGTATTGTTCTACTTGCCTGCCAATGCTTGAAACAAGATACAATAGTTCTGCTAATCCTTTTTTACTACAAATATCAGCCAACTTAAGCCTACCTTTCTTCTATTTCACATGTAAATTTTAAAGTTGTTGCAAATGAATAGCACTGGATGAACTTTAATTTCCCCAGCAAAATAGCTGCAACAGTTTTGTGGATAAGAAGCTTTTGTATGCTTTAGCTTTCCTTCATTATGCAATAGGAGATGGTTTGGAATGCAAGACAGCCAAGACATTGGCAGGCCAGACTCTCGCTGCTCATCTTCTGGCTGACCCCCTCTGCATATCAGTATATTTCCACAGCCCATTGGTATGCATTTGGCTCTCGGCACCGACTGGGCATAATCGTCGCCTCAGTCTAATAATGGCGTCTGCACAGTTCTCTCCTCTGTGATGCCAAGCCCCTGCTCAGCAGCGGACAGAGGACAGAGAATCGAAGGGAAAAATAGCAAAGCAATAAAAAATCTACACGTAACACATTATGGCAGTTTGTATAACAGCAGCGCTTTTAAAAAGCACTATATAACGTTTTGACAGAGTTGGTATAGGATCACATTGTCATTTTTGACTTGTAAATCGGTATGTTCAACATACGGATTCTTGTGAAGAAAAAGCAGTGCTATAAATAAAATCATATAAATGGTCCAGAGAGAGAAATTCCAGAGATTTCTCTGCTTGAGAGGGGCTGTGTGGAAGTTCATGGCCTGTAATTATGCTATTCCTTTTTGCAGAGGACTGGCCTGAATTCCTTTCAGAATTGTTGATCTTGTGAGTTGTCACCACAAAGTTAATTTCCCCAGGGGCCACCATATAAATTGCATGCCACTGAACAGAGGTAATAGCTATGGTCTTGGAGATACTGTATGTTTGGCAGCAACTTCCAAGAGGCACACAGGCGATATCTGCAGAGAGTTGCACTGATTTTGTGTTATTCACAGTACTACTTCTTGCTCATTATTTTGCAATTGGGAACAAGTGTTTTGGATATATCTTTGTATATTGCCTTGTGGTCTCTCAGCAATTTGTTGTTATTATGTTCATGTTTTCAAGATGTGAGGTAAATTTCATAGTAATGGAAGCTGATAGAACTGTTAGAAGTGCATCTGTTGACTGGAGACCGGAGGGCTTTGGAGAGTTGTTACCTGCAGCGCTGCCACATAGGCTAATTGTCCCAGTTGTCAAGTTTATACAAGTGGCTTCTAGCATCCACCCCCACATAATCCATACAATAGTAAAAAACAAATTGAACTGAACATCATGTGAATTCATTGATATTAAAGGACCATGCGGTTTCAGGTTGTTGTTTTTTTTTTTTGTTTTAGCCCATTTACTACACTGCACACATACTATTACATTACTACTGCCCATTTTCCAAAGCGTACTTTTAATTAAACGTTCAGGTAATAAACGTAACATTCTCTGTTGCTCTGGGTAACATTTGTGCCCAGGTTTAGAAGTGATTGATGTATGAATTTAGTTTGCAAAACTATTTGCTGGTGGAGACATACATTCGGTTGTATGTGTGTCTCTGCATGAAAAGCATTTCCAGGTTAGACAGAGAGGAATTGTGCATTCACATGCTAATGGATATATTGGAAAAATGAATTTCCTACTTGGTAGTTAGCCAGACTAACTAAATCCACATTATCCTTTTCACGTCCATGTTTGCTTATAGTTTGTCTTATCGGTTTGATTTTCCAATCAAATGGTGGACGGGCGTATGCGTTTGCCTTCGATGCCAGCGATAGGGGTTCGATTCCCAGCGTTTTCAAAGGACATTTCAACCGTAAGTCACATCTACACTTATAACAAATGTTTTTCTTATTTAATCATAACCAAACCATTTCCCTAACCTTAACCAAGTTGTTTTAGTTGCCTGACCATAACCTTAACCAAGTTGTTTTACTTAATTACTAAATTAACCATAACCTTTACCCTAACCTTAACCAAATTTGCGGGGGAACGTAATTCAGTTTGTGGTGGAGAAACGTTATTTTCCCATAATATGTGTCCACAGCACGTAAATCGCTTTCAGAGTTCGTGTTCATGCAAAATGGTATGGTCCTTAATAATACATAAAATATCTTAAGGATTGGATGAGGAAATGTTCCAAGATAAACATTTTCTAAATTATACCATATTGAAATTTTAAAATGTACAAATTTTTATTTATAAACACAGAAAAATCTGACTTATTTTATGCCTGTAAAGTGTCATATGGTCATATGAAAACTTCTCTCAGTAGACAAACAATCAGGGTCCGAATTTGACTTCCTAAACCAAGTGCATGCAGACTCGGAGTTCCTTAATAATGCAAAATAGCAAATTGGATTTTTCTTGACTTTCACATAATTAGAATGTAGAGGGGGAAGGCGACCCATATGGCGCAATTCATAATTCATGGCCTTTTGATAGAAGTGGCCCTCGTGTGATGCTGTAATGTGCAATGTGAAATGAATCAATCAAGTGGGTCTTATTTGGATTTATCCACTTCAATATCGTATTTTTGGAACGGGCAGACAGTACATCTCATGGCCTAATATGAGCAAATGTGATATCGTAACCCTGTTATCTTCCATGTTGAATTTTCCATAACCAATGCTATCTAAATTTAGTCTGAGAGCATTTAATCATTGCGGGAAAGAAATTAACTTTTTCACAAGGAGCCATACATTTTGGTATCATGTAATTGTAGATGCCTATTTCTGACCAAAGCTTGTAACCTTTTAGAATATGACTAGTAATGAAAGACAGGAAAAATATGCCATTAATTCTGAAGGTTAACCATCAGGGTTGCATGTCAGATTTCAGATTGTGTATGGTTGTGTGATTGATACCATGGCACATGTGCCCTACTGAGACCAATGACTGGTTTACGCTTTGGCTGCACAATAATTCACCATCACACTGAAATATGCCATCCATCAATGAGCCCACTAATTTCCCCCTGGATGTAATAAGGCTTTTTTTTTCTTCATGAAAGTAACTGCCTTCCTCTCTCTTTTTTTCTCTCTCTATGCGTATATCACTCATGTACACACACATGCATGAAAACACACAGGTCTGACTCATTGATTGTTGCTTCAAGGCCTCCTTCACCACAATACAGTGTTGTGTAAGCCCTTCGCCACTTCTCGACTCCCCCCGCTCATATACAAACTCTCCGCCACTCCTTCCCCGGGCCTCTGAGAAACACAAAAGGCCAAGATTCATAGCTTGTCTTAAGCCGCGTGGCATGTACACAAATCTTTTAAATTAAAGCTTTGTTACTGTCCAGGCTGGCCTACTTCTCTTCTCACAGGCACGGTGCCCTTTAGTGTGGAGCTATATAAAGGCCAGCTTGATTAGGACATTTTTAGCCTTGTTTGCGGCGCATATGTGATGGAAGGGACGGAGGCGAACCCCGGAATCGTTGATAACGGGAATCACGCTCACCCATGAACACGTTCAATCAGCAAAGTGTTTTTCGCAAAGCCCTGTTTTTATTGGGAAGTGAGCGGAACAAACACCCGCAGATCCTATCTGAAGTGGTGGAAGGTCACACAGATGATTTTTATAAGCTATTAAGATTTTATTGTTGATAGAAGTCTTCCTCGGAGATTACGTAGGATTCCGGCAGGGACCTTTAGGAGCCGACTGATTGCTATCTTGGCCTCTGTGCACAGAGAAAGCTCCATCCTGCCCAAGTTGGGATCAAATAAAAGTTACCACTTCATTTTAACTCCTGAAAAAAAAGTGGGAACATTGGCCAGAGACAAAGAACATGAACCGCTCATCCACACTGTGAGAAGTCATCTGTGAACGGTCAACAAGCTCGTCAGCTGGGAAAAGTTGGCCATGGCTGAACTTTTCACAGTCCGCGGTTCCTTGTTTTCCTGATGGTGTGATTTTGTTTCATGAACAACAGTTCCGCCTGGCAAGTGCAAAAAGGAGGAGAAGTTGATTCTGGCCAATCAAAGCTTCCCAGTTCTCTACAACTTTTATTTGAAAGACTACAAGAATAAATGTCTCAGAAACGACGCTTGGAGAATGATTACATCCATAGTTGGGGTTGATGGTAAGCTCTGAAGTAAAATAAACAATGTAACATTATGAAAGTCGATACCAAAGCAGTGAAAAAATACATAATGTGCCTGTTCAAAACTTTGTAGCTGCAAATCACTACATAGATGCAATCGGAGCTTCTTGTACCGCCCACAATGGGTCAACACATCAAGCAAATTGCTGTGTGACTGTGGACCAATGTACCAATGTACATTCACATATTTTCAAGAAATGCTATATCAACTTTTAAAACTTAGTTGTGCACGGGTCTTAAATCTGATTGTGCGAGTTACTTCCCCCCGGCTACCTGAAACCCCTTACATTCCCAGATGCCCAGAAGAACAGTCCTGATTGGACGGTTTACCCCTGCAGGGCTGCATCCCCCTGACCCCCAGGCGCTGTGATTGGTGTGTTTTCTAATCAGAAGCGACAGCCTGATTACATGGGTGGTCTGGAGAATAAAAGCCACAGAGGAACCTTGGAGTCACCTTACACCATGCGACCACGCTGAATAATAGCTCGGTGTCAAGTTGGATGTATCCATGACACTTTACACCTACACACGCACCTGAGATAATCACCGTGGGTTTCACCTTCTGGAGTCTGGCTCACATGGTAGCGCCTTCATTTCGTTAGTCGATGGAGTTGTTGAATCAACAAAAGCTATTTCCAGCCTGTGGATCATCTAATGAGTTCCGTATATCATCGCAAAATGATATGAGCATAATTGTAACTGACACTTTTGTTCATGTGTAAATTAGATTTGCTCACAGTGATGCAATGCGCAGCAGAATTTTCACCGCAGCCGGGGATGAGTGGAAACATGAATTCATGAACAATAAATGCTGGCTTAATTGTAAATGAATTATGTTACAAGGTGAAATGGCAAGCTTCAATTGCAGTCGCAGATGACAAAGAAATGGACTGACAGAGAGCAAATAAAAAAAAGACTTTTCAGTGTTGACTGAGGAAAAGGATATTCAGCACAGTTCATAGTTACTAAAGTATAGTCATTGCTATTCTCTTTGAATAAAAGGTTGAGGGCCTCCTGCTATGAGGGTTTTTGTTACTGTCAGAACCTTTTGAAAAAGGCTTCTGCACTGGCTTGGCTTGGGCAGTGGCTGAGCCATGGAAACCTTTCTATTCTGCTAACAGCTTGAGGATAAACAGAAGCTAATATTTTCTAGACTTGACTATTGTTGTGTCAACCCTGATATAGAAATTAGACTTGGGTGATATCCAAAATTGAATACAGCGATGCTGTCCCGCCAAAATATTGGAAGGGGTTTTGTTTTTTCCGTTTTTTGGGTTGTTGTTTTTTTGTAATTTTATTTCTTCTAAATTACATTAATAATAGCCTAGAAATTTGATCACTGTTTGAAATTTGCTAATTCCTGCCATTTCTTTATTATCTTTTTTTTTATGTTATTCATTTAGTTATTTATTCTATACTTAGTTTCTATGCTTTTATCTAATTTTGTATGTAATTCTTTATGTAATCTTAATTAATGCAGTGATATGTTCTTCATTATTACACTGACAATGCCTGTCTTCAATAGCCATTCTTCATTAAAAAAAGTTCATGCTTTCTGAATTGTTTGAAGCCTTCAAGACTGTGTGATTTACAGTTTCTGTAGACCTGGCTGCTCCTGATCAGCTTTTCCACACTTAACACACACTCATCGAGTGATACATTGGACTTCATGTTTTACAGCAAACTGAACATTGCAGTGTCAACCAAATGAAAAATCGAGGAAGTACTTGTGTCCTGAGATGGCATTTTCACAGTTATAATCTCAAAATGACTTATGTAATGAAAGTTGTTCCTTGTGTTTCTTTTATTTGAAATTAAAGTAAATCATTTCCAACACTTGACTGCAGGTATTTCCTTGTTGGTGACGTAAGAAATTAGTAAATTGGAGGAATTGGCGCTCCATGGCCAAACCCCAAGTTCCCATGTCATATTTGCTAAATGAGGTGAATGGTATTTTTATGTTGGAAATTCATATATACTGTCTTTCCCATCAGACATGAATGACAGACAGTGTCTTGATTTGATACAAAATCATGAGTGTAATTTAACTGAGTGTTTCCATCAGTCCACACCCATCAGAGTTCACTGAACACTTCTGATAGTTTTGACCACATCCATATCAGCTCTATGAGTGGACAAACAACTCTCCAATCAACACCTGTCAATTCAAAATAACTGTCACCGAAAAATCAACACTTATTTACACTGGAAAATGTGGCACGTACTGCGTCCTTGGACACGTTTTTGTAAGTATGCAAATGAAGGGATTCAGTTGACCCGCCACAGAGTGTACAGTGAGTGTTGTTTCCCTCAAAGGGCTGTATCTCTTTTGTAATAAGGTAACCGTCAACTCACAATAGTGCAATCTACAGCTTGACTGCTCCCGTGGGACCGCAAAACCGTTAACGTTTTATTACAGAATCTTTGAGGCCAAAATGATGAATCCCCTTTCGTCAGTCTGTGGTTTAACACTTTGGCTCCCTGATGTCTTTTTAAAAGGCACTGCTCAATAGAGAGTATATGAGGTGCGTCCGCATATAAAATGTCACTATTAAAAAATGCCCATAAAGAGACACTCTCCCATGGTCCCTTGCTATCTGACATCTCTTCTTCTTCATCTCCTCTTCTCTGAGGCTGGCAGGTCTTTTATGCTTTTTTTTTTTTTTTTTTTTTTCTCATGCCTGAGTGAGGTGAAAAATGAAAGGCGATAGTGGCTCGCTGCCGGGATGGGAAGGAAGGAAGTGGAGCAGAGCAACGGAGCTCCCCGTGAAGCCAGCGGATTGGCTGATGAGGCCATGTAAAAGCTCCTGGGAAGGGATGGAGGAAAGGGGGGGGGTGTTAGAGGTAACTCTCCGCTGCACGCCACTGGGTAAGGAGACAGTGTTTCAATAAGCGTGATTGCGACCATTTATATTCAAGCAAGAGAGATGGGAGTTCGGAGGGCGTGCTGGCGGCTCAGGAGGTTATGCACATGCCATGTATTTGCGGCCTTGCAGGTTTGAATCCAGTTCATGGCCTTTCATACATGTTGTCCCTCTCTTTCCTGTCACTCTTCACTGTGTACTAGCTATGGAAGAGGATTAGGGCCACATGAGTTTAAAGACAGAATTCTGACTCTATTCTCAGAATCCTGGCATTATTCTCAGAATTCTGACTTGAATCTCAGAATTCTGACTTCATTCTTAAAATCTCAGAACTCAAATACATTTTTCACATGTGGCCCTAATCAAATAAGAAATGGCAGCTGGGGTTAGATTAAATGACTGAAGAATCTGTCATGGATAATGGATCTGACTTGATGTTTGACAATTTTGACATTTTTTTAGTTGCTTATTTTCTTAAAACATTTCGCCAATCAACAAATTTTCTATTTCCTATGTTCTATTTTCCAGCCTGTAGATTATTTAATGAGTTCTGGATATCACTGCAAAATGAAATGAGTATAACTGAGTTTGCATGTTCCTGCATGCATGTGTTTCCTCCCACAGTCAGGTGGACTGGAGACTCTAACTTGTCCATAGGTGTGAATGTGAGTGTCTGTCTATCTGTGTTACTCCTGTGATGGACTGGTCAGCTGTTCAGAGTCCCTGTTTCCACCCAATGCATTCTGGGATAGGCGCTGAATAGGAATAAGCGAGCAGAGAAAATGAATGAATGATGCAACATGCAGCAAAAACTTTCTTTTGCGATTAATGGCAAGCTTTTCTGTTTATCTCAATTTCATAACTTCAGTGACAGCTCAGTTTAGTGATAGCTCAGTTGCTTGCGGCTATTTAACACATCTAATACATTATTAACACATAATTTTCGAAAAAAATGTGTGACATATTTATATCGTGTAGATATTATCCTCTCTGTAGACATGGTCGCTCTTAGGCACCAGCTTGAATTCTGTCCTTACATTATTTTTTGTAGTTGCTTCACCAGTGTCTGAAACTGTCACCATGCTCAGGATTTTGAGGAAAATGGATATCATGAAGTTTTCAATAAAGTCTTAAACCGTCCTTGTCTCCAGTGATTCTCCTTTGTCCTGTAGCATGTAAACAGGAATATGAATGTAATAATTCTATAAGCAACCCATGTAAACAGCTTAATCGGAATATTGTCTTATTGCTGTCCATGTAAACATAGTCACTGTTGCAAAGTGATTGCTGGGAAATGCAGTGCAAAATACCAAAACAATGACCGCTTATCACCTTTGGTGATAAGCGGGCAAGAATCTTGCGGATTATTTTACAAATTTTGTGCTCATTAGCCTTTTTATGTTATGTGTTGGATAAACACAGAAGTGCACATGGATTCATATAGGCAGCTTCTTCTCTCAGTGCTCTCCACTCTTTCCAACATAGCAAAAACACATATTTAAAAAGTTAGTTATCAAAGCCAGCAAAACGATGGGGAGACAAAATTCTGGTTAAAAATAACTGTAATCATAGCGAACATTGTTGTTTTTCTTCCCACAGCATTTGACACAAACTTCTACATGAAAGTAAACATTGAGAACTAAACAACAACTAGTTCTACTGGCTGCTTCAATTGAAATGAACTGTCATGCTTAATACTGGCCCATTGTGAAAAGATAAACGAGAGAATAAAATGCAAATGGCTTCAGAGTAGCCTAATAATGCATTAGGCTGCTTTGAAGTTATTTGCATTTTACTCACCCTTTCATCTATTCATAATGCGGCAGTAAAAACTGGCAACAATCTGCTTTTGTTTCATTATTTGGCAATAAAATGAACTATTGTACTTTTCCAAACCCGATTATCATGCAGTCACAATACTTCAGGCTGCTTTTAAAGACTAGAGATGATTAAAATTTTAACATGATCCACACTGGTGTTACCATGCATCATGTATTCAAGTTGTGTGTAGATAGCAGTGGAATACCAGTGTGATTGGTCTGTCAGCATGTTTTTGTCCATTTTGTTTCACTGTAGCGTTCTATAATTATAGTGTTGCCGTGCTGAAAGTCCTTGGATAAACCATATGATTACCACAAACAATGAGGATGTTTTGCCTAAAGTGCATATGGGGCAGAATACTTTCCCTGTGTTAACACTGCAACAAATCAACAGTAGTCCATTCATTTCCTATAGAGCTGAGCGGTCAGACAAACTCGGCCGATGTGTGAACGGTCAAAAAAGCTTGTCGGCTGAGAAAAGTTGAATTTTGCGGTCATCATTTGCCTGTTCAGAGCCTCTCGCACCGTCCACAATCGCTCAGACCAGAGAAACACATCAGCCAAGTCGCTCGCAGTGTGAACAAGCAGTTAGGTAGTTGTTGATGTCATTTTCGAGACAAACCCCTCTCTGATCTGTGGTATTTTCGCGGCGATACCTCTAAGTCCAGAATAGCGGAGAAACATTGCTACTGCGCGCTCATCAGTCATCGCGCCGTCACACTGCGCTCAATCGATGCCAGTTGTCCGGGGCGAGCTCGCACCGGCAAGGTGAGAACATCAAACACCGAAGACCGAAACTGATGATCAGTCAAAAGTGAGCCACCTTGTGCGCTCTGGACTCTTCTGTGGATTTCAGCTTCCATTTGCGAGCGCGTCCCTCAGCTCAGCAGAGCATCTGTCTCAATCAATGAGGCCAATAACCACAGGCTCCAGACAGCTCGTCTGTCTGCCACTGTTTGTCTCTGACATTCACTCTGCCTCACCGTCTGAAGTTACCAGCCGCTGAAAGCCCCCACTCAGCACCGGGTCAGCCAACAGAAATCATTATTAAAGGCTGCAGGCCGATAGCATCTCCACACAATGCAATTATGTGTAGCAAACACATACTCCGTCTCACAGGGATAGTAGATCAAAAACAAGTGTGCGTGTGTGTGTGTCTGTGCATCTGCATTAGGTGGGTCTCACTCGAAGCCGATTTAGGAATGATGACTTGACACCGTTGCGCGCAACACTACAAGCTTGATAATGAAAATCGCTACTGTGCGCGCTCAGTAGCGTATCATTTGTCTAATCCAGTCGATATCCTGTAATTAAACTGTTCAGGAAAATAAAATAATAATAAAATAAAAAAATCCCTTGCAACTCAGAGGGGAGAAAAAATTAAACTATTTGACGCAGAGAAAGAACAAAGAAAGAAAAACTCACTTTTTACCTGAAGGGTTGTGGATACGCTCCGAAACCAGCGCTAAATTTCACCAACGGCGAAGAAGTAATTAATTCTTTCATACTAAACAGAGAAAGGTACGAGTGATGGGAATGACAAGTTAAGACCAAAAAAAAAAACTCCTGCCTGACAGCAATTTGTGATTAAACAAAACCCTGAGCTGGATAGGTTGTCAGCTCGCAGGGCGGGCATGGAACAGATTCAGCTTTGAAGCGGATGCCAGCTTCTGGAGCCCGTGAGATCCATCAGCCAGACAGGATGGAGGACGGTAAGCTGCTGAGAGGAAGTGAGCACAGTGAAGATAAATGCCTCCATGCTGGCTTTTGGCTCAGAGAAGCCCTCCCATTGCTTCTGCAGCAGCGGTTGCGCAGCTGGGGGAAGAGCCAGGGCGGGGGTGTGGAGAAATTGATGCGGGCACAACTTCTCTCTCCGCTGAGGTGAAGTCAATGATTCTCTGGTGATCCTGGGAAAGGCTGCGGCCAATGGGAAATGTTGAGGAGCGTGGAAAGGCCACCTTGGTGTGCCACTGTAGATGGACCAGGCCAAAGATGTACATGAATCATTAAGATTTGTATCAAACAGCATTCCTGTTTGGTCTGGAAAGTTCGGAATGCGAAACGAATCTGACCATTTCCAGGGCTTGAAAAGTTCAGGAAACAAAAAGTATGGGGAAGCATTGTCTAGCTGTCATGATAAACATCTGATGACACATTTAATTTTGCAGAGCCCACTGTCATTTCCAATATTGTGATATTTCTGGTTGTGAAGGAACATCTTCAGCTATAGAGTGATATGGTCTCGTTGACGTTGACTTATGGCACTGACCAAATTCTTAAAATCCAGTTAAAATTACAGTCTGCAAAAAGTATGGTGTTTGAAATTACAAATGTGGTGGAACCCTGATAAAAGCACCAACATTGATATCTATGTCCACTTCAATGCCCAGAACTTTTTCAGAATTGGAAGCCTCAGAAAAACTAGAAGGAAACCTCTGCCAACACTGAACAATTCTCCACCTTGCAAATTGGATTCTCCATAATGGTTTATGTTGGTTTATCTTTTCGCCTTCCGGGTTTGATTTTCCAACAAAATAGCATGTTGCAATGATGCAACGCTGTTTAGCAGCCGACCTGGAAGTTCCAGATGCTGGACTTTCCCACCAGCACATGAACACAGCATAATAGTTACGGCAGGAATCCCAGATCCAGATCACCAGCAGAATCTAATCAACTGATCATTGGTCCAAGAGCTATCTATCCACCAAATTTCAGCCAAATCCAAACTTTTTGAAATCTTGCTAACAAATAAACAGACAAACCAACAGACTGGTGAAAACATAACCTCCTTCCAACTTCATTGCAGGAGGTAATGATACCAATCAGCTGTGGTGGTCATGGCTTTTGCGCTATATCTGCTGAACTGACCATGATAAGACTGAAAAAATATATCTACATCAATGTATAGACGTCCAAGGAATACAACAAAGAGGCATCATTAACAGATCGTCAAGTAAGGGCCAACACAATGGAATTACAGTTTTAGGATAACGGAGCAATGTTTTCAGTTTTCTTAAAATTGCAATTTCACTGTATTTCTTTACACAACATTAAATTTGCCATTACTGTACATGTATACCAAATTTTGGTGCTTTTACGCAAATTTTAACAATTTGGCCTATTCTCTGTCTATTTTGCCTGGATTCATATGGATTTGTTCTTTGAATGTTTCACATTTAAATTGTAATTTAAACCTGTTACCTGATTATGGTTACCTTTCCTTAAGTGACAAACACTGACACGGATCTTCATGAGAATTCATAACAAATAGACTAGAAGACTGGACTGGTGTGGAAGAAAACTCAGGAAGAGAGAGTGGCAGTTTGACAGGTTTATTCAATCTGCAGGTGGGGAGCCAAGGAACTCAAAATCTGGATGACTACACAGTTTTATAGTGTTAAATATTCATGATTTAATACAGATAGAATATGATAAAGCTATTGGTCAAAAAGTATATGGTCATATGAACAAGACTGAACAACCAATGATAATTACAGTTCTAGCACTTTAAGCAGATGCGTAATAAGAGGTGACCAGCTTCTTCTAGAAGACAAGAAGTTATTATTTTGTCAAGGCCAGTTATTATTTTGTCAAGGCCAGCATCAATGTTATCTATGAGATTTGGGCATTTTCACATTCCAAGCTCACAGTTCTGTGAGAAAAACACAAGATGTAACTTTAGAGTTGAATCTTATAATGGTGAAGCAGATTCAGTATTCTTGAGTTTTAGACACTTAAGGTGTAAATATGGGTCAAAAGTTACATATTAAGTTAACATATAGGAATGTTGCTTAGTATAGGTACTAGGGGTGTAAATCACAAGGTTCATCACGATACGATATTATATCGATTCTTTGGACAACGACACAATATTTGCTGATATCACAGTCTGCCACGATACGATTTCGATTCGATTCAATTCAGGGGCCTGCGATCGATATGAGACGATATCATATGCCCATTTAACACAATCAGTTACATTTATATCAACTCACAAAAAGCAACTAAAATATGATTTGACAATTTTATTTCTGAGCTCTTCCAGACATTTAAATGAAAAACAATCTATTATTTTTAATAAAAAGAATAAAAATAGACCTCCTGTTCACTATAAAGTGCCACATTTCTCATGTGTGTCATGTGTGTCATGTTCTTAATGTTTTTTATCAGTTAACTTAAAGAGCCCTTGATGACCTTTCAATTATGAACATAAACCATGCACATCTATGCTTCATCACCTTGGATTTACAAGGTTCTATCTGTGTGCTCAGTGGTTTAGAGATATTGAGCTTTAAAATTTTCATATCCTATAAAAGAAAACTGAAAGAACTTTAAGTTCCCATTTTTATACATTAAAGCAGGATTTTTGTATAAACCTTCACTCATATTTAGAGTCTCAAACAATATATTTTTAACAGTTAGAACTTAGTAATAACCAAGGTCACCACTTAACCTATACTTTTAAGTGCAAATGCAGTACAGTCTTCCTGCATCATAGCTATCCACTACACCTTGGGATATACATTTTTTTTAACCAAATCAAAATAAGAAATTTCAGTTGTTTCAATTCTTCATTTGCCAGTCGGTGTCAATATGATAACAGGTCACAGTTACATAGGCTTCTGTTGTACATGACGTCCATCCATCTGTAGTGATAGCGACTCGTTCTGCGTTCAATAACTCACGTTTAACCTCATCTTTAACTTGATTGTACAGACTCGGTATGCAAGTTTCACTGAAGTGCTGTCTCGATGGGATTGCATATTTCGGCTCCAGAGTATGCAGTAGCTCACGAAAACCGTCGTTCTCGACAACACTGTAAGGCCTCACGTCTTTGCAAATGAAATATGAAATGGCAGCTGTGATACTCATCGCTCTTTTAGAGTTGTAGTTCAGTTTTTGCGGAAAAAAGCTGGTCAAGGCTGGTGAGCAGGCATCTGACACGTTAATGCTAGCGCTAGCACGGGGGTCAATGCCGTGTTTCTTCTTTAGGTGCCCGGCCATGTTCGTCGTGTTTCCTGAGTATTTTATCTCGTAATGGCATTGTTTGCATATGGCATGCGCTTTGTCCGTTGACCCGTCTTTTCTCCGAAATCCAAAATATTTCCACACCGCTGATTTATTCCCGAGAGGGAAGTAAATATCCTCATTGTCGTCTTTTTCTTGGCTGCTTGCCATTATCTGCCTGGCGCTAGGCCACTAGCATTGTTTGAATGTTTAGGAAGGAGGTGCGCTTGGACGGAAATGGTGACACAGACGTGCCATGGGAATTTCATAATAAAGGAGTATCTTAAAGATGATGATATGTATCGATGTTTTCACTTTGCATCGATGATATTGGATCGTTGATCATTGAATCGATCCATCGATCTAGATCGATGGATCGTTACACCCCTAATAGGTACTATTCCATTTCTTCCTCAACACTAGATTGCTTTCAGACACCAAGTTAATCAGCAACAAGGTCACCTTTAAAATAACGTGGAGATGTTTTTGTGCATTTTCATTCTGATTGCACTTGATTTTTAATGCAATTTCACACGTAATTACTAATGTTGAAAGGTTTCCACCTGACCTGTCTTGCTATCTTTACATCATGAGGACCAGAATGAAAATAAGTCTCTGACTTTTATTGTAACATTGTTGAGGAGTTTGTTCATGACAAATGTGATTTTTAATATATTACATACAATAAATCAAATCAAACTAATAATTATCTTTGAGATTAAGGGCTAATTTATGGCATCCATGCCTTACTGAATAATGGTGCTCTTAATTTATGACTCTTTTGTTTTGTGTTATGTCTAATGTAAATTTGTGTATTTTTATTAATATGTTTTTATGCTTGTTTTTATTTATCTGGCTGCAAGGAGAATTTTGCCTTGGGGACAATAAAGAACTTAAATGTGTGTACATTGGCATTAACAAACATGTATAACAACATTACTTAATACAATTGTTTGTGCATTTAATATGAACTAATCTTTGTTAATGTCACTGTTCATGCTTAATTCATGTAAGTAAACACATTAGTTAACATTATTAACAAACATATATAACAACATTAATTAATGTGGTTGTTCATGTGCATTTAACATTAACTAATCTTTGTTCATGTTGTTATTCATGTTTAATTCATGTTAGTAAATGCATTAGTTAATATTAGTTAATGAACACTTAATGTAAAGTGTTACCGAATTACCTACGTTTATCGCAACTTGACTGAATTTCCTGATGTGGGGAAAAAAGTTGACATTGTTCTCCTGTGTACCTTATTCCTGCTCTACTGGGGAATGAGACCGTAGCATGTGTGTGTTTAAGTATTAGCTTTAAAAGTAAGCACTGTTGATGATATATCTCCAATAAGCTCATACCGTGAGCAAATATCAATAAAGCGTACACAGTAATAAAGCTGGTGAAAGGTTCGGTCCTTACAGAGGCAATTAGCTAAGTGCAAAACAAGGCCGCCCTGGGACTCTGGACTGTTGGACGCTGGATGAAAGGAAACACTCTCACCTAACATCCTGATCGATATGTGTGTTCTCTGGTTGGCCGTGTCCCACAGCAATTATCACACACACACACATACGCACATGCACACACACACGCACACATCAGAGGAGAAGCATCGCTTGGGTCGAAGTACATCTGACCCTCAGCTCTGCAAAGTCAAATAAAAGATCCGCTACTAGCCTCGTCTCGTGTCGTTGCCGGCTGCAGGACAACGGGTGAGACTGCAAGCCTTGTGTTGTGCTGACACACGCTCTACGGGGCAACTGTTAATGGAATGACTCCCCATTAACGTAATCAATCATTAATGCCATAACAATTTTCTGCTAATTGTGTAATAATCCTGCTAATGTAATGAGAGTTACCTATCATTAATGTAATAACTTTCTTCCGTTAATGTAATCATTACATTATTGGGTTTTATTACAATAACAAGAAAGCTGATGATTTTTGAAACGAAAAACAATCATCAGACAATCATCTTCCCTTTTTAAACGTAGGATCTCATTATTAACAAAATTTGTCAATGGGTGACAGTTGTGTATGGAATTTTACATTATCAGTTAAGTTATTACATTTTTAATTCAATAAAACTCAATAATGTAACAGTTATTACGTTAGCAAAAAAAAAGTTATTACTTGAATGGCAGGCAACTTATATAGCATTACTGGGAAATTGCTAGATATATATACATATTGCTATTTGTATATTGTTTTTAAAATATATATTTTTTTAAATTCATTTTATAAACATATTTATATATACATCATATTCCATATTTTGCAAGTGAAAGTAAGCAATCGGTACTGTTAGTAACAGCTGTAAGTAACAATACATGTATCATACATGTAACTAATCAATACTCTTTCCCATACTTCCCACTCATACAGTCTACTTTACATGTGTTGGAATCGCCAGCTACATATGTTTATATATTCCCACAATTCTCTGAATTATATTTGTATTACCTTTAATATTTTGGAATTGTTTTAATTGCTTATTTTCTGAATCCTATTATTTTTGCTGCTGCACTGACCCACTTCTCCCTCGGGATCGATAAAGTTGAATCTTTTCTCATTTTATCTAATATGGATTTTTACAGATTTTTCCATACAGGATGATGCCTTTGGGTCCACGGCGCCGGAGTGAAAATCATCCTTCACTTGAGACGTTTCATGGTTAGCCGGTGCTTCAACTGCTGTCACCTATCAGCTCCTGGGTAAAGGTGTAGTAGACCATTTGAGTACTAATCTAACAACCTAATTAAGACGAGTAAGGGGGCGGTGTGTGGGTGTGGGTGTGGGTGTGTGTGTGTGTGTGTGTGGGGGGGGGGGGGGGGGGGGGAGCTTCCCTGGCAGTGGCTCATGGGGTCTTGCAGCAAACTGAACAGCTCTTTATGTAGAGATATTCTGTGAGTACATCAGCAAATGAGTTGTACTGTGTGTGTGTGTGTGTGTGTGTGTGTTCTAGTACTTCTATCCTTGCATTTTAGATCTTTGGTTCCCAACTTCTTCAAGGCACTATAGTTTAAGATTAGGACTTGAGTTTAGCATTAAGATTATTAGGATTAGGTTGAGGTTAGGGCAAAATACAGGTTAAGGTTGAAATTTGTTTCAGATCAGGAAATGAATTGGAGGTCCTCAGAAGTATATCAAGACAAGCATGTATGTGATAGTGTGTGTGTGTGTGTGTGTGTGTGTGTGTAGGAGGGAGCCTAAGCATGTCTGTTTCCAAGGTGAGGAAGTGGCTTGCTGTGTTCATCAATCATGCTTTTAGGAACCATTACTACCTGTCTCTTGTAACCTCGTGGGAAAATGTGGGATGGAAGAGTCAGACGCTCAAGGCTGCACATCTTGCTACCTTCACCGCAGTGTGTGTGCCTCTGTGTGTTTACGTATGTATTAATACCTGTGTGTGTGTGTGTGTGTGTGTTTATAGTGTCTACATGACAGAAGTGTCTTGGTTTGCTGAGTGACAGAGGCGTCCGAGGCTTGGCTCCCTATGCAGCATGTAGGTGTCAGTTTGAAACAAGCGTGGGACCGAGTGGTGGTAATCCTCATCACTCACTTCCATTTCCACCGCCTCCGCTGTACTTAATACTCAATATTCTTTCAAGAAGCCAAACTCTGTGACATTTTCAGATAAAATGTCTGTTTTGCTTCTCTCTATCACTGATGCCTATAACACAACAGTGATTCAAGCTATAGCCAGTTCATGAAATTGCCAAATTTGCTGCGCTAAACACCGGTGTCGGGTTGGTCTTTCCGGGCTTTGCGTCCAATTTGTTTCCCCTAAAAATTTATTTCCTTTTCCTCTTCGTCTTGATTTCATACCAGGGAAGCAAGTAATAACATCATTTCAATTTTTGTGGATTGCTTTCCTATCACTGTCTTAAAACATTTCACGAGATTACAAAGAATGAACGTAGCCTCGTGAAAGTAACCTACCTAGTCGTGTCGTAATGACTGGAGATCGTGCTTGTGCAAGCGAAGCACACTACTGTTATCCTGCATAAATATTCTTCTTCTTCCAGGACATTTTTTTGTGCGCTTTCTTCGTCTACAGTTTTGCCGTTACATAGACATATCATACATCAAACTGTGCGTTCTACGTCGGGCGAGTGCGTGTCCGTTTTTATAAGAGATCTGTCACGAGGTTTCGGAGATATTCAAGATAAACTGATACTTATTTATCAGACCTGGCAACACGGACTGGCAACCCACCAAGTTCTGCTATACTGTCCACCAATCGCACGATAGACAAGGAAGGATGTTAAGCTGCAGTTTCTGACGGTAAAGTTCCGGTTTTCCTGCCATTGACGTTTATCTACACACCGGGACAGCAGCGCTCTCATTTTGTCCCACGGTTTGTCCAATAAGTATTTTCCACAGCAGAGGGACCATTATCACGCATTGTATTAAACTGAAGCGTGAAAAGTGAAATCTACATTTTTATATCATATCGCCATTTTACCGATGCATGCAGCACTGACGCCGCGGCTATGGCTCGTCTGCTGCGGGGGATTCAGGGAGAGAGAGTTAGAAGACTGGACTGTAACTCTGGAACACTTCCAACACTTCCATGAGATCAATTATGGATGTATGGACTTTTCTTCTTCATGAGAAGTCAGCAGAGTTAGGCAGCTGGACCTTCATCTATTACAGTTCTGGCCATTCGGGATTTTCAACACAGAGGGAAAATCCGGTAGGCCGTGTAAACACACACACACACACACACACACACACACACACACACACACACAAAAGCTATACATCTATATTATATTGCCGTTTATTCAGATGCATGTGCACAAAGACTGGTTATGAGACGCGATCTACCCATAGAGATATAACACTAGAGGGGACATTACGTCATAGACTGTGGGATAACCTGGGTACAGTTTACCAGCAACTACAACAGCTGTCTATGGGAAGCAACCACTGTTGTCCTGCTTTGGACCAAACTGCTGCACTAAAAGGACCAAAGAGACCAGAGAGGCTGGCATCAACTTCCACACGTCAGTAGAGTAGAAGATAGAGGCTGTTTTATATGCTAAATTTAACTGACACAACTTAAAACACAACATTTCTGGTTAGTAGTAGCCAACAGACTGGAGTTGTGTTTGAAACAGTTTGTAACGGTATGTGTTAGCTAGTTAGTTAGCTGTTAGATGTAATCTTTACATTTCAGCTGTATGTTAGTTGGCTAGCTCTCTGCTGCCATACAAACACGTTGTTTCTGAGAACAATCAGCACACATCATTCAGTATTATGTCCAACCAGTGTTTATATTCTACTGTGGCAGGTCGCCGCCGTAAAGTCGCGACCCGCCATGCTAAACATACGTTCTATAGTGTTTTCTATAGTATTTGTATAGTGTTTTTTTTTTTTTATTAATTGCAGGCTATTTCTGCCAAGACGCACCTTAATGATGGAAGTGACACATAGTGGCGTGTGGTGGCAGACAGAGAGGACATTCATTTGCATATCTGTATAGGCTACTGTGGATTTTAAGTTGATTCAAGTGTAGAGATGTTTGTTTTTACTGTAGTAGCCTACTTGTTTACATGATGGCATCTATATAAATGATTTCTTTATGGATTGTAATCTTAATTGCAGGCTAAGATGTCATGCCAATAAAGTAAAAAAAAAAAAATGTGACGGCCTATGTCCATTATTACCTGCTTAAATTGGCTTAAAGCTGTCACACTAACCACTTAATGGCATTACATTTGCCTTTTATTGTATATTTTATCTGGGTGTATTGTTAGGTGTGTTTCAGTGATGGTGATATTTAATTGCTGCCAACATCTGTCTATTGCTACAACAACAGATCATTTGGGGGTTTTACATTAAAAATAAGCAGATTTTCATATATACTCTTAATACAACTACTCAGTACCAAAGAGTACCAAAGAAATCTGAGAATTATAAAGTCTTCTTGAAAATAGGATTCATAGTTTCTGTAAAGTAATGCACCATTAAAATACTTCCAGAAGATTATCTTTATGATTTAAAACATAATTACTTAACATAGTTTAGCTATTTTTATCTACAGACTACAAAAAATGCTCACGTTTGGTACCATTTTAGACAGTCACAGTTGTCTTGCATACAGTGAGCTAAATAAAAAGTAGTAGTGATGTCTCAATAAAAAAATATTAGCATTATAATGGCAGCATAAGCCACTTTCACCATTGATTCCAATGACAGTCAGCTGAGAAGTGTACCCAGGTAAGATGGCTGCCATATGGTCCCATTCCAGAATGGGAATTCTCTATGACATGTCCCCTCTAGTGTTATATTTCTATGGATCTACCACTACAGAACTTTCCAACAATTCTATGCTGTTAGTGCTGATAAAAACTATTTTTGCGGCCGAATGTTAGTTGTAATTAGATTGAGCTAGCGGAGATGTGTTTTGTGGAAAAGATTTGGGATTTATTCACTTTGGTGAATGCAAGACCCGATCGATCTCTCCCTCCATAAAAACTGAACTCTGTCTATCTCTCTCTCTGTCTGTTTGTCTGTCTGTCTCTCTCTCTCTCTCTCTTTCTCTCTCTCTCTCTATCAGAAGTCAAATATACATATTCAAATATTATAATAGTGCATATTGTACAACAACAATTCCTATCTGTTTTTGTTCATTCAGATAGCTTGGAAATATATACAGTCAATATTAATAATAAAATAAGTTCATAGTAGCAGAGAGAGCAGAGAATACTTCTTTCAGTTTAGGGTCATAGGTTTCTCTTATCTTGTCATTGGACATGAGAACAGAAAGTGTATTTCTGTCTCTATTTCCATGAGATTGCAGTGCTGCAGAGCCTCTGGTCTTTGGTTTTCCATTTTTTTTTTCAAACCTGGAATCCCAAAGACCAAACCTGGAAACCTAAAGACCAAACCTGGAAACCTAAAGACCAAACCTGGAATCCCAAAGACCAAACCTGGAAACCTAAAGACCAAACCTGGAAACCTAAAGACCAAATGTTTCTTTCTTTAACTTCATGAATGCAAAGGTATTTGGCCATTTTAATTTCTCTGTTAAGTGTGTGATGGCGCTGAAGTTTATTCTGGTTTTTCATTCCATTATTCCAATTATCAGTGTAACACTGTTTTAAGTGGAGGTCAATGCACTTTATTGTGTCTCTTGGTGTGTTTTGGTCTCTAGGTGTGTGTTGGTCTCTAGGTGTGTGTTGGTGTGTGTCTTGGTGTTGACATGCTGCTGAGGTCTGATACCAGCTGGTTCAGGGAACCACATTGTAGGGAATGCTGGTTGCAGAGAAGAGCTTGATATTTTACAGTAATGATTGCTGGTCTGATTGGTTTAAGTGTTGCCAGAATTTATAAGTTTTCCTTTTAATATGTATATGGAGGGGGAACAGTACTACTACTGCTACTACTACTACTGCTACTGCTACTACTACTACTACTACTACTACTACTGCTACTGCTACTACTACTACTACTACTACTGCTACTACTACTACACATATTACTACTGCTACCACTTCTATCACTACTACTAGTTCTACTGCAACTACTACCACTACCTAGTGCATGAACAAACACCAAGTCAAAGGGACTGTTGCTAGGACAGCAAGCACACTTACTTTTCTAGTATTATATTAGATTATTACCTCCGCCAAAGAGGTAATGTTTTCATCTGCATCTGTGTGTTTGTCTGTCCGTCTGTCCGTCTGTTAGCAGGATATCTCAAAAAGTTGGGCACGGATTTGCACAAAACTTGGTATGAAGGGCTAAGGAAGACAACTGATTAACTTTTCGATTGGCCAAAAGGGGGCGTATTTTTGGGCGTGGCATATCACCAAAAGGTGGTTGTCACGGCATAGGTCATGGGAGAGTATTATATTATATTATATTATATTATATTATATTTATTTGGAGCAAATGTCAATGCTGTATTATCACTTTTTTAAGATGATGTCTCATTGATCCATCATAGAGCACTAGGTTGTAAATTAAACATAAAAAAGCAATATAAAATAATAAATAACCAAGAAAGTAATAGGTATATTGAATTTTTTTTTATTTTGAAGAGGAAAACAGATGGACGTAGATATGATGGTTGTATGATGTTAATGTCCACTGTTGGTGTTATCATCCTCTTCTTATTCTATGCCAGACGTGCAGGACAGAAGGTTCCGGAGTCCTCCGAAAAATCTTCAAGTCTTCAAGTCAAGTCTACAAGTCAAAACAAATCCACATCCCGGCTCCCCTTCAAGGTAAAAGCATCTGACAGCACAACATACACACTCCCAAACAAAGAACACATGCCTGTGAGTTAACTCAACCCAACACATGCAAATATCGTTTAAATATAGGGCTAATATGACCGTTATTTGTATCTCACACCACAAGCATCCAGTGATTCAGGCTATAGATTAGTCTACTTGCCATTTATTAAGCGCGTACAAATTTTGGTACAGTGGGAAAAATCCGCTGGCACACAGAAACTGATGCATTTTACAGTTTGTTTGGAATAAATAGCAGAAGAAGAGATAGAGCAGCGATGGCCACCATGGCTGAACAGACGAAGAAAAGAGAAACTCAAACTTCATGAACAGAAAATCCAAGGAAAAAGACGCCACAGTACTGGACACACTGACTGACAGTGTGGTGAAGAAACACCACAGCAGTAAGTGCTTAGCACCAAAGATGGAGACTAGATAAAAAAAAACCAACAAGAATCTCAAGGATTACCACTTTATCGACATTGTGTTATGCAGTATTTTCGTCCATCTTTCCATACAGCAATCTTCAAGTCCTTCATCAGATTTTTCGATGGGATTCAAGTCTGGGCTTTGTCCGGGCCACTCAAGGACTTTCACATTTGGGTTCCGAAGCAATTCCTGTGTTAATTTAGGTGTGTGCTTAGGGTCATTGTAATGTTGAAACAGAAATCATCACTTCAGTCTGTAGTTTAAGGTCTAATTCAGGCTGCAAAACCACAAAATGCAGAAAAATTCAATCGAATACTTTCTGAAGGCACAGTATTTATCTGAAACACTTCCAGTATCATCTACACTGCTACATCTCTATACACCTCCTATATTTTGAATCCAGTAATTACACTACCAGATCACAGGACTGGTTAGTTTAGTAAGTCAGTTGGTTTCTGCTTCTCTGCACCTTATAAATGGAACAGACTGCAAAGCACTTTGAAATGAGAATTTCTTGTCCAATGAAATCTCACACATTCTTTGATGTTTTTAATTGTTTTTCTATGTCTCTGTGTGCTGCTGGAACATTTCACTGAATTGTATTTTGTATTTTCTTTGTCATTTTTATGAATGTTTTTTCTCTTGAAGAAGAAGAAGAGATTTGGATCTCAATGAGACTACCTGATTAAATAAAGGATACATGAAAGTCAAAGGAAATTTGACTTTTCCAAAGACAGCATTATGATTTGGAAAAGCAAATCTCCCACGAAGATGCTGATGAAGGAGTACGTGTTCTGAGCTACATTATGATTTTAGTACAAAACAGGAATGGGATTGTTCTTGTTTTTTTCAAGATTTTAATTTTGTTGGACTCCAGCACTCCTATTCATCTTCACTGGGTATTTCTAGCTTTCTGATTTTCTTCCATTGTTTCCTGCTTTTTGCGTTCCGATCACATCCCTGCAACACTTAAGGAGAAAAAAAAAAAAGTCTGAAAAGAAGACTGTGGGCTGTGACCTAGAATTTAAATCAGGAGGATGCCATATCTGCAACAATCAATATTGTTGCTCGGCATCGTCTTTGTACTTCGTGACAGCACATTGGCAGTTGCAATGAGTCGGCTTTACATAAAATGTAGGTTGTATGTACTCTGAACAAAGATGATGCTGGCATCGATAAAAAGGAGAGAGAGATATGTGGGAGTGACCCCTAAGGCAAAGGCAAAAATTGAATTATTTCGTACTTCGGTTCCCAGATTTGTGGCCAAAACAGACCATACTGGTGACCTACATGTAATTGAAAACAATATTAAACTCCATATAAACTTCGATATGACAAGATAAGATGAAGCGTAAAAGATGCCCGTGGGGAAAATAGGTCGTTGTAGCAGCAAAAGTCATAGGATTCAGCTGGGAAAAATAAAATAAAATATAATCACACAAATAGAATATGAATTAAGTAATAATAAAACAGTAAATGTAAACAATCGTGTGTGCTGATGTCAATTTAAATACACTGTATTGGTGGGAAATATGGTGGATTAAGTTACTGCATTTGTTGTTTTCACATATAGATGTTACTAGAAGTCATGACAGCTACTTTTAAACATGGATTGCTATGATTGCTCTATGAACATAAGAATGTAGAAACACAATCTAATAAAATATGTCAGTATATGTACAGTATATGCAGAATATAATGATGAGGGAGATATGTGAAAACTGAAGAAGCAGATATGTAAATTTACAGCAATATGATGTGCAAATGTGCATTGTATTCACATTAATAACAAATCTACAGAAGGCCATATATCTACAGTATATGTACATAAATATGTGTCATGGCATGTATAAAAACTATACACATATTATCAAGTATATTTACTATTAACAGCATATATACAGAGTGTGCTGTTTGCATATGTGCATTTATTTACAAAGCTCCAAGAAGGAGGTACCACATGTACAGAAAAATGGCAGCGTGCAAAAACATATGTGCATTCTTATCTGTTTACAGTATCACTACATTATCAATACATGGAACAGGTAAAGTGTCATATATGAGCAGAGAATGTGCAGAGATATCAATTTGCGATGTTCAATGTATTCCAAAAATACACCGACAATGGACCCAGAAATGCAAGATACATCACTAATAGCTGTGTTAAATTTATGATTTAGGGTGGATTTTTCCTTTACAAGGCTAAAGAAGATGACGTAACAGGTTGCTGCTTTTTTACTTGAGAAGGTTTAGTGGTGACTTGTTTACCTTTGATGCCATGTGTGTTAGTATGTTACTGATCCTACTTTGCATATGAACAATGGCACCTTTCATACGCTGCAGCTCTCATCTGGTGTTGTTCCTGCTGTCTTTGAAACAACTCAAAGAGCCATATGGCTGCCGAGGCCCAGGAGAGGAACAAATAAAAAAAAGCTCCGTACTTAAGGAATGTTGCATAAAGCAGTCGTGGGACCCCCTTTCCTACGTCTCAATTAAAACCGGTCTGCCAAAGCCTCGAGCCCCTCTTATGAATAAATGACTCGGAGGTTTACTCGAGCATGCGTGTTAAATTAAAGCCAGTGTTCTATTAAGAATGTGATTTGAAGCAGTAATTGTGAGGGGCTGGTGAGCGAGTGGCTCAATTACACTGAGATGATCGATCTGTGGACGCAGCGGCTTGACTTTGCTGATTGGACCGCAGCTACGATGGTCTGAAACACAAGGCTGGAATCAAGACCACCTCAGTCAAGTCCGAGTCAAGTCCAAGAGAAGGTCCAGTCGAGTTCAAGCCAAGACCAGGGGCCAGTTGCATAAAGATAGACCTAGTCTTAGACTTAAATCTGACCTTAAGTCAAACTTGCTATACACTCATACTTACCTGTTCCTACTACTTCTTGATTGTTGTAGATCTCTAATGGCTTGTTTCTGTCTCTAAAGACTCTTTTCTTCATGCTATTTCCAAAAACCAAAGATTTGCCATCTTTCATGTATTTAAACTTCCCACTCTGACAGTCAGGCCTACTCGTTGCTATAGCAACAAAATTCTTAACCTAAGATTAGCCAGGGGACTAGTCTTAAACTAGCTTTATGCAACTGGCCCCAGGTCCAAAGTCAAGCCTGAGACCAGAGCAAATTGAGTTCTATTCAAGACCAAGACCAATAAACAGTGTAAGTGTCTTTCCAAATGTAAGAATAATGCTTAAGGAGTTTCTAAAGGATTAACAGATGTAGATCTATCTGCAAATCCACTTTGTACTTTTCAACATCCAACTAATTAACACATAGGAGGATTTTGACTGATCAATGTATAGAATTCAACCAGCATGGAGAGACATCCGACTTAACAAGAGGAAAAAAGTTTTGTACAGCACTTGAGCACTTTGCACTTAGGGCATCATGTAATAAAATATATATTTTTGGATACTTTTTTCCTTGTTAACTAATGCGCGGATTCTCTCCATGCTGGTTGAATTGATATTTTCCTGGAATATGTGCACCTAAATTTGAAGAGTGTTGGACTTTTATGTGTGTGCAACAGCCTTGTGTATCTATAGAGAAAATAAACCAAACATCAACAGAATTACCCATTTTTTATATTTTTAGGTAGGGAAGAAAAAAAATGACTGAGACATCAGAAAAGTATCTCGAGACCAGACTCAAGGCCGTGACCGGACTCGAGCACCACTGCGTGAAGCGACAGTCGAGCATCTTGCCGCTGTGTTAAACAAGCAGATTAATCCAACTGTGCACCCTGTTGCTGCGCCCCTCTGCTGTAAATCATGCTTTCCAGCGGACTTATAATAAAGCTCTTCAGAGTGGGAGGATGAGATTAGTCTGGAGGAGGAGGGGGGGGGGGGGGGGGGAGGCTTAGCTTGGGGGTTTTAGCTGGAGGCTCAGATTCAGGCCATAGTGCTTTGGGGAGGCACTCCTAGGTGCAGGTGCTGTGGCACAGATGCTCGTATAACGCATTCCTGCTTTGATATCTAATTTCAGTGAATATTCATGAGCTTTCGTATTTGTGTGACAGGTAGGACGGTAGGGTGGAAGGAAGGTAGGTCAGGCTGCTGCGAGGATGCACCTGGCTGTTGCTGTAAGCCTGAAGAGAACAAATGAGATTTTCAAACTATTTTTAAGTCATGTTTTCTAATACATTTCTGCTGCTACTCATACTACTGCTGCTATTTTATATCCTGTGGATGCTGGAATCCAGACGTTTTGGCACATTTTTATTCACACTTTTCCACTTAATCTGTCAGTTGAGTATGTATATATAACCCCCATTTGCTCTATTCTTATTTATAAGCTATTTTTCTCTGCTGTCCCGTGCAGCAAATAGTAATTTGCTGCTGCAATGACCCTACTGTTAAAGTTTCATCATTAAAGTTTAATTTATTCTAAACTAACCAAGCATTGTTGCCATTGAAAAGAAATTACTCCCTAAAGTTCATATATATATATCAAAACCTGTGATTTGATTTTGAAGTCTTGTTTTATTTCATTCATCTAATAATTCACTGCTATTAGAATTTGATGCACTTGTGCTTTGATGGCTCTCATACACTGCATTCTGTCATCACATGTGGATTTATGCCACACTATCAAAAATAAAGTGAAGTCGACAACAAATTTATATCCAGTTAGACCAATTAAGAGATTCATATGGCTCAAAATTCACCATCTCATATGCATTTATACTACAGTAATGGCTTCATTAAGGTAACAAAGAGTATAGTGCAGTCACAGAAGTATAGAACACACCCAATAAAGTAGCTAAAGTTGCTTTGGAAGTAAAATCCACTGCATTTGTGATCAATGTGGATACAGGTTTGTTGGATGTTACAACCTTGTTTTTTACAGCCTCGTTAAACGAGAGTCCCAAAATCCATTGGTCTCAGCAGAAACTATTTAGGAAGGGGGAAATAAAAGTTTTTACTCTCTTTCAGATTACAGTGTACCAACTAACCGCATAGTCATTGATTTTCTTTGCCTTCATCTCTTGCTATCCAGGGGTCTAGCGAGCATATTACAAAGGTCTTACCAGCGCAATCAATATTTGTCTGGTATCCTCTGCACATTTCTAATTTCTTCACATTAACAGTCAATGAGTTGGTAGACAGAAGCAGCTACTCGGTGAGAGATTACTCTATTTTCCCTATCTCCTTGATTCCCTCGACCCCCTGGTTCTGTCCACCCCCTTACTCGCAATTGCGGGTACAACGGAAAAGGTCAACGCCGGCTCGCTAACTGCTGGCTGGCCAAGGATAGCGTCTCTCCAGAGGCCGCTCCGCTGATGCCCTGCTTGCGTCGTCAACTTCCCCGCGTGTCACCCACTCTCCGCTTTTGTTTGTGGCCTACCTGGGGGAAGGGCCTCCTGTCAGGTTAATTGCACGGGGGGAAGCACTTTGTTGCAAAAAATGCCACGTGTCAGCGAGCTTCGCTGCACCAAAACATCAGTATTATTACCAGCACACTGGTTTCATTTACCACACTCTGTTGTGTGGGTCCCCGACGAGATTAGTTTTGCCTTCTGGAATAAAAATAGGAAATTTGCAGCATAATTAGTTCGGTCTGAGCATCTCCAGTGTTCAGATGACTGGAGGAAAAAAAAGATTATCCGGAAAAATATTCTCCTCAAGTTCCTTGTTTCCATTGAGTGTCTCAAATTGATTGATTAAGGCCAATGGTAGGTTTTGAAAACAACCCTCATTAAATTGCAACATAACTGATAAATTGCAGCGGACAGTAGCCAAACATTGCAAAGACAACACTTTTCTCACACCCCATTCCCATATTCAAATCCGTCTTAATCAATAATCCTGCCTCATCCAATCTTAAAGTTAATGTTGATCATTGGGAAGAGGAGGAGGAAACATTAGCTTCTCAATGAGCACATTAAAAGCACCTTGGTCAGATTTATGAGTGTAATTTACTCTGGGCACGCCTGTGTTATCAATTTAAATATGGTGTACAGAAGCATGAGGCATTTGCATAATGTAAGCTCACAGCATTATGCTGACTGAAGTGATGTGAGGCTATAGGCACAGGTCCACATGCCTGAATGCTAATATACTGACGCAGCAAAATTGTGCATGCTAAACTATGACAAGTAAGATTTCTACCGTCAGATCAGCAGTGCTATAGGTAGTGATCGTCGAAGAAGTCAAATTTGCAGCCATTTGTGTCCTATTGTATTGACAGTCTCAGTATGCACTTGGGAAATCGCCGCACTGCAAAAGTTCCAATTATGAATTCAATTAAGTGTGTCGAAAGGAAGTCATTAGTCATGCATTACTTTCATATTGCTTTGAGAATAAGGCTCTTTATTGACATGGGCTGAACTGTAACTGCAAACAGCAATGAGATTTTACCATTTAGAGCATTGCATTCAGGAAATTTGTTTATTTATTTTGTTCATTTTGATCTTTATTAAGATTCAAAACCATCACCACAAAGACAGGGTCATGACAAACATAAAAGCCGAAAAACAACATACAAAATACAATCAAAATCAAGTGAAAAGTAAACCCAAAATCATTGTTCACTTTATGAATGCTGAAAAGGCAGTTAGTAATAAGCAGTGGTATTTGGTTAAAGTGACTGGTTTGGTCACGAGTCTTCAGAGGCTAGTCTTGTCTCAGATGTAAGGGAAGACACACAGGAGAAATCCCCACTGCGACAATGACATGCTATGGAAAAATGTTTTCTTTATCTTGCATCATCATAGCAATGCAAGGTAATACTTCTAAGGTGTCAGCAGTCGTACACTTGCAACGACCTACTGGGGAGTTCAACAATACCTGTCTGGATTGTGTTCTCGCCAGAGCAGTCTGTCACATTTCACGCCAAAAATAAAGAACAGTAGTGAGTTAATGTTTTGTTATGTGGCAAGCCACAGAAATCCTGTCTGCATATTAATTCCGACCTCTTGGATCAGGCTGGGCCTAGTAAATGCCCTAGAACTCTCCCAACATATCAGGACATCAAACAGCTACACCTTTTCATGTTTGTTTCAAGTACAGGAACAAAAGTTGTCAGTCCATCTCAATGTTTAAGGTGCCATTTGAGACTTTCTGCCTGTAGTGTTAGCAAATCGAAAAATACAATTTTAAATCAAATGATGGCCTGTTTGTGATGGTGTTCTAGGGTAGTGGCTCCCAACGGCAATCCTTGGCACGCAAAGTACTGCTTGTTTTCTATCCTACCAGGTAGTAAATTGCATTCACCTGGCATCCCAGGTCTAAATCAGTTCCTAATAGACAGCTAGAATGAAAACCAGCAGTGCTCTGGGTCGCGAGGACTGAAGTTGAGAACCACTGTTATTCACGAGAGAACCTAAAATGAACAATACAGTAAATTGGTATGTTGTTCCCTAAACAGCATGTCCAGGTTGTATGGAACTAAGCAGTCGGATAATGTTTTCTCTTGACGCTCGTGTTCGATAATGCAGGCGCTGCAGTCAGATGATATTTTGTCGCTGTACAGAGGTAGAGGTTTGTGGGTTTCTTATAGCTACATGTTCAACATTGATACATTCTTTACAACATCCATCTTAGTCACTAGCTACCCTAAATAACCACATGTAGGTAGGGTGGCTAGTTTGTAGTTTGGCTAGTTTGATTTAGCTAGACAGCTAATTTAGAGATGAATTATTGGATAAGCTTTGTTTACAATTGGAGAAAGAGAGGATTAAGACTGATAATGTAATCTGATGTTATCGTATCTAAAAGTATTACCAAATATACTGATATACCATCCGCTAATACAATGGCCTCTTGCCAAAGATACGAAAAACAAGTGAAAACTAGCTTAGCACTGTTAGTTCCATACTTCCAGTCTTAAAGAAAAAAATCACATCAGTCACCAATATTAATTCACTACTACAATGTAACAGTATATTATGTTAATACATAGCCTATTGATGTTATTGCTAATATACACTTAGCAAGGTCTATGCTAACGTTACATCCTCAAAGGATTAAGCCCATTTACAACGAAGAAGTCCAACAAACAAGGCAAAACCTAAATCAAACAATCTAATGCTGTAAAATGACACAACTTACCTTATCAAGGAAACCAGGGAACTTGAAATGAATCTTCTGCTAGCTAGCCAAACACAAGCAATTTGAATTCTAGAGAAACCACAGGCATTTCAGAAAATGGCCGTTCAACAAGTAGCTAATGAAAATCCTACAGACTCTTTGCAGCATCAGCACTATAGACGCTTGCCCTTGTAGTAAGGATAAAAAGTGTTGCTGTCAATTCATACTGAAACAGTAGGCATCAAAACAGTGAGTGTGCATGTAAGTGTGCACAATGCTGCCTTATCCTAATGATATTTTGATTTTTGTATGCTTTGGCACAGTAGACACAATACATGCCACCTTTGCATTTTCCTTTATCCTTACTTCAGTGTATTTTTCTGTAACATGGCCATTGTTTTCATAGCAGGGAAGGCAGAGCAGCAGGGCGAAACATCTGTTCTGTGAGGCAGACTAAACGGGAACAACACACAGATGGCTCTGGAGAACGGTAGGCTACACCGACACGTAGTCCAAGGCCCGCTTGTGACTTTGCGTTGTTGCTGCTGTTTTCCGTTTCAAGGACACGGTTGTTCAGTGTTCTTCGTTGTGAGAGAAAAGCTGGCAGCCGGCGAACCGCAGGCCTCCGAGATCAGCCGCCGCCCGGTGAGTGTTTTCCACACCCACTTTGTACCTGCTAAGTGAAAACCACTTCCATTGTGACTGTGTGTGTCAGAGAGGGCAAAGGAAATAGAGAGAAAAAAAAGAATGTATTTTGCCATCGAGATGAACTCACAGTGGTCCTACATGACATTTTGAAATGACTAAAATTGTCTGTCAGCATTCCTGTTCTATTAATTGATCTAATATCATATTAAAGCTGCATTATGCAAGATTTTTTTATAAAGTATAAATCACAGACTGGCTGGTTGGTAAACATGAGCATGTTGTGTGCAGTTTACTGACATCACTTTACATGATTTCTGGCTATTGAAGTCCTCAAAATTTAGTTAAGTCAGTTAGGCCTAGTGCAGTTTTAAATGTTAATGTGACAAATTACAAATATTAAGGTACCATATTATTCACTTTTCATGATTTTGTTTTCAAACATACTGTGGCTCAGTGTAACAAAAATATACTTTGTGATGTTTTGCAATTAAATGTAGTTTAGTTAAAAGTGTATCTATTGAATGAATTTGAAGACTAATTTCTCACAGGCAGAACACTCACAATACTTGACTCTGATTGGCCGACACTAATTCCACTTATTCAAATGAGGTAAACTTGCTAAGTGGAGGCTTTCCAGTTCAAATGCTGCAAACTTGGAAGGATTTCAGTAATTCTTTAGTGAGGGAGCCAATCAGGACCGAGTCCAGTTGTGATGCGTTTACTAGAGTTAGTCTGAAACTGTCTGACTTAAACTTAAATTTAACCACTCAAAGAAAAACTAATTTTAACAATGTCTTCATTAAACATCGTTGATCACATATGTATGTCAGAGGAAAATTTAAAGTCCTGTAATTGGGCCTCTTTAAAATATCTAGTCTTTCACCTTTATCTTTACTTACCTCAACTTTCACTTAAACACTTAGATTTCCTGGGCTTTATGTCTTCCTCCTTCTGAGCGCCTTCCACAGCTTTATAAAGTCCCACCTTGGACACTGATGACCTGCAGGATGCTGCCATTTCTCTTGGCTCTGGTTGGCAGACTGCCGCAGTGAAGGAGGTTAAGGAACACAGAGGTCAGTGGTAACACACTCAGAGCTGGCATGGGGCGGCCGCTCCTTTATCATGAACCAGCCGCAACCTGTCAGCCATGATGAAGTAGGAAGAGGCCGCTGGTGCTCATTCAATAAAAGACTCATTTTTCTGCTTAAAAAAATGGCGTAATGCCTCTGCGACAGGCCTCCTGCAGAGTAGGGTATAGCTGCAGCCCGGAGCACCTCCGAGTGGGAGGTGCTTACCTCCAAATGGGGGGGCTGATGACGACAGCAACAAAGACCGACATTACACACCTTGGAGCACTGCACGACTTCACCATGCTTCGTAAGCCAAAAAACATTGAGGAAGATGGAAGTGAGTATGGCTTCAGATGTATTTAAAGGAATAGTTCACCCAAAAATGAAAATTCAGTCATTATCTACTCACCCCCATGCCAGCTGAAAGTTTGTTAGTCCATACAACAGGCCCTGAGCTCCACAGCGGAACGGCATAGAAGCCTTCTCCAAAACAACTGTTGCTGGGGACCTGACTTGACTTGACTGTGAAAAAACTAACGGAAAATAACTATAAAATGGCTCCATGCAGCTCGTCCAGCATAATGCAAGTCTCAAAGCCCAAAGTGACTTGAAAAAAACGACATTTACACCATTATTTAGCTGAAATCACCACGCTGTTATTTCAAAATATGTCACGTGTGCGCGCACCCCGGCCTTGACAGGTAAGACTAGCTCGATTTAGCAGAAACAAGACTTCGGGTTTGGCTGTTTAGCCTTCAAAATAAAAGTACGAGATATAGAAGATAGGTAGAAATACTGTTTAAAACCAATTACTTTGTATTTAATCGTCAAATCCAGTAAGTGAGCACCCATATTAGTGTTTGATATCAAAATAATAATGTTATGACCGCTCGTTCAGGTCACAACAAATGAGGGAGACCAAGCAGCAGTAGAGTCAATTAATCAATATTTATTTTAAATAATCCAAGAAAAAAACTTTTATAACTATAGCTAAACTTTATGAGGTATGACAGTCAGTAGATCAGTGTGGGGTGCAGGTGTTGGATGCAAGGTCAGGTAGGTGTATGTGAGTGCTGGGGGGTGCACCCAGTTTACCAAAGCAACCAAACAAAAAGAATCAAAGGGCCTGGGCATGGGCATTGGGATTGTCTCCCCAGGAGGGCGCACGGAGACAACCAGGTGGCACACAGGCTAGGAGGGAGAATGAGTCAAACTGGGAAGCAGACTTTTATATCCTCCCCTCCAGGTGCAGCCAATCCTACTGATTGGGGAGGAAGTCAGCAGGCCAGCACCTAGGAGCAATAGCCAGAGAGATACCAGAGAGAGAGAGACAGAGACACAGGCAGGGCCATGGCCTAAAGGCCGTCACAATAATGAAAAATTCCATAAAATGTGCCATTTTTAAATATAAACACTGCATGTATTACACTGTGCAGAATACATACAGAACAGAGACTTAAATGGACATCAAACATTAATATGGCTGCTGACTTATTGAATTTGACGATTAAATATAAAGTAATTGGTTTAAAACAGTATTTCTACCTATTTTCAAATCTTGCGCTTTTATTTTGAAGGCTAACGGCCAAACTGGAAGTCTTGTTTCTGCTAATTCGAGCTAGTCTTACCTATCGAGGCTGGGATGCGCGCACACGTAACGTATTTTGAAATAATAGCTAGAGTGGCACATTTGTGTTTTATGTTGTTTATATTCGTCGGCGTTGACATAAAATCGGGACAGTCCAGATTTGACAACGCCCTTTGTCCTTATAATTAGACTTAGGGTGAGTTTTGATTGCGTTAAAACATTTTGTAACATTTTGTCCTTTTTTGTCTATCAGAAGCGCAATTTGTCTGCAGCTAGTGGAATTCAACACAGGCGCCATGGGCCTGTACAGGATCTGTACTTATTATTCTGTCCAGCCCCTGTAGCATCGCTAAATCATAATCTACTCTCCAGTCCACTAGGTGGCGGTACAGAAAACTACCAGGAAATGAAAACAAATCACACAAGGAAGAGGAAAAATGGAGGCTGCAGTGTTTATTCTGTCACTTGGTTAAGGTAACCATCAACATCCTGCAGTGCACACAGGGCTTCAGCAGGTACCAGGCTGAAATAGCCTTGGCCATGGGAACAAAGATGGCATGCTGATGTGAATGAAATAAATTCTGCCTCAAAACCTGAACTCTGGTGTTGACTTGTCATTTTGCCTTGTAACTCTGCTTGCTAAAAGCCTAACAACATCTGTATTGGCTTGTGTATATACACAGGCTTCTGTTTGATTATCAGTTGATGCTGATTAACTTAATAATGGGGTGTCAGGATGGGTGGGAATAGAAACCTGGTTTTGTTTTCTATATATTGTGGTTTCTTTCAGTCTGTTCATCACATCAGTGAATAATACAAAACTTCATCAGAGCAAAGTGAGCAGTACAAACACACACACAGTCCTTTCTATAATTATTCCGACCCAGACTCAATTTTTCAAAGCCATGACATCATGAACTGTACTGTCATGATACATTTTCTATATTCAGTTTAGCAATGCAAGAGTAACTTATCCTAAACATCGTCCACGATCACAGAGGAGGGATCGTGCTCGGAGGAACATTCCGAATATCCTCCATTGGAGATTCTGGGATGTGTCGGGACGTAAAACACCCACGCTTCCAAGACCATCTGTTCTGGCGATTGGACGGGCATTCCCTCTCAAAGTGTTGCCTCTCTCCTGCAACTGCCGGAGATGTGTCCACCAAAAATCCATATTGATAAACGACTTGATTGTTGCACTCAAAGTTTGCAGGCCCGGAGTCAATACTGCACGCAGGATAGATGAGGATCATAACAGACATGGTGTGCATACCAAAGCGGCCTTGAGGACAGGCTGGAGTGTTATTTGAAGCCTGGTAACATCCCCTAATGGACTATTTGGATTTCTGCCTGCACGTGCTTCTCTGATGTAAATTATGGATCACATTTTAAATAGTCGGCACAATCAAAGTGAAATTGTTTTGCTTTGCCATTATCTGACAATTATGCATCTCTTGATTGTGATACATTTTTATTTTGGGATTAATATTTCATGATTGCCGACTGATAATTCTGCATGTTGGTGAGTGATTTATTTTTATTTTTTTTGCACAGGTCTTTAAAACAGAAGTCCCATCCAATTGTTTTATACATGAGCCAACCAAACATTGTGTAGCAGTAATTGCACAATTCAACAAAAAAGCATCTGAGACATATGTGAGTCAACAGAAATCCAATTTGAGAAATGATTAGTTATTTTGCCATATCTTTATTGTCCTGCTGAATTACAAAAGTAGATCATAATGCTGTTTTCGTGTGCTCCTCTTCTTCTAGTGGCTCATTGCCCGCTCATTTCCTCTCCTTCAAAATGTGTCCCCTTCTCATTGAGAATGCTCACCAATGTTTGGGATATTTATCATGTCAGTTACTAGGACTTAAAATACCAGACAAAATATCCATTTAAGATAATATTCTTTTAAAATAAAAACCTGTTTGCCCAGATTTCGAGAGGCAATCCTGAGATCCAGGAGCATGTTTCTTCTTCTTAGTATTTCTCAAACTTTGAGCGCATTTTGTCTTGTTTTACACTTTACCAGTGAAATTAATAATGTTATCATGTTTTCCTTCTGCAGGGAGGGAGGTTTGTCCAAAGGGACTGCTTTGCCTTAGGGTTAATTCAATTGCGTAGTTTTTCAATGTAATAAGTATGACTACATTTCTCTGATAAACAGATCAATTTTTTTTTTCTCAGGTTTGATGCACAAGATCTAGCTTTATTATCAGATATGATGCCATGATGATGAAATCTTGAGTTCAAAATGTCTTTTTGTTTGTTTTTTAATCCAGTTAATTCTTTGAATCCAAATGAAATTGCTAAACTTTTTCAGAGAGGCAAACTATGACTTATGCTTATGTATCTTAATGATATTAACAAAGTGACAGATGCATACATTTGGAAAAGAGAAAATGGCTACAGATCATGTGAATATGATGTCCTAATCATGCGACTGTTTTTGCTTTTAAAAGGGTTTCGGTACTTGAGCATGTAAGACAAGATGTAACAAGATGTTAAAGTGATAATCTGCAACTTTTTCATAAAAAATAAATGTCTGTTTTGCTACTCTTTTTCGCCGATTGTTATAACACACCAGTGATTCAACCTGTATCCAGTTCATGAATGCTTTTACATTTACTGTTCTAAACACCTGCTGTCTGGAAGCTCTTTCCTGAGAAAAATCCTCTGGTACACAGGAAGTGATGTGTTTTGTTTACGGTTTCTTTGGAATAAATAGAAGAACTGGGTAGTTAGTATGAGCAGCGATGGCCACCTACAGAAACTCAAACTTCATCAACAGAAAATCCACAGCCTGTAGAAAAGCAGTAGAAACTGTTGGCACCGCGCAGACAGCAGTAGAAGAAAATGCCGACTTTCACAAACCACTGCACCAACAATAAATAAAACAACCAATATGGTAAAAAACTCAACAATGGAGGTGTGGAAGATGGACTGGTTGGGCACAGAGAGGAGAAACCTGCACCATCCTCCTCTGTAAGGCCTGCTGCCAGTTTCCAGCAGTGGGAAAGAAGTTAAAATAAATCTTAATGGTACAAATTGACTGTTTATTTGCCAACATGCAATGCACATATTTCATAATTCAAGAAAATGACCCCTGAAAAGGATCAAAATGCCCCTAAAAATCATATCACAGGCAAGAAAATGCCCTCTGAAATAAGATAACACACACACACACACACGCCTTAAAAGCAGATCTCTCTCCATAAGTAATTATAAGGGAATGAAATCCAAACTAAAGGGAGCTGTCCCATGGGACAGGGCACAGCTCGGTTAATAGGATTCTCCCTAGCACAAGATTAGAGTTATCAATTTGCCTTGTGTGACATTAATGAATCCTCACTAGCCAACCCCCTGATAAACCAGAGCAGGGTTGACTGCTGGCGAAGATAATCAAAGTCGAGATCATAACGCTCTGGGGAATCGAACTGCACCGCAGGTACAGACACAGACATATTAATTGAGATAGTGCAGTAAAGCACTGATAGAACTTTGAGATACTCAGATGTTTTTGTTTATTTTTTTGGCATACGTGAAGCTTTTTGTTCCAGAATGCGATATCAACCATTTTCAGTCAGTTGTTATATACTCAACTCTTTTCTGGTTGTATAGTTATATATTTATACCTATTTATATACTCTGTTCATACCATTCCAACTCAGGTGTACAGCATTGTTGAATTTTTTTTTTTATTTCAATATATGTTATTAATATATATCAATAATATTTATTTTTTCTATTGCTTGTCAGGTTCTAACTAAGAACTATGTGCATATTGTATCAAAAAGAGACCTATTTCCTAAATTTGTATTATTGTTTTTATTATGATTATTTTATATACTAGTTATACTTGCATACTTTCTTATGCTACTTCTAGAGACCATTCATTAAACTTCTACTTAAATTTTTTTAACATACAACTTTTCTATAATTTTATTTTGTATTGTGTTATGTTTAATTTGAATTGTAAATCCTTATATTTGCAAACTTATTAAGCCAGTAAAACTGATTCTGATTGAATAACGTGACAAATTGAGAGTGAAAAATAAATAAATAAATTGTTACCTTTAAAAGAGGAGCAGACAACTTAAATCTATGGTTCACTAAATTATAGAATTTAATATTTCAAAATGATAGCATATTTACAGACTGGACCATCTGTATTTTAGAGAAATTGAATGATGAGATTTTGGTTATTTTTTTATTTCCCAAAATTGTAGTAACAGAACTCTTCACATGTTTTTGGCTTTTTGCCTCTTTTATAAACTTTAAAGTCTTGCTGAGTGAAGCTTTACACAGACCAGCAAAATTCCCTGAAGGTAAAGAAGGGAACACATTAATCCTAATGGAGAAATATTATTTACGTCAGATCTCTGAAGCAGTTTAGTCATGACTGGTTTTGTTAGAGCGACAGAACCAATAGGGAAATGATGCAATTGTCTCTTTTTTTGTAATAATAAAATATACAGTATATTACGGAAGAAAATGTTTCAGAGGCAGAAGTTGTAAATCATAAGCATATTGACTTTGGTCTGATGAAAGTCCAAAGCAAACCTGTTTATGTCGTTCCCATCCACTTCAACCCAGCTTGAAATGCAAAAGTTCCGACTTCAGAGGAAGAACATTACTCTGAGTGAGCGTCTATTATCTTTATCACAAATACTTTCATGTTTTATTTAACGCACTTCATTGTTTTGGAATTCAAAGCCACCATCATGCCTTTTGATGTGCGAACAAATGGATGTTTTGTTGGCTTTGATCCTAATTGCACACGTACTTCATGGCATAGTACTGCGTTTAACCTCTCTTAATTGCAAATATGACTGGAGTCTTACAGATTTGCATATTATAATTATTTATAAGTGGGCACTTTCGTCTGCAAAGTTCGTCCAGGGTTCATTATGTGGTAGTTTAGATTTGAGGTCTGGATGTTCTAACTAGGACACTGTGGAGTATGAAATTATTTCCACAGTGGGCGTAAAAAACCCTCACACTCATTTGGACGAACAGAAAGCACATTGGCCCTTCTCCACTACCCACGACAGAGTTTAATTAAAATGTATCTTAGGTTACATTTTACAGTTTATGCATTAGCTGATGCTCTTATCTAGAGACAGACATAAGGTGCGTTCACACCCACCATCTTTGGAGAAGTTTATACAAACTCTGAAGCGTTTCCTCCTTTAGCTCAGCTTGTTTGGCCAGGTGAGAACAATGCCATTTGAACTCTGGCGGCACCAAATAATGACGCCTGAAAATGCAAGAGAACTGTGGTGCGGTTCATTAGGAGTGAGAATGTAACCCGAACCAAGTGCAGGAACGACCCCAAAACACAAGGGTTTATGGAAAGCCTACGATAACAAAATAAAGCAAGGACAAATTGGAGTCTGGACTTACCCTGCATTCAAGTGGTGTCGGATTTACGGTCTGAACGAGTTTCCGAAAGTGTCACATGAACACCTTATTATGTCGGATGATCAAGTCGGAGAAATCGGGATTGTAGATGCAGCACGAATTGGCCGAGTTGTGATGTAAACGCTCTTTCCAGCATGGCTGAACAGAGCAGAGTTGTACGTGAACGTAAGAAATGTAAAAAAAAAAAAGCTAAAAATGAACCACAAGTACACATTTAAAAGGCATGGACATTCCTTGATAACTATAGTGCTATAGCATTCAATTTCCTGTGGTATTTACATTCATAATCCCCTGAAACAGACGAAATCGCTTGCTAGCTAGGCTATCGCTAGCTCGATTGCTAACATTAGCCTAGAAGGCTGGAAATGTGTGTAAACAGTTGAGGAAATGTTCATCACCATAAAGCCTTGGAGAAAAGTATGACCCAATATCACTTGAATACAGGGTGACGCTCATATACAGCTATTTCTTCACATGTTCTTAAATGTTATGAGCCCCAGAGAAGAAGACCGCAGACAAGTTCATCATGCTTAGCTAAAGATACAGGGACTGGGATTGGATTTGTTTTGGCCTAAGTCTCTAACCTGGCAAGATGACAAAACTCTATCCAATAAACAAGCTACTTGTGAGTCATGAGTTTTGTTTACAAGCCCTGGTTCACTTTTAATTGGGGACCTCAACGAAGTGAATTGAAAAATGCAAGAAAGTAAACTTTGAACCAAAGCAAGCAAACCGTTGGTGGAATCACACGTTTATAATGAGTGCAACAGTAGAAGAAGCTTCAGTTCTTAGGTCACCAACGGTACAAGCAACCAGCAAAGGAGTGCAAAGGTTAGGGCATAGAGATATAACACTAGAGGGGACATGACGTCATAGACTGTGGGATAACCTGGGTACAGTTTACCAGCAACTACAACAGCTGTCTATGGGAAGCAACCACTGTTGTCCTGCTTTGGACCAAACTGCTGCACTAAAAGGACCAAAGAGACCAGAGAGGCTGGCATCAACTTCCACACGTCAGTAGAGTAGAAGATAGAGGCTGTTTTATATGCTAAATTTAACTGACACAACTTAAAACACAACATTTCTGGCTAGTAGTAGCCAACAGACTGGAGTTGTGTTTGAAACAGTTTGTAACGGTATGTGTTAGTTAGTTAGTTAGCTGTTAGATGTAATCTTTACATTTCAGCTGTATGTTAGTTGGCTAGCTCTCTGCTGCCATACAAACACGTTGTTTCTGAGAACAATCAGCACACATCATTCAGTATTATGTCCAACCAGTGTTTATATTCTACTGTGGCAGGTCGCCACCGTAAAGTCGCAACCCGCCATGCTAAACATACGTTCTATAGTGTTTTCTATAGTATTTGTATAGTACTCAGTAGCGGCACCGCTGCTGAAAATGCGCCGATTTTTTTTTTTAATTAATTGCAGGCTATTTCTGCCAAGACGCACCTTAATGATGGAAGTGACACATAGTGGCGTGTGGTGGCAGACAGAGAGGACATTCATTTGCATATCTGTGTAGGCTACTGTGGATTTTAAGTTGATTCAAGTGTAGAGATGTTTGTTTTTACTGTAGTAGCCTACTTGTTTACATGATGGCATCTATATAAATTATTTCTTTATGGATTGTAATCTTAATTGCAGGCTAAGATGTCATGCCAATAAAGTGAAAAAAAAAAAAATGTGACGGCCTTATTACCTTATTATTATTATTACCTGCTTAAATTGGCTTAAAGCTGTCACACTAACCACTTAATGGCATTACATTTGCCTTTTATTGTATATTTTATCTGGGTGTATTGTTAGGTGTGTTTCAGTGATGGTGATATTTAATTGCTGCCAACATCTGTCTATTGCTACAACAACAGATCATTTGGGGGTTTTGCATTAAAAATAAGCAGATTTTCATATATACTCTTAATACAACTACTCAGTACCAAAGAGTACCAAAGAAATCTGAGAATTATAAAGTCTTCTTGAAAATAGGATTCATAGTTTCTGTAAAGTAAATGCACCATTAAAATACTTCCAGAAGATAATCTTTATGATTGAAAACATAATTACTTAACATAGTTTAGCTATTTTTATCTACAGACTACAAAAAATGCTCACGTTTGGTACCATTTTAGACAGTCACAGTTGTCTTGCATACAGTGAGCTAAATAAAAAGTAGTAGTGATGTCTCAATAAAAAAATATTAGCATTATAATGGCAGCATAAGCCACTTTCACCATTGATTCCAATGACAGTCAGCTGAGAAGTGTACCCAGGTAAGATGGCTGCCATATGGTCCCATTCCAGAATGGGAATTCTCTATGACATGTCCCCTCTAGTGTTATATCTCTATGGGTTAGGGTTTCAATGCACTTACAATGTGATGATATAATAAACAAGTGATAGAACAAATAGGATAAAAGTGAAGGAGGATTTTTAAAGGATCAAGTAGAGTGAGTAGAGAGAGGAAATCATTTAGTGAGACAAGGGCAATGTGAAGTACTTCTTGAAGAGATGAGTTACCCTTGTGTGCAATCGAATTCCCAAATTCAGTAAAGTACCGTCTAACCTATTCCTTCATGGTGACTCAGCTGATACATTCATAACCACCTTAAATCTCAGTGAAGGCCTTGAAATTCAGTATCTAGTGCTTACAATGAATAGCTAGTGTGACTTTTTGTTTCTGTCATCGTCCTTTTCTCCTCCTCTTTCTTCCTTCTCTCGGCCTCGTCTTTATTTATCGCCTCCTTCCCCGTTCTCCTCTGCTCCTCGGCCACGGTCCCTTTCTTCTTCTGCAGCGATTAAAGTTGCTTTCTTGCTTCTTCTCCTCCTCCTCCTCCGCTCTCATCTCACTCTCTTCTATTCTCCCAGTCCTGCTTGGCTGTGCTTTTGAACATTGCTTTTGCACATTCTGGTATATTCCTGTAAAGTGACCCCATTTGTAAAATTCCCTGATATTCCTTGCAGAGAATTTACCAAATTCCCTGAGTTTCCCTGTCTCAAAATGCCATGATATTCCAGGAGTTCCACGACCAATCGGAACCCTTTTTTTGAGCACACTGCACAGTTTTCTCCAAGTATAAGTTAGTCTCTTAAATATGAAGTGTGGTGTTCTCCACACCCCTCCAGGGTATGGGGTTTGAGTGTTTTTTAATAACAACATCTAAAGTTAATTACTTTCACACGAACCTCCATGCATCATGTCTCCACTCCTGTCAATACACATCTAATGCACTTAATTAACTGGTGTCTACTGCCGTATAAATAGATATCATAACACATAACGTCGGCTGGGACCTGAGCTTGCCAGGTGATTAAACCTTATTGTATTGCCTCACATTGGATCATATAAAAATCTATCTTGCTGAGTGCACTGCCCAACACTGTGTATTTTACACCCACGGTATACTCTGGCTGCATGTAATATTGGTTGTTTATGGATATGAGGTAGCAACTTTAATTGTTTTGTCTATTAGCCGTACAGTCAGTGCAGTGTGTATGTGTATCTGAAAATTGGATTGGTTTCTGTGATGTGCTATCTGATATGAAAGGGTATGAAATGTCTGTATGATATATGCAAACGTGATGTCAAAACTTCACCTCACAGACTTTTTGATGTATAACCGAAGTGAACTCGAAAACGAAATCTTACTGACACTGGTCTTCAGTGCGACTGTAGAGCTAAGTCTCAGGTGGCTTTTAACAGAGATCTAATACCAGCAGCTGAACTGAGCTGACCCTACACTTATGATTTACAGTGCCTTCAGAAAGAATTCAACCCCCTTTTTACACATTTTGTGGTGCAGGTCTAGAAAGTCTGGAAAAGTCTAGCAAACAAAGTTGATAGTTCTCAGGTCTTGAAAAGTTCAGGAATTGGATAAAATTCTGGTAAAGTATTGTCTAGCTGTCCTGATACACATCTGACTACATATTTAATGATGCGGACCCCACTCTCTGGAACATCTTCAGCTATAGAGTGACATGGCAAGTATGGAATTTGTAAATGACAAATATGTAAGAATCATGTGTTTGGGTCAGTAAGTATTCCCCCTTTGCAGTGACGCTCCCAATTCAGTTAAGCTGCATGCAAATTCCTTCAAATGTACTTGAGATATCTCTACAACTTGGTTTGAGTCCACCTGTGACCAATTCAACTGATCGGACATGATTTAGAAGGGAACACATACAGTATGTGTACATAAGGTACCATGAATCAGTGGTCCGTGATCAGTGATCAACGTGGGGTCCGGGGACCACTAGGGGTCCTTGAGGGGGTTCCGGGGGTCCCCAGCAAATTGATGAATTGCTAAACTTAGATAACACTGTTATCTCTCCTACAATACAGATAGTCATGGAATTCATGGAATCATGAATTCATGGAAATCATATCTAACAATAAAAATAGTCTCAGATTTGGGTCCAAGAGACAAAATCTCATCAAATTGCGGTCTGTGGCCCTAATGTGGACTAAATTAGGGGTCCTTGATATGAAAAAGGTTGAGAATCGCTGCCATAGATGACAGTGCATGTCAGAGCAGAAGCCCCTCCAAAAACTGGGTGTAGAATTCAGGGACAGAACTGTGAGGAAGCACGGATCTGGGAAGGGTACCGTAGCCCCTCCTCCTCAGTTGGTCAAGTTCCCGCCCCAACACCTGTCACTTATCTTGATGACCTGTCCTCTATGCTGAGGCTGAGCTAACCGGCATCTGTAAAGCCACCACCCAGAAATGTCTGCAACATCACTGAAAAGCCCATTTCAGGTGAAAGGCAATTTAGGCATGAACAGATGGCAGAACACAGGCAGATACATTGATAATGTATATTATATTGGTTTTATTTATTATTTTAATATGAAAAAAACTTGCATATTGCAGCTTTAAAGGCCCAGCCCGCCACTGCAGTATGGTGCCTCTTCTTGAAACACTGCTGAACCACTGCTGGTTTTGATTACATAGTTATTCATTAGATCGAGGATCATATAAAAACACTATATTTTTTCTTTGTTATGATGACAATAATGTGAAAGGCCTCAACTTTAACATGCTGACTGCTGCAAAATGTCAGGCTAGCATCTAAGGTCCTGATATGTCAGGCCTGATATTGGCCTTTTAATAAAAAAACGGATATCAGCCAGTCAGTGTCATCAATCACCGATATGATGGAGGTTGGGACATGATTTTCCTCAACAGCTTCAGGGTGTCAGTGTCCAAAACCTGCAGTGAAACACTGAATACTTGTAATTTTTGGACTTTTTGGCATGATTGTCAGATGTAAACATACTGAATATCGGAATCTTTAATCCAAAAATATCACTACTAATTTCAAATCTGTTAAATGTGTCATTAAAAATGTATTTTGTTTATGCAGTCAGTGGATAAACATGTGAAAGCCATGTTTATAGTGGACTTGGTTCATAATTTACTATATTTTGAGTCATATTTCACCATGTCATTTGAGTAAGGGAATTAAAAGTGGTAGAGGCAGGTGCAATCCTACCTCCCCCCAACCAGATATGGAGTTGTTGGTGTGTGTGTCTGTGTGTATTTGTGGTAGAAGGGTATTTCAAGTTGTCTACAATGCAATCAGAATGCTGTAATCCTGTTACATGCACTCTGTAGCCTCCATAATTGCAGCATCCACCCTTTTCCCTCACCTTCTACATCCTGACAGTGTGGCATCAGGCTGAAAATTGAGCTGTATGTAATGCAAATGTCCAACAACAACAACCCCCCCCTCCCTCCCTCCACACACACACACACACACACACACACCCCTCCCTCCTCCTTGAGATATGATTAGGAATTTGCATAAGTAACACATGGGGGAGGACGGCAACCAGAGCCTCCAAAGAGGCAAGATTTGGTTTTATGGTTGATTTGACAGTTGAGGTGATCTTATTGGATTTTACAGCGGGTTGAGACAGCAGTGAAATACAAATCAAACGCACAGTTTCGGGAAATAGTACCCTACTTATCTTCCATGGGAGTTTCATATAGATAAATATCCATTTTGCTACTCTCTATCACCGATTGATATAAGGCAATATTGATTCAACCTACAGTATATCCAGTTGATGAAAGCTTTTACATTTGCTGTTCTAAACAGCCGGTGACTGGTAGCTCTTTCCTGGGAAAAATCCTCTATCGTACATTAAGTGATAGCTTTTACGTTTCAGGTTTGTTTGTAATAAACAGAAGAAGAACTGGGTAGTTAGCATGAGCAGTGACAGCCACCATGGCTGAACAGTCAAAGAAAAGAGAAACTCAAACTGCATCAAATCCAAGCTCCGCCCACACTGTTTGATTGACAGGTGATCTCTGGGAAGTGCAGTGCAGAAACACCACAGTAATGAGCACCAAAATATAAAAAACAGGATCTCGAGGATTACCACTTGAACATGGGCATATCAAAATCAGTACCTTGGATGTTTTAGGTTTCACTTTTCCATACACAGAAATGTTCATATATACCAAAGCAGATTCCACCGGGCTGATTCGGCCTCTTTCTCTCTCCATTTCTTTTTTGAAGTGGAAATCCTTGAGATACTCTTTTTCTTTTTCAAATTTTGTCCCTGTGTCTGGTGCTAAGCGACCATCGCTGTGTTGTATTTTTTTCATTTGGTCTCCACAGTTGTTGCTAAGCGCTCATTTGCACTGCACTCCCCCAAGATCACCCACTGTAATCAAACGGCGCGTGAATGAATACCTTTTGAGGAACCTCCTGTATCTTTTCATCTGTTTGTCCGTTTCCTCGCGCTCTCCAAACATAACAGACATTCTTATCCCTTACATATCTCTTACCCAACACATACAAAGTGAACTTCATTGCCTGGGTTCAGTAATAGCTCTACAGACCCCCCCAATACAGACATAATGGTCCCCACATTGAGCTGCAACCCACACTCGACGCAGTGTTCTCCGAGTGGCAGCCGCTGAAGATAACCTCCTGACTTAGAGCAGCAGAAGTGGGCTTAAAATAAAGATCATATCTTTTAATTAAACTTTCACTTAGTCGAGGAAAAAAAATACCTAAGGTCCTCGTTCTGCACCCCCGTCCTTGGTATTTTATTTCTGTTGGAATGTTACGGTCGGCCAAACCTGTAGAATTTACATTGCGCCGGCAGATTTAGAGCTATCGGAGTGTTTCATAGTGTCTCATAACGTTACCAAGGATTTGGTAAGAAAGCCCCAGAGCAACTGAATCTACTTTTATACGGCATTGTAAACATTTTTTTTTTCCTTCTTCGCAACGCTTGACAAGCTGTCAGCGCAGACAAGTACAAGTCCGGCCACGGTTTTTATATCTCAATCTTCACGGAACTGTCATATCCATTGTGTTTGATCTGTCGGCTGCGGATATGTAATGCTTTTTTTATGGGGCTTATGCTGCAACAACAGATAAACATGCTGCAGTCTGAGCCTGTTTGGGTTGTACTACCTGCATTTATGCTGTTTGTTTAGGTTGGTTTTGATGATTCACAAGTTAATACCCGCAGCGAGGATGACGTTCAAACTTTAAAGCGTTGTTAAATAATCTCTGCACAAAAAAAAAAAGCCTTTCGTCATTTGAAGCTCTTCGGCGCAATCCTGTCTGACAGCCGAGAAGACACGCTTTGACAATAATGAAGTGTAAGTATAGCAGATCGTTTCCTCTGGACCGCTCCACTCCTCAATCTCTAGTTCCAAGCAACTGCACAAATCATATGAAGCTGGACATGTGCTCGCTTGCTTTATTATTCCTTTAATCATAGCGTACAGTAATAGTCGCTTTCGTGAAGAAGTGGCTGCTAAATTCAACATGTGTACATATCTAGGAATAATTCACATTCGTAACGGGAATGCCTTCCTAAAAGTAATGTCTGAAATTTATTGTCCATTTACGCTGCCTTGAATTAAAGAGAAAATCCATGTTGTATTTAATTTGTGGACGGCACAATTATCTCTACACAATCACATCTTGCATTTTTAATGAAGATTTCCGCCCAATATATAGAGACTAGAGGGCAGTCTTTCATTTGAACACATTCCTCAAGTTAAGTAGAGGTGTTACTTTCTCTGCCGCATCTCACCTGCCAAGATTACTGTTATCCGGCTTGTGTCATTAGATCCATAGTAATAGTGTTCCCCTCCACTACTCACAGGATATCATTGGGTTTGAAATTGATAATACCCAGCGGACGGACACGGCTGTGAGTTTCAAGGCACGGAGCGTTAGAATCAAAGTGTGCGGCAGGAATTCTACATTTTGTTGAAAGTGAGCTGCGATTTGCAATATATCTAGTACTTAGTGAAGGTTTTCCAAGGTGTATACAGGCTCACGTATCCATCTCATGATTTTTAAATGCCTCTAATAATAGCAACAAAACCAGAAATATATAATGTAAAATTGGGGTGTGATGACTGAACTGAGCCAAAACATGAAAAACATATATTTTATTACCCATGCATTATGGTTTTGCCATGGCATTAAGGATATACTCCATGTAAACAACCCATAATAATAGACACAACCTGCTGCCTAGGTAACATCATGGAACACAGGAGAAAGTGAATAGGGACTAATATCACCTGGGGACGTTCAGTGATTTGTAATGACTGTGACGATTGTCAGTGATTTTCATCCTGTGTGAATCTGCCATGTCTGTAATTGGTTAAGTAAAATTTCAGCGCAAATTACCATTTGTAATACTAATACTGCCTGAATTGAACTCTGAATTGTTATTTCAGGAGAGGAATCTATAGAGGAAGAATTTGAATGTATTTTTGGTGCAAAAGTTTTGCTTTGCTAAAGCTGAAAGTGCCACACTGTAAAATCTTGACCTCATACAATTGTATCCGGGATAATGGTGATTTCAGCTAATTTCAGTCATTGGGAGGTAATTCATTAATTACATGAGATGCCCATGTAATAATAGTCCTGTGTGAATATGACTAGAGTATCCATGATTCACTCCCAACTATTTTGAGCTACCACTGATTAACTGAACCTATTATCTTTTAATTCTTATACAAGCATTATTTTATACATGGATCACAGGATGCTGATAGAAAATTAAGGTGGATCACCTTTCTTTCCAACTCATCCCATTTTCATCCCAAGGAAAAATCCATCCTAAAACACTTAAAAACAGCTATTGGTGTGGATAACTGGCCAAACATATGTTTCAGCCATCTAAAACATCAATGGTAAACGTCAGGTTTTGGTGTCAGTCCCTCAGAATCAAAGAGCGAGGGCTTCTTTCTAGAGCCGCCATTTTGTACCAAGAGACGTTCAACAATCATACAGGGAGAAATCCATCGTAGAAGAGGAGAGAGACCAATTTCTCCACCTACAGTAGCCTCAATAGACCAGAATGCAACACAGCCACAAGACATGTTGTGTTTTGCATAAGGGATGCAGCTCTCGCTTTTTCTCGACTGGCAACCACAGCTTGTGCTACAGCGATTGTTCTCTGTACCCGCAACTAAAAACTGGAGTGAAGTTATTGAATATTGGCTGTTTGGTGGATTTTCGTTTTTCCACCTTTTATAATTTGTGAAGCAAGCAAGTAAAACCACATTAATGAATATAAATGTAATTACTGTAAGAGGAAGCACAATTTACAACCACTGGCTTCAAGATTTGGGAAAATATATCCACAGAATAGCCAATATCCAATATCAAGCTAACTTTACTCCGGTCACGTACAACCCACAGCTGAATGCAACAAGTTCACGGCCCTTATCTGGGCATTGTCGAAAATCATTCCGGGAAACATAGGAAACCACTAACTGAAGTAGAAGTAGACGAGGCAGGCTGAGGGAAAGTGGGTACAGCAAAAAAAACGAAATTACAACACTTTACAAAATAACTCCCGGAAATGCATTGAGCATCACAAATTGATGATGTATAGCAGTGTAAGTGTATCCAAGGGTGGAATGTCCCTGTAAGTGCAGCTGAGGGCTGCTGCACGGCCATTTCCCCGGCACATTACTGTACTGCAGCCACTGCACTCTTAACAGTCCCCATCCCAGAGGGCACCTGTCTTTGTCGCACTCGCTTCCCGGTGCCGGTCAACTTTCGAAAATCAGTAGCTCCTCTACTTGACGATAAACTCTGCTGACAAGCGTGACCGCAATTAAGAGGGTGTTGCATCCCCGCAGATAGTGCCAAATAGGCAGATGGTGGGAAAGAGTTGGAAAAAGTTGGATTGGTGTGTTTTCAATCTTGGGTGGGTTTTTTTGGAACTGTAGTCACTCATTGGTATTCCTGACTTGCCTCACTTCTTGTGTCTTGTGGGAGGCCTGAAATTAGATTGCCCTCTCTTCCAGAGTGGGCATATCGCAGAGTTACCGAGAAGCCCATTCCCGCACAGCATACTGTTGCTGAAAATCAGGGGCGTTTGTGAAGATTCAATTTTAGACTTCGGCCCCCTGAAAACGCCATAAAAGCCTTGCGATCCATAAGTGATGTTGGGAGAGCTGGCAGCTGCTTTAGGAAAGCGTCTCGGCTTCTCTTGGCGAGAACTCTCTTCCTCCTCTTGTTATTTCGACCGGAGAACTCGCAGCTGAAACGTGGCTCTCGGGGCCTTTTCAGCACCTGGTTCGAGTTAGATCCGCACTATTAAAAAAAAAGCGACACTATCTGGCTAAGATTGCAGGTAATTCGCCTTGGCCATAACCACAACAGCAAATGCTTGGTTTGCGCTCACGACACCACAGCGCTAAAAGTGGTGAGCGGCTCATTCCTGCTCGGCCGAGACGGGCACATTTCCCCGCCGCACCCATCTGCTCTTGTTAAAGTGCAATTTGCCGCCGGAGTAAAGTTGATAAGTGTGTTTTCGAAGATTAAAGTTTAGAAAAAGGCAGGTGGAGTGTTAAGTCTTAAGCTTTCAGGTAGCCTCTGAAAATCACACACTGTGTTCAAGCCAAACAAAACGTGTCTCGGATTTCGTTGTCTCCGCATCGAAAGAATATGCTTATCGGGTAAACATTGATTCCAAAATCCAATTTGAATCCCAGACGCATTGACTGTGTGGAAAGAGGAGGAAGACGCAACAGAGAGAGAGAGAGAAAGAGAGAGAGAATGGCTGTATTGGTAGATTTGTGTGTCTATATAAAGGGCCATAGTAGCATTGCACCCAGCTGGCAGACAGACCGTGCTTCTTTAGCTCACGGCCAAGATTGATCTTTGTCAGAGCTGAAGAAATTCTCATTGTTTTCGAGAGAGGCAGTCCATTTATTTGAAGCCTCGCACATACTCCAGACCACAGAGGGCAGATTTAAAAGGCAACCTATAAAACCCGCGCAAGATTGAAATGTGTGTGTGCACGGGCGTCCGTGTGTGTGGAGGACCGGGCGGTCAAATGGAGAGGAAATCAGTCGGTGTTTCTTTGCATTAGGAGGCTTTGACTTTTCCGAGACAGCTGGAAACGCAGAAGCACATTCCAAATCAAAAGGGATAGATGGAAGTTTGGCGTCGAGCTGAACTGAAAGTGACCCTTGAACGTGGGTTCGCCAGGTGTGTCACATCTAGACCTCACTAGACCTCCACATCAGTGCAGTGTTGGAATTACATATAAGTGGCACTCTGTTTCTTTATTTTTTTCCCCATCTTTGGTGCTCAGCGCTCATAGCTGTGGTGTTTCTGCACTGCACTTCCCAGAGATCACCTGTCAGTCAAGCAGTGTGGGCGGAGCTTGGATTTTCTGTTGATGAAGTTTGAGTTTCTCTTTTCTTTGTCTGTTCAGCCATGGTGGCTATCACTGCTCATGCTAACTACCCAGTTCCTCTCCTGTTTATTAAAAATAAAAAAAACAGAAATGTAAAACGAACCAAATTTTTAGAAGAGCAAATGTAAAAGCTTTCATGAACTGGATATAGGTTGAATCACTATTGTGTTAAATCAGTCAGTGATAGAGAGCAGCAAAACAGACATCTATTCATATGAAAATGTCAATGATTATTACTTTAAACTAATATACTCATGTTTTGTGTGATGTTTTCACAGGCTAACTTACACCTGTAACACGTGAAAATAACAGAATAATGCATTGTTGCGTTTTGGCTATCATTACAGTCTCATTAAAACAATTCCACCCTGGTTAGCAAGAACCTGTCAACATGTCAGCAGCTATGGGTCAGCGTTCAAGCCAGAACTGGCCTGCTTGCAACAAGCTAGCGGCAACTGCTACTGCGCCAGACTGTCAACCTCAGTGTTTCAGTGTGTATATGTGTGTGTGTGCGTGTGTGTGTATGTGTGGTCAGCGGGTTACCGATGATAGCAGTGGCCCAGAACGGCCCTTTCTCAGGCAGTGCAAAGTGGTTATTTGAAACTCCAAACGCCTCTCAATCGCTCCTGGATGTTTTCAACCTCGATTTCTGCCGCACCTCCTTTACAAGTTTGTCGGGAAGCTGCGCTCTACTTGCAGAAACATGAGATTAGTTTGTGAAATGACTAGAAAATAAGTACATTGTTATGTTTGTGGTGTTGCAAATCAAACTCCTGATAGTGTTGACTCAAATCACAGCAGCATGGGTGATTTATTCCCCCGAAGAAAAACTCTCGTTATTATATAAAATGTTTTTTTCCCCCCTCCTGATTGGTGAAATTAATGGAGGTGATCAGGAGATTGTAGATTTGAATCCAACGTTAAATGCATGTTTCAAATTTTCATGACCTAATGATATTCTATCAGCGAGGAGGGGGATTAACTGCAATCTGAGGTGAATATTTTTACATAACGAAACTGTTCCAATATAATTATTATTTTTTTTACTGTGATTTCCATCTACACTGTGGAGAGGGAAAGGCAGGGGGCTGGCAGAGGAAGGCTTGCCTGGAACTGCACTGGAACTCGCACAACGCCTCCAGTCTGCCAGATTGACATGGGCTCAAGTACAAGCAGGGGTGGAAAGACAGCTCAAATCCCACTCTACTAGAAGCACTGTTGTGTTGCTGAAGTTTTAAGGAAGTAGAAGAAATTAACTGGTCTAAAAACTGACTGAGTAATAAAAGCACGTAAACCTTACTTTAAAAAAGGATGGCGTTATGATGTTTGCCATGCAATACAAAAATGACAAGAAGACAGATGTGATAGGCCTATGGCACATTTTATAGGCTATACGTCTTGAAAAATAAGCTTCTGAGATTTATGTTAATATTAAACCTGTGATAAAAACAACTGAATATACCCATCCCCATTATTCAGTATATACTATAGTATAAACTATGCTATACTATAAACTATATTGAAGTTTGTTTTGTTATAGCACATCCAGCAAGGGAGCAAGGCTCGCCAAGCTAGACAACAAACCAGGCTAACAAAAAGTCACTAGGTGTGCTAAGCGCTGAAATAATTGTCCCCCATCCTGATGAAAACGCCTATGGTGCATAAGCGCATACATGTGCTCGTGCATGAACGTGCGGTACACTTAAGGGTCCCGGTTTCGGGGTTTGAAAATGTGGTCACCCTAATCATGGATAAATGTTAGCATTTAATGTTACAGTTAGCTAACATTTCCTCCACATGCTTGAACATGAAGTTTACCATTGGTCAGTTTCTGATGGAGTATTTATGGAGCCAAAAATCTGTCATGAGTGCGATTTAAACTGTAGTGAAGTATACAAGAACACGAAAACTACACAGTTACAGTAATGGAAAGCAATGCAATTTGTTAGTTCCGCCCTTGAGTACAAAGGGCTATTATTGGCTTGCTATCTGGGACTGTACTGTCTGCTCAGTGTGATTTCACTTTCACCGAGCATTTTGCTTTTCAGAATCCACATCCATAGATGCTTGGGAGCATCATCCTCCAGTATTAGCTGTCCTGGGGATCAGCTGTCACCGCCAGAGTATTCAGGATGTTTTTCCCCGCTCTCACTGTAAACAGCCAAAATGACTTCTTGAAAAGTATGATCCAGGGCACAAAATGAAAATAAATAAATAAATGAAGAAATACAATGACTTGGATCAAATTTTCTAGTGTCAGCACTTGAAAGCCCAGTGGATTTTGGGGGTTTAAGAGAGGAATCACCACTAGTATTTCCTTGCATGATTTAGACAATCTAACAACACTGGTTTGTACAGAAATTGGGTCTTGGAAAAGGGAGATAGTTCAATCCTAAAATTCAAAACAACAGCCAATTGACAGTAGCCTTTCTAGTGTTAAAATGTCACTAAGTTTTAGTGACCAGATTTGGAGGTTGACCATTCCTATAGAGGTATATGAGCTAAACAAACCATAATGCTCCACCAAAGTGAAATACTGTATCACCTTAAGGTGGCTGCACAGCAGTTTTTTTTTTTTTTTTTTTGTCTTTCTAGTGACTTTATGTTTTTTCCCGGCTCTTCCAGTACAGGTCAGCTGCAGAGGATCATCTATTAAACAGTTAAAGCTGTGCTGCCTCCATCCCTCTGGCTGTACTCGGATAATGTGCTGTCACACTGTGTATTGCTCTAGTAAAGTCAGAGTCAGACTACACCTCGAGCAAGCGAAGGGGGGAAAAAAATCCACATGTCCTTCGCTCTTTTAGACGCACATAAAGAAAAATGACGAGATCTTTGTAAGAGCGAGGCTTTTGACTCGGGTGGGTGTGTGTTTGTGTGTGTGTGTGGGTGGGGTGGGTGGGGGTTGACCACATGACTCGCCTTGACAACTGTGTCTGAATCAAAAGCCGGCGCGCCGTGCTGACATTTCAGCAACAATAACCACACCAACTCTCGGGTGCTTGAGCAAATACAGAAATGATTCACTGTCAAACTTCTTTCCAGCAATTGCACTGATGCAGAAAATGGGATAGGGATATTTTAAAGAGACGTGACGGTTTATTACAGCAAGACTGATGTGTCCCTCGCAGACTAGCTGGGAGATACCTCGGCAAGACCCTGAAATCTGCAATGGCATGACTAATCACGTTTAATTAGAATGCATCACGACGACAAATATGTAATTTGACTGTTTCAAATGTGAATGTCTTCGCACGGGGAGAAATAGGGGGAGCGGAGTGAGAGAGACAGTTGCACAGTATCTCAATTACGTTGCTGCCTACTGACGTTGCGAAAACAACTTCAATCGGAAGTTTGAGGATTTATTTTGTGTCTGCAAAGACTTGATTATTCATAAGTTATTTCACCATTTTCTCCCTCTTTTTTTCTTTAAAGACGCTTATCTGTGGTCTCCCAGCAAAGGGACGCATTAGACTGGCATGCTGCTATAATGGGGTGTTACTGCACAGTGGGAGCTTTTGAGCCAAATAAACAAAGTTGTGTAATAGGTTACATAAATGTCTAGTCAATAACACAAATGGCGTTCATCATCAATCACAACCTCTGTCCCCATCAGGATCATCAGATCGTTGAATTAATTTGTCCGTGATGTTACAAGGAATAATGACTGTAGTGCCGAATGTCTAATGAAATTAAACTTGAGCGCTACTAGTGAGATGGATTCAGAGCGAGGAAAAACAAAATGAATGATGAATAGAAGCCTAAACTTGCAAAGAAAGTGTGACACGGCTGATGACTAACGCAGGAGAAACCTGAATAGCACGTTTCACCAAAGGTGTCGACAGCCATTGTAGTTTGCACTCCAGAGGCCAGCGAGCTACATAATGGCGGTGTCAATAGGATTTCATTAAGGTGAATCTCCTTAATTTTGTTTCATAAGCTGGATTTGACCAAAAGGGGAAGGAACCCTCTCTTTCAACCTTTTGGCAGCTTTTATTTGATAATTCATCATTTTGTAATGAGGTGCCCTTTGTCTGCTGAACTAAAAGGGAACACTTCAATTATAGGAGTTGCCGGGTAAGGCCATGCAAGTGTTGTATTCACTCATTGTGAAATAATAGGACTAATCTTGTCGCTTTTATTGTGGGACATGATGCCACATTTATCTAAGCAAAAAAAATGACATTATAAGCGCCCTATTTTACTCCTGAACTATTTTTAACTTTTTTTAAAACTCTTAGAAAAAATACCCCCATCAAAGTCATGTCTAAATATTACTGACAGTGAGGCAAGGGAACTTCTTGGAGCATATGTTTCTGCATGTTTTGTCAGGGGACATAGGAAAGGCAGCCATTTTGGCAGAGGGCTTGATAATGCTAATGAATTTGGCCCAGTTCCTCTGGTCAGATTCCAGGAGGATAGAAGTGTACCTGCTGAAGCCTGAGGCTAAACTCTACACTTGTGGCAAAGTATCCCCATCTGTCAGACCTGCTGCTCTCTCTCTCATTTATCTCGGACATAATTTATGTATCAGTATTTAAGAGTTAAGAATATACTGTGTAGAGATACAGTAGTAGTCAGTTAAGTTTGTCTGTTGGTCTGTTTTTCCATACAGGGGAATGGCATTCAGACTGCGTAAATCACCCACACCTACAATACTATAGCAATTGCGTCCTTAAAGGAATACGAATAAGTTAATAATAAATAAGTGCCAGACTGTCCCATTGGTCAGCTTACCCATTACATGATGAGAATATAGACACCAGAATTATCCATGTGTCCCCGGTAGATCATTGTCTCCAGTACTGCATGCTAACACTTTAGCATGCACTATGCTAATTAATACTAGGCTCTATGCTGACACTATGTTGAGTGATAGTGGATACATCAAAAGTAAATTACAGCACACCACAAAATAACTCCTGTAATGCACTGAATATCACAGACTGATGATATATAACAGTGTAAGAGTGGAGTCCTCCTTTAAGAATTCATAGATATTATCACCATTTTTTTTGTTTGCTGGATGCTTGCTGTGGTTAGGATCGTGACATTACAACGATTTGTGTTGTCTGTGGATGTCTAGAACAGTGGTTCTCAACGTGGGGTCCAGGGACCACCAGGGGTCCTTGAGGGGGTTCCAGGGGGTCCCCAGCAAATTGATGAATTATTAAACTTCACCATTATTTCATTTACAAGATGTTAACACAATTAGAGAATGTAGAAGAATGACTGTTTTGATCATAGTTTCACTGTTATCTCTCTACCTACAATACAGATAGTCATGGAATTCTGGACAAAATCATATCTGACAATAAAAACATTCTCAGATTTGGGTCAGAGAGACAAAACCTCATCGAATGGGGGTCCATGGCCCTAATGTGGACTAAATTAGGGGTCCTTGATATGAAAAAGGTTGAGAATCACTGGTCTAGAAGATATCAAAGGTTGCCATTTTGTGTCCACTCCTGTTACAAAAGAGGGGATTGTTGTTGCTGTAACATTGGGATAGTAAAATTAATATACAAATAAAATTGTTTTCACACTTTCAACTGATGTATTGCATGACAAGATTGATAGAAGTTTTCACCACCTATGGGCCGGTGCGCTAAAATCCGAGCTGTTTGGGATTATATACATGCCCAATTTACAAGAGAACCCTATCGGTTGGTAATAAAGTCCCACGTTATATTTCTGATGTATCTTTTTTGCCGATACGCAAGGCAGAAACAAATTGCCAGATTTTTGAGCGGAACTTGGCCCGAAGTTCTCTCCACAAGCTGCGCTAGCTGTAACAAAGCCCAACTGAACACAATAACAAAGTAATGAGTTAGAAAACGTGGACAAATTTTTTCTAGTGAGGTTAGCTAACATATTCAATAATGGCATAACCGTTATTTACGAGACTTGACTTTGTTACACTCACTACCATTCGGCAAGCCCTGCTAATATTTACTAGCCATATTATGCTTCAGTAAATCAGACAAATCACGCATTTAACCTTTAAGTCTGCGAATAACTCTCTCCAAATGTTACAAAGCAGAGAAATTAGACTGTTTTTGTGGACTTACGGAGTGTTTATAATAAGTTTTTATTCTCTGTCAGTATTATCAGTCTGAACCAGAAAATGAGACACAAGAGCATATTTGGCAAAGCAGATTTATTGACCCTGTCGCACCCGTGAGCAGGACAGAAACATTTAATGACAGAGTTTTAAAGTAAAAGAAAAATGGTTGTTGAGCTGTTGTTGTGTTATCGCAAACTGAAAGAAGACGTGCTGGTATTACAAAGATAGATCTCAGGATATGGCTGAAAAGCACTTTAAAATCGATACTGCAGTTAATCACTATGAGCCCCTCTTTTACCACTACCCAGATTTTGATGACGATGCAAACAGCACAATAGACAATGCAGCACTTTTGGGACTCTACAATCCCTATGAGACGAATAAAAGGAGCGATATTGCAATTGTCGTATTTGACTTGACAACACAACACTAGGGTGGACCCCTTGGGCGGCTATAGGCTGTAATTTTACTCTAACTATCTGAGCCTGTCCCTGGGAACACTTGGCACTACAGAACAGAGAGAGAGAGACTTTCTGTAGACATAATTTTCTGAGGCATCCACAAGCTCGCTGTATTAGCTTTTCGCCCCCTCGGGCAACTGCAGGGATTATGCCCCCTCACTGTTATTAGCGAGCTTCACCACTGGTTTTTTGCGCAGTTGTATACAGATATTTAGGAGCCCGGGGCAGTTAAGGACACACTGATAGTACAGGAGCAAGAGGGCAGATGGTAGAGTGCACAGGAAGGCAGACAAACCAGCACACAACGTGAAGGGCTTCTAAGGACGGGTGTGTTAAAGGAATTCAGTGAGTTTTTGGTAGATTTTCCTGTTAAGGTGATGAGAACATAGACGCCAAAATGATCCATGTGTCCCCGGTAGATCGTTGGCTCCGGTGCTCTATGCTAACACTTTAGCATGCACTATGTTGAGTGACATAGGCGTGCACAGGGGAGTCCAGGTGTCCTTTTTCAGATTGAAACACTGTGAGAGTTTCTAAAAGAGCATTGCTAACACTGATCACATGAGGAGCTATAGTTCTGGGCAATTATACAGCAGTATTTCCACTATATGTAGGCTATTCAAACCTAGCTTACCTCTCTTCAACAGCATACATAGGTCATCAGTGAGCATTTATGTTTTCATCTTCTCCATAAAATTATAAGACACATTGGTTCTCTCTCTTTTATCCAATCCGTGCAGATAAAATGCCTTTAGCTCCCTCGGACAAAAAAACTGAGATGCCAAACTGCATTTACTATTAGGGCTTGTAAACACAATTTTAAACCCAGGCCTACATCTATTTCACTCCTCTGATTTTTTACACCATTGACTGTATGATTACTTTTGGTCTGAATATGGGCCATATTTTTAAAATAGCATGCAAAGCTATAAATATAGTGATTCTCAAAATGTGTCTTCACTTTCAGCAGCCTATTGCAGATTCACCTGGAAATCTTAAGGGACTGCGAACCCCAAAAATAAGTGAGCATTGACTCTTGAATTGATAGAATAGTGCAACCTCTGAATGAAAATGGAAATTGCAGTTACTGAATACCATCACTAGCTATTTTGTATGAACAAAGTGACATAATCCAGACACACTAATAAAGATTGGGTGCTTTCTGATCTTGTGAAGACAGTTCCTTATAGAATGTTTTACAAGTTTTTCTAGCTGCTGGAAAATGGAAATGGCAACTGTCTTGATAAACAAAGAAACTACGTAGGGTCCTATTTGATTTTCCAAAGTTGTTCAATTTCATATTGCATTTGATTGGATTATATATTAATCTTGGTGATAGGTCAGAAATGCAAATATACTGTATTGCATTTGAAATACTCATCAGAAATGAGTCTTTGAAAGCAGATTTTCAAAAAAATTATCCATGGGGGAGCATCATGCCCCCTAGTATTTCTATTACGGATTATTTTTACAGCATTTCTGTTTTATTAGACAGTTCACAGTGAAAAAGATGTAATAAGAAACAAAGGTTTTGGGGCAATTTCGAAACCAAGATGCTGCAGTTACATGGTAGGTGCCATAGGCGCAGTTTGAAATGTCAGTTTGGGGGTGCAAAGGGCATGAGGAACGTGCATAATCAAAGTCAGCTCTCCATTATCGACAGGCACCGGCCCAAAACCCTGTGGCTGTTGAATACAAACTAATTATAACACACAGAAGCATATAATATAACATTTCATTTAATAAAACTGGGTGGAACAATTTGGCGTTGTGCCAGCAAAACATTCTCATATAAATTATTTCCTTCGAAAATTGCTCACGCCAGACATAAGCGGCATTCATTGTTTGAGTTTTCAACACTATGTATATTGAATGTCCTACCTATAGTGCAGAGGTAGTCTCTTTATCCAGCTGGCATAAATGTACACTACACTATGTTGAGTGATAGTTGCTCCATGCTAACACTGTAGCATGCACTATGTTGAGAGATGGTAGGCTCCATGCTAACATTTTAGCATACACTATGTTGAGTAATAGTTGCTCCATGCTAACACTTTAGCATACACTATGTTGAGTGATACTAGGCTCCATGCTAACACTTTAGCATACACTGTGTAGAGTGACAGCAGGCCACTATCATCACTATCATTATTTCAACAGTGAGAAAATAAACCTGGCTACATCATCTATATTGATATTTAAAATTTCTGAATCTACAGGTCATATAATAAAAACAACAAAGGACATTTAATTACGAAAAGGTCACTCAACATAGCGTATGCATAGTCTATGCTAAAGTGTTTGCAAGAACCCAACGATCTACTGGGAACACATGGATTATTTTGGTGTCCGTGTTGTCATCGCTTAACAGCTAAATTGGACAACGGGAAAATCTCTCAAAAACTCACTGTACTGCTTTAAAAAGAGGATGAATGCGGACAGAGAGACATATTCTGGGGGGACACAGTTTACAGGGTGGCTGTGGCGTTTGCCTGTAGGGGCCTCGGTTAGGCCTCAGCGGTGGAGAATCAATATCTCTCATCCCTCTTCTTTTCCTCTCCCTTTGGCATGAGCCGGACTGCTGAGCTATGGCCACTCTGTCCACAGGGGCCGATGGGCAAGGCAGCAGTAATGAGCAGCAGAGCCTCTCTTCTCGCCGGTCCAAATTACCCCGTAGAGGTTAGTGGAGGGGAGGGGGTGAGAGGAGGAAGATGCCCCCAGGCAGAATTATGCTTGTTGAACCACTCAATCACCTCACATTACCATCTTAAAACTCAGTGCGGGCCTCCGGAGAGCTTGGCAGAAACACTGCTGCTCAGCAATTAAAGGCAGGCTTGTGGATGGTTGACAAACTGCTGCCTCTTCATTGGTTTCTTTTTTTTCTCCTGGGCTTCCCCCTTTGCTTTATTTTCCTCTAACTCCCTATCATTTCATTTTTACTCACTCCTCTCAGGAATTTGGCACTATCACGTGGAAAGAACCATATCATTTCTCGCCACTCATTCATTTTCTTTTTTACAGTGTTTTCCTTTCCATATCAATATTCCTGGTATGAATTTAATTAGAGCAGTTTACTTTGTTTGGCTTTCAACTCAAACAGAATATTAATCAGCCTTTATTGTGCAATACCTCTCACCTTTCGAGTTTGTATTGTAATTGATATCAAATTTTACAGTATCTGGCCATGTGGCCTGACCAAATACCCAAGATGGGGCCTTATATTCTGCAAAGTCTTTTGAGCCCTGATCTAACTAAAATATCAAGTGGATAATTCTGAAGAGAAAACCAGTCTTTAAATGACCCACTCAACTTCAAACACACGGCTGAAAAGCAGAGACCTCGCCTTTTTCAGAGAAGATCTGAAGATCTGACATTTCAACTTTGGCGTACGCTCCTAAGCATATTTAATGGCACTGAAAATGGCTCGGTCTCCGCTTTATTGTAGCCCTAGAATGTAACACAGTGCACTGTAAATAGTTTTGAGGTCGGGTTGAGGAGTGCTGCCCTACAGCGAGGCAACACGAGAGTGAGGACATGTTCAAGAAAAAGAAGGAAGACATAAATAAAATAAATAAAAAAAGAAAGAAATACTTCTCTCTGGGTTGTTATCACACAGTCCTCGGAACTGGAAAAATGCTCATTGCACAACTAGCCAATGAATCATGAATCATGAATGTTTTATTATTACATTTATTATTATTCTAAATAGATTTTTCCACTCCAATCATTGGCTTTATGACAAGTGGCCAACATGTTATATGCATCAGGTCCATGATTCCAGGGGAAAGCCCAACTTATCAGAATGGCATCTATGTACAGTATTTACTATTAGGCCTAATTGATGCCATTCATCATGTGTGGTTTTCACAAACCGAGTGTTACTGCAACCAGTGGAGACTGATGACATTCTCTGAGGTGGGGCAGCGCCAATTACTCCCCTTTATTATAGGACATAATGGTATGAAAAAATACCATAAATGGCCTTAATTTCTCTGTGAACATTTGATTTAGTGCGAAATGACTCACAGCTCGCATCGAGTCTTGCAGGGCAAATTCTCAAAGTTTTAGAGTACAAAACCGATCAGAAAGAGCAGCAAAGTAAACTGGCCCAGAGCCAAGGCATTTAAGCAATCCTGGGTAATAGTCACCGTATCTGTAAAAGGTGTTTGTTCTCCACGAAGAGCTGGTACAGTGCCACTGCACCTTTGCAGCTCTTGAACTCATCATTGCTATAAAAATCGAGAGAGCTGTATTTTCAGCTTCTTGTTTAATAGTGGCTAAGCCTCCGTGGTGGTGTCCAGTCTCCTGTGCTGCTGGAATATCTCTCCCTGCTGCAGAGTGGCACTAGTGAGGTGTTTGGGGAATGAGAATCCGTATGTGTCAGGATGGTATCACACACTTATAAAATGAGTATGGTACACACCGAGACAAATAAGATTCCTTTACACAACGTGATAGGAAATAATAACATCTCTCTGGATAACCATCCAAATAAACTGTTATTACAGTCTGTCATATGGGTTGACATAACCAATATCAGTGTGTGGAAGTGGGTGTCAAAATACTGTATACATTTGAAAAAGAGACTGAGATAACAGCATCTAAACTAGTTAGAACAGAAAACCACTACAAATACATGACAATAGTCAAAGGAATTTCATTGACCCAGTGCTTTACCAAAAATGACCTTAATTGGTAAAGTGCAACTGATATCAATATGACATTTACAAGTTGGTCCCCATCTGTAACTTTAGTGCTGCTACAATGAATTATCCCTCTATTGATAGGATGCCACTGACTGTAACAATGTGTTTGAAATATATATCTCAACGTTTGAACATGCGCAACACTTCAGCTGAAAAAACACAGGATATTGGACAGATGAGGCATGACGCTTCTTGATAAGCTCTCTTACCATTTACATTACAGTGCATGTTTTCTGGTATTGCCTAGATCCTATGAACTGTACCGCAATGTTTTTAAAGTATGAGAGTGTTGCTTAAAATAGAACTGAAGACCAAATCAAACTTAGAAATAATTACTCAATCCCTAATGACAATCCAGCCTTTTCAGGTGAGGACGTGAGAAATGTCCCAGGAAGGTTCTCATACATCTGTCTCGCCTTTCCCCCCCTTTACAAGACACAGTAAATGCCTCTTAATAGTCTTATCCCAAGTTGCAGCAGGGAAAGGTCAGGAGTAAAATTCTGCCTGACACTCAAGGTTTTTGTGGGGTAATTTAAAGACATGTCAAGGAAGACCTTTTGCCTGGTGAGGGAAGAAATGTTCCATATTTATGATGCCTCTTTTTGAAGGGTATTAGAGGAATAAGTGAGAAGGGTGCTCTCTGGGTTGTAAAAAGAAGGATGTGCTTACCTCAGAGGCTCAGGAGAAGCCAGGGATCACAACACCAAAGAGGATCCTAAATCTCAGACTGAGTAGGGGAACTCAATTCACGAAGACAAGTTGATAAGACATGAAAGACGCGGATGAAAGGTGCGCTGCCGAAAACAAGACTAAGATTCAATCAATACGCCGTCTTGCCCCTCACTCTAAGAGCAAAAATCCACCATGAAGCCGGATTCCGTCGTGTTATTCCTTGGATCTTGGCGAGTTCAAACAAATTGTAGAAATGAACTCCCTCTCCACGCTTGAAATCAGACAACCAAGACCAGATCCTAATCTGCAATGTCAATATGAGACAAAGACGGGAGTTCAATGAATTTGCGACTGACTTTGTGGACTTAGAGAATGTTTGAGCTTTGACACCCTAATGAGCTCTCTCTTATAGAGCTAATAGCTCGGAGGCAGGAAATGTGCCACATCTCTATTGCAGCTTCCACATTTCATCTATCAGTGAAACAGCTCCAGGCCTTTGTTTTTTGAAGAAACCACAGATTAAAATGTTGGTACTTTTGCTTCCAACTTTGAGGGAGACTGGTTCATGTTCTCAAGTCTAGAACGACCGGCCAAAGACCAAAGGAATAAAAAGGTGAGTTCTGTTTCGGGGCTTGGTTCTCTGGAGAAGTCGCACTGTTATCATACAGTAATGTAGAATTCAGTACCAGTGTTTGTCCATCATAATTAAAATCCCAAAGTACTATGCTTTTGTAATACAGTACCACAATAAAGCCTTGCACAGCTGAGATTCATGTACCAGTGGTGGCCAGTGCATCAATAGAGCCATTCAGTCAAGTTTCTGTGCACGCATTCTCTTGGATGCAAATTTCTCAAGAAGTCATGGGGTTCCTCAGGATGTTCTCATCTCAGTTGTCTTGTATTAATGACTTGTTTCAGTGTCCGGTCAAACAGGTTCCTGCTTTTTCGCTCTTAGCTCCTCCACTAATGCTTGCCTCTCAAAAAGTGTTTTTTCTTTTTAAAGCCGCACTAGGCAATTTTGTGCATTTGCAGCACTAAATGGGAGGTAACTGTTTTTGAATTGTAAACTGTTCATTACTCAGAAGTCATGTAAGGTGGGGGTGGAGGTTCAGCCATCGTTGGTGAGTCCAACTTTCTCTGGAGGGAGCGCTCACTCGCTGCTGTTAAGGAGACACTTTTGGATTTTCCTTTTTTTGTGTGGAGAAGATTTCCCACCACTTCCCACCATCCTGACACCAGAATTTAATTTGGGCAAATAGGGCGAATTTACGCCACCTCACTTCCTGATTTAGACTGATAAGACGGCTGTATTTCTACATAAAAATCTTGCATAGCGCAGCTTTAAGTGATTTTACAGAACTTTCGCCACACTCTCTAAAGCGGCACTGAACTTCTACTTCTTTTTGCATTTGTACAGATTAGGTGGCTAGTTCATGACTGATTGTCTCTGCTTCTCACTCTGCTAATACCAGAAGTGAGGTGGCACTCCGAACATCACCAACCCCTATCTTTTCCATTGATTAATGGTACTACGAAGCATGTGCTAAAATTGCCATGGGTAAATGGGGCAACAAGATAGCTGCCCCTGGGCAGGAAGTAAGAGCTGGGACAAAGACTGACCGAATGGCCACAATATGTCGCTGCTTTTCATTTGCATTTACTTGCATCTTGAGTCTAAATGCAATTCAAAACATTCAAAACCTTGGAGGTAATCTTGACCACATACTGTGCGTCAAGAAGTGGCCTGTAGCCATCTGAAGCGAGTCTGTACAAAACAGATAGATGTGAAAAATGGACAATCCAAAGTCTGATTTTGTTAAAATCCACTTTGAACGTCTCAGAAACTTAAAAATGCCATGTTCAAGTTCATCATTCACCTCACTGTACAAGCTCTGCTCTGTATTTCCATTTTTATTGTAATAGTAATACATTTTACACACTGTTGAACTCTATAATATTGAATAAATGGAATTATTATGAAAACTATCTAAAAATAAATGTTGGAAGGGTTAGGGGTGTTTTTTTTCAGAGGGATGGCGCCCTCTGCTATCGTCTAATACAGTGACTCTCAACCTTTTTCATATCAAGGACCCCTAATTTAGTCCACCTTAGGGCCACAGACCCCCATTTTTGTCTCTCTGACCTAAATCTGAGAATAATTTTATTGTCAGATATGATTTTGTCCAGAATTCCATGACTGTCTGTATTGTAGGTAGAGAGATAACAGTGAAACTATGATCAAAACAGTCATTCTTCTACATTCTCTAATTGTGTTAACTTCTTGTAAAGGAAATAATGGTGAAGTTTAATAATTAATCAATTTCCTGGGGACCCCCTGGAACCCCCTCAAGGACCCCTGGTGGTCCCTGGACCCCACATTGAGAACCACTGGTCTAATGTACAGTATTAGGAAGCATTTCACATTTTACAAAGTTAATTTTATATTTATCAAATTGATACAGAATATTTTTTCGTTAATAATAAGTTGAAAATTTAAAATAAGGGCTTGGAACACAACGACCAGGCTTGTGATCGAAGTTACACAATGGCAGCTATCTGTTCTTTTTTTTCTTCTTTTTTTTTCTCATTATTTTGATGCTTTAAGATGTTCTAATGTTTCCTGACAACGGTTCCCAGTTGATGCCAAGCAAGGCTAATGTTATGTTTAAACTCTGCTGCGGACCAGGGAGCCTGGAGATGCTGCAGCATTTGGCGATGCCACTTGTCTCCTCCTCCCCTCCCGTGCGATGGAAACATCCTGACAGGCCCCAGGCTCTGCTGTAGCACCGCTGACCCTTCTGCAGATGCTTCTCTTCTTGTTGCGGGGATGCGCGGTCCGATGCCTGGCGATAACCGATCCGCTTCCCGCGCCTTCTCTTTACACATCTGAAGAGAAACCGATTTGATTTATGCTCGGGCTCCCTACCTTCGGATTCCAGCCTTTATTTTTAGACACAATTTCCCTATAGTCAAACTCCAGAGTGCAACTGCCCACATATTGATTGACTGTTCAGCGAGCCACGGGGGAGTTGCCGCAAGTGGAAATAACCAGTTATGGAGAGATATTTGAAATGTGGCTGGAGGATGGAAATGTAGTCATAGCCAATAGTCGCTGGGTTGGTAGATGTCTATTAGGTGGTTGAGAAGTGTGGATCCAAATGGCCAAATGAGTCTGAACATCGTGATATGATCAGAATCCAAAAAGTTGTAGTATGATAAACCCCCAGTGAAGCACACCTAGCTTCTGTATGCCCCACTAATCCTCAACTTTGCATAATTTACTCTGCTGCTTCAAAACCATTCTTGTAACAAAACTTTTTACAGTGTCCAAATACATGTAAACCTTGTTTATCCCCGTTTATCTGTCAAGTTAGTGCTTGTATTAAAAGCTCAGAGCTCAAACCTGGGTAACCTAAATGTAATTCAGTTTCATCAGTATCATTCAGTAACAATATTATACTTTCTTTGCCTGTTCATTACTACATTTGATATTGAATGTATTGATAATTGGAGACCTTCTGTATGACCTTCCTATATGATTTCACTGAAACAGTCGGTCTATACACTCATCCTCAGTCATATCAATGCTGTGTAGCACACTAAGCACCGTCAATAAACTAAGATGAACAAATGTTACTTAGCCAACTAAATATAGTGAGAGGAGAAAATCAGAAAAAAGTGTCATCAAACATGTGATTCTTCTCATGCTGATCTTATTGAGTGTCTTCTACAATGCTGAATCCAGAGCTGATATTTTTCTAAATGATTTATTGATTTGTGGAAAGGTAAAATATGTATATTCCCTCTAAACACTCCAGTTGCCTTATGTGCCCCAAGCACATATTTTGGACATAATTTGATAACAGAGTTTAAACGCAGATTACAACGATCAACAGGCAGACAGACAGGTGCTCGCTTCTCTTACCTTTTTATCTCCATCATATAGGTCAGATGATAATGTAATCTATTCAAAACTTTGCGCTATGCACTTACACAGCCCACATAATAAAACACACACCCATATGGGGTGATATGGTCACTTGTGATTGGTGGAGATTACCCCTGCTCTAGTCATGAGCCTATCAAAATGCTTTTAGCTTGTTAAAGCAACAAATACCCACCCATAGCAAAATAGCAGTGGGGCTAGAATTAGTGGATTATTATTTCTAGAATGATTTTGACCGGATATTTAAATCCGGTCGAGCCTTCTGACCGGACCCAGACAATGCATCTGAAAACCGGACAGTCCGGTCGAAAACCGGGCATCTGGCAACCCTATATTCAGTCCAATAAATCACTATGGTGGACAACGGGCACCATGCTGCCCTTATGGATTTGGCCTCAAAATGCTTAATAAGTCATATGATCTCACTCAGTTCCCATTAACGCCTCCACAGGGAAATCACATCGATTGGCTGCAGGAAAGGTAGCACCTCAGACCAGACACAAGACCTGGCTGATGAGCTGACCCATTGTTATGCAGCTCCACTTGACTCCACTTTTGATTTGAGAAATTGAAAAATACCAGATCAAATCAAACAATTCACGTGTATGTGACCCCAGAGGATAGCACAAAAAGCTGTTACTTATTTCCAGTGTGGTCCTTGATGGAAGAGAAATTAACCAGCCACTCCTCAATTTGTTCCAAAGTAATGTTCTCACTTCCTTTTTAAACATAGCATCTTTGTATTTGTCTTTCCAAGATACCTCTGAGGGCAGTGTTTTTTGTATTTTAAAAATACTGACATAGATTCTGCACAGGAAACGTAGGGAACAATGAGACTGGAAGGACACTTGGCACAGGATGTTCTATTCTAAGGATATTTTTATAGTCAGTCCTATGACTTTCCCTTGAGCCGCATGGCCCAAAATCAAAGGTTGGATCAAGAGTTTGGGAGTATTAAATCCTGAAAAAATGGCAAACCAGAAGCAGCATATCCCATTAAAATGCTGATACTGAACAGTTCATTTTACATTTTACCTACCAAGTAGGTAATACATTGTTGGATATTTATGAATATATAGCTTTTGCAGTTTTGCAGATGTGTTTCTATGTTTTGAAAGCTGCAATAAGTTACATACATGTCTTATTTACACATTTTTTGCCATCTACTAAAAAATAAGCAATACTATCTTTTGACAGAAGCAAGTCGCAAAATATGAATAAGTGATATAATAAGTGATAATCTGTGAGATCCTTGTTTTGTTTTGGTCTCCATCTTTGTTGCTCAGCGCTCATTGCTGTGGTGTTTCTGCACTGCACTTCCCATAGATCACCTGTCAATCAAACAGTGTGGGCGGAGCTTGGATTTCTGTTAATGAAGGAGTTTCTCTTTTCTTTGTCTGTTCAGCCATGGTGGCTATCACTGCTCATGCTAACTACCCAGTTCTTCTTCTATTTATCCCAAACAAACCGGAAACATAAAACGCATCACATCAGAGGATTTCCTCCGGGAAAGACCCACCAGACACTGGGTGTTTGGAACAGCAAAGGTCAGGGAGTCCGGATGGCTCAGCTGGTTAATGTGTGTACTGTACAACTGTGATGACCTGGGTTCAAATCACTTTGTTGCATGTCACACCCCTCTGTTTTCTGTCTCTCTCCACTGTGGACTATCAAATAAAGGCTAAAATGGCAAAAGAAAAAAACATAACAAATGTAAAAGCTTTCATGAGCTGGATATAGGCTGAGTCACTCTTGTGTTATATCATCTGGCACCAGAGAGAGGCAAAACAGACATTTATTTGAAAATGTCACAGATTATTACTTTAAGTCAAATGGCACAGTTAATGCCTTTCTGAGCATTATTTACCTGGGAAAGTGGAGTTGTTTTGTTGCTCAGTAATTGACGAGTGCAAGATAGTATTCATCTGAAAATGCATTACTTTTTCAGTAAGCACTAGACGGGTCTCGGCCCCGATGATTATTATATGTTGGTTCTGGCATTTCATTTGATCTACGTGACACATACTTACAGAGCAAGAGTAGGTGCCTGAAGATTTAGCTTGACTTGATGCATGAAGAGAAGACTTGAGACTTGACTTGACTTGGGTTCTGGTGACTTGGGACTTGACTCTGACTTGTACTTTGATGACTTGAAAGGGTTTCTAAAGTCTTGACTTGAGATCTTGTGTTTGTGTAAATGACTTAGATTGAAAGTGATGAGATTTGTTCCAGCAGACGACTGAATTTAAATTCTGTTTTCTGAATTTGTATGGAATGATTGAATTTATTGAAGTTGAAACTGATTATAGAAATCAAACTCATGAAGTTTTTATCCTATTAAAACCATATTGCATTGAACAGTCCTAGATATTTAGTTTTCTTTAAGATATTAAATTGATACTGGACTCTTGATTTGTTCTGACTTGAATTGCTGTTCTACATTTAGACTTGAGACTTGACATTAATGACATGGACTTGACTTGGACTCGACTTGATAATCTACACTGAGACTTGGGACTTGACTTGAGACTTGTGCCTCAAGACTTGGGACTTGACTTGAGACTTGTGCCTCAAGACTTGGGACTTGACTTGAGACTTGTGCCTCAAGACTTGAGACTGACTTTGGACTCGAGGAAAGTTGACTTGGTCACACCTCTGATCGCTTCTGTGGTTTCAGCTCCAGTAGCGCACATATAAATCCAGCTGTTTTAGAATTGATTAGCTATGTTGGCTTTGCACAAGATATTGAATGTTGCTAATATAAGGTACACAGTAGGTTAATTGTGTTCTGAAACTCTTGAAATATGTATTTTAATTAAACATACATTTTTGTCATCATCCTACCAGTTGAAATTGTTGATTCTTTTTGCAGGAATTCAGTCAGACTGGTGTGTTTCAACCAATTATGTCATGGCACGTTTGTAATCTTTTTAAATTTCTTAGCAGCAGTAAAAGTAAAAAATGCTGTTTATGCATTGTGCATTTTTAACAGTCCCCTCCCGCACCATACGCTATCCGCATACCACTCATTACAGAATGAATATAATACATTTGCATTTCGCCTGGGGAATGAGGGGGAAAATAACACGTTTTTCTATAGCCGGTTCCCTATGTTATTGCTTGTAGAAGTGTTCGAGTGTGATGGGGGGAAAACATTTGTTTGTGCACACCGCTTCTCTCCAGCATCGGAGAGTTTTGATTCCAGTAACATCCTCACCCCCCCTCTTTTTTTTCTGCTGCAACACAATGCCTGAGGGTCCAGTAAAGAAGAACACATTGGGAAGTAGTTTTGCTCTATCGCTCTTGCTCCTCTTTATTCTCCCTCTCTCTGCATACAGAAAAATAAAAGCGTTTCCAGCCCGATGGAAGACGGGATCGAGGGAGACGCCGGCGACTCCGAGTGCAAACGTCTGATTCGCGGCCCGACGCGTCCGCGCCGCACTTTGATCAAGCGCTATTGATCGAGGCATGAATGAAGTCGAATCAATGGCTGGAGACCTTCAGCGGGCCTCCGTGTTAATAAATGTGTTTGAGTGGTGGGCGGCCGAGGTTTTGCCTCTCTGACGGTCATTTCCTCCCTCCTTCGGTCTTTGTGTTCCTGTGGGTTTTTTTTGTTGTTTTTTTTTCCTCTGCGTACCTCGCTTACCCTTGCACCGCGTATGTGAGTGTGTGTGTAGGAGGGAGGGAAAAAAGAAAGGCTGTGGGTGTTCACAATGTCACAGTGTGGGCGCTTTCTCCTTAACCCACAGGACAGAGACAGAGAGAAATAAAGAAATAAAGCAGGGAATAAACTGATAGAATCAGAATTTTTGGAGCAGTGGTTGATTTTACTGATTTAATTCCAATCACCGTGGTGGTCTTGTAAAGCTACACAGTTTTGACCAGGCAAATCCTGTATTTTTCACTGCTTTGGTATTGTCTTTTCTAACGCTACATCGTTAACATAGGTAGCACATGCTAATTGGGTAGCATTAATAAAAAATAAACAGAAAAAACTCAATAAAATGACTTCCATCGACCCCAATGATGGATGCAGCCATTCTCCAAGCATCATTTTGAGATGTTTCTTACTGTAGTCTTTCAAATAACAGAGGGAACTGGGAAGCTTTGAATGGCTGGAATCAATTTCTTGTCCATTTTGTACTTGTCAGGTGAAACTACTGTTCATCAAATGAAATCACATCAGTAAGAAGACGAGGAAGAGTTTAGTTATTGATATATTATATATATTCTCTAATTATAAATATGTGATGTAAAGGTGTAAAAAAAACCTGTAAATGGACTTTCTATACAAAAAAAGGCCTTCTGCAGACTTGTTCATGTGAATATGATGCACATTTGCACATTATGTATATTGCTGTAAATTTACCTGCTTCTCCAGTTTTCACACATTGTTCTAAATATATTCTGCATATACTAATGCTATTTTCATAATTTCTCCACTATTTGATATTGTATACATATTGATGCTTTTTTTTATAATGTGTTTATACATACTCCATATTCAGGTAAGCAAGCGGGACTGTTAGTAACATCTGCAAGTAAATTCATACGTTAGCAATCTATGCTCTTTCCCATACTCCCACTCATACAGTCTACTTAACAAAATTGTTGAAATTGTTGGTGGAATATGTTCATATAACCCCACAATTGTTTCTATTCTAACTTATTCATTTTATTGTGTCATTACTTTATCATTTCCATTGTTTTTTGTTTGTTTTGTTTTTATTTTATATTCAATTGTTTTTGCTTATTTTATATTCTGTGTTCTATTACTTCTGCTGCTGCAACAAGCTATTTTCCCCACAGGGAACAATAAAGTTTCATCTAAACACAAAGAGCACAATGAAATTTCTCTAACTATAAAACAATGATGCTGTCTTCATTATATCTTCCCCTTTTTCTGCTGATAAGCCCCCTGCCCCCCCATCAGCTGCAGCCATAAAACTTCTGCTCTCATAGGATGGAAGATTTCTAACCTTGAGGCCACTCAAGCTGTAAATTGCCAGTGAAAACATCCCTGGCCTTTAACCATAACCTTCCTTTAGCTATGTGGTCTGGCACCACAGAACCCAGTGAGCCCTCTGTGTACAGAGGGTCAAAAGGCTCAAGCAGACCAAATATTAAAGAGTGCCTTGAAGTGTTTGGACTCTACTTGTTTGATATTTTCTACTTTGATGAGCCTTGTTTCATAGTGCTAAATTTTCTCAAGCAAAACATAGAATCGAATCTAAACTGCCACTGTTTCTACAAAACTAGTCTCCTATTCATCATCTATGGAGAAGCTGCAAAATGTGTCACTTAAATGTGCTACATGTATCATTTTAACATCAATAAATCATTAACTCATTTTGAGTCATCAGTATAATTACTGTAAATAAACAAAACCATTGCTGAGAAGACTGGCAGCCTCTACCAGCCTCTACTCTTTGCTTTACGGCACAAAACAGGAACCGTTTAACACATACATAATGTATTTGTGTGAATTCATGATTGATTCTGTATCACACCCCAGGCATCTACCGTGAATTTGAATTTTAAAAAATACGTAATGCATAATACAAGTAATCCACAACTTCAGCCCCGAGGAAGACCTTGTAGTCGAAACCGGTCAGTTGTTTTTTTAATATACTGTATATCCTAGATATTCCATCATAATAAAGCCTTTTTAATTATATCCACTGTTTTTCTCTCTTGTTTTTCCCTCTTCTGCTCTGTGCAAGAGTGCCTGGAGACTAGCCTTGGATCCTAATTCGAGGCTTCTTTGCTATCTGCATATGCACCACTCCTTCGTGAGCACCTTGATGCTATCTGGAGCTGTAAAAATATAAGATTTTTTGAGTACTTTTTTGACAAAATTGTCTTTCATTGTCTTTTAATCAACAACTTTATTCCAGTTCCAGCAACACAGTTTTTTCAAAATTCTAAATATAAAAAATATTAGAAAATATAAAAAATATAAAGATTCTGCGTAATATCCCTTTAATGATGCAAATATCTGATGGTAAGAGTTATGTTTGTGTATATGATTGTCTCTATCCATACTTACACTACATGGCCAAAAGAATGTGGACACCTGCTCATTGAACATCTCATTCCAAAATCATGGGCATTAATACGGAGTTGGTCCCCCCTTTGCTGCTGTAACAGTCTCCACTCTTCTGTAAGGTTCCACTAGATGTTGGAACATTGCTGCTGGATTTGCTTCCATTCAGCCACAAGAGCATTAGTGTGGTCGGACACTGATGTTGTACGATTAGGCCCGGCTCACAGTCTGCGTTCCAATTCATCCCAAAGGTGTTAGATGGGGTTGAGGTTCTTCCGCATCGATCTCGACAAACCATTTCTGTATGGACCTCGCTTTGTGCACATCTCCCCTTTTCTGTTTCATGCTGAAAATGAAAAGGGCCTTCCCCAAACTGTTGCCACAAAGTTGGAAGAAAACAATCTAGAATTTCTCTTCACTGGAATTAAGAGAAAAACAGCCCCAAACCCTTTATTCCTCCTCCACCAAAATTTACAGTTGGCACTATGTGTTCAGGCAGGTAGCGTTCTCCTGGCATCCACCAAACCCAGATTTGTCCGTCGGACTGCCAGATGGTGTGATTCATCACTCCAGAGAACACATTTCCAATGCTCCAGAGTCCAATGGCGGCGAGCTTTACACCACTCCAGCTGATGCTTGGCATTGCACATGGTGATCTTAGGCTTTCATGAAGCTCCCGACTAACAGTTCTTATGTTGACGTTGCTTCCAGAGGCAGTTTGGAACTCGGTAGTGAGTGTTCCAACGGATTATTTGTATGCGCTACACACTTAAGCACTTGGCGGTCCTGTTCTGTGAGCTTGTGTGGCCGACTGCTTTGTGCCTGAGCTGCTGCTAGATGTTTCCACTTCACAGTAACAGCGCTTACAGTTGACTGCAGCTCTAGCAGGGCAGAAATTGGATGAACTGACTTGTTGGAAAGGTGGCATCCTATGACGGTGCCACGTTGGAAGTGACTGAGCTCTTCAGTATGGCCCATTCTACAGCCATGTTTGTCTATGTAGATCGCATGGCTGTGTGCTTGACTTTATATACCTGTCAGCAATGGGTGTGGCTGCAATAGCCGAATCCACTAATTAGAAAGGGTGTCCGCATACTTTTGGCCATGTACTGTATTTTATCCCTCCTGTCATAAATGGGAATGCCACTCAATTGAATGAGAAAACAAGCAAGAACAGGGCTGTAACTTTTACAAGGCAACAAAGAGGTTATTGTTGTAATCAAGACCACTGATTTTGAATAGACAACAATGCTCACGTCTCCTTCCTCAAGATCTTTTTGACAACAGTCCATTGTTACTGTTCTTTGTACCATTTTTCCTCTGCCAGCCTTCATTCCTGTCAAGCAAAAAGTCTGCTTTTGTAGGGGCTGGAAAGGAAAACAAAGAAAACTTAAAAGGCAAACTGAAATCTTTTATTCAACCCATGTTCAAGACCATCTATTATACCAAATTTTGTCTATGTTCACCAAGTCAGGTGTATGAGATATTACCACTTTGAATCTGTTGGAAACTGAGGGCCAAGTTTTGGAATTAACAAAAAAGGATGCAATATTATAAAAAAAAAAAACATTGGTAATCAAAATGTCAAGTCCAACTTAGATTCAGTTAAATATAGCAGATGTCTTTGCTGGTGCAGTTAGTTAGTAAGGTAGAGCACCCCAACCTCCTGAACAGATTTTGGCAGACATGAAGCTTAGACATACTGTATCTGTCAGGGCATTATCCCAAAGAGCTGACGTGACAGTATTGTTCCCGACTGTGTGTCAAGACAGAGTTTTTGCATGTTTTAACATTAATGAGATCGGTGGAAGGATACAGATCCTCAAAAGTGTCACTCCAGGCCCAAAAAAAGCCGATTTACTCCCTCTGGCTCATAACATTTCCTTTTTTCCCTCAGGAAGTTCACCTTCAAATCTGATCTGCTGCTGCAGCAAATTTGACAATTGAAAGAATGGGATTCGGAGTACAATAGGTAGCACTAGACAAAGGAGAGTGATTAAAGCACATATTTCTTCATTGTTGTAAAGTGAAGAAAGCGAGCAGGTGTTCTCACCAAAACACAAAAGGTTTTTACGTGTCGTCAGATTGCTTTAATGCTTTAAGCCATGTTGAAATATTGAACTCCTTATCCCAGAAAGCGTTCTTTTTGGTGACTCTGCGCTAATCAGTCAGAATTCTAGTGTGGGGCCATACCCATAAAATGGTACCATCATTCAAGCACCATGAATACTTTATTGCCCTAATAAAACATGTATTTATTGTAGCAGAAGTGCGGGAAATGAGGCCCTGCCACAATCCTAGGCACTGAACTCTCATAATTATGTGTGCCCACTAATTTGTGCCTCATTAAAGACGGAGCTTAGTGTCATGGCCATGAGCCGTGATATTCTTGGGGACTGAGAATGGCGTCTGAGTTTATACCTGAAGTCAAACCTAATTAGAACTTCTATAGGCCTAAGTGGTTCACACCCAGAAATGTATCCTGTATGCACATTGAGGAATTACATTAGTCAAGACTGCAATTAAATGTGAAATTGCCATTGCGGAATCGCACCAGGCTTCCTACCTGTCCTGGAATTCTTAGAAGATTATGAAATTGATATTGGAGAGGTGTATTCCAGACAGGGAAGGTCAGGGAATTTGATACATTCTCTGGGGAACTCAGGGGATATCAGGGAATTTTAAAAATGGGCCACTTCACAGGAATATAGCAGAATGTATTTTAGTGTTTCACACATTCATTGCATTAGATGGTTCTTGGAGTGGAAGCCAGACTGTTCAGCCATTTTTTGGTTATCAAAACACTTTGACTTAGTCATGGAAAGTCATGGAAAAGTCATGGAATTTTACACTGGGGCCATGGTAGGAATGCTGTCAGGCAACGTCTGTCTTTCATCTGAGAGACCATAACACAGGGAACAAACATATTGGGTCCAATCTCCACCCCCACTCTGCATTAGAGAAGTATTATTGTTCCCTCTGAAATTAAATGGATTATTTCGACATGCCTATTAAATATCAGCCGTCAAAAGCGTTCATTGGGGTAGTTAAGCAGAGCATTAAACACAAAGGCTTGCCGTTAATGATGTTGGATATAAATGCATCCAATTCAGAGAGAAAGAGATGAGGCCTGTGTTATGCAAGATGTACCAAAACTCCATCCATTTCCATCTATTCACGCTTTGCCAGAGAAACAACCAATGAAGTTATACAGCGCATCCATCCCCCTGGCACTCTCTCAATAGAAAATGGAGGAGAATGCGAGATAATAAAGCAATCGGAGGACTTGACGTTGGGAAAAAGCCAGATTGGTGAAAGCTATTTCCATTCATAACACAGTCAGTCCTAATTCATTCCGTTATGCCAGCCGAGAAATTGTTTGGAGGCCCGGGAAATCAATGTCACTTCAATGACATTGTCCTCTAAGCGTTAGTATTTTGATTCCTTGAGAACAATATCGAGATAAATAATAATTTCATACTAGGAATGTGCCCTCAGGCAGGTAGAAGGGCATGAAAAGAAGATCTGCATACGTGACATCCATAAACATAAAAAAATATGATTTGCTTGGTACAATTACCTGCCTGTGCTTTGCAACTACCAGATTATGCTTACAGTATGGGGGCAATGTGATTGCAAGAGAGACTGAAGACATTTTCAAGTCTGATAGAGAAAGAACTCTCTTTATTCCTCACAAGATAGCTCTGCTTGCAATGAACCATTACATAAAGTGACACATGACAAATCAGTGCCAATGAAAATGTTTTTTTTAAGTTACTTTTTAAGGAAGAACAAGGGTGACAAAATCAACTAACTTCCATCTGAATCAGAGGAAACTGTGGCTTCTTGGACGCAGTGTTGCCAACTCCTTTCCAAGGAAAGTAGCTATTGGCAGTTCAGAAAGTCACTAGAAGTCGCCAGATGATGTCATACGATAATTTGCATATCAATATATAACCTACAGTCCCTGCTCTCAGCGGAGGGAGGGAGCTACACTGTGTGTGGGAAGTGCTGTGATCATCAGACCTCACTGGATTAGACAAGCAAGTAGAGCAAACCAGCATCAGCCATACCAATTTACTGCCAAATGCTTTGGGATTCAACACATTAACATTGTTCCCCATGGTCAGAAAAAGTCGCTAAATCTAGTGACAAAGTCACCAAGTTGGCAACACTGCTTGGACGTTGCCATGCTGTAAAACAAAGTCCTGAGAAAAGGTCTAAATTTTTGCAAGGTTTTTCAGACCCTTTCAATTTAATACTAGGTTAGCCATGCATTTGGGACTGCAGAAACTATCATAAGAATGTAATCTATCTGTATAGTACTAGATTTTATTTATATTTAGCAATGTTTGCCTTGCTAGCTCATGCAAAAAACATTAAATGGAGGTAAATTTAGGATTTGATAATGTAATGTTGAATGGGTTTACACTCTTGGATGTTCCTCATTCCTAGTAAAAAAGTGAAAATTAAAGCATTCTGCCAGAAGTAACCTCAAAACAAGCATTTATGTTGTATTCCATTGTACTTGGAACTCAGAGAAAAACTACTTCCGACACGGAAAAGTGCAACAGAATTGCATTCCCAGTCGAAAATTCGGGTAAGATCCTGAGTTCTCCAACATTCTTCAACATAAACACAGCTAACGTCACAGCACTGTGGCGGCGCGCACAGTGAAAAGTAAACTGATTTCCCTTTGCATCAATTTGTACTTGATTTTACTTGACATGTAGTTTTTGTGTTATGAAAAAACATGTCGTAACAACTTTGTACATTTGTAACGTAATTCAGTTGACTTGTGCTTTGTTACTAGATAGAAGTCTTTGCTAGTATGAACTATTCTGCTAACGTTACTAGAGTATTGTCAGGTAGCTAACGTTAACGTTAGTGGGCAAAGTGTTGTGTCCATGTTTTCCCAAGCAGACGCACTGGAATGTATTTAGATCGGAAGTCTGTAATACTAACTCGGAACTATCGACTTCCGACGTCCAACAGAATGCAGCATTAGCTCTCAGAAGCGTTTACGTTTAAACCAGTGGCTCTCAATCCTGCTCCTCTGGACTCACAGCCCTGCTGGTTTTCATTCAAGCAATAGGGCACTGGTGTACACCTGGGACACCAGGCGAATATAATTAACTGCAATTAACTACCTGGTAGCAGCGGCGTCGTTAGGCCTGGGCGTCCGAGGCTACAGCCCCGAATGTTTTATGAGTAGCCCCGGATCTCAAAAAAAAATAAAAAATAAAAAATTTGAGTAGTCAGAGCGGCCGGTTATTTTACGTGAGCCAGCTTTGAAGCCCGGCTTTGGGTGTATCGAGGTACATGCCGGGACACAAATCGAACAAAGGACTGGACTTGGACTGACACTTGGTTGATAGCTTCATGGTTAGATGCCTACAAGCTACAGCAGTTTTTTTTTTAGCTCAACATCTTCAATATAATATTGGATCACTGTAAACAAAATGTTACTATTTCTCTCCAGTCAGCTGGTTAGTCAGTTAGTTACTGAATCCTCCCATTCAGGTCTACTTATGTGGGCTGCTGAACATTAAATGCAAAAACTAATTATCTTTTATATAAATATACATATATATATATATATATATATATACATATACATATACATACATATATAATATATCCCTCTAGACCCCAGTAGAATTCTAGAATGTTGCTGCAGTTCACTGGGAATTCTCACTTATATCAGCATTTTCTTGCTCATTCCAAACAGCTATATCTCAAAAATAAAAAGAAATTGACAATCACAAGTTTTTCCATTTAAAAAAACACAACTTTCCCTTTAATTTGGTACCAAATACATGGCAAGGCGATTCAGGGCGTCTCCTTCAGTGTCAACATTCACAGTATGACAACAAAACAGATCCTTCCCATCTTGGCTAACGATAAGCTTTCAAAATACATACAAAACCTCCAGCGCTTCAGCCCACACAGTAATAAGATCAGACAGTAATAGTCGCCAAACAAATATGGAAAAAGTTGCCAAACTTATATGGATAAAAGTCGCTGCAACCCGGCCAGTCCTCCTACCGACTCTTCGGCGCCTCCCAGAAAACAGCGTCCGTCTCCGGCGGTGAGAGCAGGCAGGTCCCGCTGTTTAGTGAAGGTGATCTTGTGTCTTGTTTTATCGAGCAAGAACAAGCGATTTTCATCAAAAGACTTCAACTCACAATGTCTTCGTAATTTTCCACTACATACGGGTCAGGTTCTGTCTCACAGCACAATCTGACAGCTTCCAGAAGGTTTTAAAAGCGTGACGCTTAGCCGGCGAAGCCATTTTTACCGGTGGAGGACGACTAAACCCGGGGAAAATCAAACGTCTCAGTGTCACCAGATATACAGTATTTTCCGGTTCCGGAACTTGAAGTATATATAAAACAAAGCTGATAACTTGATTTTCATTTTAAACGATTTAAAAATGACGGGCGCTCTTGGGCGCTATAGTGAAATATAGAACGGGCGCTCTCGGGCGCTATGGGGTCTAGAGGGATATATATATATTATATATTTTATATTTATATATATATATTTTAACTAATTCTCTTCACATGAAACATTATTTTCAACTTAAGATATTGTTTCCCTTAAATGTGAGAAAATGTTTAAAAATGTAATTTTTAATTTGTGCCTCCAGCCATCCTCTAGCCATTCAGAAAGGATTAGGCTTTTCATGGTGATCTTTGATGTGGCATTGAAAATATCAGCTTCCTAACAGAAGGACATCACAGGTTAAATAATTTACTTCTTAAAATGAGTTATGCTTAAAGTTAAGTTTCCATACGTAACAAACAAACCAAAGTAGCTCACTATTAGGTTGTAGTAATATAGTGATATAGGTAATGAAATATATAGAAATATAACTTTTGATTAAATATAACTCACTTTTTTTTTAATAGTAAATGAGGAATGAGGAGCACATACTGTATATCATATATATTTAAAGTTTTATATATTAATTGATAACTGTGTCTCTGTTCATTTTTTGCAAAACCTGAAATGAACAAGAGAGAGGAGGAGACAGAGACAAAGAGAGATGAGGGGAGGAGACAAATAAGTGTCAAGAGAAGAATTCAGGAGGCAGGCCTGAGGAGAGAGACAGACAGACTACAATATACTGTATCACTGTTGGCCTGTACAGACTGCTGCTCAAACTGTTTACTGTGCTGCTTCATTTACACCCATGTATGTTCATGTCAAATTACACCAGATTGATGCATTTTGCTGTTGAAAAATTCTCCCGGGGGAGGACGCCCCCGGATCCCCCTACTATGGTTCTGTGACTTCCTCTGGGCTGAGCCCCGGATGTTCTAAAATCCTAACAACACCCCGCCTGGTAGGATAGAAAACCAGAACTACTCTGGGTACATGACCGGGATTGAGAACCACTGGTATAATTTTAGTTTTTTCCTATCACCATAATTGCTCATGAAAAGTCTAACCAACTGATTCCTGCATTATATACGTGTTGTTCAACATGATGTGGGGTTGACTGTATTAGTGTGAATATTCAATAAAAATTTCCACATTTCTTACTTGTAATTACCACCAGGAGGCTGACGTGAACAGTTTTTCCCAGTTGGCAGTTCGTATTCCGATATAACATAATCTGATATGACGTGAACGCAACATCAGAGTACTTGAACTTTCAACTTATTGTCCTTTAAATAAAAAAAACATTCACTGAAAATGAAAATCTCACTCTCAGTAGAAAACTCTGCTAGTAACCTCCACATTCTTACTTTCCACAGTGCTATTTCAATGTCAAACTACTTCCTGTTTCTAGTGGCGTCTCCTCCATCTAATCCTTTCATGGCGGGGAAATGTATTTCACTCACTTTTCATGCACAGAGCTCGTTTATTTGCATTTTAAGACACTGTGCTCATTTCACGAAAATTTCATGAGACCACGCTCGTCATTTCACCTTAGTGCTGATTTTATAGTCATTTATTTTAAGGACAAATGACTTTAACGGCCTTCTTGTACATAGATAAACATGATTATTACTGAATTATCATCCCTAATCAAACAACATCATTATTCATTATTCATTATTTGAAGTTATTCAAACAGCATTTTGCAATACGTAGACAATTGTGTCCCTACTCTGTTGCTGTTTTTTATGTATTGGTGCTCATTTGCACATGCAATATATTATGTTCATTGCAGCAGTCAGGGAGCACACCAGTGAGATTAATAGGATACTTTATTTTAAATGAAAATGCTTATTAGTGCTGATACTTCCCAGGGTGCCTGAAAATAGTCATAATTCATCAGATGAGCCCCAGCTAAGCGTTTAGCTGCTGGAAGTCCAGTATGTTAAAGTGTGTGGAAGTCAGTGAGTCATTTATATAACTTCAGAAATCAGACTTCAAAATCAGCCCCACTGCTATAAATTGAAGCTCATTGGGGTATAAAAAAAAATCATTGTCACGTTGATTTTGGGGGATGTTGTCATAAATATCGAAATTGTTTTGTTGTTAGCAATAGCTTTACATTCATTCTTTTCCGAATAAATATTATTTTGGTACTTGAACCCACAAACCTTTGGCTTGTGTAGCAAGTGGCCTCACTACTAGACCAGCCAGTTTTCAATACAAGAGTATGTTTCTCATGTTATTATTTCAAAGGAAATGGGATTGAGTGCGTGGACACAGCACACTTGTCTATGTGACAACAAGTTGTCAAGTGGCATTTCATCAGTAATAACTTTTGCTTCCAGTAAATTATTCAAAATGTAAAAATGCCGTTTTTTAGAAAAGACCTTAATCCAGCTAGAAAAATATATATTTTATTTCAGTAGTAAGGCACTGCTGAGAAATACACCAATGAGTACAAAGTGTGACAACATGTCCCGGTCTCCCCTAGATCGATATGATGTCTCAGATTGGACTACTAGGCCTTGCATATACTAGCACTTTGTAACATTTTGAAAATGTTTTTTGCTTTTTAAACTGGTCCACATTTTCCGGGGCAATGACAGTTGCTTCACCTTTAACCACCAAGGAATTGATTTTTGAAAATTTCTTGACGGCCACAGATGCATTTTAGCAGTCAGTGACTATGTTGGACAGCAATAATCCGACTATTGGCCTTATTCTAAATATGACAATATTACGATTAAGCTGTTTACATGGGTTGCTTATAGAACTATTCCATTCATATTCCCATTTATATGCTGCAGAGCAAAGTCTGATTAACAGCACAAAGGAAAATCACTGGAGACACAGACAGTTTAGGCTTTCATTGAAAACTTCATGATACTCATTTCCCTCAAAATCCTGAGCATGATGGTTTCAGCCTCACCACAAAAATGTTGGGACTTTTTCTGCTGTCAATCATCTCTTTCCTCTGTAAACAAGTTACCAACCTCTGGAAGGCAGAGCGTGCATTGTCAAGCGGTCGGATTGCCGCATGTGTCGCAAAAAGCGGCAAATACGATAGAGTTGGTTTAAGGTGTTTACAGTCTAAAATGCCCGGAATACTCCACATGTCTTAATGTATCAATATTTTTATATTTGTAATATCTATGACTATTTGCTGCTGTAATGGCCCAATTTTCCCATTAAAGGTCATTAAATTTTCATCTGATCACATTATCTTGTATTTCCAGATTTAGTACAGAAATGTGCATGTTCCCAAATATTGATTTAACTGTCCTAGGCCACAGGAATGACACAGGAATTATGAAACTGGGCAGTTGCCCCCTCAAAAATAAAATTGTATATTATCGCTACATTCACCTTCAATTGTTTCCATTTCAAACGTCTTTGTCCAGTTTTTCAAATGTATAAACGCATTCAAAAGACCTCTTGGCTTTTTGAGAGGACAAATAAAAGCGCCGTGCTCCAGCCTAAGTGTCTCATTACGCCAAACAGAGTTTGGCGTAATGAGTGCCGTTAATTAAGGTCCTGTTATTTTTGGCTGCGAAAATGTTCCCAGCTTGTACTTCTCACACCTTCTCCCTATGTGTTACAACTACACCAGTGGGACGCTATCAAGAGGCTCGTTATAGCGCGAGGAGATTAGCTTTAATTAACAGGGATTGGATTGGTCTGCTTTAATAAGTAATGTCCAAAGCCAGCCCAAGAGACAAACGCAGACTACGGACGAGATCTGCAAAGTCACTTTTCCCCAATAATAAAGTCACTTTCTATAATGGGAGATTCCAAGACGAGATTCAAGAGGTTTGTTTACCTATTAATCTACTTTCATTTGCCGTCTCAATTTATATTCAATTGAAGGAAATTAAAGCGAATTGACCTGAACCGAGCCGCTATCTTTATGCATCTGGTCAATGCGATCCATTCTTCCAAAGCAGGGCGAACCACCAGACCTTCAACTCTTATTACAGTCCATTGAATTTAAACTTCTCCCCTCAGGTGCTCTAAACTAAAGAAACCAGCTCTATTAAATTCAAGTGAATCATTGCAAATGGAATATTAATGTGAAAAGAGTGTGTTTGCATTCATACTGCATTATACCGTTAAATTACACACACACACACTCACAAAAAAAACAGATATGGGAGATTAAAAACCACAAAATAATTATAATCACCGCTATTTTTTTATATATATGTGTGTGTGTGTGTGTGTGTGGGGGGGGGGGGGGGGGGGGGGGGGGGGTAAGTGCATGGAAAGCAGATGGAAAGGTAAGTGCATTTTTTTTCATGCTCAATGAGCAGGTAATCAGATTCCTGCTGTGAGCTGAGGTTTCGTACGCAACACACACAGGCATTGTGCTGCAGGGAGACGATCCAATAAAGGCTAACCGATGAAGCATAGATGATGGTTTGAGCGTGTGTGTGTGAGTGTGTGTGTGTGTGTGTGTGTGTGTGCATGCCTGGATGGGACGTTTTCTTCCGCGTGTATCATATATACATGCTTACAGTAGTAGGATTATCTGGCTTGAAAAGTGTTTTTTTTCCCCCAGTATCACACTCATTTGACATCATTTCAGATCTGTGTGTCTCTTCTGTGCTTATTCATACCTCCCTTGCAATGTGTTTCCCTTACTCATAGCCTTTTTTCCATATTCATATCCCTCCATTGTGCTCGTTTTAAATCCTTGAAACATTTTTCTCCGAAATAACGGCCATCAGCGTTGAAGAGGGTGATTTGCTTCGCAGGTAAATGTTCACTTTTCTTCACGGCGCCTTAATGAAAATGGCTTTGCATTTGCCTTAAACTCACCGTTTTGGAGCAAAATACCCGACTTTATGCTTTCGTGATTTGAAAGCTGCGTTATGCGAGATGTTTATGTAAAAATACAGCCATCGTATCAGCGTGAATAGAGAAGTGGGGCTGCAACAGAGAAGAGCGTCCATCCCAGGTCATTGAGACGCCGTAGATTCACCTTATTTGCCCCAATTAAATTCTCATATCAGTATGGACAATGGTGGGAAGTCGAAACTGGAAAAAGTCTCTTTAAAATAAAAGTACAGGCTATCAGGTTACCTTAACTGAAGAAATGTCCAAAAAAAAAATGTTAGATCTTTTTCCTCTCTGGTCCCTTTGGTATAAAGCATCACAGACCGGCCAGGTTGGTAAACATGAAAGCGCTGTGTGCAGTTTACTGACCACACACTACAGGATTTCTGGGTATTATTTCTGGGTAAATTCAAACATTTACTTCTGGCTGCCAACATTCAAAAATTGCAAGAGTGCAAGCTTTACTGTAAAAACCTCCAACCATCCAAAAGTGTCTGTCTTCAGAAATGAAAGTATAGTGTAAATAAAATGCCTAAAATGCCTCCGTGTCAGATGTTGTGAGTTGCCCGTGGTTATTATTGTCATCTCCATGGACTCCATGTCTGAAAGTAAATTAAAGTTTGGGAAAGGTTCTGGCTGAAGCCAACGCCAGACGCTGCTGTTCTTCAAGGCCTCTCTTTGTTGTTGAAGGTTAGCTGTCACTGCCAGGACCGTCTGTCAGATGCTGAGCCTGGCTGGCTGGGTAGCGTCTCTGGTCTGATGTGTCTTTTCTTTGATATCCTAACTCACCGCTGGCAGATGACTGCCTGGCAAAAAATAGCATATGGGCCCAGATGGCTGATTGGAATTAGCTGTTTGTCTTTCAGAAATACCTGTGCGGTCCCTTGAGGAATTGCACTGACATTCTGAGATTTTTTAAGTTCTTGTTGCAGTGTAATTAAAGCGAGTGCAACATGTCTTTGCTGTATTGTGAGATAAGATGAATCTTTATTGATCCCTGTGTGTATAATCAAAAGTAGGAAAAAGCTGTTGCGCCTAAAAGTTAGTCCATAAATAATATTGACTAATATTATTGACCTGCAGGTGCATTGATTCCAAATACAAAGTGAAGTGTGTCGGTTCTGAAGAATCCACATGCTGCTGAACATTAGGAAAGGGTCATTTTTACAAAGGCAAAAAAAAAATATATACAGTATATATATTTTTTCATTACAGATACTCCAAATATAATGTGCATAGTGCAGAAGTCCTTTACAAACTTGTGTCAAATGTTTCATATCTTCCTCAGTGACACAATATTACTGACAAACCAATCACAATATACTGTATAATAGATAACAAAATATACTAAAATAAGAATAGGAAATCTACTGATTGTGCTGTGCGAAACCTATTGATTGTGCTTGTTTGTGCTTGTGTGTAACTGATGCAAGATGTGTTGAATATGTGCCATACAGTATAGTATGGGATCTCTATACCAGTGGTTCTCAACGTGGGGTCCGGGGACCACCAGGGGTCCTTCAGGGGGTTCCAGGGGGTCCCCAGCAAATTTATGAATTGTTAAACTTCACAATTAAGTTGTGAAGTTAACACAATTAGAGAATGTAGAGGAATGATTATTTTGATCATAGTTTCACTGTTATCTCTCTACATAGTCCAGGCATTCTGGACAAAATCATATCTAACAATAAAAATATTCTCAGATTTGAGTCCGAGAGATAAAACCTCATCAAATGGGGGTCTGTGGCTCTAATGTGGACTAAATTAGGGGTCCTTGATATGAAAAAGATTGAGAATCACTGCTCTATACAGTAGATACAATGATGTGTTTGATCATCAAACACATCATTAACCTACTGGTAAGTAAGTTGCTATCGGATGTCAACATATCCCATAATCCCTTGAGGACTGAGACTTGCATTTTGGTGCCAAACCTGTTCGAATGGCATTGTCCTCACCTGACCAAACCAACCAAACTAACCGAACCGCTCCAGAGTTTGAATAAACCGCTCCTAACAGGCTGGGTGTGAACGGGCCCATTAGAATACAGCTTCTCTTGGAGGAAAGCCTGGCTTATTTGCAGCTGCCTCCAATTGATTCCTGGCCCATGTTGCTTGCAGGAACAAATAAAAAGAGTCCTTGGGTGACCCTGTTGTTGATTCAGCCATATCCCCCTGGGCCCACTGTCCCACATACTCCACAACAGCCAATAACAAATGGATCCCCACCGCCGCCGACCGCCCTAAGCTTCTTAAGAGAATCCCGGCGAGAAGATTGCTGATATGAACCCGTGGCAGCGGCGCGTCGACACATTCCCTTCGCGCGTCTTCCCTCTCTAGGTATACGTATACGATAGCGATTCCCATTCCTCCGGCACTAGTTAGCGACGACAACAGAACGGACCGAAAACTTTGAGGTAGTTCCCGCGCGCGGATCGATCGATGCTCGCGGCGGCCTCATGCCGCACATCAATCGATCCGCGGACCAATTTACAGCAAAAAGCCCGCTACGCCTCGCCTCTGTCAACATCACTCTTATTTGTGTTTGTTTGATGGGACAATTAAGGAGTCTTGGGCACAAACACACACGTATACAGGTAGTGTATGTGTGTGTTTGTGTGTGTGCAGAATTTGTTGCTTTTGAGCACAATATCAGCTCCTTGCGCAATCAATAATGAAATACTAATGCATCACCGGTTAGGCTCAAAGAGGATTTTATTTGTTGATCATCTGGCCCTATCTCTGTCTTCTTCTCTACATTCTCTTATTGTGTTAACTTGCAAATTAAATAATGGTGAAGTTTAACAATTCATCAATTTGCTGCGGACCCCCTGGAACCCCCTCAAGGACCCTCGGTGGTCCCTGGACCCCACGTTGAGAGCCACTGCTACAATGCACTGCTGCTGTTGGCGCTCCAGCAGTAAACACTGTTTTCAGCCTCAGGCAGCTATTGTGCCGAGCTCCTCCCCCCCTGAAGCTGGTTTTCCTTCTGTGACCATAGGGGACAGGCAGTACGCGTCGAACACCCATGAATCCTCTTCGGGCCTGGATTTTGATCTGTATCCCTTGTCAAGCAGGTAGCACAGCAGGTATTAACTCAGCTTTGCTTGGGAATGCCCTCACAATGTGTCAGAGTTGATTTTGATTAAAGCGCCGGGTCCTCCCAAGGATATTTTCATGCTAGCCAGACTTGTCAGGATCGGTTAATCCGACGGAGGGATTTTGATTTTTGGGACTTTGGGCTTTTAATTTGCACTACTTCTGCAATATGACTCACAGTGGCATTGCACCAGTGGTGCAATGCCACTGTTTATTTTATAACTGGATCAGACACTCACACACATACAGAACAGAGTTGGTCGTGCGTCATGCATCACAATACTGTCATGGAGAGATTTCCAAAGTGTTAAACATTCATCCGTCATTTTGGTTGATCAGCCCTTTCAGTGGAAAGAATGCATGCACCAATTCAGCAAGATGTTGCTCCAGAAAGGTGGGAAGTGGTCCAGATATTTCCAGCAGCTACAATGGAGTCTGATAGCAGAAAATGTTTCAGTGAGCTAAAAGATCAGTGGTAAACGTCAGGTTTTGGTGTCAGTCCCTCAGAATCAAAGAGCGAGGGCTTCTTTCTAGAGCCGCCATTTTGCACCAAGAGATGTTCAACAATCATACGAGGAGAGAGACCAATTTCTCCACCAACAGTAGCCTCAATAGACCAGAATGCAATGCAGCTACAAGACATGTTTTTTGAGTAAAGTGCAGCTCTCACTTTTTCTCACCTGGAAAAACTGTCACTCCGTTATTGCTATCGCTCTCTCCATGTACATGTATAACCCACAGCTGAAAGCAACAAGTTCTGGCCCCTTCTCTGGGGGGTTGTTGAAAGGTATTCTGGGCAATGTAGGCAATCAGTAACTGAAGTAGAAGCAGATGAGGCAGGTTGAGAGAAAGTAGGTGCACCAAAAAAGTCAGTTACAGCACTTCAATTACTAAATAACTGCTGGAATGCACTGAACATCAAAGATTGATAATATCTAACAGTGTATCCGAGGGTAACAAAGAGCTATATGAATGATACACACAACAATTATAGGCAGCAAATATACATACACAGTAATATGTATGTAACTAAGCAACTAAGCGTGTCAAAACTTTATGTCCATGTAGTTTCGTAATTGAAGAATTTACTACCATATCAGTATAACACTAATGGGAAATAATCTTAGTGAAAGAGACAACCCTCATACTGACAAGGCAATGATTAAAAGTTAGAGGATAAAGCTGTTTTTGCTTCATCCTGCCAGCTATTAAGTCTTATTCATCTTGATAATTAGTCAGAAAAAGCAGCAGTTTTAGCAGCATCAGTAATCAGCTGTCAGGTATTGTCACACATTCATGCTTACTGCTAAAAAGGAAATTAAAGGAAATTAGAGTTGATTGATTTCCAGTGTCTGTTGATCAGTTCATTAAAGCTGTGCTATGCAATTTTTGAATGTTGGTGCCTCCAAATGGCAGGGAGAGGTAACTGTTTGAACAATTTTAACTTCAATACCCAGAAATCCTGTAAGGTGAGGTCGGTAAACTGCACACAGCAAGCTCAAGTTTACCAACCAAAGGGACGAGAGAGGGAACAAGATTTAACGTTTTCGACAAAGTGGAAATGTCTTGCTTTGAGGTAACCTGTATTTTGATTTTAAGGATGTTCATAAAACAGTTGTTCATAACACATTTTCCAGTTTCGATTTGTCACTTCCTTACCAGTGTCCAGAATTTCATTTGGATAAATAGAGTGAATCTATAGCATCTCATTTAGTGGGGATGGGATGTTCTACTCTGTTACAGCCCTACTTACAGAGTTAGGCTGAAAGAGACGGCTGGATTTTTTTACATAAAAATCTTGCCTAGTGCAGCTTTAATGGGCAGAGTTTGTAGTCCTTAGTTGCTATGCTTTGGAAAGAGCCCCATTTTTTAAATCCTGTACCATAACAGAGAGTTTGTCATGTAGTTCAGACTAGGGATGCACCGATGCCACTTTTTCAATGCCGATACCGATTACGAGTATGAAAGTTTAAGTATCGGCCGATACTGAGTACCGATCCGATCCATTACTTTTACTGAACAGTGCAGGCTTACTTCCTTAGTTTGGGGTCAATGGACAAAATTATTGAGATAAAATCCTTGTTTTTCCCACTCTTTGAGAAATACAGGCTTCTATGTGCCACAAATGCATAAAATCAAGACAGTTTGCTTTTATTTCTTACATGTTACTCATGGCTTTCGGTATCAGATTTAGTCTTGGGTAAAATCTCCGATACCGATATTCCATTTTAGCCTGGTATCGGCACCGATACCGATACCAGTATCGGTATCAGTGCATCCCTAGTTCAGACAGTAGCAGCGTTCAGAATGGTTCACTCGTTCACTCACTATTCCCTATGCAGTGTTTGTCATATAGTGAACTATATGGGCAACAACTGAACGAAGTTTTGGACACTACATTAAACATCATTGCTGCATTGATTTTAGGAAGTTTTGAACATTAAATTACAAAAAAATTGTTGAAATTCTAATTATGTGCAAGTGTGGTTTTGTCAACTAAGGTGCTGTCTGCTAATGGTCGCAAGCTGCTTTGGTTTGGCAAACAATAACCTTGTGAGCTAACGTTAGCTAGCTCAGAAGCTAGCAACTAGCAAGCTACTCTTCTGTAAGACACGATCGCATTGCTGCGCTATACAGGAGAAATTGTAGGGTACATCGTCTGTTCACTACAATTTGCAGTGCATTGTAGGTATTTTATAGTGAACTATATAGTGAATCAAATTAACCGTTGAGAATTCGGACACGAGTACAAATGGTGGACACACTAGTGCACTATTTCTGTAATAGGGAACGGTTTTGCTGGTTGTCCACTTTTTGCTGCCAAGAGGGGAAGAACTTTTGGACTGGCCTTTCAGCTGATTTTGTCTTATGATCATTGCTGCTGTGGACAAGACTCTTCATCATGGAGCCGTATTTGTACAATCGCACCTACGTCAATAAATCCAAGTACAGCTTTCACAAAATGGGCGCACCTCATTTCCATCTATCACCTCGCTCGGCTGTAAGACACGCTCTCCTAAAGCATAATTTTTATTTTTATGTGCTCCATCTTCTACACCAACCCCCCCTTCCTCTTTTTCCCAGCGCCCAGGATGTAGTGTCCAGAGCGCACCAGGCACACTGTCATATTTATTCCCATAGCGGGGCAGGCAAGCGGGACAGTAAGCGTAATGAGAAAGATCATTGCAATGATGTACGTTGGCCTTTTCCCCGGGCGCCGCAGGCACCAGCTTTTGACCTCTGCGGCAATTGAGATCTCCCCGAGTTCTCCACCAGCTGCTCTTTCCTCTCCTCCTCAAATTTACTTTTCTCATCCTCCCTCCTTATCGGAAGACTCATCCTTGCCCTTGCGGTTCTGCTTTTCTGCCTCGTATCTCGCCAGATATCGAAAACGACATCCGTAAGGACGACGGAATGTTTCACCAACTGTTTGACCACCTGCCTGTTTTTCTCTCTAAATACAGGCAAAACTCCTCAGCCGGTTAGCGCCGGTTGCAGGTCATTATCACTGGTTGATGTTTTTTTTGTTTTTTTTTAATGCCCAGTGCGACTTAGCAATATAAAAGTGATGAATGTTGAAGCTATTTGACAAGACGCTACTTCGCTCCCAATTTTCAAAACATCCGTCAAAACCCACGTGTTCGAAACTGCTATTAATGTCTGACTTCCTTTCTTCCTCCTGCCTCATGTTTCTATTTGTTCCCCTTTCTTTTTCTTATTGACTGCCACTTTTTTTATGGGACCACTACTGCCACTGTTCAACTGCTACTGTTTGTGCCATGTAATTTTTTGCCTTGCCTATTGCATGATTTTGTTTGTTTTTATATATAGTTTTACATAGTTGGTTTTTATATATACATGCAATGTATTTGCATGCTGTTTCTATGGAGATTCTATTTCATTAAAGTGTCTCTACTTCTGAATCATTTTTTGAGTAACACTAAGTACAGTAAGCACAGTCATTCTAGTTAAACAGCTATAATCCATGCTGCTACTGTTGGTATTATTAAAAAGGGACCATCCCCCTGGGCTGATAATGACTTACAAAATTATTTTCCAGGGCAACAGCAAGACCGGGAATCCTGTTTTTTATTTGGGTGTAAGGGTGGTGGGCTACATAGAAAAATGAAAACAATGAAAACATAGAAAAAACCTAAAGATGATTTTATACTATTTTAAAGTAACTAAGCAATTGAGCTTTTATTTCACTCGAATTATCAGTATAAATATTATTACTGACTTGCTGATGGAGTAAAATGTAACTGAAGTAACTTGACTAAATTCACATTTCTGTTTTTCATATTCCCATCTCCTTATTATTGCTACAAATTGCATATTTATTGTTATTTTTATAATGTTTAGAATTCCATGTTTCTTATGTGTTTAAAAAAAAAAAAAAAAAGATCATATTTTTGGTGTATCTTAATATCATACATATTTTGTATTCTTCCATACTTTCCCCCATGCATACACACTATTTAACATGTTCGAGTGTTGAAATTGTTGGTTGTATTATGTTTCTGTAACTCCCATTTGCTATATTCTTATCTATTTTCTATTTTCTATTTTTTTTTTTACTGTATCCTATTACTATTTGCTGCTGCGATGACCGGTTTTCCCACAGGGATCGGTTAAAAACTTTAATCTTATGAAAAAGCAAAAACAAAGAGGAAGGAAGAAAGAGGAGGACGAAAAAACGCCTGAGGGAGGAAAAACTGGGGAGGAAAAAAGAGGAGTGCCAGCAAAAAAGGGAGAAAATAAAAGATAGGATGAAACTTGATCAAGGCTAACCAAAGCAGAATTTGTTATCTGTCAGTGATTTACTTGATGATGACTGCAGGAAATAATTTTATAAGCTTCCATAATCCACAACATTTTGCTGTCAGAGCTGACTCTGGCAGCATGTCAATAGCCACAAGATTTTTCCCTTTTGTTCTACAAAATTTCAACCCAAAGCAAAGAGACAAACTCCCTTCTCTTGTTTCTCGCAGTGAATGGCAGAGTTTAGGAACTACTGTACATCCAAATGAACGTTTTATTATAGCAGCGCTCTCGGTATTGACTGTTATCAGCCTCCTTAAAAGTAAGGAGTTTTAAATCCAGTTCTTATTTTTTCACCATGTAATGACAGGTTTCTTAGCACTGCATGTCCACTCTTAGATGAATCCAGAACAGGGTTAGTAGTACAATATGCATCCTATCTGCTTTACTAAACACAGTTGGACTTCATGTCCCTTAACAATTAATTTCCTTGTGTCTTTTTTCTTATTCTGCCCATTTATAGTTTCACAACTTTCAGTAGCTTTTGACAGCTTGGTAAATTTGTCTTAAATTCAATTCAAGGTAGCGCTGAAAATGTATTAAAAAGTCTTAAATGTGATTTTCTAAAACATGCAGATACACTAGAGGAGGTCTGGCATTGAAAACGAGAACAAGAGAAGGTGAAAACAGACGAGTTTAAGAGAAAGACAGACAAGCAGGGATGGAGGGATAAAGAGGATGAAATGAGAGCAGATGAGGAAAATACGAAGAAAGACGAGGAAGAAAAGCAGGCTCATCATGTTCCGAGGAAACAAGGTTTTCTTTTCTTTCTTTTTCTTCCCTTATATGTTCCCAGCTCAGTTTTTTTCATTTTTCAAACCTTCGAGAAAAACCTGAGCTGTCCCTTGTTTGGTCACCATCATTAATTTTATGCATTATTAAAGATTTATTTCATTGGAAAATAAAATTTAAAAAAAGCCATTTTCTTAATTACAGAGGTTCAGGCAATTTGCAGAAGTTGTGCTTTTGACACATTAAATAATGAGCATTAAGGGGAATAGTACAACCAATTTCATGGTACATCAAAAAGAAAACTAGGTTAATTAGTGATGTGAAACAAACACCAACCTACCTCAAACGCAAATCAAATGATCTATGACCTCATTATTAAAGGTTAAACAACCATTCAACAACTTTCCTTTTTTTTTTATTATTATTATTTTGGACTGGTGTGTGGGACTAGGTTAGTAGGATGGGATGGAATAAGAGTGGAAAGGGCAGAGATAGAATGTATTTACAAACGCTCACTTATTATGTCTTCTTGCCTCTGAGCAGGCCTATTGCCTTGTGGTTTATGTTGGCTTTTTATGTTTTTTTTCCATCGTTTTTTCTGTGAATATCCATAGAAAATAATAGTAATTTAAGTGGTTGGTATCCTAATGAAGGAATTTTACAATTTTTGATAGAAAAAGTGTTTTTTTTTCTTGTATTTTACGTTTTCATTATTTAAAATTAAAAGTATTGTAAAAATTGTCCATGTTTGTAACCTCATTTAGCCGAGTGTTTGTCTACAGTAACCAAGGAGTAACGTCTTTTTGCCACAAGGTGTTGGTAGTTGATTTGATTAGAAATCATCAAAATCAGACTTTTTGACTGCATATGAAACATATGATTAGAAACAGTGGTCAGTTATTGGGAGATAAAAGACCTCAGAATGCCTTCATTGGCCAATCAGAACTGAACAAAGCCAATACCCAGGTGAGAGTGACTATGCAGCCTGTTTTCATGAGAATTCAGAATTGGTTTTAAAGATAAACACCATGGTGTAGGACGGTCCAAACAATATTAGAATGTATGATCGACTTTATCTAAAAGCCAGAAACTACAGAATCCAGACTCTACAGCCCAGAGCTCTTTCATTACCAATGAATGGCAGACATTGGGAACTACTGTAAGTCCAAAGGAGCTTTTTTTACTATAGCAGTGCTCTTAATTCTCAACCAGAAACTGTCCTTGTCCCCGGAAAAAACATGTATTATTTCTCTATGAAGTTGTATATCAGTGTGACAGCAATATGATGGAGAGATTCTGTTGTTTCTGTCTGTATTGGACAGTAGTGAATATGCACTGATACTGACTCTAGGCCTACAGGCGTCTACCATATTTCAGAACTGACATTTAGTGGCTTTCTCTTTAATATGAATTCCCACATAGGTGACAAAGCACTAAAAATATGCAGTCAATGAAGCTCATAGCTTTTGAAATATTTACCACTTAGGTGCAGGCATGAAGCAAAATTTAACCGCTTCAGAAAATGACTGTACAATGGTTTAGCACTTTGCTTTGAAATTGCACCGGCAATAAAACGCGTTCCTCTCATTTTGAATGCTTCTGGCTATGGTGGCAAACACTGACGGTAAACCACCAGTAAGGTACACTTATGTACGTAATCTGTGCTGCATCTGCAGATGCTACCTTGTCTTTTCTTCCACACAGCAAAGCAGCCATCTAGTTTGCATTTCAAGCTAGGTGATAGAGTAAGTAACGGTAAAAATCAAAAAGAGTCCATTCATCCTCTCCTATTCTTAAAGTCACAATGAATTGAAAAAATGCTTTTTCACTTGTTAGCTAATTAACATACACCTATTTAACAATCAATGCCAAAACATGTATTTTTAATTTTTCTGTATTTTTATATCAAATGCCATTACTTTTACTTACTTGAAAACAGTGTATTTTTAGTGGTAATATGGCGTACCAGTAGGCATACATAAAAATTCAAACAAAAATACCATACACCTATATTTTGGAACAACATCCCCCACTCCCCCTCCACCCCTACATTCATATAAAACCTGCAACTTCACAACTTTCAGAGTATCAGATTGTCAACATGGTACGGCAGTGAAAACCCTGTTTCCTTTTCCTAAGACATCATAGTTGAGTCCCAGTGGCTGGAATTTATTCATTTTGAAGAATCTAGAATTTGTGAAAGCTCAAGATTATGCGCAAAACATTTCACAGTGGATTGCTTCACTAACTACACCAAGTATGCAATGGACTTCACTGCCTTTGTCTTTCCATGTTTGTGATAGTCCAACCTGCCCACTTTTGAACAGTCCCTCCCTGAGTTCTGTCCCCCCTCAACATCCTGTTTCAACCAGAAATACGTAGAATTATGGAAGCAAGACACCATCAAACTGCTGTTTCCTTGTGACTTTAAGACAGCCAATAACAGGGTCTCAGTCTTGCTTCGATATCGAAGAAGCACATTAGTATAAGTAGAAGAGTTCTGGGTCCATAGTCCATGCTCTTAGTACTGACAGGTGCTGCTATGGCTATTTGAATCAACCAATCCTTGGTTAGGGGTTCCATTCATAGAGAGTAACTACAATATAGAGATGCTACGAGAACTAAAAGAAGTAAAATGTTTTTGATATGCATATACAATGTTTTGAAGTGGTTCAGTTCTGAAATATGTTAGACCCTGGTACAGTCAGTATCAGTGCATATTCACTATCATATTGATGTCACAGTGATGTACAGCTTCATAGAGAATAGAATGGAAAAGATGAGAAGGTGATTAATTTTCTGGGGATAAGGACACTTTTTCTAGTTGAAAAGGTAGTAGCTCTAATAGCAAAATATTGCGGATTTTGGAAGCTTATAAAATTATTTTCAGCAGTCATCTTCAAATCACGGACAGATTATAAATTCTGCTTTGGTTAGCACACTTCACCTGTCCTAATTACATGGCAATCAATATGAATATTTCATGAGGATGTAGCAGCACCAGTCATGCTCGTAGCGGTGCTTCAAGGCCAATCAATGACTCTCGGCATCTTTCAGCACTCTTTGACCTGCAGTTATAAACAGATCAAGACTGACATTTCCATTCTGCCTTCTCCACCAATTGCTGTTACCAGATCCAAAGGGGGTCGAGACCAAGTCAAGACCAAGACCAGAGCAAATCATGTCCTTTTTAAGACCAAGACCAATAAGGAGTGTACATGTCTTTTTAAACGTAAAAATAATGATTAAGGAGTTTCTTAAGGATCATCAGAGATGTAGATCTATCTGTAGGAGCTCTGCACTATACCCTTTAACATCCAAGTGATCAATGCATATGATTTTGATTAATCAGTGCATAGTGCATTACAGACTATACACAGGTGTAATTCCTTGAAGGAACAGGTCACCCCAAAATGAAATTCATGAACTATTGCTGGCTATAGGCTGCATGTCAGCCTATAGCAGAGGGAACAAAGTAATGTCTGTGAGGGACATATAGAAGATAATGAGGTAAATATTAGACTTTTGGACCCACAGTGCAATCATTTGGCTGCAAAACACTTTGATTATGCTGCACAAGCTGTATGGAGAAATTTGATGGGCATTTTAGCAATTTTGTTGGAGCTGTTAAAAGATGGCACCGTTAACTTCAATAGATTGGGAGAAGGCTGAGATGGAAGTACAGGGGCTAACTTGCTTTGTGTTTGGTTTATGTACAAACTTCAATGGAGTTTTGACTGACCTGGGAGTGAGTAGTTATTGACTGAATGTTCATTTTAGGGTGAACTATTCCTTTAAAGTGTTTGTAGTGCTGGGGAGAAAATAAATGAAGGTAGACCAGGTACAGACAAAAGTTGAAATCTTTGAAAACTTTTAGACCAAGACTGAACTGAAGACCAAGACCAGGCTCAAGACTGACACTGAACTCAAGATTGGCATTGGACTCAAGACAACACCGGACCCAAGACCGAGACTGTACTCAAGACCGAGAGTGAACTGAAGACCTAGACCAGGCTCAAGACTGACACTGAACTCAAGACCGAGATCGGACTCAAGACAAGACCGGACTCAAGACAGAGCCTGAACTCAAGACTGAGACCGGACTCAAGACCGAGAGAGAACTCAAAACCAAGACCGGACTCAAGACCAAAACTGAACTCAAAACCGAGCCCGGACTCAAGACAAGACTGGACTCAAGACCAAGCCTGAACTCAAGACCGAGACCGGACTCAAAACCGAGACCGACCGACACCAAACTCAAGACCCAGACCGGACTGAACAGGGATGAACGACACAACCAGCTCACATTATGTTCCACTGCATGTAATATTCATGTAAGTATGATATATAATGTACGTATATGTATTCACAGATACACACACATTTTTAAAATTTTATTTTTAACCTTGATTTATCCAGGTAAAATCGACAGAGTTCCATGCTCTTTTCCAGCAACAGCCTGCTTCACATTCATACAGTTTAACACATTCACACTGGGAGCTGCTCAGTACAACTACAGTCTTCTACCTTAGGCCACTGGGAGCTGCCCAGTACAACCACAGTGGAGCAGCTGGGGGTTCGGTATCTTGCTCAAGGATATCTTGACAGTGGTTGTTGTGGGAAGGGAGAGTGTTGCTGATTCACTTTTCCCTACCAACATTTTCCCAGTCGGTCCGGGGATTCAAGCTCACATGCGGACACTCTTGCAGATATATTCTCTCTCTCTCTCTCTCTCTCTCACACGCACTCTCTCTCTCTCTCTCTCGCACACGAGGCACAGTATCCATTTTCTTCATTACTTTCCACTATGTGCTTGCCATTCACGTAGTGCAGGTCTAGATGCCATATGAAACAACATGTCAGGTTCTGCTCTGCCTGTACTTAGCACTGCTCCACAAACTCACAATCAACATTAAAAGGGAAAACTTTCTGGCAGCGGGTTCCCAGCGTCCGACTGCGCCACAGTGATCTGATTGATAAACCATGAAGCCTGAGAGCGTTTTCCTGCTGAGCTATTAATCTGCTCGCTCTCTCTCACCCTGATTGGAAAAGCTATTTCACTGAAAGGCCTTGTGGGCGCTTGTCAAGAACAAAAGCAAACTCTTTTAATGAAATAAATTGTAATTTGTGGAAAAAAGGGAAGGGCGGGGGCTTCTGAATCATTTTATTTCTTGGAATAAAGCAAAAAAAAGATTATGCCAGCATGATATGGCCGCTGAATAAAATGTTTCTGATTCCACTTCATCTCAAGAATAACAGTAATGGCATTCAGAGAGCTGTACATTTCAGTTCCCCCAGTAAATGCAGAAATTGCCTCATCTCATTGATAGAAATATAAACAAACGGTAACAGTTTACTTGAAGTGGTGCTCATAAGGAATTAGAAGGCATCAAAGGCACATTATAAGCACATTTTGTGTACATCATAATTGTTATTATCAGATACAATGATATCAGAACAAACCTAGTGTGCAAAATAATTTGTATGGGGGAGTTAGTACTTTCTAACTGTATAGTTAATGGCATGATGTTAAATTGAATGTAATCTTTAGATATTTGTCCAGTTATTATGTTGTAAGATAAGTATCTATTTGGCTTATAATCTGCTGGTAATGCCTCAATGCACTTTAAGTACAGTGTTACAGGGAATGTCCTTGAAAAATACGTTTTTGATGAAATGCGAGTATATAAGACAGCTGTAACAGGTACTTTATCTACAGTATATTCAAAAATATACAGATACCACTTCAAACTTGAGTCTTGTTACACAGGTCTTTAGTAAATTCCAACCTAGAACAATTGTTAAATTTGACATACGTATGTAATTTGGTCAACTTTTTTTATCTAAAGGACCTTACAGTATATGAGCGTACACTGTACAATTTTAGGGTTGGTGGCCTCTGTGGGAGGCAAACCACTAACCCTGGCAGTGTTTGACTCATGCTCTATACCCATTGAGCTATACAGCACAATGTTAAGAGGTTTAGTGGTCATAGTTGTGAACCAAGAAGTAGGTACTAAAATGTAGTCCCCTGCCGGAAAAAAGAAAAGAAACGATGAAGTCCCCACAATAATGAAGGTCCTCAGAACATTCTGTTGTTTTGTTCTCTAGTCTTCTGTATTCTTCAAAGGAATACATCAAGTTTTTTGTCCAGGTGATCAACTTAGCTGTTAAAGCTACGATCCTTGATTTGTGCTTGATTTGTACTCGCACCCTCTCACAGCTGTACAAGAGGAGTGACAAAAATACATGCCCCAGAATGTAAAGCGTTTGTTTTTAGCAAAAGCTAACCTTGCTGGTTAACTAGCATGCTGATGCTAACTAGGATGGTATGACATTAAAAGTTAATTTACTAGTGTAGTTACACTGTAGCTAGCTCTTCATTACTGGAAAACCCTTTTGAGGTTTTAGTGCTCTTCATTTGACAAATGTTGAGCGTCATTGAACTTTTATTTATTACATCGTATCATGGTTTTATCGAATCGTGAACCCCATATCGCATATCGAATCGTATGGTGAGATAATCGTCCCATCCCTAATGGCTACACTGTAGCAGAACTGAAACATCTTTAGCTAGCATTCATGGTCTACACTGTAGCAGAGCTGTAACCCTAGCAACCTAAACAAATTCAGCCTCTAACCAGCCATTGAGAGATTTGTGTGAAAAATCCTTATTTCTAACCTCAGTTAGCCGAGTGTTTGTCTGCAGTAACCAAGCAGTAATGACTTTTTGCCTCAAGGTGTTGCTAGTTGATTTGATTGGAAATCAACAAAAATGTTGAGATTTCTTGACTGCAGAGTGATATGATTAGATGTGAAACAGCAGTCTGTTATGAAATAGTTGTCTGTTATTCAGAAATAACTGACCTCAGAATGCCTTCATTGGCCAATGAGAATAAATCACGATAACTTGCAACTTACTTTATATAGCACAATCTAAAACCAGAGTTTACGAAGCACTTCACATAAAAACAGAAGAAATAGTGCAACATGATTTAACAAAGAGAGGGGAAAGTCCAATTACCTCTACCTTAAGCACATATTGGGATTTTAAAAGTCCTCCATACAACTGTGTATCACCCTTCGTTGAATCTCATTTGCAGTTTGACACAGTCCAAATTCAGCTGAATTTACTTCAGCACGTCTAAGATATAAGACACCTTGAGCACATTAAAAGGGCAGGCAGTAAAGAAACATAAGAGCAAAAGAAGAATTAGAGCCTCTGTGGGGTAGCACTGGTGATTTAAACAGGACAGATGCAACCCCTAAGCAGTGGCTGAGCATAAGCATTCACAACAACTGACTGAGTTCATTTAGATGCCCTTTTAGCTATGACTCAATTATCTATCTAGGTCTACCTCTAGATCTCTGCAAGTGGTTTCTTTTCAGGAACTTCATATAGTGAAGAGATGAAAAAATCTCTTCATTATTATTCATTTTTATTCATTTGTGTGTTTCACAAGTCTTATTCATACACAGTACACGCTGTTGTCAGCTATTTTTCCTATTCTATAGCACTGTATACACATGCTGTACTGATGTGTCATAAATTATCTTAGCGAGAGAACATATAATCTTACTAGTGCTGTCTGGTGTCAACAGATGAGTTCTTCAACACCTGTGGAGGCTTTACAGATGCAGATTACCTCAGGCTAGATGCTGTGTCAAGGTTGATGGCTCATCAAGGTGATCGACAAACTTTGGGGTGGCAACTTGGCCAACTGAGGGGAGGAAGGTGGGACTAATGCTTAGTTCCATTCAAAGTGGGAAGTTAGAAATTTCCAGCTGGTAGGTTGAAATTACAATTTTTGTACATTCCACTGGTCCAGCTTGGAAAAACCAGGGGAGAAACATGGACGCATGCAAGATTTTCTTTGCAGTTCAAACCCTTGTTTTGTTGTATTCGTGCGCACAAGATATATTTCATTCCTCGATTTGGTTCAAATGAGCCCTCGTTTTGGTTTATTCGTGCGCACAAGATACAATCATTCCTTCGGAAATAGTGAAATGTGCTCTCAATATATAAAATGCGTGCACGTCACAAGCTTAAAAAGAGTCAGTGCACACAATGGTGATCTCTTTTGAAATGTGAGTGTGTTAATAGTAAATCAAAAGAAAAGGCAACATGTTTTCAACGGCTCGGTGTATGCCACCATATTGACATAATGTCAGAGAACTGTGTATCAGAAAGCTTGGGGTTGAGAAATCTTGCCGGAGTTTCCTTCTTGGAATTCCAACGTGAAGGCCATTCCATTGCATTCTATCTACTCGGAAGTTGGAATTTCCAATTTTCCGACATCTCTGGAACACAGCATGACCCTTTGCTGCCTCAAGGCACAATTACACATATTGTAGCTTTTAAAAAATGATTCTTAATGGCACTCTTGCTTTACTGAATAGTGACAGTGAAGAGAGATGAGAAAGTTGGACTAGAGAGGGGGGAAGTGACATGTTACAAAGGTCCCAGGCCAGATTTGAACGAAGGATGTCACAGTCACATGGTTCTCGCCTTAGCCACCAGCAACTTAACGAAAAAACCAAATTCACTGACCTTGCTGTCTGTCTCTCTGTCTCATCCATAACTGAAGTATGCTGTTCTTGGTCCTGGTTTCCATCTGCCTGAGGCCTCCAGGATCTGATTGAGGTCCATGCCTTAGAGCCTATTTTCTCAGCCTCTGCGCTGGCAGCGGCGGAGGCCCTAAGTGTGTGTCATCATGTGCGACACATTGCTCTGCAGTGGGAAACCGAAGTTCCAAAGGGGCTGTTCACTTTCCTTATGCCTCCCCAGAGGGAACGGAGGATCAGTCCTCAGCAAACCTCCTCCTCCCCAGGGAGCCTCTCGCCCTCCCCAGCCCCCAGAAGATACTATAGCCAATCTGTCATTCCTTGCTGCAGGACTTCTCTCTTATTATATTGTTTTCCTCCTCCAAGAATATAGTCATCGTATATGGGGCCACCTTGCAGGTGAGCTGACACATTTCCCACACAGCTGTGTCAATCACTGACTGGCCCCACATAATGGCATCACTGCCATCCACAGAATGGTATCTCCCACTGTGCCATGTCATTATCATTGACACCAGGACTGTACCATTCGACACACTCCCAACACAATGTGATTTGCAGTAAAATATACTGTAACTAATGTTTTCAAGAAATGGGATTTATTTGCGTGATCTTTTGGGCTCAAAATGTTTTCAATTAGGGATGTAACGCTACATTCATCTAATGGTTCAGTTCGATAAACGATACTGTGTTCACGGTTCGATATTATGAACAAAATCTGAATGATGACAATTATTACTGACCTGTGCAACCAGGGAAATTTCTCACTAGAAGATCAGTAGCTGCGGTTACATGAGACATTTTTTTTCATTCTGAATGAAATCATTCCGGAGGAAGATTGCTACACAAATGTTTACATGAGCACTAAATATAACGATCGCATTAAGATGTGTGTTTACATGCTCCACAGTATGTAATCAGAATAAAAGTTTCTGACATGCGCAAAACACCACCGAATCCAGCGGCTTACGTTTTTAAAAGATGGACCTGCGTTGGTTATTTCTTTACTGCTGTTCTTTCTGATGAAGCAACAGTTTTATCAAAACATACGACTCCATAAGTGTCAGAAAAAGACGTTTTGTTTTGCCCCCGCAATGATTGGGTTTGTAATTTGTAATTTTCACCACTGTAAACCGAAACTGGCCCGGAGAGGCGGAGTCAGGACTTGATATAAAAACGGGCTGCGCCGCCTACATCAAGCCCGAGCGCCCCGGGGTTAATAACAAGCACATCCATTCGAATCCTCCAGGAAAAAAAGGGTAACATAATTGACGTTACTTACTTTAAATGCGCGAGCATGTGCAGAAAGAGGCGAGATAAGGAAAGTGAGTGTTTACATGACGAAATTGTATCCATCGACCGGATTATGAAAGGGTTATACCACCCCTCTCAAACGGAATGAAATTGCATTCGGATCGGCCAGTTTATTCTGACTGAGGCGTTTATATGAGGAGGCATTTTTATTCTGATTGGGCTACTATTCTGATTAAAAGGCTCCATGTAAACGCAGCTAGTGCAAAGAGAAACAGCTATGTTTTTAAGACCTCTGAAACAGCATTTAACCAAATACAGTCAACTGGAGCTTTTCATTGTGATGTGGTTGTACATGGTGCAGCATGTTGTTAGTGTTACCTGTAAGGCAAGGCTCTCTTACAATACTTGCAAACAGTCTTTGTCTTGTCATTTGTCTTGTTGCTGTTTTCTTCCCTAATTGGAAACTCTAAATGCTGCTGTGCAGCAGACTTAAAACTTCTAGCTTCCAGCTAAAACTTGCTAGCCTTGCGCTCTCTAGAGTGCAAACAATGCAAAAGAGAAAAGACCATTTTGAATGTAATTTCTTAGATATTATACTGCAACTGAAATCACATTTTTTCTACATTTTTTCAACTCCATAATGCATATTGTCAAATTTTTGTATTACAAATTTTTGTGTCGCAAACTTTCGTTACTTCCCTATTTTCAACACCTTTTATAGGAGTTAAATTACTGACTGTGCCACACAAAGGTAAGATCTCTGAAAACTGACAGGAACAGCAAGAGAAATAACCAGAATGGAGGCTATTCAGCTTCAGTCGGTGCTATGAATAGAAATTCAGTCACTTCCCTCATCAAATCTCTGACAAAACAGACTCAGCATTAGCATTTGCATTTTGCAAACTCATAACTCTGAAAGAACCAAGCAATAATGTGAAAAATAAAGATCGAGAGACAAAGGTGCAACCTGTGTGAATAGCTAAAAATATCAAAAATGTCAAAACAAATCACAGTAAAGGGGTGACTTCGGTTTTAAATGCAAGAAATCAGAAAAATCTTGACAGGTTGCCACGAAGGCTGCAGCCCACCTACACAGAGACTTTGCCAGTTCTGAAATGTCACAGTATGCAAATGCTTCATAATTTCACTGACTGCTCTTACAACCTGTCATCCACTTGAAACATTCAGCGGAGTCGCCAGCGAAAAAAGAAAGGAGTTTGGTTTGTAAAATTCATTCTTATATAGAACAGACAAGTTAATGTGGGATTTTACAAACAATATGATTTGAAGGGCCGGGGCGAGGCAGTCAAACACACAGACAGTTCAAATTGAAATCCTCCGCTCTTCAAATAAGTGACAGGTAATAGACCGAAGTGCTGCCCAAATTAAATTCCTTTCGAGAGGCTGCCATTCTTTGGATGTGCATAATATGCACAGTTGTAGAGTAAATAGTACAGCAATCAGTGACTTTGAAAATTAATTTGGGGTCCAGCAGGCAGCGGACTTGTTGAGACAGAGAGAGCGGCTCGGAAGCCAATCAGTTTCACAAAAACGACAATTCCAAAATGTGTGTACTGGACTACACTTGACACTTGAATGGGCATTGTGTGTGTGTGTGTGTGTGTGTGTGTGTGTGTGTGTGTGTGCCTGTGCCTGTGCCTGTGCCTGTGCCTGTGTGTGTGTTTGCACACAAATAGAAACAGTCAGTGGATGAGGGTTGCCTTGTACGTTATCCTCAGACAATACTGACATCAAGTGGCAGTTTGCAGTAACTTGAACTCCAACATGAGAATTTAAGAGCCTAAATTGTCTCTTGTAGTCAGATGAGTGGCTCATTATGAAGCATTGTGGCCTTTTTTTTTTATAGCATCCATTATCCCCAGGATGACAACAGAAATGAATCAGCAGATTTGTGGACAAGCATTGGTGTCAGTTTGCAGCTAATTGGTGTGCAAGAGGTTAATAAGGAAGTGAGAGGTTGTTTTAATCTTACATACTGTTCATACCAGTCATACCTTTTGCATTGCACCTTTCTCTTGTTGACATGGGTTGGTTGTTACCGAAAAGTACAAACAAAACAAACAGCCATTTCTGGTAATTCCCATGGCAAGAACAAAAGCATGCCCTCAACCGCCGACAACACTAGATATAAAATGAAAATGAAAGACAACAGACTTGTGAGCATCCACTTGCAGCTAGTGTCAACACATGTAACATTATTTAGCATTTTGTCTTCGCCGAGAGCAAGAGCATTCAGTAAACAGTAATTTCAGGTGTTTCCCAGAAATGAAAGTATGTCATCCATCATTGATGACGATGGTAAATATGCACTGTACACCACCGAATTATGAAATCATTTAAAATTAATTGATAACAGTTGTTTTCATGAATTCCTGGGTACCACCAAAAAAATCTCCTTTTGAGTTAAAAGAGCTAATATTCTGGATGTCCAACACCTGGAACAACATCAAACACCAAATATATTGTAGCCTTTCTTAAAAGGATCTTAGAGCCACTTGGTTGGCTCCAATGTTAGAGCGAAGGCCACACAAGGTCAATATAGCTCTGCAGGCAGATATGTTGGCCCGTTACATGGTCGATGTAAGCCATGCACACAACAGCTCAAAAGTCAATGCTTGTGGATTAAAGGTTTATATCCTCAGACAGGCTCAAGGAGACCAGTTGCTGTGGCTGTGCTATGTGAGCAGAGGGCTTGCATATAATGTGAAATGTATGTGTGCCTTTTGGTAACTATGTTCCAAGCCTCAAACCGATACGCCACTATTCAAGCCACATAACAACATGACAGAATCATCACTGAATCAATAAAGGTGCTATTGAACTATCACTGAACCAAGATGAACCATTCACATTTTACATGAAGATCCATTTGTGCATTCTCACTAGTGCAACGTCAAGAGCCAACTGGATGAAAAGGCTGTTTATTAGCAGCACTACACAGGCTACTTTAAGCCCAACAACATGTGCCTCCATTAGCTAACTCACAAACAGCATGGATCCAAAGCTCATCCTCCAGGGAGAAGAGGATGAACATTGGAGAACATTAATGGATGTTGCATAACTAACACAGTGATATAGCATGAACACCAAAAATAAATACAGCAGACAGTCATAGGGTTGTTGTGCACTACACTTCCCAAGTTCCAAGTCCTGGTGCAAGCTTTCATGAACTGGACATGGGTTGAATCACTATTGTGCTATATCAATCAGATAGAGAGGATCAAAATAGACATTTATTTATTTATCTGAAAATGTTGCTGGTTGTTACTTTAAGGGATTCAAACAGTTCTTCAACAGAAAAATGTAAAATGTAAATATATTCAGGCCACAAAGAACTTCAGACTTCAACTTAGATTTTAACATCTTCTTTTATTTTGGCACGTGACACCAAAACGTGACAATCAAAACATTTGATTGAGATGTCAGATATCATCTTTGTCAAGCCTCTGAAATGTTACCACTATGATTCAACCCCTCCTAGACAATGTCATGCAAATTAGAGGCGATAACTGGCAGTGTTGGATAACAAAAAATTACATAACAAAGACTTTTGTGATCATTTTTTACGATCACATTTTTTTATATTTGAGTACAGCAGATAAGAGAGACAGGAAACACAGTACAGAAACACAACTTGAGAGCTGAACTCAAAGCACTGTAACTATGGTATGAGCCTTAGCCTCTATGCTATGGAGCAACATTTTTATGAACAACTATACTGAACAAAAATATAAACGCAACACTTTTGTTTTTGCTCCCATTTTTCATGAGTTGAAATAAAAGATCTAAGACTTTTGCTATGCACACAAAAGGCTTATTTCTCTCAAATTTTGTTCACAAATTTGTTTTAATCCGTGTTAGTGAGCACTTCTCCTTTGCCAAGATAATCCATCCACTTGACAGGTGTGGCATATCAAGATGCTGATTAAACAGCATGATTATTGCACAGGTGTGCCTTGGGCTGGTCACAACAAAAGGCCACTCTAAAATGTGCAGTTTTATCACAACACAATGCCACAGATGTCGCAAGTTTTGAGGGAGCATGCAATTGGCATGCTGACTGCAGGAATGTCCACCAGAGCTCATGTTGCAGCATGATAATGCACGGCCCCATGTTGCAAGGATCTGTACACAATTCCTGGAAGCTGAAAACATCCCAGTTCTTGCATGGCCTGCATACTCACCAGACATGTCACCCATTGAGCATGTTTGGGATGCTCGGGATCGGTGTGTACGACAGCGTGTATAGATGATAGAGCTATTTATGATGATTTTGGTGTAGTTGTTTATGGTCTTTCTTGGCTGCATTGTCAAATATGTGAGAAAAGGTATGTTGTAGCTTTGTAAGGTGAGAGGCTGAGTGAATGCAGAAGTAACTATTTATCTCAGCTGTTTAGAGTGTGTTGAGCCTCAGGTTGTCAGTATACCATGATCCAGGACAGACCAGTTTTTTTCTGCTTACAGGCTGGCTGTTGTGAGTGATAAGTCTCACCAGGCATTGAATTTGAGAGGTCACTGGAGAAGCAGTTATTGATGCACAGAAGGGATAGGAAAGAGGAAAAAGCACACATCTGTACCATAGTGACGGGGCTTAGCCTAGTCTTTGATTTTACCAACAATACTTTGACATTTCACCTGAAAGTTCTTTTCTCAGCTCTCAAAATGTGGACCTTTGGGGTATTATTTTAAGGTTGGCTTTAGAGCAAGAAATTTAATCTATGAAATGGGATGCTTTGAGTGAGTTTGAGGCGATTCCCTAATATTATCACTTTATGATAATTATCACTTTAATGATCATGCCTGTGATTTTGAACATTGCACATGCTCTGTGGCAGGGAACATGTGCAAGGGTTTTAAAAACACGCTGAACTTCCTCGTGGTGGGAAATTCCAGTCCTGCAGCGGTGGGAGGGAACGCCCATGCAGAGGTAAGAATTATAAAGTTGTGAAGAAGAATTCATTAGTCATTTTCAAAGGAGACATCGCAAGACACACAACAGTGGGATCCCTTTACGCTTAGTGCGGCTGTTTAACATGAGTGTTGTAACCTATAAAGGTAAGACTGAGTTCACATTACAATGTAATTACAATGTAATTATTCACTGTCATTTTGATAGACGGGACATCATTTTCCACCCACGACTTTCCAGTTGCTATGCTTCACCTCACTAACTCCTCTCTCAAAATACTTACTGTCAATACACATATAAGCCAAAGACTATTTCTTTGTGCTGGTTTTATGTCACATGTTTTCTGTATTTTGTCTTATATGTGGTCTTTGAGAAAATTAGTTATATAGTTGAACCAGACAACTGTGCTGAATGAATTCTGTTTTAGTTTATTCTGCACGAAAATGATTGTTGAATGAATTTCATTGAAGTCAAATCTGTAGCATGCAAGAAAAGGCTATTATGTAATAACACCGCATTATGTAATAACTCGACAAAATGTAATACATTTTCACTTCATTATGTAATAACACCCGCATTTTGTAATAATCTGCCGCATTTTGTAATACACAGCCTGAACGCAATATGTAATATATTTCCCCGCATTTCGTAATAAATTATTACATATTGCTTTATTACATATTGCTTTATTACAAAAAAATTATTACGAAAAGGCTATTATGTAATAACACCGCATTATGTAATAACTTGACAAAATGTAATACATTTTCACTTCATTATGTAATAACACCCGCATTTTGTAATAATCTGCCGCATTTTGTAATACACAGCCTGAACGCAATATGTAATATATTTCCCCGCATTTCGTAATAAATTATTACATATTGCTTTATTACATATTGCTTTATTACATATTACTTAACTAAAAGCATCCATGAACAGTGTGGTTTTGAGTCCTGATCAATCAATCAATCAAGTTTTTATTTGTCACATGTAATCATTCAGGTACAATCACAGTGAAATGTAATCCCGTCAGTTCTGATTCAAAAGTTTCGAGGATTAGGCTACTTTTAAGATTGACAGGGAGTCTGTTTCAGAGATGCGCAGCATAGTGACTAAAGGTTGCTTCACCAAGTTTAGCCCTGGCACTGGACACTGCTAGCAGCCCACTCCCACTTGACCTGAGAGGCCTGGCAGGAGTGTACTCTTTAAACATGTCTGTAATGTATTTGGTCCCACTCCATGTATTGATTTATAAACAAGCAGCATTGCCTTATATTAAATTCTGTGGCTGACAGGAAGTCAGTGTAGTGACTTAAGAATCGGGGTGATGTGGTCTGACCTTTTGGTCCCTGTAAGAACTCTAGCAGCTGCATTTTGAATAAGCTGAAGCTTTTTGATGGTCTTTTTGGGGAGCTCTGTCAAAAGACCATTGCAGTAGTCTGCTAGAAATAAAAGCGTGAATGAGTTTTTCCAGGTCGGCTTTTGACATGAAGTCCCTGAGTTTGGCTGTATTTGTAAGATGATAAAAAGCTGATCTTGTTACTGCTTTTATGTGGCTATTTAGACTAAGATCAGAGTCAACTATAACGCCGGTCTAATTTAATATTTGGGAAGTTTAATTTAGCTTAATTGTTAAAAATATAACATGTGTACAGATGAAGACATCCATTTTGGTTTGTTATTACATAATGCACTGTATTATTACATTTTCATCATAAAAAAAAAGTGCAACTCCCTCATTTTGTAATAACCACCACAATATGTAATATTTTATTACAAAATGTGGGGAAATTTATTACATATTGCGTTCAAGCTGTGTATTACAAAATGCAGCAGATTATTACATAATGCAATGTTATTACATAATGCGTTGTTACAAGGCTTTATCAACACATTGTACATTGATTGCTATGAGATAATGAAATTAGGGGTCAAATATTACATGAACCTCAACATAACAAGATAAATGCAAAAAGGCATATTTAAGGTATTAGAATTTACGGTGACATTCCCTTGTATTCATCTTTCCCCACAATTTGTTGAATTAAAAAAAGAAAAAACGCTACAGTGAGTGTTGAAAAGTGATGATGATTTATTAATATTTTGGAAAGAAACCCTTGAATGCAGCACATGGAAGACATTTTCTGGTATTCTACCAAGGTACATCCTTTTAATTATGCTACAGGTATTTAATTATGCTGTGAGCAGGATTTTTCAGATTGCAATGACAAAGTGCTTCACAGAAACAAGGAAATAAAACACAGATAAAATCAGATAAAGGCAGAAAGTAAAAAGTAAAAGACAAGGAAACAGTAGAATAAAGCAGAAACAATACAACTGAAATATACAGGTACATATTTATTTATATACATTGTTATTTCATATATATATGTAATTATTAACCTCTGGTCATTGTAACCTTGCTACTGCCTGGAATTAAAAAATGCACTCTGACACTCTGCACTCATCAAAATCTTATCTCTTATCTCACCCTATCTAAAATGCAATCATGAAGCTTGAGCATTTCTTCAGCTGAGATCCATATCCCAGTCTGGAGTGTGCAAGCAGTATTCATTTTTATGACATCCACGCACTGTATGACAAAAGGTATATTTTTATCTGACAGGGTCTGGACGTTTAACAGAATCCTATGAACGGAGGATTGTTCTAGTTGGGAAGACCGGAGTTGGGAAGAGTGCAGCAGGAAACACCATCTTGGGGAGAGAAGCTTTTGAGTCTGAACTGTCTCCGACTTCCCAGACATCTGAATGCAAGAAAGCCAAGGGAGAGGTCGGAGGACGAAAGGTTGCCATTATCGATACTCCGGGGCTGTTTGACACAAATTTTACCCAAGAGGAAGTGTTGAAGAGGATCAAGATGTGCATCTCTCTGTCTGCTCCTGGTCCTCATGCCTTCCTGGTGGTTCTTCAGCTGGGCAGGTTCACGCAGGAGGAGAAAGAAACAGTGAAGATGATTCAAACCACTTTCGGTGAAGAGTCGGCGAAACACTCAATGGTGTTGTTCACTCATGGAGACAAACTGAAGACAAAAACAATTAAAGAATTTGTTTCACAGAGTGAAGACCTGAAAGACATCATTCAGACATGCCATGGGCGATATCACGTTCTCAACAACGAAGTGAAGGACCACTCACAGACCAATCAGCTCCTTGATAAAATTGACAAGATGGCTATGGTTAATAAGGGGCACTACACCAATGAGATGTTCGCGAAAGCAGAAAAAGCCATAGAAAAGGAGAAAGCAAAACTCCTGAAAGAGTCTGAGGAACAGAGGCAAAAGGAACTGGAAGAACTGAGGGTCAAATTTGTCGGAAAAACCTTTCACAGGGAAGAGAAAATTGTGCATCTCAGGTATGAGGCTAAAGCCAGAGCTCAAGCTGAAAGATCAAATGACTTTGTCACAGCTCCGGTAATGATTATAGCAACAGCTTGTGGTGCTACCGTTGGAGGTTTGCTTGGAGCTGTAGCAGGCCCAGTTGGTTTGGTAGTAGGAGCAGCAGCCGGAGCAGCTGTTGGAGCTGCCATTGGCGCAGTATCAATTAAAATCTCAGATAAATGCAATGTGCAATAAGGAAATACAGTTGAATCCTGATGATTAGGATTTATTTGATTTGTCATGCTACAAGTCTGCTTCATTAAGTAGCCTAATCTGCAACTGCTAAAATGTAAACTCTTACTATATACAGATGCTAATTTACATGAAACATGACACTGGTGATCACGGTTTGGCGATATGTGTAGCAATTCAACTTGTATTATTTTACATCTTTAACAATTTCTTGGTTTGATAATGAATACTGATTGAATACTGAATAACATGATTTACTTAAAATATGTTTTATTATGATAGAATATGAATCTTTATTTGTGTACATGTAGCCTCTCAATAAATTATGTAAAACTGTCTAGGTGGATTTTGAACACTTCTTCCACTTCTTGAACGCATGTCTCCTGCAAACTACAAGCCAAACTCCAAACTGCTGTGTTTTTTTAAGGTTTTAGTAAACTTGTATCAACCAAACTGATATATTTTGAGTCAAAATATCTTTGAGAAATTCCAATTTGGTTCATGAGCACTACATAGCACAGAGGCTGCTCGCATGACCAACAACTTTCTTTTAGCAGCAGATGCGTGGGAATGTTTCATTTTAATTATTTTAGATCTTATTGTTGCCTTCAATACTGTAGACTGTACCATGTTATTAGATGGCCTGGGGAACTGGGTGGTCTCACACAAAAAGTTCTTCACTGGTTGAACTGCTATCTCTCCAACAGAGGGCTTTCAGTCAACAAAGGCAACTCATCATCAGCAGACATCACAGTGGAGTCCCGCAGGGTTCAATTCTGGGCCCCATCTTATTCTCAATTTCTATGCTTCAAATTGGACATAATAACTGCAAACATAACAAGAATTTCCATTGTTCAGAAATAGTCATTTTGAGCCCACCCAATTCCATCAAATCAATCCACCATGAAGTAGATACTGTGTCTGTCAATGTAAAGCTAGTAGCAAGAAACGTAGGTGTATTTTTTATATAAATTTGAGCTTTGACACAAATCTTGTTTATTTCAACTGAGGAATATTTCAATTTTTTTGTGATCTGGAAAAAGTCACCCATGTTTTTATCTGTTCTCACTTCATCTTCTCTCAGACTGCTGTAACTCTCTGTATTCCTACCTCAGTCTATCATCCCTCTTTCATCTCCAACTTGTACAAAATGCAGCAGTTAGGGCTCTTACTGGAATAAAAAGACAAGATCACATCACAGCGATTTTTTACCATCATGGCTCCTAGACTTTGGATCTACCTGCCTAAGGGGGTCAGGCTGCAAAATCTGTATAATCTTTTAAACCACATCTTTTTTATGGATTTGCTTTCATGTGATGATCTTTTATTCATTGTTTTTGACCTCCCATGGTTCTTGCCTTGCTTTTATAGTTTCTACCCTGATTTTATTGCCTTTGCTGTCAATCATATGTTCTTTCTTCTCCTTTGTAAAGCACCTTGTAACTGTTTTGAAAAGTACTATGTAAATAAAGATGATGATGCTGATGCTGATTATTGTTATTATTATATGTCTAGTGTGAGTGTGTAACTGAGATAGGACTAGTGAAGAAGAAAGTGCATTAAGAAGAAGAAACACTAGCATGAAAGTAGGAATAGAGGGCGGGAAAGTGTAAAGAAAGTTGCTGGAGTGGGTTGCCATCACTAAAATAACTCCACAGTCTGCAAGTAGTGAGCTATTACTGCTGTAGATGCCTGTTGTGAAGGCCTTTCTATCTGGATTCTTATGTAACAATGTAACTGCTTGACGTTCTAGGTAAAGATGTCAGGCAACTTGCACTGTGATGTACGGTACTATACTTTTATTAACCTACAAACCTCTATGTGTTGAGGTTAAGCAGTAGCAGCGCAAAATCTTAAAAAAAGATTGTGGCATGTTTTATCTTTACAGGGTCTCGGAAGACTGATGCAGTCCGAATAATTTTGGTTGGGAAGACCGGAGTAGGGAAGAGTGCAGCAGGAAACACCATCTTGGGGAGAGAAGCTTTTGAGTCTGAACTGTCTCCGACTTCCCAGACATCTGAATGCAAGAAAGCCAAGGGAGAGGTCGGAGGACGAAAGGTTGCCGTTATCGATACTCCAGGGCTGTTTGACACAAATTTTACCCAAGAGGAAGTGTTGAAGAGGATCAAGATGTGCATCTCTCTGTCTGCTCCTGGTCCTCATGCCTTCCTGGTGGTTCTTCAGCTGGGCAGGTTCACGCAGGAGGAGAAAGAAACAGTGAAGATGATTCAAACCACTTTCGGTGAAGAGTCGGCGAAACACTCAATGGTGTTGTTCACTCATGGAGACAAACTGAAGACAAAAACAATTAAAGAATTTGTTTCACAGAGTGAAGACCTGAAAGACATCATTCACACATGCCATGGGCGATATCACGTCTTCAACAACGAAGTGAAGGACCACTCACAGACCAATCAGCTTCTTGATAAAATTGACAAGATGACTATGGATAATGGCGGGGGGCACTACACCACAAAGATGTTCGAAAAAGCAAAAAGCGCTAGAAAAAAAGAAAAGCGAAAGCTTTTAAAGGAGCTGAAGGCAGAAGAGCGACAAAGGATGGAGGACCTGAAGGCTGAAGTTGAAAGAGAAATGACGTTTTTACCAAGAGGGTCAATTAAGCATAAGTCTAAATGTCTCCTACAATAAAAAAAAATGGTGGTATTTCTTAATTTTGTGTTGTCATTGTAGTCAGTGTTTCTTTTAGAGTTTCCATGTTTTTTACTTAACAAATACTTAAGAGAATGAATCGGATGGGTAAACCATTAGGCACTTGCATGCGTTAGTCTCAAGGTGGAAACCTATTAGTCTGTGTTAGTCAGTGGAAGTTGTCCTTTCTCACTAGTATTAGAACTGTCAATTGCATGGGTGAATGGTGCCAGTAAACAAGCACTAGAAGCTCTTTCGAATGCAGTAGAAGCAGTTAAACCTCGCATATAGATCTGGGCGTGCTTTCGGTGGTGCATCTTAGGGCTGAGTTCATCTTTTATTGACTAATGATGGACTGGGATACTGGGATGAGCTTAGCCGGGGATGCTTTTGTCGAACCTAGACCAGGATTTCTATGCATTGAATCTGATGTAATTGCATATGCATTTATGCATCCATTTATGTCTGTATGTCTGTGTTAATGCGAGGGTTTATCTCATTGGCTTCATGGTAGATGTGTCATTTCTCACTCAGGGTTACATTTACTTGTGGATTTGTGTGCAGGCATGTTGGTATATATGCACCTGGTGTGTTAATGTTTCAATGTGTGTATGAATCATGTGGATTAATATGCATGTACTATATATATATATATATATATATACATATATATATATATATATGGATTATATACATTGGTATACTGATAGCAGCTCTATGGAATATTTTAGTTTATTTTGACTGTTGCAACAAAAGAATGTATTAATTAAACTTGAAGATGTGTAACAGCTGTATTTTTTATGTTACCACCTTTTTCTTTTATTTTTCAAATTCAACCTCTAACCTACCCCATAAAGAGAAAACAAATTTGGTCACGAAAAATGGGCAATGTTATTCATGTACAAAATTATGTTGTTATGATGACTTGAAATAAGCTCTGTGTACACGATAGTGTGATGGAAAATTTGTGATCTTAGAGCACTTTTAACAACTCTGTCATGGTTAATTTAGATTTGAGATGTCATAATCTGATGGATCAAAAATTGATTTAGCCAGGCAAAATGAAACAGTGATTTCCAAGTGTCACAAGGTTGCTGGATATTTTGTGGGCTGTGAATAACAAAATAAAAACAAGCTATTTAAACTTAATCAGAAGCCAATTTATATGCCAAACCGACAGATTACTAAACTTGATAGAAGGCACATACTTAAGTGGATGCCTGTTGTTTTCAACCAAGATTTGAGATTTAACCTTATTGTTCAAATGTATTTGTCCATTCAGTTAAAAATAGAAACATGTCTTCAAACAGCTCAGTTAACGCAGCAAACCGAAGAACAAAAGCAACAAACACTAAAATGTTCCAAATAAGTGCAATAAAAACCTTTGAGTGCATTTGGGTGCATTTGTCTGAATATATTAAATGTCACAGTCATCATTTACTGAGCAAGAGACAGCATAGATAACAGCACTGTGTGCATATTGTATTTATGGATGCTTTCTACCCTGCTTTTTTTGTATTGCCTGTCTGTATTTCTGTAGTATGGGATGTTTATGGGAGATTTATGGAGTAATCTACACACAATTATGTAACAGCAGACACCACCATGGAGATACAGTGCCTGATGCTGTTTAGAATGGAAGCAGGTAAACTTTATTTTAGTAGACAATACTGACACCCTGTGACTGTTTCCTTTATTACACCTCATGTATGTTGGTCCACAGCAACCACTATGTTCCACAGAGTTGATCTTTTGATTGGCCTGCTTTTATGATAGTAATAGATTCATTGCATAGTTCCCTAGAATCCCCCAAAATATAATAATAATAATAATAATAATAATTGAATATAAAAAGTGAGAAAAAAAATCCACAGCATATGATTCAGCAGGCAAGTGACTTATTTAAAAATATTTATTTTGAAAATACTTTATTTTATTTGAAATATTTATTTTTATTTTATTTGAAAATGTGTTTATTTTGTTCAAACATATTTGTTTATTTTTATTTTATTTGAAAATATGTGTTTTATTTTAATTTGATTTATTTGATTTTATGTGATATTATTATTCATAATAACACTTATATTAATAATATAATAATAACTAAATAATAATATTAATAAAATTGAACACAAAAAGTAAAAACAAAAAAAATCCACAGCATAGATTCAGCAGGCAAGTTCATTTATTTGAAAATAGTTGCTGTTTTATTTGAAAATATTTTTTGAAAATAGTCATTTTTATTTTATTAGAAAATTAATTTTGTTCAAAAATATGTTTATTTTATTTGAATTAGTTTTTTTAATTAATTTATTTTATTTTATTTAACTTGATTTTATTTTATTTGAAGAGCTGTTTATTTTGAAAATATTTGTTGATTTATTTTGAGGCCACATGATTGCGCAGCTGTCACGTGACATAAAGGAGGCATGATCACCGACAGGGAGCAGCGCCCGCGTCCCAGTCATTCTAGTTTAACAGGATGATCCCCAGACTGGCTGCAGTTCTCGCTTTATTTCTGTTTATATCATTAGATTTCTGCTCATGTCAGAGCTACGTCCTGGACGACAAAGTGGGATTAGGGCGAGTTTTTGACGGGATTGGAGGTTTGAGCGGTGGAGGGGTGAGTTTAGTCTGGTCATCTACTTCCTGGTTCGTTACAGTCCACAGTTGGTTGAATATCTGTATTATCATTATCGTGTATTATCTTTCTCCTGGTTCATTTAGGCAACGTCTCGTTTACTGGTCAACTATGCCGAACCATACCGCAGCCAGATATTAGACTACCTCTTCAAGGTATGACCTAATGCATGGCCAAATCATTCATACAGTTCCGTCTAATACTTGGAAACTCACTGTTATTCCTTTTTGAAATCTCCAGCCTAACTTTGGAGCCTCTTTGCACATACTGAAGGTGGAAATCGGAGGGGACGCTCAAACGACTGGTGAGATTTGTGCAATAGTCTAAGTAACTAAGAAATTAGTTACAGTCATGTGATACAATCATGTAGTGATGAGGTCAGTCACTGCGCTTAGCTACAGTGTAGGCAGTAATAAGTCTATGGTCAGAATTAATAAACTTCTAGCATTGGGTGCCTTTACAGAAAAGGATCCCAGTAGTTTTACACTGTTGTGGAGTACAAGTGAAACTTTGAGGGCCATTGCAGCAGCAAAAGTAATAGGATACAGCGAGGAAAGAAAGAAACATAGAATATAAGAACGCAAATAGAATCTAAAACAAGCAGTAGAAACAGTAAAAGTAAAATGAATGGAACAATAAAAGCAATGAAATAGAATGTAAATGATTGTGTGGCGTTATGTAAATGTATGCCGATAATTGCTGTTTCCTGGTATGGGAAAGAGTATGGGGAGTACAGTACAGTAGTGCAGGACAACAGACCTCTAACAGACTAACATAGTAGTACAGTATAAGGTTTGACCAATATGGGTTTTTGAAGGCTGCAACTGATAATAATATTTTTTGGACTGAAGCTGCTAATAGCCAGTATTTTGTGACAATATTCAATATCTTAATTTTGAAAATGTTCATGCCAAAAAAATCCAAGTATTCAGTGTTTCCCCCAGAATATTATTCTTATCAGGGTGTAAAAGCCTCTGAAACAGCATTTAGACTGTCATGGGACACTAAAACTCTCCACTGAAACCCAAACTAATGAAATTCTTTAATAATTAATAAAAGGCCAGTATTGGCCAAATATACAGTATGAGCAGTTTTTTACATTAGGGTCATGGTGGGCACCCTGGATAAATTAAATGCTAAAAATATGTTACTTTCATGTTATGCGATCATTGTTTTTCTAGATGGAACGGAGCCGTCTCACATGCACTATGAGAATGATGAGAACTACTTCCGGGGCTACGAGTGGTGGCTTATGAGGGAAGCTAAGAAGAGGAACCCAAATATCACACTAATAGGTGAGAGAGCATATTGCCATTCTTGCTAATGCTGCACACTGTAGTGAAGTCGGACCATGAGGCGCTAAACACATGATAAGTCAAAAGGAAATAAAGATCACATGAGAATGTAATAGCGAGACGGACATAAGTTGTTTTGAAAAAGGAAAAGTAGAGGAAACCTATGTGTAAAGTCTTGGTTTTTGAGTTCAAGTGTCTCTTTTAGACGGATTAAAAGTTTATGATATATCAGAAAGACTCCTTAAAAAACATGAACTAATGTTTTAATACATAAAGTGTGTGTCTAAAAGTCACAGAGATGAGCTTAAAAATCCCTGGCATGACAAGCTTAATGCAAAACATCTTTGTTCATTAAAGGTGCTGTGCGTATAATTTTAATATCAATAAATCATTAGCACATTCATTTTGAGACATTAACGTAAACAATTCAGACTTTTGCTGAGAGGATTGTCGGCCTCTACCGGCCTCTACACTCTTCAGAGTTTCTGGCAATGGCAGATGGAGGAAGGAGTGAAAGACCGATGGAAAAATCTCTCCCAACCTGTTTATCCTCTTCAGTAAAGACAAAGGCTCCTTGGAGGGGAAGGAGGACAGGAAGGAACAGGGTTTATGGGAAATGTGGTTTCCATTTTGAGAAACACTAGTACTAACAATACCACCGGTGTGAGATAGAGGCTACCAATTGTCTCCACCATGGTCTCATTTGTTTTCGGTAATTATACCAAGGTACTATTAATTTGACAATGATATATTGCTGTTTAAAATGCTACTCAAGGCACCTTTAACCATTTGTGTGTTTGTGTGTGTGTGCGTGCAGGTTTGCCATGGGCCTTTCCTGGTTGGGTAGGCCATGGGAAGAACTGGCCCTATGACTTCCCTGATATCACCGCATCCTATGTGGTGACCTGGATCCTTGGCGCAAAGCAGTACCACAATCTGGATATTGATTATGTTGGGGTGTGTACGTGTGTACTTTGCTTCTCATCCCTGTTCAGGCACCTTGTTATGCCTAGTAGAGCTATAGAAGGCGGCCATTTTGAATACTCGGGATGCAAAACTCTACCTGGAAGAGCAAGCCCATCCCATTCTGTCCTATACTGTTGTGTACCGAGATGCATACAAGCAATTGTCATTTCACAGATTCTGCACTGACAAACATATTCGAAACAAATGGAGCTCAAGAATCCAGAGGGATATGTTTACATTGTAATATATTTAGTTCATTATCGCAAGCTACCAGAATTTAGCCTTGGTAGCTAGTAGCTTATTAACTAATTCTAGCCAAATTCCTAGCCAAATTCAAAAAGTAATTGTGGTTGTTTAGTCAAGAGTGCTAGCTAGTTTGGTAACAAGTTTATGTGTATTTTGTCCTCACTTATGTTTTTAAGTAATGCTACTTTTATAATCTTCCAGGTAGAGTTTCCTACCCCAAGTGTTCAAAATGGCCGCTGTGTGAATAAGGTCGATTATATAAGATCTGTCCAGCGTCTCAACTGTGGACACTTTTCATAGCATCAGCTAGCATCTAGCAAAGCTAGATAAAGGAATCTGCTATGTAACTGAAATACAATTTCATCTGTTTAGATTTGGAATGAGCGAAACTTTGACAGCAAGTACATCAAGGTAATCCTAACCTCTTTACCTTTCAATGTCCTTTTATTGATGTAATCAATAAATTAATGTTTTACTACAGTATGAATAAGCATGATCCTAAATGGGAATTAGAGTGAAAAAAAAAACAGCCACCAACATTTGGTTTTGTCCCACGTGAGAGATATACAGTAGGTGTGACTCGCAGCAGTCAAGAACCTTTTTAAATATAGCTGGGTTCCTCTGAGAGCATATCCTTTGTCGCCAAGGTGCTCCGGGACACGCTGGATAAAGTCGGCCTAACTGATGTTGGCATCATCGCGGCGGACGGCGATTGGAGCGTCGCCAATACTATGAACGTTGACCCCTACCTTAACGATGCTGTTGAGGTGGTTGGGTAAGTAGAGTTGGCTCAAAGTCACACCCAGAGGTGGCACAAACAAACTCTTGAAACTTGCACCGCATAATCACTCCTTTGCCCCAATGGCAATCACAACGTCTGTATAACTTTCTTTGAGTTCACTGGATGGGATTTTGGTGCCTGATAACTGATTTACAAAACATGTGATGCACATGGTGAAATGCTCACTGGTTTCGGGTGTGTCTTTTTATTTTCATACCCTTTCATGAGGTAGGCATGTGTTCAAGTCTCAACTGGGCAATAAAGAAATCGTTCTTTCTTCTTACAAGACATATTTGGTGTGCTGGGTCAAGTACAGCTGAATGTTTGTGGCTGTTTTTCTCTTGCGTTTGGAGAGTCAAAAGTGATAGTTCAGTTATAAAGTAACGTGATACGCTGCAATTGTGCATGCTGCTGTGTTTTATGCCCATGTGCATGCCACAGTATTTTCCACTGAAGCATGGCATCGTCACTAATAAGCATAGGTCACTGACTTTGATGTATGAAGTTGATGGACATATACAGTATATTGCTGCGGTCATTTAAAAAAACATTGATTTGAAATTTATACTGATATATTTCTTGACCCTTAGGTCAAGAAAAGTTGAAGCCCTTGAAAAATGCAAAAATCCCATTGTACAATTTAAATATTTCATACTGTATAGCCTAGCCTAGTTGACAATCACTTTCTTCCTCTCCTCTCCGTCTCCCTGTGCCACTGTGCCTGGGTTCACCAGCTCCTGCGCTACACTCTGGACAAGAGTGGCTTGGAGAGGGTCAGGATCATAGCCAGTGATAACCTGTGGGAGCCCATTACCCTGTTTTTGCTGCTAGACCAAGAGCTCAGCAAAGCTGTAGACGTGATAGGGTAGGATCCTTTTCTGTGCCCATGAATGAAGCTTGTATTGCATGGCCTCTTGTCTCCGTTTCGGAGACCGTAACATCTCTCAGCCTTGAGAATCTTAACCTGACTTAACCTGATGCGATTGCATGTGATGTCACGTGTGATTGTATGGAAATGCTAAACCTGTAGTCATCTGTAAAAGATTTGAGCACGCAATCTATCCCTGTAAGAAATGATTTCTACTAATATTTGTAATATGCATGTGATAACAAGTGAATTTCTAGTGTGTGTTTGTATGTAAGTGCAGTCACGTATGGTTTTCATGCAGAGCTACCTATTCTGTGGCCGTGTGCACACAGAACAAGAGTGCACAAGAGTTTCAATCTATAATCAGAGATCCTGCATTAGACAAATGTGACACCCACTCCAACAAATGATTGCAGACATCCATTTAAACTTGCTGTAGGAAGTTACTCAATTCTCAGCTATCTTAAACTTTACTTTTGTTTCTAAAATGGTAGCTTTTTAAAAAAAAATGAAACCCTTAAAATGTGTGTGTGATAGTTGATATCCATGTGTGACCTGGCAGGGCCCACTACCCCGGCACCATCACGGTGATGGAGGCCCTGAAGACCCAGAAGAAGCTGTGGTCGTCAGAGGACTACAGCACCTTCAATGACGAGGAGGGAGGAGGCTGCTGGGCTCGCATCCTCAACCAGAACTACGTCAACGGACGCATGACTTCGTAAGTAGACTATCACAGATTATTACTTTAACTGTATTGTAGGAGATTGTATTGTAAGAATAGATGAGGGCTACAATTTGGAATAATCCCTCCATGATCACGCACTTGTGTATTTTACATCCTTGGATCATGAAGAAGAGATTGTACTCCTGCATTGCCTTTTCTGGGTTTTCCTTGGGTATCGAAGAGATGTAGACAGCAAAGTCTATATAGTCAGGTGTGTTTTCACAAGGGAATGGGTGGCTGAACACTCCAAGATCACATAGCAGTCTTTTAAAGAAAAAAAAAAGACTATTAGAACTGTTCTGAAGTCCTAATACAAGGAAAATACACTTTGGGTATTCATTCAGAATGATGACATATTTTGCATATTTACGTGGTCAGAAACAAATATCAGGAAAAATTAGACTGGCAATGAGTTTAATATGCAGAGGAAACCTTGTGTGCAGCTGTGTGGCTGAGGCTTATGATTCTTATTCCAGCACCATATCCTGGAACCTGGTTGCCAGCTACTATGAGCAACTGCCATTTGGACGAGATGGGTTGATGACGGCCGAGGAGCCCTGGAGTGGCAACTATGTAGTGGAGTCTCCCATCTGGATCACAGGTCTGGATAGCATCCTGCATTTTAAGAGGAATATTTCGCAATTATGACATTTGGTATCCCTGTGCATCTAGATAGTACAGGAATACCTAAAGGGGAGAGTAGAAATTCACAAATTTGGACTTAAGTGTATAATGCTGCGTTCCAGAGATGTCGGAATGTTGCAAATTCCGACTTCCAACTAGGAAAAATGTATAATATAACGCTCCTCAAGCTGGAAACTTGGGAAAGATTTCTCAACCCCCAAGGTTTCTGATGTCAAAATGGCAGCATACATTGTAAACACTAGACAGTGCTACTTTTAAGATATTTTTCATAGTTTTTAATTCTCATAGTACACTTTTTATTTCATGACCCTAAATCTAACAAAAACACCAATGTGGTAAATGGTTAACCCTATAAATTTGAAATGTAAAGTTGCACTTACAATTTAGCGTGTTAGCATAGACAAACGGTCTATGCTAACATACTAGCTAACGTTGACAGATATCTTTGATGCAACATTAGCTGCTGCAAATGTTGTCTGATGCCACGTCAACATGGCAGCATACACTGTAAACGCTGCACAGCATTACTTTTAGCATATTTATCATAACATGTTATTAATGTTATTACATGTATAATTCTCATAGTACACGTGTTCTTCAGCATTGCATGACCCTAAATCTATCAAAAACATCAATGTGGTAAATGGTTAAACCTATAAATTTGAAATGTAAAGTTTCACTTACAATTGCTAACGCTCTATGCTAACATGCTAGCTAACATTGCCAAATATCTTTGACGTGACATTAGCTGTTGCATGGGGAATAGTAGTTCCTATTTTAAATTGGACAAAGAAAATCTTGCGGGTGTCCGTATTTCTCCCCTGGTTTTCCCGAGCTGGACCACTGGAACACACAGAGGTTGTAATTACGACCTACCAACTGGGAATTTCTGACTTTGAATGGAACGTTACGTGAGGACACAGCAAAGTTATGCAAATGAGGTTATGTGGTTTTCCCCTTAGAATAACCGGAAATTACACCCACATCATTTTTAGATGTACTTTTACATCAATTGTGAAATTAACTAGGTTGTTTCTTTATTTCTTTATGATTATTTATTACTCCATTGAGCCTTTCCAAAAAGCACTTGTACCACTGTTTTGCTGAGTTTTTACAATTGGAGACTAAAAATCTGAAAACTCATATTAAGTTCTTCTACAGTATCTATCATCTACTGTATGTTGTGAAACAACTTGAAAGCTGTTTGGAAGGCTCTACATGTAATTATTCAGACTTTTTAGCCCCATTAATGTGTACTAGCATCACTAACACTAATGCTAACGTTTCTGCATCCAATGTCTCAACAACTACAGCTTCTGTATAGTCCCATGGTGCTAAATGTGATTTACCACGTTCTGTTTGTGTATGGTGACAGCTAGGGTTGGGTACCGCTCACATTTGAACCGGTACCGGTACCTGGAATTCGGTACCGGTACCCAACGGTACCTTTTTTCGGTACTTAACTATTTCAGTTGTAAAAAATAAGTCCAAACTTCTCAATTTCAACATTGTTATTTATTTAGAACATTGTTATTTATTTAGAACATTTTACACACCACACAAAATAAAACCTCTCCCTACCTCCCTCTCCCCTCCCAAACCCGTCCCTACAACCTCCAACCTCCAACCTGTCACAGTCTGTCACCACCAGGGCATAGCTGGTGGCATAGCCAGGGGTGGGGCCTGATGCTAATAGTTTTGCTCATTGTAGTTTCTGTAACAGTGCATTTTTGCGGGGTAGCGTTGTTAGCGCCACGCCCAACCCCCAAACCTGGAGGGCCGGTGTGCTGGCTTTCGTCTGGCTCCTCACCCGAGACCAATCTGGTATGGTTAGACCTACCAGGAGCCATAGACTCCCCCCAGTATAGCTCTCAGGGTCTTAGAAGCACGCAAGCCTCTCCACCACGACAAGGTCACAGCACAGGGAGAAGCTCATTGCAGCCTTATGTCCCATAGGGGATGAAGAGGAGTAAGTAAAGTATAGCCAGGGGTAACGACGTCTTCTGCCCCAGGGTGAAGGGTGTAACCTCTGCGGCTCTCACTGTGACACGAGGGTGGGTTGAGAGTGGGACAGGGTGACCTGTCAATGAAAGCAAGAGTGTAAACAACACGACTCACAAGCTGATGATAATGATAACGCTAGTAAGAATGCTAAGCTAACGTCAGCCAAGACAATGAAAAAAGCCCAGTTATCTCCAACAACAACTTATCCAACTAGCTAATTAATTAGCTGAACATGTCGATGAAGTTGTCGATGCCTCACTTAAAGTTTCGTTGTCCATGGAGGGTTCAACTTCTTCGGCGCTGGCTGCAGGCGTGCTGCTAACGTTAGCTGCGGCTGCTGCGGGTACGGTGACCAGACATCCCGGTTTGTCCGGGATTGTCCCGGTTTCAAGATGGGTGTCCCCGGTCCCGGTTTTCACCACAATTAAAATACTAATAATAGTATTATACTTGCTTTCAGCGCTTACATAGATGTTTATCATGTTCTGTCCGCTCATTATTACCTAATCCAATCAAAAAACATAAACAATGCACCACGTGTCTGAATTCAACACTGATTTGTCTGTATGTGTCAATCAATCAATGTGTTGTTGTCAAGGCTGTTGCTAGCCTTTGACGCTTGTGGCTCTGTCTGACAGAATCTGTCAGTACGCTAACGGTTAGCTGTCATGCCGAAGAGAAAGTCAGTCTTTTCTAAAGACCTCCAGAAGGCTTACTCTTTTCTTCGTGAAGTAGCCGGCAACGAAAATGCTGCGTTCTGCACACACTGCAAGAGTACATTTTCGGTCGCGCACAGTGGAAATGCCGACATAAAAGATCATATTAAGAAGGCCATAAGCGGTGGCTTAGCAGTGTTTTGTGTTTACTAGTGTTATTATACAGTTTTCAAATAAACTATGTTTTGGTGGATTTTTGGAGACAAAACATATTTTTTTGTTTGCTGAGGCGCTGTCCATGGTGTTGAAAGGTGCAGTCACTAGGTGTGCTAAGCGCTGAAATAATTGTCCCCCATCCTGATGAAAACGCCTATGGTGTGTGCACAAGCGCATACATGTGCGCGTGCATGAACGTGCGGTACACTTTAAGGGTCCCGGTTTGGGGGTTTGAAAATGTGGTCACCCTAGCTGTGGGGGACTTGGCTTTCAGGCTATCAAATACGGTACACTCTTCAGCTTTTAGAAATATTTTGTGTTTGACCAGGTGTTTCCTCAGGTTAGATGTGTTGCCATGGCCAGCTTTGCATTTCGCATCACAAATATTGCAGCGAGCGTTGTCTGCGTCAAGTTTTGAAAAGTGTAACCACACTTGGGACCGCTTTCGGCTTGCCATTGCCCTGACTGTGTTGAACAAGGTGCAGGGGTGACGTAATCTCGCTCTCGTAGTCTCGCTCTCTCTCTTTCTCTCTACTCTCTCACCCAGATGCGCTCTCAGGTACCGAAATCTGGCACTGATTGATTTAACGTGAATCGGTACTCGGTAGTACCGACGTAATTCGGTCGGAACCCTTAAAAGTACCGAGTTCGGTACCCAACCCTAGTGACAGCCGACTTACGTAATGCTAGCTAGACTCTGAGTGTGTCGTCAAACTATGATTGTGTAGGGCCTAAGCATTTTCAACTCTCTGCCATTGGACAAAAAGAACAAATCTATCAAAGTCTTGGCTTTGATAGCTAGCTGGCAGCAGGCTAATGTAGCAAAGCAACTGATGTTAATGAACAAGTGAGTTAAGAAATGGTTTATGGAGGAAATATTGGTGGTAAAATGTTGTATTATATTGTCTTCTTCCCAGCCCACACCACTCAGTTCACCCAGCCAGGATGGACCTACCTACAGACTGTAGGACATCTAGCACAAGGTGGAAGTTACGTTGCCCTGACTGACGGCAAAGGAAACCTCACTGTTGTTATAGAAACCATGGCAAGGTTTTTTTTAAATTTTTTTTTCTTATAAGGTTTGATTTTCCTGGCACTGTAATTAGACATTTATATTTTCCAGTTCCTTAAACAATTTGCCTCGTAAATTTCTTTAGTGTGTAGCTATATTTCCCAAGGAGACAGTTTAAAACAACAGAACTATATTTTCAGTGAAAGTTTTAGTGTGCAAGATAAGCTTAGCCTTCTGGTATTTAGCTGTTCTGGAGACAGCTCATTGATCAAGAAAAAAACCCAAGTTTCCCAGTAATTGGAATTTACTCATATAAATCTGAGGGTTTGTAGGAAAATACAATTGATTGCAGTTATTTAGTAGCACTCTGTAGAAATTGGTTCTTAGAGGTGTTCCTTGCCCCTATGAAACCAGGAACAAAAGGAACCTCCTGTATATCTGGCTCTTCTTTTGCTGTTATTATATAGGCTGTATAAATCCAGTAAGATGTATCACAGAAGTAATGCCTTCTCATTTGAAAAGTAATATCTACCCATTTATTAACCTAAAGAGACCAATGTTGCATTAAAACACTAAAACAGCACATGAGATACATGATCTTTTTTTCCATCTCCTTTGCAGACTCACGATCATTCAGTTTGCATTAGGCCTCCACTCCCAGCCTACAATGTGACCTCCCAGAATGCAACCTTCCAGCTGAAGGGATCCTTTGTAAGTTCCTCTGCGATCTTCCATCAAACTGTGGAAAGGTAACGATTGATACTTTCGTCTGATTCAAGGGTATTCGTTGCTCCTAGGCCTCCATCAAGGCACTCCAAGTATGGCGGTCGAAGTTTGACTTCAAGACGAAAAAGCCTTCCTTCTTCGAAAAACTCACTCCGCTGAAGGTAAGAGACAAGATGTGACAGCTTGATACAACTCTGGGTTTGGAAGTTGGTTGAAAGCGAGATTCAAGCTTTGAGCAAGTTCTCTCCTCCGTGGAAAGTTCACATTGAGCCACAAAACTTTTAACAAGGTTTTATAAAACTATGCGAGTAAAGTTTTGATGTCTTTATACGTGTTTATGATGGTTCCAGCTTTTGGATGGCTCGTTCATCTTGAGTCTGGCTGAAGACGAGGTTTATACATTAACTACCATTACAACAGGCCTGAAAGGGAGATACCCAGACCCACCTCCCTCTGCTCGCTTCCCCCGTGTCTACAAGGACGACTTTAATGTTCGTAAGTACAGCACATACAAGAGAGAACTTCACCTATTTACAGGGTTTCCGTTGGTCATAGAATTCCAGTGTATTCCAGAGAGGGAAAGTCGGGGAATGCTCAAAGTTCTCTGTAGAAGTTGGGGGATATCAGGGAAATTGACAAATGGGTCAATTTACAGGAATATAGCAGAATGTATTTTCCAACTTGTTCCATTGCCTTAGATGGTTTTCAGCCCAAGTGGAGTGGAAACCAGACTGTTCACCCCTTTAGAAAAACAATTAACAAACCAAGAATGAAGAACATTGTTAGGTCATGGAGGCTCTCTGACTTAGGTATGGAAAGTCTTAGAAAAGTCATGGAATTCTACATCAGGGCCGCAGTGGGGAACGTGTATTTAGATGTGTTACATCCTGAAGTGATCCTGAGTGATGTTGAAGAATCAACTGTGAACCTTCACAAATCTCCAAGCAGTTAGTAGAGTATTTATATCTCTCCAACGGCTTTTGCCTTACCATTGTCCTTAGATACCAAGAGATGAAGAGAACAGGCCTTTATTGTCCCATTCCCGCCTCTTCTCCCACCCTCTCTATCCCTCTAACCTCCATTAGCCAACCCTCCCTTCACCGAGGCTCCAGACTTTGCCGACCAGACTGGGGTGTTCGAGTACTACATCAACCTGACCGACCCTGGACCTCACGTCTTCACCTTACGCCAGGTTCTCACCCAGAGGCCCGTCACATGGGCGACAGACGCCGACCAGACCATCAGTGTCATAGGCGACTACCAATGGTGAGGCGATGGCAGTTGCACAATTTCAACACCTTACAGTTTTTTCTGATTGCTTAGGCACTATCTTTGAAACTATAGGCTATTTTTGCAAAACTCTACACACTAACCACAAAACCTTACACCAAACCAGCAAAACATTATACATCTCTTGCAAAATCAAACAATTCTTGCAAAACTCTTCAAACTCTTTTAAAAAATTGTGTTTTTGCATCAATACAGTACACACAAACCATCATTTGAATAAGCACACGAAGCACCAACTACGCACTGATAGTATACATGAAAAACACTTGTGGCTTTTGCTTTTTCTGTGTGCAGGGCATAGCAGTTTGCAATACTGTAAAGTTTTGTCATGCATGTAGTAAACACATGGAATACACATCCATACTTTACACATTTGGATACCTGTGTGTATGTGTGTTTACGTTACTACATGTTAGTCAGGTTTGACTTTTTTTGGTTTTAAGTGAGCTATCGCAACGACACCCTGACTATGTTGAACTGGTTTCTTGAGACAGACCCCAAGGCTCATTTCCCCCCCCCCCGTCAGAAGAAGCCATTTGCTGCCATTCATTCTTGTACAGTATGAAAAACAACTTGCACAGAGCGAGAGAATCCAGCACAGTAAACATGAAGCCTTCATTTGGTTTTGTCAAAGTTTCTATTGTGTATGAGTTGAATGTTTTCATATCAGTGCATGTATTACATTACTCTCTGCTTACTGTCTGTCACACCCACAGGAAGAAATGGAAATCTCCAGGAAATAATCCCTCAAAAACATATCACCTTACAAACTTTATTGTCACATTCATTCTTATTTGGGTCATCTTTGTTACCCGGGACAGACATTTTAATTTTAAGCTAGGTTTGACACTGTAAAGTAGTGGTTTGCAAAGTGGGGTCCAGGGACCCCCAGGGGTCCTTGAGGGAATTCCAGTGGGTCCCCCAGCAAAATAAGGAACTGTTGAATTTCACTATAACTAAAATAATCCCAATTAGAAAATGTACAAGAATAACAATTGTATTCATAGCATTCACAGAATAGATAATTCAGTACAACAAGAATTTTTCCATATGTGTCCCTGTTATTTATATATTTGAGAACCCCTACTGTAAAGTTTGCATTTTAAAAACAATGAAAAAAACAGTGAAAAACAAGTAATTGAATTACATGTAGCCTGCATTGCAAAATGATTGGGGGAAATGTAAACTAGATGTAGACAGAAGTAAATGGGCTGTAACTGTATGGAAAATATATATCCCTTTTGAATCTGAACTCTACTTCTTTTTAACCTCTAACCCTGGCTGTGTTCATGCCACACTCTACCCACCGAGTTATACACAACCCCATCTGATTTCTCTTCATGTGTGCGTTCTTTATGTTGCTGTGTTTCAGGGAGAACCTGACAGTTTCGTGTGATGTCTTCATGGAGAGCGTTAAGACCGGCGGTGTTTTCCTCGCGGCCAGAGTGGATAAAGGAGGCCAGTCGGTCCGCAGCGCCATGGGAGTCTTCTTCTGGGTGTTCGCCGACGGCACCTACAAAGTTACCAATGACCTTGGTCAGTAGCCCTCTAATCGCCCTCTGCTTCATTAAGCTTTGTACTTTTTTGCATAGTACATATTTAAAGTAAATGGGGGGGAAAGTGGTAATCTCTCATTGTCATTGTCTCATTATCAGCAATTGGTGTACTGTTGATTTATTTTGTGCTCTTCTTTCCTCAATAGCTGGTAAGACTGTGCTTGCAGAGGGGCAGTCTGGCACCCGAGCGTATGGTTGGCACACCTTAACACTCACAGTAAAAGTAAGTACAGACTTCCTCTGTTGATCTTTAGTAATTCTAAAGTTTTTTTAAACGGAGCTAGATATACACTCCATGGCCACTTTATTAGTTACACCTAGCCAGTACTAAGTAGCACCCCGCTTTTTTGAATTCTTTGAGGCCTGGATCCAACAAGGTGCTGGAAACATTCCACAAGGATCTTGGTCTGTGTTGACAGTACCTACAGAGTTTTTGGCGGCACATTCATGCTACAAACATCCTGCTCCACCTTGGGTTGAGATGTGGACTGAACCCAAGTCGCTGTCATGTTCCTGAACCGTCTTTATCCTGCTAGAAGTTTCCATTTGACAACTGCTAGACTGGACCTTAGGTTCGCTGTGGTGTTCAAATGATTCTCCATTGGTACTAGTGAGCCCAATGTGAGCCAAGAAAACATTCCCCAGCATTACACCACCACCAGCAGTCTGTAGTGTTGACACCATGCAGGATTCATGCTACCCTGCCATCATGTGTGATCATGTGTCCACTGTAGCTTCATCTTCCTGTTGTTAGCTGACAGCAGGGGAAGCCAGCATGGTCTTCTGCTTTAGCCCATCCACTTCCAGGATGGATCAATTGTGTTTCTGAGATGCTCTTCTGCACACCACTGTTGTACCGAGCTTGTATTAGCTTGAACCAGTTTTACCGTTCTCCTCTGACCTCTCTCATCCACAAGGTGTTCTTACTGGAGTTGTTTTTTCTTTATAGCACCATTTCTCTGTAAATTCTAGATACTGTGGTGTGGAGAATCCCAGAAGGTTGGCTGTTTGTGTGATCCATCTTACCACGTTCAAAGAGGCTTAAATCATGCATCTTGGCCATTGTAACATTTAGTCGAACATGCATTCACACTGTGAGCAACTTGGTTGATGTGTCACTCTATTCTGATCAATTGTGGGCGGGGCCAGGAGCTCTGATTGCATGATTGTTTTGATGAGTTAACATGGCTATCTAGCAAGCACTAATTACATAGCAGTAATCGAAAATACACAAACCTATCTATAATCTATAAAATGACTTCCGAGCTTACTATCGACCATAATGATGGATGCTTATTCCTGTAGTCTTTCAAATAAAAGTTGTAGAGAACTGAGAAGCTTTGAACGGCTGTAATCAACTTCTTGGCCATTTAGTTTCGTGAAAGGAAATCACATCGGAAGGGAAACAAGGGAGTATGGAAATCTGATTGGCTGTTGACAGCTGATGACTGTGAAAAGTTCAGCTGTGGCCAACTTTTCTCGGCCTGTTGAGCGTCCCCACATTGGCCGAGTTTCCCTGGTCGCTCAGCTCTGTAGGAGATGAATGAACTTCCAGTGACTTGTTGATCATGTTGCTCGCAGTATAGGCTAAATCCATGATAACTGAACCTCTCGACCCCATCTGAATGCTTTACATACCGAGTCCCAGCCGTGTGTCTCACTGTCTGGAAGAATGAGCTGGTTGTCTAAATGAGGAGGTGTGCCTAATAAAGTGGACACTGAGTCTATGCAGTAAAACCATTCTCACTTTGATCATGTCTTTCCTCCAGGGCCAGTATGCCTCAGGATTTCTGAATGGATATCCACTATGGAAGAATGCTGTGGTGCTGACACCAAAGAACGGCTGGGCAGCCATAGGAACACACTCATTCGAACTGGCTCAGTTTGATAACTTCGCTGTGGAGGCAGAATGATTGACTTGACACCATGATTGTGTTGCTGAAGCCATGCTGTGAATATGCCTTGATTAATTTATTGACTTGATTAATGCATTGTTTAACCCTTTAATGTGATAGCTTGTATTTTTTGGTCCCAAAGAAATAATCAGAGTTTTAGAATTTGTTTATGGGAAGGGGTAAGGGGAAGGTTTGTAAAGTTTTATAAAAGCATCTATGGCACATTTTATTATTTTTTTGAGTCAGTAAAATATTTTGCCTTGATATTGTAATGTACTGAACACTTTGAAATTTAGAGTCTGAGATGATCAAGTCTTTTAGATTTGTGTTTTATTGTTGATTAAAAAAATATGTTCTTCAATTATTTTGCAATAAAGTATTTTCAAAATGAAGTGTTAGCTTTGTTGTACTTGGTTCACATCATGGTTGTAGTAGGGGCAACAATTGACCTACCTCACTGGAATGAAAGGCTGGAAAAAAAGACAAACAAGTAGGTAGTGTTGAGCTCCAAGAGCACTCTAAGCTAATACAGGGGTTCCCATACTTATTCATGTCAAGGATCCCTAAAGAGATGCTTGTTAAGCCACAAACCCCTTCTGTCACTGGGCTAACTTCTAGTAAATTAAACAACATTGAAATGTAACTATTCTTGATCTTGACCTGGTCCCCACTTTGGGAAACATACTATACTAGTCCTATACTAAACTATAACTACATAGTATTCATATTTTGACTAGATATCTGAACAGTTGAATGTTGCTTTTTTTATACCAGGTTATGCATCTTTTTGTTTTGGTCTTGGATAAAAGTTTCCAGTAGTACCTAGCTGCAGTGCTGCAAGTGGCCAGATATATAAACGATGCACGTGCACAAAAACTGCATAAGCCACTTTCCACACAAAAATCAGAATTTCTATAATAAAGTGCTGTGAGAACGTGCGCATGTCCACATTTTACAACATGACAACTGTAAGTCATAGCAATGTGCAGGGTTGGGTTCAATTCATGAATTAACTCAATTCCAGTTCAGCTGAGGAATTGGAATTGAACTTTGAAAAGACCTACAGCAAAAGAATTGGAATTGAACTGGAATTTTAGGAGGCTGAATGGAATTCAATTAAATTCTGTGAAATTCCATGTTTTTTTTGTTTTTTTCTTACCACATATCTGAGATTACATGCAATGTTATATATTATCAATACTGAATATCATAAAATGTTAAAGCTAGCCTACCTTTCAGGTGGTATTTCATGTACAGTATGTAACTTCAACTATTTACATTTACAATTAAACTATCAAATAAACTTTTGTTTAGTTCTGCCATACTAGAAAAATGTGTAGAATGACAGATGAACATAAAACACTCACATTTTCTTTATTAACAAATGGAAATGAGTTGAGAATTGATCCTGCATAACGTAATCGTAATCCATACATTATGATTGAATGTATTTGATTTGTTTAACTGTCTTTTATTTGATTCATAATGTTTGATTTATAATGTTTAGCGAGTCAAGACAGCCTCTCTTAGAAGTGGAATTTCATGGAATTCAATTCTGTTTCATGCCACTTCAATTCAGTTCCAATATTATCACCTAAATCATGTACTATTGTGCAACAATAACGCACATATCACACGGCAAATTAGACCTACACTTGTTAACAATCAATAGGCTATTATGGCTCACAATAGGCTATACAGCGGAGCATAATGACTGAGCGTAATGATACAATGGCTGTGTAAGGTTTCGGTGGTGGAGTACCCCTTACATACTGCAGGATAGCAGCGGCTACTGAGATGTACAACAAGGAGGAAGAAGCACAGCATCCACTCAGAGGTCAAGTTCATCAAAACTCTGTCGTTTACTGCATTCTTTACATGGCTATATTTACAAAACAAAACAGCAATACAGAGGTACAAGGGTTCCCCTCTACCCACAACCAGCCACCCCGATAACTGAATACCCCCCCAGTATATAAATGCCCTGTGTCTAACCACTGCAAATACAATAGGGGTGATATTTACAAGAAAAGCTGCAAAAATATATACATATGTTAAGTACTTAACATTTTATCTTTACACAATCTTTTCCAAAACACCATATAAACATTTTACCCAAACTATACATTTAACCCCTAAACAATCAAACAGACAACTTAACTCCCTTACAACCTCCCCCCCTCTCCTCAGTCCACTTGGTCTCCTCCCAATAAGGCTGATTGAAATCACCAGGGCCTCTCAGCAACACTCTCATGGGCGCGCCTCCATGACAATGCTGAAGCAGGAAGTAAACCTCAGAGAGAGAGAGCGGATGATCAGAAACAAACCCGAAACACACAAACAGAAACCTCTCTTGAAAATAATCCAGCTAATGCATTAATCAACTAAATAGGATCCATCTTTAGCAAATCAACACATCACCAAAAACCCTAGACAAAAGAATGCAAATTTAGTGTCTGAGTGTATGCATGTACAGTGTATGGAAATGTATGTGTGTGCATAGGAACTATACACCTGTTTAGTGAGGGGCTGCATGCAGATCCCTCACAGGCTGCTTTGACATTCCCAATGCAAGACAAAGGCGAGAATGAGTCTATGGAGGCCGAGACATTCATGTTCAAAGTGTGGAAATCCATTCATAGTGGGAGTGGGCATGAGGCTTGTGCACGTGCATAGATTCACAATGAGACAACAATGCATGAAGACTGTATATGCATGTGTCCAATTTTGTGCATACACTGATGTCTAGTCCAGTGTCCCTTTTCCATATAAAATTTTGCATTTTTTTGTGACTGATGCTCAGTTCAGGCACTGACTATGACCTCTTTGTAACTCCCGGTGTGTCAGTGTTTGGCACTGTGGCCTCACAGTCAGGTCACAGGTTTGATTCCTGGTCCTTTTTGTGAGGAGTTTGCATGTTCTCTCTGCGTTCTCCTGGGTTTCCTCCCACAGCCAGCTGGAGTGGAGATTCTAAATTGTCCCTAGGTGTGAATGTGAGTGTCTGTCTATCTGTTAGCCCTGTGAAGGACTGAAGACTTCCACCCATTGCATGCTGGGATATATAGGCTCAGCCACCCCAGCACCCTGTAAAGGATGCTACTTTACAACTCACATATAGCCTAAAAGTGGTGACTGTCAGACGTTTAAGATCTCCAAAGCATAAGTCCTTTTTCATAGGGTGTTTCTGTTATTTTGTCCTCCCCTGTACTCTACAATCACAACGTGCGTCATGGCCTTTTGCATAGAAACAGCCGTCTACTCTCTGCGGGAGCGCGGAGGCGGTGACGCAACGTTTGACGCTTTCGTTGCGCGTCTGGCCGTTGTAAACAATGGGCGCGCTGACGCTTCGTGTACGCGTTGTCTGTTGGCGCGAGGGAGCGCGGCTCCATGGCAACAGCACTACAACAACACCAGCTAACATCAGTATGTCGGAGCAGAAGATGGAGAAAGTCAAACAGCCACCCAAACGAGTTTTTATCAACAACATAGACTCGTACGCCTCCAAATGTATTGCTAAGGTAAACGTTTTTTTTATTTGCAATGTATAATATATAATATGTTAATGTGGATGTTTACCTGACCGACTAACGTTAATTAACAGTTAACGTTAGCTAACTTATTGCTAGTCAAGCTGATAGCTAATGTGAACCAGAGTCAACACAGCAGGCTCTCGGTTGGTTTGAAGACCCAAACTAACTTTACAGCAGGTAATTCAACTAATTACCTAATGCTAGAAGTTTCCCTGTGGTAAACAACATTACATTCGTTCATATGTTCATCCACTATGCAGGTGTTGTCTGAATGTGTGGCTGGAGCGCCTCTGGCTCCTGAGGTGGACAGTGAGGAAGAGGAGGAGAGCAGGAACACAGACCACAGCAAGGAAAGATGCTTTCAGATCGTTGGGACCGTTACCGACAAATCCGAACAGGAAAGACCATATGTCCAGGAAGAGTATTTTGTAAGTAGCTGAACGTGGTTAATAACCCACACTACCAGTCAAAAGTTTGGACACACCTGATTGAATGTACTATGTTTTTCATCATCTTAAAGCCATTTTGATCTAAAGGCTTATGCTTAAATGCCTGAAATTAGTTTCTTCGACAAATATAAATAGTGAAGTTGACGTCTATGTATGAATTTCTTCCCAAAGCCTTTGCCTTTCCATCAAGGCAAAGGGCGGCCACTTTAAAGAATCTAAAATATAATATAGTTTTGATTTGTTTAACACTTTTTTGGTCACTGCATAATTCCATTTGTGTTATTTCATAGTTTTGATGTCTTTACCGTTTGCTGTAAATTATTTTCACAAAGGTTTTATTAAGCCAAGGTTTCTTACAAAATATAATTTCATGTCTGTATGCCAGCAACTGAGAAGGGAAGAGCTTCTCCACCAACTGATGGACTGTGACATTATCATCTACAACATTACCCAGCATGCCGATCAGGTGGATGAGGCGTCCTGGGCCGTCTCAGGTAGGCAGATAGAGCAGTGAAGCCCTGCCTCAGCCCCTGCTCAGCCTAATTAACTACAGGTTGACAGGCTGCCTTTTGAGTTTTCATCTGACTGTACATTCACACTTGCTCTATTCTATTCTATTCTGGCCAAGAGGCTCCAATTGCATCCATGTAATGTCAGTGTGGCCAAGTCTGGACAGTGTTAGACCAAAAATGTACAATCAATAACAAGTATTGATAATAACAGCCAATATTGCTACCCACTAAACACACAGATATATTAATTACTGTTAAATATGGATCCTCTACATGAAGGCACTGTCACCCAAAATGCAATCTAAAGCTTTGCGCTTCTTGTTCGTGTCTAATTTCATAACTGATTGTCTTAGTATGTCTAAATATCTATAGATATTTTTGAAATTTTTATATTCAGTATATGAATTCACGTCACTCACCTTTTGGTTATGACTGCCCAGTGTATGCAGGGATAGACTCCAGCCAAGCAGGTTACGCAGATAGAGAGAATGAATGTATAATAGAATGAATGCATTAGGTTATGACTCCTCTTGTGCTGTGTTTCCAGCCCTCCACAATGAAATGGGCAATTTTAGTGGGCCAAAGACGTTCATCCTCATATCCACGGTGATGACCTGGGCGTGCAGCAAGCCAGCTGATCCTGTGAGTAGATACCTAGATGCTGTGTTGTGTGTTTGTGTATCGTAAATCCAGTTTTTCTCCACATCACCTATCCTGATGAAGGCCATGGGGCTGAAACATGATGGAAGATGTCTTAAACTTTTCTACATAATGAAATCCTTGGGTTTCCCTCTCCTCATAATATAATCTGTATTCCAGACAGGGAAAGTCAGGGAATTTGATAAATTCTCTGGGGAAGTCAGGGAATTTTACAAATGGGTCACTTTATAGGAATATAGTAGAGTGTATTGTTGCTCACATGCATTGTATTAGATGGTTTTCAGTTTTCAGAGTGGAAACCAGACTGAGAAACAACATTAAGAAAGTGGAAGGTATCAAATTGTTAGCTAAGCGTGCTGAGCCAGTTATGGAAAGTCATTGAAAAATCATGGACTTTTATATCAGAACCACAGTAGGAACCCTGGGTAGTTATGGGCTACTTTGACCCCAACATATAGAGTATAAAGTTATCTAGTCAGTTTATTCAGATTCATAGAATTTACTGTAGACTGTAATCATCATCTGTAGTCAGGTTATGTAAGGGGAATGGACGAGACTTAAATCTGCAATGATTATCCTTTAATTCCATTCTTTTCAAAACTATCTGTAATCTGAATATAATTTTTTACAGTAACCCATTTATCTTTTAATCAGATTAGTCTAAGTAATCTATTATTCCCCAATCCAGTCCACATCATGTTTTTGTCTATCTGGGTTTTCGTGATTGGCATTCCTGGTGTTTTCTATGGCGTCTGTGTTTTGCAATAGGACGAACCAGAGATTCCTTTCACTGATGAAGACTACAGGAGAAGAAGAACACATCCCAACTTCAAACGACACATCGACCTGGAGAAGTTGACGGTCAAAATGGGGAAAACGGTTTGTTTGAAATTCCTGTGCATTTTTATGTTGTTGCATAAAAACACATTGCATGGACATGTTGTTGTTGTCGCTTTTAGAAAAGCACGGTGTTCTCAACGTACGTGGTGGCGTCAGGACTGCAGTACGGGATGGGAGAGCAAGTCTTCCACTTCATTTTCAAGGTGAGACCTCACATCTACCATTGATTGTCACTTCCAGTATGAGCACGATCCTGTTTTATAGGCCCAGTATGTAGATTTTGTCTATTGATATATCAGAAATATTCAGTAGTGAAAAGTAGGGTTCTGAACTGGCCATCTGCTATTGGCTGGTCTTTGGTGCCAGGTGATGTACTCTATAGAAGGTGACATCACTTTTTACCATCAGGCTTCACCACAAATTTGGGTTTGGGGTTTAGTTACTCTTTAATAAATTTATGTAAATAATTGAATTATATTCTGTTTTATTGTATTAGATGTCATGGCTGGGTCAGGAACATGCAATACCTGTCTTTGGAGAGGGCAACAACATCGTCCCCACTATTCACATCAATGACCTGTCCAGGTTGGACACACACACACACACACACACACACACACACACACACATACACACAGCTTTCTTGGAATTGCAACAACATGGATAGAGCTTATCTTCTCCTACACAAGTCTCTAGCTGCGTGACTGATAGCATAAACTGTCCAACATGATTAGAATGAGTATATTTCAGTAATCGTTGTAATTTCTTTGCTTTAAAGTGTGATTCAGAACGTCATTGACCATAAGCCCAAGCCACACTACCTGCTGGCTGTGGATGATTCCAACAACACCATGGAGGACATTGTGAAGGTGTGTGTAGCAACCGATAATGTAAGAACTTGTCAAAATCTTAAAAAAATGGCCTTCTAAATGGGTTGAAAATGTAATAAAACCTGTTAATGTAATGTAATAACATCTCCAGAATGTAAAAAAACGGTTAGACCCCTTAGAATGTAATACTTGCTGGTTAATGTAATAATGTATTACATTATCAGGAAGTATTACAATTAGGGCTGCACCCGACCAAAGATATTCCTAGTCGACTAGTACTCGTTAGTTCAAGCCATTAGTCGACTAGTCGTCACACGTTTATGATATGAATTTAATTATTTAAATATATATTTTTTGAAAAAACACACCCAAGTCGCGGCTACTCGTGGTCAGAAACACCGGTGAAATACACTCTGGTTCACGGGAAAAAACACACCTAAGTCACGGCTTCTAGCGGTCAGAAACACTGGTGAAATACACTGTGGTTCACCCAAAAAAAACACACAATAGGCGTAGGCTATTAGTCGCTTGCTTTGAGCCCCGCTGCTGCACAGAGTGCTGTTCGCTTGTTTATTCAAAGTTTATTAATATTGAACGTGTGGTGTGTCCAAATTGCACCAAATCCGACACTGCACATCCTTGGGTCCCCAGCAATACACCCGCCAAGTGCAACCCTGGTCTAATAGCTTTTTAACAACAAGGCGCAGCTCCCAATGGAGTTTGAGGGGGGTTTTTTTGTTTGTTTTTTTCCCTGCGACTAACTGACCAATGAAAACTTGGTCGACTAAGACTCTTCTCATCGACTAACGTTTGGTCGACTATTAGGGGGCAGCCCTAATTACAATATCAGGTATAAGTCATTTTCGACCCTGTTTGACATACATACATTTTATTATATTTTGACAAGTTATTACATTATCCAACATTATCCCGGCCTCTTTGTGTGGATATACTCCCCTATACTTATACCATATATACTTTTCTAGATATGTAGGTAGATACATATATACATACATACAGTAGATTGATTGCTATGTAAGTCTTTTCTCCACCAGACGGTTGCCTCTGCACTTGGACCAGGGAAGATCCAGAAAAAGCCATTTGAGGATGCCTTCCTCACGCAGGATTTGAGCGTATGTTATACCAATTTATAATAGACACACACCTTCCATAGACAACCATGACTAACAACTCTACAAAGCCCTAAAACATGTTATTAACACGTTATTCCCCCCCTACAGCAAATAGAAATTGACTCCATGTCCGTCAACCTTCGCATGGAGGCTGTCCACCTCAAGGAGTTGTTCAGCATCCCCTGGGTTTGTGAGGCAGGTCTGATGGAGAGCAAAGAGCTGGTGGTGGAGGAGTACCGGCAGACCAGGGGACTGCTGGTATGTATTGGACCTAAAGGAAGTTCTCACGACACACTGTATCGATACTGTCACAGAAAAAGCATGCAACTGAAATTTGGATGTTTTTTTCGTTTTCTTGAATTTACTTGAATTCTAAGAGTAAGTGATTTCCATCACCCTTGGGCCCTTGAAACTTTTTAAAGGGGCAATAAGTATGATTTTTACTGTCACTGCCAAAGAAAATGAAAAACTGTTGCAATACAAAAAACAGCAGTATGCAGCAATATTCCACACATGGGTTAATCTCAGCTCTTGAAGATGTTTTCAGCGGAAATCTTCATACAAAAGAATTTAGACAGCATCACATTGTTTACTGTTTTGGCTCCATACTTTTATTACTTTGGATATGAAATGACACGATGACTATGAGGTATGCACACTGTCAGGGTATTTTCAGCCATATTTGATGAACATCGAAGAAGCTATAGACGTTTCTGTTCATGTTTCATACACATTTCAAGATACACAGAAGTATTCAGACAGAATAATGGCGCTACACTTAGCATTTTTAAATATCAAGCATAAGCACACCTAAACAACGCTGACAAGGTCCATCTCTTCATGGCCACAGTCTAGCTTTTGTCAAACGGAAACTTTCAGGAGGATAAAGATAAAAGATGGTTCAGGAACATGGCAGTCCCCAGATCACAATCCAATGGAGACCTTTGGAATGAGGTGGAACGGGATGTTCGCAGCATGAATGTGCTGCCAAAAACTCTGGATGAACTGCATGACACTACACAGTCAGCATGGAAACAAGACCCATTTCTAACACTTTGTTGAATCCAGGCCTCCAAGAATTCAGGCTGTTCTGGAGGCTATTTTCGTTAAAACTTATATTCACTGATAAAACTGTTTTCATCACAAAATCATCACAGAAAGCTTGCAGACATCGGGGTAAAACAACATTGCATTTAGTTGATGTAGGTATAATCAAAGCATAAGTAGAATAAATCTAAAAGCAGCAATTTCATCATGCAATGCTGCAGCAGCAATGAAATCTCTCATTTGAACTGAATGAATTTCCACTGGAGGGCAGTGCATGAAATGTGATCAAGGGATAAGAGTGTGGAGCAGAAATATCAAATATAATGCTGTCCAAATACTTAGAAAGTGCAGGCTAAATATACATGAATCATTCAGATTTGCGTAAAAGCACCAAAATCGGTCTACATGTCCAACTCAATGCCGTGAACATTTTCAGACTTGGAGCCATTATTAAAATGGTACTGATTCGGCTGTGGCAGCCATTTATTTTCCCTCCATTACCAGCAAATGGGCTCTCCTCCATATTTGCTGAACTGACCACGATTGGGTTGAAAAAATACACGTACATCTATGTTTAGATGGCCAAGGAATACAATAGTGTAAACATCTTAAACTGTTCATATTATAATGAAATGGCCAATTAAATCAGACTTCAATTTTAAGAGAACTGAGAACCTTGCCATTTCCCCATATGCCTGATAATCATATAGTAAAATGGCAATGTTATTGGTTCTCTTAAAATTGCAACAGATAATGCATTACTCATTGTTGAGTGTTTTCTCCAGCCCATCCGTCTGTGTGTACTGGGTCCTCCTGCGGTGGGGAAGAGCACAGTGGCTGAACAGATCTGTAAACACTACAAGCTCCATCACATCAGACTGAAGGAGACCATCTCTGAGACCATCGCCCAACTGGTCAGCTGCTCCTCAAACACGCACACACAAGCATAGACACGCTAGAAAACATGATGCAGATATTAAAAAACACACAGACTTAAATTTCAATCCTTATTTCTAGGAAGCTACTGTGAAGAACGACGATCCAGAGGTAGAGGAGGACTCTGCAGCAGAAGCCCAGGAGCTCCTAGACACCCTGAAGGACAGTATGGAGCAGAACGGAGGTAGAGACACTGACTCATGTTGTCAATGTTAAGCCTAGGTCACATTACAAGACTGTTCTGTTCCTAGTCGGGCCTAGTAGTAGACTAAATGACTGGTTTGCTTGCCGTCCGGTTGGGAAGCTGTTTACACTACGCGATGGGACAAAGACGGGCGTCACACGTGAAGAAGAAGGATCACACACTACCTGATCTGTCATTCCAAAACGTTTTCCCATTTGACCACAACACTTGACTGTAAATAGAATTTTGTATTTTACGTAATTTGTAATTGCATATTTATATGGACTGATCCAGGAATGCTGAGTTTTATTCCTCCAAGTGAAATTGTATATCAACTTATCAAGAGTGGAGCAAGTGGAGTTGGGAATCTTGCTGATATAAAATAGCTACGCGGGTGGGCGTTGTTGTTGTTAAAAGTGACTTCTCTTCTGGTTCATTTTCTTTTTCTAACCCCCTTGAGCTGAACTCCCATTGGCTGATTTTGTCAGGCTGTGACTGAAAAATGTGACATGTTTGAAAAAATCGCATCAGGCCAAACAGCCAGAGTTGGCAGTCTTGAGCCCGTTCACACTAAAGGATAGTCTACACTGACTGTCAGGCCCAACCGACTAGTCCAGATTCCAATTGGGATTCGAATCTGCGTTAAAATCACCCAGTGTAACCTAGGCTTAAGACACAGTTGAGGCCTTAGGTCTTAATTTCAACCTCAAATCCCAGTATGGGACTATCAGGAATTATTTTTTAGAATAAAAGGCCCAGTCCTGGTACATAAACAAAACAGCAAGTCAAAGAGTGGGTTTGGAGACTTTTTTTAACTAACAGAGGTTGGTGATAAATTCCATTAATTTCAATTCAAAATCTACATTTTGACAGGGGGGCACACTGAGAGGAGGCTCTCTTTTTACAGAAGGAGAAATTAAATGTGAGCTGGATTCTCTTACCGAATTTGAATACAGATAAACAGCATATGTCAAAAATATATGCATGATGAAATGGGTTAGTGGCATCTAATCAGTTAATCAGTGTCCAGTAATAGATGAAATGAACGCTGTTCTCCTTTAGGGCGTTTGGAGGAGCAGCTTGTGATCAGGGTGATGAAGGATAAGCTGAAGTCTAAACCCTGCAGAAACCAGGGCTTCGTTCTGGATGCCTTCCCCAAGACCTACGAGCAAGCTAAGGAGCTTTTCTATGGTGAGAGACTGACACAAATCTCCCAGTGCACCAGAGCCGGAGTCAGAAGGATAGATTCTTCCTCAGCTGGCTGAAATGAAAATGAATTGACCCCAACCCTGCAATACACACATACACTCAGTATAACATACGCAGAAACACACACACACACAGCTGGTTGGTCTTACTTTACATTACTCCATAGCATTATCTCAAGCTAATAGTTGTTGTTTTTTTTGTCTTTTTAGCTGAGGAGGACGAACCAGAGGATGAAAGATCCAAGATTCCCCCATACAACAAGAAGATTATCCCAGGTTTTCACTCTCAAACTGATGCACTGAGTGTTTGATAAAAGGACTGATTGTGTGATAACTAACAAGTGTGTTACATGGATTTCCAAGCTGTAAAGGCTCTTTAAGTTAGTAATGCTTGTAAAAACTGACATTAAACTGAAATTATAACCTTTCCTTATACAAGTCTTGGAGTTAGCGTACGAGACACTGTCATTTTTCCTCCACGTACAAGTCAAATCCTTCAAGAAATAATGAAAATATACCCAAACTTTATATGGGCAAATAAATTCTGGATTGGAGGTTTAGGCAATAACAAAACCAGATGTTTTCATGGTGACAGAAATGAAAGCCATTGAACTACTGTTTTCTCTGCACAAATGCTCTATCTTCATTTATACACTAGTTAATACTAGCTTGATCTTTTCCTATGGGAAGCACATTAGCGCTATCCATTCCTACCTCATGCTGTCTAATACTCTCTGAAAAGTATGATCAAATATTTTTCACGCTGAACCCTTTATAAAGCTAAAATAATGCAGCATTGAGTCATGTAGTTCGGTAGAGACGTTTGGTATTCTTGCTTCTTATGTAGAATACGCTTCAGTCCAGTGGTTCAGTCGTTCTAACAGTGTCCTCTGTCTGGGCTGCAGAATTTGTATTGTGTCTGGATGCCTCTGATGCCTTCCTGAAGGATCGGGTGCTGAACCTGCCTGAGCGGCTGGTAGAGGAAGCCTCCTACCGCCAGGAGGACTTCCTGCGACGGCTGGCCAGCTACAGGGAGAGCAACGCCGAGGACGAAACCGTCCTCAACTACTTCGATGAGCTGGACATCGTCCCTCAACACATGGGTAATTACAGCATCGCCAGTGAATGGCTTTAAAAGCTACAGTGAATTGAAGCTTAGAGAGGTTTGCGTCAAAATGGAGCAACTTTTTTGGTGATGAAAGACTAATTTGGGAGGCAGTTCATTAGTGTTCACGGCTCTCTAGACTCAAATTGGCGCATACTGCCAAGTGCCATTGTCCAGATTTCATATTAAGGGATCGCACCGGTGAGGTTGATATGTTAGCGCTGTTTTCCCTCCTCTTTATAATTAAACTAATTATTTTCCTCATAATTTATGAGTTTTCCTTCTGAGTGAGGAAACCCCTTACTGTAAATTATGGAGGGATCTGACAATAATGTGTGCCTTGCTATGTTTGCATGTGTACAATAATGCAACTACTGCCAGTACTCTGCCAGTCTACTGTTCTTGCAAACCCGCATTCCTTTGGTTTGTCTGACACTTGACTATGACTTGATGTTCCTGTCTCGCAGTACATGTAACATGAACATGTTTCTTCAACACTCCAAAAATACTGTGGTGCTACATGCTATAATTTCCAAAGAGTTTGTGTTTGGCTTTTTGAGCAATGCTCCCCACCAAAGAGATGTGATAACGGTGTATATGTGTTCTGATCTCTATTAATGCCAGTAAAATGAGAGGGCGCCACATTTTCTTATGTTGTATTACATTACTTGCACTTCCAGTTTGTCTCAGTAAGTTTGACTCATGTTCATGTCTACTCTTAGATTAATACAGAACAGGGTTAGTACAATATAACAAACTTCTTCGACTTAATGTCCCTAAACATTTAATTTCTTGGTGTCTTATACTGCTCAATTATATTTACAGAACCTTCCATTCGTTGAATTGGAAATTGCTTTTAGTTTCTTTATTTTGGTTTTCAAATTGAATAAAAAAAACGGTAGCATTAAAGAGGTCTTGAAAAATCTTTGTCTTTCTGAAACCCTGACTGTGTCATACTGCACATCAACCCTCTCAGTCAACAACACTCATACTTGTCATCCTGTCCAGAGAACAGCAGCGGCGACGACCCCGACTACCTGCTGCTGACCCAGAAGATCATCCAGACGGTCGGCTGGCCCAGGAACTATGGCCCCGGCAGCCAGGAAGCGGAGGAGGAGGAGAGGAGAAGGGCCGACGAGAGGATCGGGCGGCAGGCCCGGGAGAAGGCCGAGGAGGAGCAGTGGGAGGCGGAGGAGGCTGCGCAGAGGGCAGCGCGCTGGGAGGAGTGGGTAGGTGCTGGGAGGATGTGGAGGGGGGGTGTAGAGGCTTTGCAGTTGTGTCACAAATCTCCCATCAAGCACAGCTGGTGTCATCATGGAGGTCCAGTGGAGAATTAGCTGTGTGCAAATAATGTCTAAATATATACCAAGCAGAGATACATGAAAATTGTGGTGTGGTTGCAGATCAATTCAGTAACATTATAAGTAAAGGTGAATAGGCTGTTGAGGAAGAAATGGAAAAGTACCAATACTAAGCAACATTCCTATATGCTCACTTAATATGTAACCTTAGACCCATATTTACACCTTAAGTGAGCATGTAGGAATGTTGCTTAGTATTGGTACTTTTCCATTTCTTCCTCAACAAGTCTGATAAGGTGGATTTGTTTCCACATGTAGGTTACTGTGACACAGTAAACTGTCTTGTCTTTAGCTCTAGTCTCTACTCCAAAACACTCTGAGTTGTAGCTTGAGAAGAGTCAGCTCAGTTAACCTGAACTAACTGTTAGCTAGCTAACCAGCCAGGAGGCTCATTTAGCAAAGACACTGATGTTAATGTGAACATGCTAATGCTAGCTGCCACTAGATATGTTAATGCCCTCCAAGCTCCAATACAGCCATCGGGCATCAAGCATGGAGGGAATGCTTCCTTTGTATGTGTTGGCGTTGCATTTGCGTTGCGTTGGCACTGCGTTGCTGTTGTGCTGGCTTTGCATTGGCATTGCATTAGTGTTGCGTTGGCATAGCGTTGGCATTGCATTGGCATAGCGTTGGCGTTGCTTTGTGTCGCGTCCGATGGTAGCGTCCGACTTCAAAAACCACTGAGGCTCAAGTCTCAATGGCTGAGGCATGTGTTCATCCATATATGTATTGCAATAAGGAAAAAGTTGATATTGGTTGTTTTCTGGTGTACTGACTCGTGTACAAATCCTAAACTGACTGGCAATTCACATAGGTTATGATATTCAATTAAGAAAAGCCTAGACATTTTTAAAGTGACAAACATGCTCCAGAAAGCAGATAGTTGTAACTTACTATACTAGTGTGTGGCTGTAGTTTGTTTCAGCTCTGCTTTTCTTTACATTTGTGTACACGGTGAGAAAATACCAAAACTATAGTTATGCCTATTGACGAATCTGAGCCCAATGCTTTTCCCGTCTGCAGCTCTTTCAAAATAAAAGCACTCTGTGGAGCAGCTACAATGACCCATTGACGCAACGCCTTTAGTGGAGTTTGACACTAACAGTGTCAAGTACTTGATAGATAACCCTGTTTGCTTAATATGGAGATTGATGCTTAATGTATCTTGGCAGAGTAAGCGCTTGGAGGAGGTGAAGCAGCAGGAGAATGACCTGCTGGAGGCCCGCTCGCTCCCTCTGAGGAGCTACTTGGTGAAGAACGTCATGCCCACCCTCAACCAAGGCCTGATCGAATGCTGCAAAGCCCGGCCGCAGAACCCAGTGGACTTCCTGGTAATAAACTCACTTTTATACTATTAAAAGAGGAGCGTTCATGTCCTGGACGCATCATTCTAGCTACTTCTTTGCTCATCAGCGGACACAGACACTCTGATCTGATTGCCTGTTTTGGCTTGTCTTGTTTCAGGCGGAGTACCTGTTGAAGAACAACCCCCGATATCAAGATGACAATTGAAATTTAAGCAGAAAACAAAAAAATGCAGTTTTTCCGATTTCATTTCTTGTCATTAACACAAACGACTAGGTTAAGTATTCTATACCTGTACGTTGATCCAATCTGTTGTATAATAAATATGGTTCCACAAAACAGTTAGGCGTGAAATAAAAAATTTTGGCTAACTACTTGCATCATACTTTATGGCACTCTTTAGGATATTAGACACCGAAGTCAATTAAATTCAGCTTGTATACTGGGGGGGAAAACCTCATGGAGTCTTTGAGATTTGCCACTGCATTTCAGCCATCGCAAGTGTCCCTCGATTCACGCTGGGACTTTGATTAGGTCTGATTTGTAAGCGGCCCATTCTCTGCCCCTGTTGTATTTACCCACAGCTTTGTTTGTGCTCTCGTGCGCCGGCCATTACTTAAAAGCACCCTGAAAAACGGGATGAAAGTGCGTATGAAGCCAAAAGCTAATTAGGAAGTTAATTTGCGTAATGAACTTGGGGTTCGCTTGGTAAACTCCAAAGTAGACACGCTCGGGTCATAATTGCTTTGATTTGGCTTCGCGATTTCCAGGAAGGATAAATGTTACAAATGGCGGCTAATTTGCGTCTCTCTCATGTTGCCACTCGCGACTCCAAAGTGTACATAATTGGTTGCGGCGGAACACCAAATTATTTCATTGTACATACTTAATCACCACATGGGGAAATTAGCTGAGTTTGTTTGGGAACATTGTGACGCAATTGTTGCTGCAAGACAATTTGAACACACCGTCTGTGAGCTGCAGGTACAAACCGGCAAATGGAGAAGTTTCTCGAAGCGGAGCGCATGTTTAGACACCTTACCCTATAGAAATAAAGGGAGGAAGTCTTGTAAGTAAATAAGGGACTACAATATTCTCATAGTTTCATTTCATCATCTTATGCTGATCTCATCAGCTAATATATGGGACCGATATTGTCTAAACTGGAAACTGGAAAACTTGACATATTTTATTTTCTTTTTCCCATGATGGTCTAAATGCTGTTTCAGAGGCTTTTCTACCCTGACAAGAATACAGTTCTGGGGGAAACACTTAATTATTGTCATGTTTTGGCACAAAAATGGTCAAATTTAAAGATATCAGCACAAAATATAAGCCAAGAGGATGAAGAAGAGACAAGGAGAGGAGGATAGACCAAAGAGACGGATTGAGAGAATAATCTGTTATTATTATATATATAAATTTGTTCATTGTACTTCCTATCCCAGCTAAAGAATTGTTGATACACAAGTGGATTATAAATTGTTTCGTAGCATTTATGGATCTCATTTTGTTTGATATGACATGTAAACCCTAGTCATGACCTTTGACCTTTAAAACACAAAACTGAGGTGCTGCTGTTTGCCTTTGTAGGGGAGAACTGTTCCTCTATATGTTCAGCAGGGGGCAGCCTAACCGCTGTGTAGAAATCACACTCAGATCTCTATATTTCTAACTGTGTGTGATGCTGACTATCACATATACTGTATACTAACTATAATAGCAATTGAATAAACCATACCAGTGTTTCTCAACTGATTTGTTAATTGAGAAATGCTTTGACAAGGTCTTGAATATGTAGTTTACTCACATACACACATACACATACCCAGATATATCAATGTTAATACCTAAATACCGGTAGTTTTAATAATTCATATGCATTGAATAAAATAGCTTATTTGTTCTCTGCTTCAATTCATGCCTCTTACTGCTGCCTTACAGCATTAAAAATGGAGCTTGTCCTAAAAAACAACCTTTACAAGCTTTCTTTACAAGCTGATTATGTTTCAATAATGTGTTTTTGTAGGTAATATTACTTAAACTGCTCGTTATTACAGTTATTTTTAAGCTAGTCAAATTATTGTTCTTATAGCTTATTCTATCTTTCTTGTTTGCTTATTCTTTGGGTTCAAATTGAATGGATAATCTTAAATCTTGCCAGTTGAACATCACTTTACTCAGCAGGATGGCTGTAGATAGACTGATAACTTCCAATGTGTTATGTCTGAAATAATGGCTGCAGGTCTAATGCGTACCATATTTTACATTTGAGCCATGAGGGAAAATAAATCATTTGAATGTCCTGTATAACAGAAATATGTCAGAAGAAAATTAAAAACAAGGTCACATATGAAAATGAAAATAAAACAAGCAGAAACATGTCACATAAAAGCCTGTTTGCGCTGTAAAAATGGGTTTTAAGAAGCAGTGTAAAGCATGATACAGATTCAGCAGCCAAAACCTTAGATGGCAAAGCCCCAGTGACCTTTGACCTTTAGGCGAGACATCAGAAAAGCTTTTACCTGAGTTGTTAGTTTGGATATCTCTTGCCTTACTTCCATTCACAGAGCTGAAACAGGCCCTAACCCCGTCCGAGTGTGTCAACAGCAGTATTACAACACTAGGTGGCAGTCTTAGCTCATCTATTAGCCGATGGGAGCGAGTCACACTCACTTGAAAGATGATGATTATGGGTGATATTAAGTGTTTCCACGCCTTAGATCATCTAAGAGCAAATGTTTTTATTGATTTTTCATTTAATCTACAATCCAGGATGTACAGCAGCCACCCAACCTGACCTTTGGCCTCTAGCAAAAGGTAAAGAAAACTTAAGCAATGCAACATTAACATTATTATTGGTTACAACCCATGACTCTAAGGTTCAGGCTGCATGGATGCTGCATGGTGACTGTAAGCTAACCATGCTGATCTGTCCTCCACTGTTAAAGTGGTAATCTTTGAGTTCCTAGTACTTTCTTACTATTCATATTTTTTTATTTTGTCTTCTTCTTTGGTGCTCAGCGCTCATTGCTGTAGTGTTTCTGCGCTGCACTTCCCAGAGATCACCTGTCAATCAAAAAGTGTGGGCGGAGCTCGGATTTCCTGTTGATGCAGTTTGAGTTTCTCTTTTCTTTGTCTGTTCAGCCATGGTGGCTATCACTGCTCATGCTAACTACCCAGTTCTTGTTCTACTGTTTATTCCAAACAAATCGGAAATGTAAAAAGGCATCAGTGTTTAGAACAGCAAGTAAAAGCTTTCATGAACTGGATATAGGTTAAATCACTATTGTGTTATATCCATCAGAGATAGAGAGTAGCAAAACAGGCATTTATTTATATGAAAAGTTAAATTCATAATCACCAATTTAACAGAGAGCCACTGGGGAACATGGGATGTGAGAACCTATCATATGTTGCCTTAGATCATGTATGAATGTTCTTGTATCAGAACATACAGGCCTACAATCCATCAGCTGCAGTAAGCCAGGTGTGTCTGGACTGAATCCACTCTCACTGATGCTGGTCACTGTTCTCTAACACCCCTTAATCCATGGAGGGAGGTGACACACACACACACACAAAGCTGACAGACACATCCACACACAACCTGGTAGACATACAAATACTCACACACACACACACTTATACTAACGCACTTAAAGTTGGACTCATATTCGTAACCAAGCAGACAAATACACACTTAGAGACAGGCACACAATCACACACACACTCACATGTACATACTGTAACCAAACAGACAGACACACAGATACACACACACACACACACACACACTTTCTCTCACACTTACACTCCCATACATAACCGAACAGACAAAGACACACTTAGACAAAAAAAGGTACACACACGCACACGCCACACTCACACACATGGAGCTGCCGGTTTAATTCGTCTGGGAAATATGCCCCCCCCCCCAAAAAAAAAAAAAAAACACCCGTCAGCCTCGTTTTGAGCGCCTCGGAGAGGGAAAATGTGTTTTGTTGCTTAGGAACAGTTTGCCTTGCGTCTCGGCGGGGGGTCTCCTTCTGAATATCATTATGTCCCCCCTCTCGATTGGGGAGGACGACACATTTTTCTTTTCTGCCAATATTTATCTTCGGCTCCTCTCGCTCTCCGGAGGCCCCAGAAAAACGTTTTCATTGATTAAAGGGGGGGGGGGGGGGTGTAAGGCGGACTCCGCTCACCAGACGGCCCTCACCTCCTTTTAATGTAAATTTATCACAAACGGCTGCAGCGCGCCGTGGGCAGGTATCAAGGCTAGGAAACGGGGGCCGTTTTTTTGCTTTTTCTTTATGTTCAAAGAAAAAAAAAGCAAAGATGTTTAAACTGGAAAGAATCAAGCAGTGGAATTCAAAATGGCTTTCTGGTGTCAACAGCTTTTGTCTGAGTATGCTGTAGTGTCGACACACACACACACACACACTAACCCAACACCCTAATCCTAAACCTAATCCGAATTCTAAACTTAACCCTAAACCCAAGTTCTAAACCTAAACTGGAAGAAGAAGTGAGGATCGGACAAAATGTCCTCACTCCGAAGGTCTAAAACTCCAACTGGTTCTCACAAGGATAGAAGTACAAGGCACACACACACACACACACACACACACACCTCTAACTTGCCTCCTCCCCACTTCCACTCCTGTCGTCTGTTTCTCAAAAAGCTGGCACGACCACAAGAGCCCCGGAGAACAGATCCCTTCTCCTCCCCCTCCTCCTCCTCCTCCCTCATCACTCCCTATTTCCCCGGTAATGAATGGGCATGTGTCATTCCAACAGGCAGGCCAACTTGAGAGAGGAAGAGGAGGAGTCTGCTTCCTCTTCTCCACTAATGAGCACCAGCAGCTTCTTGGCTTTTGTCAAAGGGAGAGAATGTGGGGAGCGGGCGGTTTAGCGCAGGCCGCTGCATTCGTCCTGTCTTTTAAACCACGTTACTCACAGTAAAATATACTGTGTATATACTGTGGGTATGCAGAGAGAGTGTTACTTTCTGGAGAAGTCGTTTCTGTGTGTGTGTGTGTTTTCTTTGTTTTTATTAGGTTTAGGCTAGGGTTAAAGTTAGTTTAAGATTATAGAGTTAGATTAAATTAGATTGGGTAAATGTTAAAGTTAAGGGTGCGATCACATCTACAGTTTGATTTCTTTGGTCTGATCCATAGTGGAAAAGTTGACTTTGTTGCGTTTTTCTATTTGGTTCGTTCAGGTTCACACTGCCCAATTACACGCAAACAATAAGTCACATGACTCACAGGTAGCTTGTTTATTGGACAGTTTTTTGGTAACCTGTCACAAATCTGATTCTAGATGTAACTTGAGCTAAGCATGATCGACCTTGTCTGTCTCTTCTTCTCTGGTGTTCATACCAGTTAAGAACACATGAAGAAATAGCTGTATATGAGCATCAGTCCATTTTGTTAAGCTAGGCTAGGAACTGCTGACTCTCAGATGTCAACCTAAGTGTCATACCCATAATCCCTTGCGTTTTGGGGTCGTTTTCTGCAGTGGGTTTGGATTACATTCTCACTCCTACTGAACCGCATCGCAGTTCTCTTGTCAGAGGACAGAGACTTGCATTTTCAGGCGTCTCTGTCATTATTTGGTATTAAGAGTTCAAATGGCATCCAAACATGCGTGGTGTGAAGTGAACGCACCCCGATTGTTAGGAAGATTAGAATTAGGTTTAGGCTATAGGTAAGGTTTAATATTAAGATTGGTGATGAGTAAGTGTTAAGGTGACGAGGTTTAAGGTTAGAGGTTAGAGAACGAATGTCGTAAATCGAAGGTCCTCACAAGTATAGTGAGGCAAATGTGTGTGTGTGTGTGTGGGCGTGTGTGCAGTGGGAGGGGGACCAGAGAGCACCCAGAGGACGCTGCGAGGGGCGGATCGGCCCCCGCCGGGCCCGGGCCTCAGGACGGATGGATGGAGGGATTGTGTTGACAAGGGGGAAAGAAGAAGAGGAGGAGGAGGAGAGGAGGCAGCCACACATTCAGCAGGGAGGCTGAGAGCAACGGCCAGAAACTCATCAAACTGGTGGAAACACCTCCAACAGCCCAGCAACAGCAGGGTGTGTGTGTATGTGTGTGTGTGTGTGTGCGTGTGTGTGAAGGTGTATGCTCATGTTTTAGGGAGGGAGTGATGTGTGTGTTTGTGTGCGAGCTTGGAAAAGTCAGGGATGTTTCTTGGTGATGGATGGGAGCGTTGAGGGAGGCTTCGTTCAACCATTGTTCATTAGTAAAGTACACAACTGTCCTGCCTAATTGCTCAGCCATAATGTCAGGCTGGGATGAATGATTACAACCAGCGCTGACCTATTCCTTACATCAGAGCTCACAGCAAAACTTCACCTCCTCACTGCCTGGAGGGACAAACCACAGAAGAAGACAGTGTGTGCAATTTTTTAACAACCTCGTCTAGTCTTTGTTAATTTTTTAAATTTATGAATTGTGAACGATTTCATCCCCAAGTTGATCCTTATGTCATTTTTCAACATGTAAGATCATGACATCAAGGTTTTTTCAAATTTTAGCTAATTGGAATTTAATCTTTATCTTTATAACATTTTTCCTTATTGACAATGCAGTGCGTTATGCGCAAGTACCATGTATTCTCATGCCCCGTACTTGTTTTTATTGGTGCTGGAAATATGCACATCAGGGCTGAGTCAAATTCGAGATTCACATCCAAATTGAAATTTTATGCCAAATTCAAGTTTCACATCAAATTAAAATTTGGTCAAATTTAAGTTTGACACAAATTTAAATGTTTCTTTTGCACCACATTCAACTTTCTTGTCACATTCAAGTTGTACGTCAAATTCAAGTTTTACACCAATTTCAAATTTTAGCTGAAATTCTGATTTTTATGCCAATTTCAAATTTTGTCAAATTCGAGTTTTACACCAAATTCAAGTCAAGATGTTTCTATAAATGATGACATCACCTGATGATAATATGCCCCCTTGTTCTTTCCTGGGGAAGTGAGACAGTAACATATATTCAGCGTCCATACACATCATAGTATGCTTAAGTGTTATTATTATATTAACACACATAACATATAAGTGTCCAGATTTAATTGACTTAATGAGTCTTTTTTACAGTCATCTAAATAGAAAAAACATACAATGAATTTACACTTTAAGAACTCCTCTCACAGAGCATAATTCAAACTTTTACAGTCAACAGTGTTAAACTTCAATTTATGATGATTCAAAGTATTCCTTCTTCAGTCAGGTGTCATACTGTGACTTTCCCCTAACAGCATCATCATTTGCTGTGACTTCAGAATTCAATTCCTTTTTCAAACACAGCTCGAGTTATGCAATCTTTGCACCTTATGCAGAGGATTTACCCCTGATTGCATCACTCATTTACAACGGGATATAAAACATTAAAGACAACATGTTGAGAAGTTAGAAATTAGTTTGAGGCTTTGATGCATCACAGAAAACTATAATTCACATGAAACAGGTCATTTATGCCCAAACCAGTGATAACTTAAGTGCAAAAATAAGGGCGCAGGTTGCTTGATCCTGCATTTTCTGTGTGTGTGTGTGTGTGTGTTGGTGTGTGTGTGTGCGTGCACAGATATTCCCGCTTTGCCCTCACTCCGTCCTATGATAAAGTAGACTCGGTCCTGTCATGGATGCTGCCCTACTCCCACTGCCCAGGCATCTGCCTCCTCTGCCTCTGCCATCAGGACTGGATCTGGTTCAGGTCGACCGGGCTTGGGGGTGGGAGGGGGTGTGTGTGTGGGGGGGGGGGGCTTGAAACCAGGCCTGGGGCCGCTTTGGCTAGAGGAGAGGGAGGTTGGGAGGCCGCCATGCCCACATGGGCCATGATGAAGGAGGCAGAGGAGGAGGACGAGGAGGTTGGTGGGTGGATGGAGGAGAAGGGAGTGTTGAAACATCAGGTGAATTGTTGGGTGGGGGGGTGGGGGGTTAGAGTCACGTTGGCGGAGAGGCCACATGCTGCTGTCAGTCTGCCTCCAGTCCCTAACATACACACTCACCGACACCTCCCTCTCTGGCTTGGGGGCAGCGGAGTGTCATGTGGGAGGTTGTGTTGATTGTGTGTGTGTGTGTGTGTGCGTGTGTGTGTGTGTGTGTGTGAAGGCCATGAGGAGTAATGGGGGGTTGGGGAGGTGGGTAGGTGTGGGCGCATCGGGTGTGAATCTCAGATCCCACGGAGGGACAAGGGGAACTCTCCCCTGCTAAATCCACTCGTCTGATCTCATCTGTCAATCACTGGATCTTTTACAAGTGATTGCTTAGCGGAGGGGAAGCGGCGGGGGGCTGCTGTGAATAAGTTAGTCATGCAAATGATATGAAATGGATATCGTCATATCCAGCACCACGGATAGGCCTACCTCGTCTGTTCAAACAGCAAATCGCAGCCTAGAACTTATTTTGATGCCCTGTATTCTCCAAACCATGATAGGAAGTAGAGATCCACAGGGGGGGCATGCAGGTACAACTACGTCTCTACTCACTACCAGCCTCCCTTTATGCCTCTTAGCATTACAGTTATTATCAACAGAGGCTTTGCAGTTGCGTCACAAATCTTCCAGCAACCACGTCTGGCACCATCATGGAGGTCCAACTGGCTGTGTGCAAATAATGTCTAACAACCAGGCTAGAAGAAGAGAGCTAGCTGATGCAGCTTGTTGTGGTGTGGCTGTAAATCCATTCAGTAACGTTCTAAGTAAAAGTGAATAGTCTGATGAGGTAGATTTGTTTCCAAATGTAGGTTACTAGTACAGCATAAAATGGAATTTTAACGGTTAATTGATATGGTGACAATGCAAGTTATTAAGGCCGTGAAGTCACTCTTGCTTGAGAACTGTGCAGTTGTGTCAAAGTGCAGCAAAATGTCAAAACTCGACTGACTCAAGGTAGCTTTATCAAAGACTGTACTTCTCTCTCTAGCTCTTCTAGTCAACATTAGCATGTTAGCTTTCCATGACAGCAAGGAGACAGAGAAGCTGCTTTGGTCCTTGCTGTAAAACCTCTCACTTAAGTGACTTACTGTAAGTCAGTTCATATGGAAGCTAACCCAATAGTTCACATTAATATGGCCGCCGTTCCGACCATCCAGGAACGTTGATTTGAATGGGAAAGACCGTTCTATCCATTCAAGTTCTGTGGTTAACACGCAGCTAGCCACTTGTGTAGCTGTGTCTATGTTGTATGTATAATATAATGTATCCATACACATAATGCATGGCATGGAGGAGACGCACGCCTGCTGTGACTAAACCAATGAAAGTAACAGGTGCAGGCGCATTCAAAAAGGCGTCTTATGTGATTACGGCCTAAAACCCGCAGACACCCTGGTCTGTGCTTATGGTTTCAGATGAGTTTGAACAACCATAACCGCCGCCTCGCAGACGTTTACACACCTCCATGTACTGTACTTGTATATCGCTATTGTGCTTGTGAATTGTCTTCTATTGTATTGCTGTTGAACGTCTCCTTGTGCTCTTCAGCTGATTAATGCAGATGGAACTTAGCCGAGTTCATGGCTGCTATCTCTGTCAGAGTAATGATGCTATGCTACATCACCACACACACACACACACACACACACACACACACACACACAAACAGACACGCGCCACAGAGGAGTGTCCCACAACGCATCAGTGTGAACATTAAGCGATGATGGAACACAAGCAAACAGGGATTTGCGACAGACACATGCACACACACACACACACACACACACACACACACACACACACACACACAGACGTCAACGGTGCTTTAGTGTGTGTGTTGGGGGAAGGAGGAGAGAGATGGAGGGGGTGTTAAGAAGGGTGGGAGTGGGGGGGGCAGTTCTCTTCATTTCTAGGTGATTCACGTTTGAAGTGGGCTTGCAAAATTGCTTTATGGAAAGTGGCGAGCGGCTCGGCGGGAACATTAGGCAGGAAGCAGCGGGGAGGCCGGCGTTTCATTAGGGAGCTCTACTCCGCCTTTATTACCCGGATTTGGAGTTTTATGGTTATCATTATTTGCGATAGAATTATTATTCGCATATATCTGCTAGTCAGCTGTTTGGGCCGGGGACACTGGGACACAATGTCTGTGTGTCATTGCGTCTTTGTGTGTGTGTGCGTGTGTGTGTGTGTGTGTGGCTGGAGTCGGTGAGAGGGGTTTTTGGTGGGGTGATCTGTACAAGGGTATCCATCTTTCCTTGACGTTGTGTGTGTGTGTGTGTGTGGAGGGGGGGTGGCGGGGGGTGATTGACTAAGCTCAGGCTGTTGTTGCCATGCTGTCAGCTCGTCCATCGGCCTCGGTGGGCGGCGGCGGCGGCAGCGTCTGGACAGTTTCCGTGGTGACGCCGGTCCGGACGGCGTTGGCGAGGCAGCGTTGGCCGATCTCCATCCGAAGCCTCGTCTGGGTCTCCATCAGAAACTCCTCCTGTTGATCAGACACAACAAGAACACAACAAATCGAATCAGTATCGTATCAGCGCTAGCATCATGTCCAAAAAACTGAGGGGGAACCACAGAAATAGAATGAATAGAACGGTCATTCCTCAGTTTGCCTTGGTAATTTGGCTAGTACAGCGTAAAATGGTGATTATGGAATTTTAAGGGTTAATTGCTATGGTGACAACCGAAGTCTAGACAGTAAGGCCGTAAAAGTCACTCACGCTTGAGAACTGCTTAGCAAACTCAACTGAGAGCTGATGTTAGCAACAAGGTTAACGTAGCATTATCAAAGATTGTGCTTCTCTCGCTAGCTCTTCTAGTCAACATTAGCATGTTAGCAAACCTAGCAGGTAAGCATCATCAAACAGGTACCTTTACCTTAATATAACCCCTTAAATGCTATAAACTAACACAGCTTAGTCTAGTTTAGTGGAGAAGACATTGGACATCGGCTGAAACTGACATTAACTCAACTCTAAACATTTCTACTCAATGTGCAAAGAAGTCAAAACCTTGACCGACTTAAAAAGACAGCAGCAACTGGTAAAAGAGCTCCACCTAGTGGTGAAATTAAACTTAATTCAGCTGCAATGACAGTTTTCCACTGCTTTTGTCCTTGCTACAAAACCTCTCTCCTCAGAGACTTTATCAGTCGATTTATACAGAAGCTAGCCCAACGGTACACATAAAGATGGCCGCTGCTTGGACCGTCCAGGAACGTTGATTTGAATGGGAATGACCGTTCGCACCATTCAGATATTTAACATCAAACTTCTTTCAACTATAAAACAAACAAGGCTTCTTGTTGCTTTTCTTCTGTGATATTTAGTCTTGGTGATTCCAACTGTGCAGTAGAAAATACCTTGGTAATCCACCCTCCCTTTTCCTTATTCTTCATAGTTCCTTTCACAGATGAGTTGACACCACCAGAGATGTCTGTATTTCAAAATGCAACTATTGTCAAGCTGGCTATGTTAATACATCTGTTCTTTCCTATCCTGCGTTGTGGACATATTTGTGTGAATTTCCTCAAAAAGTATGCCATATGCCTCTGATGGTTCCGCGGCTTCAAAAGTGAACGTGATCGCACTGCTAAGATATAGATTTTTAAAACATTTTAGAGCAACTCCTTGCCTTGTAGCCAATATACTTTAATTAGGATTTTATTTCTTCACAGAGCCCCTTAAAGGAAAAATCCTTGGATACTCCTCAGTTGTTAGATACCATCAATCTGTGATGTTCAATGCATTCCAGGAGTTATTTTGTGATGAAGTGTTGGAATTAATTTTTTGGTGTACCCGCTTTCCCTCAACCTGCCTCGTCTACTTCTACTTCAGTTGGTGATTTTCTACTGTACGTTTCCCAGAATGCCTTTTGACAACCTCCAGAGAACGGGCGTGAACTTCTTGCATTCAGCTGTGGGTTATACATGTGGGTGAAGAGAGTAATGGCGATAGCGATAGCGGAATGAACGTTTTTCCATTTGAGAAAAGTGAGAGTCGCGTCCCTTACTCAAAACACAGCATGTGGCTGCATTGCATTCTGGTCTATTGAGGCTACTGTTGGTGGAGAAATTGGTCTCTCTCCTCTTCTACAATGGATTTCTCCCTGTATGATTGTTAAACGTCGGTGCAAAATGGCAGCTCTAGAAAGAAGCCCTCCCTCTTTCAGATCGCTGAAACATTTTCTGCTATCAAAGTCCACTGTAGCTGCTGAAAATATCTGAATGTGACCTCACGATTGGCCAGTTATCCACAGAGATAAGTAAAATGTGGATGTTTTTGAGACCTAACCCAGCACATACTGTGGATTTTGTTCTTGAATTGGTTTGGTCTCTTCGGCCTGCAGAATTGTGCCAAAAAATGAAATGTAGCCCCTTCCTTTGTGATTTAGTTTCATTAAAAAGACGGAGGAATCACAAACAAAAGAAGAGAGGAAATCAAGAAGCGTCAGACTCGGAGAAAAGCGGAAAAAAGATAATGAATGAAAGGGAAGGGAAGAATAAAAGGAGAGAGAGTGGAAGACCGACAGTCTGCTGACTCCTGGCTAGCTGCTGGCCGCCAGAAATCACTGATGCACTTTCCCGCCTCATAAATTATCGCCGTGACGACGGGTGTGATGCTGTCAGGAAAACCCCAGCGTCCCGAAAACCAACAGCAGCACTGCGGGTCTGGACGGCAGCGCGGTCCACCCTCCGCTTCCTCCTTTGTCGTGGTTCTTCTTCGTGTTCTTCCTCCTTTTAAACTCCTTTTTAATCTCCTTTTAAACACAGAAAGTGATGTGTTTTACGTTTCCGATTTGTTCGGAATAAACAGAAGAAGAAGAACTGGGTAGTTAGCATGAGCAGTGAGACAAAGAAGAGAGAAACTCAAACTTCATCAAGAGACAATCCAAGCTCCGCCCACACTGTTTGATTGACAGGTGATCTCTGGGAAGTGCAGTACATCCCCAGTTTCCTTACTATTTCTCTTTCCAATGTACCAGTCTTCTTTTGCCCTCCTCTCCTTCCCACTTCTTGTCTTTTCCCTGACATCTTTAGCATTAACAATTACAAAGAGTTTTTATCATTTTCACAATTCTAATTCTATGATCATAATTCTTCTTTTTCAATCTCATATTGTCTGTCTGTCTCAGTAAATTCTGCTGCTGCTGATACTACTGCTGCTATTTTACACATCCTGTCAATGCTGGAATCCAGACTTTTTGCACATTTTCATTCATACATTTTCTACTTAATATGTCTGAGTGTTGGAACTGTTGGTTGTGTTTGTATAACCCATATTTGCTCTATTCTTATTTGTATCCTATTTTTCTTTGCTGTATCCTATTACTACTTGCTGCTGTAATGACTCCAATCATTAGTTTCATCTAATCTAATCTAATCTCATCTCATCTCATCTCATCTCATCTCATCTCATCTCATCTCACTCCCCATCTCTCCGCAGCCCTGCTGGCTTTTAAACTAAATCTTCATCCATTTCTCTATCAGGGTATCTGCAGGTTTCAGAAATTTACGACTTTTTAAGACCTTGTTAATGGAATCAAATGTAAGACCAATTTAAAACACCAAACTAAACAAAGCTGGTAAAACCATCCTGTTACTGATTGAACAGCTAATGAAAGCTGAGAAACTATAAATGGGCAGAATAAGAAAAAGGACACCGGGAAATTAGTTTGTTTAGGGACATGAAGCCCAACTGTGTTCAGTAAAAAGAAACCTGCATTACATGGTGAAAACCATTAAGCCCTGTATTTACTGTATTTAAGACATTATAATACTTTTAAAGGTCTTACATTTAGATAATTGAAGACTTTTTCAGACTTTTTAAAGACTGGCAAATACCTTGCTTCCTCCACAAAAAAAAAACAAACTCCCAACTTTCCTCACTTGCTTTACCTCTCCCTCCCTCCTTCCTCTCTGTTTTTTTCTCTCCTCCTCCCTCCCTCCTCCTCCTCCTCCTCCCCCCTCGGCGGTGGCGGTCTGCAGCAGAGCAGTTAATAAAGAGATTGATTATCGGCCTGTCAGGAAGTGACAGTTGGACAGGGCCGCTCTGCGTGAATGACAGAGGGCACGCTCACCACGCAGCAGCCCGCCTGACACACACACACACACACATGCACGCGCGCGCACACACACACACACACACACACCCAGATGCCTTTGCCAACACCGGGGGTAGGTGAGGTGGTGGGGGTGGGAGGTGGAGGGGGGGGGGGTTGGACGGGTGAGAGGCGGGCATGTGGAGAACAGCGCTGCAACCTTCTGCTGGAGGAAGAGGTGTGTGTGTGTGTGTGTGTGTGGGAAGAAGGGGGGGATTGGGGTGGGTCAGGGGTTAGAGTTCACAGCCGCTGCCTTCTGGAGGGAGAGAGAGAGAGAGAGAGAGAGAGAGATGCCAATGACGACATACACTAGAGCCAAAGGGGTCAAAGGAGGCTCATGAACACATTTTCATTCACACACACACATGCTGCTGCATATGTGTGCACATACACACACACACACACACACACACACACACACACACACACACACACACAAGGCAGACTCTAGATACTGCTCTGATGTATACACACTCACATTATACCAGCATACAGGTACACCGATGTGATGCTTGTGATGCTTTTCTGCCCCCCACCCCACCTTACAGAATAACACCCCTAACACCCCCACCTTCCAACACACACACACACACACACACACCTAGCTGTCTGAAGTTTGGGACTTGTTTGTCTGTCTATCCACACACACACACACACACACACACACACACACACACACACACACACACGCACACAGGGATGCAGTGGAGGGTGAAGCCACCTGAGGGTGAGGCACCGCAGATGAAAATTTAACTTTTGGCTGGTTAATTTTTGGGATATAATATTTTGCTTCTGTAACTACTGTAGTTTCAGAAAATGTCCAAAACAAGCATCAACAAGAACTATAAATAATAACAATTAATTTATATATTTTAAATCGGCTGAGCCAAGTACACCAAGCACAAAATTAGCTAAAAAAACAAAACAAAACAAAACAAAAACAGCCATTTTCTCAAAATGGCACATTCCCTGTATGCAAAACACAAAATTTGAATAACTGGTAATTAACAGAGACTTGTAATTTAAATATTTGTCATGGGGTATCATTGTTATGGAATATTTTACATGAAAAAATAGTAAAACATTTTTTGACATACATTGTTTTGTGTAAACAATTCTTCAAAAACTACTTTTTTACAATTCTCTCTCTAATTTACCAGCTATTTAGTTATTCATCAGAATAAACCAGGAAAATGCACTGTATCCAATAAGCAAAGTGTTCTAATATGCAAATTTGTGTACTTTATGAAATATTAGCTCATTTTAAAAACAACAGTCATAATAGAAAGAGTGTTATCAATGTCCATGGTCAACATGTATAATTTCATTCTGATGGGATGGCAAGGTGAATAGGAAAAGTTTTAAAATCTTGTTCAATGAATTATGTTTTAAAATTGATTTCAGTTTGAAAAGGTTCAATGGAACCTGGGGGCTTATGGCATCGGTGGCAAACACGGGTGATAAAAGTGGATCTGCCACCTCTCCCCCACCTTGTACTCTTTTTTGGGGTCTGCTGGGGGTGCGTGGGGTAGAGCTGGCAACCCCCCCCCCCCACTCCCTCCCCCCATTCTTCATTCAAACAGCACATTGTTCAAAGACAATGCGTGCCAAGGAGACAGGATGAAGGAAAGGGAAAAGAGAGGAGGAGGAGGAGAGGGGGTTAGCTGCCTCTGCTCCCTGTCTTAGAGAGAGAGAGAGAGAGAGACGGAGAGAGAGAGAGATCAAAAACGAGTGCTGGGGTAAAATATACAATGAAGGTGTCCCTGCCCCTCCATCGCCCCCCGCCCTACCCCACCCCACCCTGATCTGTCCAGCATCGGAGATGAGAGACGGGGTGGAGAGAGAGAGAGAGCCATGGCTCGTCTTCTTTGGGAGTTTTTCTGTTTTCCGAATGCACGTGCGGCTGAAATTACGCGCATCGAGGTCAGGCCGCGCGCCGCTAAAGTCGCAGACGTGCCGACAAAACGGGCAGTACTGTATGTTTTAATGCCGCTCCCCCAGGTATCCAATATCTCCCGATGGGGGAAAAAAACCCACTCAGCTGGCACAGGATGAGGTGAACGTCTCAGTTGTAGGTCAAGTTCTGTCTTAAATATCCATAAGTTATACGAGCGGTGTGACGAGAGCGGGGAACACTGTCCCAAATCGAGCGTTTTTAGGTTAAAGGAGAACACGGTATTAAAAATGATTTCCCCAGCCTGTCTGAACAGTCGCTAGGGATTTTTTTATTTTTTTGGCAAGAAAATAACCGTAAAATCAACATATAGAGAAGGGGTCTCGTTGCAGCGGTGAGGAGCATATGCCATATAATGAGGCTGACAAGTCGAACACAAAGGAACAAGCCGAACCGCCTCCCTGTGGAAGGACTCCTGGGGGGGCTCGAGTGATGGAAACGTCCTCGCCGCCGTAAAAGACGTATCTGACCACGGGAAAGCACACGAGGTCAGAGGTCACGCTGGTTTGTGGAATGATCTTCAAGTGCAGTTATTTATACTTCATGTCTCATATAAGTGTACATTATTAAATGAGTCTGTTAGTAAATGTCACACACACACACACACAACCAAGGATACAGTGGAGGATGAAGCCACCTTGATTGAATTTATAGATATGAGATATTTTGCATTCATAAAATATACAAAACAATCATATAAAACAACTCAAAACAGTTCATTTAGCTGTTTTTATACCAACACCCAATTTCTCAAAATGACACATTCCCTATATGGAATACACTTTTTTTTTTTAACTTAACCTGTAGATATGGCCTCCAAATTTGACCTGCTGCTTCTTAACAAAACATGTAATAAATGCACTATTAATGTTTTCCTCCATAAGTAAGGCCATAGCAGTAGATGCGTAATGCTTTTACCACTATGGAATAGTTTATGACACTGTAGAATAAAGGTGCTAGACCTTCAGGAAAGCAAAACTACAATCTACAAGGTGATTGTGGCAGCAAATAAAGCAAATTGCCTGGTCCCCCCACCCACCCACCCACCCACACACACACACACACACACACACACACACACACACACACACACACACCCCTTCCTCACATACACACTCCATATTCTTTTGCACTTGATCAGCGAGCAGAACAATCAATACCTCTAGATTGAGTAAGCAGACTGCTGAGCCTGGAATCAAGATGTTTTTTTTTTGTTCCCCCCCCCCCCCCCTTACCGACAGAAAGGAGGTGAGCGTTTCACACCCAGAGAAGAAGAAGAAGAAGAGTGGGGGGGAGGGGGAGGAGGAGGAGGAGGAGGAGGAGACGCAGATGGACAAGTGCTTTTACGGCTGAGTCTTCCTCTGGCTCAGTGCCACGGCCACAGACTCTCTTTGTTTGCCAGGCTACTAAACTAATAGAGATAAAGGCAGGTTCCTGCTGGCCCCGAATTAGAAAGTCATTAAGGAATATAAACACACATGGGAGTGTGCACACACACACACACACTTATATTTACACGTACACATGTGCGTAAGTGCAAAAAAACGCAAAGGCACTCATGCATACACAGTCAAACACACACACACTCACAGGACAGGAGGGTTTTTAGGAGATGTGCTGCACCACTGAAGCGAATGGAAACTATATGTGTGAACAATTTCAGCGGATGCCTCTACACCATCAGCAAAGCATACATCCCAACCTCGAATACACACACACACACACACTTCTGACACCTCCAGTCAGTATCGCAAATCAAAACAAACTCCGGGTTCCCAGCTCGGCGCCAGGGGGAACTCCGTTTTGTCACCACGCAATTACTTGTTTCTTCACGTTCTCGTCTGTTTTCCTGCCATGTCAAAATTCAAATACGTGTGTCGGGGGCAACGTTTGAGTCTTCTGCATGTGCGGTTTTGGGAATTTCAACCAGGGACAACATCTTTGTACTAAAGCTGCCGATACCTGGTAGTTTGTGCCGATATTCCATCTTAAAATTTGACCATTTTAACGCCCACGAAATTCCTAGAAATCTGAAGGACTGAGTGTTTCCCCCCTAAAAATGGAGTGGAAACAGCATTTATAGCATCAAGTGACACTATAACTCTCCATTAAAACCCAGATTAAATTATTTTGGGTGCAGCTCCTTAAAAGAAAATAAAGAACATAAAACTTCATGTGCAGGTTTTCCAGACTGTTTTTCTGCAGCTGTGATCAGGGAGAAACCTCCATCACATCAGATGCGACTGATATCTGATATTTAAAAAAAAGGCTGATTTCCAACTCTAATTTCGACATCGACATATTTGGGACGTTCTGATTTGAGAAATTCATCGCGCCTCGCCTCCCCTCCTCGTCTCGGCGTCGGTCCGGCCTCCCGGTCCCCTGCCGCCGTCTCAACATTAGTTAAGATGGCTGCTGTGGTGGCTGGGAAAGAGCGGGGCGGCGTTTAAAGCTCTCCGAGGTGCAGGCAGCTAAACTAGCTCATTTGTTAGCTCTGCATTCCCGAAGACAACCTTACAAATGGAGCCACTATCCAATTATTACCGGGGAGAAAAGCTGAGCTACGGCTAGCCTCGCTCCAATCTATTACCCTGCAAGCTCTCCGGGTACGCTACTGTATGTGCTGAGGATGGACTGTTTCACATAAACACACACACACACACACACACACACCACACGCTTAGGGTCAGCAAGGCCAAACCCTTGTTGATATATAAGGGGGGCGATCAGAGCAATAGCATGGCTTATTGTATTTCCAATGCACTGTAAATGCTCGAATTAAGTTTAACTCCTAAATCGGTGCAGAGATAGAAAGATAGGGAGAGAGGGAGAGAGAGAAAGATGGTGTTTTATCAAATGTGAACATGTGCAGGTTCAGTGGCTGATCATTTATGAGATTTACACACACACACACACACACACACACAAAGCATAACAATACCTGTGCTTAAATCAAGGCTCCCAGCGCATTAAAATGTGTTCATAAAAAAAAAAAAAAAAACGGCATATGGAAGCGCCAGCAGAGGCATTCTTATTCCTATCTGTGAAAATTCATTATGGATTCTCACAATGAGTGTGTGTGAGAATTTGCCGTTTGTTCTCGTCTCCGGCTAAACAAAGGCACATGTGCTTGTTTTCAGACCGAGATGCAGCGTGGCCTGATTTCAAAGGCAAAACTTGAAAGACGACAGACAGCTATTTACAATATTTATACGTTTAGGATGCTGATACTATGCATATTATGTGTCTGTCTGTCCGCGTGTGTGTGTGTGTGTGTGTGTGTGTGTGTGTGCGCGAGCGAGAAACACACTCGGAAGGGAATCGCTGATGAAAAAAGGTTACTTTGGAAATTCTCTGATAATTGGCGCCTTAAAAGGAGCTCATTTTTAACTATGTCACCGCGACTGCTCGATGACAATTAATCTGTTTGCGGCTGCTTCCTTGGCATCTGTGCCAATTACTTTATATGCTAATATATGTAAATGACATTTCAGATGCCAGTTTCAAGTATTATGCGAGTGGCGTATTGTGTCTTTTTTTAAATTTTTTTTTTAAGTCATATTGTTGAGGCTGATCAACAATGTGAGTGCTTTAAATTCGGAGGTGTGTAAGTTATGAATTCCTCCCCGGCTTAATATTTCCTCAGGAACGATGTAAGCATATAGAACATTTCAACAAAAAACATTTACACCACCCTGAAAGATATAGACTCATATATGTTAAGTATAAAAATGACTTCTATGATTTTCTTTTTTTTCTTTATGAATCTAGAAACTGATTTTAAAAAAGTCTCCCAGCACCAAATGCCAATCTTTAATTTTTCCTTATTAGTGTCATGGCCAGTAGAGTTCAACTGATGTGGGTTTTTGAAGGCCGATACTGATATTTTTGCATTGAGGATACTGATATCTTTTAATTTTTTTAAGTATTCAGTGTTTCTCCTCTGAAACAGCATTTAGACCATCATGGGACACTAAAACTCTCCACTGAAACACAGACTAATGAAATACTTTTAGTGTTAGCAGCTCCTTAAGGCAGGGTGACCTCACCTATACAATGGTAGGGAAACTCTGGGACACATTACTGCCTTCAAATTAATTTACAGAATAAATAAAATGCACAAAGAAAAGAAAACTTCATGTCAGGTTTTCCAGACTGTTTTCTGTAGCTGTGGTCAGGGAGGAACCTCCGTCGTATCAGAGGTGGAGACACTGACTGGATGATATCTGATATTTAATAAAAGGCCAGTATTGGCTCCATATATCGGTCTGACCAGAGTGACCGGTATCCCTGCCTGGCATGCAGGAAATGAGGGTTCAATTGAATTGTGCACTCTGTTCCTATCAGATTGAACACATTTGGAAACATATTGGGGCTGCAGGGTTTCCTCATGGTTACAAAGTCCGTCCACGCTTTTTTAACCACAGGACCCGGGCTCACACTCCCTCCCTGCTGAAGTTTCCTTGAGCGAGACACTGAATCCCTACTAGCTCCAGTGCTGCTGTAGCTGATCTGTAACTGTTCGATCTGGACAGTTTCCCTACACCCGAGAATCACATTGCCACAAGGTCAGGAGTTCAATCCCCCACCCAGAACCAAATCTACATGTTCCCGGTGCTGCAAAATGCCTTCAATTAAAGCCTCCACCAATTAGAATAGACTGTATAAACGGAGTTAAAACGGCATTAACCCAAACAGCTGTCAGTGTGTTATCCTTTTTTTACCCAGTGCTACGTCAGGAAACTTTGACGGCTGGCACCGTATAACCAAACTGAGGAATCGCTCTGTTATTTTTTTGCGGAAGTGGAATAACGGTGAGTAAATGTTAATGAATGCACTTTGAGCATATTTCAAGAGCCCTTTTCTCTTTATATAAATGGCAGTAATTACCAGCGATTTCAACTCCACCCCCCCACCTCCACCCCTCTCTCTGGAGAAGCCACAGCGACAGACAGACCGACAGAAGTGCTTTAAGATGGTTTTCTATTGTTCCTTTATTGCCATGGTTCTGTGCTCCGCTCTGCAGCCTTCCATCAGTTCAACTGAAGATGTCACTGTTGTATACCAAATATCTGCTCTCAAAGTTGTGTGTGTGTGTGTGTGAGTGTGTGAGAGAGAGTGTGAGAGATGAGAGAATATGTTTTCATGTTCATCAGTTAGAAACAAAGCTATGTTGTTGTATTTAAGGCGTTTGACTGTGAAGTTTTGACAATGCAGTGGGGGGTGGGGGGGTGTAGAATAGACTAAATCAGATCCGTTATAGAATTAATCTAGCTGGGTAATCTTTAAATAAGAGATAAATGCATTACCTAAACCCAATAAAGACAAATCGTATTTTTGAATTTCATTGTTCAGCAATTAAAGTTAATGATTTCGGATGCAAAAGCAAACAAACCGCAATAAAGCGCAATTTTCAAGGTAAGTAAACTGTCACTTTTCTCTGTCATTTAAAAGCAAGCACAATAAAAGACAAGCCGGCTCACACACTGATGCCTACAGTACATTAAACAGCGATTCATTTTCGGCGCTCTGTAGTGTAGCGTATGCATAGTATTTGGAAGGCCTAGATGCTATGAAAATACAGATAAAATAAGAATGGGTTATATTCCAGCACCAAAGTATTCATTACAGCAATTATGAGAATAATGGTGTTTAAGGAGCAGGAGGTGGTGTCATGCTTGTTTTTAACCTACACATGTATTGTCACTGGGCTACACTGGAGTCTTCTACATGTGTTTTTTTTTTTGTAATTATAATATCAACATATTTGGGAAGTTATGATTTGATAATTATACTGAGGTTCTTTGGGAGAGAGGCAGGGGAGGTGACGGCGACAGCAACATAAAGTCACAGCGATGAAAACAAGAGCTTGAATATCAGACGCTCAAATATATTACGTGAATAAAACAGATAATATTCTCTGGCTCTCTGACCCCATATGCAAAAATACAGATGCGAAGATGAAAATGCAGACGCACTGTAACACACACACAACACACACACACACACACAGGCTACAGACAGCTAAGAAGTAACAAATTACATTTACTCTTTGTTACTGTAACTGAGTCCCTTTTTGTGTACTTGTACTTTTTTTTGTGTATTGTTTTTAAGTCAGTAATTTTACCTTTGCTTGAGTATGTTTTCACTTAAGTATTGTAACATTTTAAATCACATCTGTTACTATTTTATAGGCTCTCCATCAGCATTACATCAAGAACTGGCTAATCTCCAATATATCTGCATCAAACCTGCTAAAGCATGTGGAGGAAATGTCTAACTGTAACTAGATACTAGATTAAATACTCACATTCATTCATGATAGTAGCTTAGTTAACATTAAGTTAACTTACTGTAACATTTAATACTCACATTCATCCATGATAGTAGCTTAGTTAACATTATGTTAACTAACAGTAACAATAAATACTCAAATTCATCCATGACAGTAGCTTAGTAGCTTTAGTTTCCATCCAGCAACTGTATTATTAGTCTGTTAGCCTGGTTGGTGTCTAGCTAGTTTGCTAGTCTTGCTAGCTAGTTGGATAGCTACTAGCAAAAGAAACGTCAAAGCTGTGATGTTATTGAATAATGAGAATGGATATTTTCTATTGTTTTGTAATCACATCTATAGCATCACATATTGAACTGCCATCCTTTTAGCATTGCATGGGAAAGATCATACTCTTTTTTAAGTAACTCAGTAACTTTTACTCTGAGTACATTTTAAATGAACTGTTTACTTCATAAATACTTTTATAAATACTGTTTACTTTTACTTATCTGTTACAACAGTGATTTTATTTCTACTGAAGTAACAGTATTTATACTTGAGCGGGATATTTTAGTTCTTTCTCCACCCCTTGTCTATGCCCAGGAGGATAGAGAGACACAATCACACGCACCACTCAAACAAGAGTGCTTCACCAGTACGTATTCGACTGTGATCTTATGCTGCCACACCTACCAGTATACCCATCCTCTCTCTCTCTCTCTCTCTCTCTCTCTCTCTCTCTCTCGCTCTCCCTCTCTCCTCTCTCACCGCCCTACCCTGTATTTATCAGGCTGTGTGAGTTTCTAATCCCTCTCTTTAGCAGCGGTGTGTGAAAGCTAACACTCCTCCATGTGATTATGGAGGGCCCTGGGCTGCTGATTATCTGGAGAGACCACCGCCGAGACCCCCGGCCATGCTCTCCAGCCAGAGCTGCTTAATTGATCTTCACACTTTTACAGCGTTTTTTTTTTTTTTTTTGTCAACACAGGTAAAACTGAACTCTGTTGCTTGTTCTGGCTGCAAGAGATTACACTCCATCTTGATGTTTTTTCAATTTTTTTTTTTTTTTAAACTGGATATTGTTGACGATGTTGAGAAATTTCTTGTTTCTTTCTCTGAACCTGACTGAACTGTGGTTGCACTTTGAAACTTTAAGAAACATGAAATCAAAATATAAGAATAAGAATAATACTACATAAAAACTAACAAAAAGTAATAAAAATCATGTATTAAAACGTTCTTCTACTTCTTCTCATATATGGATATTATATTATATCAATTAAATGATCATATGGAACGGTATACCAAAAAATTATTAAACTTTCTTAACAGTGACACACTCATCTCTAGGTCTCTCTTTGCCTTTACTCCCATCTAAATACAGTGAAAAAGGCTGAACCAAAAAGGAAAAAAGAGAGCGGATGTCATTCCTTTCCTTTCTCCTTTTCAACCACTTTTTTCAAAGCTCATTGGAGGAGGTCCGAGGCTCCTCCCACCTCCGCCACTCCTCCGCCGGGATTGGCGAGGGAGGCGCGCGGTGCGCAGGAAGCGATCGCGCCGAGGTGTTTGAGTTTCGCCGCCTCTTCAAGCTTTCCCGGCGTCCTCGATGCTCTCTCCAAGGCGTTTAATGAGTTTTAGTGGGTAGACAGTGGCCGTGGCGCTACCTGTGATTGGGTCTTTACACAGGTGAATATGCATCCAGGGCTCGGTAAAAGGCTCCGCGTCCGTGACATTTCCCAAATGGACTCCCTGAGGGCAAACTCTGCCAATTGCCTCGCCATTAGTTTTGTCTCCGTGTTGTCTACGAGGCTGGCTGAATTACAGACCATTTTAAAAGTCATATTCCTCACGCAAAACAGAGCACCCCCTGTCTCGTGCACTGTGGCATTTAGTTCCAAGCTAAAATTGGAATATGGAGGGGGGGAATTAAGGGTTGGTTATTCAAATGCCTTTTCTGGACATTTTCTGCTGTTAGGACAGAGGCACCAGACAGAGCCAGGAGGAAACAGAAAGGGAGGAATCTGCAGCATCAAGCGAGTACAGCTTGTGTGCCTCAACATACAGTATTTTTCTGTCGAGTTCATGGATTGCTTTAAGTAAGCATGTATGCAACTGGCAAAGACAAAATATCTTTACTGTTCATGTTCCTTTGATTATATGGACTTAGTCATTAGTAAATGTATGCAATGCGTTTTGATACATGTGTACTTGTGACTTGTGTTATACAGTATGTCTGTGGATATATTGGAGCGTCTGTATACATACACATACAAGAGAAGACAATCAGATTATATCATCAAAAATTATAAAATATTGTTTTGCATTTCACCACATTACGCCAGAGCTGACGCTTAGCCATATGTCCGGAAGTGTTCCAGATGACATAATTCCGATGACGTCCTGTCAGGTTAGCGTGTTGGTGAGGTGTGTGTGTATGTGTAAGTGGGATATAGGTCACTGACACCTGCGTCATGCCAGGTCATCTGTCAGAGACAGCATCATAATCATCACTATCATAACCAACAAGCCACCAGTCATGACCCGCTTTCTCATGAACTGGTACAGCGAGCTTTAAGATTGTTACGTGTTGCATTTCCCATAAACCCTCTTGCTTCGTGTCCCCCTCCCCCTCCCTGAAAAGGATAAATGTGTTGGAAGTGATTTTTCCATCTGCCTTTGCCAGAAACTGAAAGCTTTATCTCCGTTTGCTCTGGAAGAACAGCGCCCTCTTCCTGTTTTGTGCCGTAAAGCAATACAGCAGATTACCTAGTGGCACATATATTTATGGAGGGAATATTCTTTTTCTTTCTTTCTTTCTTTCTTTCTTTCTTTCTTTCTTTCTTTCTTTCTTTCTTTCTTTCTTTCTTTCTTTCTTTCTTTCTTTCTTTCTTTCTTTCTTTCTTTCTTTCTTTCTTTCTTTCTTTCTTTCCTTCCCTCCCTCCCTCCCTTCAGTCACTCCCAGAACTGATTCAACTCCGGACACACCACTGCGTCTAAATGACAATCCAGCTATTACATTAAATGGACAGCTTTTACCTCACATTATGGAAAAAGAAATACACTACAGAAAATGCCTCCTATTTAATAATCATATTTAAGGTCCAAGTGAAGCCACAGGTCCAAGTGAAGCAGTAACGGTCGTGGCCTTCTAAGTGTGCATTTAAGAGTTTCAAGTTGACGCCATGGTAATATTTTCTCTCAGAAGAAAAGGACGTAGTGACCCTCCCATAGCACTACTCAAAGTGGTAAAGTAACACATTCAGCAAAAAGGAGAAAATTATGGATTACTTTGCACTCATAGTTTATTTAGGGCACACGCAATGCACATGCTAATTTTTTTTTGCTTCAAGTGGATTTCACATGGATTTTCCTCCTACAGTCTATGATTCATATGTGTCTCTTATAGATTTCCTGAATCAGAAACATAGAGTTGTATTCTCCAAACCAAATTGTCTAGCATGGGTAATAATTTGGACTTCCTCTCAAATAGGCCTGCCTCATCAAGTGCTATTTCCTCTACTATAGTTTGTGTGTGGGTGTGTGAATGCTTGGTCTAGAACGTTCTCGGTGACGCTGTTATGGTCTGTTTGAATGCGTTTTCTTTTTCAGAGGATTTATACGGTACTTCTGTTTTCGTTAGGGAGTACAGAGTGGAGAGAGACAGGAACAATGAGACAGAGAATGGGGAAGGTATGCAACAAAGGTCGTACATCAGATTTGAACCCGGGAGTACGTGCATGGGTTTATCGTGGGGGTTTCAGTGACAGCCTGCTGACCTGTCCTCCACGTGTTCACTTGAGTAGGAGCAGGTCGAGCAGGTTTGCTCTAATTCTTTCCATTGAAAAGAGTGAATCATTTCCAAAGCACAGGTTACCCTCAGGTCATGGAATTTCTAAAATATCTTGCTGACAGTTGAATTTAAAATGAGGAGAATAAGGGAATACTGTGGTTTCTGACAAAGTTGTGGAAAATCTCTGGCATGTATCCACTTACTTCAGCCACACTTTGAATTAGAGGTGTATTAGCGGTTATTAGCTGATTTCATGTATAACTTTTCAAACTGAAAACTGTCACAACATGTCATGAAACAAAGTACTTTCCAAGTCCTAGAAGTTTTCTGTCTTAATAAAGGAAAGTCACTGAAAAGTCGTGGAATTTTGCGCCAGTCCTCAAATGGCTAGCCTGATTTAATAACAGGGGCTGATGACAGCAGGGCAAAGCAGGAGCCTGTTAATTACTGACGACCTCCGGTGCGACTCACCGCCATGCTGTCATCACCGCCACACCATCATCACTGACATGCCGTTATTACCACCGCGGCGTCATCACACCACACCGCCATTACGCCACACCGTCATTACCGCCATGCCGTCATCACGCCATGATCATGCCACTCCATCATTACGCCACACCGTCATTACCGCCATGCCATCATCACGCCATGATCATGCCACTCCATCATTACGCCACACCGTCATTGCCGCTATACCATCATCTTGCAACACTGTCATTACCACCATACTGTCATCATGCCACACTGTCATTACCTCCATGCCATCATCATGCCACATTGTCATTACCATGCCAACATTACTGTCACGCTGTCATTACCGTCACGTTGTCATTACCGTCACAACGTCATCACCACCATGCCGTCATTACGCTCGTACCGTCATTACCACTGTCATCACTGCCACACCATCATTACTATCATACTCTCATTAACTCCACGCCATCATCAACACCACACCTTCATTACCGAACACCCTGCGCCACAAAAGGTGCCAACGTCCGCCACGCTCATAACCCAGATGCCGTGCACGGTGACGGTATTACATGCCAGCAAACTGCTGTAAAGACACACTTGTGATGTATTCTCTCCCATGTACACATACTGTATATGCAGGCATATGTACACAGAGTGACATTTACAGTAAATGATCAATACAATATCCAAATATACAGATGCACACATACAGTGCTAACTGGAGCCCTTGGAATTTGTTGGTTTCTACTTATTACTCTGATTTTGTCTCTGCTGACATTGCCCCCCCACACACACATCCTTATAGCCCTGCATGAAGAAAATGTTTTCCTGACCTTATGACCAAGCCAAACTAAATCTACTCCCCAAAAACAACTAGGTTTGTCCTGTACTTTTTGAAGATAGAGTATTTTTGCAGGACACTGGGGGTATGGAAATAACTTATTGATCACTGACGGGGGTGAACCAGGGGACAGCTGCAGTGATGCCTAAACTACAGACCTTGACTTTGGCTGGCCTCCTGTCAGTGCTTTAATAAGATGCCTAGCGACACACAGTGTGTCATGGGGAATGCCAGGACACTGGCATCTAGTGCCAACATTGCCCGGAACCACAGAAGTGCGTTTGGGAGGGGGTTCTCTGACCTCTCCAACAGAGCGAGGGGAGGACTGGCATCTGCTTTAATAAGGCTGCCCACTCTTCATTCACCATCTCACCCTGACTCCCCAAGCTGTGGCATGGGCATTGGCATTGGAGGGGGGTGGCAGAGGTAACAGCTGGCTGTAGCCATGCCGGCATGGCCGTGGCATGACCAGGGCTTTATTAGTGGCGTCCAGGACACCAGCTGATCCTCTCCCAGGGTCCCTGTCACACTGATGTCTTCATCGCTAAGCCGAGCAGACAGGCTGGGCCTGCCAGCCAGCGGAGGTGACAACAAATCCAATTACCTCCCCTCCATGGTGCCCGGACCAGACTGGGAGGGGGGCAACAGGACGGTGGTGGGTGTTGCTAGGATAGAGGATGAGGGACATGCAGGACAGGACGTAGGACAAGAGGTGGTATGTTGACACCGGACTGAGGTAGAGGCGTTCGGTTCGGCCTTCAAATGTTACAACGGTGCTGATTTTTCAGGCTCCGCTTTTCAAGGGACAACTAAAGGCTTCAAAGCACCAAACATCCTGCATTATCACCAAGGTGCTTTGGCTTTTAAAAGAACAGTGAATGCAAGAGAAAGAATGGAGAGGGCATAAAGGGCAGGGATGGGGTAAAAAGAAGCAGATGCATAACGCCAAAAGTTTCTGAAAGAAAGAAAGAAAGAGAGACTTCTCCTTATAGAAGTGAAAAGGCCAGAGAAGAGGGGCAAAGGTGACAGCAACAGTCTTTGCAATGAGACTGATAAACACAGCTTCACTAAAAAACTGAGGAAAATCTGGTGGATCCCATGCTACAGCGCTTCACTTCAATGCGTATCGGACAAACGCATCACTGTTCGAATATCCTCAAAGTCATTGCTCATTAGAGACAAAATAGAGGACACTGTGAAATAAAAGCTTCTCTCTCCTTCAAGATCCATGTCTATCAGGTGAGGATCGCTGGCCCGGCGCTGTTTGGCCGTGGCCTTGAACGTGCCCAAACCCACTTCACCCCATTTAGGTTCTCTTATTTCCATACCAAGCAGGGGGAATGGGGGTGGTCTAAAACAAAATCCCAAACACAATCAGTTGATACAGCCCCAGCTCTCAGAGCCTGCTTGCGTCCTGCTTTTTAACATTAACTCAATTAAATCTCCATAAACAAATTGGTTCCTACGGACCGTCTGGGACACGACATGGTAAGTGCTGATCATCGTGGGCCAGTATTGATCTGCAATCGGAGCTGCTGTCCCCAAGTGCAGATTAAGGTGAAGGAGAGGGGAAACCTTGTTTGGCGGCGAAGGGGGAGGGAGGGAGGGTCCCGAATGGAGGCAAACCGCCAAAGCATTAGCTCCTTCTCCTCGTTTCTCCACCAGAACCCTCCGCTGTGTCAGAGGAGTCTCTCACCTTATCATCCGCAGAGCTTTGGTGTGGCACTTTCGCCTTCAGTCGGTGACTTTGGCGCCCAACCGGAGAAGATCACTCACCACTTCTTCCTACAGGGATGGGATGATCGTTTCATGAGTGGGGGGAAAAAAAAAGAGGGGATACCGGGTGTGTGTGTGTGCTGGGGGGATGGTGGAGTTTGCGGGTCGACCGATTCATGGGCAGAGAGAGAGAGAGAGAGGCTCTCACTTTGGAAGGTGGTTGAAGGCTTGCCAAGACATTTCATATTCATAGTGAAAATATTCAGCGCGCATGGTGGACAGGGGCAATTTCTGCAGTCAGCCCGCCATTCAAAAGTGAAAGGGATGTGGCTTGGTGGATGAAGGGAGAGAGAGAGAGAGAGAGACAGAGAGAGAGATAGACACGCAGAGGGCTTCATGGTAGTCAGATGAGGGGCTGCCAGCTGCTGATGGGTGACTGGGGGCTGTTTGAGCGTGGCGCCTCAGGACATGCCCGTCGAAAGGCGATGCGATCCGATACCCCCACTTATGCGTGGCTTATATACATATGCCCCCTCTTATGCAGAGGAGGCCCATATCAATTGCAGAACTTTCAGTGTTTTGGTCATTATGCCAAGTTGTTTGAGCGCGCGTCTTGCATGTCTGAATGGGGAATGCGGACTTACTGGGCTACGACCGCCGAGAAGAGTCTACTCTGCATAAAACGACCTTGTGGCTCCGCAGACATGTTGAATCTCACTGACTAGTGCGCATATGCAATATCGCTAACTGAATAATGTTTTGATAAAACAACTTTTACAGAATTACACAAACTATATGAGAAAGGCAACTGTATCTTCTGAAGTGGGAGTGGGGCAGAGCAAAATCCTCAGTTTAATTTAACTGTGAGTGTAGAAGTCCACACTATGCCGGTGTTTCTATCAGTCCACACCCATCAGAGTTAATTCAAAACACTTTGGATAGCTTTACAGAGCTGCCACAGAGCCATATCAGCTCTATGAGTGGACAAATAACTCTCCAGTCAACACTTGTCAACTCCGAATAATTGCCACTGAAACATCAACACTTATTAACATCGTAAAAATGTGCTATGTGGTACCAGCAGAAAGGAACATCCCAGCATTAAGACTTTAAAAGGACTGAGTTGTGCTTTCTTATTCCCACCTATTCTCCTGACTGCCGGCTATCACTCCATCACTTCTAACCGACGAGTGGATGAGACAAAAAAAAAAAACTACCCGGCCCTACTTCTTGTGAAAGTGCGGGTCACACCTCTTGGTTCGGAAGAGTGGGAGTGATTAAAAAAAAATGACAGGGAGACACGTTGAGTGTTATTCATCAAAGGGGAAGAGCTTGGAAATGGAGCGGCGACGCACACCACCCCAGCTCCACATCAGAACCAGCCGGTCCGTAGGGGAACCACGGAGGGAAATGACTCCGGCCCCCCCTTGCCCCCCCTTGCCCCCCCTTGCCCCTCTCTAGACCCCAAAACACTGATCTACCCCCCCCCCCCCCCCCCCCCCCCGACTACACGTCCAATGATTACACTACAGCCCCCTCCCCAACCCCTCACTCCCCAACACACACACACACACACACATACACACACACACAGCCACACACACGCTCAGAGGGGCTAATTAAGGCTTTAATATGCAAATGAGAGCCGCAGTAAATTACACAGCTGGCAAATATGCCTGTTTTTGCCTGAAAATACATCAGGAGTGCAGCGAGGAGTGTGTTGCTGCTGTTGTTGTTGTGTTTGCAGAGAGACAGGGGATTGTCCCCCCCCCCCCCCCCCCCCTTCCCCCCTCCCTCCCTCCCTCGTCTGCAGGAGAGCCTCATCCAGCTTTGTCCCTTTCAGAGGTATCAGGAGTAAAAAGTCGAGTCTTTCTACAAGAAATGTTGAGCATGTTGTAATTTAGCGAATGGATACAATAGGATTTTTGTAGCTTTAAACATCTTCAGGTAATGTGTAGAAAAAGTTATTATAGTATTGTAGTTTTAACTGGGGTTAGACCAATATATGGGGCCGATATTGGCCTTTTATTAAATATCAGATATCAGCCAGTCAGTGTCTCCACCTCTGATGTGATGGAGGTTCCTCCCCTACAGAAAAACAGTCTGGAAAACCTGGCAGGGCATTTGCAGTAATGTATCCCAGAGTTTCCTCTACCATTGAATGGGTGTGGTGGGTCCCCCTTCCTTGAAGAGCTGCTAACCCTAAAAGAACCCCATTAGTCTGAGTTCAGGGAAACACTGGTAGGTGAACATAGTGTAACAGTACTAGTGGTAAATGCAGTCAAGTGTACTGAAGGTGGGCTTGATCATAACCAAGTGCACCTCATCCTAGAATATAGAAACTATCCATTTGTTGGACAAATTTATTCCAAGTACATAATAATACTGTGAGTATTATGGATTGAACCCTGGCAGTGTTAGTTCAGTGTTCCACATATTGAACCACACAGGGCAACATCTAATTCATCTCCCAAAGCCCATTTTAATTGTGTCCTCTGTTTTCTCTTTGATTTATATTTTAATCTGCATCACTGGCCAGTAGCACTCCTCAGTTTAGCGGTTTTATCTGTCAGAACCTCCGTCCTCCTCAAATGACGAATTTCCTCTTGCCGGGTCATCGCTGTTAATAACATGTTGTTCTTTGGTGATCTACGGTGGTTAAATAGAGGTTAAAAATAGCCTGAAGGAAACTATGTGAGATGTACTCGCCGGTCTGGTTAGGTGACTGACTGATCCGGTAGCAGTGTGAACCCTGGTCCCCCCGGCTGCTCTGAGCCATTCCCTCCTGCCCTCTGAGGCGTTGCTGGGAGGTTTGTTCTGGCTGGTTGCCGTTGTCTGCCTACGTACCGTATTCCCCAGAGCACCAAGGCTATCATGATGCGAGCTGGAACCTGAGTGCCGACTACATGCATGGTCAGGCTGTCCTGTCACCTACCCACCCACTGGGACTGACCGTGACAGCAAAGGTGCCCAAAACATACCCAGGAACCCCTCTGTTTAATGTGATTCCTCAAATAAGAATCCGCCCTCCCTCAAATAGCGCCCTCTGTGCAGCATTTGCCCGTAGCGATCTCTCCACACACCCGTACAAACACACACCAACTCTTTTCCCTCAGATGTCACTCTCTCTGACTGCGTTCACTCCGAGCATCACGATCAAGTCACCCAAAGTCCATTCATTTCCTATAGAGCTGGCAGACGGTCAACAAGCTTGTCGGCTGAGAAAAGCTGACAGAGCTGAAATCAGATTTCTGTGCTTCCTTGTTTCCCTATAATTCCATGAGCAATAGTTTTGCCTTCTAAATGGAAAATTAATGAGAAGTTGATTCCAGCCATTCAAAGCTTCCCAGTTCTCTACAACTTTTATTTGAAAGACTACAGGATTAAACGTCTCAAAAACGATGCTTGGAGAATGGTTGCATCCATCGTTGGGGTCAATGGTAAGCTCTCAAGTCATTTTATTGAGTTTTTTCTATAAAAACATAAATAATACAACACAAAATCACTGTGAGAATGTACTGAAATGTATAAATACATAGCTTATTTTTCTTAGTCAAAACTTTTTAGCTACCAGAGCGTCTCGCACCGTCCACAATCGGTCAGAACAGAGCGACACATCAACCAAGTTGCTCTACAAGAAAATGTCTTTACCCTCTAAGCATTAAAAGACTTTGCTGTCCTTTTCGCTTTCTTCCACAGAACCACAACCACTCCTCTCCTCCGCCCTCAACAGGGCTTCTGAGACAAGTCACTGAACCCCCTTCCTGTTGCCTTGCCCCCCCCCCCACACACACACACACACCACGGCGTTGTAATTATCACTCAGTGAGACAACCACACTCCGACAGCTACACCTCGCTGACATGCGACATTCAGGAGAGGACACTCTCCGCCGTTATCGCTGAACTCCTCTGCCGGAGAACAGCTGACAGCACTTTCACGTTGGCCAAATCCGAAGCCAAATATTGAAGCATCAAACAGGTAAACAGGACGCACAGCCTCGCTCGTCCGACCGGCGATTAAGAGAGTCGGCGAGGGAAGTTTAGTTCATTAGTTGGGTTGACAGAGTCCCCTGATAAGGATGTATAAACAGCTCCACCTTGCAATGGCTACAGAGAACTTGCCCCTCGGAAGCCTGCTTTTCACTGGGGCCTGGCTCCATGAATATTTTAGATGGGTAAATAATTAATAATTAACGGCAAACAGGCCAATGATCAAATGGAGCAGCGTGGCAACAGACATGAAAAATCAGACTCTTGTAAACAAAGACGAGAGGACCCAGATTTCCTCCCCTCTCGCCACCTTCTTTTTTCGCCTTTTAAATATGCGCATCTACAATCGCCCCCCGCATCGCTGTAAAACCACACACACACACACACACACACACACAAAAGGCACATGTATGAACACAGGAACTCGCATACAGACGCCGACCCACTCTGTCAAACACACATCCACGCGCACAAAGTGTTGCCGTCGCCCCCTCCGTCACTCACTCACATTCATGCCCACACTTATTTTCCTTCAGAAGAATGAGATTTTCACGTATTCCACGGCGACCTGGGGAATATGACTGAGCGCCGAGTGAGAACACTTGATCTGGCCACCCGCTGTTTTCTGATGGAAAGATTTGCTTTTTAATACAATCGTCACTCCTCCCACCTGGATATGCCACGCCAAGACAAATCCCAGCTGTGTGACTCCAAAACCTGACAGAGCTTAAAAATTCCCTTATTACCATTCCCTTAAAATACCCTACCACACTAACTCCCAACAATGGTGGAAATGCTAATCACGTCTCTCAGTGGCTTAGAGGAGCATGAAAACAGAGCCACCGATATGGAGGCTTTGGTGCATGTGCAAAGTGAGGAAGAAGTCCCTGCTTTAATGACACACATTCACAGAACGTCATGGTTCTTAAAAGCTGCTTCCCCACAAACTGGCACATCTCGCCGTTTGACTTTAGCCAGAGGAGACATTTCATAAAAATCAGACTTAATCGTGTAAACAACAAGCAGACAAACAGAAAACCACTGCAAACAAAAATAAAACAACTTTGGAAGCTGCGCACGGATCGCCTTCAGAGTTAATTTTAAAGTAAGCATTCCGTTCCTTGGAGATTTTAATTAATGCTTTAATATGCAAATAAGTTAGCAGAGATAAAATCATGACAAACAGATGGCAAGTGTGGGTAATTATTTTGTGAATCCAGCAGGGGCATGTATTAAAGTTATGGCATCGTTTTCCTCGGGCCTCTGCAGCCATGGAAGGTAGAGAAAAAAAGTCTCACTGATGAACTGAGACACAAATGACTTATTTGTGTCTCCAAGTGACAAATCTGTGACCACAGCGACTCTGAATGTATCACAAAAGACAAGATGTTAAGGATAAGTAATCCTCCAGTCACCAATAACCTTTAATTCTTAATTAGAAGGATAATTTCTGTGAAAGCCCCAACACTCATTTGAATGCATGCAGAGCTGAGACACAAAGCGTGGTAACATCACTAGCTAGATGAGTTCAAAAGAATTCCAAACTATAAGTAATACTTTTATGCTCATCACAAATTCAAAAATGAAAAATGCAAGATGCTGTTTTCCTTTGATTGTATGTGTTTTAGTTAGATGATGATTAAAGTCCCAATCTACAATATATCTAGCTATATACTGTACATTTTCATACAAATTCACATGCTCTTCTGCAAACCACTGTTGTACTGAGCTTCTATTTGCTGTCAGGTTTAATTCGTTTTACCATTCTCCTCTGACATCTCATCAATGACTGGATGGGTTTTGGTTATGGCATCATTCTCGGTAAAGTCTAGACACTATAGTGTAGAAAATCCCAGAAGGCACCATACCACATTCAAAGTGGCGTAAATCAGCATCTTGTTCTAATGCTTAATTGAATAGTAACCAAACCTCTCCAGTCTGTGTGCATGCTGCATACTGATGCTTTATTTATACCTGACTCACTGTCTGGAGGAGCTATTGGCATAAATAGGTAGGTGTACCTAATAAAGTGGACACTGAGTGTCACATCACATGTCCGTCAGTCCTTGTATCAAAGGCTTAAGTCAATCAATTTGGGAGAGAAGACAGTATCTACAGTCCAGTGAATCAGCAAGGGAGCCAATCTGTAACTGCTTGCTGGACTTACATGCTCATGTTGGGGTGTGTGGTCCAGATCCAGACTGGCCAGAGACTGGTTGATCTTCAGGGCCAGACACAAGGCCATCAGGCCGCCAACCTTCACCTCGTTCTGACGGATGTCCAGCCGCTGAATCTGACGGCTCTCCGCAAGGAACTCAGCCAATGCCACGGCACCTTTATCAGTGAGAGTACACCTCTGAATTTGAGCTCTTCACTCACAGGAGGAAATACTTAGGAATATACCCAATTGGATTTATTGCTTTAAAAAGAAAACAGTGCTTAGTGCTTGTGTTATCTGCTACATGATAAAAGAAAATGATTACAAGAAACACTGTGGTGGAAATGTGGAAATGTGCCAGAATTCTCAAAACGACTTACAAAACTATTATATTTGAGAAACAAATAAAATTTTTCAAAAGTGAGAGGATAGAGGTTCTGCTTCTATTGGGTTTCTGTCTGTGGAGGCATTTGTTGAAGGTGTTCTTTGGTTTGGGGTTGTTGCTTGAATGAAAAAAGAACGAGTTCAAAGGCACTCTTCAGGCAGAAATTTAAAAAGCCTCAATGGCTGGAGCCAAAAAACAGCAGTGCAAGTTAGCTAACTGCTGAACTGGAACTCCAGTCAAAAAAAAAAAAAAAAATATATATATATATATATATACTGTATATAAATATATATATATATATATATATACATATATGTATATAGGTAGCATATATATGTATATATATATATATACATGTATATATATATGTATATGAATGGCAATGATTGGCAATGATGGCAATGATTTTCAGTCACTCATTACCATGACATTGATTATCTTGGAAGGTCAGTAGGCTAGCTAACTAGCTTACTTAGATAGCTACAGGCTAGTGTGGCTAGTATGAACTTGGAAGATCAGCTAGGCTAACCGGTTAACCAACTTAGTTGGGCTAGAGTTTTTATATACTAGCAAGAGCACTAGGTTTTATAATATTAGCTACCTCCTCTCTTACCCCTTTACCTTTTTCACTGGGCTTCAGTCTAACGTTTCTTATCCAGAGAAAAACTGGTTCTTTGGCTCCGCCCACTAAGATGTAACTCAACCAATGAGATTATTTCTGCCTGCAAGAAATGCTTCTAGAACTCAAACTCCAATCTGCTCAGGTAGCATTTAGCTCATCATTAGCAGTTTTTTTTTTTTCCTCTGGCCCAAGTAAAATAAATTAGCCAGTCCTTAGGCCTAGCTAATGCTCCCTGGATTCTTTGTAATGTTGTTTAGCTACAAATTACAGCATTATGGGGAGGTGATGAGGTAAAAGATTCATTTAGTAGTCTTCATTATAAGAATTTTGTGCAACAGTGACACAGAATGGGCTAAAGCAAAGGTAAATGTTGCAATCCTCTGTTAACTACAAATGGAACTTGACTCAAGGGCAAACAAATTTTAAAGCAATCTAAGGAGGCTTGTTTTGAATGGTGATCATCTGAAGGGTAAAATTACCAGTTTAGGCTATGTTTATTTAAAACTTCATGGACATATAGGCTAAATGTTTGATATGAGACCAAAGACATGAGAAGAGAGTAGATAAATTGAAACGAGGATGTCTATTTAGGATTTAGCTTAAGATTTATCACTTGATTGTTCCTGAAAAAGGGGAAGACTTTACAATGGAGTTAATATAGTGTATTAACCTCTGTATTAACCTATGGGAAAGAATTGTATTATATATACACAATGATACAGGCACTTAATGAAAAGATACCTAATCGTAATGCACTCGCAAGGGTGTGACAACACATTGTCCTTGCAAAGTGTAAATGTAATGCACTAAAAATAAGTACCTGACATAAGTGCTACTGTTTTCCACCACAGGTGAAAATGGCGAATTTGGCTGGATTGGTCAATTTTAAGATATTATAATATTTTGATCCTATAACTAGTGTAGTTTCATAAAATATACAAAACAATAATCAACAACAATAAATAGACTTCATTCACTGAGGAAAAAAGTCTCTAACTCATGCAAATTTGTGTATTTTTATGGAATATGGGCTAATTCGAACATCTTAACAAATAGTAACACAATGAATACAAGTCAAAATACAAAAAATGTTTATATTTGTATCTATATTCAATATATAAAATGTCATTCTAATGGGATGAAAGTTGGGACGCTTGTGATGCCTCGCCTTAATTAAATTATGTTAGCATGTGTCTCATTCAGTTGTAACTTCAAACACAACCATCAAACATTGTACTTAATGTCAATCAGTTGCGAATAGATAGCTGTACGTGGGTTGTTGTACCTTCACAGGTGATGTGAGCATGGGCCAGGCCGAGCTGCAGCACTGACCGGTTCACCATCAGAGGTTCCCTGATGGTTTGGATGCCCTCGTTCCCCAGGATGTTCTCTCCCAAATCCAAGACCTCCAAGACTTTAAGCACTGGCTGCAAAAAAATGGTTCAGAGGGTCACATTCATCGACGTTCATCACAGCCGTTACCTGGGTCCAAATACTATTTGACATGGATTCTGTTACTTTTGCCACCAACAAATGACCACAAAAAGGATTCCCATGTCACTGAAAAGTTGAGAATTTGATACTGCAGGTGGGGATATTTAATATTTTGCTGCATATTTTCAAGGTTAGGAGTTAGTTCAGACCAGAGATGTAGTGATAAATAAAACCACCAACATAAATACAGATCCATTTTAGAAAGGCATTAAGTCATGCTTTTTTTTTTCCCCTTAAAAGACCCAATCATCATATAACTTACACATCAGTTTGATACTGCTTACTATGATGTATACTACAAATTTACATTTTAAGCCTCATGTTGGGGTAAAAAGGACTCTACTATGTGTAGTATGCTCCTTTAAGTGTGCAAGTGTTGAAGTGTTTTATTAGTATTATTATTGTTATTATATGGTCATTATTATTCCTTTTCAAAATGTTTCATCTGATTTTAAACGCTCAGAACTTCTGTTTTGACTCTCCGGAGGCACATTAGCATTGAAGCTTGATTAGCTGGCGTATAAATGTGGGGGTGTCTGGGGCACGAGGGGCTGATGTTGCCCAAGAGTGTGGAGAGGAACGCACCACCCACTCCTCTGTTGCCCCCTCGCCTCGCCACCCTTGTTAAACTCCTCTGGTCACCGCTCTGAAGAGAGGGAGCGCGGGGGCGGAAAAGGAAGCCAGGAAGGCAACCGACAGACCCGGAGAGCGTCTTCTTCGGAGTTAATTTGCACCGCGGTGACAACAAACACACTTGAGAGCCCCCCCCCCCACCCCCCACCCCTCCCCACCCCTCCTCTCGCTGTGCTAGCGCTAATGGTGGCTCTGTGTCGCGGCACACAGAGACGGCGCCACATCCGACGGGGTGGCGAGAAGCTTCTGCAAGCGAAGAGGGGAGGAGGAGAGGGAGGAAGAGCATCTCAAATGGATATGCATGGGGGATAATACCAGACAATTAAAGAGGCGACTGCGTGGTTGAGAGTGTGTGAGAGTCAAGCATGGTTGAAGCCTGTCAAACGTAAACCACGGGAGGGTTGGAGTGAGAAGTTTGAGGGGGGGAGAAGTGTGAAACCAAAAAAAAAAAAAAAAAAACTCACCAAAAAACACAGTGAGCGTTCACACATGACATGTTGGCTTTGAAAAAAAAAAAAATAGTGAAAGGATGCAAAGCAGACAAAACAAGAGCCTTGCTTGACATGCTCACCTCAGTGAGTTACGTGAACGTAGAAAATGTACTTAAATGTACGATATCATTCGAATAATGATCATTCTGAACTGGGAACCAAAGTTAGCTGGATCTCATGGTTTGAGTCTTCAACCAAGGCTAAGTTCTGATAGCACTGGTCCACATCTGCCCTCCCTGTCTTAGTCCTTCAAGAGACAAGACAGTGAGCCAGGGGGACAGAGAGGAAAAGCAGATACACCAACCAGAAAGGTTAATAACAGCTCTCCCCGTCATATTCGACACGACCAGCCGCGGGTCTAATTATCATCATTATGGCCTGCGAGGACATCTACTTATCCCTGTGACTGGCAGGCCGCATGAGCGCCCCTCCTTAACACACATCTATTATTTAATCAAACTGTTCCTCTTTTTGGTAGCACTGGAGGAGATGGGGGAAGTGTGTGTGTGTGTGTGTGTGTTACTCTCAGGAGGCAGGCCTTTAATTTCTAGCCTTTTGACTTCCCCAATCGCCACTCACATGACAGGAAGGTGCAGTTTACACTGCCAATCAGGCGGAAGGAATGCATGTTATTAGGACTGTACAGTCAAACGTGCGGAGGCGGGTCGTTTTCAGGGGGAGATTCTCTGGATGAGGCCCAACCCAACGCTCTTCATTTCTTCAGTCCTGGATAGTGGAATGCAGGTATCGGATTGACAAAGCCATCTGATGAAGTCTCATTCATCCAGTACACAAGCTAACACTCTCTGTGAAGGTCAGTGTTGCGTAGCCGGTACTGGTAGGCCAGTATTTGGTGAAGCAGTCAGGTATCTTTCTCGTCTAGCTTGCTCTGAAAATACGATCATTCCACATCTGCAGTGAATACTAGTATTCACATGTCCAGTACAGTCTGAACTACAATTATGCATTAATGCATTAACTAAGGTCAGTTATATGGTCTACTTAAAGGATAAGTTTGGTGATTTTGGACCTATTTGTCTCTTACATACCTGTAGTACTTGGACCCACAGAGAATACTGAATCCAGAGTCAGCTGTCGGCGAGCTCTGTTGCTAGGCCTCTTGCTGCTAAGAGAGATATTTTGACAAACCCCATTTGTCCAAATGGGGTTTGTCAAAATATCCCCAAAAAGCTGTTTGTAGGCTCCACAGGGGAGTTCAGAGTAAACGTGACACAATTCCGCTATTACGTACACTTTCACTAATCTGGAAATCACAGAACAATTTTTTTTACCACAGCAGACTGCTCTGAGGTGAGAGTGCGTTGCTCAGGGTTTCTGCAGGTTTCAACAAGTTAAATTTAAGACTTTTTAAGACCTATTTCACGTCCATACTGGCAAAAAAAGTACGAAGGATATGAGTATTTTTAACAATAAATAAATAACAATAAATATTGGGGCAGCAGGATGGACTAGTGGTTAAAGACACCATCCTTAAACCAGATGATTTGTGCCCCATGTCAGCAAAAGTCAGTGAATCCCTAGCAGCTCACACACACATACAGTTATTCATTATATTTATTGTTTATTGCATTATAGGATATTATAGATCCGTGTGTAAGAGCACCTCCACTTTTAATGTTGGCGTAGATCCAAACGCTGTCCGGAGGTTGCAGGAGTTGCATGGGTTGCGCTGGGGCCGGACTTTGATGCTCCCGATGTGAAACCAGAATATTGGGTGATGGCAGGCGTTTGCTGCTGGCTTTTTACGGCGGCTTTATGTTTTTCAGACTTCCCATGCGACCCTAATGCCTTTATACCTATCGTTCCTAATTTCAGCGTTTTCTTGCACAAGGTGCAGCGGGCTTCAAATGTGTTTTCAACCGGCTTCAACCAAGCACTAAATTCGCTGTTCTTGAGCCAGATCTTGTTGAACTTGCACTTGCCCATTTTATGAAAGTAACGTTAGCCCACACACCACATCGCGACACACTAGCTGGGTGTGCTCCGATAAATTCTGACCGGGCTGCACAGTTTGCATTAGTCGTTATTGATTCCATGTTGGTTTCGTTTTGTAGTTTTGTTACAGCGTGATCAATACACATTTTTCCCAAAAACACATTTAAAAGCAAGACTGAAGTTAATGCAACTTTATAAAAGTAATGTTAATTTCATAATCCAATCAATTTTTAAGACCTGTCAAAATCGTATTTAAGACATTTTAAGACATTTTAAGGCCTAAAATTCAGATTATTGGATTTTAGACTTTTTATGACTTTTTAAGGACCCGCGGAAACCCTGGTTGCTGGCGGCGTGATCTAGACAGTAAACTAAACAGTAGAGTTTGGTAGAAGACTATCCACTGAGTGGAAATGGTGCGGTGCTGCTGCTTTCCGGGCCGTGGATAGAAATACATTGGTTGTCGCCATATTATTTTCTCAGATTGACCTTTTTGGAGATATTCTAACAAACCCTGTTTGGACTCATTATTAGCAGCAAGAGGCCTAGCAACAGAGCTTGCTGTTTCAACTGGTAGCTGTCTGGGGAGACAATATTCTCTGTGGGTCCAAGTACTACAGGTATGTAAGAGACAAATTATATATAGGTCCAAAATCGCCAAACTTATCCTTTAAGCAACGCATGCAACAATTCAAAGGGCAACGCAAGGGGCATTTCTGATGTTCTAACATAGCAAAATGTGTAGACCAAATTTCGTAACGTGATGCTAATGCATGTTGCAATGCCATGCGTTTCAAGTCAAGGCACCAAATCCATATACTGTTAAACAACTTCAAATGAGAAAGTAAATGTAACACATCCCAGCAAGTGGCTTACTAGTAACTGTCAATAGCTGTCACTGAAGAATGTTGTCATATTTTAATGCTGACATCCAAAATATTGGTACAAAGTTGTTTTTTTTAAAGACAGGAAAGCTTAGGAGAGAGATGGGGATGACATGCGAGAGGTCCTGGGCCAGATCTGAACCCCGGACGTTGCGTTTATGTGGTACGCGCCTTAGTCCACTGAGACACCAGGACACCCCCAAAATATTGGTACAAAGTTTCATCCAAATACCACATGGACAAAACGAGACAATAACATCCCCCATCTTGCATTGTCAACCTATTTAAACTACACACATACCATCTTTTTTACATGCAACTGAGAATGTATAAAGGTAGACATTTCTATTGGTTTATGAGGTTTATAACCTCAGAAAGGCTCATGGAAGCCAGTCTACTTACCTGTACTATGTAAGCAGAGAGCTTGGTGTGTTGTCAACTTCCGTTAAGTTGAGTTAAACTATGTACCAGACCAAGGGTGACATGTCTTCTCTGTTTATACAAAAAGGCTATTCTATTGTATTGTGATTGCTGGCATTATTCTATCCGGTGCTATGCTAAGAGATGGTGTTAGTCCTGGTGTAGATGTTCCTCACCAGAGCCTTGGCCAGATGGACCATGCCGCTGGCAGTGATCTGGTTGTTCCTCAGCTGTAAGACCTTCAGGCCTGCTGTCTGCCACCTCAGACCATCACACAGCTCCTCCAAACCTGGATCACATCACACAGCAAGAAAACAATACACTGATTTATGGTAAAAAGCAGAGCATGTTCAGGTTTACAGCATTGTTTTACCAGTTTTACTTGGTACCTGAGTTTCAGGAACTGTGTCTAAGGTTCTGCTTATTTACCTCTGCACATATCTAATATAAAGCTGCAAGCTCGCACATTGGCAGCCCCGAATGGCAGCAAGGGGTAACTGTTTGAATTTTGAGGACTTTGTCACTCAGAAATCCTGTAAGGTGACGTCAGTACGTGAAGAGGTTCAGCCGTCAATGTTGAGTCCAGTTTTCTCTAGACAGAGCACTCGTTCGCTGCTGTTAAGGGGACACATTTGGATTTCACTCTTAACCCAGCATAAATTAAGTGAAGTGCTTGCTGGGAAGTTTTGATATGTCTCATTCTGTGTGCAGAAGATTGCCCACCAGTGACCACACCTGACACCAGAATTTCATTTGAGCAAATAGGATGAATCCACAGCATCTTAATTAGAGAGGATGGGACACTCCACTTCCTCATTTAGGCTGATAAGACAGGTGGCTTTCAATCAAAATCTTGCCCAGTGCAGCTTTGAATAAATATTAATATTTTTATTGCTCTGTGCTGTCCAACAAACATGAGAGCCTTACCAGCGTCTGCTATGGCATTGTTACTGAGCTCCAGCGTCCGTAGAGTGTTGTTGTAGCGTAGCAGATCTCCCAGCTGCATGGCATCCTGGTAGCTGTTCAGCAGGTTGCTGGTAAGGTGGAGCTCCTGCAAAGCTCTATTCGACTTTAGCACACCAACTACAGGAGGCAATGGAACAAAAAGAAAAAAGTGCTGAGAAGCTCCAGAACAGGGTCTGAAATGAACATCCGCCAAGCACCAAATGGCAGTAAAATTTGTCTTTGGTAATTTTTGTGAAGATAGCATTTGAATGTTATATACAGGCATTGGTCTTTACCTGCTTTCACGTTTTCTGACCATGAGCCAATCAAATCAAAGCAAAACAATTGCTCTATATCAAACTGTGACAGGCAGCTCCTGATTGGCTGCCTGTCACAGTGCTCTACACAAAGCGTTAACGTCTAAACTTCTGTTTCTCTTGAAACTTAACAGGTTTGAGGCAACTAAAAGGTAAAATATGAAAATGAAGACAAAAACAGGTCTGTTGTGAACGTTTCACACAGTACCTGATTCTACAGATAAAATAACATAGAAAATATATTTATATGAAAAATGTATAGTAATTCTTTTGGCTAGTAAAAAATATTCTTGGCAGGCCATTTATTTCAGTTTACTAGCCCTTGGCAGGTGAGCAAAAAAGTTAATTTCATACACTGCTTAGGAATGACATGCCATTTTCTTAAGTTTGTGGAGTTTCGATCAGAATAATAAGGATGGAAAATGAACACCAGCTACTTTATCAGCCGCTGTCCTATGTAAGAACCATGGTTTGTAGGTACTTTTCCATTTATAAAAATCAATTTTGGGGTTATAATAGTGAAAGAAACTGTTGATTTTTGGAATCAATTCTGGAAGAATAGTGTCTTCCCCTGGTGTTAATTAAGGTACAATTAAAACAAGATTTTAATTAGCAGAGTCTACAAGCAGAGAAGCAGATTTTGTAAAACTGACGTGCGATGTGTCACACTGAACATGCACGTCCTCGGCTGCTCCAGTGCCGAACATCGGACCTCCAGGTTGTAACTGCGATAGACTGATTGATGGTGTGTGAACTTGGGCATGAAAACGAAAGCACAGCAGGAATCGTCGTCTCCTACAATTACTGCAGTAAAGATCAAGTGGCACTCCTTCGCTATTTTCAAGATGAACAAGCCATTGTTGAAGCTGTAGTTCTGCCTCTGCAGTACAGCAGACCTTACAAAACACCTGTCAAATTTAAGGCCTTGTCCCCAAAATGTTATTGTGTTTTATGCCATTGTTAAAATCCTTTCATTACGGTAGTTTATCACAAATTTTAAGAGGTATTGTGTATGTATGTGTTTACCGGTTCGAGTGTGTGTGTTGTGGGCGTTCCCTGTGTATTTGCTTGTGTACTGTACTGTGTGCACATGTGTTTGCGTTGCCTGGGCTCTCGCTGCCCTTCCATCTGGATCGATGCTGTAGATTTGATCAGGCCTGTTGGGCTGCATGTGGAATGCCAACATTGTCATCAGGCACAGTGGGAACCAAATGGTGGAATCGGTGGGATTGATCCGGACGACTCCACCGCGAGCGCCCAATCCCGCAATCAGAGGCCCCTCCGATCGAAGGCAATGATCCTCAGCTGGGACCCCCCGCCGAGAGGGAAGGGGAGGTGCGAAGGGGGGACTCGGAATGGGAGGGGGAGGGAGGGGGTGATGGATGGGCGGTGGGGGGGTTGGTTGTGAGCCCTAAAATATCGAAGAGATCCAGGACTGACAGAGTTGCAGGAACAAGTTGTTGCCAGGAAGAGTGGGCAACATACTGCGTCCATTTGGGTCTTTCTCCCCTCACAGCTGGGAAGAGATGGGAGGCTTTCTTCGCTGTGTTTTTGTCTCAATGAAGAGTCGGAGACTGTCACTTTAAGCAGTGTATATGGTCATGTACTGAGGAGATTAAAAAATTCAACATGTTTTGTATTATTTTGCATTTCTCAGAGGGTAAACCCACCTAAACTCTTATTTTCAGGATGATGTTTCCCCACCTTCTTAGGCCGAAATGAATCCTTGTGACATAAATTTCTAATATACCTAATATATCATCATAAGTAGTATCAATCTGGTGTTAGGTTATATGAGGATCGGCTATTTTTAGAGGAAAAAAAGCATAATTTAATGATTTTCTGAAAATAGAATTGATTTTTGTCCACATTGATGGTGGTTGTTTGCCTTATGATGATCACTGACTGGAGGTCATATTTACCCTCCTTTTTATTTACCACTAGCTCCACACCTTAAAGCCTATTCTCTATCTCTACAGCATGCGACTACGTGTGTGTGTGTGTGTGTGTCCATCCATCCAAGTACATTACAGCACTCAGCCCCCTTCCGAGTGTTGTGCTTCTGCACGGTGCATGTGTTTATATGTGTGCATGCTCGTCCGGTAAATGTGTGTGTGTGCCTCTCTCTCCATCCAACTCATTTGTGGGTCATTGTCCCACCCCACCCAACCCTCCCATCCCTCACCCCCCCCCCCCACACTCCCCTCCTCCGTCACCACGGATACCGCTCCGAGAACAGCAGCCAATCGATGAAGGTCAGTGAGGACGGACATCGCTGACGTCTCCGTTTCACAAAGTCATTTTTACGTTTTTTTTTTTTTTTTTTTTTTGCACTCAGGTAACAGTTTTTTCCTTTTCTTTTTGTTACATCACTTTCTGTTGCGTTTTGTGTTCCTGTATTTTTATATGTATCGAAGGCACTGCAGTTCAACACAACTCCACCAACAAGTCATTTGCTCCAGATATTCTTTGTGTGTGTGTGAGAGAGTGAGAGTGTGTATTCACATATGTTGCGATAAGAGTGCTTATATGGCTTTGGTGTAAGTGTATGTATCACAGAGCTTTTTTTATATTATCATGTGCGAGTGTGTGTATGCAAGTATGCATGTTAGCGTGTGTGTGCATGTGTGTATATATATCCACATATGCAATGATAAGAGTACTTATGTGTAAGTATGAATATCACAAGCCATTATTTTATGTCAAAGTGTGTATACTTGCAAGTGTGGATGTGCAAATGTGTAATATACATATGTATGTATGTACAGTATGTGTATGTGTGTGTATGTGTGTGTCTGTGTGTGTGTCCTGGCTGGCAGAGCCTGTATAGATGTGTGCAGCGGTGTGTAAAGTGACAGGTAAGAGATTAGGCCTCTAATCCGGGTCCAGACCCACTGAGAGGGTCAGAGGTCAAAATCTGGTCCTGCTGGCCACAGGACACACATACACATGCACAAACACACACGGTCAACAAACACACACATACACATGCACTCATACATGCACACTCACACGTGCACACAGTCATCACTCACACAGGCAAAACATATATTTAACACAAACACAGTCTTATTGAAGCACAAACATATTGAAGCTCAGGTGTGTTCAGTGAGAAAAAAACAGTGTGTGTGTGTGTGTGTGTGTGTGTGTGTGTGTATGTGTAGCCCGTACCCAGCGTGAATAGCGGTGTGCCACTGAGCTGGGCGTTGTGAAGGTGCAGGACGGCCAGCCGGCTGGTCAGCAGAGCTTTAGATAGAGACTGGGCTGGATAGTCAACCAGGGACACGTTACACGCATCCAGCCTGGACAGACACACACTCTAACACACACACACACACACACACACACACACACATTTACACACAGAAGAAACAAGGTTTAAGGAGTTGGATACTCTTGAAGTGACAAGTTACATATATCACACACACACACACACACACACACACACACACACACAGTGTACAGTTGAACAGAGGCAAATGGACAACTGAACAGACAGACACATAGACAAGTCAGAGTGTCATTTCTCAATATTTCCAAAATTGTGGAAGATGCTCTGATGCACAGTGAAACATGTAACTGCTGGTAAATTGCCAGTTGAAATATTATATTAAAGATGTTTTGTTGAAGTTGTGACCATTATTGACCTCTATAGGTTAACAGAAGGAATAGCAACAACACTAATAGAACTGACCTCCTCCCACACAAGTCACACGAGTCGCTAATTATTATAATCAACAACCATTCTCTAATTTGTTTCAAATGTAATTTGTACTCAGTAATAAATATTGTAACAAGATCAAATAAAATGCAACTGTAAAGGGAAGGCAGTGGATCAGTCGCTCTCCATGGAAAGTGAATGCAGTCGGTCTGGATCAAATCAGATGTTTGGTCTGATGTGTGTGTGTGTTCATCTGTCTAACTGCATACATACACTGTGTTGAGTCTGTACAGCCATGGTATGGGGAGCCTGTGATTCGTTCAGTACAATTGGCTGTGAAAATAGATTAATAAATCATTTTTGAAGCATTCGACTGGCAGATTGGGATCCGAATTCAGGATTGGGATTGGGATTAAATTTTTTGACATTACACTGAAATTTAAATATTGAAATGCATTCCGACAGCCTTACTATGCTTATGTGTTAGCATGGAGCCTACTATCACTCAACATAGTGTATGCTTAAAATGGAGCCAGTAGATGGACACATGGATGATTTTGATATGTATGTTCTCATCAATTAATAGGTAATCTTCCAAAAAATGTGTGTATTCCTTTAATGTATACTGAAACCGAATTGATGCAGACGTGTAGCAATATTTGTGTGTGTGACTGCACAAATGTGTGTTTGTACGGTGTGTGTGCTGCATTGTCATGTAGAAGTGTTATTAAACCTGTCTATACGCTTTCTAGAACCCCCCCACACCCTATTGAGCATATAGTAGAGCTCTCCTGAAGCAATTACATTACTCTATCTAGAGAAAGATAGGAGTTGGCTATGAGGCTGTTGGATCAAACCCTTCTCTAACCTGCCCAGAAGAAGATGAAGAAGAACAAGAGAGGTAGATGATGGAGAGAGAGAGGGAGACAGAAAGACAGAAAGAGAGAGAGTTTGGACTGAATCTTCGCCATCTGCTGTCAAACACTCAGGCCTGTCAAAAGAAGAAGGTGGAGAAGGGGGCGGGAGTGCAGGGGGGCTCAACAGTTGTACAGTTATACTCTAACACTGGACTGGCCTCTGTCCTCGCTGACATTACTATGAGGAGAAAGAACTAAACAAGGAGGAGAAAGAACTAAACAAGCTTGACAGATAGGCTGGTGGGGTAGATATTGGGGAGGTTGGGGTACATATGGGGAGGTTTGGTGGGTTTAGGAGGGTATTGCGGGTAGATGTGGGGAGGTTTGGTGGGTTTGGGGGGGGTATTGGGGTAGATATGGGGAGGTTCGGCGGGTTTAGGATGGTACTGGGGTAGATGTGGGGAGGTTTGGCGGGTTTGTCAGGGTATTGGGGTAGATGTGGGGAGGGTTGGCAGGTTTGGGAGGGTATTGGGGTAGATGTGGGGAGGGTTGGTGGGTTTGGGGGGGGTATTGGGGTAGATATGGGGAGGTTTGGTGGGTTTAGGATGGTACTGGGGTAGATGTGGGGAGGTTTGGTGGGTTTAGGATGGTAATGGGGTAGATGTGGGGAGGTTTGGCGGGTATTGGGGTAGATGTGGGGAGGATTGGTGGGTATTGGGGTAGATGTGGGGAGGGTTGGTGGGTATTGGGGTAGATGTGGGGAGGTTTGGGAGGGTATTGGAGTAGATGTGGGGAGGGTTGGTGGGTACTGGGGTAGATGTGGGGAGGTTTGGCGGGTTTGTCAGGGTATTGGGGTAGATGTGGGGAGGGTTGGCAGGTTTGGGAGGGTATTGGGGTAGATGTGGGGAGGGTTGGCAGGTTTGGGAGGGTATTGGAGTAGATGTGGGGAGGGTTGGTGGGTATTGGGGTAGATGTGGGGAGGGTTGGTGGGTTTAGGATGGTACTGGGGTAGATGTGGGGAGGTTTGGCGGGTATTGGGGTAGATGTGGGGAGGTTTGGCGGGTATTGGGGTAGATGTGGGGAGGTTTGGGATGGTACTGGGGTAGATGTGGGGAGGGTTGGTGGGTATTGGAGTAGATGTGGGGAGGTTTGGTGGGTTTAGGATGGTACTGGGGTAGATGTGGAGAGGTTTGGGAGGGTATTGGGTTAGATGTGGGGAGGGTTGGTGGATTTGGGAGGGTCGACCAAATTACACTGATTTGCCTGATAGGGCTGTTATAATTAAAGGTCAACATTTTTAACTCAAATCTCAAATGTGATCTCAGACACCACAGGTCCAATCTTAATGAAAGTTGGAGGGATGAATTTCAGCATTGTGTTCTGGCGTTTAAAAACATTACACTGATTGGCCTGATGAAGACGCTCTATTTAAAGGTCAAAATTTCAAACTACACCACCAACGCATCTTGTTACTGATTTGCAGGGGCGACATGTTTACTGTTGCCTCGTTTCTACTTATTTTCTTTTTTCTGAGAAGTGAGAGTGTTGCCCTCTATGTGCTGAAGAAATTTCAAGCTGACTGTCTGGAGTCATGAGGTTTTCGTCAGACAGTACATAGAGTGGCTGTCCTGATAAACTTTACCAGTTTGACAAAATAAATGTCAGTCCTCCTCACAAGGAACAAGTTCCATCGCCACAGGACTAAGGATAAACTGAGAACCTGTCTGAAAGTCTTTTTTTTTAGGAAACCACCTCCATGATATTTGGCTGGGTGAGATTCCTGCCAGTGTGTTTTTCCTAACCGGTCCAGCTCCGATCCCACTGATCTGGGAAGTCAGTCAGGAATGACATTTGCGATCAGACAAATTCTCATCTCACAGCTAATCAGTTATGCCTGCTAATGACGTCTGTGATGCTGGAGTAATGTAGTGTGTGTGTGTGTGTGTGTGTGTGTGTGTGTGTGTGTGCGTGTGTGTGCAGGAATCAGCCTCTCAGCTGACAAAAACCTCCCAGCAGCACTGAGAACTTCTCACACCGCTTGCTCTGTCCTGCATCTTCAATCCATGTAATGCACAACAAACTCACTTTCTGGAATGTACAATATCCCCCAGAGAAAGCCTACAAAAAAGGATTACTATTCCACTGCGTCAGCCGACCTGCTTTATCAAATGAGCGAGGGCCCTCCAACCCGATGTTCCTATACTGCTGTTGTCAGAAATGTCAAGATGGGTTGTAGATTCATAGTACAAAATCATATCCAGCAAGGACGACGCTCCCTGGAAGAGAAAAAAATAGAAAGAGAAAAAAAAAATGAAGAAAGCAAGGCCCCAAATTTGACAGGAATGTTATGAAGTTCTTTTGGAAGGAAAAAAAAGCCTATAATCTGATACAGGGGAAGGCCCCTGAATATGAAACTGTATTGAATTGGAAGACGAAGATGAGGAAAATAAGTTTTGCTCATAAAACTCACATTTTCTTCCAGTTGGGCCGCCTGCAGATTGATGAAATCAAAGTGCAGCGATTTCAGGATGACTTCCAGAGCTTCGCAGGAGCGGTGGTCTAATCGCTCACCTTGATAGAGGCAAGCAATCAAACAGAAGATAATTGGGAGGCTGTTTGCTAACAGGCAAAATTGCATGGCTCCGAATGCGCTTTCTCTCTTTTTTTTTCTTTTTAAATGGAAATGTTCGAAAATCACACGACACAACAACTTCCTTTATAAGCAAAGTTTACCCTTGTATGTGTGTGTGTGCATGTTTTCTTTTTTTTTTTAAATAAAGTTCTGAGGCGTAATCAGAAATAGATAAAAAGAAATAACGATAACGCCTCCACTTAGGAGGAGCGCAACTTCTTTTTTTTCCATGATTGGACTTCCAAGATGTGAATGCCGTCTGCGGTCGCCCTCCTTCGCCAATTACCTGCAGAAAATTGGAATCAATAATAATAATCCGCTGGAATGTGCCGATTTCACTTCCAAAACTTCTAAACGTAGTCTGACTACTTTGAGTTACTTTGGATTACCATATTGAATATGGAATTAAATGCACAATTTATTCCAATTCGCCACAATTTGAACTATTACCCAACATTATTTCGATGTGTGGAATTATTTTTGCCATGTCTCACAATCAAAAAGCCTTTGTCTCTTTATTCTCCTCCTCATTTTTAGATTTTTTTTGTAATCCAACAAGTACTCCTATTGTTTTACTGTGTTTTTATAGCGACTGTAAAGGATCAGAGTTACCATTTTTATGTAATCTGATTACTGTAATGTGCCGCTCCCCAATCCTGATCAAGTTATTATCCACCATTATGTTAAAATATGTGGAATCATGTTCTTCAATCTCCCAATCTAAATGCCTTTCGTCTACTTTTTCCCTTCCGCATTTTGATAATTTGTAGTAATCCAACAAGTAATCTTTCCAAGTGTGTGATTGCTGTTTTTACAGTTAATTGAAGGGATTACAGTTACCAGTTTTGTAATCTGATTACTGCAATTTATTGCAGTAATCAGATTACAAAGTCCAGATGACTTTTAAAAGGCAGAGAAGATTCTGGTGAAGACGATCTCTCTCTCTCTCTCTCTTTCCCCCTCTCTCTCTCCTGGGTTAATTCTTATCTCCCCGGCCAAGAAGGGAAAATGATAATTACTATAATAATTATTTCCAAAATGATTTCTCTCCCCCCCCCCTTTTTTTTTTTTTTTTTTAACAATAATCACTTAACGGAGCGGTGGGAGCAGGAGTGCGGGGTGGAAGGGAGAGCGATCTGAAATCCCATTTTTCTAATCCGCCCTGCGTTGGGAAGATAATAAGGAAGCGACACCCGCAGTCAGATGTCATCAGTCCGTGACGACGGTGACGCCCATCGCGGCATCACCGCACAACTTTGCATAGGATGCTATTGCCGCTGTGTGTGTGTGTGTGTGTGTGTGTGTGTGTGTTCTTGCACTCCTATCCTTGTGAGAACCAGTTTGACTTTCAGAGTGACGACATTTTGGCTGAGTCTCACTTCTGCATGGGGCAGGATTAGGATTTGGTCTTGGGTTTAGGGTCAAGATTAGAATCAGGATTAGGTTTAGGTTAGGTTAAGGGTTAAAGTTAGTTAAGGATTAAAATAAAATTTAGGATTAAGTTTAGCTTTAGCGTTAAAATTAGGTTAAAGTTCGGTCAGGATTAGCGAATTAAGTCCTTCACAAGTGGTAAAAGTGTGTGTGTGTGTGTGTGCGTGTAGTAGGTGACAGGTAGCTCACACACTATCAAAAATATCACTATTTCTTATTAAGTTATACATTTTATTCCAAAGGAGAGAAAAATATTTTGTCAACAGCAACAAATTCAGAAATATCTCAGATTTTTTTTTTTATCATGACATATTTTTTTGTATAATTATACTTTGACTGTATATGTAAAAGATTACAGAAATAATGTCATGTATTATGGATGTAAGGCAAAGCCCTCAATCATATTTAATAATGATGCAGTGAGGTGTTCAGCTTACCTTTGAGATCCAGACATTTCACACTGCCACCTACACAGATACCCTGCTGATAGAGAGGGAGAGAGAGAGAAGCAGGAGGTGTGAGAGCGAGGCGTGAACACACACACACACACACACACACACACACAGCTCGTTGGCAGCGACACTGCACCATATCCTCCCCAGTCGTTTTTTTCCTCCACTCGGCCTCTCCATCCATGCCACACTGTACCGGTTTGATCCGGGAGGCTTATTGGACGCCAGAGCATGAATTATGAATTTCACACAGTTTACCGCCGCCGTCGATGGTGACACGGCGTCCTAATTAACCAGTGTATAATAATTAGAAACAGCTGGTCATCAGTTGATGTGTTCATTTGCCAGAGCCAGTATTCCACATACATCTAATTTGACTGCATCAATCACCGGAGGTGGCAGATTTGTGCGGATGGTGGAAAACAGTAATTTATTTTTTTGCCTTCTACTGACAAGCAAAACAGGGACAGAGAATAGAGAATAAGGAAGCGTCCTCCTACAGATGAAGATGAGATTCTGCAACAAGGGATCATTCAGATATACTGATTTGCTGATATATTGGGATATTGCGTCGATATTTGTCTTTTATTAAATATCAGATATCAGTCAATGTGTCTCCAGCTCTGATATGATGAAGGTTCTTCCCTGATCACAGCTATAAAGTCTGGAAAAACTGACATGAAGTTTTATTTTCTTTGCACATGTTATTTATGACTTTAATCTATTTAATCATCATTTTCTGTGAATTAATTCTTCATTTAAAGGCAGTAATGCATCCCAGTGTTTCCCTACCATTGTATAGGTGAGGTCACCCTGCCTTAAAGAGCTGCTAACACTAAAGGAATCCCATTAGTCTGGGGGATTCAGTGGAGAGTTTTAGTGTCCCATGATGGTCTAAATGCTGTTTCAGAGGCTGAAGTCTGGCAGAAACACTGAATACTTGTCATTTTTGGCATGAAAATGGTCAAATTTAAAGATACCGAAAATCAACATGAAATATCAGATATCAGCAGCTTCAAAACAAACAAACAAAAATATCGGCACCAGCCTTCAAAAACCCCACATCGCCCCGCCGAACCCTCCAGTCCCGACTGCCTCCCTCGCACCGAGCCATCTTGGCAAATCCCATTGTGCGACTGGATGCCGCTGTCTTCTTTTCCCGCGTAGCGCCTTGTTTCTCTCATCCCTAAATATGATTCATTGTTCAAAGGGACGCGGGAGTACAAAAGGACTTGGAAGGCTTTCCCCGGCTCTCGTGCCGTGGAGAGGGGAGAGCAAGGCGGGAGACAAAAGGACGGCCATAATGCGTTCCTGTTGAAAGAATTAGACACATCAATGGGACGTAAATTGCGCTGTTTGTGTATACAAGGGCCCGGTTTGTAATTGGGAGAGGCCGAATTTCCCCGGTAATCGTCTTGGCCCGAGGCGCGCACACACACACACACACACACATAAGCACACATGCCCATGCATCTGCACACACACTCGCAATACTTTACAACTTCTATACAATACTGGAGGCTTCCTGTCCGCTTGTGAGGTGAAATTTCGCCTCGCTTTACTCACATGAGTTTGATGGATGAACTTGAGAAATGGCCCCCCAAAAATAGACCCACGCATTATGATTAGTGGTTTTTGGTTGATATCTTTCTAGATGAGGCAATGTAGATTAGCTGAAACTTCAGCATTATATTTTTTTTATTCTATCATACTGCATTTTGATCCTTTAGCACCAGGCTTGGCAGCAGCACCACCAAGGTCTTCTTTGGGGAATGTTGCTCTTTTTTGACTGTTTTATGAATGATAAATGATCTTATTTTAGGGATTTATGTATTATTTTAGGGACTTCTTTTGTGTGTTTGGTGTTTGTTCCATGTCGTTTTTACCCTTGTGTTTACCCTGACTGCATAACCAATTTCCCTTTGGGACAATAAAGATATTGAACTTGAACTTTTCGGTCGGTGTTACTGGTCACAAATCCCCAACGGACATTTTTCCCGCTGTAAATACTAAGGTGGGGACTGGAGAGACGTTTAGTCCTGCTTGAAGCTTGAAGCTGCTCTGGATGAAGTTGAGAAATGTCAACTGGAGTGGAGGCATCTTTGAGTGAAGTTGCATCCCTCTCCCTTCATTCGCCTCCTTCCATTGACTTTGCATGGATTTGCGCCGCCTCTGAATTTTGCATCCTGTTACAAAAAAATTGTGTGACGTCCGGCTGGTGACTCCTGGTGAAGCTGGTTTGTTTGTGGCGTCGGGCCAATGAATGATGTTCTGTAAGCCTGTGCAAACTCTCTCTCACACACACACACACACACACACACACATATATACAGAAAAAGAAAGAGAGAGAGAAACACACACCGACACCTACTTCCGCACACACACACACACTCCAGCACTTCCTTCTCCCCGCAAAAAAAAAAAATACAGTAGCGGCTGTTTTTCATCTTAATGAATTTCTGAACTTGTGCGTTCCCCCTCCGCTCGCCGCTGCCTCGTGGTGGAGACGGAAACCGAAGGCGCCGGCTGCCAAATCAATTGATGTGTCAGGAGGGAGAGAGGACAAAATGGAGTGATAAAAAGAAAAGCGCTCCCTCCCTCTCTCTCTCTCTCTCTGCTCAGACAGGCAGCGGAAAGAGAGAGGGATCTGGTTTCTAAACTTGACTTCCACAGAAGTCATCTCTGGTGCATTCGCTATTCTTCACTCCGCCGTCCAGGGCGGCTCTGCCTCTCCGGGTGGCTTTGTATTAGAAACTGTTTGAGTGCACCATTTTTTTTTTCCTAACCCATTTAATTAACTGAAAAAAAAAAAATATATATATGTATGTATTTTTACCGTGCACTTTTCCCACAGTCGAAGCTCTTAGGGGTTAAAATCACCCCCACATTTTCCTTTCAGCATCTTTTCTGCAATAAAGGATAAATTATTTAAAATAACACGACCTTTTATCTCACACCCTTTGAAGGCAGCAAATTAAAAATGTAAATTGGGAGCTAATTAATATGCAAATGTATTCATTCCCTGTTAACAATTAACAATTAAAGCTGCAGTGTCTAGAAAGAGCACAGGCAAAATTAGTAACTTAATTTATCATTTAAAAAAAAAAAAAAGGAAAGATCCAAAAAATGTACATAAAATTCTAATTGACTTTCACAATATTTCCCACTGTCATTCCCTTTGTTCATCTATAGAGATTTTGAAATGCGTGATGATGTGCATTTGCTGACTTAATTAATGCCACTTTGTGTAAAATATACTGTCCCCTTAAATGGTTGATGTCAAAAATAATGTACACATTCAACCCTGAGTGGTGTGCGGTGTGTGTGTGTATTTGTGTGTATGTGTGTGTGCGTGTGTCGCTCTCACACAGCCTCGGCGGTTCGGCATCCTGATCTGTGAGTCGGGGCGTGTGGCGCATTCAACTTTCAAAGTCCTGCAAGTTCTTTCGATTTGATGGTGTTTAGATAGGAGGAAGTTGGCTGGGTCGACCTATTGCGTATCAGACGAGTTGTGCAAGGAGAGAGAGGGAAAAAGACGGAGAGGGGAGAGAGGAGGAAAAGGCTAGGAGAAAAAGATGAGAGATGTACCGAATGGGTGTGAGTTGTAGAAAAAAATCTCCATCTTAACAAGTCACTTAGTCTGTTATTGAGTCCTAAAATCCTAATCTTAAAACAAGTGAAAAAATCTGCCACTGGGGTGAGATCATTTCACTTGTTTCCAATGCAGCTTCACTTGTTTCAGGAATCTTCTAGAAATGAGTGTCAGTCTGTTGAAACAGTCAAAATAAGGCAGATCACTGCACTGCTATCAAGAAAATGACACTTGATTCTACACAGTTCTTGAAACAAGTTGATTTGCATTGGAAACAAGTGAAATTTTTTCACTTATTTTAAGAAAATTAGGATTTTAGGACTCAACATTAGACTGAATGACTTGTTAATATGGAGATTTTTTGCTGTTATCTTTACCTTTTTCACCTTTGGGTCATCTGGAAACCAAAACATGATAACAGTCATTGTACTGTATTGCGAGGGCAATCTACACATGTATTTGCACTCTGCTAACAGTGCAGAGTTTTTGCCTTTATGTAGGCAAATCAAATTGTTGCAAACTGCCCCTTCATGACAAACTGCAAGCGCCAACTGCTTCAGTTTCGAGACTAAGCCACCAAGGCTGGCACCTCTTCCATACTAAAACCCCTTTATAATCGGAGCGTTCTCTGATCTGATCTGAGATGCGAGGATGGAAAACCCTCTGCCTTGCTGTCTGACGATGCAGGAGCGATAGCAGTCATTCTGAATGGACAAAACTCTTTACGCAAAGTCTTTATGCCACCTTTCGAAGGATCTTATATGATTTGCACAGAATTTACATATGCATAACCGGTATAAAGAGGCTTTATTTTCTGACCGGCGCTGTTACGCAGCTTTCCACTTATCGCGCACGGTTAGTGAATAGCATGGCTTTCTGATTTGGGTCATTTTCATGTTCTCCCCTGTGCAAACCCTCAGTGAATCTGGGCCTGAGAGTCCTGTAATATTATCCTACTTACAAAAGCACTGATATTACTTGTGCGACCGCCCGACCGTGCAAATTCAATTCACCCTAATAGTGCGCCACCAATAGTGCATCGCACATGCCGTTCAGTTTAACTGCAACTGCCTCAAATTCAATTAGAGGAAAGCGAATGTAAAAGAGACTCTTTTACACATAGAGGACATTTGATCCTTTTTTTCAGTTATGCATGCTGTTTCCCAAATAGCATTAAAGCAGAATCGTGTGGAAAAAAACACTACAATGAAAGCGTACGCGCGCCGGAGTCGGTGTCTCTTAAATAAAGCATGTTGTGGTTGGCGGTGGCGTGCGTGACAGACTGGAGTGCGTTAGCGGCGGGTCCCGCGGCGATCCCCATCCGCCGACCCAACTCCCCGCTTCTCCTTTTTGCCGTGTGATCGCCGCGGCTGCCGCTGTACGCCGTTTCGAATGCGCCACTAACCGCCCCGTTATCGCCGTCTCGGCCTGTAATGAGGGGAGCGACATATGTCCGGTCCCCCTGCTGTTTCCCCGATAAGCCCCGCGCTCAGACGCATGCAGAAACACTCCAGCGCCTCCTCCTCCTTCTCGTCCTCCTCCTCCTCTCAGTGCTTTTATTTTGCATGCAAAGCCCACTAACAACCACCAAGGAAAATAGTGTGGCACTTACTTAGTGACATTTACCTCGCTGCCGACTATTCCAGACACGGGGGGTGCCGCAATAACAATCAGCATGCATTTAATTTAAAAAAAAAAAAAAAAAAAATGTTCCCTTTAGAATTACACAGGCAGGGAAAGATATAGCTTTGTGTGTGTATGTGTGTGTGTGTGTGTGTGTGTGTGTGTGCGTGTGTGTGGAAGGAGCTGTAACAGTAGCGTCGGTAGACTTCCGCAGTGCAACATTAATGCTAATCAAAAGAGCTGAGAAAGCAGCGGTGGTCTGCAAAAACAGATTTTCTCTTGTCTTTTCATTTCTGGAGGGATTCTCTCCCCCCCACCCCCCCACCTCCCACTCCTCTGGGGGATTTAGCCTGGGAAAATAACATTTCTGGGAATTGGATCTGACCCTATGAATTTAAGAGCAGCGAATTGTCATGCTAGGGGCATTTTGTAGCTGTGGGATAAATAATGAAAGTTAAGTTGTGGTAATTGATTTCTCCTCAGTCCACTCAACTGAATAATCTGCAAGGGAAACAACCACTAGCTATTCATTAGAAGATTTGCCAACACGCAACTAATTCCTAGCTTATTCTCCAAACATCATGAAAAGAATACAAACTCATAGTTTTAGCGTGCTTGATTTAAAATCCTTTTGTGTTTGGAGGGTTAGGGTTGGAAAATACTTCACTTAAAGCCTAAAAACAACATTTTTTTCCCCCCCAGCGCTTTGTAAACTGAAGAACAATCTTTAACCCTTACCCTGAATAATAGGGGAGAACGGGGTAAGTTGAACCGGAGGTAAGATGAGCCATCGTTTGTATCTAGTTAACAAATACAAAAAGAGAAGGGTAATTCATTTCCCCGAATCTGTGATGGAGGAGAGCAAAAAGAAATCAAAAAATGTGATATATGACAGGTGATTTCATCATGATAAAGAGGATAATGATGATTATTGTATCTAAATGGAAATAGATATTTTTGATGCTTTATTGTATATTGGTTTAAGGCTTCATGAGGTACAATATAAGGTCATACACTTAGCATAGGCCTGTGAGTTGCTGTGTGAAGTTTTTTTTTGTCAAAATGGTGGTTATGGGGTAAAATGTGCCATTAGCCCTGGGGCAAATTGGGCCAAAAGACCAACTTTTTAATGTGTCATATTTCTAAAACTGTATTAGGTACAGAACATGTTTTAATTTCCATAAATGCCCAACTAGCTTAAGTATACATAGCAATTATTCTTTAAAATAAATTCACATTTATTTTGCCGTAGTAGCACAAAATGTAAAATGTGTTTCATTTTACCCCATCCTCCCTAAGGACCATTACAACAAATTGAGTGGGAAAATTTAAACTGTTTGAGTATACAAACAAACGGTTATACTGAAATAAAATGTAAGTATTCAAAATATAATTCAAAAATGCCAAATATGTTTCACATTCATCTGGATTTGAATATGAATTGTTGCAGTTAACCTCTTCCCTCGTGCCAAACAGCCATGCAGAGCCTGAGCTTGATCATCTCCATTATCTTTATAATCACAGCCTGAACCAGAAAGAAAACACAAAGCTCGGTGTTGCAGACTTCAGAGGTTTGTACAGTGAAATTAGGGAGTTTAAGCATGGCGGCCTTAGACCCCTCTGGCTCCAACCTATTATTGTTTACCACTCCTATGAAGATGTCACCAAAAGCAATACTGTTTTATCCACTTAAAACATTTCAAAGAAGCGCAAAGGGGCCCACGGGTGCAATAAAAAAAAAAAAAGCTTTAAATAGTCTTCAACGGTCGTCCTCGGGGGAATCGCCCCTCGCCTGAAAAGACCTAATTTAATAAATTTGCTCTTTAGGCGTCGAGTTTTCGTTTTGCATAGTCTTATTATGGATTCATTCGCATGCAGCCCTTTTGGTCTAAATATTGCCCCTCTTAGCTACTGCTTAACCATACATATTTTACTCTTTCAGGAGGACCACCTACATTCGTTTCGAATGCAACTGGGTTCATTAGCACCTCGGAGATAATACAGCGGCTGTATGCTTAATGTAAGCACTGCTAAGTCTCTAATTTTCCACAAATAATTCCCCTTGATCTCAAGTGAAATTTATGCAGGGGGGTAGAAAGCGATGTTCTTTAACATGGCTGGTCCAAGTAAAGTAAGTAAGTACATAAAATGAATTATAAATGGCAGAGTATGTGTTTCAAGTGCGTCTGCCTGGGCGAGGGGCGAGAGAATAAGTGAGTTTATTTTATTGGGGAGAGAGAGAGAGAGAGAGTGTGTGTGTGTGTGTGTGAATGTGTGTGTGCGACTGAGAAATAGAGAAAAGGAATTTTTGTTAGTGGGAGTGTGCTTACAAGTGTGTTTGTGACGTGTGCGTGCTCGATGTAACCTACATGAAACATATGAAGCATTCTCTCTGTGTGTGTGTGTGTGTGTGTGTGTGTGTGTGTCGTCATTTACAGCTGTGCTATTATTTGCAATCCCACTAACTTCAGCCCCACATAGCAGTTAACCTGCTCTTAGCCTCTTGTTTGGAGTGGAGATGCTGTTAGCGTTATGCGGCAATAAGCCTGATTGAGGCTGATTGAATGAAACGATTCAAATTATCCAAGGAATGTTAATATGTGTGCATACTTACCCAGTGAGTGAGAGTGTGTGTGTGTGTGTGTGTATACGTATAGATATGTGTATGCGCTCCAATATGGGCATCTATGTGTGTCTGTCAGATCTTACTGTTGCATAAAAACGCCTCTTTATCATAAATCCTTTTTTGACGGACTTCACTGTCAGACATGCTATGACATTGATGTAAATTGATGAAAGGGGATTAATCCACTATGATTCAACACTTTACCCTGTTTAAATATTTTTAAAGTGGTAGTGTGTGTGTGTGTGTGTGTATGTGTGTGTAGGGGTGGAGGATCTCATTTCGTTCGGCCCCGCACCCGATGATAGGCTCGAGATCGATCCTTTTGAGAGTACTGTAATATCTTTGTACTGTACGCGGTAATTTTATGAGCAGAGTTGCTGATGCTGCATAGCCGAATGGGGTTCCACGCACTTGTTTTAAAGCAATATTTCACTTTGCTAGAACATTTTCCATCTCCGCAGGAGTCCAGCTCCCTGCCCCGAGGATCTACTGTCACTATTTGTGTTGAAGCCTTTTTTTAAAACTGGTAATTTTACCTCTTGAAAAGTTTGGGAGACACTTCACATTCTGCTAAAACTACCGACCCAGTAGGGATGTAGTTGAGGGTAAACCCACATAAAGTCAGTTTATCCACTTTTTTAGGCTGATGTCAATATTTCTGTATATTTAATATGTTAGGTTGAATCAAAATGATGAGAATCAAGTTTTTTTAAGGAGAACAAAAGCATTATATGCCTTTCTGAAAATATCATTGATTTTTGTTCATATTGGTGGTTGTTTGCGTCATGATGATCACCGATTGGAGGTGGTAGTTCAGCAAAATAGCCTCAATAAGTCAGTCCATATTGTGAAATGAATGCAAAAAATGTTTTATTGAGACAAACACATCATGCGCTCAAATGCAAAAAAAGTGACATTAAAAAGCTGTTTTGCTCCTGATCCTTTCTGGTTCTGTTTTAGACAATATCACCCAGGTTCCATCCGAGTTGGGGCTGAAATTGAAATAATATTACCTGCATCTACTCCTCCTTGTTTGTATCTGTTTATAGTACAGTATGATTTTTTAGATGAAGGTTTAAAATGAAAGTGAGAGACTGGTGGTGATTACAGATCCTAAAAGTGGCAAAAAGTATCGGTCGCCTCTTCATGAACTCCTACAGACGTGCAACTTTTTACCTTCTGGTCAAAAGACAAACATGTTGCTACATCTTCAATCTGTGTGCCTTCCCATTAGTCCATATCCCATTTGAAAAAACAGACAAAAATGAAATGAGAACATGACTAGTCTTTGTTCATTTTTCAGATTGTTGCCAAACATAAAAAAGAAAAATTTGTGTCAAAATATGAATGACCTCTTCCTTATTTTTACTGCACCTTTTTGCTCCCTAATCATCAAAAATAACAAGAAGAAAATAATGAATAATATATGACCGGTATATAATATGACCAGTGTCAAGCAGGCCAGAATGAAAAACTACCAGTCAAAACTTTCAAAATAAAATCCTTATTGATGAAGGTTTTGAAATGTTTTTTGAGTAAAATAAAGTACCAAAGTGAAGAAAAATCCTACTATAAAATGAGGAAAACTCTGTCCTTCTGTCTGTCTGTCTGCATCCATTTTGCTCCTCAATGGGTTGGCCAATCAATCTGAAACTGCACATGGCCATTGAGCATTGGCATAGGCAGGGACTGACAAAGCTGATTTTTCCATTTTCCCAAATTTACACTGTTTATGCGCATTTTTGGCAAGTCTGCGCGGAGTTGTGGCACGCACATCCCCGGGTATGGACCAGTAAGTTTTTAAGAAAGAGTTAAGAGTAAATGAAAATTAAATTCCTGTTTTTACAAAATGCCCTTTTTACAGCATGTATTAATTTCCATATAAATCAGATATAAAACAGAATAATCCACTGTGCTTGTCCTCTATGTTAGGCTGTCAACATGTTTGTTACTAACAAAAAAACACATTAAACAAATTCATGAGTTACAGAGAAATAGTTTTTTTTCTTCCTAAAGCACTATTTGTGGCAGAAATTAGTTTTGCAAAAAAGTTGACTCGTTTCTTTCAAATTGTATTAAACATGTCGCCGGCATGTTGTCAGATTATAGCGTTGTTGCTAATTGAAAATACATGGTATTCCACTTGCTTGCAACAGTGTACAACTGGAATCTAAATGCAACATTAGAACAATGTACACAGTGGAAAAGTATCATGCTTATGCAGCCAGTGGGTGGGGGGGTTCTGAACAATTAATCTAAAATAAAAATCGAAATCGCAATATGAACAGAGGCTGCAATTCATTTCTTAAGACAGAGGGACGTCTAAATGGATTTCTAAACAAGGTACTTTAGTGCTGCAGGTAATCTTTGGTCCATGAATCAAGTACAATATTGGTGAAAACATTTCTCTTCACTCAAACTCAGTAAATCCTGCACAAATCCACACACTTTTCTTTAAAGTTCTAAAAAAATTGACTAGAAAAACTTGTGATGATATGAATCACGGTTTAAATCACAATTGCAATATTCTGTCAAATAATCGCAATTAGATTTTTTGTCAATATCTTTCAGCCGTAGTCCGGAGTTCAATTAATTGTTAGGATTGGTTAATAGGTTAGAATTGTTAGGCTATACTTTAGACTACTTGTCATTTAGTGTTTCCGGTTTGTTTGGAATAAATAGAAGAAGAACTAGGTAGTTAGCATGACCAGCGATAGCCACCATGGCTGAACAGACAAAGAAAAGAGAAACAGACGTCACAGTACTGGACACACTGTTTGATTGACAGGTGATCTGTGGGAAGAGCAGTGCAGAAACCACAGCAATGAGCGCTGAGCACCAAAGATGGAGACACAATGAACAAACAAGGACCCTGAGGATTACCACTTTAAATGACTATTAACAAATATTGCAAATATTTGAAGCAGAGTACCTGGAGCTGCTGCAGGATGTGTGCTCGGGGCTGGACCTGGTGTTTGTTGCAGCTCTGCTGGTAGGCCACCATTACCTCTGTCAAGGTGAGGCAGCTGTCAACTAAAATAGAAGAATACACTCATTTACTGCTTTAATGTCTCTGCATCCCAGTGAGCCACCAACAACCATTCAAAAGTGCTTAGGGGGCTCAGAAATGCCATACGGTAAACTGTGCTCTGTGCTGTGTGTGTGTGTGTGTGTGTGTGTGTGTGTGTGTAGACTACAGGGAAGATGGCAGTCAATGAGAAGTGAGGAAGGACAGACGACCGGATGAACGTCTGTCTGCACAATAAATCAACCAATCAGGCGTCTCGATTTATCAGCCATAGCCTTATGGGATGGGATCTTCCAGATGTGAAAGACTTGAGAGGATTTTTAAGATTGAAACACTTGGATGTTTTAATCTCTGTGTGTCCTACAAAAGCTGGATGGCATGTGATCTCTCTTAGTGTTTATCTCAAGCTCCATTAAACAAAGATGAACACAAAGACCTGGACAGTCTTTCAAAGTTCAGTTTTATCTGCGACCTCAGGCTGGAATAACCAGTTGCTCAAAGTAGCTGAAAAAATGAAGAATTAAATGCTAAGTGAATCGAGTGCAGAGGATTTTTTTTTTCTTTTTTTCTTCATTGACGTATTAAAAGAGTGCACCCTCTGTTTTGACATGTAGCTATGGAAGGAGGATCTTTTTTTTTCTTTGTGAAACCCCAGTAGCTGAAATTAAATACCATCCATAAGTGAGTTCACCCTCCACCCTAAAATATGATCAAAGGTGCTACATGTAGCTTGCCTGGGTCCAGACCTTTCAATCCGCCCACTCCACCGAGTTGACTGCTTCTGGTCTGGTATCGTGACATGAAACAGCGGTTTCTCTCGGTTGAAAAATGATCGGTCCAATGAGCGCCGGGGGGGACTAACGATTAGCCAATCAGCGCCACGGGCGGGACTAACGCCGTTGTCAAGCTGTTGTCAAGCGTTGTCAAGCTGTGCGCCGGAACCAAGGAGGAGTAATAACAACAATGGCGACCGCTGTAGACAAGGTAGACACTGCTATCAAGGCTGTTCTAAATCCATTAAAAGTACCAATTACTTTGAAATCCGAACAGCACTCTGCTTTGAAGGCATTTATTCAAAGGGGAGATGTTTTTTTTTCACATCAGTGTCGACTTAAAATGACGTTAGATTCAGGCGGATACGTTGGTCTCTAGTGATTGGTTAGGGAAAATCGAATCCCCCTCCCCCACGGAAATCGGTTAGAGTGGAGGCAATGTCAGACTGAAGATGGAAATGGAGTGTAATGAGTTGACAATTCTGTCTGATATCAGGCAAACGTGTAGCATTTTAACATCAATAAATCATCAGCATTTTGGGGTTTCCAATTAAGAAACAACACTGCAACAACACAACTGACAACATCCCAACTAACCATATCACAATGAAAAACTCCAGTTGCCAGTATATGGTTAAATGTTGTTTGAGTTTTAAATGTGGTGTCAGAGGTACAAATCCTGTACAGGCCCACGGAGCGTGTTGAATTCCACTAGCTGCGGCCACACTGATCCGTCGGAAAACTGACAGAATTATTGACGGATACATTTCTGTCCATTGGGCTGTTTTGGAACATCAACATGGTGGGAGAGGCAGATATACAGCAGCCTAGCTTCGCTCATAACAGTGCTACTTCATAGAAACAAGTTAAATTCACTTGAACACATCGTTGTATCACTGACATTGGGTTGAAAATAGGAAAGAATGTCTAGTTTCTTCTTCTTCGTTGACATTTTAACAACACAACCAGCCGCTTTCAAACAGCCAGGGAGGAGACGAGCTAGTTTAAAAAAAAAAGGAAAAGGTACAACTTGGGCCGAACCTGACAGCAAGCTTTAGAAAAGAGGTGAAAACAACAACACAGGTGAAAACAACAGCACAAACAACAACACTGGCCCTTGTGTGCAGTTATTTGTTTATATCATTACGTCTCACGGAAATTTCCACATAGCACATGTTAGTTTCAGGATTGGTTACAGGGTCCGAAATCGCTTATTGCAGGTTTAACTTACAGAAACCTGTAGTCACCTTGTTTATGGTTTGCACTTTTGTTTTCCCTCAGAAAGAAAAAGGTTTTTTTTTTCAGTCATAATTGTCTTCATTCAGATTTTGCTCCAAATATTGTGATATCGAACTGAACCGAGTATCATTTCTCGAACCGAATCGAGCTGAATGTGTTGTTACATCCCTAACTACTTTTAAGTCATAAATGCATTTCTTGTTAAGATAGAAGTCAAGTAAGCTTGACGACACGGACACATAAAGAACCTAGCTTAAGTCAAGTAGGCTCGACAACACGGACACATGAAGAACCTAGCTTTGAAACATTCCTCACTTTTCAGCCAACTGAAAAGTTGACAAAACCAGAACCTGAGCAGAAGCTACAGTACGTAACAGAGACTTCAGTGCTGCTTGTTGAATGTGCTTGAACTGTGCGTTCACACTGCAACACAATGAACAAATCAGCAGAAGTGCATTCACTTCCTATAGGGCTGAGCAACCAGGGAAACTTGAAGAAGAAGTTGGCCATGGCTGAATTTTTTATGGTCACCAGCTAACAACAGATTTCTGTGCTTCCTTGTCTCCTTACCGGTGTGATTCCATTTCCGCAACAATAGTTCCACCTGGCAAGTGTAAACTGGACGAGAAGTTGATTCCAGCCATTCAAAGCTTCCCAGTTCTCTACAACTTTTATTTGAAAGACTACAGGAATAAACGTCTCAAAAACGATGCCCGGTACACAATATAACAAATATTCCCTCCAAATCACCCATCCAAATATCAGAGGTAAATAATTTAATTCCTTGTCAAATATTATATTTTATTCGCGTAATGTTAATAGCCTATCAAACTTGGCTAGAGTTATCGGCTAATATCCAGCAAGTGCTCATTTGTGATTATTACAGCAGAATAAAATAGTGCTAATATCGCGATACATTTTTCTGCCCCACGATACGTATTGTCACATTTTTGTACTGCTATATATTGAATTCTCGATATATCGTCCCATCCCTAATAACCACTAAACGTACATTTTCCTGGAAGTAAAAGTAATGGGATTTTGATATAAAATATGAGAAAACAAAATGTTTTGCATTTTTTTGTAATTTACTGTTAAATAGGTGCACGTTCTGATATGGAGAATTAGGCTAGCTACAAAGGCAAAAATAAATCATTCCACTGTGACTTTAACAAAGATAACCAAATGCCACAAACCAATTCAGCTGATTAAATCACACTTGCATTCATACTGAGCAGATGAAAAAGACGAATAGATGAACCACAGCTTACCGTTTCTGTTGGTGTTCTTGTGCTCGGCGAAGCCCGACACTATCTGTTCGTCGGGGGGGAACGACACGTGCTTTTCGCCTTTACTTTTCTTCTGGCTCTTGCTTGGCTTTTCTGCCCCTTCATCGCTCCACTCATCATTTTCTTGATCACTACACCTGGTCATCTCTCTGTCTAGGACTCCACCAATTGCAGAGGAATTTTCAAAGCAACAGGTCAGTTCACCTCGAGCGGCAAATGCTTGACATGTCAGCAGCCATCATAGGCCTATCTCTTCCAAGGCGACGCTTATTAAAGTAGTCCTCTTTTCAAAGCGGCAGAAGCAATGTCTGCAACAAGTGATGTACGAATAGTTGTACCATCCGCTCTCTTGGGTGTAAAGTGCTGCTCTCTCCACTCTGTGGCATTTGGAAAGACAAGGCACTAAAGGAACAATATCTTATTCATGAGTTGTGCACCGGGTTGCGAGTGAAACCCAATATCTTTGTATCAAATGACAGATTAAAAAAAAGACTTAAGGCTATGCACATTTAGTTGCCTATTCACATTCACGAGATCTTAGGCAAGGTAGGAAAGTATTATTTATCTTTTAGAGGGTTTGTTGCCCCTTGACCTGACCTTAGGGGTATGTTGGTGCTTTGGGGGGCAATTTGAACTTTGAAAAAATATATTTGTGTGATATAGGCAAAGAAACACAACAAGGGACGGACAAACCCGTCTTTATTTTCGTCACAAACAACCACACCGCATGCACACACGTGTTCGGCGGCGGCACACACACACATGCTGAAATGGCGCCATGAAATTTATTCTCCGCTTTTATCTCATCCTGGCTCGTCCTCCTCCTTGGGCAGGCCAGGAGCGGTGGGCAGCCTGCAGTGCGGCGCCCGGGGACCAACTTCTTCGACCATCGCTGGTCAGGCGACGATCTTCTTGCATGTTTTTTAGGGGGGGGTTCTTATCGTATGGAGGAAACCCCAGGTGAGCACGGGGAGAACATGCAAACTCCACACAGAAAGGCCCCTTTTCACGAGATAACCCACCTGGGCACTAGGCACCGAAGGCATGGGGAGAACATACCCCCAGCGCCAACAGCGACCCAGGCGGGAATCGAACCCAGAACCTTCTTGCTGTGAGGCGACAGCGCTACCACTGCGCCACCGTGCAACAAAGAAACACATAATAAAAATAGATTAGGTAAAATCAAACTGTAATCAGTGGAGCATAGTGTAAAAGTGGTGTTTCTAATGGGTAATAATAGGGTTTCTGACATTTATTTGAAATTTTATATTAGAGTACATTTTCCTGGAATTTTATGCAGACTGCATGTAATATTTTCTTTCTTTTCTATTATTCTTTCCTATCTCACGTCTTCTTGGTATGACCTATCAGCAACTACGTATTACAAGCTAATAAGAATTTTTACGATGCTATTTATTCTAGTTGCTGCAGTGCAGGGCTGCAACAGAGCTGGAGTGCTTGCTAATTAAAACTGCAACATTTTGCTCTTTTTTTTCATCTCTGCTGGTACCTGAGGCTACAATCACGTTTATCAAAAACCCTTGAAGAATGCAGGACAAGTCAACAGCAAAAGATGTGAACAAAGCAAACTCCAAACAAAAAAGTGGACCCCTGTTCACTAGTGAATTTTATTAATTCAAGCGTTTGTTCATTTTACACCCTGATGCATGATTTCAGTAAGCCTACCAGCTGACATATAAGCTAATAAGGGAACCATCCAACACCATAAAAAGCTTATGTGACATTTGTGTGTTTATAAGGCAACAGAACACTAATTTCATCAAATAATCTCAGCTTTAAAAAAAAAACCATAATTGTGGGACATGAAGATTAGACTGCACAGTACTACATTTATTAGCAATGATGTGGTCAATACCATTTTTTCAGTGCCAGTAATAGGTCAGTTGTAAAACATTTGTGAATGTTAGCAGTAATGTTAGTTAAGTTGTAGTATTAATCTATTGTTGGTGATTTGGTTACATTATTTGCCCAGATAAGCTGGTAAGCATGTAACTAGGCTAAAATAGTTTTCACTTTTTTTTAAATGACACAAGTACAGAACACATCAAAGACACCTGTACATTTAGGTAGCATACAAAGAACAATAACATTATGGTGGGGAGAGGAATACATGTATCAGACACATACCTTGTGCAGAAAGCAGCTGTACAGTTTTGACAGCTTTTTATTATCATTTTCAGCTGTGTAACTTTCATTTGTGTATAGGACCTGTATCTATGAAAAAATAAGCTAGTTGAGAGTTATTTTCTTCCTTACCTGACCAGTAAACCCAAACATCACATTTTCCCACTCTGCTTGTACGCCTTTTACGGATCTCTATTGTACGTTACGCAAGCGTACTTGACCAATAGAATCGCAAAATGCCGTGACGCCACTTCCTGGCGTGGAGTTTTGCGGGAAGTTTGGTCCTAGTTTACACTGAAACGTCAAAGTGAAGGTTTGTCTTCTTCTTATAATCTAAAATGTAACGTTACGCGCCGGTTTCACGATGGAAACGTCTCTTTATATGTGTCGGTTAAACTGACAGTGTCACGGGAATGCGTGAATTTGTCTTACCTAACGTTAGCTACTGGCAGCTAACGTCAGCTAACGGTGCTAACCAGACAGCACTGCTAGCATGACAGCTAACTTAGCATAGCGTACTGGTTTCATTTTCAACCTGCTCGGGTCGGAGACGCTTTTAGCTTAAGCAGGAGGCTTTTAGCTAAGTTCAATCATAACTATAAGTTAGCTTAGCGTCAGATATGCTAGTGAATGACGTTTACCTTAACTTCTAAGCTGCTGCTACTTGCTACTGATAGGTGAACACTGGTTCTACCCAAAGTTAGCAAGAGTCAAACTCGACAAGACACTACAAACGGAGATAAACGTCACGTTAGTTTAGATTTGATACTGGTAGGTCACAAATTACGCCGTCGTATGAATAGTTTGGGTCTGTGCACATTGCAGAGCTCCATTTGCACGTTGTAAGCCTGTATCTGAAATGCATTAGGAATTAACAGGCTTCATACAAATGTGACCGTGCGTTTCAGATGCCTCCTAAAGCCAAGGCACCGGGGAAGGGCAGAGGTCCAGCTAAGAGGAAGCTGGCAGAGGAGTTTCCACCTGGAGAGGTCCTGACAGACACTGGGAAGAAGGCCTGGAAGCTGGGGGCTCCAATCGGTCAGGGGGGCTTTGGCCTCATATATTTGGGTAAGGATGTTTGGATGGCTAGTGACCCAGGTCAGAAGTCAAATATACAAAGCCAAATGCCGTCTGTACATGATGATAATGAGCATAATTACTCACCAGGCTTACATTTTCTTCAAACAAAATCTAATGCCTGAACTGGCTATGTGATAAGGCTACTGTTTTGGACTGTGGATACAGACAATAGTAATAGTAATGCATATGTATAACTTTAATATTGTACAGTACAAGATATAAACCTGTGAAGTTTACCATATTATTAGTGTATAAATTGTTATATAAAGCATTCCAATTGTATCTAGTGCATGTCCTTTTCTCATTTTCCAGCTGATGAAAGTTCTGCTAAAGCTGTGGGGGCCAATGCTCCACATGTCATCAAAGTGGTAAGACTCTGAAGTAACTCTCAGCATCAACTCAGGTTATCTTGTTACATGTATGTATATCATAGACTATTCAATGTATCTCTAGCCCTGTCCTAATTTGTGGTCATGATGATTATTGTGTGTACCTATTGGAACTATTCATGGTAAACCATTTATTGTTATGCGAGCCTAGTCTAGGAACCCATCACTTCTTTTGTTTATGTGCTCATGGCATCTGACTCTGAAAACAACACTGAACCTGTCAAGGTGCAACTTAAGCCTAGGTCAGACTACAAGACTGTTCAGGTTTCTCCCAACTAGGTTGGTTCAGACTAAACGACTGGTCTGCTTACTGTCCCGTCAGGAGGCTGTTGACACTAGGCGACAGGACAAAGATGAGGGATCACACACTACCAGATTCTGTCATTCAAAAATGTTTTCCCCATTTGTCCAAAACAGTACACTGTAAAAAAAAAAAACAGTTATAAAATAGGTGCTCTATATATCTATCTATCTGAAGTGACATTATTACAGGGGTTATGTTGATTAAGAATTTCTTAAAGACTTCTTTCACTTCATTTGTAATTGCATACTTATGTGGGTTGATCCAGGCACGTCGTTATTTCATACCATTTTATATGAGATTTATTCCTCCAAAGGAAATTATATAGGAACTTAAATAGTTGAGGAAAGGGAGTTGAGAATCTTACTAATATAAATTATCTATGTGAGTGGGCGTTGTGGTTATACACGACTTCTCTTCTGGGTCATTCTCTTTTCTCCCCCCTGTATCTAAACTCCCATTACCTGTGGCCAGTGTCACTCTCAGATTTCAGTCTTGGTGAGTACTGCTTCACACTACATGAGCCAGACCAAACTGGGCCCGACAAAATCAAAAATGTTTGAAAAAATCATGTCAGCCCAAACGGCCACAGTCGACAATCTCAAGCCCGTTCACACTACAAGGTAATCTACAAAGGCCCGACGATTTTAAACCCAACTGGACTATCCCAACCGTCAGGGCGAATCTGGGCTACAGGAGGGCACTCGGGCTCAATGGTTGGTCAGATTATCCGGTAGTGTGAAGTGGTCCAAGACTCACCAAGACTGAAATCTGAGAGCGATCCTGGCAACAGCCATGGGGAGTTTAGATTCAGGGGGACGAAAAAGAATGAACCGCAAAAGAAGTCACATTTAATAACAACTTCAGAGATTTCCACCACAGTTGTTAAGTCTGAACTGCCTTTGTTGGGCAACATTTGAACTGTCTTGTAGTCTGATCTAGGTTTTAACTGTAACTCCTATTTTCACCACAGGAGCCCAGCGACAACGGACCACTGTTCTCCGAACTGAAGTTTTACATGAGAGCTGCCAAGCCTGATCTAAGTACGCCACCGCACCATCTCTCATCATCTTCCACACTCACACAAACACTCACGTACACACCTAGAAGTATGCCACCAAGTCAAACTTACCCTCATGATCATAACACAAACACAACATAGTCTCTTACCACCAGGGCAAACAAATAAAAGAAACGTAACTTTCTTAATTAAAAAAGACGAACTCGTAACTCGGCCACGAAGGGGCCTTGCAGAGGAAGACTCTCCCCAACAGCGAGCTTTTGGTGGCTGCGCCGTTCGCCCCCAGGCCACAGCTTTGCATTTTATATAATAACAATCCAAATGTCAATCTCCCCTGACAATTAACTGTTATATTACTAAGGAACCAAAGGCTCATATTTTATTCATGGTGGAATCTCGCGTTGTTGGTAAATATTTGTCCCACCAGCAGATTAGCTTGCGGCCGCGCTGCCCGGTTCCCCCCACGGAATTATACTCTTATTACTTTGAGCATCACCACCATCACCCACCTCCACTTCCACCAGCAACTTTTATCAAGAGCAGCCTGCAGTGTTCAGAATAATTTGTAGGGAATGTTAACTTGACTTGCCATACTGTCTTTCATTTACACGGTATGTATTTCATAGATTTATCCACATGCTTTCAGAACATTTTAGCCAGGAGAAGTAGTTTCGTGAGGACACGTGGCTATGCATTGCTGATGGGTTTTCTCTCTTCTTCTCTCTCTGTAGTTCAGAACTGGATGAAGTCTCACAAGATGAAATATCTGGGAGTTCCCAAGTACTGGGGCTCCGGTCTGCATGAGAGAGGAGGGAAAAGGTAAGACCTTTGACCAGGACTGTCCACAGGGGGCTGCACTCAACACTTTTCAATTTTTCCACCTGACCTTTTTGTTTCTCTAGGGGGAAAACTTTCCAAAAAAAAAAAAAGAAAGCCATTTCAATTTTCAAAAATGTTGAGATAAGATGACATATCTTAATTTGGACATAAGTGGCATCAGCCTTATCGATTTCCGGATTTCTGTACGTTTCATCAAGGTAATTATAAGACTTTTTAAGACCTTAGATCAAAATAAAAGACAAAGCTCACTGAAATGATTGTGAAAGTGGGGGAAAAACAGTTGAACCAGAAACAGGTCTATTTCTCACTAGAAAAATAGCACACCAACAAACCGCAACATTTTAACTGTAAAACTGTATTGAAGACTCAAAGGCTGTATTTAAAGACTTTGAATTTTGAAATTTCAAATTTGAAGACTTCAAATTTAATAATAAAATTGCTCATTCTTCAAGACATTTAAAGACTTTTTCAGGACCTGCGGACACCCGGACTTTGTTGCCAAATGCTTTGGGAGCCAACACTGGTCCCCCGTAGTTCGAAAAAGTGGCTGGATTTGTTAGTCGTCACATGTGAGAAATACATTTGTGGTCAGAGAATTTACTAAATCTAGCAACAAAGTCGCCAATTTGGCCACAGGGTTTGTTTTAACCAATCAGCACAGTGGGAAATCCTGCTTACACAACCAATGAGACTAGGGCTGAAACGATTCCTCGAGAAACTCGAGTAACTCGATTACTAAAAATCAAGCTTCGTTTAATCCATATAACTATATACACACTCAGTGTTTCGCACAGATGATTATTACTGTTGCACAACGCGCTGGAGAAAGAGAGAGAAAATAGCGAGGGGCGAAGAGAAGAGACAGGCCAGAGAAAACGACAGAAAGTGTCCAAAGTTTCGGATCCAGTGTTGCCAACTTGGCGACTTTGTCGCTAGACTTAGCGACTTTTCAGACCCCCCTGGCGACTTTATTTCTCAAAAGCGACTAGCGACAAATCTGCCGACTTTTTCTGACCATGGGAAGCAATGTTAATGTGTTGAATCCCAAAGCATTTGGCAATAAATTGGTTCGGCTGATGCCGGTTTTCTCTACTTGCTTGTCTAATCCAGAGAGGTCTGACGATCACAGTGCTTCCCACACACAGCGTAGCCCCCTCCCTCCGCTGAGAGCAGGGACTGTAGGATATGGTCCACTTGTAATTGCTACCGGCGTACGCCGAAACTGGCCGGGTGAGCGGAGTCAGCACTTAATATTAAAACGGGATGAGATGAAGGCTAGTAAAGAATGCACGTTAATTATGGCTATATGTAATGGCTAGTTAAGAACGTAAATCAATATGGTGGCTAGTTATGATGTCCCTAAGTTAGCTAAGTTTTGCTCAAGAAAATAACCACAGAAAAAAAAATGCTGCAGTCAATTTGTGAAAGCCTGAGCTTCATTCATGTTATTATTATGATAGTCACACACACATACACCCCCCCCCACACACACACACACACACACACACACACACCCCCCCCCCCACACACACACACACACACACACACACACACCTACTCCCCTCACAGTGATGCATAAAATACCCCAGAAAGCAAAATATCAGGTGGTGTAAGTAGCAATTGGAGCCTAAAATGCACCAATCCAATACAGCAGGTATATTCAGTTTAGTTTGATTGCAGTGAGTAGGGTCAGCAGGTGTAGGGCAACCCTTCAACATAGTAAATAAATGTACATTAGCCAGTCTTATGAACTTGTATGATATTTAGGCCTAGTAATAAATATCAATAATAATTATTATTTCACCTCGTTTTCAGTAAATCACAGTGTCGTATGGACAGCTTTGTGCGGACAGCTTTTCTCTTTTGTATATTTACTATTGCTCTTTAATAAAGCAAAAGTATTTCTTATCCGATTACTCGATTAATCGATGGAATAATCGGTAGAATACTCGATTACTAAAATAATCGATAGCTGCAGCCCTAAATGAGACGCCTGCTGCTGATTCCTTTGCTTAGCCAATTGCCGAGTTCTGTTATTAACGCCCTCTGCTGGTCAGATGGCCGCATTGTGCCAAAAGTCAAACGATTCAAATTGCCTTTTTTATGGTTAGTTTTCCAATCCCTTGTTCTTTAACTTTGTCCCCTGCTGATACTGCTGATGATCACCACACCCACACTAACTTCCTATCATGAGAGTTTCTCTGATGCATGACAACTGGTATTTCTACTTAAGAACTAATTCTCCTCCCCTCTAGGTATCGGTTCATGGTTATGGATAGGTGTGGCACAGACTTGCAGAAGAAGTTTGAGGAGAGCGGGAAGAGATTCCCCAGAAAACTGGTTCTGCAGCTTGGCCTCCGACTGGTTGGTTATTCAATTATCAGATGGTTTTATTTCTCTTGTATATTGTGTAATGAATTGTGATTAAGTGGTGAATATGATTCGTTTAGATGCCCCACTGGTCATGGAATTTTGAGAGGTGTATCCCAGACAGGGAGAGTAAGGGAATCTGATACTTTCTCTGGGAAAGTTAGGGAATATCAGGGAATTTTATATACGAGTCACTTTACAGGAAAATAGTAGAATGTATTTTTTACCGTAATGTATGTTTATGTGTCACTAAAGGTAAAGTGACAACTGTATGTGATATTCAGCATAGGGATGCAGCATTGGCACTTCACTATCGATGCCGATTCTGAGTGATAAACTTAAACAGCTGACGCGGAGTACTGATTCAAGTACTTTTAATGAACAATATAGATTTATATAATTAGTTTGTAAGAAAATGATTAGGCAGGTAAAATCCACTTTGACCTCTTCCAGCCTTCCCTTGTGGGAAAAAGGGCAAAGAATTGCTTTGTTTTGATTTCTGACAATTATACAAAGCCCTTAGTATCTGATTTTGCACACTAAACAGCGAGATAAACACTGAAGAAGATATGTTGGTTTTTTTTCAACACTAACATGAAGACATAACATCTTTCCTTCTGGTTTAGTTGGATATTCTGGAGTACATCCATGAGCATGAGTATGTGCATGCCGACATTAAAGCGTCCAACCTCCTGTTGAGCCACAGTGATCCCAACCAGGTCAGTAGCAGTTCCTACCTACCTAAGAAAATTGAAACAATGTGTTTTCTTTATAATATTAAATGGATTACAGGTGCTACATGTAGCATTTTAACATTAATAAGTCATTACCACATTAATCTTGAGACATTAGTATAATTACCTTAAACAAACGAGACCAAGGCTGATAAGATTGGCAGCCTCTACACTGCAATTTACATTGTGTGACACCTGGTCAGATTTGGCGGGAAATGTGCTGGATTGCTTTACAGCACAAAACAGGAAGAGGGCGCTGTTCTTCCAGAGCAAACGGAGCTAAAGCTTTCAGAGTTATTAGCAGTTAATAGAGACATTAGCAGGAGTATAGAGCTCAAATGTGCCTGCTCCCTTTTTCAGTGGCCTGGGTCCCAGAGGTGAATTTCTCATTTATTTTCTCCATAGACATTTCAGAAAATCCAAGCTTATAACAATAGATTCACAAAAAAGCATACATGAAAAACAGAAAAAGGCAAGGGTACAAGACGAGACGTTTTTAGAGAGGCAATTAACTATTCATTCCATACATCATTGCCGCCAGTGACATCATTGATTCCCTTTATCTCATTTTCAACGGTCATACTAAATAATATAGCGATTACTGATTTGCAGTGATTTTCATCATGTCTGACAGTAAAACCATGGTGGAGTGGTGTCAATCATAAATACAGGTTGCTAGGCAGCTGAAGTTACTTTGGCCACCAACCATGCACAACTTTGCAGCAGGTAACGTTTCTGTGGTAACAGGGACGTCTTTGATTGGTGGGAACTCGCTAAAGCTTGTGGGTAGTGTAGTATTTCACAAGGAACTCAGGAATAAAATGAGTTCTTACCAACAAAATTAAAAATCAGATTGACTGATGGATTCTACAGGAACAGGAATATGTAGGTATGTATGGTTTCACCATCTAAAAGCTCATGGCAAGTCTATCTTACACTGTTTAAACGTTATGGCTAATAATAATTGGGGAAATGAATGGGAAATTTAGTTCCAGAGCAGATATTTCAGCTCTGTAATTCTTGGTGTTGGAAAACCAAGGCGCTCTCTGACCCCACCATTGTAACTCAAAAGTAGGAAGATGAATGTATTTCTTTGATCATAATGCACTTGTGCTGCTTCATTAGATTCAATTAAGGCCTGGAGAAGGAGTGTGTGCCTGTGTGTGTGTGTGTGTGTGTGTGTGTGTGTGTGTGTGTGTGTGTGTGTGTGTGTGTGTGTGTGTGTGTGTGTGTGTGTGTGTGTGTGTTCCAAAAGGGGGGGGGGGGGGGGATTAGATGACAGCAGCAAAGAGCTTTTTCTAGCAAACAAGGTGGGGGCAGGGGCAAATATTTAATTTGGAGATTAATAATGTATCATTGGTGGTGTTATTAAAGCGCTATTTATAAATGACAATTTAGAAGTCGTCCCCTCGGGATTTCAGCAGGGGCTGAGGTTTTTTGTGGCTGCGCTGGTCTGATACCTTCCCCTGGAGTTATTGGGAATGTTGGCTTGGCTTTATTATGTTTCTTATGTTTGTGTTTATCTTAGCCAGTAACCAGCTGTAGTATATGAGCATGCCGTAGGCCAAATGATAATAGTTAGGCTTACATAAGTGGTAATAAGAGTTGGACTCCAAAAATGAGTGATGATTCCACCTTTTGGGAAATGAGACGCTCTTAAAACATTATTAATGGCATGAAAGTGTAACTCACTAAAGAACAGTGCTTAGCCAACTCAAAGGACCTTGCCTACCTCATAAGTTGTTTTTTTCCTCCACTCCTCTTAAAGAGGAGCCTGTATCTCCGAACTCGAGATTGGGAGTGATGAGTCAGTCAAGCTGCCTGTTTGCCGTCATATTCAAATAGCAGCTTTAGCCCTACATACAGACCTTTCGTTGAAAGATGCTTTTTGAATATATTAAAATAAAAAAAACAAGGTGAATTCTTTTTAACTGTTTGAATCTACTTGGAATAGGCTATCTGCAGGTCAAGTTAAGCCCGTAAAAAGTATTAAAGTATTAAAACATCTTATATCTGGTTATTAAAGGTCCAAATTTTTTCACAATGAGAGGTAAACTGATATACTGGTATTAACAGATTCTTTACATTTAGTGATATTTAGCTGAGGCAGAGTTGGAGAGTAAGGCAAAATAAGGCAAATGCTATGAATTTTGTAGTTTCACCAATGACTTGAATGGGACCATCAGTAGTTTTGGTTTGATTCTTATGATGTATTTCATTACTTGCACTTAACAGTTGGTCACAGTAAGTTTGACCCACATGCATGCCCACTCTTCATAAATTCATAAATTTCTTTCCTTTTTCTTACACTGTCCTTAAGTAGTTCAGAACTTTCATTAGCTACTGTATGTTCAATCAAAAATGGTCTGTTTTGCAGCCTTTTTTTTTTTTGTCTTTATTTTTGATTGTCAAATTGGTCTTAAATTCAACTTCAGTAACTTTAAAAGTCTTGAAACTGGCAGATACCCTGTTATCTGCCAGTATCCATTTGTTTTGTGAACATCTGTCTGCATGCCTGAATTGGTCTGTGTTTGTTTGTGAACTATAGGTTTACTTAGTAGATTATGGGCTGGCATATAGGTACTCGCCCGAGGGTGTCCTGAAGGAGTACAAGGAGGACCCCAAGAGGTGCCACGACGGCACCATTGAGTTCACCAGCATCGATGCCCACAAAGGAGTGGGTAGGTAGAAGCAAATACCTACTATGTATATACCCTCAGATACAACTTTCGAAAACCAAGAAGCCAAGAAGAAGGTGCTGAGAAAGACATAAAACCAAGAATTCCCCAGTCTAAATTCTGGGATATCTTAAAATACATAAATATTACTCATGAATTTGTTGGAAGCCAGAATCATATGCAACACTAAGAATTTGCATTGTAGCCCTCACAACTTGATAATATTGCATTGGTAGATCTCTAGAAATGTCCACTTTAAATGATGGTAATGTTATTGATGTTGGTACACAAGATGCTGCTGCTGCCATTTAAGACGGTAATGGTATCGCTGCTGCTGATGTGGTTGTTTGGCCCCAGCTCCATGTAGGCGAGGGGACCTGGAGATCCTGTCCTACTGCATGGTTCAGTGGCTGTGTGGTCGTCTGCCCTGGGAAGACAAGCTCCAGGACCCCCTCTACGTCAGGGACTCCAAGATCAGGTAAGGGCTCCAGACCTGGATTTACTGCTCAACTACAGGAGGTGGACAACATTGTGTAAATATTACATGAAAAAGACTTGAAATATTAACTAAATCACAACTACAGAGTCAGAATAACCTTTCTAGCACTACGTGCTCGAACCCCTAATAATACATGGAAATACAAGAGGGACCAGCGGCAGAGCTGGCCAGCCCCTAATAAATACAGGTTCCACTCCTGTTACATAAGGAACACAACCTGGATCCCTGAGCAATGGAAAAGAGTGATCTGATGATTCGTCTTTCAGCGTTTTTCCAGATGCATTTATGTTTGGAGGAAGCCACAGGATGCCTTCAGTCCAACATGGCGGTGGATCTGTAATGGCCTGACAGCCATCCACTGGGAGTCAATAGGTCTGATGATTGAGCTGCATGGTCGTATAACGGCAAAGGAATATGAGGCCATTTTACAGGACCAGGAGCACCCTGCGGTGCTAACACTGTTCCCTCATGATGCTCCCATATTCCAAGATGATAATGCTCCATGCACACTGCTAAACAAATACAAGAGTGGTATCATGAACAGCAGGGTGAAGTCAAACTGCTTCCAGGCCCCAGTCAGCAGATCTAACAATCATTGAATGTTCATGGGAAGTAGGTTTGTACTTCTTTCATCCCTCAAAGAACTGGAGGTTTCCTTCTTGAAGGAAGGTCTAATATCCACTACACACAGTTCAGGATGCAGTATGACAGCAGGACAAAGAGGATTGAAGCTGTTCTGAAGGAAAAGAGTGGCCATACTCCTTAATAGATACTTGATAATATTGTTTCCATTATTTTGTCCATCCCTGTACATGAAACAGACAGTATTTACTTTCCCGTCACTTTCTAAATTCTCTGACATCCTTTGTAAGTAGGCTAAAACAAATCATGACAAGCCAACAGTAAATATGTCGTCCCCCAGAAATGATGAAGTCCCTGTCGAGGCCAATCAGTAACAAATATGTCACCGTGTTTTGAGCTGTAATTGTAGTTCTCCCTTAGGCCAATCACTGCAATTTTGAAAATGCCAGCAGTAAGAAGGAGCAGTGAGAAGCATCATTTCCTTATGTTGTATGAAAATCTGATCAGCGGCGTGCGTGATGTTCAGACAATTAGCACCATCCTTAGGTTAATCGGTGTGATTTTGCAAATGCCGGAATGGAGCAATGACTCGCATCATTCTGCGAAATTTCATCAAAATCTGATCAGTGGCGTGAGATATTGTGTGTGACGGACGGACAGACTGACCGGGGCTGATCCATAGTCCTTCCTTTGATTTTATCGTGGGGGACAAAAAGTATTTTCGAATGCTGTAGGTTTGACGCACGCACGCATTATCTCAGACATATTTACTCTTGAACCTGCATCTACATATACACACACTGTCATAGACATATACAGTTGGGGCAGCATCTCACAGACAGAATACTTACACAACTTTCTGTACCTGTACCTAACCCTAACCCTCAGCATTAGTCATTTCTGACAAAGTTCTTTAACCGATTCTGAAGAAATTTGTGAGATAATGCCTGCCGCACCCAGGCAGTCAAAAATGAGGCGTTAGATTTAATGTTATACATGGGAGTCATTTTATATTCAGCCCATTTATGGCTTGCCACTTTAAAGGCGGCCATAAATGATTCTGCCTTTTTTTTTTTTTTTATAAACTCTTGGTTTAGAAAACGGGACATCGTTCCAGCTCTGCAGTTGGGAATGTGTGGCATATGTGCTGACCTCGTCACACAGCAGAGAGGAGAGAACAAAGAATCAGCTTTTGTCTTACTGTTGCAAGCCTCATATTTTATTTCACGCAAAACATTACACAAAAAGGACTTGTGTTGGTCATTGGCTGTTGCAACCTGACTAACTTTAGATGCGTTGTTTTCTGCTAGCTAGAGAAACATGAGTGTTCAAATGCCAGCCACAATCTATATCAATCATGATTATAAATTCTGACCATTTTTACCTTTTTGATTACCGTATAATGTATGTATGTATATTCAAAAAAAGAAAGTATAGTATTTTCTTCTGATGTTGTTGGCATGGTGAAGAGTTGCAAGGCTGGGATTGCAGCTAGGTAAATTGTCGAATTTCATTTACCTGAAAACCAGTGTTTTTTTTGCAACAAATTGGCAAAACATCTTTTTGTGTCAGACTGATTATTTTTCTAACCCAGCTATGAGTTTGATCATATTTCAAGTCTTCATAGTAGGGTTCTGAAATGTTTGCTTTGTTGTTTATTGGGTAAAACAAATATTAACAAAGCAATTTTTGTCATTTTACCTTTACATTTTACTTGTAAGAAATCCATATAGTTTTGGTGGGAAGAAAAATCATGTTGCTTGTTTTCTCTATTCCAGGAGTCAAGAAAACATCTCTGAGTTCATGTCCAAGTGTTTCTCCTCTCAAGACAAGCCAGGTGAGACATACATACACACACAGTCATATTCACTGAGTGTACAAAGCATTCGCACCACCTGACCAAGTGAATCCAGGTGAAAGCTCAAGGTTTAAAGAAGACTTTTAGACATGGATTGTGCAGAAGTGGGCACAACTTAATATTCAGAAGGTACACAGGATATTTATATGACAATATCCTTGAGTGATGACTAAATTTTGACATTTGGGTCTTAAATCCTCTGAGTGAAGGATGGATGTTGTTTGCTTAATGGCTAGAGAAGTGGGAACAGAACATTAGAGGTTTTGAATGAATGACTGCGTGAACAAATAATGCCTAGGGCAATTCAATAATGTTATAAGTAAAAGTGAATAAGGTAGATTTGTTTCCAAATGTAGGTCACTGTGACACAGTAAACTGTCGTGTCTTTTGCCCTAGTCTCTACTCCAAAGAACTCTTGAGTTGTAGTTTGAGAAGAGTCATCTGAGGTAACCTGAACAAACGGTTGGTATTTGGCTTTTCAAACCTCCTTTAATAGATGCAATCAGCCGTGCCACAAATAGCGTCTCAGCAAATGAGAATTAACCCTCAACGATGTTTGTTGTTAGTTCCTGTCAAGAGATATGCCACAGATAATCTGTGGCCCTTTCAGATAGGCTTTGTTGACTCCTCAGCCAATAGGAATACCTTCTAGATTGAAAACAGCTGGCTGACCAGCCAATAGGAATGCATTGAGGGTAGGATAAAGAAACTGTAGCTGATTTGTGGAAATGATAGGAGCGACTTTGTGGTAACACAGCAGAACAAAATAAATGTATCCCTTAAAGTATTTGTGTTTTGTAGTAAGGACCACAATAAGAGTAAGATGATAAGAGTTAAAAGCAATACTTTCTAGATACTACTTTGAGAAATACTGTACGGAAAAAAGTGAAAATGTATGCTACAGTGCAAAAGTGCAATAAAATAATTGTTTCCTGAAATTGAGACATATAATTGTGATTAATAGTCCTGATCACAATATTTAACAAAATAATCAAGGTTATAATTTTTGTCATAATCATGCAGCCCTATGTGCAAATCAGATGTGCTGACAAGACACTGATAGTTACATGAGCAGACACTATGGTTAGTTTGTAAACACACTAACAAGTCCTAACCATAACCCTCACCCTAATCTAAATTTAATTCTAATCTTAACCCTAAACCAAAGTCCTAATCATAAATTAGCCTTGACCCACAAACCTAACCTAAACTAGCCTTTTGAAGGAGTGGCCAAAACGTCGTCAGTTCACAAAATGTCTTCAGTCCGAAGGTGAAAAACTCAAATTGGTTCTCACAAGGATAGAAGTACAAGAACACACACGCACACTGTGGCAAATATTTCTAGTCCTGGCAGTAAATGGCGGCTGTGACGTTTGTTATCTTGCTGTGGTGAGAGTTGCTGTTTAATCTTGGCACTTTGACCTCCAGGCAGTGTCTCGGTTCAGACGGAGGAGATGAACACGAAGCGTCACACCTCCTTCCTTCTGCTCTGCCGCTCACAACCAAACTGTTGTTTACAACTCCATCTGCGTGTGTGTGTGTGTCAGACTGAAGAAAGTCACACCAAACAGAATTAAGCATGATTCTGCGACCGTAGTAGAACGTTAGAACACTATGGTGACGAATGTGTGTGCGCTGTTGTAACGAAGACAGTCAATAACACGAGGATGAGAGATGGTCATCATCCCCTTCTGTTGAATATGTGTGTATATTTACTGAATAAATGTGTAGGATGGTGGTCTGTAGTACAGACATTTTTTTTTTTTTTGCTGTGTCTCCCAGTAGCACACCCTAGTCAGCTGTGTTGGAGTTAAAGGAACGATTCACCCTAAAATGAAAATCTGTCATCTACTCAACCCCATATCAGTGGAAGCTCCATTGAAGTTCAGACAACCACCAGTTGCAGTTCCATCTCAGTTTTCTAACCAACTATTGAAGTGAATAGGGTGTGCTTGATCAAAATGGATATAAAACAACCAGCACATTTCTCTAAACTCTCCTGTTGCATAATCCTAAGCCTTGTTAGTCCAAAATGTCTGGATTTGCATCATTATATAGTGCTATTCAGGTACATCATTTGGTAGATCTAGGACTTTTGGATTCAATTGTTTGTCTACAAAACACTTTAATGTTTATTTTCTCCAGTTTTTGGACCATCATACCCTTTTCACTTGAATAGTTTGTTACCAAGCTGAGATGGAACTGCAGTAGCTAATTCACTGTTTGGTGGTCTTTACAAAACCTCAATGGAATTTCCACTGACATTGGAGTGAGTAGATAATGATAGGCTGTGACAGGGGTGAACTGTTACTTAAAGGCTTTGCTGTGTTGTTGTGTTTTAGATGAGATCCAGAGGTTCATGGAGGAGGTTAAAACTCTGGGCTACCATGACAAACCACTGTACGAGAAGCTGCGCAGCATCCTGCAGGCTGGACTGAAGGCCATCCAGGCCAAAGATGACGGCAAGCTGGAATTTAACACTCCACTCAGCGCAGCTGGACCGACCCCTGGCCGGGTAAACACACGCGCACACACACAAATATATACACACTAGTACATGCACAAAATGTTTCCCACAGTTTGGCAGGTCATTTCGGCACCTATGTATGTAGTCTTCAGTGTTTCCTCTAGGATTTTTTTTAGCAGCAGGGGAAAGGGTTTTGTTGTACCTGGGTGGTGCACGCGCGTAGTACGCCGGCGGTCGAAGTGAATATCAATAGGTAATTAAAAAATATGAAAAGTGACACTTGACTGCAAAACAAACTTTAGAACATACTCCACTCTCCTCACTTTCTGCCCTCTCTCCTGCTCCACTCGCCTCCACTACTCCTGCCTGTCTACTTGTCTAATAAGGTTACATTTGAGAATGAGTAACATTAGATAATTCTCTCACATCACAAATATTTGATCATGCAACCAGTGGAACATTAAAATATTGTAGTAGCCACCACTAACGTTACATATTTTAGAACCAGAAGGCATTTCATTCCCTTCAAAACTTCGGGGCATAGCTAACGGCATACCTAGCGGCAGGCCGCCGCTGCAAAATGTATATAATGGAGACTCTGGTCTTATACATATATTATTTGTGTGGCTGTTAATTTTCCTGGGTGGGCCACCCATATAGAGGCTTTGCAGTTGTGTCACAAATATCCTATCACCTACTGCTGGTGCCATCATGGAGGTCCATTGAACAATTAGCTGTGCTCAAATAATGTCTAAATATATATCAGCAAGGAAAGATACTTGGAAAAGATTGTTGGGGTGTGGGCAATAACTTCATACGTGAAAGTGAATAGCCTGATGAGGTAGATTTGTTTCCAGATTCCGGAGTTGTAGCTTGAGAATAATTATCCCGGTTAACCTGAACAAACTGTTAGCTAGCTAACTAGCCAGCAGGCTCATTTAGCAAAGCAACCAATGTTAGTGGTAATGGCAACGCAAATAGTAGCCACTACCAACCCCAGCTTCTACTAGATACGTTAACTAGTGTGCATATCAGATGCGTTAACAACAGTGATGGGTAGTGAATCAGATACTATGGTTAGCTAGCTAACAAGCTGACTTTATCTAAACACAAAAAACTATAAGTTCCCAGTCAAAAACAGCACAGAAATTAACTATGTTTATTGAATTGTGTTGAGGCAGCCAAGTTGTACATTTAAAAACTGAATCAGACCTTCAAAGGCATTGTTGCCCAAGAGCTGTTGACCTCCAATATGGCCGCCAGAGGCTGTTATGTCACCTGACAGTGCTCTATATAATCAGTAAAACTGGTGGGAAACTGGTCCCTTTTCCTTGGCTCTGCCGTGTTCTCCCTCACTGTGGGTCGACCTGTGGCTGAGTGCACGGCGCGCACAACTTTATGCACAGGTTCAGCACATTCCATTAATAAAATTAGCATTGTTGAAACTAAACCACTTTGTCATCATTGTCAACTTTGATTAGGCACAAAGAATGAATTTGAACCACCTTCTTCCAACAAGCACTCTGTGTCACCATCTGGACTTATGCCAGTGGTGGCACATTTGCTTATGATAGAGGCAATGCGCTGGCCAGTAGGAGACAATTCAGGTGCCCCAGGTCTTCCTAAGGCTGCAACAATAACCGCATTACTGCCATATCATGGTATTTGGAGGTGTACTGCGTAGCAAAGCACAATACCACTATTACTGCAATAATAATTTTGTGCCGTTAAGTCTCCTTTTTGATTTTATTTCAATATAAATTCTTTTGTTGTTGAGCTTGTTTTACATAATGGTCTGACAGACCGCTGTCGCGAATGGAATGGGGCAATTGTAGTGTAAAACGTATGTATTTATTTAGTTTTTTTGTGACGACAAAGTCTTTCACACGCACACACATCTTATGTTTATGCGCACACACACACACACAACAAAAAAAAAATCCTCTGCGACTGCTTGAGCCATGTCGCCCCACGGTCCATTAAAGGCGGGCCGTGCCCCGCAAACCGAGGCCCAGTACACAGCTTTTTTCATATGTAGCATATATCAAAGTATTAAAGCAATATTACCCAAATCAATTGCAAAAACTATTATCATATCCTCACTTTAGTCAAATTTAACATCCAGAATGAAATGTGGTATCAGGACTCTAACCTGACAACATGCTGTTCCTAACAGTAACCCAGTCAAGTCCACTGCTTCCTCCCTGTCCTCCTCCTCCTGTCATCCCCTCTTCTTTCTCTCTACCCTCCTCCCATCTTTCATCTTCATTTTCATCTCTGTTGTCTTCTCCCTCCGTTGGGACTGGTCAATATGGTCAAAATGCCATATAACAATATATTTCTTATTTTTGATGGCATAATTTAATGACAGCATCATTTTATTTGAGGGTATTTGCTTTATCCAATATAAATTATACTGTGATGTATTTTTTTGTAACAAAATTGTCATGTGCATCTACCGCAAAAGCTTCATAATACTGCTGCAGTGGGCAGTTTTTATTTTTAATTTTATTTAGTATTGGATGAAAAAAAAATAATTGACAGCATTATTGTAAAACTGCTGGTCTGACCTTTCCTTCCTCCATCCCTCTATCCTTCCATCTCTCTACCTTTGTATTTCTTTCAGGGTATCTATGGATCTAATAAGTCTTAAAACAAATGAGGTCTTATTTTTCTAATGACAGGTTTCTTTACGTTGCATGTCCACTCTTAGATTGATCCAGAACAGGGTTAGTAGTACAATATGCATCCTGTCTGCTTTACTATACACAGTTGGGCTTCATGTCCCATAACAATTAATTTAAGTTTTTTTATTGTTGTTATTATTCTACCCATTTATAGTTTCACAGCTTTTATTAGCCATGTTCGGTCAGAAACAGGCTTTACCACTTTTGTATCTTTATTTTGGTTTTTAAATTGGTCTTAAATAGGGCTGAAACGATTCCTCGAGAAACTCGAGTAACTCGATTACTAAAAATCATCGATGCAAATTCTTTGCATCGAAGCTTCGTTTAATCCATATAACTATATACACACTCAGTGTTTCGCACGGATGATTATTACTGTTGCACAACGCGCTGGAGAAAGAGAGAGAAAATAGCGAGGGGCGAAGAGAAGAGACAGGCCAGAGAAAACGACAGAAAGTGTCCAAAGTTTCGGATCCAGTGTTGCCAACTTGGCGACTTTGTCGCTAGACTTAGCGACTTTTCAGACCCCCCTGGCGACTTTATTTCTCAAAAGCGACTAGCGACAAATCTGCCGACTTTTTCTGACCATGGGAAGCAATGTTAATGTGTTGTATCCCAAAGCATTTGGCAATAAATTGGTGCGGCTGATGCCGGTTTTCTCTACTTGCTTGTCTAATCCAGAGAGGTCTGACGATCACAGTGCTTCCCACACACAGCGTAGCCCCCTCCCTCCGCTGAGAGCAGGGACTGTAGGACAGGGTCCACTTGTAATTGCTACCGGCGTACGCCGAAACTGGCTGGGTGAGCGGAGTCAGCACTTAATATTAAAACGGGATGAGATGAAGGCTAGTAAAGAATGCACGTTAATTATGGCTATATGTAATGGCTAGTTAAGAACGTAAATCAATATGGTGGCTAGTTATGATGTCCCTAAGTTAGCTAAGTTTTGCTCAAGAAAATAACCACAGAAAAAAAAATGCTGCAGTCAATTTGTGAAAGCCTGAGCTTCATTCATGTTATTATTATGATAGTCACACACACACACACACACACACACACACACACACACACACACACCTACTCCCCTCACAGTGATGCACCCCAGAAAGCAAAATATCAGGTGGTGTAAGTGGCAATTGGAGCCTAAAATTCACCAATCCAATACAGCAGGTATATTCAGTTTAGTTTGATTGCAGTGAGTAGGGTCAGCAGGTGTAGGGCAACCCTTCAACAGAGCAAATAAATGTACATTAGCCAGTCTTATGAACTTGTATGATATTTAGGCCTAGTAATAAATATCAATAATAATTATTATTTCACCTCGTTTTCAGTAAATCACAGTGTCGTATGGACAGCTTCGTGCGGACAGCTTTTCTCTTTTGTATATTTACTATTGCTCTTTAATAAAGCAAAAGTATTTCTTATCCGATTAATCGATGGAATAATCGGTAGAATACTCGATTACTAAAATAATCGATAGCTGCAGCCCTGGTCTTAAATTCTATTCCAGGTAGCATTGTCTTAAAAAGTCTTACATTTGGCTTTCTGAAACCTGCATATAAACCTGCATATAAACCTGCATATACCCTGTCTTCACCAGTTAAAAGTGTAAATCCTGGAGATCCTATTGTTTTGGGATTTCTTTTCTCCAGTTTTGGTGCTAAGCACTCATTGCTGTGGTGTTTCTGCACTGCACTTCCCAGAGATCACCTGTCAATCAAACGGTGTGTCCAACACTGTGACGTCTTTTTTCTTTGGATATTCTGTTGACGTGAAACATAAAATGCATCCCTTCCTTTGTACCAGTGGATTTTTCCCAGGAAAGATATATACCAGACACCGGGTGTTTAGATCAGCAAATGTAAAAGCTTTCATGAACTGGGCATAGGTTGAACTATTATGTCATATCAATCGGCGATAGTAGCAAAATGGACATTTATTTGTATAAAATGTCTGACACAGCATCCTATTTTATTTCCTACAGAGGTTGGAACAATGTTGCTTTTTTTAGTGTGCTGCTTTCGTGGTGAGAAGTAACCCTAGTCATGCAGACCTTTTCTGATAGGCCTGCAGTTGTTTCCATTTTCATGTTTATTTCATTTGCACGATCAGTCTTATATTTCATTCTAACTGGCATTAAGAAGGTCGTAAAACGAGCCTTACATGGGGTGTCCTGGTTGCTCAGTTCCCTAAGGCACATGCCATGTAACCACGATGTCCTGGGTTCGGGACCTTTGTGCATATCTTCTCTCCTTCTCTCTCCCCAGTCTGTCTTGTCTCTCTTTACTATAAACTATCTAATAAAAAAGAATAGCCTTACAGTTGACTCAATGAAATTTGCAGACCTGCTCTCTCTCTCTCTCTCTATCCCCATTTCTTTCCCTTTAGCTCTCTCTCCAGTCTCTTTTTCTTTCTCTCTCTCTCTCTCTCTCTCTCTCTCTCTCTCTCTGTGTCTCTCTCTCTCTCACTACATATGGAAGATGCCACTGGGGACGTGGCGTTGCCAGCCGAAGGGTTACCGGGCCCCGGCGCCGGTTATTGTATGTAATTATCCCGCCAATCTGTTCACCTCAGCGGGCGCCGCATGGTGATCATGAGGTAGCAATTGTCAAAATGGAGGCAAAAATGGAGAGGGGGGTGTGGGAGGGTTGAGTGATAGTTCAGGTCTGAGAGGAGGTTCATTATAGAGTCGGAGTAAAGAGAAGGAGGAATGGAGGGAGGACGGAGGACTTGATTGCCTTCGTTAAGTGCATGACTCTTCCAGAGGCCACCTTTTCTTTCTTTATTCCTCTTTATTTCCTCGGCAACACCCTCCCCACCCCCCCATACCTTTTGATTTCTGTAAGACGACAGACATAATAAAGTCATAGTTAATGGAAACGGTCGCTCGAACGGCTCTGCGTATTAGCAGCGTTTTTGAGAAACCTACGTCTTTGTTGACCCCGCCATCTAAACGCGCGTCACGAGCGGAAAGGAAGAGAAGTGGAAGCAGCTGCCGTCTCCGTTTGGAGCGTCGTGGTCAAAACAGCAGAATATATAATCGGATGTTTTAATGGATTAATGTCTGCGAGGTCTTGGTAGCTGGCGAGATAGCGGAGCGATAATTGCATTTGCTCAGACTTCACAGTAAGAAGGCTGGAGGCTTCGACAAGTCAGGTCGCCTCAGCGCCAAGTCCAGGCCTCGCTTTAATGTTAGTCTTTTTTATTCCTTTCAGCCTCAAACGACGCTCCACGCCTTGTCATTGTCTTTCTTTAAGGGAAAATCCACCCTAAAACACTTAGAAAACATCTATTAGCAATGTATCTTGCATTTCCTGCCGTGTGACGTCATGTCACGTCACATCAAAATATTTCCAGCACACCTACAATAGAGTTTGATAGCAGGGAGACATACAGGGAGAAATCCATCGTAGAAGAGGCAGAGAGACCAATTTCTCCACGGCCAGTGCCTCAATAGACCAGAATGCAATGCAGCCACAAAACAGGTTGCGTCTTGAATAAGGGGCATAGAAGCATATATAAACACACATAACCCACAGCTGAACTCACACTTTCACATTGGTTTGAAAGTTCAGCCCCGTTCTCTGGGGGTTGTTGAAAGGCATTCTGGGAAACGTAGGAAATAACTAACTGAAGTAGAAGTACACAAAGCAGGTTGAGGTAAAGTAGATGCAACAAAAAAGTAAATTACAACACTTCAATTCCAAACTAACTCATGGAATGCACTGAACATCACAGACTGACGATATCCAACAGTGTAAGAGTATCTGAAGGTGAAATTTTCTTTTAATTCTTTTCTTCTCCCTCTTTCAGAAGACGGCCAAGAGAAAGAAAGTGTCAGATAAAGAGGACGGGGCAGAGGAAACTGATGGAAGCCCCAAGAAAAAAGTAAAGAGAGCCCCAAAGAAGAAAGGTAAAGTTTCCTCTCCTCTCTGTGCAGAGTTGCCTCTTCAGTGCTCTTCAAATAGAAGATACCAAACAAAAGTACATTTTGTACTATTTTTATTGAAATTAAAATGATCACATTTTCTGTTTTCTGTTCCCCTTACAGAGGTGAACGGAGTAAAGAAGACTCCTAAAAAGACTGCTAGACCAAGGAAGGCGACCACCCCCGGAAAACACGCCGACCCCAAGTCCAGGCTGGTGGAGATGAGTACCCAGACCTCCCCCGGCCTCGCCCTCCAGAAGCCCAGAGGCAGACCCAGGAAAACCAAAGCCTGACCATCTATCTCCCTTTTCACTCCTTCCTCCATCCTCCCTCCCTCTCCTCTGTCTGCTTTTTAATAATCGCCTTCTTTGTTTGTTTTTTAGGTTTTGTACAGTATGGTATACAGTATGGATACAGTATTTTGTATGTGTTGTGCACTGCTCAGATTTTGAGGTTTCGTTTTGTTGGTGTTGAGGCCAAATCCATTGTAATAAAAAGGAAATTAAATTGTCAGGCTTGTGTTTTTAATTGAAGGTTTGAGGGTTAAGAGCATGAATGTAGTGGAGGGTAAATCCACGTTTATCCACCCAATTTATCCACTTTAATGTTTGCCGGAATAGTTTACACCACCTTTTTACCTTGACACAAATCTTTGACGTTAATTCATTGTATACCACTTGGGTAGCATCAAAGTTGTAATTGAAATGAAGGTATGGTTTCCTGTGTGATGAACACTGACAAAAGCTGCTAGATATGTCAAGTAGCTTTAAAGGTCCCATATTATCTAAAGCAGGATTTCCCTTGCCTCTGTGATGATAAAGGAGTTGGATGGTCTATCTAAACATGGTGAAAGTATCAAAACGCACGGTCGCCAACTAAATCCACACAATCCACATTAGAAAAGCGAGCCTCTAAACGAGCCGTTTGGACTTCTGTAACTTTGTGGCGTCACAAAGGTTCGCTCATTATCATTTTTGTAAGAAATAACAGACTAACAAAGTGTTTTTTTCAAAGCGGTTGTCATTGTTTATTACCGGAGCGTTTTCCCTACCTGTAGCCGCCGGGCCGCGGCGTCTCACGTTTCACTCTTGAAACGGTTAGCCAATCAGAACAGAGGGGTCGTTAATATTAATGAGCCTTAAAGACACAGCGACAGAAACAGCCTGTTCTTGGTAAGGCTCAGAGAGATGCTGGAAACGTGCAAAAATGGATTGAGAGTGTTTTTGGTACATGACACCACACACAGCTTTGAATGGACCTCAAGACATAAAATAAAACACTGGAAAGTGGAGAATATGGGACCTTTAATATGAAACCTGTGTCCTAGGCTTATCTTTGAGCATTACCATTACTTTTGATTATTTCCCAGCCAATTTTAAATTGATGCTATTTGCACCTCCCTCGAAACCGATTTCTTTGCAAGGGTATGTGTCTGTGAATCTGAGTTTGAGTTCACAGTTAAGGACACAGTTTCATGTTGAGTTTGACTATAGTTTACTATTTTTGATGATGGCCATTTGAAAAGTTAGTTTAAACTGATGAACAGGACCGCGTTACAATGCAAACAATGTGGCAAACAATGCAAGTTGCATTGTTTGCCACAAATTCGATTTTGTTTTCAAATATATTCTGGCTCAGGATAAGAACAATGTTCTGAATGATGTTTTGCAACAAAATGTAGTTTAGTTGAAAGGGTATTTATTAGATTAATTTTGAAGTCTAAGTCCTTGCAATACTGGACCCTGATTGGCCGACAACAGCAGCTCCTCTAATTCAAATGAGGTAAACCTGCTGAGTGGAGGCTTTCCAGTTCAAATGCTGCAAACAGATTGGAAGGATTTTAGTAATAGTTTAGTGAAGGGAGCCAATCAGGACCAAGTCCAGTTGTGAAGCGTTATCTGGAGTTAATCTAAAATTGCCTGGAAAAAAAACAAAGTGTTTTGGAAAATGCAATGACTTTATATTTAACCACTGACAAAATCTAATTTTAACAATGATTTTATTAAACATCTTTGACCATATATGTATGGAGGAAAATTTGAATTCCTGTAATAGGGCCCCTTTAACTTTCTCCCACCTCTGAAGGAACTTTGGGGCACTGGCAGGGTCAAGGGTACGAACGCGTATGGATTGGAGGAGATGGGATGATTTTCATTCCCATTTTCTGAATAGATGTGATCAAATGCATTTGCGAAAAAAAAATGCAGCTCTTTGTTTTGTCCCCCTTTCCTTTTCTGTCCATTCAGCCAGTGAAGTGGCCACATTTTTGGGTGTAGTGGTATGAACGATCTTTGTCAAATCGTTGTCAAGCTCATGTCAAAACCATTAGAGCCATATTTCTGTCACCATGACTGTATAGGGCAATATTTGAAACATGAAAAGCTGCTGACGAGCTGTCCATTTTCCTTCAATCCGCCCCTGTCCTCCACTCTATGGACCGTCCCTCCACCTCGGCTCCTGATGCCCCCCCCCCGCCTTCCTCATTATCTCCCAACAGGCTGTCCCCCCACCACCCCCCTCTCTCCTCCATTCCCTCCCCACGTAGAGGAAGACATCTCCCCTAATGTTAGTGTTGTGAGGGCCCTCGGGGGGCCCCTGCGGTGGCTGGCGGTTTGCCATCGATCGTTCCAGCCTCTTCGGGAGTAAAGAGCCCCCCCGCCCGGCTTTCCCTCCACCTCCCAGCCACTGACCTTGGGGGCGCCACAGCCGTGGTCCCGCAGTAGGGGGCAGTAGTACATAATGATAGCAAATAGATTTGGGGGGGGGGGGGGGGTAGGACATCAGAGTGAGAAGGGGAGGAAAGGGACGGCACTTAAACACAACACTACCTACCTTTGCTGCTCGCAGAGAGAGAGTGCACAATTTCACCCCGGCCAGCCTTTGATTTAGCGTGGATGTGTTATCCAGTGGCCGGCGTCGCGGGCGGCTGTTGCCCATGTGTTTGCTGTGGTTGTCCTCCGATGGGCAAGCCAGCGGAGCATGAAAGCCTCTCAGCAGTGGCCTAACCGCCGCTCTCGCCTCCCCTCCAGACCGAGCCATGATACAGATGCTAAACCCTCCCCGGGCCCACGCGCCGATAACTCGATAACCGTTTCCTCCGCCGGTGGGATTCCTGTGTTTGTGACAATTGTCAGCATTTTGGTCAGGTAGGGTGGAGGTGGAGGGAGGGGGAAGAAACCCAAAGTGTTCCAACTCAAATGTGAGGTACAGTTAAGGCAGGCTTCATGCAGTGTCCAAAAGTTCAGAGTTAAAAGACTGTTCCAAGCGTGACTGGAGTTTTTGGCTCATATTTTACGTTTTCCATTCATGTAGCTAATGTTGAAGGTCCCATCGTGTAAAACAGGATTTCCCTTGCCTCTTTGTTGGATGTGCTATCTAAACATGGTGAAAGTATGAAAAGGAACGGTCGCCAACTAAATCCACACAATCCATATTAGAAAAGCGAGCCTCTGAACGAGCCGTTTGGACTTCCGTAACTTTGTGGCGTCACAAAGGTTTGCTCATTATCATTTTTGTAAGAAATAATAGACTAACAAAGTGTTTTTTTCAAAGCGGTTGAGCGGTTGTCATTGTTTATTACCGGAGAGTTTTCCCTACCTGTAGCTGCCGGGCTGCGTTGTCTCACGTTTCACTCTTGAAACGGTTAGCCAATCAGAACAGAGGGGTCGTTAATATTAATGAGCCTTAAAGACACAGCGACAGAAACAGTTCACTTGGCAAGGCTCAGAGAGATGCTGGAAAAATGGATTGAGAGTGTTTTTGGTACATGACACCACACAAACTTTGAATGGACCTCAAGACATAAAATAAAACACTGGAAAGTGGAGAATATGGGACCTTTTAATTCTGACTGTTTTTACATGCATGTGCTACAATTAAAGATATTTTTAAATCAGTTGTGATGCCTCTCGGGCTCATTCTCTCCCATTCAATTCCAAACGGCATAGAAAACAATTCCAGAGGCTTCTAATTCACAACCCAGTCAAGCCAATGTGCAAACCAAAGCAAAACGCTTCCGTCTGCTGTAGTCTGAAAAATGTAATGGAATTAAATTCTGGCTTTAATTTGCTGCCTTCCTTTACTGGGAGTAACGGGTAATATTTCGACAAAATATTTTCTTGAAAAATGGCACATATCTCATAACATGATTAAGGACTGGAAGACAATCTAGAGTGATGTAAAACGAGACTGCTCTCCTGAATTTTGAGAAATGACCAGAATATCATAAAATGCGAATGCGTGAGAAAAATGACGAGACAAGAAAAATGAATTCCCACCGGGAAAAGGATTAGGTGGAGGAGACCCTAACCTTAACCAAATAGTTTTAGTTGCCTAACCTTAACCCAAACCTTAACCAAAGTTGTTTACTTATCTAAACTTAACTTGGCTAACCTGTTCACGTGATCAAAAGGAGAAAATTGCATGTTCAATTCATGCTATTAAATGTATGGAAAAAGAATTTGGTAATTTCCTGGTCTTGATAAGTTTGGAAATTATAGAAAGGTTTGGCAAAGTATTGGAAAGCAAATGTATTGTACTGTCACACATTTTCTGTCATGGCAGGTTGTGGCTGTGAAGAATAATAATTTCTAGAGTGATTTTGCATAGTTAAAGAAGAAGATGACAAATGTAAATCACACTGAATACCAACATCTTCAAATCAAGAAATGAAGGGCTGGAAAAAGTTTGGAAATTGAAACTGTGCGGGAACCTTGGAGGTGTTCCAAGGAGCAGCCAGGGTGAGGCCGCTTTCACACCCTCTCTCCATGTTTTCATGTGTGCGTCGATGTAGCCGGAACATCTGCTGAGGTAAATGCGGAGCAGGGTGTTATGTTGTGCCTCGCAACGCGGCGGCCGTCTCCCGGGTATTGCCTTTTTCCTTTTGTTTGTGCGCCATGTTCGTATGTTTGTATATGTACAGTATGTGCATGCATGTGTGCGAGGGAAGAGTGGGTGTATAAGTGTCTCTGAGAGCTTGTACGTATACGGGAGAGTGCATGAGTGTGTCCACATATGTGCCGCTGTGTAACTTTTGTACACACTGTAGCGGCTGGAGAGGGCTGAGGTGACTCAACATCGTGAACACGGGAGAATTTTAGCCAAGTGCTACTTTTTTCCCCCTCACCTACGCTTAAATATGTTCTCCCAAGAGTTGGAGGCATGTTTTAGCTATGGATATCTTAAATATGTTCTCCTCTTGACTCCCAGCACATTTGAACTCCTTAGATTGTTTTCCAGAATTTACTAAACTTCCAGAGTTTTCTTTGTTAAGGGTAATGTGCAAAAGAATAAAAGTCACAAGGAAACAACTTTCGACGGTGTTTTGCTTCCGTAAATTCAGCGTAATTCCGGCTGAAACGGGATGACGCCATGAGGGACTGTTCCCATGATCTTGAGCTTTCATAAATTCTGGATTCTTTAAAATGAATAAATTCCAGCTGCAATGGTGTTTTATGAAAAGGAAGCAGGGATTTCTCCGCCGTACCATGTTGCCAATCTCACACTTTAAAAGTTCTGAAGTTTTCATATGATAGGATTGGCGGAGGGGGGGGGGTTGTTCTGCGATGGTGTTATTGGTTGGATTTTCATGTATGCCTACTGGTACAGCATGAAGCAACCCCTAAAAATAGTGTTTTCCAGGAAGTAAAAATAATGGGATTTTGACATATTTTTTGACATTTATGATACACATTCACTAAGAAGGTGAAAAAATAATTTTTCATTTCATCGTGACTTACTATGGCCTTTTTTTTTGTCTTGCCATTGTGAATAATATGCTGTGTCAGTGGCCTCCTGTGTCTTCAGTCTACATTCCCTATCTCTTCAATTGTCACAGCTTAGGCAGTAAATCTGCATTTCATCTGCCCCCACCCCAAAAAAAAAAAAAAAAAGTTAAACAAAAACTCCCTCACAGCCGCAATCATCCACACCTATCTCCACCCAAACTCCCGGCTGAAAAGGGGCGATGCGGAAATTTCGCTCTGTTTGTGCTGTAATTTAGCCCTCCCTTTCCCCTCCTTCGCCAAAAAAATAGACCCCTCTCTCCCAAAAGACAAAAAAAAATAAAATAAATATGCACACCAATTCCAGGTGCGGGGGGGGTGTGCGTGCATGCGGGTGAAGTTACGGTACATTTGCCATTCTAGTTGTGTGTAAATATTAGAAAGCAGCGGGTTGCTGGCGTCAGGAGAAGCCAGCCAGAGCGGCGGCGCTAAGACAGGCGTCCTTATCGGTATTGTGTTCAGACTCCAGCGTGCTCCTGCTGTTTGTAATCTGCAGCCGCCGCTGTGAGCAAAACTGGACAGGCATTTATTGTCCCAGCAGGAGGACGCTTGACAAGAGAATGTTAAACACTCCGCTACCTGCAATTTTCAAAAGGCGATACCAGACATGATAAAATGTACGCACACATTTAATTTCATGTTGTTTTTTTTCTTTTTTTTTTCTTTTTTTTGTTAGGGGAGGGCGAACTTGGGGCAGAAAAAGTAAACAATTTTTTTTAAAAATCTCACTCTTGTTTGATTCCCCTTCTTCTTCTTGCACATATCAATATGTAGCGAATATGTTTGGTCGTCCTCGGTCATGTCTATTCAGCTGCTCCAGTAGAAGACTGTGGTTGTACTGGGCAGCTCCCAGTATGAATGTGAAGCGGGGCGTCGCTGGGAAAGATGGATCTCTGTCGACTCTTCCTGGGTTAAATCGAAATAAAACAATGTCCGTGTGTTTAGGCATGTGTCTGTGTGTCAGTGACGGGGCGAGCATCAAAACAAGCGCTAACCCTCCTCTCCCTTCAGATCCTCGGGGCGACGGACTCTTCCGAGACGAGAGAGCGCCAGAACGGGCCGGCCGCGGGCCAAATGGAGAGGCTTTAATTTGATTTAGCGCTGGCAGCGGCGTTGATTGGCCTTGGCGGTCATCAACAAGACATGTTCATCAGCGCACGGTGTGGAGACCCCCCCCCCCATCCCAATCCCCTACCACCACCACCACACACACACTTCTTTATTACATGTACCTCCTCCGGTCCTCACTTCACTTGCAACCACTCTTCTGCATGGACATGTGATGACTGGGGACCTTAGCCACTTAAGAGTGTGTTTGTGTGTGTGTGTTGTGTATTTGTGTATTTATGAGTACCAATGTCCTCACAATGACAGATAGATGAGGAAAATCCTCCTAAGTGAGGACATTTTGGCCAGTCCTCACTTCTTTAAAGGGCTAGTTTAGGATTAGGACTTCGGTTTAAGAAGGTTTCAAATCGGGTTAAGATTAGAATAAGAGTTAAGGTTACAAGACTACTCCAACTTTTTGGGAGTTTGGCCCATTGGTCACCTTACCCAATATGTGGCAAAAGAATGGGCATTTGATTTCTGTCTCGAGCTAGCTCTGTCTGTTGTGCATGCTAACGCTTTAGCATCGTAGGCGATAAGCATTATCTTAAGTATGAAGATAAACCTTTTAGTAAACCAAAGTTGGCATTGTTTTTTTTTATTCTGTGGTCTGTAGATTAATAACTTTCTGCCAATGAAAGTGCCAAATTTATCTCTATTTTACCACTAAATAATTTGAATGACATGCATTTAGATGCATGTCATTAAAATTAACTAGAACTGCTAAGTTTTCATTTTATCATTTTTAGCATTTCAGCTTTTTATGCTAGTCGCCTGTGATTACTCAACATACTGTATGCTAAAGTGTTAACATGTACACCAGACAGAGCTATCTACTGGAGACCCAACGATGATTTTGGTGCCAGTCCTCTCATCACATGGGTAAGGTGAACAATAGGCCATATTGGGTAAGATGACCAATGGATCAAATTCCCAAAAAGTCAGTGTAGTCCTTTAAAGGTTACTTAAGGACTAGGATTTGGGATTAGAGTTAAAATTGGAATTGGAATTTGGATTAGGTTTAAATTACGCGTTAGAGAATGAATATAGTCAATGAAGGCCCTCACAAGTATAGTCATACAAACGTGTGTGTGTGTGTGTTGGGGATCTATAATCCTCCAGTGTCAACAGCCATCATGTGGCAGCGATGAGGCCAGCCATAATTGCGTTGACGCCGGTACAAATCCCGTGCTGTCTCGGCGCAGCCTTGCACCCCCCGAGGCCCTAACAAACCCTGAAGGGGCTCCTAAAGACGCCATTCAAACTTTACTTTCGCCCCATTACCCCCCTCACACCCACCCACGAAACCTCACAACACCCAGGCCGAAGCCCAGAACCCCCAATTTCCTGCCGGTCCGGTCGCGGGGTCGCTGACGTTTTTGTTTCGGCGAAGTCAGCAGGATTGAAAAATCATAGTGGCAGCGGAGACGTTCCAATGCTCTGATGTTGCTGTGTGAGCGATGGCTCTTAAATTGGGTCACAGCGACTAATGGACACCATGCTGGGAGTGCCATTAAGAGGGAATAAACCTATGTGGACATATTTATTAAGCAATTTGCATCTCGGGCCATGGAACATCTATTAGAGGCTAATCCGGGCGCAGTGTGACTGCCCTCAAATAGAGGCTCAGGTGGAATATCATCCCATGTTATCCTTCTAACACCGACAGTGGTTTAATTCAATCCCAAAAATGTAATCAAATGTAATCAAAGTAAGAGAAAAAGTATTCACGCACAAAAATTGTGGCATCCGTCGTTAATCTCTATTCTGTATCTAAAATTTACCTGTCCCACAACAAATGAACCAAACTATCTCAACCTCAATCCCTCTTTTTAGTTAACTTGTGCGCTTACTTTAATTATTTTGTACGCACAAAAAGTTCATAGTTCATGCAAACAAATTCACGTAGCTGAAATTTGATCATGTGTATGTTTTTTTTTTTTGTTGATTTTTGGCCTTGATTTCGCTCATTCAGCATCTGATTTCACCCGCTTTCCATAAGTAGTTGAATTTACTTGACTGCATTGATTAATTTGGTAAAATGAATAGATGAGAGGCATTACTCAGAAAAGAGGTTGGTGTGTTCGCACTGGCTCTTACTATATGCACACTATTTTCACCTTTGTATGCAACTTGAGCACACATTCTATATATATAGCATGTCTTATCCACAAGTTAATATTTTATTACCACCCAATACATGTCTTCCCTATAGGAAGAACACTGCCAGCTCTGTACATCACACTTGACTCCAAGCCTTTCATATGGATGGTTTCTCTCTGTAGCTGTCTCCTGACACAATACTCGCCCCCCTTCCACCACTTCAGACCCACATATGTGTGGCATTGCTGGGATGTGGGGGTATGGGGTGGGGTGGGGGGGGTCAGTCCTGGGGGAGCCGGGCCCTGTTTTGTTCCCCTGGATGTCTGGAAGTGGCGACAGGGTCCGGCTGGTAGACTGGCCCCAGGCAGCGCTCCCTCCGACCAGGGCCTGAGTGCTGTAGCTGGGGGGCGGAGGAGATTGTCAGCGGTCCGTGGGGGGAGTCGTGCTCACTCAGCGAACACCGAGGGCCGGTGGGGAGCCCGGGGCAACGTCCCACACCGGGCCCACCGAACAATGTTGCGGTAAGACTCTCTGTGGGTTCAGCAACATCAGAGCTGCGGTCAGCTGGAGAACAGATCCTGTGTGACTTTTCTCTTTGTCTTCTGGTGAAGTCTGTTATGCGGTTGAGTTCCTTTTATTCTATTTTATTCTTTTTTTTTTTTTATTAATCCATGGAAAGTTGACAGACCTCCAAGCTCTCTTCTAGAAACACCCTGCTTCACATTCATACAGTTCCACACATTCACACTGGGAGCTGCCCAGTATAACCCAATATGAAATATGTGATATGCAGCTGTAAAGAAACTGCATGTCATATATTTCATATCTGGGGCAGCAGGGTGTTCTAGTGGTTCAAACCCCTGACCTCTGACCTCTGACCTCTGACCTCCATGTGGAGGGGGGGCAACAGAAAAGACTATTTCCCTTGAAGTGCTTGAAGTGCACTTACAAAAGGTTCTTATATCCAGTCTTAAAAGCTTTTTTTCAAAATAAAGGTTCTATCATAATTATGTGAATGGCACTGAATTGACTGAATGGAAAGTGAAGTGACCCAAACCCTGAGTAAAAAGACTGACCTCCCTGTGGAATATATAAAGTATCACATTATTATCTTTTTTTAATCTATATTTCTGAGAATCACATGATCTAAAATCATTTTTTGAATCACATTTTGATGTGGCAAACACAAGTATTGCTTTCTAACTGACCCACATTATCCTTATTAGTGTATAACACAATATTAAAAAATGTTAACATATGAAGATATCGGACTGAATGTTGAATGTTGCCTCATTTCCTCAATCACTACATATTTCACAAAGAGATAAACAACAGTTACGACTCCAAAGAAGCAATCCAAGAGAGAAAAGTTTAATATCTGCGCACGGAACTATTACAGTAGCTTCATGGGCGCACTCTCTGCCCTCGATGCCAGTGTCTGATTCATCCCACTTTCCATTTAAACTGGTAGCTACACACTCTGATGCCACTGATAGGCGGTAATTAAATGAGCTCGGCTGGTTCTTGCCCTGTAAACCAGCTCTCCTGGGCCCGATACTACATGGAAATTCAGCTCTGAGGATCCACTTTCAGATGTCTGCCTGCAAAACACACGCCTGCTCATCGCCCTTGGTGTGTGTGTGTGTGTGTGTGTGTGTGTGTGTGTGTGTGTGTGTGCGCCTGTACATGGAGCACTGGATTTGGGAATAAACTTAATGAATCTTTTAACCTCAATATTTTCTCCCCCGCAAATGTATGCGTATCGTGATCTGTGTTTGAAACGTGGGGCCTGATATTCATGATTTATTTATTTCAAAAGAGAAAAAAAAACATTCGGGGGCATTCTCATGGGAATTTTTGTATGGCATTTTGGAAAATGTCCCGTGGCGTTCGGAAATAAGTCGAGTTGAGTATTTTGGGAGTGTTTGAGTAGCTGTACATGAAGGACCACCATCAGGTGAAGACACCAAATCCTGCCTCACTTTGCCAACTGTTCATCCTCCTCCTCCTCCTCCTCCTCCTCCTCCTCCTCCTCCTCCACCTCTTCACAGGACCTGGATGTCTTCATCTGTCGCCCTCAAACGCTCCCGCTTCCCATTGTGACGGATGGACGGATGACGAGAAGGAGGAGTAGGCCAAACCTCCCCAGGCTCAGGTTTCCCTCGTCCTCCTCCTCCTCCTCCCACAGCCCTCACCCCTTGCCCTCTCTCACCCTCCCTTGCCCTCTCTCACCATTATGTGCCTCGTCCTCGCTCGCCCCTCGCCCCTCGCCCCCCTGCCCTCCAGATTGGCTTTGCGCAGGAATGGCAGCGGAGAGAGAGAGAGGGAGAGGGGGAGAGAGAGAGAGGAAGTGACTGCCCCCTTCCATCTGTCGCGACTCCAGGATCAAATAATAGGATTCTGTCTGAGAATAGAAGATAATTGCGGTCTGTATTCTGCTCCCTAAGTGTATGATATTAACCCCCGCGCTCCCCGCTCGCCCCGCAGTAAGAGGCAGATGGTTCTGCGTTTTGATATCCGAGCCGGGGAGAGGGAGGTCAAACGTCAAGTTGAAGTTCAAGTCCAAAGGAGTGCTGTTTCTCTCCCTCCTTTCACCCCCCTGATCCCCGGATCCCCCCTCTCCTTCTCCTCCTCCTCCTTCTCCCACGCTGAAAATACAGTAATATGGATGTCATTCAAAAGAGGACATTCCCTAGGACTTGTGTTCGAGCTGACCCCCCCCACAACGCGACGGCAGGTAGCGTTAGCCGAGTGCTAACCCACTTATATAGGCGGCGAGCGGCATGCAAAGGTGTCGGGGGTTCGGGGCAAAGGTGCAAACGGGGCTGAGAGAGTGGAGTCTGGATTAGGCAATAGATTCAATAGTCTGGCTGCATAGTGTAGCGTAGGTCAAGAGCAGCCGGGAAGGGTTAGGAAAAGGGCCATTCAAATAGATATCCATTTTTTTTACAATTCCTATTTCACTGTCCGAGAGAGCGGCTTGAGGGCATGGTGATGTATTGAGATAGCACAGGACAAAGTGAAAGTCATGGGGAGAGGGACTGTGTGAGGAAACTCAATGGAGAAATTGAAGTGTCTTTTTGAGTAAAGCTGAATCCGTGAGATGAAATTGTGTTTGTATTCAGCATGTTACAGTAATTAGATGACAAAAATGGTGCTACAATCATGTTATAACTAGTGGAAAAAAGTAATCATATTAAGTATACTACTATAAATAGGTGGTCAGTGGAGGAATGACTACAGTTTTTGAAGGGTGAAAAAGCCATTTTGACGCTGAGATTAACAAATAAAAAAATCAAATTTTACAATGGCTGTTATGACTATTTTTGAGTATGATAATAGACAATATTACAATTTGTAGAATCTTAGTAGTAGTAGTAGTAGTAGCAGTAGTAGTAGAAGTAGTAGCAGTAGTAGTAATAGTAGTAGTAGTATCAGTAGTAGCAATAGTAGTAGTAGTAGTAGTAATAGCAGTAGCAGTAGTAGCAATAGTAGTAGTAGCAGTAGTAGTAGTAGTAGTAGCAGTAGCAGTAGTGGTAGTATTATTGTCTGTCAAACTTCTAATGGGATTATATTTATTTCCCCTGTATTAGAAGTAAGCTATATTGCTCAGTAAAAGAGGGTGATGTAGGCCTACTATGCTGTTTTTTTCATATTCTGCTTTATTCATGGCAACAGGGAGACTCAATCACATTGTTCACACAAACAACTTAACCTGAATTAGACCTTAACCAGAATGACCAGTAGCCAGGTTACTCTGGTATGGAAACATAACCACCGTCTACCAAATCCCATCAAATCATCTGTACATTGTTAATAGTGGTAATTATAAGTTATAAAGAGGCACCTTTGCCTTATCAAATTATCCAGGCTGTGGACTGTGTTTAATACGCAAATTACAACGGCTGTAGTTTTACAAGAGCAATTATAGCATATGTAATTGTTTTACAACACCTACTCTCATAGACCCCTGAAGTCAATGTCTTGGGACTCATGTAACCCTGAACTGCGTGTGTGTGTGTAGGCGGGTGAGAATTTTACGAAGTGTTTTACCATGATGTATGTAAAAGGTGTAACATGCCCCGTGTGTGAGCTACAAGTGTGTGCGCATCACTGGATTATCACCACTCGTCAGTCCGTTTAATAAGCGCTCCCGTTCACCCACAACTCTCTCCGCAGAGAGGAAACAGCAGGCCTCTCTCCAGCTGACCTCCACTCTTCTGCTGCTGCAGACGAGAGAAGCAGCAGATCAGGAGGAAGATGGATTTGAATAATGACTTGCATCCACTTACTAGTGGATGCACACTTAAAGCTGCGCTAAGCAAGATTTTTATGTGGAAATCCATCCCCCTTACCAGCCTAGATAAAGAACTGGGGCTGCAACAGAGAAGAGTGTCCCATCCCCACTAACTGAGATACTGTAGATTTGCCCAAATTAAATTCTGGTGTCCGTATGGTCACTGGCAGGAAATCTTCTCCACACAGTTTGCCAATGTAATGCCAATCCAACGCAGTGCCAACGCAGTAATGGAGAAGCATTCCCTTGATGGCTGATGGCTGCAGTGGAGTTTGGGGGTTTGGAAGCAGAAATGCCATAAAAGAATCTTTGTTTCTTTCTTGTGATCCTTGTGATCTTGTCCTCCTCTTCACTCTTCACTCCCTCTTCTCCTAGCCAGGAGTTATTATAGTTTAGTGATGATTTTTCACTGTCACTTCCCTCCTCTGTCTGGAGAGAGAGAGAGAGAGAGAGAGAGAGAGAGAGAGAGAGAGAGAGAGAGAGAGAGAGAGAGTGGTGGGGAATGCGGGTGCCTGTCATACCAAACCATTCAACATTCATTTATAAGGGTTAAATCTGGCTAATTGTAATCCAATTAATAACAGCCGCAATGATGGAGCACCTGCTCATTATTTAAGGACCAGGACTGAAAAAATACACCTCAGTATACCCCAGTACACATCAGTACACCTCAAAATACCCCAGTACACCTCAGCACACCCAGTACACATCAGTACACCTCAATAACCCCTATACATCCCAGCACACGTCAATACACCTCAGTATACCTCAATACACATCAATACACATCAGTACACATCAGTACACATCAGTACACATCAATACACTTTAATACACCCCAGTTCACATCAGTACACCTCAATACACCTCAGTATACCTCAATATACCCCAATACACCCCAGTACACCTCAGCATACCTCAGTATACCTCAGTATACCTTAATACACCCCAATACACCTCAGTACACCCCAATACACCTCAGTACACCCCAATACACCGCAGCATACCTCAGTACACCTTCGTATACCTCAGTACACCTTCGTATACCTCAATATGCCTCAGTATACCTCAATACACCTCAACATACCTCAATACATCTCAGCATGCCTCAATATACCCCAATAAACCTCAGAATACCTCAATACACACCAAGACACACCACGAATGATGAAAAGAAGATAATTGCTGCTCACCAATTACAATGAGAGCATTGATTTAACATTGTCTGGGTCGAGGAAATAAGCAAGGAAGGAGTAGGCAAATCTCTCTCTCTCTCACACACACACACACACACACACACACTCACCCACACCCATGAAACATACAAACACACACGCCCCTCCAGTCATATCAGTGATCTAAAATTTCCCTTACATTCCAATTTAATACAGCCTATCATCACAGGGCAGCTTTATCTGCTGTGATATATACTGCAGGCTGAGAGAGAGAGAGAGAGAGAGAGAGTAAGTAAGGAGGGAGGAAGAGAGGACCACGGTGAACCTATTTGTGTTTATGGCTTTGCGGGGAAAGAGATAAATGACCTCCCGTTTTTATTTGGTTTTAATGAAGTAGGGATTGAGGGACTCCCCAGCATCCCCTTCTCTCTCCCCCTGCCTGTCCTCCTCCTCCTCCTCCACCCTCCTCTTCAACCCTCACCCCCCCCCCCCCACCCCCACCCCCCGTTGCTTGTTTGTGACCTAGATGCGTGTCCGTTGAAAAAAAAAATTAAAAAAAAGGGACATCGGTCGGAAAAGCGCGCTCACCTCCCTCTCTCTCTCAGGTGTGAAGTGTGAAGTGGAGTGAAGTGGACGAGGAGGTGGAAGGGGGCGGAAGGGGATAACGGGTGTCGTCGTCTCGGGCCGGGCCTCGCGGCTAAGAGGAGGTCCCTTGGGTGGTGGGGGGTGAAGGGGTGTGGTGGGGGCCGGGGGACGAAAAACATTATATTTGGCCACCACATGTTTGCCGTACCAAACGGCCATGCCGGCTCGCCGCTAATTGGACGCTCGGGCCCCCAATTAAGGCCACGGCTCAAAAGGCGACGGGGGAGAAAAACAAGGGGAGCACACACACACACACACACACACACACACATAAAACACACACACAAACACCCACAAACACACACTCTTTCCTCCCTCCCATCCTTGCTTTCCATGGGACTTCATTAAGAGCGTGGTGAAGGGCCTCCTGTGGGAGAAGGGACATGGACTCGCACACATGTAGAACACACACACACACATGCATAAACACGTTAAGAGTAAGGGCGTTAACGCCACACACACTCACACGCGTCTCTGTGTACACACACCTCGGCAGTAGCAGCCCGTGGCCTGGCGGTCTGCAGCAGGACACAGGAGCTGTTCGGGTCGGCCTTCGCTTTGCTCCTATTGGATGGTTGAAATTCATTAATCCAGTCCTTATGCACTTCATATGACATGGATTTCTTTCTGCAGGGTGTGTGTGTGGGTGTGTGTTTGTATGTGTGGAGAGGATTGAGAGAGAAAACACAGTGACTATATACTGGGTGCTGTATTTGCCATGTTGATGAAATTTCCTCTCTTTGACAACAAGTGTGTATTTATCCTCTCTCTCTCTCTCTCTCTCTCTCTCTCTCTCTCTCTGGGAGAATGTCATAGACTTTATAAAAGATTTGTATCAGTTACAACACTTAGAGCTCTTCAACACCAAGTCTCAGAAAAAATCTAATGAAAAATCTACCAATTAGGGATGGGACGATATGTCGAAATTCAATTTATCGCGATACAAAAAGTGAAAATACATTTCGTCGGGCAGAAAAATGAATCGCGATATTAGCAACATTTTATTCTGCTGTAGTAATCACAAATGAGATGCTTGACCATCACAATTTCATAAGCTCTCCATCCAAATTATATTATTGTCACTTTGTAATGACATTTTTAAATTGTTATTTACCTTCTAGCAAGCCAATGCCATCGCTAGAAAGATTTGTGGCTCAGAAATAAACAGACTTTTATTACATTGTATCGTGGTTGTATTGAATCGTGAGATAAGCATATCGTCCCATCCCTACTACCAATGGTTTCAAGAATTTTCTAGAATCAAGTGACTGTTTTTTATACTAGTGGAGTGATCTACCTTGTTTCCAGATGTTGACTCAAAGTGAACTGCACTGAAAACGAGTGGAATTATTATTATCCCCCATTGGTTGAAATTTTCACTTATTTTAAGAAAAAGAATTAAGGCTATATTCAAGAATAAATGACTGTTTTGCAGTGTAGAGAGTACAATATCTCTATTGACAGGCAATGAGACAGCGTTTTATAAAATTACCTTTTAGCAACTTCTTCACACTGTTTGCAATGTTTTATATACGCACAAGTTAATACTCACGGTTTCCCTACACTCCCAGGCGACAAAAAGCATTTTACAGTAGGCGCGACATCTTCAGGTACCTGTTAGCATCTTCCTTTATCTTTTTTTTTTTTGTCCTTCCAACCCTCATTAATAAAAACTGATGACGCTCACGATGCTCCCACAGTGTGACAAGGACCTAGTGAATAAAATGAAAAAAGAGACTGAATTTTAATATTTAAAAAGGTCAAGTATCTTCAGGGGCGTTTATGTGTCTTAGAGCAATGGTCCTTGGGGACCAACAAAGCCATCACTCTGCTATGTTTTTTTTTTTGGGTGTATGGAAAAGAAAAGAGAAACTCTTAACCAGCCATTGACGGCCAAAAGAGAAACATTGGATGTGTTTTTGTCACTTTGTCTGGTCATGCAACGGTTCAACGGGTGTGTGTTTGTTCCCTCATTAACTTTTAATGCGGGGTTATGAATTTCGTATTAGCGCTGAGTGCCTTAGTATCAGAACGTGCCTATCTGACTGGCTGTCCGTGTCTCAGAGGGTTAACTGATGGAGTGTGTTCACCACAAATGATGGGGAGCGTTTTGACGTGGCAACAGTCTACTGCCAAACCTGCATTACCTGCATTTTTGAACCTTTGATCTAACAAATGCCGCCAAAATTGATCAATCTTTCATCGTTTCAAAGATGTCAACCAAACTGAATCTGGACCCTTCTTGTGCAGTCTTACTGAGTTTCTCTCTCTTTCTCTCTCTCTCTCTCTATCTCTCTCTCTCTCCCTCACAGACACACACACACACACACACACACACACAAGGGTCACACTCAAAACAACTGGGTAAATTAAAGTGACTTTGATCGAGTCAGACGACCAATTTGGTTAAAGGGAAGGTTCAGTGATTTTAGAGTAGGGTGACCATATTTTCAAACCCCCAAACTGGGACCCTTAAGTGTAACGCACGTACATGCACGCGCACATGTATGCGCTTATGCACCATAGGCGTTTTCATCAGGATGGGGAACAATTATTTCAGCGCTTAGCACACCTAGTGACTGCACCTTTCAACACCATGGACAGCGCCTCAGCAAACAAAAAATGATGTTTTGTCTCCACCGCTTATGTTTGGCCGTCTTAATATGATCTTTTATGTCGGCATTTCCACCGTGTGCGACCGAAAATGTACTCTTGCAGTGTGTGACAGATTCTGTCAGACAGAGCCACAAGCGTCATTGGCTAGCAACAGCCTTGACAACGACACATTGATTGATTGACACACATACAGACAAATCAGTGTTGAATTCAGACGCGTGGTGCATTGTTTATGTTTTTTGATTGGGTTAGGTAATAATGAGCGGGACAGAACATGATAAACATCTATGTAAGCGCTGAAAGCAAGTATAATACTATTATTAGTATTTTAATTGTGGTGAAAACCGGGACAATTTGGTAGTGAATGTTGAAAACCGGGACATTTTAGTGTTTTACAGATATTTGTCGGGACTCGGGACACCCATCTTGAAACCAGGACAATCCCGGACAAACCGGGACGTCTGGTCACCGTATTTTAGAGGCCTATCCAATTTATCACTAACCATGTCCTACTATCGTAACATTCAACACATTTTTACATCAGAGTATTCGTCTCTGAGAAATGAGCACCAGCCTCCTGTTAGCATGTGTTAGCAATGCTAGTGCAAGTCAATGGGGTATGAAACCATTGCTTTCAAAATCCCATTCAAGTGCAAGTTCTATTACGTATTCTTACTATTACTACAGTTATGGAAGTATATGGAATGGCTTGCAAGTGATTTTAAGAGGTTTGGTTTCGCACTCCATCGACTTATGCTAGCATTGCTAGCAAATGATAATAGCAGGTGGGTCGCCGATTTCACTGAAACGCAAACTCTAATGTAAAACCTTTTGGCACATTCTAAGAGAGGGCTTGATTAGTGATTAATAGGGTAGACTTATAAAATCACTGAACCTTCCCTTTAAAACAGTGTTTGCTTGGGTGGGTACAAATGCAAACGGCAGTTTGCATTTGTAAACTGCCTACTTTCTAAGTGCTTTAAAGGCCATGACTGAGGTTTAGGTTTAATAGCAACAAAGATTATACCCATAAACACTGTTACATGATATACAATCCACTTCTGTCATTTTTCCCAGTTTCATAAATTTGGGGCAGTTTTGGTATTTGGTAGTTGACACCAAATACCAAAAAAAAAACAAAAAAAAAACGGGTGGAGCTAGAATGCGGCGAGGACCCTCTTTCAATCTCACACCTAAAACAAGACATCCCCACATCTGCGCATCACCCTATATCATCCCCGCCGTAACTACCGGGGGGACATATTTCAGCAACGTGCCATAAATCCCATTTATTACACATTGAGCTGTAACTCTGGAACATGTGTTGCGAAACCTGGCCTCGCACCACGCTTCCTGGTCCCCAATTAAAAGCACATTAAGGCGCCGGTCCCGGGTCCCGGTCAAACAGTCGCAGTGCTGCTGAGCCGGTGCTTCCTCCAGGCATGGCTTCGGGCCGCTCTTCATTAAGGCTTGTTTGCCGACGGGAAACAGCGGCGCAAAGTGTCATGGCCGCCTCGGTCGCTCTGACTCTGTCTCTCATGCCGGGGACACACTGGAAGACTTTTGAAATTCGAAGCGATTTTGACAATTCATCACACGCATAATGACAGATCTCACAGATTTTTAGTCTCTCAGTGGTAGATCTACTCCCATTAGACAATTAGGCAAGGTCAGGGTATCACACTCTGATGATAACTGAGAGTATGTCTGCTGATGTCACCATCTTTTCTGACTAATGACAGTAACACAGTCAACTGGGCTCTCATTGGCTGTTGGTGGTCTGTGATGCGTGTTCAGGACCCTGTAGATGAAGTAGCTCAGATCAGTTTGTTCACATTGAATCCATCGGTCCACTTCCTAAGGCTCAGATCGAAATTTCCCTAACCAGCCTTATCTAGCTCTACCTCAACCTCTACCTGAGGTCCCAGGCTGGATTCGAACTCGGGACTCTGCGTTCACACGGTATGCGCCTTAGACCACCGAGTCACCAGGACGCCCCTCATTTAGCATTTACCATTGATTGCAGTGGGAAATTCTAGCCGCAGCAGATTGTAATGTTCCATTGGTGATGACCAGGGATGTAGTGGAGCGTAAAGACACCTAAACTCCACCATCTTTAAGTGGAATAGAATTTAGGTTGACATGAATCTTCATAATGTAAATTCATAGTATATATCATTCTAAGTAGTACCAAACTGATGTACTCCACTACATCACTGGTGAGGTCTACTCCTTTAACTGGACATTCATCTGCCTTAAAATGTGGTCAAAAAACACATAAATGACCAAAGACGCATCGTTTTTTCCTGATCAGATCAATTTAAGAACACAGGCCTAATTCTAATCAGTGCTGAGCCTGTTTTCTTAAACGCTGCTCTATTTTTAGGCTGATTGGGTGCGGTTGCATCATGCTCCAGCATGCTTACTGTGCATATTCATGTCGGTGCTTGCAGGTAAGTGGGCCGGTCGGCCCCCCATCACCGCCGCTGTGATGCAACCCTGCTTTTTCCTTTCAACACTGCTGATGCAATCGTGTCGGCCACAGAACCCGGGCTATTATTGCTCCGCTTAATTACATCCTGCGTGTGTCCGTGTGTGTGTGTGTGTGTGTGTGTGTGTGTGTGTGTGTGGCACCGTGTACATGTTAAGACTGTGCACTTGCATTGTTGCTCATAATGGAATCACGTGTGCACGCTTTGAGGCCTACTTGTGAGTGTGTTTGCATTGTTCACTTGACACTTCACTGTGTGTGTGTGTGTGTGTGAGCGTGCTGCACATTTGCGTGTCCAAGGTGTCCTTGGAGATCAATCCTCTGCATCTCGTCTTTAATGAAGGCCCCAAAGAGAGAGAGAGAGAGAGAGGGAGAGAGAGAGAGAGAGGGAGGGAGATGGAGGAGGGGGGGGGGGCAGCCAGCACCGCTGTCCTGGCCTCTGGGGTCAAGGCTGGCGTTTTAATTGGCTCTGAGTAGCCCGTTAACGCTGCTGGCTGGCGTAGCGCTGGCCGAGCCTCGCCACCTCCTGTGGCCACTTTACAATCACTAAACTGACAGGCTGCGCTGGGCCGCGGCCAGACAGGAGGGAGATCAGTCTGCAGCAGCAACCGCAAACACACACACTGCTGCCCCGATGACACCGCCGCCATTAGTTAGCATGGCAACAGGCTCCTCATCGGGGAGGGCTGGAGAGATGGCGAGGGAGGCGGAAGCACACACACACAAGTACGCATTCATACATGCAGGGATATACTGAATATCGTGCACACCTTTATTGCAATAGTTTTCAACCTGGGGGTGGGGACCCCCCAGAGGGCCGCAGGATAATTTTGGAGGGTCACGAGATGATTTATGGGATAGGAAAAAAGCATATTTCTGCTACAGAAATTTATTATCATGTCTACTTTTTCTGATTTTTCTCTAATTTTTGCTGGCCTCTTGGCCTTCACTGATAATGAATCAAATGAAACAGCCTAAAAAGAGGAAATCATTCTTCAGTTGAACTCTGCAAACTCTGAACATTGTTTCATTTTAAGGGGTCACGAGCCAAAAAGGTTGAGAACCACTGCTCTATTGGACCAGTTACACACACACACACACACACACACACACACACACAGCCCTAGCCTCTCTCACCCTTTTCCGCGGCAGCCCATCACACGCCAGAAACCGACACCGACTCTTCCTTGTTTTATTTCCTTGTAACAATAAAAAATAAAGCCCTGCTTTCTGACATCAGAGGGGAGGCTTTCCTTATGATATTTTCAATCACAATATGTGGCATGACTCCGCTCGCTTCATGTTGACAAAGGCCTTCCGCTCTCTCTCTCTCTCTCTCTCTTTCTCTCCAGACACATCACCAAAAGTGGAACAAGAGAGAGAGAGAGAGCGAGAGAGTGCACATGCGAGAGAGAGAGATGGCGGCATCAAAGCGGGCCTGTCAGCTCGTAGGTATCGGCCTCATCAGGAGACAGATAGTCTTCCTTCCTTTCTTCCATCCTTTCTTTTGTTTTTCAAACAGACGTCTTGAGCCGATGGCAGGGTGTTGTCTAATTAATGACTGTGTGCCTGTGTGTGTGTATGTGTGTGTGTGTTGACCTAAAAAAGTTAGCGTCACTCATCTTTGAATGTCACTCCCATCATGTTTTAATATGAAGGTTGTCAGACTTTCTCTTCCTCATATACTCTCTATCATGCGCTTAACAAAGATAATGATATGTTGTACTTGACCCCGCAGCGTTAGAGGAATCTGCTTTAACTGGCCCTGGGCATCCAAGCAAAAGCTGTGATATCTGTCATTCCTATACTATGCTGTGCAGCTCTGCATGCACCCTATATACTGTACAGAGGAATCAGTTCAGCACTTTAGATTGCATCTGTTTTGCCCTTTTTACACATGCAGAATGGAAAAAATCCCTGAAATGTATCAGTCAACATTTCAAAAATACAGATGGTTCTTATCCTTAAAAACACATTTTCTTATAAGCAAAAGTCTTCGCAGAATTTCCATAGTGACCGTAAGGCTATTAATGTAATAACTAATGCAAACACCTTGTTTTCCACGTGCACAGCGCACTGAGCATTGAAAACCAAGCGCTTCAAACAAATGGGTCAATCCGGACTGTGCTGTTCCTTGTGCATTTGTGGGTGTTTGGGTTTCATGTCTTAAAGGTCCCATATTCTACGCTTTCCAGTGTTTTATTTTGTGTCTTGAGGTCCATTCAAAGCTGTGTGTGTGGTGTCATGAACCAAAAACACTCTCAATCCATTTTTACACGTTCATTTTCCAGCATCTCTCTGAGCCTCACCAAGAACAGGCTGTTTCTGTCGCTGTGTCTTTAAGGCTCATTAATATTAAGGACCATCTGTTCCAATTGGCTAACTGTTTCAAGAGTGAAACGTGAGACACCGCGGCCCGGCAGCTACAGGTAGGGAAAACTCTCCGGTAATAAACAATGACAACCGCTCAACCGCTTTGAAAAAAACACTTTGTTAGTCTATTATTTCTTACAAAAATGCTAATGAGTGAACCTTTGTGACGCCACAGAGTTACGGAAGTCCAAACGGCTCGTTTAGAGGCTCGCTTTTCTAATATGGATTGTGTGGATTTAGTTGCCGACCGTGCGTTTTGATACTTTCACCATGTTTACATAGACCATCCAACTCCTTTATCATCACAGAGGAGAGGGAAATCCTGTTTTACACCATATGGGACCTTTAAGAACTAGGAAAAGCACATCAGAAGAACTAGGAGAAGTGCATCTTACCTAGGAAAAGCACAACTTAAAACATTATTTAAGAAGCAGGAAACAAGTGTCTGTACTTTGCACACTGGTAAGCTTGGCTGCAATGTTAGTAACTTGATGGATGCATTGCCACAGAGTGACAAGGAAATAGTCTAAACTTATTTCAGATTTTAATAGGCCAACACATAATAACCCATTTGCAGTATATAATTGCATCATTCCATATCAGATATGGGATGTTTCGACTGTTGAAAAACAAAAACAAAAAAAAACCATCAAAAAGTCTTTATTGCATTGATTTGTAATTGCTTTGTGGAGAAAAGAACATCCTTCGCTCACCTTTGATATTTAATTATAGGCCACAGCAGTCTGAGTTGTACTTTTATTATCATTTGTACTCTTGGGTGAGCCCATTAATAAAAAAAAAACTCATCTGTAGCGCCCCCTAGATAGCCTAACCATTTATTTTGCACCAACATGGCAACATGAAAAGTCGTGAAAATAAAATGCACACAGTCTGCCCAAAACACAAATATTAACTTATTTAAAATTAACAATTCCTTAAACCTAGTCTCCAGTGATGCTATGGTTGCTTAAACATCCGACCTATTCATTAGTGATGGGTTGGTTAATGGTTGGTAAATGGTTTGCTTTGGTTCTCATATTTGCGGGACCACTTTTAATGAATAATCTACATCTGTGTCGCCTCACGTCGCACCATGTAGATCTGGGCCTTGTGCTTTACTTTCATTCCAGCAATCATTTTGTGAGTGAGTAGGCATCATGTTTGGTAAGTTTGGAATGAATCTTGCTAGTGTTGGTAACATGAATCCGGCAGAATCTGGCTTTAAAGAGGGCGAAAATATGACTCTAGGCCATATTCTGCCTTTTTTCCTCAGGGTTTGGGCCACATTCCATTCACTCAATTCAAAATGGAAATGACAATTGACATCATTTATTTTTCAACAGGATATATTATAATGTCTTGTTGGTTGTAATGTTCCATTGGTGATGACCAGGGATGTAGTGGAGCGTAAAGACACCTAAACTCCACCATCTTTAAGTGGAATAGAGCTCTATTGCTCCCTATAGGGAAACACAGGCAGATCAGAGGTCAGAGCCTGTGAATGAAACAGAACCCTGGTGTGTGATCTTAGCATGGTATTCTTTATTCCAAAGCATAAGAGGCCTGCTTCTTAGCTGAGGCTGAGCTGGGCCACTTCTCCCTCTGCAACTCGTATTTAAAACCATTTTAAGTGCCGCCGCGGCCCTCTAAACGACCTTAATCTCCTCAAACAAAGGCGGTCTGAAACACTTGCGCTCGCTGTTTTCCTAACCCTGACCCTGAAATCGATTTTTTACAAGAGTTGCAAAGCTCAAATAAAAACGGGGCATTATGAGCTGTTGACTCTGGCTCAATATGATCTATGCAATGTAAACCATGAAGTGTCCGCACTCCACGCTGGCAAGTAAACCCGAATTTTATTACATCACACCACAGCAAGGGCCTGCAATATTTAACTCATTTATAGACTTAGGAGCTGTACGAGTGTAGCCGATGCGGTGCATCTTGTCAATATTTCATGTTGAGAGCAATTTAATATATTGCATTCTCTCTCTCTCTCTCTCCCTGTTCGGCTGATTTTTGAGCCGGCACAGTCATCAACCTCGTCTCTGATTTTCTTCAAAACATATTTGTGTGGAATATATTTGCGCGCGAAGCTCCCGCCATGCAACGCCACTGCCGCCTCCTCCCTGCTGGCACCATCCAGACGTGTCGGCCCTCTATCAGTAACGGACCGGGCCGGAGAAAAACACATTACATGTAACGGGATTACAGTTACAGACAAGAACATAATCAGAGGTGTTTTTGACAGTTGGAAATTAATTGTTCGATCACTCAGAAACTTGTTAAAAGTGAAAAGTGGTGAGATTATGGGAATAATGGTTAATAATGGTTGCTGATGTTGATAACAGATTACAGTTTGTACAGTGATTTAACTGTCCTATAGATCAGTGATTCTCAACCTTTTTCATATCAAGGACCCTAGTTTAGTCCACATTAGGGCCACAGTAGGAGCCCCATTTGATGAGATTTTGTCTCTCAGACCCAAATCTGAGAATATTTTTATTGTTAGATATGATTTTGTCCAGAATTCCATGACTATCTGTATTGTAGGTAGAGAGATAACAGTGAAACTATGATCAAAACAGTCATTCTTCTACATTCTCTAATTGTGTTAACTTGTAAATGAAATAATGCTGACGTTTAACAATTCATTAATTTGCTGGGAACCCCCTCAAGGACCCCCGGGGGTCCCCGGACCCCACATTGAGAACCACTGCTATAGATTTTCGAAACAAACTAATCCAAAAGTAACTGAATACTGAATCAGATTACCTGTCTGGGTTTGAGTATTTTAGCAGATTATATTACTGTTCACATCTTCAAAGCTGCACAAGGCAAGGTTTTTATTTTAAAGCTGCTCATTGCAGATCTCTGATAAGGAGTCATGAAATGTAGTATTAATTTATTACCATACTACATATGGATAAACCTGTATTGTATTGTATGTGTTACATGTACTCCAGTGAGCAGCCTTTTTGTGTACTTTTTTGAGTATTTTTTAAAGTCAGTAATTTTACTTTTACTGAAGTATATTTACATACATTTTGTGGCTCTATATAAGCAACAGAAACTGAAGCAACGTAAACTGACAAACTGTGGAGCAATTCACATTGAATGATCACAGTGAAACTGTATTTTGTGGCGATGTCAAAAAAAAACATGCTACCTAGCTTGAGATTGCAAGATAGTGCAGACACTTTACAAGCTACACTCATCAGTAATTCACATCTGAAGGCCAGGGGGCCCATTTTGTATTTAGAGGGCCTGTGACGGGGCCCCCCCGCAGTCGTGGGCCCGGTTGGAGCTGCGCCCCTGGGATTCGTGCCAGTGCCCACCACACACTAAGAAGAAGCCATTTAGTTTACCAATGCCACAAACAAGTAGTCTTTCTTGTTTCTTTCTTTCTGAAATACAGCATGTCGGCATGTGTGTGTGTCTCCCCTCATTCCTGTATGCAAACTGGTCTGTCTGTGTATGTCTGTCGGAGGTCGGTGGATGAAAATGTTGGAGGGATGACTGATTTCCCCGAAGAATAGCTGCTTCCTCGAGGCCGAGTTGCTGCCATCTGTACCTCAGATCCCTGGTAGCTTTATCTCTCCTCCTTCCTCGCGCCTTTCCTTCCACAGACATTAAATCCACTAAATGTGCAGCATTTTAACATCAATCAATCTTTACCACATTCATTTTGAGATATTAGTATAATTATGGAAAACACAAAAGACCATCGCCAAGGAGACTGGCAGCCTCGATCAGCCTCTGCTCTGCATTTTACATTTTGTGCAACCAGGTCGGATTTGGCGGGAAATCTGCTGGATTGCTTTACGGCATGAAACAGGAAGAGGGCGCTGTTCTTACAGAGCAAACGGAGCTAAAGCTTTCAGAGTTTCTGGCAGCAGATGGTGGAAGGAGTGAAAGGCCGATGCAAAAATCACTTTTAACATGTTTATCCTCTTCAGGGAGGGGGAGGGGGGCAGGAAGGAACAGGGCTTATGGGAAATGTAGTCTTCATTTTGAGAAGCACTAGCACTAACAATACCACCGGTGCGAGATAGAAGCTGCCAATCGTCTCCACCATGGTCTCATTTGTTTACAGTAATAACACCAAGGTATCAGAATAAATTTGACAATGATATATTGATGGTTGAAAATGCCACAAGTAGCACATTTAACCCTACACCAAAGTCCTAATTGTAAACTAACCTTTATTTTAACCCTCACCATGATAAACTTAATCCTAATTCTTATCTCAATCCTAAACCCAGATCCTAATTCTAAACCAGCCCTTTAATGAAATGAGAACGGGCCAAAGTGTGGCTCACAGGGATAGAAGTACGAGAACACACACACACACACACACACACACACACACACACACACATAACACACACACTCACACACACAAACACACACCACTGGACTGCCCCTGAGTGCCCCCCTCCCCTCCTCCCCCGCCCCCCAATGCCCCCTGCAGAGGGCAGCACTCTGCCAAGGCACCTTAGGCTCCATCGCAACATCAGAGGAGACCAAACAGAGAGAGAGAGAGAACCAGAGAGGGAAGGAGGGAAGGAGGGAGGGGAGGGGAGGGGAGGGGAGGAGAGGTTGCAACGACAAAAGTGGCATTTCCAGAGCGCATCAACAGATACCCCCCACCCCACCCACCCACCCTCTCTGCATCCCAATCCCTCCCCACCCTCTCCGCAACCCCAGCCCCCCCCCCCAGCCCCAGGCCTCATAAAATTGGACTTATGGCTGGGTTGCCAGCATAAATAAGTCCCTTTGATAGTTAGCGGAAGAAGTTATGACCCTCCTGGGTATGGCGAGGGACAGTGGCAGGGCGGCGTCTGGTGGCGGCTCGCCCGGCGCCCCGTGGCTCTGATCCTCGCGCCGATTCAGGGCACGCTCTCTTCATTACCGGCGGCCACCGGGGACTTGTTTTTTCTGCAAGATTAATGAGTGCCGCGGAAATTCTCCAGCGCATCTCGATAATTAAGTCTTTGTTTATCAAAAAACAAGTTATATTAGGAGCAGGAAATTTGCAGTAATTATTCATAATCCTAACAATTCAAGTGTAGCTACCTCATTTGCCTGTGTAATTCTGCTTTTTAATTTCTTGCATACATTTGCATATTAATTTTGCCCGTCGGCTGCTGCCGGGGCTCTGACAGTTTTTTTTTTGTTTTTTTTTTACTTTCTCTTCTTTTTTTTCTTTCCCTCTCCTCCTCGCTCCGCGTGATGTTTTTCGCGGGGGTGAGGCTCAGTTGGGTGGCATTTCGGGCTGGGTGTAATGATAAATTATGAATTTTTCTAATTTGATGCATAATGAAGTAACCCCTTCCCATCCGCTTCCTCCCTCTCTCGCTCTCTCTCTCTTCCCCTCTACCGCTTGATCCCTCGCTCCTTCATCTCCGGCCTCATCAGATGCCCTACCCCCCCTCCCCCCTCCCTCCCCCTCTCCACCACCACCTTCAGCCATGTGGTCATTAGGGACAGAGAAGCCACGTCTCATTGGTGTCAAAGGCTGTCTGGTGGGCGAAGGGAGAGGAGATCGCCAGCCATCGGCCAACATGGCATCCTGTCCAACCCCTCTGCTCTGATTGACTCTCTCTGCCCTGGCATGCCGCCTGGCTCCTCTCCTCCCTCTCCTCTCCTCTCCTCTCCTCTCCTCTCCTCGATGCCCCATACAGCAGAGGCTCGTTCCACTATTTGTGCCCAGCGGTTCAGCGTGTGTGTGCGCTCTGTGTGTGTGCATGCCCTTCCTCATCGCCACGGTGTTTACGGCGTGTTTGTATGTCTAAGGACAAGCACAAATCCCTGCGTCCTTGATGAAAACATCTTCGTGATGCGCTGACATATGTTTAAGTGGTGGGAGTGCAGCGTTTGTTAAGTGCTAAGCGTTACACAACGCTGACTGCCGCTGTCATAAGGAAATGAATATTGATGATCCCGGGCCCCGTGATGCATGCTGGGTGACGTGCTTAAAAAATACAGCCCTGCAGCCATTTAGAGTACATGCACACACACACACACACACATACACATACACACACACACACACGATCTGACACTTAACCACTAACATTAAATATAAAGTAACCTTTAACCTGACCTGATGATAAATACGGGATGATTGTGAATTAATGCTACTACTGTAACTACTTGATTGAATAATTCAGCTCCAAGTAAATCAACTGAGTGGCTCAGAGCTTCAGATGATGATCCACACACACGTAGATTGTCTACTCAAATGAGGGTAAAACATGAAATTAAATGTGTTTTAAAGTGAGAAACATGAAATTAAATGTATGTTATACTGCGAGAAATGTGAAATTTAATGTTATACTGTGAGAAACCTTAAGTTAAATGTGTTTTACTGTGAGAAACCTTAAGTTAAATGTGTTTTACTGTGAGAAACCTTAAGTTAAATGTGTTTTACTGTGAGAAACGTGAAATTGTATGTATGTTATAGAAACGTGAAATCAGATGCATGCTATACTGTGAAAAACATGAAATGTATGATACATACTTTGTGTTATATCAAGTAGATCTAGTATCAATATCTCTCTGTGTCTCTTTAACTTCCCTCCTTCCTTTTTTGTAGCCTCATTTCTTTCTGTCATCTCCACTGTCAGACCCAGATTCATCTCTCCACTGCTGGTTACACACCAAACATGGAAGTCAACAAATTAGCTGTCACAGCTGGATTTTCCACTCGCTGAACTTTTTTTAAAATTTGGTATTGCTTTTGTCTTTGCTTGAGTAATCGATAATCAACTGATGTTGCGCCCTGTAACTTTCCAAATATCTTTGAATGATTGGTGCTGTTCAGAATTGTTCTTTTCTTTGGGGCTTGGATTGGCGTCAGCACTAGAATTAAAGAGGCACTATTACAGGAATTCAAACTTTCCTCTATTTATATACATATATGATAAAAGACTTTTAATGTGGACATTGTTAAAATTTGATTTTGTTTGAGTGGTTAAATTTAAAGTTATTGCCTTTTTTACAGCCCATTTTGGACAAAGTCCAGTCAACACATCACAATTGGACTCGGTCCTGATTGGCTCCCCTCACTAAAGAATTACAGAAATCTGTCCAATCAGACCAGTTTTCAGCATTTGAACTGGAAAGCCTCCGCTCAGCAAGTTTACCTCATTTGAATTAAAGGTGCTGCTGCTGTCGGCCAATCAGAGTCCAGAACTTAGTCTTAGTCAAATTCATTCAAAATATACCTTTTTAACCAAATTACATTTTTTGCAGAACATTATTCTTAACCTGAGTGATAATATATTTCAAAACAAAATATGAAAATTGAATCATACAGAACATTTAAAAGGGTTTTCAATGAACATCTTAGATGTTGGTCGGCAAGCTGTCAGGAGAGAAACGGACACATTTCTCACTGTGTGTCTGCATTCAGAGCTTTCCAGCAGAAGAATGTATGGCTTAGGGTGTAAAACTTTTTATATGTGTCGTTTCCATTATCTGACAGTCTATATCTGAGGCAAGACAATCTGTTTTGTTATCATCGCACTTTTTTTATTCTTCCTTTCTGCCGATAGCAGTTGCCATTCAAAGCGTAAACCCGCTCTCTATTGAGTGAATGACTTCCTTCTATCTCCCCTCGCCGCTGCCAACGAGCTTTGCCACCTCAAAGCCGACGTAAATGTCATAGATTAAAAAAAACACGGAACCATATTGTTGGATCAGATGCATTGGAGTAGAACCTCCGCCTTTGTGGTGTACACAAGCGGACGTATTGTCATCCCCATTAGCCGAACTGGTGTCGTTGCGTGCAACCTTTTTGACCCCCGACCCCTCTGAACGCCGGGCCTTGTACGCGGATCGGGCGTCACGGCCCGCGCATGTTCTCCATCTATTTGCGGAGTGTCAAAGTTCAACCGTCGCAAACAATTTATGCGTAACGCTGTCCATCACATCCAGCTTGACTAATGTGCAAACCTCTGAATAATCATGGACGAGAGAGGAGAGAAGAGAGAGAGAAAGAGTGAGAGTCATTAAAGGGAAGAGGAAGGGAGAGTGGCGGGGAGTCATCGGGGATGCTGGTTGGTGACCGTTATTGTGCGATCGGATGGCGGGGACACGACCCGCCTAATTGCGAGGTGTCAACGCATCCTGCTGCCGCGACGGAGGGCTGGCTCGGCACCAGGGCGACACCGGGTGACACTGGGTGACACCGCGGGTGCGAGTGGTGGGTGGGGGTGGGGGAGGGGTCAGGTCACACCGGATGACACCTCGGAGTCAAAGGAGGCGACATCTGAATCAAACGCAATGCCAGCAGGGGAACATTTACATAGTCGAGGCTGTGCGGCCTTGCCAGGACCCTGCAGCATTATTCCTGTCTTTACAAAAAAGAAAAGATCTTATGTTTCTCTGCTTGATGCCATTTCAATCTCTACTGCTGTTAAATTAACTATTTTCAGTTGATTAGAAGACGTTTGTAGATTTTAAGTAAAACCAATGGATTTTTCATTGAACATTTTAAATAATATTTCAATTAATCCCCAGGGTTATGGGGCTGAAACGCAACTTTGTTTTGGCTTTGACTTTGGCTTCTGAAAAATTTGAACTTCAATACCCAGAATTCCTTTAAAGTTGCATCAGTAAGCTCATTAGCTGTAAAACTGTTTGCTGTCATTATGACATTGCCTATCATAGTAACAACGCAGGCATCCAAACTACATTTCAAACCATCTATGAAAACACGTTCACGCATCTGAAAACACGTTCACACATTTTTGTGCTGGTCAGACTTTAGAAAAAATATCCAACTTGTATCAGATATGTGCAAAAATCTGACTTGCCCCACCTGTTTGAACATAGTCATAGGAGCATGCATGATCTTTACATGCACAACATGTCAAGTATGTCCACCACCCGCATGCTTGTATGCACAAATTTTGACCCGCTCACACAGGAATTGCACGTGCCAAACACGCGAGCGTCCAGCCCACAGATGGATTAGCTTGTCATCGGACGACGAAACACATTATTGTAAGCTTGTTGTTTTGGAGGCCGGAACACAGTCCCGACGTTCCCCGAGTACGAATGTGAGACAGCGCGAACATCAGTCCGCCATCGAGCTGCCACCGTGACACCGAACTTCCCTTCCCTCCTTTTACCAGGCCGCACTTTTAGCAGCCCCGTCTGCCTCCGACTGCCAGGGTGAAAGGCTGCCGAGTGGAGACGGAGAGAGAGAGAGAGAGAGAGAGAGGTAGAGAGACATGGACAGACAGAGAGAGAGAGGTGGAGGTGTGAGGAGGGGGTGGGGGTTGCTGTTGAAGTTGAAGCCTGTTCTTTTGTGGCGCCCTGCCTTCTGATCATTTACATCAAGTTGACATTCGGAGAGTTTACTCTGGGGTCTGTAATTGTATTCTTTCGCCAGTTCTGCATTGCCAACCGTGAAAATGGAATCTTATCAACCCTGACCAATTTTTAATGTACAAAATGAATTGGCAGAGGTTCAAAAAAAAAAAAAAAAAAAAAAAAAAAAAGGGGAGCTACAATTCAAATCAGGTGAATGATACACGGGGAGTTTTTATTTTTTATTTTTTTTCAGTGAATGAGAGCTGCCCCCTCCCACCACCACCAACTCCCCCCACCACCCCATCATACACCCCCCCCCCCCCGCTTTCAACTATCATATTACAATGGATTTATTTTTCTTTCAAAGGAAGGGCAAGCTTGGGAGGGGGTGATGCTGGCTGAAGAGGTGTGTTTGTATGTGTATATATATGTGTGTGTGTGTATTCATGCATGTCTGTGTATGTGGATATATGTGCTAGTGTTGCTTCTGTATGTGTGCATGTTTTTATGTGTGTGTGTGTCAGGTGGGGGTGAGGAGGTGCTTGGAGGAAATGTTTTAGCGCATGGCAAAAGGGGTTAACTTGCCACAGATTCACAAGCACTTCAAAGGTGAGTGAACTAATTGGACTGACGACCTAAAACGAAGGACGGAACACCTCTGTTTTAGCAGGTTGACTGTAGCTGCAAGGAGAAGCTACTGACATTTCATTCGCTCTTGTGTCAGGTAATGTGAGGGCTAGCTCAAATGGTAGGTCACTAAAAGGAATACAGTGAGTTTTTTGGTAGATTGTTAGCAAGTTAGCCATTAAATCATGAGAACATAGACACCAATGCACTATGTTGAGTGATAGACTCCATGCTAACACATTAGCATACACTATGTTGAGTGACAGTAGGCTCCATGCTAACACTTTAGCATACACTATGTTGAGCGATAGTAGACTTCATGCTAACACTATACATTATGTTGAGTGACAGTAGACTCCATGCTAACAGTTTAACATACACTATGTTGAGTGACAGTAGGCTCCATGCTATCACTGTAGCATACACTATGTTGAGTGATAGTTGCTCCATGCTAACACTTTAGCATACACTATGTTGAGTGATAGTTGCTCCATGCTAACACTTTAGCATACACTATAAATCAATAAAGGTATTTGCAGGGAAAGTGGACAGAGCTCCCTCTTCTTTTCCAGCAACACCTTGCTTCACATTCATACAGTTTCACTCATTCATACTGGGAGCTGCCCAGTACAACCACAGTCTTCTACTGGTGGCCATTGAGCAGCTCCACTGGAAGCAGGGGGTTCAATGTCTTGCTCAAGGGCACTTTGACAGTAGTTGTTGTTGAAATTGTTGAGGGGAGTGTTACTCATTCACTTCCCCCACCCACATTTTCCCAGCCGGTCCTAATAATTGCTATCCTTAATAAGTGCGCCAGTAGTTTTGAAAGTTTTATTTTTAGATCTTGGTGGCCTCTGTGGCACCATTAGCATGTTTGTTAGAATTAAAAACTACATTTCTCCTGACCACCATTTGTCTATGGTTGCAGAGCTGTTCTTGTAATATCTTCGCTCTATCTGCTCTGTATTTATTCACTGCATGAAATAGCTGCAGAAGAAGCAGAAACGAATGAAAATGAATGATATTTAAATGATTAAACTTGACGAAAGTTCTGTATAGCACTGAATTGGTTGGACTAGAAACATTGATGAAGCATCACAAGAGAACTGACATTTTGAGATTAAACCTCAGTCAAAGTTCTACTATAGCTCTGTAGTTCCTTATAGTTAATTGACTAATATTCCTTAAAGATGCGTTGTGTATCATTTTAACATCAATAAATCATTACCACATTAATTTTGAGACATTAGTGTAATTACTGTAAATAAATGAGACCATCACCTCGTAGACTGGCAGCCTCTACCGGCCTCTACACTCTTTTACATTGTGTGCCACTCGGTCAGATTTGGCAGGAAATCTGCTGGATTGCTTTATGGCACAAGACAGCTATTCTTCCAGTGCAAATAGAGCTAAAGGTTAAAAGTAATAATGTTTATTTATTATTATTGTTATCGTCTCTTATCCTTTTGCTCTTCAAAGCAAATCTATGTGGAGCAACAAGGGGGAGGGGGGACAGGCAGCAACATCCTTTTTGTGACAGGAAGCAGCAGCATTTATGGGAAATGTGGTCTTAACTTTGAGGAACACTAGCACTAACAATACCAGTTAAGTGAGATAGAGGCTATCAATCGTCTTCACCATGGTCTCATTTGTTTACAGTAATTATACCAAGGTATCACAATTAATTGACAATGATATATTGAGGGTTATAAATTATACACATAGCACCTTTAACATTCCGTAATATCAGTTTCAAGTTTCATTAAGCTTTTCAGTTATTGCTACTACTAATGTTACAATGTCAACTAAGTTTGCTAAATTTACTTTAGTGACACTAGTGACTATTTAAATTGTCACAGTGTGACAGTAAAACTGCAATCCATACGTTGACTATTGATATGTTAGTGATTGCTTCATATCAGATGGAGCGGAATCAATGTTTAGACAGGGTCCAAATTATAATCTGGCTTTCAGGGAGGGGGGGGGGGTCTATAAAAGGAATGACAAGGAGGCTTTCATAAATAATTTGCATATTACAGTTGTATGTGTAATAAGACTTCTCCTACATGGCAATGCAATACACACAAATAGTGCTGAACGTCTACACCAATTAGGTTGTTGTACACATTGAGATACATATCACCTATATATATCACCTCCACTACATGGCACAGTGTATGTATGCAGTTAGATAGATGAACACACACATCAGACCAGACATCTGATTCAAAACCAAAACCAACTGGATTCACTTTCTATGGAGACTGATCCACTGTCTTCCCTTTGGAGTTGGATTTTATTTGATCTCGTTGCAATACTAACCACTGAGTACAAATTACATAAGTAAGAGAATGGTGGTTGTTCAGAATTTTTACTACACCCCTTCAAATTTAAATTTTTATTGCTTTCGGGGAGCTGCCTCTGACACTTCTGCAATTCCAACCCTGCTTTTAGGATCTTTGCATGTTGGAAGATCATCTCCCAGATTTCCACCATTCTCCAATGTCAGTTCCCATCTCACCGACGGACAAAGTGCATCAAACCCCTGGACAGCGGATGCGTATCTCCTGTATTCTAGTCTTCAACTCCCAACAGGACAAGAGAGATGAAAGAGAGGAGAGCGAGGAGGGGGGGGGAAACAAAAAACAAAGGGAGCGAAACGAAAGCCATACATATGTTAAAATCGCACCAGTAATAAAGATTAAGTAGAAGTTAATGGCATCCTCAGTCATGCTCGCGGAGGTAATCTCTCTTTTTTAAATCAAAATTAGATTTGGAGGGGAGGAACAAACAGGGGGTGAGACTTTGGCGTAATATTTTAATCAAATTGTCATGAGTGAGTGGATACAATTAGGGAGGCTGTCAGTCACCGAGGCAGGGACCCTGTTGTTGCTCAGCTGGCAAGGAAAGGGGAGGGGGGGGGGGGGGGGGGGGGGGGGGGGGGGGGGGGGGGGGCGTTGGTTGGATGGGGGGGTCACAGGGGGGTAGAGGGCATTCGGGGGGTGAGGGGTGCATTGGCAGTCTGGAACGGTACTGACCGGTTTCAGGGATGTAACTCATGAAAACGCCAATCAAACCCTTACCAGTGTAATGATGCCTTCCTTTGGTGGCTACATGTGCAAATGCAATAAAGCACTGTGTGGGCCAACGTGCGAGTGTGCATCTGTGTGTGTGTGCGTGTGTGTGTGTGTGTGGGTGTAGACTCATTATGAGGGATGGGGTTGACGACTCAGGGATTCAGACATTGAGGGACAAATCTCCTAATCTAATCCAATGTAATAAGAAAGAAAAAAAAAAGAGCGAGATAGACGTGGCCACATAGCCAGGGAGAGAGACAGAAAGAGAGAGATAGAAAAGACAAGAGGCAGGTTAGGCGTTTCAAAGAAACACAAGAGGAGGAAAAAGTGAGGACACGATGATGGAAAATAAAAAACACAGTGGGAGGCATGGTAGACGAAAGATAAGTGAAAGGTAGAAATGCAAAAGAACAATATACGGGGGGAAAATCAAGGATAGGACAAGAGGAGAAAGCAAGAGAGGGAGGCTGAGACAGAGAGGTTTTGAATGTACAGACAGTGAACGCAGCCTTACAGACTGGTATAGAGAGAAATCACAGAGCCATGATGCTAGCCTTCCCACTTCTCACCCTGACCCCCCCCCCCTCCTCCATTCCCCTTCTATCTCCACTCTTGTGTTTTGCATGAGCACTCTAAAGCCTAAACAAGTGTGAAAACGGTTGCTTATTAGCCCAGTTTGGGCCCGGGCAGACTCTCCACTGTGCACAAACACCATCTCTGTTATCTGTGATCTGGGAGCACTGGGCTGTCTGCTCATGGTGTGATAATCAATTTGTGACACACCTAAAGAGGACCAGGGTTGGCTTCCCTTAATTGGGCCATTACTGGAGCAAGAGGCACTGACTAACGAGAAGGGGCTACGTTATTATTAGCCAGACACTACATTATTTTTCCCTCCACTGGCTTCATTGGCTGGTTTTCCACCCCTCGGTTAAGGAGCAAAAACAAATGCCTCTTCGAAAGAAGATCTGAGTTCAGACAGTGTTGCGGTCGCTAGCGATTGTGTTTTTCTTTTGTTAAAAATCACCTGATTTGCTGATGACACTCAGCTCTCTGCGCACGCCAGATTAGCGCATACTCATCCAGCGCTTTAAACAACACACTGCCTTATTATTTGTGTAAGTCATTACATGTTTGTACAAAGAGGGCCCTTCCTCTCCGCCCGAAGCAACCCCCCCCCCCCCCCACACACCTCCCTTCCACCCAACTTGGATATACAGTAATTATGATTTATCAAATTAATTTGTCAGAGCCAATTCATCACTCCGAGAGACATGCTAAAGAGCAAATTGACATGTTAGCGCACACAGTGAGGACAGGTATCTCCTCCAACATTTGGTACAACTAATTAAACACAATGGATGTCAGATGGAGTGACTGATGCCTGGCACGATGGCGTGCGCGGTGGAAAAAATGAACTCAAGCAAAACTGAAAGCAAAGCGCCGTGTGACAATGGAGCGACGCTGCAGCCGGCCGCCAGACACTTCCGACTCGCACCACTCTTTTCCAATTCATTAAATTGCCAGTGAAATTGTGAAATATGCCGTAATTCCATGGATTTGCTGTATAGCCGAGGCTTTGACAGCATTTTGATTTTGTTCAACTTTAATGATGAAGTAGTTACAGGGAGACAAACAAATAGGTCTGTTATAACCAGGGATGCAGTAGTAAGTTAAAAGGAGGGTAAAACTATGAACTCTAGCTGGTGATAATCTTGAGGCAATGACCAATATGAACAACAAACAGTTACATTTTCTTTTCCTTTGAAACACCAAATCCCCATAATTTACATTATTTTGATATAATTTATGATGTATACTATGAATTTAAGTCATAAAGATTTATATCAGCCTATAACGGTGGGCAAACTGGGTTTACCTCCACTACATCCCTGGTTATAACACAAAAATTACAGATTAATTCATTGTATTGTGTAGTTTAGAGATTGCAATGGATGTTAGGACATACATCATAAACCGTGGTTGTTCAAAATTGACTCAACTAACTCAAAACTGATACTGCTTCAACAGATCAGATGAAGCATGTATTCAAGTGTCAAATGTGTGTTCTGCAATGAAATGTAAAAGTTAGTCAACCCTAATGTTATCATCAGTCTCACACACACACACATACACTGCAGCTTTTGTACTGTAGCTCTTGTCTCAGTGTGTTTTATAGCCACTGCAAACAGATTTACGTCATTTTGACACGTATATGATATAGACTCAATATACTGTACAGCATGTAAAACCATATAAACCTCACAACGCGTTATCTACGTGTGCGTCGCTGGAAATGTTACCTTCCAGAAACGGGGGAAGGTGGCCGCTCTCTGTATGTAACACATATTATTACTTGGATGATAAACACCCGTTGAGAAAAGAGCAGTAAACACCTGAGGGAGGGCAGTAAAAGTAAATGGTACGTCCTCTGCGCTTGCGGATTGGCCCATCGATCAGAAGGGGAAACATAGATATTCCCTGACAAGTAATGGGGTTTGCTTGCAGCGGACGGACACGGCGGAGGGGTATAAGCGGATGGAAGGCGTCCAGCGTGCGACGTGCTCCATTTGAGCGCAGATTATGGCCGTAGTGCATCATGGGAGTGAAGTATGGTGATATATGGGGAATGTGGACAGGTTTAAAACCTCGCTCAGTTCCTTTCACTGTACCTTCACATGCTTCAAGACATGGCAAAAGGTAATGCGGACAACGAGGCGCTGTCTACAGGCATTTCTTTAGGGACACTGTTGCATACAGTTATATCAGTTGTAAATGTATTGCTGCATTTGCACTTTAATATTTCTTACATGTTACAATCATGCAGCTGTTTTATTCCTTTGCATATGTGCAATTAGTAGTTGGGGGATTGGGAGTGTCTTGAAAGTCCATTGGGTGGGGAGTTTGAAAGCCAGAAATCTCAGTACCTGGTGAAGTAATTGTTGGGTCATTGATAGTGATCACCAATCCTATCAAACCCAACAGATATATTATGGTCATTTTGGGCTAATGGACAGTAATAATCGTACTTAATGCATCTTCAAATGCAGGCATATCAGAATTCAACAATGCAATGTGTTGCTTCCTCTGTTGCAACCTTTGTACGTATCCAGAGGAGCTCCCATAACCATTATAAACTCTTTGTACAGCATCACAAAGTTCCTCTCTCATCCACGCTGGCATTTTACATTATGCACAGCGTTATCAATAATCATCACCAGACTAAATCTCTCTTTATTAATGTGTTGTGCCTGAGGCCTGGGCCGGGGGGCAGTCTGACTGAGAGCCCTGTTCATGCCAATGTGATTTCTAGTCATTTGTCTACATCAGGGGCCCCTGCATCAGGCTGAGATTGAGCTCCAGCCAAGCTCTACCACTTAATCAGCGGGTTAATGCCAGCCTCTGAGGGAGAGGGGGGAGATAGGTGTTGGCCATATTGGGATTTCAGCCCATTTACAAAGTGTGCATAGGAAATTACCTAGTGCCCATGTGTCGTTTGCCCCCCCTGTGCCCTCGGCATGCTGTTAAAGCCAGCAGGGCATGATGGGGGAGAAGGAGGAGGAGGAGGAGGGGGAGGAGGAGGAGGACAGAGGGAGTGAGAGACGCTATTATGTCCAGAAGAATTATGCTTCTCTCACTGTTCCCCTTCCTTCTCGCTTTCTCCCTCTCTCCATCCCCATCCCCTCTGACATTTTCTCTCTCTCTTTCTCCCTCCACCTGTCCTCCTCCTTCCCACCTCCACTCTTTATCTGTCTTCTCATTCTCCCTCCCTCCCTCCATACACCCTTCTACGCTTTCTTTCTTTTTTTCTCTCTCTCTCTCTCTCTCTCTCTCTCTCTCTCTCTCTCTCGGTTGTCCTCTCCTCTATCCTTTCCCTCCCTCTCTGTCTGCCTCTTCTATTCTGGGGGAACATGGCGTCCCAGAGCCCCTGTGAAATATAACTGCCAGTGTCTGAGGACTGTGTGTGTATGTGAGTGTGTGTGTGTGTGTGTGTGTGCGCGCGCGCGCGCATGCCTGCCTGCCTGCTCGTGCTCCGGCAATATGCTCTCACTCAATCAGATTTGCATAAGTAACCTCTCAGCAGGCCTGCTCCACTGGCCAGGTGCGTTGCTCTATTTGCATATAGAACTGTGAGGCTCCCCAGAGTCACTTTAGACTCCAGTGACTGCTGAGTGAGCCCACATGAAATCTGAATTAAAAACCCTCCGCCTGCCGCCCTCCTCCATCCCTGCCCATCTCCCTACATACCAACTTACCTCCCTCCATCTCTTCCTACCTGCCTACCAACCAGTCTACGTAGCTAGATGTCTACCTCTATCCCTCCCTCCCTACCTATCAACCTACCAAATTAACTAGCTGCCCCCATCCCTCCCTCCATCCCTAGCTAGCTACCTCCATCCCTACCTACCTATTGAGCTAGCTTTCTACCTCCGTCCCTCCCTATCTACGTACCTAGCTACCTCCCTACCTCTCTACCCTACCTACAACCTTCCTCCACTCCTACCTACCTACCAAGCTAACTAGCTACCTACCTACCTCCTTACCTCTCTACCCTACCTTCCAACATCCCTGCCTTCTTATCAACCTAGCTAGCTACCTCCATCCCTACCTCCCTACCTACCTACCAAGCTAGTTAGCTACCTCTTTCCCTACCTACTTTCCCTCCCTACCTTTCCATACCTATTTCCCTCTTTCCCTGCTTACCAACCAACTTACCTACCTTCCTACCTCACTCCTTCCCCTACCTCGCTCTTACCCTACAGTCTTCCCACTTTCCATACCGACTTCCCTCTTTCCCTAGATACCAACCTACCTACCTAGCTTGCTACCTCCCTACCTGCCTACCCAACCACCTACCTCCATACTTTCCTACCAACCTACTTCCCTACCTCCATCCCTCCCTAACTACCTTCCTACCTACCTCCATCCCTACCTACCCCCTTTATCCCTCCCTATCTACCTCCCTACCTAGGATGCTTACCTAACTAGCTTGCTATCGCCATCCCTACCTACCCCACTACCTCTCTACCTTCCTATCTCCCTTCCTCCCTAGCTGTCTCGCTACCTATCTACCTCCTACCATGAATGGCCTTAAGGACCTCAGAGGAATCTTGCCACATACCGGGATCGAAGATGGGTTCTGATGCAATGGGTGCCTCCTTGAGTATATGCAAAACAGAAGTTTGATTTTATTGTTAATATCCACACTGAACATGTCAGCAACAAATAACGCCAAGTCCAAGTTTGCAATTCACCCCACTGTTCAATCACCGTTCTCAATGACCCAGCGCTGCCTTTTGCACATGAAAAAGACCTGAGAAATAATAGCGATACGTGGACCAAACAAATATATCTACATGTATATACATATACATATCTGACTCTTTGAGGTTGAGGAATTGGGAGGGGGTGTTGCATGTTGGTGACTGTGTTATATTTTGTGTAATGCTTAGTCATGCTGGAGATGAAAGTACATTTAGCTGAATGTTAGATGGATAACTTGACGGATGGAGGAGTGTTATGAGCCCTACTGTATGTAACCCAACATTAACAAAACCAGTGAAAAGTTTACTTCTGGGTGAGGAGAAGAGATTATTAGAGCTGTTTGTGGTGGCATCTGCCAACGTTACTGGAGGATGACGCTAAATTTCGTCAACGTCTTCAAACGTGGACGAGGGAAGGCAAAAGCATTTTAATACAATAACCATTGACATTATAAAATCTTAACACCAGCGACAACAGTTGCAATATGGTATCAGTCTCTGCCCCCCTCTCCAATGTAAATTCCAGCATGTAGATATTGAAATGTATGCCCCGCTCTTTTCACGCACTATGACAGCACCACAGAAATTGGCTCACTGGATCTCAGTGGTGTCCCATTTCTGGGGGATAAAACTTGTAAAACAATTCATTTTAATACATGGAGAACCCACAGTTTGCTTCAGACCGAGGGAGAATGCATAATTTCCCTGGCTCTAAGCTTGACCTTGACTTAAGGGTGTCCTTAACTAAGGGCTATTTGGTGAAAAACCACTGGCTATACTCTATGTCATTTGTACTTTCTTATATGTTAATGCATCCAGGAATTTATTCTAAGACCCTAGGAAAAAAAGGGGGAGCCACGAGGGAATACCGATGGCTGAGCAATATCCTTTTTCCATGAACAGAGGAAATTGTTCACTGACCCTTTGAGGGCTAGCCCATTTGAATATGTCTGTTGTCCCTGTCTCTAGCCTAATCAGAACAGATTGAGTCGTGGCCAAAACACAACAAGGGCGGTTCAATAAAATGTAATGCATTTGTTCCGGTCCTCTTGATAGAAATACACATACAACCAGCTATGCCTGCCAACTAGCCCGCATTTCAGAATTAAAAAAAAAAACAGCAAAAGAAAAAAAGAGAAAGAAATGTGCGTGTGTGTAGTGGGAATATTGTATAATTGGTGGCAGCTGAAATGGATATACAAAAGGAAAGCAAGCGATGCCCCAACTAGTGCTGTGGTTCGGAAATACTTAAGATACATAAGATATGTTTCACACAACTTCAGGTGAAGCCGCTTCATCTGCTAGTACAGGCGGTTCATTTACACCTGCGTTTATCCTCCACCTCTCTCCTTCCTCTTCTTCATCCTCTTCATCTCCAGTTTATCTCAATCTCCTGCTATGCCTAGCCATTCTGTGAAGTTCAGCTGTTTACTTGCGGCAGCGGGTCACCCAGCCTGCAGCAGGCACATGAAAGGACACTTGTAATATACAGAGAGGGCAGTGTTAGGGGCCGGGTGAAAATATAATAACATAAGAAAGGTGAAGGCGAGCAGAAGCGCAAGGTCTTCATCTCTCATGTATAGAAATTGGAAACGTCTGACCGGCCGGGGGTTTGCTTATCTCGGAGGCCAGATAGCATCACGAAACAGGCCTGTAATGGCCACATGCTCCACTTGATAATCCCCTCCTTCCCCTCCCTCCCGCCGTCCGTCCGGAGATACGAGGCCCTCGGTCGCAGGGCTTAGAGGCTCGGAGAGCAGGGGAGCATTACCGATACAAAAGAAATGCATTTGGGCTCCTCCAGTGCTCCGGCGGACTGGGTTAACATAATAGCTTCCCCTCCCTGGCCCTTGCCTTGTTTTTGATTGATACTTTTCAATTACAGTCCACTCCCGTCCGAGCCGGGCCTGCCACCGGCCCCCGCTCCCTCCTCCCCAAACATTCAAAATGCTATTTTTTCCGCCGTGTGATAACTTCAAACATTTAGGGGGTACAAGAGCACTGGTAACCCTGTTTAGCCGGCGCAGTAAATTGGTTCCATGTTCAACATAATAGCACTGACAGGCTTTTGCTAGGGAAATCAGTCCGGCAAAGGGACATGCCAACGATAAGACATCCAGCTTTGAAATTCTATTTCTCCGTATCAGAATTAAATCTGGACTTTATATTTCTTTTTGCCCGGGCGCAGGCTCTCTCTGGTCGCTTCCCGGCCTGTACTATTTGATCATGGGGTGACAACTAATACTTACCCCTGAGATCCTTTGCTCTCTCCATTTTCTGGGACTTTGGACCCTATTTTTTCTTTTGCCTTGTTATTTTTCCTCGTTTTTTCATATTGCTTGTCAAAATCTCCGATGATTTGTCCGTTCCCAGGATGTAATGCGTCGGAACATACTCTGTGCCTCTGCAGCATTCTAAGATACTGCTATACAGCTGAGTGCATTCTGCACACAAAATTCACATGGGCAGTATCGTGTACAGTCAAACACAACTGAACAGCGATTAAATATATATCTGGAGATTCAGCATCTTTACCGTGAAAATCCCCAGTTCATAACAAAACCAAATAAGTGTAAGACATGCACAGCACGATAGCACATGCAGGACTGTAGTTTTTTTTTTGGACCATAACCTTTCATAACTGTATCAGCTACATGCATATGAGCCCCATCGCTTGCCATGAATCTCTGGGTAAACATATTCCTAAGCAGCGGCAGCGCTGTAATCATTAGCAGAAGGAATGCTTTCCAGCGGTATCTGGGCTGATCTGATATCCATGTGGCTCCCAATGACAGCGCCAGGCCCTGCAGATAATTAATCTATTTAGCTGAGGGGGTGGAAAGCCACCCGTCGCTAGGTCAGATAAGTTTGTGGATTTACACATTTTAAAGTCATCCAGTCCCTCAATGGCACCAAACTGTGCGATATTCTAATGCCATTAATTACTATTTCCGATTGGATGGTCTCGGCTGTGTCTGGACCAGCTGTTTCATCAGGCGTGTGTGTCTGTGTGTGTGTGTGTGTGTGTAAGTGAAACGCCCACTCCCAGTGCACCCCACATGCATCCTTTCGTCACGGGGTGACATTCTAAAAGACTCCTGCTGTAATTCAGCCCACCATCGGTGAGTGGCCTGTGTGTGTGTGTGTGTGTGTGTGTGTGTATGAAGAAATGAGGGTAGACTTGTGTTATTTCGTGGTATCATGTGTATTCAGATATTTATCAGACAACACTTTTCACATAAGAACAAGAGCAAACAAAAAGTCATTTTGCTTATTTAAAGATAGCAATTGAATTCTTAAAAGTTGAAACAGTTGAAACTCCATCTAACGGATATGCACAGTAGAGCTGATGTAAGATTGCAACTATGCCAATAAAATAAAAAGGAAATAGTCTGCACAAGGTGGAAAATAGCTTTGGCTTCAAATAGGAGAAAGCACAATACCTAATGTAGAGCTGAAGTGTGACGCAACTTTGTATGCTGTAAAGTAAACATTTCCACCATTTGGTGTCTAGTCCAAAATCCCTATGGAAATATGTATGGGCAAAAAAATGCCAAAAAGTCTATGCTGCACAGAGGCTTACTAGCATGAAATAAAATACATTAACTATCACCTTTGTGAATTTTCGTCCTTCTATTACTTTTTATATCGATTTCTAGTGACATGCTAATGCCAAGAGGGCTACAACAGTCGTTAGCCTGTAGCTAGCAACAACTTTCAGAACTTACAACTAATGAGGTAAAACTAAGGGCAGCTATAACTATATGAACAATAACTACTATAACTATTCAATGCAACGCTATGAAAATCTTAATTTGAATGTACAACACAGTCAGGACAGGACGAGAAGTAAAGGAAGTCGCTTTAAAGCAATACATCAGTGCTATTGTAGCCCGCTTTCCCCAAGGATTAGTTAGCATTTGTTAGCAAAACTGTATAGTAAAAGAAACAAAAAGATCAAAATTCAGTTTTTCTGGTGATGGTAATGGATGTATTTTAACCCCTGGAATAAAACATAGTATATCTCATGTCTATCCGTTCAATACCCTTATTTTTGGCATTTCTCAAAAAGCCCATTCATATTTTCCATAGGGATTTTGGGCTACACATCAAATGGCGGAGATGCAAGTCTATGGCATACAAAATGACTCAAACTTATGACTTTACATATGACATTTACACATAATACACATTAAAGCATTGAAAAAGCATCAAACTCCTGGTGTTGCATAGTCCAATCTGAGATAAAAAGCCTACAGATTTCTACATATGTGGCTGTTTATTAGCACTGTGAAGCCAGAGACTGGTGACAATCACTGCATGGCAAAGCAGCTAATCTATAATGAATGAGTGGGTTTCAATGGCAGCATGTATGAAGTAGGCAGAGCAATGTGAATCCATGTGTAACATATGGAAATCATACCTGGTGATACAGTAACATGGTGGTGTGATCTAGGTGTTTGGCTTAATACTCCAGGTCTGATCAATTTAAAATACCCAGTTTGATTTTATTGTAGATATTTAAAGTTAACATCTTTTCCTATAAATAAATGCCCATTTTGCTATTGATGCCATTCAATAATGATTCAACCTATAACCAGTTCTAAACACCTTTTTGGAATTAATGTAAGAAGTTGCAGTCTACATTGAGTGTGTTTATTATGATGCTGGACCAGTGTGTATGTTGAGTGCAAAGGAAGAAAAATATTGCGGATTATCACTTTAACTTTAACTGTCATACACTGCTGTGGTTGTATATGTTCTTAACCAAGTAGATTTTGACACATTTAAGAATCATACAAAATAAAATTTTTGGATAAACATTAGGAATTCCTCTTGAATGCTAACAAAAAGCATAATGTGAAATTATGACAGTGTTCACGAGTAGAAAAAAAAAGTGGTACTTTTTGAACACCATGGCGGTATCAGCGGCAGATAATATGTTGGCATCTCCTACAGATGTCAGTGGGACATCAGCATCTCCAGTATCTCCAGCCTGGGATTTACACATTCTGAGCATGCATGAGGAAGGAAGGAAGAGGAGGGGGGTTAGAGAGAGAGAGAGAGAGAGAGAGAGAGAGGGAGAGGAGGGGAGGGGAGGGGAGGGAGGTGCTCCCGGGTTCCCTGCTCTGACATTGTGAGTGTCAGACTCCGATCACTTTAATCAGAGCGAGGATATGCATGATAAAACGGATAAGGGACTTTAATCAAAAAAATTCGCTGGTCTGGAAACGCGACACACTCCGACAAGCACGCCTCATCCCCCCTCACCCCCCCTCCCTCCCCCGACACCACCACCGCCCCACACACCTCCCATACCCACCCCCCACCCCCGTGTCACCGCCACCGCCGCCCCGGTCTGGGCTCACCCATGAATATGCATGGGGCCAACCAGCAGCTAGGTACCACATTAAAATAGACCATTGTTTGTTCAGTTGAGGAAAAAAAAGAAAAAAAAACGTCCAAACACACTCCTCCCTGCAACACCAGCCTGTGTCTTCCTGCCCCCCCCCCACCCCCCCACCCCCAACACACACATACACACACACACACACCCACACCCTACATGATGGCTATATGGAAATAATCATATATAGATATGGTATTATATTTAATCCTATATTTAACCAGTGGAAATCTCTTCTTTTCCAGCAACAGCCTGCTTCACATTCATACAGTTACATACATTCACACTGGGAGCTGCCCAGTACAACCACAGTCTTCTACTGGTGGCCGGTGGGAGCTTCCCAGTACGACCACTACTATATGCTAATATCAAGAAACTGTCTACACACACACACGCACACACACACACGTGCCTTTCCCAGGGACTGATTTGCACGGCAGCCATGCTTCCTTCACATTCCTTCACACATTTTCTCTCTATCACGTGTTAATGGGATTCATGTTCACAGTCATAGGTTCATGTAAGTAGATGCCGCCACTGTATGCTCTGCTGCTGTTTAATGATATGTTACACGTGTTGGAATTGACATGCGCATGCCTGCGCTGACGTGCAAAATAGAAATGCCCTCATTTGGATAAGTTCAGATATTCGAACTCGACCAAATCACGGCTGACAATGTGGAAATTCTGTGTACAAAGAGAGAATCGGCAGGTGCGTGTAAACACACATGTATATGCACAAACACACACACACACACACAGCAGAATAAATTGACTGTAGCACTGTGTGATGTAGACTGACTGCCATAGGATTCATAGCAAATAAATGACTGGCTGCCTCCTTTGACTCCATCAGGGAATTGCACTAGAGACCTGTTATGATGTTATGGGAGGCTTTGAGAAATAACTCCCTCATTCTGAAAGTCCTCAAGCTTTGTACAGACTATTATATCACTATGAGGAATGGAACCAAAAATTAGAAACTATTATTATTATGACAGTTCAAAGATCAGAGATCTTTAGATCAAACACAGAACTTGGGACGAGGTTGTTTTCATAGCTGAAATATGTTTTTTAGAGGATAGGAACACACTGAGTATAAGGTTTTACATTTGAAATACATCTCATAACATTGTGACGAATTTTCAAAACCATTGTACAGTTGTTAACACTAACACAAATACCTATATGTATTTTAATATGTCTGTATCATTGGTTTTCATCATCAACCAGATTTAATAAAATTTAAACAAGAAAAGATAAAAGATAAAAAAAAGCATACAAACTCACTGGCAAGAAAATGTGAGCGAGATGTGAATGACGTGCATCGCATGAACTACTAACGGCTTTGTGTGTGTGTGTGTGTGTGTCAGCTGGCATACAGTATAGGCCTTGATGTTGTGTGTGTGTGTGTGTGTGCGTGTGCGTGCAATCAAACCCCCGGCCGCCGCGTCGCCGCGTTTGACACCAGATGGCCTCCGAAACGTCGACTCCCTCTCGCCGGTCCGGCCTCAGCCCGAGCAAAAAACAACCGGGGGACAGATGCCGAGTGACGGGGCGACTCGGACCGCCGCTCAACTCTCCCACACATCAAAGCTAATGAAGTGTGTTCCAAGTGCCACGGAAAAAGGACTGGTAAGAGAGAGAGAGAGGGGGGGGGGGGGGGAGTAGGGAGTGGGGGAGTGGGGGGTGGCGGTGGAGCAGGGTGGGGGGGGGGGGGGGGGGGGGGACACGACATCACAGAATAATTGCTTCCCGAGCTATGCTAATTAATTAGCACATACATGCATTTCCGAGCGGGTCATACATGCCGATGCCAGATGGTCTAAAAGAAAACATGTATGTGCGTGGAGTGCTATCAGGGAGCGAGTAAATAGTACATAGCAGGCGTAGCCGCTGACATTAGCATAATATATTGGTTGGAGCGCTGCAGACAATAAAGACAATTAACTGTGTGATAGCGGGGACACTGCCTGAGAGCCGCCACTACAGAGTGGAATGGAAACTCTGGCACACTTTCCACTTTCCGACACTGATGGCTTGGTGTTCTCCATTAGCTACTTTTTATTGTCCACCAGCCCCTTGTGTGTGTTTGTGTGTGTGTTCCCGTACTTCTATCCTTGTGAGAGCCAGTTTGAGTTCTTTAGACCCTCAGAGTGATGGCGTCTTTTGCTGGTCCTCTCTTCTTCCAGGGGCTAGATTAGGATTATGGCTTGGGTTTAGTGTTGATATCAGAATTAGGGTTAGGTTTAGGTTAGAGTAAGGGTTAAGGTTAGTTTGGGGTTATTGGGGTATTCTGTCTGGCTTGATACTACGCACTCTCTGCCCCTTTGCAGTATGGAGAATCTGAGGCTAGTGGGCAGTTATTTAGCTCCACTCATTTATTGATAAAAAAAGTACTCTAAGCAAGGCTGATATTCAGACTGAATGGCCATTTCGTTACCACTCCATTATACAGCCTGGAATATTATATTAGATATTAGATATTATTAGCCGTTTTCTGTGTGTATGTGTGTGTGTGTGTGTGTGTGTGTGTGTGTGTGTGTGGGGGGGGGGGTTGGGGGCATCCATGGCTACACTATAGCAGAACTGTAAACCTATCAACAAAGCAAATCTGGTAAAACTGCTGTTCAGCCTTTTACCAGCAATCAAAAATGTTATGCTATCTGCATAAATTAAAAGTAATATTGGAAAGATGTGCAACAGTCTCTGTGTCTTCACAGTCTTCAGAATGCCTTCATTGGCCAATCAGAATTAAGTTTTGAACAAAGTTATGTAATAAGGAATGCTAAACCACTTGTGTGCCAAATCTTTACATTGCCAGGTGTAATATAGGACTTCAGTTGGACCCAAGGCATTGTGTGTACAACATCACAAGTTTATGTGCAGCATTCTTGTACAATTTGTGTGAGCTTATTGTGTCCGCACTCGCATGTGTACAAAACTCTTGTGTCTTTGTGCAGTTGCCTCTCTATCTCTGCCGCAGACGTCCTAGTGATTAAACACTACAAAGTTGCCTCTCTGTTAATTCGGGCCTGGCAGGAAAACGGCGGGCGCCTGGTGCCTCATCTTGATGCCTTTAGTGCCTCTCATCCCAGTTACTGGCTCACCTTCCAGAACAAATCCCTCTAATTCTGCGGATGATCATTTGGAGGGCAAGGAGCTTGTTAACCTAATGATTAAGTTTAACCAGCCCTTTAAGAATATATGGACGCGCTTCAGCTGAGCAGAACAGCGTAATGGTTTGGAAATGAGAAGGAGCAGGAGGAGGAGGAGGAGAAGGAGGGAGTGGGGAGGAGGTAGAGGGAGGTGAAAAGATGGCGGGGGTGGGGGATCAGGTAGAGAGGACAAAGAGGAACATTTGAGGGAAGAGAAGGAGGCAGGTGATCCTCTGCCTCCTCTATTCTTTCTTCTCCTCCTCCAGACCGTTATCCTCTCCTAAGCATTCGTTTCTAGATCATAGAGGACGGGCAGGTGGATGGAGGGGCGTTGGAAAAGGAAGATGAGTAAGTGAGGGAGTAGAGTAAACCTTTATTGTCCCTAAGTGCAATTTCTGGACAATAAAGTCCCCAAATCGTCCTAAACTACTAGCTTTACAGCTAGTAGTGAAGTACAACGAACACATATACAGCAGCAATAACAATGCAACCTTTTCTCTCTAGCGCTTATTTCTCCATGAACATGATCCATGATACAGGAATCTAGGGGTGTTTGTTACGTCTACGCAAAGAAATTAATTTGGTTTGACAAGTGTTGATCTAAAAAGAGTTAAATTAACTCTGATGTGTATGGACTGATAGAAACACTGACAGAGTGTTGATTTTCAGAGCTAAATTAATTAATTGATTTTGCGATTAACCTAAATTTCAGTTGGGTTTTTTTTTTTTTTTTTTAAATCACCGGCTTTGGTTCAATTATTTGAATTATGCAAAGTTTGTTTTTTCAGTTGTTCGATTTGCTGAAATTTGAAAAAAGCAGTGGGGGGGGGGGGGGGGGGGGGGGCAGTAGACCAATAAAGTATTTTTAAGAGTAAGTAATAAGAGCAAGTAATAAGAGTAAGTAATAATCAAAAACAAAAATCAAAATGATTTTCAATAACTGAACCGAAACCAACTGAACTCAAAAAACATGAATTGCTCAGCAATACTGTGTATCATGGTTGGAGGATGAGGAGCAGTGTAGGTAGAAGTTGAAGAAGTAGATAAAGGAAGCTGAGGAGACTGCGACTATCAAAGGCCACTTTGAATGAGTTGATTGCTGCTGGGTGGTATAGTGCGATCACTCCTCTCCAGTTGGGTTCCAGGGCTCCTTGAGGGGGTTCCAGGGATCTTGTGGGGTCTTTGAGGGGGTTCGTAGGGGTCATTGAGGGGGTTCCACTGAGTCCTTCAACCACAGGACTCAGGTTCAAGCCCCAATGTCTGCCCCGCTGGAGTGTCCTTGAGCAACACATTGAATCACCACCAGCTCCAGGGCTGCTGACCTCTGACCTCCCTGTAGAAAAGGGGCAAGAGAAAAGAGAATTTCCCTCCGAGGGTCAACAGAGTTTCTCATTATGGACACTACTGCTGCTATTTTGCATATCTTGTTAATAATGGAATCTAGACTTTTTCATTCATACATTTTTTCTAAGTGTTTGGAATGTTGAATGGGAATGGTTGAATATGTACACATAAACTCCATTTGCTCTATTCTTATTTATCTATGATTCTTCTTTGCTGTATCCTTGCTGCTGCACTGACCCCATCATTAAAGTTTCAGTGAATGCAAACAAAGGAAACAAGGCGTGGTTAGCAATGACCGATGTGTCACTGTTGCATAGAACCAGCATGGAGTTTGGGTGACAACTTTCTTGAGTTACATGAGGTCTGAATGCATGATAAAGCTCCTTAGATATACATACATTTTTTTCTTTTGAACGTATACGTACATCACAACATACATCTTATATTTTACAGAAATTCTTACCTGGCACAAGGATGGTGTTTGAAAAAAATATCACTTACTATCTAAAGACTGCCAAAGTATCTGCAAATATACCTTAAATACACAACAAACCCACAGAAATCATCACTTTAATCATCACTTTAACATTTTAGAGGCTAATGTCATATTTCTACACACACACACACACACAATCCTCCTCCTCCCCTACCGGCTATTGATCCTGGTCAGAGGCGATCGATTGAGTCGGACTATTACATCTTAATTAGCTTTCCTCCTTCCTCTACTGCTGCCCCCTTCTCCTCCGGTTTCTATGGCCAGGCCACCAGCCAAAGTCATGCTGACTGATACCCCCCCCCCCCCACCCCCACTACCCCCTCAACCTCCCCCAACCCCTCCACCGTCCCGCCGCCGTAGAGCCAGACATGCCTCCGACCTGCTAAATTTAGCTAGCCCGGCACGCTACCTAGCTAGCTAGCTTGACTCCCCCGCGAAGCTGAGCGCCGCTGTTTGACAGGAGATCCTCCTGTTGTGTTTGTTTTATTCGAGATGGTAAGATAATGAAATTGGTGTTTGGCAAAGGTCCTCGCAATATCGTTTCACTTCGGTGTTGTTATCTCGGGAGATTTATGAAAAGAAAGATACGGGACGTCTCCCTCGCGCGAGTCGCGCCATTAAAATTAATGAGGAAAGGTCAGGGGGGATTTTTGTAGCCCTCTTAATTCGTTTGAGCTTGTTATGACAAAGAAATATATTGGGGAGAACAGAGACAATATATACTATTGATGTTATCAGTACATTTATCCACTGGTTACACAGACTCCATTTATTTGTTTTTAAATGAGACTGATCAAGTCCTTCAATTTTAAATGGGGTCTCTGATAGCGCGGCAGATAAGAGGGAATGCAAAATTATCAATTAATGGGCTGTGATGTGATTTTATATTATGCAAATATTGATTGTTGGAATGCTCATCTACACATGTTGTGTGTTATGTATTATTTCTGTATGCATTTCAAAGCCAGCTTCTCTTTCTGTGATTGGCAATGTAAGACAGGATTGTACTGCCAAGAGTAGCTTTTGTTTCAGAGGGAAAGAAAAGGGGGAAGTTTTCAAGAAGAAGAGGATCTTTTCGTTTTTGAACTGGCTCAGGGAGGAGAGTGAAGTAGAAGGGAGATGTTGTAGAATGTCCTACTCAAGTAGAAGTATACTTTGCTGATATTTTACTTGAGTAGAAGTACTGGTGTAAAAATCTACTGAAGTAAAATTAAAAAGTCGCTCATTTAAAGTAAAATTTACTGAGTTACTTTTTTAAAAAAGAGGATGTTGTTAGATGTGATCTTTTCCATGCAACTGTAATGGATGATTTAAAATGTAGCCAAGTATAATATTTCATTAAAAACATGCTTAAAAGTAAAATTACTGAAAAATACTCAAAAAAATACAAGTACACAAAATAGCTACTCAAGTAACGTGACTAAATGTAATTAGTTACTTCCATCCTTGGATATGAAGTGATTGTTATGGGTGTTGTGTGTTGAGATGGAATTATACAGTTAACCTTAACATCCATAAGAGATCATACCTGTTTTTTTGTTATCATAACATCATAGTTGACTGCTTTACAAAAAGAAAACTTTATTTTCTACAATGCATTCAGAGTGGTGACCGTGTTTCCACTCATACACAGCTGTAAGGGGCGACTTACATTTTTAGCTGACGTAGTAAAGTGATAGCCAATCAGCTTCGAGCAGGACTAAATGTCTCTACAGTCTACAGTCTCATATAGAAAGAGGTCAACCAACCCACCAGTCATAATGGCTGGGTCTATTACTCTGCTATTTCTGCTTGCATGTTGTCAGTTTTATGTCATGCAATTAAAGCAAAACTTCACCTCGAACGTCGGGTTAAAAGCCTAAAGTTCATGTAAAAGTGTGCTAATTCATTGATGAAGTATGGTCAAATACACCCCCCTCCTCCCCAACACACACACACACTTTAAAAAAAAAAGTGGGGGGATTGAGTGTAAAGCTCCAGTAAGTCACTGGGGGCCTGAATCGGGATGGGGGTCTGGTCGTTTGAATTAAATTACAGCCGCTGGGTGAATCCATACCTGTTGCTGGGAGTATGTGTGTGTGTGTGTGTGTGTGTGTGTGTGTGTGTGCGCGTAGATGTGATGCGAGTGTGTGCATGGTTGTGTGTAAATATGAATTTTTACATGTGCATGATCGAGTGAGCATGTGTATGTGAACACACAAATACGAGGGACAGCATATATATATGTGTGTGTGTGTGTGTTTATACATCTGACTACTGTGTAAGCTTTGTGTGCCAGAGAGTGCGTGTGTGTGTGCGATTGTGCATGTATGTGTTTGTATGTGCCTGTATCTGTGTGTGTTTGATTGTATCTCTGTGTGTGTGTGTGTGTGTGTGTGTGTGTGTGTGCAGCGGGATATCGGATGTGTATCTTCCAGTGCTCTGAAGTGGACAGATCCGATGCAGAGCGGATTAGATTTCCTCTAAAAGCTCCCCTCTGCAGCGCTAATGGCAGCGCAGAGGCCACAGTAAGGTCAGCGGCGTGGAATTGAATGCCCCACAACTAATCTCCCTATCACACACACACACACACACACACATACACACACACACCTATGCATGCCAGTGTGTGTATGCAAACCTGCCCTCACTGGCACGATTTCGCATATTCTTGATGTATTGCAGAAATGTCCAGTTTTTCCGAACTTCGTTTTGTTAAGTTAATTTACATATGATTTGCATATGAGGTGACAGACTTCTCAGGGCATCGGCAAGTCCTTGAAAAGTCTGAAAAAGTCTTATATTATCTAAATCTAGTCCTTAAAAAGTATTAAAATGTGTTAAATACAGCCATAAGGGGTCTTAATTTTTTCACCGTTTTTTTCCCAATTAAGTGAATGAATTACGCAGTTTCACCAAAAGATGTGACTGGGAACAGCAGTAGTGTTGGTTTTATTTTCTATTAGTTACATTACTAACACTTCCAGTTGGTCATACTTAGTTTGACCCACATGCATGTCCACTCTTAGATTAATACAGAACAGGATTAATACAATATGACAAACATGTTGGACATCATGTCCCTATTTAAATTTCTGGTCCAGGTAGCATTAAAAAAAGATCTTAAAAAGCCTTAAATTTGGCTTTCTGAAACCTGTAGATACCTTGTTTCTCATCCTCCTCTACAAGAATGCCTTGATTTCTGGAAAAGCTCAGCCTTACCACACACTTTTCCAGCTACAGCCATTTTGTCTTTTCCACCTTTTTTACGGTTTAGATCTCCCGTCAAAGAGCAACCTGTTCACAGTCCTGCTTACAAGCATTCACCACACACACACACACACACACACACACACAGAGCATACCAAACTTTTTTTTTTGCCTTTTTAACCAACATATGCTATTGTCTCCCATGTGTGTAAAATGAACATTTCGATGGCAAATGTGTCAATGGGAAAATCAACCAGATTTTTTCAGTTCTTGAAAAGTTGTAGTACAGGGGTGCAAGGTTTCTGTAGGGCACTGATGATGTTGGGTTTACTCTGCACACACACACACACACACACACACACACACACACACACTCCAGCATATTTCATCCCAGCGTGTATAAACATGACTCCTACACGTCGCCTCTCAGATGTCTCCTCCTGTGACGAGCGACTTAACAATATGAAATCTGTTTAATTGATACGCTTTCCTGTCTCGCTGCCTTCTGAAGGGCAAGGCGGAGGACGTTAGCGAACAGTTGGTGACAAACAAAGACTCTTTGAAGCGGGTTACGTTGAGAAGTGTCAAACCTGAAAACAAAACTTCCCTCCCCGCCCGCCCGCCCGCCCCAGCCGCCTCCGGCTTCTTCTGCGGACGGTAATCTGAGTCTCCGCGTTGCTTCTTCCCAATTATGAAACCGGGAGTGCCGAGTATCCTATCGCCGGCTGGCAGAGAACTTACGGCGACACTGTGGCGATGGCCGGGGACTCGGCACGCAAATTACAATTAACCGCTAATCCTAAACAGAGGAGTTCAAGATGGCAATTTAATTTGCCCTCGCTGTTTTTTTTCTTTTCTCGAAATCTTTTTTTCTATTTCCCTCCCTGCAATCCCAGGTGCCGGACCAACTTTGAAGAAATTAAAGATATCAATAGTTTATTGGCCGTGAGTATTAATTTAACAGGGGCAATAATATTTCTCAGACACTTTGGCGAGAAACGGTTTTTGAAGGATTTAAGGGGGTTTTATCCACTCCGGAGATTAGTAGGAAAACTAATGAATTCGAGAGCAAAAGTGGGAAAAGGCATTAACGAGAACTTCGGGAAGATAACTTGAGAAACAGATAAAAGGCCCTTGAGAATGCAGACTTAATGTGTCATTATTTTGGAGGAGAGAACATGGTGTCGCAACGCAGATCAACTTGCTCTGTAAGTTCTTCTGCAACCTTTGAATAGGAATGTGAAGGTTGTCATTCCAAAAACCTATACATCAATTTTGGGAAATAGTTACTACTGATGGAACATACTCTTCATCGTTGAATATGTCGTTTTGGAATGAAACTCTTTATTCACTAGACTAAATACTAAAGCACACATCATAACTCTTACCATGTCATTGTTTAACAATGACATAAGTCACCAATCTCCCAGACATGACATTGCAGACAGTCGAAATGCAACTGGTAAGCAGTGATGTAGTGGAAAATAAAAAGGAGGGTAAACTATGACTACCAGTCAATCATCACCATAAGGGAAACCACTACTAATGAAACAAAAATCACTACTTTCAGAAAGACATGAATGAAGACTTTTACCCTTAAAAGAACATATAAGGGCCATCAATAAGGGCCTGAAGAAGAGAAGATACACATAAACCACAATATCTGCGGAAATCAAATACAAAGCAACCCTTCGGCTGCACTATCTAAGATCCCGTCACGTATTCAAACATGCACTGTCACTGAAATCTCGCCTTCCAGCGACAACCGTCCTGTCCCCCAGAGATCTGTAAGCTCTTGTACTCGAGCTGCCAGCCCCTGCCTCCCCCCCCCCCCCCCCCCTCCCTCCACCATCCCTGGCACCGTACCCACCATACCAGAAGGCACCTGAAGACTCGCCGACCGAGGGCCCTGGAAGCCTGGAACGCCCATCCGCTGACCCGTTCCAAACTCAACCCCCCTGAACCGAGTCTTGGCAGCCAGGGGGGGGGCAGCGCTAGGCTGAGGGCGGGGTGAGGACAGGGATGGGGGGGTGGTGGGTTGGCTGGAGGGAGGGCGGCCGGGTGCGGAGCTAGAAGGCCTGGCGCTTGGCTGGCATGGGCCAGGCTAGGCGGGCAGGCAGGCCTGGGTGAACACGTCAGCTTGATTTATGTGACGCCTGGCCCCGGCCGACCCCGGGCTGGACTCCACCTGTCCTCTTTCCAACAACCCCCCCCCCACCACCACCACCACCACCACACACACACACACACACACAGACACACCCGCTCCTCCTGGCCTCAACGCCCCGCCAAACGCCAGAGGAAGAAGACGAGGCGGAGGAGGAGAGGGGTGAAGGGGGCGTGGAGGTGAAGTCAACGGCTCTAGGTCATTGATCATTATTAGGTTGTAGGGTTGTAAGGGGGGGAGAGACATGGAGAGTGGGGTAAGGGAGGGAGGAAGGGGGGCAGAGAGAGAGAGAGAGAGGTGGACCTGGCCAGCCGTGATGACATGATGGCCAGCAGCCTCTGTTACCCGAGGAGTTTGATGAACCAAGAACCAAGAACTGGCCGGAGGTGTTTCCTACATGAGGTCACCTAAGAATATCCTAGAAGTTCCATCTTAAAATTGTCAGCACTACTCTTTCTTTCTTTCTTTCTTTCTTTCCTTCAGCTCCCTCTCCTTCACTTTTTCCTGGAGAGTTTATCCAATTAACCGAGGATGGGAAGAGGCAGTCCGTGGTAGTTCTCCCCGGGGTGCCGGGACTCCGCCCTCCCAGCGGGGGGTGTGATTGGGTTGTCTGGGCGTTCCAGCGGCGCGCCCAAGTGGAAAGAGGCGAAATGGAGGGGATCATTGGCCATCGATACCCAATTATACGACTAGAAGGAGTGCCGCTAACTCTCAATGATCGCCCAGCCTGGGGTATGCGGGCCCCTCTTTGCTTTATTTTAGATGATAAATTGTTTTGGTGGAGGATTATGGTCAATGTAATTATGTCCAACGATGGCGACAGAATGATCCTCAGAGTCAAGCTGTGAGGTTGTTATTGAAGAACTGGACTCAATTTATGGGCCTTGATTGCTATACATTCACATGGTAATTTCACTGGAAGGCTTCGCACCATGTATAGACTTTGGCTACATGCTAGAATTTGCTAAGGAGTTTCTCAAAAGGCCAATCTGTAATCCAGATCTAACGCAAAGTGTTGCCTCACCAGATAAAGCTGAAGTATGGGGATGAACACTGACACTCTATAGTATGTGACCATTTAAAACTAATCTGAAATGCATTATTAATTTTAAATGTATCTGTAAGAGCTTTGTATATGTTTGTACTGCTTGTGAACACTGGATGTAGCGATGTGGTAGCCATGACTCGAGATTTAAATACTTTATTGTAACAAAAAGAGGGATGTTTTTCAATAGGTACATTTCTTTTAAATTCATTAAAAATAAGTTTAAAATAAGTGGGCCCCTCCGGCTGCCGGGGCCCAAGAAAGTCCTTTTGCCTAAGATTCAATTCAATTCAATTCAATTCAATTTTATTTGTATAGCACCATCTCATACAGAAGCAGTTCAAAGTTTGTTCTCCTTTGCTACCCTTTTCAATGAAGGCTACCTAATTAGCACTTGCTAGCTACCTATGTTAACTCATCAGAAACAATACATGATTTGCCTGTTCAACACAGACCGCTACATAGATATCAGAGTCTCTTGCACCGCCCACAATCAGAATAGAGTGACCCATCAACCAAGCAGCTCGCAGTGTGAACGCAGGGTTATTCTCTCGCAATCTTTTCTTGTACTAATCCGGCACATACATTATTAAACATCACATAAACGGTGCCATTGCAAGATGTTGAAGGTAAACTTCATTAGGAGTGGGGGTGACATGTACGGCCCCGGGCTTCCACCGTAATAATTAACTCAGGGATTTTTCCTCAGCCTCGGTCTCTCTGATCCAGGTCGGTACCGACAACCTTACCCCTGCCCCCCCCCCCCATCATCTGCCATATACAGGTCACAGACGGCAGCCCAGCACCCCGAGGTGTCCTGTAAATGTGCCTGTGGAGTGATGGGCGGGCGTCCCTCGATGCCACATTCATTTGCACATCAAGAAGGCAGAGAAGGAAGCTTTGACCCAATTAACGCTGAGGAAAACAGATTAAATAAAGTCTGCTGCCTTACTCCTGGACATCCAGTGAGACTGTGTGCGTGTGTGTGTGGATGGATGATGAGGTCGTGCAGGGGCCACGGGATGAAAGTGATCCAGCTCTCAGCCAATCACAGAGGCCGAGGAGAAGGTGCGAAGGCTGCCTGGCTCAGAGGCACTGTTGCCAGGCGACCCTCACCCTGCTGTCAGTCTGCCTCAACTAAACAGCTGATTGGAGCAGAGGAGAGGGAGATAAAGAGAGAGAGAGAGAGAGAGAGACAGAGAGAGAAGAGGTGATGAATAGGAAAGTGATGGCAAGAGCGAGGGGGAAGAAGAAAAGTGAAAGACGTGAAGGGAAAAGAAAGAAAGAAAGAAAGAAAGACAGACAGAAAGAAAGAAAGGGAATGGAAGTCGACAAGAATGAAGAAGGAAGAGAGGAAGAAAGACTTCTCTGGGCTCCATGCCTTGTTAGATCTATCATCCCTTTAATTAATAGTGTTTTTAGGAAGACGTCTGAACTGTGTCATTTCCATTATTGGAAAACCCAACGCGATTAATGAATAATTTTCATTTTTGATCCATTATATCATGCTAGTTGATCTCCTCTTTTCTGCGCCGCTGAGTGATAGCATCGTTTTCTGCCCCTCGATCAAATTTAATTTGGCCCCCTATTATATTACAGTGTTGCGACTGAAGTGTCAATTTTTGTCAGGCAATTAGAAGCTATAACCTGTGAAGCTAAGTTTGATAGGCATTGTAATTGGATTGTTTCAGCAATAGCTGGAAACGCTTTTAGCTTTTCTTCATCTCGCTCTACCTGCCCCCCCTCCCCCCCCCCTCTCCCTCAGTTCTCGTCTGGTTGTGATTTTTGATAGGGACTCGGTCTATATGTCGAACTTCAGAGCAAACAAAAGATAAGAGGGGAAGAGAGAGTGACTGAGTGAGGGTGCAATCAAGGACTGCTTGCCTATGCAGAAACTCCGGCGTGGATTTGCACGGATGTGAAATGCTCCATGCGGTTCCCGCTTTTTTCCCCTGCTGCTGTGGCAGGTGTTTGTCGGTTTTGACCCCGTCCTCACCTTTCAAGACGCCACATTAGAGCGCTTGATACTTTTTCAACTTTTCAGCTGACAACAAAAGCGCGGAGGTCGGAGATGAAACGGAGTTAACGCCGCAGACGGCGGTGTAGTGGAATCTAAAAGTGGGCTGGTAGATAGACTTTTCACTCGGTTGGTGATGGAGATAAGACAAACTCATTTTTCCAGGATAGTGCTAATTTGTGCTTTATATTCCAATATTTATGTCAAAATGATTGAAGTTGAAATCTATTTACCGCTCTATATCATATGAATTTACACCAAAAATATTTGTATTAGTATAAAATGGAGGGTAAACTCTTAATTAAACAGTAGGTGAACTGAATTGATCCTGCACTGCGTCCCTTTATCTTATCTGTCTGGAATTGACCAAAACCATTTGAGAGAAAAAAGAGAATCAGGGGATCTGCAGGTTTCAGAAGGCAAATTTAAGACTTTTTAAGACCTTTTCAATGCCACCTGGAATTGGATTTAAGACCAATTTAACAACCAAAATAAAGATAAAAAGACTATAGCTAAAGAAAGTTCTGAAGCTATAAATGAGTTAGAGACATGATGTCCAACTGTTCTGTATTAATCTACAACATAAGAAAATAAAACCACCACTACTTCCATTGACATTTTTTTGGTGAAACTACACAATTCATACCATTTGCCTTAATTCATTTGTCTTACTTTCCACCTCTGCCTCGACAAAAATCACTGAATGTAAAGAGTCTGTCATTACCAATATCTAATTTTATTGTTGCATCAAAATAACACAGTGAAACAAATTCAAATCTCTAATGACTGTGTGTAAGACATTTTAATACCTTTAATTTAGTTAATCTAAGTTTTTCAGACTTTATAAGCATCCACAGATACCCAGACAAATGGACAAACCAGTCGTCAGCTGAAAAACAGAGAGACAGACAGATTGAGTGGGTTGACCAGCTGTTTCCCAGCGAATGCCGCCGTCTTCGCCATGTTCTGCAGATGCCGGTCTCTCCCAGCGGGAGCATTAGATTAAAAATGACAAACGCTTTGAGCTGCACTTTTTCGGCAGGAGATGCAGGTGTCTTTGTTTCCGATGCACCGGGGTTAGCGAAGGTGCCTCCTTCACATGTAATTACCCGCCGCTTTCTGGCACCCACTCTAAATGAGTTTTTGCGGCGGGTAGTCCCGTACGCCGGATAATCTCGGCGGCGTGGTGGGGCAGGGAGAGGGGCTGAAATTATACATTTGCTAAAGTGAATTGGGTTTGCTTTGGGTGGGGTTGGGTGTGAGTAGGAGGAGGGTGGAGGGCCCGTTCATGAGTATGTATATCTTTTTTCCTCCATGTGCTGATGTGTCTAAGAGACTGCAGAATTTTCATTAGGTCCTTGTTGAACTGCCATGTCTGAAATACCTGTGGTAGTAACTGTTATAGACCAGCTGGTTGGTTGGCCTCACATTTCTCTACAATTCAAATTGCTTGTGGAAGCGTTTGGCTAGCTAGTAGAAAATTAATTACAAGTTCCCTTGTTTCCTGATAAGGTAGGTTGTGTCTTTTTACATTAGATTGTTTGATTTAGGTTTTGTATACTCGCTGATGGACTTCTTTGTTGTAAACTTAATCATTTGTTGAGGATGTAACGTTAGCATTGTAGCGCTCACTGCTGTGGAGTTTTTCCACTGCACTGTCGTCTTTTTCCTTGGATTTTCTGTTGATGAAGTTTGACTTTCTCTTTTCAGCCATGGTATCGCTGCTCATGCTAACTACCCAGTTCTTCTTCTTCTATTTATTCCAGACAAACCAGAAATGTAAAACGCATCACTTCCTGTGTTCCAGAGGATTTTTTCCCAGAAAAGCGGTACCTAAAACAGCAAATGGAAAAACCTTTATGAACTGGCTATAGGTTGAATCACTGTTGTGTTATAGCAATGTGTTACTCTCATTACTTTAAGTCGTACTAGTGAGCTGTTATTGGTGATTTGAATGTATTTTTGGTTGTTATATTTTCACTTTGTAACTAGCGCTAAGCTAGTTTCTGTTTGTTTCTGAGTGGAATTTTCTGCTTCTCTCCCTGCAGACCTGAAACCAAACCGACCCCCAACCCCCCTCCACCTCCCACACCCCACCATCCACCCCACCCCAGCGGGAGGAAGAGACGATCATCTCCAAAGTCCTCAGACAGACCCTGAACTTCACGGCTTCTCCAGTTGAAAGGTAATGGAGGGTGGGAGGGGTGATGGGGGAGAGGGTGGGGGGTTCCTGAGGGATTGTGGGGTGGGGGGGGGGGTGGGGGGGGGGGGTGGCGAGGCAGGTACTTGATTTGATCTAAATGGGGCGGGTGGGGGTGGGGAGTGGGGGGGCAGGTACAGGGGAAGCTGTTTGTATTCTGTCCCGACTCTCAGAGGAACAACCCCCACCCCCCGTCGCTCATGGCATTACCCCAGGTGACAGAGGCTCTGTTGGCACCCTAGGGTGGGGGTGGGGAGGGTGGAGGGCTGTTGGGGGGGGGATGTCAGTCCTGTGTACACACGCTTACATGTGCACACACATACACACACAATTCACGGTGCTGTTGGGTTGGCTGGGTGCGGTTTGGACCCTGAGCCTGCCTGGGGAGACAGCGGCCCTGTTGGCGTCTCGGGGGGGGGGGGGGGGGGGCACTGCACATACACACACACACACACGGATAACTTCATGCATATACACTCGCATGATTTGAATTCATGGGGATTGGTTTTACACACACACGCACACACACACACACACAATATGCACTCAGATGTCATTCATTTTTTTTACATTGACTGATCCAATATACAGCAGCAAAGCATTGAGTGATGCTAAGTTGTTATTATTTATTTATTTATTATAACTAAGCAGGCATAATTTTGCATCTCCATTGTTGGTCTGCATAATTATTTTCAATCTGTGACAGTAAAGTGTAATATAGGCTTTGTTTCCTTAACATGCAAAAATATTCATTGACTCCTTTTAATTTGAGTATAGCATAAATGGTTATTATGCTGGTGAATCACAACTAAATTAAAGCAAGCTAATTATGCTTAATAGGAAAAAAAGTCAACTGTATAATTCTAATTTTAGGTAGGCCGATATTACAAATCACCTGCTTTGGAAAGTTGTTTTCTCTAAACACACAGTGTGTCTCATTTAAACACAAGCACACATACACGCACACACTATTTTTTTTCTCAATGGTAGTCTAGTAGAGCAAGAAATATGTGTTCCTGACTGAGTGTGTGTGTGTGTGTGTGTGCACCTTCTTCATACCAGTGGAGGGCAGAATTACATTTCATAAATTAGAAGCAGCAAACCTTGATTAGAATGCAGGAGGAGGAAGGAAGGAAGGAGGAGGAGGTGAAGAAAACAGGAGAGGGAGGAGGAGTGGGGGGGGGGGTGGGGGGGGGTGGGGGGCTAAATGGTGTTCATCTGATTCTGATGGACCAGTTTCTCTTTTTTCCTCCCCTTTTCTCCTTCTTAAACGTCTTTTGTTTCTTTAGGTGCTGATGAGAGACCGGCAGTAACGCATCGACCAAGTCCGGAATAATTTTTTATTTTCATTTTTAGAGTTAGAATGAAGTGTGTAGTCAGATTTTTTACACTTTCCTTTATGTTTTTAAGTCAGTTCAGCTGCCACATACATTTATACATACTAGGAATCTGCCTTAAAATGCAGCAAATAAATACATATACCATACAGACACAATGTACCTCATAAGAGACAAGAGATTTTATAGGAATATACACAATATACAATATAATATATAGACACATCTTCCTGATATTGAGTTGCACAATCCACATCTCCGTTGTCTCAAAGCTTCAAAATCCCTCTCTAACTCGTCTGCTTCTCTTTCTCTACATCTCCTCCTTTGTGATTGATGAGCAAAATTTTCACTTCATGAAAAGTGTAAGTGTCCCTAATATGTTGTACATTCAGTGTACATAATGACAGTATACACAGAGTGAATTTATAGAAATACATTAGAAGTACTTGCAAGAGGGTGAAAATACAGTGTGCCGGGGCATAGTGCAAATCCGACTGTGAATGTCTATTAGGATACCAATAGAAGGGTGAAATCTCTGTATTGGCATTAGCTTTAAGGTGCAAGTAAATGAGAGGCTATGGAAATAACATTTGAAATAAGGTCATGCCTCGCGCAGGATCTCCTGTCTCTGTTCAGCCCTCCTGGGTGAATCTGTGATTAGCCTAATCCCAGTAGTCACAGCTCTGGTTCCCCGATGTGGATGGAAAGATTCCCATTGTGATACACTGCCACCTGAAAGAGCCATGTCAAGTCGCTGGCAAACGCTCTTCACCAAGCCGCGACGCTCCAGACGGAAAGAGACAACAGCAGCCAGATGTGGGACGGGGTTTCATTCCGAAAATGTTACAAATCAATTAGGAGGGGGAGGGGTTGGGGGGGGTACCTGAAATTCATGAATCAATATTTGAGAACTGCAGATGATTGCGGTTGTTTTGTGAGGTTTTTAATAATAGAAAGGGCCAAGTCCTGGTCAAGTGGCAGCTGGGAATTTTAAAATTGAAATATCTTTCAAAATGTTCCTCCATGACTTTTCTTAAACCAGTGTTGTTAGATTTTCAATATCATGCAAGGAAATATTATTTATAATTATATTCACCCCCTTAAACTGACAGCCTAGACCCTCAAAAAAAAGTGTTAAACTTTTTAAATTTAAATTATGCTTTATAAGGAATTTTTTGGTGTCAAATTTCCATTTCAAATGTATAATTTCTTTCCTTGGTTGGTTCCCGTGAGAGTCTGGATGCTCCTGTCCAGGACTGAATGCAGTGAAGGCCAGGTTACATTTTCCCACTGACCACCTCTCCCCTTCCCCACCACTCACACCAAACAAATTAACTATCAGGGCAAACAGAGCAGCCTAAAAAAATTGAAATTTCACCCTTAAATTGTCTCTTCCCCCCCCCCGCATCCTCTCGGTCTCTTTCGGTTTAACGTGAAGTGTTTTGGCTATTCAATCTGCATTGGTGACATCACCGCCGCCGCAGGGAGCCTCTCCTCTTTATTCTTATTGGCTAATCTGAAAGCAAATAGCGGGGGAAACACTCCGGTTGCATGGTAATAAATAGAATATGCCAATCAAATTAAGAGCGGCGTGTCAGTTTGGACAGTGGGGAGAGTGATCTGCTATAGGTGGAGAGCGGCGGCTGGCCATACCTCATTTTATAGGTCATTGGTCTCATTTGGAGGTAACGCTCACCTAGTTTAGATGGCCTGTGTCGGAAAAAGAAGGGCTGTGAATATTCAACCACAAATAAATTGCGGCTTTATGAGGGCAGTCGCTCACTATTGATACTGATAAACAAATAAAACCATTGTGGGATAAGTAGAATTTTATTTTGGTATAATCTGTTATCTCATGGTAGGATCATGTGTTTAAATAATAGTACTAACTTTAATAGAGAGGTAGTTAAAGGCATAATCAGTGTGATGTCTACAGGAATAATAAAAAAAATCGCTGTTCTGAATTCTGTTCTGAATTTGTGCAGAAAAGAAAAGAAAACCCTGGGTAATACCTTTTTAAATTGGGAGTGGCTGATAAGGTGTGGAAGTGCAGTTTAAGAGTTTTGCCGCAGGGCTGGAAATTAGTACACTCTCCTTAGCAATTAAGACATACTTTCACTTCCCCCGCTGCCGTCACTTTCATCTCCACCGTAATCAGATTATGCAATCAGTCAGTTCAGAGGGAGGAGGGAAGCCTTGTCCATTTACTGGAAACAAGTCGACCCTTCCTTGGACATGGCAGCTCCGGAGATCAAAAGCTACCTGCTAATGAGAAACGGAAGGGGGAGTGAAAATAATAGAGCAAATATTACCTCTAAATTCAATACCGACTTGAAGAGGCGTTCTCAGCACCTGCGAGGTACTTCTTGTTCTGCTCTGATCTGTCACCGGCAAATGGATGACGCCATCTGAGCTTATTTATTTGAATATGACAGCATATCTAAAGACAATGCCATCTGTCAAATTGCAATTCGAGAACTGCCTCCTCAAACAAGAAGAAATTCCCTCCTAAATCCTTTGAACCGTTTCTTTCCGAAAGCGAGCGACCAAAACGCTGATTTTTATGACATCAGCAAAACTTAAGTTAATCATTCGGAAGAGAAAAGCTCTTTCATTTTTTTCGGCGCGTCGGCCCGAGAGACGTTGATGGCGTCTCGGAGGTGATGCATGGTTCGTCCGGGCGAACGTGATCCTCGGCGCGTTCGCGCAATGACTAATCTACGCGCTCCAACCACGTCGGCTCGTTAGAAATGCGTTAAGCTCGGCCCCGGTTTGGTTTACTCCCTTCAAAGGCAAGGAGAGGGAGGTTCTGTTGTTGCTCCGAGGGAGGAGGAAACACAAACCTGGACCACATGAAAAATAGTAAGAGCGACAGATGAGTGGTGGAATGGGGATGGAAGGAGACAGGCAGCAAAATGGAAAGGGAGGATCTTAGGTCCGGCTATTTTAATGGAGAACAGAGGAATGATTCCTCAGACTGACACCTCAAGTCGCTTTGCTAATTTATCTATGTTGCTCAGACAACTAAGACATGAATAGAAAGATTCATATGCCGCTGTGACACCACAGCACTGCAAAGCAACTGTGTACCTCCATTTTGGCTTGGGTACGAAGGCAAGAAGGCGCGACACGAACCGACAAGTCAGAATAACAACAAGATTCATCTTAATGCGAGCCTCCCAAAGAGGCGCGTGACCCCGAGCCTCTTTGGGCGGTGTTAAGGGAAGACACAGGGAGACAGGCCGCTTGGCATACTTTTCAACTACGCGGCGTTGAAGTTCGGGGGGAAAACGGCTGAGCGAGTGTGACGCTATCTGGGTCTCCTTGTGCTTAGACGACACTCTGCACGGGGGCCTTGAAGGCGAGGCAGGCGTCAACTTCAAACAAATGAAAAGACAAGAGGAGGCAGGGAGCAGAGTTACGGGGGAGACAAGGAAACGGGGCGGGCGTATGAACCCGAGTTCTGCCGACCTTTCATCGTCGCCGGCGTATTCAGCAGGGACGCCCGGCGTTTTCATAAGTGACACCTTGTGCTATCATAGCGGGGGCTGCGGCGCGTTTGAACGCCTCTTATCTGATGGCAAAGGAGGGAGAGAGGAAGCTGGGCTGGTGACGGCGGCGGTTGGGGGGGGGGGGGAGAGGGGAGCAGAGATATGCCCCCGATGTGGCACAACTTCCTCCTTTGTTTACGGGGAGGGGGGGAAGGTAATTGGGACGGCGCGCATACGCCAAAGCCCGCCAGGCGAACGCCACCTAAGCTCCGTTTCCCATTTTCTCTATCTCTCTCTCTTTCTCTCTCTATATCTGTCTGTCTGTCGGAGCGACTGTGGCAGCTCTGACATGTCATGGCCGCCGCCTCTCACCCCCATGGCTTCCTCTCTCTCTCTCTCTCTCTTCTCTTCTCTCTCTCTCCATTTCCTGTTTCCTGTGTGTGTGGCTCCCTGCCTCGCCCACCCGCTGGCTCCCGCGGCCTGGCAGCGTCGGAGGCGTGGCCGCCAGAGGGAGACGGTTGAAGGAGCAGGAAGACACTGACAGGAAGGATGGCAGACCCCCCCCCCCACCAACACCACCACCACCCTCCTCCTCCCCCCTCCTCTTCCTCCTCCTCCTCACCTCACCAGACAACCAGCCAGCTGCACAGACAGACAGTGAAAGGAGAAACTACTACACTTCCACTCCCCTGCCTTTTCCTTTACTCACAAAAAAAAACAAAACACTTTCCCTTTCTCACTTGCATGCTAGAGTTGAGTTAAGTCGGGTGAGATGAGTGTGTTTCACTCACACTGCGACACTGCTAGACATTGCGATTGCGGCCAGCTAAAAAAGGTACGAATAAATCAGCGTTTTTTTTCTACCTTTATCACACACAAAGTTTGACTGCAACTATAATAAATAAAAAAAGCCACAGAACTTTGTTTTCATTAAAAGTAGATGTGTAATTGCTCGAATTGCTATTTAAGATAAGTATCGATTTTCATTAGTGTGAATTAATTATGCATTTAAAAATGCATTAAATATGCACAATACAAAAAACAAGGTAGCAGCAGATGTTGGGTGTTTTGGCTGTACATTCATCATAGCTACCTATGGAAGAATGCTTTTAACACATATTAGATTTATTTCCCCCCCCCCCAATTTAATTATGATCGTACGTCTGAATCCTCAGCTGATTTAAACCGCTTAAAAGAAAACTTTGTGTTCCTCGACAGGCGATCGGAGGCGACGATTCACTCCAGCTGCGTGGATGCTGGTTTGCACGTATGTAACTTCAGGGAAGTCATAGAGAGACGTGAGGAAAATAGACTCAGAGGTAGGGAGTGAAGCAACAAATAGAGAGAGAAAGAGAGAGAGAGAGAGAGAGAGAGAGAGAGAGATCTATAAAAGAACAAGGAACCGTCCACTTGAGGGGGGCGAGGGGGGTCGGTACCCCAATTAACACTGCTGTAAACAAGGGCAACAAAGGCTGTATTTGAATAACAGTGCGTCTTCGGCGTACGGTGGAAGTTACCAATTATTCAGGCGTTGGGCGTTTGCGAGCGAGCGTCTCCTTATTTAACATCAGAAGAAGAGTTGAACGCAACTCCTGCCGGCAGCACACCACTCTTCATTCCAGATCACACTGTTAATCCCAGTTGCTTTAAATAATTTATCAAGTGTGGATTTTCCTTAAAATAAATGACTTTGTTTTTGGGGAGGAATGACGCTATTACTTATCATACGTGAATAATGAGAGGAATAAATAAGCCGGGATTTAAATTTGGCTAACTTCAAAAAACAAAAGAAAAAAAGAAAATACAATAGCAGCAACATAATCATCGAAAACAAAAACAACAATACTACTGCTAATGATAATAATACCAATACATGTATAAGACTGTGTATATAATTTGAAATATGAAAACACAATTTAACAGTTAAATTTATTATCATACATTGCAAGTAAGGTTGATAATGCACATCAACATGAGTAAAAAATCACAACTAAGATATCTTGAAATAAACACAATATGTACTTGCAAGTGAGCCGCCCCCCTGGCATACCGTTAACACACACACACACACACACACACACACACATGCCCAGCGCTCTCAGTTTTATCGCTCTCTCCTTCAGTTATGTCTGCAGCTGATTGATTTAATTAGCTTAACATACATGTGCATAATTAATGCCACATATTAACAACTCTAAATATATCTCAGCACATCCTTAACGTACAGTTATTTCCAGGCGTCCTGAAATAAATCACATAATACCATTGTGTTTTAAAAAAACAAAAAATACACATTACTGCTTCATACTTGAAAACACTCGATGAAATATAATTTACATCAACATTTTCCAGGCAAAATACAATATTTACATTCCGTGTAATCGGGCTGTTCTTGATGATAATTAATTTTATTTCCATTTTTGCCATTTTTATTAAGCGGGTTAAAAGAACTTAAAAAATAAATAAAATTATATTGTCAGATTAACCGATCGGAACAGAGAATGCATAAAAATTGTAAGAGTTATCAGATCAAACAAATGACTTATTTAATTCAGTTGCTTGTTTACATGCCACACATCAGATGCACAAGTTACCATGCTGCCCTCCCTCTTATTTATTCACTATTCCATCAGCGAATAGTGGTACCTATATCATTTATGGATGTATTTTCAAGGGGAGAATTCAGTCGACCCCCATATTCATCCTGCAGTCAAGGGAGTGTTTGTAGGATTGTAAAACCAGTTAGTGCAAAGCATGTGTGCTTTTTTTTTAGCACACATTCACACAACCGAACACAGGGTCACTGTACCTCAAAACAACCTCTGAAGTATAGATCTCCCCCCCTCCTCCCCCTACACACACACACAGCGTTTCGTGTTTTCTCACTTCTTCCCCTCGATCCTATCTGCTTTTAATGTTGCAAAGCATCTCTCCCTAATTTATGGCATCTTCCCAAATCGCGAGGGTGCTATAGTCATGCATAGTTAATTGTTAATGCAAAATGCTTGTATCAAACAACACTGATCTTTGTCTAAGGCAAAAAAAAAAAAAAAAAATCCAGCAGAGACCGTGGAATCAGGAAAGCTGTCTGTCAGACGGCTTGGTATTTTTTCTTTTTTTTTTTTCAAAAAGTAAAGCACAAATAAGAGAACATGCACTTAGGAACTTAACCTCCTTTCCTGGCTCCCCTCTATCCTCCCTAAAATCAGAGAGAATGCAGCCGGTCGTATTTTGTGGCGAGGATAAGCACCGTGGTTAAGGTTTTGCTGATTTTCATGTAATGACTGGCAGCCGTAACACCTGGCACTGTGAAATCTAGAAATTAGCACACTCCGGGGAAACAAATTGCTTTGTTGATGCAGAACCTTATAGGAAAAAAAAAATAACATAATTTTGACATTGACTGTGGCTGCGCTTGCTCTATTGCATGTTTTATTCTTCGTAACTTTTTGTGTATGTAATCCAAGGTGACTGTAAGACAGACGATACAGACGTATACATAACTTACGGTGACGCCTATGTGCATGCTGTAACAATGGAGACCTTGGTGCTGGTGTTAACACTAGAAAGGCCAAGCCACAGTCAATTCACTGTTTTTTGAATTTTAGAATTGAAATATGTCAGCTTTTCAAATGTCCCTGTTTAACTTTAACTAATTTATGTACAAACCAGTGTTATTAGAAATTCTAAATCACACATAAAATAGGAAATAGTAGTTAGAATTATATTTATCCGATTCAGTTGATGCCTTGGTGGCCTTCTTTTAGACGTCTAAATCCAATGAACTTTCTGGTGTTAAAATAGCATTTAATTTTCTCTCAAGAATAACTGGATGAATCACTGCTTAGAATGGAAAGTAGTTTTCTGTAGTCTGCACTATGTTGCAATTGAGTAAGTGTATGGCTTTTCCTGATGTAGACAGTAGGTCAATAGTAATTGTTGGCTTTTCACAGAAAATACCTGATGGTCATCACCATAAAAAGTGTCTATATATGCTCTTGTTCTACTGCACACATAGGCAAACATTTAGATGTTGATATGATGGCCTGCACCAACACCAAAACCCATGTATATATAGCTGTTACCTGCATTGTTTTGTGAAATCGGGACCTATCTGCTATCAGTTGGAGTACCGCTCCATAATATCAGGTAGGGGAAATTTTGTGCTTGTCTGGGTTGATGTTGAACTTGCCCACTTCCTGCACCTCGCCATCCATGAAACGCTTTGTTGGGCGATGCATGAGCTGGTGCAAAAGTTGGCACACCTGCGCACGTCAGTGACCCCTCTCATATGCGGGGAGCCCAGCCAGCTCCAGACCCACGCGGCTCCCTCTCCCTTCCGAGCGAACGTCGACGGAGGTGCGTTTCAGCAGAGGATAGAGATCTCTCTCTCCGCTGAGGCATCTTCTTATCCTGTCAATCAGCAGCCCGCCTCCGCCCGGCTCTGCGCGGTGCGGAGCAGCTTGGCGGAGATGCAGGGTGATGATGAGAACTCGTCGCAGCCTAGCAGGGTTTCCTCCTCATCAAGCTCAGAACAAAGGGGGGCCCGGTCCGCTCGGCTGCTCTAAATACAGCCTGCAACATGCCCCAGCCAACTGCTTAACGCGCTCTTGTTTTAGATGCACAACTGAAAATAGAAATGTTGATTCTGGGATTGGTAGGTTGTAGGGGCAACGCAGGATGTCGGATTGGCTAGATTTCAGCAGTCAAGGGAAGGAGTTTAGCTGAACGTTTTGATTGTCGATGAAGTGGTTTGACACAGGACTTAGAGGAAATGGACCAACATTTTTGAACCTTAGTGAGACCTCGCCGTATAATGAGTGTTGAGGTTTGAGGGATTGAGTGAGTGAGTGAATAAATGAATGAGTATGAGCCTTCCCGGCAAGCACTTGACAGACGGCGATGTGCAGGAGGTGGCCAAGTTCAACATCAACCCAAAAAAGCACAAAATTTTCACAACATGATATCATGGCATGGTAAAAAAATCATACTAAAACAGCTTTGGAAACTGTATGGAAGTGATAGAAAGGTCCTGATTTCACAAAATCGTCGTCAACAGTCAAGGGAAAGACTTTGGGCAAAAGTTCCAATGATCGAGGCAGTGGTTTAACACAAGTCTTGGAAGTGGCAGGACATTTTGAACCTTAGTGAAACCTTGCAGCATAATGAACATTTAGGTTGGAGTGAGTGCATAAATGAACGAGTCTTTTTAACCTCATCCGCAAGACGACAAAAGAGCGAAGCAACAACAACACGTTCAAGTCCATCAGCTCATCCTCTCCACCTCGTCCCTAATACGGGAGGGCATTGCTAAACGGCCCCGGCCTAACTTTGGACATCACATCTGCTAAACCGTCAAAATCATTCACACACACACACACACGCACACACTCGCCCCTCCCTCCCCTCTCGGACTCTTCCCAGCAGCCTAATTGGCCGTCCTGCCTCGTTCCGGGCCTGTCTGCTTCGCTCTGGGCGGAGGGAGGCAAGTCACCCTGCCCGGGATAGACTTCACCTCACATCCTCCTCTTCCTCCTCTCTCTCTCTCTCTCTGTGTTCATCTATGTCTCTCTCTCTCCGGGACACGGTGTCACCCCTGTTTACGTCTGGACGACAGCCCGCTCTTCCAGCACTGGAGGAAGGCGAGATCAAGTGCCATCCGCAGTAAATGGACATCTATGCTAATATGGATACGGCTGTACGTCTGAATAGTACTGCACCGGGTACCACGTAGATGTCACATTTGTGTGTGTTGATTGTCTACATTATGGTCTGCAAGCTGGAGGGCTTGTTTCCATCTACATCACATTGATTTATATGAAGTGCACATAAACAGGTCACTTGATGATGCCATCTCTCTTTTTCTGCTGTTACTCCAGGAAGACAAGGTCTTTAAAGCATAATTAGATTACATCTGTACAATTAGAAAGGAATCCAGTCGCCCACTGCCAAAAACACTTAACATGGGCGTGGACATCATTTTCTATTATCAAATTATTAAATAGAATTATTAAACAGAGTCCTAGATGCAGGGCTGATGATATGTGGCAGCTAAACATGAATTGTAAATGTATTTTGGGGCTGTAAAGTGTTATTTCCATGTATGCACCTCTGTTTTCCATTTTATTCTCAAGAATAAAGAATGCGCACAGAATTGTGATGCTTTCAACCTTTCACCGATTCAATATAACAAATGTTATCCACTTTTCCTGTGGGCTGAATCAATGTTCTTTCATTGGTTAACACGCCAGGTACATTTTTTGCACAGATGGCAATTAAAATAGTTTACTAAACCCATTGGTTGGGGTCTCGCAAACAACGCTTTTATCACAAAGAAAGACAACACCCTCAGCTAAGTTGATATTTAGTTGGATAAAAAGTATGTGTTGTAAAAAAAAAAAGAAAAGAGGAATGGCGAAGTTGGCCAGTGAAATGAGACGAGTAGCAGGAGTAAGTCTTATTTATATCTCTTTGTTGGAGCTCTTTCAAGGTGCTGGCAGATTGAAGTATCTAGTGGGCGGCGGAATCACATGGCGAATGGCCTTAGTGTCATCTGCACATACCCACTGCCTCTCCATACATTACATCAGATTGCACTCTATATAAAGAGTTAATTTACAAAATATCCATATGTATGATAATAACGAAAGGAGGCTGCTTTGGCTTGAATGTAAAGGTGAGAGGTGCTCTTTGGGAAGCCGGGCAGTTCAGACAGAGATCCAGAGAATCCAAAGGCACTCTCGCTTCTTGGAAAATTAAAAAGCCTTTATTATTTTGGCTAATTCATAGCAAAGATAGAGAAGATGACAATAACTTCATCAGGGTGCCGAATAATAAAGGCATTTTAATTTTCTAAGAAGAACGAGTGCATTGGAATACACTTTGGAAAACAAAGTTCATTATCTCAAGTTCATTGAATATTTTTGAAATACACAGGATCCAGTCTGTAAAACTGTTATCATGGTCACCAAAAGACTTGACTTAGCTACTAGGCTTTAAAAGGTACACTACTTTAATTTGATTGAATGTTTTACTATCTATCATGCAAGAGTAGATGTCATGGTGGATATCTGAATTGGAGAGAAACTCTTCAGATGAATGAAGATGCATTTAAACACTGCAGTGCTCATGTAAATCTCCTCTTCAGGCATCAAAGTCAGTGAATCTTCTTTGTCACCTGACAATAAGGCACGGCGCCGTGAACAATTATGCATACTGTATATTACAACGGCGCAATCCTCTGCGACATTTCCTCATGAAAAACTACCTCGGTGAGTGAAACAGATTTCCACAATCTAAATCAATCGTCGATCCATCCATCTCCCTATATCCTTCTTATAGTTTCCAGCCCTCCCATCTCGCTAAGGAACCCATTACTCTCGGCTCACGGTAACCTGTGCGCGAGATGTACAATTAAAACCTTATTTCTGCTGAAGGAAATTAGATTTAATGAACGGCGGGCTGGGCAACAACAGATGGTTCGTCTTATTGGAGGCACAAAGATAGACTGGGTGTTTGAACGCCTTCAGATCAAATGCCAGTGGTTATCAATTAGGAGTGGAGGTAAGCTCCTGACAACATGAAACAGAGCGTAGGCCTCGCCGCCGCCGTGGCCCTTACCTTCACTGCTGGTAATGAGATGTTAAGCTCATAGCCATAAACTGGGAGAGAAAAAAAATGGAGTCTGTCCATACGCCTGTGTCAGAAACGCTGCGAAATTCCAGATGTTGCATAATGGCAATTAAGGAATCTTTGAAGTAAAAACAAATTCATGAGTTTGTGGTGAGCACTGTCTCTCCATCCATTCATCGCCTACCGCATCATAAAAAGAGATTCTACCCCAAAGTTGCAGAAATCTTTTGTTTCCAGCCCAAAGAAGAATATGGAGGCTTCCTGTTACCAGGTAGCAGTGACAGCCAATGGATTGGTTGGGTGGAAGATGCTTTTTCCCTTTAAGTACGTACAGAGAGGCCTTTTCAATTGAAACATAGTAAGGGAGTTTAGGAGACGTCAAGTTTTCCCTCATTGACTTAGTATCCTAAATGTATTCTTAATCATATAAAAATTAAGGGAATAAGAATAATTAAAAAATGGAAAATTTTTAGTACTTTCGGGAGCGGCTACTTCCGTGCGTCATTCTGCTTCAAAGAAAAAAGATAAATGATGATGCCATTAAAAGTGAACTAATTAAGGAAGGCTTCTTTTAAGAACTCATTAACTGCAACCTCATTTACATAATGATGCATATTAATTAAGTTTTAATGAATCTGAATTTCCACCAAGCCGCTTTTCTTTGGCTGTGGAACAAATTGAACAAATTATTTAAAAGTGTTCTTGAATCTACTTTTCACACCAAAGGGGAGAGAATGCAATCATTTGTAGAAAATCATATTTTTTTCCCCAGCCTGGCCCATCTGTTAATTATTTTTAAATGTAATCATTTACCCTTTGTTTTCAAAACCTCAGAGATTCGTTCACTTCCAAACCGAATCAGGAGGTAAGGGACTGGCGGTAAATATTGCAGACTGTGTAAAAGTCTGAAATGCCTGATTACAAGGCGGAGACGAGATGAGAGATTGTGTTTCGCTTGTTGTCATGTGGGATGTCGAGTGCTTAAGGCTTCAATGGACTGTCTTCTTACGCACTAATATGCGGTATCTGTAGTAGCCTTAGGAGCCATCTTGCTTTAGGGGTCTGTGTGGTTCCTGTCGCCTGGACACATTGGCAATGACGACAAAAATGATTTTTCAGGGCTTACCTTCCTTAACTGTTCCTCGTTATCTGAAGGGTATCAGCAGTCAGAATGACAAAGCCTTAACACTAGAAAGGCCAGTGGATCTTGGGGGGTCTAAGAGAGGGCCAACAAGCTGTCAACTGAAGAGGGTGAATGTAATTCTAACTGCTATTTCCTTGTGTGATTTAGAAAATCTAACATTGGTTTGTACAGAATGTGCGTCTCCGAAAAATCATTTTGAGAGCTGAGATATTTTAAGTCTAAAATTCAAAACAGCTGTAAATTGACTGCTGATTGGCCTTTCTAGTGTTCAATCAGATATAAAAGCAAATAATACTTAAAACACATACATTGATCCACTGATCTTCAATTCTCATCAGCACAGTAGCAGGAGGAAATGTTCTCCCTACTGTTGATTGGGTGGAGTTTGTAAAATATCCTGATTTTTCTCAGACAGATCTGAATTACACAAAGCTAGAAATCATAATTTACATACAGGGACATATGAGCTGTCTCATTCGATATATATGCAAGTTTAGCATATACTCCCAATTCTTCATTTCCCTCTCATTTTTAAAATTTCCGAGCCATGGTAAACAGTAGAGCGCCATTTATCTCTGATGGTGTGAAGTCGACAGCTGGTGCTATTTCTAATGTTCATGTGATGTGTTTTCAGGCAGAAAAGAAAAGAAAGAAAAAAACCTACAAGCCCAGCCTTGTTTTCCTGAGAGGCACATGCGCGCGCACGTACGCACGCACACACACCTGTTCGGCAGGTGAGTTTGGGAATAGGTTGGAGCTCTGGAGACGGCAGGAGGACTTGGGGTCCTTCATGGAGAGAGGGAGGCCCCGAGCCACAGGAGGACACTCGAAGCCAATAGCGACGCGACGTGACGGCGAGCGGCGTACGCGAACGTCCCGGAGGACGATTGGCCCAAGAAGTCTCCGAGGGGTTTCGAACTCGCCCGTCTCCGCCTCCTCCACCTCCCCGCGGCGAGCTGGGGGCCTCTACAGAAAAAAAAGAAACGTAGACGCCGTTACTTTGGCCGGGTACTTCTGACAGCGAGTGCCTACCTCGGGGGAGGTCAGAAGTCGGCGATTCAGACGAGACAAGCTGGCGATGCAGTGTAACCGAAAATGGAAAGCAGATGTTCGTTAATTAGGGGAAATGTGACTGACAAGACTTGAGCGTCGAGGTACACGAGCTCGCCCGCCACCCAGCAGCTGTTGTTACCCGACTTCATTGTCAGTCTCGTACACAAGTCACAGCTTCCCCGCCGAGCCGGGCCCAGACGCCCAGCACCCACAATTATCAAAATAGAATTAAGCTTGATTGAATCGAGCAGATTTTCTCCTGAATATTTTTTTGTGTGTGTTTGTCTCTGTCTCTCTGTATGTGTGTGTGTGTGTGTGTGAATGTGCAGCTCTACTCCCACCATCACCATCTTCTGGATTTTTTTTTTTTATTCCTGCTCGTTCCTCCTCCCCTTTTCCGCTCTCCTCTTTATTCAATCCTCCCGTCTCACCATTTTAGCAGCTGTGTGAAAGTGCCGCAAAGGAAGACCTACAATGAATTCCAGGAAGAAAACAAAAAAACAGAAAAAAAACACACATTTCGTATTCGGGAGAATCGTACATTTCCCTGGATCATTTTTGCTGTCAGATAAAAGTCGATTTTCAGCTCCCGGAATATTACTCATATTCAATTGTTGATGAGTTGAGATCAGTGATGAATAGGAAACCTCATCTGCATTTTATTGCAGCTTCTGTGTTTGCAGAAAGCACAAAGTCCTTATGCTTTGATATTTTTTCAAAGATTCTCCTTTTTACCTCAGTGTTCCGGTAAATAAACGCTGAATGCTGGAGGAGAGCTCACCCACTCAAGAGTCCATGGTCACTCTGTGGTAAAATACATCAGGTAAGATGGTGAGGGTCCTCCAATGGAAGTGTGAAGTGGATTTCAACGCTCGCTCCGCTCCACCTATTGATTGAAACGTGCGGTCTCTCTTTTTATTCGGAGAAGGAGTCAATGGGGAGAAGGTTTTCACTGATATGAGTAGAAACTCAAAGGGATTGTGACCATGTGCTTGTCAGTGTGTGGCCTCACTTATCCAACACTGAAACACCAAGAAAACAGATCTTTTGTGTGTGTACAAAAAGCCGTAAAATGCGCCCAAGACCTCCACTACTCACTGCACACACACACACACACACACACACACACACACACACACACACCTCCGGTCAACGATGTAATCCTGTGAAATTGATGAATGGCTAGACATTAGGCCCATTCAAACAACAGATGTTAATTCACTTCACATGTGCATTATCAGATCATTTGTGTCAGGCAGCCGAATATGAATGACGCAGATTATCTCAGATTTGGGGCCTCTGCTGGCAAACCCCACATCGTAGGGGCCTCCAGGTAACACTCCTGGTTGGTGGTGGTATGTGTGTGTGTGTGTATCTTTGTGATCTATTCAGAAGGTGCCATTGTGTCTGCATATGCGAGGAATAATGTTTCTACAGCGGGACGTGTAAGCCCTTTGGGCCAGGACTGAAGTGAATGATGCCTGATGGGAAACAGAGCTCGCACTACACACTGTTATTTATGTATAGAGGGCTTTCAGGTGACGTAACACCCCCTCTGGCGGCCATATTGGAGGCTCTCGGCTCTCTTGGGCAACAGCGGCTGTGAACAGCTGTTGTGTTTCTAAACGTACTTGGCTGTCTCAACAGAATTCAATAGACATGGGTCATTTCTGTGCTGTTTTTGACTAGGAACATTCATTTAATCACGCATACATCTGATTGATTTTATGTTTAGATAATGTCAGTTTGTTAGCTAGCTAACCATAGTATCTGGCTCGCTAACCGTCACTGTCCTGTTGTTATTAGCACTAGCTTAACATAACAGAAGCTATAGTGTTAGTAGTGGTTAGTACTTGCATGTTAACATTAGCATTGGTTGCTTTGCTAAATATCCCTGCTGGCTGGTTAGCTAGTTGACAGTTTGTTCAGGTTAACTGAGCTGACTCTTCTCAAGCTACAACTCAGAGTGTTTTGGAGTAGAGACTAGGGCTAAAGACAAGACAGGTTACTGTGTCACAGTAACCTACATTTGGAAACAAATCCACCTTATCACACTATTCACTTTTATCTGTAACATTACTGAATTTTACCTACAGCCACACCACAACAATCTTTTTCAGGTAGGCTGTCTCTTTTCCTAGCCTGGTTGTTATATATTTAGCTATTATTTGCACACAGCTAATCCTCCAGTGGACCTCCATGGTGGTGCCAGCTGTGGTTGCTGGGAAATTTGTGACACAACTGCAAAGCCTCTACAGACTGTGGAGGTAGTTGTAGCACTTATTCTGCAAACTCTGCACCAGAAAGTAACCACATACTCAATGCGGGCTGGTGTATGTTCAGTAAGAGTAAAGAGCAGTGAGAAGATGAATGATCACACAACACAACGGTTAAATGTGAAAATGATGCCAGCTTGTATTGAATATTTCGGGGGAGAAAAAAAACACTTTCATGCAAATTTACGATGAGAGTTTATGTAACTAAGGAGTCCTGATGAGTGACACTGCAGAGCTTGATTGGCTTCTGTTTTGACTGGCACTTGATGGTGATTGATAAAATAGAACTGAAACTGAATAATTACTAACAAACAATTACTAACAAAACTACAAAAATATGACTATTTTGTTTCTTTCCAGAAGTAATGTCAATCTCAAACAGTGCACATTCCTACATATGAATAGAACTTCCCTCTACACAAATTGAAAGCACATCAAATCATCATACACAGTATAAGCATTTTAAATACAGTGACAATCAAGTCAAACAGGGTCCAGTAATATATCCTGATAGCACTACATGCCACTATTACTTAGCATGACAAAACAGCTGAAAGTATCATATTACAGTATGAACACATTATCAAAATCAAACGAACTGCTGGCCAAATTGCTGAACTTACAGCAGGCTCCTTCTGTGATTTATCAGCTATATGACATTCATCAAACTGAATATGAGCATATGTCAGTTCCACCCTCAAATTGTTACATCATCGCTAGAGCTCTTGCTTCGGTCAAAGCTACTCTTGTTTACTCCACACAGAGCAGACTTTCCCAGGACTCGGAGTCTCGCACTGCTCGGTTAAATCATGTCTTCACAGCTGTAGTGAATGAAAGCCTGGCAGGAGTTATTTTTATTCTCTTTACCAAACCAAAGCGATGGAAGAACAACCCTCTCCCAACTCCTTCAACGAGCAGCGTCCCCGGAGGGCTACAACCGAGGCAGCAAAACAAAGAGAAATATTTCAAAAACGCTGCGTTGAGAATAACTCAGGAATTTGAAAGCACGTCGGACTCCAAAGGTAAAGTCTTGCGCGAGCAACCGCCGGCAACCACCAAGGTGCTGTAATTAGGTCAGGTGAGAGGCAGGGAAAAAGTTTAACTTTGTGGACCTCTTTTTTTTCTTTATTCTCTTTCCCCTTGTGTTTCTCCTGTACCCATCTACCAATGTACCAGCACCCAGCCCTACTTGTTTCTTACCATGAAATCTTCACCATGCCTACTTCTGGGGACACACTAGAAGACTTTTAACATCCTAACTGATTTTGACAACGCATTGCATCACACACATAATCACAGATTTCACTGATTTTTAGTTTGTCTGTAGTAAATGTAAACTAGATGATTAGGCAGAACGGGGGAATCACACACTGAACCATATGACTCGACTCTTGAATCGTCACTGATGTCACGCAACGGTTCAATTCTCCTAGAACCTATAGACCATAAAATAACTAGTCAACGTTCATCAAGTCTGCTGCTCAAAATCATCCTTCACATAGCTTCAGCTGCACTTAGGCAACTGTAATGACACTAATAGATGCCAATACATCAATTTTGAGTTACCGTAACGCCGTTAATAGATGCCAATATGTTGATTTTGAGTTATTGTAATGATCCTAATAGATGCCAATATGTCAACTTCTACCGCAATGATGCTAATAGATGCCAGTACACAGTACAGTATAGATCTTAAGTTACCGTAAAGATGCTAATAGGTGAAGATCTTTCAATTTAGAGGTGAACAGCCATTTTTCAAATCCTGCTGTTCACTTCAACCTCACCTTGCTGTAAACTGGGCTCTCATTGGCTATTGGCGTCTCCACTGACCTCACTGTAAACTGGGCTCTTATTGGCTATTGATGTCTCCACTCAGCTCACTGTGAACTTACCTATCATTGACTATTGGCGGTCTCCAGTCAGCTCACTGTAAACTGGGCTCTCATTGGCTGTGGGCAATCTCCACTGACCTCACTGTAAACTGGCCTCTTATTAGTACTCTTATTACAGATGTCGGATGGTAAATATCCAACATGTTGGTTCAGATCAGTCTGTTCAGATTGAATCTGTAAAGCCCTCAAACTACCAGATAATCTTTGTCAACCATCGATCCTGACCAAGTCTCCAAGTGGGATTTTCCATCTGATTGTTGGAACGGAAAATAAATCTGCCCCATAATCCTCTAGTGTGGAGCGGCCATAAGCGCCTTCATGGCATCGCCTTGGATGATGGAAGCGGAGGCGACTTCTCAAGTGTCCGCGGGTTTGCTGGCTATCCTTACAGTTGCCCTTTGGGGCTAAGTGCAGCATCAGGCAAGTGCTTGGCCTCATTACCCGGGATGCAGCGGGGATCTTTTCCCATCAGCCCACGGAGCAGCTGGACGGACGTCGTATCGCTCTCCGTCCTCGCCTCAGCCGCCCATTGCCCCCCAGAGTGCTATGCGAGGTGTCAGGCCGCCGCTGGTCATTTGAGAAGATGTGTCCTCAGTGTGGAGGAGCAGCCGGGGGGGGGGCGGGGGGGGGGGTCAGCGGTCCACTGTCACAGCCAGGCAGCTGTCAGGGTGGCTGGACACAACATGATGGTCATCATTACATGGTGTGTGTGTATGATTGTAGGTGAGAGAGAGCAGTGTGTGCACGTGATGAGAGAAAAGTGTGTGTGTTCATGTGTGTATGTGACACCAAGTATTCCTGCATAATCAAAGACTCCCTGCATGTAAATTTTGCGTATAACTATGTGAGACACTAGCAGAAAGTGCATTTCTGCATCTCAAAAACTGCCTGTGTGTATCTAAATTGTGCGTATATGTATGTCTGTATGTATATGTGTGTGTTGCTTGACCACCTCCAGGCAGTGCCGCACCCCGCATACTCGCCCGCCCCCCCCACCTCCCCAGACAGCGGGCGCCGGGCCTGGCTGTAATGGGACTAATTGGGCCGGACATCACAGAGGGACAGTGGCTATCTTCTATGACAGAACTCCCCCCCCCCCCCTATCCAATATCTGCAGAATATGGTGGAAAAACGCTGGCGCTTAATTAGCGATGAGCTCTGACCGATCTGGACGGCTCGTTTACAAACCGGACAGTAATGGTGTCATGTCTCGAGACAGCTAATCACAGGCTCTGGGGCCAGAGTGTGTCTGTGTGCTTGAGATGCCTTTGTATGCGTGCATGCATATGTGCGTGTGTGTCTGCATGTGCGTGTGTGTGTGGACGGTGATGTTATCTCTCTTGACCATCCTGCAGCGGGACGGCGGCTGACCTTAATTGCAGTAATTTAGTTAGCAGCCATACTGTATGACTCGCCCGGCCGGACCGTGGCCATCCGTCACCCACATCGTCCGTCCTCCAATCAAAAGACCGCCTCCGTTAGGCCGCCCAGGGTGAGGACGAGGAGAAATAATGAACATGGGCCAGATAAATGCTTTCATTAAATGATCAAAACAGACTAACAGTCTGAGCGTCCACACAGTGTCCAGAAAATCAGGCGTCATGACAGGAACATGGCTTCATCCCTCCCAGAGCCTGGAACAGCTTCATCACAATGCTGCACATGCAGGCTAGTCCAGACCAATGACAGGAATCCTACACAGTTCTCATGATGAAATGGTAAGAATGCTTGGAAGAAGGGGAACATGGCTCCTCCAGCTTATAGTAGCAGCAACTTGGCCTGGTCCAGCCTGGTCTACCAAAATTTCGACAAATGTGCACAATATCTTAAAATGCACACATGCACACACAAGCAAATCAGATGATATTATGTACTGTACTACAATTAGGAATTTTTACAACTTCATGGCAATAAAATACAATATGACTTTATAGTCCCGTCTCTCTTGCCAATGACTGCTTACGTGTCTCAAGGGAAAACAAATTCCTAACTAGAAGGGCACTTGGAGAGCGCAGACCTCCGCCAAGGTTCATGCTATATTGCTTGTTCGTGAGTCGGATCCGGATCCGCTCCAAAATTTAATGGGTTCTTCCTTGGCCCATGCTACACCCTTCCACGATGTTTCATGAAAATCGGGCCAGTAGTTTTTCCGTAATCCTGCTAACAGACAAACAAACAGACAAACAAACAAACGGCACCGAAAACATAACCTCCTTGGCGGAGGTAATAATAGGGCTATGTGTAATATGTGATACAATTTTTTTTTTTAAATGGAAAGGCAAAGCCAGTTCTAGATTCGTTTTCTGTAATCTATAGAGGTTTAGCAGTTGCGTCACACATCTCCTATCAACCACGTCTGGCATCATCATGGAGTCCATTGAAGAATTGCCTGTGCACAAATGTCTAAGGAGAACCAGGCTAGATAAAGACCTGAAAAAGATTGTTGTGGTTTGACTGTAGGTCAATTCAGTAATGTTAGAAGTAAATGTGAGTAGTCCGATGAGTCAAATTTGTTTCCAAATGTAGGTTACTGTGACACAGTATACTGTCTTGTCTTCAGCCCTAGTCTCTACTCCAAAATAGCCTACTCTGAGTTGTAGCTGTCAGCTCAGTTAACCTGAACAAGTTGGTTTTTGGCTTTGTTAGCTAGCTAACTACCCTGCATGTTAATTTTGCAAAGCAACAGATGTTAATGTTAGCATGTGACTACTAGCCACTACTAACACTAGCTTACTAGATACGCTAGCTAGTGCGTAAATCAGATGTGTTACCAAGACAGTAATGGTTAGCTAACTAACAAGGCTGTTAGCTAACAAGCAGACATTATCTTAACAACAAATTCATCAGATGTATCAGTGGTGAAATGATCAGTTCCTGGTCAAAAATAGCACAGAAATTAACCATGTCTATTGAATTCTATTGAGATGGATAGATAGAGTTGTAAGTGGCAGTGGGAATGCTATGTCACCTGGGAATGCTATGTCACCAATGCAGGTACACAAATAGGATTTTACAGACTCTGCAAAGTGATACCGGGCCCTTGTTTGGAATGGATTCTCATAATAAAACTTAATAATGAGATGCATTCAGGGAGATGGTTTTCATTGTGACACTCCCCAACACGACGACAACCTAACTACAGCCAATCAGACGAACAAACAAACAAGTCCCACAGACAGACCAATAACAAGTCATCTATCCTCAATTTTCACTGTCCGTCTTTCATGAGAATGCCTTTTTTTTTCCCTTAGAGCCTTTCTTTTCCCCATTTTCTTCTGGGCAATCTCCCACTCATATACATCTGTACAAATTGATTTCCTCTTTACAAGAGAAGATAACGACTGTGGCAACAGAAATACCTGTAAGTGAGGGATAATTACACTGCGAGACACCACCCGCTGAGTCCCTTTCTCCAAGCCCCCAACAACATGCATTTTAAGCCTCAATAGCACTCGACGCCGTCACACCAATGAGCCCGAGATTTGATTAAAATTATGGTTCTTTTTGCTCCTACTTCATCTATTAAGATAAGCATCTTGTTCAGGACATTTTTATATACATATAAAGAGGGGCCGGTACAATTTAACATTCCTACCCTGCTGTTAGGCATGAAAGCGAACGCGGTGGGGTCCACTCCTCTGTTAGCTACCTGTACAAAGCTGCTGCCGACAAGTGCGGGTAATGCATTTTTACCTCTCTCTCTCTCTCTCTCTCTCTCTCTCTCTCACGCATGCCTTTTCTCTCTCTAACAAAGAGAAAGAGCCAGACATTGTCTTCTGGATGAGAAGGGAAAACATCGTTTACTCCCATTTGTCTTGCACATTGAAAACATCAAGCTCGCCCAATGGAAGCTACGCAGAAGTAGACCGATGTTAATGCTCGAGTGCAGCGTCTGTTGTGAAAATGTCATTGCCTGTGCATGAAAATAGTGTTGAGGCAGTAAAACATTCAAACATAACAAAATTGGGTCGTAACATTTCTCTGTACATTATGTGTATGTAATCTTCCGAGATCAAGTAGATCAATATTGCAGTGTACATTCCCTGTATGGATGCTGTCTGACACCAGTCATACCGGCAAATATGAGCACAAATTGCTTCCAACATGTAATAAAAAAGAGATATTCAGCCACTGGAGGTGTGCAAGTGCTCCATCGTGATGAACTCCTGGAAAATAATAATAATAATGTTAATCACTTTAGAGAGCACTGTCCTGCTCATTTTGGTGGTAGCGTGTTATTACTGAATCTACAGTGCCTTTGAAAGTTGCCTACTGTTTATTATTATTGCATTTGATCAATGATTATCACTGTCACTTATTAAGTTCAATTTGTTATTATGCAAATGATGAAATGAAACATTTCAAACAACCCCTCAAATCCGTGACAAAAGCCTCAACTCTTCCAATGATTATCGCCTCTCATTAGCACAGGTTCTCACAAAGTCTGGGAAGAAATCAAAGGCGCTCGCATGAGGCTCGATTTTTTTTCCTGAAAGTCATCAAATGAGCATTGAAGACGAGCCCCAAAACTTCCAAACAGCCTCTCAGCGAGTGAGAAAAAGGAAGAAAAAAAAACAACAAAAAAAACAATCGCACCGGAAACAAACGAGAAGGGACAAGTTTCTATTCTGAAGTGAGAACTAAAAGGTATGCAGATGTCTTTTCTTCCGCCTCTCATCCCTCTCCTTCCCAGGTGACAGGTATGTCAGGGCCCTGAAAGCCCTTGCAGTATAATTACACGCCACTGTATCTCCCCCAGCAAAGGAGGTGTTGCTCGAACAGGAGCGTCGCGCTATCAGATCCCCGCGACTCAAGGAGGAACCCAGGGGAATCGCATCTTTAACAAAGCCCATCTCCTTCGCCTTTAAATATCTCTAAGTACACCCCCGCCCTCCCTTCGCCGCCACCCCACCCCCCCAACACATACACACACACATACCCCACCCCACCCATCCCTCCGAGCCTTCTCCGCTTTCCTGTTTCTCCACCGAAAGATCTCTTAAGAACTGTTGTTGTCTTCAATTTTTTTTTTTTTTTTGTCTTAACCAGCCAATGGCTTGGAGTCGGGTGAATGGCACCAAAGTCTAATGATGAACATCCTGAGTGTCCCTTGAGTCCCACTTTCTGTTTCTGAGTGACTGGTCTGATGTGTGGGAGGCCTTTTTAATAGGACATCAAACCTGGACCGGTAGAGGGAGGAACGTCACAGACAAACAGAGAGAGAGCAGCGTTGGTCCTAAGAAGACATTCAGGAATGATCAGAGGCCTCAGCATGCCGCCCATCACTGCCTTTCCACAGCATGACACAATGAGAGAGACGTCTTATTATAGATTTAGTAAATGAAGCACAGCGGGGAAGAGACGGGACCATCGCAGACTTTAGCGCCACCAACCAACTAAACTTGATTTGGTAATAAAGCAGTTCTGTTTTACTTTTAAAATAGTAAAAAGTACGGGAGAACGGGGAAAGTTGAGTCTCTGGGTAAGATGAGCCACCTCGTGTGTAGTCAACTATACACAAAATTAATCATGTGATTACAGATGTAGGAAGAATAATTAATTTCCCTGAATCTGTGATGGAGGAGAGCACAGGTCAAAAGGTGATTTTTGCTACATCAGGTGATTTCATCATGGTAAAGACGTCATGATTCTTGTATCTGAATGGTAGATATGTTTGAGGCTTTATTATGTATTACTTTAAGTCTTTATAAAGTAGAATATGAGTTCATAATCTTAGAATAACTTGTGTGAAGCAGTTTTGTCAAAATGGTGGTTGTGTGGTAAAATGCACTAGCCCTGGGGCAAGTTGAGCCAAAAGACCAACTTTCTTAATGTGTCATATATCTAAAACTGTATTTTCCATGAATGCTCAACAATCTTAAGTATACATAATTACTGTTTGAAATACATTTATTCTGCAGTAGTAGCACAAAATGTAAACAGTGGCTCATTTTACCCCGTTCTCCCCTACAGTCTTCTCTGAATATCCAAAATGTGTATTTAATATGTGAAAATAATAAAATCAAATACAATAATTAAAATGTCTTTAAATGTCCATTTGAAACTATTTCTTATCAATTAACAGCATCAACTTCTATTCAATTTGATGTTCTCTCCTTAAAAAACAAGTTTATTTTTAGTTTAGGCTAAGTCATTAACTCTGCCTCAGTTCTACATTAAAATCACACTCATTTCATACCCTGTTACTGGCCCTGCTGTACTGGTACCATAGACATACTGGCGTAAACTTCCAATGCAGTGTCCTTATTATTGGATTTATTGGCACGTTGGTAAAGGGCTGCCAGCTTTAAAACATAAAACAACAAAAATCTCTCACTTTTCACTAATATATTATCTTCTCAATTTTATGAGCATTGGAATATAAGCTCATTACTTGCACTGTTTACCTTTTCTAGTCTTTCTGGGCTCATCTTCAACAACGGCGCTGCTCTAATCTGGAAGGCGCTCTGTAAGGTGTGCAACGGTAACCTAAGTAGGTCAAACTATCTGCAAGGAACGCAACTCGACAAACTTTCCATCGTCGAAGCCATCACAGCGAGGGTGGGGGGGGGAGAAAAAACAATTCACTTGTCACAAACTTGACACCTTTCTCCTTTTCCAGAGGAGGAGGTGAGGGAGGGAAAAAAAAACTCCAAAGGAGTGTTTCATTGTTCTGAAGTTTCCCTCCCTTTTTGCTTTGCCTATCGTTGCCACTGAAATCAACACTTACCTTGTCAATGACATTCTGGCAAATTGCCACACATTAAGGGGAAGAGCACAGGGCCTGGTGTTCGGTGTGTGTGTGTGTGTGTGTGTAGTATATGGATGAAGGGGGTTTTGGGGGGGGCGGGGGCGGGGGGTGACTGTGTAATGCATGATGGTCCCAGGGGCAGAAGGCAGGAGCGCGATGCTAAAATAGCTCCTCACTCGGCTCCAGCTCCTGCACAGGATGGGGTTTTGGTTAAAAGGTTCCCGTTTTTCCAGCCCCTGCGAAAAAGCTGTAAAAAACAGGAGCATGTTTTGTCTTCAGGGACCCTATTATAAGGCATTGTGAAATTATCCGAGCTTGATTAAACCTGCTGCGCTCTCAGACAAAACGATCCCCATAATCACAGCTGGAGAGACAAAAAGCTAAATCCCATACGGAATAATAAGACCACTCTCCTTGCTTTATCCTAATTTGAAAAGAGGTAAAGTCTGCGTAGTACAGTTTATGCCACAATGCCCGTGATGAACAACCCAATGCAGAATTTGGGGAAAAATGTACAGGTCATAAAAAGGAAACAAAAAAAAACCCTCCTCTTAAAATTTGTCACATCTCACAGCGTAGCAGTAACACCAGTACAAGAAAAGGAGAATCTCACGGCCATAACACAGTGTGTGATTCAGATGGAGGCTTTAACCTAAAGACAGTTTTTTTGCCGTCTTCGGGACTCCTCTAATGCTCTTTGTGTTCCGCATATGGGAGGCTACCAGATTGCACTGTAGTGCCACAGAGGAATAATCATTGCCAGAGCAAATTCATCTGTTTTGCGATAACGGTACATTTCTGAGAAGTTGTCCGACACCTCGGCTCTGAAATGTTCCCTTGCACACTGATAACTGCAGCACTATGGCCATTTGTCGGTTTGCTCAAAACTGTTTCCCTATATGTATGGAAATTTTGCACAAGGCCCACACCCAGAAATGCCCAAACAGAATGAAGAGAATCCGTTGAAATGAAAAAGGTGACCCAAAAGTCCATCGTTTCAGTTTTATAGCAAAACTTTACACTGCAGAAGAGGTCTGTTGTCCTGTGCTATGTGTGTCAGTATGTACTGTACTGCTGTGTTAGTTGCTGATATGTCTCTCCAATAATGGAAAATTCTTTGACATTTATTGTACTTGGCAAATAAAAAGATTCTGCCTCAGATGTTAAGGGTAATGTTGAGGGAATGAAGGAGCAATAAGTATGATTTTTCCTGTCCCATAGCACAAAATGACCATATATATACATATATATCTGCGGGGGTTGATAGGGTTGGCGATCAATACCAATGACTCAACAATTCCTTCACCAGGTGCTGAGAATTCTTTCCGGAACTCTGTTTCGGAACCAGAACTCCCTGTCCATTGGAGGTTCAAGACGCTCCCAACCCCCCTACATGACACATGCGCAAGCACCTTAGCCAACAGAGCCTCCGGGACAGCATTCTGATCCATTTTTAATGAAAACACATAGAAAGAAAACCATGCAAATTTCTCATCCGACTGCTCTTTTCAGTTCCACGGAGCGAACTCCCGATCAACAAACTCAACGCATCCTCCAAAAGGCCAGAGCCGGCGGTTTCCTCTGCATGCATTTTACATTCTGCCCTCTTTCGCTTTAAAATCCTTAGAATAGTAGGCCCTCTTTTGCATTTGGCCCCCCTATCTACCCCACCGCCACTACCCCCCCACCCCCCCACCCCAACCCGGGATAGGGAGATGCTGTCCGTGTGCTTATTCAGAGAGAAATGGCCTTTTGTCTCTGCTGCTCCCCGTCACAGAAGGTCACGCAGGCTTACCCCCGCCGAATAAAGCCTCGGCCATTGTTATAATTTGCATTGATGCATAGAGAGGGGAGATAGAGAGGGGAGGCAGAGGGCGAGGGCGTGTGTGTGTGTGTGTGTGTGTGTGTGTGTGTGTGTAAAGGGCTGGTGGTGGATGGGGGGGGGGGTCGGTGTACCGTGAGGCAGGGCGGGAGGAGGTTATGCAGAGCGAGGGCGTCTTTGCATGGCAATGTGAGCAATGGACGGACGCCGTATTTTCTCCACCCCCCCCCCCCCACCCCCCGACCCGCTCCCAACCCCTCCACCCCCCACCCACTCACCCACCCTTGGGGAATGAAGGCCTCTTCCTTCCAAGGTCAGTGTCAAGGACGGAGCGGGGCCAATTAGTATGCAGATCAGGGGCGTGATGTCGTTTAAGGGTATTGCTCTGATGCAATCACATTAGTTAGGCCAGGAAAGAATTCCCCGTCTGACCTCAATCATAGCCGGCTGCGGGAGGAAGTGATGAGAGAAAGAGAGAGAGAGAGAGGGAGGGAGAGAGAGAGGGAGAGAGAGAGAGAGAGGCCCAGAGAACCTGCGACCAGCCTCTCTATCACTAACTCACCTGCTCTTGCCTCTTATTTCTTTTCTTTTTTTCTGCGCATTCACTCCATTCAAAGAGCTGACATGGTGTCACACATGACATATAGACAGGCAGAGAGAGACGCACAGACAGAGGAATTTAATGAAAATATGAGGTTTCCCTTTACATTTTAATGCGGAAGTGTAAGTTTGGAACGTTCGGTCGACGCAATAATTGTCGAAAGCGCCGTTATTATCACTCGTTTCTTCTGCTTCGGATCTCAAAGATGATGTTAAGAGGCTTCTTTCTTTTTTTTTTTATTCCTGCACGGCATTGCCTGTTATAGACACAGTACACATATTTCCAAGTGCTTGATAGATGACAGATAATTTTTGTTTTGCATTTCATATCCTCTCCAGATATTTCTGATCTGTTGGTGCTGGTGCCAGTGCTGGCTGGACGGGGCGGCTTGGTCAGAAAATCCTCTATGCAGTCTGCTTCGGCCTCAGAGGGGAGAATGTAATTTACCCCCCAGACCCCCCCCCCCCCCCCCCTCCTCTCTCTCTGTCTTTCCTTTTTTTTTTTTTGTTGAGAAATCTATGTCCGGGTTGTAAATTTCTTCCAATTCTTCCTCTTTCACTCCCTCTATCTTTCTCCCCCTTGTCTGAATTAATGAGATGGGGTTTGATCAGGGCAGCCAAGTGTTCAGTGGGAAATCTCACAGCCCGCCTTGTGTCCCGTAATAGAATTTGCATCTAATGCATACATAAATCAAACATCTTTCTGGACATTTTCATATGCATAATGTCATTTCATCCTGTTTCTTTCCAAGTGGGGAGCTGCGCTGGGGCTGAGGGTGGGGTGGGGTTGGGGTGGGGTGTGTGTGTGTGTGTGTGTGTGTGGGGGGGGTTATATGTAGGTGGCAGTGGGGGGATTGTAGTTGGTGCAGAGAGGTTATTTTGTTTTTTTTCTTTTACCTCTCTCTCTTTCTCTCTTTTTTTTTTTTTTTGGACTTTCTTTTAATGCTTTCAATTTATTTTGCTGACTGCGTAGCCGCGGTGTGAAGCCATGCATTGGAGATCTTTGGGGTTTGGTTGTCAGATACTTTTATTGAGAGATAAAAAGAGCGAATACACGCGGATGTGTGTGCGCATGTGCGTGCCTCTGTGCGTGCGTGCGTATGCATATCCATGCGTGGGAGTCTATTTGCATGTGCGTGGAGTGGTTGTGTGTGTGTGTGTGTGTGTGTGTGTGTGTGTGTGTGTGTGTGTGTGTGAGAGTGTGTATCTGAGGCGTGTTGATGGGTGTTCAGAAGGAGTAGTGGAGGCTGGTTCATCACATCTCTACCTTATTCTTGGGGGGCTTTGTTATGTAAATGCGAGGGAAAAACTAGCAGATTCAAAGTGCTTTCTCTTCACAAGGAGGTAGGAGATAAAAAAAAAAAGCAAGTGACAAGGTGTCTTGATTGTCCTTAGTGCTTTGCTACTCCCGTGCTAACAAGGCTTGATATTGTAGAAATTCCATTTGCAACCGTCTCAATTTGCATGTCTCGGACTGTGCTTATTTGCACTATTAACTCTTCCTGCTTCCAGCGATTGGGGAGTAAAGAAAACACATATGAATGTGGGACAATTAAATGTGCCGCACCAACTCCGTAAGCTGGCAACTGTATTTTGTGGTGTACGCTCACATGTAGAATCTGTATGATAAGGATAATTGACAGTGATATGAAAACCCCACACACCCACAAGAGAGTGTTTGAATGCATATTTGCATCTCGGAGCTTGAGGTACCTCAGACCTATGCATTAGGCGGGAGATTTATACAAGACAGCACATCACTCGATATTATATTTACTTCACTCATGTACCCACATGTACATAACTCATTCTGCGCGGAATCTGTTTTTTTCCCCCAACCAAAGTAATTAAAAGTCATATTTTCACATTGGAAAGTCAAAATATAAATCATGTTTTTATGTGTAAAGAGTCCTTGGAGACTGCAGACACACATATACATACATTAGCACACATGCTGTACACATGCGGATGTATGCACAAGCCTAGACACACACACATACATGCACACACATCAGCACTGTCGGGTGAAAACCTCATGAGTGCAATTTTGTTTCAATTTCAAATTTAGAAATTTGAAGGATTCCATGCTCCTCTATGAGTTTAGGAAAATCTACCATCCTTGGGCTTTTGAAACCTTTTCAAAACCAATTAAACAGAAAAATGCATTGTCATTAAGCTAAAACAAGTTCCAAGTGAAGTTCCTGAAAAGCTGACATTTTGGAGATACAAGGTTTTTACCTAACAATGACGAAATGAAGTAGAACACCTTTGTTAAGGTTAGAGCAGCTAAAACTTGGAAAAAAAAAAGCTTAGGATACTAACACAATTTGGTTAAAGTTAGGATAAGGTTTTGGAGTGTACATGTCTTTCTAAATGTAAAAATAATGCTTAAGGAGATTCTTAAGGATCAACTTAAGGATCAATCAAGGTGGACCAGGTGGAGAAAATTCTTAGATAGGCGGGAAAAAGTCGAGACAATAGTTGCTGAATCCAAACTGAGATGCCAGAAAAGTGGTCTGGAGACTGAACTAAAGACTGAGGCTGAATTCAAGACTGTATTACAGTCTTGTTTATACTGACTTTACACTGAAGAGAGCTGCCATCATCGTCAGCCGCTCCCAGCAGCCTTCATCTGACCACAGCAATACACTCTGTGAGTTGGACTGTCATGATTTGTCCTCCTGTTGGCCACCCCACACCACTGACCCACACCCATTTATCCCTATTGACACAGCAAGGCTGCTACTGTAATGTGACTCATAGCTGTTATTAGCTTTAAAGGCTCATATTGTACAGTAGGGTTTAGACCAATTGAAGGCCGAATTTTTATGCCAACAAATTATTAAATGTCAGGGTGGAACTGCATTTAGACCATCATGGGACACTAAAACTCTCCACTGAAACCCACACTAATGAAATTATTTTAGTATTAGCAGCTCTTTAAGGCAGTGGGAGGGAGTGACCCACCACACCTATTATATGATAGGGAAACACTACTGCCTTTCAATGAAGTTACAAAAGAGATTATTGAACAATTCAATGAGTAAATAAAATGTGCAAAGAAAAAATGGCATGTCAGGTTTTCCAGACTGATTTTCTGTAGCTGTGATCAGGGAGGAACCTCTATCATATCAGAGGTGGAACCACACTGACTGGCTTATATCTGATATTTAATAAAAGGGCACTACCGGCCCCATATATCCGTCACTTGTCCACTGCGGCTGGGTGAAAGCTTTTCAAAGGCTAAACCGGCGGTTTTGTTTGAAATCTGCGACTGCGGTAGTTCTTGCTCTAAGACAGTGGTGCTGAAGCCAGTCAGGATGGCGGCGTGGCAGCGAAAGCGCGGTCTGCTGCGCTGCCTCTGACCTCGACACGGCCCGCTTTCCTGCGCCCTAATGAAATGTGACGAGGAGTCCACTTCCATAAATAAAAAAAGAGCTGGCAGCGGCATCTCTGTGTTTACATGGCGATTACGTGTCGCTTCCCCTCGCTTTGATATTAATTAAAATGTAATGTGTTTTCATTTATTTTGCTCATATGAGAGGCAGGCACAGAAATCATCAAATAGTAAACAGGAACTCATAAGCCGAGAGAAACAGACTCTCTGCCGATCCCGACTGTGCGGCATACGTATTAGGAGGGAGACCAGGGAAATGTTTCCATTTACAAACTAATATCATCAGTGTTGGTTTTGTTTTTGTTAGGTTCATTTTTTATCAGTAGACGTTCTCTTCAAATGTCATGCCAGCCATGTGTTATATATACCCATATACCCTAAAAATGGTAAAAACGAGTCAAACTCTTGCATGGATTCCTGGTGACTTGATATTTTTAATGGGGTTGTGCACATGCCCAAAGTGTGTAAAAATGGATTACTTGAGCTTGATAAAAGATATTGGGCACTACCCAGGCATTTGCACATTGCCTAAATAGTTAGATAGAATCCTCTCAAAAATGCAGCCCAAAATCGGTGACTTTGCAACGTACTAATTGGTGGTATTGGAACCACTCCTATTGGACTGCATGATTTGTGTCTTTCTCCCACATTGGGCAGTTCTCATCTGAACATTTGCTACCCATGCGGTTAAGATCCTTTACGCCCTCCATTTGACAAGTTAAACATTTTAGGGATAGACATCGATGGTGAACTTGTGTCACGGGCGCTGCCTCCGGTGTTCCCCCGAAACGAGTCAGCGACTATAAATTTTATACCGTAAATCTACAAATAAAACAGCCAATTACACCAGACACCACATCGACGTGGAACGGAATGGAGTTGTATCACACAAACAAAACCGAGACGCTGTTTACTGCGCAATTGTGAAATCAAACACACTAAACAGAGCAGCCAATAAAGCTTAAATGAACGGAACCGGGTATTCAGCGTCTTCCACTTATCCATGGAAACATTTGCTTGACCATATTTAGAATTCCCCAACAGTTGGCTGAATCCTGGCCAAGTGTACCATATCCATCCATTTCTTTATAGCAGCCACCTCCACAACTGCCATCGGGGGCTTAACGGCACCCAGCTACACCATCTACCAGTCATCTCCTCGTCTTCTGCCAGAGCCATATGTCAGCCTGACAACGTCTATGGTGGCGGTTACGTTCGAACAACTTCTATCAAGATGTTGTTTTTTTTTTTTTTCTTTTACCGTAGGCGCGCAGATACGTCAATGGACGCAGTGAGATGGAACCCGGGACTGAGCATCTGTAAAGGCAGGTGTTGGCCAATGTGGAGGATGCTGGCTCTTTGACTGGACACGGCATGCTTTCCCCACAGTCAGATGCTGGAGAACATCTGGGCCTTCCTGGTTGATGCTCTGGGATGACTTGAGTAGTCTGCCTCGGTGTGTGTGCGCCGGGCCGCCATGACATGTTGGACGGGTACGTGATGACAAAGAGGCATCTGTGTGTTTGAACAACCTCCATTAATGTTCTTAGCAGGGTTCCAATACCGATCTTTAGACCGAGTTTAGACCTAGACTTTTAGACTAAAGTTTCTGATAGCTGATATTTTGTGTCGATATTCACGATCTTTGAATTTGACCATTTTCATGCAAAAAAAAAAGAAAAAATGACAGAATTGTATTCTTGTCAGGGTGGAAAAGCCGAAACAGCATTTAGACCAGCATAGGACACTAAAACTCTCCATTGACACCCAGACTAACGATGTGATGAAACAGATTTTTCAGAATGGATGAATGAATGGATGAATGGATGGTACTGCTCACACAGTGCCACTGTACTTAGTCAATGAATGTACTCAACCAGTGAAAAACAATGCATATATTGTTCTTTTCCTGGCCACACCTTGCTCTTATTTCACAATGATGATGAATATGTAAGTACTCTACTCATTAAACTGCCCATTAGGTCTCCTACTGTACAATATAAGACGCTGGGCGCTAATCTACCCATGCCGATGAGTATTCACAGATATGCACATGGCACAAAGACAGGTTTCAAATTACAATGTCCCTCCCTTTGCATTAGACAAAACACCTATTGGAGGAATAAGATAAAGCTGCCGTTTTAACCGCTTCTCCCCTGATGACAAAGCACGTATCAGAATGCGCAGGTAGATTTATCGGGGGCAGTCAGTCGTATAGTCGTCCCCCCAGTCATGTAATGAAGCGAATATACAAGCTGAGTGGTCAGAGAGGCCCGGGCTAGTTAATGACAGCCGATATCTCCGAGCCTGGAGACGAGGAAGGCTTGAAATATTTGCTCAGGAGACTCGCCGGGGGTTTCAATCTCGCCGCAAATCCATTTATATGTTTGCCCGCTGATTTATGGCCTTATTTTAACTGTCTTCTACATGCAAATGCGCGGCGACCGCTAAAGAAATATACATAATGTGATTCTCAGGGTCATCCCTCCAGCCTGTCAAGCCGGGGAAGGTAGGGGTATGCGTGGAAGTGGTGGTGGTGGTGGTGGTGGGGGGGTTGGTGGGGGGTGAAAGGGGGGGGGGGGGGGGGGGTCGAAGGGATTCAGGGAATTACACTTTCCAGGGGGTGTCGGAGGCGCAAGGTGGCCGCGCACGTGGTCCAGCTCCCCGGCCCCTCATCTGAATAAAGCTCCCATTAGGCCATCGGCAGATATTCATCATCCCCTATCCTCAACCACTATCATTATCATCGCATATATATTTCCACAAGCCATAAGGTGTATCATCCATTGGCGCCGGTGCTAAAGCACCACCGGGACTGTAATTTAATTAAATTCAAAAATGGGCGATGATTTCCTAAAAAAAATGTATACTTATTGGAAGCTTAGCACGGCTAATAACTAAGTATATGATTATATCTAATTCCGGTCAACGTAATTAGGACTCTATCATGTCTAATTTAGTGTTAAATTGATTATGGCTCAAATGCGTGATCCGGCATTTGAGTCTTTGCGGCTCTTTTTCTCCTTGTCCTGCGCATTACTGGAGGTCTTCAGTGCCTCCTGTCTTACACGCAGGACAGGAGATACTGATTTGAAAATGATTCCTGGGCAGGCAATTATGATCATATATCCTGACACGTGAGGAGCAACTTTATTAAAGATATCTGTCATTGTGGGTCCTCCTACGGTCTCCCAGTGTGGACATGACAAAGTAGATTCATCAATTAAGGCCCAGAAATTGCATTAGCCGGGGTATTAGACTGCCTTTACATTTTCTTTCATGTTATTTCACACATTTTTCAAGGGGCGCTATATGTTAATGAGAATGCTCAGGCATGGCTACCAATGCCCTGGTGGCATCGCTGAAACTGTGGCTTGAACACATAATCTCCCTCTCCAGATGGAGTAGTGGGCAGTTGCCATTGAGCATGTGATTTATACTGTGTTTATGAGAGCATCGCAACATTGATAAATATAGAATGGCTTATTTCATTTAGGACTCCTACAGAAAATATTGCTGGTGGTCCTTTGGTTTTAGTCAACTACTTTTGGATTGATGTTGGTCTATTGCATTGTAATGAAAATCCCAGGGTGAGCCTATTTTCCTATGAGCAGTGATGGGAGTAACACTGTATTTTGCAATGCTTTAGAGTGCTCAGATTACTTTTGTGGTAACTAGTAACTTAATGTGTTAGTTTTCCAATTCTTGTAATCCATTATTAGTTACTTTTGAAAATTAGAATATTTTTCTCTCATATTGTTAACAAAAAAAAAAGCAGAAAATTGAAAGAAAAACATAAATGAGATTGGCTTCAGTCTTTCATTGCATTTTAAAACAATGATTATCAACACACAAGCCATATTGCTACAGCATGTTGTTGTGTAACATACTCTAAAAAGTCACTTTTAATAAAGAGTAACTTTGTAGCATAACTAGTTACTTTTAACGGTAAGTAAGTGCACTGTTTGCACTGTTTCACCTGTGCACATGGCGTTGTATTGGACGGCTGTAGAATCAACTTTGTATTCCAGTATCTCAGTTTCGAGTTCCTCTTGCATCAAGTAACTAAGTAAAGTGACTAATTACTTTTAAAAGCAGCTTTCTCCATCACTGCCTATGGTACTATAACTAGAAAACCCTTGTAAAAACCTTAATATGGAAGCATTTTCCCTCTGCACTTCATCTGGAAATGAAGGAGAGAAATGAGATAGACATAGTGGCCAGTAGTTCTCTACCTGCCTGAGTTTAGCGATTCAGAGACACGAGGATTCCTCCTCTGTCCACTGCCTCAACCAGCCAGGCCAAGCCATCCAGATACGGCTCATTTAAATGCAGAATCTCAAAGCAAATCTCTGTTTTTAGCCTGTTCCCCCTTTTCCCTTTGAGAAATTAACCATTCTATTCACTGCATAAATTTTCAGGTTTTGCCCGTGCGACACTCGGGGGTGTTGAATTTTTTATAGCAAAAACGGTCTAATAATTGTTGAACAGATGTAAGTGTTGGAGAGTGGGCTCCGTCAGAGCTCATAAAATGGAATTAGCATGTTAACCCTGGCTATGCCTGGGAATGGAAAGGGAGGGGAAATGGGAGTGAAAAGAAAACGGGGGGTGGGGGGGTGTAGTGACTGAAATGGACTCCTTGGCTGGGATTAATAAGGCGAACTGGTGCACTGGGGCGGCCTAGGAGGCGAGCAGCCATGGGAGCCAGGAATTGGAATGGGATCTACATGACATCCCATATGCGCTGAACATACATGTGCTCCGTATGTATGATAATATTCATCCTTTTCTCCACGCATGTAATGATCTCGGGCCTCGCCGACTGTACTCTGTCACGCCGCGGTATCAGTACAAAAGGTTGGGGAATGAGAACCTTTGGCGGCTCGGATGAAGCGAGGTCCTGATGTGTCACTGCGTCTGGCAATAAATGAACTGATGACAAGATTTCCACATCAAGTGCTAGGTTTGTGTACTTGCCCTTTAATACGACAAGAATTGACATTGAAACTATTAAAACAAATGCTGTCGCGGTGAGCCTCGGTCTCCTCTGACTCCTTGCTCGTAGTCGTACATTTCATGATGCAACACCATGGTGTCTCGCAGTAGCAAATACCATCAAATTCAAACTGACTAATTGATCACTCTCGCTAATGAGATCAAAGTTCACTCCAGACTCTGGGCACTTCAGCTCTCCTCACCCCCTTGCGCTTGCGATGCAGCGCCGAGAAATATGTTATTTTCTGTTTTTCACAACATCCGCGCCGGGTCGCCGGGATTTAAATAAACAAGTGTCTGTGGCTCGAGTCAGCGCTGGAAAATGGATGGTGTTTACAGCCTTTTGGAGTGGATGCCGCCGAGTCTCCGGCGTGTAACTGGCATCACTCGAGTTGCTTGATCTGGTCCGTCTTGGCAGTCCCAGGCTGGCTGAATAATTTAACACTGACCCGCGCCTGAGCGGACGGGCCTGAAGTCTGACCTCAAGATTTATTTTAACTGCGGGGGCTCAAAGTAAACGCCGCGGCAGCGCTCGGCGCGGCGCGGAAACTTGTGTGTCCCTCATGTTTATGTAATGTCGAACATAACCCCCTTTTCAACCCTCTTTCCACTCGCTCTCTTCCCCCTCGCCTGCCCCACGATCTCAGATCTAGTTTATCTCCTCCGCCGGCCTGTTGTGAGACTTCTGAGGCCTTTCATGCATTTTTAGCCCGTTTCTGTGGCATTTTGCAGCTTCCCTATTTTGATTCTGCCACGTTCCTAATTGAATGTACTCTATGTTGATTGCTCTGGCTCCCCGAAAGGAATAATATTCCAAAATGATCATATCTATTCATGCCATCACGCAATACTGTCCGCTTTTATTCTCTGCGCTTCTTGTTTGAACCATTACGCTGCCATTTATTCCCGGCCCCTGAAAGCCTCCTCCTGTAGCTTGATGAAGCCCTTTAATAAAGCTCCATTAATACTTTGCATAGCAGTATGATATAAATTCACTAGCTGTTAATTACATGTGCCTGTGAATAATTTACAATCTGAAAATAAATTGATAGTAGAGCAGTCCGTCGGAGTTGCGCGGAGAGACAGAAGGCCCCGTCGATTCAGATGGCGTGTGCGCGTTGTGTTTGCGCCTCCCACAGAATACACAATCAATTCTGATGAGACTAATCATCCCCCTTGTGTTGCTGTATTAGGCGAGGGCCATCAAGGGCTAACTGATCCACTGTGCCCCATGTACGCAGCTGCGCCGTGACATCATATCAATATTTAAAATCTTTCTTATGCATGTATTCCGGCTTGTCCGACTTCATTAAGGCCATTCCTTATCCCTCAGGCTGGGACGCGTTCCCTCCGGAGCGCCGAGATGAAGGCCGGGAAGAGATGCCACCGCTACTTGGAATATTCTCATGCGTGCGCTCCCCTGCTAATATCTGTGTCCGTTACAAGTAGGAGCACAGCAAAGAGCGTACATGTGTACACATCCCAGGCTCATGTCGCGCTCACCTATGGGCTTTCTGCGGCGAGATAACTTCAGGTTTTTTTGCATGCGCGTGCAGAAAAACACTCTCGTGCAATTCACACTAGGGAGTACGCACACACACACACGTGCATACACACACAAATACAGACACAGACACTGTCTTTTTTTTGTACTACAGATCTATTGTACATCTATGGACGTTACTCCTATTACAAGTAGTTGGTTTCAAACAATTTTTCTCTTAAAATTTCGCAAATTATGTGCTGTGGACGCAAATTTTGTGAACATTTTTGTTCCTCCACCATGAATTGGATTATTTGACAACAGTACGCTTTAATACTGACCCATGCACGATAATATAATGATTATTTTGTTTTTTTATTTTCCAGTTCATCCTGAGTGATGGCTCATGCCAGGCTGCAAGACCTGCTCCTTTGGCTGGTCAAAAGGTAGCGGACATGAAACAAAAGCCCTCAGTCTGCTTGATTGGCAAACAAAGTGGGTGCCCAGGCACTTAGGAATTGAGTTGCGTTTTATACATCACTTACAATCTGCTGGCGGACTAACAGCTCCCATTAAATCCACCCGCAGCCCCCCATTCAGGTGCTAATTGATACCAAGGCCTGCGTTTGTCAAGGCAATTATTAGCATTCGCTTAAAATGGCTAGTGATGGCCTTTGAGGGAAACTGAAACAGCAGGGGGGTATTTCACTTTTAAAGGCATGGCACGGGTAATAATAGGTAGAAAAAATTATCACTGTATCACACTGGCAAAAGATGATATCATTATGGGGTTTTTCAATTTCACTATTCATTCGAGCCCCGGTTTTAAAAGGAGGTGATTTTGGGGAGTTAATTTGAAAGGCATTAGGTTTTCTGTGTATGTGCTGGTAATTAACACTGCACGCACAAATGAGTCCATGATCAGATCTGAGAATCCATGACACCTCCACTCCAGCTTACCATTCCTTAAGTGCTGCGGCTACATTCCATTGAGCATGGCTAAAACAGGCTCCCATTAGCTGGTAGCTTGTATTCTCCATTGGCCATAGACAAACTAAATAAAGGCTGTCTTGTAAATGTAACCGTTGTATTGTGTTCACTATTCAATAATGGCATCAAATGTAAAGGTGATTGTTAACGCAGCAGGATAAATTTAATACAGGATGCTGAAAGCCAGGAGCATCTTCCAACCCACTGGGATTAAAGGGATACTCTGACATTTTAAAGATTTAGCCCATCACATTTCTTTGGTAGGCACTGTTTTTTTTTTTTGTAATGCCAGGCGCTGACCATACTATAGAGGCTTTGCAGTTGTGAAGTCAAATCTCCTGTCAACCACATCTGGCACCGTCATGGAGGTCCACTGGAGAACTGGCTGTGTGCAAATAATGTCTAAATATATAACAACCGGGCTAGGAAAAGAGAGATACCTGAAAAAGATTGTTGTGGTGTGGATGCAGGCCAATTGAGTAACTTTAGAAGTAAAGGTGAGTAGTCTGATGAGGTAGATTTGTTTCCAAATGTAGGTTACTGTGATACAGTAAACTGTCTTTAGTCCTAGTCTCTACTCCAAAATGCTCAGTTGGAGTTTGAGAAAAGTCAAGTCAGTTAACCAAACTGTTGGTTTTTGGCTTTGTTAGCTATAGCTAACTTAGTCAAGCAGGCTAATTTAGCAAAGCAACCGATGTTGACATGCAGCTTCTAATGGCAGCTTCTAGCGTGCAGAGTGTGTTTACAAGACAGCTTAGCTGCCCAGATGGTTAGCTAGCCAAACAAGCTGACTTCAACACAAATAAACACATAAATATACACAAATTCAAATTTATCCATGGTAAAATGATTAGTTCCCAGTCAAAAACATCACAGAAATGAACCATGTCTATTGAATTCTGTTGAAACGGTCAAGCTGTAAGTTTAGGAACACAATCCTAAAATAGCTTGCTAGCATTGTTAGCATATTTCATTCAAATTGAAGCGTACCACTGCCTAAACTAACACGTTAGCTTGTGGCTAGCAAAACCCTGTTTTTTATGAAGAAAGCAAGCCAAGAGAGAATCCTCAAGTGCTCATATAGAAACTTTTTTTTTGTATCACCACTGTGATAAATGGCGTAGAAAAATAGCAGACTAAAATTCAAAATGTCAAAGTAATCCCTTAATACACTGACTTCATACAGTACATGTTTGTGTCTTTTGCTCCTTGTTGCATCCTCTTCTCTCTCATTCTATAGCTGCTGTGTAGCGCTCGTCCTGCGGTGGAAATGGTCAAAAAAAAGTCATTTTGAGCGAAAAGATGAGGAGAACCAGCGCTAATCACAGCCTGGAATAGCGGCTGGTTTATAAGCCAACTGATAGAGGAAGCGAGTGAATGGGTGATAGAGAGGTAAGAAGGGAGGGAGAGAGGGATGAGGACCAGGGATGATACCCACATGAAATAGAGCAAAGCCCGTCACAATGCACTAAGAGGCGAGTCAGCACAGCTGCCATCCGCATTTTGTTTAGGATTTGTTGTATTTTTTTCTTTTCCCCCACACGGCATCTTTTTTTTCCCTTTCACTCCCCGAAACATATAAAGCACACTCCCACCTGGACCTCATTCACCAGCCAGAGGCATTTATCTATGAGTCTTCACACACATTTGCATCAGAATTACCTCCAGAGGTACTGATGTTAAACTCTCAAACCACTGATTCTGCGGATCACTTAAGCCCCGAGCTTATCTGGGTTATTATAATTTTTTGGAAGGATTTATAAAATCATATTTCATGAGGGAACGTTGAACCGCAGACCATTCCCAAGGTGTTATTTCCAACATGCACGCACACACACACACACACACACACACACACACACACACCCTTGTTTACCTATTTGGTGGCTTGGCATTGTGGAATGAAGCACGTATCTCTCTGCAAATCCGCTTTGGCTCCGTTTATGGATACTTCCATAAATTGCCTCGTTGCAGATGAGAGGCAAAGTTTAGAAAGTTGATCAGTAATTCAACTTTAATTTGGAATTTGTTGCAAAACTGAAGTAAACTAATGAACTAGGTCACATGGCATCATCAAACAGGGCAAGGACATTTTGCTTAGAGAAATAGGCTTGTTATAATATGATGTAATATAGCATATGTGATGATATGTGAGATATTTTGATGATGATGTACATGATATACAAGTAGATAGATATTTTGATATGATATATGACGTATTTCAAGTATTTCCATTTGTACTATGCAAAACAATTTACAAGGTTCCTAGTTACCTACATTTAGCAAATATCTAAGCCACAATAAAAAAAAAATACAGCACATTCTAGACTTAGTCTATCCCACAGACAGAGAAAAAGCTCATTTCAAGCTACAGGAAGAGGAGGGGCGACCAAAATGAGATAAAAGCTTAGCGTCACCATCTTTCACAACCCCAAAAACATGAAGAAGATAAGGAAGCAGGTGCCTCAGCTTCGTATGCAGGAAGTTCAAATTGTGAACAGAACTTGTTGGCTTGCGGTGTCGCAGGAAGAAAAAAAAAAAAAAAAGGCAGCCTACTTGTAAGCAAGTGTTCTTTTCATTTTTCACTTGCCTCGGTCGTTAAAATTACCTGTACCTGCTCTTCACGTCTGAATTGTGAAGCATTTGCACATTCGGCGCAGATATGTTCTTAGAGAAACTGATTGACGAATGCTCACACTGTAAAGTATTGTCTAAGTCCACAATTTGAACTTGCATTCAGCTCAGTGCATCAAGAAAACTGGGAGGGGAAAAAAGCACTTAGGCTGAATGCCTTTTCAAAAAGCACACAATTCTTAATGGCCATCATATGTGCTTTTCCTGCCTTTTGTGAGGCTTCTCGTGTCAATTTCACTTAGGTGTGGATTGCCTATTTGTCTTTTTAGCGTCAGGCAATTTATATCCACCGGCTTTTATGCAAACTCACCGAAACTGAGCTTTTTCCCTCTAAATTGGACATTTTTATGGTTATAATTTTGCCTCTCTAAAGGCTAGCAAAGTTGCCCCAGAGGGCTTGGAGGCTCTTTTGTGCTCTGTTGTAATGTCCAGAAGAGGAGATTTTCTTTTTTTTCCTCACTATTTTTTATATGCACAGCAAATGTCATTTTCAGGGGAATTGTTGTCCTGGTGGGTTGGCATGCTGGAAGCCATAGTAGTTATCTACCTGACAACTTTGATCAAATGAAAATGTCATTGCACTTTAATCTGATTTTGATTTTTCATCAGTGACTAACAGGTTATTAATGAGATAAAGCATGAAACAAAATATGTATAGGTCAGTAGCTTAAGTTCAGCTTGTGCTTGCACCATATTACACACGGAAACATCAGAACACGCTGATTTTATTGAAGTGTAAGCCTGGGGAATCCAACCTTTTCTCTCATTCACATCAACATTACATATGATCTTTCCCATGCAATGCTAAAAGGATGAGAGGGCAGAGAGTTCACTGTGATATTACACGTTGTTACAGACTGTGTTGAGTCTTCTAAATAAGATTATGGAATCTCTTTATTCAATGTATGATAAAAAAAAAACGTCTTTTCTACTAGCTAGCTAGCAAAGCTAGCAAACAACCAGGCTATAAACCAATAATACGTAGCTGGATAGATGTTAACTATGCTATTATCATGGATAAATGTGAGTATTTAACATATTTAATGTAACAGTTAGTTAACTTAATGTTAACTTAATGTTAACTAAGTAACTATCATGGATACATTTACAGTTAGCTAGCCTAACTTAGCATTTCCTCCATATGCTTTAGCAGGTTTGATGCTGAAGAGAGCTGACAAAATCTGTACTCTGTAACTGATATGATTTGTAGCCAAGTACATCACTTAAGTTAAAACATACTCAAGTAAAAATTAAAATGACAGACTTCAAACAATACTCAAAAAAGTACAAATACACAATAAGCAATTAACACCAGTAGGCTAATTGTAATTCATCACTTCCACCTTTGTCAGCACCTCATCTGGATGGGCTGATTTGTCACCAGGCTAACTTCACCAACTGCTATGACACAGTGTGGAGGTGAGCCCACCCTCCCTGCTGTGACACCCACTACCCACCCGTCCCATCCCCACCCCGTCCCATCCTCCTCTGCTCTCCCACACAATTAAAAATGCATCAGGGAACGGATTAGATGCACGATCCCCGGCTCTACTGATCCGGAGTGTGAAGCTGTCACGAAAAGGGATTGGGGGGATGGAGAGAGAGAGGGAGAAAGAGAGACCGGGGAAGGAGGGAGGGAGGAAGAGGGGAAAAAAGAAGAGGGATGGATAGGTGGGCAGCCCCCCCCACCACCACCTCCTCCCCTCTCCCCCTCCAGCGTCTCCTCCTTCCTCCTCCTCCCCTTCCTCCTTCTGTCACCACAGACTCCTCCTCCCTCCCTGCCTCACCCGCACACACTCCTTCTCCTGTCACCTCTTTTATTTACTGCTCCTCCCTCAGCGGCTCATCCCTCACCTGTCCGGTGGGTTGAGTAGCCTTTCATCCCTCCTCCCTCCCTCTCTTTCTCTCTGTCTTCCCTCCATCCTCTCTCCCGTTTCCTCGCTCCCCCCCCCCCCCCCCCCCCCTCCCCGCCCGTCTGCCACGACATGCGTAGGCTTTCACTTCGCCTGCCACCCCTCCGCTCACACGTAATCCATCTTTGCTAGTCCCTTTTTTCTCTGTACTTTACCAGTGCCACCTAAAGCTGGGCCACGTTCAGCAGGATGAAGCAGCACTGGATCATGCTGAGGGGGGGAAAAAGGAGCCTGAATGCTCGTGTTACTGTAGCCGGCAAGTTTGCGGTAATCCAAAATAAAACCAAAAAAAAAAGAAAATGGATGAACTGTAAGATATCTGAAATGGGATTGTAAAGGAAAACTACTAGGATGTTCAACACTGGCTTGTTCCTGTAAAACAGGATTCCGGTCTTGCTCAAATTGGAGCTTAATCTTTATTATATCCAGTAGTAGAAATGCTATTTCAAAATTTGATATGATGTAATTACTGATTACCTGATTAAACTTGTAAGCAGTAATCGACTGACATGCTCATTTTCAGTGATGTAATCTGATTAGTTTCAGTTACAGCCAGTATCAATTATTAGTTCTAGATGTGTACAATTATGTTAGTTTATATAATCCCACAATCAAAATACCTTTGCTCCTTTCAAAGACGTTTTGGGGAAATCAAACAAGTAACTAAAGACTTTTTCAGTCAGTTCCCATAATCTGATGTCTGTACTTTTTACAATTTTCTAATCAGATTACTGTAATCCCATTACTTTACCTCAGGTTATATATCTGCCGATAAACTAGCATATAACTACTTCTACAGGGATGTAGTGGAGGGTAAACCCATCTAAACTTTGCATGAAAAAAGGTTGGGTAGTTCTTTCCCCTGGAAAAATCTGATCTGTCACACAGGAAGTGATGCATTTTTGGTTTGTTTGGAATAAACAGAAGAAGAACTGGGTAGTTAGCGTGAGCAGTCATAGCCACCATAGCTGAACAGACAAAGAAAAGAGAAACTCAAACTTCACCAACAGAAATTCCAAGTAAAAAGACGTCACAGTGCTGGACACACTGTTTGATCGACAGGCAATGTCTGGGAAGTGCAGTGCAGAAACACCACAGCAATGATGGAAGACAAAATAAACTAACCTCCACACAGTTCCTCCGGAGCGGCCAGCCGGCCTGCTGACTGGCTTTTCACACCGGCCGGCCTGATCAATGCCTTCTCCCCTCATTGACTCCAGGCCTTTCCCCCAGTTGTCAGCTCCTGTTTGAGGTGACGAGCTAGAAAGGGCCTCTCTGACTGTCACCTCCTCTCCAGGTCTCCTCGCTCTCCTCCCTCGTGTCATGGTGCTTCATCCTGCTTTCACTTTCACTCCTCCTCTTCTCACTTTTTTTTTTTTAGCACTGATGTGAGATGACGGCGTAAAGGTGTTCACCATGGTGCTGTGTGTTGCTTTGGAGTACCAAAGGATGATTAATGCATGTAAATGAAGAAAAACGTTTTACTAGTTGTTCTGCAAAGTATCAGTTTCCATTAAGTCATAGAATTTTGTAATATGAGCAGGAATTCTGAAGCGCAGATTACATGTTGTGGACACAAATTATGTAAAGATTATGTTCCTCCACCATGGAAGGATTATGTAACAGTCGAATGAATCGGACACGCCATTTTCACCTGTTTGTCACATGAAAAGTTTAGCTAACCGTTAAGTTTATGCTAGTAAAACAACTTTGGTTTAGGTTAGAAGTACAGGAACAGTTCACCCCAAAATAAAAATGTACTCATTATCTACTATTATGCTACATAAGCTGTTTGGAGTAATTTTATGGTCGTTTTTTGCCCTTTTTGGAACTCTAAAGAACATCTTCCTGGTCACTTCAGATGTTTTGGAGAAGGCTGCTACGGAGCTGCGCTAGCTAACTCGCTGTGTGTTGTATGGACATACAAACTTCACCGGTGTTTCAACTGACATGAAGGTGAGTAGATAATGACAAAATTTTTCTATTCCTATTCCTATTTTTAACTATTCCTCTAATGTTATAGGCAACTAAAACAATTTGGTTAAGGTTAGGGAAAATCTTCAGTTAAATGACAAAAAACTTTAGCTAAAAATGAAAACTTCTCTCATAGTTGAAAACTTCTTGGCTTGGGTATAAAATTGAACCCAGGTCATTGGAGTTGAAGATAAATGTTTCCACTCCTCACCTCTCCACTCCCCATTAACACTGTTAGTATCAACTGCGCTATTTCAATGCAACAAAGAAACAAGATTTCTCTCACTTTTCGTGCACCTTACTTTTCGTAACAATGTGCTTATTTCACGAAATTTCATGAGACTGGGCTACTGACCCATTCAGTACATTTCCTCATCTCCATCAGTTCCACAGTCTATATGTTGAGGCCTGCAGGAAAAAAAAAAAAACACCCACAGGTTAACATCCCTGAGTGGGAAAAATATGCAACCCATGCAGAAAAGGAGCGCTTGCTTCCCATCATGATGTAATGCTGGGCGACGCTGCCACTCCCTGCTTCCTTCGAAGAGGGAGGGGGGAGGTCACTTGTCCAGATATTGAGGAGAGGGGAGGGGGGGGGTGTTACGAGCCCTGTTGCCTTGCCCCTTCTACCCCTTCCCCACCTATACTCCCTTGTCCCGGGTTCAGTGTCGTCCCTGGTTCATTCGGCCCGACCGGCGAGCGACTCCACCCCTCCGCCCCCCCTTTGACATTCACACTGCGCTCCAACTCCATCAGGTCCCAGGCGCGGAGAAAAATTTGCATCTCTTTGAATGTGACGCTTGGAAAAGAAAAAAAAAAAAAAAAAAAGAGTCGGGAAGAAGGAAGAGGAGAAAAAAGGAAGATGGAGGGGGTGGGGGGGAGGAGGAGGAGGAGGGTGACGGGAGAAAGGGAGGAGGGAAAGAGGAGGAGAGGAGCAAGGGAGGGGGGGGGGGTGCAGATGCAGGGAGGGGCGGGTTGGGGGGGGGACCTAGGCACTAGATTAAATTTTGCCGTCTAGAAAATGAGAAAAAAGGGCCCCCTCTATCTCCGGGAGTCTACTGGGGAGATCTTTATTCTGATTCTTGTTAGAATTGTTTATCACTGTGACAGAGCAGGCCGGGGTGGAGATAAAGGCAGTGCTCCATCACAGCGTTGACAGTGGTAGGACACGCGCTGGAATGAAAGGAGCCAGGGAAATATTATTAATAGATGCTGACTTGATTTGCCTCGATTGCACGTCAAGAAGTGGGGGCCAGGGCTTGATTGCAGCCCTATGAAGTTCTGTCCAAAAGGGAAGCTATTTTTCATTAAGTGATAGAAGTCTCCCCTCTCTCTCTCTCCCTCTCCTTTTTTTTTTTTTTGCTGCTGCTCTCCCCCTTATGCGTTGCTTTCCAAGGAGCTGATAACTTATGCAGTTTATTCTAAGCATGCTGATTTGTGTCAGTGCAGGGGAGAGAGGAAGAGGAGCGGATGGAGGCAGAGAGGGAGAGAAATGGGGGAGGCGGCGAGGGGGGGAAAAAAATGGGACTTATCTCGCCTTTCACAATATAAACCGTCTTGCTGGTATAATACTAGTTTTTGGTAAAAAAGGTAAAGCCCCAGCACTCACAATTGGTCTATCGCCGGCATCTATACATCCATGCAGAGCCGCGGCACCCACATCCACTATTGAGGCGCCCGCGAAAACTCCCCTCCATCCCTCTCCCGACAACAGATAAAAAAGAAGTATATAAAATGTGATTACACAGGAAACATGTTCATAGGCACTGATACGCCGGGGCGCACTTTATTTTTAGAGTGTTGCATTACTAATGGATATACAGGAAGATGAGGATTTACACCCGCCCACATACAATGCAGGCAGATATGAGCAAGCCTAGTCTATGCATCACATTTATGTGCAAAGCATAAAACGAGACACAGCAACCCCCCCCCCCCCTTAAAAAAAAATAAAAAAAAAGAAGCAAAGAAAAGAAAGAAATAGATTCAGTGAGAAAAGGGGGGGATGTAGCGTTTTTTTGTGTCGCGTACAAAGTTTTGAGGCGGTATTTAGGCGGTACAGTAGGAAGTGCACCTATACAGTCGGTTTGTGTCGGGCGATAAAAGGCTGTGGGGGGGTTGTGTGTGTGTGTGTGTGTGTGTGTGTGAAGAACCAGCAACTTTGGGTTTTCCAAGGCTGGAGGAAGAACCAGAAGAACCGAAGCAGATTTACCTGGGAGAAGAAGAAGAAAACCGTACACGGTCCTGCTAGACTGCAGGGGGGCAAACGCACCTATCCTGTATGAAGAGTGTGTATTTTTATGTGTGTGTGTGTTGGGTGACGGTGGTGGTGTGTGTGTGTGCATGTGTGTGTGTGTGTGTTTGGGGGGGGGGTTGTAGAGACAGATGGAGGAGCCTGAAGCAGGGTGAGTGTCTGAGATTTTTTTTTTTTTTCACTTTGGAGTTATTGGCGTTAAAAAAAAAAAAAAAAACTCCACACCTCCATTCCTCCCAGTTTGCCTACATCTCTCTCTCTCTTTTCTTTTTTGTACTTTCTTGGTTTTTCTCCCTTCCTCTTCGTCTGTAATTAAGTCCGCCGGAGTAATTTATGCGCCGATATCTTCGGCAGTTGTTGGCATTCCTGTGAAAATCCTCAAAACGTTGTGAGGGTTTCTTTAATTGGATTCTATTGCATTGGCAGCACATTTCACAGTAACATTTACCATATGAAATTTTTAGATTGGCAAATATTTCCTCGAACGTATTATATCGGATTATATATTTTTTTTCCCACTTACGTTTGACATTTGCTGATATTTCCAGGTTATTTTCAACAAAGGCTAATTATCAAAGATGATCATTTTTGCTCTTGTGTATACATCTTGGTTATGCGCATGAAATTTTTCTGCAGCTAGATATTGTGAAGCACTTTGGGAAAAGAAGAAAAGTTTGTTGCTTTAGTTTGAAAATGATCCTCAAATCATTGATGAAGGAAATCCATGCTGAAGAAAAGGGCTAAATGCTAAAAAATCATAGCTCCTGAATTGCTTTTTTTTTTGCAGTTATTCTTTCATGCAAATAAATTGATTGATAATGTTTCATGCTCAAAGTGTCTGTGTCACTGTGTTATGATCTGTCTATCTATCCATCTATCTATCTATCTGAGACAGGGGGATTTCATTTAGCCCGTTTAAATCTGAACTAATTCACTAAGAGCTCAAACGGGCTCGTTCTGCTAACTGGGGTCAACAGTTTCAAATGAGCTATTAAATGACTGCTGGAAGTGACAAATCTTGGAGTGCCGTTTGAGAGCCTCCTTAGGAGCGACTTCTCTCCCATGCACCCTAATAACTTCCCCCAGATATGTGCGAATACTATTAATTATGCCACTTAATGCCGCCACGCCACTCCCCGTCCTCCAAAAGAGCTTGACTTATTTCCTGCCCGATCCCTCTTAAGTAGGTGGCAACTTACACTCCCAGGAACAATGGGCGAATATTCATCAAACGTCTCACTCAATTTTTCTCGGTATCATTTTCTTTCTTTTTTTTTTTTTTTCTTCACCCCTTCTCAACCAGCTCGTATCCCACCCCCCCTTCTAAAATATGTCTCGCTAAATTGCTGCAGACACATCTGCATATTTGGTTTTGGGTAAAATATTTGATTGCTCCTTCCATTAACTGTGACAGTGTGTGTTAAGGCTTTGTGGCGTATACGATATCTCTCTCTCACTCTCTCTTTCACTCTCGGTGTCTCTTTCTCTCTCTCTCAATTGCACCTCCGTAGTGAAGAGAATGAATAATTGAACCGCCTTTGCCAAGAGAAAAAAAAAATAAGAAAGGAAAAAGAAAGAAAAAGATATATCAATTATCTTGGATTGTCAGTGAAACGGCCGAGAATCCAATGCATGGATAAAAAAAAAAAAAAAAAAAAGAATAGTAAAAAAGAATGACTTTTTTATTAGCCTTATATCATCACCGAAAACAAAGCAAACACAATATCTGGTATTATGCTGCAGCCACATATCCCCTACTTAACAGCTGTTAATCCGCCATACAGTCAAAAGCTCCGGGTAGGCGTGTGTTCGCCTCTTAAGAGAAGCCATTTTTCAGCGTTTTTCGCAGGTAGGAGAGGATGTTTCCCAGTCTGCTTTGTCAGAGTTCAGCTTTTCACTGAGGAAAAAGAGAGAGAAAACCTCAAGAAACCCAGCGGGCTCTAACTGCATATTGCCGATTGTTTTTTTTTGTTTTTTTTGTAGGGGGGGGGGGGGGGGGGGGGGGGGTTTGTTGTACCTGACTAAACGAAAAACGCTGATGAGAGAATGCGACTGTCGCAGCTCCTCCAGCATGGTCAATTTGTATCACACCGCTATTAAGAGAATTTGCCCCTAAGAAGCTCCATTTGATTTTCAAATGGCTAAATTGTGTGAGAAGTGTTTCCAGCATCTGGTTATTAGGCGGCTGTATTCATTATGTGTTATTGTTGCCTCCCCTCTGTGATCAAAAATGGAATCTGGGTGTAATTCTATCAGCGTGGCGAGAGCATATTCAGGGGGGCAAAACAATCTGAACTGCCTCTGCAAGAAAGAAAAAAAGAAAAACTGTTGTGTTTTTGTGGTTAAACTTAGCTGAACTAAGTGAAGTCGAAAAGTCCGCCGGCGACCTGCAAATGACTTTTCTAAATTCAGCATTTGGGATTCGGCTACATACAATATCTATTGATGAAGAAATAAAACAGATTTGGAGCATACGCACAAATGAATCTAACATCTAACATGCGCCTATACTTTTATCACATCCCTTGACAGTAGCTAATGTGTCAGCTCCCATAGAGAAACACACACACCCACACACACCATACAGACGACCTTCAGGTAACGGTACATTGTGTATCAGCTTTGCCTGACAAGTGGAATTGGGACTTTCCCTGTAAAATGACAAGTGAAGGTGTTGATGAGAGGTCAGCACTGAGATAAACAAAACATGCTGTATATCTGTGTATGTGATTTCACCTGCAATAACATTCTGCTTCCATGGTCTTTCCTTCCTTTCCTGATCATACAAACAGCCTTGTAATCACAGTAGATTAGACATATGAGAGCCAAGTGAACTATGATGTTGCACCATTTGGTGTATTAAGACAGTGTGTGTGTGTGTGTGTGTGTGAGTGATGGTGTAAACAGACTTTGGCTACAATTAGTTAAAACTCCCAGTAAAGAGGACAATATCACACACACTCATTTATGAAAATTTTCTGTAGCAAGGAAGCAAACAGATTTGCATGAGCACAGGCAACCCTGCACTATCTCTCTCTCTCTCTCACACACACACACACACACACACACACAGAGAGAGAGACAGAGAGAGGCAGACACACTCATAACGATATAGCTTCCCGCCCTAATAAGAGGTGATAAAAGGTCAGCGCTCTAGAAAACAAGGTGCAAATTCAAAGCGCTACCATTACTCCCAGTTCATCTGGCTGCAAAATGTCACCAGCGTCCTTCCTCTCAACTGGGACAAATTACTGCTGGATATTGGTTTCTTATGGCGGCCTTTTTGTACCGTTCTGGCATGTGTGCGAGAGCGAGAGAGAGAGAGAGAGAGAGGCGACCTTGTGAGGTTTGTCTGATTGTCACCGTCCTGAGAACCCCCCCCCCCCCCCCCCCCCCGTTCAAGGAGTCAAAAAAAAAAGAGAGAAGAAAAGAAGACGGGGTGGAAGTGGAGGAGGAGGAGGGCTTGTTTTTCAGGTTGTTATCTCCTCACTCTGCTGCAGCTGCCTCGTCGCGCCACACAAACACCTGCCGGCCGGAGAGAGAGAAAAGTCAATCCTGCCATGCGATAACCTGGTCCCGTCTCCGCGGGTAGCGGAGACACCTCGCGGACGCGGTTAAGATGCTATGACACCTCTCGCACCCCGCTTCACTCAACTCCCCGCTCGCTCGCATTCCGCCTTGTTTACTCACTATTTATGATTTTAGTGTTTTTTGGGTTTTTTTTTGCTCTGCACAAACGCTTTTCTCTCCTCCGTGCCTTTGATCTGGGCGTTCAGAAGTGTGTTTTTTTGAAACGCTCCTCTTTTGTCCCCCCCCCCCCCCCCCACTTCGGTCCCATCTTTTTTTTTTCGTTCTTCAGAGAACTAGAAGCGTCCAATTCTGTCACATTTTTCTGTCGTCTTTGTGTGTGTGTTTGCGCTCCTCGTGTGTGTGTGTGTGCGTCTACTGTATGCAGGCCCCTCGCAAACAGGCAGAGAAGTCGACTGTACAATAGCCCCCGTGACTTTACAATAGCTGCTGTGGCATTATCTTGACAGCGGAGGAGAAGCCCCTTTTGTCTATGGTGAGCGTTGTCGCCAAAGGACTCCGTGTCCAACAGAATCGCTTCCCGTGTGGAAGGACTTCGCCCGCCATAGACGGCGAGCGGCTGAATGCTTGAGTTTCATGTGATGTGCCACCTTTGGATAAGTGGATAATACAAGAGGAGGAGGAGGACGGGGGCTTAAGAGGTTGAGGGTCCTCTAGATGATCCTTGAACCCTCTTATTCGAACTCTTCAGCCCACAAGGTCTTCTTCAAACCCCCCATACCATCGACCCTCGTGACGCGCTGCCTCTTCGACAATAGTCGAGGCCTTGGGAGGACACAAAGACGGCCGAGCCTTCAGTCTGGGAGAAGAAAAAAGGGTTTCTACTGCATGATCCTGCGGTGAGGACAGTCAGTCGAGGCAAGGCAGATCTTGAGAGGAGGCCTTGATGCGTCGGTTTGCCGATATCCGCTTTTCAGTGAAAACGGGACGTCGGCCTGTCATCGTCGCCCACCTCTGATACGATGGAGGTGAGGATGTGATTTTCCTCAGCAGCTTCAGGGGTGTCAGTGTGTAAAACCTGCAGTGAAACCTGCCTCACTCTGCCTTAAGGAGCTGCTAGCCCACTTAGAAGAATTTCATTCGTCTGGGTTTCAGTGGAGAGTTTTAGTGTCCCATGACAGTCTAAATGCTGTTTCAGAGGCTTTTCTATCCTGAGAAGTATACAGTTCTGGGGGAAACACTGAATACTTGTCATTTTCAAATCAAAATGGTCAACTTTAAAGACGATAAATATCCGTATTGGCCTTCAGAAATCCTTATCGCTCGAATCCTGGTTGTCAGCACATACATTAACTTCTCAGAAGCTCCACACCTTGTCTATAGAGGGGCAGACACCTCCATAGAGCCAATACGACTACTATTCAAAAAAGAGTGACACAGCATGTCCTCATCAAGGCTTTGATGAAGGCTTTTTCTGGCCAAAACGTGTATTTTAAGTGAAATGTGGATGTGCTCCTCCCTCTTTTTTGAGTAGTCGTATGGGACTTGATGTTTTCTGGCTCATCACTCGTCTTGCAAGAATTCCACCGCTGAAGCGCACTTCTTTCCCTCATGCAGTACCTTTATACAACCCACAACATATTTAGCATCATCCGGGTTTTAGTGGTGTCCAGAATCCACTTGATGACATAAAAGCAGCATAGAGAAGTCTAGGCAGAGTAAGCTAAATCAGTAAAAATGCCAGAATTCAGGGTCCAAATTGGAATAGCCTATATCATGCGTGACAACACCGCATTGTCCTTTCAAACTATTTTCATAATCCCAATTCCAAACTCTGGAGCTGAGATTACAAAAACATCACACAAGGTCAGATAACACACCCGACAATAGGAGTCCCTAGCTGTGGCCACCAATCAATCTCACCTCTTGCTCCCAGTGGATTTACTCGGTGTAATCCCAGCGGTCAGCTCATGAGAGCCATTGTCCTCCTAAGTGGATAAACTAGTCCGGATTGGATATTTAAAGGCATTAGCGGGGCGGGAACCAATGACCAGTAAGAGGATTGTGACAATGAAGGGACCTCTGAGGGACAATCAGAACTCTCGGATTGCAGCACCTAAGGGTGATTGCATCTCTCGGTCTTTCCCTTCCGCCTTGCACTGTCAAAACATCCCTCCATCCCATATGAAGGCAGTCTAGTCCAGCCTCACCACTAGCTGTCAATCACTGCCATGGACAGTTAAAGCACCCTGAACCTGGGTTTAAAGGTACTGTTGATTGATGCCAGAACTTAGATGCATTACAGTATGAAAATAGAGAAAAAAAAGGGTCTAATCCACTATTCTGACTCCTAATCAAAGTAATACATGTTGAAATTACTCAAATCTTCTATAGACTTAAAGCAGCACTGGCATTGTGCTGTGAGAGATTGAGCTGTGAGTGGGGAGAGGTAGAGCCAGTACCTTGTGTGTCCACTAGGGGAGCCACACTCTATAAAACCACTGTATTCCTCATAGTGGGGGAACAGACAGTGTATGGACAACACTGTCAGCCGGCTGCATCTCTCAGCCTCCTCGGTCAGGAGTGATGACATATTTTCAATAGCGTGAAATATACGCTTAGGTGAAAATGAAGTTGATGAAAAACAAAACGGCATGCATTGGAATTATGTGCAAATTGTGAGGCATCTGCAACACTTCCGTATTTTATTCCTTTCCTCATAGATTTTTTTTTTTTTTGCCATAACTGTAATTTTACTCATTTGCAATTCTGATTTCAATATTAGGGCGCAAAATGTATGCTCTTAAAAATAAACTGGTGGTTTAGGAAAAAACAACAACAACAAAAATGCCATTAATTGTATTCATGCCACTGTGTAATCAAACATGAGTAACAATATTGCACGTTCCCATATGAAGTCAATGCAGCCTCTGCTATTTTTGATGTAGTGACAGAGACATCGATTGGCTTTAAACGATCACTGACCGGTGTGATTGACACCGGGACGCTGCTGGCTGATCAGAAAGCCACAGAGGTTACTGACTGGATGTAAAACTCAATACACTATTGATTAACAATTACTGGGAGGTGCATATATAATTGGGGTTACATTTAAATGACGGAGCAGGGGGGTAATTTTTCCCCTGCGCTTGCATTCTAATTTGCAGTCATTAGATGAGTTTTCTTCTGCTCTCTGCATGTAACACACACTCGCACACTCTCTCTCCTTTGTGTGCCGCCCAATACTAGGTGTGCACAAATGATAATAATAATAAAAAAAAATTAAAAGCAAACACAAACAGGAATCCATCCAATGGAGCATTAAATGATAGTTAAAGTAAAATGCTGCTTGACAGGCAGAGAGGGGAGAAAAAGAAAAAGAGATTTTTTATTTTTTTTTGCATTCTGTGACTCTCGCTGACAAAAGAGGGCAGTATGATGACATTGACAAAGTAAGCAAACTTTTACTCTGACACACACGCCACTCATTGTGTGTGTGTATGTGTGTGTATGTGTGTGTGTGAGAGAGAAAGAGAGAGCGAGACAGAAAGAGACTTTCTCCGTGTATGTGTGTGGTATTTGGGTAGGAGTGTGCGCATGCCTTTGCCAATGTGCTCGGCGTATGCGATTACTCATTCATGTGAATGTGTGTGAACGGGCGCACATGCCCCAAATACCCCCCCCCCCCCCACACACACACACACACACACACACAAACACACACTTTCACCAGCAGTTGTGGAACACATTAAGGCCCTCTCGACAGCATTATGAAAACACCGAAGAATATGTGTGTGTGTGTTGAAGGGGGGGGATTTTCACCTCCAACATACAGTATGCGAGACCAGAAATAACTAATGCCAAGAACAGATTTTTTTTTGCCCCTAATTTTCCAACCTGCTTCCAATCAAAAAAATGTTAAGTGCATGTTTTAAGTGTGGAAAAGGGCAGGACTTCTCATTTCATGTGTGCACCATTAAAAAGGCTTTTTCATCCTTTCCCCCGCTCACCCTGAAATAATCATTAAAAAAAAATGCCCTGCCCTTAAATGTATAGCCAACAGGTGCAAATGTCTGGACCCCCCCCCCCCCAAAAAAAATAAATGGTTAAGTTACAGTATGAAAATGTGAAAGAAAGCAAGGTGTGAAAACACATTTATCGACGTTGTAATTACATCACGAGCGCTGGAAGAGCCTCCTGACCGCTGCCGCCCTGGTTAGCATTCAACAAACACTCGTCTTGGGGATGAAAGACTCATTGAAAGCCAGCCTGCTAATGATAGTATACTCAAACAATCAGGGCAGAGCACACATTGGCCCCCATCTCGCATAACGACAAACGCCAGTCCTAAATATGATGGCATCGCCGCTGCGTGTTGGAACCGGCTCCCGGTGCGCGGCGCCAACACGGCCCGGCGCTGCCAAGCATTCTTCAGATTTCATTAGGTAATAGCTCATTCATTACCGAGGCTGGGACCGGGGCTGCAGCCGCCATTAAACCCTGATCTGACAGGATACACACACACACGCACACACACACACACAGCATGCACGTGTGTACGCATGCTGCAAATGCACACATGCCCAGAAACATAATGATCGCAAAAGATGGGGTTTGGTGCGTACTGGAAGGCATGTGCTTTCTCCACACACACACACACACACACACCCTAGGCTTAAACTTGTAATTTGGCTAAAACCTCCCCCGGGCGTCAGGGACCCTCCCTGGGTCTCTTCACCCTCCAGTGAGCACACTTGCTGGGGGCCACTTTCCTCTGCTCCCCCCCTTTCTCTACTGGCCATGTGTGGAGGCCCAAACAGCTGGGCCCTGGATTCCCCCCTTTTGTATGAGTGTGTGTGTGTGTGTGTGTGTGTGTGTGTGCCCATGCGCTTGAGAGTGTGTGTATGCCTGTATGCATGACTGAAGGTATTCCTGCACTTGTAAGGAGGGGCAAAGGATGCTTTTGCTACGCACCATCCACAAATATTCACTGTTGATATTAGGGTTGGACTGCTATGGGTTTTTGGAGGCTACTGATACTTTTGAATTGAAGCTGCTGATAGCTGATATTATGTGCCGATGTTATGTATATTTAAATCTGAACATTTTCATGCCAAAAGAGGAGTTCCCCCCAGAATTGTATTCTTATCAGGGTGTAAAAGCCTCTGAAACAGCATTTAGACCATCATGGGACACTAAAACTCTCCACTGAAACCCAGACTAATGAAATTCTTTTAGGTGTGTTAGCAGCTCCTTAAGGCAGAGTGAGGCAGCTTTCACTGCAGGTTCTACACACTGTTGAATAAAATCATATCCTCACCTCCATCATATTTACGGCGGCAGGCCGATATCTGATTTTTATTACAAGGCCAATATTGGTCTAACCCTAGCTGATATCACTACTGCACACAAACCTGACTGGAATCTATCCCCCTGCCCACTTACCTAATGATACTGTCTTCATTACTTCACAGCAAGCCATTACTTATTCTAACACAGCTCATAATGTGTAAAATCTCATTATTCAGTCAGCTGGCCCGCAGTGTGCTGTCCCAGCCTTATTGTACTGACACTAGAGGGACTACTATCCACTAACCTCGCTTTAACCTGAGGCCGAGTATCGAGGGAACCGGCTGCTGTGTACCCGCGGCCTCCAAAACCCCGTCGTGTTTTACCCATCGTTTGACCAAGATTACAGTCGGAATTTAAATACGGCTGTTGAATGGTTAATTTCCCATTAAATTTGGGGGGGGGCAGCGGTGTTTGAATAGGGCCGAGTGTGACCGTGGAATCGCCGCGGCGTCTTAAATGGATTCAGTGCAGGAGCCCCCCGGGTTTCCCCCGAGAGAGCCCCGAGTAATACATCATATTGCTCTTAAAATAGCTATTAACCACAGTGAGGAGAGAGAGAGAGAGATAGAGAGAGAGAGTGGAAGGGAGGGAAGGAGGGAGGGAAAATTAAGCAATGTTCACAGAGTCGTTCTGATACAATAACTCACCATTAACCTAAGCACTAAAAGGCTCGCCGTCTCTCTCTGTTATGTGTGCCTTTAATTGATTCTCCTATTCCCTTTGCGGACCGGCGGAGGAAAAGAGACAGGAAAGAGGGGGAAACTCTTGCAGATGAGGAGCGATTCTCTCCCTCTCTCTCTCTCTCTTGCCTCCTTGTCAGTTTTAACTGGCTCCAGTGTCTGCATATTAGGAGAGTGGATTGCAGATATGTAGCCTAATCCCTCTCAAGTTAAGAGCATTCGATATTGATTCACAAACTTTATGTTCTCTGTGTATCTCCAATTAAAGGCCCTGCCAGATAAGTATGGTAATGAGAGAATCCTATGAAAATTAGATACGCGGCACTAATCTGTGGCTATAAAGTAGGTTGAGGGGAAAGAATTAAGATTAGGATTTAATCCACGCCACAATATCCATTACTGCTGCTCAAACGGTCGCATCCGCAAACCTAAGGTTAGTGCCGTCGCGCGCGGCAAAACAAACAACCGGCATGCCGTGATGAGGTTTGCTCAAGATGCGTGATTGAAATCCTATCCTCCAAATTAGCATACATATATGCAAATGAGCTCTTAATTAATTGCGAAACGTATTTTTGATTAAATACTCCAAACGTCATGATTCTAATCTTGACCGGGAAAAAAAAAAAAAAAAAAAAGTTTTAATTAATTTTGCCAGTTAAACCTCATCAACACTTTGAATGGAGCGTAATTAGGACGCGGCCCTCTCTCCTTATTTCTCAATGGCAAAATCAAAAATCAACCATTGTTATCACATTTGTAATGCAACCAGTGTGTGAGATGAGGCCACGATAAATGAGCGGGGTCCTGATTTTCATACGCAAGTAAAATAATGCCGCTAATTGGCAGATATTCTAATATTGATTAAATTAGACGCAAAACACTCCTTTCATTAAGGCACTATGATATAGCCTAATTCTGATCATCTTCTCTGTGTCTGTGGGATTACCAATTAAATGGGCTTTGTGGAAGTTTTTCAAACTGACGGCAAGAGAAGGCTAAATGAAATTACGCCTATAGTTTGTGAAAGTGGAAGTGCGCCCGCCATCTCCCTCGCTCTCCACAGTGTTTACCAAGGACTGTGTTTGTGTGGGAAGTCATGGTTAATGATGTATTCATCCATTCTCGCCGTGAAGCTCCATGCCCAACTCAACGTGTATTGTGCTCAATTACGTGAAGAGGGAGAGCTGATAATGAAAGCTAACATGGAGCCCCTGAGTGGATCAAGATGTGCGTGTGTGTGTGTGTGTGTGTGTGTGTGTGTGTGTGTGCAGGCACAACTGTATCCCTTCTCTTTCATCATGCCCAGGCAGAAGCCACAACTCCTCACAGTTTCTCAAATGAACCTTTCAAAGCCTCCAAAACTTTCAGCCTCCCTCCCCATCCAGCTCCTCCAAAGCAGCCGTCCACTTAAGAGTATAAGGAGGCTTACTGGGGGATAAGACCCTGCGAGGTGCTCGAGGTGAGATAACCAATTACCCATGATCACTTTTGACTCTTCTAATCTCCCCGCCGTATCGCCGGGATTTAGCCGCGGCAGCACCTGTGAAACCCGGCCATCTCCAATCTGCTGCCGTCCGCCTTTGTTATTCTAATGTCAGCCACTTGACTCATGCACTTCAGTCAAAGGGGATAAGCACCTGCTGGGTGAGAGGGGAGGTGTGGGGTTGGGGTGGGGCGGGGTGTCGGAGGGGGTGCTGGGTGGGGGTAAGGGGGTTTTTGGGCGACCCTGTGACCCTCTAAACAGACGCCATGACTGATGATTGATACGTTGGATTTGGTCGGAGTCTCAAGAGTTTCATCAGGCCTTTCTCTCGGAGGACTCGATGACGAAGCTTGCCTGTCTTTTCCCATGGAAAGAGCGCGCGACACACATGGAGGTTATAAAAGCCACATGTGGCTGTGGTGTCATTGCACCAGAACGCAAAACTTGTTTTTCAAAGGGGCATGACGAAGTGCGTCGGTTCACAGCTCAGACCCGCTGGAAAGTCCAAGAGGCTTTTCGACTCGGCAAGCGAGGAGTTACGAGGGCAGAACTTTATAGACTGCTGCCGCGCTCGTAGTGCGACATGAGGTTTCAAACCAACATCGTTTAAAAATGCAATCGAGACGGAGCGCCCGTTGCGTTCCTTTGTCATATGCGTCGTCTGCTCGGTGGGTGACAGGCAGAGAGCTTAAACTTATTTGTCCTGAACAAACATGCTGATCCAATCGCGTTGGGCTTAGAGGCGGAGCCCTCCAAGCCGCAGTGTACACTGATTCATCATTCTTACTTAATCTCCACTTTATTTATCGGTCTCAACTTTTCACTCCTGCTGTCAATCATTATGCCCCGAGGTCAACGAGGTCAACAGATGTGCTCGATTTTGCAAATGCAGGTCTTGGGCAATGCTGGCGAAGATCTTTGACAGGGATTTGTGACTTTTTTTGACTCGGGCGCAGCGGCAGTTTCTCTCTCTGTCATCCTTCCCTACATAGCGCCGGTAGAGTGGAAGGTAATTTCTTTGTGCTTGTACTCTCATTTGCAGTCATTAGATGAGTTGTCTTCTGCACTCTCCCTCGTTCTCTTTCCTTCTCCCTCCCCCACCCTCTCTTTCTCTGTCATTCCCCGGTGTTAAAGCTAGTGTGTTAAATGACAGGCCTTTCTGCAATTATGAGACATTTTTTTTTGTTTCTTTAATCCTCCGCCGCGTTTTACGCCAGGTCAGGAGAAGCCAAAGAACGGGCTGACATCTGGTTGCTACAACTTGGAAGCGCCCGCGTTTTAACTCTCGTCCAAAATCATTTTTATTTATGAATTTAAAAGCAACCATAGAGAAACTGCAGCAGATATAGCTCACTTTTCGTAAGTAGAAGTGATTGTTTTACTATGAACATAAGTGATAATTTGGATTTTTATTATGTTGGACTGCTGACATCGCTGGATTCACTGCCTGTATTGACACACTTATTGGGTATCAGAGCCTCCAAAAAAAATCATCATACTTATAATTGCCACTAGGAGGCTGAATGGTTTTCCAAGTTGGTAGCTGGTATTTCCAGGAAATCCGACATGATGTGAATGCGGAATTAGTTGCAACTCGTCAATGAACTCAATATCACTTGAAGCACTTGCAAGCATTGCAGCTATGTAAAGAGCTTAGACGCAGGAATACAATATGCAGGCATGTGTGTACCACTACCAGTGATGTGTGTCAGTGTGTATTGACAGCTAAAGGGCGTGCTAATGATCGTACGATGAAACGTACATTATGAGTGAGAAAATCAAAGTGGCAGTAATCTACAGTAAGCTGGGTGGGACCAGTTTGTCTTGCCAGCGTTGGCTCCTCACCAACCTTTAAGAAATGTCAAGTGGCTCGTGCAAATGAGGGATACTTTCACATCTTCCTGCACTTTAGGGCATTCGGCGGCTTCGCGTGAATACCAGAGGTTTCTGGGAGGGCACCGGGTCCGACATTGGGTGACGAAAGTGAACATTTCCGATACCTGGTCCCGGATTTATGGAGGGAACTGTCACATGTGCTGGTAGAACTGAGAGGGCGAAACATGTTGGTCACTTATCTGGTTAGAAGAAGTATCCCATCGCTACTAATTGAGATCCTGTAGATTCCTGTAGAGTTTGCGAAAATGGAATTCTGACATCAGGTATGGACACTTCTCAGCCCACAAGAGAATAGAAACATCAGCAAGCGTGCTCTGTGCAGATTACTGATGTCACCTTACAGGATTTCAGAGGTTTTTAAGTTCAAACGTGTGAAGTTGCCTAGTGCAGCTTTAAAATGCAGCGCTGTTTCATTGGAGATGTTGAACTCTAAGTGAATAGAGTTCCACAATGAAACTTAAACACTGAACCCCGAAGTCAACATTGGCTTTGTTTGAGCACCAACTTTGGAGCTCATTTTGTCCAGTGGCCTGGAGTGACAACAAAATCACATATCACCTCTTTAAAGCAGTGTGGATTCAAACGTCCCAGAGAGACGCTTCTCTGCCCATTTTCCCACCACATACCCTTCCACCAGGGAAAATCTGACCCATCCAAGGATTTCCAAGCCAGACAGGATAATCTGACATGCTCTAAGATGACACTGCTGCTCTGCACTCCACCTCTCTCTCTCCCTCTCTCTCTCTCTTTTCCCTCCCATCTCAAGTCGGGGTGCCGAGCTAGCACAAATGAGAGACACTTTGAAAAATAAGCTCCTCATTTGGGATTGAGTGGATTCAGATGGTTGGCCAGGGCTCAAAGGCACAGCGAAAAAGGGGGCGGTTTGGGTCAGCTTATTATTTCAGTGGATGCAAGGCGCTGATGTTCCCTCTCATACGGCGTTTTCTCAATCAAAAAGCCTGCCCACTAGCATCTGGGCCAAGGCCATCATGCTCTCACTTGGTCTCCACGGCCAAACTCTTCACTCATTGGTCATTAGGGCTTTAATAAAAATGGTCAAATGGTCTCTGACTGAAGACGAACTGACATCTTCTCTACCTGAAACTTGTAAGATTAAGTTACCACTAGAGAGTACGTTCTAACACAGCTGCCCTAGGTCATTTCTGCACATTGCCGGCCCCAAATGGCAGCGAATGGTAACTGTTTGAATTTTGAGGACTTCAATACCCAAAAATCCTGTAAGGTTAAAGTCAGTGAACTACACACAGCACGCTCATTTACCAACCTGGCCAGTCTGTGATGCTTTACACCAAAGGATAACAAAGGGACAAGAGAGGCAAAAGATTTAATGTTGGTGAGTCCAGCTTTCTCTGGATGGAGCACTCTCTTGCTGCTGTTTAGGAGACAGTTTGGATTTCACTCTTCAGTTTCCATTCATCACTTCCTGCATTGAGATTTCCTGCCAGTGTCCATAGCCAACAGTAGAATTTAATTTGGGCAGATAGGGTAAACCTACGGCGTCTACAATTAGTGGGGATGGGACGTTCTTCTCTGTTGCAGCCCCACTTTGTGGTTTAGGCTGATAAGATGACTGGATTTTTACATTAAAAAAGTGCCTTGTTCAGTTTGGTGTTATTTTCTCCTTCCAGAAAACCCTGTGTCTTTTCATGCCAAAGCCACGCAGAGCTTTGTGAACACAAAGTGCAAGTCACTCCGCAGCCGAAGCGTCATTACGAAGCAGCAAGTGACCTATATACCTTTTGCCTTCACACGCAGCTTAGCCAGAGACCTCAAATCGAGTGTTTTCAGTCCAAGGGCCATGTGTGACACAGGAAGGGGTTAAGAGAGCCTTGCGGTGGCAGGGCTTGGCTGGGAGCTTCACAGGCAAACTAGACCACATCAGTGCAAACGCTGCACAGCAACACCTGCATCATGGAGAGCCGGGGCGCACCATTATATAACAGAAATAGCGAGCACACTATTACCTCGACCCCTCAGGCCTCGGGTTCAGCCGTCTGTGTGCTGAATTTGCACTCGCTGTCATCTTGTGGTAATCTCTTGATGTCTTTCCATACCTAACAGATATCAAGAGAAAATAAAACAAGTGTGATTCACAGCACACTGTGGAGACTTGGTCTGTGCAAAATGCATGCATCATATTTGGAATATGTATTGTTGCTCATGGAGGAAGACACCTGAGCAGGATTGAAGGTTAACTATATGTAGCGCAGGTGCACATACACACACTTGCACATGCAGATTAGCATTTACATTTCATATTACACACGCCTTTCTGTCAGTGTTAGAATGCATAGTGGAATGTGGCTGAGATGAGTCTCTGTGCACTCTGTATACCCATTAGTGTGTTTGTCCGTATGACTGCATGTGTGTGCATGTGACAGACTGCATGACCATGTGTGTGTGTGTGTGTGTGGGTGTGTGTGGGTGTCACACTAAGAACTTCCCCCACATTGGCTGTGTGTGAGTGTACAGTATGTCTGTCTTTTTGGGGATTTCCTGAATGTGGTGCTAAGTTAGTGAGGTGTGAACAGGTCTTGGCTAAGGGGCGTCCTGTACAACACCTCTCACATCTCAGCCTCTGCCGACCCGAGCAGACCCACTCTGACGGATCACACCGGAGCAACAGCTACGATAGGCAGAGACACTGAGGACTGCTGGGTAAAAAAAGGACTCGCACAGAAGCACTCCGTGAACAAAGTGAAATTCATGACTCGATATTTTGAAAGTACAAAAGACGCAGTTAAATGTTTTCTTGGGTCTCAAGAGCATTAACAAGAGGCAATAATGGGCTTTAGCCTCATGCCAGAACCCTTTTGTAAGGTGTCACTTTTTGCAAACAGTGCAACAAAACTATTGTAGTGAGACTTTTTGCTTCAACAGGCCTCATAAATGCTCAGTTAAGGCTAGATGGGGCAGCAAAATTAGTTATTTGCAAAATTATGAAATTATAATGTTGCAAACCTATCCAGGCTCTATAACTTCATTATCTGAAAAGGCGAGATTCAATACATTGTTTTACTGTTACTATGTGTTTATGGACACAGATAATAATAGATAATAGTCCCCAGATCCTCAGAGTTACGCTTATGACAAAATGTTCTTTAATGTAGAACTTGACCCCAGTGGTGAAGTGGTAAATAGAGGGTAAACTGTGACCTCCAGTTGGTGATCATCATAAAGCAAACAATCGGCAGTATTGACAAAAATCAATCATATTTTCAGAACAAAACATTCATTTACGCTTTCATTTCCTTGGAAGAACCTATTCTACTTATGTAGATTGATGTCAGGCTAAAAAGTGGGCAAACTGGGTTTAGGTGGGTTTATCCTCCACAACATCCTTGCTTACACCCTTACAATATGAATCATAACACTTACAAAACTCTTGCAGACCAGTGCTAGCATTAAATAGCTACTGCTTGTTTTATTGCACAGTGGTGTGTTTTTTTCCCCTGCCTCGACAACAGCCATTCACAGTAGCGACAGAGTACAGCCGCCATCCTCTTCCAAGAAGTTTGTCCTGGTGCTGGGACAAACATAACACGAGAATTTTTCTTGACCAAAAATCCTTGGCAGCCGGGCCAGAAGAGCGCCTCCCTCCGCCTCGTCCTCCGCCGAGACGAGCATCTGAAGCACAACATGTGAGTGAGAAGGAAATGTGCGAATGTGTTGGTAAAAAAAACAGAAAAAGAAGAGGAAAAAGAAGAAGCCTCTCAGGGCGAAGAAAGGAATTGGGTCAAAGCTACAGCAGAAGACGTCTCTCTGGTTCATCTGGAGACACAGTCGACACCCACCGCCTTCTGCTCGCCTCGCTGTTTATGGTTTAAGTGTTTAGTAAGAAGCATGGTGGAATTTGCCACTTTCATCCATGCATTACGACCATGTTATGGTTTTGAGTGGATACCGAGTGCGCTCTTGCTTTTTTTTTCTTTCATTCTCTCTTGCTCTTCCCTCACCCTCGCAGTCCATCTCTCTCTCTCTCTCTCTCTCTCTCTTCTCCCCCTCCTTCCCTTCTCCATATGCAAACTGGCCTGACCACAATAGTCATGAGCGCACACATGATTAAATGGTACACAGGGACCAGGAGAAATAGCTGTGGTCGGCGGCTTGGCCGGGAGGCCGGGGGTTGAGGCAGGGGGACAGACTCTTGCTTTTAATCACAGAGGGAGATAATGGCTGCCATACGCCACCGCCACCGACTTTGTTTTTCCCACAATTCCAGCCCGCCAGGACAGCGGCTACAGCAGCAATGTCCGATTCTCTTCCGCCTCCTGGCTTTCTTCTTCTTCTTGTTTTTTTTTAAAATCCACTTCTAAAACAAAGTCTGCAGAATGAGAGCTGATCTTCAAACAGATTCCCTGCAAATATTAAAGTTGGGTGTTGGATTGCCCACTAATGAGTGTACTTTGTGTTGAAACAGGGCTCAGGTCTGTTTGGAGCTGGTTAACAGCACATTGCCCTGGCTAGCCCCTTTCCACACTAACTGTGCTGTGTACTGTAGCAGTGTTGGAAAATGTCATGCTTTCAGTGCTGATGGATGTCTAGCATCATATTGCCACTCTCCATGTTTGGTTAATCTTCCCATCAAACTTGTTGCACTGCACTGTGGGTAGCTTTTTGCCCTCCAGTAGTGTAAAGAAAGAACTGTAACATAATATAATATAATTTAAAATATAAAATATTATAAAATATAAATGGCAATACCTTATGTTTTCATTAATTCATGACCATTGTATTCGTGATCTTAGAAGGCCAGCAGCTAGCTAACTAGCTTACCTAGATAGCTGCAGGCTAGTATGGCTACTTTGAACTTGGAAGGTCAGCTAACTAGCTAACCTAGACAACTTAGTATGGTAAGATTAAATTTTTTCAGTTAGCAGCAAGAGCACTAGGCTTCATAATATTAGCTTCCTCCTCTCTTTCTTGCAGTTTCCACTTTGGCTCCGCCCACTGAGGTTTAACGCAACCAATCAAATTAGTTCTGCCTCCAACGCAGCTCTGCCTCCGAGAAATATTTGTAGAACTAAAAGTCCAATCTGCTCTTTGAATTTTTGCAAGTTTGAAGGACTTTACCCATTACCCAGAAATCCTGTAAGGTGACGTCAATGTACAAAATGTCTTGAGTTTCGATTCACCTCTTCCTGTACGGAGACGATTTCCCACAGTGTTCATACCTGGATTTTCGCATATAAATTCTTGCCTACTGCAGCTTTAAAACAGTGTAACATAGTGGCATTTCAGTATACACATGGTGGAGAATTATTTGCAGTAGCTACTACACTGTTTTCAGAGACGCCAACACTCCATATTTCCGGCGAGTCAGTTTCTTCTCTTAAAGACGAGATGAAATGAAAAATGCCTTTTTAACCCTTTTAGATCACATCCCCGGTCATACTGTGCACCTATTTAACAATATATGCCAAAAAAAAACCCAAAATCAATTTCATTGTATTCTTATATCAAAATTCAATCATGTTTTCTTCCTGTAAAACAAAATATGCCGTGTGCTTACGTAAGCATGCCCGTAACTAATTTCAACCAATAATATCATGACATCCACCCATCAATCAATCTTCAACTTTTAGCGCACAGAGCTAAGAGGCTAAGATTCATTAGTTAGCTAGCTAGCAACAGCACACCCACTTTTCAACGTTCAAATCAAATTCCTCCCAACGTTATGTCCCGCCTGTCTTTCCTGTTTCACTCGGAAATACGTCACGATACGGAAGTTAGATACTCTCGAAATGCCGTTTCATCTCGACTTTAAGCTCTTTATTGACACCAGTGTCCCTCCAGCCCTGTTAGACCGAGAGGTGAAATCCACCTTGTTGAAGAAGTCTATTATGCAACAGCCATCGGTTTGCGAGCCTGCTCCAAAATTGATAGTGCTTCCCGCCACTTAATTAACTTATTATATTCCACTTAATTTCCGATAACAAATTAGAGGCCGCTCGTCCCTTTGAAGAACATATAGTGCTCTGCAGGGTGACATGATTACGCTCATTGACAGTGGTTGGCGGGGGAGGCGTAGGAGTAATATATAAGGTCATTATTAGGGACGTTCATGAAGACGCAGTTAATGGGAGCCTGGAGTATCACGCTGCTCAACATGGGGGTTCATGACAGAGAACAAATGCAGAAATAGTCATGGGAATCAGGAAGGTGGAATGAAACAAACTCAGTTGCTGAAGCATCGGTAACAAACTTTGAATCGGAATCAATTTATTTGTTAAGTACAATAAAGGTGGGAATGTAGAGAACATACATTAAGCGGACAATACATAGAAACCTTCATGATATTTGAGTAATATAGTAATACTGACTAGGATGAGAATACTTTTCCTGGAGGTTTTTTGGATTTTTTTTTTTTTTTCGATTACTGCAATGAAAAATGCTTGATTTTGTGGAGGCTTTTGTCAAAATTTGCAGTTTTTGTTTTGTTTTGTCCCAATACACTTGCAGGAATTGGTAAAAATGGCAAGTCAATGAAAAAGTGGTACTAAAAGTGACTTAAATTATCAGTAAAGAGATACCAAAAAATAGGATTTTTATAAATGCATCCTATTAAGAAAGAGTCATATACTGTATATAATGACTGCCTGTGATAATACTGTAAGCATACTGCATATCACAGAAACTACTGGAAATACTTTCATGCTCATCCTTTTTCATTTTCTTAACAGGAAAAAAAGAACATGGACTCAAACTGACAACAAAGGAAAATCCTGCGCTTGGATTCCCTAAACCTTCAACTCAACGTCAGTGCAAAAATCAGTCCATTTGAATGTTTCATGATTAGAAAAAATGCTAGTAGTTTAGTTTAATAGTTTCATGTAAAAAGTGCCCATTTATGTTAGAGGTGGACTTCGTGTTCTTCTGACTAACAGTATGCAAACCAAATGCTCAGGACAAATCAAAACCATAATAGTGAAAAACAAAATGACTCAACTTCTTCCACCTGTTGGCTGAATAAAATTCCAAGTCATTGTTGTCTGAATCCTCCTCCCTGAAGCTCCACTCCAATTTATGCAAAGAAATGTGAGCGCTCTGTTAATTTGGCCATTTAATGCAGAAAATTGTGGCAATTCTGCAAACGTGCAAGTTCTCGCAAATATTGCATGGATTGGTTGAATATGCATTAATATTGCGTTGTTATTATTATTATTGTGATTCCTGGAGGTGCTTAAGGCAACATTGAGGAGCATGACAAATGTTGTTCCAGGGGCTAGCGTGTCGTAATGCATAAAGACTTGTGTTATATTTACCTTATTTAGTCATGTCAAAATGTGAAAAAAGAATTGGCACCCTCCCTTTAATACTAAAATTATGACATGTTAGCAGTCGTGTATGGTTTTCTTTACTTCCGTTCTATGTGAGTGACATTTGCTTCCTGGTTTTCCTGGACAAAAACTGTGTGTGTCGATACTTGTTACAAATGATTATTGTGATACACAGCACAGTGTACATACACCTTACATACACCATCCATGGTTGGAATAGTTACTATTGGCTGTAAACAAACTGGTTTCACTGTATCAAAGCCCAGTTTGACATGAGCTGGAACTGACTGGTGTTACTGGTGCACTAATGACAGACTGGAGCATAGCATGGACGTCACAAATAGGAAATGTAGTGTAGTAGTTACAGCCAACATCTGCACATGTGACGACGCATGTGCAGAATGAAAGGAGAAAAGGTGATAACTGAGGCTTCTGCTTCGCACGCACACACACACACACACACACACACACACACACACCGGTGTAATGCTGAAGATAAGAACCCAGTGATAGAGATAGAGGCCCGCTTGGTTTGACTTCACTTCTAACCGTTGTATGTTCTGGCCTCGTCTTAAAAAGTATTAAAATGTCTTAAATCTGTTTATTAGATGTTTTTTTTCTCACCATGTAATGACAGGTTCCTTTGCGCTGCATGTCCACTCTTAGATTAAAACAGATCGTGGCTAGTCGTACAATCTGCATCCTATCTGCCTTTACTAATCAAAGTTGAACTTCATGTCCCTTAACACTTCATTTCCTGATGTCCCTTTTCTTATTCTGCCCATTTATAGCTTCACAACTTCCTATTCCATGTCGCGTTAAAAGGTCGTAAAAAGTCTTAAAGCTGGCTTTCAGAAAAACCTAACTGTTGTGTAATGATTTCCCAGCTCTGCTAAATGATGAAACCAGTATGAGAGAGATGACACACACACACACACACACACACACACACACACACACAGGGTGGGGGTGGGGGTGGGGAGGTAAGTAGAGAGATCGGAGAGAGAGAGAGAGGAGAGAGGGGTGAGAGACCTCCGCCGTGCACTGAGGTTAACAGTCATACAGATGGCAGGGGCTGATAGCAAAGCATTGGCAGCATTTGAAACAGAAGCGTCTCAAAATCCTGGTATCCACTTCCTATGTTTCATGACTTACAGACAAAAGATTCTCTGTAGCTGCAGAACACACACAAACAGACCTAGAGACAGTTTTTCTGTCTATAATAAAAGATATAAACTTAAATTAGCTTAAGGACAATGCCTTCCTACGTCAGGCTATCGCAGCTTTTATTGAAACTAATAAACACTGAACTTCATCATATTGCTTGGCAACTTTTAGAATTTTCCATACCTTCTACAAGCTCTTCTTTAAGTTCAAGGGAGAACGAGTTTGAACATTTTTACTGAAGCTAGATAAATACCTCTATTATAAGGAAATTTAACGAATGACCTCAATTAATCTTTCTTAATTCCTACGGAAAGAGAGAACTTTTTTGATAAAAAAAAATATCCCAATATCATTTATGCTTCTAACATAAAATATATATTATGAAACAAACTGGCAAAGACAAAGAAAAAAGCAATGCGTTGAGGTGGTTAAAAGGTATTTTGCAAACGGTACAGATAGTGCAGGGTACGTTGTCAATCAGCTGCTTTGTGACTGTCTGAACTTCAAAGCTCTCACTGACAAAAAACGAATGCTACGAAATATTTTTAATAATCTTTGAGCCAGTTCTGGTCTAAAATGTTCAGAAGGGTGTGACATGACTTACAGTATGTCAGTTTAAACAATTCCCAGGTGAGTCTAACTGCATTAGGTTTTTCTTTTGATGGAATATTACGCTACACAAATACCCACACCCGTTGAAGTGTGTTCAGGGAAAAGAATCAATTGTAATCCGAATAATAAACTGGGTTTTCACTACAAAATGGAGGTGAAGAAACCAGTGCAACAAGAGAGTTCCAGTCGAAGGCCTCATGTTAAGAAAACTCTCCCTAAGTCCATTCATTTCCTGTAGAGCTGAGCTACCAGGGAAACTCGGCCAATGTGTGAACAAGTCAACAACTGTTCACGGTCAGATTTCTGTGCTTCCTTGTTTCTCTTCCGATGTGATTTTGTTCCCTGAACAATAGTTCCACCTGCCAAGTGCAAAATGGAGAAGTTGATTCCAGCCATTCAAAGCTTCCCAGTTCTCCGCAACTTTTATTTGTGCTGTGGACACAAATGAAAGTAAAAATTACGTTCCTCCATCACAAATTGGATTCTGTGACAAAAGCACGAATTGGATACTGCATTTTCAGCTAAAGGTTGGCTAACGGTTAAATTTAGGCAAGTAAAACAACTTTGGTTAAGGTAAGTTTAGACAACTAAAACAACTTAAAGTTAGGGAAAGGCTTTGGTTATGGTTAAATGAAAAAAATGTCCACTAAAAATTTTAATTTGACTCACAGTAGAAATTTCCTTAAGAATTGAACTCCAGCCTCCGCCATCAAAGGCAAATGTTTATAGTCCTATTTCTGCTATTTCACGTATAGTGGCTATTTCACGTAACCGTTTTGTGCTAGGAAAACTTTTTTAACACTTGACATGCCACCAACACATAATTTGGTGTTAGCAAGCGGTGTTCATTTCACGTATTTGTGTGAGATCAGGTTAAGCTAACTAGCCTACTGCTCCTAAGTGACTGGGATCGGGGCAAACATCTTGTAAACATGAAAGTTAACATTAAGCCCTGACGTTACTGCAACATAATTCCCCTGAATACATTCTCTTCAGCCGGCATGCGGGTGGCATACAAACGAAAACCACTTGGTTCTTGTATATCAGCTCTCCACCTCAGAAGCAATGCCTGCAAGAACAGCTGCCTCGCATTAAAGCACCGCTAACGGCCGGACGGGCTACAGCAATTGTTTTAATATCGTCTCCTTTTGTTTTCATATTGAAATACCACATCATAGAGAGCGGTTTGCCTAATACCAAAGCAACAGTTATAGCTCCTATAATGCTTTAATTTTACCAGGGAACGACGTTCAATAGGCTTTTTAAGTGCAGCAGTCCGTAGCGGGGTTTGATTCGAAACGGTTAAATGTAGCTTGTGCTTTCCATCTTGTGTATCTGGGAAGCCGTTCAAAGCCTTATTCAAGTTCCCTATTCTACACTAAACAGCAGTCCAAATTCGCTAATGTTTTAGTCTTGTCTGGGAATGGGAAAAACCAACTGGTCCTCTTATCTAGTGTGATTTATTTTCAGCCATTTATTAGGAGTATCTGACTCAAGGCTTGACGAGGGATAAAACAGTGATGCACAGCATTGGCCCACTCCACATTTTTACGGATGAAATTATAAGACGAGTGCGATGAATTAAAGAGAGACGGGTGATTTAGAGAGAGACGGCACAGTGGGAGGTGAGCGTGTGTGAGACAGCCATTAGATCACAGCCATATCAAACACATTTTGAAGTTTGATCATTTTTGTTCAGTCAATCATTTCTCCGCTTGTTTATTTCTTGGAGCCGGTACCCACACACATAGACGCGCACGCCGTTAGACATGTACACACACACACACACACACACACACACACACACTGCAGGTTGACTTTCCATTTCGGCACGTCTGGCTGTAAGCCCTCACTCTGGGACAGCCATATCTCTTTCCTGGCACTGCTGTCCTTGGCGCTGGCTGCCAGGCCGGGGACTGGCAAAACCCTAAAAAGCTGGGGCCCGATGCATCTTTTACAGTTTACAGGAATGTGTCAGCAGTAATCTCTTGGCGGCCATCTTTGGAAATTCAAACCGACACGCTAATGAAAGCATTGTGATGCTCCGTGGCAGAGAGAGCCTGCTCTAATTGTATCTATTTAAAGCAGCTGTTTTCATGGCTCTCTGACTCGGCTGTGGCCCGGATTCATCTCCAGTGACTTCATCGGCCGTGCTGGGTGTCGATTTATTAGAAACTTGCCATCGCTTTTTAAGTAAACAGAGGTGGCCAAGAATGAGCTGTAATCACCCCTCTGTGTGCTGCCCAAAGAGGCCGTTTGGTTTCAATTAGGTCAGCGCGACTTGGCTTTCCCTGCCGTCGGATAATCTCTCCCTCATCCCCGAGCCTTTCACAGCCGCTGCCAGCGAGCATTGCCGGAGCGGCGCATGAAATCGAATTTGAACGCTGACCCTCTTGGAAAGTGGAAGCCGGTGAAAGGGGGACTTTGTGGGAGTTCTATGGGGTGGGCGTCATGTTTTCACCCTTTGTGCGCCCCCAGAAGAGTGGATTTAGAGCGCCGTGCCGGCAGCGGCGGTGTAAACCAGGGCCGTAGGGGAGGCGTGCGCGGCGCGGCGCACTCTGAGCTTACTTGCTCGGATCGCTGTAATCCACCTCTGTATGGGCGCCAGAGTCTGACTGGCTGTTTATACCGACGGCTACAGTTTGCGGAGAACATGAGAAGGTCCCTGCTCCCATGAGGCTTGGACTACAGTGTGTGTGAGAGAGTGTCTCGCAGGAAATTCGGAGGGTTTTTCCACTGAAATTCCCAAGCTATGACTGTCCCTACCCTGTTCTGTAAATCCACTGTAAATGACAGACAAGCACCCTCTGCTACCAGTTTTACACTAATGATAATAACACCACTGTAAAGAAAATCATGCTACAATAAAAGTCTCTGAAGCTGTCAATTGTGGAATCATTTTTCCTCCTTTTCTTCACCGCCGCCATGGTCCAGAGGGCACTGGACTGGACAGGGGCTTTGATGTAATATTCACCTCCAAAGCTAATCACACCACTGGTTGTGTTTGGTGTCTGCCGGTCTATCAAACTGGCCTTCCTCAGACCACACATTGGGGTCACCCACCCTGTTGCTTCCAGGCCACAGGCTTCTGTTGAGATCCGAGGGTCAATCGATCGCTTTGATTCATGTCGGCTACCAATCACAGATCAAAAGTGGCCTGTGGCATTACAAAAGGTTGTGGGTGATGCCAATGCTGGTGACAGCCTAGAACCAGTTTGTGTGTGTGTGTGTGTGTGTGTGATGGGTTTATGAGAAAATTCAGTTTGGGTTTGTTTCACATACAAGGTTCATCTCAATTCACTAGACTTGGGGTCTGAATGAGCTACTTGGTTTTTGATGGTCTTGGTGGTTTTTGATACTGGGTTTTTGATGGTTGTCACTTGTGTCAGTTAGGGTTCGACCAATTTGTGAATTTGTATCATGCCAAAAAATAAGTATTCAGTGTTACCTCCAGAATTCTATTCTCATCAGGGTGCAAAAGCCTCTTTAACAGAATTTAGACCATCATGGGACACTAAAACTCTCCACTGAAACCCAGACTGAAGTGGAATTCCTTTAATTAGCAGCTCTTTAAGGCAGGATGACCCACCACACCTATTCAATGGTAGAGGAAGCTCTTGCTGCCTTGCTACCATTTATTTACTGATTTACTGCCTTAAAAGGTAGAATTAATTTCCAAAAAAATGAAATTAATAAATAAAATGTGCAGGGAAAATCAAACGTCATGTCAGGTTTTCCAGACTGTCCTCCATCATATCAGAGGTGGACGACACTGACATGGCTGGTATCTGATATTTAATAAAAGACCAATACTGACCCGACATATTGGCAAATCGATGTATAGGTCTAACCCTAATGTGAATTATGGATTTTGAAAAGCAGCTCGGTCAATAAGCTCTTTGCAGCTAAATGCTTTTCACCTTAAATTTCTAAACGCCATCACTTCATTGTCTCTGACCCTCAAGAAAAGACAGGTTGTAAGATCTCAATGGACAATAACAAAAAAAAATCATGTATTTTACCAATGCAGCAGGGCTTATGGACAGTCTATGACCCCCTGAAATAAGCATAATTATAAACCTTTCTTCTGCCAACATGTTCTATATAAAAACCTAAGACTTACAACCACTTCTGACTCTCCAGCAACCCGTCAAGTGCTGCCGGGATTGAAGCCCCGCGGCCTAAACGATAGCTCCCACCGTGCCATTAGGGGCATGCGGAGAGGACCCCATGAAAGCGCTGCCAAAAAATCTCCTTGAAGACGGAGGGAAAGAAAGGCAAGGGGTATTGATCCGTCTGTCCACGGATATGATACTTAAGCCCTGGTACTGAGAGCCGGAGAGCCCCCGGATCCATATCTCAAAGACTTTAATCCTGGCCCCTCTTACAGCTGGATTGGCCTTCACCTTAACCTCCCGACAACTGCTCCCGCAGATCAGCCATGGAAATTTTATTCTTCTCACAATCTGCTTCCCTCCTCCTCTCTCGCTCTCCCTCTCTCTCCCTCGCTTCGTTTTCGCCGGGCTGCGGTTATTAAAAGGGCCGCCCCGCGTTCCCATCCGAATTAGGAGTGAGAGGTGAATTAATACCTGATCCTGGTTTTCATCATTTTCTGAAAAGTTCTTATCCTCCTTTCTCTTGTAGTTGAAGTTGGAAGGGGGGGAACTTGGGGGGAAGGTTGCATACATTACAGGTGAGCTGGTCACGTCGGCCCGCTACCGGCGTGGCTGGTGGAGGCGTTGAATGGTGCGATTGGATACGTTAAGGTGATAAGTGCATCCACCTATTCTGCTGGTGCGAGACATTAAGATTAAAAGATTAAAGGTGCTATATGTATCATTTTAACATCAATAAATCGTTACCACATTCATTTGAAGACATTAGTATAATTACTGTAAACACGCCAGAAACCATAACTGAGAAGATTTTCAGCCTCTACTGGCCTCTACAATGAATTTTACATTGTGTGCCACTGGGTCGGATTTGGCGGGAAATCTGCTGGATTGCTTTACGGCACAAAACAGGAACCGTTTTTACTTTGCAAGTAATCCACAGCTTTATTTCAGTTCCACTATGCTAACTGTATAGTTTCAACTTTGGTCTTCGTCAGGTGTGTTTGAGACAGTACCCATAATCCCTTTTAATAGCTTGCTAGGACCAAAAGAATGCATACAAGTTAAGGAGAGCTTGAATACATCTGTCTGCAAATACAGTTTGTATATTTCTGTATACTTGGAAGCTGTTATCCTTGAGTCAGTCATTTATTATTTGAATCCTGATGCAGACGGGTATATTCAACCCGTGATGAAAACTTGTTTTTTCCATATGAGATCATGTAACGTCCTTACAAGCTATTTAAAGGCATCAGCTTCATCCGCAGGCAGACACCCATACAGCGATGTACTAATAAGTCTCATCATCTCTGCCTAACACACATTATAGCCGTCATTCCCAGTACACACACACACACACACACACTCCCTCCTGTGTTGTGTTGTGTATTGGGCGGTCTCAGGCAGATGCTGGAGTATAGGCCGGAGCATTAGGAGGCGGTCCAGGGCCGATGGACTGGGATGGCCGAATTGTATGTACAAATATGCAAGGAATTAATCTTCCCTGTAATGACTCTGAGGAGCTGGGAGGCCTGCATGGACCCGGGCGCTACAACCATGCATGATAACTCACAGCGCATCGAGTCATGAAATCTTAATAATTCACATTTTCAACAAATACAAAGGAAAAATTAAGAGATTTTAAAGAATAATACAGAAAATAAATCACCAGTGAACTCTGTTTTTTGATTCTTTTTTTTAGCAGGAGAGTTGATTAAGAGTTTTCCTAGATTAGATTAGATTAGATTAGATTAGATTAGATTAGATAAAAAATGTTCCTTTCCCTGTGGGGGTAAATTTGGTTGGTAAAATTTGGTTACTGCAGCAGCAAGGAGTGATAGGATACATCAAATAAAACAGAATATAAGTAAGAATAGCAATTCTGACTTATTTAAACATAACAACCAACAATTCCAACGCTCAGATGTGAATTATTATTTATGGCAATGACCCGGGAGAATAAATAATATTTTGACTGTGTGAATATGCGTTTTTCCATGGTGTGCTCCTTATCTACAGTCATTGTGCTGTTCAGACAGGGTGATCAGTCATTCCCTACCCAGGGCCAATGTTGAAATATTCATATGAAACCACACTGACATGTCTATTGTTCCGGCTGATAAATACTGCAGCCATATGAGGTCATCATTAGTGGACCAGGGGTCGTAACCCCGAACTCTCCTTGTTAGCGACTCATCTCCATAACAACCGATGCATACCTCATGAAACTTGAACATGACCCCTTAGCATTGATGTGAGGGGTCAAAGGTCAAATAAGCAGCCATTAGAGCCACTTCCTGGTTATCTGTCAGCCTGGCCGCTCAGACTGACCTCTTTTTGTCCTAGATTTCCTAATTAAGACAAGCTGCAGATGGCACGGCGAGCAAAGCTATCTCCTGTCATGCCAAGATGTCAATGGACATTAAATCATGAATGGTATTTCAATTGAAAATGTGACCCATGAATTATGCTAAGAGCCACTAATTAACTTCTTTGTTTACACATATGTGCCGGCTTCGTTTGTTTTGTGCCTTTAATGGATAGCATCGGCATTGTGAGGCTTTTTGTCCATCTCCAGTGGCAAGCAATTTCGAGTTTCTACTAAGCTAATTGCTACCAATACCTCAAAAATACACCTAAAACCTGTTCTAAAGCAGGCATGTAGTGGTCAATTAGAAGGAGGGTAAACTATGACGTCCAATCGATGATCATCATAAGGCAAACTACTGCCAATATACACAGAAATCAGCTATACTATCAGAAAAGCATTAATTTATGTTTATTTTCCCTTAAAAGACTGTATTCTCATATAACTTACATCAGTTTGATACTACTTACTATGATGTATACTATGACTTCACATCGATTAAATAGATTTAAGTCAACGTAAAAAGGTGGTAAACTCTATTAAACAAATAAAAAGGTGAGTTTAAGTGGGTTTACCTTCCACTTCATACCCCAAAATAACTGATATGAAGTCAGTTTTGTTATTTGAGAAAAGCTTAGCTGTTGTAACTCCACTTCCTTTGCGAAAAAAACACAACTTAAGATGGATTTAAGATGCTATAGCACTTTTGCTCTGTATTGTACTTAATGGAAAAAGTGCAAACCCATCTTGAAACACTAACAGAAAGACCGGTGAACCAGCCTATAATGGCCAACAGCAGGCATTTAAGTAAAAAAGCAAACATAAGGAGATGAGAAAAATATGATACTGGTATGCTGCAACATCGACTCAGACTCAAGTACTGCAAAACTGACTTCAGGATCAGTTGGGTAAAAACAACAACAAAAGAAACCCTTTATATATTGACGTCGCATCTAGCACCTTTTATGATAAAAGTCAGTTTAATATTCGACCTCTGGTGCTAAAGGAGGATTAAAAAAAAGAGATTTCTACAGGGCAGCGGAAAGGGAAGCCAAGTCTTTTTTGTAGCCGTGCGTCTGCTTCTTTAACTTTGTACCCCTTTACATTTAATAACCCTGAGTGCAGCGCATCATTTGAAAAGCAGTTTACAGTGGAAATGACCCCCAGTAAAAATGAACTGATCATTGAGTCTTCTCTGCTCAGGGAAGGGGATTAGCATCCATCTGGAGGGGCTGGCGGGGAGAAAGTCATGTTCAAAGACACCTGGATCAATCTCCGTTAATAAATCCTGCTTGATACAGCCGGCGGCCTCTTCCTCAATACATACTAATATCCCTAATGTCCACCCGCCTTGATTCTGCCGTGGCTCCAAAACGTCCTTGCCCGTTGTTGTGTTTTTTTTTTACTACCATACCAATTTGGAAGCTTTTATTGTTCTCATAGGACATTAGGCCACTGACAATCAGAGTACATAAAAGAGAGATATGAATCAATAGTTTGTGATATGAAGGCGATTGTGCCGTGACCGCTGCTACCGCTGCTGCTGGTTAGCTTCAGCTCCAAGGTGAACAGTCCGCAGCTTATCTTTATCTGCAGACACGCACGCAACTCTTTCCCAGTCGAATGATTACACAAACTTATCTGTCGGTGCTGCCGTACGTTTTGGTCGCATGTTTTAATTTGCTTTTAGTTGGTGTCCTTGTTGTTGCTGGTGTTGTGTGCTGCGATGTTTACTGTCTCCGGTTCCTTATGTTTGTCTGTCCAGCTCAAGTGGACAAAACCACAGGTGAATTTTGGAGCCAATAAGGAAGTGGCGGCAATTCCTCTAATGTCCGCTGGCTCCAAAAAGACTCCAAACTGGCCAAGTCAATGCAAGTCAATGGGACCACAACCCAACTTCTTGCTCAAAATATAAGGTCAAATTTTTATGAGAGATGGTTAGAGGTTATGGTATCAGTAGCTAATTTCACTTCTACTCATATGTGTCCTTATGCCGATTTTCAAAATAATTGTGTCATTAACGGGATATAACAGATATAAAACGGGGTTGTTTTCCTAGTGACTGACAGGTCGCCAGTCCAGTGATTGACAGGTGGCTGATTATGGGCCAATAGTAGGTGGAGCTGCGGCTCTGGCTCCAAAAAATGTCAACATGGCGGCGACCGTAAACACAATCTCCAGGCTTCAAAACGGCCCTTCAGGAGCCAATGGGTGAAGTCACACTCAGCCCATCTTTTTTTACAGTGTATGGTACAGCTTCTTTCTGTGCTACTTTACTGTGTTATTCAACATACAGTATTTGGATAGTCCAATACTGATACTCGAAAAAAAAAAGTAGTTGTTCCACTTGTCTGCATCTCTGCTGCATCTCTACAGACTATGTAACACCACACCCCTAACCTGACCCTATTTTTTAGGGTCAGGTTACTACTTTTCACACGAGGCCTGCTCAAATTTAGCAGGGAAGTTAGCTAGCTGAGTCAGATACTAGCTACCCAATCTAGATTCCGCTAGCTAGATAGTGGGCCTTAAACAAGTATCCTTTCTGTTGTAAATGATAAATGTTTGTCTGATTCATGTTCGTACATTTACCAAATTAGCTAGCAATATCAGGGGCAACAACTAGAAGGCCTGTTTGAGTTTAGCAGGGATGTTAACTGAGTCCGATACTAGCTAGCTTCCTAAGCTATTTCCACTAGCTAGCTATAGTGGGACAAATACAGTACTGTGCAAAAGTCTTAGGCACCGTAGATTTTATAGAAATTTTGTCTTTGTTTGTTTTCTGCATTAGTGTGTCAGTAGACTGCTCTTCATAGTACATTTTTTGATATATAGAAACATTTCATTTCATTATTTTTGAAAGCATCTTCACTTTGTGGATTTTTTTTACATGTACCTAAGACTTTTGCACAGTTCTGAATTACCTTAAAATGTGAATCAGTATCCCTCATTTCTTATGTTTTTCAGTGGGGAATCTGTGAAATTGTATCTCTGCCAATAATTTCCTCCCACAGTGTGTTTGTGTGTGTGCGCGTGCGCGTGTGCACCTGCCTTCATATTAATACATGAGACTGGCTGGATAACTGTTATATCTGTTTCTGTCTTTGTACACATGTGTACAATTTAAGTGCATTGCAAACATTAGTGTCTGCTGCTCTGTGCCCACGAAATGCTGTGCGTGTCAAAACACTTCCAGCCCCCTATAGTGTCTATGTGCATGTTTGCATGAGTGTGTGTGTGTGTGTTTGCATGTATATTTGTGTGTGTGTGTGTGTGTGGAGAGAGAGAGAGAGAGAGATACACCCTAAGGCTATAAGTCCCCGGTTTCTCCCCCCTCCTCCACCGTATTTTCATCCAGAGGCCCCCCAGACGTGACCCTCGGTGACCCTCGCCACGCACATCAAAATAGGGTGGGGGTGGGTGTCTGTGTGTGTGTGTGTGTGTGTGTGTGTGTGTGTGTGTGTGGGGGGGGGGTAGTTGGATGGAATGGGGAGGTTAAAATTGCAGTGCATATGCTGTGGCTGTGTAATGGCCTGGGGGTCTCTCTTAGTCTCTCTCTCTCTCTCTCAGTCTCCCCCTATGTCTCTCTCCCCAGCCGAGACCAGAACAAATGAACAATTCATCAACAGCAGCTGTCCTCCGGCCCAGACCCAGGTGACTGCACGGCCCGCGACGGCCCTCATCCTCTACAATGTGGCAGCCATCCATGGCTGATGGTTGGGGGTGGGGGTGGGGGGGTCAGACTATATTATTCTATAATTGGACATGAAAATGTGATAGATTGGTTTGGGGGAATGTTAGAGAAGAGGGCTTGTGACCAGAAGGGTTGCCGGTTCGAATCCCCAAACCGGCTGGGGAAAATGGTGGGAAAAGTGAATGAGTAACACTCTCTCCTCCCTCAACAACTGCTAGAAGACTGTAGTTGTACTGGGCAGCTCCCAGTGAGAATGTGTGGAACTGTATCAATGTGAAACAGGACAAGAGCATGAACTCTACGAACCAGTAATCCCTTAAAATACCCTTACATTTACATGAATTCACCCCTTAATTCATGTAAAATCCCCTTAAAATGAGTTAAGGGAGTTATTAATGGAGGAGACCCCATCAAAACCACCTTAAACATCCCTTAATGTTTGACTGCTCACTTGCTAATTTAATGTAAAATCCAGGGAGACAGGAACTTTCCATTAATAACTCATTAATAACCCTGTAAACCATGCACAGAAGGCATGAAAAATCCCTTAATTTTAGTGTCTCCACGAACCAACCCATGAACAAAAATCCCTTAAAAACCCATGATACTAACCTTACTTTTTTGAAACAGTTTTTATCCATTTTTAATGGATAATTCATGTTTATGTAATGAGAAATTAAGGACATTTGAAGGATAAAATTAAGGGGTTTGGTTTAGGTTACTTATCCTGGATAAAGAAAGGTTACATACAATTGTACACAGTTTCAGTTCAGTTTTACATACTTTTGTAAGGGTTCCTCAGTTTGGTAATAGCCAAATCAGCATGGAGACTCTGACTTTACCTTTCAGACCCATCAGCGGATTCGTTAAGTCTAACGCAGCCATTGAAAATCTCCCTCCCCTAAAGAACCACAGTTGGCCTCGTGGCTTAATCACTGAATAGAAATAATATCAGTTACACGGCGTGTGGAACCCCTACCTGAGGCTTTGATAGGTGAGAGCGGCTGCTTCGCCGTCGCACCTCCCTCCATAGACCAGACCTCAGGGGAATTCTCACCAAACCTCCCACCTATGTCGGCGGCGCGCGCACACACACACACACACACACTCCACAATATAGGAGGACTAGGTGTGAGGCGAGCAGCAAGAAGATTTGCAGGGAGAAGAGATGGGAGAAGTATATGGAAATGTGTGAAGAGAAGGCGTGAGACTGAGCCGAGGCTCCCCTATTGTTTTCTCATTAGTGAGCTGTATATGTGACTCCGGATTCAAGCTGTTTCCACACAAAGCAGGCCCGCCGTACGCACCATCAGTATGCAAGGCCTATACAGACAATGAGCTTAGCGCTTATTATTGCAATAACACCTAGCAGGTGAGTTTTGAATATGCATGACATGGATATCACACGTGCTCTCTTTCCGATCTTATGATTATCGTTTTCAATAGACCTCCGCTTACAGGCAGTCATATGGAAAATCAAATATTGTCAAAATCCAGTATCTAATGGACACTGGGTTTACAAAATAGTGGAATTGATGGTTTGTCATTTGTACTTCTGTACACATGTAGACCATGTCAATGCCAGAACATTTGTGCGCATCCTCTATATATGCTGTAACCTTTCACATATTGTCTTTTCTCATACTCTCATCTTCCTCAATTTCCACCCTCCACCTTTTTCATAAAGCACGACTAGTGAGTCTTCATTCATACATTACTTACAGTCATATGTCTGAATGTTGGAATTGTCAGTTGAGTAAGTTTCTATTACCCCCATTTGCCCTATTCTTATTGAGATCCTCTTCTTCTGTTACTACTTGCTGCTGTAATGACCCAATTCCCCACTGGGATCATTACAATCTAATCTAACCTAATCTAAATATTACTTTGTGCCGATAGTCAATATCCTTCAATTTTTCCATTTTCCTGCCAAAAATGACAAGTATTCAGTGTTCCCCCTAGAATTATATTCCTATCAGGGTGTAAAAGCCTCTGAAACAGCATTTAGACCATCATGGTACACTAAAACTCTCCACTGAAACCCAGACTAATACATTTTTTTTAGTATTAGCAGCTCTTTAAGGCAGGGTGACCTCACCTATACAATGGTAGAGAAGCTCTGGGACACATAAATTAAGGATTCATTCACAAAAATATAATAGAACAATTAAATGAATAACTAAAATGTGCAAAGTGTTTTTTTCTGCAGCTGTGGCCAGGGAGGAACCTCCATCATATCAGAGGTGGCGACACTGACTGGCTGATATCTGATATTTAATAAAAGGACAATATTGGCCTCATATATCGGTCTGACACCATGATACCTCATAGACAGTCGCTGAGCTCCATTGAAAGTCATTGTTGACGGCCGGCGCTGGTCTGCTCCACTCTGATCTTCTCTATGGTGTGAAACATGTGCTAGCATCATTAGCCGCTGACTGAGTCCATTTGAGGCCATTTAGCACCTCCTGCCTGCCTCCAGCCGCTAATGTGTGTGCGTGTGCGTGTGTATGTGTGTGTGTGTGTGTGTGTGAATTGGTTGCCACCTCGGTGCTGACATAGTGCAGGCCTCTGGTCCCTGAGCCGCAGGGTCGGTCTGCCAGAGTTTCACTGTTGGAGAGGAGAGGGTTTCACAGTGCTGTGTGTGTGTGTGTGTGTGTGTGTGTTTGAGTTTGTGTGTGTGAGAGAGAGAGAGAGAGAGAGAGAGAGAGAACAGTAAGGCGCACATACACACACACACACACACAACTGTTTGACACAGATGTGGCTTCTGCCTTTATTATAGTGGGTGAGTAAAACAGTCGGTCAGAAACCAGTAAACCAGCCAGTAAATGAGTCCAGTAAACCAGTCTGTAAATGAACAACTCAGCCAGTAAACCAGTCAGTCAGAATCCAGTAAACCAGTCTGTAAATGATTAAGTCAGTCAGTCAGAAACCAGTAAACCAGCCAGTAAATGAGTCCAGTAAACCAGTCTGTAAATTAACAACTCAGCCAGTAAACCAGTCAGTCAGAATCCAGTAAACCAGTCTGTAAATGATTAAGTCAGTCAGTCAGAAACCAGTCAACCAGCCAGTAAATGAATAAATCAGTCTGTAAACCAGTCAGTCAGTCAGTCAATAAACTAGTCAGTCAGTAAATCAGTCAGTCAGTCAACCAGCCAATCGGTAAACCAATCAGTCAGTCAATAAACCAATAAAATAGTCAGTCAGTAAAAAAGTCAGTAAATGACTGTCAGTAAACCATTCAGTCAGTGAGTCAGTCGTCCAGACAGCTAATCAGTCAGTCAGTCAGTCAGTAAACCAGTCAGTAAACCAGTCAGGAGTGGATCAGCTCCTATTTGAAGCCCAAAGTGTACCACATTATTGATTATTGATCCCCTACAGCACTGTGTATGTCCCCTGCTTTCTTCTGTTTATTCTCACAGAGACTATAGTAATCTCAGTCCATTGAAGCCTCATTCTCTGCCATTATTGCAGTCAGGCTTGTTTTACTGACATGACTTCCCATCCTGACCTTGGGGAGCCAGAAGTTGTTTTGCTGTTGTTCAGAAGTCACAATGATTGTCTCTCATTTATTATTGCAGGGTTGTAAATGCCAAGAAAAGCCGTTGTGTCATGTAATTCTGTGTGAAGGTAATGGTCTAGAGCAGTGATTCTCAACCTTTTTCATATCAAGGACCCCTAATTGAGTCCACATTAGAGCCACAGACCCCCATTTGATGAGATTTTGTCTCTTGGATCCAAATCTGAGAATATTTGTATTGTATGATTTTGTCCAGAATCCCATGACTATCTGTATTGTAGGTAGAGAGATAACAGTGAAACTATGATCAAAACAGTCATTCTTCTACATTCTCTAATTGTGTTAACTTCTTGTAAATGAAATAATGGTGAAGTTTAACAATTCATCAATTTGCTGTGGACCCCTGGTGGTCCCCGGACCCCACGTTGAGAACCACTGGTCTAGAGCAAAAGCAACGGCCATTGGAAAGCAACTACATTATATATTTGCTGATTAGTGGACTTCATTACTGTAAAAAAAAAATAATAATAAAAGTCAGCGTAGTTGAAGGTATCTGTCAAGTCCAGCATTTTAGCTTTCTTTGTGCTTTTTCTTTTCCTTTAAGCAGAAAGGAGTGTCGCTGTGATGTACAGCGCAGTAAGTCACTCCAGCCTGTGCTTTCCATATCTTAAAAGAGCGAGTGCAGAGAAGGCAACTGCAATCAACATCGATGAATGTCAGCCAGACATCATTTCTCACAGTACATATCAACAACAGCAAAATCAGGCTATTACTACCCCCCCCTCCTCCCTCCTTCTACTTTCTCTGTTCTCCCAGCATGCTTCAAATCCATCCTGCTTTGTATCTCTCTCCCTCCCTCTCTTTCTCTGGCCGTCCCGCGAGAGGGCCTGTTGTTTACCATGTAAGAGAGAAATCATATTTGGGGGGGGCTTATAGCCGAGGCCGAGCGCTCCCTAAGGAAGAGCCTATTACAACAGTAAGAGTGGATTAATTAGAGTGCGTCTCGGCAGAGCCGGGCTGAGAGCCTGGCTCGGTCAAAGGGGAGGCATTAATCGCCTCTCTTCACACACAGGTAACAGGCTCGGCCCCGGGCCCCCAGCGGGCCCGGCCAATTAATAGGGCCGCAGGTACAAGCCCACCCCGCTTTCTTTATCGCTGTTTGCCCTCAAGACATTTTTGCGGAGAGAGCGAGCGGATGGCAGAGAGTTTTTATTTCACTTTTATTGAGGCTGGGGGTTTTACGCTCCGGTGTTAAAGCTGCACTAGGCAAGAGGGCTTTTATGTAAAAAAAAAAACGTGAACATGTATGTACACACACAGCTTTTGTACCCGACATTATGTACGGGTGTTTTTTGTTTTCTTCTCTTCATTTCTTTTCTCTGTTTCTTTTCTTTGTCCCTCTGCGGATAGATCAATGTCAGTGTGCATTCCTGTATGTATTTTTCTATTTATGTTGACCGGAGTGTGTGTGTGTGTGTGTGGTGGGGGGGGGGGGGGGGTTGAAGGTGTGACAGGATTTAATTCTCCTTTTGAAAATATGGAACAATCGTTTTCCTTTTCTTCATATTGATTTCTTGTTTTTTTGACTGACACTGTGCTTTGTAAAGGGAAAAAACTCTTTAATAAGAAACAAAGTCTTCAGCAGTGAGTGAGAAAAGCTGGACTCCACCAACGTCTTTTTCCTCTCTCCTCCCTTTGGCATCCTTTGGTACGAAGCATCACACATGTCAGACAGGGCCGCGTGGAGTTTAGTGACATCACGTTACAGGATTTCTGGGTAATGAAGTCCTCTACGTTCAAACAGTTACCTGTCGCCGCCATCTGGGGGCTGCCAGCGTGTGAAATTGCTTAGTGCGGCTTCAATGCTTAACGCACAAACACCTACATGTAAGGATCCAGATAGCAAACACACTGAAGCACGGCGACTACTGACAGAAATAGATATGCATACAAATATAAAAACACACACACATACACACATAGTATGTCAGTCTCACTGCTTATACTGAGCCAGAGAATTGCATCCACCTATAATGAATCGCATCCATTTGTCAGCCACACTAACCTGTAACACTAGCGCTTTGCATACACTTGCTTGCCAAATTTCCACTCCCTCCTCCTCCTCCACCTCCTCTTCTTTCTTTTCCTCCCTTCTTCCCTTTCCCCTCATGACTTTCATTAAGGGCTGCGGGGGCCTCCTGCCGAGCGGCAGGCAGACAGACAGCGAGGGAGACAGGGCAGGCAGACAGACAGGCACAACAGCCCCACCATGGGCTAGCGAGACAGATCTGAAGCCAGTTTGAAGTCACCATGCCAGTAATCTATAAAGAGGAGCAGAGGAGAGTGAAGGAGGGCGTGTGTGTGTGTGTGTGTGTGCGTGTGTGTGTGTGTGTGATGGGGGGGTTGCTAGAGGAATGGAGGGTGGTGGGATGAAGAGAAGTGTTTCCATATGGTGATGAAAAGGGACGAATACCTGGAAAAGTGCCACTAATCTTTGGCTGAGAAGTGCAGCAGTTTCTGATGTTAATAATGGCGGCATGCACGGGGCCGGGGCAAGTGGCAGCCATAATGAGCGGGCCCGCCTTACCTATTCTCTTCCAGGCAACAGACCCTGGCAGGGTGTTGAAAACCTAAAGCTCTAATTCTAATTCCAATCTTAACCCTAAACTAACCTTAACCCTTAACCAAACTTAAACCTAATCCTCATTCTAACCTTGAACCCAAATCCTGAACTAGTTCCTTGAAGAAGTGAGACTCACTCTGAAGGTCTAACTCTGCACTGAAGTAGTAGTCCATGGAAGTAGTTTGCGTTCACATGCTTTATGGTCGGAAATTTGGAGAACGAATTCTGGCAATGTGCCAGAATTCTAGGCTAACGTTAGCAATCGAGCTAGCGATAGCCTAGCTAGCAAGCAATCTTCGGCTATTTCAGGGGATTATGAATGTAAATACCATGGGAATTGAATACTGTTGCACTATAGTTATCAAGGAATATCCATTTCTTTTAAATTTGTACGTTAATTTTCGGCTTTATTGTATGACATTTCTTACCGTTCGCGCACGACTCTGCTCTGTTCAGCCATGTTGGAAAGAGCGTTTACACCACAACTCGGCCAATTCGTGCTGCATCTACAATCCCGATTTCTCCAACTTGATCATCCGACATAATAATGTGGCACTTTTTGGTCGGAACCGTAAATCTTCAATATGGTTGTATTGTTACTCTGATCAGCTCTGCGATTCAATTCAACCATACTGAAGCATCATATCAGTGATGTAGGTTGCCAAAGTAAGCATGAGACTTAGCAATAACTGTATAGACCGTGTTCGCCAGGATCAAAGCCTTCCCTGTGATGTCAGGCTGCAAAAAAAGGGGACTGAAGACGGCGCTGACAGTGATTTTACATCAACAGCGAACCTCCAGCCCAGCGGGCCGCTGTACAGCCACTTCTCTCCCTCCAGCATCACAAATGTCAGCATGAAACCCACGGCTTGTTTCTCCTCTCTGGGGTCCATGGCCTTCCCTCCACCAGCCCTCCACCCTGTAGACAGCCGTGGGTTCAGACAGCTCGCGTCGCCGCCGCCCCAACTCCGCCGAGCCTCAAAATGCCACACCATGCAGCAGCTCTGCCCCACGGGCCGGGGCAACAGCAGAAGGACAGGGAAAGATGAAGAGGTGTAAGGGCACCCAGGGGCGTAGCCATCATTTCAGAAGCGAGGGGGGACAGACTTAATTCAGGACGAAGACCGTTTTAACCAGCGTTAGTGAATGCTCTAGTCCCATTAGATTTTAAAATGTAAATTAACAGGAGTTAAATAATTCACAAGATAGGCCTATAGGCTACTATAGACCTATTCATCATAACATGTAAACAGGCTTACGTTCATGTTAGTGTTCACCCTTTAATCTCATTCACTTATGTAGCCTCTGCGTTTTTTCTGACAATGAGCTTGTGTCATTTTTCATGTGTCCATGTATTAAAGGAATACAGTGAGATTTTGCTAGATTGGTCAAATTAGCCAATAAGTGATGAGAACATGGACACCAAAATCATCCATGTGTCCCCGGTAGATCGCTGAATCTGGTTCGTTGACTCTGGATCGTTGGATCGTTGACCATGTCGGCTCCTTGCTAACATTTTAGCATACACTATGTTGAGTGATAGGCTAGATGCTAACACTTTAGCATATACTATGTTGAGTGACATTAGGCTAGATGCTAACACATTAGCATACACTATGTTGAGTGACAGTAGGCTCCATGCTAACACTTTAGCATACACTATGTCGAGTGATAGTAGGCTCCATGCTAACCCGACAAAAAAATTAGCCATGGTTTAATAACATTAATTTTTGAAGCTCAGTTCTAAAAATTTGAACAGCTAATATGTCAAATTACTTTCCAGACTAGTGAATGTTATGAGTTCATTAAATAGTAGGCCTATACATACATACGTACAATGAAACAATGCAGAGAGAGGGGTTTGTTGATGGGTTGCTTTATTACAATCTGTAACAATGTGAGTTGCATTTGAAATTTCAAAATGACTAAAAGCAGTTGGTGGACCAAATTTTGTAAGCACTTCAAGTGGAACGGTCAAATACCATGGAGCAAGTCTATAACAGCAAAAAAAAAAAAAGCCCAATTTGTCTTTTAGACCATATGTAAATAAATGGTCTAAGTCAGAGGGTTATCTTAGGACTGCAACAACGTGTGTGTTGCTCGTGTGTTATGGCAAAAAATGTCCCTTCACTCATGGAAGAAAAAAGTGCAGGGGACAGATTTGTGCTTTGTTGAAACTGCGGGGGACAAATCACCCATGTCACCCATGTCAGCTACGTCCCTGAGGGCACCCATAGGCCTCTCCCTGGGCAACAGCAGAGACTGAGGTGGCTTCACGTTTCCCTGTTCCCCCTGTACAGTAAGATCCTCCTGGTTGGGAATGCTGGGAGAGGTGTGAGGATATAATTAATAGGACTCAAATTATACCGCTTATCATTCAAAAAGAGAGTTAGAGGGGTGTACAGGATGAGCACAGAAAAGGAGTGGCAGCAGAGAGGGAGAGTGACAAAGATAAAAAGTGTGTGGGGGAGAAGAAAGGCGAGATGAAGAGAGGGGAAAAAAAGAACTAAGAAAGAAAAATATAACAAAAAAAAACAAAAGAGCGAAATATATTAAAGTGCATTCCCTTGAAAAGAAAAAAGTATGGAAGTATGGAAGAGATTTAGAAAGAGAGAGAGGGAGAGAGGCTGATCCTATAAAAACAGTATAGGGTTTGTCAGGAGAACAAAGGAGATAGGATATCCCTAATCCCCTGCAATATTAATGTCTAAAATGTCATTAATAAGCTGGTGAAGTGAGCGTGGCCGGGACCACACGGCGATGAAAAAGGGCTGCCTACATGAAGGTAGCTGCCAGGCCTTGTCAGATAGGCGCGCCGGCTAATGAATGAGCAGAAAGCCACTCCAATCAATCAGCCAGGATTTATCTGTGCCCCCGGTATAGGTGAGGTCTGGTGTGGGGTGACCAGCACTGTCAGCCCCCCCAGCCCAGCCAAGAAACTGTCACAGCATTTCAATGAGCCGCCTATTAATGGGACAGACTGGGAGTATTGTGTGTGCGCGCGTGTGTGCACGCGTGTGTATGTGTGCTTCCATGTGTTCCTAGGGAGTAGGTGAGCAGTGACAGACCGTGTGTGTATGTGCGTTCTCGTATTTCTATACTTATGAGGACCAAATGTCCTCACAAGGATAGAAAGAGGAGGAATATCCTTTGGCTGGTCCTCACTTGTTTAAGGGGTTAGTTTAGGGTTAGGACTTGGGTTTAAGGTTAAGATTAGATTTAAGATTAGGTTAGGGTATGAGTTAAAGTTAGTTTAGGATTAAGATTTGGGTTTAGGTTTACGGTTAAGCATGTAATGGTAAGGTTTAAGGTTAGGGTTAGGGGTTAGAGAATGAATGCTGTCAATGAAGGTCCTCACAAATATAGTTTTACAAATGTGAGGGAGAGAGAGAGAGAGAGAGAGAGAGAGAGAGAGAGATAAAGACAAGAATAACTCACACATGGCTAGCACAAAGTGAACCGGTTACCAAATGGAGGCAGTGTGCAGAACCAAAATGGACAGTAAGCAGAATCTTTTGGCTAACACACAAGAATTACAGCCTGCATACCCAAGGAGTTGTCCTCCTCTACTTTAAAACCATGGCATTCAGTTGCACACCGAAGCAACCACAACGTGACACCCTTTGGACATCTTCAGTTCAAAGAATTATGAAAAATAGACTGTGGAAATGGCTTAAAGCTGAAATTAGACCTGCTTCATTGAGATCAAATTCTCCAGCCCAAACAATGGCTCCTCTGTTCAGATGTGACCAGTGAGTTCATCCCAGGTTGTAACTTAAGGCTGCCACATCCCACAGCCAGGCCTAAACCAACTCTACCTGTCTGCTGGATGCCGTCCAAGCTGGAAAAGCTCACTTTTTCATCTAGGGACCAGTGGGTAAGGGCAGTGGAGTTAGTTTTGCAAATGGACATATGTAATCAGAAGCCGTTGCAGAGACTTCACAAACAGCAAATATAATCCTCAGAACACTAGGAGCGGCGTTTAGTTCAGTAGAACATACAGGGTTGGCAAGCCAAAGTTTAGGGCAATGGTTCTCCAAGTGGGGTCCGGCGACTTGCAGGGGTCCTTGAGGGGATCCCAGGAGTCCTTAGAGGGTCATTGACAAGGTTCCAGGGGTCCTTGAAAGGGTCACCAGCAAAAACCGGAATCCTATTAAAGATTACTTTAGGGCATTTCTATATTAGTTAGTTTACAGTGGAGAAAGACAGGAAAGATGGGGATGACATGCAACAAAGGTCACAGGCTGGATGACAACTCAGGACATTGCAGGTACATGGTATGCACCTTAGACAACTGCACCACCAGGATGCCCCAAGTGAAGAATTCTTTCTTCTAATTTCAGTATAATTGAATTCACTAGAAATGATCCCTATTAGAGAATGTGCAAGAGGGACTACATACACATATAATCATATGTTTCACTCGTGTAGACAGCTCTACAATTCAAAACTGAATCAACAACAACTAAAATCTTCCCATATGGGCCCCTGGGACTAAATCCGACCAAATGGGGGTCTGTGGTCTAATGTGTCTGTTTGGGAGTTCATGACATGAAAGCGTTTGAGCCGCCTTCGTCCGGGACATCAAGCAATTCCCTTAAACATCACAATGTTAACCCCACAGCTGCCCAATCTGCGCTGTTGTGTCCCCAGGAACTTCCACTGCCCTGAGCCAAATGACTCGTTCAAACAGAATACTCCCCCTTGATCAAAGCGCGTCTCCATCCCACTGGCCAAAGACGGCCCCAAAAAAAAAGCGGCAAGAAAATATTCTGTTACATGCTGACCTATACACTGATTAGCAAACGCTTTCCCTCTTCAAAAGTCCTCTTCAGCACATCTCAGGGCGTCGAGTTATGAAAGGGAATACACAGTGGAAGCCCCACTCTGATCTCGACACGTCAGAGAGTTACTGTTGGTCTTAGAAATCAAAATGCCGGACGACAGGGTCAAGAGCCGTTTCTTTTGAGATGTCAGAGTGAACACAGATTGACAAATCGGACATGCTGTACACTCAGCAAGGTAGCTTAAGCAGCTGGAAACCACTGATGCAGGGTGTTTTCAGAAATCATTTTGCTGTAGAGAGCTGCACCATCTGACCAAGAAGAGCCTAACAGCTTTGTTCTGTTAATTAAAGAGATTTTTTTTTCCACCACTAAAAAGAAACAAATGACCTTCTTCTTTCTTTTTTGCTCATATTGATTTGCCCGATTGCTTTTAAAAATAAATTATCCTTTATTCTGATAGAGTAAAAGGCATGCTAGACTTGCTGATTGTTCTCGCAAAGCACTTGTGCGGCGAATCACAGTCGCTGTCCTGTGCAGTCAGCTTGTCACAAAATGAGGCCACAATCAATTGGACTCGTCTGACGACTTTAGCCTGGAGTTTAGCCCGACTTTAGCCCTCTCCTCCCAAACAAAGAGGGGCAGCTGTCAATTTGGCCGGTGGTAAAGAGTGACCAGAGCAAAGTCAATCAGTAGGCTCAGGGAGGTACGGGTGGATGGATGGAGGAATGGATGGATGATAGAGAGGGCTATTGGTTTGGGCATCGTGGAGTCCCCTGTTTGGTTGTTGTTGTGTCGGTTGTGTATCAGGTGGCGTTGTTGCGGCATGGCTGCTAGGACCTGACCGCCGAGCGAAGACGTCAGTCCGTGGACACTGACAGCAACAGATAAGAGCTCGGAGGGACAGACCGGGAGACGAGAGGATGGACTTTGACCTTCCCCCTATCCGTTTAATCCTCCCCTCCCTCACCCGATTCCCCAAAACAACAAGAAGTGATTGGTGATTCACCGGGGGTCTGTGCCCTGAGTGCTTTGCATGGAGGATACAGTGGCCTGATGAGAGAGCAAGCTGTGGTCTTTGTCCTTCAGAGAACTTTGAAATAGACAGCCAGACACAGCAGTAGGAAAACAGATGGACAAAAAGCAGAAAGAGACATGCAGATGCAGATGATGGTAGACTGAAAGGCACAAGGACAAAAAAATAGAAGGTCTCATCAAAGACTTAAAATTAGATTTATATATGAACATGTGCATCTATTTGACCATCTAATCTGACCTCTGACTGTTATATTTAAGGTCATATTACATTAACAATCTGGGACATTTTCATATGAATAAATTTGTTTTGCTACTCCCTATCGCCGATTGCTATAACACAACAGTGATGCAACCAATATCCATTTCATAAAAGCTTTTACATTTGTTGTTCTAAATACATAGTGTCTGGTAGCTCTTTCCTGGGAAAAAAGTGATGGATTTTACGTCAGCGGTTTGTTTGGAATAAACAGAAGAAGAACTGGGTAGTTAGCATGAGCAGCGATAGCCACCATGGCTGAACAGACAAAGAAGAGAGCGCCACCTACAGAAACTCAAACTGCATCAACAGAAGATCCAAGGAAAAAGATAATAACCCAAATCAGTCTAACATTGACAAGTGATCTCTGCGAAGTGTAGAGCAAAACCACCACAGCAATAACCCCTTAACACCTAAGATGGCAACAAAAAACAAACAAAAAAAGCCTAGGAACTCAAGGATTACCAACATTAAAATGAGAAAAAAAAAAACAGTGTAATCTTTATTATATCCAGTGTTGCAGCAGATGTGTGACCAAGACACTAGTAGATACTAGCCAGGGCAGGGCCTCCCAGCCATGCTACTGACTCCATCCACAATCCCTGGCTCCCCTTGCTAGAAGCCTGGTGGGCCGGGCTCCTAATGGGATCCAGATTGGGGCAAGTGTCACCGTGGAATTCGACAGAGGGGGGAAACCGAGGAGGTTGGCTTCATCTTCTGCCAAGTCCAGCAGCCTAGCAGTGTCAAGTCAGCAGAACTCTGCAGACACCGTAGCTCTGTCCAAACCCACTCCTGGTTCTGCAGCGCGGGGTGGTCCGATTCTATCAGGAGTCACCGCTGTGCGCCTCCAGAATTCCCCTTGGCCTCTGATCAATCGGCCTGTTAGCCCCGCCCACCCCCTGATTGGCATTCACATGTGGAACATTGTCTGCCCTTTTTAACCTGAATCATGCAACCAGCTGAAGGCAAAGGACATTTAAAGGAAAAAATCCACACTGTTTTTTAACTGGAAAACTGCTGGCTCCGCTACCACTATTACTCTCTCCTCCTACATGAATAACCTCACAGCTGAATGCAACAAGTTCATACCTGTTGAAAGGCATTCTGGAAAATGTAGGAAATCACTAACTGAATTTAAATTAGATGACGGAAGTTGAGGGAAAGTGGGTTCACCAAAAAAAAGTAAATTAAAACACTTTATCACGAAATTACTCAATGCATTGAACATCACAGATTGATGATATCTAAGAGTGTAGTATCCAAGGGAGGAATTCTCCTTTAAGATCACTCTGTGCTTACTTCTCTAATATTCACATACCTCTTACATCAATCAAATTAATTGTGGTGACTCTATAACAAGCTCTGTTCTCGCTTCTGAGATGCTCACCCTGGTAGAAATAACTGGAACTAGACAAACTTTGACATGGCATCAGATTCATTTTTGAGGCTACACTTACCTAATTACTTTCCTTCCAACTTTGAAAGAGGGGAGACACTGTCTTACAAGCTTATTGTCCCTAAATTGACTAAATTGTAGGGAACTGATTGGATGCCTTCCAGTTTTTTGGTGAACGCACGCCAGTCCCAAAACCATAATTGTATTGTGCCTGTCATGAGGTAATGGACGGGGTGAGGACAACTACAAGGAGAGAGACATTCAGAAAACATGGCACCGGTCGTTGTCTGAGGTTTGTTGGAAGCGCTGAACATGAGTGTGTCACCCGATAGGAAGGAAACTAGAAACATTTCCTCCTCTCCCAACTACTTCACTCGAAAATGCTTCCAGTCATGCTGTCACCTGCTAGCCGACCACAGCTTCAGCATGTAGCGCGAAGAAATGGGGAAGAGCTGGCCACGTCTTTGTCATCGCAGAGGTTTGAGTAAATACAGCTGCTATAGCAGGGTGTCTGCAGGGGACAATAAACAATAAGAAGACCTTTTTAATTCTACCTGGAATTGGATTTAAGACCAACAACAATAAAACAGATACCAGGAAATTAAATATTTAGGGGCATGATGTCATATTGTATTTACCTGCCTCTATTTATCTGCCTCAACTAAATATCACTGAATGTAAATCATCTGTCAATACCTCTACCTAATGTTATAGCTGCATCAATATGAGTCTTGCAGTAATTAAAAATAAACCTACATAACATGCTGAAAAAAATCAAAATTAATCTTAAAGAGTAACTAAACCCCAAACCCAAATCTGTGTAAAGTCATGTCACCACCTGTTGTGCTCTATAGAAGGTGACATCATCTGGCACCAAAGATCAGCCAATAGCAGATGGCATGCTTATTACCTTTAGATGTCAGGCTTTACCCAGATTTGGGTTTGGTGTTAAGTTACTCTTTAAGAGATTTTATTGTTTTTTAAGGCCTTAAATTTAGATAATTTAATTTGAAGACTTTTTAAAGACCCAGGGATATCATATAGGCTATAGTCATTCAAGCGCTTTAACTTTTCACAACCAATACTATTTTTTTATGAGATCTGGATAATCCTAAAGGGCTGTGAACCCAGGATATTTTTACTTTTCTTTTTTTTCTCTAATTTCTGTATTAGAATCTGACATCTGTTGATTTTACATACATGTTATGTATTAGATCAGATCACATCCTACATGTGGTGCACAGAGAACCTTCAAATACTGATGTGATGTTTTCACCATGCTTGTGCTTCGCCTTTATCGCTGGGTGTGTGTATCTCCATCTCCAGTAAACGCAGTCCAAACTGACTCAAAGTCACTTCATTTTCATCACCAGCTACTTCACAGCCACTCTATAATGCAAGGTGCTCATACTGAACATTCATCACCTTAATAGTGTAAGATATCCAATATTTATGCAGGGATTAAAGCGTTTTAATATGCTAACAGTTAAGAAGATTGATTATGATGAAGTGTGTTAATATCCCCAATGTACTCAGTCTCCGTGAGTAACCTAGACTGGGGAAAACCCGGGCAACTTAATGGATGACAAAAATTGGCGTGTTGGTGTTTATTCATAAATAAAGTCATCCGTAAATTGAGGAAAAGGTGATTTTCTAATGTAAGATCAGGTACACTACATAGCAAGGAACATAAGACATATATAAAATAATCATTTATGAATATGTAGCCTCTATATTGTGGACTCAAATACAGTGATTGTAATCATATAGTTGTCCTGCACTATTTCATTGGTAAAATACTGTTAATGTTAGTGTTTGTGTGTGTGTGTGTGTGTGTGTGTGTGTGTGTGTGTGTGTGTGTGTGTGTGCGTGTGCGTGCACGTGTGCAGCCACAGCACCGTCCCCCCAGCCTTCCCCACCTCTCCTCCTCACTCCAGAGCCTCTTAATAAAGCATCAGTTAAAAAGTGAATGGATCAATTAGGCAATTTATCCGGCTAATCTTTGGCAGGGCCCACCTTTTTGATGCCGCCAACAAAGTGACTGAAAACATTGTTAATGCATCCAAAAAATAAAAGGGGGTTGCTTCTGCCTCGCGCTCCCAAATGATTTGGAATAATTTGCTTCTCATTCAGGAGATGGAAGGCAGCCTGCTCTCCGTCGCTGGCAGTCGGCATGAAAGCACTTCGCCATCAACTTTCCCCCAATATCTCCTCATTGGAATCAGCTAAATGGCTATTAGGCCAGCGCCTCTTGCCAACATGCTCTCCATAATCACAAGGAAGAAGAGGTGCTAGTTTGGATGGGGTCTTAGTGTGACAGCTGTGTGTATTTGGTTTGGCGAGTGCCGCGCGCGTGTGTGTGTGTGTGTGCGCAAGCCATTAGGATGTAATATAAGGGGCCTTTGGGGATGCATGCCGTACATGCTACAGAATGTAAAACGAGAGGAAAATGTGAGATGTTTGTTAAGGTTTATGGCTACCTGCACATGTGGATTGGTTCCAGTGCAACATCTATTAGGGAAGAAAACTTGTATAAAAACAAACATAAAACATTGATATGCTACATAAACATTAGAATTACATACAAAAGTCCAATCTGGTAAAGATCAAAATGTGTGAGGTATATGGGAGACGATGCATATATCTGTGTATCTACACTTTTGTGCTGTTTTTACCTAGGAACTGATTATTTAATCACTCATACATGTGACTGATTTAGTGTTTAGATAATGTCAGCTTGTTAGCTAGCTAACCATAGTATCTGGTCAGCTAACCACCACTGTCTTGTTGTTAACACATCTGATTTACACACTAGCTAGCGTACCTATTAGAAGCTAGCGTTAGTAATGGCTAGTAGTCGCATATTAACACTAACATTGGTGGCTTTGTTAGCCTGCTGGCTAGTTAGCTAGCTAACAGTTAGTTCAGGTTAACTGAGCTGACTGTTCTCAAGCTACAACTCAGAGTGTTTTGGAGTAGAGACTAGAGCTAAAGACAAGACAGTTTACTGTGTCATAGTAACCTACATTTGGAAACAAATCTATTCACTTTGACTTAGAATGTTACTGAATCCTACAGCCACACCACAACAAGCTTTTAAGTCTCTCTTTTTCTGCTTGTTTTGGACATTATTTGCACAAAGCCTTTCATGATGGCCTCAGATGTGATTGATAGATTTGTGACACAACTGCAAAGCCTCCACATCGGTGTATGTGTTTGCATGCATGTGCATGAACTGGTGGAAGCCTGGTTGATTGACTGACTGGTGATCTGACTGGTTAGGTGGGTGACTGGTTTGGCACCTAAAGCGCTCTCTGTCTTGATTTGTCAGACCGATTTTAATGGAACTGAAGAGCAGCAATCAAAAGCTCATTGCAGTGACAGGACCTTTATTTTAATAATGATTTAGTCAGGAGTAATTAATTGGTTTATGTAATTGGTTGGCTGGCTGGTGAGGTGGTCTGTTGGCCTACTGGCTGAAATGGGCTTCTACACTTTACCTCATGCTGCCAGAAGACACTTAACAAGCTGGCAGTAAAAATGGAAGGGGCCTGTTGAGCATGTGGGCAAACATAAAAAGCTCTGGATTCAAAGTTAATTTTTCCAGACATTATTATTAAAAGCCTGTGCCAGTGTGTGTGTGTGTGTGTGTGTGTGTGTGTGTGTGTGTGTGCAAGCCTTTGTGTCCATGAGTGTGCCCATATGTGGCCCTGGATGGGCCCCTGTGAGAGCTCCCATGTGAATGCATATGTACTATAGTGTGTGTGTTAGCACGGGTCCTGAAGGCTTTGTGTGTGTGTGTGTGTGTGTGTGTGTGTGTGTGTGTGTGTGTGTCCCGGCATGTGTGTGCCCATGTGTGCCCATGACTGTGTGTGTGTGCGTGTGTGTGTGTGCTTTCTCCAATGCGGTTAATTATGGCCTCTTGTTAGCCCCAGTCATTTTGTCACTTCCTTGCCATTTCAAAGCAGATATGAGGGGGTGGGGGTGGGGGTGGGGGGGTGGGGGGGTGGGGGGGGTGCAGACACAAAGCCAGAGCAGCCTCTTTCCAGAGAACATGTTCCTCTTTATTCACAATGAGGCTTGGCTGTCTGCAGGGCTACATGCTACTCCCTCTCCCCCCGGTTTGGCAGCAGCAGCAGCGATGGCCTACAGCAAGGAAAAAATATGCTGCCTGCCTTCCTGCACTGCAAACATGCACACAGCCACTAGGTGGATGCAGGGTGTGTGTGTGTGTGTGTGTGTGTGCGTGTGAAGTGTTTTCTTGTTATACACTGTAAACCCTGATAAGTGCAATTTATTTAAAAAGCCGCCAGTAACGCATTGCTTTGGAAAAATTTAATTAAGTCTGTCAGCCCAAACACATTTAGATGAGTTTAAATAATATCAGTTTGATAAAGTTAAACACATTAGTGTTTTAATAATGGGTCATGGTATTTTCATTTTACTACAATAATTCTGTTTTATTTATATTGGATATATAGATGAATATATGTTATAATTCAACAGTAGTTTCATAGATTTAGGTTTGTCTGTTGAAGGATTGATGCAGATTTTTAGGCAATCTGCCCACCAGCAATGTCTACAGTGAAACAACTGGATGCCGAACTAGACTATCCAATAGTTTTATTTTATATGCATCTGAATTATGCAAGAAAAACAAAACTGTCACTGTCTCACCTTACAACCAAGGTGCACGAACTGGAAAAAGGTAGAAAGGAAGAGCAAATTCAGCGACTCTTGGAGGCCGACGGATGATTTTGTTCGAAAGAAAAAAACATATTTATTGGTAGAGGAAAATCAGTAAGGCTTCACCTAGATTACATAACAAAGACACAATGGTTCTTGAAAGCCGAAGTGAACTTAGACCAATCAGAAAACAGATCACATGTCATGTTACAAATAGGACCACATGCAATAGGTGAATACCACACAGCCAAGAATAATAAAAACATACGCATTAGAACCTATAAAAATCATTCACAAATGAATTATGTCCATAAAACGATAACAAAATCACATTTTCCTATTTAAACCTTCTTCAGAGGGTTTAAAGAATGCAGAAAATAATATATAATATACATTTAAAGTCATATTCCCCAGCAATCCTCTTTGACTCCGCTACTACTTTAAGTCATCAGCAGCCAGCGGCGGTTTCCAGAATCAAAACTGAAATATCATTCTGATTTGGAGAGAAGAAAGGGAATCCTGAGATTTTAACTTTAAACACCTCTCCACGGATAAGTCTCCGTTTTGACATGGACTCAATTATCGGCGGGGGGGGGGGGGGGGGGGGGGGGGCTAATCCCGGAGACCCCTTTAACCCGGAATGTACCGCGGGCCAGGAATAACCACGCTCCCGAGTTAGGAAATCAAAGACAGGTAATTAAAATCATAATGGTCCTGGTTAAGATGATTATCGTCGGGGCTCCAGATAAGGCAACCTCCAGCAGATTTCCCCCCTTTTAAATATTTATGGAATACGATTAGTCCGCGGGGCCAGAGCCGTGTTAAAAGGTTTAAGGACGACTTGCAGATCAAGAGATGGAATATAAGCATCTTAACATGGCAAGGAAATGAGGATGGAGATGGAGCAGAGAGAGAGAGAGAGAGAGAGAGAGGAAGAAAGAGAGATGGAGTGACCAGGTGTGTATGCCTGCATATATCGCAAATGTGTGTGTGTGTGTGTGTGTGTGTTTGGATTTGTGTGTGTGGAGGGGAGCCAGGTGTGCGTCCCTAAGGCCAGGGCTCAGGTTTGAAGACTACTAACCGAGAGAGAGAGGGAGAGAGAGAGAGAGAGAGAGAGAGAGAGAGAGAGAGTGTCTTTAGGGCAGAGTTTGGATTATAATCTGGCTTTCAGGGACGGAGGGTCTCTAAAAAGGGTTGGGGGGTTGTTCGCAAATAGGCTACAGTGATGTGTGTAATAACACACACACGTCTGGACTCGTTGCTCAACACAGTGCATGTATGCAGTTAGACAGATGAACACACACACACATCAGACCAGACATCTGATCTGATCCAAACCGACTGGATTCACTTTCCATGGAGACTGATCCACTGTCTTTCCTTTACAGTTGGATTTTATTTGATATTGTTGCAATATTAAAGTAGTAATCAGCGACATTTTCATATAAATAAATTACTGTTTTGCTACTCTGTATTACTGATTGCTATAACACAATAGTGATTCAACCTATATCCAGTTCATGAAAGCTTTTACATTTGCTGTTCTAAACACTCTGTGTTTGGGAGCTCTTTCCTGGGAAAAATCCTCTGGCACACAGGGAGTGATACGCTTTACATCTCCAGTTTGGAATAAATAGAAGAACAACTGTGTAGTTAGCATGAGCAGTGATAGCCATCATGGCTGAACAGACAAAGAAAAGAGCGCCACCTACAGAAACTCAAACTCTATCAACAGAAAATCCAAGGAAAAAGATGTCACAGTACTGGACACACTGTTTGATTGACAGGTGATCTCTGGGAGGCGCAGTGCAGAAACACCACAGCAATGAGCGCTGAGCACCAAAGATGGAGACAAAATTGAAAAGAAAGTGATCGTTAGTGATCTTGAGTGAAGAAATGACTAGATACAGAAGCAGTGGTAGAAAATATAAATATAAACTGGGAAAATGAGAAAAGCAAGAGGAAGATAGAGAGGGTCTATTGTGCTAACAAGCGGCAGGCAGGCCCCGCCCCCTCCTCCTCCTCCTCAGGATGTCTCAGGCTATGATTGACAGCTGTGGGGAAACGGCAAAAATGACATGGTCACCTCAAGGTCACTTCCCGTCTCTCCCCCTGAGCTCTGTAGAGGCCCTCTGACGCCTTCGACACTGTTACGATAAAACATTGGGAAAACTGATGTGTCCTGGGTCAGTGGCTCCCAGTGTGACATCCAGGGGTTTCCTCAGTGAAACGAAGGTTAGATGAATTTCACTATTAGCTGGCGTAGCGTTTGATTGGAATAGTTCCCGACAAGGGTGGTTCAGAGTAAACAACTGGTCATGAGTAAATGCTTGCGATGCCATTGGAACTGTGGTCACACTAGGCGACGGGACAAAGATGGGGCATCAAGGATCACGCACTACCCGATTCTCTCAGCGTCAAAATTTACCAAATCTCACGAAAACACAACTGCTCGCGCAGATATAAAGAAGCCCAGGACCAGCCCAGGACCATGAGACCATTGATGTTGTAAGAATGTTATATAAACAGTCATGCTCCTGTGACCATTAAACGTGTCATTCCTACATTTCTGATGTCCGGTGTATGCGCGGAGTTGCAGCGTTACCAATTTTCCTCTTGTTTATTTGTTAGAAATGACTTCTCCTCTGGTTCATTCTCTTTTTTTTCACCCTTGATCTAAAAATCGCAATGGCTGTTGATCGCTATAGACACCTGGCAGTGTCTACAGCGATCCTGGCCAGGTGTCTTCATCGCCAGGAAGGCACGTAGACACCTTGGACAGTTCTCCAGTGCATCACAGGGCTAACACAGATAGACAGACACCCCCATTTATACCCATGGGTAATTAAGAGTTTCCAATCCACCTGTGGGAGGAACTCCAGGAGAATACGAGGAGAACATCTAAACTCACACAGAAAGGACCAGGAATTGAACCCGCGACCTTCTGACCGTGAGGCCACAGCGCTAAACACTGCGACACTGTGACGCCTTCAATTTATAACTGACAACAGAAACTTTCTCAGAGGGACAGAGTTTTATTAAAAGTGGTTCCGCGGTCTAACCCGAATCGATCTGGTGTTCCTTGACAGGAAACAGTTTGGGTAACCCTGTCCCAGTGTGTGTAGAGTGTAATCATGAGCAGAAAAACAATATATCTACTCAAAGTCAGTCTCAGCATGCATATCATTTTGTGCAAAATGAAAAGTCCCTCTGTGGATTCTGCTGGCAGGAGGAGTTGGGAAAGCTGTGCAAGCCTGGACGCTGCACCTTGGCTCCAACTTATTACCAAACCAGTTTGAGAAAGAGGAGATGCTGTTTATCGGGCATACCGTCTGCCTTCAAGGCTGTCAATGTGTGTGTCTTGTGGGTGTGGGTCCATGCCTGTGTATAGTATGTGATAGGGTAGAACCAGGTTAAGAATTCCCTTCTTAACCTGGTTCCTCAAGTAAACTGGTTTTGAGTCGACGCATTTAAATCATAACTGGGTTAGAGTAACTCAGATTATGGGAAACCTGGTTAAGATGCCTGGCTTATTCCCATATTAAACAGGTTACTGTGGCATGGAAACATCTTACTGCTTTCACTTTGGGTTTTCACCATGGGTCAAACTCAGACTCGGACCACCTCTGCATCATTTCTTTCCCCTGTATTAGAAGTAATACTACTGCTCAGTCAAAGAGGGAGGGGGAATATTCTGTTAATTGGTTTATTCATGGCAACAGGAAGATTACAGGCTATCAAATGTTCATGTAAACAGAAGAACCTGCATAAGACCTTAACCAGAGTATGGACAATAGTTACTCTGGTAGTGTATACGGTTCACATAGAAGCTGACTGCAAACTGGCAGACGGTTGTGTTTTTGCAGAGCGATCGCCACCAAAAGAGCCAGGGTGAGTATTTTAACACCTGCCTCAGGCCTGTCTGCTCTCAGCCCCCTCCCTCCCTCCATCCCTCCCTCCATCCATTCCTCCCTCCCCAAACCTTCTCCACGGGGCCTCCAGTGGTTTCTCTCTCTCTGTCTGGGCCCGATGCCAAAGACCTTAGAGGCCTATTTGAGTCTGGCCATGGCAGCCCTGCAAACATCTCCCTTATCCTCCGAGATCTGTAGGGAGGTGTGGCTGGAAAGAGGCGGGTGGAGGGTGGGGGTGGGGGGGTAAACCCTAAATGCACACAAAAGGCCTCAGAGGGACAGTTATCATTGACAATATAGACCACCTCGCCGATGCACCACGACCTGTCAGTCAAATCCTTGTTAGTTACACTGGGTCCGGATCAAAGAGAGCCGCACATCCCCTCCGAGGCAAGATGATACAGTTTGACTTTGTAACTCTAACTCGGTAATAGCAATCTACACTCTAGCCTTCCATGCTTAATGTACTCTGAAATGTGGCTATATGCATTGATACTGTGTTGTGCATGTGTACTTGTCTGATTCTGATCAATGTTGTAGTAGGTACATAATAGCATTCAGCAGTGGTAGAACATTTCATACTGACATCTTAAGGAAAACACAACATTCTGTCCCGTCAGAAAATTTCCCCAACTTCATCTCCAGTCGGGAACTCAGAATGAGAGAAAAAATTCATTTATTCATATTTTGAGCACTTAACCCCAACTTTTCAAGTGGAATGGCTCAGTGGCAAACAGTAGAAGAGTAGAAGACTGTGGATATACTGGAGCAGCTCCTAGGCATTCAAGTGGAAATCCTTGAGATTCTTTTTTTAAAATATCATGTCTCCATTGTTGGTGCTCAGCGCTCATTGCTATAGTGTTTTTTTATTTTGTCTCCATTTTTGGTGCTAAGTGCACAATGCTGTGGTGTTTCTGCACTCTACTTCCCAGAGATCACCTGTCAATCAAACAGTGCGTCCAGTACTGTGACGTCTTTTCCTCTTGGATTTTCTATTGGTGAAGTTTGAGTTTCTCTTTTCTTTGTCTGTTCAGCCATGGTGGCTATCGCTGCTCACGCTAACTACCCAGTCCTTCTTCTATTTGTTCCAAACAAACTGGAAACTTAGTCCAGCGTTCTCCAACCATGTGTCATCCAGAACCATGTGTCTGTAGGTTTTCATTCCAACCAAACAGTATAGCAGCTGAATTCTCCGGTTAGTTCCTCCTGTCTGGTTGAAGGTGAAAATAAGCTGCCGCAGTGTGCTCTGGATGGCACATGGTTGGATTAGATGCCGCTGCTTTAGTCTTGTGAACCCAGATTTCTTTTAGGAGTCTATTTTTTGCCCAGTCAGTATCGCCTCTTCAGAGTTGGCCAGAAGTCCTTTGAGTTCTGGGTTTGTCCCTTTTGCTGGAGTCCAGATGTGATCCCAGCTTGACGTGACCATTCACCAGCCCATACTGCCTCCATGTGACACACAATGTACTGATATGCCAAGACCCCTGGCCCTGTCACACACACACACACACACACACACACACACACACACACACACACACACAACACACACACACACACACACACACTGTGGTCCAGGGGTCACCTCCTTCCTAGCGGTCAGGTTCCAGATGGGTTATATTTCATCCAGACCTGCCTCTCTCCATCTGAGGCCAGTGGCATCCTCCAGCTTACAGGAAGCAAGTCAATTTGTGTGTGCGTGCACGTGCGTGTGTGTGTGTGTGTGTGTGTGTGTGTGTGTGTGTGTGAGAAGACAAAATTATGTGAGGGGTCCAACATGTTGTGCATGAGGGCTTCTTTCAGATCAGCTGAAATCAATACCCAGGCAGGAAGACAGAGAGAGGAGAGGGGCAGAAGAGGATAGATAATTCAATACTAAGCGACCGCAGAATTAAAGGTATTTTGTTCAAAACTGAGTCGTTTCAGATACAGCACAAATAGTTATTTGTCATGATGCTGGAGGCACACAATGCTACCTTGACCAGATTTTGTCCCAATTAGACTTGGGAAGATTGGGATGTAAATCCAATCCCAGAGTTCTTCCCTGAGCCTTGACATTACATAGAGCTCCCTAATTGGGAAAATGTGTCCAGGACATCAACTTTGGGTGTTAATTAACATGGTTTAGGTGAATTTGCATGACACTTTATACTGCATGCTGGGCTATGAAACGATAAGAAAATGAACCCACACATTCAATGATTCCAAATGTTAATACTGGATGTGGTATTTGTTTGTAATCTGCATTATCTAATTCATTAGTCCTTACATCTATTGTAGGCAATGGCCTGATGTTACCTGCAAACTCCATATACAGAACTGGGTAGTTATATAGAAATAAAAACTCAAACTTCACCAACAGAAAATCCAAAGAAAAAGACATCACAGTACTGGACACACTGTTTGCAGAAACACCACAGCAATGAGTGCTGAGCACCAAAGATAGAGACAAAATTGACCACAATTAGGATTTCGAAGATTAACACTTTCATTAACTTAAAAATAATCGTAGAGTGTGCCCACCATCGCCATTCACCAATAACTGCATCCATCAGTCAAATCCACAAACTCAGGGACTGCAACTGCAATCACCAAAAAATCTGTCATACACACATCCATCCATACCCTCTCACCTATTCCATCTCGGAGACAGACAAAAGCATCCATCCCGCATTTGGTCCTTTTCATCAGCCCTGCTTTTCTGCAAACTCATTATACTCTGCCTTTTCTCCGCTGTGTGTCCAGATGGCGAGGCGTCTTGCAGTCATAATGCTGCGGTAATCCCCCCCGCACATGGTGCCCTCGCTCCGGTAAACACTCTTCCTATTGTTCCTGGGCTTCCTTCATACCCCCAACCCCATGGTACCCTGTGCCCGTGCCCTGCAGAGGCTGGACTGGCTTTTATACCGTACACACAGGTCCGTATGACGTCTTCGCTTAAGGTCATAGGACGTCTTATGTTGTAATATGTTGCATCAATGTACGATATGTCAGTATTTGTGCGATGTTGAGAGATTTAAAAGCTAATTTGAGTGTTGGGCAGGTAAAGGAGCAGGGCAGCAAATGCAGGATGGCATTCTGCAATCTGGGGAAAGTACATCTAATATGAATGTAGAAGTTTGTACTAACAGTTGAAGGGAATCAATTGTTTTCAGTACAGTGGTCACTTTAGACCATTACTTTTGCGGACTTTCAACAAAGTGCAATCTTTCATCCCCCCTCAAAAATCTCCCCTCCTCTCACTGCTGTTTATCTCTCTTCCGACTCCCACACTGGAAGACATTTTTGCAAGCTTGACGCAAAAAAAAAAAAACTTAGAGCCCCCAGAAAGTATTTTGTAAGCAAATATTTCTGAACAAATGATGCTCGGCATGTCATCGGTATATTTACGATGGCTCAAAGACATGGCTGTGTGGGTCTAATTAAAAATGTGAAAGGGTTAGCAGCCTGCCGCTTGTTGCCAGCTCTTGGCAGCTCTCCTGTCAGCCAGCCAGCTGTTTAGTCCTGCCCTGAATTATTGCCAGACCCACCGCCAGGCATTGTGGGATTGGCAGGGCCGGGCGGAGCGCTATTGTGTTCAGCCACCGAAGGAAAGGGGAGGGAAAAAAAAAAAGAAGAAGATGGAAGAAGAAGCAGTCCCCTCGCTCAAGTTCCCAGAGACGGGCAGGACTTAGCAAGTGTGGCTGATCTGCAATGAAAAAACACTAACAGAAAAAAAAAAGTTTATTAAAAAAAAAGAAAAACATTGAGTATTGAGTATCTGTGTTATATCATAGTTTTATTCCTTCAAAGTTTGCGGTTCAATTCCCAGCTACAAAAGAAGTTTGTACCATGATTCACATTTTAATTTTTTGCTAAAGTTTTTAACCAAAGTTGTTTTACTTGCCTAAACTTAACTGTTAGCCAACCTTTAGCCGAAAATGGCGTGTCCAATTCAAGACGTTGTCACGGAATCCAATTTGTGGTGGAGGAACGTAATTCATGTCCACAGCACATAAATCTACAGTTTAGGGTTTGTGTTCATTTCACAACTTTTTATGAGCTCACGTTGGAAAAGGGAGCGGGTTATTCTTTATCCCTAGAAAAAAAGAGGTGGCTCTAAATGAAATACCCATAAAAAGAGGTGGTTATGAACTGAATACCCACAAAAGAGATGGGTATATCCCAAGTATCCAGAAAAAAGAGATGATGTACCCAGAAAAAGAGGCATTTAGAAGCTAAATCCCCAGAAAAAGAAGTGTTTATAAACTACATACCCAGAAAAAGAAGTGGTTACAAACTTAATACCCAGAAAAAGAGGCGTTTATAAACTAAATACCCAGAAAAAAAAGTGTCTATAAACTAACTACCCAGTAAAAGAAGAGGTTACAAACTTAATACCCAGAAAAAGAGGCGTTTATAAACGAAATACCCAGAAAAAGAGGTGATTACAAACTAAATACCCAGAAAAAGAAGTGTTTATAAACTACACACCCAGAAAAAGAAGTGTTTAAAAACTACATACCCAGAAAAAGAGGTGTTTATAAACTAAATACCCAGAAAAAGAAGAGGTTACAAACTTAATACCCAGAAAAAGAGGCATTTATAAACTAAATACCCAGAAAAAGAGGTGATTACAAACTAAATACCCAGAAAAAGTGGTATTTATAAACTACATACCCAGAAATGAAGTGTATATAAACTAAATACCCAGAAAAAGAAGTGTTTATAAACTACATACCCAGAAAAAGGGGCGTATATAAACGAAATTCCCAGAAAAAGAAGTGTTTATACACTACATACCCAGAAAGAGGTGATTATAAACTAAATACCCAGAAAAAGTGGTATTTATAAACTACATACACAGAAAAAGAGGTGATTAGAAACTAAATACCCAGAAAAAGTGGTATTTATAAACTACATACCCAGAAAAAGAAGTGTTTATAAGCTAAACACCCAGAAAAAGGGGCGGTTATAAACTAAATACCCAGAAAAACTTGCGTACAGCTGCGTACACTCTATCTACACAGAAAAAGAGGTGAAAGGTGGTTATACTGTGTGTGCACTACCTGTGTACACCTGTGACTGCACTAGTGCTCCCTGTTGTACTGCTCAGCTGCACTAGTACTTCACTGTAATCTCTGTGTACCGGCGGCTTCAACAGCCCTGCCGATCCGCAGCGCTCCTTCCCCGGGTTTCAACCTCGCCACGCCGCCCTCTGATCACGACGCTGCCTCCGCCCCCGTCGTTTTCCCAGAGTGTTTGTGTATAATTCATTATTTTTGCTAAGTATATAGTTCCCCGGATGCATCTCGCAAAGGACTTCAAATGTTCCCCCCGTCCGCCACCGACACCTTCTGCGGAGCTCAATCCGCTGTTTAGCTCTTATGTGTTTTTCCCAGACTTCAAATAGCGCTTTTGAGTCTCAAATTTTTTGTCGATGGGAAAAAAACAAAAAAAACAAAAAGGAAGAAGAAGCAAAAACTGACGGTATGCACCAACAACAGCGACAACAAAGATCCCCCCTCCCCACCTTCCTCCTCCTCCTTCCCCACCTCCTATTTCTGCTTCTTCTTCTTCTTCTCCTTCCTCTTTTTCTATTATCTTGTTTCACTAAAAGGAATGCATTTGTTTGTTCTCCTTTTGTTTTGCTCTGGAGACGTTTTCTCTCCCTCCCTCCCTCCCTCTCCCTCTCCCTCTCTCGCTGTGTTCTCCCTAATGCTCTCTCACTCCCTCTTTTTGTTTTCCTCTGCACGGAGGCTCGTGGGCCAAAAGCTCATAATCATTTCAAAGGTCCTTTAAATATATAATAAGAGTTCTGCATTGTGATAAACAACGTGTCAGAGGGAGAACATCAACATGACTTTGCGCACACGCACACGCACGCACGCACACACACACACACACACACACACACACACACGCTGAGCTAGGCGCTATGTGACCTCTGCATCGTTTTCCCCATGCCTCTTTCACACTCGTCGCTCCAGTTAGTCTATTCCACTGTGATGGGGAGTTGATGGTGGTATGAGTGTGTATGCATGTGTGTGTGTGTGTGTGTGTGTGCGTTTATGGTCCAATCGCGGAACAAATAATGGTGGGAAAACACACTCGGTACACAAAGGCAGCTGAATGAGCTGGGCTATACTAAATGTTTGATACAAATCTTACACATTATTTATAAATGCTCACTCGATGATATTGTTAATATCCTGCACTTGAATGCAAGGCTCATTCGTTTTGATATATTGCGCCATTCAATCATATTTCAGAGAAACAAGATCATTGAAGTGTCAGTAACGATATCCTTGGTTGGAATGACGCAATTTTCCCAAGGTTTTTTTTGTTTTTGTTTTCCCAAAAGCCATTTAACAGGCTTTTTGCCAATAAATTGCATTAATCCCCCCTCATTCCAAACAAATAAGCCATCCAGCACGTGTAGCGTCAGATTGTTCCAATATGCCTGGTAGGTGTCACCCTCCGTCTAAATGTTAGGCTTTGCGCTAACTAACATTTCAGAGCTCGCTGACACTGTTTGCATGTAAACACGTCGGGGAGAAAAGCTGCTTTTTTCTCTCCAGAAAGATGCCGTTTGGTAGGAAATTGAGAAGCTCACCCCTGGCACCGGCTCTCTCCATAAATCTTTTAGCATGTGCCTCTTGGCTAAATGACTTTGTACTGACAAAATTTAACCTCGATCCCGCCCTGCAAGCTGTGAGAGAAGCGGGGGGAAGAGCTCGGCGACGTCGAAAAAAAACAAATGGGAGAGAATTTCAACTGAAGGGAGACATTTTGTCTCGGTTTGTGTTGTGTGTTCTCGCCTTTGAGGTAAAAGTAGCAAAAAAGAAATGATCCTTGGAGTAGATTTTGTTTATAGGAGGCAGAACCATAACTGAACTATTAACGTATATCAGTGATGCTTTGCATTTTAGAGCAGGGAATAACTTTATTCGTCGAAAAGCAACCTTTACTTCTCCTAACCAAGCTTTGGAAAAGCAAAACAATTCGACATGATTATTTCCTGCATTGCCTCATGTTAATACTCCCCCCACTAAAACACACACACACACACGCACACACACACACACACACACACACACACACACACACACACACACACTCACCTCACCCACGTTCCAAAGACAGGAATAGTTGCAGGGTCAAACTGGAGGTGGACAAGTGATGACAGACTCATTCTTTCCCTTTTAAAAACTTGAAACCATTTTTTCTGTCAGAGTAACGCCGTTCTTGAATATTATGACACTAAATTGATATTTTTTTTCTCACTTCTGGATCCAGAGTTGAACCAATTTTGTTCAATCTGTTACTCTTGTGAAAGGCCAGGGCCTGAGTACTGCTTGTATTTGTACTAATGTCAATCAGTCCCACACACACACACACACACACACACACACACACATACAAAGACAGTACACACAATGGGATGCACATGTACTCACTGGATATGGGTGAATATGGTGGCGCACACACACACACACACTCTCCTTCGTGAACCCTTAACATCCCTTCCCCATTTCTGCTGTGATTGCCAGTTATGTTGCTTGCATCTAAAGTGCAGACATTTCTTTTTTCATAATTCATTCGCTCTCTTTTATTGTGTCATTCTTCTTTTATTGTGTTGCTCGCTGCTTGTCATAAGAGGGAGAGAAAAAAAACGGGTAGAAGATATCTTGCTTCATCTTTAATCCTGTCTTAAGGAATCAAGAAAGCACATCTAAGGTGCGATTCATCACCGGATTCAAAGGGATCGCTCTAAACAAAGGGAAGCTGTCGAAACCACACCCCATCATCTGGATAAGTCACTGGCTAAGGCCAGGTTGCATATGAGAGGCAAGGCGCTGAGAGGTTCAGTTTTTAGGATTGTGTTTTAAATCTATTATTATCTAATCTATTAGAGTTAGATATCTATCCACAATACAGCAAAGTATTAAGACTACTCTGCACCTTCGTAGGTCTATGTACAGTTGGAATGATTAGTAGCCTATATTTGGCCTTGTATGTCACTGCAACCTGAAAAAAAAAATTGTTTATAGAGGTAAATGGTAAATTTGTAAATGGTTGTAGAGAAATTTGTATTATTGACATGTTATAACAACTGAAGAAGCATAGTAATGTGGCTTGCTATCACTCAACAGTGTATGCTAAAGTGTTAGCATGGAGCCTACTGTCACTCAACATAGTGCATGCTAAAGTGTTAGCATGGAGCCTACTGTCACTCAACATAGTGCATGCTAAAGTGTTAGCATGGAGCCTAATATCACTCAACATTAGGGCTGGGTATCGGTACTCGATACCTTTAAGGTATCGACCAAAATAACAAAGTACCAAGTAGTATCGAAACTTCTCCAGTCAAACGATACCTGCATTCGATACTTTTTGTACACAGATCTAGAAAAAAATGACTATTTGTATGGTTTTGCTCGCAGCCAATCACCACAAGCATTCTTTGATTTAATGCGACATGTGATTGGCCCACTACTGCAGCAGCTACAACCCATACAGTCTGTGGTGAAGTCGAGCGCGGTGTATGTGACGGAGTTGGCAGTTCAGCGTGCCGAGATGCCACCAAAACGTTAAAAAAAAAGGTATCAAATGAAGTACTCTATTGGTATCGGTATCACTTTAAGGGTACTGGTATTGGTACTGGTATCGTAATTTTTTAAACGATACCCAGCCCTACTCAACATAGTGTAGCCTACGCTTAAGTGTTAGCATGGAGGCTACTGTCACTCAACATAGTGCATGCTAAAGTAGGGTGACCACATTTTCAAACCCCCAAACCGGGACCCTTAAGTGTACCGCACGTTCATGCACGCGCACATGTATGCGCTTATGCACCATAGGCGTTTTCATCAGGATGGGGGACAATTATTTCAGCGCTTAGCACACCTAGTGACTGCACCTTTCAACACCATGGACAACGCCTCAGCAAACAAAAAATGATGTTTTGTCTCCAAAAATCCACCAAAACATAGTTTATTTGAAAACTGTATAATAACACTAGTAAACACAAAACACAAGGATTGCACTGGTGTAATATAACATATTTTTTGATTGTCAGATATCTTTCAGCTCTGGTTGTGTTTCACCAGATGGTAACGTTAGGCAAAGGTCCCATCCTGAGCTGCCAGTTTCAGATCACTGTCACCGGCGTTTGCCTCGCAGAAGTAGTTAGGTTGCAACGGTGCTACTATTAGCTTGTAGCCACCGCTTATGTTTGGCCGTCTTAATATGATCTTTTATGTCGGCATTTCCACCGTGCGCGACCAAAAATGTACTCTTGCAGTGTGTGCAGAACGCAGCATTTTCGTTGCAAAGAGTAAGCCTTCTGGAGGTCTTTAGAAAAGACCGACTTTCTCTTCGGCATGACAGCTAACCATTAGCGTATTGACAGATTCTTTCAGACAGAGCCACAAGCGTCATAGGCTAGCAACAGCCTTGACAACGACACATTGATTGATTGACACACATACAGACAAATCAATGTTGAATTCAGACGCGTGGTGCATTGTTTATGTTTTTTGATTGGGTTAGGTAATAATGAGCGGGACAGAACATGATAAACATCTATGTAAGCGCTGAAAACAAGTATAATACTATTATTATTATTTTAATTGTGGTGAAAACCGGGACAATTTGGTAGTGAATGTTGAAAACCGGGACATTTTAGTGTTTTACAGATATTTGTCGGGACTTGGGACACCCATCTTGAAACCGGGACAATCCCAGACAAACCAGGACGTCTGGTCACCGTATGCTAAAGTGTTAGCATGGAGCCTAATATCACTCAACATAATGTAGCATACGCTTAAGTGTTAGCATGGAGGCTACTGTAACTCAACATAGTGTACGCTAAAGTGTTATAGAGTGGAGCCTAGTATCACATGCTAAAGTGTTGGCAATGTACCTTGCATTTCTGGTCCATTTTGTTTATTAGTGGTGTATTATTCTTCTTCCTGTGGATAAACATAGACAATGTGACGTCATGTCAAGATAATTCCAGCAGCTACGATGAAGTTTGATAGCAGAAAATGTTTCAGCGATCTAAAACATCAACGGTAATCAGGTTTTGGTGTCAGTCCCTCAGAATCAAAGAGCGAGGGCTTTTCTAGAGCCGCCATTTTGCAACAAGAGACGTTCAACAATCATACAGGGAGAAATCCATCGTAGAAAAGGAGAGAGACCAATTTCTCCACTGACAGTAGCCTCAATAGACCAGAATGCAATGCAGCCACAAGACATGTTGTGTTTAGACACACTAGCTAGCTAGCTATATTCATACATGTTTGTCCACATGCCAACCTTTGATTGAAAGCGACAAGTTGACACCCCTTCTCTGGTGGTTGTCGAAAGGCATTCTGGGAAACATTAGGAAATAACTAACTGAAGTAGAAGTAGACTATGCAGGTTGAGGTAAAGTGGGTGCACAAAAAGTATAATACATTTTATCATAAAATAACATGAATTGAACATTATAAATTGATGATATCTAACAGTATAAGAGTATCCAAGGGAGGAATTCTCCTTTAAGATCAGCCTGTGCTTACTCTAATATTCACATACCTCTTACATCAATCAAATTAATTGTGGTGACTCTATAACAAGCTCTGTTCTCGCTGCTGAAATGCTCAGCCTGGTAGAAATAACTGGAACTAGACAAACTTTGACATGGCATCAGATTCATTTTTCAGGATGCACTTACCTAAACACTATTACACCGAAAAAGTAAATGACAACACTTCATCACAAAATACCTCCAGATTGATGATATAACAGTGGAAGAGTTTCTGAGGTTGGAGTTTTCCTTTAAGGAGTAATTTGACGAATGGGACAAACCCTTTGGAGATACTGTACAACCGTTTAATTCTAAAGTACTGTAGACATTAATGCTGATCATTGTTGGCAACAGTGTAAAGAATTTCTCACCCAGCATTGAAGTTTGAAGAGCAAATTTCTACCCACTGGATGTTTCAGAAAGAGCGAGCTTTAGTTCAGCCTTCAGGGAAACTAAACAACTCTGGTAGCAGTTATGTAGTGGGTTGGACTGAGACTTGAGGTGGTGCTGTTGGTGTGTGTGTATGTGTGTGGTGTGCATGCGCGTATGTGTAAAGTGGCGGTCCACAGTCTCACCAGGCCTTGCGGTTGGAGGCTACAGCCGATTTTCCCTGTGGCCTCCGGGGCTGTCTTGCACACACACACACACACACACACACACACACACACAGCACAGCACACACAGAGTGTACAGATGTTGCAGACGAGTCTTCTGGGTGTTTCCAGTGGAAAACAGCAGGTTTTTTCTTCAGGTGGATGGTTAGCATTCTTATACCACAACAGTTTCATCCAATTAAAAAGCTCAAAGTGTGCCGCAAATCCCAGTGTGCCTGATGATGCCGCATTGTTGCATTGGCCATCAAAAGATCTTTGATGTAGATTGGAAATATACTGCAATTAATACAAGATAACAATGGTTTTTTTTCTTCAAAATAGATATGTATACCTTTTTAGAATGAAATCCCTTCCGCTGACCATTAATTAAACAGACTCAAATAACATTAAATTGGATACTGGATACCAGAGGTGTGACCAAGTCAACTTTGCTTGAGTCCTGAGTCAGTCTCAAGTTTTGCGGCTCAAGTCGCAAGTCAAGTCCCAAGTCTAAATGTAGACTACCAAGTCAAGTCCATGTCATTAATATCAAGTCTCAAGTCTAAATGTAGATTACCAAGTCAAATCCAAGTCAAGTCCATGTCATTAATATCAAGTCTCAAGTCTAAATGTAGATTACCAAGTCAAATCCAAGTCAAGTCCATGTCATTAATGTCAAGTCCCAAGTCTAAATGTAGAACAGCAAGTCAAGTAAGAACAAATCAAGAGTCCAGTATCAATTTAATATCTTAAAGAAAACTAAATATCTAGGACTTTTCAATGCAATATGATTTTAATAGGATAAAAACTTGGTAAGAGCATCATTCTAGTATAGAATGAGGAAAACTCTGTCCGTCCGTCCATCCGTCCGTCCGTCTGTCTGTCTGTCCGCATCCATTTTGCTCCACAATGGGTTGGCCAATCAATCTCAAACTGCACATGGCCATTGAGCATTGGCATAGGCAGGGACTGACGGAGCTGATTTTTCCATTTTCCCAAATTTACGCTGTTTAAGCGCCTTTTTGGCAAGTCTGCGCGGAGTTGTGGCGTGCACATCCCTGGAAGTCTGCACGTAGTTGCGCGCATCCCCGGGCATGGACTAGTGAGTTTGATTTCTATAATCAGTTTCAACTTCAATGAATTCAAACATTCCATACAAATTCAGAAAACAGAATTTAAATTCAGTCGTCTGCTGGAACAAATCTCATCACTTTCAATCTAAGTCATTTACACAAACACAAGATCTCAAGTCAAGACTTTATAAACCTTTTCAAGTCATAAGTCAAGTCCCAAGTCACCAGAACCCAAGTCAAGTCTCAAGTCTTCTCTTCATGCATCAAGTCAAGTCTCAAGCAATTAAATTTGTGACTCAAGTCTGTCTCGAGTCCAAGTCATGTGACTCGAGTCCAAGTCATGTGACTCGAGTCCCCACCTCTGCTGGATACCTGGATATTGTTTGACAGGATGGACACAACCACGCTCTATTTTCATGTTTTCTTGTCTGTTAAATGGAAGACATACATCTCTTAAAGAGATCAGATGGGACTTCGATGTAAAAGAAATAGTGACTGTAACTTCATCTTACATGTGTGTGTGTGTGTGTGTGAGAGAGAGAGAGACAGAGAGAGAAAGAGAGAGACAGTATAGCCACACTAATTCATGAGTAGATCAGCTTGTCTGCAGTTGGAAAATGCATATGTCTAACTGTATGTGCTTCCTTGCCTGAGCATGTACAGTACATACAGATACCCCAGTCCTACCCCCAACACTCTCTCTCTCTCTCTCTCTCTCTGTGTGTGTGTGTGTGTGCGTGTTTGCGGTGTGTAGAGGTATGCGGCTGGCTGTGCTGAGTGTCGGCGGCTCTGCGACTTCACATGGATTCCAGGGCAAGGTTTTAATTAGCCGCTGACTTGGTCTTGGCAGCCGGTGTGGAGATGCTTACTGAGGACCGTAAATCTCCAGCGACGAGGACAGGGCCACACCCCACGGCCTGCAGACACCCATCCGTCACACCCGTTTCCAAACGTCCCACACCTCCCACAGACCCGAGACCCAGGCCCTGTACGGACACGCTGCAGGATACACATGTGCACAACGTCTGCCACTTCCTCCAACTGCAATATAGCATGCATGCACACATTTACATTGGGGACGCACTAGAAGACTGGTCAAATCCTAACGTGCAGAGGTGGGGACTCGAGTCAGACTAAAGTCACAATCTTAATTGCTTGAGACTTGATGCATGAAGAGAAGACCTGAGACTTGACTTGACTTGGGTTCTGGTGACTTGGGACTTGACTTTGACTTATATTTTGATGACTTGAAAAGGTTTCTAAAGTCTTGACTTGAGATCTTGTGTTTGTGTAAATGACTTAGATTGAAAGTGATGAGAATTTAAATTCTGTTGTCTGAATTTGTATGGAATGATTGAATTTATTGAAGCTGAAACTGAATCTTACCAAGTTTTTATCCTATTAAAACCATATTGCATTGAAAAGTTCTAGATATTTAGTTTTCTTTAAGATATTAAATTGATACTGGACTCTTGATTTGTTCTGACTTGACTTGCTGTTCTACATTTAGACTTGAGACTTGACATTAATGACGTGGACTTGACTTGGTAATCTACATTTAGACTTGAGACTTGACTTGAGACTTGACATTAATGACATGGATTTGACTTGGTAATCTACATTTTGACTTGGGACTTGACTTGAGACTTGTGCCTCAAGACTTGGGACTTGAGCAAAGTTGACTTGGTCACATGTCTGCTAACGTGATGGTGCTGCATCACACGCATGATGATGGATTTCACCATTTCTTTTTTTTTGGCCTGGACTAGTTGTTCTCAACCTTAGTAACAAATGTATTTTAAGGCAAGAAAAACCAACAAAAGTTTACTCAAATACTCTTACACTGTTATGTATCATCAATCTGTAATGTTCAATGCAGGGGTGTATCTATGATTGCAGGCACCCCCCTTTTACTTTTCACAACTTGTCTTGTGGCTGCATTGCATTCTGGTCTATTGAGGCTACTGTCAGTGGAGAAATTGGTCTCTCTCCTCTTCTACGATGGATTTCTCCCTGTATGATTGTTGAACGTCTCTTGGTGCAAAATGGCGGCTCTAGAAAGAAACCCTCGCTCTTTGATTCTGAGGGACTGACACCAAAACCTGACGTTTACCATTGATGTTTTAGATCGCTGGAAAACTTTCTGAAAGAATCTAAAATGTAGACTTTGAGAAGTTCATTGATGTTGTCAAGCTGCAGAGAATTACACAAAGCTACATTATGTCTCCCATTAGAACGTACAACCGGTGAGACATTTCAGTTATTTTACACAGGTGCCTTGCCTCTATGTAATGCTAATGACATTATGCTAACACTGACATTTCTGTTTCATAGCTGGCTAATATTGTTGTTGATTACCACAAGTCCCAATCAGAGTCAACATAACGACACCATAACAAGTCGACTCTGCACTGATGCTCAAGTCACCGAATCAAATTGAATCGTATTGAACGGCATTGTATGAGATATGAATGCAAATGATTGACCTCTGCAATGATTTCATTGCTTTCTTGACTCACTAACTACATATCAAGATTCATATGAAATCAGTCTAAGACGGAGATCCCTGTTGTTAAAGCTGCACTAGGCAAGATTTTTATGTAAAAATACAGCTGTCTTACTGGTCTAAATCACAAAGTGGGGCAACAACAGAGAAGAGTGTCCCATCCCCGCTAATTGAGACACTGCAGATTTCTCCAAATTCAATTGTGATGAATTGATAATTAAGAGCGAAATCTAAAAGTGTGCGCTCTGTCCAGAGACACCAGGACTCACCAACATTTGGATCTTTTGCCTATCTTTGGTTTCCTTTGGTGTAAAACATCACAGACCAGCCAGGTAGGCAAACATGAGCGTACTGTGCGCATTTTGCTGACATCACCTTACAGGATTTGTGGGTAATGAAGTCCTTCAGCTACCTCTTCCTGAAGTCGCTCAGCACTGCTTTAAGAAGTCTGATGGGGTTTACAGTCGCTAACCATACGTGACTGAGAGTGTGTATCTGTGTAGTCATGACTCATTTGATTGTGTGTTTGAGACCCCAGGGTGGGCAGAGGGCATGAAATATCGTATTTGTGCGTGTTGCCTCCATTGTGACCGAGTCTGTATGTTAATGCGCCCACCTTCTCCCTCCGAGCATTTTTATCATCTATAAGACAAATTATTTCATAGGCCTCAACAGGGATCATACCACGGGGCACGGAGATTACATGCCTAGCGCTGTAGTGAAATTACTTTAGTGTAATGGTTGATAATGCTTTATGGTCAAGGCTTGCGCATGCAGCGATGTGCTGCTAAATGTATTTCCATGGGTGCAGCCCCGCCGAACCACAATCAAAATTCACTGTGCATTATAACAGCTTTTTTTTTTTTTTTGGGGTGGATTTCTTCTTATTCCCGTGCAGGAGTGGAAGCTTCATTTGGCGGGCGGAGGCAGAGCGCCATTAGCATACTTATGAACTTTCACACCGTCTTAATTCTCAAATTAAACACCTGCCTCGTTCTGCCGCCGAGGTGTTTCTGAACGTCGCCTCTTTGTCTCTCTCTCTCTCTCTCTCCATGATTCTCTCTCTAACTTTTTCCTCTCTCTCCCCCCATCCTCCCTCTCTTTCTCTCTCGGCTTTTTCCACATTTTCCTCTCTACCAACTCAATACCTGGGTTTCCATCCAAGTGTTTTTTTCTGAATTATGAGGCGTCGAATCAGGAAAGCTGAACGGTAAATTTTGCTAAAATTTCATCAATATTGCGAAAAACGTATTATGTTTTTTACACTGGTTTAATTCCATTGCACAACAGTTGAAAACTGGCTTTGGATGTTCTGAAATGTCTGTAAAATATAAGTCTCCATGGTAGTTAAATGACCATTTGTTGGTACCTTCGAAAAATTAAATGTGGCCAACAGTAGCTGACATTGAAAACAAGAACAATTTGCCCAATACTAATCAATTCTTGAAAGACATTCAATTTTGCTGCTGTTTTTTGACGATATTTTTCAGACAATTTATTCCCTTCAACCCAGCTGATAGAACCCTAATTCACATTTAAATTTTTGCAAATTTTAGTCTCCATTTATTTCTTTTTCTCTGTACAGTCCTTCACACATTACCCACCATCCCCCCCATCCCCAACCCACAAGGTGCATCATGCCGACCGGTCACCCCTCCGCTCCAAGCTGTGACACCATGCAGGCACATAGAGACGAGTGTTACCACTCTTTTTAATCATTCTCCACGCTATCACGCTCTCTTTCTTTCTCTCTGCGATGTAAAAAATCATTAGGTTTGTCTCCTGTCTATTGTGCGGCAGGTTAAATCCACGCTAATTAAATAAAAGGTCAGTGAGAGCGGCAGAGACGCCACAAAGCGGAACAGTGAACCTTGACGCCTTGAGATAGCGCCAGATGAAATTAAACGAAGACGTTGTTTCAGTCGGTGGCATTCGTACAGTTACTTCCTTCGTGGGATAGTGCTGGTGCCTATGTGTTGGCATGCCTGGGTGTCTTGGTAGATCAGATGGCAATGGTATATATACTGTATACCTACTACATCCTGGGTTCGAATGTAGTGTGTATGTTCAACTGAGAGTTTTAGTGGGGTTCACGATTCTATACAACCACGATACGATGTAATAAATAAAAGTTCAATGGCAACAAAGTCTGACTGTGCAGAATTCTGTTTATTTCTGAGCCACAAATCTTTCTAGCGATGCCACTGGCTGCTAGAATGTAAACAACAATTTCAAATTGTCATTACAAAGTGACAATAATATAATTTGGATGGAGAGCTTGTGAAATTGTGATGGGCAAGCCGTCTCATTTGTGATTATTACAGCAGAATAAAATCACGATTAATTTTTCTGACCCACGATATGTATTGTCCCATTTTTGCATTGCGATATATTGAATTTCAATATATATTGTTCCATCCCTAGTGTCTTTTATGGAATTTCTTGGCAAGAAAATGGTCAAAGTCAAAGATCTTGAATATCAGCTATCAGGCCTTGAAAAACCCATATGGGCCAAACCCTAGTGTTATCTGTATGCCGTACATTTTCTGTCTCTCTCTCTTTCTTTCTCTCTCTCTCTCTCTCACACACATACACACACACATACAAACTGAACATAACCTTATAATGCCACAGATGGTCTGAACATCCTTGCTTGAACTGCGTTGTTCAAGGGAGACAAAACCTCGCAATAACCGTATCTGCCATCTCCTGCATCCGCGCACCAAAAACAACAAAAAAACCCAACAGATTTTTACTCTCCAACATGTGACTTGCTGTCCATCATGTGCGTGACGACTCCCCTGACTCCTCAGACTCCATAAAAAAATGAGACACCCCACTATACAATATGCATGTGTATGTTTTGTGATGGTAGGCTACAGTGTATTTTGTTATCGCCTTAAATCAGTTCAAGGGAGCCTCTTAAAAGAGGATGATATGTCTGTTAAAGAATAAGGAAAAAAAAAAAAAGAACGTCAAGGGGGGAGGCATCCTGACAGAGGAATGACAGATTCGGTCCGCATGTGAAAGCCCCACCTAGGACGCCTGGCAGGCAGTAATGCTGTGAGCGAAGGCAAACCTCATAAAAAGGAGTGGCGTGGAAGGTAGACGGGCTCCGTCGCCTGCGGGGGACTAATGGCAGCCGAGAGGCAGCAAAGCCTGAAATAAGGAGATACTAAAATTTATGAAAAGAATCAGCCATCCAGCCTGATTACCACTCTCGCGGAGGGAGAGAGAGAGAGAGAGAGAGAGATGCAATAGAGAGTGTGTGACAGCGAAAAAGAGATTTTAAAGGAGGGTTGAGACACGTATTCAGCGATATATCAAAAGCATCCGATTATTTCCCTCCAGTGGAACCAGAAGTTTTGTGGTGATGTCACTTCACCTCGTGGTCCCGGGCTAACGCAGCTTTCACAAATCAATGTATTCTTCTCATTTTTAAGTTTAAAGTAATGATCGTGGGCTATTGCATAGAAATAAATGTCCGTTCTTTATCACCGACTAATGTGATGCGTTTTACGTTTCCGGTTTGGAAACAACAGAAGAAGAACTGGGTAGTTGCTGGGTAGCATGAGAAGTGATGTTGCTGTAGTTATAGTTATGCTATAGAAATTGACCCATTACCTTTACTTGAATCTTTAACAACACATTTAATGATTTTAATAACACACATAATAAGAAGTTGGATTTTTGCATTACTTGTAACACAGCATCATCCTTTAACAATTATATCTAACCCTAACCCATAGAGTTATATGATGATCCGATATTGATTTGCCAAATCACCGCCACAGTAACTCATGTTACGCTGTCATGCTGAAGCTACAGTTGTACATATTGCACAAACTGATCTCTGCAAACATCTCAACCCGGGGGCAACAGCGAGTTAATGACACCACTTCAACACGATCTGACCCCCTCATTTGAAAAGCCATTACGACTTGTTTGGCTAATCAGTCGATTAGTCCCGAACTATAACACTCTATTTATCAAGTGGCCGGGGCTCCCTGCTCACCTCACGCTCCACTTCCATCTGATCCTGGCGCAGGAATCTGCCGTTTGGCAAGAGAGGGCCTATAAATAAAGAGAGGCCTGCACAAAAGAATGTGTTAATTACTAATTAGAGAGAGAGAGACCAACTGAGTGTTTGCTGGAAAGCTACAGTGCGTGTGTGTGTGTGAGTGTGTGTGTGTTGGGGGGGGGGGGGGGGTAATGTGTTGTGTGCTTGTTCTATTCTAAGCAACACACTGTTGGTGCCACCAAGAAGAAAAAACTTCAAATCAGACAGAAATCAGTAGGACACTGAACAATGATTTAAAGGTGCAATTAGTATGATTTTTCCCACTCCATAGCACAAAATGACCATAATATATCTGTTAGGGGTTGATAGGGTTGTTGATCAACACCAATGACTCAACGATTACTTGGCCAGGTGCTGATATTTCTGACTTTCAAAACTCACTTTCACTTTTCAACTGTTCAATAATGGAGGACGGTGCTACAAGCGAGTTTAATTTCAACTACGAAGGCTAAAAATCCCCCCCAAAAAAGCCAAACAGTATTATTATTCCAGTATTATTATTATATCCAGTTAGCATGGTGATATATTACCTCTTCACTAGATGTTTATGTTGGATCTCTGCTCTAATTAGCTAGCTTACTCCTCTCTATAGAGGCTTAGCAGTTACATCACAAATCTATCAACCATGTCTGGTTGATAATAAAGATAAAGAGAGATACCTTAAAAAGACTGTGGTGGCTGTAGATCTATTCAGTAATATGTAAAGTGAATAATTAAGGTGGATTTGTTTCCAAATGTAGGTTACTGTGACACAGTAAACTGTCTTGTCTTTAGCTCTAGTCTCTACTCAAAACACTCTGAGTTGTTGCTTGAGAAGTCAGCTCAGTTAACCTGAACAAACTGTTAGCTAGCTAACTAGCCAGCAGGCTAATTTCGCAAAGCAACCAATGCTAATGTTAACATGGAACTACTAGCTACTACTAACACTAATGTTTGCTTCTACTAGATATGTTAGCTAGTGTACTCAGATGTGTTTACAAGACAGTGTTTGGTTAGCTGCTAGCTAACAAGCTGGCATTATCTAAACACACAGAGATGTATCAGTGGTGAGATGATCATTTCCTGATCAAAAATGCCACACAAATTAACCATGTCTATTGAATTATTTAAAGATGGCCAAGTTGTAGCTACGTTTAGAAACGCAACTAGCTGTTTACAGCTACCATTGCCTAAGAGCTGAGGACCTCCAATATGGCCACCAGAGGGTGTGTTACATTACCTGAAAACTGTCTAGTGTGAAATGTGACTTCATGCCAGTTACACACCTAGAGACCTTGATGTTGCGATTCCCGACAGAGGTTGGTAAAAAGTCATAGAGTAAGCTGCTTAATGCCCTTTTCATTTTCTCCCTTTTGATGTGATTAAAATCTACTTTCTGAGGACAACCCAGAGAATAGAAGTTGACTCTGCGGAAAGGAGTATCATCCTTCCAGATGCGCACACACACACACACACACACACACACACACACGCATATAATACATTCATGCAATTTACCTATATGCACAGAAACTCCGCAACCCACTTATGTACACACACACACACACACACACACACATGGTGGCACACACATTTACATACTAGTACATGCATGCACACATGCACACACAGTACACATGCTAGAAAAGTTGACAGGATAGTATATAAAAATAAATATATATATATATCGTTCTATAGTCGATCATTAGCAGTTTTATTTTTGAGCAGCTTCCCAGCCAAGGATTAATACAAAGCTGGAACTTCTTCATCCTGTCTTTGCCAAGTGACTGTGAATCCCCCACATTCACCTTCAAATCACCTCCAGCCAACTTTTCACACTACAATTGAAAAATACTGAAACTCTGAATCCAGTAAATAAGACTTGCCACCCAGTTAACGGGGAGGATATTAGTGTCATATAAAAAGTGGGTCCTTCTCTTTCTCACTTCCCAACCTGCCATTATAACTGTGCCATAAAAATATTGCCATAGCTGGGTCCTCTCCTTCCCCCCAAACCCCCCCCCCACCCCCTCCCTTCATCTAGAAAGAATGTTTTCATAATATGAAATAATAATGCCCTGTTTTCAGCTGCCGTCGCCGCTCCATAATGGGGAGGCAGGAGTGAGAGAAAAGTGGGCGAATTAAACTTTAAGGAGACGGCAGCGGAAATTTAGCGGTGTCTATTAAAACTTGCGTTTAAAAAAGAAAAGGGGTTGGGGGGGGGGGTTAGGTTTGAAATAATAGATTTGCGGGGTTTCTTCCCTCACTTTGCTCTCTCCTGGTTGGCTGACTGGGTGCCAGTTTGGCGAGGTCTCGTCATTAAAGATGGCATATGCAGCCGACGGGTCCCTCAGAGTAATGCGAACTTCTGCAGCCTGTCTCCCCAGACTCGCCCCCCCCCCCCTCCACCCCCCACCCACACACACACACACACACACACACACACGCACACACACCTCCCTTCCCCTTCCTCCCTCCCCCCACCGCCCCGCCCGCCCTGCTTTTCCTTCCTCACTGATGTTAAAAGAAATCTTTATTGTCAGTCACATATCCTATTCACTTTGTTCACCTGCACTGACAATCCTGAGCTGTGTGCGAGAGAGAGAGAGAGAGAGTGTGTGTGTACAGGTGAGTGTACACCATCCTCTGTGTGTGTGTGTGTGTTTTCACGTGCACGAAAGAAAGTGCGAGGATGCGCCGCGCTTGTGTGAAGGCCTAGTGTTTGTGCATGCGTGTGTGTGTGTGTGTGTGTGTGTGTGTGTGTATGCCCAGTGTACAGTAGCCTACTCTTTCCTCTGCCTCTTTCCCCCTCCCGTTCATCTCCCTCCTCTTCTAGACGTCGGCATCCCTGAGTTTCTAAACGCTCCCTCATTAGCTGAAATCTGTTTGAAAACCTCCAAGTGAGAGGCTGGTAACGAAGTGGTGCCGGGCTCCATCCCTCTATCTCCCGGCGCCTGACAGGTGGGGAGAACGAGGGGTGGGGTTGGGGTTGGGAGGGCTGTTTGATTTGAGGATGGGGGGGGGGGGGGGGGGGGGGGGGGGGGGGTGACTGAGGGGAGGAGGAAGAGGAGGAGGAGGAGGAGGCGAGGAGGGAAGGATGTGGGAGGTGGACCTCGGTGATTTGGGGGGGTGGTGGTGGTGGTGGGAGGGGGGGAGTGTCACCGGCTTCGCTGAGTCTCTCCACCCCGGAAAAAGCCTTCATGTGTCTTGCTCCTCGGTGACTGCGGCACCTCGATGGGAGAAGGATGACAAGTCCCGGTAAATTATTTATCCGGCTCAGCCACCGAGTTTGCCCCGCACTTCATTATACCTGATTGGCTCCTTAATGGGGTGAATCATTTGAAGGCAGCGAAGGGGCCAGTAGCGGAGATGGCCCTCCCGAAGAAGACGGCGGAGTTTCTGATCTTTCCCCGGTCGTAATGGGGAGGACGAGACCAAAGTCCAGACACTTCTCCTTTGAAATAGCTCTAGTGGTGTGGCGGCCAGCTGAGTTTTTAATGATGGGGCTCCTTCAGCGGAGGCTCCACTGCAAATGTGTTGGTGACAGTTTAACCAAGAGATAGTGCATAGCGCTGGATGCTTGTCAATTCATTAACTGCGCCCGTTATGTAAATGATTCGTTTGAGCTCTATTGCACCACTGTCAACAGTTTAAGGAATTTTCCCTCTGAATAAATTTCTTTTGAAGAGCATCTTTATGCCTTGATATTAAACTAGTTTGCTCTTAAAATGTAGTGCGAGTGCCTTTGAAAGGCAAGTGTCAACAAAATAGCGGCGAAATAATTGCGGTAAGCGCGGGAATCTGAACTCATCGAGAGGACTCGTGATTGGCAGCCCGTCAGTTGGAAAACTTCACAGTAATTGCTTTACTCCAGGTGAGGCGGTGGGAGTCTGCTACTTGTTTATGGAGATGGAAGTATCAAAATCCTCCGGGTGACGAGCTAAAAACGCCTGGCGTACAATCTGTCTGCCGTCTCGTGACCCCCGACGCCAGGGCTGATAAGCGGCGGTCACGTGCGCCCGAGGAGCTAACCGGGAGCGATAGAGGCAGGTTTTAGACTGCGCATCACGCACGCAAATTGAAACTTTTGCATCTTTTCCTTATCTGCAAGCTGTTTTTTTTTTTTTTTTCCTCGGGGAGAGATAAGAGTTCACGCTTAGAAGGACTGATTATCTCCTAAAATAAACAAATATGGACAGCCATGTCTATCAAGCCATGACAAAACCTCTACCTCCACCACTTCTTTATATATATATTTATTGCACCGACTTCCTTAAAGAGAGGCGCTCCGGGAAGGAAGAGCAGGGGAGTGGATGTGTGGATTAGTTTGGCACCGCCAAGGAACTTTAAATTGAATTCCCCCCTTTCGGAATGCAACACACTCTGCTGCAATCAGACATGTCAGATTGCAAAGTGCATCAGCTCATCTTGTTTCATTTAAAAAACTATTTGAAAATGATTTGCTCGTGGGGTCAGAGTCATCTTAATTTCTTCAAAAGTCAGGTGATTCTCATTTGCTTTGGGTTAATATACCTGAGGGAACACAATTATGGAATAATTAAATTCAGATTAATGAGGTATACAACGTCCACCTCTAGAAGACTTGACCACCCTTGCATTAAGTGGGAGGTCCTCTGCGTGAAAAACATTTCATGCAATACAAGAAAAACAAGCACATTTGGTCCCAATCTGTCAAACTTAATTTGATAAAAATTAAGTTATATCAGGTTATTTTCTTACTTCCAAATGGTGTGTTTATCTATATAACTACGTTAAATGAAGAAGTTAAATGTGGGAACAAAAAGTACATGTCTCCAAGAAGCCGGCTGATTTTCAATTAACCTAATGACATAGAGTCCGATGCTATCTGTTTGCTGTTGGCACTATAGCGCAATGGATAAACTGCACGCACATGTACATAATGGCCAAAAAAAGTACGTTAGATTCAACAAACACTGAGAAATGTCGCTGCATTACCTCATGAAACAAGGGACTGATCTATGACAGCGTATATCTCAGTTACTTTACAAAGACAGAAAATAGAGGGTTCCTATCAGCTCTTGAAATAACCAAGCGTACCTCCGCTGTCTGGCTCTTGTCAAGGCTGCTGGCAGCTTGACTCACTTTCAGCAGGAGTTCACGGTTAGAGAAATGTGACCCTCCATTTCTTCCCCCTCTGCGCTGACCTTTCGCTGGGCCGGCAGGCTAATTTTTTGCTCCAATGGCCAGCAGTCGGGATGTGTCACTTAATTCAACCTGGAATGGATACAGGTATGCATGACACAATTGGCTGAATTTAACAGTCCTCCGGTTGATCTAAAGAGCATATGGGGAGAAATGGGGGGGCTTTTGATTTAATTTTACAGAACAGCCTCGGAGATGCCCTTGTACACACGTCGTACAAGATGAGGACATGGAATGCCCATCAAGCTGAGATGTGGTTTGCTGTAAGAACATGAAGCTACACTGTTTCTTTTTTATTTTGAGAATTGATCGTCAAACATTTTACGTGCATTAAGTAATTTATGACTTATATTTACATCTATTGGCGACCAAGGAATGCAACAACATTGACAGGTATCTGACCCAATTTAGCCAGAGAACACTTTGACAGAAACAAAGTCACATTAGAGAGACGCAACAGAAAGAGTAAGCTAGTTAATTAGAGCAGACATCCAGCAGGAGTGTTTAGTAAAGAGCTAATACATCACCGTGCTAAATACTGGAATAATAATGCTGCTTTGTCATTTGCTGTAGCCTTTGTAGCTAATGTAGTGGACCTCCCACAGCTAATGTGTAGTGATTGGAGTTGTTTCCAAGTACAGGCTGGTCAGTGAGTTTTGAAAGCCAGAAAACCTAGTGAAGTAATTGTTGAGTCATTGGTATTGAGCAACATCAACCTCTCACAGATATGTCATTTTATGCTATGGAACAGTAAAATCTTACTTAATGCACCTTATTCCTGCCACATCTAGCCTACCTGTAAAAATCCACGCTCAGGAACTCCCTATATTAATCACCATTTTTACACAAAATCAAACTCTTACTTTTTACTCGACAAATGGCAATAAACCCTCTCTTTTCGTCCCGTGAGTCTGCACCACGTCTCAGCATAGGTTGTTTTGCCAGTGCTGGAAATGCTAACGTCAGCTAGTTTAGCTAGCTAGCTTAGTGGCTCAGTAGCATATAGCAACTTGAATCAACCACTTTGTCAGAGAAATATTAGGAAAATGACATGACCACTTAGTGAGCAGGTGGGTGAGGTTATAGTTTGGAGTGGTTATGTTGAGGTTAAAATGAATGTTAACTTTTAGGGTTAACACAGGGTTAATTTAGGCTTAAATTCACCCAAGGCTTTGCCGGTAAAAGAAGGGATAGCTGAGCAGAGAGCTGACTAGAGTTGCCACACGTCTGATTTTCAGATGGTTTGTCCCGGTCTGGTTGGAGGATAAACTGTACATGTGGATACACTGAATGTACAAAATATTAGGGTCGTCTTCCTGATATTGAGTTGCAGCCCCTTTTTACACAATCCACATCTCAGTTGTCTCAAAGCTTCAAAATCCTTCTCTAGCTCGTCTGCTTCTCTTTATCTCCATGTCCTCGTTTATGATTGGTATAGATTTAATAAGGGAAATCAATAAGGGATAATGGCTTTTACCTGGATTCACCTCATCAGTGGACTTCATGAAAACAGTAAGTGTCCCTAACATCTTCTAAATTCACTGTATGTGGGTATATATGATGATCTACTTGAGGCTGGTATAGCTTGCCACATCTACCCAAAGCCTATATCACACATATTGTATTACACATTGTCTGTAGAGGCATTTCCATGATAACACCACTTTTACTCATAAGAGGGCATCTTTCTAACCTGCAGTTTGTGTCCATTTTGTCTCTGGGCCTTAATACACGCATACGTAGGCCTGCATTGCCTGTTTTTGCCATATTCTTAATCTGGCAATCCTAATGCTCACAAACCCTCCTTCATGTCACGGCACTCCCGTCAGAATCGTCTCTGCTGTCTGCCGTCGACTCCAAACCTCATTGAAAATCCAAAGCTTTTTGATCTTGTAAGATTCCCTGTTCCTCATTTTCACCACAACAATCGCTTTGAGCGTGACTTATCGTCTCCATAAAGCTACAAAAGAACATTACTACGAACGCCGATATTTCACCTGAGCCAAAGCAACCGACAGCGGAGGAAATGTATTTAGACAGATGACTCAAGACTTTTTTTTTTTCTGAAATATGTGTCCCCACAGTAACACACCGGTGCTTCGCCGCTGGGCAAAATGTAACAATCAAACTTCACCCATGAATGACTGAATTGTCTTGCCACATGCAAACAGCCCGCGATATGACAGGGGAAGTGATTGTTATTACTGGCGCTTTAGATCTGGAATGTGAATGAAGCGCAGACAGCAAGGATCACCTTCAAAAACAGTAACAGACAATTCCCTTCCTCTCTCTTTGTGGGCTGGGCTTAGCGGTTAGTAAACACAAATCCTCCTTTTTTGTGTTTATGGACAAGACCAGCACCCATCAAGTCTTTTAATGATGCATGTTTCGGATAGGAATGCTGGTACGTAAAGGAGGGAGGGGGCCAGGGTAAGAAATTAACTTATTTTTTTCGCTTGATCTGATAATTTAGAGGTATTTTTGTCTTTTTAGGGGAAACTACTGAACTATGAAATACATTTGCATTGCATATTGGCAAATAAACACTCAATTTGTACCACTTTTAACTTGTTTCCCACTGCTGGAAACTGGCAGCAGGCCTTACAGAAGAGGATTTTGCAGTTTGTCCCCAACCAGTCCATCTTCCATACCTCCATTGTTGAGTTTTTTTTACCATATGGGTTGTTTTAGTTGTTGGTGCAGTGGTTTGTGTTCCTTCCTTCTACTGCTGGCTGTGTGGTGCCAAGAGTTTCGACTGCTTCAGGTTGTGTACTCGCTTGTTTTCCGATCAAAAAACGTTCAGTTTTTCTCTCCCAGAACACACTGGAAAGAATCGCCCGGTCGTAGGCTCTCATGAATTACCTACGGTGGCCCACAGGGGACAGTGGTCACATTCACGCATGATTACAGCATTTGACAACAAGGGTGAAATGCAAAAAAAGGGTACTGCTAAGTATCGGCGGGCATTTCCTGGCCCCTTCCTTTTAAATTTCATGGGCATTTCTTGAACTCTCATGGACGTTTTTACCCCAAGGCCCCTGTTCATTCCTGACCCTGGAGGGGGGGCTAAGGAGAAAAAGCAAAAAAAACACACCCGGCACACAGATGACGCATCACACCTCACTTTGTTTGCATCGTACTCAAACTGACTTCCAACGGGAGGCGGATGCCGACGAACATCAGCGTCCCTCATCCTCCAGACGGGGAGACCGGTGTTTAGAAAGCCATTCGACGGATGCCGCTATAGCACCGGGCTTTTATTATCATTGCCGCGGCGTGTCAGGCCACAGTGCACTGTTCACTGTGCATGCATTATACAGGACCATCTATCTCCTGTTGCCTTTGAAACTCACCGCTCCATAGCCGATGCCCCAGACACTCTCACCCTCCCCTTACTTCTCTTTGCCCTGCTTCTCTCTCCGCGGACCTACGCTGATCTCTGCACTCGTATACACACACATGCAAACGGTGTGCTATACTATTTGTGCTATACTATTATGCTATGCTATTTATGCCATGCATTCCAATACTGTTCATCTGCATCTTCCTTTTGAAGTCAGTAACTGAAGTTACTAATAGCTGACATTTTGTCCCAATATTCAATATCTTTCATTTTTTCCATTTTCATGCCAAAACATGACAAGTATTCAGTTCTTCCCCTAGAATTGTATTCTTGTCAGGGTGGAAAAGCCTCTGAAACAGCATTGAAAAAACATAATTGAATTAAATATATAAATAAAATGTACAAAGAAAATATAATTTCTGTTTTTCTGTGGTCAGAGAGGAACCTCCCATCAAATCAGAAGTGGAGACACTGACTGGATGATATCTGATATTTCATAAAAGGCCAGTATCGGCATATCTGCTAGTGGTAAATCAAAAGGAGGCTAAATCTCCAGTCAGTGATCATCAGAAGGCAAACAACCGCCAATAAAAGAAAAATACTTTCAGAAAAGCATCCATTTATTCCTTTTTTCCCCTTCCAAGATCTTCATATACTTTGCATCAGTTTGACACTACTGACTACTACTGACGTGCGCTATGAATTTACATGATAAAGGTGATAAAGTGAGTTTAGGCGGGTTCACCCTGCGCTACATCCCTGGTGTACAGTGTACTGTATGGTATCTATAGAGAGGAAGATTCCATATTATGCCGAGGCCTCTGGGATTTGTCAAGGAACTTTCTTTGATTGTCTCTCCTTTCTTCTTCTTCTTCTTCTTCTTCTTCTTCTTCTTCTTCTTTCCTCTTCACCTTCAACCACGCTGTCATCCCTCCCTCTTGTCCCTCATCAGCATCCCTACATCCCCCCCCCCCCCCCCCCCCCCCACCAACCCCCCCCCCACCCAGCTCCCTGGACGGTGGGAGGGGGGGGGGGGGGTGTTGCGGTCGCCCCTGTTTATGCAATCCCCCTTGTTTTGAAGTGACAGGCCGGGGATAGATATGCAATATTAAAGAGAGGCCTTATGAATTTTTGACATCTAATTAGTTGCTTCCCCGTTAACATATCGCGGCTCGCGGGGGCATGGAGCGCTCCGCCGGGGCCCTCTGAAGTGCGGGGCAGGAAAAAGGGGCCCGCTGCCACCTCTAATGTATTCCCCTCTAATGTAAGTAGTAATCATAGCACTAAGGTTAATTAATGGCCCTCCGAAGCCCTGGCTTTCCACGGAATATCAGGCCTGCGGTATCGCCGGAGCACCAATTAGAGGTTTTTTTCTGCTCCCACTTCAAATGTTAATGGCCGCTGTTTCAGGGCCGCAGAGCGACGGGGAAGAGGTAAAGCGCCGAGGTGATTGTCGTAACGCTTTATGGATGGTACACAGGCCCGGCTGAGGTGTGCAGTCAGGTTCACACACACTACTCCGGCGGGTCTGCAGGTCCTTAACAAGTCTTCGAATGCTTTGAACGAAATGAATCCAAGTGAAAGGCCTTTAAAGGTCTTCGGTATGGTCAAATGTTGCGTTTCAGAGGTTTTGAATGTGCAATGAGTCACATTCTTGCTGCCCCATAGCACAAAATGACTAAAATATACCTGCAGGGAGTTGATCAATACCAATGACTCAACGATTAGTTGGCAATTGTAGTCAGACACTCCCAAAAAAGCAGCAATATCATTCCAATATTTAGCATGGTGATATATTACCTCTTCACTAGATGTTTCTGTTGGATCTCTGCTCTAATTAGCTAGCTCCATCCTCTCTATTGTGAAAATGCGACTTTATATTAATTCTGTCCATTATAGGCCACTGCCAGAGACTTGTTGATACTGTTGCAATTCCTTGGTTGTCAATACAGGTTGATAAAAGTCACAAAATTACTTTAAAACTGCCGTTTTTGCTGCACTACTTTTCTAGTTGCTCAGACGCTAGACTCAATATTAGCTAGCTAGTTTTTTTGACTTCTCAGACTTATATTAGGGTGACATTGCACTGACATTTTATTCAAATTAGCATTAGCAACAGTCTTAAAAAGTTTTAAATATTAACTTGCAGAAGGTTTGAATTCCTGGACCGGTTGGGAAAATGTGGGTGGGGGAAAGTGAATGAGTAGCACAACTACTGTCCAGGTGCCTTTGAGCAAGGCATTGAACCCCATACTGCTTCCAGTGGAGCTGCTCAGTGGCCACCAGTAGAAGACTGGTTGTACTGGGCAGCTCCCAGTGTGAATGTGTGAAACTGTATGAATGTGAAGCAAGGTGTTGCTGGAAAAGAACATGGAGCTCTGTCCACTTTCCCTGGATAAATAAAGGTTAAAAAAGGTGCACACACACACACACACACTAATAGACCGCCACTCATAGCTCAACTCGTACTCCACATAATGATGTGACCACATAGTGAAGTGACCAAAGGAAGGAGTCTGTTGCGTATGTGGGTGATGCTGGACCGCAGAGCCTCAGCATCGCTTTGAACTAGAGATGTCACCAGCACCCCCGGCCCGTCTTCTTCCTCTGTCTGATGCTCGCTCTCTCTCTCTCTCTCTCTCTTTCTCTTTCTCTCTCTCTCCTCTATATTCCTGTATGTCTCTCTGTCCCTGTCCTTTGTTCATATTTGATTCCCAAAGGTGCCGGTAGAGTACAATAGGCCTGGTAGGGCGGCCGCCACAACAGCGCTGGCTTCTCTTTAATAGTCAAACATATGTAAAGACAGTGTGTGTGAGTGTGTGTGTGTGTGTGAGAGAGAGAGAGTGAACACACCTCTGCACACAATAGAAGCAGAGGCATGTCATCATCATACATAGATACAGATAGGGAGGAGTGTGTGTATGAGAGAAAGGACTGGCATGCCGATTGTAGTGTGTGTACGTGTATGTGTGTGTGTGTGTAGTAGGGGGTTGTGATATGTAGATAAGATTGCCATCTCATCCGGATTTTTATTTTTTATCTTTTGACCCCCATTCACTGGATTGAATGTGACTGGATGTCAGTCGTAATAAAAATAGAAAGATGTCAGTGGCGTTGAATACTGGATGGACAAAATACATAACTATTGTTTTTATCAACTTTTACAGGATACACACACATCCGCGCGCACACACACACATATTTTGAACCCTGCCTCTGACCAGTGGCCAATCTGTTGTTTCCCACATCTGGCTAAACAAATGGAAGCTCCCCAAACTCTTCACACACACACACACACACACTCGCACAAAACACTCAAACACACAGGATCTCAGACAAGTCTTCAGCATGATCAATTAACTGATTATCGCTTGCGGTGCCTGTTGATTGGCTAATCAGTCAGGCTATTAATCACTTTCTATCCGCGCTGATCAGGAGATGCCTATCGTACGCTCTCAATCAGGTCCTCATACATCACACGCCCTAAAACAGGTGTGGCTTAGGCAGGCGCGATAACAGTCACACACACACACACACACACACACACACATCAAAGCCACACCATATGTATTGTATTCAATTCAATTCAGGTCAAGTAAGCTTTATGGAAGAATATTTCAGCAAATATTTCAGCATTTCAGCACATCACAATGCATTTATTATATTCCATTTACCACAGAAGTACATCATAGAGATATAGAAGGAAAAGAGCAGTGGGTAGAAGAGATACGAATTGAAGAAATCAAAATGAATGAATAGACTCTGAAGCCCTATTTGCATTGAACTAATATTACATATCACATCCAGCGATTTGTAATACGCTAATTGTGGAGATCATCAGTGATTGTAATGCTGTGTGAATCTGCCATGTATGTAATTTGTAAATTAAAAATTCTGGCACAAATTGCCTCCCGTTTTTTGATGAAGACAGACGTCCATTTGTACTAATACTGTCTGAACTGAACTCTCTGTAATTTCAGTAGTGGAATGCATAGAGGAAGGATTTGAATGCATCATAAAATTCAAAGTTTTGCTTCCCTACATCAAAATGTGAGGAATTGTAAAATCTTGGTCATATACAATTGTATAATTTCAGCAAATGTTATTATCCTGTGTGAATGTGTATTTTTGGCATGAAAGTGGTCAAATTTAAACTATTGGCCTTCAAAAACCCATAGTCCCCCACATAATACTAGTCCTGTGTGAATAGGGCATCACTTACATCAGTGGTTCTCAATGTGGGGTCCGGGGACCACCAGGGGTCCTTGAGGGGGCAAATTGATTAATTATTAAACTTCACCATTATTTCATTTACAAGAAGTTAAAACAATTAGAGAATGCAGACTATTTTGATCATAGTTTCACTGTTATCTCTCTACCTACAATACAGATAGTCATGGAATTCTGGACAAAATCATATCTGGCAATAAAAATATTCTCAGATTTGGGTCCGAGAGACAAAATCTCATCAAATGGGGGTCTAATGTGGACTAAACTAGGGGTCCTTGATACGAAAAAGGTTTTGAGAATCACTGACTTACACGACGCTGCTAAACCCTAAATAAATGAAATAAATTATGACTGCGTTTGCGGCCCGCTGCGACAACATAACTTTTGCACTGTGATAATTGAAAAGGGTTCACCAGGGGTAAATGAGCTCTTTACCTCCCCCGAATTTATTGTCACGCATTTTACAGTGACATGCAGTTGTCCAATCAGGCGGCGGCATTAATAAGAGCGTCTATCAATTACACCGACGCAAAATGATTATTCCGCGACGACTGTGCGTTATGTCACTCGGGTCCCTTTTTCAAACTCAGGGGTACGGGAGGAGCTGCGTTGTGTTCGTCAGGATCTCCAATCACTCCCCCCCCCCGCTTCCTGAAAAACTCACCTCATCCGCCTTTCTCTCTCTCTCTCTCTCTGCCATAATATTCTTTTTTTTGTGTTATTCTCTCTTCTTCTTCTTCTATTTTTTTTTTTTTTTTTTTTTTCAATTAGAGTCAATTGACCTGACAGAATTGCCGGCAATTAAGTGATTTTTGTAATGGTCCTGGGCTAATTTGCCTTGGCTTGTCAGCTGTATTTTATGTCGCTGAACCCCCCACCTCGCTTACTCTCTCTGGCACATAATAGCTTATAATTTCAAAATCTTTACCCTCCGCTTCCTTCTCAATAAATCGCAATTACAGGAAGTTGTTAGAGATGCCTAACCCCCCCCCCACCCACCCCCAACCCTCCCCCCTCTTCTCCAGCACCGGCACCGCCACTGCTGCCGCCGCCGCCGCCCCACCCGCTTTATTTTGTCGAAGATATTTCTCTCTTTTTTTCTTTTTTTTTTGCAATTGACAGAGCGGCAGAGAGCAGCAGAGGAAATCTATTTGTTTGCAGAGCCTTAATGTAATCGCGCTTCATGTGTGTACACTGAGTCCAACTCTCCTGGGCTCCGGCACACGGAGAAGTTTACTCTCTCCACATTGCTCATTAAGAATATGATTTTCTGGCAGCTGGTCTTTGGACGGAGTGTCTTTTTAATTCTTCCCAAACGGAGGGGGAGGGTTTTTAAAGGTTTTTTTTTGTTGTTTTTTTTTTTGTCCCCCCGCCCGCCCCCCTCCCAAAGATGCGTTTCCGTCAGTGGTTCAAAGGCTAAGGTGTTTTTTGAACCCCGCTCTTCAGTACCAAAAGCGAGCCTAGCGTGCGTCAGTTTTCAGAAGAGGAAGAGGTGGAGGGGGGGTCGGGAGGGGTGGGGGGGGTGAGAAAGGTCAGCCGATCGCTCACGCGCTGCTCCTCTCCGGGTCACGCTGAAAGTTCGAGAGCGCGCCGGAGGGATCGGTCTCTGAGTTTAGCCCCCCCCCCCACCCCCCACCTCACCAACACCCCCCCACCCCCCACCTCACCAACACCCCCCCCCCCAACCACCCTTCATCCCTCCGCTCCTCCCTTTCCTCTCATCCGTCAAACTCAAACCGCCGCCGCCACGCTTCGAGGTCTCCTCATAAAATATGCAAATGAACTCCAAATGAAATACCTTTTTTCCCCCCCCTCCGTCTCTCTCTCTCTCTCTCTCTCTCCGAGCTTGAAGGCCTTCCATCAGTGCCCCCCCCAAATCCACCTCCACTACCCCCCCACCTCACCCCAACACTAATCATCTCTGTACGTAATAACTCCAGAGCCGAGCATCTGCTTGCCTCCATAACACTCCACTAATTCCCCCCCCCCCCCCCCCAACCCCACCCCCCACCCATCCCACCACCACTGCCCCCCCTCCCCCTCCCATTTCCACTGCCGCCTCGTTCTCTCTCCCCCCCTCCCCAACACAATCTACATGTATTAGGTCGTAATGACTTAGCGGTTAAAAGCAAATAGATGCCAGGGGACATACACCCCCCCCCCCCATACACACACACACACACACACTCTGCCACCCAACTCTGGCTACTCAAGATAAATGGCGCGGAGTGAGAGAAGAACTGAGCCCTATCAATCACATTAAGCGCCAGGGCGTTTGTTATCAGAAAGTGTGGTTGACACCCCCCCCCCCCTCCCCCCCACCCCATTCAAAACCCTTGGGAGTGTGTGTGTGTGTGTGCAAGAGGAGGAGGAGGAGGGGGGGGGGGGGGGAGTTTGTTAACGCCTTAGCAAACGCTGTCGACGGGGGCGGCGTACATGGCAGGCAGTAGAGGGAGTGTGGGGGAGGTGGAGGGTGGAGGAGCAGGGAGGAGGGGGGTGGGGTGGGGGGGGTGCTTTGCTAACAAGCAAGAGACAATGGGCTTTAACCGAGTGCTCATTAGCAAAAAAATTACACACACGCGCATCAGCTGGCATGTGTGTGTGTGTGTGTGCATAACCCTGCCCATAAGAAAACGAACATGCAAACCTCAGGTGAAACCGTTACCGCAGTTCGCTCCCACCAACTTTCTCCGTCCGAAAAAGTTCGACTTCCGTACATGATGCTGTTTCAGCTCGGCGGCGGCGGCAGCAGAGGCGGGTGATCTATGGATTATTTGCGCTTGATAACTCTATTTCCCCCCTCGCACAATCTCATTTGGGACGGCGCGAGCATACCGATACCGGGCGCCTTAATGGCTGTGCGTGCTGTGCTTAACACAGTTTGAAATGAATAACCCCGCTAACAGTCTCATCGCCATTACAAGTAGGCCTTAAATGATCATTTGGGAGGGATGGAAGCCACTGATAGCGTTTTCGGAAATTATCGTAATATCATTTTCCGTTTGCCTAAATCATTCTAATGAGATGTGCCACTTAGCGACCATGTTGGAGCTGAAATAAGCCCCCGTGTTTCAGCTGTGTCAAATACCCTAGATGTAAACGGTTACGGAAATATGGGCGCCCACTGCTAGAATAAGTGTGAGCAGAATGGGGGCTCGGCGTGTGTGTGTGTGTGTGTGTGTGTGTGTGTATACATGCGTGTGTGCATGTGTGTGTGAACAATTCCATCCAGCTCTATTTGCGCCGCGTAGCTATTCCTCAAACCGGCAGATCATTTTGTTGTTGTTGTTGTCGATTGTAGCGTTTTATTTTCTGAGGCTACACACACACGCGCGCGCACACACACACACACACAAATGGGCTCAGGAGAGAAAGGGAGATGGATACATACATACAGTCGGATCAACAAATAAATTATTCAGAGCGATATGACAGCAGATGTTTGGGAGGCCGTGATTCAGCGGTGGTCTCCGCTGCAACTTTTGATCAGAAATTCAAAAACAGGCCCTGTGTGGCCGACAGACGGCTGGATGGGAGTCTCTTCTCCGGCTCTTATCTTCCCCCCTCTGCCATCCTCTCATCCCACATATTTTCAGAGGCCATTTGTTTTTTTTTGGGGGGAGAGGCTTTGTGGAGGAGCTGCAGACCGCTTCCACATGGCGGTAACTTCGTGGGGGGGGGGGGGGGGGGGGCGGTCCTCAACGGAAGCAAAGGAGACGTTATGAAGTTCAAATGAAGTGATTATAGGCTGACTGAGTCGTCGTTTTTCTCTGATGAAAATATAACGAGGCAAAATGGCTACAGCAGGGATGTAGTGGAGGGGAAACCCAGCCTAAAATCAGTTTGCCCACCTTTTTATATGCAGGAATAGAGTTTACCACCTTTTTAGGTTGAGCTGAATCCTTATAGTATACATCATAGTGAGTAGTATCAAACTGATGTGAGCTATATGAGGATGGGGTGTGTTGGGGGGGAAAAAGCATAAATTCAGTGGTGGACGTTGGGGAGGCTAAGAAGACCAAAAAGCCGTCGGTTGAAGGGAATAAATAAAAAATATAACTACTACTCTATATCTATCATATCTATCATATCTGTCATAGTCTTATGCATCCAGACCGACAGTGTCGTATTAATAGGGATGGGACGATATATCGAAATTCAATATATTGCAATAAAAAAATGTGACAATACGTATCACGATATTAGCTCCATTTTTTTCTGCTGTACTAATCACAAATGAGATGCATACAAGATCTCCATTGAAATTATATTATTTGCACTTTGTACAGAAATTTTTTAATTGTTGTTTACATTCTAGCGAGCCAATGCCATTGCTAGAAAGATTTGTGTCTCACAAATAAACATAATTCTGCACGTCAGACTTTGTTGTCATTGAACTTTTATTCATTCCATCGTAGCGTGGTCTTATCGAATCGTGAACCTCATATCGCGAATCGTATCGTGAGATAAGCATATCGTCCCATCCCTACGTATTAACAATCCGGTCCAACTTGACTTTAATAATGAACACGGCACACAGGAAGGTAGAATTCAGCGGGGAAGGAGAGAGAGGTGACATGTTACCTTCAGATGTTTCTAAGTGATTAAACATCAGATTGTTTCCAAAGACTCTCTGTCGTGTCAGAGAGCATTTATACACATAAATAATGGAGGGGAGAAAATCAGCCCCACGCTGTAGCTGAGCCCGAGGGATCTGGGACTTGGGTAATGAATGCTGATGGACATGAACATCATATGATATTCATCAGATTGCACGTCGTCTGGAATCATAAGAATAACAGGCCTGACATGAGACATGACGGTTAGATGTAGTGTCATAACTGGCATGGTGTTAAAGAGGCGCTATTATAGGAATTCAAATTTTCCTCTATTTATATGGATATATGATCCAATGTATGTAATGTAGATGGTGTTAAAATTTGTTTTTGTTTGAGTGGTTAAAATTAAAGTTATTGTCTTTTTTACAGCCCATTTCGGACAAACTCCAGTTAATGCATCACAACTAGACTCGGTCCTGATTGGCTCCCTCACTAAAGAATGACTGAATTCCGTCCAATCAGACCAGTCTGCAGCATTTGAACTGGAAAATCCTCCGCAGGTTAAGTTAAAAATTGTAACTCTAACTACACCATGAGTCTGATTGACACAAAACTTGCTACACACATCCAGCTATCCTTACAAATTCCATTAATTGTAATTGGCCTAATGAGGGCGCTATAATTAAAGGTCCAAATTTGAACGTTTTTTTTTTATTTTTTAGAATTTTTGCCTTTATTTGATAGTACACATAGTGAGACAGGAAAGATGGGAGAGTTTTTTATTTTTTATTTTGATGAAACTTGGAGGGATGATGCATCTTGTTACTGATTGGCCCGAGGGGTGTGTGACATTATGATTCACTCATTTTTCACATTGAATCTATAACGATATCCGATAACAGGGGAGAGATTCCGATTACAGAGGCATGCTGTGCTGTATCACTGCTAAACAGGCTTTGTTACAATAAACCGATGTGTATCGATAGGAATCAGGAATTATTCCATTTGAAACACAAAAGAAGCAAGGGCATCGTTTGTCATTGTCTCTTTAAAGCCTCATTTCCCATTAGTTTTTTTTTTGTGTGTGCCAAATGAAAGTGTGTGCGTGTGTGTGTGTGTGTTCTGGAGGGGGGGGGGGTTACAAAGGGATTTAGTCATACTTAACTCGCAATTGAGGGTCCCCCTACACCACTTCCTTCACCCAGACACCTTTTTCATACACGAGTGAACCATTCATATTCCATCTGTTCCAGCTCTCACTCTTTGGGGAGGCTGTCAATCTCCGAGACTCATGTGATGTGAATGGGGGGGTAGGTAGGGTGGAGGGAGAGACAAAGGGAGAGAGAGAGAGAGAGATGAAGCTTGTGGAAGTGGAAACGGAGAAGAGTGGAGTGGAGAGGAGGAGGCTCCAGCGCCGCCGCCGCCGCTGAACTCCTGGGACCTTTCAGAAAAAGCTCATCGCACATCAGTGTCCTGCCGAGCCGCCGCCATGGAAGAGAGGACGAGCGAGGCAGCGGAAAAATGGGGGGGACGGAGAGAGAGAGGGAGTGGGGGGTGGGGTGGGGGGGTTCAAATAAGAGGGAGGGTGGGAAAAAAAACGGAAGAAAGGAAGAGTAAAAGAAAAATGAGATTGTGATCGATGTGCGGAGAAAATGTCAGAGGGAAAGGAAAGAGAGGAGCTGCTGGAAAGCCGCTTCGGCTTCGGCGGCAACTTCATCACCACAGTCATACGGAGAAATAGTCATTGAGGAGCATTTCTTAAGCAATGATAATGGGACGAAAAGGAGATATTATGAAGTTGAAATTACATAATTAGGCTAAATGATTTATTCTTTTTCTTACAATTTGCTGAGGGGAGGGTAAACCCACCTAAAATCAGTTTACGCACCTTTTTAACATAAATCCTTATAATTGTAGTGATAACAATTAACACTACAAAGATTTGGTGGCTTTTGGGTGTTTAATAGAAGCATAAATTGAGGAGAGCAAATAAAAGTATAACTACTATTTCCTTGTCCAACAACACTGGTTTGTACAGAAAGTGGGTCTAAGAAAGGTCATGGAGGTTTCAATTTTAAAATGCAAAACCGCCATCGTTTGGCCTTTTCTTGTGTCAGTGCTTATCTGAAAATACAGTTCATTTTTGCTTCTATTGATGGTTATTTGCCCTTATGATCACCAAACGGCTGTCATAGTTCACCCTCCTTTTTATTTACCCCTCCATCATTGAAAGAGACACAGATCGAGAACGAGGAGAGGGAGAAGTGGAGGGAGAGATGGCAGGAGGAGGAGGAGGATGGGATGATGGGAGGGAGGGGTGTTGCATGGCCGGGAGGCAGCATGGAGGCGACACATCTGTCGCAGTATTAACTTTCTGCTCTGTGGGACCTGGGTGTCAACGCGAGCCGCTGGGCTCCCCGACTCCAGCCATCCTAGAGCTCAGATGGAGGAACAAAGCCGCCACCGAAACAGCCCCGCACCAAGCCCAACCTCTGCTCCCTACAGTGGGAGAGACGCTGTACAAGTTCCCCTCCATGCATTCAGTAACTAACTGTAAGTAACCACTGTAAGAAACTCCATAATATGCCAGTAATCCATACTCTTTCCTGTGCTTTCCCACCCATACAGTCTGCTTTACATGTGTTGGAATTGTCGGCTGCATATGTTTAAATAATCCCACAATTGTTTAAATTTGTTTTATATTCTTTATTATTCTTATAGTCTTATGTTTCCTTGCTGTATCCTATTATTTTTTGCTACTGCACAACCCAATTTCCCCACAGGCATCTAAAGCTTCATCTTATCAGTACTGTAGACAATTCTTTCTTGAATGTTACACCAGAACTAAATAAGCATATTGTAAGGCAAAACTGTACTGTCTCTCAACCAACTAGTTACTAGACCACTGTTTGTATCTTTTGATGGCAGTAAAGGGAAAGAAAACTTGATTTCATATTAGGAATGGAGCAAAATGTGCCACATTCCTTCAGCAAGGATTTAAAAATAGTGTGACTTGTGTTCCAGAAAGCCAATTTAAGACTTTTTAAGACCTTTTTAATGCAACCTGGAATTAAATTTAAGAGCAATTTAACAACCAAAATAAAGAAACATTGAGCATGGCTAATGAAAGAGATTATTAGTAAGGGGCATGAAGTCCATCTGTGTTTAGTACATAAAACTAAGGGTGGGCATGTAGCACAAAGAAACCTGCCATAAAATGATTAAAAATACAACCTCTAATAACTGTATTTAAAACATGTAATACTTTTAAGGCCTTAAATTTAGTTTACTTCAGAGATAGGTTGTAAAATGGCTACATCTGTATGTTAACTCATACATGAGACTGTTAGGACATACAGTAGTAGGCAATGGGTCTCTGCTACTTTGAAGAAATAAATGTATTACTTTGGTAGTGGAACAGATTTTGATTGCTTCATAAAATGGTCACTGGGGGTAATTTTTATTGAAACACACGTGTACACACACACACACACATACACACACACACACACACACACACACACACACACACACACACACACACACACACACAAAGCTGATCCCATGGTCCACTCACTAAGAAAGGCTTTATTACCCATTGCTCTAATCCCAGTCTCTTGTGACCAGCATCTGAGCATTTAATCTCTAATGTCATTATGGTCACTTTGTCCAGGGAATGGCCCTTAGTGGCTCAAATCAATAGAGCCTGTTTACCGTTCAGCCCCGGAGGTGTTTTCTGGCCAGACGAGGGGGATTTGTTTTCCACCGTCTCCCGGGGCTGATAGGGGCCGGGCTGGGCCAAACTACTGACCCTGGAGCCCTGCAGCCTCCACTGGCAAAAGGCCTCGCACAGCTCCAGTAGTCCTAGAATGCTGCCCTGGGGGACGCCATGGTCACTAAGCTGCTGCTTCCTGCACTGAGCTACAGCTGCTGGGGTTGGTTTTTTTTTTGCCCCTGCTGCTGCTGTTGTTGTTGTTGTTGTTGAGTGGAGTGGCGTTTCTCTCCCTCCCTCCATCTCCATCTCCATCCCTCGTTCCCTCCCTCCCTCCCTCTCTATCTATCTCCGGCCTGCAGGGCATAAAGAAGCCCCATGAATTAATGAAGATGAGCGAGGTAATTAAACGTGGTGGCGATGGCGACACAGATCCTGGGAGGGTTTCAGAGGGACAGGAGGTCCACATGGGGCCTCGGCCTGCCTCCACCTCGATTACCCCCCCCACCCTTCCTCCCTCCCTCCCTCCCTCCGTCCCCCTGGTCCCCAGGTTGCATGGCACACAGATATGGCTTGATTGGCCTGCTGGGCATGGGGAGGAGGAGGGTTGGTGAAGTTGGCACCCAGGGGAGGTGGAGGGAGAGGCAGGATGGAGGGGGGTAGATTGAGCCCAGGCCTCACCTGTGGCCCCGGAGCCCCTCCCTGGATCCCTCCCCTGGCAGCCAGGTCACGCTGCGTGGTCCAAACACCCCCCGCCTGGGGAGGAGAGGAGGAAAACAACAGCATGGAGGGAAGGGAGGTGTGGAGGGAAGGATGGAGGGGATAAGGGAGGTAGGGCAAGAACCGTAGGGGCACTTCCAGGGATTATGGCCCCACGCTGGCCCACTGGGGCGCAGCCTTGATGGACGTCTGACTGGCAAGCGCTTGCCCTTTTATAAGATGTGACGCTCGCCGACCACCTCAACACCGCACAGCCCACCAGCTGGAGGCGGCCAGCAGAAAGCAGCTCTTGCTGGTCACTTGTAAGGAAATACCAGTTCTTTTTGCATTTTTTTTGCTTTACTTCAGACCAATTTAGACTGTTCAGTTCATAAAATCCCATTAAATTTGATACAAATATCCTGCTTGCAGACATCTTGGTCAATCTGAAACCATAGCCTAACATTGTAAATAAGACTGATTTGTTTAAAGAAATACTTGACTTGTTTCTTAGGCAATAAGGGGGCAATAACTGAGACTAACTTGGTGGTCTCCTGCATAACATTCAAATCAGTGTGTGCACACCAGCAACAATGGATAGCTGTAACTTTTATTGCACAAAATAATTTTTAAGAAAGAACCATGAAATGAAGGCCTAAACGCATCCTTATTTTTTCCCTTGGAGGAACAATAAAGACAACATTAACATGGCCAGACAAAGTTTGGGGTGCAACATATATACGGTGCAAACTGTTGACGTCTCACCAGTAACAAATGCACTGCCATTCCTATTGGTATTTGTTATACTTCCAACTCAGACTGGCTGCAACACCGAGAGACTGGAAAATTATGTGAATTAAATGAACCTTCTCTAATATCTAAGTTCAGCTTATACTTCATTATTCACTTCACTATTGAGTCAAGAGGCCAATTCTAAGCTTTTGGTCATTCCTACAGTATATACTCCTGCTAATAATCTGAAGAATTTGGGCAACGAGAGACACCAACCTCACACTTCACACACAATAATTAAATACCTGTTCATCTCTGGCTCCATTTTCTTAAAGTTATTTGAATGTTGTGTCCCTTTCCCTTATACGGCTCCATTATATAGCTATAAACCTTTGCTTCACAGCTAAGATCTAACATCAGAGGACTAAAACTATAAGATCAGTTAGTCCCCCCACCACTGGCTTTGTACATAACTGATTTATGAGACATTAGTTTCACTTTGAAACATGTTGACTGAGCTATACTGTCAGTACGTGACAGCGAAACATGAGTTTTACATGGATTTTGAGGGTATCAAATATTATAAACTCAAATCTTTAACTCAAGTATGTACATAAATACACTCCAAATTTTGATGTGTACGTAAATCGCTGCTCGTACTGTAGTTTTAAAGAAAGCGAGGTGAAGCGAACAGATGGATTGGCTGATCAATCCCAAGGCGAGGTGTGGAGACGTTGCTGTGGGCCTTCCTGCCTCACAGCACTATTAGAGGACTCGGTGGACACCAGAAGCCGCTTCACCATCAGATGAGCTCAGGCGTCACCCAGGAGAGCTCCCGAAACCTCTTCTCTGTTTATTTGCTATCACAGCCTTCACTGGAGTAATTAGCCAGGCCTTAACTTTGGTCTTCATCCATATTCCGACCCCATGGGGCAGCGGGACAAGCTCCCCTTACCCCCGTCAGGCCTCCCCATCTCCCAGCCCACGCCAAAACACGTGTCCTCCCAGTGGCTTCTGGGAATACGACACTCGTGAGGCGGCAGGTACGACGTTTTGTCCGAGGGAGCCGCCGGGAACCGCCACGAGTTCTCTGCACACACACACACACACAAACCCATCTGCCCAGAAGCCCCCCCACCACCCCCCCGACCCCTTCCCCATGTCCCAAGATGCTGTTTGTCGTCAGCGACCCTGAAGTTCGTTATGTAAACAAAAATTTGCCCTAATTAACGGGAGGGAAGTGTTGTCTTGGGAACTGGAGGGGAGGGGCCCGGTTGGAGCCAGGTGGCCTTTTGTTGCTCTTGCAGCCTGCCAGCATTATTTCATTAAACTATATATTTTTTTTACCTGCATCTCGCTTTACCATTCAGCTCACATTCCAAACCAACAAGTCCAAAATAAACGTCAGATACATGAATAAACGACAGACATTTACCGGAAAAAACAATGAAATGGCATCAGCGAATTTCCATGCGAAAGGCTCCAATAAAGGCGCTGTATGAGGGGATGGCTGGGGAGTGCCAAGAAGGGAGTGATTATGAAAAAATAAAAAAAAAATAAAAAACAGAAAAGGAGGAGCAGAGGATGAAGAAGAAAGAAAAACAGACAATGGCTGGGGTCCCAGTGGGGGGAGGAATACCCCCTCCATCGACCAGGGAGTGCAGATATGCACTGATTACAGAAGGGTGGGGGGGGGTAGGAGAACAGGTGTGCTGCGGACCCCCTCCTGGGACCTCCCCACCACCCCTGGGTCCTCAGAGGGAGGGATGGGGATGGAGTGTGTGTGTGTGTGTGTGTGTGTGTGGGGGGGGGGGGGTTGCCTATAGGATGCAGGAGGGACGGTGGAGCGGCGGGGAGGGGCAGAGCTTAGCTCATTAGAGAGAGTTTGCTTCTGCTAACTCACCTTCCCCTCGGGATGCGGCTAATCATCGCAGAGGGACCAGCAGCCAGTTAGAGAGGAGGTAGAGAGATAGACACTTATTTAGCATCTTTTCCTCCTGTCTGCATCCCTGAACCCGCAGTGCATTTGTCTGATCATCCCAAAGCGAAGGCCACAAGTGGCAAACAATCGCCCGATCTAAACACGCTCAGTTCCAGCGCAGTGCGGATTCTACAGAGATGTTACAAAACTTTCTAATATGATAATGACTCCAACTTTAACCCTCCACATTCATGTGTTATGTGCTGGGTGGAAGAGCCCTTTACAATATGTTGCAACATAGAGAGGAATACATTATGGTGAAGGGTATGAATCAACTTGGTTGATGTGACGCTCTATTCTGACCGATTGTGGGCGGTGCAAGAGACTCTGATTGCATCTATGTAGCGGTCTGCAGCTACAAAGTTTTGACAAAGAACAATAACGGAACTTTCATAACATTACATTGTTTTGATGAGGTAAATAAACACAAAAAAATCTATAATATTAATTCTGAACTTACCGTCAACCCCAATGATGGACCCAACCATTCTCCAAGCATGGATTTCGAGGCGCTTATTCCTGTAGTCTTTCAAATAAACATTGTAGAGAACTGGGAGGCTTAATCAACTTGTCATCCATTTTGCCCTTGCCAGGCGCAACTATCGTTCATGAAACAAAATCACATCAGTAGGGAAACAAGGAAGTGCGTAAATCTGATTGCTTGCTGATGGCCGCTCAGCTGTGGCCAGCTTTTCTAAGCCGACAAGCTGGTTGACTGTCCAAGCATCAGCCGAGATTCCATGGTCGCTCAGCTCAATAGGAAATTAATAGACTTACAGTGAATTGTTGATCATGTTGCTCGCAGTGTGACAACTCATGTTACACACCGGCGTTGAATTTTGTCTTGATTGGAAAAAATAGATACCAAAAGGTTGCTCCAGAATCATCCCTAGCTTTGTACCTTGTCCCATGTCATTGAGTTCTCCATGTAATGTCTCCTCATCTAGGTTTTCAAGTACCACTAACTCAATTTAGCTTGACTGACACAAAAGGGTGAAAGACCTCTACCTGCAAGGACATGTGGAAAACCATAATAGCAACACAAAGCTGAAGCCTTCCCTTTGCACTGTATAAGCACGCCATTCAGCAAGCGCACCTCACAATGCAAAACTCCTGACTAGAAAACGTCTGTAGTGCTGCGAATGGAAAAACATCAGAGACACCAACGCCTCTCAAGTTGTGGACAAAGCATGCAATTTTCATGCAATCTGACACTCTTTTTTTTTTAACCATTAGGACCCAGTGGCCTCCAATTCCCCCTAATTGCCAAATATTCCATTCATCTGTCCCATTAAATAACATAGGGTGGGGGAGCTTGCTCGCTCCCGCCCCTCCACCACCACAAAGACGTCCATAAAGTGGTACAATCTGAGGACGACATGGGAGAGCTGGGCCTCGCAGCTGGAGTAACGTCAAGGATCATTTCCATTTCCCAATGATTAATTTGAATTTAATATCTTAAATCAAAACCTAATTAATTTAGATACAATTTTGATGGTGCCCTGCTACTAATACACATGCTGTTAATTAGATGTAGCCTAATGTCATTTTTCTCCCCTCCCTTTTCTTAACGTAATTAAAAGAGAAGATCCCATGCAAACTAATGTTGGTACAACCCTCGACAGAAGGTGGTGTGATGGTTGACATGGAAATGTGATTTGTCGTCTCAGGGTGGAGAGTTGACATTTTAATGGGGGTGGGGGGGTGTTAAATGGTATACATACATAGGCTACATACATAAAAGTAAATACCATGATCCAGCCAAACACAGCTGGCTAGATTTCAATGCAATTCAAAATGGTTGGATTAGCTTTGGATGTGAAACCTTAAATGTTCAATATATTCAGACTATTCTAATGTATTTGGAACCTTATAATCCCAAACACAGTTTCTGTTCAGTGGCTTAATTTCCAGCGGACTCATAACATCATGGGTATTATGCAAATGATATGTGTCATGTACTGTAATAGTGAGACCAGCCTTAGTTTAACAGGTAGGTGTGTACATGAAGAGTTCCTCTAAGAAAATTATCAACAGAGGGCTTTCAGGTGACATAACACATTTCCTTTAACATGGCAGTCTCAACAGAATTGAATGCATGGTTAATTTTTGTGCCGTTTCTGACTGATTTTGTGTTTAGATAATGTCAGCTAGTTAGCTAACCATAGTATCTGGTTTGCTGTAAACACATCTGTTTTTCACACTAGCTAACAGATCTAGTAGAAGCTAGCTGCATGTTAATATTAACATAAGTTGCCTTGCTAAATTAGCCTCCTGGCTGGTTAGCTAGAAAGCCAAAACCCAACAGTTAGTTCAGGTTAACTGAGCTGACTCTTCTCAAGCTACAACTCAGAGTGTTTTGGAGTAGAGACTAGGGCTAAAGACAAGACAGGTTACTGTGTCACAGTAACCTACATTTAGAAACAAATATACCTTATCAGACTATTCACTTTACTTATAACTTGACTGAACTGACCTAAAGCCACACCACAACCATCTTTTTGAGGTATGTCTCTTTTTCTTAGCCTGGTTGTTTTGCCATTGTTTGCCCAATTCTCCAGTGGAGAATGGGGTTGATAGCAGATATTGCAGCTGCAAAGCTTCAATGGCAGTCAGCTCTGACTCCGTGTCATTGGTTTGGTTTCCATAGCTCTTGAGGCCGCCTGACTCCTGAAATGTTAAATCCTCTTCAAGGGTAGATACAAAGGTATTGCAATATTCTTTTGAAGTATTTCTGAGTGAGTGAAATACCTTGATTGATAATTCTCAAACACAAATAAAGTTTTTAATTGGCAAGGCACACATTTGTGATGTACCGCCGCTCTACCGTAAATTTGTGCCAGTGAGAGTGGCATTTATTTTCACAACCAATTAAAAGTTGAAGAACTCCATTATAAAAATTCTACTGTCTGTATCCAAGCAAAGCGACCAAAATATTAGTTATTAATTGATATCCATTGAGCGTTGCATTCATTTGTGCAGAAGGTAAAACAAAGCATATGGCTGTAAACGACAGTGTATTCTGGTGCTGTTCCAAAGTCATCTGCAGGCTAACACTGCCTCAGAGTTATAAAAAATCAGCCGGATGAATCAATGTTACAATGTGCAATTAACACACAGGTAGCAGTTTATTTTACTGAATCTTTGATGACTTCTCTGCCTTTGTTCTACAGCTAGTGAAAAGTCATTTATTATTTCACAAACCTTACTGGTTTGGACACATTGGTCATACTATACTATTTATGTTGTAAGCACATAATTTTTACTCGGATTGGGATTAATAATACATCTATGCCTTTCTTTAGAACAGCATTCCTTGAGCAGTTACGATATACTGTAGTACTGTAGGACAGGTAGCCATCCTCCCTGTGTGTGTGTGTGTGTGTGTGTGTTCTTATGCCCTGGAAGTGTGTGCAGATATTCTTGTGCAGTTCTGTGTTATGCCTGGCTCGTCCTTTATGTGGAAACAAATGCGCTGGTGAAAATGACTTATTACGCATTTGAGAGTCAACGTCATTTCCATCACCACCTGAAACGAGACTGACAGCAATGCAGTTACGTAAACACACCTCCATCCAGGATTGGCTTAATCAGGAGTTTTGTAGTTCCATGTGTACCTGTTATTGTTAAAATGGAAAATTTTGACGAAATACTATCAGAAGAGGTTTGAAAATACCGTTGTTTTTATGACTCTTCCTCAAGGGGCTATAAAGACAAACAAGTGGCTTTGAAAGGAAATGGAAATGGAACATGTCAACTTTAAAAGGACGATGACACTGTACTCAGTCATTGATAGATTGAAAATACAAGAGCCAGGTCAAAGCAGAAGCTCGTAATATGGAAGAAATTGTCTGCTGTCATCTTCCTTTGTAACTTGTAATGTTGCATATGTCTTGACACATTACAGTGGGCATTTATATTGTAAGGCAAGGTTTGCATTTGCCGTCTTCGTTCATATCAAGCTGGTGTGTGGCAAGGCATCGAAAGCATGTACCAGGCATTAGGCATGAGGTTTGAGAGTCTCTCACCCAAACAGAACGCCCCCCCCCCCAAACACACACACACACACACACACACACACACCTACACACACACACACACACACACACACACACACACACACACACACACGCAAACTCTCTCTCTCTCTCTCTCTCTCTTAGACCTCTTCTGGTGACCCCCAGGTGGAAGCTAGAAATGTTTGACCGTGATGAAGATCAGAGGAACAAGTCCACCTCTCTGTCCATTAAAGGCTGAAAGCCAGATGACCAGCCCACTGTCTCTACAGCCATACATGGGACTCTTCTGGGCTTTTAATTACTGCTACATAAACCAAATTAAGTTTGTTAGAAATTGAGTAACACCAGGTAAGCTAACCTCAAGTTGAAACTAGACATTTAGAATAGTGGAACTGGAATAAAGTTGTGGATTACTTGCAAAGTAAAAAACAGTTCCTTTTTTGTGCCATAAAGCAATCCAGCAGATTTCCCACCAAAACTGACTCGGTGGCTCATAATGTAAAATACAGAATAGAGGCCAAATTTAGATGAAACCTTAAGATTTGTGTAAAAGCACCAAAATTGGATGGATACATGTCCAGTTCAATGCCCTGAACATTTTCAAAATTGGAGCCATTGCAAAAATGGGACCCATCGACTGTTTTTCCCCCCCTCCATTACCAGCAAATGGGTTTTCCTGTGTAACTGCTTAAGTGACCATGATAGGATTTAAAAACGATGTCATATGTTTTGATGGCCAAGAATAGTACAGTACTAAGGAAAACATCATAAACTGATGAGATCATCATGTGACGGTGAAGAAATACAATGGAATTGTAATTTTAAGGGAACCCAGAATATTGCCATTTTCCCATCTATAATAATCAGGCAGATGGGTAAATGTCAATTGCATTAGTATTGTAATATACTGTACATGTAACATTGGTGTTGTTACCCAAATCTGAACAATTTGGCCTATAACTGGACCTATTTCACCTGGATGATATTAATGTGCCTTTCAGCCAAGTTAAGGTGTCTAATAATGCTGGTGGTGGAGCAGCAGTGCCTCCATTTTACCCAACCTGGATTATAACTTCAATGGTTAAATTAGTTCTGATCCTATTTTTCCTTTTGTGGAATAAAGAGCATCCTTAATAGCGTCAAGCTTAAGTACAGCAACATATACATTTATTCATGTCAAAATCATGTCACAAAAGGTAATTTTATTGATCCAGCATATATTGTGTCCAATAAGCATCACCATTAATTATTTATTTTAATTAAGAAAACCAATTTTGGTATTTTTCATAATCTTACTTGAATTGTATTTGCGTAATTCTTTGTTTGCTGAGAAAGTATGTTGCCCATAGGAGCCATTGACAAGCCATCAATGAATTTCTGAGGTGCATGATCATCAACACTAAAAATAATGACATTTTCTATATTCCTGAAGCTGACCTTTTGGAAATAGGACTTCTTCATCCGGCGGCAGTGATGGGCATATGATGGCTGGAGAGTCGATGTTCCAAGTTAATTCCCCACCCTTCGATACTTTCTATAAAAAGTACTCAATTTGCAGCTGATTTAGGACCAGTAATGGGAGCCTGGGTCAATGTGCTCTCTTGACATCCAGGGTTAATTTCCTTTGGTAATACCACAGCATTTTCCAGCCACTTATGGCCCCATTACCAGTAATGCAGGAAAGAATTCACTCCCAGAGAGTGAATTCTCTCCTCCTGTCGTTAAACCGGCCCCTAGGAGCCCAAGACTAATCAAACAACCTCTTGGAACTGAGTTGGATAGACCCCATAGAGAAAATGGAAGATCAGACAAGACTTGATTAATGTTCTTCTTTTCTGACCTGCCTGGCTGGGTGAACATGTAGGGAGTCGATGGAGACTTTTTTCCATTTTTGCATTGCTTTGGCTGCGATGTTTTGGTGTGATCTGATGGGACTTTTTTTGTCCTCTTGGATCAGTCAGCATTTGGTTCGATTGGTTGCCTACCTCAGAAATGCCTTTCATTACCTCCGCCAAGGAGGTTATGTTTTCGGTGCCGTTTGTTTGTTTGTCTGTTTGTTTGCCTGTTAGCAGGATTATGGAAAAACTACTGGCCCGATTTTCATGAAACTTCATGGAAGGGTGTAGCATGGGCCAAGGAAGAACCCATTAAATTTTGGAGCGGATCCGGATCCGACTCACGAACAAGTAATAATAGCACGAACCTTGGCGGAGGTCTGCGCTCTCCGAGTGCCCTTCTAGTTTGGAGTGGTATTGGGAGGCTGATGTACTCTGAAATAGCTGTTATAGAACTTGTAGAGATATTCGTGTTGACTGAGTTCTCTCTCTCTCACGCAGACATAATTTTGGCTGAGCAAACAAAACGCTCACCACTGCAGTTGCATAAACTTCCCCCAGCTGTGATAAGGATCTGCAGCGTCTCTCGAAAGCCATTGCGTAATCTGGTGGCTGGAGTCCTATCAAGAGACTCTATCTATATGGCTGTCTGCAGTCCTCTAAGCCATCAACACTGACTGAGAGGGTGGGTAATTTACAAATAACCACCTACAAGCAGCACACAGCCTTTTCAGCACTCAATTTGTACTATTGGAATTCCTGTCCTTCTCTTCCCTCCCCAACATCTCTAGAAATTCCGCTATTCTCCACCTTTGGCTCTTACCCTGCATGCAGACAAGAAGCAAGGTGAAATTATTATCAGTGGTTTGGGTTGATATCTTTCTAGATGAGGCAATGTAGATTAGTTGAAACTCTAGTTCAGCATTATATTTTTTTGCTCTACCATGCTGCATTTTAATCCTTTAGTGCCAGGCTTTGCAGTAGCACCACCAATGTCTTCTTTGGGGAATCCTTCGGGTCAGATGTCATCGGCCGGTGTTACTGGTCACAAATACCCAACAGACATTTTTCCTGCTGTAAATACTAAGTGGGGAGAGACATTTTGTCCTGCTTGATGCTGATTGGCTGTCACTTTACTGCCTCCGGACAAGTTCTGAACGCCTCTTCACCTCAATTCACGCCGCTTAGAGCAAAGTTGCATCCAGCTCGCCTCCTTCCATTGACTTTCCATTCTGTCCGAACTTAGGGTTGGTCTGCGGTCACCATGATGGCCATGGAGCACCTTCTTTCTCACTCTGACTATGTTTGTGTGTGTGTGTCCATGTGTGAGAGAGCTGAATAATCAAGAACAAAGAAAAAAACCCTGGAAAACTCCTACAGTTCCTCTCATAGACTCTAACCCTGAACTGGAGTAATTCCTACATGTGGACATCCATCGTCACACTTCTGACCCATTGGTCTCTGCATGGTTGGACTAATATTTACTTACCTTATTAGTTATTATTTAATTTTTAGGACTGAATTAAATTGTTTATTTACTGTTTTATTTATTGTTTATTTGGTTGATCTCTATGTGTCCGCCTTGTGGTTTATCAAGCCAAAGGTCAAGCATTCGTCATCTCTCTGGTCAACAGATGTCTACTAGCCCCCCGAGGGCCACTGGCCACCAGTCTCTGCCCTCATCCCTCCATCCATCCATTCTTCCATCTCTCCATCTATCCCTCCATCCTTCTATCTCTCCCTCCCTTACTCTATCAATGCATCCCTCATGACTCTCTCCACCCATTTCTCCTTCCATCCCTCCCCTCTCCATATCTCCCTCCCTCCTATCTTTCCTTCCTTTCCTCCATCCCTCTCTTCATCCCTCCCTGATCCTATCTCTCCTTCCCTACCTCCATCTCTCATCCCTCCATCCGTCCCCCAACCCTCCTTCCGTCCGTCCCTCCACCCTCCCTCCCTTTATCCCTTCATCCTTCCCGAACCCTCCTTCCATTTCTCCATCCCTCCATCGCTCCCTCCATCCTTCCACCTCCCTCCCTCCCATGGCTGACTTTCAGAGAACAGAAGCCGGCTTAGAGGGGGGAGAAGTGAGAAATCAATAAGGCATGATTTATTGATCACTAAAAATGATGGCGCTCATTAGCCCCCCAAAGGGACCCCAGCGTTAAGCAGATGACAAAATGTCACCCGCCCTCGCTCCACCCCACCCGCCCTCGCTCCACCCCACCCGGCCATCCCACCGCCCCCACCCGAAAAGAAAAAAAAAGATCCCTGGCCACCATGCAACCCACCCCACCCCCCCACCCTCACACACACACACACACACACACACACACACAGCTAATATCGGTAGTACAGGACAGAAAGATGCAGGCCTGACAATAAGATGGTACACTGGTTTCCTTCCTTTGTTCCATACAACTGTCCACTCACAATAATGTTATTCAGATGCTGCAGATTTTTTTTTACATTTTATTATATTACAATATTCACATATTATTTTATATTCATTATTTTTGTTTTGGCTGATACCTATAAACCTTATCAGGGGGGTGGAAGGAGGGAAATGTGGGTCTGGTCAGCATGTATGATGTTTATAGCACTTTTCCGGGTATAAGGGTGAGTTTTGTGAACATATACAATGTTTATTATACTCTAATACTTTCTGTCTATATGGTAAAATAATTTTCTGGTGGATTGTGGTAATCCAGGAACACGGCACACAGTGCCAGCACTGGTTATATGGCTCTTGTAATCCAGATGTGGGTCAGTAATTGCGTGAAACATCAGAAACTGATCCGGACAAGATTAAAATGACCCCATGACTTCAGACTTTACTCAAAATACAGTAACTGCAGCCAGAATTCTTTAGCCGGACATGTTTGTTCCGGATGAGGTGAAATTCCTGTGGTGCTGAGGTACAATTACCAATCACCAGACCTCCCCTGGTAATACTAATGCCATCCAGAGAGGCATGGGTCTTGTTTTGCATCTAACGTCTAACTTTTGTTTTTCATTTATGAAAAGGGGCCGTTAAAAACCTGCCTATTCAGCAGCGTTTAAAGGCCCAAACCCCTAATCCCTAAAACATGGTATAGATGGATGGATGGCACAATCTCCCTTTGTGCCGTAAAGCAATCCAGCAGTTTTCCCGCCAAAACCGATCTACTGGCACACAATCTAAAATGCAATGTAGAGGCCGGTGGAGGCTTTGTTTACAGTAATTCTACTTATGTCTCCAAATTAATGTGGTACTGATTTAATGATGGCAAAAAAAAAAGATACACGCAGCGTCTTTAAACGGTTATTCTTTTTACATACTCAAGTCATGCCGTGTATTCCAGCAGTCAGCAGTTTTTCCTTTTCTTCTCTCTCTCTCTCTCTGTTCCCGTCTGTCTCTGTTCCTCTGCCTCTGCCTCTCTCTCTCTCTCTCTCTCTCTCTCTCTCTCTCCCTCTCTCTCTCTCTGAGTCCACTGCTGGCCAGATCAGCCGTCTGTCTCTTTGTCCTTTTGGAGACTTTGAAGCCAAACGCTCACTGCTGGACAGCAGATCATTGGCAACAAACACAGCTCATAAGCACCATAAACCACCCACAACACTCACACACACACACACACACACACACAAATATGTGCATGCATGTGTGTGTGTGAATGTGTGTGTACTGGGTAGTATTTTATTGAAAGGGAAGGAAGGCAGATGAGGGATCTGTGAAGGGGGGGGGGGGGGGGGGGGGTCTAGCAAGATCAAATGTGTTTTTAATTAATTCAAGACACTGCAGTGAAACTTTGCTTTAATTAACCAGAGGGTCAGCAGCCCCCCCTTCACTCGCCCCCCCCTCCCCTTTCTCCATATAACTGGGCCCATCTTTACGCCTTATGTTCCCACAATGATTTTCTAAACCCCCCGTCGGCATTATGCACGCACTCTCAACTTTGCAGTGCGTCGCGGGGCTTTTTCCTCTTTCATTTTTATTTAATATTGGGTGACCGAAGTTGAGAAGGGGAAAAAAGGAAGGGATGCAGATTGATGGACGCTATCACTCCGAAAATCAAGAAGTGAAGCCAACTTTTACGGTCCGTGGACAAGTAGTCGACCTTAATTACTGCGTGCATTAATGCTGAATGAATTGAAATTTGTTTATATTGGTGGTTGTTTGCCTTATGATGATCACTTTACCCAGCTTTTTATTTACCACCGCATCACTGGTTACAATGAAGTCTACACTTAATAAAGTAATAAACTAATAATACCATGCACAATGAAAGCGCATGTGTCACTTAGCAAATAAAAATGCTGGAGACATCGTCGACATGCTGGTAGCTGCTTTGTCGCTCATTGAAAAAGATGCTTTTGTGCGATCACAGCAATAGAATTGTTTTTTTTTTTTACATGGAACGTGATTTGAGCAAGTTGACAGTCTGCTTGATAGAATTTCTTACATGTGTCTGTGACGGCGACTTCACCACAAAGTGTTTAGAAATGTGCAGGTGATGCAAAGAGTTTTGATGCATATGGGTTAAACAGCTGTTGCAGCAAACTCCCTTTGCTCAATGTGGCACATTTTCCAGCAACACATTTGACAGATGTGTACATGACTTGTAGGTTCAAAGTTGATGCAAATGTGAACAAAATTTCCACAAAATGACATTATGGTACAGTACAAATTGATATTGAAACAGTTTTGGAAAGTGGTTTGAACTGATATCATAATATTCAATATTGGTGCCGGTCGTATCATCTATCTAGCATCTATTCAACGTCCAAATGTTACTTGGTGACTTTGCAAATGCAATTCCCCTATGGATTCTGTGTCCAGTCAAGCTTTATGCTGTGACTTTGATACTTGTCCTTCATAATGGGCTTGATGAGATATTAGGGTGAATGTTTGTGCATTTTAATGCGTGTGGGTGTGTGTACACACACTTTAAGCAGTTTCTCTCTTCGCCACCCCACTGCTGGGTGGACAATCCCTCATGTCCACCTGTGTGTGTGTGTGTGTGTGTTGGGAGGATGGGAGGGGCTCAGGCAGAGCCCCAGGAGGGGGTGACTGGACGCTTCATCACCCGATGGCCAACCTCTCACAATGATGCATGGAGCCCGGCAGGACGCGGTGCACGGACCTCTGAGACCGAAATCACCACAAAGTCACACACACACACACACACACACACACACACACCTGAGGCACAAGGGCCACTTCTTCCAGCATCACATCCCCCAGTTTGGGCATTGGATTCTGGGGAGGAGTGCTGGTTAATAGAAGTGCTACAGGACATGTTGAACACAGCTTTCGAAGTAATAATCCATGAAATCTTTGTATGAATAAATGTCTATTTTTTTTACTATCAGTAATTGACATAACACAATACTGATTTAATCTATAGCTGGTTCATGAAAGCAGAACACCTGGTGTCTGGTAGGACACAGGAAGTGATGCGTTTTACATTTCCGGTTTGTTTGGAATAAACAAACCGGAAAGAAGAACTGGGTAGTTAGCATGAGCAGCGATAGCCACCATGGCTGAACAGACAAAGAAAAGAGAAGCTCAAACTTCATCAACAGAAAATCCAAGCTCCGCCCACACTGTTTGATTGACAGGTGATCTCTGGGAAGTGCAGTGCAGAAACACCAAAGATGGAGACAAAAAAAAACAAAAAAAAACACCACAGCAATGATCATTTAGCACTACATGTCAACTAAAGCAAAAATCAGGATCTTGAGGATTACCACTTTAATCTGTCCCTTTCCTTTCTTAGGTGTAGACATCTTGTTCATAGATACGTTTTAGATGCTAACTCAGTGTATTATTGACCTGTTTTTGATCTGCAAAATCAAAAAGAATCACATACACAGGGTAATGTAACAAGCATTGGGGATTGCACACAGCACATCTTGGCTCTGCAGGGAACTCCTCCAGGGTTCCCACACATTCTTAAACATCAAATACAAGGACTTTTCAAGGACTTTCCAGGCCCAATTCCCTCAAATTCAAGGACCCAACACGGCATAGTTTGAGACACGGATCAAAGTTAATTACTGTTACAACACTGAGAATTTTTATAATGAGAACTAGCAGGCTTTACAGAAGCTCACAGACAACAATTAAAAAGAGAGAGAGGCTTGAATGTGTGAACACTTCTCAACTGTGCTGTGTTACAGTGATGGCAGACTATGTGGTCTCTTGCCTTCTCTAACACAAATATATAAATTCAAGCACTTTCAATGACCCATGTCTATTTATGTCTATTTTCAAAAACTTTCAAGGCCTTGATTTTTTTTCTCAAATTCACAAACTTTCAAGGATTTCAAGGACCCGTGGGGACCTTGCTCCTCAAAAGCCGCAGAAAACAAACATTTCCTTTCCATCGCGAAAAGAGTCAGAAATAACAGCAACAAGTAATCATTAGCTTAACACTAGAAGTTCCAAGCGGTAAACATCTGTCCTGCTGAAGTGCCTTTGAGCAAGCTACTGAATCCCTACCAGCATCACCAAAAAAAACTGAATTGAGTTGGATGAATAAGAGCTAAAAAAAAAAAAAAAAAAAAAGAACAGTAGTTTGTGTAGAGAAAGCGCTCCGTTCTGAGCTAAACGGATGCCAGTGTTTTGTTTTGAAGCGGTATCATAGCACTAGCCCAGTTAGCGGGCAGCAACATGTGTGACCCCCGTACCTCATGGAAAAAGTTCCAGCACAATGGGCCATTCCTCAGTAAACAAATGGCGGAGAGCGCGCAGTAGCTTGGCTCCGAGGCCTCTAAATATTTTGTAATGGCATCCGTGGTGAGCGCTCCATCTGCCTACCATTCACCGCGCCTCTTCAAATAAACGCTGGAAATGAGGAATTCCACTTCCCGCCGCTTTTGTTGATTTGCCAGACTGTAAAAACGAGAAGGGGAAAAACTCGACTCTGGCTCGCATTGTCTCGTTTACGCGAGCTCTGGAGACGCTTAGCCCTAATTACATCATATCTTAATTGTGTGTGTGTGTGTGTGTGTGTGCGCACATTTGTGTGCTGTGGTATTCACTTTGCTTTGCACATGCAGCAGGAATGTTACGAGCCAAAGGGAAGCAGATTTAATCCGTTTTGAAATACAGAGGGCCAGCGCTGGTGAAAGCTTTATTAGTCCGTTTACCTATAGCGAAGTTTATAACCATCACTGCTATAGCTTTATATCCGCTCCAGATTGAGGACCCGGTCCCACCTTGCAAAAACTAAGCCTCCATATTTGTTAGAATTATCAAATAAAATAGGTGTAAAATATACACTGCCAGTCAAAAGTTTGGACACACCTGAAAATATTTTTTCATCAGCTTAAAGCCAAGGCTTCTGCTTAAATGCTTGAAATTTGTTTCTTAGACCAATATAAATAGAGAAGTTGATGCCTATGTATGAATTTCTTTCCAAAGCCTTTGCCTTTCCATCAAGGCACAGGCGGCTACTTTAAAGAATCTAAATTATAAGATAGGTTTGATTTGTTTTACACCATTTTGGTCGCTGCATAATTCCATTTGTGTTATTTCATAGTTTTGATGTCTTTACTCTTAATAGTAAAAATAAAGAAAAATGTGGTGTCCCCAAACTTTTGACGGGCAGTGTATCTACGGTGCAACATCCTTGTTTGACATTTCTCCTTTACAAAATGCAGCTTGATCACCAGAAGTGTGAATAAGATCATTTTTCATCTTCATAAATCAGAGTATCACATAGCTGGGAGGTGTGAGAGAGAGCGACAGAGAGAAAAACAAGAGACATTTCCTTTTAGTTGGCCAAGTGGTCAACAGACGGAGTGCTGAGGGCCTTGATGTTCCCCTCACATGGTGTTAAACACTGCCTCTGGACCGCCAGACGCCTGGTCACTTTGACAGCATCCAACTAACCAAATACATAAATTAATGAATAAATAAGCACAAGCAAAGAAGCTGCCAATTTAAAGAGTACACCAAGTTTTTGGGAGATTGTTAGCTGTTAAGTGATGAGAACATAGACATCAAAATTATCCATGAGTCCCTGGAAGATGTTGGCTTGGGTGCTCCATGCTAACTAACTAACATACACTATGTTGAGTGATAGTAGGCCCCATGCTAACACTTTAGCATCCACTATGTTGAGTGATAGTAGGCTCCATGCTAACACTTTAGCATCCACTATGTTGAGTGATAGTAGGCTCCATGCTAACACTTTAGCATCCACTATGTTGAGTGATAGTAGGCTCCATGCTAACACTTTAGCATCCACTATGTTGAGTGATAGTAGGCTCCATGCTAACACTTTAGCATCCACTATGTTGAGTGATAGTAGGCTCCATGCTAACACTTTAGCATCCACTATGTTGCGTGATAGTAGGCTCCATGCTAACACTTTAGCATCCACTATGTTGCGTGATAGTAGGCTCCATGCTAACACTTTAGCATCCACTATGTTGAGTGATAGTAGGCCCCATGCTAACACTTTAGCATCCACTATGTTGAGTGATAGTAGGCCCCATGCTAACACTTTAGCATCCACTATGTTGAGTGATAGTAGGCTCCATGCTAACACTTTAGCATCCACATATCATATAACATATCAATTACAAATCATTCATTTGATCTCGCTCCAAGAGACAGCGCATCTAGGCCAACCTCATGCACTGAGAGAGAGAGAGAGAGAGAGAGAGAGCCGTATCAAAATACCGGTAGCCTACCTTAGAAGGCCCTTTTACCGTCTTCCTCGGACAGACGTTGAAGTTCACTTTTATTTTTTCGCCATTCTCTCACTCTCTTGGGATCAACGGAGAAATGTCTTGCTGCTGCTTCTCCTGAGTTTTGTTCAGCAAATTTGACAACTGACAGCTTGAATTTAAGGTTGTACTTTTTTCTCTGTGCCGCCATGGCGATCAGCAAATGTGACTGACGTTTGAATGCAAGTAAAAAAAAATAAACTGGCAACCGGCTTCTAATTGAGACCGGCCTTTATTTGTCAAAACGTGTAGCCACACCAGGCCAGTAAAAGGGACCGGCGTCTAATTGGGACTCAGCTTTTAATTGAAGTTTTACGGTACTTTAAGATAATCATTTAAGATTACCATTTAGCTTTAGAGCTACTACAAATTCTCCTTTTCTCACTTTTGATAATAATCACTCAACATAGTGTATGCTAAAATGTTAGCATGGAGCCTGCTATCGCTAAACACAATGTATGCTAAAGTGTTAGCATGGAACCTACTATCACTAAACATAGTGTTAAGTGTTCTACTGAGGAGACATGGATGATTTTAGTGTCTATGTTCTCATCACTTCATGGTCAAGTTGACCAACGGGACAATCTACCAAAAACTCACTGCATTCCATTAACTTTAGTAACGATGCCACAGCTTCCATCCCTGTAAGGCAGAAGCCCCTCTTTAGCCAGGGAAAATGGAAAGCCGGGGAAAGAAAAGAAGCGAAGGAGCGAGAGAGTCGGCAGGCAGGTGGAAGAGGAGAGAGGCTGTGATGTAGTTTATGTATGCCGGTCCGACGCCGCTACCAAAGTGTGTACACACACATTAGCATAAAACAGCTTTGCATATGATCTGAGCACTTTTCCGAGACGTTCGAGACGACAGAGAGGGAGTTGAGAGGGAAGACAATAAAGCCCTTGCTATTTTGCAAGCCTGAGACGATCACATGCTGTCGACAGCACCTCACATAACAACCCCCCCACTCCCCCCACCCACCACCCACCACCCCCGCCCCGCCCTGGATCGGTGTATAATCCCCCCCCCCCCCCCCCCCCCCCAACACACACACACACACACACACACACACAAACACAGCCGAGGCTTCAGGTGCTCTCAGTTCTCTGGGCTCACAATAAGGAACACACTGCATCCGCCAAGCAGATTAAAACCTACAGCACCACTGCCCTGACACCAACCACACTGTATATGTGTGTGTGTGTGTGTGTGCATGTGTGTGCGCGCATGTCTGTCTTCTGTCTTTGCTTTAGTAGCCGGATCAGCGCGGAATTTTCTAGTGATATCGGCGATGACATGGCTCTGTCACTTCTGTACAGTCTGTCACTTCTGACAGACACGTATGCGCAAACACAAACACACGCCTCACTCTGTGTGTGTGTGTGTGTGTGTGTGTGTGTGTGGGTGTGTGTGTTCAGAGACTCGGAGCAGCTCTTAGCTCATTAATGTAAACACACTACTAAGCACAGGTTCTGCAGAGCTGCACCACTGCCTCCCACAATCCACCGGGAGACAAAGACCAACACGTCTGCCGGTTTCGTCGCTCTTTATCCTCCGACTGTCTCTCTCTCTCTCTTTGTCTGTCTATGTCTCTCGCTCGCGCTTTTCCCTCAGGCTTTACCTCCCCTCAGGCTTTTACCTTCTCCATCATCGCCTTTGCCCCCCCCTTACTTCTTTCTTTCTTTCTCTCTCGTGTTCTCGCCCCTCTTTGTATGCTTTCTTTCTCTCCCTCCTCTCTCTCTCTCTCTCGTTCTGTTTCTCGTCGTTTTTTTTTTCTATCCTCCAACATCTGCCAACAGTTTTTTGAACTCGACACGAGTGGTCCCTCAGAAGTTTACACTGCGACACTAAATAATACCGCCATATGCCATTTAGTCTTTACAACCATATAACTTTCATCTAGCGTGATTTAAAGGTAGCAGGCCCATGGCTGAATGGATTTAATTGTGAGCCGTGGAGCTTATGAGTATAATGCGCCGTATCGATAATTTGTCTTGTCGTGTCGTGTCCAGAGGACAGACGGAGAGATTGAATGCAGGCGCTTGAGTTATTACTCTCGGTGCATATTGATAAGGAAATATTAATAACGTCAACAGTGAGGTGAGCCAGATCTGATTCCAATTTCTATACTTTAGATGCAACACACTGGCTGCTGTTGGCTCTATTGTATGATGAATGCTGATTTCATGACACTTTTTTTTGTTTTTTTGTCTTCTTCTTTGGTGCTCAGCGCTCATTGCTGTGGTGTTTCTGCACTGCTCTTCCCAGAGATCACCTGTCACTCAAACAGTGTGGGCGGGGCTTGGATTCCCTGTCGATGAAGTTTGAGTTTCTCTTGTCTTTGTCTGTTCAGCCATGGTGGCTATCGCTGCTCATGCTAACTACCCAGTTCTTCTTCTTCTGTTTATTCCAAAGCAACCGGACACATAAAACGCATCACTTCCTGTGCGGCAGAGGAAGAAGAAGAGCTACCAGACACCGAATGTTTAGAACAACAAAACAACAAAGCTTTCATGAACTGGATATAAGTTGAATCACTATTGAGTTATAACAGTATAACAGGAAAATGTATTTCTATGAAAATGCAGCATATTCTTTCTTTAATCCTACTGTCTGTTTTTTCCCATTCTTTCCCTTTTTCCCTCCCTTTTTCCCTCTCTTCTCCTCCTCCGCTGTTGTTTTGTGTTGTGTTTGTTTATGAGTGTCCCTTCCCAGCCACCGTCCCGTTATTCCCCATGGCATGCTAATCAGGAAATTTTGTCAGTACAAATATGTGTGTGTGTGTGTGTGTGTGTGTGCATGTGTGTGGGGCCAGGTTGACTGACAGACGGCCTCTGTAATAGCAGGTGTTGCCACGGCGATACAGAACAGCTTGCCTTCCCTTTCCCAACTTTAGCTTTTCTCTCTGGAGGCCAACATAAAGACACCGGCAACATACACACACATGCAGGATGCACACCGGCAACATGCAGCGTGCACACACATATGCATGTATGTGATGAGACACACGCACACACACACACATCCTCCCACTCTCTCCATTACACCCAGTTAGCCTTGGTCTGTCTAATGCATGTTATGTATCTGAAAAAAAAAGGAAAACACTAAATAGTGGACTCTCTCTCTTCTTCTTCTGTTCTCTTTTCGTCCCTTTGCTTTCTATCTCCTCTTTTCCTTTCTTCAATTTCTTTTCTTCTCTTTTCATCCCTTCTTGTTTCTTCTCGTTTCGTCTCTTCCCTTCTATTCTCTTCTCTTCTCTCCTGTCATCTCATCTCCCTATTCCTTTTCCATGAATTATGGTGTATTATGGGTAGAGAAAGATACATGAAAAACATAACAGTCATATCCTGAAAAAAAAAAATACATGGGCAACGACTCAAATGGGAATTAAATATCACAGGCGTGGCTTAAAAACCAATTAAACTAAACAATATAACTCTGTATATTATTATAGATCATATAACTCCATTATATACTTAAATTGTATAGATAATGTTAATATTCCTCCCCAAAATCACATACCACAGCATCTAAAAGCCATCCTCTCCCCCTTTCTTCTCCTTTCCTTTACATCCCTCTCTCCTCTTCTTTCCTCCTCCTCTCTCTTGTGCCTAAGACAGAGGTTATGGTTACATATTAATATACCGGTTATGTAGGATAGGCCAACATACAGTGCAACAGTTAGAGGGCAAAAAGCAGAGGAGAGGATAAGTGACTCCGCTGTTGTGTTCAATAGAAAGTCACTTCCTTCTCCTCCTAATTCCCTGTATGCAAATATTTGCTCTCCATCTTCTATGTTGATTGCTGGGTCTCTCTCTCTCTCTCTCTCATGTTCAAATGCTTCTGTTTTCCCCTCCAAAATTAGCAAAATAATGCAAAGCACGTCCAATAATGTGAAAACAGCAAACCAGTAAAAACGCATGTAATATACTGAATTGTATTGCCACTAATCATATTTCTCCATCTGTTTAAAGCAATATTCTGCTATTATTATTTTTAAGTGTAATTCACTATCATTGGGTAAAACTCACAAGACAGAATCACACTCACATTGTCTGGAAAACATTGTCATACAGATAGAGTAAGTGTGTGGTGTGTGTGTGTGTGGTGTGTGTGTGCTTGTGTGGTGAGTGTGAAGAGGGTGGCAAGTAGGTCGAACCTATGCGAACTTTTGATCAAATTTTTTGATGCTCATTTTTTGCATGTAGTCGTGCATTCTACATTTCCCCCCACCACACACACACACACACACACACACACACACACACACACAAACCGTTCCCTACAGTCTCTCTCACACACACACACACACACACACACATACACACACATACATCAATTAAAAATTCCTGACAAAAGCTCCAAATTGACTTTCCCCCCATTTTCTGCACCGAAGTGGAATTTCCTCAGCAGCGATAAAGTTGTGTCCATTCTAAGAATCAATAATCCGTTTATAAATATGTTATTAATAAAGGAGTTAAGCCGCATATATATTTCATGGCAGAGGAAGGGAGCGTCTCCCTCAGGCCGCGGAGCTTTACTCCGTATCATTCATTTATAATTAATCTGCACCACTTGGGACTTGGCGAATTAGGAATCCCGCAACAGACAAGAGCTCTATTCTGTTCCCATTCTGTTGCAGCTCTCTAACATGGGAGGTCCTTCGCACTGCTGAAAAAAAAAAAAAAAAAAAAAATGATTTCAGGACCTATCATGTTGCAAAAGACTCACTTGTGGTTGGAGTCTATCTAACTGGGTAAGGGGGAGAGAGGAGATGGGATTCTGAAGGATGTTCATACTGGCAGGCGGAATCGGGAGGCAAAATTTGCTGTTGTTTACATTTTTTTGACAATTTTAATTAATAAATTTAATACATTATGCTTGATTAAAAAAAAGAAAAATAAAGAAACATAAGAAAAAGTATAATAAAAATAAGAAAACAAAATGAAAAGGCAAAAATACATACATAACCACATGCATATTAAGCAATTCTAATTTTTTACCATTTCACAGCAGACTGCATCATTCTCAGTATCCTATAGCCATGAGTAGTATTGTTAGTAGTATTAGTAGTAGTAATTGTAGTAGTTGCAGTAGTAGTGGAAGTAGTAGTAGTATGCCTAGTTGCAATAGTAGTGACAAGAGTAGTAGTAACAGTAGTAGTAGTAGTAGTAATAATAGTAGTAGTAGTAGCAGTAGTAGCAGTAGTAGTAATAGTAATAGTAGTAGTGGTAGTAATAGTAGTAATAGTATTGGTAGTAGAATTGCATTTGAATGGTTTAAGTCCTCTAAAGTCTGTAGGACAACCCAGAACACGTCTCACACAGATGAGAAGATCTGACTGGGAGGTACATGCAAACACACACACACACACACACACCCACACACACCAGAACGGGTCCGGCCCTCCATTGTCCCACGTTAATCAGGAGTGGACTGACTTTGCCGTCTCTCCCCGCCAAAAACAAAAGGCTCGGCGCGGATGTGAGGGAAGCCGTATCAGCACGGCATCTCCCCAGCAGCACCGGGGCAGCCAGGCGGGCGAGAAGAAAGGCCCCGCCGCTGCAGGACGGCTGCGGGCGAGGAGAAAGACACTGCTGACAAACGCATTAATTACTTTATCAACTTCATTTCCCAATTAACCTTACACGCCACCTTCCAGGTAAGCCAGCCGGGGGAAGACGAGCGGTGCAGGGCTCCGGCGCCGGCGACTCCTCATCAACCGGAGGGGGGGGGGGGGGGGGAAACTCGGTGGAAAAAGACTCGGAGAAAAGATGAGGTGAGGAGAGATGAAGGATCCTGTAGACAATAGTCTTAAAAAAAAAAGGGAAGAAAAGAAGAAAAAAAGAGCAGATAACATTGTCATTAACGTGCATTTAGAAGTTTCCGTCAATCCCGGTCCTGATTAATAAACATAATGTCCGGCTTAATTAATACGCCGTTTGATATATGTTTTCATTTACCTCCTCATTTGCATTTTCAATTATTGCTTAATATCGGTGCGTCAGCTGTTTGAAGCCTTTTCTTTTTCCTCTCGCTCGGCTCGCTTGACCAGCGCTTCGGCGTTTTCATCTCCAATTGGCCCGGACCCTTCTTTCATCGCCACAGACAGAGAGAGAGAGAGAGAGAGAGAGAGAGAGAGAGAGAGAGAGAGAGAGAGGGAAGCTGGGCGAAATCAGCAAAGGAAGAGAAAAACGCAATTACGGGAAGTGTGATTATGGTGTCAATGGGTGACCCAGAAGAATTAGCGGTACTTTATCATTAGTCCGCATTAAGAGTGAGAGCTCGGGCTGTTCCATTCACTATTAGCGCAAAACGGATACTCATTTAACTTATTTATCGTCTCCTCTGAATTTTAAATATAGTGAGTAATACCAATTATGTGGCATTGTGGCACATCAACAGCAGTTTACAGCGGACAGAAATATCTATTTTCCTCTTCATTAGCAAAAAACACCTCTTTCTTTTCGATCCGGCGTAACACATTGCAGTAACACTGTAAGATTTTGCGCAATACTTTTCTCTGTTTTTCTTTTTTTTTTTTTTAGCTGAGATAGCAGACAATCTCTGGCTCTCCACCATTCATCACGGCGGTGTCGAAATATAATATCCACAATTGCAAATTAGCGTGGAGACAAACTCTCTGACAGTTGCTGGCAGCGGGCCGTCTCTGTCAGTAATGCGATAGCGGGGACAGGACCGAAACACCGCTCTGGATTCGTTTAGACCCTCATGCGGTTTTTCAAGTTCACATTTCAGCCCGGGACGCATCGCTGTACGTTACGTTAGATACTGTTTTGCTTTTACAGTACGGGGCTCTGCCAGAACGGCTGTGGAGGTAGGAGATGAAAGACACAAGCATATGGATCTGCTATGAAAGCCCTCTAAACACACACACACACACACACACACAGACACAGCACACACATCCCCTCATTAAAACTTAGAATGGAAAATCCAGGAGGGAAAGTGTTAATCAGATGTTTAATTACCAAACCCCCCCCCCCCCAGCCTCCCCTTCTCAGTTTATTGAACTAGTTAAGTGTGTTGGTGTTTTTTCACTCTGGGAGGAGGGGGGAGGTGGGGGGAGGGGGGGGGGGGGGGGGGGGGGGCGTGGCAGGCCTTTTTCACCACTAGTTGAAATGTTAATTATGACCCTGGCAGGAGAACTGAAACACCAGGGCTTGGAGTGGAAGGGGCAAATATGAAGCAGCTGTGGCCTGGACTGGAGCTGGGACTGGGTCTGGGACTGAGACTGAGATTGAGGCTGGGACTGGGCCTGAGACTGGGATTGAGGCTGGGCCTGGGCCTGGGCCCGGGCCAGGGCCTGAGACTGGGATTGAGGCTGGGACTGGGACTGGGACTGAGGCTGGGTCCAGGGCTTGAACTATGGGGATGGGATGGTTAGGTTTAGGGTTAGGGTTAGGGTTAAGGTTGAGACTGGGACTAGGACTAAGGCTTGGACTGGGAATGGGGCTTGGATTGGGACTTGGACTAAAACTGTACTGGGACTAAGATTGAGACTTGGACTAGGCTAGGGCTGGGGGCAAGGTTGGGACTTGGATTTGGACTAAGGCTGGCGCTTGCATTGGGACTATAAGGCTAAGATTTGGACTAAAACTGGGGCTGGGACTGGGATTGGGGCTAGGATTGTGACTAAAACTGGGATTGGGAGTTAAACCAGGACTGGGATTTGGACTAAAACTGGGACTGGGGTCAGGACTGGGTCTAAGGCTGGGTCTAGGACTGGATCTAGGGCTGGGACTGGGCCTAAGGTTGGGACTGGGACTAGGACTAAGGCTGGGACTTGGACTGGGTCTAAGGCTGGGTCTAGGACTGGATCTAGGGCTGGGACTGGGCCTAAGGTTGGGACTGGGACTAGGACTAAGGCTGGGACTTGGACTGGGAATGACGCTTGGATTGGGACTGGGACAAAGACTGGGATTGGGACTAAGATTGAGGATGAGACTGGGACTAAAACTGTGACTGGGACTAAGATTGAGACTAAGGCTGGTGCTGGGATTAGGACTAAGGCTAGGACTGGGACTCAAATTGGGGCTAGGATTGGGACTAAAACTTGTACTGGGATTTGGACTAAAACTGGGGCTGGGACTGATATTGGGACAAGGATTGTGACTAAGACTGGGAGTGGGATTTGGACTAAAACTGGGACTGGGACCTGGATTGGGGCAAAAAAACTGGGACTGGGACTAAGACTGAGACTAGGACTGGGATTGGGAGCTGTGGACTGAAGTTTTCCCTGTGGAATTCTGCCATTCTACTCACACAACAGTGAGCACAACAGGATGAGAGCCAGGGAGGAAGGGAGAGAGACAGAGAGAGAAAAGGAGGGAGGGGGAGAGAGACGAAGAGAGAGAGAGAGAGAGAGAGAGAGAGTACATCAATTTAGCCTCTCACTTCTATAAACACACAGAAATAAAACATTCACTTGAACAGATGCATACACTCATGCATAATACATGAAGTAGCGAAACGCTACGCAAATACACATCACAGTTCTGTGTCATTTAATTTAGGCAGATGATGTAACAAATAAGAAAAAAAATACCCTGCGTATGCCATACCTCATTCTATTATTGTACTAAATGGTTAAAAGTAGATTAATATCATAAATGTGGTAATGTTATGACGTATAATGCATTCTGTGGTATACATGAAAATATTGTATAGGCTTTTTTCTTACGATATAAGACTAGGACAATATAAGCCTATTTTCAGGATCAGGAAGACTACTATTCAAATTTAATAAATTATAGAGGTAGGCTAATTTTATCTAATTACTTTGATATTACTTTGGATTTGCTTTCCCTCCAAAATATACAGTATATGAAATTAAACAAATATTTGTTTTCCTAATTTAAAGATTTCAAATTTTAAGAAAAATGTGTTTTCTAGTTTCTAGAATATTTCAATCATTTCTTACTTTCAAACATGTTTTTGCATAATCCAACATGCACTTTTTCAGAAGTATGAAAAGTAATTGTTACAGATAACTATTCAAATGGCATGCAATCCTGTTACATGCAATCCATTACAGTGTAACACTGCCTCCAACACATATTACTCTCTCTATCCTGAGAGATCTCCTGAGCCACCACAAGAGGGTCCTTGCTCTCACAAAAATCCCAAGTAGTCCTCACCTGCAAAACATGTTCATATTTTAAGAACCCGGAACATTTGTCCCTATCTCTGACCCTGAAGATGCATTGACATCCTGGGCCCTGACATAAAAGATTTTTCCTCTCAAATTGACTTAGGGCAGAATTGCGTCGGAATAAGAACAGAGTGAGATTTGTTGTAATTTCTGTTATTAAGCGATCCAGTACCCCCCATCGCTGGGACTGGGACGATTACTGGGACCCACTGAATCACCAAAACAATGCATCGTCTAATTATCATGGTATTATTAGACATGGATGTCAAACTCAACAGGGAGGGGAGGGCGTTGGGCCAAGAAAATATTGAGCACCTTCTTTATTACACATAACAACCCCCCCCCGCCCCCCCCCCCCCCCCAACCCTTTATTGGAAGAGTTGAGGTTGCGGTGTCATTTCCTGTTCTGTCCCTTTCCTCCAGATTCAGTCGCTTCTTATGGTTTTAATTTCGAATAAAAATTGATGTGGAGCCGGTGGAGTTGCGTGTTCATCCGTTACAGGTCAGTTCACCTTTCTGTTCCGCCGGCGTTCAACAGTGAGGAGGAATCAGCGGAGCGGTCCGGTTGCCGCAGAGGATAGGAGAGCGCCGGACAGCAGGTGGAAGACCGCCGACGCTAATTTGTCCTTTTCTTCTTTGTTTCCGACCGCAAAAGGAGCCAACTTTTGTTTTCTTGCTTGTTATAGACTATTTCTATCTGCTTTTCCTCCTCCTCCTCTCCTCCCACCACCCCCACCACCCTCTCTCTCTCTCTCTCTCTCTCTCTCAACCCCCCCCCCCCCCCCCCCCACCCTTTTCCTCTTTCTCTTTTTGATGTGTTTGCCTTCACGGCTTCTGAGCGCTCTCTAATTCCATCTGGCCACAACAGAGACGGCGGCGCGGTGAGAAAAAGCATTTCCATATGTGCAAATTAGGGAGGCTGCACCCCCCCACCCCCCAACACACACACACACACACACACAAACTGCACCTCCAACCCCCCACCCACCCCCGCCTCCACATATTGGCTGCCAAGGCTGCTAATGGTGATCAAGGGGAGGGTTTTTGTTGGCCCTGGGTCCGGGTCTGTAAGTTGTCACGGCTATGTCTACATCCACAACTATAACTTGGGAAAGTAATGATGCTAGTAATGACAATTAATAATAATAATAATGATATAAACAGAATAAAAACTATTATTATTATTATTGCTGTTATTATTATTATTTTCCAAATTGCATGCGACGATTCCGACAATTAGGTGAGATTGAAAGACGTCCACCTGCAGTTTTATTACCTGTGCTCCTGCTCCATCTGCAATACCTCTGCTGAATTACAGCCTCCCTTTCGCGCCATGCCTCCCAAAACAAATGTTAGCAGTTCATTTGGTCTCAAGGAAAAAGGCCGAGCAGGCACAAAGAGACACGGTGACAATTAAAGTTCTCCATCCCGGATAACTGAGGACCGACTCTGCTCCACTCTTTTCCTATTTTTGTTCAATTCAAAGCCTCGACGTTCGCCACGCTGCGCGCCGAATGCTAAGCAAAAGCCGGGAGTTAATTTATTCATTCATTCGTTTGTTTGTTTGCTTGTTTGTTTGTGTGATACGGATGAGTGACAGCCACCGCACGTGCTAATAATCTTTCCGTGTCGCTCCAGAACCCGACAGACAGCAAACCAGCCTACAGCGACGTGCATCACGCTAAGCAAAGCCAAAGTCCGAAGCAAATACCTCTAACACACCGGTATGCACTTGCAGGTTGCACAACACACACGAGGAATGCGGCGCGCTTAATAAAGATGCATATACTGCACAGCTCTGTGTTCGCCTGTCTTTTCTTCCGCCGGTATGCCAGTGTCATTCACGACACCAACAACTCCATTTTGTCTTGGTAAACTGGGATCATTCAATCAATGCCTGTTTGTAAGCAAGTGTAAGACAGCTAACCAGATTGTGACATATTGAGAGATTCCACCTTGTGTGTGAGCGGTCAATACTGTCATTCCTGAGCGGCCGCGCCATTAAAGCTGGGACTAATGGCTCTAGGTGACATTGGAATGTCATATTTGTGTGCGTTTGTGTGCGTGTGTGTGTGTTTGCTTGTTTTGTGATCTAAACCAAATGCCTGTCGGTTAATCTGTCTGTCTCTTCTTGTCCTTTACACACACACACACACACACACATGCATATGCATACGTTTGCATGTTTATGAGCCCATGCATGAAATGATCCTCAGTCAAAAAGCGGTTAAGCGATGTCTCGGCCGACGAAGACAATGGAGGTGAAGGTGGGGCAGGAGAGCATTCTCTCCCGCCCTATCACGCACTCTCCATTCGCCACACCCCAATATTAAACAACAGAGGTCCAAAGCCAACTACTATAGCAGTTAACTGCCCCGTACCCGCTCATTCCAGTTACTATGGAGGAACCTGGACATAGCAGGGGGAAGCAGCATTACTGTGAAGAGGCTTTGCAGTTGTGTCACAAATCTCCTTTCAGCCATGGCTGTTTAAATAAGTGAATGTTCTAATGAGGTAGATTTTGAGATTCTTTCCAAAGGATCTCAAAGTAGTAGGTTACACATTTGACACAGTGACACAGTAAACTGTCTTGTCTCTACTAGCTTCTACTCCAAAACACTCTGAGTTGGAGCTTGAGAAGAGTCAGCTCATTTAACCTGAACAAGCTGTTTGTTTTTGGCTTTGTTAGCTAGCCAGAAAGCTAGTTTAGCAAAAGCAGCTCACTAGTAGCCATTACACTAGTTTCTGCTAGATACATTAGCTAGAATGCCAGATACTATGGTTAGCTAGCTGACAAGCTCACATTTTCTAAAGACAAAGGTAAGGTAAGCTACATATCAATAGCAAAAACAAACTAAAACTCAAACACAACACAGAAATGAATCATGTCTGTTGAATTCTGTTGACACGACAAACCATATGTTTTGAAACGCAATCAGCTGTTCACAGCTACTGTTGCCCAAGAGCTATGGACAATATGGCTGCCAGAGGCTGTGTTACGCCCTCTAAACACCTGTGTTAGCAATAAGTATCAAGTCCCCTTGCAGGGTAATATTGTACAAGCGTGGAAATTTGCAAAGCCATCCTCATCTCTAATGGTCTTGTGCTGTTGTCTAATAGGAAAATGTTTTAGGTAGCCAGGATGTTATGGCTTTGGCAGTAGTGCGAGCCATTGGAGAGAGTGATTGGCCATTAGTGGCAGCCCCCCAGTCCTCCATGCCAGGTAGCCCGACTCCCCGCGGCTCTGCCAAGGCAAACCGGCCTGGCGGTGCCAACGCCAGGCTTGGCGCCGCTATCCGGCCCGGCTTGGAAAGCGCTAGAGTTCAAACAGCTGGCAAAGATGTTTGGCTACCAATGGGAACCATCCACTTGACCTCTGCATGTTCAAGCAGAGAAGATCACAAGATGGGAGGCAGTCATCAGTTATAAGGTAATGAGGTGGCCATCATAGGGGGGTGGGGGGGGGTGGGTATGGGAGCGGGATATGGAGGCACAAGGCCCTACTGAGCTCCAAAAACTGTGTAAGAGTGGGCTTGGAGGGGCTTTGTGTGAGCATTTTTTTGCAATGTTTGTGTTCATCAATATGCATGTGTGTGTTTATGGATGTATGTGTGTGTATGTGTGTGTGTGTGTGTGTGTGTGTGCGCTGCGAGCAGCACTGCTGAAAGCGAGGCCTAAAAAAGCCTCGAGGGGCCGGGGGAAATCTTGGGTCCCCATGACCCCTCCTCTGGCTGGGGCCCAGCTGTGCTGTACTGGGCATCTGCCAGCTAGAGGACAGATCTGTCCCCAGCCACACACACACACACACACACACACGGGAGGACTCGCACAATACGAAAGAGGCACTCACATACAGACTCTAAAATGTGCATCCATGCACAATGTTACTCTCTCCCACACACACACACACACACACACACACAGATCATTTGCAGTGATCTATCTGTTTGTTTGTTTCATGGGGGCATATCCTCTTTGAGCATGATAGAGGGCAGTTGTGGTCTGAGGAAAATCCTCAGCGCGTCTCTTTGAAGGAGAAAAATCAAATCAAATAAAATCCTTTGTTTTCCCCAACAACAAACCCAGCAGCCATACTCAACAATCACTCACTCCAACGGCTCGCACAATTGCCAAAGCGATAACATCCCGGGAAAAAAAAGAAAAAAAGAAAAGGGGCGACTACATAAAATATTTCCCTATAACGCGAGACAACAGCACGAGCGCATTTGAGATGAGGATGGCTTTGCAAATTTCCACTCCTGGTAAAATATTACTCTGTGAGGCGGTGTCATACTTCTTCCTAACAGAGGTGTGTACAGTGATGTTGTTCCTCCGCAAGTATGGGGTAGTTAAGTGCCGTAGCTGGGTTTGGACCTCTGTTGTTTAATATTGGGACGTGGGCGAATGGAAAGTGTGTTAAAAGTAACTCAGAAGGGGAGTGGGAGGGAGCACTCGCCAGCCCCACCTTCGTCTCCATCGTCTTCATCGGGCCGGAGGCGTCGCTTCGCTGCTTTGTGTCTGGAGATTGTTGTCTCCTATTGTCTTGGTCTGAGTTAAATGGAAGGCTCACACACACACACGCACACACATGATATTCGTCTACAACCAGGCAACGCCATCTAAATCTGCTGTATAAAGACAGATGATGGAAATAAATAAAAGGAGTGCGAGAGAGAGAGAGATGCAGCCCAGCACCTTTGCCAGTCTCTCTCTCTGTCTCTCTCTTTCATTGTCTGTCTTACACACACACACACACACGTCTGTTAACACATCCGCACCCTTACCCAGTCTCTTGCTCTTTCTTCATCTGCCTTAATTCAAATTAAAAAAAATGATTTGAAAGGAAAATACTTCACTTTCCCTGTTCAGTTGAGATGGAAAAGGCTTCTTTCCTCATCAGCGCCACCTTGGCGCCATCATGACGAGACGGAAAAGCATCCGTTGACCAAAAACAACCACAGAAAACCTATCTGCCTTCACTTTGCCGTTGCCACAGGTATGGAGGGATAGGGAGAGAAAGTGTAACCATACTTTCAGCCAGGAAGCAAGGTGAAATTTTGACTTTGTTCTATTTTTACAAAAGTGAGTTTGTTAGCTAGCTGCCTAAACCAAGCTACAGAGACACTGATGTAGCTAGCGTTAGCAGCAGCACGCTAATGCATAAAAAGTAGCTAAATATTCTTAGCTAAACTTAGCTGAAGCTTTAACCCTCACTGACCTTCTCTTTCCTTTTGTTTCTGTCTGTAAATAAATGCTGTGTCATGGAGTTCAGAGAAACCACACACCGCTACAATGAGCTCGGCAGCAATTTTGGAAGGAAACGTACAGGTGCCTGGAAGAGTCCTGCTGATTTAGTTGCCTCTCTCTTGATCTGTTGGCCTCCTTCCATTGACTTTTCACGCATTCACACAAACGTTCCTGTTTTTCCGCACTGTGTGAATGTAGAGCATGCAGGAGTATGCTACTGTTGCTAGCAAGCTGCTCAGCTGAAGGTCAGCACACATAGAAAGATAGGTAAATATTGTAAGCACACATTTGCAACTGAATGCCCCTACACATACACACACGCACACATACACATACACACACTCACCCCCATGTCCAAACAGAAAGCCAGTAGTGGAGGGTAAAGCCACATCAATCCAGTTTACCACCCTTTCATTTGTGGAATAAAGTTTACCACCTTTTAGCCTCACATAAATCTTAATGGCATGAAATCATAGTCAGTAGTGTCAAACTGATATAAGTTATAGAGACATAGAATCTTTTAAGGAAAAAAACAAAACAATCTTATGATGATCACTGACTGGAGGTTGTGCTTTAGCCTGCTTTTTCTTTTGCCACTATGTCACCGCTGTGGTCCATCCACACCATGAGTGGACACCATCCAAATCTGTTACCGACGGGTGCCAAGAGCCTTCCAGAGAGACAGGGACCTAGAGTCATCCCTCTATTCTTGCTCTCTTTGTAAAGTGCCAGGTCTGTTGGTGGGGAAAATAGATGTGGCTCCGTGTGAATGGAGCCATGAATTAGCACTCAGGTGCTTTTAGCCTCCGGCAGCCGGGCTGATTAGACAAGAGAAGAATAGCGAGAGTGGCCTTCGCCGCCTTTCAGGGTGGATGGCTTGACCCCCCTCACCACCACCACCACCACCCATCCCACCCCCCCACTACCCCCCCCATCACCACCATACGCACTCATACAGACATACACATGTATAGACACACACACACACACACACAAAACAACATGCATACCCTGAGACGCGAGTGCTAAAAGGGTGCAATGACACACAAACAAGAACTTCTTTTCTCTGTGTGTGTGTGTGTTACTCTCTCTCTCACACACACACACACACACACACACACACACAGCGCTTCTCTTTTAGAACATATCTCCCAGTTGTCGCACGAGACGAGCGTTCCCTGTCACTGAGGCTGAAATATTTATAATGAGAGCGATGAGGGGAGGCCGTGAATTATTTAACATGGGGGTAGGGTGGGGGGGGCAGGATGGCACTAAATAATCTTCACAGTGTGGTATCTCCCTTCACACACACACACACACACACACACACACACACACACACACTCCACAAACACACTTTTTTGTCACGTCCCCAGCAACCGGACGGAATGGACCCCGATACACACTTACAGTCCCTCACCGTCTCACCTCTCCAGGCAATCGAGCAGCAGCAACAAACCCATATGTTTCCGTATGTGTGTGTGTGTCATACGGCCGCCCCACGATCGCCAGGCTGCATATCCAATGAGACGGTGACACTCGCCAATGTATTTTACATATTCATACACCCCCCCTTAGGTATTCAGCTGTCATCAATCCAAACGCACAATAGGACTCAGATCAAGTGAACACGCGCGGGTCGTACACTCCGAAACGCACGCTACCGCTATTATCACGGGCCGCATTCGCCACACTTCATACTGACGCGGTTAGCGTCGGCCGCCGTCTGATTTCCCCCGGGGGTCTCGACATGGCTTTCTTTCAGGTGTTTATTTTGGGGTCTTTAAAGCTGCACTAGGCAAGGGTTTTCTGTAAAAATCCAGCTGTCTTATTGGGTTAAATCACAAGTGGGGCTGCAAATCACAAGTTAAATCACAAGTGGGGCTGCAACAGAGAAGAGTGTCCCATCCCCGCTATTTGAGATGCCATTAATTCGACCTATTTGCCCAGATTCAATTCCAGTATAGGGTGTGGTCAGTATCGGGAAATCTTCTCTACACAATCAAAACTTTACATGAAAAATGACTTTTTTTGTGATTGATCGTTTTTATTGTAAATTTTCACGAGCTACAAAAAGAAGACAATACAATGCAAAACATACAATGAAGACAAAATGCAAATCAGAATAGTACCAATACTCATAGAGCATAATATAACAGGACATATGCCTTGGCACATACACATATAACAAGAAAAAAACAAACAAAACAAATAGTATATAGAGGTGATTATGGCTTTTGGTCAATGTACAATTTCAAGTACCGCTCCCATTGACTTGACTTTTGACCTTGTTAGCTAATTTTTCCTATCAAAACATGCACCTAATTAACACAAAAATCTTTAAAAAAGTTTATTTTCTCATATTTTTCTATCAAAATCTCTGCCTTACTTTTACTTCCTGGAAACTCACTTCCTATTTTTAGTGGTTACTTCATGGCGTAGCAGTGGGCGAACATAAATACCCAATATTACCATCACAGATTTCTAACACCCACCCCCCTCCATCATATAAAACTGGCAACTTTACACATTTCAAAGTGTCAGAGTGGCAGCATGGTATGGCGGTGAAAACCCTGTTTCCTTTTTCCTAAGACACCATGTTTGCATCCCGGTGGCTGAAATGTATTCATTTGGAAGACTTTGTGAAGATCAAGATAATGCACAAAGCATTTTGGAACTTTCGAAGACTTCGAAACCGTCCTTATGTCCCACACAAACATCCTATTTCAACTGGAAATACCTTGAATTGCGGAGGCAAGACACCATCAAAATGCCGTGTCCTTGTGACTTTATAGCCGCATTAGGGAATTTTGTACGTTGGCGGCCCCTGATGGCAGCAGGATTTTGAGGACTTCATTACCCAGAAATCATGTAAGGTGATTTCAGTCTTCTCTTTGTGTCTGGAGGTGGTGAAGAGGTTCAGCCATCGTTGGTGAGTCCAGCTTTCTCTGGACGTAGCACTCGCTCACTGCTGTTTAGGACATACTTTTGGATTTCCCTCTTAAGCTTTGATTCGTCACTGCCTGTGTGGGCAAGTTTCCCATCGGTGTACATACCTGATAACAGAATTTAATTTGGGCAAATAGGATGAATCTACGGGATGGGACGCTCTTCTCCGTTACAGCCCTGCTTTGTGATTTACGTTGATAAGATGGCTGGAATTTTACCTAAAAAAAATCTTGCTTAGTGCAGCTTTAAAGAATGATTAGGAAACAAGAATGAAAAGGGGGATTTTCTCTTATGCTCTCCCTCTGTGGTCGCCCCCACACGGCTACCAGCCACAGATGGACAGTGCGGCTCGCCCTCCGACGCTCTCTCTCTCCATTGCTGCCAGCCATTGGCCCACGTTTTCTCACGTTAAATTGGTCTCGTTGAAGTGTACACTCTGAGACGACGGGCGAGAGCTCTTTGGGGGATCCTGGACCAGCCGACGAGGCCACCCGGGACCGGTTGGGCCGCGGAGAGAGAGAGTGAGAGAGAGAGAGAGAGAGAGAGAGAGAGCGGACATCCTATTATCTGCGTCTCCTCAGCATCTTGTGAGGGAACCAGATGGGGTCCATTCACACCACTCTGAGTTCTGGAGGCTCCCTGCAGCCACTTCTTGTTATCTTTTGTCACCAATCAAGTGCCATTTTTCTCCCTCCTTCTCTCCTCCCCTCCTTCTCCTCCTCCCTCCTCTCCTTCTTCTCCTCCTCCTTGCTTCCATTTGGGGCCGCCAATGTGCTTAATTGCCTTGTGCAGCTTTAACTTAGTAGAAACCTCTAAGAAACCCAGTCATTCCTGATCTATGGTCTAGCTTCATTTCTTTCCCTAACCTTTAGGCTGCTGGTTACAAGTTATACCAATACAATCTATTGTCATGTTTTATGGATAGTATTTTTATGAAAAGAAATAAAATGCCCTCTTTGTTGCTCTGGGTGTATTTTCAATAAATTTCTTTTAATCCTCTTTTCTGTCTTTAGGGTTTCTGAGCCCTTACTCTTTTCATGAAGTTCATTGATGAGGTGCATCCAGGTAAAAGCCATTGTCTCTTATTGATTTCACTTTATAAATCTATCCCATTCACAAAGGAGGAGATGTAGAGAAAGAGAAACAGACGAGTTCGAGAGGGTTTTTGAAGCTTTGAGACAATTGAGATGTGGATTGTACAAAAAGGGGCCACAACTCAATGTCAGGAAGATGTCACTATATATTTTGTACATTCAGCATAGCCTCTTGAAGTGACTCACAATAAATTTGGGGTCATAAATTTGGGAAAGTGCTCAACTCTCCATGCGTCCAGCTGCTGTTTTTGCTCATATCTTTGCTATGGCGTGGCTAGCTGCAAGCCATTGATTCTCGCTGCCTGTTGAATGCCAGCAAGAACATTTCAAAGAAATACCTTGAGATCAGAGTGAAAGAGGAGAGTGGCATTTGTGTGGAAGTGTGAAGACTGAATGAGCTCAGTGTAAAAAAAAACCATCTATCTATACACTATGCACTTGTGATGTGATTGTGTGTGTGTGAGAGAGAAAGCTTGAGAGAGACAGACAGACAAAGAGAGAGAGAGATAGAAAGAGAGAATGTCTATGTGTATATAGACGAAATGTGAGGGGATTTGGAATAGACACTTCTGACTAATCAGAGCTCATTGTTTTAGATGGCAGAGAACAAAAGCTGAGTGATTGCTGTGATTATGGTGAAACCAGAGGAGAAACACACATCTGAACAGGCCGTGACAGCAATGCCTGCTGGGTAATAGTTAGGCTGTGGATCGTCGTCACCTTCATCATCACTTTCATCATAACTATCATCATCATCATCTTCTTCTTTTTCTTCTTCTCCTTCTTCTTCTTCTTCTTCTTCTTCTTCTTCTTCTTCTTCACAGCCATCACATCATCATCGTCCTCAACATCATCATGGTCACCATCCTAAGCAGCTTCTTCTTCCTCTCCTTCACAACCATCATCATTATCATCATCATCTTCTTCTTCTTCTTTTTCACAGCCATCATCAAAATCATCACCATCATCGCCACCACCATCATCATCACCATTCACCATCATTGTCACATTCACCATCATCATCATGGTCACCCTCCTAACCTTTTTTGTCTTCCTCTTCTTCACAACCATCATCATCATCATCATCATCATCTTCTTCTTTTTCACAGCCATCATCAACATCATCGTCACCACCATCATCATCACTATTCACCATCATTGTCACATTCACCATCATGGTCACCATCCTAACCATCTTCTTCTTCCTCTTCTTCACAACCATCATCATCATCATCATCATCTTCTTGTTCTTCTTCCTCTTTTTCACAGCCATCATCAACATCATCACCATCATCGCCACCACCATCATCATCACCATTCACCATCAGTGTCACATTCACCATCATCATCACCACCTTCTTTTTCCTCCTCACAGGCATTATCGCCATCATCATCATCACCATGTTCACCTCCATCATCATCCTCATCATCACCATCATCGTCTTCTTCTTCATCACAGCTATAATCATCATCACCATCATCATTACCAGCATTATGACCTTCTATTTCTTCTTTCTTCTTCACAACCATCATCATCATCATCATCACCATCATCACCCCACCACATCATGATGATTGTCATCATCCTCATCCCCAGCGTCATTATCATCAGCACCACCATTACCTTTTAATAACACACCGTCCTAACCACCACAGAGTAATCCTTGCCTGTGTGGTCCAGGTGATCACTTCACCCTCATGTATGATGAATCAGGTCAAGTTTGTTTGACTGGGAAGTTTCCCCACTATCAGCACAGAAAAGAGCAGTTCAGGGCAACATCTGTGAACAATACAGACTACAAGAGAGGACTGATGGAGAGCTTTCCAGGCCATGGGTGGACAGCGTTGTATATACAGTACATACTTGTTCTAAGCCACAGCTTCTAATCACATTTATCCTTTTATTTTCTTTCTAACTGCATGCAGGAGTGATTGTTGCTCCGTAAGTTGGATGTAGGAAAGTGGAGCGATGCAGGAACAGAGAGGAGGAGAGAACAAGGGATCAAGCACTGTGGAGTTAATGTATTCTTTTACAGTAGTGAGGCGGCGGTATATGGTGTTCTGATTGCGATTTTACAGAAGTCTATACACAACATTAACAAGCCCCGTTTTCTGTCCGTCCACACAATACATGACCCATCAGTGGAATCTTGCTCAGTAATTACAGCACAAGCACTGCCAGGGTTAGGGGTTTGATTCCCGCTGGGGCTACCAGTAATGGTAGGGGAGACCAGGGAATGTTGTCACACTTTTTGAATAATTCACTGGAAGCAAAAGTTATTACTGATGAAATACCACTTGACAACTTGTGTCAACTTAGCCAACGTCAGGGCATGTTGTCACATAGACAAGTGTGCTGTGTCCATGTGTTCAATTCTATCTCCTTTGAAGAATAAATACTATAGTAACATGAGAAACATCATGAAAACAACATGCTTCATCTCAGAAATCAACACTGCTTTTATGTGTCATAATATATAATTATTTTGATTATTTTAGAAGAAAAACAATGAGAAGAAAAACAATAAAATGTTCATTATTTACTTTCAGGTATCAAGAGAAAATTGTTCTTATGTTTTGACTTAGACTATTGTAATCAAGATAGGTAACTTTTAGAAAGTAAACATTTGTGTAATTGGACTTTTGGCTCTAAAATATTTCGTTTCAGAAATGAAGCCACTGAGACAACTTACCCATGTGACAAGTAGCCCCGCTCTCCCCTACTGTAAGCCAGTTTGGATAAAAGTGTCTACCAAATGGCACAAGCTACAACTCTGCACTGCAGCTCAGCTTGGCTTTGTTTATTTAGTTTGTGCGATGTCTAATTGCTTCACATTTTTGAATGCATCTACATTATAAATTAATAAAAGTAAGTAAATAAATGGATGGGTTTGGTCGCTCAAAAGTGCATAAAGAAATGGGTAGAGCTAGGTTCGAGCCATGTCTATGTTCTCCTCATTTAAGAGATAAGTTGACTAATGGCTACTTTAATCTACCAAAAACTCACTGTATTCTCTTAAGGTCCTCTTATCAAGCAGCTTTCAGCAACAAGTGAAGCAGGAGCCAAGAACAAACAGACAAAAGATCAATGTGGCGCGCTTACAGAAAGTACAGCTGAGAAATGCTGCAAGAAGACATTCAAATGCATTCGAGTGTGGACAGTTTGGAGCGGCAAAGCCTTCGCCAAAACAGATGAAAGATCATAAAACGCACAGAAAGGGACACACAGAAAGGGTCAGAACATGAAAGTGAAATACTGTGTAGTGTCACAAATACATCAATCGTGTGTGTGTATGTGTTTTTAGCTGGATGAAGCGGGGGGGGGGGGGGGGGGGGGTTGGTGCGTCCAGGCCTGGCATCCTGTTCTCCAGCGAGGTGTTAACCGAGTGAGAAACGCAGCGCCCGATAGGACGACTGGCTCGCCTCCACCTCCTCCCACCAACACCACCCTCTTCTTCATCTGATGTGTCAAAAAAAAAAGAAGAAGAAGAAGTGAGGAGCGGCTAGACGAGGTCACCGGGGAGTACAGACAAACACTGAGGATTTACACAGCGTTACTGTGGGGAATAGACACAGTGTGCATGTGTGTGCATGTGCTCATGTAGAGATATCCTGATTTTCTGAGAAGGATGTGTGTATGGTACATCACTCATTCCTCAAGGGTGTATGTGTGTGTGTGTGTGTGTGTTTGTGTGTGTGTGTTCTGTACTTCTATCCTCATGAGAACCAGTTTGAGTTGTAGACCTTTTGAGTTAGGACATTTTGGCCGATCCTCACTTCTTCAACAGGCTAGATTAGAATTTAGGATTTGGGTTTAGGATTAAGATTGGAATTAGGATTACATTAGGGGTACGGCTCAGCTACACCAGGTGCGTTTCTGTTCCGTCCGTGTGTGTCGGAAGGGTCGGATCAGATACGCAAGCATTTACTTCAGTGCAGCACGTTGACCGATCTGAAAACGGAGCCGGATCGGAGCTGCAACTTTGAAGATACTCATGGCTTCTATTTTTGTCTGATGACGCAGTGGTCTGTTGCGCATTTGAACCATGTAAATGTATATACATTTTCCTTATTATAGTTATTTAACACCATGAGGTTATCTATGGATAGGTACCCTACATGGTACATTAATGTTCCTTGCGGTACAACTTGACTTGTTTATGGAAAAATAAGCAAAACTAGAGAATTGTACTCACTTACCCATAGGTAAATGAAGTTATTATTATTAGAAGTAAAGTTCAGGAACAAAGATCACGCCTCAAGCACACATTCAATCTTCTGTTCCATCCTATTTAAGTGTCCCTAACCATTACCCTCTCTCTCTCGTATGTCTCAGTTCTATGTCTCAGTGTAGCAGTTTAAAATGCCTAAAGTGCTGCAACTGGATTAGGAGTTGGGTCTAGGATTGAGATTAGAATTAGGATTAGGTTTAGGTTGGAGCTTGTGGTTAGGGAACAAATGGAGGCAATGCCAGGTCTTCACAAGCATGAGACAAATGTGTGTGTGTGAGTGCCCGTCCACTGAAAATATCCTGTATGTACTGTGATCGGAGCAGTCCCCCCCCCCCCCCGACTCCCACACTCCATTCTCCAGCTCTCTCCAGTCTCCGCTGGTTGTCACTGGACACCGGCCTTCACCAAGGGCACCGTGGCAACGAGATCCACGGCCTGCCCCCTCCAACCCCCCCTGCACCCCCCACCCCCCTACCCTCACGGCCCGGAGCCCAGACGAGTGTTCAGGGGCAGAGCTGATCGATAAGGAGAGGCTGAGATATGCCATTACAGGTGAGGCCGGCCCTGTGCCATCCTAGCCGCTCCTTACCACAGCTCCCTGCCCATTCAGCAATATCTGCACATATTGGGGAGGTGGTAAAATGAGACGGGTCATTTATTCTTTCAAGTGTTTTTGTGGTCCTGGGAGGATTTAGGATCGTTAGGGCATCTAACGTCGGTCTACCACACCCTGCCTTGACATTGTCTGCGGCTTGGTCAAATGAAATTGCATATCAAACTCAATAATCCCCAATTTCTTTTACAGCTACGCCACTGTCGGCTGCCGTAAGAAATAATGTTTCGCTGTTTAGCGACGTCAAACTAAAGTTTCAGGGTGGATTAAGGGGGGAGGGAAAAAAAATCTCTATCATCTTCAGGTCAAGAGAATTCTTATTGCTAAGTCTGTTCTCTCAGTGTCTGTTCTGCCCACACAAACACTCTCCTTCCCTCTCCATTACGATGCCAAAGCTAAGCTGCTAAGCATCTACCTCCTTTCCTCCTCTCCCCATTTTTCCTTCCTGAGGAGCAGCCAAACAAACGGCGGCTGCCGCACCTTTCAAACGTCCCCGTGTCCTTTCAAGTTCGACTCAGAATAATAACGGTAATGACGGGTGACGTGGGAGTGGATAGTTATCGCCGTTAAGGCAAATAATAGCTCTTAATGCCAGCGCTAATGGGCAAAAAATAGATTCCCTTTTTATCCTGAAGAAGAGGAGCAGTTAAGAGCACTTGTGTAGAGTCCCTTGGCGTTAAAGAGCCCGGGCTGGCTGCTTGCCGCTAATGGCTGAGGCATCACTGTCTACTAAGTGGCATGGGAGAGCTGGGTGACTGTCCGTTTTGTCTACTAGTTCGCAGAATTGAGGTTAACAAGGTTCATTAAGCATTTGAAGGGCAGTAAGGGAGCTGTGACAGGTCATAATTGCCACATTTTCCCCGTAATGTTGGTGAAATTGTCATTTGGAAAGCTGTCTGTATGTGAAGGGGATGGGGAGGGGAGGGGTCCTGCAGAGTGATAGAGGCGTCAATGTTTTTTGACTTGATAACTCAAAGGAACTTCCACGAATGTTCGGTGAGCTTTCTCTCAAAGTGGAAAAAAAAAGTTTTTGCAGCGCTTTCTGGAAGATACCAGGTCTCAGTAACAGAAGAAAGGAAAATATAGCATATGCAGACAATGTGCATTTTGGCAGTTTGTAGAGTTGTCAATTTGAACTACGAAACTCGAAACTTATTTTACTTCCACCTGTCTTGCGTACGTCTGCCTCCAATGTCAGCAAACGGTGTCTCTCCCCCTTCCCACAGTGTGCTGGCTGGCTGGGTGAGGCTGGCCTGCCTCCTCTTGTCCTTGGCTGGCTGGTCACAGAGGACATGTGGCAGACCAGGTCAGCTTTCAGGGGCTAGTGGCTGGAACTTGAACTTCTAACATTCTTTAGTAGCAGGAGAGCCCCTCGGGGAGGCTCATATCAAAGGGGGCTCCTTTTTCTCTTCCTCTCCTTTTCACTAAAGGGGGGATCTCTCCACTCCTCCAGTGGAGGGGATATAGGAGGGGTCACCAAATGGTGGCTAGCTGAGGTTCGGTCAATGTGATATACAGCTGTGTAAATGATGAGATATTCATATTGAGACAAAATGCTGCATGTCAATCAATACAGAATAAAGGGGTGATGTGTTGAAACTGTTTCTCCCCCACCACGTAATGCATTTCTTTCTCTGTCTTTGTGTGTATGTACAGTATATCTCCCCCTCTATCTGTCCTTTACCCCACATTCACACTGTGAGCAACTTGGTTGATGTTGCTCTATTGTGACTGATTGTGGGCGGGGCCAGAGGCTCTGATTGCATCTATGTAGCGGTCTGCAGCTACAAAGTTTAAAACAGGCAAATCATGTATTTTTCACTGCTTTGGTATTGACTTTCATAGCGTTATACCATTTTGATAGTTAACATAGCTAGCTAGCAAGCACTAATTAGGCAGCCTTAATCGAACATAACACTAAAAAAATCAATAAAAATAATTTCATAGCTTACCATCGACCCCAATAATGGATAAACTGTTCTCCAAGCATCACTTTGTAGTCTTTCAAATAAAAGTTGTCGAGAACTGGGATGTTTTGAGCGGCTCTAATCAACTTCTTGTCCAAAAGTTCAGGCTTGGCCAGATTTTCTCAGCCGAAAAAAATTGTTAACCGACCACACATTGCCCGTGTTTGCCTGATTGTTCAGCTCTATAGGAAATGAATGGACTTCCACTGACTTGTTGATCATGTTGCATGCAGCATGAACGCACGGTTAGCTTTTTCCCCAACAGACACACTGCATACCTTGGCTAACCCAAACCTCGCCTAACCAAAACCAAACCCAAACCTAACCCAAACCCAAACCTTCAGCGACTATTATTTATTCACTATTCACTGCATAACGTCTGCCAAGTGGTGCTGTGTTGGAAATGTAGGCCGTTCTGGAAAGGTTGGATAAGACAAACAATTATGGTCAGCCCCTGGACAGGCTTTGCAGACTTCTGTGGAACCACCACTGACCTCTTTCATCTGGCACTCATCGTGAAAGCAATATGCAATATATCAAAGTCTATTCCAAACATCCTCTCGTTGAAAATCATTTCAAGTCAACAGAGAGTCTATTTGAACGTCGCCGGTGTTGACAGCGCACGGGATGAGCTCAGCGGCTCTATCGCCAAGGCTTCCCAGTGATAATATAGCGCAAATTGAAATCTCAATAGCTTCTTCCATTAGAGTTGGACAGCCAGTCTGAGCATCAAAAAAATAAAAGACCATACGCCGCTTCGTTCACTACGCCGCGAAACCTTGGTAAGAGTCTTACGTAACGACCTATGCTCTCTTTCTCCCTCTGTTTTCCCATTTCTTTTGCCTTTGTCAACTGTACGAACACACAAGTGTCGGGTTTCCTTCATTCACAATGCTTCCAAATCCAATTACCAGTGAGCGCAGACGTCATCCTTGAGGTTTTTCTCTTCCTTTCTGCGATGACCGGGACTGTAAGGGCCTCAGACGCACAGTAAGGTCTTCATGTAACAGACTATTTCCATGTCTGAATGCGGCATGGCCATGGGCTGATTCCCCTTTTCGATAGCTGTCCTCAACGCTTTCCACTCTGAATGCGGAAGGAGAACTTTTCAGCCTTGTAGATGAAAACACATTTTACAGATTAAATGTTAAGGAGAGGACAGAGGGACAGAGAATTGTCTAGGTATATCAGGGGTATTTGGACCCACATGGTATTAGGCCATGGTGTTCAGGCTTCTCAGGGATCATTTTTCCAATTTCCTATGCTCCAAGAAAAGAAGAAAAAAATAGAAATTTGTAGCAAAATATAAAAAATATGGTAAAATCAGTTATTAAGTGCGTATTCCACATGCAGAAGTTGCAGCTGCGTAATTAAATCCAAAATACTTTCTATCTTTAAATATAACTATGCATTTAAAGTGAGGTATATACAGACTTTGGGTCAGAATCTGGAGCCACAATAGGGGAGAGCGGGGCTAGTTGTCACATGGGTAAGTTGTCTCAGTGGCTTTATTTCTGAAACTAAATATTTTAGAGCCAAAAGTCCAATTACAAAAATGTTTACTTTGTTAATAAGAGGTTACCTATGTTGAATACAACAGTTATAAGTCACTCTAACAACACTCAGCACTCTAACATAAAAGCAATTTGTATACCTGAAAGTAAATAATGAAAATCTTATTGTTTTTCTTATTGTTTTTTTCTTATAAAGGAATCAAAACAATTACTACTATTATTACTTAAGGCACTACTGAGAAATACACCAATGTGTAAAAAGTGTGACAACATGCCCTGCTCTCCCCTACCCTTAACAACTCATACACACCTAAATGGACTTTAAATCTGTCCCTCAAGTTTAAAACTCAAAAGTAGCCTCTGAATTTAAATCAATTGTTTAAATAAATAAATGAATAAAATAAAAACTGAACACATTGTGCAATCGACTTGCTGTTGGAGCTTTACATCCACCATCTCATGGAATGTACTTTCTTCAGCTGAAACCTGTATGCAGCACTGCCTGAATGCACATGTATATAGTATAGTCTCCACATAGTTGACAATCTACTGGCCCCTTGCATGAAATGAGAGGTCTGTTGTCATGCACCATGTATGTCAGTATGTACTATACTACTATGTTTTGTTATGTCACTATGTGAATTGTCGATATGTCCCTGCTCCAGTGTCAAATTTTTTTTTGTACTTGTTGAAGAAAGTAGTTCTGCAGAAAGATGAAGGTTATTGGAATGATTCTTCAGTGGCACAACACTAGGTGTTATCCGGTATGAAGTCAAGCCGACTTGGTTTATAATAGCAGTTTAAAAGAGAAATCCACCCCCAAAACAACATTGACAACATTGTGTCAGTCCCTCAGAATCAAAGAGCGAGGGCTTCTTCTTCTTCCACCATTTTGCACCGACGTTCAACAATCATACAGGGAGAAATCCATCGTAGAAGAGGAGAGAGACCAATTTCTCCACCCACAGTTTTGAGTATGGGGCAAAAGTCATTCTGGGAAATGTAGGAAATCACTAACTGATGCAGCAGTAGGCGAGGCAGGTTGAGGGAAAGTGGGTACAACAAAAAAGTAAATAGCTACCAGTTGTACCTTTATACTTTGGCCTGGTTGGAGTTTATCTGCTTCTAGAAAAGAGATATAGCTGTTTTTCATTGGGTTTTCCCTGTGATCAAATATAGTAATATAGTAACAGAATATTATCACACTTTCAGCTTTACCAAGTTAATCACGACGCAGTCTTGATCATTTCATATTTTCTGTCTCATTGTGTGGCAGGATTAGCTGCTGTTGAAATTACACCTTTTTTTAATCTGTTCCATAATGTTGATAACCATAAGATGAATTTGTATTACAAGGTGTTTTGAAGTAAAGAACTGCCAAAGTGAATGTCTTGGAAAGGCAAACCTGGAAACACTTTATAATAAGGATCACTAATAAAAGGTGAATTAATAATTAATAAATGTTAACTAACAACTAATTTATGATCGGTTAATTCTCTACATTGTTTACCAATTTAAATGTGAATGATAGTGTATATTATTTAATTATTCATCGATGACATGTTTATAAATCAGTTATTTATGTATGTGTTATCCAAGTTAATCACTTTTAGAGACTATAATTAGTTAAGAATTTAGTGAAATGAGCATAAACTCTGTGAAGGAGATTATGTGTTATGGACACAAAAGCATCGTGTGACAGTAGCACACATTAGAAATGCCATTTTCATCTGCTCGTCACATGAAAAGGTTAGCTAATGGTTAAGTTAAAGCAATTTGGTTAAGGTTAGGGTGAGGTTTTGGTCGTGGTTAAATAAGAAAAACTTTCCCTGGGAATGAAAACTTCACTCCGAGTGGGAAAACTTGCTCGCGTGAGTCAGGAAGTGAACCCGGGTCGGCGGAGTTGAAGGTAAAAGTATCCGCCCATCCATCCCGCTATTTAAATGTCAAACTGCTGCCTGTTTCTACCAAAAAAAAATAAAAAAAAATGTCCCCAATTTTCCCCGAGCAGAGCATTTTATTACTTGCATTTTAAGGCATTTCATGAAATTTCATGGTCAAATGGTTATTGGTTAAGAACGAAATTAGCACCGGGCAGCCAAAAAGAGGCTAAAGGTGGCAGAAATCTTCTAATTCATAAAGTAAATCTCAGACTGAAAGAGAGAGAGCATTACTTCCACACCGCTATCGCAATTCCACATCTGTCCTCCTTTCCCTCATCATCATTTACATTTTCAAATCTGCATTTTTCATATAGATCCCACCTTACCCTAATTTTAATATCACTGTTATTTCCCATGACACCTTTTGTTTTATTATACATTATGAATTTTTCTCTCTCTCTCTCTCCCTCTCCGTGTTACTTTCTCTCGCTCTCCCCCCCTTCCCCTCTCCCTTTCCTCTTCTAATCCCTGTGCCCACATCGCGCTTATGAGCTGAAATATTTTATCAGGTGGAACCCTCAGTCAAACTTATCATTTTAATCTTATTTCAATAAAAAAAATAATCTCTCTTCTTGGCTGTTTGACAGCAGCTAATGGTTTTTCGTTATCGTAAAGGAAACTTTGAGGACTGAGAGAGACTGCCAAAAAATGCAAAAAAGCCCTTCTGTATATTTCTCCCCCGGATGATTCATAAACCATGCGCTAAGAACAGGTAACATATGAGGCGTGAGGACAAAAGCTTGCATGCCTGCGTATGAATTTACATATTCCTGTGGCCTTTGAAGCTCATCAATATGGCTGTTTTAGAAGCCTGCATTGTGATCCATTGTTTGGTCTTGGTATTCAGAGGGACTCATAGTGCAGCTATACTCTCAGTGCTATTGTACATGTGTTAAATATACTTTTATCAAAATGTCATGAACCTCGTTATTTTGAGGACCGCGACAAGTAAGCACACCTACATGTTACATGACGCATTTATTTCCCACTGTATCGGCTGTGGTGTGTGCTGCATGTCCCCAAAAGTCACATTTTCCCTTGTGAAAACATTCTACATCTGAATATTACAGTATTATGTAGCATATCTATACTATTCGTAACATGGCTTTAGGACCTTTTAATTGAATACAATGCTCTGGATCCCATTAAAACAGTGTGAGGCATAAATTATCAGGAAACTTACTATTTTACATACTGCAAATGAAAAAATCTGATGTAAAAATCTCAGTAAAATAACATTTTTTTCTCAATGTCACTGCATTGTATATCATATGTAAATAGTTACCAGTTAAACACATGCATTCCAGGAGTTATTTGGTGTTTTCATTTAGTTTTTCGGTGAACCCACTTTCCCTCAACCTGCTGTTTCTACTTCTACTTCAATTCGCGCTTTCCTACATTTCTCAGAATGCCGTGTGACAACTGTGGAGAGACACAACTGACACAATCGGGAAGCTTGAGCCAATCATATGTCGCCTTTCACACTGAAACTGTCGCCACTTCCTATCAACCAGTCAAAGGTACAAAGATGTGCGCTGCAATGCTAACTCCACCGAGTTTTGTATTTTATTGTCATTTTATAACCTTCCTCGGTGAAACAACATTTCTATGAGGTGATAATGTGTTGGCAGCTTGTACTTAGAGTTGTTAACTATCTTGCAAACCAATACTAGACAATTGTAGGGAGGAAAAGTAGCAAGCTAACATTAGCCCATTAGCTGTTAGTACTCGCTAGCTCGATTCATGGTGTCTCTCAACCAAGCCTACATTTTTGTCTCTCATTAAGTTAATTACTGGCATAATAATTCATAGTTTTCAGATGGTTAAAGAGGATTTGGCTATTGGAATGTGTAGGGTCCTTCAGTTGGCAGTTACCAGTCTAAATAGCCACTGAAGGCTAGCCGACTCAGCATATATTTGGCCAGGAATAAAGAAAATGCACTACCATACAACAAAATGGGCCCATAAATGCAAGGTATATCACCAATAGTTGCTTTTCACAGTGTTTGTGTTTTGGGGTGGATTTTACCTTTAATGACATAAATTCTGAATATACATGTACATCATACTTATGTAAGTTATATAAGGATGGGGATCTTTTAAGGAACAAAAAGTATAAATTAATCCTTTTCTGAAAATATACACTCTCCCAAAGGTGTACAAAAGTGTGTGTTCCTTATATCCTTTGTAAGAGTGTAATTGATTTGTGTTCATATTGGTGGTTGTTTGCCTTATGATGATCACCGACTGGTTTTATATTTAACACATCACTGGATAAATATCCTGGCTCCTCTGATTTTAATGTCATGTGAATAATTAACATATATATATCACGGTGCCCAGTGTGCATTATCACTGTCATCCACCCTGACAACACTTCGACCTTTGGTGCGGAGGTCAGACCGGTCTGTCTGACTACAACAGGCTTTGCAACAATGACACGAACACCATCTTGTGTGTTTCCATCCCCCCTCCCCCAGCCCCCCCAGCCCCTCCTCTCCCAGCCAAACAATGAAATTTTAAAGGAGTGACGGAGGGGGGAAAAAAACAGAACTGCATTTTTAATTCAACTTTCTTTGGTAGTACCTTCCCCGAGTCTCTAACCCACAACATCCATCTCTCCTCATCAGCCAAACAGAGACAGACGCCTCCCTCTTCTCTCTCTCTCTCTCTGTCTTTCTTCTCTCTCTCTGTTTTTGAATATGTGTTTTCTGTTTATTATTAGCTGACTCGGTGCTTCATCATCCCGTGAAAATTCATATCTGCTGAACATAAGGGGGAGAAACAGTGGGGAATCAATCTTTTGTGCTTGGGCAGATAAACACAAGACACAATCAGAGAGAGAGAGAGAAAGACCGGGAGAGAAGAAGAAGAAGAACAGAGAAGAGAGAGGGCCTCATCCTCTCATCCCGGGCCGTGATGGATAGCGGGAGTAAAAGTGTCGGGACGGTATTATGTAAATTAAGGAGGCATCCGAGCATGGCCTTGATGATTATGGGGAGATGTGAATGATGTTTGCGGGTCCCCAGGCGCTCCGGCGGGGCCTTGTTATTCCTCTTTCCTTCCAACCACCCCTGGGGCGAATTCTGCATGACCCCCCGGACGTACCCCCCCACCCCCCGCCCCCCTCTGCCATCATCGCCACTGCCGCCACCGCCGCCACCGCCAACACTGCCCCATACCCATCCACTCTTCCCCACGGGAGCTACACTCCCCTCCCCAAAAAAACACAACAACCTCACAACAAGACATCTGTTTCATTTACTTAACAAATTATCTGTCAGGGAATCCCCCCCCCCCCCCCCCCCCCCTCCTCCTCCTCTGCCCCTTCCCCCCCGCTACCTCTAATAGGCAGCCAGGGAGAGGTGGACAGGGACGAGGGGCGACGACGGGGATGGACGCGCGAGTGAAAGAGAAAGGAGGAGATAAAGGCGCTCGGGGTTGAGGGCATCTCTCGTCCTTTTCCCTATCTTCCTCCTCCTCCTCCTCTTCCTCCTGCCCGCCCCCACCCCACCCTCCTCTCTTCTCTTCTGTTAGGTGCAGCTTCCCCCGAGGTGCATGCATCAGAAACGAGGCGACGTTCGGCTACTCCTGGCGAACAGCTGACGACGCTTTAAAGTAATAATCCATGACATTTTCATAGAAATGTCTGTTTTTGCTGCCCTCTGTCACTAATTGCTATAACGCAATAGTGATTCAACCTATAGCCAGTTCATGAAAGCTTTGACATTTGCTGTTCTAAACACTCGGTGTCTGGTAGCTCTTTCCTGGGAAAGATCTTCTGCCGCACATGAAGTGATGCGGTATACATTTGTTTGGAATCAATAGAAGAAGAACTGGGTAGTTAGCATGAGCAGTGATAGCCACCATGGCTGAACAGACAAAGAAAAGAGAAGCTCAAACTTCATCAACAGAAAATCCAGGGGAAAAATCTAAAATTGTATATTGCGATTAGGGGTGTCACGATTCTCCAAATCCACGATTCGATTTGACTTTCGATTTTAAGGTCACGATTTGATTCGATTTTCGATTTAGACATTTTTTTTTCAGCAGTTAGACTATCGAGTCTTTATTTGTAAAGATCAACAGATCATTGGTTTTATGCCCTGACGACTGTCATTTACATTTTTTAATTCTTCTTTAAAAAGATGGTATCAAGTGTGATATAACTGCCATATTTTTTTTTTTTAATGTACCACACTAAGGCCATATGGCCAAATTTTTTCAAAGTTTTTCCATTTAAAAAAACACAACTTTCCCTTTAATTTGGTACCAAATACATGGCAAGGCGATTCAGGGCGTCTCCTTACTTAAGCGTCATTCACAGTATGACAACAAAACAGATCCTTCCTATCTTGGCTAACGATAAGCTTTCAAAATACATACAAAACCTGGAAAAAGTTGCCAAACTTATATGGATAAAAGTCGCTGCAACCTGTCCAGTCCTCCTACCGACTCTTCGGCGCCTCCCAGAAAACAGCGTCCGTCTCCGGCGGTGAGAGCAGGTAGGTCCCGCTGTTTAGTGAAGGTGATCTTGTGTCTTGTTTTATCGAGCAAGAACAAGCGATTTCCATCAAAAGACTTCAACTCACAATGTCTTCGTAACTTTCCACTACATACGGGTCAGGTTCTGTCTCACAGCACAATCTGACAGCTTCCAGAAGGTTTTAAAAGCGTGACGCTTAGCCGGCGAAGCCATTTTTACTGGTGGAGGACGACTAAACCCGGGGAAAATCAAACGTCTCAGTGTCACCAGATATACAGTATTTTCCGGTTCCGGTTCATCGATGACAACTTGAAGTATATATAAAACAAAGCTGATAACTTGATTTTCAGTTTTTGGTACATTTTAAACGATTTAAAAATGATGGGCGCTCTTGGGCACTACAGTGAAATATAGAACGGGCGTTCTCTAGCAGCTACGCTGTGTCGTCATTGAAATGTTTTTTTTTTTTGTTCTTCAGACGCGTGCAAGTAGGCAGGGGTGGGGAGAAAACAAATACTGGGAGAATCGCGAACCTGCTTGTGATTTCGAAGGTCGAAATCGAACGCTCATTTCGATCGATTTTCGATTTAGAATCGAAATCGTGACACCCCTAATTGCGATATTCACGAAATATCGCGATATTCGATATTATCGAAAATCGGCACAAGCCTAATTACCAGCAATGCAATTCAGCTGCAGTAACCTTCGTCAGTGTTACATGATTGCATGTATAGCCCACAATAAATATAACCAACAACATGCAAAATCAATCAAACACCAGTATTTTTTTATATTTTTTTAAGTGTTTGATGGGTTCAGTAGGGAACTTTAAATGTGGAAATTGTGTTAATTGCATTAGTTAGTTGCATTACCTATGTGGAAGTGTATATAGGTGAAACAGTGCTCAAGCCTGAATCACTGAACACACTGATTCACAGGAGTTCATTAAGAGAGAGGATGTCAAAAATCCTGTAGCCACTTTAAAGAAACTAAGCATCCTATGTCTGCCTTTTATTTTACCTCGAAGTTCTCTCTTTAAGGGGATCTGCAGGTTTCAGAAAGCCAACTTTAAGACCTTTTTAATGGTAACTGGAATTGCATTTAAGCCCAATTTAACAACCAGAATAAAGAAGCAAACCTATCCTATTTCTGATTGAACATAGCTAATGAAAGTTGTTAAATGTAAATGGACAGAATGAGAGAAAGGACAACGGGAAATCCATTGTTAAGGAACATAAAGTCTAATTGTGTTTCGTAAAGCAGATAGGATGCATATTGTACTGCTAACATTGTTGCGGACTAATCTAAGTGTGTAAACCTGTCATTGCATGATGAGAAAATGAGACGTCTAATAACTGGATTTAAGACATTTTAATACCTTAAGGCCTTAAGGTTGACTGTTTGAGACTGTCAGACTTTTTGAAGAGCTATGGATACCCTGGATTTAAATGTCCTTAGAAAACAAAGAGAGGCCTGTTGGATCTTTCATTGTCAAGGCATGTGTTTATCAGATGTGTGAAAGTGGTTTCAAAAGAGTTCGGTGGCGCTCACTTGATCAATGAAAACAAAACTGTAGCCTATTGTTCTGGGGGTATATTGTGTGGAGAAAACTGCAAAAACTGTATTTACTCTCCTGGTCGTTTTTTTTACATTTTTTTTTTTTTTTTTGAAATACAGGCCTTTAAAGCCCAAATATTTAAGAGGAGTCACGGAAGGATGAGACCGTTTCATTGACAGTGTTGCAGAAATGTAAATTTAAAATCTCAATATCCAGTGGCGTGGGCCTCTGGCTTTTCTAGTGTTAAATCAGAGCGCTGTCGGGGAACTATGCGTTGCGTCTGAGAGCGCAGAGGGCCATGTCTGGTTCAGAGAGGACATTACCATAAGTACCATTACTGTCAGAAAGCATGAGATCAGTATCAGTGAAATATACTCCTACTGCCGCCGCTACCGCATCTGCCTTGACTTACAACGCCCCTGCCCTAATACTGACATTTCTAGCACCGACACCCACAATGCAGTTTGCTACCAGAAATAATGTGGCAATGTCGAATACCGCAGCATGTTGTCAATTCAGTCACAACCAATAGAAAAGAATGAGGATTGGTGTTTCGACGCAAGAAATCAACACGGGGGTTTGACATTTGTGTTAATTCAAATAGAGAGCAGATTAACACCTTTAAAGATTATTATGAGGGTGTTTATGTTTTATTGGATGGCATTCACTTTAAAAACTGAACCATAGGGTAAAGTGAAAGTGACTTTTCTCCACGGTGAAAAGTGTCCTCAGTTGACTGCGAACCCGACCGCGCTTCAGCCCTACCAACTTCTCCATACTTCTGCGTTCATCAATCTTCCTCCTAATCTACCTTTTGTTTTCCTGCAGACGTTTCGCTGGCAGCGTAACCCCCCCCCCCCCCTACCCCCGAAAACTCCCATTGGAAATGGATAGCAAAATTTACAACGTACATAATTTATGTAGTGATTTTTAACATAATGCCACATAAATGCAGCGCCGGCTAATGGGAACCAAATGTTACCGCATGGCCGGCTGCCGCGGTGCAGTCATGAAGCATCCTCTGCGGGCCAAGCGGAGAGGGGATGCATGTGTGTGTGTGTGTGTGTCTCTCTCTCTCTCTCTTTCTCTCTCTTTGTTTCCAGGGTGGAGCTCCCCCTGTCTTCTCTCTCCTCCACTCCATTCCTCAGCAGTGAAAGTACAGGAGGATGGACAAAATAACGGAAACATTAGGTGGCTAATACAAAGTAGCTTACCATGTTTACCAGTTGGCAACAGCCATTGTGGGTTGAAGGCTTCTTTTGGATTTTTCCAAACATAAACCCATCTGGATGGAGGAAAAATTATGAAAGACTCATCAGACCAGATTAGTTTTCATTGCTTAGGGCCCCAGGTTTTGTGCTCCTTACACCAGGTTATGCACCTTTGTGCATTGATCTTGGCTACAAGTGGTTTCTGAATGACAGCCCTGCTATAAATACCAGTTTTGTGAAGCTTAGTACAGTTTGTGTTGAGACTGGGTGACAGAGTTGGTTCAATTGTGATAAAAAAGTGATAATTTGAGTCTGTAATTTTGTGACGTTTAGCGACTGTCGTCTTAAGTGTCTGTCTATTCCTGCCGGTCAAGTTCAACTTGCCACGACTGTTCCTCTTTGCTGATGACGTTTGCCTGTGTTTGGCAAATGTTGTCAATGTTTTCTAGACTGTTCTCCCTGCCATGTTAAAGCTGAACTATGCAATTTTGCTCGTTGGTGCCCCCAGATGGCAGTGAGAGGTAACTGATTGAATTTTGAGGACTTCATTACCCAAAAATCCTGTAAGGTGAGCTCAGTAAGCTAAATGTCTTCTTCTTAGTGTGTGTTTCAGCCATCGTTGGTGAGTCCAGCTTTCTCTGGACGGAGCGCTCACTCACTGCTGTTTAGGAGACTGTTTGGGATTTCACTCTTTAGTTTTGATTCATCACTACCTGTGTGGAGAGGATTTCCATACCGACACTAGAATTTAATTTGCGCAATTTACGGCGTCTCAATTAGTAGCGATGGGACGCTCCTCTCTGTTGCAGACGCACTTTGCGATTCAGGCTGATTTGACTGCTGGATTTTGCCGTCTTTGTGGCCGATGCTCCTGGCATTCAAACACCAACTATTTCTCCTCTTTGCAACTCTGTTGCCTCATGTTGATTTGAAAACTCATATATAAAAGTGACTGCATGAGATAGAATGCGTGATCTCACTGACTTACAGGTTTCCATGAGCAGGGTCACAAAAATATGCATTTGACCTTGTAGAGATTTTATAATGTTACATTATGTTCATTTGCCACTTCAACTGGGCTTATTTAATCCATTGAAACTATTCAAACACCTTTTTTTTTTACTGTACATCAGCATGTACCCAAAACATTTTTTTCTTTTTAAAATACATTATTTGATGATAATAATGATTTCTGCATGGGCCTGAATACAATTTTGAAGGAAACTGTTGCAGTCTTAAAAAAAAAATTCCTATGACAACACTCACACACATACACACACACAGCCTTAGTTCCGGCAGTGCAAATGTTTCCCATAGGAATCAACGTATTCAAATACAATGGAAGTCAAAGACAAAACTAAAAACTTATTCCACTGTCTCTCTCTCAGAAGTGCAAACTCCAAAAGACATGAAACTTTGCACAGGCATACTCACACATCCTATGAACATATGCAAAAAGCCATGAGTCATTGTGTCCATGTGACACACTGCAGACACAAGCAAATATATCTAGTGTTAAAATGCATGAGGGTCATTTTGACCCTGCTCATAGGGTAATATAAAAACAATTGTTCTGAAAATGTTGAAAAGATAAATATAAAATTTGGAAGGGTAAATACACAACATTTTTGAGGAGTACATGGAATATGAAATGCTAAAATATGTTTCTAGATAAAATATAGCAAAGCAACCATCAAACATTTTGACGTTGTTTGCACATTGTAGGGTTAAAGCTGATACTGTGCTGCTAATTGCCATTAAACTTACAGTAATATGACTGGCCAATAGTTAGTGCCTTTGTAATTTGTCGTTTACAGTTTTTCTCGATCGCTTACACACTATAACTGGGCCTATTAACTAAACATCCCAAACCATAACGCCATCTACCAAAAGACAGACACATTTCCCAAAACTATAAACACTATTCCCCTGTTTCCACACATGATTCAGATTTGTTGAACTTTTTGTGAAAAACTCTACACACAAATCCCTTCATATATCACTGGCTGCACCATGTGCTCATTTAGAAAGCACTGGCATTCAATATCATTAACTCAAGTCATCACAGCTCAAACCCAATTAACACACAATTCCCCAGGTGGAAACACTAAGAGTCAAAATTGTTCACACACCAATCAGAAGCTCAGGATAGATAGATAAAAGGGCCATGGGACAGTTCACTTGTTTTGTGATGTGATGTTGATGAGAATCTCTGGCCTGACCCAGACCAGAGACGGAATGCTGAGGCAGAATAAATGTGATTTCTTTCTTTATGTACAAACTGTTTGTTTTTTTCATTGGTTTACAGTATATTGGTGAATACATGGAAATTATTTTACTGTATTCTACGTTTTACTGTATTCTACGTTCTACTACCTTTATCAGTTGCATATTTTTACAGTACATTTACTTTTTCACTCAATTTCAGTTTATTTTACTACAGTACATTGAGGAATTAAAAATGTTGAAAATGTATACATGTGTTGTGTCTTTATATTGTGTTCATCATGTAAAGAGGTTGTTCTGGGGGAAAACCATAAGCGGCATTATTCATTGCAGTAACAGGTTTTTACGGTAGTGTTTTGAATTGATCTCACCAGTGTGTAATGGCTATTTTGTAGTGTATGTGTATTTGATGGCTTTTGTGTGTTGTCTGAAGGCAAAGTTTGGTTTAGATGTAAGATTACATGGTTTTGAGTGGAGAGTTTGGTTTTGACATGGAAGTTTGAAGTTTGTGAAGATGAGTGTGCAGTTATGCATTTGTGTTTAGAGTTTTGGGAAATGGAGCAAAATTTCAAGAAATGTGTCTTAGCAATCAAAAAAAACTGTAATTGCTTCAAAGCCAAAGTCCTTTTTCATGCAGTGTTTCCATTATTTTGTCCACCTCCTGTAGTTTACAGTGAATGTGTGTGTGTGCCTTGACTTGACTACCTTGGATAGAAGTTCAGCCAATACATTGCTGGGCTACTGGTGTGTGTGCGTGTGTATATGTGTGTGTGTGTGTGTGTGTGTGTTGACGAGAGAGAGAGAGAGAGGCTGAGAGAGTAAGCAAAAGAGTGTGGGTGTGTGTGTGTGAGAGAGAGAGTAACAAAGTGAGAGACTGTGAGAGAGTAAGCAAGAGTGAGTGTGTGTGTGAGAGAGAGGGAGAGAGAGTGTGAGTGAAAGTGAAACAGAGAGTGTGTATGACGGAGAAAGAGAAAGTGAGAGTGTGTGTGTGAGACAACGTGAGTGTGAGAGACAGAAAGTGAGTGTGTGAGAGACATAAAGTGAGTGTGTGAGAGACAGAAAGTGAGTGTGTGTGAGACAGAGAGAAAGTGAGTGTGAATGAGAGAGAAAGTGAGAATGTGTGATAGAGAACGCGAGTGTGTGAGTGAGAGAGAGAGAAAGCAAGCGAGTGTGAGAGAGAAAGCGAGAGTGTGAGAGATAGTGAGAGAGAGTGTGAGAGAGAAAGTGAGTGTGTGTAAAAGAGAAAACGAGGGAATGTGAGCGAAAGTGAGAAAATGAGAATGCGTGAGAGACGGAGCGAAAGCAAGAGTGTGTGTGAGAGAGAGAAATGTAGGATGAGAGACAACAGGCTAACACAGTAACAAGAGTGAATGTGAAAGAAAAATGAGGAGAATTGAATCAGGAGAGTGTGTGTGAGAGAAAGAGAGAGAGGGAGAGAGAGTGTGTGTGTGTGTGTGTTTGTGTGTGTGTGTGTGTCAGAGAATAAGGAAGCCTAATAGGATTACTGGGTTAACAAAAGGTGATGAGCGCACACTGCAACCAACAGCCCACTGACAAGGAACTGTTTACAGAATGCCCACATACACACACACACACACGCACACACACACACATCCAAGCCATGTGTTTGGCAGACACTGCAGCCAGCACTTCTGGATCTGCTCTTTGTAAACTTCCAGTGTTTTCTATTCAAGAGTCCAATTTCAGCTGTTAGCGAAAGCTTTGGCTCAGACTACACACTGCTTTTCAATGGTAAACAGAGGGGAGATTGCGTGTGTGTGTGTGTGTGTGTAGGAGTGCACTGCGTTGCATTGTTATTTGGCTGGGCTCTGTCCACAACATTTTCATATAGATAAATTCCTGCCTCTAACACAACAGTGATTCAACCTATATCCAGTTAAGGAAAGCTTTTCCATTTGCTGTTCTAAACACTTGGAGTCTGGTAGCTCTTTTCTGGGAAAAATCAGTCTCTGGTGGATAGGAAGTGATGCGTTTTGCATTTCCGGTTTGTTTGGAATCAATAGAAGAAGAACTGGGTAGTTAGCATGAGCAGTGATTGCCACCATGGCTGAACGAAAAGAGCGCCACCTACAGAAACTCACAGAAAATCCAAGGAAAAAGACATGAGGTGACCTGGCTTGCTAGCTAACATTAGCAACTGAACCATTAACAAAAATAGCTTGTATTACATACATACTTAGAGGCACTGCTTATACAACAATTTGCTTTATTCAAAAATTCTTGAATGTGTTTTCGTAAAAAAGATTTTGCTATATATATTTCCATACATAACTGTATGTCAGCAGTCTATGTAAATGAATAGCTGAAGAAGCCAGAAGTATGTTTTCCTGTTGTGCAATATCATCAAAACTCATTTGCATACAAATGATTATGGAGGATTGAAATTGCATCTATAGTTGAACTTAAATTTTCATGATAATAAAATTTTTGTTTCGTTTTATTCATTTGGTACTGCTCAATAAAGACCATCACAAAATTTCATAGCATCCAGCTATTGTTGCTGAAGCTGCATTTGGCTCTTGAGGACCAAGGCTCCATGGTAAATAAAAGAAAACCGATCTTGAGGATTACCACTTTTAGGTCTACAGGAAACCTTGATTACTGCTTTCATCTTTGGATTAGGTCCAAACTGGCAAGCTTTTCTCTCCAGCACTGTAGCGAGGAGGCTGGTTTTTATCCAGTATTTCAGCTCTGATGGACTTGCCCATAAGCGACCACTAAAGGTCAGCTTTTGACATTATAAAATTTAATTGTGTCCTCGAGCGTCCGAGTAATTATGGCACTCGAGTGAAAATGATCCCAGGGCGTACAAGTCAAGAAGGTGTAGCGTTATTTCGATTGTGTTGACCAATCCCTGATAAAGATGTAATGGCACTGTATAATGATCCTTTCCGGTGAAGTTTTCAGCTTTATTCGTCATGAAAGCGGCCCCATCCTCTTGTCTCTCCATTGTCTCGCCAGACGAGACTAGATTTCCAACCTGCAGTTCCCCGAGGATTAGCAGCTGCTGCATAGGCTGTCTTGTTTTGCTTCGCTTTTCTGTCTGATGCAGCCGTCGCTCTCCCAGAGGACTTGGGGGGGGGGGGGGGGGGGGGCAAAAGGGAGGGTGGTGGTGGAGAGGTAGATGAGGTAGGTGGAGAGACAGGTGGAGATAGGTGGAGGTAGATGGAGAGATAGGTGGAGGTAGGTGGAGATAGGTGGAAGTAGGTGGAGAGAGGTGAAAGTAGGTAGAGCGATAGGTGGAGGTAGGTGGAAGTAGGTAGAGACATAGGTGGAGGTAGGTGGAGAGATAGGTGGAGGTATGTGGAGAGTACTAGGTGGACAGGTAGAAGTAGGTGGAGAGACAGGTGGAGATAGGTGGAGGTAGATGGAGAGATAGGTGGAGGTATGTGGAGATAGGTGGAGGTAGGTAGAAGCAGGTGGAAAGACAGGTGGAGGTAGGTGGAGATAGCTGAAGGTAGGTGGAGATAGGTGGAAGTAGGTGGAGAGAGGTGAAGGTAGGTAGAGCGATAGGTGGAGGTAGGTGGAAGTAGGTAGAGACATAGGTGGAGGTAGGTGGAGAGATAGGTGGAGGTATGTGGAGAGTACTAGGTGGACAGGTAGAAGTAGGTGGAAAGACAGGTGGAGATAGGTGGAAGTAGGTAGAGAGATAGGTTGAAGTAAGTAGAGATAGGTGGAGGTGGGAGGAGAAAGGTAGAGAGATGGGTGGAGGTAGGTGGAGATAGGTGGAAGTAGGTGGAGAGGCAGGTGGAAGTAGGTGGAGAGATAAGTGGAAGTAGGTGGAGGTAGAGGGGAGAAATAGGTGGAAATAGGTGGAGAGATAGGTGGAAGTGGGGGGGAGAAATAGGTGGTGATAGGTGGAGATGTAGGTGGAGACAGGTGGAGATAGAGGTAGGTAGAGATAGGTTGAGATAGGTGGACAAAGATGAAGGTTGGTGGAGATGGCTGGAGATAGGTGGAGGTAGAAAAAGATAGGTGGATGTAGGTAGAGAGATAGGTGGAGGTAGGTGGAAGTAGGTAGCGATAGGTGGAGGTGGGTGGAGGTAGTGGGAGAAATAGGTGGAGATGTAGGTGGAGACTGGTGGAGATAGAGGTAGGTAGAGATAGGAGGAGGTGGATGGAGGTACTGGGAGAAATAGGTGGTGATGGGTGGAGATGTAGGTGGAGATAGAGGTAGGCAGAGATAGGTGGAGGTAAGTGGACAAAGATGAAGGTAGGTGGAGACGGCTGGAGATAGGCGGAGGTAGGAGGAAGATAGATGGAAGCAGGTAGAATTAGGTGGAGCAAGGAGGAGCTAGGTGGAAGTCGAAAAAGACAGGTGGAGATGGGTGGAGATACGTGGAAAGCCGAGACGAGTGGAAGTAGGAGGAGACAGGTGGAAAGATAAGCATGGTGGGTGGAAGCAGAGAGAGACGGGTGGAGACAGGTGGAGGTGGGCCTACGCGGAGGGAAGGCGGGCGAGGCCTGATGAATGGGAGAGGCGAGCGGATTGAGAGTAAGGCAGAGTGACAGAGATGGGAGATAGAGAGAGAGACTATCAGCTGAAGAGATGAGAGAGAGAGAGAGAGAGTCCAGTCACAACCAAGCCGCTAATAACCCTCTCTCCATAACCCAACTCTGCCCTTCCATGTTAACATACTGTGAACCGAGCACAAGTGACAAAATCAATCCATCACAGCCGCCCGCCGACCGGCACAGAAAGGGACAGAGGAGCTAACAGAAATTGATGACATCCCCGCTCGAATTTTACACCGTTTCGGCCACGGCGGCGATTGAAACAGACAGAGATTTATAGTCCGGCCCGGGCGCCGCGGCTATCCTTGATTGCCTCTTTTTCCTTTTTTTTCTCCTCTCTTCTTCACCCCCTTCTTCTCTCCGCCGTGAGAGCCTCCCTTTTTTGCATATTTATTCCCGAGCTCATCAGGATTGAGCGGGACGCGTCGGAGTGACAATCTTATTTCACCTTTCGGGGGTGGGGGGAGGGGGAGTCGGGAGTCGGGGGGTGGGGGGGGGGGTGGGGGGATGGTAGCATCCTACACCTGGGATGAAAGCAAGGCTGCCTGCCCTTCTCTCGTCTTTTTTTTGTTCTTTTTTCTACAGCTACACTTTTCATTTTGATGCGATTTTGCTTTGGAGATCTGATTCTAACGATGAGATTTAATGAGATTTAATGAGACTGTGAGGTCCGCACTTGGCCCTGAGTCTCCTGTGTCTCCGTTCTCTGTCTCTTTACATTGCTTCTAAGCACATTGTGTCCAGAATCCCCCAAAAATTCAGACCCCAATGCGAGCCGGACCACTTCCAGATTTGCTTTTGAAGATTCAAAGGCAATACCCCACTTCTCTGCATCCAGAACCTGTCACTTAAAGCCTCCTGCTTCATCGGATGAAACGACAAGTGTACCCATAATCTTTTTTTTCTATCCCTCTTGAGGCTTTGGTCTTTCATATTCATTGGGTGATTACAACGTGCGTGGCGGGGGCTTGACTCACTTGTTGTTTTCGTGTTTGAGCAGCTTTTTTACGCTCGCCGTTAAATGCGGGACGTAACTCAAGACGAGCGGAGGGCTTCGGCTGTTATGAGCACGGGGCCCGCGTTGAGGAACGGCCTCGTGTCAGACTGTAATCGCCGATCGAGGCCTCGGTCCCGATCGTTGCTTCCATGTGTGTGTGTGTGTGTGTGTGTGGGACGAAAAATGATGCCTATGGTCTTTATTGTGTTTGCAAGCTGTTTTTCCTGGCATTGCTGTGTTCTGTACATAATTTTGTCTATTTGTCTGTGAGTGACTTTGTCGTCTGCGGCTGTCGTCTTGACTGGGATGTCTGGGCGCGCGCATGTGTGTGTGTGTGTGTGCGTGTGTTTGTGTGTGTGGGGGGGGTGCGACTCTCTCCCCCGCTCAGTCATGCTTTGAAGGTTTTACGAGTACTTATGGAAAGTATAAATTTCACGGGCAGCGCCGAGCCGCAGCCGAACGGCGCTCAACGCCCTGCTCGCCGCCGTTAACGGCCGCGGCGGTTAGCCTGACAAGCAAATTGATTAGAATAATTCAAACGTGATGAATAACTTTCATCACGTAAACCGCGTCGTCCGGTGAGTGCGCCATTCGTTAGGGCCGCCGGGGTTTACGACGGGACTGTGCACTGGAGAGAGACAACACATCAAGGATACGCATTACGCCGAGCGTCGCCGCCACGAAATGTGAACGGGCCCCCGCGCTCGCCGTGACAATTGCCATGAAAAACTGGAGCTGTTAGGAATTAGGAGTCCTTTTTCTTTTCCTTTTTTTTTTTTTTTTTTTTTGCATTTGCATCATATTACAGTAAATGGGGCTGATATTCCCAGCTCTGCAATTGGGGGTGTGAGGATAAAAATGATAGATGGTGATTGTTATGAAGAACAGTTCATTTGGCAACATCGTCGGGATCAATTATTCATGCAAGCCTGTCCCGGATTCCACCCAACACGAGGGTCAAAGGTCAAAGATGTAGAGACAAATTCACACTCACCTGACACACTGTGTGTTTAGTATATTACCCTGCATTGTCCTGCAGAAACCTCTTATCTGCCATGTGGAAAAAGCCAAACCACACTAATAATGCAAATTAAAAAGTCAAATCGTGACCTTAGAATTCTAAGTTCTATCTGTGTGTCAAAGACTTGACTTATGTACTTGTACTGGTAATTGTATGTTGGTAACTGCATAATATGTGGGATAGGATGCATGTGATGAAGCCCATGGGTACATAAAATATCAACATTTTTTGAATTATGTATATGATCTATATAACTTTATATACATCAATATAATCGATATATCAATATATCTTTTTAGATGACTGATATGCAATGCAATTGCCTATTGTGAATATGTGTTACACATGCTTATGTGTGTGTTAATGTGTTATCTAATGTAGTGTGCAATGGAACGGAATGGAATGACAGCAACCTTTCTTATGGTCCAAGACAAATTTCTCAATCAATCAATCAATCAATCATACAAATCAATTAATCAATCAAAATCAATATCAATCAATCAATACTTCTATCTTTTTAAATATTTAACCTCATAAGGTATTTTTTTTAAATAACACCACGCAAATGTAAAGTAACATTCAAAGATCAATGTTGAGTCATTTCATTGAGTCATTTCAATATGCAGAATAGAAACTTATGACCACCAAACTAACTTTCCTAACCCTCATTGCACGCTGCAGAAGTGGCAGTAATAGCAGAAGTTGGTAACAGTCATTAACATTTAAGATGATATTTTGTATGGTCGTCTATGTCACGGTGACAAAAGCAAATATCCCTGTGAGCCGGACTACACTGACACACCATAAATGTGAAACTGGCAGGTGTTGCCTTGAGTTGGTCTGATAAATTATTGAGCAACGTGCCAGAAAACATTGGAAATATCTGCACTGGAGCAATTCCGCTGTCCCAAACTGCGAGAAAAAGTCTCCAAAATATAGTGGATTGTGGCTTGTACAAAACCCCCAGCGCTGTTTTTGTCACAGTCAAGCAGTGAAGGATATTGTAGCTACGATAAAGAGTCTACACATTACATGAGGGTAAGAACCGGGCACACACACACACACACACACACACACACACACACCAGAACCAGGCAAACAGGCACACAGTGCAAGAAATGTGTGTACATGAGTTGTTCTCTTAGAGGCAAATTTCCTGCAACTTTTAAAGGAATAATCCACAACATTTTCATATAAATAAATGTCTGATTAATATAAAACAACAGTGATTCAACCTATATCCAGTTCATGAAAGCTTTTCCATTTGCTGTTCTAAACACCCGGAGTCTGGAAGGTCTTTCCTGCCGCACAGGAAGTGATGTGTTTTACGTTTCCGGTTTGTTTGGAATCAATAGAAGAAGAACTGGGTAGTTAGCATGAGCAGCGATGGGTTTAGCGTTAGATTAGAATTAGGACTAGGTTAAATTTAGGGTTAGTTTAGGATTAGGGAATGTGTGTAGTCAGTGGTAAATCCTCATAAGAAGTATGTGTGTGTGTGTACTGGATCGTCTTGTGGAAGCTACATCTCCTTCCTACTTCTCCCCTTAACACCTCTCCACATTTTCACACACACACACACACACTAAGTCACCCCTCCTAAACCGACGCCACTCAAACGCAGCAGCCTGCCGTCACAAGCATCTGCATCCTGTGCAATTTGTCATTGGCCCATCTTCGCGCCACCATTGGCTGTTGCCAAGCAACCTGTATGTCTCACAGACTATTTCCCATGATAAATTAGCTGGGCTGTTACTATGCCAACAGAATTTGTTACTTAATTAAACTGATTCGGATCGCAATTGGCTGGAGGGGAGAGGGAGCAAGCCATGCTCTCACAGAGGAAGAGAGAGAGAGAGAGAGAGGCCAGGCTGATCCAAGACACACACACACACACACACACACACACACTCACACACACACAGGGGCCAAGGAAGTGAGATGAGACGGAGAGAGAATCCACAGAGGAATGACTGTTATTAGATAGGCTGAGATATTGAAATGGTCAGGCTTTGCCGACGAAGACAACAAAAGAGAAAAAAGATGGAAAGGGAAATACAAAAAAAAAAAAAAGAAACAGGTTCCCATCTGGAATTAACGGCTTGACGCCTTCAGAGAGGTGATTCATTTTTTTTTTCTTCTTCTCTCGTCTTAAGAGAAATGCCTTTTTCCCCACGACAACAAATGTGTTTTTTTTTTGCTGTTTCGTTTCTCCTTATATTCAAATGAGCCTGCCAGGTCAGGCTGTTCAGAGACACCGAGGCGAGGGACTCTCGCCAAACATTAGAGACCCGTTCCCAGAGAGAATCACAAGCCCCCCTCCCCCCCCCTTCGCTTATGTAACAGAATAGGGGAGGCGGGGGTCAAGCGCGACTCGTAATGCCAACATCTGCCAAAGGACAACTTCCGATGATGACCGCCTAATTCCAGAGGAAGATCCCCGTAATGTGTGGGTGGACCACCTCGCTTTTGGGCTCTCATTGTGCGGCCCCTTCGCTTATGTAACAGAATAGGGGAGGCGGGGGTCAAACGCGACTCGTAATTCCAACATCCCGTCAGAGAACAACTTTCCGACGATGACCGCCTAATTCCAGAGGAAGACGTCTGGGTCTAAAGCGGCGGACCACCTCGCTTTCGAGCTCTTATTGTTTAAAAATCCCCTCCTTTCCACGTGCTGCTCCAGTTCAATTGCATTGTGTAGCGTAGCGTACGCCACCCACCCGCCCGCCGCCGCCGCCGGGCTTTTGACCGCTAAGCGAAGAAAGAGAGAATGGCAGAACAATTTGGGCGTCGGAGCAGGACCAAACAGAGGGAGCGGCGAGCATGTAATCTCCTAATTTGGAGCATCACGGCGTCGGATCCGCCGCTCGCTCGCTCGGCCTTACCTATAGCAGTGGGCCGCTCTTATTTCCATAACTTCCTGACAAAACCATTTTGTCCTGCCTGATTGGGCCTATTTGCATCGGACACCTCTTCTGCATATAGATTGATGGGTTTAATCAGCGAATCAGGGAGAGCGCTCAGACATCAATCAATGTCACGCCACTCTGTCTTGCCTTCAGTAGTAGTGGCCCGGTGGTGTTTTTTTGTTTTTCGGTCACTCTCGCTCTCTTCCCGTTTCCCTCTCTACCTCCCTCTCTCTCTCTCTCTCTCTCGCTTTCTTCCGAGTGATTTTCTGCTCACATTCATCAGGGAATGCCAGAGGAGCCGCAGAGACTACAGGGGAGGGGAATGGGGAGTCCTCTCTATCTCTTTCGCTCTCTCCATTTATTACAGGCTCTAATGCGAGCGCTGATGCCGGGCCCTCACCGCGCCGCTTCAAGTCCGCGGACGACACAAAGGGATGAAAAGGGGAAAAAAAGGCAGAATGCGGTCCAAAAAAAAACGTTCCGAGCCTCGGATTTGGGTGGGATCTCTCTCACATTTTGTCCCACAACCATGTGTGATGATTTGTCTTTTATATTCTATTTATCTAGATTCTTCAGTTTCCGTCCTCAACACTTTTGACAGGTGATCTTTTCTATCTCGGAGACATTTGCGTGGCTTATCTTGTCTCCGATGAGATTCTGGTAAGGATTTATTATTTTGGGGAGGAATTTTTAGAATGGTTGTTGGTTAGGGTTAGGGTTAGGGTTGGTAGTTTTTTTATTTTTATTTTTTTGAGCGAAATGGATTGTACAAGTGTAATCATGGCCAGCAGAGAAAAAAAGGTCACGGCTGACTATTCTGCTTCACAGAAATGATTGAAAATTATATTTAAAAGGAGGAAGAGGAATAAAGTTATTATTATTATTACTTAACTACAGACAGAAATGTGACTTAAAAACACTTAAAAAGACTCAAATAGACGTACACTTACAAACACTTAAATATTTGACTTAAAAATGTAAAAATAATGGAACACATTTCTATACACACCTCCACGTGTGTGTGTGTGTGCGGGGGTGGGGGGGTGGGGGTGGGGGGGGGTGTCGGGGCGATGTCAGGTCATCAAAAGGATCCACGTATTCATACACTTCACACACACACACACACACACACAGCCCCCCTTTCCCTCTGTGTTCTCTATATCCCATGTATATGCAGCAGACAGGCTATGTGAGCTATTGGGGGTGCCTGTCTGAGGAGGTGTGTGTGTGTGTGTGTGTTGGGGGGGTGCAGGCCACTGTACAGGATAGATGTAAGAATATGAAGCCTAACAATGAGCTGGCGGGCCGGCCAGGCCCTGGGGAACGCCCGGCTGCCCTGGAAGACCGGCCTGCAGCATAACCATCCACATCAATAGGATCAGGCAGCTCATTAAAAATCCCTCTGATATAGATTGATGTGTCTGGGCTGTCCTGGTGGCCCAGTCGGCTGAGGTGAACGCCGTGTGAACGCCGTGTAACCGCGACACCGTGGGATCAAATCCGGCCTGGGACCTTTGTCGCGTCTCATCTCACTGTCTCTGTCCCATCTTTCCCTTCCTGAAAATGTCCAATGAGGCAGAAATGCCTTGGAAATAATCTTTAAAAAGTGTTGAGGTTGGTAGTCTGTAGTCTATAGTCTAGTCTATAGTATGGTAGTCTATAGTCTACAGAACAGTCTATTGTATAGTAGTAAATAGTCTATAGTGAAGTCTGTAGTATGGTATCTACAGTCTATAGTATAGTCTCTGGTATGGTAGTCCATAGTCTATATTATGGTCTATAGTATGGGAGTCTATACAGTCTATAGTATGGTAGTCTATAGTCTGTAATAGTAGTCTATAGTATAGTAGTCTATAGTCTGTATTATAGTTTATAGTATTATAGTACAGTCTATAGTATAGCTATAGTATAGTAGTATAGATAGTAGTATAGATAGTCTATAGTTAAGTCTGTAGTATGTTATATATAGTCTATATTATAGTCTGTAGCATAATAATCTACAGTCTACAGTCAATAATCTGTACTCTGTAGTACAGTCTATAGTATGGTAGTCGATAGTCTATAGTACAGTCTATAGTCGGAAACAGTCGTACGTCAGCCCTCTCTATTGTAAACTGTCAAATAAAACAGCAGTGCCATAAAATAACCATAAGATTGATGTGTTTGTCCTTAGCGAGACCTTGGTCCAACAGAGGTGGAGTGCAGTGAAGCCAGGTGTCTGGAAGAGGTGGGATGTGGGATTGTTTTTGTCCCCTGTGGTGAAATCAGTGGAGGATATGGTCTCCATCCGTTTGTTCATGTGTTTGTTTACTCATTTGGTTTTTCTCTCATTCTTTCATTTGTTCATGACATGCGGTGTCACAGGTAGGACTTATTTAAGGGCAGGGTGTACTTCCATAAAGGAGTGCATGTAATCCAGTGGCAACAACAAAACAACCCCCCTAAACTTGACAGATGGAGATGGGAAGCATTTGTATCTTCACTCACTGACAGTGAGCTGTCGCTGAATGTAGTTTCATTTAGCCTTGCATAGTTAATCAAGTTTAGATAGCGGAGCCCAACTTTATCCATTCTAAAATTCATGCCTGATTTACATGTTGTGCACCCCAGTAAAGCAGCAACATCAATAGTGAATATCTATATGACTTTCTCATAACATCTTAAAAAATAGAACAACTTGCACCAGGCAAGATTTTTATGTAAAAATCCAGCTGTATTATAAGTCTAAATCTCAAAGTGGGGCTGCAACAGAGAAGAGCGTCACATCCTCAATGTCTCATCCTCAATTGAGTTACTGTAGATTCACACTATTTGCCCAAATGAAACTCTGGTGTTGGTATGGACACTGAAATCTTCTCCACACAGGAAGTGATGAATCAAAACTGGACTCATCAGTGATGGCTGAACGTCTTCACCAACTCCACCCCACCACACACTAAGAAGAAGACATGTTCTTACTGGTCAGGTTGTCTTCCACAGTGTGGCTTGTTGGCCGGTTTTTGCCCTATTTTCAAGGGTTGGGGGTTCATTGCCTTGCTTACAAGCAACTCAGTGGTTGTTGAATGATGGGAGAACATGACTCATTGGCTGGTTATTCCAGCTGGTCCTGTCATGTATAACCTCCCAGTCACAAGTGCAGTTCTCTGTCGGCCAACCACTAACCTCAGCAGTTACAGTAAAGTTACTGTGGGATTACAGTTACTGGCAAACCATTCATTACAAGATTACTTTCAATTACATGTAATGTATTAGTTGCAGTCCTGGGCACCATCAGTCACTATGAGACAATACAATGTCTGACATTCATAACTGTTACCAACAGCAGTGTACAGCCATGTCACAGTGCAGAGAGTTATGCTGCTACGCTTCCAAAGATTTCGGAAAATTTCGACTTCCTACTTGGAATGGAATGGCCCTTCAAGTCGGAATTCCAAATGAGAAACTCAGGCAAGTTTCAACTCCACATTTTCCGAGATACAGTTAGCCTATTGGACGTCACGTCAACACAGCAGCATGCACAAATGCTACACAGCATTACTTTTAACATGTTTATAATCCTCAAAATACACTTAAGTTTGGTTTTCAGCATCATATAACCCGAAATGTCTCAAAACACCTGTGTGGTGAATGGATAAACATAAATTTGAAATGTAAAGTTGCACTTACAGCTGCTAACGTTCTATGCTAACGAGCTAGCTAACTAGCTAACAGACTGATGGTGTAACTGCGTTGTGTTTTCTGATTATGGTGTACTCCAAACGCAAAAATAACACAAAATGTCTGTGGCCCTCTACCTGACATGTACATGGGCTAGTGAACTAATAGTGCTTTAGCTGGTCTGTTATCAACGCACTGCCGGGCCAGGCAGTGCGAAGTGATGTCCATGTTTTCCAGGTCTATCATAACGTGTATGCAGCCTACATGACATCGACTTAGCACAAGTAGCAGTAAGAGATTTAATGATACTTGCTCTGTGCCAGCTTTTCACAGTCCACACTTTCAGCTAGCATCACGTCATGTGGAGACGATCAAAGTTGAAATGCTCTACACACATACACACACACACACACACACACACACACACACACACGCACAGAGCATTTTGAGAAACAAAACCTGGCATTTGAGCATCGAGGTCCATAAATGATAGAGATTTGCAAATGGATGCCATTCTCCCTTCCCGGTCACCCCTCCTCACATCCTCAGGCCTGGCCTTGAATTATGGAGGGAAACACTTTTCCTTTGAAAATATAAATCAATCAAACATTCATGGCTGAGGAAGTCTCCAGACAATGCCACTGTGAAACCAACCCCACAATATTCGGTGTATGTGTGTGTACAGTACACGCTCACGGTTTGCCAATTAGAGCAGAAGCTGACCATCCTGTAAATATTTAAATGGGCATCACATATCGTATACGTGAAGTGGCTAACCAGCGGAGCATGCCGCTGAACTCTGCGGGGGTCACGCACCTTATCCTTAAGCACCGCTCTAATGCGGACCGAACGCATCTACTTAGGAGCCTCGGAGCTTAAGGAGGATCACTGGACAGCCTGAACCCGAGCGCATTACGCCCGGCAGTCAATCAAAAGATAAACAGGAGAAGGGAGAAAGTCTTACGAGGTGATGAAAAGAAGCCTACGTTCAAAGCACGCAATCTCCTGATCGTCCCGCGCGGATGTTTTATTGCCGACCAGAAGACGGTTTTCCAGAACAAGGTAACCGGGGGCGCAGAGGTGAATAATGACAGTCCCCGTGGTCAAAGAGAGCACTTGTCCCCTCCAGCTGTACCCGCAATGCCTTTCATGCCGGGGGTCCTCCAGCGGTCTGAAGCCTCAGATGGAGAATATCCCTCCGGTGTCACTTAAGCGCGTGCGCCCCCGCAAATGTGTCCTCAAGCTACGAATGCATATTTAAGACGGTGCACTTTAAACCGGAGCTCATTCCGTTGCCGGGCTTTTTGGGCTTCTGTCTTCATTTGACTCACTTTGACACCGGCGTCTTCGCTTAAAAAGTCCTCCTCTTCGGAGGGGCAATAAATAAGTGAGGCGATTGTGTTTCTTCTGGACACAGGGAGACAGAAGAAAACAATGAAACTGCTCCCATCGTTTCTCTTTGATCAGATATGCAGATTTTCATTCATGAAATATTTTGAGGTTTCGCGTTTCCCCACGGTGTCTAGAGAGAGGAGGACGGATGGAAGTGGGACAGCAGATCCAGTTCATGTACGCTAAGTATTTACTGGTTTCTGCTGGTCCATTCAGATTTGTCACCTTTTGCATCATGTATGTGTGTGTGTGTGTAGAGAGCACGCAATCTCCTGATCGTCCCGCGCGGACGTTTTATTGCCGACCAGAAGACGGTTTTCCAGAACAAGGTAACCGGGGGCGCAGAGGTGAATAATGACAGTCCCCGTGGTCAAAGAGAGCACTTGTCCCCTCCAGCTGTACCCGCAATGCCTTTCATGCCGGGGGTCCTCCAGCGGTCTGAAGCCTCAGATGGAGAATATCCCTCCGGTGTCACTTAAGCGCGTGCGCCCCCGCAAATGTGTCCTCAAGCTACGAATGCATATTTAAGACGGTGCACTTTAAACCGGAGCTCATTCCGTTGCCGGGCTTTTTGGGCTTCTGTCTTCATTTGACTCACTTTGACACCGGCGTCTTCGCTTAAAAAGTCCTCCTCTTCGGAGGGGCAATAAATAAGTGAGGCGATTGTGTTTCTTCTGGACACAGGGAGACAGAAGAAAACAATGAAACTGCTCCCATCGTTTCTCTTTGATCAGATATGCAGATTTTCATTCATGAAATATTTTGAGGTTTCGCGTTTCCCCACGGTGTCTAGAGAGAGGAGGACGGATGGAAGTGGGACAGCAGATCCAGTTCATGTACGCTAAGTATTTACTGGTTTCTGCTGGTCCATTCAGATTTGTCACCTTTTGCATCATGTATGTGTGTGTGTGTGTAGAGAGAGTTGATGTGTGTGACGCAAGGGGGGAAAGAAATATAGAGAAAAAGGGAAAGAGTGTGTGTGTATATGTATGTTGAAGCATGAGGGCGAGAGGGAGAATGTGTGTGTGTGTATGTGTGAGTGTGCAGGCATTAATACCCATGTGAGTGTATGTGCACATGTGTGAATGTGTGGTGGAATTCGTGTGTGTGTGTTTGTGTGGTTAGTGGGGCTGCAGGCTTGATGAGTATCAGTGCTGCTGTTGGCTAACGTCCTCTTTGTGGTATTAGCAGGTGAGAAAATGGTTGCAACTTGGTGTGTGTGTGTGTGTGTTGGGGGGGGGGGTGGGGGGGGTAGGCGTTGATTAGGGTTTACATTGCTGAGTGGGTGGTTAGTAACTGGGCCCCAAGGTGCGAAAGCAAATCTGATGATTGCGGCGAAAGTGAGCCGATGACGATGTTTCCGAAACGTCAGTTAAGATAACAACCAGGGTGAAGGAGCGAGGAGTCGGTTGAAGACCAAGGGAGAAAAAAAAGGTGTCAAGCTCTGAAAGTAGCTCAGACTGCAGAAATGAGACTGTGGACTGATAACTAGAACATGGCTGTGCTCTTTAAGGTCACTGACTGATAACACCTTATGCAGGATGTTTGCAGCGAAACGTCTACGTACGTTTCTGGATTTGTTTTGAGTGGTTCTCAGGTAATACGGCATGGCAAGCCACGTTAGAGAGACTGCAGCGATGCATGAAGTAATGGGACAGTTTCTGCTTGTGCTAATTAGGCAGTGGAAGGATTCAAAAAGATACACAGTCAAAGATTCAATCCTAGACCTTACTCTAATATTTTCTGGATATGTATAAAGCATCAATCAAAACAGTTTATCTAAGTATTAGTTGAGTTATTCATTCATTTTTTCATTTGTCTGTTTTGAATGGTAAAAAAAAGTAAATTAAAGGTGCCATGTGTAGCATTTTTAACCATCAGTATGTCATTGTCAAATTAATTGTGATACCTTAGTATAATTACTGTCAACAAATGAGACCATGGTGGAGATGATTGGTAGCTTCTATCTCACGCTGGTAGTATAAAAAAATTAAGACTACATTTCCCATAAGCCCTGTTGCTTCCTCCCTCCCTGAAGAGGATCAACATGTTCCATCGGCCTTTCATTCCTTCCACCATCTGCCATTGCATAAAACTCTGAAAGCTTTATCTCTGTTTGCTCTGGAAGAACAGCGCCCTCTTCCTGTTTTGTGCCATAAAGCAATCCAGCAGATTTCCCTCCAAATCTGACCCAGTGGCTCACATTGTAAAATACGATGAAGAGGCCGATAGAGGCTGCTGCGATGGTTTTGTTTGTTTGGGGTAATTCTACTAATGTCTCAAATTGAATGTGGTAATGATTTGTTGTTAAAATGCTACATTTAATGATAGTCTTTTATGTAGGGAAAGGTTATGCTCTGTTCATGTCTGGGAAGGCAGCCCACATGGGTTAGCGTGTACGCTTAGTTGAGGATCCAGCATGTAGTTAGAGGCAGTGGGCAGCCGTGGTTGTGGCTACCGGTTCTAATCCAACCTCTTCAGGTGGTTTTTACAGGACTTAGTGCTGTGGTTTGTGGCATAAAAATTCCATTGTAGCCAACAAGACTACGTAAACAGACGAATTAAACCCATTTCTGTCCAGTGTGGTACAGTATTGACTGCCTTTCACACGAGCCGCTCTCAAAAGCCATTCACACCCACCGAGTAAAAGTTGCTTTTCTGTGCGCCGCCTTTGTTGCTTGTTCAAAGTGTCAGAATGCCGTGATTGCGCGGCCTTGCCCTCGAGTATGAATAGCTGTTTGCTTGATTACTCCAGAACTCATACACTCAATGCCCCTTAGCTTTTGTTTTTACTCGAAACTTTGCAGCGTGGCGGCATACGGCCTCATGGTCATGTTTGCCGTAGTTCATTACCGCCGTTTCGGAGAGAGAAAAGAGAAAACTCATCAAAGCGCATTCTTTCCTTCATTCTTCTCTGCCAAGGTTCCTCGGATGAACGCGTGGCGCGGGAGGAGGGCAGGAAGAAAGGAAGAGAAGGGATAAAGAAACCGGGCTTGGGTCACCCCTCCGCAGCATTACCATGGCTATGCGTTGATGGGAACGTGATTGGGGCTTTGTCTCACCTTGTTACCGCCTCTTCTCTTACACATGTATTTATAGACGTGGCTAATTTCCCCCATTTCCCCTCCTAATGTTATTAGCTCACAGGTGCGATGCGCAAAAAAACCACAAAACCTCAGTGTCGCCGTATCCAGTTTGAGTCCCTCCATGTTCCGTCTCTGTGACAGTGTGGGTGCTATTGTCACCGATGCTGCGGTTTACGCCCATATGGTTCATTTAAGGGGGGAGTGTCGGGTTTCACAAGGAAAGGGTGGTTAGGGTTGTCCAAGCTACACGGAATCCACATTGGCTGAATGTTTGTGAAGAAACGGCAAATACCTGTAGAGATGATTTAGACAGTGCAGGACTCAACAAACAAGGTCTAAAATATCAAAATTTACCATTGACGAGAGTTGATTTATGCCACATAAAGAAGACATTTCCTTTAATTCATTTCACTTGATTTAACCAGCGCAGTCCCCTCAGTACGATTTCTGTTTTCCCAACACCTTTGCACAATCGTCCCATTCATTCCAGTTGACGACATCGGTTGGGTATCATTTTTCTTTCTTTTAGCGTGAATTACACTCGAAACATCCCTTTACTTCAGCGCTTTTTGTCCACCGACCGCTGAAATTTGAACAGTCAGCAAGAGACGTCCAGCACGCTCAGACGCTTTTAATGGAGATAGCTGCGGAGAGGAATGGGACCACTTCACGGCTTCGACTTTTCATTGCGGTTCGGGGGCAGATTTATGGGGAGTTTGGACTGTAAAAGCCAGCCCCCGTAACCCGGACCACACACGGAGGATGTGACGTCGAACGGAGACAAAGTCGGTGACACGGTATCTCTTATAGGCTACGATGATGAGAGGGGACTCTGTGAAAAAGTTCAGGTACTAAAGACAAAGCTAGTCTAGGGAGAGGCCTACATCATCCTTTAAATATTTCAGTCCCCGCGTTCATGTCGGCGAGGCAACTCTCACAGACTCCCCGCCGCTCCCTGTTAATGAATATTAAGAGGGACATTTTCCTGAGGGTGAACGGCCCTTTTCTTTATTCCCTTTATTGTTTTAAACTCCTCTTCTCTCGCGCTCCCGCTCTCCGTCTCCGTCTCTCTCTCTTTCTGCCTCTAATTTAATTGTGTGTTCATCAGCTTGCGTTGAGCTTGCATCATTACGCCGTGTTGACCCGGCTGAGATAAATGTAGAGGAACTGACGAATGTGATGTGCAAGACAATAACTGGGGAGAATTAGGAAACGGATGAGACCAGGTGTTGAGGTTTCACATTGTGCTATTTTCTGTGTGCTGAATGCTTGAAAGTTTTCTCTTTTAACTGTGTGGACTCTAAGAGAGGAGATATCGACAAAATTTTTACGATGTGTCTACTTAAAGTGGTAATCCTCGAAGCGTTCATTGCTGTGGCGTTTTTATATTTTATCTCCATCTTTGTTGCTCAGCGCTCATTTCTGTGACGTTTTTGCACTGCACTTCCCAGAGATCGCCTGTCAATCAAACAGTGTGGGTGGAGCTTGGATTTTCTGTTGATGTTGAGTTTCTGTAGGTGGCTATCACTGCTCATGATAACTACCCAGTTTTTGTTTTTTTGTTTTTTTTTCACAAACCGGACATGTAAAATGCATCACCTCCTGTGCGCCGGAGGATTTTTCTCAGGAAAGACCTACCAGACACCAGGTGTTTAGAACAGCAAATGTAAAAGCTTTCATGAATTGTCTATAGGCTGAATCACTATTGTGTTACATCAGTCAGATAGAGAGGAGCAAACATTTATTTATTTGAAAATGTTGTGGATTATTACTTTAAAGTCATCATTTTTTAATGCGGCTCATGTGTCAGACACACTTTCTTTTGTAAATATTACTGGCCTCAGAGTTATTTGGCAATTAAGTCTGCGCACACACGCACGCACACACACACAGGCAGCTGCTGCGGGTGCAGATTATTCTATCAATGTCAAACTTCAATGACGCTTGTCATCTGATAAGGTTTGGTTTTAATAAATGAGGGAGGAGCAGCCAAGCTGCATGCTGCAGTTTAACCCCCTGTTCACACGGCACAGCACGGCGTCGAACCAACAACTCTTTCATCACCCGCGCAGTGTTAACGGTCAAAAGCAGCACTATCGTCCCATTCATCAACGATTACAGCAGGTCAGACCACCGTGACGGGGCTGCAGCAGGCGGTGGCGGCCAAATGGCGAGAGAGACAGACCCGTTGCTGACAGGCGACAATCAATGTGTCCTATTGAAGTGTTACTCCGGATAAAAGTGGTTAAATATACCTTTAACGTATAGATTCTATTCCAGTACTATTAAAAGTGCATTAGGTTTTTACTGGCCCATAGCACAAAATGACCATAATATATTCGTGGGGGTTGATAGGGTTAATCAGAACCCGTAACACTTTACATTAAGTGTTCATTAAGTAATGTTAACTAATGCATTTACTAGCATGAATTACACATGAATAACAACATAAACAAGGATTAGTTAATGTTACATGCACATGAACAACTGCATTAATTAATGTTATACATGTTTGTTTATAATGTTAACTAATGTGTTTACTAACATGAATTAAGCATGAACAGTGACATTAACAAAGACTAGTCAATGTTAAATGCACATGAACAACCACATTAATTCATGTTGTAATATATGTTTGTTAATAATGTTAACTAATGTGTTTACTAACATGAATTAAACATGAACAGTGACATTAACAAAGATTAGCTAATGTTGAATGCACATGAACAACCACATTAATTCATGTTGTAATATATGTTTGTTAATAATGTTAACTAATGTGTTTACTAACATGAATTAAACATGAACAGTGACATTAACAAAGATTAGCTAATGTTGAATGCACATGAACAACCGCATTAATGTTGTTATACGTTTGTTAATCATGTTAACTGTGTTTACTAACATGAATTAAACATGAATAACAACATTAACAAAGATTGGTTAGTGTTATGTAAATGCACATGAACGGCCGCATTAATTAATGTTGTTATACATGTTTGTTAATAATGTTAACTAATGTGTTTACTAACATGAATTAAGCATGAACAGTGACATTAACAAAGATGAGTTCATATTAAATCCACAATAAACAATTGTATTAAGTAATGCTGTTATACTTGTTTGTTAATTCCAGTGTGTTGTCTGAATTGAAACCCTAACTCTTCATGTATTGCTTAAACATATCCTGACATTAACTAAATAAGTCATAACAAGCCTTACCTAAGGTGAATAGTGTTATTCATGTAATTTCATATACCTGTCTCTATTGTGAAATTGTGACTATATTCATATTACATTTCTGTCCATTATTGGCCACCGTACGCTGTGCCAGAGACTCGTCATTGTTGCAATTCCTTGGTCGCCGATAGAGGGAGATAAAAGTGATAAATTACTTAACGCCCCTTTAAATCACCATGAAAGAACTTGGATACATATTTCAATATGTGCTGCCACACCTCCATAAAGTTTCATCTTATCGTCCAGTGATATATTTTGCGCTGTAAAACAGTTTTCAAATGAATTGTTTTTCTCAATATCTCCCAGTTGAGTTGACGGCGGGAAGACGTACAGTGTTACGGAGCCGGTTTAAACAACACTCGGCCAGGCCCGTTTGAGTTCATAATAGCCCTCAGCTCTTTTATGAACCAATATTACTCAATGCTCTGAGACATCCTCTTTTTTTTTTGGACATCTGTATAATGTCTTTTGTGTTTATTAAGCCCTCACAGATTACCTTCTCTTTCCCCTGGTGCTTAACCTGCTTCTTTTATATATTGTGACCATGAAAACAGTTTGCCTTTCTTTCTCTCTCCGCGCTGTATAATGATTATTGAGGCCTGCGAGCTGCTGGAATTTAATTTCTCCACATAAATCTCCACAATAGGAAAAGGAAATTAAAGTTGCCATTACTGTCGGCGGTATTATCGCATCCTCACTTAACCTGCCATTCAGGAGGAATGAAACATTTATACTGCACCCCCCCCCTTTCCTCCTCAGCCCTCTTGTATCGTCTGTGGTCTGTGTGTGTGTGTGTGTGTGTGTGTGTGTGTGTGTGTGTGTGAAAGAGAGAGAAGGAGAGTAAATGAGCAATTGAGGGATACTGATATTTGAGAAGTTTAAATTTCAACCAAAGTAGACCACTATGCCCACACCTCTATAGAAAGTGCTTTGTCTACAAATCTGTATTTCTGTGCACATTTCATGTATTTATTTAAAGGTTGGATTTTTTTATTTTTTTTTACTGAAAAGCCAAGATCAAATACTATTTTACCATCACATGGAATCATATGATTTAAAAATGTTCATAAAAAGAATCAGTTAGGTAGTAATTGAAGGGATTTTGGAGTGAGTTGTCAGTGTATTTGTAATAGTTTTTTTTTTTTGTTTGTTTGCTTTTTCATCTATCGTTCCCACCAGCTAATCTTCTCAATAGGCATCTAATCCCTGGCCAGCTAAGAATAACAATAGCTTGATAGCACACACACACACACACACACACACACACACACACACACACACACATACACATGCACACACACCAAAACGAAAAAAAAGAAAAAAGAAAATCAATTATGCTGGCCCTGACCAGGAGTGTCTCATTATTTCATAGGCAATAACCTGAATGATAGAGTAATAAAGAGCAATTTATTTGGAGAGGGGGAAGTGGGGGAGGAGGGACGAGCACAAGATGGATGTGTTCAGATAGACAGATCTAATTAGCCTCATCCTAGCTGCGGCTAGCCGCTCTGCTGTGGCTAATCCTGGACTACGACTAATGACCACCAATCCACACCTCCTCCATCAGCCTCTGTCTGCATCAGTCCTCCCTCTGTAATCTAGGGATGGATAGGCGTCCGGCTTGGGGAGATACAGAAGCTAACACTAACCAAAAATCACTGCTATACTCAACAGTGAGTTTATAGTGACCTTATAGTACTTTATGTGCTTTTTTTCTCCTATGGTATCACTATAGTATTTCTATAATATTCCTGTAGGGACTTACAGTATGTCTGCTATACCCAATAGTGAGTTTATAGTGACTTTATAGTAGCCTACTTTATGGATTTCTTTTCTCCTATGGTATCCCTATAGTATTTCTATAATATTCCTATAGGGACTTATAGTATGTCTGCTATTCACAATAGTGAGTTTATAGTGACATTATGGTGCTTTATTGTGGCATCACTATAATATTCCTATAGATATTTATAGTGTAGCTGTGATGTGCATTAGTAAGCTATAGTGACCTTAGTGCTTTATGTTAATTTTAATTCCTATAGTATCACTATAATATTCTTATAATATCCCTACAGGGACTCACAGTGTGTCTGTGATAATGGGGAATTTATAATAATAAATAATGATTAAGACATAAAATGATAATAATGTTGCTATAATATTCCTATAGGCACTTATATTGTCTATGGTAGTCAATAGTGAGTTTATAGTGACCCTATCATATTATATGTTTTCTCCTATGGGGATTTACTGTGTCTGTGATACTCAATGGTGAATTCATACTGACCTTATGGTACATAATGCTATTTTCCTATAGTATCACTATAATATTCCTATAAGGAGTTCTAATGTGTCTGTGATACAAAATGGTGAATTTATAGTGATCTTGTCCTTTATGTTTATCTCCTATAGTATCACTATAACATTCCTATAATATTACTATGCTTATACTGTGTCTATGACACTCAATGGTGAATTTATAGTCGTACTTCATGGCAATTTCTTTCTCCTATAGTATTTCTATAATATTCCTATAGGGACTTACTATATACTATATCTGCTATACTGACTAGTAAGTTTATGCTGACCTTATCACACTTTATGTTCTTTTTATCTCCTATAATATTATTGTGACCTTACAGTACTTTATGATATTTTTATTATGTATACCACTATAGTATTCTTATGACTTGCAGTATGTGGTGTTATATGTAAAGTATCTCTCTAAAATTCCTTATTTCTGATATGTGAATAGAATGGCTGAGCAGTGCATGCCCTCTGTCTCATAATCACACAAATTGAAGTGTGACATGCGAAAAGAAAACTGTGCGCACCGGCATATGTTGAGCATGTATACATAAAATATCTGCATTATTAATATCATTGGCTTTATTGTTTGTTTGTCACGACCCTGTGTTCATTTGCACACCAAACTTGTTTATATGTTTGCACTGTGCATTTGACATTGCACAAGCCATTCGGCGTGGGTACGCATGTAATTAATATCGCTGATTTATTCACAACACAGAGAGAGAGAGAGACAGAGAGAGAGAGAGAGAGAGAGATAACAGGCGAATTAATCTCAACCTTAAGGGAGAGCGAGGCAGGGAGAGGAAAATGAAGGAGGGAGAGAGAGAGAGGGAAAAAAAAAAAATTGGCCTTTGGACGGCTGCCATCGCAAAATTTACATCTGTTTACTCTGCCTCTCCGACCTCTCTGTCGTTTCTGGGCGGCCGAGGTTTACTGACCCCTCTCTCTCTCCTTGTATCAACCCAAACCACTTCCCTCTCTCCATTCTCCCCCCTCCTCTCTCTCTCTCTCTCTCCATGGATTAACATCTCCCCTTCTTGTTATTTGCGGGAGCCGGGATGGCTAACGAGTCAGCAGACAAGGTTCAGGGGAACTTCTTTTTGTAGGGGGGGAATATGTTTTAAATTAAACATTACGCCACGTCTGGGCCCACCGGGGATTGTTGTGAAGGAAGGGGGGGGGGGGGGGGGGGGGGGGGTGAAAACATGCGACCGTCGCTGCCGTCTCTCTCTGCATTTGAATAGTATTTAGACTCCTATAAGCCCTCCTTCCCCCTCTCTCCCTCTGTCTTTCTGCTGCGGCACCTTTCTCTTATTCCCTTCCGCCGTGAATCTGTCCGCCGATAAAAGCCGCGTTCAGCCCCGACATCCAGAGTCATTTGCTGGAGATTGTGGCGCGATGGCTAATTCTGCTCCTTTCAAATGCTAATGCGCGCACTCATGGCATCGCTCCGGCAACTCCGCTTTTATTGCTCAACATCCTCATTACAATGGAGGAGAGAGTGTGTGTGTACACCTCTGTCTGCCTCTATGCTTTTGTATGTGTGTGTGTGTGTGTGTAGGTCTACCTGTGTGCATGAGCGTGTCTTTGAGTGTGTGTGTGTGTGTGTGCTAATGAATGAGTCCTGCACCACAAGGGGGAGTTGAGAGGTGGTGATTTGACACTTTCTCTAAAACACACACACACACACATCCAGGAGGAGGTGGAGGAGGAAGAGAATAGGAGGAAGCGGAGGAGGAGGAGGAAGAAAGAGGAGGAGGAAAGGAGAAAGAGAGGGAGGAGGGGCTGTGGTGAGAAAGAATGAAGTGCTGAAAGGCAAAGAGCAGAGAGAGAGGGTGAAACCTTGGTGAACTCAGACTTTCTCACACACACACACACGCAGGCCTGTGTCATGAGCTTATCCAGGATCAGGTAGAAGCGAGGCTGCGGGTGAACTCCGTGTCTAATGGCAACATGTGAGGCCACAGAGGCCACACCATAACACACACAACCCTCATACTTCCTCTATGCACATACTTTCTGGCTGCGATTAATTCACCATTATGTGACTGGTAGTTGACTTCTGTGTGCCCAGTATATTTAGTTCACTAGAATGTAGCACACTGTGTATGTTTCTTTCAAGGTAGTTTTACATAGTGTCTAAAGCACCATAAAAACTTTACAGAGATGAAACTGCTAATAATCCTATCTTTGTAAAATGAAATTGTCAAGTGCCAGTCTATTTCATAACTCTTTTACCTCAGAAGATGTTAATTTAGTTCACTTATTTGCCATCCACAATCTTGCATCCTGTATATTTATATAGTATAAATGTAGTTCAGATTTACCCATATGGGAAGATTTTAGTTTTAGTATTGAAATTGTAGAACTCTATACACTGTACATGTAATAGTTGTGAAAGTGTATTAAAGTATATGATAAATATGGTCTCTAACTGGGATAATTTCTAGTGAATTAAATTACAGTGAAATTAAACTATTACTCATTTTGCTTGGGACCCCTGGAGCCCCCTCAAGGACCTCTAGGTGTCCCCGAACCTCACTTTGAGAACCACTGACCTAACACGGCAGTGGCCTTGGTCAAATCTGACACATAAACTCACATTTTTAGCTTGCCAGATATGTATGATGTCACCTCTCTTGCCTTCTGGCTGGAAACTTCGAAAAACTTTGCGCTAAAAGACCAGCAGTTGTGACTGTCTTTGTTACCCGAATGTGCCAGGCCAGCGAGTTAAACTTGAACCGTTAGCATCATGTAGCACATTAATATTTCCTCACACCTGGAAGATTCCAAATGTGCTAATGTATTCCCTTTCAAGTAGCCTAAAAAAAAAGTGAACGCAGTCATAACACCTTTAAGTTAATTATATCTCCAGTCCACAGAGCTTGTGTTAGCGCTTAGCGTTAGCACTAGCCGCCCCCCCTCCCTCCCTCCCTCCCTCCTTCCCCCTGTCACCCCCTCAGGACACTCTGTCGCTCCCCGCCACTATCACCCCCCCATCACTGCGGATTAAGCGCTAACTAACCCTCCTTTAATTAACTCATGATTAGGTATTAATATCTGGCGCGGGTTCCAGGCTTGCAGTTGTTGCCTTAATAAGTGGATTAGCGTTAGCCTCTCGCTGCTCTTTCTCTCTCTCTCCCCGGCTAAGAGATATCTATCCTCCTCTCCGTTGCGCCCTCCTTCCACATCCATCCCTCTTGGCTTTCCCTGGCAACCGTTCAAAAAGAGACTTTTCCTGCTAACAAGTTTGTTCTTGTGGTCAGAGTGTATGGGCTCAGTGTTACAGGCACACTTCAACGCAGACGGCTGTCAGAATCTCAGGCCAATTTGTGCAAAGCAGTATGCTTTTTTTACACAGCTGAGTGCAGCTCAGTAACAATGGGTTTTGAGTTGCATGTTATTGAAAATATAATGTATATATATATGTTTGAAAATGGGCAGCCGCCATTTCCTGAACAACACCCCCAAACTAGCTCAAACAGCTAGTGCTAGGAGTGTTACATCAATCTCATTGCTGTGCAAAGTTAATTAGCATTAGCTAGTAAACCTGAAGTAACAAAGGGGATAATGTCGTTGAAAGTAAAAATGGACAAGAGAAAGTTAGCAAGAAGACAAGAGTTAGTTGCTCTGTTTGAGCCCATTCTGAAATGGAGGATGTAGCTAAAGTTAACATTACTCACCTGGAAACTGTAAGAGGCTGCTTACTTTCCTTCAGGCGCTAACATTTTCTCTGACAGTGACATAATGCGCAACTAAACATATTCAAAATGGAGAGTCCAGGGCCTCAAAACACACTGCATCCGAAATGTGTCTGAAAAACAAAAAAAAAGCATCCTATGTGATCGCGGCCCACCATGTTCTTTCTTCTTGGTTTGTTAATGTTGTTTTTCTAAAGAGGTCTGGTTTCCACTCCAGTTGGGCTGAAAACCACCATGTAATATAATGAATGAGTGAAAAGTTGGAAAATACATTGTTATTTTCCTGTAAAGTGACCTATTTGTAAAATTCCCTATTCCCTGACTTCCCCAGAGAATTTATCACATTCCTCGTGTGGAATACAACTATTTAAATTACATGATAGTCCAGAAATCCCATGGCCTGTGGGAAATGTGTCAGTTGTATGAAGTGCAGTTGTTTTATGGCATAGGAAGCAAGAAAGAAAACTAAAAATGACCATGAGCGCAGTAAACCTACCCTAGATATGAACAATGAGACAATTTCAACGCCGGACCTCTAAGCATTTTCAAACCCTTTAAACACAGAGGCAAGCATAACTCCTTCAAGAAGACATGTAATATTAAGCAGGTGTTTATGAAGGATTTACAGGAGAGAAAATACATTTTCCAGCGTATTAAAGCCAGCCACCTGCATCAATTAACGGGTCCAAAGAGCAGTGTTCAGGGAGCAGACTCCAATTTAATGAGTGTATACTCGAGAAAGACACTCCCAGCCAGCGTCACAGCAGACCACAACAAAGTCTATGTGTTTATTCAAGTATTTACAGCCAGCCTGCATCGCAGAGGGAAGCTCTTTATATGTGACCCTATAGTAAAGGTTCAATTAATACAATCTGTAAAGTAAAGAATGTGAGGGAGGATCGGGGCAAATTGCACTCACTCTGCCTAAAACCTGACCAAAGATTTAGATTTTTAGAAGAAAAATGGTCATTCAGAGCAGGTTGAAAAGCATAGGTGTCCACGGTGACACATCAGCTGACCACTGACAACCTCTCTAAGAAGAATTACAGGTCACAAAACACACACACACACACTGTGTTTGACCACATTGTAAAGTGAAGCAGTCATTATGCTGGACCTTCAAGGCCTGATGCAGAGCCAGCGACTCCTTTCTTCTAAGAGCTGTTGAACAAAACATCAGCTTTCTAGCTGCGTCTCTGGGTCATAACTGAAGTTTGTCATTTACACCTCATATGCACTCTTTAATTATCATCTCTTTTACGTCCAATGGACGGCAAATTAGATGTCTGCGGGCTGCCGGACAGCCGGCTTTAACCTCTCAGGACGACATGTCAGGACGTCTGCAGTCTCTCGCCAGCCAGCATTTCTGGTTGTCAACAGCTTTCAGTAATATAATTAGCGAGGTCTGTGTCTGGCGTGAAGGGAGAGGAATGAGCGGGATGTTAAGACAGAGTTCCGTAAGTTGCGAGAACTCCCTAGAAATGGCAGCATTCCGACGGCCCCTATCAATTACTTGTCCCGATACATTTAGTCAATCACTCCGAGATGTCCTTTTCAAGATATGTAGAGTTCTCGGCATGTAATTTCCCAATGTAATGTAGTGTAAATATGTATTTGGCTGTCACAGGCGAGGTGTCCAGTGCCCCGTTATCTTTCACAGCTGACTGGCCAAATGACACGATTCTACACTGTAGGCGAAGACATCCAGATATTGTTTAAAGGAAAAATCCCTTTTTACCCGTTCTTTCATCAGGTCTGGATCTACAACACAGTGGCATTCAACGCACCTCCTCATTCAAATCGCTCTCTCTCTTTCTCTCCTCTTTCAACCTCTCCCTCACTTACTCACTCTCTCTCGCCTTGCATAAATGCCAGCTCCCCTACCTGAAAGCCTTTCGCGTTGATTTACGAGGGAGTTTGTACCATTCACATTATAAATCTCTCACCTCCGTGACACTCCTCTGCTGGTATTCATCCACCATTTTTTATTTTGTCTGTTTTGTTACAGAGTGCTTTGGACCGGGGCCAAGGAAAGGCACTCTGGGATTATCGGGAGGTTTAACAGGAATGAAGTGTGAATTACAACCGGGCGGCTTTGCCACCAGTACCGGCCTCTCCGCACCTCTGCCCGTGTCCCTTTGTCTTCTTACCCAGACTTCTCAGATAATTTCTCACCTCATATTGAAATGGCAGATGAGAAATGATTCAAAACACCATCATAAGAGAAAAGGAGTCCACACGCAGCCGGTTAGGGCAGCAAGCCTCAAAACAAGACATTAAGTAGCTGGGAAAGTGAAAAAACTGTACACGTCAAACAACCGATTTTTTACTCTTTTTTTTTAAGGCTTGATGTCCTAACTAGCTGCTTTTGACGGTATTTTGAACTTTGCTTTTATGTGAACGTACCTTAAGTAATCATTAGTGCCTTAAATCCTAAGTGGGGGCCCCATAAAATGAATTTCCCCCATTTCCCAAACGCATTCGTACAGGATAATGAAATTTGCTGAAATCACCGGTGCTTTAGATATAATTGTATAGGGTCAAGATTTTACAATTTGTCACATTTTGATTTAGCAATGCAAAAGAGGAAGATAGAAATAGCACATCTAGAAGAAGAAAAAGAAATCATGTGCCAAATTATATCTGAAATTGCTAAGATTTCGATTTGTACGGCATTAGTATTAGGGCATTAGGACAAAGCCCAGTATTAGGGCTTTGTCTTCACCATGGGCCATTTGCACTGAAATTTGTACTTTACAAATTACAGACATGGCAAATTCGCACAGAATTAAAATCACTGACGATCTCCGCAGTCATTACATATCACCGGACGTCCCCAGGTAATATTAGTGCCATGCGAGCAGGGCTTTTGCCAACACCGGCGCCGTCTCAAGCGGCTTTATTCACTCTTTCCGATGAGGAATGGTTACCTGGATGCCGGTATGTGGCAGCGGCATGCTGGAACGCGACGGATGGAAACGACGGCGGGATCGGAGCCGTGGGAAGCCGTCTCCTCTCCCTCCCCATCTGGACGCCTTTATTTCCGCGATCCCCGACAATCCGCGTTGAGACTCGGCTTTAATCACTCAGCAAGGGGCCCGTCTGCAAAGGTCAGCGCCATTGATTAAGTGCGGAAAGGGGAGAGTTGTCATCTTTCACGCCAGGCGCGGTGATATCTCTATAATTCTCTGTAGGAGACCTGGTTGTTTCGGGGGGGGTGGGGTGGGGGTGGGGGTCACGCTTATGGAGACATTGGAGGGGATGTTCTTTCTGTCCTCTGTTAAATCATGCTGAAAAAAACACTTAGAGAGTAAATCATTGTGTCTTTAAAGTGATAGTTCTTGAGTACTGTGACGTCTTTTTCCTTGGGTTTTCTGTTGGTGAAGTTTGAGTTTCAGCCATGGTGGCTATCGCTGCTCATTCTAACTACCCAGTTCTTCTTCTTCTGTTTATTCCAAACAAACCGGAAACATAAAACGCATCACTTCCTATGCGGCAGAGGAGTTTTCCCCAGAAGGCGCTACCAGACACCGGGCGTTTGGAACAGCAAATGTAAAAGCTTTCATGAACTGGCTACAGGAGATATCAATTGACAACATCGAGCAGCAAAACAGACATTTATTTGCCGCGGATTATTACTTTAAATTGAAAACTGGGAAGCAGTTGAGGCCTAGGCTAACTGTTCCTCTAACAAATGCGGCTGCTGATGTGAAACTGCAGTGAACAAGGGGTAAAACAAGCTCTCATCTGGGCCCTTGACTTTCCGAATGTGAGGATCCAGCCACCGCAGACCAGCTGATAGTTTCATAAACATTTTATCCCATGAATTATTTATAGCCCCCACGGTTTGGTGTGACAGATCATCAGACATACAGAGGAGTGGAGGATGCAACATACTGAGAGAGGGAGACATAGGGAAAGAGGGAGAGAGAGAGGGGGAGAGAGAGAGAAGAGAGACAGATAACAAGGTTGTCAACTCCAGACAGGCATCATATGCTGGGAGAAAATGCCAGACCTGGAATTGACCTACCGATGACCTGCAGCTGACGGGGGATCTGAGTGTGTGTGTGTGTGTGTGTGTGTGTTCATGTAAGTGTGTGGGTGTGTGTGTCAGAAAGAGCGAGAGGAGGAGAGAAAAAGATGAAAAGAGACACTAAGAAGGATAGGGAGGATTTGAACATATGTATTTGTGTGTGTGTAAGAACATGGGTGTATGTGAATGTAGTTCTGCATAAATAAGTGTGTGTGTGTGACAGAAAGAGAGAGAGAGAGAGAGAGAGAGAAGATGAAAAGAAACATGAACATGTGTATTTAAGTGCATGCGTGTGTGTGTGTGTGTGTGTGATGGACAAATAGAGGCCGCGGCCCTCTAAGAAGTCCCGCCTCCAGTGTTTCCATGGCGTCGACCTTTTCACCAGGCAGTGACATGAAGCGATTGATTGGACACCAGAACAGCATGGCCCAGATCAATGCAATTATAGCTTATAGCATATGTACATTAGGGCCATGTGTAACGACTGGACAGTAGTGGAGAACATACAAACACACACACACACACACACACAGTACCCCATCAAGCATTTGACAGATGGCAAAGTGCAAGAAGTGGCCAAGTTCAACGTCAACCCATAAGTGCACAAAATTTTCGCAATATGATATCATCGCACAGTAAAAGAAATCCTATTAAAACAGCTTTGGAAACTGTTTGGAACTGATTACTGATACTACGGACGTCATCTCAACTTTCATTTTAATGCTATATTTACACAGGTTTGGTGCAGGCTGTCATATCCCAGGGTATGTCCTTCACTTTTCATGCATGAAGCACGTTATTTGCATTTTAAGACATTGTGCTCATTGATACCGGGCTCTACCTTGCCCTCCAATATGCCTGACATGTTTTGAAGACCATCAAAGCAGAGCTTCCCAAAGGTTCTGGTTAGTACCATCAGATGGATTAAGATGGTCTTCTGCATCCAGGGTGGGGCGTCTGTTCATTCTGTGTTCTCCTGGGTTTCCTCCCACAGCCAGCTGGACTGGAGACTCTAAATTGTCCCTAGGTGTGAATGTGAGTGTCTATCTGTGTTAGCCCTGTGATGGACTGGAGGCCCGTCAAGGGTGTCTCTCTGCCTTCCACCCAATGCATGGTGGGATATATAGGCTCCTGCCCATCAGCACCATAAATGAATGCATCCAGGGTCATTTAAATCCATCCTGGATGAGAAAGAGGCCTTGACACAGCAGTCAAAAAACACTGAACTACGATTTCAACGTGAATTCCAACATACACTCTTTGAAACAACCGCATTTGAAATCTCAGGCTGTGAAACTGAACAGTGAGGTAGGACTGGTAGCCACTGGTAAGCCAGCCAGGTAAGAACCCCAGTGTACAATAAGACCTCCTTAAACTTTCCTTTAATTCTATTTCGGATCTCTCCCTTACTTCTGTCTGTCTTTCTTTCCTGCTTCTTTTCCTGACCTGATAGAGGTCAAGGTCAGGAATGAATGAAATTCATCATGCAATATCTTTAAAATGTAGAGGATTCAGTGTATGAAAGTGTGCTACTTCTGTCATCCAAGGACTTACGATTACCTACGATTCACTATGCGCTATCAATCATTTTGTGAAAGAAGCTTTTGGAATGAAACTCCTCAGATGTAGGTGGTGGTTCCACCCTCCTAGAAATGCTTCCACCAAAGAACCTTTCAGGTCAGGGGCCCCAACCACGGCCCTAAATCAGCTTTGACAAAATGATGACCATTAACCCCTGCATTCCTATTTGCTGCCCAATTGGTTTAAACAGTGTATGTGTCGCAATAAATAACGCCCCCCCCAACCAGCTATGTGACGTTTCCTCCCTTCTCCCCTCCCTTCTTTTTTCCTCTGGATTCCTCACCTCCTCCCACCTTTGAGGACTCCCATATGTCATTTGTATTTCCTGTTTTGATTTACTTTTCTGAGCTTGTTCCCGTCTTTTGCCTTTTTACCTCTCTTTTCTATCCGTCTCTCTCTCTCTCTTAACTTTGTGTGAGTCATGTGCAAGCTGAAGCGCAGTGTGTTCCTGTTTTATTGCCACTGTAAAAATCAGACTTCCTTGAAAAGCATGTCGAAGACATAATTAGTAGTGCATGTGCCTTTGTGTCAGTGAACACACATTGGCGTTCCCGTGGCCAAAGCCAACACAAAGATTGTGAATGGAAAGTGCGTTTTCTGTTTGTAACAGAGAACAGAGTGGAATTTTTGACCTTTGGCAGCTTCTACATCTTATTCAGCCATGATGATGAACCTCATTGAATTTAACTAAATTCAAAATATTAACATAATACAGAAAGCCATGGGATATTGATTGAACAGCTTTGTGACATTTAACAGAAGGAAAGCCATTTAACATTTGAGATATTGTCATGAATGTGAGCACACTTTCCCCAAATTACAGCAACCACATGAGAGGAAGGAGCAGTTGGTGTAAATGTGGAGGTGTACCTAATAAAGAGGATACTGAGTGTGTACTTTAAGAGACAGAGGGAGAACATGAATGTGGCAACAGCAGCTCAGCAACATAGAGGTTCCTTCCTTACTACACAACAACAAACACTACACAATGCAACACTACTCAGTACTACAGTACACAACAACACAACACACAACAATACAACTCCAACACAACACTATACTACACAGCAACACTATGGAACAACACTACAGTACACAACACAACAAAACACTATACTACACCACAACACTACACAATAACACTACACAACACTATAGCACACAGCAACACAACACAGGAACACTACACAACAACACTACACAACACTACAGTACACAACACAATACTACACAACACTACATAACACTACAGTACAACACTACACAATAAAACATTACACAACAACACTACAGTACACAACAACAGAATACTACACAACACTACACAACACTGTAACACTACACAAAAACACTACACTGTACAACACTACACAACAACACTACACTGTACAACAATACACAACAACACTACACTGTACAACACTACACTACACAACAACACTACACTGTACAACATTACACAACACTACACTATACAACACTACACAGCAACACAACACAAGAACACTACAGAACAACGCTACATAACACTACAGTACAACACTACACAACAAAACACTACACAACACTACAGTACACAACACAACAACACCACAGAACAACACTACATAACACTACAGTACAACACTACACAACAAAACACTACACAACACAACAGTACACAACAACACAATAATATACAACACTGCAACACTACACAACACCACTACACTACACAACACTACACAGTACAACTACACAACAAAACACTACGGAACAACACTACAATACACAACAACACTACACAACACTAATTGGAATAATGATTGGAATAATCTAGCTGTAAATATTCGGTCCATATATTTCCACCTGTTCAAAAATACCCTGTCTTCTTATTATGGGAGTTGTACATGTCCATAATAACAACTCTATAATTATGTTTTATAACTTTATTACTTATTGCTCTCACTGACATTAATACTTTAATACTTTTCTATAATCTATGAATGAATGATCCATTTTTCATGCTCTGCTTGGAGTATGATCTCCTGATTTTGTATGTCTTATTATTTGATATTTATTGGTTTTTTTGGGGTTTTTTTGTTTGTTTGTTTTTTTTTTGTTAAATGTTTTGTCTATATTTATATTGTATTTTTGTCGTTTAGGACCCCCTTGAAAACGAGATGGTACATCTCAAGGGGTTATTCCTAATAAAGAATTTCCATAAGACTAAAGTCCATAACACCACAGAGTACGACAACACTACACAAAACACTACCAACAACACTACACAACACTATAGTCCATAACACTATAGTGTGCGACAACACTACACAACAAAACACTACCAACAACACTACACAACACTATAGTCCATAACACTACAGTGTGCAATAACACTACCAACAACACTACACAACAAAACAACACAATATTTCACAACATGACAAAGACCAACACCTTGTCTCACAACCTCAAAAGATGATGCACAATCCTTATGGGAAAGCACAAAATGCTACACATTCATTGATAGATTAGTTTTACTGTAATAGCTTACTGTAGTTCAAATTCGGTGGTGATTTTAGTGAATAATGTGAAGAATGTTTAATTATGCACGGAGAAAGACATGTTGAACAAATATATCAATCTTAAGAGGTATATAAGGGCAAATATTACAGTAAAATTGGGTTGCATTAGTGATAACACAAGATTAAATATTACAAAGGTGTCTTGATATTACATGATAATCAATAATTAAACAATTGGAATGATAATATCTGGATAATAATAGTGGCCCTTCCAAAAGAATATAGCATAGAATCCAAAAGGATGAAAAACGATAAATAATGAGATATAGAGAGTAATAAAAAAAAAAATGCATTCAAATACTGGACTCAAAATCTCAAGGCTCAGGGACTTACAGTAATAATTGCAATGGCAGTGGCCCAAGCTACCAGGTTGCTATGGGTGACTCTATGCAATTTTGTGGTTGAATGTTATTTTTGATCAAAATAGATACTTTTGATTGAAGATTGCTTTCTTTGCTGCTGTTATAGCATTCAACAAAAGACGCATATTCATAATATTAAAGCAGAAATTGCATGAGCTAAAGTCACCCAACAGAAATACATATTGGTAAACTGACACCTAAAAGAGTGTATAATCAACCTTTGACAGATGCCTATAGATAGATATATTGTCATTCACACAATAGTATATAATTGACTTTAGAACAGTCAACATCTTCATATTTCTCTCATATTTTCCTACATGGCAAATGCTAATTTAAACTGCTAGCAAGATGGTTGAGAGGCACTACTGGAGGGACAAAGTTACTCCATTTTATCAGCATAGACACACAAAAACCTATACTCTAAAGATGTATTACGATTTGTATTTTATGATATGAGGGCCTTTCAAAAATAGATTTAAGTTTTTAATTTGAAGCATAAAGCTGCTTTATGGCAATATGCTGAGTACAATTTAGTCAAATGTTGACATCAGAGCATATCAGTGATTGACAATGATAAAGCCTAATGTGAAAGCTTCAAAAGAAATACTATAACTGTCCTTTCTGGTGCTTGATTTAATTTTTGAGACATCTGAAAAGAATTGTCCTGTCAAAGAAATGATTCCTGTATCCCTGAGTACATTTCTTGACATGAACACATCTGAAAATGGTCAGCATGCAGAGTCCACTGGAAAAGAAGAGTCACAGAAGAAGAGGTGACACTGACACAGCTGCTGTCACTCTAAATGGGCGAGTTTGTTTTTCTTCCTCAATTTTAACACTGGCAATCCCATTTGAAAGATGCAAAAAGACATTTTTGGCTGTCAGTGAACACAGTATGGTAAATGTAGTACATAGTGGACACTTTGGGTTTCAGTCTCAGAATCAAAGAGCGAGGGCTTCTTTCTAGAGCTGCTATTTTGCACCAAGAGACGTTCAACAATCCAGGGAGAAAATCCATCGTAGAAGAGGAGAGAGACCAATTTCTCCACCTACAGTAGCCTCAATAGACCAGAATGCAATGCAGCCATAGGACATGTATTCTGAGGGCGCAACTCTCGCTTTTTCTCAACTACAAAAACTCTCATCATTCTCTTCACCTCGACCCACAGCTGAACGCACCAAGTTCACAGCCATTCTCTTGGGGTTGTTGAAAGGCATTCTGGGAAATGTAGGAAATCACTAACTCAAATAGACAAGACAAGTTGAGGGAAAGTGGGTACACCAAAAAAGTAAATTACAACACTTCATCACAAAATAACATTATAAAATAGACAATATCTAACAGTGTAACAGGAGCCAAGGGTGGAGTTTTCGTTTAAGTAAATTCCAAAAGAATTTACCTGTGGGAGACAGTTTGGTGCGTTCAGGTCAGCTCAGCCTCGCATGTGCCGGAAGGAGTCAAGCTGTAACTCAGATCAACAGACAGACATGACAACCTGGTGAACTGGCCCCCGTCTACACCTTCTCCTCCCTGCCTGCCAGGCCATTAATCCCCACATTCCTCCACCCCTCTCACCAGCCTGAGGGAGGTCGAAGGTTATGCTCACCGCAGGACCCTCCCAAGAGCCCCAGACTCCCAGGGGGGGAGCTGCCTTGGCCTGACCTTTGACCCCTGATCCCCTCACCCAGGACCCAGGCAGGGAAGAAGGACAGGCTGTGGGGTCACGGTCAAGGACTCGGTGTCTGGTTCACGTCAGGTTCACACACACTCACACGCACACGCACACACACTATGGCTGTCGTCATCCATCACCTGGGTGTGTTTTACTCTCAGACTGCCGCTGGACGTCAACACAGACACTATTGATTTCCCATTCATCTGGACCAGTAGACCTACAGGAAAGGAAGGGAGAGGAGAGGAGAGAGGAGAGGAGAGGAGAGGGAAGGGAAGGAAAGGAAGGAATGAAAGGAAAGGAAAGGAGAGGAAAGGAAGGGAAGGGAGGAAAGGAATGAAAGGAAAGGAATGGAAAGGCAGGAAGGAAGGAAGGAGGGAATGAAAGGAAAGGAAAGCAAAAGTAAGGAGTGGAGAGGAAATGGAAGGAAAGGAAAAGAAAGAAAAGGAAGCAACAAAAGTAAGGAGTGGAGAGGAAATGGAAGGAAAGGAAAAGAAAGAAAAGGAAGCAACAAAAGGAGAACGAAAGGGAAGAAAAGGAAGACAGGAAAGGAAGCAAAACAAAAGGAAATGAGGAGAAAGGAAAGGAGGAGATAGGAGGAAAGGAAAGGAAAGGAAAAGAAAGTGCAGGAAAGGAAAGGAAGGAATGAAAGGAAAGGGAAGAAAGCAAAAGGAAAGGAATGGAAGCAAAAGGAAAGGAATGGAAGCGAAAGAAAAGGAAAGCAAAAGAAAGGAGTGAAGAGGAAATGGAAGAAAGGGAAAATAAAGGAAAGGAAGCAATGAAAGGAGAGGAAAGGGGAGAAAAGGAAAAGACAGGAAAGGAAGCAAAACAAAAGGAAAGGAGGAGAAAGGAGAGAAGAAAGAAAGAAAGAAAGAAAGAAAGGAAAGGATGGAAAGTAAAAGAAAAGTAAGAAAGGATCGAAAGGAGTAGAAAAGAGGGGATGAGAGAAAAGAGAAGGAGAGGGATGGGAAAGGAATGAAAGAAAAAGAAAAACGAAAATGAAATGGCACCGGTTGTTTAGGGCTTTTGAGTTTACAGGTAGAGCTGGTGGATGGTTGAACAGACAGACAGTGTGTATATACTATTACTGTTTTACATTTACATTTATAGTTTAGTCATTTAGCGGATACTCTTAACCCGAGCAATTTAAGAGTGCAACAGTAGAATATGCTTCAGTTCCTCGATCGCCAACATTACAAGCAACCAATAGTAAGGAGGTCAAAGGTCGGAGCCCTGACAATATTCCTGTGACCATACAAGGAGGTGCTGGAAAAAGAAATAGAATAAGAGCTAAGGAGGGAGACAGTAGGGAGTTCATAATGGCCCATGCGATTATACAGATACAAAACTCTCCTCCTGCATGTGTGCATATATTTCATCACATCTCAGGTGTGTCTCCCCTTTTATAGACAGACTAAAATGTCGAAGTGTAGCTATTGTATTGCAAATGCTTTCCTTGAGTCTATTGTCGTCTCATTGGCTCTCATTGTAATACCGATGAAAAGCAGGAGAGCTTTGTTCTGTCTCGCTTCAGTCTCCTTCCCTGACCTTCGGACCAAGGCTCTCACTGTAATTGCCATTGTGCGTCGTGCCGTTCTCCAGCCATCCAGCCGTTTTGCCCTATCCATGGAACTGAAGGCTGTGAATACCAGAATTCAATTCCTCAAAGAGAACAGAGGATGTGTTTATGAATAAGCAAATGGTTCTAGAGAAGAATGAGGCAATTACTCACTCGGCGGGAGAAGCGCGGCGGCCCCCATGATCCTCCACTGGAATCAATCGGCGAATGCTGCTATGGCTGGGTGTCCATCCAAGTGGTTTTTTTTTATGAATTATGATGTATCGAGTTGAGAAAACCTGAATGGAAGTGGCAAAAATTTGACAACATTTCCTCAATATCGTTAAAAAAGAAATATATGCTCTGTTGAAGTGGAAATGGAATGGAAAGGAAAGGAAAATAGAGGAAAGGAAAAGGCATGGAAGGAAAGGGAATGGCATCAATTCTTGCATCAATTCTTTCATATTCCCACCAAAATTTTGGAAAAAAAGCGAAGAAAGGAAAGGAAAGGAAAATCGAGGGAAGGAAAAGGAAAGAGAATGGGAACTTGCATCAATTCTTTGATATTTCGGCCAAAATTTAAAAAAAAAAAAAAAAAAGGAAAGGAACAGAAAGGGAAGGAAAGGAAAGGAAAGAAAAGGCATGAAAGGAAAGGGAATGGGAACTTGCATCAATTCTTTGATATTCCCGGGGGAAAAAAGGAAAGGAGAAAGGAAAGGAAACGACAAGAAAGGAAAGGAAGAAAAATAGAGGGAAGGAAAAGGCATGAAAGGAAAGGGAATGGGAACTTGCACTGATTCTGTGATATTCCCACCAAATTTTGAAAAAAAAAAAAAAAGCAAAGGAGAGGAGGGGAAAGGAAAGGAAAGGACAGGAAAGGAAAAGAAAAGAAAAGAGAAGAAAGGAAAGGAAGAAAAATAGAGGGAAGGATAAGGCATGAAAGGAACAGGAAGGGAAAGGAAAGGAAAAAAAAGACAAGAGTGGGAACTTTCATCAATTCTTTGATATTCCCGAAAAAAAGGAAAAGAGAGGATGGGAAAGGAAAGGAAAGGAAAGGAAAGGAAAGAAAGAAAAATAGAGGGAAGGAAAAGGCATGAAAGGAAAGGAATGGGAACTTGCATCGATTCTTTGATATTCCCGCCAAATTTTGAAAAAGGAAAGAAGAGAGGGAAAAGGAAAGGACAGGAAAGGAAAAGAAAGGAAAGGAAAGGAAAGGCGGCAAAGTTAAGGGAATAAAAGGAAAGGGAACGGGAACTTACATCAGGTTCTGGTTTGCGGAAGTATCCCAGTGAGACCGCATCGATTCTTTGATATTCCCGCCAAATTTCGACACCATCGGTGATTGCTGGTGATTTCGCAATCACCCTGGTGATGAAAACGAGGTTAGAGGCCAGCGTTTGATGTCTGACTGGATTTCGGTCTCAACATCTAGTCTCAAGGGTTACAATTCTGCTCTTATGATGAATAATTTGAATTGGATAAGACTACATACGGCTGGCGCTGTCAGCTTAGATAACAGCATTATGGGCACAGAGTTGGGGTAGATTATTCAAAATAAAGAGAGAAAAGCAAGTATAAGCAAGCAATGCTCGAATGATTATGAGATTCATATTGTGTCCAATGTCCTATAAAAATCACGCAGGCCTACTTACGGAGCTAAAGCCTACTCTTGGCAAGCAGTTTTGTAAAGCTTGGATTCAATAAGTGATTCATCCTTAAGGGAAATTCACCCTTAAACACTGTTAAGAAAACAGCTATTGGCAATGTATCTTGCATTTCTGGGTCTATTTTGTTTGTTTGGCGTATTTTGCTTATTCCCGTGGATAATTGGCCAAACGTAGATGACATGGCGCCACGTCCAGATATTTCCAGCAGCTACAATGGAGCTTGATAGCAGAAAATCAACGGTAAGCATCAGGTTTTGGTGTCAGTCCCTCAGAATCAAAGAGCGAGGGCTTCTTTCTAGAGCCGCCATTTTGCACCAAGATACGTTCAACAATCATACAGGGAGAAATCCGTCGTAGAAGAGCAGAGAGACCAATTTCTCCACTGACAGTAGCCTCAATAGACCAGAATGCAATGCAGCCACAAGGAAAACCTCACTCTCTTGCTCTTACTGTGCTATTGCTCTCGCTCTTTCCACGTACACGTATAACCCACAGCTGAAAGTTCACGACCATTCCGTGTGGGGTTGTTGAAAGGAATTCTGGGAAATGTAGGAAATCAGTAGCTGAAGTAGAAGTAGACGAGGTGGGTTGAGGGAAAGTTTGTACAGCAAAAAAGTAAATTACAACACTTATATGATATATGACAGTGGAAGAATCTGAGGGGGGATTTTTCCTCCAATAGTCTTCCAATGGTGCCTCTGTGAAGCTGAAGCCTGGACAAACTAGTCGTGGATGGATGTGAAATATTTGAACAGGGGCAGGCGCCAATATTGATGGTATTTTTATGAAAATGGATATTGAAATATATTGGTTTAGTTTAATTTAAGGCTAACTTTGAGGTGGTTGGGAGTAGATAGCGATGAAAACTGTATTAGGAATTAATAGTTGTAAAAGATGATTTGTCGAAAAAAACAATTAATCGTGATCTTGGAATTAACAGTTTCACTCTGTCTTTTTTTTTTTTTTAACTTGTGTTATCCCCATATTCATGATGTTTGAATGTTACTTTATGCTTGTGGTATTTTTGAAAAACAAACCCTTTGAGGTTAAATGTTTAAAAAAATAGAAAGTACATAACAGTCCTATCTTTGATGCTCAATATAACTTCACTCCACCCAGGTAGAACTTGCAGCGATGCAGAATTTTTATATCAGTGCCCACCTCTACTCAATAAAAACTGACATGTATTCTTTTAAAACGGTGTGCAGGAATTAAGCGCACCTTAAGTAGTTAAAATATTTAAGACTGTATTAAAATCTATTTTTGTCCCAGGGCGGCTTTAATAATGGAATACAGTGAGGCTTAGTTTGTCCAGTTTCACAGCTATAGCCCGGAGCGAGGCCTTGGATTGTTTTAAAGGCTTCTGAATTGTTTCCTGAATCAAAATGACAAAATTCTACTCTTACTTTTTCCTCTTTTCTAGAGGTGTGGGTATGTGTGTGCTCTCTGGTTTATGGGCTCACTGGTGTGTATGTGAACTGTGCGTAGATGGGGGTGCAGCAGGAAGGTCTGTGTGTGTGTGTGTGTGTGTGTGTGTGTGTGTGTGCCCCGGCCATGCTCTCGGTGCTGCAGCAGGCGGGCGGGGGGGCATTTATCAGGCCTCTAAGTGGCTGTAGGAAAAGCAATGCTCGCTGGGAGTCGAGCTGACAGCAGTTTTCCTCGGATCGATCCGCAGCGCTGCTCCAGTTTATGACAAAAGAGTTCACGACATGGCAGTCACAAAGTCAATACCGTGATAAATACTCCCCCTCCACTCGCTCCTGTCCGCCACTTTACCAGGCATTTGGCCTGACAGTTATTACTCCCGCGGTAAATCCACTGACCAGAGGGAAGGAGCGAGAGAAAGAAAAGAGACTCCGCTCCAGGTCTCTGGGCTGAATTTATGGACCCAGGTGGACCAAGTTTACTTAATTTAAAGATGAGATATAAACTTGGAGAGTTGGTCTTTGTGCAGGCGAGCCGCTGCTATAGTTTCGCCCCTGGGAACTTGGAAGAAGGAGGTTTACTAACCTGTTAAATGCACATATGCTTCCAGCATTCCGCACCATGCACCGATGTATTTATGCCGGTACGCAAATGAAGAAATCACTGAGGCACAGAGGAGTGTTCTCAGCTTTGTCCAAGCAGTATGTAGACAGCTATTAATGCACCCAAAATAGATTTGTAATATATCCCCCTTTTTCCTCTGGAAATCTAATTTGAATAACGATTAGCGAATTAAAATCAGGGATTAAATCGTGTGCTGTCAGACACACTTGTTTGTTGTTGCCTTGACCGACTAACACCCTGAAACTTTCCATCACACACGCGCCTTGTTAATATGAAAGATCCTTGTAGTTCAATTTTCCACAAATGAAGAAATATTAGGAAATGTTTTGTAATTTGCCAGAGATCCTTGCCTTAGCACTAATCCAACATGTTAAATCCCTTTACAGTTAAAAGTAGCCTTATCCTTGCATATGGCTCGGATCACAGTAATCAACACAGCCGATTATGCGGATGAAAATTACATTGCTACATATGAATATTTTCAATTATTCTGGTCCAAATAATACAAGTCTGGGGTGAGATTAATATTTTCAATAATGACTTACAAACAAGACATCTATTGCATGTTGAGTGGCAAGTCATCTTGTTTTAGCATGACTCTTAATCCTGTTAGAGATTGGGAAACACATAAAAGATCTAATTTAGATTTAAGTTGTTGCAGCATCATCAATAAAACGTTGGCATGGACACCCCAGCACTTTGCCGCACATCATGGAAAGTATTTCTCATGGCTGTGACCCACATTGGCACGAATGCAGTACAACAGTGTCAATTAAGCAAAATCAAAATACTGACACTTAGCCAATGATTGAGACTAAATAAGCCAAAAAGCTCTCCTCTGCCCTCCTCGCTTCTTCCTTTTTTGCTTCGCATTTCCTGTCCTCTCCTCTCATCCCGCCATCAGAGCAGTAAAAATATCCTTATTTATTTAAACTGCAATTGTAAATACACACATCCACGCTCCCATACTGTGCAGTGTGGTCCAGACAGGACCGGGACCGGTATCTGTTGTATCTGGGGTGGGGAGGCAAGGCTAAATGGGGTGGGGGGGGGGTTATGTGAACACTGAGAAGGGTAACTACCTGGAAAACAACCACCGAGCCTAAACAGAGGACAACAACACAGCGGCACATCATAGGGCTATAGTGTGTGTGTGTGTGTGTGTGCGTGTGTGTTTGATGGCAGCTGGGATGTGAAAGAGCAATAGGGAGGAGATGATTTCAGTAAAAGGGTGATTTTGGCTGGAGGGATGCTATTGATGTTGGGGATAAGTGGACCAGGTTGTAGAGGGTTAAGGCTCCATTTACAGCTGGTGTTAAAATGTGATCTGTATCTGGATATCTCATCTGGATGAGGAAAAATGCATGTTAATGCAAGGTGTAAATGCACACAGGACGTATTGCAATCGGAAGGTGAGAGGATCTGCCAGAATCAGCCATGCAGGTACAAGTGCAATCCGTACGATTTGTGTGTTTGCATTATAGAGAAAGTATCTGCCCATAGGGTAGAAACATCGTAACCGTGGTTAGAAATGCCATCACTGCAGGCAGAAACGTCATCACTGCGGGTACAAATGTAATTGCTGCAGGTAGAAACATCGTCAACGCAGTTAGAAATGTCATTACCGTGGGTAGAAATGTCATCACCACAGTTAGAAACGTCATTCTACTGCGAGTTGAAACGTCATCACTGAAGGTAGAAACATCTCTGCTACAGAAGAAATGTCCTTCCCGCGGGTAGAAACATCATCGCCATGAGTAGAAACATCATCACGCCGCAAGTTGAGACACCATCACAGACGGTAGAAATGCCGTTGTCATCAACGCTGAAGAAAAGTCACCACTGTGGGTAGAAACGTCATCACTGCAGGTAGAGAGACGTCATAACTGCAGATAGAAACATCATCACTGTGGATAGAAACGTCATCACCACGCGTGGAAATATCTTCATGGCATGTACCACACATCACCACAGGTAGAAAAATCATCAACACGTGTAGAAACAGCATCACCGGCGCAGTTAGAAACGTCTTCGCCATGGCTAGAAACATCATCACTGCAAGTAGAAACATTGCCAGCACAGGTGGACATGTCATCGTGCTGGGTAGAAATGTCATTGCCGTTGACGGAAATGACATTGCAATGTCATCGCCGCCGGTAGTTACCATCATCACCACGGGTAGACATGTCATCTGCACAGGTAGAAACGCCATGGGTGTGGGTAGAAGCATCATCGGCACAGATAGAAACATCATCGCCATGGGTGGAAATGTCATCACCTTGGGTATAAATGTCATTGACATGGGTAGAAACATCATCGCTGCAGATAGAAATGGTGTCACCATGGGTAGAAACGTTATCAGGTTGAAACGTGGTCACTTTGGGTAGGAACGTGGTAATTTCAGGTAGAAACGTGGTCACTTCGGGTAGAACGTGGTCACTTCGGGTAGAAATGTGGTCACTTTGTGTAGAAACATGGTCACTTTGGGTAGAAACGTGGTCTCTTCGGGTAGAAACGTGGTCACTTTGGGTAGAAACGTGGTCTCTTAGGGTAGAAACGTGATCACTTCGGGTAGAAACGTGGTCACTTAGGGTATAGAAACGTGGTAACTTAGGGTAGAAATGTGGTCATTTTGGGTAAACGTGGGTAGAAGTCCGTCCTACTAGAGAGTGGCAGAAGTCCACAGGCTCTAGAGGCCTGAAGCATTAGCACATTACAGTAACATGAACGTGTTTTCCCCCCACAGGTTGAGCCAAGAGAGGCTGGCTGGTGAAAACAAATCATTGAGAAGTAAGAAAACTTACAAACATCTTTGATTTGGTCTGTAAGTTTTAGGAGGGAAATTAAGTAGTTCCCTCCCAGTGACAGTGCAGGGGTAATTTAGAGGCATTTGAAAAATTCAGGCCTCTCAAGTTGTTTGCCCATGAATCTGGCACAGAGATACTGCCTCTTTTCAACCAGGCTGTTTTATCTCTTTAGCCAACAAATGACATCCATCTGTCTATCTGACTCTTTCTGACTGTCTTTCTTTTTTCCTTGTCCTTCCTCCCTCCTGTTTCTCTAAATCCAAAGTCAACCTGGTCGCTGGACGTCTGGTTTGGCCCACTTCCCTACATCAGATAGATCCACTTTCCACTGCATTCACTGACTTTGCCTTGTGTGAAAAATGAAGAGTAGTAATTGGTGACATTTAAGAAAATACATTTTTTTGAGTATTACCCATTGAACTCTTTGTTTTCATTTATTATTGACTAATTTATTAGTGACTAATTCTCTGCAAAGAGATTTTTCAACTTTGCTTTTGAAACGCTGCTATACAAATAATTATTGTTTGTAGTAGTAATTATAGTAGTATCATTAACATTTTACAGTATCAAAAACATGTTATGTGAATTCTGTTCTCGGGCGGATTTCCCCTTGCAGTTGTGTTGTCACCTCGCATAATGATGTCTCACTAGTGAGTTTAAATCTCCATTATTGGTATAATTCTAATGAGCTTATCCAAGCTTAATATTAAATTGGTATGTAGTAATACTAAATTAATAGTTGAGGTTATTAAGAACCCTATTTGATGTTTTGTGCCCTTTCTGTCCATTTGAAAAGTCACAAAATCCCTGTTTTGGTCTTTGAGACATTAGAAGCAGAGGTTATTACAGCATTTGTCTGCCTGCGGAAGTGAATGGGTCTAAAACGAAACACATGCTTAAAAACGAAAATATGAAAAATTAGATGTCCCTCTATATAGTAAAGAATGTTATGATGTTAAACTGTAAGCAGAGTTTTTTGAATGGATAGAAAGGACACTTACTATGGAGAGACGTCAAAAGTAACTGAAGTATTACTTTGAGACCAGGAACAGCATCTATCCATCATTCCTTTGTTAGCCTTTCACTTAAATCTGCGGATAATGAAAATACTTCATGCTGTATATTGACAGTAAGGTAGTTTACGACGCTATTTGTTTTTAATCCTTAAAACTGTACCAGTTTGTATGTGTGTTTGTGTATGTGTACGTGTGTGTGTGTGTGTGTACATGCCTTTATAGGAGCCTGCTCTTTTTGTTGGTTTCCACATGGCAATTAAAACTGTCTACCAACTCTGGATGGAGGGAGGGGCAAAGACTGACAAACATGGGAAGGCGAAGAAAAAAAAAAAAAAAAGAATAAAAATGAGAGGAGGGAACAAGAAAGAGAGACAAGCAGGCCGAGAGATGAAGGCAGAGATTTTTCTTCCCAGTTTGACTGGAGGCTACGGCAAGCCGTAATTAATTACCACAGACAGGTACGTATTAAAAACAATATTCCATCTAGCCAAAGCCTTGGAGGTCTTTGCGCCAATAAAAGGAGGTATTCATCAGACGAGGCCCTGTCCAAGTAAAGCTTCATGAAAGGGGACAGTGCCTTGTGTGGTTAATTTATATCAAAATCCCTGCATAAACCGCGAGGCCGTAAAAACTCCCAATTAGCCATCTGCGATTGTCTGGAGAAGGCTTGATCTATGAGCCTATCAATACACCACAACTGCAGGCTCCGCTGTAATATCAAACTGTAATCCAGGGTGCACATGGCGAATAAGCACCCATTGACTCTGCGTGTGATTTTACAGACCGTTAGGGAGAGCTATTTCAATCAAAGACATAGCCACGGATGAGCGGACATAAACCGACAGATGACGTAGGTGGCGAGTGTGTGTTTATCTGCTGTAAAGTTTGACGTGGACACTTTGCGCTTTTTATCGCCGCGTTGTCAAACCGGTTTACAGCGACGTTCAGAGTTAAGGTTAGGGGAAAAACATTTAAGAAGAAGAAGCAGCAAACAGTTGCGAAGTGCTGCGTCCTTGTGGAGGAGAATGAGGTGGTTTAATATACAACTTGCGCTCTAAAAATGCAAAACTATCACAGGAAATTGTTTTTAAAGCCTCTCGCTACCCCACTCACCTTTTCATTTTTGAGGTAGGATGAGAATTGTTGGTGGATTGATCAGTGTGAGTACTGGGCAGCTCCCACTATGAATGTGTGGAACTGTATGAATTTGAAGTACGGTGTTGCTGGAAAAGAGTGCAGGTGAGAAAGAAAAAAAAAAGTGGGTGAAGAAAAACATTGAAAGCCATCAGGCCACAGAGAAAGTGTCTAGACATTTATTTGTGTCTGCAGGCTCGCCTTTCAAACCTGGCATGTCAGGTGTGTGTCCAGGCATGCTGTGTGTGTGTGTGTGTATGGGGAGAGAGAGAGACAAGTTGAGGGGAGGGTGGGTAGATCAAGGTGTTTGGGGGAGGAGACAGGAGAGGGGGGAGCAGGAGGAGGAGTGACAGGGGTGATGAAAGAGGAGAAAGTGAGGAGGATCTGTGGTGGATGGAAAGAATGGAGAGGGGAGGAGGAGCAGAGGAATAGAGGGCTTTCAGGTGACGTAGGACACCCAATGGCAGCCTTGTTGGAGATTCTCAGCTCTTGGCAACAATGACTAAGAACAGCTGAATGTAGCGTTAAAATGACTCAGCAGACTGAGTAGACATGGTTAACCGTTACATGTGTTTAATGTCAGCTTGTTAGCTAGCTAGCTATAGTGGTAAGCTAAATATCAGTCTTGTTGTAAACACCTCTGATTTGCAAACTAACAAACATATCTAGTAGATGCTAGCATTAATAGTGGCTAGTGGCTTTATGTAACATTAAAGGATAACGCTGGTGTTTTTTTAATGCATTTCTTACGTCAACAAATCCTGTGAAAATAACAAAATCAGCAATGATTTTGTTTTGCCAACAAGTCTCATCCATGTAGCCAATGCCCAATGAAGCCATGTCCCAGCAGCCATAGAACTCCATTGTATTAAAAAAACGATTAAAAACATCATAGCATATTTCATCATTGTGATGCACCGGGCCGGCCGACTTTTTCCTCAAACAACTTAATAAGCCGACTGTAAACATGTTTTCCATCTCAGGAAAGTAGTTCCGTAGCACCGAAAATAGTCCCCGCCGTAATGAAGAATTTGTTCCCATTTGAATTTGATTTGGTAATAACTACAATAGCCCTTTAAAATTGAAACTATGTCTTTGCGAGCTGTATTTAAAGGTTTTTAGCTTACAATTGGAGCCAATGACTTGACTGGTTGAAGGCTAAAAACGATACGTGGGAAGTCGGAAAGTAACGAGAGTAGAGCAAACGTATTGTTGATTTTATTATTTTCATAGGATTTGTTGACAGTAAGAAATGCATTCAAAAACGCCAGCGTTATCCTTTAACACTCGCTTTGCTAAATTAGCCCACTGGTTAGCTAGCAAAAACCAACAGTTTATTCTCAAGCTACAACTCAGAGAGTAGAGATTAGGACAGTTTACTGTGTCACAGTAACCTACATTTGGAAACAAATCTACCTTATCACACTATTCACTTTTACTTAGAATGTTACTGAATGGATCAACAGCCACACCACAAGTTTTTTCAGCTAGCTGTCTTCTTCTAGCCTGGTTGTTCTATATTTAGACATTGTTTGCACACAGCTAATTCTCCTCTGGACCTCCATGATGGTGCCAGACGTGGTTGAGATTTGTGACGCAACTGCAAAGCCTCCAAGTCATGGATGTGGTAAAGGCAGAAAGGCAGGGTTAAAAAGAGACAAAATAGGCATTAGCACAAACAGAAATCCAGATTGCAGAGACTGATCTGAACAGGCACGGTGCGAGGGAGGGGAGGAAGGGAGGGGACGGTTTGAAAGAGGAGGAGAGAGGGAGGGGGAAGAGGAGGAGGAAAATAGGTAGGGAAGAGAGACACCGAACGGTACAGAGGCAAAGAGGAGAGAGAGGACAGGAGAGGATCGCAAATGGAAGAGTGGGTTTACAGTTTGAGTTTTGTTCCCATTTCTCCAATTACCAGGAAGGGAGGGAGAGAGAGAGTGAGAGAGAGAGAGAGAGAGAGAGAGAGAGAGAGAGAGAGAGAGAGAGAGAGACATTCCAGAGGTATTAGCCTCAGGCAGCTCGGCCTGTAAACCAGCAGAGGAAAGAAAAGCCAAGAAAACACTGTCACTTGACCTGCTAGTACACACACACACACACACACACACACACACACACACATACTGTAATGCATACACTGATATGTAAACACAGATACAGCAAATACATGCACACACACACACACACTGCAGCAGTTGTCCGTACAGTCCCAGGTTAATTTGGTGGCAGCTCCTCCTCACCATCACCACACAGATGGCCATGGGAGAACTTAATTCTTCTTCTATTGACTCAGTTTGCGTCACCATTCCCTGCTGTAATGACTGATCCATCACCAAACCTACTGTAGGCTGAGGACGCTCCAGGTTCACACTGTATGAGAGAGGGAGAGAGAGACAGAGGGAGAGAATCAGTGCTAGTGTGCAATGTGCATTCATGTACCTGCATATACTTGCACATCCTGTATATTTGCTGCAATATTTCAAATGTTGTCTTTTTTCATACTCTCATATTCCTGTCATTGTTTTGCATACATAGATTTGTTTTGTAATGTTTTATTAGTTTATTAGTTTTTCATAATGCACAAAAATCACATTGTCTTTCTGTTACAAATACTGCTGCTATTTTGCATCCTGTTAATGCTGTAATACAGACTTTTTTCACATGTTCATTAATACATAAAACGTGTTAAATTACTTATATTAATATTATATTGTAATATTATTGGTTGCGTATATTTCTATAACCATTTGCTCTATTCTCATTAACATCTTATACTTCTTTGATGCAGCCTATTACGGTTTGCTGGTGCAACGGTCGAATTTCCCCACAGGCATCATTAAAATTTTATCTAACCTAATTTGTAATCTAATCTAATCTAATCTAATCTAATGTAATCTCTAGCCTATGTATAACTGTGTAATATATATATATATATGTCAGCTGCATGCAGAAACCCGCCCTCATCATAAGGCCCCTGTATGAATTATGATGACATGCAAGGCCATAGATCAGGTAGTCTCAGCTGTTTTCATGTCTTGGACTCAAAAATAGACACATATTACACCATAGACCCCCATTTGATCAGATTTAGTCCCATATGGGAATATTTTGGTTGTTATATAGTATTGAATTGTAGAACTGTCTACTCTGCATAAGGGTAGATAACAGTGGTGAGAGTGAACCCTATGATTACAATAGTCATTCTTCTACACTCTCTAATTGGGATGATTTTGAGTGAATTAAATTATAGTCAAATTATACTGTTCCTCATTCTGCTGGGGACCTCCTGGAACTCCTTCAAGGACCCCTGGAACCTCTTCAAGGACCGCTGCGGGTCCCCGCGCCCCACTTTGAGAACCGGTGCCATAGACGACAACAGCGAGAGGGGGGGGCGAGCGAAGGGTTAACCCGGCTGCCAAGGGAGGCCTGTCTGGCTGCTTAACTCTCTTAACTCTGACAAGTCCTGACTTCTCGCGCCAGCTCCTCCAACATGATGGACGCTCACTAACAGTTGGCCATTTCCACTTTTTCTTGCAGACGTCCCCGCCCTCCCTCCCTCCCTTCTTTTCTTCCCCCTTTTTTCTCCGAGATGCCTGCGAGATGAAAGGCTGCGGCCCTGGCCCTCGCCTTATCACTGTCTTTAGAGCTTGCGAAAACTTGGCGGCACCTCGGCTTTTGAGAGAGAGAGGGAAAACGAGAGAGCGAGAGAGAGAAAGAGAGAAGAGAAATAGCATTGGGGATTATAGTTCTGAGGACAAACCTGACTATTCACACTTGGCATTAGCAAGACAGCCCGGGTACAAGAAGGATATTTTTTATTCCCTTCAATTTAACTTTAATTACTCAAATCTCGGCGAGGGCACACAAGAAAAGCCCAGGCATTTGTGTCTGGGAGATTAGCAGACTGCCCTGCCAAGTCCTCGCCGGCGCTGCATCGTTAGATAGAATTCAAATTCAAATCCAGGCTAAAGACAGTGCAGCTGTCGCCCCCCTGGCCTGAAAACCCCCTGGATCAGGAACGAGCTGTCCTCCCTCCTCCCTGCTTTCCCCAGGAGAAACCTAATCCTGCCTCTCTCTCTCTCTCTCTCTCTCTTCGTCTACTTCCATCGCTCTCTCTCTCCCTCCGATGACTGTGACAGCTAAAATAAAGCCATTAAAGCCTTCCTGAAATAATTAGTAATTAAAAATATTTTTTAAAAAAAGAAAAAGTGGGGTTGTTTTGTGCGTCTTTGGCACCTTTTTCCGGTCGGGGAGCGGAGGGTGGTGTTTGTAAGGTGTCAGGGGTGATGTGTCTTTCGCTGGCGAGGTACAAGCTCCCTCTGTCTGACTTGTGTCTTCATAGAAGTGTGGTAAAAGGAGGGATTTCTTCATAGCCACATCAGGTTGAACAAACACTTCCACTCCTCCCATCAGAGCTCTGCAGGGAAAAAACTTGCTGGGCTTTCCGTTCCTCAGAAAGTTTCTCTCCGTTTTGACACAATGCGCCGAAATTCGCCGGCGCGTCTCTGTGACACGCGCGATACCGCAAGCGTCTTCATTGGGGGGTTTGTGTAATCTTCTCAGTCGTAGGACTCTTCCTCTCTCCTCCTCCTCCTCCTCCTCCTCCTTCCTGCCTCCCTCCTTCTCTCCTTCCTGTATCTGAAGCCTCTTTGGAATGACGGCTCAACGGGAGAGTGTCTTCCGCGATGCTGAAATCCCCGCTAGTTGTTCGCCTTTCACCGCCAATCTACTTTGCGAACACCTGCAATGTCTTCGATAAGTAGCTCGTCTTATCTCCTCCGGGAGAGCGGACCCCCATTATCGCGGGTTCGGGGGCAGATACCCCCGTCGCGCCGTGGGCCGCAAATGATAATCCATGCTGCCACACCGCTGAAATCCTGGTAAAGTGATCCTAAATTGACAAAACCCTTGGATCCTCTGGACTAGGTTAAGCCTCATCTATTAGTGCTAGCTTGGGATAAGAGTTCGTCAGCCTTGTGCCACTCCTGGAGAACGTCATCAGCCCCGCCGTCCTTTGGGTTATCTTCCCCGCTTTAATCCCCGGAGACACGGCGACGCGAGGGGGGCAAAGGGTTCACCATCCCACTCCCGCAGGGGCCCTTTAAAGTCTTCAGGTAATTTCTTTGTAAAGTCGTGCGGTCGGTTCTATGAAAACACCGCGTTGAGCCATAATGGCAGAACAGACGCCATTAAGCTTGCACACATAGTGCTGTAACTGGTTATTTCACTGGCCCAGAGTCCATGAGTGCTGTAATTGATTGGCATGATGGAATTAAGGGGGAGCCTTGCCGTGCTGAAGGGAGAGCTGGCATAGGCCTGATACATTAAATATCTGGCACGGCTCAGCCAGCCAGGCATCTGATTATGATTTCAAAGGACTCGGACCTGGACTTGATTAAAAACCACGTAGCCCAGATGAAGGGCCTGCAAGGCCCCCATAGGCATCCACAGAGATGCCAGTAAGGGGAGCCACAGTGAGCAACAGCAGCCCCGGATGAAGTCATGGCACGCCAACCTAATTACAGGTCCATCTGAGGGGGCTTGTTCCAACCAGCCAATCACAAGTCGTCTAAGAGGATGTAGGTGGGCCAGGCCCGTATACCTTCCTTATAGAGGTAGACTGTTTGTAGACCCTCCTCACCAGAGAGACAGAGAGAGGTCTTGTGAAAGTATGGCAAAATGAGTCTGTGAAGAGAAAGGGAAGAAGAGGCAAAACAGATCTAGACCTCCTGCAGGAGTTTTCTTACTGTCTTCCTTGCTGACTTCTAACAAGCCGCAAGAGCCAAGTTAATAACCCCTATTCCCCCATACCCCCCCCCCCCCTCCTTCCACCCTTCCTTCCCATCATCTCTCCTCTCATCCCTCCATCCTTCCACCCCCTCACCCTCTCTCCCAGTCCGCTCTGGCCTAAGGGAGGGGATAGCGATTAATATCTGCCTACCTTGTTACCTAATTCATTATGGAATAGCAGTTAATTTGATTTGATATTATTTTAATAAAATTCTGTAATATATTAGATTGTTTCAGGCTATCAAAATCATTTTCCAATTATTACGGTTACTCAAGCAAGTCCCCCTTCTTCTCCCTTTGTGGCGAACGGCAGTTGGTCTGACTGTGAATACATTAGCTGCTACAACTCCATCCCTGCGATTGAAGGAAGACTAAGAAATATGTATATGCATGATTACACCCCAAATGTTATTAGTGCTAAACGCGCTGCCTGGGCAATAGATCCACGTGGCCCGCGATAGATTGATGCGTGATTGGCGCAGCAAGGCGCCTTAAATGCTTTTGATTGTACCCCTCGTACGGAGGAATGAATATGAGAAAAAAAATTAGGATAGATCTGATTTCTTTTTATGCTAATGGCCTTGGACTTGTGTTTTGGCTCTCCTTTAATTAGCAACACGCTTGAGCAAGCCTGCCCTTTTTTTCGAGGCATCAAGGCACAGTGGGCTTCGGCTCGGACGGACGTGATCTAAGCGACCCCCCTGCCCCCCCACCCCCACCCCTCTGCGTTCACCTCGCTAACCCCCACCCCCCCACCCCCCAGCCTTTGAAAGCTATCACAGAAGATATGGACTCGCCCTCGCATCCGAATACACTGCCCACACGGCCTCGAGGAGAGGATTTTAAAGGGGAACAACACCTTATAAATCGCAGCGTGATGGTCTGCTGTTTGTGCGCTTTTCATTCCCGGCACCTGTGACCTCCCCCCCTTCTTCTCCTCCTCCTCCCACAGGCTCGCACTGTGTCCTTGCTTCAACTTGCACTTATGCAAAGCCGAGCGGAAGAAAGGGTTTTTAGCGAGGACCCTCACATTGGTGTGTCCATTATGGAGTAAATGATTGTTGGTACCAATGAGTTATCATTGGTTATAACTGCATCACCCGATGATTTTTAATGTCTAATATCATGGCTGGGTTATAATCTGATGGAACCAAGCCTGGGTTTATTTTGCTCTCTCTCTCTCTTTCTACCTATTTTTCTCTCTTCTGTCTATAACATAGCTGACGGTAGCCATGGGGTTAGAGTGTGTGTGTATCTGTGTGTGTGTGCGGGGGGTGTAGGTAGTCTGCCTTGTATTAGTATCTAACCAGTGTGTGAAGAAGTGAACATTTCACACGTGGAGACATGATTCAGGTTCTCTCCGCAGGTTCACTTTGATACAACAGGCCGCTTCACTGTCTTCACTCATATTATACATACCATCACATGCAGAGTTTCACTCCCTCCGGGGAGAAATTACGTATGCTACCTCGATATGGGTTCACTCTCATGTAAAAAAAAAAGACATAAGACTTTTTTCTGTCTTTATTCTGCGTCAATTGCGCGATTGCCAAGACCTCGCGGCCACCTGCTTAACTCATAGACTTGATTTAAAGAAGAGGCTTTTTTTTTTTATACCTATTTTAATAAATTTCACCTTTGTTCAGCATGTCGAGGATAATGCAAAGCTACAGCTACGAAGTGCAATTTATGTCCACTTGAGTTGACACATCATTTCCTTGTACAGTCAATGGTGGAGAATTTCAAAAGCCGTCCGTCCGGCCTCTCGAAGAAAATGCCTCCACGTCTATAATTATGGACCACACATTCAATTACACCCAGCTGTAACAGCACAGCCAGGTTGACATTGACGGCTTTTATTTGACCACAGACAGGTTTTCTGTCTCGCTGACTTGTCCAGTGGCTCTGATGTGTGTGCCAAGGGGTGCCCCAGGGCGCTCGCTTAGGGCCCAGCTCGGTTTCATGAGTTCCACCTCTCTGAAGCTCATAACTCAGCTTTGACGAGACACTGGCAACCTACCAAAGACATACCAATCTCTTGCCAATGTATGCAAACCACTTTCGCCTCGAGAGTTCTCTTCTTTTTTTTTTTTTTTTCCATACCATGACAAAGGAGTTCACTTTTTTAATGCCCTACTTTTTATCTCTTATTGCATTCGCATAACCGCCCCCTTCTTTTCCCTCCCTGCAGTCAAACGTTATCATGATTTATAGAAGAGTCCATTTTGTTTTCAGTTGCGAGACGCTCAAATCAAAGTGCCATTGCAGTGCTTTATCTTGGTTTATTGGAAGCCTCTGCATGCTCCCCTCCTGGTCAGTTAAATGTGTTTAAGTGTATATTTAGATAAAAATAGTCTCTGAGCCGCAGATTTCATTGTTTTCCGTGTCAGTGATGAATCTCTCTTTTTCGATAGTTACTCGCAGGGAGAAGAAAAATGTAGGCTTGGCTGCACTGTTATTTCCTTTGAAGAAAAAAAAAAAAAAGGAGAAGCCAAACTCGGTAAAAGAAAAAGGGACCGGCTCGAAAGAATCTGATTACTCTACCTTCCTTTGAAAGTATACCATCTGCGGCACATTCACCATTGTGGTTTGACATTTAATTAACATGTCAAAAAATATTTTGGTCATCATTTCAAGTTTTCCCCCTGGGGTATTTGCCCACAAGCCTGGAATGTTCCCATCAATTACCGCCACTCCCTTCTCCCCTCCGTGGCTGCGAGGACGCGAGGAGAGGTCACTGGAAAACTTGTCTTGCAGACTTCAACTGCATTATAAAACACACCGTTAAAGGGTTTATATGCAAAGCAAGGTGATGACAAGGCATGGTTGTGTTGACTTGGCAAGCATTTCATAATGACACACAAGCTCTGCTCTCTCTCACTCTCTCTCTCTCTCTCTCTCTCTCACTCTCCTGCACACCCAACACAGCAATTTCAATGAGCTCCCATGTACTCTGCAGTCAGAGAGAAAAAAACCCCACAATACACAGAAAACATGAAAACCCACCTTTGTCTAAATCAGGTAACAATGCCTTGCTGTCTGTCAGGCCGACACAAAAGCCTTTAAGATGCACCCTGCCGTTTCTAAGATTCACAGAGAAAGCATCTGTACAGGCGGATGACGTCTTATGATTTATGCCGTGAGGACAGAGTATAATAGAACAATGGCCATAGTCCTCCCATAGCACAAAGAGGGCTGCAGGAGAGCCGCTGAACGGCGAGATGCTGTCGCTTATTGCAGGTAATACGAATGGAGAGAGGCCAAATTTGATTTCCTGGGTACAATGCCTCGGCGAGATGTGTTTGTTGGTCATTACGCGCAAATCAACATGTCCTTGAGTTTGGACCGCAAACACCTCGCAGGCGCGGAAGCTGCCGTTGTCCACAACTGACGCAGCGGCGGGAACCACATTTTGCTCGGATGCATATTGTGCTGCTACTTCCAAATCGTTTCCAATACAGCAGTGGTTCTCAACGTGGGGTCTGGGGACCACCAGGGGGGTCCTCCAGGGGGTCCCCAGCAAATTGATCAATCGTTAAACTTCAGCATTATTTAATTTACAAGAAGTTAACACAATTAGAGAATGTGGAAGAATGACTATTTTGGTCATAGCTTCACTGTTTTCCCTCTACCTACAATACAGATAGTCATGGACAAAATCATAAAAATATTCTCAGATTTGGGTCCATCAAATGGGGGTCCATGGCCCTAATGTGGACTAATTTTGGGGTCCTTGATATGAAAAAGGTTGAGAATTACTGCTATACACTATTACTTGCAAGTAAGGTGTCAAGACCTCAAGACCTTAAGGAGAAACAGAGACAGCAGAAAGTAAAGCGGACATAAGGTGTCATTTTTTTTAACATTTTCAATGGTAAACACATGAATTCCGATGAATACGTGCAAGCTCAACCCAAAACAACACATATATACACACACACACAGGAGGAGCGGTGCTGTTGTTTTAGAATTCAGCCCCGTTCTTTGGTCACCGCAACTTTTGAGTTTAACCTCCATCTGACTTCGACGCATGTCTTTTTAACTGCTCTCTACCAAGGCGACCAGGGGCACTGTGTGCTTTCCTCGCACCCCGCGCATTAAAACCTTTCCTCTTATGTTCCGGGAGATTGAAAGTGTCCAGCGTATTATTCAAATGACACACTGCCTCACCGGGCGCCTCTTTTCTCTCCCCTCTATCTCCTTCCCTCCACCGCCCCCTCCACCCTCCACCCTCCTCCTCCTTCACATTATTTTTGAAGACAACTGCAGGCTAGAGGATAAGAATCCCGGTTGCAGTGCTTGCCGGCACTTCCTCCTCGGCCCTGATTTGAATAAAGAGCTTTGAAATTAAGTGGACAGGCCCCGTCAGAAAAGCAGCGGTGCGCCTTTAAGAAAGCCACCGTGCCCGGGTAAATTATTTTGATTGACGGTACCGGGAAATTTTTTTCGCGAGTCGGCTGATTTAATTGCGAGTGCCAGGGGGCATCTTCAGGGGCCAGGTATCGGCGCTCCTCGCCGCCGCCCGTTTGATCTCCTCTAGCCGTCTCCCCGTGGTACCGGCCGCCCGGGCACCGAGGGCCAGAGGGCAGACGAACAAAGGCAACTCTGTGTCTGTGAGCCTCTCTCTCCTTCGCCTCCTCTGAAATAAAAAAAAAAAAAAAAAAAAAAACAAAGCTCTGGAATGGGCAGCCAAAAGTGTGAAAATGGATTTCCAAGCTCATTTGATGTTAAGTCTTTAGTGTCAAGAGTGGTATATTCATTGATAAAGAGAAAAGAGAGAACGGGAGAGAGAGAGAGAGAGAGAGGGTAAGGTGGAGATGGAGGGGTGGAGGAGAAAAGGAGGGAGGGAGAGCGCGGGAGTAAAGGCAAAGGGAGGCGAGAGCATCTTCTGACAAACAGCGTTTTTTATTTCCTGGATGGAGGAGAGGTGTGGACGAGTTTTCAAACGGGAGGGAGGATTAGGGAGAGAGGGCTTAATGAGAAAAGGATCCCTAGTCAACGGACAGGCCTTGTCAAAAAAAACGGAAGAAGCCAATACTCGCTCCCAAAAGCCAAGCCAACCCCCAATACACACACACACACACACACACACACACACACACACACACCTACAGACGTGGCATTCTTTAAATCCCATCAACCAAAGCCCAACACCACCCTATATAACCTATACTACTATCTCCTCAAACTGTCTGTCTCCGACTCCCTCTCTCTCTCTCGCTCTCTCTCTCTCTCGCTCCGGATGCCTTTGGCCTCAAACTCAAACCTGTTTTGTCTCTGCCGCCACCGCGCTCGTTCATCTATTGCCCAAAAAATCGACTCATTTGCATATGCATAACATTAGCTCGCCATAGCCACATTTTCCCCCATCCACTGTATCATCCGAAAGAGTGTAATTGCAATTATAATCAATCATTTCAGACTGCACTGTGGTCCGGAGTGGGGCGAAGGTGTTTTTGCCGTACGTGTCGAGATTCCGCACGTCACTGAATCCATTGCATTAAGAGACGTGAAGCACATTACATATAGCCGTTCGAGAAAAAAAATGAAGCTCAACATGTAATTAACATTGTGCATGACATTTTACTGACATGTAACCATGGAGCTGGAGGCTGTAAATCCGCGGTCTGCGCTCGGCGCAGCGGCAGCCCTGCTGTGGCCAGCCATTACCACACCGGATGCGCACTATTGACACAAATGGCCTCTTGGCTGCTCCAAATGTATTTACGGCGGCGCGGTATGAGCCGTCCTATAGAGGCTGCGTGCAGGCGTGGGCTTAGGCGCTCAATGTATTCTAATCTGCGTGTTGATAAAGAGGAGCGCAATTTCCCGTTGACACTTGGAAGACAGTAGCTTGTATAGAGAGGCTCCAAGACTCGGGCGCTATAGCTATACCTACGATTACACTGCGTATACATACCAGACAATAAAGCAGAGCTGCGCGCCGTTGATAGAGAGAAAACAGCGTGTTTATGAAAATCTCGCATTCCAACGGAAGGAATAATTTCATTTGCAAAGAAAAGACCCTAAATCGTCCCCAAATGAAAGCCCCTGGGGGCTTCTACCTCAATACAATAGACTTTTAATCCAATGAGACTCCCATACACACACACACACCGCTCACCCATTCTTTAACTTCCTCTATAGTCTTCTTTGTCTATATTGCATCCTTTTGAATTTTTTAAACTTTCGAAATGAGTTTTTTTTTTTTTTCTCATCGGCATACATCACCAAGTTAGCGATCAGCCTATATTAAAATCCCAAGGCCAGAAAACATGAAGAGACATATTATGTCTTGTTGTTGTTGTTGCTTGTTTTTGATTGTGTTTCCTGTCTGGAGTTAGGGACACCACTGTTGGAGAGGATTTCCATTCACTCGGTGGAATTAATTACTCCATTTTCAATTATACGTCTGAATAGAGAACAAATGTTTCCCTCTGAAATAAAAGAGTGAGACGTCCTTCCCTTAAAAAACACAGTGATAAAGAAACTTAAAAAAAAAAAAGAAGACAATTAGCTACACAAGAGCAGGCAGAACTTTTTTCTTCAGGTAGGCTAAAGCTCTACCGGCCTCACCTTGGTCTTTCTGTCGAGACAATGAGGAAGCACTCGGGAGGTGGAGGGATGTGCTTTTGCTTTCTTCTCCACCTTTATCACGGTGTCCATGGTGTCCTTAAAAAGTCTGAAAACGTCTTATGTAATGAACCAAATTGAAGGCTTTAAAAAGTCTGAAAATGTCTTCAAATCCTTTTATTAGAGGTCTTATTTTTTCACTATGTAATGACAGGTTCCTTTGTGTTGCAGGTCCACTCTTGGATTAATACAGAACAGGTTTTGGAACTGGTTTATGACAGTTCAAACTTGACATCTACCAACAAACACATCATGGTGTCCTGATAGCAGTTTGACAAAAATATTTCAAGATTCACAGTATAGGTTATATAAGAATTAGCTGTACCGTTCCAAAGTTTGTGTCCATTGTAGTCCTTGTTGTGATTCATAGAGACGGGAGTTTCACCAAACTGCCTGGCCCGACTCTCCACCTCTCTCTCTGCATTTTAGATGCGCGTCCATATGTGTTTTGAGACATTGCCTTCTGTAAAATGCTACTATTTATCATGTAAAATACACCATTTCCTCAGGATGGGAACCCCTGAAAGTATGACATTTTGAGGGGGAGATTTCAGATTTAGATGTAGATTTATGCATTGTCTTTAAAATGAAGTCTTTGCGACGGCGCGCTTGTTAAAGGGCTTGTTTGTATTTGAAATCTCTCCCCACTCTCCTCTCAAACACCGTTTTCTCTCCCTCTATGAATCCAAGCAGCGTTCCTCCCCCACTTAATTGACTTTGCATAAAGAGGCCTCTTTAAACTGGGATAATAATGTCGAGTAAAACCTATAAACTTTGCATAGGGAAATCAAGTGAGGACTGTAGATCGGAGACAGGTACAAGAATGACACTCAGTGCAAACTATATCTACTGCAGGCCAAACTGTGTGTGGAACTTGTGGTATTGCATGGATGGGTGTCTTGTGGGGGAAATGTTCAAATGGAACAGAAATTATAGCAATTAGAATTTACAGCCCAGCTTATTTGTTAAGTGATGAGAACATAGACAAAATCATCCATGTGTCCCAGGTAGATCGTTGGCTCTGGAGCTCCATGCTAACACTTTAGCATGTTGACAGTAGCTGTACACTGTCTCCCATATGTCCCAAAGTCGAAACCTCACATCCGGCAAAAAGTTGCTTTGTGGTTCCACTCATTAGCATTGAGACTAGCGCTTTTCACTGGAAACGTGTATTAGAATCCAATCACAATGATACAGGGATAGCATTTAGCTTAATCCCAGTTCCATCTCAGGAATGCACAGGTAGAACTCCACATTTAAACAATGGTCAGTTAATAATAAAACATTAGAATTGCATTTTGTTTTTTTTGTTTTTTTTACAAAAATCACAGTAAACCAAAAAGACGCACATGTCCCCCAGTCAAACGTGTCCACCGCTGGTCACGTCCGCACAGCTAGTGTTAATCAGGTAAGAATCCCGTTACCTATCATATTACAAGCCAGTTATGTAACGACCTTAAGTTTAGCTTTAGCTAGCTAACTTACCTAGTTGTTGCTGCTGCTGAGTCTCCCGTGTCGACATGAAGTGGACCAGTTTGTCTAAGAACGTGTTGGGCAGAAGGACTCGGAGGGCTCAGCGGACTACAGCTTCTTGACTGGAAGCCTGCATTTGTTGCCTACCACCACCACGACCACCGTATTTGCCAATGCCACCACCTCATTTCTGTGGAAAAAGGGAAAGTGGTCCCAATTTTAGCAATCTCCTACATGAAACTGGCAGACTTAGCTGCTGATCACTAGATCACTACTTAGCATTTAGCTTTAGAGCTGCTACAAGTTATCATTTTCTCACTTTTGAGATGATGCTAGTCGCCTACTATCACTCAACATAGTGTTCTAAAGCGTTAGCATGGAGCACATGAGCCAATGGTCTATCGGGGACACATGGATGATTTGGGTGTCTATGTTTTTATCACTTAACAGCTAAATTGATAATCGGGACAATCGCTACTGTACTCCTTAAAAGCTATCACATACAGTTTCAATGAGGCCATACCCAGTGCACTGCTAACACATGAATAGAGCGGCAAAGCTCCATCCATTCCTGTCAGCTTAGTGAAATTTTGCAGGTTGTCTCCACAGCCCTGCAGTGTGTTGATCATCCTCCTCGCCTGGATCTCATCCACCGTCTGCCGCCTAACCCACGCCGCTCATCTAATTCCCAACAAGCTGATTTCCGCCCAAGATTATTTAACCGAGGGCCTGCATTGTTTATTTTATTATATAAGTCAATAATCTTTTTTTTCCTCCTCTATTCCCCAGATTTAGCTAATCTGCCTAATTACAAATTAGCATTCTCGACATAGAAGACCCAGATTTTCAAATTAAGACCCAGGCTTCCAGGGGACGCTGAATCACTCGGTACTGGCGAATACTGTAGCTCCACAGCGCCCGGTCTGACACACAGCAGCTTCCTCTCCTCCTCCTCTTCCTCCTTCTCCTGTCATGTCCCCCTTCCCCAGTCCTCTGCTTCCACAACACAGGGAGGTGAGGAGAGGACTGACAAAGACAATGTGTGTGTGTGTGTGTGTGTGTGTGTGTGTGTGTGTGTGTGTGTGTGCCCACCCCCTTATTTTTAATCACAACTACTCAATAATTTGCTCTGGGGCTTTTTTTTTTTGACCCATTGAAATGAATAGATAATAATGTGTTGAAATTGTAGCATGTGTTTCTATAGCCCCAATTTGCTTTTAGTTGTGTCACAAATCTCCTGTCAGCCACAGACAGGAGGCAGAACCAAACCAAACCAAACCAGGAGCAGACGTTTAAATGCAGGCTAGTTGCTTAGATTGAACAGCGTGAAGCTAATCAATATGGCAGGTAGTGGTAACATGGAAGACGGGACTCTAACTGATGGACCCTCTGCAACAAAACAAGAAGCCTAGAAGAGGCTAAAAGAGCTAAGGAGAGGGGAGCGCAAGACCCAGAGCTCCCGGTAGCCCCATGGCTTGAAGTACCTGTTCCCCGCCCACCTGGAACACAGCAGACCGGAGCCCCCGGTCACCAAACCCCGGGAGCCCCACGGACCCATCGGCGTCCAGCACTAGTTCTATAACAGGCTAAAAGAGCTACAAAGGAGCACGACAAAGCACGGGGTCAGACCGACCAGAGTTAACCATTTGCGACTTTTTTTGGCATTACCACTAGGAGTTGCCAAAATCAACAATTTTCAAATCCTACATATAGGGGCTTTAATTATGAAATGTCACTCAGTTAACAAGAAAGCTTGCTGGCTTTGTTAGCTAGCTAACTAGCCAGCAAGCTAATTTAGCAAAGCAAGTGATGTCAGTGGTAACATGCAACTACTTGCATATTCACGTTGTGCGTAATGAGTGTGTAAATAGTTCTTTGATTTCCTGATTAGTGAAAGTGTGCATAATGGTAGAATTGTAAGTGTGTACTATCTAGTGTACTAGCTACTCGGTGTTAGCTGTGTAAATCAGATGTGTTAACAAGACAGCGATAGCGAATCAGATAGGCTAGCTAGCTAACTAGTTGACATCTAAACATAAAATCAATCAGATGTATCAGTGATGTATGATTAATTCCCAGCAACAACACAAAAATTACTGCAATTGAGCTGCAACAGCTGAGAACAGCTGATTGTATTTTCTAAACTTATGACTCAGCCGTCTTAACAGAATTAAATAGACACCGCCACTTTCACCCTACAGCAGTCGTGCTGCGGCAGAGAAAATAGTTCTGTGATTTCCTGATTAGTGAAAGTGTGTGTAATGTGTGGAATTGTGTCATGTTTACTCTCAACTCCCCTGTGGAGCCCACAAACAGTTTGTGGGTAGATATTTTGACAAACCCCATTTGGCCTCATTGTTAGCAGCAAGAGGCCTAGCATCAGAGCTCGTCGTTTTAATCCACAGCGGACTCTGGATTCAGTGTTCTCTGTGGTTCCAAGTACTACTTCAGAGAAATGATATATAGGTCCAAAATCCCTGAACTTATCCTTTAAACGAGCAATTTTATATAATTACCTAGTATCTATAAAATACATCTGTTAAGTTTTTTTCAGTAAAAATCGTTTAGTTATAGCTTTAGCTATTCACTTCCCAGTGTTTGTTTCCCACCTACAAGAAAATAGATTGTTTTACATAAGCAGCTTCTTATGCTAATGAGCTACTGCTCTGATTGGCTGGCCATTCTGGAAGGCCCGCCCTGCTCTTAGCATTGATTGGTTGATACATAGATATTATTCAAAAGTCTAAACCAATGCAATATGAGTCAGGGAGAGAAAGGCAATTTTATTTGATGGGAGGGGTGCGGAGGGGCGGGATTGTTCCAAAATCTGATGGTTTTATTGGTTAGAAATTTATATTTACGCATACTGGTACAACATGAGGTCACCATGTAAAAGTAATGGGAGTTCATTTCATGGGGACTTTAAGGGTGTCAGCATGGTCATTCACACTGACATATTTTTATTCCGCTTGCCTTAATAGACGAAGAAGTCTTGGAATGGCATTTATGGAAGGAAGATGATTAACACGATCAAAGAGGCAGTCCTGAGTTAGCATGTGTTCCAGCAGAAACAAGTTATACCCTCCTCCTACCCTCCAATCCAGAGTTGAGGGCAGCGGGGCAAGAAATAAACAGATTTGAAAAAGCAATCAACATCCCCCCCCCACCCCACCCCCGAGCCGATTTGCATCTGATCCCCAGATCATGTTTTATTTATCAGTAATCACAACCAATCAGGGAAGAAATTAATCAATGAAGGCGCGAGGCAGGAGCGATATCCGCCATCTGGGGGTCGCGCTGATCCCTCCGCCCCCTGGCAGGCAGACACACACACACACACACACACACACTGACACACACACACACACACAAGGTCCAACACAGATAGATACGCAGCGAGGAACAAACATCACACACTTGCACACGCATGCGCACGCAAACACACAGGGAGCAACAAATATAGACATGCAGCGAGAAACGAACTCGCATGCACGCGCGTTCACACACACACACATATGCATGTACACACACTTTGCGCAGGCCTGAACAAAGATAGACATGCAGTGAGAAACAAACATGCACACACGCATGCACATACACACACACACACACACACACAGGAGCAGCAGTCCCCTTTCCGCTGGCTTGTCATAGGCCCATATTTAGGTGACTGATATTTTTCTCTCCCCCTACCAATGAGCTCCAAGCAAGTCCATATGGCCCGGATCAAAGGTGTTGCTGGGTGCATGCTTCTGCTTTATTGCCAGCCGCTGCTGTTAATTAGGAAACAAGATCACAGGCAGTATTAAAATCCAATTAAATTGATATGAACAGATTGCCAAGTGATGTTCGCTAATGTATAATTGAGCACCATGCAAATTTCTCTGGCTGCCTTTTGTTTTGCCGTGTCTCTGCGTCTATCTCCCCGGCCCACAATGAGCAACCGAGCTTGAAACTTTTCCTCTTTCTGTCGTCACCGGCTGAGAGATAAACAAGTTAATGCCCTGAGATGGGGGGTATTGCTTTCATCAGTTAAAGTGATATCCTTCCCATCATGCACCAGGGGCTGCGGAGGTGGGAGGACGGACAGCAGGGGGGCATGTATCCCAGGATGCTTTGTCTCTCTTCCCGGTGAAGTGAGTGGGAGAGGGGCACCGATTTGGCCTGTCTGGACATGCTTGTGTGAAACGTGTGTGTGTGTGTGTGTGTTTGAGTGTGTGTATGTGTGCGTGTATGTGTGTGTGGTGGAAGCTACTTTGAAAGTCTAGTTTTGCAAGCAACCAGTTACTTCACGTTGGAAGAAGTTAAACTACAACAAAGCTATGTTCAAGAGAAATATTTTTTTTTAAGTAAAGTTACTTAGAAAAAATAAAAAAATAATAATAAAGTAATAAATAACTATAACCACTATCCACATTTGAATTTTGTTGTTTGCATAAAAAACAAAAATACATCAAAATACATAAAATTTTTAGCAAGAAAATATATATTAATAAGTAGTACATATTAATATAGAGCCCATAAGGAAGCGGCGGACTGACACGTAGCACACAAAGGAAGCTCCAGATCTACAGAGAAGGAAGTGAATTTAAGGAATATCTAACTTTAACACTGATCTCGTCAACCTCTTAAAACACGGCAGGTCACCCAGGTTATGGGATTGGACCCATTTGGGATTAAGGATTAAATAGTGGATTATAAGGCCCCCGGTCCCTGGATTTGCTATGTGACATATTCATACACAGAGACGTGACTGGTCAGACTGGTTAAGAAGGGAGGGGATTTCTCCTGAGCCTTAAGCTGGTCCAGCAGTGGACTGGCAGGTTTTAATACGTTACCTGATACCGAAATACCAGCGCCTACTCTTGCTACATGAATGATGGCATGGGTGTCAGGGTGTGTGTGTCTGTGTGTGTGTGTGTGTGTGTGTGTGTGTGTGTGTGTGCATGTGTGTAATCCAGGGACATCCACGGTTCCCTTGAGGGGGTTCTAGGAGTCCTTGATGGGGTTCCGGTGGTCCTTAAGGAGGTTCCAGGGACCTCCAGGGATCATTGAGGGGGTTTTAGGAGTCCTTGATGGGGTTCTGGTGGTCCTTAAGGAGGTTCCAGGGACCTCCAGGGATCATTGAGGGGGTTCCAGAGGGTTCCAGGCATCATTTAGGGGGTTCCAGGTGTCATTGTGGGGGGTTCCAGGGGTTGCTGAGGGGGCTCTAGGGATCCCCAGGGGCTTTGAGGGAGTTCCAGTGATCTTGAGGAGTCCTTTAGTAGGTTCCAAGGGTTCCAGGGGTCCTTGAGGGGTTCCAGGGACCTCCAGGGGTGCTTAAGGGGGTTCTATAGTGTTCCTGGGATCTTTTTAGGGGGCTCCAGGGACATTCAAAGGTTTATGATAGGGTTCCAGGGACCTCCAGGGGTCCTTGAGTAGGTTGCAGAGGGTTCTAGGGGTCCTTAAAGGGGCTTCCAGGGACATCCAGGGGTCTTCCAGAGGTGTCCCCAGCAAAATAATACGAATAATTGAGTTTCACTGTAATTTAATGCACTAGGATTCCTGGGTCCAGATCTTATCAGATGGGGGTCTGTGGCCTAATGTGTGTCTGTTTGAGGGTCCTTGACATAAAAACCTGTTCTAACAAACAAACCCAATGATTAAGGAGTCAGGGAGGTCTGCATCACCTGTTCCAGACCCAGCCAATTATAACCCCATATCATCTGCCATTAACTACCACTCCTTCTAACAGCTGAATGAGCCCAATCACATACATTGTCGACGCATCGCCTCAACTACAAAACGACAAAATGGAGGGCTTGGATGTAAATGAATAACAGCAATCTCTCTGTCGGATGCCACAATCCCCAGCGTCTCGGCCGCCCGCCAAGTCAGAACTTACCGGGAATGTCAGGATGTCGCCAAGCCAGGCCGAGCGAGGGATGAGGGGAAAGAGAGGGCTGAGGCAAGAGGGAGGAATGAAGAGATGGATGAGGAGAAGTGGGTGCAGCTGGTGGCCTTTGTCTCTCCAGCGTTTGGTCCTCAGAGCTTCAGATCCACTGGGAGGGCAGAGAAAGCCCCAGTAATGACATGCTAATGTGATTGTCAGGAAAGAAAAGTAGAGAGATCGGAAATTGTGCCAATTCTCTGCCATAAATGGGCAACATTGCAAAAAGGAGGGGAAATACATCCCCGTCCTTTTTATATGAAAAGTGATAAAAGCCTCGATAAATCCCAATAAAAAGGGATTTGGAGATATGAGGCGAGCAGATAAGAGCGGAGTGGTGGAGTAGGGGTGCGGGTTGGGGAGGAGGAGGGCGGGGGGGGGGGGGGGCGGATAAAGGTGTAATTTTGGTTGGAAGGAGTGCAAGTGTACTTGGCCTGTTGGGAAATCTGGGCACGGAGTGAGATGGTTTGGCTCTGTAAGACTGCATCCCAGTTTGAGGACTATGTGTTTTTACTCCCTTATAAAATGGACCAAAATGAAAGCCATACATGTATAGCCTCATAAACCTGCCATGTATCTCTGACACTCCAACACAGCAGCATCTCGTTGCTGGATTTTAACATCAATAAATCTTTACCACATTCATTTTGAGACATTAGTATAATCACTGTAAACAAATGAGACCATCGCTGAGAAGACTGGCAGCCTCTACATTGTATTCTACATTGTATGTCACCGGCTCGGATTTGGAGGGAAATCTGCTGGATTGCTTTACAGCACAAAACAGGAAGAGGGTGCTGTTTCCGTTTCTTACAATGGTGGATGGCGAAAGGCCGATGGAAAAATTACTTTCAACATGTTTATCCTCTTCAGGGAGGGGGAGGGGGGACAGGAAGTAACAGGGTTTATGGGAAATGTAGTCTTAATTTTGAGAAACACCAGCACTACAAAATACCACTGGTGTGAGATAGAGGCGACCAATCATCTCGATCATGGTCACATTTGTTTATGTTACTTATACCAAGGTATCACAATTGATTTGATAATGATATGTTGATAAAAGTGATAATTATACAACCTTTAATCATAATTGTGGATGTATACAATAATCATAGCCAAATTCAGTCTAACTGGCTGTCCATTTCCTTTACAGTCTATACATTTTGGACAAAGATTCCCAAGTAACTGAAAGTATTCAGATTACATTATGGTGGTGTTATCGTTGGGCTTTGTTACTAATTACAATTTGAAGCAGGTAATGAGTAAAAGACTACATTTTCAAAGTAACCTGCCTAACCATCCCAATGTTTTCTTGCACTGAGAAGTGTTTCGCTTAGAATTAGCAATGCACTGACCGTCTTTTATCTGTAAGCAGAGGAGTTGAAAAGTCAAAATTTAGCCAATAATCTATGGATTTTCATTGCCAGGAATAATTTTGTCAGTGTAGGTGTCAGATTTTTTTTTATTCAAAACATCCCTTCTACTCCCCGAATCAAAATAGTATCATTGTCATAGTATGTATTAACTGTATCAACCACAGAACCTGAATGGAATGTTCCTGGATGGTCGGAGTGGCGGCCATTTTTCTGTGAAGTGTTGGGCTAGCTTCCATATAAACCGACTCACGGCAAGTCACTGAGCTGAGAGGTTCTACAGCAAGAACCAAAGCAGCTTTTCTGTCTCCTTGCTGTCATGGAAAGCTAACATGCTAATGTTGACTAGAAGAGCCAGAGAGAGAAGTACAGTCTTTGATAAAGCTACATTAGCCTCGTCGCTAACGTTAGCTTTCAGTTGAGTTTTGACAGTTTGCTAACAGACTTATCTGCACAGTTCTCAAGCAAGAGCCTTACGGCCTTAATGCCCAGACTTGCATTGTCACCATAGCAACTAACCCTTAAAATTAATAAAAATAATCGCCATTTTATGCTGTACTAGCCAAATTGCCATGGCAAACAGTGGAAGGACGGTTCTATCCATTCAGGTTCTGTGTTATGAACCTGAACCATGTTCAAGTGAATGAAAAAGAACTTGTTCAAAATTGCTCACACAATAACACTATCCTCTTCTAAGGCCAGAAGGCAGCTCTTAAACCACATCAGTAGTGCCTGCAGGCCTGCATGGATTACACCTACGTCACCTACCGCCATTACCTGACATGAGTCACACACATTGTTGCTTTACAGAGACAGAAGCCTGACTATCTGAACACTGCAACACCTGATTACTCACTAACTCCCAGCCCTGACGGGGTATCAGCACGATAAAAGAACAGAGGAGTATTATTAGAGGACAGAAGAGAATGAAAGACAGGAGACGCGTGACTGTACATAACCAAAGACCACCGACTCCCAGGCCTCTTGCCTTAGCATGCACAAAGAGCCCATTAAAGGAATACAGTGAGTTTTTGGAAGATTGTAGTTTTGGTCAACTTAGCCGTTAAAGGTGAAATCCACCCAAAAACACTTAACGTCAGGTTTTAGTGTGAGCTGTCAGAATCAAATTCTCCACTAATTTCTCCTGGTTTATTGTGTGTGTGATTACATGTGTTGGTACATGCGTATTTAATAAAAAGCACTTGAGCGTAAATTACATCCGAACAAAGCCATTTCCTCATAACATCGCAATAACAACATGGCTGCCGTACATGTACATTTGTACCTCGCCTCTAATTTCTCCTGGTTTATTATATGTGTATGTGTGTCTGCGTGATTGCATGTGTAAGCACACATGTACTGTACATGCATCCAAACAAAGAAACATGAGCAATACGGCTACCCTATATTTGTACATTGCCTCTAATTTCTCCTATGCTTATTCATTAACACACATGAATCTGCATGTATTTCCTAATGTATCTGTTTCTGCAGGAAACAACATGGCTAACTGAGAAACAAACAACCCACTCTATAAATTAGCACTATTGTACTTTTTTTTTTTAATAATTGTGCTTAATTAAAAGATTCCCGACTTTTCCCTAGACAGTTTTCCGCCTCGCTCTCCTCCGCTGCTTTCATTTAAGAATAAAGTGTAAAGACATGAATAATACCTCACATCTATTAATATGTGTTTTATATGTCTAGGTGGAATATGGCTGTGCTATATGCGGCAATAGGACCTTAACGTCGGTTGAACTTCATCTCATCATCGATATCTTTATTGATAATATAAAACAACGACATGACAGCAGCTAAAGGAGTGTAATTATTACGAATCATAGAGCAGCGTGAGAGGCATTCAGGAAGTATAATATTTCACCAAACAAGCCTCTATAGACTTTGATAGTCTGCTCATACTATTATCTTGAATATTGAGCTATTTCTTTGATATTCATATGAGCGTTTGCATCACAGAGGGAAAAAAAAAAACATCCTCCAAGCCAAATTGGCATTATGATTTGTATGTTTGTGTGTGTGCGAGTGGGTGTGCGTTATGTTTTTTAGTACACACACTCACACGTGCACATATTTAGGAGTGTGCACGTGTGTGTAAATGTGCGCTTGTGTGCATGTGTATGCTCACACACTGCAAAAAATGATGATGGCAAAGGGTTACTTAGCAATGTTTTATGTCAAATTTTCTCTTCATTTTGCAAATTTCAATGCATTTCACCTAGGATTCATGTCAATGTGACGTCTTTTAAGGACTAATCATGGAACAAGGGATTAAAATCGCAAAAGGAGAAACTTCCCAATTTCTTGAAATGACATTCTCCTGAAAAAAAAACGTCACATTTATTGAAATTAGCCAAATTATCTGCCAGGGTATAGTGAGATAATATCCTGAAATAAGCTTTATAACTCTTGGTACAAAATGAAACCCCTCGCCCAGCTCGTCATTTTTTGCAGCGCACATCCTATCACATTATTACAGCTTCAATGTAACTCTATACAGCCAATTTAATTCCCAGATCTCCTGTCCAGTCACCGTTGTTGACCTGCAGCTCAGAGACACTTCCAGCCAACACACAATATATTCTGCTGTATTCATGAGTGTGTGTGTGTGTGTGTGTGTGTGTGTGTGTGTGTGTGTGTGTGAGAGAGAGAGAGAGATACCAGCATTTTCCTTAGCTTTTCTCACAACCATGAGGCCATATAAGGTTCCAGTTGGAAGAAGAAAAGAAAAGAAAGGAGGGTTAGGAAGGAAAAATTAGGGGTGCTAGAGTATGTGTGTGTGTGTGTGTGTGTGTGTGTGTCCTAAATATGGCAGATGAGGGTAAGGTGTGGGTGTGTATGAGCACCTAATTGGCCCAGATATCACAATATGAAATATTCATGTCGGGGCCCAGCGTCGCTGGAAAAAGGGAAACTGGTGTGTAATGATGAAGTCGGACTATTTTATCTCGACTGCCGCGCTCCCCACCGACACACTTAAGGCCCGCCGCGCGACACCTCCCACCCATTCACACACACACACACACATATCTGTACACAAACATACTCAGACATCCTCATGAAGTTATGCATACAGATTAACCCGTGATCATGCATACCTGCATACAGGTCATGAGCACACTCCAACATACTGTAAATACACACCTCCCCTCCACACACACACACACACACACACACACACACACACACACAGCTATATAAAAACATATTACCTTTGCATCTTTTCTCCCACGTTTCCTTTGTTTCCAGAGCTCAAAGGATGCAAAGGAGGCAAATGTATTTCAGTGATGCTGCATGCATTAGAAACTCAGCAACCATAATCTATCCACAACATTCACTCTCACGCACAGTCATGAATACAGTCAATGTATTGTCAAGCAGGAGCATCAAACACAATTATAATCCCCATTCACTCCTCTGTCCTGTTAACTTTCACTAATTGTGTGGCGCTGGGACGAATTCCCCCTTGACTTCTCGTCAGCTGCTTCCAACACCAGCCAGGAGTCAAAGTGCAGGATGAAGTCTACTCACACACACACACATATACACACACACTTTCCTAAGCCTGAACAGCCTCAAAAGTTTGATTTTGTTGTTAAAATCTGATTTGAATGTCACAGAAACAGAAAACTCCATGTCTGAAACATGTGGTCTCTAGCACACCAAGACCAAATTTCAAAATAAGAGTACTGCAAGGATGAAACATACAAATCCTAATGCACTGTTTCATACAATATTGGGTTTCTTGCAGAGGTGTGACCAAGTCAACTTTGCTCGAGTCCCAAGTCAGTCTCAAGTCTTGAGGCACAAGTCTCAAGTCCAAATGTAGATACCAAATGAGGTCCAAGTCAAGTCCATGTCATTAATGTCAAGTCTCAAGTCTAAATGTAGAACAGCAAGTCAAGTCAGAACAAATCAGGATTCTAGTATCAATTTAATATCTGAGAGAAAACTAAATATCTAGGACTTTTCAATGCAATATGGTTTTAATAGGATCAAAACTTGGTAAGAGCATCATGAGTTTGATTTGTTTAATCAGTTTCAGCTTCAATAAATTAAATCATTCCATACAAATTCAGAAAACAGAATTGAAATTCAGTCGTCTGCTGGAACAAATCTCATCACTTTCAATCTAAGTAATTTACACAAACACAAGATCTTTTGTCGAGACTTTAAAAACCTTTTCAAGTCATCAAAGCCCAAGTCAAGTCAAGTCTTCTCTTCATGCATCAAGTCAAGTCTCAAGCAGTTAAAACTGTGACTTGAGTCTGACTCTCCCACCTCTGGTTACTTGGGTTCGTTTGATCCGTGTATCGCTCTTATTTTGATCTTGGTGTGCTAGAGGCAGCACTGGGTCATTGAGAGCGGTACTGTACAGTGCTGTGAATTGTGGTTGATTGAACAGTGAAGTGAATTGTGGACTTGTGGATTTTAACATCAAAATCAAACTTTTAAGTGTCTGTTTTCCACCGGAACCCCATTGCATCAGATCCCGCCTTCAACCAAGATTCCCTCCAAGGTTTTGAAAGGTTTGCGACCTCAAGATGCAAGTAAAATGCAAGTGAATGACAGCAACATCTCGAGGAATACCACTCTCCCAGACTCCCTCTTTCTCTCTCTCTCTCTCTCTCTCTCATACACACACACCAGCCAAGCAACCAGGCAAACCCCCCCCCTCCCCCCGCACCCCCTTTCCAACCATCCTTCCCCTGCTGGAACAATCCGACCGAGGAGTCCAGGAGCAGGAGGAGGAGGAAGAGAAGGCCCTAAACCCTCCTCTCTGGATGCACTGCACCCCCGAAACCTCTGGAGCCAGCACACACACACACACACACACACACACACACACACACTGATTTTCTCATCACACACTCCCAGTCACTAAAGCCTTGGCAGCGAGCAGCACAGGCCTTGGCACAGTTCACCTTAATGAGTGGCAGCTTCAAGCCCCATGCCACTGCTGGGTGGCCGAGAGAGATAGATAGAGAGAGAGAGAGAGACACAGAGAGACAGGGAGAGAGAGAGAGAGAGCAACCTTATTGAGCGGAGTGGATTGTGGGATTGGCATGTGCTGTGTGTTTCTGCGAGGCCTCGGCCGGCCGGTCGCCTGCTAAACACTCGGAGCCTCCCAGAAGTGACGCTGAACAGAAAAGAGGGGGAAAAAATGAAAAGCATAACCACAACGGGGGTTTTGCCCTTTGTATGGACAATTAATTAAAAATCCATTTATTTCCTCCTTTTATTCATTCTTCCTCTGCCTTTTTTCTTCTCGAACCAGAGCTCGTAAACGTTGGCCGCGGAGAGAGGCGAGTGTGGCCAAAACTGGAGTCGTCCCATCCAAAACCGCAAAGCAGCTGACAGCCTTCAATGAGCTGCTGAATGGAAGAGGAGGAAAAACAACAGCAGCTCTGCATTAGAGAGAACAATGACAGCTAACAGTGTATGTGTAGGCCTAATACAGCTAGATTACACTGGGGCCGGCTACTCCAACATGAAGTGTATTCAACAAATATGTCACATCTTGGGTCACTTAAAAAGCCGAGAGTTTGCCTCAGCGTTGTGAGGAAAAAGTTATTCCCAGCATCACATTTAGCTCACTGTTCTTATCAACCAATCAGCATCATGACCAATAATATCCAGTTATTACAGAACCAGTTACTGGAGCCACCAACACCAGGGCCAATACTTTGTAGAAGCACCTTTGGTAGCAATTCCAGCTTCCAGTCTTCTTGGATATATCTGCATCAGCTTGGTACTGGATCTGGTCTGGATTGGGAATTTTCTCCCATCTTTCCTTGCAGATTTGTGCATGCTCGCCCTAGTTGGATGGGGAAACACCTACGTTTACAAAGGTATTGAAAATTAAACCAAATGATGGTACTTTCTGCAGGATAGTGGATAATTTAATTCATTAGAAATTATCCAAATCAGAGAATGTATAAGAATAACACAGCCTTAAATGCAAATACGTGCTCTGTGCATGAAAAGTGAGAGAATTTTGTGTTCCCACCATGAAAGAGTTACCTGAAGGAGGCACAACTCTAAAGAGTAAGTAGTACCTGGGTTCAATTCCAAGCTTCTACCAAGAAGATTTCTACTGTGAAGCTTCGTAGCTGAAAATGTTCTTATTCAACTGTGGCCAAAGCCTTTTCCTAACCTCAACCAAGTTGTTTTAGTTGCCTAAGCCTAACCGTAACCTGACCCCAAACCTTAAATAAAGTTATTTTAGTTTCCTAATCTTAACCATAACTTTAGCCCCAACCTTAACCAAAGTTGTTTTACTTGTCTAAACAGAATCCAATTTGTGATGGAAGAACGTAATATTCACATAATTTGTGTCCACAGCACTTAAAGTGCTTTTCTGCCTTTTTATGAGATCATGTTGGAATGATCATGCTAATCCCCATGTACAGTGTAGACAGGTATATAATTCCGTACTAAATTAACAAAAAAATTTGCAACACTTTACTCAAAGCATATTGCGCCTCATACACATACCATAATCATATTTTAAACATATGCATTAAGTGTTATCCAAAAGTCCATGGCATGACATGGCATGGATATCTATTTGGGGTCATTGGCATAAAAAAAGTTGGGAATGTCCCTAATGTCCCCATTTTAGGCACATTGAACGATAGATGTTTGTTTGGTGCTTTTGCTCCGGGGCAGATATTAGGCAATGTGTCGATACTGGGACTCAAACCAGCAACCCTAGGCTAGTAAACACAGCCTGAATCCATAGCCTCCCTGCCCTCCCTCTGCCCTCCCTTCATCCCTCTTTCCTCCCTCTCTCCTCTGCCCTGGACGTCCAGCCATTCTGCCCCTGGTACCTGACACATGATTTCTCAATCTGACAGTAATTCAGGCCCCTTTGCCTTTATGAATAATGGAGTGAATCCAATAGTAGTCAGTTTAACATAACAACCACCATCAGCCCTGACGTTAATTGCCCCCTCATTCTGCCAGTCATGGTGGCAGAAGTGGTGGATCGGGGAGGCCAGGAGGAGGAGGCCAGGAGGAGGCCAGGAGACTGGATACGAGGCCTCAGAGAAAGGGAGGAGAGAGAGAGAACAGGAGGAGAGAGGGAGGACTGAGGGTGACAGAGGGAGAGAGAGGGTGACCACTGTCACAACAGGCTATGCTAAAGTGGACTGCATTAGCATTGACCTCTGTCTGGGTGAGAGGCAACGGCAATGACAGTAAGAGCGGAGGGGGGGGGGGGTTCTCTTACTTACCCAGGACGCATTTTTAGCAGCAGAGGTTGTTTTCAATCTAAGGGAAGCGTTTCACATCGCTGTGCCCCTTGCACACCTCCGCTGTAAGAGTCTGTGTTTTTGGAAGAGCGCATTGAGTTCCCCAAGTTGAAAGAAGTTCAACTCAAGAGTGGAAAGGCGCCCTATGTCCCTGTCGGTTTTTTTCTCTACTGTCCAATTGGATCAACAGAGAGGCGGGACTTCTGCAATTTGTACTACTTATAATACCTGTATAATTTAGTGAAATCACGTTAACGTTACTCTAGCTAGCACAATAAAGACAGGGATTAAAGTTCTCCGTCGCTACGACGGATTTCCGTCAATTGGATTCCAGAGAGACCATGTATGAGATCAGTGTAGATCCGAAGGAGGAAAAAAAGTGAGGGGAGGGGGGTGTTACGGGACTTAGGAATTGCGCTACCAGGTGATAGGTAGCTGATTTGTATAGGCATACAATCTACTTGGATGTCGGTAATTATACGTATATAGCCTATAGCCTATATTTCTCGTTAGGCCATAATATTCTCGAATGCCTAATCCGTCTTTTGACTAGGATGCTGATAACGTAGGCTTGGCTCCCCATGTCCATTTCAGATAGGCTATGGCTGTAGGCTATAATGTTATAATGTTCTTTTTAATAATGTTATTTTATTTACATTAGCCTACTTATGAATTTTGCCATACGATTGTCTACTATCAGTTCCTTATGTTGTAATGGAGACGGATCGGCAGGGTTCTACAGTGCGAGCAAAATGTTCGCATTTGCTCCTACTTTTTTAAAAATGCGAATGAGAGGTTGAATTTAGGGGCACCGGTGCGAGCGTAGGAATGCAGCGATTAACCGATGTCACTATGAGTCACGCTTTAAAACGCCATGGTTTTCTAACCGTAAGCATTTTAGAAGCTGCGGAATCTCCGCCTGCGATTCTGTGCTCTTGAATGCAGCCTCACATGCGCCTGTCAAAACTTCTCACGAGAGCGAATCACTGTTTATGTTTGTGTGGAGGCTACATTAGCTAACAGGGAGGAGACAACATCCCAGCTTTTTATCCACCAAATACTGCCTTAAATCAGCAGTGTGGGAGCATTTTGGATTCCTACAAAATGACTGCGGTTTGTTGAAGAAGACTGATATTCAATTTGCAAAACTGCTGACGAAACGCGGCTGCCAATGGCTCAAACACATCTAACTTGCCAAGACATCTTCCAGATCACCATCCATCCTTGCATGATCAAGAGAAGGTAGCCTAATAAAAGTAAATTGAAACACGGTTAACTTGGTGGCAAGTTGCTCACTGAAACGTAAAGCTGTTAGGGGATTAAATATAAATCAACAAAGTAGCGGTGAGTGTAACGTAAGCCAACGTCAGTAAAGCAGAAACGTAGCGCCCATCATTACTTTATATACTTACATTTTATAAAAGCTCACCAACATGGCCGTAATCTAGTCCAAACAAAGTAGAAGTATTCCAGTGTTTCGTCTCAGCAGTGTCTTCCATTTGCAGGGCTGAATCAGCTCGTTTGGTGCGATTATTTACAGTACTTTCAGTCTGCATCTGTATCAGGCTAGGTGCAAAAGACTAATCTATTGCACTAATCTAATCCGTTTTTTTTTTTTGTCTTCAAAAGGCAGCTACTGTATTGTTATATCACTTTCAAATGGCAACTATTGTGCAAAAAGCTTACCGTAGAACCCTGGGTTAAAGCCTTTTTACAACTTGATGGCTGCATTAGACAGCAGCAATGGTTATGCGTGGGGTGGTGCTGAAATCTCATAATTTTACTTGTTTAGCAGGCGTCGAGGGCTAAGGGCGTGTACACACTGTCCGCCTTTTTCTCAGCTTCCTCCGCCTTTTTTACATGAAAACCTATGGGAAGCGACTGCACGGCGGAAAAAAAGCGGCCGCTCTAAAAAGCCGGACAGTGTGTACACGCCCTGAAGTGGGGCCCTCTGTAACTTGTTTTACAAATTGTAGATGGGGAATATGACTTGGCCTGAAAAAAATTTTCAGTCAGAAGATTTTTTTTTGCTTTAATCCCTGTAAAGAACAGCTAGCTATGAACCTGCAGAGCTGATTGGCTCTTTGTGCCTTTCTCCTTATTAACCCTTCATGCGTTTCTCAGCTTGGCAGCGTAACTGATAGCGATTAACCAAGAACGGTCTGTAATTACATAATTTTAAAAATGCAAAAAAATCGAAAGAAATGTCCAAAAACCATGTGAAATTTTAACATAAATGGCATGTGCATAAATGGGTGTCCTGGTGGCTCAGTTGGTTAAGGCGTCTCATGTAACTGTGATGCTTGAATCTGCCCTAGAACATTTGTCGCATGTCATATTCCCTTTCTCTGCCAAAAAATGGCAAAAATAAATATCATGATCATATATGATTAAATATCTAATGTATTCGCGTCATGAGTCCAGATAGTCCCAGTTCTTCAGGCACAAATGCGCTGCGCAATAGCATCTGTATTTGATTTGCGGTAGTGGAAACCTTCCGTACATCCAGACCTTCGTTGCTGACCTTAAACCTTCGCTTGCTGTCTTGAGTTTGAGGTGGATTAGGGAAAAGCTGAAAGTTCATGACAGCCACAACATGTCCAATCTGGTGATCCATGACCCAGCTGACCTCCTCGTCTGGCAGTAAACGCCTGTGTGTGTGTGTGCGTGTGTGTGTGTGTGTGTGTGTGTTTGGATGCTCGGATACACACTGCAGGGCCAAAGGGCTGCTCCATCAAGAAGCATGCTGTTATGTGGATGTACTAACACGGGCTTTAGAGGCAGAAGTCCAAGGCTTTCGCATGCAACGACACAAACATACATTCTACTCTAAGTCACTCGCTCCATTTCTATTAGTCCTTATTGGCAAAAAAAAAAAACTCCACCGCACTCACCCTCTAGCGCAGAGATTCTCTAAGACCCCAAATTTTGTCCACATTAGAGCCATGGACCCCCATTTGCTGAGATTTTGTCTCTTGGACCCAAATCTGAGAATATTTTTATTGTTAGATATGATTTTGTCCAGAATTCCATGACTATCTGTATTGTAGGTAGAGAGATAACAGTGAAACTATGATCAAAACAGTCATTCTTCTACATTCTCTAATTGTGTTAACTTCTTGTAAATTAAATAATGAAGTTTAACAGTTCATCAATTTGCTGGGGACCCCCTGGAACCTCCTCTAGGACCCCTGGTGGTCCCCGGACCCCACGTTGAGAACCACTGCTCTAGCGGATCAAACTTGAGCTTGGTGTGTAAAACTAAACCCGCTCTCATGAAATTCTGTGAAATGAGCCACGATGTCTGAAAATGCAATCAAGTCAATTCTCTGTGTATGAAAAGTGAGAGAAAAACGTTTTCCCGCTACAAAAGTATTAAGTGGAGAGACAACTAGAAACAAGAAGTAGTTTGACATTGAAATAGCACAGTGGAAAGTAAGAATGTGGAGTTTGGGGGGGGGGGGGGGGGGGGATTTGCAGATACATTTACCTTCAACTCCAACAACCTGGGTTTTCTTGTTTTCAGAGAAAGTTTTTCTTATTTACGACTACGACCGAAACGCTAACCTAACTTTAATCAAAGCTGTTTTTCTTGCCTGAGCTTATGCCACGTTCATGTCATATGGGAAGAAGCATAAGAACGGGATGACATGTCTTTGCTACAACTTGGAAGTGTTCACGTGTTTAACTCGGAAGGCCCACATTCAAAATCATGTTTATTTATATATTTAAAATCAACCATAAATGAAGTGCAGCAGTCACTACTCACTTTTTGTAAGTAGACTACTGGTAGATCACTGTGGAAAAACCCCCCAATATTTTTCTGATGTGAACAGTTTTTACCAGTCGGCAGATTGTATTTATCGTAATTCCAATATGACGTGAATGCGACTTTAGCTGTTAGCTAACCTTTTCACGTGACTAACAGGTGAAAATGGCAGGTTCAATTCATGCTATTGTCACGTAATGTAATGTACACACACAATGTAAACACTGCATTTTAAAGTTCGTGCTCATTGTCCGAACAAAGCTGTTTAAAAAAAGTGAGAACATTACTTTGGAACACATTTTGAATTGGCCAGTGTTAAAACAGTTACGCTAATGCCATTTATAGCTTATAGTCTTTTGCTAAGTGTTTTTACCATGTCTTGTGTATGTCAAGTTATTGTTATTTTGTCTTCCATCAAGGTCGAAAATAGACATAAATGTTTTAAGTAACACTTTCTTGTGCTATCCTCTAGGGTAAAATATATGTGATTATTTTTTTCTTTAGTTTATCATATATTTTTCTATTTCCAAAATCAAAGCAAATCAAATTTAGCTGGCAAGCCACCTTTTGACGTCATAAACGCACATAATCCCACAAAAATGTGTTACAAATGTATTTCACAATTATAAATTATGCAAAACACATTCGGTCTAGTTTCAGTATCAGTGGAAGCTTTTGTTCTGCTATTGGAAACTTGGCTGCTGGTTATTCAGACCCTCCAAGTGTTCACCGGCGTTCGCCTCCTTTGCCAGTGGATGCAAAGCGACCCGTTTGGTTCGGGAAGACCAGGGGCTTCTCCTGTTTCATATGCAGATAGGAGGCACCTCAGAGGGAGGGAGGATGAAGGCCTCCTCCTCCTCCTCCTCCTCCTCCTCCTCCTCCTGCTCCTGCTCTCCGGGCCTCAACTCTGAGAGGACGAGACGAAGAGGCAGGCTTCAAGGTGGACCCGTGTAGAGGATGGCTGGATGCTGCTTTTGCCACACACACACACACACACACACGCAACGCTAACTCCCGAGGGCGTCAGATAGTCATACACCCCTTTCATTGGGGCCAGTGGCGGATGGTGGATGCACACACATAAAGCAGAAAGCCGATGCGGGGATTTGAATAATTCTGCATCATAGACACACACTGCATAACAAAAGGTGAGTACAGAGAAAGGCACATGGAATTTGAAAAAAAAAATAAAAATAAAAAACCCAAGCGAAGGAAGCTGGTTGAGGTAGAGAGAAAATGATAAAGCCAAGTCAAATGTATTTCATTTAATGGTACAAGGTAAAGTGTATTACAAACGTGATTAAAGAAAAAATCTAAGTGGGAAATAAAAACAGCTGAATGTCTAAAAAGTACAAGCATAAAACATAGAATAAAATACAAGTGTGACATGTGGTTAAATGTAATCAAATGCAGCAGTAAAAAGGTGTATTTTACATTTTTTCTCCAAACCATTTAAAGTTTCAGGGTTTCTCTTGCAGAGGTTAAACGCTGCCTCCCCAGCATTTAAAGGCCACATCTTCATTCATTCATTCATTCATTTTCTCTTTCATAGTGCCTATCCCATCATGCATTGGGTCTCCTCTCCTCTCCTCTCTCCTCTCCTCTCCTACTGGCCAAAGTGTATTGCAAATGAGTCAATTAAAATAAGTCTGTGTGCGTGTGTGTGTGTGTGCGTGTGTGTCTGTGTGTGTGTGTGTGTAGAAGGGGTCACTGGTGAAATTGCAGTGTGCTTGAACTTGGCTGCACTTGTTCCTCCTACTTCCTCTGATATCCCTTAACTTCATTTCATTTCCATGCGGTTTTCCCAACGCCCACACAGTCAAACCGCTCCGCTGTTTAAAACACTTCTGCGTTGAATTACAATTTATTAACTTTCCTTTGTTGGTTTTCTCAGAGAAAAATGTTTCTACAGTAATTGTGGCACCACAAGAGGGGAAAAAAAGAGGAAACCGTGTCGTGTCATAATTACTAAAACGTGGATATTGAAACGCAAGTTCATTACGACTCAATTTCAGCGCTTCTGCGAATCACAAGACACTGCATTGCATAGAAATTGATATCAACAAAGGGTAATCACGTTTTCAAAATTGAAATATTACCACCTATTAAACGGCAATCTCATCAAGTGTCGATATGTCGGAGATTACAAAAGCAGCATGTAGAGTCTCCAGTGATTGTAATTAAGGCTAACCCCATCCACTTACAAATAAAGGCTATAAATCCATTACTACATAGAGAATTAGAGAAAATTCTCATTTCAGAAATGATTTAAGAATGGAAGTATGATTAGCCTTTTTTCTCTTTTGCTTGGTCCTTTTTAAATCAGAGTGGCGGGGCTAATCTTTGTGCAGCCATAGACAGACAGAATAGCAATGGTGCCCGGAGAAATGTGTTGAATAAATGGACAAATGTGTGTGTGTGTGTGTGTGTGTGTGTGTGTGTGTGTGCGGGACACCCAAAAGAATGCCATTTTCATTTCTTTGCAACTCCCCTTTTTAATAAAAAGCCGGGAATCTGATGGAGTTTCCTTAATCACAAAAGGAAAGGATTTGGCTTCTGCTTCATTCTGCTAATTTATTCATTCAAAAGTCTTAATATCTGTGCAACGGGCAAAGGATCACACAACACATGCTAAGCATTTCCCCTGCCACTCAAGATATTTTGCTTCATTAAAAAAGGTTAGAGATTTGAATTTTTTTTTTTTTTTTTCCATGGAAGCTCCCGAACAAGAAATACATTTTCTATTAGCAGGACATTTAAAATACAACAAAAAGATTGAGCTTGAGTTCACTGGTACGGCTATAAGATAAAAGTGCCATAAAACAGTCTGCAGGCCATGTATAATTTCCACTATATGTATGCTATATGAATGAATGTTTTCAGTTTCTCCATAAAATCATAAGACACTCGCCTCCTCCCATTCAATGTGTGCAGAAAAAATTTCTGTAGCGCCTTAAAGATACTTTTATCCTTCATTATAGGATATAATGAAGGATTCATGTTTCCCCCTCTCTTCTCATTATTCATAACTCTGACTCTGCCATCACTGATTAAAAACAGATACCTAAATTAGGAGGAAATTCTCAACATGAATACAGCAAGACTGGCTCGTACCTGTCCAATCGGAGCTTCTTGGCCATTGAACAAGTTGTGAAGAAGCCGGACATCCGACTTTTTTGGTTAGACCCAGCTAGGAGATGCAAGAGGTTACAGCTAGTTACAGTAGTTAGCTAGTTAATAGCCATGACAGTTAGTTAGATTTGACATCAAACTTTGGTAGATGGGTCACATTTATAGGGTAGTTTGAAGAGTTTCTACCGTCAAACAACAGAGCGATGCTGTTGTCCGCCATGTTGGCTAAGGCAGATACATCACAACTCAGCCAACTCCATCTAGAATCCTGATTTCCCAGACTTCAGACTGACTTGTGGGGACGTTCAACTGGTACTATCCCTGGTGGGAAAGTCCTATATCCGGTTATCCCAACGAATCGCATGCCAATCTCCACAGACAGTATAAACAGCTGGTCTCAGGCCTTTACCTTCCAGACATAACCCCCTTCAGCCTCAAGCCAATTCCTTAGCCCACCACCCCTGGTTTTCTACCAGTCAACCCAGTCTGCCCAGTCCCAAGCCATTGGAGTGTTGCAGAGGAACAGTACAGGGTTGATGCAATTTTTGACGCAATAGAACTAGTTTTCAGGGTTGGTGTACAGTCAGCCCTTTTTGATGCAGGGCTAATCAGGATTAAAGCACTACACTACACTGACTTATTGGAATTTTGGCCAATTGGTCACTTTACCCAATGTGTGATGAGAGGATTGACAGGCTCTGCTAGATAGCTCTGCCTGGTGCGCATGCTAACGCTTTAGCACAATGTTAAGTAATCGTAGGCGACTAGCATTATCCAAAGTATGAAGATAAACCTTTTAGTAATGCAAAGTTTGTATTAGTTTTTATTTTATGGCCTGTAGATTCACGACTTCTGAAAACAAAATCTCAATCTTCATCATTTGTGCATTACAAATCAACAGCGCAAAAACTTTAGCTGTCTGGCTAACTTTGCTCTCTTCCTGTGTAAACAAAACAAGTTACGCTAGCAGGAAGAGAGATCTTCTGCCAATGAAAGTGCATTTTTTTGTCGATTTTTATTTCTTTTTTACCAACCCCCTATACATGCCTGGCAGGTTTAGATGTGTGTCTTAACTTAACTGTAACTATACTGTATGCTAAAGTGTTAGCATGCGCACCAGACAGAGCTATCTACTGGAGACACAGAGATGATTTTGGTGTCAATCCTCTTGTACAGTATGCAGTTTCTCAAATTAAACCAACCACTGAACAGTAGAAGCTCATATCTGAACTAAATACTTACAAACTGTCTGCTCTACCCAACTAAAATAAAGGCCAAGAAATGAAGCTATACAAAAGCAATATTCTGCTGACTGTGTGTAGTTTTATTTACAGCTAAAATACACATAGAAATAAAAAAATTTCACCGTCCTTAACCCATTATAATTCAATTTTACTTACAGGTTTAGTCACAATAGTCAACTTCCTGAATTATATAAATTCACAAAAAGGATTCAGATGAATGAAGTTTTCAGGTACTGTTTATCAAAATGGGTATTTGTCCAAACTGACTGATCTGGAATCAGTGTGAAAAAAAAAAGTTCTCTCTCACAGTCAGACTCACTCACACAGACAATACATACAGAGAGATGTGGATAGTGTGGCCTCCCACCCCCACCCTCCTCTCTCTCTCTCTCTCTCTCTCTCACACACACACACACACACACACACACACACACTGCTACCATCACCCATCCAGCAGTGAGAGAATGATTCATTCCAGACTGGTTTTATCTGACCTGAGCCAAGTGTTCTACACACCGCGGTCAGGTCTGCCGAGTGCTTTCTCACTTAGAGATTTGGGTGTGTGTGTGCGTGCGTGCGTGTGTGCGTGCCCTCTTGCCTTGTTCGCCGGCCCTTCTTACAACCTGTCTTAGAGATAAGAGCCGTTGCTTTTTTCATTTCAGGAAACTCTCCCTCTCTTGCTCCTCCACTCGGGAGCGGAGCGCTGAGGACCGGCGAGGCTTTCCGACTTCATCCTGTCAATACGACGGGATAAGGAGTCCGACTGAAAGTTCATTAATTCCTGGGTAACCTATGCCTGGGCCCGGGCTAATACCCCCCTCTGCTCTATTGATGTTGCTGTTCCCAGGGTGAGAGAGCAGCTTTAGCCATGCAGCGCACATCCTCCCTCCTCTCTCTCTCTCTCTCTGTCTTGATCTCTCCGTTTCTTTCAACAGCCTACATTCCTCTCCGCGCCCCGCTCCCTGTCCTCCGTGCACGGCAGATGAAGAAATAAAAAGAGCCCAAAGAAGAAGGGACTAACACTCGAAGCGCATTGTGAAGCATTGCAAATACGAACCTATACGGAATCATACATTACACAAACTTTTCTTACAATGTAATCAGACAAACATCAGAGAATTACATTCAATTTAATATAATGTCATTAAGTACACGACTAAAGTATTCAACCCCCTACATCATTTGCATATTGTGTGTATCATTCTTTGATTATAATAATTTTCCTGCACTCACAATGTGTTCATAATGCCTTATGATGCCGCATAAGGCACTTCTAATGGCTTATAATGCACGTTTGATTCCTTAAAATGCACGTATGAGGCCTTATAATGCACTTGTGATGCCTTATAATGCATTATGATGCCTTATAATGCCTTATAATGTACTTATGATGCCTTATAATTCCATATGAGCACCATTCATCTGTTCAGACTGGCCTTTGTCTAGCTTCTTGTGTTTTTATGTCTTTTGTCTTTATGTTTATTTGTTGTTTGTTTCTATTGTTTGTTTTTACTGTTTTTTTGGTCTTATTTTAACTATTTTACTCTTGCGAAGCACTTTGTGACTTTGTTCTGTGAAAGGTGCTGTATAAATAAACTTTAATTACTAACTTTACTTACACTTTGTAGTAAAGTGTCACTGAAGTGTCACTGAAGAAGACAAAAGTGTTGCAGAGAGAAGGGACGTCCAGTGCTACAGGGCGCTCTCCTTCAGATGAATGCCTGCTCAGAGCTTCCCATCCTGGGTTAGCCTGCCCTCAGGTCCCCCCCCTCCACCCAGCATGTGGCCCCAGGTAGGGGGTGGGAGGGTGGTGGGGGAGACATTGCATAGGGCCTTGACCTTCAGGGGTCATGTTCCAGGGGCCAATTCAAAAGCCTGACATCTGTTACCTGGCTTTCTGATCAGGGACGAGAAAGGAAGAGAGTCCTGGTCTGTACCCCACCCCCACCCCCCCAACACCACCACCACCACCACCAGCCCCCATCAGCAACAACACAAGCCTGTGATGACACCTCCCACCATTATTTTGCTTGTCTTCCTATTGGTCGTTCACACTGTGCTGCTGGTGAAAGAGAGAGGAGAGAGATGGGAAGAAAACGAGCCATGTTTCTTCTTTCGCTGTTTTCACATGTTCAGGACGATTGTGTGTGTGTGTGTGTGTGTGTGTTTCAAGGAATGTTACTGTCATATATCTGACATCTATCTGTGTCTACATTACTTAAAGAATAACCTAACTACTGCTATGGTTACACCTGTCATTTCAGATCTGATTCTAACGATCAGATATTTGATCACAATGCTGATCCTGACCATTTCCATATCTGGTTTTGAAGATTCGATAGCAATATGTGCAAAATCAGATCTTTCTGTCACTCATCTACCTGTCACTTATTCCGCATTGACATCCTATCAGAAGAATCGGAGGAACGGCTTGACATCTGATTGCTGCGACTTGAAAGCCTGCATCCACAATCATTTGTACCTACGAATTTAAAATCAACCGTAAACAAACTGCGGCAGATATAGCTTGCTTTTTGTATAGAGATGATTGTATTTGACACTTCCATAATTCATGGCTCTAAGTGCGAGATATCAGAGCCTTCAAAATATCCAAAGTCCTACTTGTAATTACCACTAGGAGGCTGACGTGAATGCTTTTTTCCCAGTCGGCAGCTCGTATTTACGGTAAATCCAACATGACGCGAATGCAGCATTAATATGTTGGGTGCGATCTGATGATTTAAGTTGCGTTGAAATGACAAGTGCGACCGTGGCTTCCGTAACACTGATGGTACAGTTATTAGGGGAATTCAAAATATAGACATGTTGGCACTCCACTGAAAAGCAATGATTTTTTTTTTTAAAAACTCCACCATTTGCTTATCCAGCCCCCAAAAGTTATGGAAACAATATGTATGAAAATGAGTCGGCGAGGCGAAATCCTCTCCTCGGCGAAGCGTTTTGTCCCATAAGCAGCCCGCTGTTCCCAAACTGATGAGAAGCTTATCCTGGTTTTGTGGGCCAATAGACTGCCATTTTGGTTCTTTCTCAGGGCGTCCCTACTTTGCGATGCAGAGCTGTTTAATAGTTTCCCAGCGCAGTTGGCATGGTTACCGGCGCCGAATGGCAGCGACTTAAATCTGCCAGCTGAATCTCGCCGAACCTGCTATAATCTTTGGACAATCTCCGTATTAACATCCAACTTCTGCCCCGGCTCTCCCCTCTACAGCTCGCTCTCCCGCCTGCTGCACACCTCCGACCAGCACAAAGAGGGCTTTTTTTTTTCTCCTCTCTATAACGGGATAAAGGCTGGTAAAATGGGGGGTTCCAACATCATTACCTATCAAAGCCCCCCTTATTGCCCCTGACCCAAAAGCGAGGCATTTGTCTTTTTAATTTTGGAATAGAGTGGAAGGGGGGGGGGGCTCACTGCGACACGCGGCTGGGATGAATACCCGAGGCCGTAGTGAGGTTTTGATATGGGGGGAATGAGAATGGGAATAACAAGGCGGGACAAGGGGCTCTGGCGATGGCTTACTGGCCCCCTATGTAAATCCCTGGAACGTGGGGGGAAATGTAGCAGGCAATGTGCTAGCGTAAGCCCTTTAGCGCCCACTGGCCCTGATTAAAACGGCACATTAAGATGCCACAGGCGGCTGGGAGACATCGGCCGAGCCCGGCGACTAAACTCTGGGTTATTTATTAGCCGGCCCGGCTAACAAGTATCGACTGGCGTGAATTAATGTGCTCTTTCCTCTTTTGCTACTGTTGATGTGTTTAGTGCAACAGCCATTTGTAACTCCTGGTGACCTCATCTTACATTAAGCTGTAGTAGTGTGCATGTGTGTGTGTGTGTGTGTGTGTGTGTGTGTGTGTGTGTGTGTGTGTGTGGGGGGGGGGTTATACTACTGACATGTTCCAGTCTCAATCACAGAAAATGCGAAGACTACACTGTGTTTATCAGTCCTATTCGGACAGGATTAACCCCGACCCCAACCCTCCATTCTTCACAGAAGGTACGAACGCTACATTGTGTTTATCAGTCGTATTTGGATGGGATTAGTCCAACAGGAGGAGGAAGAGTAATGTAAAGTCTGTGATTTTACTCCCGTGTCAGTAACTTTATGGACTGTCAGTGAAGATTCTTACAAAACAAGTCCAGTCTGAATGGATCGTTTGGTTTTGTTCTGTAATGAACATTTTTATTAAAGCAAAAGACAACCACACACTAAACCGACAATGACAACTTAAATGTTAGAATGAAAACCAGACAAGTATGTCCAAAAGTAGGTATGATACCTTCTCATAACTAGCCAGCTGAGCCATAATCATAGCAATCCTGCAATTCTGCTGGCATTTTATGGCGAAAGACAGCTCAAAATAGAGGTACTCGAGAACATTCGAGAACATTCGAGAACAACAGCTGCTTGACCCACCGAGGCATGAGATGAAACTGATGAGAAGAAAACAACGGAAGGCACGTTCGATTCATGACACGGAGCAAGGCCGTCATCCACAGACTTCTCTGGTCCCATGCGAATCGGTTCATTGGCATTACAGATGTCCTGTGATAACAATCGCATATCGGAGATTTTCCGGAAAAAAATTAATCCCGTCCACACAGGGCTTAAGTTCTTCTACGAGCGAGACGGTGAAAGGAGTTAGCGTCGGAGAGGAAGCCGTCGGTGTATAGAGTGACATTGCTCAATGCCATTAATGGGTGGGGAGAAGCCGCTAAATCCTTTAAACAAATCATGTTGAACGGACGCCCCATCGATCTCTAATTAGTAGGTTCTTAATCACATTCGTGACGGCATTGTGTCAAAGGCGATCACCGACAATAACACATGAACGAGGGAGTGAAGAAAGACTCCAACTCTTTTAAAAGTGAACACCACTGAATTTAGATTTTTTTAGTTTACTTTTTAGTTTGCACATTTGTAATTTTTAGATCAAACCTGGCTGACGTAACTCATATAGTTAGAAGAGTAATCACAAAATGAGACTGTTAGATTAGCTATTTGTTAAAGTGGTAATCCTCGAGATCTTGATTTTTTTGGGGGGGGGGTTTTGTCTCCATCTTTGTTGCTCGACGCTCATTGCTGTGGTCTTTCTGCACTGCACTTCCCAGAGATCACCTGTCAATCAAACAGTGTGGGCGGAGCTTGGATTTTCTGTTGATGAAGTTTGAGTTTCAAACTTTTGTAAAAGCTTTCCTGAACTGGATACTGGTTAAATCACTATAATGTTACAGCAATCAGATATTGAGTAGCAAAAATTGACATTTATTTATATGAAAATGTTACGAATATTCCTTTAACTTGCTGTGGATTTGTCTTTGTGCCTTGCGAATAAACTTGACTTCGAACTGGTAAAGCTCAACGGGCCAGGCTCCGGGACTACCGGATCTGGACTCCATGAAAGTCAACTTGAGAAATAGAATTCACATGATCCCTCCAACGTTCCCAAAGCTTGAAACCGGACGACCAAGATGTTCAGTTATCTGAGATGTCATTGCTAGAGAAAGCCTGGGGCAGAAAAAGAACTGGACACTAACTTTTATACCCCAAATAAGCTTTATTTCATGGAATGAGTAACACAAAACACAAAATCACCCAGGATGCTGTCACTGTGTCTGGTCTTCCAATCACTTTCAATGGAATTAGTCTTTTGATGGCATTAATTAACAAGTCCTGATTCTACTATTTCTTGCTATGCTAGAGAATTGTCCCAGACTGCTCAGACCAGTACTGGAGTTTCCCCTGGGATCAATTTAATATCGTCAAGTAATAATCATTTAAAAATATTGATAATTAAAATAATTCATCCCATCACTTCTCTCCACGCATTGTATTTGTTTTGATATTGTAAGAACCTAAGGTGTATTATGAGATGTAAATTGCCTGGATTGTGCTTTTGCAGTTGTGCCTGTTAAAAGAATAGGAAAACATCAGTCTATAAAAATTCAGTTTTCTTTCGCTTTCAACACTTTCAATTTTTCTTTCACCGCTGCTTCCAACAACAGGAGGAATGACAACAGAACTGTCATTTAAGAAAATTAACAAGAGAGGAAACGGTATAGGGCTCTCCGGGTTTAGCGGGTGATGTTTTCAACAGTCTGTTGCCTGACAAAGAAGTTAAATTACATCCGTGGGATGAAATATTTTTTTGCTTCTTTTGTTCCCCCCCAGAACCTCCATTCTCAAAATAATGTCATTTTTTCCCGACGCCACTCAGTCCCCGCATTCACATGTAAAGGGTGATTTCAAGTCGTCGCTTTTATACTGCGGAGGGACTATTCAGTGCTCAACATTTGAATATGTTAACTGCTCTCAACCTGTCAGCCTCAGAATAGTTCCGCCATGTGTTCATATTTCCAAACAGTCGCCCCTGAATTTCTCGACGAGAGTTTGCGAGTCAGAGTTGAGTCGCTTAATGTTCATTGAGAAAACTTTAAGAGCCGTTCTGCTCGGCTAGAAAACCTCAAAGAGCGCCGCTAAGGAGAGGTCCGGGAAAAAATGACCCTCACAGACCTCCATCTGTTGCTGCCCCATCTCGCCGCACCCGCCGCACCGCTCCCATCGGTATGGCAGCATCTGACGCGCTGAACTCCGCGGGTCAGGAAAAGAAGTCGCTAAACTTTCCAGTTGCCTTTACTTAGTTTCTGGGAGTCGGGCCAGGCTGTTTAGCCAGCCTGCAGAGAGCAACAGAGGTGGGGGACAACAAAGATGGACCCTCCATCCCTCCATATGGCAGGTTGAATGGGGTCGCTGCTGCTGCTGCAAGAGAGAGGGAGGGACCATACACCAGCAGCTCTCGGTATTAAGGAGCTGGTCGGCGCACCACAGTGAAGGCTTTATCTGAAATATCACTTTGGCTCAGGCTGGTACTGAGGCAAGAAATCCACAGGGAGTTATGTGGGAGCATCTAGCCAAAATAGCCAGGGTCAAGTCATATTGTTTTATGTGGAAGAAAAAGAGGATTTTGTCTTATTTACATTAGATTTAACCCTGTGGGGTCTAAGCCCGTTTTTTGTGATTTTGGTATGCATTGAAATTGGCACTTGTTTAATACTTAAAGATGCCATGTGAACTATTTTTTCAAGATTTTGTTTTCAAATATATTATGGCGTAGGGTAAGAATAATGTTCTTTATGGTGTTTTTTGCAAATAAATAGTTAGGGTTAGTTAAGTTAAAAGTTGGATTAGTTAAATTGAATAAAGTCCTCACAATGCTGGACTCTGATTGGTCGATAGCAGCAGCTCCTCTAATTCAAATGAGGTAAATTTGCTGAGCGGAGGCTTTCCAGATCAAATGCTGCAAACTGGCCTGACTGGAAGGATTTCAGTAATTCTTTAGTGAGCCAATCAGGACCAAGTCCAGCTGTGATACGTTTCCTGGAGTTCATCTGAAACTGTCTGGAGAAAAGGAAAAGGATGGATTTCTGAAAATGCAATGACTTAAATCAAATTTTAAAGATGTCTTCATTAAACATCTTTGATTATATATAAACAGAGGAAAATTTGTATTCCTATAATATGGGACCTTTAAAAAATATTTAGGTTACTACTGTATATAAACTCAGATCCAAGTGTATCTTATTATTTTCAAAGTCAGTTCAAGAGACTATAACAGCTGCTCAGAAGCCCTAAAGACAAAAAAGACACAAAATGGATGTAGAAATTCACATTAGTTACTTGATAAATACACCCAACAGAGCATTTTTCCATTTGTTTCTATGTTGTACGAGTGAAGAATTAATCTCAAAAATATGGCAATAGATTTTTATCGTATAAACAAGATAACCCAATATATAAAATCAAACAATTCATACTGAACATACAGTATATTACTTTATCCAATGGAGAGGTATGCATTTTCAGAATATTCTGTTATTCTTGATAGAAATTAATGGATAAAGCCTCCCGGAAGAGGAAGCCCGTTCCACCTTTGCGGTTTTTCCCCGAGTACGAAAACAAAACAATCCATTTGAAACCTGTTGGCCCCCCAAATAGCACAAACACCTATTATGTGACTAAGTTCCCCGCAAAAAGTGGCGTCTTCAAGGTAGCACGTAAAGGGCAGCCGGCGTCTTTACAAACCCCTGAATGTCACCCGTTCCGGCGGATTGACAAAATAATATGCACCCATCGCTTTATGCCCGCGCATGGAAAAAGAATAGGAGAAAAAAAAAAAACATGAAGGAAAGGACGCGGGGCGCATTTGGGCTTTTTTTCCCCCCCTCTCTTTTTAATCAGAGGAGGAAGACTGACATGTCCAATCATAACAAAACATCAGCTGGTAAATGGGCCTTCGCAATCACTGTCAGCCAGCCTCCATTAGAAAGACCCCCTTTCCTGGACATCAATCAACGCTTTATGGACTGATTCCTTCATTCATTATTTAATTATAGCTATTTCTTTATTTATTTAGCCACTGAAGACTTTTTTTTTTTATGCGAGGCTTAATCACTTCTTTGTTGGCAATCACATTTTTACTTCTTCTTGTTTATGTCAAATTTTTTTTTCTTTTTCATCCTTTTTTGGTAATAACTTTGTTCCGCCGGTGACTCAAAACTCAAGAAAGAAAAAGGAGCGGTATCGCCACCTCCAACCGCCACGAGCACACAAAAGGAAAAGCGGTCAAAGCGGGACGTCAAGACATTTTGTCAACTTCAGACGCTCCTAACCCTGCCAAAATAGGATCTTGCGCTCTAATTCTGAGTCGAGCACATATTTGATGAACATTCCCCCCCCCCAAAAAAAACACACAACCTCCGTAAAAAGTGGCAAGCCCTCTGCAGAAATCACATGCAAATAGCCAACTGTGGAAATCTTGAATTATTTCCCGAAATTAAGCCCATTAGCCGTGAAATTATTTGCTTTCATTTAAGGCGCCGTGCAATCCAATTTGAGGTGGCGCGCGCGCGGTACATCTCCTTTTCCAATTTCCCACTGATCCCGCGGAACCGAACATCCACAAAAGGAAGCGGCGTGGGTCACCTAAGTATAGAAATAAGAGATATATCCTACTGAGAATCAGATTGGAACGGAAGATTAGGGAGGCTTTATCATGATATTCATTCAAATCCCCCCCTCCTCCCCCCCCTCTCGCATAAGCAGCCAGCACTGTTTCTTAGACTTAACACTTGAGGAAACTTTTTTTTTTTTTTTTGCAGAGGAACTTTAATGAGCTGCCAAGCAAGAAGGATGCGACATGGAAACGATCAGGTACGTACAACGGATTCTAAATTCCTTGATGGATTTAATGGACATGGACTATTACTGTGATTTACATAAATACCAGAAAGGCTTGTATCACCGCAATGTATGGTAAGAGTAGTGAGGAGCCTATTTGCTATTTCATTTACTGACTTTCCCCGGCATTTAATCGTATTAGACTTAATCGTGTCGATGATTCGGATTATGGGCGGGACAAATCGTTTGAGGCAGAACTCCGTTTCACCTCAGGTAGTTTATGGAGATTGGAGATTTCACCTGTAGCGCTGCCGATATTGGCCATTTATAAAATATCAGATATCGTCCAGTCAGTGTCTCCACCTCTGATATGATGCAAGTTCCTCCCTGAAATTAATTATTAATTTAAAGACCTAATGTATCCCAGAGTTCCCCTAAAATTCAATCGGTGCAGTGGGCATCTAAAGAGCTGCTAACCCTAAAATAATTCCATTAGTTTGGCTTTCATTGGAGAGTTTTAGTGTCCCATGATGGTCTAAATGCTGTTTCAGAGGCTTTTCCACCCTGACAAGAATACAATTCTTGGGGAAACACTGAATACTTGACCAAATGTAAAGATAGTGGCGACTTCGGTCTGAGAATACGTCCATCGGCCTTCAAAAACCCAAACCCGAGCAGCAACGAACCGTTCCTACAGGTGCCCAACTGACTGAATGCAGATCATTTCTCAGGTGGCAAAATCGGTCGCCATGAGTTGCGGTTCACCAACACAGGATGTTTTGCTCAAACGACTCAAGAGACAAAAATGGGTGCAGGCATCCCATACACCTGCAAAGCGTAGGCAGATGCGAGGTAGGAAGCCACATCCTGTGACGGTGAGCGTCAACCATCCAGAGCCATGCGCATGCCAGTGCGCGCTCCAACCAAACAGCTACAGCGGCGGATGTCGCCGGTTGAAGGTGTGAATCTAACGTTCGGTTTGGAATGAAAACCTGCAGACACGTAGCTCTGGGTGGCTGGAGGCCGCTGGACTAAAAGGTAACGACAGGGGGTAAAGTTCGAGAGAATGCAAATACATACTGTCCCCCGCCTCCACCTCCACCTCCACCCACTCGGACTCCCACATTAGCGTGATGGCTCCGGTGTTGCAGGAGGTGAAAGGTCCGTCCATCTCTCTGTCTGTAAGCTGTTAAGGAAATGAAGGAGTGCTGCTGCGTTCTGGTTATGCATCTCATCCCAGAAACTCCAAACCATGGACAGTGCGTAAACAGCAGCTGATAGAGAGCGGATGGTCCCGTCTTGGTGTTTTTACCTTTATTTAAACAGGGAAAGTAGACAGAGCTCCTGGATTTTTTTCCAGCAAATCCCTGCTTCACATTCACACAGTTACACACATTCATACTGGGATTTGGGGGTTCAGTGCTTTGCTCAAGAGCACTTTGACAGTAGTTGCTCATTCACTTTCCCCACCCACATTTTCCCAGGCAGCTCTGGGATTAGAACCGGCGACCTTCTGGTCACAAGTCTCCATAAAGTAGTTTATAGCTAAGATACAAGTAAGTAAATGCATGATAAATGTAATGTAGGGGATGTTTGATGAATGTAGGGAAAGAAGGCTAAAAGTGTATGTGTGTGTGTGTGTGTGTGTGTGTGTGGTGTGTGTGTCTTCCTGCACCCACATTTCTGCATGCAAACGTTTTGTGTGTGTATGTGTATGGTCAATATCATTACTTTTGCATGGGTAAGACTATGTTGTGTGTGTGTGCATGTGTGATTGGGGGTGTTTTTGTGTTTGCATGTGTGTGTGTGCGCATCCGTGCATAGGTGCGTGGGTGTGCGTGTGTCCGTTAATCAGTGCCAGGCTTGTCGCCATGGCAGTGTCACCACTTTAATTTTGTTATCAGAGGCAGGCCAGCGAGGAGGGCACCTTTAAACCAGATTAACATTTGCTTGTGCATTACATAAGCAAACACCGGGGCCTTGATCATGATTAAAATAAGAAGGGAAAGATTATCGCAGCCGCAGTCCGCCGTTCAGCCCCTCAGAGACAGAGAGAGAGAGAGAAAGAGAGATAGAGAGAGAGAGAGAGAGAGTTTTCCCGCTTTTTACCCTTTTTTTCAGAGCAAAGATTTGTCCTGACTTCCTTTGTTGTCGGTGTCATTTACACCTCTGTGCTTCTAGTGGCAAATGTTATTCTGTCGCTCAGTTTGTGGCTTATTAAATCTGTTTGTTGTTTTAATTAGAGCCGTAGATGAGGAAGTTTGGCTCAAGATTACAAAGGTATGCGAGCATGCATTACTGTATATCCTAGATCACTGATACGCAAAGTCCGGTCCCCCCAGGAGTCAAACATATCATAGATGTACTATAAAAGTAGCCGAAATGTGTTAAATTCATAGATGAAGATTAATTCATAATACCGTTCTTTCTTAATTCCTTACCTCCTGCAGTGAAGTTGGAAGGAGGTTATGTTTTCACCCGTCTGTTTGTTTGTTAGTAAGATTTCTCAAAAAAGTATCTAAATATCTTGCGTTTCTGTCATTAGACAATTTCGTTGATTAGCCGTAACTTTTATGCTGCGTTCATGTGCGCATGGGAAAGTCTGACATCTGGGACTTCCAGGTCAGCATTGCATTCACGCGCCGTTTTGTTGGAAAATCAAACCCAGAGGACAAACGATGAACATAAACCGTTACGGAGGCTGCAGCTTTGCAATGTGGAAAACGTAAATGAAAACGTAAATTTCAGTGAAAGCTGCATATATCAGATTTCCGAGTTTCAATGAATGCAACATGGCTGTTTGAAACAGCTGTCTTGCTGCTTTCAGCCGTGATGCACTAACGCACTAATTCTGTGATTTAGAGACTTCACTGAAGAAGATGAGCAGCAGATATTTTTTAAATAGATTTCAAGAGATTTAAGATTTTTTTGCGGTGTACCACTCCTGTCCTTTGTGTGGAATGGGCTTTACCTTGTATGATTCATTATCCATTTTCTCTTTCAGGATGTCGGGGGACTGGAGCCTATATATCCCAGCATGCACTGGGTGGAAGGGAGGCAGACACCTTGGACAGGTCTTCGGTCCATCACAAGACAGACAGGCACTCACATTCACACCTGTGGACAATTTTGTGTCTCTAGTGCACCTGACTTCCAAGAGGAAACCCAGGAGAAAACAGAGAGAACATGCAAACTCCACACAGAAAGGACCGGGAATCAAACCTGTGACCTTCTGACTGTGAGGCCACAGTGCCAAACACTGAGACAACATGATGGCCGTTATCCTATACCTTTATGAATATACCAGGCTCAAAAAATGGCCTTGAAAGTTGATAAAATGCCTGTGAAATGAAAGATATGGAAGCAAAAAGCATTCCCCCCCCCCCCTTTTTTTTGCATTTCATCCTCATCACATTTTATTTGTTGAGTTGTAAAACAATCATGCATGAATTGTTACTGTCCCCAGTGGGTTTTTGATCAGAAAACAAGCGAGTACACAGCCTGAAGCAGTCGAAACACATGGCACCACATAGCCAGCAGTAGAAGGAAGGAACACAAACCACGGCACCAACAACAACTAAAACAACCCATATGGTAAAAAACTTAACAATGGAGGTGTGGAAGATGGACTGGTTGGGGACAAACTGCAAAATCCTCTTCTGTAAGGCCTGCTGCCAGTTTCCAGTCATTAGAAAGAAGTTAAAATTAAATCTTAGTGGTACAAATTGACTGTTTATTTGCCAACATGCAATGCACATATTTCATAGTTCAACAATATTGAACCCCAGATATCCATGTTCTCCTTTCTGTAGCCTCCATTTTTTCCCTTCTAAAGTCATCAGAAGTCATCAGTTTCATGGAGGAGGAGGGACTTAGAACTGAATTTCAACTCTGGACACACACACACACACACACACACACACACACACAACTCAACCATTGGACTTCATCATACTGGCTTTAGGAATCTGAATTATCAACATAACCCAACACACTCAAACACACACACACACATACAAACACGCAGCCCCCACCCCCACCCCCCTCAGCTTGGACCCCCGCCTGGCATTCCCCTGTACAGACCCCCCCCCACCCACCCCCGACCCACCTCCCCTCCATATGCCGTAATGATGACCTGCTAAGGCCTCCTTTAGCTGAATAAAAAGAGATAATTGGCTATCATTGTCTTCCCCCGGCGCCACGGCGGTATAGTGACGGCAGTGCTGGTGTCCAGATGCCCGGCCCCGGCTCTCAGGGCCTTAATTAGAGTGAACCTGAGGACCAGGAAAAGGCCAATTAGCACTCCTACGCCCCCCACCCCCCCCCCAACACACACACACGCACGCACGCGCACTCTTTTTCTATCTTCTGTTATTCGCCTGCCTTCCCTCCTCCTTCCTCCCTCCACCCCATCTGTCTGAATGCAGGTGAAAGGGGGGGGGGGGGGGTTCTTTTGCTCAGGGCACACGCACACACACACACACACACACACAAACCCTCACAGGGGTCTCTATACAACCCCATCCCGTCCTACATCCAACAATACAGCTCCGGCTTCATCTCCACACACACACACTTTCACACACACAGAGCCATTATCCCATGTAATCTCCAGTCATTCCAGTCTCTTTACCATCAATTAAATTGCGCAACACTTTCATAAAACACAGCAAACACACGACAACACGACAGGTTAAGAGCGTTACAGTGTGTGTGTCAGTGTTTGCTGTCACCGGAGCGTGCGTCTCTCCGCTTTGACAGGCAGCTCGAAGTCATGTATGTAGTCCGCCGATCGGCCTCACCCCGCATTATCTGATCGCCAAGCGCATTTAAACAGGTAGATTAGCCGATAGCGGATTCACCTGTGTTCCTCTGCTACGTAGCGGAGCGCAGTAAACGCACGCTGTCATGAGCAGATTACTTATTTGGGGCTTATGAATGCACAGGTCCATTAAGTATTATAATGACTGTGGGCGCTGGCAGGGAAGTGCCTGAGGGAATAATTGCTAGATCTGTGAATTAATTCAAGCCCTCCATAAGCAATATTTACCCAAGCAATTTAAAAGCCGTAGCAGCGTGCCATCAGGTATCAGTGATATTCAAATGACCCGCGCCTTTCCCCCTTTGCTACGTTTTTTTTGCCTCCCCTGTTTCTTTTTGAATTTACATTGAAAATTCATTCAAATGCATCTCAGATTAATCGGAGCTAATGCCCGCGCATGCTGCAAAAAGGACCTTTTAACATGGCAACCAAGCACCCTTACATGTATTTACATTATTCATGAGAGCGATTTGGATAATGCTGGTCCCGACTATTACTCCCTCTATGGTGTGTTAACATGTATTAAGAGTGATTTGATGAGATGTGGATTCATGGGGAATGGGGGTGTCGATTACCACTGAAGTTAATAGGGTTGAATGAGCAAATGGTGCGAACAAATTTCCTGCAGTTCACATCCATGTATCATTAATGTGATTCTTTAGGAGCAGGACTTTTTAAATCCCTGTATGTTAGCAGCATGCGCGCGGCTGATTTAAAGCGGCTAGTAATCAATTGCGAGGGGATTGAAGCGCCGGCGCTGTTAGCGTGCTGTTGTCGTAGCAAAGTTGAGCGAGACGTGAAGCTTTTAAAAGTTTGATTTACAGCTTCGGAGACGCTAATTGGTTCTTCGAGATAAATCACACGACAGGGACACAATACCTTGATACATGCAGGGTAAAAAACTGCTAATACATGTAAGTAGCACTCTTTATAGCGGTTGGTGCTACTTCCTGCTCTCCCTTCCTAACACGTTGTGTTGAGAGTCCTCTCGTTTTTTACACCACGAGAATCTGGTTTTGTGTGAGGTAGTGTGTGTGTGTGTGTGTGTTAACTATCTGCATAATGACTGCTGTTTTGGCTTGTTTCCCTCCTTTCTCTTCCTCCTGTGCTTTGTCCCGTCCCACCATTTCCGCCAAAGTCAATCAACACCTCGCAGCAGCGGCGTACATGCCAGAAAACAAGGGCTGCTTTGTGAGTTTGACAACTTTGTCGCTGTGAGCCATCCGACGAGTGAGAAGACCTGAAAACAACCGCCGCGGAGATTAACCGGTGAAGTGCCGGGCGTAGCAGGGGGGGTACTTTGATTCAGTGGATTAGAAAAATTCCATGACTTTCTAAGAACGAAGTGCTTCCATGACCTAAAAATGATCCTCCTTCCTGGTTTGTTAATGTTGTTTTTTCAGTCTGGTTTCCACTCACAGTGAGGCTGAAAACCATCAAGGTAAGGAATGTCTGAAACAAGTTGTCAAATTCCCTGATTCCCTGAGAATTCATCAAATTCCTTGACTTTCCCTGCCTGGAATACACCACTCAAATTCCATGATATTTCAGAAGACCAGTGGGAACCCTGTAAGCTTGACCCATGTATTATTGTTGGCTACTGTATGCTAATAGAATATTGAATTTACGGTACAGTATTTCTCCATCTTTATGATTATGTAATTGTTACGGTTACAGTTATGGTTACTGGTCATGAAGTTTTGACAAGTGTATTCCAAGCAGGAAAAGTCAGGGAATTTGATCAATTCAAAAACTTAACAGGAACATAGCAGAATGTATTTCCCAACTTATTTTATACATTCAGTTTATTAGATGATTTTCAGCCCAACTGAAGTGGAAACCAAACTTCATCCCTTTAGAAAAACAACATTAACAAACCAGAGGGAAAACCAATTTTAGTTCATGGAAGAGCTCCGACTTAGTTATGGAAAGTCACGGAAAAGTCATGAATTTGTAGTGTATGAATACCAGTTTGAAAACCTGGGTAGTTAGCATGAGCAGCGATAGCCACCATGGCTGAACAGACAAAGAATAGAGCGCCACCTACAGAAACTCAAACAGAAAATCCAAGCTCCGCCCACATTGTTTGATTGACAGGTGATCTCTGGGACGTGCAGTGCAGAAACAACACAGCAAAGGGCGCTTAGCACTAACGATAGAGACAAAATTAGAAACACCACAGCAATGAGCGCTTAGCACCGAAGACGGCAACAAAATAAAAAGACAAAACAGGATCTCGAGGATTGCCACTTTAACTAAATGTATGCCCACACTTGCCCCTGGTAACAAGCCACACGATTGGCCAAGAGAGGCTCTTTTCATCTAGCAACTTTGAACAAGAGTCCCTCGAAAGGACAGTTGTTCTAAGCTCCGGCGCTATCGGAGTAATCTTCTGCCAGACGAACACGATCCTTATCTTAATAATGACCATCAAAATTATATTTTAATGCTGAGATCGGCACTGGCAGTCGTACCCTGGGGAAGGACTTCTTAGAGACGAGTGCGTCTAGATGTTATCCACTGTGGCGGTTATCAGATCTGCTGCGGAGGATGTGAGGCTTCCCAAACTGGGTTTGGGGGGGGGGGGGGGGGGGAACAATCCTGTTGCCCAGGACAGTGTAGAGGGCGGATGAGCACGCTGCAATGCATAGGAAGAAGCACACACGTACACACACACACACTTGCTGCTGGATGTGAACTCTCTCCCTGTCTTACACACAGTATCTGTCTGAAGACTTGCATCAATATTAAAACTCCTCTCTCTCTGTCTCTCTCTGTCTGTCTGTCTCTCTGGCATGCAGCTCACCCTTGGGATGCTGGGTTTGATGGATTTTTACTACGGTGAATGCAAATGAAACTTCTCTTCTGCATGTCTGACACAGTAGCTTGAACCCTCTGGGGCAATGATACTCCTCAACACCCCCCCGCCCTCCCCCAACCTCTCCCCACCACCCCCTCCTCTCTCCATTACACACACCTTCCAACAACAACACACTGCATCAGAGATGAAGGCCTGATCAAACCAGTGTGCGCTGGATGAGAGACAGATTCCATCATACTGTAACAGCATCGGATAACCTTATGAAAACAGTGGGAGAGCCTTGGAAGTGGTAAAGAAAAGGTTTCATAATGCAGGACGCGTTGTTGACCACGTGTGCATAGTCATGCCATAGATAGATAGATATGTTAGTTGATTCTAGTATTGAATATACAAATTTACTTAAAACAATATAGTGACTTTTTGGTGATGAGAACATAGACACCAAATTCATCCATGCTCCATGCTAACACTTTAGCATACACTATGTTGAGTGATAGGCCTTTTAGTAATGGAATAACCTTTTAATAATAAAAAACACAACACAGTGTATGCTAGCATGGAGCCGACTATCGCTCAACTGTATGCTAAAGTGTTAGCATGGAGCCTACTATCACTCAACATAGTGTATGCTAAAGTGTTAGTGTGGAGCCCACTAGTATTTGCTAAAGTGTTAGCGTGGAGCCTAGTATCACTCAGCATAGTGTATGCTAATGTGTTAGCGTTGAGCCTACTATCACTCAACACAGTGTATGCTAAAGTGTTAGCGCAGAGCCTACTATCACTCAGCATAGTGTATGCTAATGTGTTAGCGTTGAACCTACTATCACTCAACATAGTGTATGCTAAAGCGTTAGCGTGGAGCCTACTCAACATAGTGTATGCTAAAGTGTTAGCTTAGAGTACCAAAGCCAAAAATGGGCTCGCTTTGCATTTGCACTGAAATAATCTGCATCAAAAAAACCTTGGCTGGTTGGGTCAAATACACAGTGTAGATTAACAAAATGAAGGAGGGATGCAACAGACTTCTCGCTAGGTTTCCAGGTGGCCGGACGACGTGTCTTCAAACGAGCGAGTGTCCAAACTCCAGCGCGGCGATGACCCAGAGACAGACCTCACCCTCGACGAAGCGTGTGAACAAGAAGACGAGGGCGAAAAAAGCCAAACGAACCCAGAAGCGGATGAGAAGCGAATGAACAAGCAGAGTATGAGAGGAAGAGGAAGAGAAAGAAAAAAAAGATGAGAGGAGGAGGCCTATTTATCAGTCTAATTATGAGAGACAGATCAGAGGCCCCAGTGCATAGTGGGATGGTCTGAGTCAGGGAAAAGACTCCGGCCGGTCGCACTGAATATTAATAGAAAGCGGAGGGGGAGGGGGGGGGGAGCATTTTATTAGAGAGACTAATGGTGGATGCGAGTAAACCTCCTTTTCCAATATCTGGGTTGCTCTGACCTCTCTTGTCGCCGTGGCCTCCTTTGAATAGAACAGCGCGGAGATAGTGCCGGACCGCAGCAGGGCGACCTTCTCAGATTTCAATATCACACCGGATTTTAACCCGCTGTGCACCGAGGGAGCTGAATATGCAGCTGCGTACTCGCTTTGAATAGCGATTCCTGTGTTTTAACACTTGAGAGATGGACAAGATCCTTTGATTTCTGATTGATTTACAGTCCAATAATGCAGTGATTCTCAAGGACCCCGAATTTAGAACACATTAGGCCCACAGACCCCCATTTGATGAGTTTCTCAGACCCAAATCTGAGAACATTTTTATTGTTAGATATGATTTTGTCCCGAATTGTATGACTATCTGTATTATAGGTAGAGAGATAACAGTGAAACTATGATCAAAATAGTCATTCTTCTACATTCTCTAATTGTGTTAACTTCTTGTAAATTAAATAATGGTGAGGTTTCATAATTTCATGATTCATCAATTTGCTGGGGACCCCCTGGAACCCCCTCAAGGACCCCTGGTGGTCCCCGGACCCCACGTTGAGAACCGCTATTACAAAGCGAGAAAAAAATTGTTTCTGTTGTTTTTAGAGTGTGTGTCCTCTTTACAGGAAGAATGCCATCCTTCTTCAGGCCAGCTGCTGTTCATCCCTCCTCTATTTTTATTCGCCCTCGTAACTCTTACGCTCTCGCATTGCACGATAACGTAAAAACTACCTTGTGCGCAAATGTGTTGATAACGCAGAAAAAAAGATGATTTTTAGAGTTTTAGAGTTGGGAGGCAGAGATAAAAGAAAAAAAAAAAGAAGGAAAAAGACGACTCTGGCAAATTGGTCCGAGCTGTCGACAAACTATTTCCCCTTCAGTAAAGAAAGCTCCCCTTAAATCAACCTGAAAACTGTCTGGTCTTGTTGGGGCTGGAATGTGGCGGTTACAACCAGACGCGATGGCATGCAGCGCTCTCAAAGGAATAGAGAGAGAGAGAGAGAGAGAGAGAGGGAGAGGGGGTCAGTGTGAGAGAGAGAGAGAGAGGCTTGAGGGAACTTTCCCTCTGATAGCATGTACAGTATGTACAAATACCACAAAGCATTCGCCAAACTGCCCTTTTTCTTTTAATCTCGCTACACAGGACTATTGCAATAAGCGCTCAATCTGATCGCCGGCCCAGATTTCCTAAAGGTCAATTTATCTGCGAGCGAAGGCAAGGGGGGGGGGGGGGCAGAGAGAGAGAGAGGGAAGAAAATATGTAATGATAATTTACTGCTCAGACAATGAAAGGCAAGAAAAGATGTTATCATTAAATAAAATATATACATACAAGGACAGGTTTCTGCCAGATGCAACGCTGCTGAGAGAAAAAGGGGTGCCGGGGGGGGAGGGGGGGGGTGGGTGCTTATCAAATATAATCAGTAGATTGGAGCACAGGCACTGTTCAGGCTGGCTAGCCCCCTGAAAATACCAGCACACACACACACACACACACACACACACACACACATACGTACATGGTGTAACAGTATTACTAGAGTGTTGTATGTGAAGTACAGTCATTTTTTAACCTTAGTTTAGGTTTTTTAGGGTTAGGGATGGGACGATATATCGAAATTCAATATATCGCTATACAAAAATGTGACAATACGTATCGCGGGGCAGAATGAATGATGAATGGTGATATTACCGTAAATCCTCTAATATTGGCCCGGGCCTTTATTTACCTCAACTGCAGAGGGTACCAGGCCTTTATTGGAAGCAGGCTTATATTAGAGACAGGCCTTTATTTCTAATTCCCTCCGTTTGATAAGTATATTTGCTCACATTTTAGTACGAAGCCTCCTTGTTTTCTGATCTGCTTCTGTTGGGGTACGTTAGGTAGACCTTTTTTTGTTACTACAATGCATTACGATAATTACGATAATCGACGACGGCATGCTCCAGAGACTTCCGCCGGCCGAGCCATCTTGTGGCACTTGTACGTTACTACAAACTACAGTTCCAAACAGGCACCAGGAGTTTACCGGTATCCACCGTTGTTTGCATGTAAGCTGAAGCTAACTGAAGCTAACTGAACCTAAGAATAGAATCTATACAGTTATATCATATCGGCGTTTATTTCGATGCATATGCGCGAGCTCAGTCCACCTGACAGCCCTCTGTTCTGTCGGCGGAGAGAGAGACACAGACAAGCATGGAGGTTCCGGCCAGTGCCGAGAGCTGGGCGCCGATGTGTTCCCGGTGATCCGGCCGAGATTTCGGCGGGGGTCCGGGGCTCGGAACGGGAGGATCAATGCGGGCCGTGGGCGCGGTGGAGAGGCAGCGGCGGAGAGAGGAGACGGACACGGTCCAGCCATATACTAGGTTTTGACCTAGTCTTGTTTCCTTTGTTTTTTTCCCCGGCCTGTATTTGAGGCCGGCCTTTATTTGTTTGTGTGTGCATTATTGGAGACCCGGCTTTTAATTGACTACAGGCCACTATTAGAGGATTTACGGTAGCTCCATTTTTTTCTGCTGTAGTAATCACAAATGAGACGCTTGACCATCACAATTTCACAAGCTCTCCATCCAAATTATATTATTGTCACTTTGAAATGACATTTTTAAATTGTTGTTTACGTTCTAGCAAGCCAATGCCATCACTGGAAAGATTTATGGCTCAGAGATAAACATAATTCTGCACAGTCAGACTTGAACTTTTATCGTATCGTGGTTTTATCAAATCGTGAACCTCATATCACGTATCGCATCGTGAGATAAGCAGATCGTCCCATCCCAACTTTGTGGCGTCAAAGGTTTGCTCATTATCACTCTTGAAACGGTTAGCCAATCAGAACAGACGGGTCGTTAATATTAATGAGCCTTAAAGACACAGCAACAGAAACAGCCTGTTCTTGTGGGTGTTTCTACCATACATAGATATACTGTATATGTATACATACATACATACATATATATATATATCTATATATATATATATAGATATATATATATATACATTCATACTGTATATCTATGTATGCTAGAAACACCCACAAATGATAAACCTCCTGGGCTCCCAGCAAGGCCTTTTCCATGACTTTCCATAACCAAGTCAGAGCACTTCTGTGACCTAAAAATGTTCTTTCTCTCTAGTTTGTTAGTGTTTCCACTCCAGTTGGGCTGAAAACCATTCAATGCTATGCATTTGTGAATCAAGTTGGAAAATACATTCTGCTATATTGCAAAGTGACTCATTTGTCAAATTCCCTGATATTCCCCAACTTACCGGAGAATTGACCAAATTCCCTAAATTAACCTGTCTGGAATTCGCCTCTCTAAATTCCATGATATGCCAGGAATTCCAGGACAAGTAGGAAGCTTGAACATGGTCCTGCAGATGACAGTTTCCCCACTGTGGGATCAGTAAAGCAGCATCTATGGTGCGATCCAGAGGCAGCTTTATTGAAATGATGAGAATGTTAAGAATTATTCTGGAAAACGTATCCACTCTTACATTAATCCAGAATCCACAATATGCATCCTATCTGCTTTACTAAACACAATTAGACTTTATGTCCCTTAACAGTTAATTTCCTGTTGTCCTTTTTCTTATTCTGCCCATTTATAGTTCCACAGCTTTCATTAGCTGTGCTCATTTGGAAGTACGCTGGTTTGCCAGCTTTGTTTCTTTATTGTGGTGCTTCAAATTGGTCTTAAATCCAATTCCAGGTAGCATAAAAAAGCTCTTAAAAAGTGTTACATTTGGCTTTCTGAAACCTGCAGATGCCCTGCACCATGTTTTCTCTGCGTTTATAACTAAGCCCTCTGGTTGTGGCCGGTAGCCGGCGAGAGGCCGTTTAGTAGCCAGATGCAGGATGAAGCCGCTCAGCGCTGTGTGGAGGGCCTCCCTGGTTTTACCCAAGCCTGTGATTTTGGTCTAACCCCACGCATTTGGTGCACTCAGGAGCAAACCATTGATTATAGCTTTCAGGGGGGGGGTTGAGGAGGAGAATTTTTTTTTTTTATCTCGGTGTAGTGGGATTTCTGCGTGTGGCGAGACTGGAAGGCAGGAAGATGGGAGGAAGATGCCTGTTGTCGGCTGTGTTGTCTTGATGGCAGGTTCATCTGCATGGAGTGTCTGGGGCTTGTCACAAAACACTGTCAACCTCGAAGCAATAAGCGGCGGAGTCGGTAGAACTGGATTCCTCCTGTGCCTTTTCAGACTTCCCCATCAGGCCGAGCGCTCCTGTCACCCGTCTCCAGCCCTCGGGCCTCCTCTGGATAATTGCGGCAGTTCCGCCGCAACGCGACAAACACACCCCAGATTAAAAAGGAGGGACAGAGAGGAAGGAATATTTTAATTGAGGACGTTTACTTGGCGCATCTGCATTTGCAAAGAGGCGGCGGAGCTCCGTCCGACCGGCGGCGCAGCACCTCGCGGCGTTCCTCCCCTCCCCCCCGACCGACCTCAATTTGTGGACTTCATAAAAAGGTGGGCAGATATCTGGCCCCGTGGTCCGGGAGGTAATTACTAATGTTAGCGTCTCTCCTTGGGGAAGGGAAGACGCGACGCCTCGGCCAGGCGCTTCCCGCTTGGAGCCGGGCCAGTTATTTCCCGTGGAATCAGGCAGCATTAACCTCCCGGACGCAGATCCAGTCGGTTGTAAATTAGCGGCTAATTAGAAGGTGCTCGCCGTCTTTCCGGAGATGCCGCTGATGAAAAAGACATCAGCGAGACACGCGGTCAGCGCAGAAAATTATATATGAATATGCGTGTTCGTCCCTTTTTGTCATTAGGTGAGGAACAAGTCATCACCTTGTATATAAAATGATAAAGTCTCTAATAGAAATATAAAATGAATTATGGAGTTTTATATCTAAACTTAAATTCAGTTCCATGTACATAAGATGGGGAAAATGCAATGGGATGCATTCAAAATAAGTAAAAAAGTAGATAAAAGAGCTAAATAAATAATTAAAAATAACAAAAGAGGAAAGATAATTTCATAAACTTGATACACTATATCTATTCACATCATCTTTTTACATGCATGTACATGTTTTCCAGTTACAAATAGAGGCTCTTCTCATACACACTCTCAGCCAGTTGAGATGCAGCGGATATCTACTGTTAGGGATTACCCAGTTAGAGTGGAACTGAAGATCTCTCTCTCACTGTGTGTGTGTGTGTGTGTGTGTGGACAGGCAGGTGAAGTGGATTATGAACAGGTTGTATAATCCACAGGTTCTCTTATCTCTCCAGAGGAATAACCATCGCTTTGTGTCTGCCTGATGGGTCAGCACACTGTTGTCTTCCTGCAGCATGGCATAGAAGTCATATTTTTTTACTGCCCCATAGCACAAAATGATCATAATATATCTGCAGGGGCTGATCAATACCAATAACTCAATGGTTACTTGGCGACCTGCTGAGATTTCTGGCTTTCAGAACTCACTTTCTGAGTTTCAAGACACTATCATGGACTTCTTACATTGATGTGTTCCCCCCAAAAAATGATGAAAGTGGGGAGAGAGGGTTTTTTTTTTATTTCTCCTTTTTTAAACATCAAGTCTAATTGAGATCCACATCTCTTTTTCACGAGAGAACAAACATTCATAAAAAAAATAACCAAGAAAATACACGATTGAGACACACAACCGGCTACATACAAAGCAGTTACAAACATCGAAAATGTCAGATATCATTGCTTTGACATCATTGAAGGGGATCAGAAATTTGAATTTGAATCAGTCTGTTCCATTTACAAGGAACTTTATAGGAATTTTATAAGAAACCAACTAACTAACTAAACTAACCAGTCCTGTGATCTGGTTAATCACGGGATTTTGAGATGTGAGAAGTGCAGAGAGTCTTATAGATAAATGTAGTTTTATAAAAGACCTGCCAAAATTTGATATGAATCACAATGATGAGTGTGAAATGTATCTCCTGCGGGGACTCCAGTCACATGACTTAGACTCGAGTCAGACTTGAATCACAATTTGAATTTGAATTTGAATCACGACTTGACTTGATGCATGAAGAGAAGACCTGAGACTTGACTTGACTTAGGTTCTGGTGACTTGGGACTTGACTCTGACTTGTACTTTGATGACTTGAAAAGGTTTCTAAAGTCTTGACTTGAGATCTTGTGTTTGTGTAAATGACTTAGATTGAAAGTGATGAGATTTGTTCCAGCAGACGACTGAATTTAAATTCTGTTTTCTGAATTTGTATGGAATGATTGAATTTATTGAAGTTGAAACTGATTATAGAAATCAAACTCATGATGCTCTTACCAAGTTTTTATCCTATTAAAACCATATTGCATTGAAAAGTCCTAGATATTTAGTTTTCTTTAAGATATTAAATTGATACTGGACTCTTGATTTGTTCTTACTTGACTTGCTGTTCTACATTTAGACTTGAGACTTGACATTAATGGCATGGACTTGACTTGGACTTGACTTGGTAATCTACATTTAGACTTGAGACTTGACTTGAGACTTGTGCCTCAAGACTTGAGACTGACTTGGGACTCGAGCAAAGTTGACTTGGTCACACCTCTGATCTCCTGTAATAAAACACAACATTGAGAATGAAAGAGGGAGATGCTGATGCCTAGAGAGGCTAATATGGCCCCAATATCACATCAATAGATATGGACAGAAACACAGAGCCATCTGTCTGTCTGTCTGTCTGTCTGTCTTGCACACAAACACATGCTGCGCCACCAGTAGGAGAAGCAATAGTCTTTTCACCATAAACACAAGTGCAAGTGCACGCACACACACACAAATAAAACAAACACATTCACATGCCTGTGATGCATGTGAGCATGCAACATGTTTGCATTTGCCCGTGTGTGTGTGTGTGTGTGTGTGTGTGTGAGTGTATGTTTTGCCAGGGGGGCTTGGCTGGCACTAAAGACGGGAATTGGGTAGACAGTAGCATGTATTGTGTGTGTTTGCGCGCGCACACGTGTGTGTGTGTGTGTGTGTGTCCAGCTGGCAGGCTAAGGCCTTTGTACAGCCTCTCATATTGTCTCATCAGTTCACAAATAAACATGGCTGCCGATGAAGCCCACAGGAAAAAAAAGGATGCCTCTGTGTGTGTGTGTGTGTGTCTGAGGGAGAGAGAGAAAGAGAGAGAGAGAGAGAGAGCTGGCCTACACCATTCCTTTTCACTGTTTTCTGTCCAATACAATACGTCCCTTCATATCCATATGTAGAAACCAGATCAGAGTATTGTGATTCCAGTCAAATGATGAAACACATTGATGAAATTCTTTGTAAAATGCTTTATTTGTCTGCTTTTCATGCTTTGAATTGCACAAGGAGACTCCCACTATTACACCAAATCTATTGAATTTATTCTTGCATGGTGACATTCTTGGTAGGCCAGCAGCATCGCTCTACTCAGAGTGAAACATCCTTTTACACTCCCTCTGAAGCTTGTATGTACCGGGCTGGGAGTGTGTGTGTGTGTGTGTGTGTGTGTGTGTGTGTGTGTGTGTGTAGTACATAGTGTGTGTTCTGCAAAGCTCAGCTCTAGTGGTTCTAAGGTCTGGACCCTGAGAAAAACATGACAAAAGACCTTTTGAAACCCGAGCTCTCAGTTAAAGTGATTCATACTCATACTCTCTCTCTCTCTCTCTCTCCCTCTCTCGCTCTCTCTCTCTCTCTCTCCCCATACACTCCTCTCCAGTGTGTGAAATACCTGGTGCTAACCGGGGGAAGTACCTAGCTAACTTGCTTTTTCTTTTACATTTTTTCTGATGAGTCGCCAAACAAATTTAGTTTTTCAAGTCTCGCCAACCATAGGGTGTAAAATTTGAAATTTATGGCATGTTAACTTGGTCTCTTCCATCTTTCCTGTCTCGCTCTACTTTGGACTATCAAATAAAGCAAAAATGCTAAAACACTTCAAAGAACGTACACAAACTAATACACAACAGTGTCACTCAGGCATGCACGACCTCACTAGAAATAATGAAGTCATTAGCGAATTAGTACCACCACGATAGCTGTTTTTGTTTGTACTTTTATTAAAATTGAATGGAATTAATCTTAAAACAAAGTGAAAAGTAATTTTGAAATGTATTAAACTCCCCTTTGCTTTCGGTGTCACACTTGTTCAGTTTCAGACCAAACATACATAAAAGAAATGTAGAGTTGGTGTCGATGCATGCAATATTAATGCAACTCCATGTTTCAACTTGAGCCAGAAATTCTCCTGACGCAGTAAAGCGAAAACCAATCAGCTTCCAGCAGGACTCTATCCTGTAAATTTCTTTCCAAAATGGCTGCCAAGCTCATCGTAGCGGTGTGCGGTTTCCCTGAACTCCATGACACAACATTTATTTACAGAGACAGAAACAACAGAGTTTCAAGCTAAGTTTAATTAAGAATATTTAGCTACTTACATTGGCTTGTTGTTGCTAACGCTAGCTAAGCTAACTACATCAGTGGCTTTGGTTTAGGCAGCTAGCATGCTAACGACAAAGTCACTGGTGAAATCATGGTACTTTTTCAGACCATCCAAAAAAAATGGTCTTGTGTTGACTCAGAAAGACGACAAATTTTTAAATGCTGCTAAATGTCTAAATTAGCATATGATGTCATGACTTGTAGCGGCATTTTTTCAAGCAGCCAGTAGCTACTTTTCTTGGAAGTCTGCGAGTAAAGCGAGGTGAAATTTCTACTGAATGGAAGGTACATCAGGGTGTGAGACCTCCTGTATATCACACTATAGGCTCCTCTCTTCTCTCGCCCTTCCATTCCCACCTCCCTTCCTCCTCTATCTCCTCTTTCTGTCCTTTATTTTTATTTTTTTGCAGGAGGAATAACATGGGTAAATCCCTCCTGGAGGAGGCTGGGAGCTACTTTGTCTTAATTACTGCAGGAGGAGCGAGTCGCCCACAAGCAATCATCTCTGTTTGTTAAAGCAGACGCTATCTGCCTGGACACATTACAGTGTCATGGTCTCTGTAGCCTGGACAAGGGGGAGGGTAGAGGAGAGGAGGGAAGGAAAGGAAAGGAAAGGAAAGGAAAGGAAAGGAAAGGAAAGGACAGGAAAGGAAAGGAAAGGAAAGGAAAAGACTGTATCTGCAGGTTTCAGAAAGCCAAATGCAAGACCTGGAATCGAATGTAAGACCAATTTAAAAGCCAAAATGAAGAACCAAAGCAGGCAAACAAGCCTGTTCTGATTGAACATAGCTAAAGAAAGTCTTGAAACTATTAATGGACAGAAAAATAAAAATACACCAGGAAATTAATTGTTAAGGGCCATGGTCCAACTGTTTTTAATAAAGCAGATAGGATGCAGATTGTTTGACTAACTTTGTTCTAATCTAAGAGTGGATATGCAGCATAAAGAAATCTGAAAAAATAATAACTAATAACTGGATTTAAGACATTTTAATACCTTTGAAGGCCTTAAATGACATGAGGAAAGGAAAGGAAAAAAACAAGGAAAGGAGGAAGTGACAACATGAGAGAAGGGAGGACAAACTGAGGCGACCGAACAACAGAGGAAACTGACTCGCAAACATCATCTTTCTCTCTCTTTTCTCTCTGTCTTCTTGCTATCTCTCCTTTGCCCTCTCTCTCTCTCTCTCTCTCTCTGTCTCCCCACTATCTGATGAGCCTCGCTCGGCCCGTCATGGCTGACTGATCTAGGCGGCCGATCACCGTAGTCCCCCCCCCACTCCCACCCCCCCTTCTCCCCCGATGTAAATAACCTCCCCGCTGGTTCAAGGTGGGACGTCACTCCAACTCCATTAGTTTATTTTATTACCATCGAGGAGGGGGGGGGGGGGGGGGGGGGGGGGGGTAGAGAGTAGAGGGGGAAGAGGGTGCAGGGATGAGGGGGGGGGGGGGGGGAAGGTGTCTCCTACAGCGGGGATTGAGGCGGGAAGGATGGTCGATGGGCGAGAGAGATTAGCGGAGAGACAGAGAGAGAGAGAGAGAAATAATGGAGAATGATAGAGAGAAGCAATCTAAGAGAGGCCGGAGGAGCGGACAAAACGAGAAGGAGGGTTGGCGTTTGTTTTGACATGAGAAGATGTGGGACGGGGGGGGGGGGGTAGCTCTTCTTCTACTCTCCAGGCAGGTCAGCAGCTGTAGAGAGGCCACGGCTTCCTCACCAGCATGTGTCAATATAAGTAAATGGCTGACTTTTTTTTCTTAAAGTGGTAATCCTCAACTTTTTTTCTTTTTTTTTGTCTCCGTCTTTGGTGCTCAGCGTTCTTTGCTATGGTGTTTTTTAAATTTTGTCTTCTTCGTTGGTGCTCAGCGTTCATTGCTGCCGTGTTTCTGCACTGCACTTCCCATAGATCACCTGCCAATCAAACGGTGTGGGCGGAGTTTGGATTTTCTGTTGATGAAGTTTGAGTTTCTCTCTTCTTTGTCTGTTCAGCCATGGTGGCTATCACTGCTCATGCTAACTACCCAGTTCTTCTTCTTCTGTTTATTCCAAGCAAACCGGAAAGATAAAACCCATCACCACTTTTGCCAACATTGTTTCTCAAAAGTGACTAGCGACAAATTGAGATACTTTTTCCGACTGGGAACAATGTTATTGTGTTGACTCCCAAAGCATTTAGCAAATTCAAAGATGTCTGACGATCCCGGCAGACTTCTAGCAACTTTGTGAGCGGCCAATAGCTTCTTTCCTTGGAAGACGGTTGGAAACAACATGCATCACTTCCTGTCCACCAGAAGATTTTTCCCAGGAAAGAGCTACCAGACTCCGGGTGTTTAGAACAGCAAATGGAAAAGCTTTCCTGAACTGGATATAGGTTGGATCACTGTTGTGTCAAATAGAGAGAAGCATAACAGACGCTTATTTTTATGAAACAGCAATATTTGGGTTCAAACTGGTATGCATGAAGGTCTACTGGGTTTAGCAAGGTGTGGTACCAACTCATTCTAAGTGAGTCCAATTTTGATTTTGTACTTTTTATCATTATAATGGCAGGCAAAGATCAAGCAAATCTCACCAGAAATCTATTTGGAAGTCTAAATAAATTCACACCAGGGAGAATTCAGGACCAGTGTTCCCTCTACACTGCAAGAAACCTCCATCTTAACAAGTCATTTAGTCTCATATTCAGCCTCCAAATCTTATTTTTCTTAAAACAAGAGAAAAATTCTGCAGGTGAGATGAGATAACTCCAATTGTTTCAGTAATTTTCCAGAAATGAGTCTCAGGATAAGCAGATCACTGCACTACCATCGAGAAAATTACACTTGATTCCACAAAATTCTTGAAACAAGTTGATTTGCATTGGAAACAAGTGAAATGATCATTCCTCACTGGCAGATTCTTCACTTGTTTTAAGAAAATTAGGATTTTAGGACTCAAACGACTAAATGACTTGTTAAGATGGAGATTTTTGCAGTGTAAGCTGATACTTTGGTGAGGTACTTCTAATAAGTTATCACACTGACCAATTATTATTATTATTTAGTGGATATAAGCAGGTTTGAGCATGTTGGTGGTAAATTATATCAGATGCAGGGACTTTGCTATAGTGGATGGATGCCCTGCTTATATGGCTCTTTGCTGGAAGGTTCTGTTTCTATCATCGTGGCCGGTGTATAAAATAAAGGCCATGAAACGAGACTGAAGCCAAGCGATAATGACGCTGATACTGTCACTCATGCTTCACCTCTCTCTCTCTCTCGCTCTCTCTCTCTCTCTCTCTCTCTCTCTCTCTCTCTTTTTCTTGGCCTATAATCTCCCCCTGTAACCTCCTCTCGATTTCAAAGAGAGGAAAAGAAAAAAAAAATCGCCTTCAGTGGTCAGATCTTCCTGATCCGATCTTCTCTTCTTTCCTCGTTGGCTTTAATGTAAGCAGATTCCCGATCAGCCAGGGATGAATCCAATCAAGGCAAAGGGGGGTTGGGGGGGGCAACAATCTAGGGCACTTTTCCAAATGACTGCTGCGGGCCAGGAGATTAGAGGATGGAGAGAGAAAGAGAGAGAGAGACTAGGAGAGCCAGAGTTGCCACGATCAAGAAGCCTTTCATCCAGCGATGCGACGCTATGCAGAGATGCACAGATGCATTCGCCACCTTCGCCTCCATTTGTCTAACACCCCCCACCCCCACCCCCACCCCACACACACACACACACACACACACACACACACACACACAAACGCCTCCCAGATACACTAATGTAAATTTCCCCTCCTCCTTCCCCATATTCCGTTCTGTTTTTTCATTTCTACCATATGGACGCCAACTAGGATGGGGGGGGGGGGGGGGGTTGGGGGGCATAGTGTTTCTTTAAATCGGCATGACTACTGGTTGATTTGGAATCAAACTTTCCTCCCTCCCCTCCCCCTCCCTCCCCTCCCCTCCCCTCCCTCCATCTCTTCATCCCTCCGCCACCGACGCCCGGTGACGGCTCTCCTTCTCTCCTCTCCTCTCTCTCTCTCTCCCTCTCGCTCTCTCTCTCTCTCTCTCTCTCTCTCTCTCTCTCTCTCTCTCCTATTTCCAAAGCTTAACTTCATTGTCTCAAGCCCCACTCGCGCTTTCATCTTAAGACAAAGATTTATGTAAATCTGCGGGTCCGGGCGTTAATGCGGAGCGCCGTGTGAGAAATAGCATCCCCCTAAATCGCGGCATTGTTGTTGAAAATGACAAGGCAGGGCCCCGCTAATCCCACAATGCGATCATCCAAATGTGTCATAATGCCGCGTGTAGGCAGGCGAATCTGAATATCAAAAAGACGCCACTGCACCTCTTTACGGCGCCTTCGGTACTTCCACCGCTAACGCCACTACTTCCCTCTATCTCTGTCTCTCTCTCTGTCTCTCTCTCTCTCCGGCTTTCTAAAAGAACTCACTCTCGCTTGTCACTCTGCTTCCAGAAATAAAGACACATAAGACGCCGCCATCTTCCAAGTTTGAACTGTTTAGAAATCACCGGCGCCGTTTTATGCGCCTTCTTTCTTGTTTTTTTTTGTTTTTTTCCCTTCGCTTGTTTTTTGCGCCCCGGATACGAACGCCTCGATTCATTCCGATAATAAAGAACTATATCTGCGTAATTGTCTAAGTGTCTGCAATAAATCGATGAGGGTTTTTTTGCCACTTTGTGGCCCGAGATGTATTTATTTCAGAAAACGGCAATACGAGGCATTGTTGGCGGAACAATATCGCCGATACAAAAGGAGACAATGGGGTGTATCAGCGTGTTCGAGTCAAGTCGCTACATGTATGGAGTATTTAGCGAACAATCAGTTACCTTGTATTCCTTTTATATTGCGGATTGGAGGAGGCGGCGGCGGCGGCGGCAGTTCTTCTTCTTCCTCTATTCGTCTCAAGGATCAAATTCAGCCGCGGCGAAAAATGCTGATTAGGATTCATTTGCGGGGGGGGGGGGGGGGGGGGGGGGGGGGGAATTGACAGTGGAAGTGAGGGCAAGAGATAGTGCCGCCACCGCTTTTGGGAAAAGAGCCATGAAACAGGCATGCCAATCAATTGGACAGGGACAAGGCTGGTGAATGATAATGTTAATAATTACCAGCCACGTCGAGGGACTCCGCTCTGATTGGCCGTGAAGCCGCCGCCATAATTAAACGGCCTCCTCCTCTCTCTCTCTCTCTCTCCTCTTCCTCTCTTTTCTCCTCTCCTGCTGCGAAACCTGTCCCTGACACGGTGACAATCCTCAATCCTCTCTCTCTCTCTCTCTCTCTCGCTGTTTACCTCTCTCGTCCTACCCCCCCTCCCTCCCCTCTTTTACCCTCCACCCCTCCTTCCACCGTTCCTCCTGCCATCCGTCGGGGGAGGAGGAGGAGGAGCCCCGCGGGGGGATTTTGTCAGGGAGAATAGCGGCGTTTGATCTTGAAGGCTTAAGACCCTACTGTACCTGTCAACAGTGTGGCTTTGGCGGCTGACGACCGCGGCTTAAGTCATTTGAAGTTGCCTCTCTTTTTTTTTTTTTTTTTTTTTAATGAGGAGGGGAGGAGGGTAGCTGCGAGCGGCTGACAGCCAGTCAGGGGCTTGAAATAATTCCATACCTCTGAATAACCAGAGGTGTCTGTCTGACTTAATCCTACCCCCCCACCACCCCACCCCTCACACACACACACACACACACACTTTTAAGGTAGTGGAAATAAAAGCAGGTTTGCAGGGGCTAATAATGAGGAAGTAGTGGCGGAGAGAGGGGGACGTCCTGTCACAATATGGAGGCTGCAGTTTAGCGAAGGTTGCAACTGGAAGCGACTAGGAGACGCTCTATGAATCAGACGAATCAGATGAATCAGATGAACAAAGACGCATCCCTTAATTAATATTGCATATTGTCATTCTCTAACCATTTGTATCACTTTGCGTCTCTTCTTCCAGCCGCCGTAATGGACGGTTATCCTCTATGACAGTGATATTCTCAACCCTTTTTCATATCGAGGACCCCTAGTTTAGTACACATTAGAGCCACAGTAGGACCCCCATATGATGAGATGTTGTCTCTCAGACCCAAATCTGAGAATATTTTTATTGCCAGATATGATTTTGTCCAGAATTCCATGACTATATGTATTGTAGGTAGAGAGAAAACAGTGAAACTATGATCAAAATAGTCATTCCTCTACATTCTCTGATTGTCTTGTAAATGAAATAATGCTGAAGTTTAAAAATTCATCAATTTGCTGGGGACCCCCTGGAACCCCCTTGAACCCCCTCAAGGACCCCCGGCGGTCCCCGGAGCCCACGTTGAGAACCACTGCTCTGTGATACCGGTGCAACTGGGACGACAGACCATAAACTCAGAGACTTGCTGGCGTTGATCTGAATCCCTTATTTTATTTTGATTATTCACCCAATGATGTGAATCGACCCACGCTGCCCCTTTATGATTTATAATTCAGTTTTTTTTTTTTTTTAGTTAGTTGCGATTTATAATCTCCTTTCTTTAAGGCTTCGCTCCCTCCTTCGCCCTATCCTCATCTCTCTCAATTTCTCCCCTCTCATTCTGTCTCATTACTTCTCTCTCTCTCTCTTTCTCTTGGCTGGGATAATCCCCCCTGTAGGGGACTTCAAAGTGCAGGCCGGCGAGGGAAAGCCTTAATTACCCATTTGCCTTGAAACTCAAGCCAAATCACAACTCGCCCCGGTCCGTCGACTCCAGCGCTCCTGCCTCCCGTCTGACTAATTGTGGGTCTGGATTTTTTTTTTTTTTTTTTTTTGACACTGCCACGGAAATAGAGAGATAAAATTAAATCAAAATAAGAAAAGAGAGAGGACAGTGTGGAACGCTGAAGCAGGTGACTTTGGAGTAAGCAGCATTTGTCTTAGAAACTGGCTATCAATGCCGATTTTTGTATTTCTATTGTATATTCTATTATTCAAAGTTGTATGAGTGCTGTGTACTGCAGTACTGTGTAAGATCTCCCCCCTTTCTTGAAATAAATCATGTCTTCTCGTCTGCTTTGTCTTCCCTTTCACAATTCCACTGACCAAAGATTTCTTATTTGCCTTCTGAATCAGATTTAATTATCATAAATTGCCGGTTATTCTTTTACCGTCTTTGAGAAATATTGAGCCCCATTGATTGCCGGTGAGGTTTCGCCACTCCACTCTAACAAGGAGCGGTGCCACCTCTGAAGTGGCATGGTGGGGTTGTTTTTTTTCTGACAAGAAATGTTATTCAGAGCAAGTGAATGCGAGAAGAGTCTACTATTGTCGATGATTATTGTGTCCGCGGTGCTTTCAAATTAGCAGAATAAACTGAGGTTTTGGGGGGGGGGGGGTTTCCCTGGAGGTTTCAGAATTAATTATAGACATCTCAAAGGGAACTAATATAAAACCATATATGACAATAAGCCTATATCCTCTTAGAGTGACGAGTGACTGCATTGTAAAGAGTAAGTGTATTAGGGAAAAATCAAATGGTGATGTGTTGAAATCTTTCTAGGTGGTTTAGACTTGAAGCTGAGGTCAGACTGTGTCATTACTGTTTTGATCACATATAGATCGCACAGAAGATTGTTGATCTTTCAGTGATAATTAAGTGTTGATCGGAGAGTTTTTTATCCACTCATGGAGCTGATATGGCTCTGTGGCGGCTGGTCAAAACTAACTAATGTGTTCAATTAACTCTGATGGGTGTGGACTCATAGAAACATTGTTGATTTCTACACTGTTTATGTACTTTCAATATAACACTAATATATCAGGTAAAGCCATTTGTCGTGCGATGTGCTTAAAAGAAGGAGCAGTAGACAGTGGATGTCTGAATGTCATGTTTACTGTAACCAACCAATGGCATCGGCCTCAGGCCTGAGTACACTGGCCGCATCTCAGTGACATCATAGATAACACAAGCCGCAGCCTATGAGAGTCAGTTCATGTATTTAAATAAAGTGACATCACAAACAGCATTACATCCCTACTCAAAAAAAGCCCCCAGCACCCTCCCCTCTGCATTTGAACATTATTACATATCAAAAATTACAGATTTCTCACCTCCATCACCCAACCCTGTGTTTTCTTCTTAAATACAAACATGATAAAAAGGAAAGCAAACTGTCGTCATGGAATGTGGAACTGAGAGCGAGCAGCAGCGGAGCACTTCTTTCAATTCGTCCGGGATCGTTCGATCGTCCGGCGGGGAGAGCCAATAGGAACCCGGGAAGAAGAACGTATCAGGAAGTGCCCATTTTTGCAAGATAACGTTCCGTCAAGAATGTGCGTATTCACAATTAAAAGTCCTCTGCGTATAGCGTCTGCTTACGGTGCCCCGGGGAGGACAAACAGTGCCGCTGATGGGAAATAGCTCTCAGCATATTATCGAAGCACCAACCATTTTCTAGGAACTTAACAGAGAAAAGGCATTACAGGAACGGAATATTCTGTCGTTTTCATCCTCATCACCTCGGCACTACCTCGACTGATATGTGTCCACATGATTGCGATCAGTTTCAGCGGCACTAACAGCCTGTAATTGTAGTTTATATGTATGTCGATGGTTTGAGGCGAGTACAGCTCGGCTCCTACCATGTTTAAAAAACACAATGTAAGAGTGCGGAGAACATTGTAGTTTTTGTGTTGCGATTGTTTCGTCAGAAGTGTCTTTCCACGGTCGGGCCCCGGTCCCTTCCTGTCAACCCAGCACTCGAGGAACAAAATGAGACAACAAACAAGCAGAGGATGGAGAATTGTAACAGCTTGTATTTGTGCTCTGTTCTCATGCCGAGAAATATCAGTGGGGGAGGCGTGTGCCTGAAAACTGACATGGAGGTCACAAAGGTCAAGGGTCAAACAGAGGAACCCCCCCCCCCCCCCAAACAAAGGGAAGTCACTGCCAGTGCCAGTTAGAAATCACAAACAAATAAAAAAAAAAATCAAACAAAAACAAAACAGCGTAATCATAGAAAACTATGTACAACCAATAGAGCGGTAAACAAAACATCGACTTGTGTATTTTTGTCACTAAAAGGCCGTCAAATGACCTTTTTGATCCCTTCTGTACAACGTGATTCATCACAACAATACAAATTCATCAGGTTATTTTTATCCTGCCAAATGAAAGGAAAAATAGATATCGTGGCAGCCTGTGAGTTGTATCCCATTGTCGGAATGAAGTCGCCCCTCCCCCCTGCCCCCGGAAAGAAGAGCAAGATGTCCAGAGGTACTCGAAGTACCCTATTCACAAAGGATGCACATACAAGTTTAAAAAAGACAAGCTCCTTAGGAAAGACAGCAAGTGCCTACACATGTATTTCAAACCATCCATGAAGAATAATCCATTCCAGAAGAAGAAAAATAGATACAAGTCAGGATTCTCAGTGTGTTTTCCTGAAAAGCAATAGCAATGTTCGGTCATTCCTAAGGCAGAAGCCTCCGTCCGTTCTGGAGCTGCCCCCTCCCCCAACCCCCCCCCCCCCCCCCCCCCCCCCCCCGCCAAATCCAAGTTTGTTACAGCTCAGTCATTTTTTAATTCATTTATTTTTTTATTTCATTACACCCAAGGCAGAATAAAAGTTACTAAAACTTAAGACTTTTACAGTTACAGTGACAAAAACATTTTAAGAGACCCACAATTTAAATTGGACTGCAAAATAAAAAATAAAAAAACAGCCTTTTTTCTATTTTTGTAAAATGCCCAGGCATTCTCCAATATTACAAATACTGGTATACTTTTACAGTAAACAAGAAAAATGTAATATATATTCATATATATTTATATATATACTAAAACCCCGTCACCAAAAAAACCAATATACACATTGCCACTACGGCATTCAGAGAAACTTTAGAAGCAAACCTGGAAAAAAAAAATACTTGTTTGTTTAAAACACACATACACACAAATATTATTTTACCCTTGTACTTGTTTCAATACTGTAAACTTATTTTAAGACAGAGTGCACTAAATTCTTTTTTTAGTTTCTGCAGTTCCTGATTTTTGTCCAGTCTCTTCCTTGACTTTTGTGTGGCTTTTGTCCACTCCTGCAATTTTCTGTTGAGGGACAGAGTCCTTAAGAGTGAAGAATTTGATATATATCTATATATAGGTTTGTGCCTTTATATGTACATATGCATACATATATACACACACAGACACGTCAATATTGTGCTGGGTACTCCTAACCTAAATTCAGCATTGTTTCATTTAAGAAGTAATCTCGATAATTCTGTGGAAATGTCAAATCGGAGTTAAAGTTGACAAGTAATTTTACACAATTTCTCTTGTTCAATTCGTTCGCTTCATACAAGTGTTGCATTTGTCCGAGACAATAAATAGGAAGATCATTATTCAAGGCACACTCATGTCAAATTGAATGGCAGTACAAAAACTGTCCCAAATAAATTAATTTTCAATTTTATAGTGCCAGCATTGGGAAAGCCTAGCCTAACAACCCTGGGCACTTCAAACGTCAGGAGATCCCAAGCTCTAGACCCTTCGGTACCTTTCTGTCCAGCTTTCTGTGTGTGTGTTGGGCGGAAAATCATAAAGTGCGGGTCCGTTGTTAAGAGCTCTGGATTTTTCAGCATTCAAATCAGATCAGATTTAAAAATGAACGCATCACTTTGAATGTGAAAGAGGGCGGGACCTAAGAAAAACAGGGGTTGTGATATATAAAATGGCAAAGAGGTAAAATGGAGTAAAATGGTACTTGCATGGGGGGAAAAAAAAGCTTTACGCTGCATTGTGTGTGTGTGTGTGTGTGTGTCAGAGTTGCTACTACTCCATATACGCTCAGCTACACATCACAGGGAGTCCTGAATGAAAAAGTACTCTTACTATTTCAGCACAAATCGATACATTCTCCTTCTACCAAAAACTGTCCCACAATTAACGGTGTAATTTAGTACCAATGATTCCTAACTCAGTGGAGAGGTGACTTCATTAATCAGAATAATCTTATTTAATTATAGAACCAGTCTAAGAATACAAGGCGAAATGTACTAGTCTTTTCTCTTTACCAATCGTGAGATATTTCTAGCAAAAAAAAAAAAAATGCATAGGGATGTTGATGTTATGAACTTTGACAATATATGATATAAAGTCAGAATTAAATTTACTGCAGAAATCTGGTTAAAGTGGTGGCACCTGCCATGTATGCACATACATCTAACCCTCTCTAAACTAAGCAGTCACATGTCGACCGGACTAATTAGAAACAGTGACATCAAATATGAACGGAGGAGATAATAATGGAACAACAGGATTAAGCTTTTTTTTCGGTGAGAAATATGCTGCGCACCGGCACTGAACTTATTCGTGTACGTGCTTCCGACTGTCCTGTGAATGAATGCCAGCCATTGTACTAGATTTCTCTCTTTGAAACAGCTAAAATGGCAGCCTAAGTGGATGGACACTGGACTGGCGAGGGGGGGGAGGGGGGTCAACTGTACCTGTTCATTTCATCACAGGATGAAATCGAAAAGTTGTCCACAGAAGGACAATAAAGGGATGCATGGGTAAATAAAGAAGTATAGCTCACCCTGAGATGTCCCTGTGCTCGCTCACTCTCGTTCTTCCATCTATCTCTATCTATGCATACCTGTCTTGCATGGCTTCATGCTCAGTTTACTCCTAATAAATAATATCGCCTAGTTCATATGGCTTCATGCAAAATATAATACGTGGATGTATAAGTGTAGGTAATATGGTTGGAAGTGGAGAAGGGAGTGTGGAAAGCAGAAGAAATGAGGGATGGTTGTTGTAGCGTTGTCAGGGCTTGGTACTACGTACCAGTCAGCAGCTGCCTTATCTAGAATCTGTTTCTTCTCGCTGGTAATGATGTTCTCTGGAGGAGACAGGGTTTATGAACCTTGGGATCCTCTTTGATTTTAGATTTACTGTCAAATATGACACTCAGTGCTACATATCCAATTATATTGACATGTTTTAGAGTCAGTTCATGCTACAATGCCAAAGGATTGTTGTCCGCGTATCGTCATCACACAAAATAGACTAATTCTAGCATTCTCAGTAACGCCTTTTTCAAATTGAAGATTGAATTCAGCTTCTCTTCAAGAAATCACATGTTTAGCTTAAATATACAATTTCCTATAAGCAGCGGCCAAAAAAGATTACTTAAAATGGATTTCTGTCTTCTAAAAAATCTCAGGATATCGTGGGTATTTAAAAAATAAAATAACTCAAAATCAAAAATTAAAAAAATGCCTAAATAAAAATGTACCTGCACATGCCAAAATACAAAATCCAATAAATACAGAAATTATTGCACAGTTAAAGGCTCCACATATGTTATGACTCAACTGATTGATTGTTTAAAAAGGAACGCCAAATGAGGCAGTTTAGACAGCTTCAATTGGTGTTAAGATCTCTGTTTGTCTTTTCACTTTTTTCTCAGTTGGCAGTTTCTTAGGCAAAAACACAAAATTAACCCAAAATTAATATTTCAGAAAAAGAGTATCCAGCTACCCCATTTTGTATTTTTTTCAAAGTCAAAGTATGGAAATAGGGAACCTGGCTTAGCTTCTCTCTGCTTGTTCAATTTTGACCTCATTGGTCATCAAATGTTCCCCATGCCACTTTTTCATATGTTTCTCCAGAGTGCTGTACACGCTGAAGGGCATTTGGCAAATGTCACAGCGGTAGACCTCCTTACCGAGCTGGCCATGCGTCTTCATGTGGCGCGTGAGCTTTGAGCTCTGGGCGCAGGCATAGTTGCACAGCTCACACTTGTAGGGCCTCTCACCAGTGTGGCTGCGCCGGTGCACCGTCAGGTTGCTGCAGTTCTTGAACACCTTACCGCAGTACTCACAGGTGTCGCTCCTCCTGCTCTCCTTGGAGCTGGGTCGACCTCCGCCCAGGTGAGGCGTGCTGCCCCCGCTGGCGGTGCCGCTGCGGCCCGACAGGCCACCGTCCAGCAGGTCCCCTGGTGGCGTGGAGAACCGCAGGCTGCCGTTCTCGGATGAGTGCTCAGAGGAGGTGGCGAAGGGCGATTGTCTGGAGTCGGTGAAGCCTAGGAAAGGGTCTTTGATGAAGTGTCGTGAGGCGGCATAGCCCACCAACCACTGTGAGTAGACGTTCTCAGAGGGGATGAGGGGCGCTGGGGGAATGTCCAGGTCCTTCTCGATCTTGATCCTCTTGTTTGAGGAGTTGGACAGGCTGGGGCTGGTGATGGGGGTGGGCTTACGGGGAAACAGGCCTGAGAAAGAGTCACCAGAGCCACAGTTCCGGCCGTTAATAGTTGTCCTCTCTTCCTGCCGGTGGTGCTCCATCTCCCCGACCACCGAGTCCTCATCCCCAGTGTCTCGCTGGCCATCCGAGCTCCTCTTGGAGAAGGGCATCCTTTTACGATTGTCAACAATCAAGTTATTGTACTGCTGTATAGAGTTGAGCCCCACACCCTCCACCATCTTCCCAAGGGCGAGCGACGACTTCTCCTCTGAGGGTGGCTTAGAGCCGTTCTCTCGGTTCCGGTAGAACTCAGACTCCATGCTGAAGTTGGACTCCGGCCGGCTCTCGTTCTCAAGTTCCTCCTCTTCTTCCTCCTCTTCTTCCTCCTCATTACCTTCACCATGGAAGTCCCTATCGCGATTCTTCATGCCCTCACCTGTCACATCGCTGGTGCCCGGCTCTGGGGAGCTCGTAGTGGACAGTCCATCATCGGAGCGCCCTGTCAGGGATCCCGCCTTGTGCATGTGGGTCTTCATGTGGCGCTTCAGCTTGCTGGCCTGAGAGCAGGCATGGTCACACAGCTGGCACTTGTATGGTTTTTCTCCAGTATGGCTGCGCCGGTGCACCACCAAATTGCTCTGGAACTTGAAGGTCTTACCGCAGAACTCACAGGACTTGACCTTGGCCTGTGTCTGGGGTGGGGTGGTGCTGTTGGGGGGCATCGGCGGTAAGGGAGGGGTGCTCAGAAAGGGCGACTTGGGCCCGGGCTGAAAGGGGTTGGGGTTTAGCAGTCGGTGCATAGGGTTGGCCCTGCTGGGTGACAACGGTGGTGTGGCGCTGTTGTTCCCCGCCAGCTCGCGCAGCCGCCTGGAGAAGTCCATGGACTGGGATTCCATGGCCATGGGCGTTAGGCGCATCACCCTTTCAAAGGCACTAGGGTGCTGGGAGATGAGGCCCATTTCCTCGGCGCTAAGGCGTTCCAGCCGATGGGGGTCCAGGTGGTGGCGGGGTGGTGGGCTGACGAATGGAGGGGTGTTGGGGAGGCGGTTCTCCACGAAGCCTGGAGGAGGCTCCCGGAGCAAGGGGCCCGTCATCCTCAGGAGGTGGAAGGGGTTGTTGTCCCCCAGGAAGTTGGTGAGCGGAGACTGGGGGATGGTGTCGTTGCCCATGGGTGGAGGGATAGTGATGCGTGGGGTGAGGGCTGCGCTGGAGGGATTGGACTCCAGGTAGATGCGAATGCCGTGGGTGTTCTGGGCATGCTGCAGCAGGAACCAGGCGCTGGGGAAGGGCTGCTTACATGTGGTACATATATAGCTGGAAGGCTCGTCCCTGCCACCTGCAACACAGACACAAAGAAATACGTTACATGTTTAAGATTAGACAAGCAAATTTACACTAAGCTCTTCAGTCAGAGATGGAAGGAGTACTTGAGATGTCAAGCATATTTCAAATACAAAATGACACATGGATTTTGGCTATGAGAGCTGTATCAGGTCAAAGTAAAACTGACTAACATGAAAGATTATGCAACTTCATTCACATAATTCAAATTGTCATTAACAATGGCTTTTTAAAAAATGGCCTATTTGCAGTGTGCAAACTTTTCTTGGCTGAAAGACATTGAGATGTGAGTATGTGAGTGTGTATGCTACAGATTTTGCCTAATACTCCTGGTAGCTGGAATGGCCTTGGCTCATCATGTTGTCATATAAATGGGGCGTACTTATCAGCTTTTGACAAGTGCATTTCCACAGTCACACTGGATTGGCCTATACTGGATCCATGTTTTAAGTGCTGCTTAATCTCTCACTTACTACAAACTGCTGAATTATTACAAAGTGTGTTTGCGTATGTGTGTGCATGTGTGTGTGCATCTGGGCTTGCGTGTAAGCGTGATTCTAGGTGTGTGTGTGAGCATGTGTGCGTGTGTGTACGATTTAAAAATGCCGGGAACCCCTCCAAGCAGAGAGACTGCAACGGTTGCCAAACCGGAGATGCCAAACTAATATGGCTGTGGATGGAGGAAGCACAACTTAAAGTGTGATTTAAGGAAGACTTATCACACACCAGCAAATAAAGGCCTCTGTTCCTCTGGGGAATAAGAAAAAACAGAGGCGAGAGAGGGAAAAATAAATGAGTGCATCAAGATAAATGGCCTCTAATAAAGATGGATGGCGAGGAGCTGGAAAAGGCAGTAAGAGAGCAAAGTGATGACGATTGTGGAGGATATGATTTTTGAAGTTATTAGCATTCAAAGCACAAGCAGAGGGTTGTTTTTGCGTTTTGAGCCAGTCCAACTAAACCAATCACAGTTGGCAATACTCCGTAATTTTGGCTAAAAAACACAATAATCCCTTTTATTACCTCTCCAAACGTCCTATCCTCATTTTATTTTCACAACAGACTGTCCGTCCTATGCTCATCTTTTAACTGAGTCAACGGAAGCTTGTTTAACCATCTTCCACATCCAGCGGAGGACCTCAAATATTGACTCTGCAATCACAGACGGAGTCAACTCACAAAAGCCTGAGCGGCATCATTCCTACAGCGGACGTTTACCTCCCTCTTTTCGAGAAGACGAGGGCAAATTTGTCAATCAATCCCAGCGAATGTCTATCAAAGTGGAATCTCAGAGGAAGACAAAGAGCCCAAAAAACTCAACGCGCTTTCAGTCTTTCTTTTCCAGGTAAAATCCTCCAAGACAAATCAATAGGGTTCTGAGAGAGAGAGAGACTTGCTACAGTTCTGTACTTTTAACAGCAAATAACTAATTGATGGCAGAGCTTTTATGTAACACACACACACACACACACACACACACACACACACACACACACGCAGGTCCTCGCAGTGCAAAAGGGACTTGTTACCACCGCGGCACAAGCAAGCCGGATCTGCGATGAGAGGACGCTAAACAGGCTGAGGAGCGCTGCTAGAGGGATTATACACACACACACACACACACACGCACACACACACACAGACAGATAATGGTAATTGTGCTCTTGTTCTTGCTCTCTTATTTATTACATTAAAGCTCGCTGTTCTGACCTAATACACCAATTTCAGATACTCAGGAAAACATATGCTGCTGTAATTGTTTCATTTTGTGTGTGTGTGTGTGTGTGTGCGTGTGTATGTGTGTGTATGTGGCTGTAGCGACTACGCACATACATACTGACACACACACACACACACACGTATTATACATATTATTTGGAAACAATGTAATATGATGCTGTAGATGTATTTATAGCAGGAAGGAGCTGATCTGGATTCCTTGTTTAATAATCATGGCGGTTTTTACAATTTTTAATGAAGAATTATCCCCATTCATTCAACTTCACTGTGCGTCTGGAAATGTATTTAAACATCCTGAAAATAAAATTTAAATAAATAAATAAATATATACCTTGATAAATAAATTCATAGATTAATTAGTATATACATAGATCGATAGATATTTCAATAAATACATAAACAGAGAGATATCGAAGTATATACATGAATAAATACACAAGTAAATAACTAAATAAATGAATCAATTGTATATTTATTTATGAAAGGTCGGTACATTTAAAAATGAAAAATTAACAAGAGTGACATAAATTAATATAATTTAATAAATGTCACAAAGCATATATTTTATTATTATTATTTTTTTTTTTTTATTGCATACGGACTACTATACTGTCCAAACTTCAGAGCTTGTTATGAGTATTAGTATTATTATGTGCCAGAGGGGAAAGCGTGTAGTAAAACCCCAACCAAATACTTCAGACATTGTTCACCACAAAAAAATGTATCTAATAGTGTAATTAAATATCTGTAATGATGGAATAATATATCTGTAATGTTGCAAAATTGTATTGCGTTGGTTTACTGAAACAGCAGAAAAACAGATTCCCTTAGCAGCTTCTCGCATCTGTCTTTCAGTAATTTGTGTTTTATTCCTCTCTGTTCGACAGGAAACTTTAACACCTAATCTCTTCTCATGGAAAGATGTGTGTGTGTGTGTGTGTGTGTGTGTGTGTGTGTGTGTGTGTGCGTGCGTGTGTGTGTTAAGGAGGAGAGGCGAGAGGCGGAGCAGCTGTTCACCTCCACAGTCCTGTAAAGCCTTTTGACTTAATTATAGTGGACAGCGCGCACGCACATACACACACACACACACACACACACAAAATGAAAACAACAGCACCCCATGCCTCAGCTTTTGTCCACCACTCTCCCTCTCTTTGCACACACGCACACACACACACACACACACACACACACACAAGCCGTTTTACTGCCGAATCTTTTCAAGAAGACCCTGAACACTCCAAAAAAGAAAAAAAAAAAACCAACCAGGCCTCTCTCTCTTTCTCTCTTACACTCTTCTCTCTCTCGCTCTACCCATTGATCCATGAGTAAAAAAAAAGAAGAGAGGATCCTCCCTCCATCCTTCAGCTGAACTTCTTGTCCGCCGACAGAAGTCATTGGGGGGGCAGCGAATGTTCATTTCTGCCCAACAATTAAGAAAGGGGTGTGTGTGTGTGTGTGTGAGAGAGAGAGAGAGTGTATGTGTGTGTGTGTGTGTGTGTGTGTGTGTGTGTGTGTGCTTGGAGTGTTCGCTGCACCGAAATGCCATTTCTCTCCGGCCGCGATGGAGGGAGTGGGTCGTGGTTTTGTTGGGGGAAGTGTGTGTGTGTGTGTGTGTGTGTGTGTGTGTGTGTGTGTGTGTGTGCCCTCCCGGGGGAAGGGAGTCCAACGCAGATGGCAAATAAAGTATGCAGCCTGAGGCGAGAGCACATTATGCTAATTCTAATGTCAGCTGTACTTTAATATACGACTCTATTTAATCACCCCATTATTTCCTATTTCCATATGAAAAAACAGAGAGGGAGAGAGGGAGAGGGAGAGAGAGAGAGGGAGCTGCTCATCACTATTTGGTAGAATGCAGAGTCTATGTTTTATGGAGTGGTGTGTGTGTGTGTGTGAGAGAGAGAGCGAGAGAGAGAGAGTGAATGAGAGAGCGCACTCATTCCTAGACATCCGCATAGATACTTTCTTCTTTTCTCTCTGTCTCTTTCTCTCTTGCACACACACACACACACACAAAGCCTGTCTGACTTATCACCTATGTGCATTTATGTGGGTACTCTCTCTCTCTCTCTCTCTCTCTCACACACACACACACACACACACACACACACACACACACACACTCCTCAACTCTTGATTGCTTTAAAGGTTAATTCAGTTCACCCTCTATTCTTGACAGCCAGCTTTCCCTAGAAATAGAAATGCTGGAATTGGTCAATTGTTTACATTAAAGTAAACATAGTCTAATAAGTCTAAATAAATTACATTTAAATTAACACTACTCTGTAATTGTCTTTTGTTGGTGAAGTGTAGTTCCTTTATTTACCGCGACATCACTGGTTGTAGGTTAGCCGTCACACCAAACTCCAAACACCTTTTACGAATTCTTAGGATTCATTCATCAATTTGGCATAGATATAATCCACTGAGCAGCACTAATTTCAATAGAATTTCAACTTTTAGAATTGGTTTGCCTGTTATTTCCACAATGTTCTTCCACCAAAAGGTAGAGATCTAAAAGTCAAGATTTTATGAAAATAAATTCTGCTTCCATATGCAGAATTTTCAAGAAAATGTAATGATTTGTAAAAGGTCATAACAGGTTCGCTGATAAGCATGGCAACATTAACCATAGCTATGAGGATAATGTTTTTCCTGTTTATTTGGAAGCAAAGGCACGTTAACGCAGCATAATGCAGCCTTTAGCTTGCTAGCTAAAGTTCCAGCTGCGGCAAGCTAGCATCACTTAAAACTTTTCAAAGACACTGTGAAAAATGAAGCTATCTTTCCGAATTCATGCCAAACAGGGCTGTAAACTTTGACAAAGTGTCCTACTATCAAAGGTCGGATATTTCCTCTGTTGTTGTAGCGCTAACGTTAGCTTCTCTGGCACTTGTTGCAGAAGTCTTGCTAGGTTGTTAAGCTAATTCTAACAATGAATTTACCCAGTATGTCTTCAGTATCTTGCAGCTAAGCCACAAAAGTAGGCTTTAGCAAAAAAAAAGAGGCCAATTGTTTTTTTCTGTGCCAATAAATGTATGTAGTAAGTTATACTAAACCACCTTCTGGAAGATTCCTCTGTTCATGCTAATTTATATACTGTTACATCTGTTAGTAAGCTGCCTTGAACAGGCTCAAAACGCTCTGTACCCAGTAGCTCTTCAGGAGGTCTCCTCATTGAAACATAATAACCAGAACTGCAGGACAGTATAGTCATTTTTGCAGCTTTGTATGAACATAAATTATGCAAGCCTATTGTAAAATTGCGAGAAAATTGGTTCTAAATTGCTAAAACAATTTAGAAACAAAGCCTTTGAATTTCCAATCCGAGAAGCAGAAATTAGCACAATAAAAAGTAAGAATAGCACAAGATCGCGTAAGCACGGAGGCGCCGACCTGAAGAGGAAAAGGAGAGAAGGAAGGGAGGAAGAGGAGTGAAGGAATAAAGGAAGAGGCATTAGCGTGGTGACATTACATCAGTCTGTCACTGGGGAGAATCCATTTAAAAAAGAAAAACCCCATTCTGCGTCTTGCTCTCTCTATCTTCCTCAGTCTCTCTCTGTCTCTCCTGCTGTTTAAAGCCGTTCTCTCTCTATCAGTGGAAGCGTGGTCTGGCCTTCTGCCTGTGTTTTGTTTGGCCCGCGTCCTCTCACACACACACACACACATACACTCACACACACTCACTCACTCGCACACACTCTTTGGCCGCACAGCCTGTTTGGAAGAGTGTGAGAGAAAAGGAAAATGTGTGCTGTCGTGGATAATAAAAGTATTTTTTTTTTTTCGGCGTTTCTCAAAAAGGGTTGATAATGTTATGGACACACACTCACACACACACACACACGCACACACACACACACACACACACACATTTTGCCAGCTGAAGTCAAGGCTGAGTCAAAATGTGTAATCCTAGTGTGTAGGAATCCTCCATTATAAATATCATTGTAGCACTCTGCTCTGTGTGTGTGTGTGTGTGTGTGTGTGTGTGTGTGTATGCACATTCACGTTCACGTATGTAGACGCATGTGCCATGTGTGTGGTTGTGGTGGTGGTGTGTGTATTCATGCGCACATTCGTCTCTTTCCATCTTTCCATCCGAGACACTGTGTGCTTTAGTGTGTGTGTGTGTATGTGTGCGCGAGCGTGTGTGTGTGTGTGTGTGTCTTCCAGCAGTAGCCATATGGAGGAGAAACATCCAAACAGAGACAATACGCAGTGACAAATACACTGGCATCCATCCCTCCCTCCATCTCTCCTTCTCTCCTTCCATCCCTCCTTCCCTCCATCCATCAATCCATCCCTCCCTCCATCCCTCCAGCAGTAGCTGTGCTTAGGTATTCCTCCGTGTTCCTCCGCCTGGTTTCGCTCCACGCGGTATAAAACTCTCATTACCGACTGATTCCGGTTTTCACTATGATTCAATTTGCCGTAATTACTGTGGCTGCCGCTAATAAAAAAAAAAAAAAAAAAAAAAGGGAGAGAGAGAAAACGGCTAGAAATCCGGTGCGAAGGTCAACTGGCAGTTAGCAGCGTTCATTTTCATCTCAGTGTATTCATCTGGGGCGGCTAATGGCCCAATTTTCTCCCCCTCGCTCCTCAATAAATATTGCCGGAATTACAGGTTAAATAGCTAAATTAAATCACTGCTATTACAGTTGGGGGTGGGGGGGGGGGGAGACGGAGAGAGAGGGAGAGAGATAGAGAGAGAGAGAGAGAGAGAGAGGAGGAGGGAGGGAGGGAGGGAGGGAGGGAGGGGCGGGCGAGCCACTATGTACAATTACGCGCGGCCGATCGCCACGAAGCGCGCGATTAATGTGGTGAGCTTCGGGAGCGCCGTCAAAATTATTACGTCGAGTTATTGCTATCATTTCTCTCTGGCCGGCGGCCGGGGTAAAGAGCGACGCTGTCAAAACCCATAACAATGACTTCAGCTAACTCATCTTTAATCCTTAATTGAATTTGCATAGTCGTGTTTGTCAATTTCAATTCGCAATTTGTGTTCTTGTCCCCTTTCCACCGCCTTTCTTTTCTTTTTTGTGTCATTTTTTTGCTTAAATTCGTGCTATTCTTTTAATATTTTACCGTTTTGTCACTGTTTAGACGTTCTTTAACACTATAATCGCATGAAATATGATCATGCCAATGTCTGATACATCCAATGAAACTCAATAAAAAAGAAAGACAGCTGTTACAGATCAGCTTCATAACTTAATCATGAGTTGTGACTTAAAAACTTAAAATGATGAGTTGAAGCACATCCTACAAAGTGATCATATGACAGTGGAATAAGAAACTTCCCAGCATGCATTGCACTGGCGGGAAACTCTCCACAAACCCTGCCTCCTTTTGTTTGGATAAAGTTGCAGGACGGAGAATTAGACGGAAATGAAAACATGGAAATAATGATAACCATGCTGAAAATTTGTATCCAATTCAATTCCCCCGCAAGTGAAATTTGAAGACTTAACTTATCGTCTATATTTCACTCAGCGAGTTATGAACTTTGTACCAAGCTGTTCGGCTCTGTTTCAGCCGGCGTTCCGCTTCAAAGCGGCACGGAGACTGGTGTTTTTAAGTGGGAGAGCGCTTTAACATTATTTACAGTTGTGGACTTGTTATTGGGCGAGCGGTAGGCGCCATTTGTTTGGGTTTGGCGGGTTTGAAGAGGCTGAAGAAAGGAGAGTACTGACAGATTTATCAATTGAGTAACTGCCTGTCGTTTTCTGCTGCTACTGCTGCTCTCAATGCACAAATCCAGACAGACCTTTTACACTTTTTCATTCAGACATCATCTATGTGTGTTGTCTTTGCTGTATCCTATTACTATTTGCTGCTGTAACAACCTCAATCATTAGTCTAATCTAATCTAATCTAATCTAATCTAATCTATTAAGACACAACGCAGTGGAGGTCCTAGTTGAAGTGGAAGAATACACCAGGTGGAAGTGGTGATAAGGCACTGCAGCATGAAGGAGGGATGAAGATGTAAAGCAGCTCATTTCCTTCCTCTCATTACACTCATCTCTACTCTCTCTCTCTCTCCCTCTCTCTCTCTCTTTCTCTCTGTCTCTCTGTCTCTCTCTACCTCGATCGCTCAATCAGGGGAGCTTACGAGCGCGGGCGCTACATCGCCGTCCAATCAAAAGCGGATTACAGGCCCGGCCTCATTTGCATACAGGAAGTGCAGCGGAGGGGTCCCGGCGTGGCGAGGGGAGGGCGATGGATGGGCAATGTCAGCGCCGAACCATTTACATACAGAACAAAGCTGACATGAGCCCAGGGTACAGCGGCTGTGTGTGTGTGTGTGTGTGTGTGTGTGTGTGTGTCCCTCTTGGCCATTCGCTGCGCTTGTAAAAAGTTTCCTGACATTTCTTGCATTATTAAGCCGGCGGCGTCATTAGCATGTCTATGATCTCCATGTCTTCCCCCACCCCCCCCCACATGCACACACACACACACACACACACATAGAGAAACACACAGGCACAAAGGCTCTGGATGCCTCACCTTGCATGGCTAATGTCTTGTTTATCACTATCATAGCAAGGCAACAATTACATGCAAATCAGGCAGTGGCTACGTGGTGTGTGTGTGTGAGTGCAATACACACTATTCTATTTGTATATGCTGTATATGCATCCAGGCATCAGTAAAGACTAGAGGGAGTGTTTGTGTGTGTGTGTGTGTGCCCCCTCCTAAATCAGCTCATTTGGCGCCGAGCTGCTCGTATTTTCTCAGTTGTCTGTTGGTTCTGAATGAAGTGGTTTGAGCGCCGGGTTTTAACGTCATCCAACAGGCTTTTCTAATTGGTTTTAATAGACCGGCGACTAAAGCCACTGCAGGACCACACAGGAGCTTTAATTAAATCAAACCCGAGCGCACGGAAATGAAAATCTAACACTTCTCCGACAAAAAACGGCGGTAGTCGGCGGGGCTTTGTCTGACTCCCCAGAAAGAGCCGGGCCAGACTCGACTCCTCCCGGGGAAAACTGAGTCATCCTTCCGAGCTCCAAACTCGCCGCAGATGCTGTTGGCGACAAACCAAGAGGCAAACCCCAAACTCTGCTGCTATACAGGCTGTTACTGTCAGCCTACATGCCACTTGCCGGGTTTCCATCCAAGTCTTGTTTGTGTGTTGTGTGTGTGTGTGTGTGTGTGTGTGTGAATTATGATGTGGCATTAGAAAAGCTGAATGGAAAATTCGATAAAAACGGCCGCGATATCGGCGAGTCATTTTTTATTTTTTTTTTACACTCGAATGAAGCGGAAAATGTTTCGGTCGATAAAGAAATTACGCGATAAATAGGGATTTGTTGATAATGATGCTGGCTTGGTGTGTCATACATGTTGTTTCTAACATGCATAAGTCTATATTGTGGCTGTATGACCATTAGTTGATACATACCATATCATGCTTGACCAATACTAATCAATTCTTGAAAGAATCTTTCTATTTCTCTGAGGGATTTGTTTTTTTGTATACTCAGGAAGTTATCTGCTTCAACCCAGCTGATAGAAACATAATTCATATTTCTTTTTTTTTTTTTTCTTTTTTTGCAACATTTCAAAAGGATTGTGTAAAAATCCACTTGACAGTTGAATGGAAACAGAACTGGTGTTGGTATTCAGAGATGGTCGATCTCAAACAGGACTAATCTGGATAAAAAAGTTAAGAGGGGCAGCAGCAAAAAGACTCGACATGGGTTTCATGTGCTTCTCTCTCTCTCTCTCTCTCTCTCTCTCTCTCTCTCTCCTTCACTCTCTCTCTTTTGGAGGGTACACAACATTCTTGCATCCCAGCATGCGTTGAACTTTAACATTACCCCATCTTCCCTGCGTGTTATCCAGCCAACAAAGGATTATCATTGTGCAAGGTGTGTGTGTGTGTGTGTGTGTGTGTGTGTGTGTACAAGCCCTGACAGTCATGGGAAGAGTAGAAGGGGAGGTGGGGATGGGGCTGACATTCTTATCTTATGAATTTTAAAGGAAGGCTGATCTGATCATAGGCAAATTAGAATAAATGAAGTTCATTAGGCAAGAGGGGGAGGAGGAGGAGGAGGAGGAGGACAAGATGCAGGTAGTCCTCAATACTGGGAAGTGAGGTGCAGTCAGAAACAAACTGCCGCAGTGTGTGTGTGTGTGTGTGTGTGTGTGTGTGTGTGTGTGTGCGTGTGTGTGTGTGTGTGTGTGTGTGTTTCCCTGTCTCTGTGCCCTGTTAACAAATTAGAGGGATTACCAGAAGAGAGTGCCAGAGCATACCAGCTAATCCCACACACTGGCCCGCACCACTGCACCTGGGGAGTGTGTGTGTATGTATATGTGCGTGTGTGTGTGTGTGTGTACGAGGGGTGTGGTGGCAGGAAGGGGCTCTGTAGGGGCATCATCCCCTCCAACACACACACACACACCCTCCACCCCTGGTGTTCCCTCCTAATCCTGCCCATACACACGCACACACGGGACGCACCTGCTACATGCTAGACTGACCGTGTGTTGTCGATTAGACAGCGAAGCTAAGGTAGAGGGCTATGTAGATGTATGTATTGCAGTGGTGCTCAAAGTGGGGTCTGGGGGCCTCCGGGGGTCCTTGAGGGGGTCCCAAGCAAAATGAGAAATTTCACTATAATTTAGTGAAATGTATATAATTAGAGAATGTAGAAGAATAATAGAATTCACTCTCATCACTATTATCTCCCTACATACAGTGTAGACGGTTCTACAATTCGATACTAAATCATAGGGATGGGACGATATATCGCACTTCAATATATCGCGATACAAAAATTGACAATACGTATCGTGATATTCCGCCGTAATCACAAATGAGACGGCTTGCCCATCACAATTTCACAAGCTCTCCATCCAAATTCTATTATTTGCACTTTGTAATTACATTTTTAAATTGTTGTTTACATTGTAGCAAGCCAATGGCATCGCTAGAAAGATTTGCGGCTCAGAAATAAACATAATTCTGCACAGTCAGACTTTGTTGCCACTGAACTTTTATTTATTACATCGTATCGAGGTTGTATCGAATCGTGAATCCCGTATCATGTATTGAATCGTATCATGAGATAAGTATGTCCCATCCCTATTAAATCAACGTGCAGCATGCCGAGGCGCAGCAGATCTGCAGTATTCAGTTCCCTGCATGCTTTCTGCTGCGGAGACTCAAAGTGCTTTTTTTTGTCTTTTGAGGTTTTAGTCATTGACATCTTGTCAGGTGAAGAGTTGGCTTGGTCTCTGTAGCCACAATAGAGGGAAGCTCTGCCATGAGTCTGATTTGACCAGGACACCGGTCCAACACATTTTTGGATGTCTCTGTCTCTACCTCCCTCTCTCCCTCTCTCTCTCCTCTGTGTCTCTCTGTCGCCCGTCCCGTCCAAATCCCCTCCCTCCTTCCCTCCCTTTTATAAAGCTCGTCCAAATTGCGCGGTGCCAAGTGGGAGTCTCCTGGAACTCACGCGCACACTCACACACACACACACACACACACACACACACCAAAGCCCTATCCCAGACTATGATGTAGCAGTGCCCCTCTGGTCTGAGTAAGACGTATTACAGCGCTGCCTGACATACCAGCATCAGGAAGAAAAGATGTCTCTCTCTCTCTCTCTCTCTCTGTTCTGCTGTCCCTGCATCCCTGTCTCGCTCCACCGATGAACCACACATAGTTGAGTGTAATCCCAGGTTTAACTTCACCTTTTTCAGCCTTCGAAGTGAAGCGGGGGAAACTTTTCTTGTAAGCGTAACCTTTAACAGTGATTTTAAAGTCTCATTTCGCCATAAAACGACAGCATAAAAGATGTCGTATCGCAGCGGGCCGCTTTAGGTTCTATACGGGGGTTTCACCTGTGGAGACAGTGCACGGGCGGTTGGGAGCAAAAAAAGAAGTCGAGAAAAGGAACGGGCAGCCAAGAGGGAGGGAGGGAGGTGGAAAAAGGGATGAAGTGAGGGAGCGGGGAGGGGGGTTGAAAATGAAGGAGTGAAGCCTGGGGTCTGAGTGTTATGGTCAGACTCCACTTGTTTATATAGAAATGGCAGCGAGAAGGAGGAACAGGGGGTGGAGGGGGGGGGGGGCAGGTCGAGGACGAGAGCAGATCCAGACCAGATGGAGGTTAGAGGAGGGCATGGATGGAGGGATGGAGGGAGGGAGGGAGGAGTGGAGGGGACAGGTCCGCGCTCGAAGGCCCTTATAAGGTCTGGATGACTGGAGGCTCTCTGGAACGGCAGCAGCCACCGCCGAAATATAGATACAGTATATACCTGCAACCAAGGGGACGAAGTGGAGGTTGAACCCATCTCAAGTCAGTTTACCTGCCTGGTGTTAATTTGCGGAATGTGAGTGAGTGAGTCCAAATTTGATTTTTTTGAGTTTTTAGCATTATTATGGAGACGAAAGATCAGGCAAAAATCACCAGAAGCCAAATCTAAATAAAAGAATCAGAATTCAGGACTAATGTTCCCCCTAAGCTCATAGTGTGGTGATGATACGTCTAATAATTTATCACATTGACCATATAATAATATCTTGCTTGGAAGTTTTGGTGGTAAATGATATTAAAATGGCTACGACTTTGGCTCTGATTTTGACCGAACTGATGGTTTCAGTGCCACGCTCCCATCTGAGCCAGGAAACACAGAAGAAAACAGAGCAAAAAACGTTCTGTTCACTGTTGGGTTTAAAGCACAGTGAATCCTCTGTGTAAAAGGTACATTAGTAGCCAGGCAGTCAAAAACAGACTAAATACCCCAAACGCCCCAAAATCTCTCTCTGAAAAACTAATGTTGATTCAGAAATATATCAGAGGACAAACACCACCTCTCTCTCTTTCTTCTCTCTCTCTTTCTCTACAAAAGCTAGAGAGAGAGATAAAAAGAGAGCGAGAGAGAGAGAAAGAAAGAGCAGCGTGTTCAGAGTGTCTGGATAAGATTAACCAGACATCTTAACACATAGTCTACAAGCAAAAGCCCCATTACTTTAAATACAGTAAGTAAACCAGTCAGTCAGTCATACAGTCAGTCAGTCAGTCAGTAAACGAGTCTGGTCAGCTAACCATCAGTCTTGTCAGCACATCTGAATTACACACTTGCTAACGTTTCTAGCGTTTGTGGTTAGTAGTCGCATATTACCATTAACATTGGCTGCTTTGCTAAATTAGCCTGCAGGCTAGTTAGCTAGCTAACAAGGCCAAAAACCAACAGTTTCTGGCTCTTCTCAAACTACAGGAATGTTTTGGAGTAGAGACTAGGGCTAAAGACAAGATATTTTACATTCACTTTTACTTATAACGTTACTGAATGGGTGTACACCCAAACCACAACACACTTATTCAGGTGTCTCTCTTTTTCTAGTCTGTTATATATTTAGACATTATTCATGTACAGCTAATTCTCAAATTCTACAGCTCTCCGTGATGATGCCTGTCGTGGTTAATAGAAGATTTATGACAAAACGTCAAAGCCTCTGTAGGTTTGAAATGATGAACTTTTCCCTCTGTTACACCTCTCATACAGTCTCCAGGACTAGAAACAATGCATTTCACATTAATTGTACAAACAAATATCAGTTAGTTCCTAGCAGAAAAAAGAGGTGATGTAGAAGAGAGGAGAGGAGAGGAGAGGAGAAGAGAAGAGGAGGAGGAGCTCCTCAGCACTCCTGTCTCCACACTAACTGGAAGCAGGCCTGCTCCCATAACCACTCCAATCTGTTTTCATTTGCTGAGACTCATACCGACACACACACACACACACACACACACACACACCATCTCCATAGCGTAGCAGGGCTGCCTCGTCTCTTAAAAGAGCAGTGCACTGGTTTCATTACTACATTAAACAACAGCTCCTCCCTCCTAAAGCATCAACTACACAGTTAGTCAACCAGTCAGTAAACCAGACAAGCAGTCAGTTAGCCAGTCAGTAAACCACTACTCATGTACCACAGTCCTTCATAGAGGAATGCTGAGTGTAATAACGATCTGATGTATGGTACAATGTGATGCGACATGCTGCAAATGCAGCCTCATCTGCGACATACTGTGACACGCTGCAACATGCAGTCACATCCTGCAACATGCTGTGACACGCTGCAACATGCAGTCACATCCTGCAACATGCTGTGACACGCTGCAACATGCAGTCACATCCTGCGTCATGCTGCGACACGCTGCAACATGCAGTCACATCCTGCGACATGCTGTGACACGCTGCAACATGCAGTCACATCGTGCAACATGCTCTGACATGCTGCAACATGCTGTGACACGCTGTGACATGCTGCAACATGCAGTCACATCCTGCGACATGCTGTGACACGCTGCAACATGCTGTGACACGCTGTGACACGCTGCAACATGCAGTCACATCCTGCGACATGCTGTGACACGCTGCAACATGCAGTCACATCCTGCAACATGCTGTGACACGCTGCAACATGCAGTCACATCCTGCGACATGCTGTGACATGCTGCAACATGCTGTGACACGCTGTGACACACTGCAACATGCAGTCACATCCTGCAACATGCTGTGACATGCTGCAACATGCTGTGACACGCTGTGACACGCTGCAACATGCAGTCACATCCTGCGACATGCTGTGACACGCTGCAACATGCAGTCACATCCTGCGACATGCTGTGACACGCTGCAACATGCAGTCACATCCTGCAACATGCTGTGACACGCTGCAACATGCTGTGACACGCTGCAACACGCTGCAAAATGCAGTCACATCCTGCGTCATGCTGTGACACGCAGCGACATGCTGCAACATTCAGCCACATCCTGCAACATGCTGTGACACGCTGCAACATGTTTTGACACGCTGCAACATGCAGTCACATCCTGCATCATGTTGTGACACGCTGCAACATGCTGTGACACACTGCAACATGCAGCCACATCCTGTGTCATGCTGTGACACGCTGCAACATGCAGCCACATCCTGCGTCATGCTGTGACACAATGCAACATGCTGTGACACGCTGCAACATTCAGCTACATCCCGCAACATGCAGTGACACACAACATGCAGCCACATGCAACATGCTGACACGCTGCAACATGCAGCCACATGCTGCAACATGCTGACACGCAACCAAATCCTGCAACATGCTGCAACATGCTATGACAAGTTATAACATGCAGCCACATCCTGCAACATGCTGTGACACGCAGCAACACCCTGAGACATGCAGCAACATGATGTGACAAGTCGCAAAATGCTGTAACATCCTGCAACATGCAACCATATCCTGCAACATACTGCCACATCCTGCAACATACGATATGCTGCAACATGCTATGACATGCTACAACTTGCTGTAACATGCTATGACATTCTGACATCCCGAGACACGCTACAAAATGCTGAGATATGCTGCAACATCCTGTGATATGCTACGACACGCTGCAACATGCTGCAAAACGCAGCAACATGCCAGGATGTTTCCTCTGCAGCCTGAGTGTGAAAAATAACGAGTAGAGTAATGAATGAAAAGGTGAGAGGACAATAAGAAGGAGGAGGTGAAGTATTGGGACAAGAACTGGAAAAACTAGAAAAACGCCTTTGTCATTTGAAGCCATGACTCTCAGCAAGGCCTGGAAAAAGGAGAGAGCTAGGTAGAGCTTGAGAGAGAGAGAAAGAGAGAGAGAAAGCCTCATAGTCTATAGCTCACCAGTCACACAGCAGCCAAACACAATAATGACATGAAAAGAAAGGGGGAAAAGACAGAGAATAATGAGAGTAGAGAAAGAATGCCTTTAAATCATCTCTTAGATACAAGCTAGAACAGACTGTCTGTAAATTTTGCTACAAAGAAATTCAGCTTGACTGGTCCTTAGGGTCACCTCATAGAGATGTGTGTGTGTGTGTGTGTGTGTGTGTGTGTGTGTGTGTGTGTGTGCGTGTGTATTAATTACATGGTGATTTTTTTAAATACCTTTAATGGTCCTGAGGTGACTCAGGAATCTTAGATGTCCTGTTAAAAAGAAGGAGCAGAGTGTTCAGAAAGACAGGTTACTTTGTATATGCACGTGCACATGTGTGTGAGTGTGTGCATGCTTGCAGCTTTGCTTTTACAAATATGGCTTTCAACATGCTAGATCTGCTACTGTCTCCCTTTCTGTCTCTCCACAGAAGAACCTATCTGTCACGAACACATACACACACACATACACTGGTGTGGCTAGTGTCAGTGCTGGTCAGAGCAGAGATTCCATCCTGCTCCACTGCTCATTAGCCTCAACTACTGACCATTTAGGTCAAGGCATTCACAGCTGGATATGCTCTGCTAGTGTGTTCATGCATGTGTGTGTGTGTGTGTGGCTGCATTGTCTTGCTGTTGTAGAGAAGCTCAAATCAGGATGCCCTGGATGCCCTGTGATCTGATTTCCCTTGCTAGCTAGACTCCTCACTGCTGCCAGGCAGATGGCAGCGCTGTGCGTGCGGCCATGACGGAAGGCCCGCCCAGGCCGAGGACTGACGGCCGGTCACGCTTCTCCACTGACCAATCACAACCGGGCAAAGGAACAAAACCAGGATGTATTACATTCTGCGGTTTATGTGAACGTCTGCATGGGTGGCTGTAGTGTACATGAGCACCTAGATGATATAATAATCTGCTGCGTGGCGGTGAGAGGGGAAAAATGGAGAAACCTTCTGGTGATTAAGGGGCTTTAAAGATGGAGAGCGCCAAAAAAACACACAAAAAAAAAACACTGCGCCCGCCAACCTGCAATTTCCTCCCAGGTATGCCTTTTATCTTGTAGCCTTCAAGTAGTGCCAGCTCTGTTAAAACACCTCAGACCGCGGGGGGCAGCCTGAAAAAAACTCTCTCTCTCACTGGTTTTCCTTTTTATTCTCTCTCTCTTTCCCCCATCTCCTCTCTCCCATCTCAATGGACGAAGACCTTGTGAGAGAGAGAGCGAGAACGTAGAGATAGGATTTGCCTGTTTCTAATCAGAGGGGTTGTACTGGTTGCTGTTGGACCTCAGCCAGCATTGTTTACTTGGACAAGGCCCCCTTCCAACAGCAAATTACCCCGCCGGTGGGCAATTTTAGACCAACCAACAGGTAGAAAAGAGAGTTCCCACATGGCAAGGCCCCCAATCCATAGACACATGCAATAACTACCAAAATAACAAAGTAGATATAATTTAAATGCATCATTTTTTTTCCTGGGAAAGAGGGCACGGGATGCTTTCTCAGGAGAAAAACTACGCATCTTATTGATTTATTTACAGATGAAAAAAAAAAAAACAGACGGCAGCAGCCCAGCTCCTCTCCTCCGGCCCTCTTTTTGTTATCTGTGATGTTGCCCAGAGAAATCAATAGAACAACTGTAGCTAGCAAGCTTTGTTTGTCTTTTCCTCTAAGTGAATAATTCAGCGGTGTCTGCGGGGGCGAGGCGAAGCTTTGATACCAACGAAAGGGGTTTGGTGTTCAGGGGGAAGTCAAACCCCCCTCCCTCCTTTACCCCAAAACTCTGAGGAGATGAGAGACAGTGAAACCAGCTAAGAATCTGGTTCTGGGTGAAAGAAGGAGAGAGACTGTTTTACTGTACCGCCACCCAGAATGTCACATCTGTGACATCAAATAAATAGACAGATACAACTGCTGAGAAAACCCAGTAAAAGTCGGTCAGACCACAGCGATGGAAGGGGGCGGTGCTAAGGGGTTTTAAGGGTGCTAAGGAGTCCTAAGGGGTGGTAGGGGATGGTAAGGAGTTTCAAGGGATGGTAAAGCCTGCTAAAGTGTGCTGAGGCGTGGTAAAGATTGCTAAGGGGTGTAAGGGGTGGTAAAGAGTGCTAAGGGGTGTAAGAGGTGGTAAAGAGTGCTAAGGTGTGGTAAAGAGTGCTAAGGGGTTAAGGGGTGGTAAAGAGTGCTACGGGGTGCTACGGGGTGATAAAGAATGCTAAGGGGTGTAAGGGGTGGTAAAGAGTGCTAAGGGGTGTAAGAGGTGGTAAAGAGTGCTAAGGGGTGTAAGAGGTGGTAAAGAGTGCTAAGGGGTGTAAGCAGTGGTAAAGAGTGCTAAGGGGTGTAAGAGGTGGTAAAGAGTTCCAAAGGGTGGTAAAGAGTGCTAAGGGGTGTAAGAGGTGGTAAAGAGTTCTAAGGGGTGGTAAAGAGTGCTAAGGGGTGTAAGAGGTGGTAAAGAGTTCTAAGGGGTGATAAAGAGTGCTAAGGGGTGTAAGAGGTGTTAAAGAGTTCTAAGGGGTGGTAAAGAGTGCTAAGGGGTGTAAGCGGTGGTAAAGAGTGCTAAGGGGTTCTAAGGGGTGGTAAAGAGTTCTAAGGGGTGGTAAAGAGTGCTAAGGGGTGTAAGAGGTGGTAAAGAGTGCTAAGGGGGTGTAAGAGGTGGTAAAGAGTTCTAAGGGGTGATAAAGAGTGCTAAGGGGTGTAAGAGGTGGTAAAGAGTTCTAAGGGGTGGTAAAGAGTGCTAAGGGGTGTAAGCGGTGAAGTTTGAAGGACTGGTAAGGGTTGCAAGGGGTTTTAAGGATGTAAGGGGTTTGAAGGGGTGGTAAGGGGCAGCAATCTCTCTTCTCTAAAAGCACTAGGTTTGCAATGCCAAGCCTTCTGCTGTCTCCATGACATTGGGCAAACAGCAAAGGGTTTAAATTGCTGTTGTGTCATAAGCTGCAACTGTACGTTATGGTGTGAGTGTGTGTGTAGCCTGAGTAGTGTTAGTATGTGAAATTGGGCCGACTTAAACCCTCCTAAACAAGGGGATCAACATGTATTCGTCAGGCTGTGCCACCCTTGGCTGCATGCACGTATATACCCACACACACACACACACACACAACAAGGCAGCAAGCGCTCGCAAACACTTCCAGCAGAGTCATGGCCACTAAACCTCAGTGTCCCACCTTCGCCACGGACACAAAAGCCCTCAGTCCCTTGTAATTGAGGTTTAAATCCTTTCCTAACATCCCTCCATCCCTCACTCTTCACCAAACATGGATTGTGCCGACACAGGGCCCCTAATCCTCCGCAGTTTAACCAAGTGAGAAATTAGCTTTTGTTAAGTGGTGATTTGGCCGGCACTAAACGCCAACAGCCCATTGTGGTGGAGAGGGGTAGTCGTGAGTCCCACCCCCCTCCAACGCAGCAAAATACTGTGGTAATCCCATCCTGTCCGTGCCTCCAAACAGGCCAGGAGTTACTGTGTGCCATTGTATGCTGACAATATTGTCAAGTTATTTTTAGTCGAGAGTTTCTGTGTCTTTATGTCTCTCTCTCGGTTTCGTCCAAAGAGGTTTTGCAGCACGAACATGTCAGCCCGCCCGCTTAGCTAGGAGGCTTACCATATGTATTACCTATTTCTAAGGTGCAGTGTCTATGTATGTGTGCGCGTATGTTTTGCAGTGACTAGCGAGCCGCCCACCCCGTCCCCCTCCCCCCCATTTGCTGCCATCTCCGACTTTACAAAATTCAAATCTTGTATGCAGAGTCCTAGTGAAAGCCACCGGTGTCAGGTTGATAGACGACACAAGGAATCGCTGCGGATTCAGATCCTCAAAGCCGGCGAGGAAGACCAGGCTGTTCTGGCAGGAGGAGACAAGACAAAGTACAGCGTCGGTTTCTGAGGCTCAGCGGCGGGAGAAGTCTTCCGCAGAAAATCCCTGTGACTGGTTTCAGTTGTGAGCAAATTCAAGAGTTAATTCAAGAGAAGTCGACAATTGCGGGGTGTTATGACGTAGTTGGGAGGTGAAAGACGGCTTCAGTTTATTCCTCCATGGTGGTAGGAAGATACCACAGTTCTGGCATGTAGGGAGTTTGATGTCTTCATGAGAAATGCTAGAACTCTTTACCTCGTTCCAATTCACCTTTGCCCAAACATGTTAGGAAAAGAACATAAAAAGTGGTAATCCTCGAGTTCCTCGTTCTGTTATTTTGTCTCTATCTTTGTTGCTAAGCGCTAACTGCTGTGGTGTTTCTGCACTGCACTTCCCAGAGATCACCTGTCAATCAAACAGTGTGTCCAGCACTGTAACGTCTTTTTACTTGGATTTTCTGTTTTCTTTTCTTTGTCTGTTCAGCCATGGTGGCTATCGCTGCTCATGCTAACTACCCAGTTCTTCTATTTATTCCAAACAAACCGGAAACGTAAAACGCATCACTTTTTTCCCAGGAAAGAGCTACCGGACACCGGCTGTTTAGAACATATTTCTGTACATATTTATGGCCTCCTGTAGACTTGTTAATGTGAATATGATGCACATTTGCATACCATGTATAGTGCTGGAAATTCATCTACTTTCTCAGTACCACATATATTTATATTTAAATTTTCAAAATGGTGCCACAATTTCATACTATATGCATGCTGATATTTTAAATTTTATAACACTGTTTATTCATACAAATTACACAAATATGTATATACACACTTACTATTTGTGACATATATGTCACAAATAGTAATCCATATTTAAGTAAGCAACCGAGACTAGTTGGTAACATCTGTAAGTAACAAGTCTAAGTAAATCCATGTGTTAGTAATCTAGACTTCTCACACTTCCCACCATACAGTCTACTAAACGTGTTGAAATTGTCAGCAACACATTTTTACATATCCCCACAGTTTCATTGTGTATTGTAGTTTTCTATTCTATTGTATTACTTTTATTGTTTTATTACATTATTTCTACTGTTTTTATTGCTTATTTTATTTTGCATATATTCTATTTCATTTTTCCCTGCTGTATCCTATTACTTTTGCAGCTGCGACCTCAATTCCCCATAGAGATCAATAAAGTTTCATCTTATCAAATGCAAAAGCTTTCATGAACCGGATCAGAATTGTGTTATATCCATCGGAGATAGAGAGCAGCAACACGGACATTTATTTATATGAAAATGTTGTGGATTATTACTTTAAATCCAGATGGGACATTTTCCATACAGAGCCAAGGCTCAGCCAAGATGTGACGCCCACCTTCGTTACATCGCCAAAGAAAAACCTTGGAGCAGTGTGTGTTGGGGAAGGGTGTTTTGAGGTTCACTGGGTAAATGTGTTGGGCTAATATAATAAGAGCTGCTCATAGGGCGCAGACTGAGTGTCTGTGTCGCGTTTCAAAACACAGCACAGCAAAGTGAAAGCAGCATCGGCCTGTTGGACTGGATCTGCCTCTGTTAGACTTTATCTTTGGCACTTTCACCAGAACACACACATACACTCACATATGCAGAAAAAATGCAGAACAGAAAGAACACACATTTCAAATTTATGCAGAAAAATTGAAGTGTAAAAACACACAGACACACTTCAAATGAAATTGCAGTATAAACACTCGCTCACACACACACACACACACACACACACACACACACAGTGCATACACACACACACTTCGAATTTACTCCCAGAAATTACACTATATACACACACATTTCAAATTTACTCAGAAGCATTGCAGTGTAAACACACGCACACACACACATTCCAAATTTACTCACAGAAAAATTGTAGTGTAAACACACACACACACACACACACACACAGTTCAAATTTACTCTGAAAAAAATGACAGTGTAAACACAAAAAACAGATGCAGAAAAATTGCATTACAGACACAAACACACAGGAAACTGAAGAAGCAGTGGGCACCGTTTTCTCTGTCAACACACACACACACACACACACACACACTCGCTGCAGCCTACATAGCGTACAATGGCATTCAGAAGGAGCGCGGGGAACAGCCTTTCCTGGAGGGGCCTGCGTCCTGAAATATCATCACTAGTGAATCCAGATGAATGCAGAAGGAAGTATAGCGTTGCGCGGCTTTGCATCCAGCCATTGTTAGCGCCACAAAGCTTCCCAATCAGCCTCCTTCACCCATTCTCCTCTCTTCTATTCAGTTTCACACACTACCTGCCCGACAACAGCTCCCAGCTTAGGACACAATCGGGAACAAACTACACCTAGCGCGTTATCACCCCGATCGGATCGCTCAAAGTCACAAAAGCTAACACGCTATATGAAAATCAAAGGGATTATTCACCCAGGAACCTATATTTTATTCAGAGATTCCATTTCCCTCAGAGCGATTGTTACAGCTGTGATGACACTTAAAGTAAAAATCTGTGTTATTTTCATAGAGATAAATGTCAGTTTTGCGACTGGGTATCACTGGTTGATATAAAAAAAAAATAGCGATTCAACCCAGTTCATGAAAGCTTTTATATTTGCTGTTCTAAACACTTGGTGTCTGGTAGCTCTTTCCTGGGAAAAATCTTTTGGAAAATCGGTTTGGAATAAACAGAAGAAGAGCTGGGTTGTTAGCATGAGCAGCGATAGCCATTAGCCACTAGCATAAACTTAAAGTAAGAAAACTGAAAAACTAACCTCTAAGTAATAAAAAGTTGTCATTTTTATTATGTGGCCTGTAGATTCATAATTTTTAAAAAATTAAGTATCATTAAGTCAATATAGCAGATGGAGCCCGTTTATTTTAGGAACTATTTCAGATGAGGGACCACATATTCGTCCGCTGCACAGTGATTTGTAGCTGCACTGTCATCGCCATCGCCCACCGCCTTCACTTCCTCATCTCACAGGACGCACAGGAAGTGATGCGTTTGACGTTTCCCGCTTTGTTTGGAATAAACAGAAGAAGAAGAACTAGGTAGTTAGCGTGAGCAGCGATAGCCACCATGGCTGAACAGACAAAGAAGAGAGAAACTCAAACTTCATCGCCAGAAAATCCGAGGGAAAAAGACGTCACATCAATCACAAGCAAAGACTCAGACAAAACCAAAAAACATGAATCTCCTGTATTACCGCTTTAAAATCCCCGCAGCGGTTATCCTGTGATTCACATCCGTCCCGCTGGAAAGCGTCTTCGCGTTGGCCGGCGCCCCGGACTCTCCGCTAAAAAGGTTTCTGGCTTTAATTCCACCGTCGCGTTCAGCTGAATCAGAGACCACCAAGAAAAACACACACATTTTCTCTCCTTTTCAGCAAGGCTCTCCGTCGCGCTAGATTTCGCTCATCTAAGAAAAACACACATACAGTAGAAACGCACACACACACACACACACACACACACAAAGCCGTGTGCCAAAACCGCAAGCGCAAAAGGCCAAAAATTCCATGAGTAAATGCCTGAACTCTGGAGGGACCATGAAGAAAACCCTCTAACTGGGTTTAGTAGGAGGTGTGTTAAACCTGATCGTCCCTGTGGGGGAATTCAAAACGAGCTCGTCCTTGAGGGGAAAAAAGCTTAAAATAAACGCGAAAGGCTTCTAAAAATCAAAATCAAACCCTTGCTCGCTTAGATGGCATTTTCATAAAAGAAAAGCTGATTTTCCAGAGCTATTAAAAAAAAAAAACAACGTAGACGTCATGTCACTTTCAGAATGAAATGTAATATAGAAATGCAGCGGCTAATGCGAGTGGGTGTCAAAGTGGGGTTCAGGGACCTTCTGGGGGTCCATGAGGAGGTTCCAGGGGTCCTTGAAAGGGTCCCAGCTAAATTCACTATAATTTAATGCACTGGAAATTATCCCAATTAAGGAATGTACACAAGAATGACTGTTGTAATCTGAGGTTGTAATCTCGCCACATACAGAGTAGACAGTTCTACAATTAAGTGCTAAATCAATAACAACAAAATCTTCCCATATGGGACTAAATCTGATCAAATGGGGTTTTGTGGTCTGATGTGTGTTACGTGAAAAATTTCAAGAAACCCTCATCTAAACCCTCCTATCCCTTGATACGGCAGACACCAGATAACTTTATTAATATTAAAACACACACACACACACACACACACGTACACAAGAAAAGGGAGACGTCCCAAAGAGAGAGACAGGGAAATAATATTCATATTAGAATCAATATTATTCAGTCTCGATAAAACACGGCGCAGTTTGAGGAGCTGAAAACAAAATAAAAGTCTCTGCTGTTTGAAATTCAGAACTGGGAGTAACCAATAGATTTACAAATGGCTGCCAGCCAGCCTATGTGTGTGTGTGTGTGTGACAGCATTAGAGAGGGATTTTATTGGAAAGCCTCTTCTTTTACTCTCAACAATTAAGGGAGATTTTAGAAAACGGTGATAAAGAGACATAGAGAGAGGGAGAGAGAGAGAGAGAGAGAGAGAGAGAGAAAGAAAGAGAGAGACATAGGAATAAACTGCTGGAAAAATAAAACACACACCAATCTGCCATTTATTCTGTCTTGATAATGCCCTACACAGACATACCCCCCCTTCATCATCTCCAGCCTGCCTTCATCCTGCTCACGCACACACACACACACACACACACACACACACACACGCACACGCGCGCGCACAGCGCCTCTCCTCTTCCACCAATCTCATCCCTGACGCCAGGACATCAATTTTCGCAAGTCGCCGAAAATTACCATGCATGAATGCAAAAAAGGCTGATCAGGAGTAATTAACACGGCTTCATATGCAAATTTTATTAATGCAGAACTACAAAGTCATTATGCAAATGAGGGTTTCGTCAAGCCTCTTGACAAATACTCCCAGCTCCAGCCAGCTAGCAGCCAGGATGGATGACAAGTCTGTTCACTTAGTTCAGACTGGAGGGAAGCCTGTGTGTTTTAGTCTAGTTAGCGGATTAGCACTGGTTAGCGCTGGTGGCTAGCGATGTGCACATATACAGGCTAGTGTGTGTGTGTGTGTCTGTGTGTGTAAACTGTGTGTGTAAACTGTGTGTGTAAACTGTGTGTGTAAACTGTGTGTGTGTATGTGTGATTAGGGAAGTGGCTAATGGCTGTTTGGCTGCGCAGCAGAGTAATGAACCTGAGATCCAGGGGATGGAGGGATGGAGGGATGGAGGGATGGAGGGATGGAGGGGGGGAGAGGGGGAGGAGGGGTAAGATCATATGAATATGCATGATGCTCACTGGCTTTGATGATTAAAGAAAATTTTAATATTTAAATGAGTGCATGCAAAGTGATTAACGCGGCGGAGAGGCGATGAGGCGAAAATCGCAAAAAAGGGATTTTGAAGATGCTAAGAAGCACACGAGATGCCGCTTTGCCTTTTTATGCTCTATTAATGGCTAAAACTCTCTCTCTCTCTCGCTCTCTCTCTTCCTTTCTCCCTCTCTCTCTCTGTCTTTTTCAGCCTTCATGTCTCGGTTGTTTTGCTCTCGGTGTCTGGTTTGTGTCCAGGATGCTGGATTTACAGAGGAAAGGTAGAGTGTCGTTCAGAAGCAGTGGAAGAAGAGGAAGGAGAAAATAAGACACACACACACACACACACACACACACTTTCTACTAATCCATTCCCCATTAGATCAGGCGTAGCTGACATCCTAGATGACGATATGCTAGTTGTATTTTAGAAAAGAGAGCGTTTAACTATCTGATATGCACAAACTGATTATACATGAATTAACACATACACTATTTAATGGTGTGTGTGTGTGTGTGTGTGTGTGTGTGTCCATCCACAGCCTGGTAAACGGCAAACTTGCAGACCTATTAAAAATGCATCAGGACTGTATTGTGCGAACACACACACACACACACGCACACACGCACACACACACACACACACAGCAAACGGAACCTAGCCAACAGCACACAGGAAGCAGAGAGAGAGAGCGGTAGAGAGACGTAGAGAGAGAGCGAGCAGCGATACAAACCAGAGTAATTACCACTTCAAAAAGGCCGGCGCTCCATCCGAAGCCTCCCAGCTTTATTGAAACAACACAAAAAACAAGAGCAGCGGGCGCCGTAATGCCTCTAAAGGACAGGCTGTTATATCAAACACACACACACACACACACACACACACACTGCCGTAGCTCCATGCCGCTGTACAGCAAGTCAAGTCTTTGTGCAGTTTCATTTGGAAGATAAATAAGCATATGGTAAATATTTTAGAGACACACCACTGTGCTCAGTCATTATTTATTGAAGACGTGTGTGTGTTCGTGTGTGTGTGTAGGTGTGTGTGTGTGTGTGTGTTGGGGAGGATATGTATCCATGTGAATTATGTTTACATAAGATTCAGACATGCTCTCCTGAAAAGCATGGTTTTCAATGTGTGTGTGTGTGTGTGTGTGTGTGTGCGTGTGTGTGTGTGTGTGTGTGTGTGTGTGTGTGTGTGTGTGGCTATGCTCCTGTCCTATCGCAGCACAGTTCATCTTGTTGGAAAAATGCTACTATTTTCTATTCTGTCTGATATAAAATCAACGCAAAGCTGTGTGTGTGTTGAGTGTAGAGAGAGAGAGAGAGAGAGAGAGAGAGAGAGAGAGAGAGAGACCACCTCGTCCAAGTGTGTTTGTACAAGTAATGGAATAAAACCACACTGGCCATCTGTGTGTGAAAGACAGAGAGAGAGTGAGCGAGAGACGGAGAGAGTGAACTGGAACGAGCATAGAGAAAAAAAGAGAGAGAGCTGGAGCTGGGGAAAAAAAAACGACAGAAAAAACAAGTGTGAAAGCAGAGGTGGAGCTAGACAGCTGGCACGCACACACACACACACACACACACACACATACACACAGCCTGTCAAATGGCTGTATGTCAGATTAAAAAGGTGTCATCATCTTTGAGTTTGTTAAAACTACTTGTGCCTGTTTTGTGTGTGTGTGTGTGTGTGTGTGTGCGTGTGTGTGTGTGTGTGTGTGTGTGTGTGTGTGTGTGTGTGTATGTGTGCGTGCGTGTGAGTAAGTGTGTGTGTGTGTGTTCCTTTCCACTCCTGTCCAACTGGACTTAGTTAAATGTCTGAATTAAAGCCTAGATGACAAGGCTTTAAGGGCTGCACAGCACCGTGTCAGGTGGTGTTAAACACTCCTCAGTGACGTGTGTGTGTGTGTGTGTGTGTGTGTGTGTGTGTGTGTGTGTGTGTGTGTATGTGTGTGTGTGTGTGTGTGTGTATCTTAGAGACAAAAAATGACATGTTTCCTTCTCTTTTCTCTAATCAAAACTGTCATGATTCCACCTCCATGGAGCTTATAGCTGACTGACTTTTACCTGAACGTCTACAGGTTAGAAACGAGGGCTTTTGACCAGAAGGTTGCTGGTTCAAATCCCTGGACTTGAGCAAGACGCTGAACCCCCATACTGCTTCCAGTGGAGCTGCTCAGTGGCAACCAGTAGAAGACCGTGGTTGTACTGGGCAGCTCCCAGTGTGAATGTGTGAAGCTGTATGAATGTGAAGCAGGGTGCTGCTGGAAAAGAACATGGAGGTCAGTCCACTTTCCCTGGATAAATAAAGGCAGAGTTCTTTCAAAAGATTACAGGCTACTGGATACCAGTAAAAATCTTGACGTGAAGATGAATTGGATAGGTTTGGAAGTAGGTGACAACTGTGAAGTATAGCCTAATCAACAACAGTAGTCACTTATGTGCTGAAATTCAACCGCAGCAGTGTAAAGCAGCTCAGTGCAGATATAGCCGCTGATATAGAGGGATT